>NW_024543100.1:0-2400000 GCF_018167655.1 Microtus oregoni | reverse complement strand
GAGCACCCTGAGCACTGAGTACCCAGCACCCTGAGTACTGATCACTCAGCACCCTCAGCACTGAGCACCGAGCACCCCGAGTACTGAGCACCCAGCACAATGAGCACTGAGCACCCAGCACCCTGAGCACTGAGCACCCAGGAACCTGAGCACTGAGCACCCAGCACCCTGAGTACTGAGCACTGAGCACCCAGCACCCCGAGCACTGAGCACCCAGCACCCTGAGTACTGAGCACTGAGCACCCAGCACCCTGAGCACTGAGCACCCAGCACCCTGAGCACTGAGCACCCAGCACCCGAGTACTGAGCACACAGCACCCTGAGTACTGAGCACCCAGCACCCTGAGTACTGAGCACCCAGCACTCCGAGTACTGAGCACCCAGCACCCTGAGTACTGAGCACCCAGCACCCTGAGCACTGAGCACCCAGCACCCCGAGCACTGAGCACCCAGCACCCTGAGTACTGAGCACCCAGCACCCTGAGCACTGAGCACCCAGCACCCTGAGCACTGAGCACCCAGCACCCTGAGCACTGAGCACTGAGCACCCTGATCTCTGAGTACTGAGCACCGAGCACCCCGAGAACTGAGCACCCAGCACCCGGAGTACTGAGCACCCAGCACCCCAAGCACTGAGCACCCTGAGTATTGAGCACCCAGCACCCTGAGTACTGAGCAGCCAGCACCCTGAGTCCTGAGCAAACAGCACCCTGAGTATTGAGCACCCAGCACCCCGAGCACTGAGCACCCAGCACCCTGAGGACTGAGCACAGAGCCCCCTGAGCACTGAGCACCCTGAGTACTGAGCACTGAGCACCCTGAGTACTGAGCACTGAGCACCCTGAGTACTGAGCAACCAGCACCCTGAGTACTGAGCACCCAGCACCCTGAGCACTGAGCACCGAGCACCCTGAGCACTGAGCACCCAGCACCCTGAGCACTGAGCACCCAGCACCCTGAGCACTGAGCACCCAGCACCCTGAGCACTGAGCACTGAGCACCCTGATCACTGTGTACTGAGCACCGAGCACCCCGAGAACTGAGCACCCAGCACCCGGAGTACTGAGCACCCAGCACCCCAAGCACTGAGCACCCTGAGTATTGAGCACCCAGCACCCTGAGTACTGAGCAGCCAGCACCCTGAGTACTGAGCAAACAGCACCCTGAGTATTGAGCACCCAGCACCCCGAGCACTGAGCACCCAGCACCCTGAGGACTGAGCACATAGCACCCTGAGCACTGAGCACCCTGAGTACTGAGCACTGAGCACACTGAGTACTGAGCACTGAGCACCCTGAGTACTGAGCAACCAGCACCCTGAGTACTGAGCACCCAGCAGCCCGAGCACTGAGCACCGAGCACCCTGAGCACTGAGCACCCAGCACCCTGAGCACTGAGCACCCAGCACCCTGAGTAGTGAGTACCCAACGTACTGAGCACCGAGCACCCCGAGCACTGAGCACCCAGCACCCTGAGTACTGAGCACCCTGCACCCCGAGCACTGAGCACCCAGCACCCTGAGCACTGAGCACCCAGCACCCTGAGCACTGATCACCCAGCACCCTGAGCACTGAGCACCCAACACCCTGAGTACTGAGCACCCAGCACCCTGAGTACTGAGCACCGAGCACCCCGAGCACTGAGCAACCAGCACCCTGAGCACTGAGCACCCTGAGGACTGAGCACCCAGCACCCTGAACACTGAGCACCCAGCACCCTGAGTACTGAGCACCGATCATCCTGAGCACTGAGCACCCAGAACCCAAAGCACTGAGCACACAGCACCCTCAGTACTGAGCACCCAGCACCCCGAGCACTGAGCACCCAGCACCCTGTGTACTGAGCACCTTGAGTACAAAGCACCCAGCACCCCAAGCACTGAGCACCCAGCACCCTGAGTACTGAGCACTCAACACCCTGAGGACTGAGCACCCAGCACCCTGAGCACTGAGTACCCAGCACCCTGAGTACTGATCACTCAGCACCCTCAGCACTGAGCACCGAGCACCCCGAGTACTGAGCACCCAGCACCCTGAGCACTGAGCACCCAGCACCCTGAGCACTGAGCACCCAGGAACCTGAGCACTGAGCACCCAGCACCCTGAGTACTGAGCACTGAGCACCCAGCACCCCGAGCACTGAGCACCCAGCACCCTGAGTACTGAGCACTGAGCAATCAGCACCCCGAGCACTGAGCACCCAGCACCCTGAGCACTGAGCACCCAGCACCCGAGTACTGAGCACACAGCACCCTGAGTACTGAGCACCCAGCACCCTGAGTACTGAGCACCCAGCACTCCGAGTACTGATCACCCAGCACCCTGAGTACTGAGCACCCAGCACCCTGAGCACTGAGCACCCAGCACCCCGAGCACTGAGCACCCAGCACCCTGAGTACTGAGCACCCAGCACCCTGAGCACTGAGCACCCAGCACCCTGAGCACTGAGCACCCAGCACCCTGAGCACTGAGCACTGAGCACCCTGATCACTGAGTACTGAGCACCGAGCACCCCGAGAACTGAGCACCCAGCACCCGGAGTACTGAGCACCCAGCACCCCAAGCACTGAGCACCCTGAGTATTGAGCACCCAGCACCCTGAGTACTGAGCAGCCAGCACCCTGAGTCCTGAGCAAACAGCACCCTGAGTATTGAGCACCCAGCACCCCGAGCACTGAGCAGCCAGCATCCTGAGTACTGAGCAACGAGCACCCTGAGTACAGAGCACCCAGCACCCCGAGCACTGAGCACCCAGCACCCTGAGGACTGAGCACCCAGCACCCTGAGCACTGTGCACCCTGAGTACTGAGCACTGAGCACCCTGAGTACTGAGCACTGAGCACCCTGAGTACTGAGCAACCAGCACCCTGAGTACTGAGCACCCAGGACCCTGAGCAATGAGCACCGAGCACCCTGAGCACTGAGCACCCAGCACCCTGAGCACTGAGCACCCAGCACCCTGAGTAGTGAGCACCCAACGTACTGAACACCGAGCACCCCAAGCACTGAGCACCCAGCACCCTGAGTACTGATCACCTAGCACCCTGAGCACTGAGCACCCAGCACCCTGAGTAGGGAGCACCCAACGTACTGAGCACCGAGCACCCCAAGCACTGAGCACCCAGCACCCTGAGTACTGATCACCTAGCACCCTGAGTACTGAGCACCCAGCACCCTGAGTACTGAGCACCCAGCACCCCGAGCACTGAGCACCCAGCACCCTGAGTACTGAGCACTCAGCACCCTGTGCACTGAGCACCGAGCACCCTGAGCACTGAGCACCCAGCACCCTGAGGACTGAGCACCCAGCACCCTGAGCACTGAGCACACTGAGTACTGAGCACTGAGCACCCTGAGTACTGAGCACTGAACACCCTGAGTACTGAGCAACCAGCACCCTGAGTACTGAGCACCCAGCACCCTGAGCACTGAACACCGAGCACCCTGAGCACTGAGCACCCAGCACCCTGAGCACTGAGCACCCAGCACTCTGAGTTGTGAGCACCCAACGTACTGAGCACCGAGCACCCCGAGCACTGAGCACCCAGCACCCTGACTACTGAGCACCCAGCACCCCGAGCACTGAGCACCCAGCACCCTGAGCACTGAGCACCCAGCACCCTGAGCACTGATCACCCAGCACACTGAGCACTGAGCACCCAGCACCCTGAGTCCTGAGCACCCAGCACCCTGAGTACTGAGCACTCAGCACCCTGAGTACTGAGCACCGAGCACCCCGAGCACTGAGCACCCAGCACCCTGAGCACTGAGCACCCTGAGGACTGAGCACCTAGCACCCTGAGCACTGAGCAACCAGCACCCTGAGTACTGAGCACCGATCATCCTGAGCACTGAGCACCCAGAACCCAAAGCACCCTCAGTACTGAGCACCCAGCACCCCGAGCACTGAGCACCCAGCACCATGAGTACTGAGCACTCTGAGTACTGAGCACCGATCACCCTGAGCACTGAGCTCCCAGCACCCTGAGTACTGAGCACCCAGCACCCTGAGCAATGAGCACCAAGCACCCTGAGTACTGAGCACCCAGCACCCTGAGCACTGAGCACCCAGCACCCCGAGAATGAGCACCCAGCACCCCGAGTACTGAGCACCGAGCACCCTGAGCACTGAGTACCCAGCACCCTGAGTACTGATCACTCAGCACCCTCAGCACTGAGCACCGAGCACCCCGAGTACTGAGCACCCAGCACAATGAGCACTGAGCACCCAGCACCCTGAGCACTGAGCACCCAGGAACCTGAGCACTGAGCACCCAGCACCCTGAGTACTGAGCACTGAGCACCCAGCACCCCGAGCACTGAGCACCCAGCACCCTGAGTACTGAGCACTGAGCACCCAGCACCCTGATCACTGAGCACCCAGCACCCTGAGCACTGAGCACCCAGCACCCGAGTACTGAGCACACAGCACCCTGAGTACTGAGCACCCAGCACCCTGAGTACTGAGCACCCAGCACTCCGAGTACTGAGCACCCAGCACCCTGAGTACTGAGCACCCAGCACCCTGAGCACTGAGCACCCAGCACCCCGAGCACTGAGCACCCAGCACCCTGAGTACTGAGCACCCAGCACCCTGAGCACTGAGCACCCAGCACCCTGAGCACTGAGCACCCAGCACCCTGAGCACTGAGCACTGAGCACCCTGATCTCTGAGTACTGAGCACCGAGCACCCCGAGAACTGAGCACCCAGCACCCGGAGTACTGAGCACCCAGCACCCCAAGCACTGAGCACCCTGAGTATTGAGCACCCAGCACCCTGAGTACTGAGCAGCCAGCACCCTGAGTCCTGAGCAAACAGCACCCTGAGTATTGAGCACCCAGCACCCCGAGCACTGAGCACCCAGCACCCTGAGGACTGAGCACAGAGCCCCCTGAGCACTGAGCACCCTGAGTACTGAGCACTGAGCACCCTGAGTACTGAGCACTGAGCACCCTGAGTACTGAGCAACCAGCACCCTGAGTACTGAGCACCCAGCACCCTGAGCACTGAGCACCGAGCACCCTGAGCACTGAGCACCCAGCACCCTGAGCACTGAGCACCCAGCACCCTGAGCACTGAGCACCCAGCACCCTGAGCACTGAGCACTGAGCACCCTGATCACTGTGTACTGAGCACCGAGCACCCCGAGAACTGAGCACCCAGCACCCGGAGTACTGAGCACCCAGCACCCCAAGCACTGAGCACCCTGAGTATTGAGCACCCAGCACCCTGAGTACTGAGCAGCCAGCACCCTGAGTACTGAGCAAACAGCACCCTGAGTATTGAGCACCCAGCACCCCGAGCACTGAGCACCCAGCACCCTGAGGACTGAGCACATAGCACCCTGAGCACTGAGCACCCTGAGTACTGAGCACTGAGCACACTGAGTACTGAGCACTGAGCACCCTGAGTACTGAGCAACCAGCACCCTGAGTACTGAGCACCCAGCAGCCCGAGCACTGAGCACCGAGCACCCTGAGCACTGAGCACCCAGCACCCTGAGCACTGAGCACCCAGCACCCTGAGTAGTGAGTACCCAACGTACTGAGCACCGAGCACCCCGAGCACTGAGCACCCAGCACCCTGAGTACTGAGCACCCTGCACCCCGAGCACTGAGCACCCAGCACCCTGAGCACTGAGCACCCAGCACCCTGAGCACTGATCACCCAGCACCCTGAGCACTGAGCACCCAACACCCTGAGTACTGAGCACCCAGCACCCTGAGTACTGAGCACCGAGCACCCCGAGCACTGAGCAACCAGCACCCTGAGCACTGAGCACCCTGAGGACTGAGCACCCAGCACCCTGAACACTGAGCACCCAGCACCCTGAGTACTGAGCACCGATCATCCTGAGCACTGAGCACCCAGAACCCAAAGCACTGAGCACACAGCACCCTCAGTACTGAGCACCCAGCACCCCGAGCACTGAGCACCCAGCACCCTGTGTACTGAGCACCTTGAGTACAAAGCACCCAGCACCCCAAGCACTGAGCACCCAGCACCCTGAGTACTGAGCACTCAACACCCTGAGGACTGAGCACCCAGCACCCCGAGTACTGAGCACCCAGCACCCTGAGTATTGAGCACCCAGCACCCCGAGCACTGAGCACCCAGCACCCCGAGCACTGAGCACCCAGCTCCCTGAGTACTAAGCACCCAGCACCCTGAGCACTGAGCACCCAGCACCCTGAGCACTGAGCACCCAGCACCCTGAGCACTGAGCACCCAGCACCCTGAGTAGTGAGCACCCAACGTACTGAGCACCGAGCACCCCGAGCACTGAGCACCCAGTACCCTGAGTACTGAGCACCGAGCACCCTGAGTACTGAGCACCCAGCACCCTGAGTACTGAGCTCCGAGCACCCCGAGCACTGAGGACCCAGCGCCCCGAGCACCAGCACCCTGAGTACTGAGCACCCAGCACCCTGAGTACTGAGCACCCTGCACCCTGAGCAATGAGCACCCTGAGTACTGAGCACCCAGCACCTTGAGCACTGAGCACCCAGCACCCGGAGTACTGAGCACCCAGCACCCTGAGTACTAAGCACCGAGAACCCTGAGTACTGAGCACCCAGCACCCTGAGCACTGAACACACAGCACCCTGAGTACTGAGCACCTCGAGCACTGAGCACCCAGCACCCTGAGTACTGAGCACCGAGCACCCCGAGCACTGAGCACCCAGCACCGCGAGCACTGAGCACATTGCACCCCGAGCACTGAGCACCCAGCACCCTGAGTACTGAGCACCCAGCACCCTGAGTACTGAGCACCCAGCACCCTGAGCACTGAGTACCCAGCACCCTGAGCACTGAGCACCCAGCACCCTGTGCACTGAGCACACAGCACCCTGAGCACTGAGCACCCAGCACCCTGAGTACTGAGCACTGAGCACCCAGCACCCCGAGCAGTGAGCACCCAGCACCCTGAGCACTGAGCACCCAGCACCCTGAGTACTGAGCACTGAGCACCCAGCACCCCGAGCATTGAGCCCCCAGCACCCTGAGTACTGAGCACTGAGCACATAGCACCCCGAGCACTGAGCACCCAGCACCCTGAGCACTGAGCACCCAGCACCCGAGTACTGAGCACACAGCACCCTGAGTACTGAGCACCCAGCACCCTGAGTACTGAGCACCCAGCACCCTGAGTACTGAGCACCCAGCACTCCGAGTACTGAGCACCCAGCACCCTGAGTACTGAGCACCCAGCACCCTGAGTACTGAGCACCCAGCACTCCGAGTACTGAGCACCCAGCACCCTGAGTACTGAGCACCCAGCACCCTGAGCACTGAGCACCCAGCACCCCGAGCACTGAGCACCCAGCACCCTGAGTACTGAGCACCCAGCACCCTGAGCACTGAGCACCCAGCACCCTGAGCACTGAGCACCCAGCACCCTGAGCACTGAGCACTGAGCACCCTGATCACTGAGTACTGAGCACCGAGCACCCCGAGAACTGAGCACCCAGCACCCGGAGTACTGAGCACCCAGCACCCCAAGCACTGAGCACCCTGAGTATTGAGCACCCAGCACCCTGAGTACTGAGCAGCCAGCACCCTGAGTCCTGAGCAAACAGCACCCTGAGTATTGAGCACCCAGCACCCCGAGCACTGAGCACCCAGCACCCTGAGGACTGAGCACAGAGCACCCTGAGCACTGAGCACCCTGAGTACTGAGCACTGAGCACCCTGAGTACTGAGCACTGAGCACCCTGAGTACTGAGCAACCAGCACCCTGAGTACTGAGCACCCAGCACCCTGAGCACTGAGCACCGAGCACCCTGAGCACTGAGCACCCAGCACCCTGAGCACTGAGCACCCAGCACCCTGAGCACTGAGCACCCAGCACCCTGAGCACTGAGCACTGAGCACCCTGATCACTGAGTACTGAGCACCGAGCACCCCGAGAACTGAGCACCCAGCACCCGGAGTACTGAGCACCCAGCACCCCAAGCACTGCGCACCCTGAGTATTGAGCACCCAGCACCCTGAGTACTGAGCAGCCAGCACCCTGAGTCCTGAGCAAACAGCACCCTGAGTATTGAGCACCCAGCACCCCGAGCACTGAGCACCCAGCACCCTGAGGACTGAGCACAGAGCACCCTGAGCACTGAGCACCCTGAGTACTGAGCACTGAGCACCCTGAGTACTGAGCACTGAGCACCCTGAGTACTGAGCAACCAGCACCCTGAGTACTGAGCACCCAGCACCCTGAGCACTGAGCACCGAGCACCCTGAGCACTGAGCACCCAGCACCCTGAGCACTGAGCACCCAGCACCCTGAGCACTGAGCACCCAGCACCCTGAGCACTGAGCACTGAGCACCCTGATCACTGAGTACTGAGCCCCGAGCACCCCGAGAACTGAGCACCCAGCACCCGGAGTACTGAGCACCCAGCACCCCAAGCACTGAGCACCCTGAGTATTGAGCACCCAGCACCCTGAGTACTGAGCAGCCAGCACTCTGAGTACTGAGCAAACAGCACCCTGAGTATTGAGCACCCAGCACCCCGAGCACTGAGCACCCAGCACCCTGAGGACTGAGCACAGAGCACCCTGAGCACTGAGCACCCTGAGTACTGAGCACTGAGCACCCTGAGTACTGAGCACTGAGCACCCTGAGTACTGAGCAACCAGCACCCTGAGTACTGAGCACCCAGCACCCTGAGCACTGAGCACCGAGCACCCTGAGCACTGAGCACCCAGCACCCTGAGTACTGAGCACCCAGCACCCCGAGCACTGAGCACCCAGCACCCTGAGCACTGAGCACCCAGCACCCTGAGCACTGATCACCCAGCACCCTGAGCACTGAGCACCCAGCACCCTGAGTACTGAGCACCCAGCACCCTGAGTACTGAGCACTCAGCACCCTGAGTACTGAGCACCGAGCACCCCGAGCCCTGAGCACCCAGCACCCTGAGCACTGAGCACCCTGAGGACTGAGCACCCAGCACCCTGAACACTGAGCACCCAGCACCCTGAGTACTGAGCACCGATCATCCTGAGCACTGAGCACCCAGAACCCAAAGCACTGAGCACCCAGCACCCTCAGTAATGAGCACCCAGCACCCCGAGCACTGAGCACCCAGCACCCTGTGTACTGAGCACCTTGAGTACAAAGCACCCAGCACCCCAAGCACTGAGCACCCAGCACCCTGAGTACTGAGCACCCAGCACCCTGAGGACTGAGCACCCAGCACCCCGAGTACTGAGCACCCAGCACCCTGAGTATTGAGCACCCAGTACCCCGAGCACTGAGCACCCAGCACCCCGAGCACTGAGCACCCAGCTCCCTGAGTACTAAGCACCCAGCACCCTGAGCACTGAGCACCCAGCACCCTGAGAACTGAGCACCCAGCACCCTGAGCACTGAGCACCCAGCACCCTGAGTAGTGAGCACCCAACGTACTGAGCACCGAGCACCCCGAGCACTGAGCACCCAGCACCCTGAGTACTGAGCACCGAGCACCCTGAGTACTGAGCACCCAGCACCCTGAGTACTGAGCTCCGAGCACCCCGAGCACTGAGCACCCAGCACCCCGAGCACCGAGCACCCTGAATACTGAGCACCCAGCACCCTGAGTACTGAGCACCCTGCATCCTGAGCAATGAGCACCCTGAGTACTGAGCACCCAGCACCTTGAGCACTGAGCACCCAGCACCCGGAGTACTGAGCACCCAGCACCCTGAGTACTAAGCACCGAGAACCCTGATTACTGAGCACCCAGCACCCTGAGCACTGAACACACAGCACCCTGAGTACTGAGCACCTCGAGCACTGAGCACCCAGCACCCTGAGTACTGAGCACCGAGCACCCCGAGCACTGAGCACCCAGCACCGCGAGCACTGAGCACATAGCACCCCGAGCACTGAGCACCCAGCACCCTGAGTACTGAGCACCCAGCACCCTGAGTACTGAGCACCCAGCACCCTGAGCACTGAGTACCCAGCACCCTGAGCACTGAGCACCCAGCACCCTGAGCACTGAGCACACAGCACCCTGAGCACTGAGCCCCCAGCACCCTGAGTACTGAGCACTGAGCACCCAGCACCCCGAGCAGTGAGCACCCAGCACCCTGAGTACTGAGCACCGAGCACCCCGAGCACTGAGCACCCAGCACCCTGAGTACTGAGCTCCGAGCACCCCGAGCACTGAGCACCCTGAGCACTGAGCACCGAGCACACTGAGCACTGAGTACCCAGCACCCTGAGCACTGAGCACTGAGCACCCTGAGTACTGAGCACCCAGCACCCTGAGCACTGAGTACCCAGCACCCTTAGCACTGAGCACCCAGCACCCTGAGCACTGAGCACCCAGCATCCTGAGCACTGAGCACCCAGCACCCTGAGTACTGAGCACTGAGCACCCAGCACCCCGAGCACTGAGCACCCAGCACCCTGAGTACTGAGCACTGAGCACCCAGCACCCCGAGCACTGAGCACCCAGCACCCTGAGCACTGAGCACTCAGCACCCGAGTACTGAGCACACAGCACCCTGAGTACTGAGCACCCAGCACCCTGAGTACTGAGCACCCAGCACCCCGAGCACTGAGCACCCAGCACCCTGAGTACTGAGCACCCAGCACCCTGAGCACTGAGCACCCAGCACCCCGAGCACTGAGCACCCAGCACCCTGAGTACTGAGCACCCAGCACCCTGAGCACTGAGCACCCAGCACCCTGAGCACTGAGCACGGAGCACCCTGAGCACTGAGCACTGAGCACCCTGATCACTGAGTACTGAGCACCGAGCACCCCGAGAACTGAGCACCCAGCACCCGGAGTACTGAGCACCCAGCAGCCCAAGCACTGAGCACCCTGAGTATTGAGCACCCAGCACCCTGAGTACTGAGCAGCCAGCACCCTGAGTACTGAGCAACCAGCACCCTGAGTACAGAGCACCCAGCACCCCGAGCACTGTGCACCCAGCACCCTGAGGACTGAGCACCCAGCACCCTGAGCACTGAGCACCCTGAGTACTGAGCACTGAGCACCCTGAGTACTGAGCACTGAGCACCCTGAGTACTGAGCAACCAGCACCCTGAGTACTGAGCACCCAGGACCCTGAGCAATGAGCACCGAGCATCCTGAGCACTGAGCACCCAGCACACTGAGCACTGAGCACAAAGCACCCTGAGTAGTGAGCACCCAACGTACTGAGCACCGAGCACCCCAAGCACTGAGCACCCAGCACCCTGAGTACTGAGCACCCAGCACCCCGAGCACTGAGCACCCAGCACCCTGAGCACTGAGCACCCAGCACCCTGAGCACTGATCACCCAGCGCTCTGAGCACTGAGCACCCTGCACCCTGAGTACTGAGCACCCAGCACCCTGAGTACTGAGCACCCAGCACCCCGAGCACTGAGCACCCAGCACCCTGAGTACTGAGCACCCAGCACCCTGAGCACTGAGCACCGAGCACCCTGAGCACTGAGCACCCAGCACCCTGAGGACTGAGCACCCAGCACCCTGAGCACTGAGCACCCTGAGTACTGAGCACTGAGCACCCTGAGTACTGAGCACTGAACACCCTGAGTACTGAGCAACCAGCACCCTGAGTACTGAGCACCCAGCACCCTGAGCACTGAGCACCCAGAACCCAAAGCACCCTCAGTACTGAGCACCCAGCACCCCGAGCACTGAGCACCCAGCACCATGAGTACTGAGCACTCTGAGTACTGAGCACCGATCACCCTGAGCACTGAGCTCCCAGCACCCTGAGTACTGAGCACCCAGCACACTGAGCAATGAGCACCAAGCACCCTGAGCACTGAGCACCCAGCACCCTGAGTACTGAGCACCCAGCACCCCGAACACTGAGCGCCCAGCACCCCGAGAATGAGCACCCAGCACCCCGAGTACTGAGCACCGAGCACCCTGAGAACTGAGTACCCAGCACCCTGAGTACTGAGCACTCAGCACCCTGAGCACTGAGCACCGAGCACCCCGAGTACTGAGCACCCAGCACCCTGAGCACTGAGCACCCAGCACCCTGAGCACTGAGCACCCAGGAACCTGAGCACTGAGCACCCAGCACCCTGAGTACTGAGCACTGAGCACCCAGCACCCCGAGCACTGAGCACCCAGCACCCTGAGTACTGAGCACTGAGCACCCAGCACCCCGAGCACTGAGCAAACAGCACCCTGAGCACTGAGCACCCAGCACCCGAGTACTGAGCACACAGCACCCTGAGTACTGAGCACCCAGCACCCTGAGTACTGAGCACCCAGCACTCCGAGTACTGAGCACCCAGCACCCTGAGTACTGAGCACCCAGCACCCTGAGCACTGAGCACCCAGCACCCCGAGCACTGAGCACCCAGCACCCTGAGTACTGAGCACCGAGCACCCTGAGCACTGAGCACCCAGCACCCTGAGCATTGAGCACCCAGCACCCTGATCACCCAGCACCCTGATCACTGAGCACTGAGCACCCAGCACCCTGAGCACTGAGCACCCTGATCACTGAGTACTGAGCACCGAGCACCCCGAGAACTGAGCACCCAGCAGCCGGAGTACTGAGCACCCAGCACCCCAAGCACTGAGCACCCTGAGTATTGAGCACCCAGCACCCTGAGTACTGAGCAGCCAGCACCCTGAGTACTGAGCAAACAGCACCCTGAGTATAGAGCACCCAGCACCCCGAGCACTGAGCACCCAGCACCCTGAGGACTGAGCACAGAGCACCCTGAGCACTGAGCACCCTGAGTAAAGAGCACTGAGCACCCTGAGTACTGAGCACTGAGCACCCTGAGTACTGAGCAACCAGCACCCTGAGTACTGAGCACCCAGCACCCTGAGCACTGAGCACCGAGCACCCTGAGCACTGAGCTCCCAGCACCCTGAGCACTGAGCACCCAGCACCCTGAGTAGTGAGCACCCAACGTACTGAGCACCGAGCACCCCGAGCACTGAGCACCCAGCACCCTGAGTACTGAGCACCCAGCACACCGAGCACTGGGCACCCAGCACCCTGAGCACTGAGCACCCAGCACCCTGAGCACTGATCACCCAGCACCCTGAGCACTGAGCACCCAGCACCCTGAGTACTGAGCACCCAGCACCCTGAGTACTGAGCACTCAGCACCCTGAGTACTGAGTACCGAGCACCCCGAGCACTGAGCACCCAGCACCCTGAGCACTGAGCACCCTGAGGACTGAGCACCCAGCACCCAGAACACTGAGCACCCAGCACCCTGAGTACTGAGCACCGATCATCCTGAGCACTGAGCACCCAGAACCCAAAGCACTGAGCACCCAGCACCCTCAGTACTGAGCACCCAGCACCCCGAGCACTGAGCACCCAGCACCCTGTGTACTGAGCACCCTGAGTACAAAGCACCCAGCACCCCAAGCACTGGAGCACCCAGCACCCTGAGTACTGAGCACTCAGCACCCTGAGTACTGAGCACCCAGCACCCTGAGTACTGAGCTCCCAGCACCCTGAGTACTGAGCACCCAGCACCCCGAGCACTGAGCACCCAGCACCCCGAGCACTGAGCACCCAGCTCCCTGAGTACTGAGCACCCAACACCCTGAGCACTGAGCACCCAGCACCCTGAGCACTGAGCACCCAGCACCCTGAGCACTGAGCACCCAGCACCCTGAGTACTGAGCACCGAGCACCCTGAGCACTGAGCACCCAGCACCCTGAGTACTGAGCTCCGAGCACACCGAGCACTGAGCACCCAGCGCCCCGAGCACCGAGCACCCTGAGTACTGAGCACCCAGCACCCTGAGTACTGAGCACCCTGCACCCTGAGCAATGAGCACCCTGAGAACTGAGCACCCAGCACCTTGAGCACTGAGCACCCAGCACCCGGAGTACTGAGCACCCAGCACCCTGAGTACTAAGCACCGAGAACCCTGAGTACTGAGCACCCAGCAACCTGAGCACTGAACACACAGCAACCTGAGTACTGAGCACCTCGAGGACTGAGCACCCAGCACCCTGAGTACTGAGCACCCAGCACCCTGAGTACTGAGCACCCAGCACCCCGAGCACTGAGCACCCAGCACCCTGAGTACTGAGCACCCAGCACCCTGAGCACTGAGCACCGAGCACCCTGAGCACTGAGCACCCAGCACCCTGAGGACTGAGCACCCAGCACCCTGAGCACTGAGCACACTGAGTACTGAGCACTGAGCACCCTGAGTACTGAGCACTGAACACCCTGAGTACTGAGCAACCAGCACCCTGAGTACTGAGCACCCAGCACCCTGAGCACTGAGCACCCAGAACCCAAAGCACCCTCAGTACTGAGCACCCAGCACCCCGAGCACTGAGCACCCAGCACCATGAGTACTGAACACTCTGAGTACTGAGCACCGATCACCCTGAGCACTGAGCTCCCAGCACCCTGAGTACTGAGCACCCAACACACTGAGCAATGAGCACCAAGCACCCTGAGCACTGAGCACCCAGCACCCTGAGTACTGAGCACCCAGCACCCCGAACACTGAGCGCCCAGCACCCCGAGAATGAGCACCCAGCACCCCGAGTACTGAGCACCGAGCACCCTGAGAACTGAGTACCCAGCACCCTGAGTACTGAGCACTCAGCACCCTGAGCACTGAGCACCGAGCACCCCGAGTACTGAGCACCCAGCACCCTGAGCACTGAGCACCCAGCACCCTGAGCACTGAGCACCCAGGAACCTGAGCACTGAGCACCCAGCACCCTGAGTACTGAGCACTGAGCACCCAGCACCCCGAGCACTGAGCACCCAGCACCCTGAGTACTGAGCACTGAGCACCCAGCACCCCGAGCACTGAGCAAACAGCACCCTGAGCACTGAGCACCCAGCACCCGAGTACTGAGCACACAGCACCCTGAGTACTGAGCACCCAGCACCCTGAGTACTGAGCACCCAGCACTCCGAGTACTGAGCACCCAGCACCCTGAGTACTGAGTACCCAGCACCCTGAGCACTGAGCACCCAGCACCCCGAGCACTGAGCACCCAGCACCCTGAGTACTGAGCACCGAGCACCCTGAGCACTGAGCACCCAGCACCCTGAGCACTGAGCACCCAGCACCCTGATCACCCAGCACCCTGATCACTGAGCACTGAGCACCCAGCACCCTGAGCACTGAGCACCCTGATCACTGAGTACTGAGCACCGAGCACCCCGAGAACTGAGCACCCAGCAGCCGGAGTACTGAGCACCCAGCACCCCAAGCACTGAGCACCCTGAGTATTGAGCACCCAGCACCCTGAGTACTGAGCAGCCAGCACCCTGAGTACTGAGCAAACAGCACCCTGAGTATAGAGCACCCAGCACCCCGAGCACTGAGCACCCAGCACCCTGAGGACTGAGCACAGAGCACCCTGAGCACTGAGCACCCTGAGTAAAGAGCACTGAGCACCCTGAGTACTGAGCACTGAGCACCCTGAGTACTGAGCAACCAGCACCCTGAGTACTGAGCACCCAGCACCCTGAGCACTGAGCACCGAGCACCCTGAGCACTGAGCTCCCAGCACCCTGAGCACTGAGCACCCAGCACCCTGAGTAGTGAGCACCCAACGTACTGAGCACCGAGCACCCCGAGCACTGAGCACCCAGCACCCTGAGTACTGAGCACCCAGCACACCGAGCACTGGGCACCCAGCACCCTGAGCACTGAGCACCCAGCACCCTGAGCACTGATCACCCAGCACCCTGAGCACTGAGCACCCAGCACCCTGAGTACTGAGCACCCAGCACCCTGAGTACTGAGCACTCAGCACCCTGAGTACTGAGTACCGAGCACCCCGAGCACTGAGCACCCAGCACCCTGAGCACTGAGCACCCTGAGGACTGAGCACCCAGCACCCAGAACACTGAGCACCCAGCACCCTGAGTACTGAGCACCGATCATCCTGAGCACTGAGCACCCAGAACCCAAAGCACTGAGCACCCAGCACCCTCAGTACTGAGCACCCAGCACCCCGAGCACTGAGCACCCAGCACCCTGTGTACTGAGCACCCTGAGTACAAAGCACCCAGCACCCCAAGCACTGGAGCACCCAGCACCCTGAGTACTGAGCGCTCAGCACCCTGAGTACTGAGCACCCAGCAGCCTGAGTACTGAGCTCCCAGCACCCTGAGTACTGAGCACCCAGCACCCCGAGCACTGAGCACCCAGCACCCCGAGCACTGAGCACCCAGCTCCCTGAGTACTGAGCACCCAACACCCTGAGCACTGAGCACTCAGCACCCTGAGCACTGAGCACCCAGCACCCTGAGCACTGAGCACCCAGCACCCTGAGTACTGAGCACCGAGCACCCTGAGCACTGAGCACCCAGCAACCTGAGTACTGAGCTCCGAGCACACCGAGCACTGAGCACCCAGCGCCCCGAGCACCGAGCACCCTGAGTACTGAGCACCCAGCACCCTGAGTACTGAGCACCCTGCACCCTGAGCAATTAGCACCCTGAGAACTGAGCACCCAGCACCTTGAGCACTGAGCACCCAGCACCCGGAGTACTGAGCACCCAGCACCCTGAGTACTAAGCACCGAGAACCCTGAGTACTGAGCACAAAGCAACCTGAGCACTGAACACACAGCAACCTGAGTACTGAGCACCTCGAGGACTGAGCACCCAGCACCCTGAGTACTGAGCACCGAGCACCCCGAGCACTGAGCACCCAGCACCGCGAGCACTGAGCACATAGCACCCCGAGCACTGAGCACCCAGCACCCTGAATACTGAGCACCCAGCACCCTGAGTACTGAGCACCCAGCACCCTGAGCACTGAGTACCCAGCACCCTGAGCACTGAGCACCCAGCACCCTGAGCACTGAGCACACAGCACCCTGAGCACTGAGCACCCAGCACCCTGAGTACCGAGCACTGAGCACCCAGCACCCCGAGCAGTGAGCACCCAGCACCCTGAGTACTGAGCACCGAGCACCCCGAGCACTGAGCACCCAGCACCCTGAGTACTGAGCTCCGAGCACCCAGAGCACTGAGCACCCTGAGCACTGAGCACCGAGCACCCTGAGCACTGAGTACCCAGCACCCTGAGCACTGAGCACCCAGCGCCCTGAGCACTGAGCACCCAGCACCCTGAGCACTGAGCACCCAGCACCCTGAGTACTGAGCACTGAGAACCCAGCACCCCGAGCACTGAGCACCCAGCACCCCGAGTACTGAGCACTGAGCACCCTGAGTACTGAGCACCCAGCAGCCTGAGCACTGAGTACCCAGCACCCTGAGCACTGAGCACCCAGCACCCTGAGCACTGAGGACCCAGCACCCTGAGAACTGAGCACCCAGCACCCTGAGTACTGAGCACTGAGCACCCAGCACCCCGAGCACTGAGCACCCAGCACCCTGAGTACTGAGCAATGAGCACCCAACACCCTGAGCACTGAGCACCCAGCACCCTGAGCACTGAGCACCCAGCACCCGAGTACTGAGCACACAGCACCCTGAGTACTGAGCACCCAGCACCCTGAGTACTGAGCACCCAGCACCCCGAGCACTGAGCACCCAGCACCCTGAGTACTGACCACCCAGCACCCTGAGCACTGAGCACCCAGCACCCCGAGCACTGAGCACCCAGCACCCTGAGTACTGAGCACCCAGCACCCTGAGCACTGAGCACCCAGCACCCTGAGCACTGAGCACCCAGCACCCTGAGCACTGAGCACTGAGCACCCTGATCACTGAGTACTGAGCACAGAGCACCCCGAGAACTGAGCACACAGCACCCGGAGTACTGATCACGCAGCACGCCTAGCACTGAGCACCCTGAGTATTGAGCACACAGCACCCTGAGTACTGAGCAGCCAGCACCCTGAGTACTGAGCAACCAGCACCCTGAGTACAGAGCACCCAGCACCACGAGCTCTGAGCACCCAGCACCCTGAGGACTGAGCACCCAGCACCCTGAGCACTGAGCACCCTGAGTACTGAGCACTGAGCACCCTGAGTACTGAGCACTGAGCATCCTGAGTACTGAGCAACCAGCACCCTGAGTACTGAGCACCCAGGACCCTGAGCAATGAGCACCGAGCATCCTGAGCACTGAGCACCCAGCACCCTGAGCACTGAGCACCCAGCACCCTGAGTAGTGAGCACACAACGTACTGAGCACCGAGCACCCCAAGCACTGAGCACCCAGCACCCTGAGTACTGAGCACCCAGCACCCCGAGCACTGAGCACCCAGCACCCTGAGCACTGAGCACCCAGCACCCTGAGCACTGATCAGCCAGCACCCTGAGCACTGAGCACCCAGCACCCTGAGCACTGAGCACCCTGAGTACTGAGCACAGAGCACCCTGAGTACTGAGCACTGAGCACCCTGAGTACTGAGCAACCAGCACCCTGAATACTGAGCACCCAGGACCCTGAGCAATGAGGACCGAGCACCCTGAGCACTGAGCACCCAGCACCCTGAGCACTGAGCACCCAGCACCCTGAGTAGTGAGCACCCAACGTACTGAGCACCGAGCACCCCATGCACTGAGCACCCAGCACCCTGAGTACTGAGCACCCAGCACCCCGAGCACTGAGCACACCGCACCCTGAGCACTGAGCACCCAGCACCCTGAGCACTGATCACCCAGCACCCTGAGCACTGAGCACCCAGCACCCTGAGTACTGAGCACCCAGCACCCTGAGTACTGAGCACCCAGCACCCCGAGCACTGAGCACCCAGCACCCTGAGTACTGAGCACCCAGCACCCTGAGCACTGAGCACCGAGCACCCTGAGCACTGAGCACCCAGCACCCTGAGGACTGAGCACCCAGCACCCTGAGCACTGAGCACCCTGGGTACTGAGCACTGAGCACCCTGAGTACTGAGCACTGAACACCCTGAGTACTGAGCAACCAGCACCCTGAGTACTGAGCACCCAGCACCCTGAGCACTGAGCACCGAGCACCCTGAGCACTGAGCAGCCAGCACCCTGAGCACTGAGCACCCAGCACCCTGTGTTGTGAGCACCCAACGTACTGAGCACCGAGCACCCCGAGCACTGAGCACCCAGCACCCTGAGTACTGAGCACCCAGCACCCCGAGCACTGAGCACCCAGCACCCTGAGCACTGAGCACCCAGCACCCTGAGCACTGATCACCCAGCACCCTGAGCACTGAGCACCCAGCACCCTGAGTACTGAGCACCCAGCACCCTGAGTACTGAGCACTCAGCACCCTGAGTACTGAGCACCGAGCACCCCGAGCACTGAGCACCCAGCACCCTGAGCACTGAGCAAGCTGAGGACTGAGCACCCAGCACCCTGAGCACTGAGCACGCAGCACCCTGAGTACTGAGCACCGATCATCCTGAGCACTGAGCACCCAGAACCCAAAGCACCCTCAGTACTGAGCACCCAGCACCCCGAGCACTGAGCACCCAGCACCATGAGTACTGAGCTCTCTGAGTACTGAGCACCGATCACCCTGAGCACTGAGCTCCCAGCACCCTGTGTACTGAGCACCCAGCACCCTGAGCAATGAGCACCACGCACCCTGAGTACTGAGCACCCAGCAACCTGAGCACTGAGCACCCAGCACCCTGAGTACTGAGCACCCAGCACCCCGAACACTGAGCACCCAGCACCCCGAGAATGAGCACCCAGCACCCCAAGTACTGAGCACCGAGCACCCTGAGCACTGAGTACCCAGCACCCAAAGTACTGAGCACTCAGCACCCTGAGCACTGAGCACCGAGCACCCCGAGTACTGAGCACCCAGCACCCTGAGCACTGAGCACCCAGCACCCTGAGCACTGAGCACCCAGGAACCTGAGCACTGAGCACCCAGCACCCTGAGTACTGAGCACTGAGTACCCAGCACCCCGAGCACTGAGCACCCAGCACCCTGAGTACTGAGCACTGAGCACCCAGCACCCCGAGCACTGAGCACCCAGCACCCTGAGCACTGAGCACCCAGCACCCGAGTACTGAGCACACAGCACCCTGAGTACTGAGCACCCAGCACCCTGAGTACTGAGAACCCAGCACTCCGAGTACTGAGCACCCAGCACCCTGAGTACTGAGCACCCAGCACCCTGAGCACTGAGCACCCAGCACCCCGAGCACTGAGCACCCAGCACCCAGAGCAGTGAGCACCCAGCACCCTGAGCACTGAGCACCCAGCACCCTGAGCACTGAGCACCCAGCACCCTGAGCACTGAGCACTGAGCACCCTGATCACTGAGTACTGAGCACCCAGCACTCCGAGTACTGAGCACCCAGCACCCCGAGAACTGAGCACCCAGCACCCGGAGTACTGAGCACCCAGCACCCCAAGCACTGAGCACCCTGAGTATTGAGCACCCAGCACCCTGAGTACTGAGCAGCCAGCAGCCTGAGTACTGAGCAACCAGCACCCTGAGTATTGAGCACCCAGCACCCCGAGCACTGAGCACCCAGCACCCTGAGGACTGAGCACAGAGCACCCTGAGCACTGAGCACCCTGAGTACTGAGCACTGAGCACCCTGAGTACTGAGCACTGAGCACCCTGAGTACTGAGCAACCAGCACCCTGAGTACTGAGCACCCAGCACCCTGAGCACTGAGCACCGAGCACCCTGAGCACTGAGCACCCAGCACCCTGAGCACTGAGCACCCAGCACCCTGAGTAGTGAGCAGCCAACGTACTGAGCACCGAGCACCCCGAGCACTGAGCACCCAGCAAACTGAGTACTGAGCACCCAGCACCCCGAGCACTGAGCACCCAGCACCCTGAGCACTGAGCACCCAGCACCCTGAGCACTGATCACCCAGCACCCTGAGCACTGAGCACCCAGCACCCTGAGTACTGAGCACCCAGCACCCTGAGTACTGAGCACTCAGCACCCTGAGTACTGAGCACCGAGCACCCCGAGCACTGAGCACCCAGCACCCTGAGCACTGAGCACCCTGAGGACTGAGCACCCAGCACCCTGAACACTGGGCAGCCAGCACCCTGAGTACTGAGCACCGATCATCCTGAGCACTGAGCACCCAGAACCCAAAGCACTGAGCACCCAGCACCCTCAGTACTGAGCACCCAGCACCCCGAGCACTGAGCACCCAGCACCCTGTGTACTGAGCACCCTGAGTACAAAGCACCCAGCACCCCAAGCTCTGAGCACCCAGCACCCTGAGTACTGAGCACTCAGCACCCTGAGGACTGAGCACCCAGCACCCCGAGTACTGAGCACCCAGCACCCTGAGTACTGAGCACCCAGCACCCCGAGCACTGAGCACCCAGCACCCCGAGCACTGAGCACCCAGCTCCCTGAGTACTGAGCACCCAGCACCCTGAGCACTGAGCACCCAGCACCCTGAGCACTGAGCACCCAGCACCCTGAGCACTGAGCACCCAGCACCCTGAGTAGTGAGCACCCAACGTACTGAGCACCGAGCACCCCGAGCACTGAGCACCCAGCACCCTGAGTACTGAGCACTGAGCACCCTGAGCACTGAGCACCCAGCACCCTGAGTACTGAGCTCCGAGCTCCCTGAGCACTGAGCACCCAGCGCCCCGAGCACCGTGCACCCTGAGTACTGAGCACGCAGCACCCTGAGTACTGAGCACCCTGCACCCTGAGCAATGAGCACCCTGAGTACTGAGCACCCAACACCTTTAGCACTGAGCACCCAGCACCCGGAGTACTGAGCACCCAGCAACCTGAGTACTAAGCACCGAGAACCCTGAGTACTGAGCACCCAGCACCCTGAGCACTGAACACACAGCACCCTGAGTACTGAGCACCTCGAGCACTGAGCACCCAGCACCCTGAGTACTGAGCACCGAGCACCCCGAGCACTGAGCACCCAGCACCGCGAGCACTGAGCACATAGCACCCCGAGCACTGAGCACCCAGCACCCTGAGTACTGAGCACCCAGCACCCTGAGTACTGAGCACCCAGCACCCTGAGCACTGAGTACCCAGCACACTGAGCACTAAGCACCCAGCACCCTGAGTACTGAGCACTGAGCACCCAGCACCCAGAGCAGTGAGCACCCAGCACCCTGACTACTGAGCACCGAGCACCCCGAGCACTGAGCACCCAGCATCCTGAGTACTGAGCTCCGAGCACCCCGAGCACTGAGCACCCTGAGCACTGAGCACCGAGCACCCTGAGCACTGAGTACCCAGCACCCTGAGCACTGAGCACCCAGCGCCCTGAGCACTGAGCACCCAGCACCCTGAGCACTGAGCACCCAGCACCCTGAGTACTGAGCACTGAGCACCCAGCACCCCGAGCACTGAGCACCCAGCACCCCGAGTACTGAGCACCCAGCACCCTGAGTATTGAGCACCCAGTACCCCGAGCACTGAGCACCCAGCACCCCGAGCACTGAGCACCCAGCTCCCTGAGTACTAGGCACCCAGCACCCTGAGCACTGAGCACCCAGCACCCTGAGAACTGAGCACCCAGCACCCTGAGCACTGAGCACCCAGCACCCTGAGTAGTGAGCACCCAACGTACTGAGCACCGAGCACCCCGAGCACTGAGCACCCAGCACCCTGAGTACTGAGCACCGAGCACCCTGAGTACTGAGCACCCAGCACCCTGAGTACTGAGCTCCGAGCACCCCGAGCACTGAGCACCCAGCACCCCGAGCACCGAGCACCCTGAGTACTGAGCACCCAGCACCCTGAGTACTGAGCACCCTGCATCCTGAGCAATGAGCACCCTGAGTACTGAGCACCCAGCACCTTGAGCACTGAGCACCCAGCACCCGGAGTACTGAGCACCCAGCACCCTGAGTACTAAGCACCGAGAACCCTGATTACTGAGCACCCAGCACCCTGAGCACTGAACACACAGCACCCTGAGTACTGAGCACCTCGAGCACTGAGCACCCAGAAACCTGAGTACTGAGCACCGAGCACCCCGAGCACTGAGCACCCAGCACCGCGAGCACTGAGCACATAGCACCCCGAGCACTGAGCACCCAGCACCCTGAGTACTGAGCACCCAGCACCCTGAGTACTGAGCACCCAGCACCCTGAGCACTGAGTACCCAGCACCCTGAGCACTGAGCACCCAGCACCCTGAGCACTGAGCACACAGCACCCTGAGCACTGAGCCTCCAGCACCCTGAGTACTGATCACTGAGCACCCAGCACCCCGAGCAGTGAGCACCCAGCACCCTGAGTACTGAGCACCGAGCACCCCGGGCACTGAGCACCCAGCACCCTGAGTACTGAGCTCCGAGCACCCCGAGCACTGAGCACCCTGAGCACTGAGCACCGAGCACCCTGAGCACTGAGTACCCAGCACCCTGAGCACTGAGCACTGAGCACCCTGAGTACTGAGCACCCAGCACCCTGAGCACTGAGTACCCAGCACCCTTAGCACTGAGCACCCAGCACCCTGAGCACTGAGCACCCAGCATCCTGAGCACTGAGCACCCAGCACCCTGAGTACTGAGCACTGAGCACCCAGCACCCCGAGCACTGAGCACCCAGCACCCTGAGTACTGAGCACTGAGCACCCAGCACCCCGAGCACTGAGCACCCAGCACCCTGAGCACTGAGCACCCAGCACCCGAGTACTGAGCACACAGCACCCTGAGTACTGAGCACCCAGCACCCTGAGTACTGAGCACCCAGCACCCCGAGCACTGAGCACCCAGCACCCTGAGTACTGAGCACCCAGCACCCTGAGCACTGAGCACACAGCACTCCGAGCACTGAGCACCCAGCACCCTGAGTACTGAGCACCCAGCACCCTGAGCACTGAGCACCCAGCACCCTGAGCACTGAGCACGGAGCACCCTGAGCACTGAGCACTGAGCACCCTGATCACTGAGTACTGAGCACCGAGCACCCCGAGAACTGAGCACGGAGCACCCGGAGTACTGAGCACCCAGCAGCCCAAGCACTGAGCACCCTGAGTATTGAGCACCCAGCACCCTGAGTACTGAGCAGCCAGCACCCTGAGTACTGAGCAACCAGCACCCTGAGTACAGAGCACCCAGCACCCCGAGCACTGTGCACCCAGCACCCTGAGGACTGAGCACCCAGCACCCTGAGCACTGAGCACCCTGAGTACTGAGCACTGAGCACCCTGAGTACTGAGCACTGAGCACCCTGAGTACTGAGCAACCAGCACCCTGAGTACTGAGCACCCAGGACCCTGAGCAATGAGCACCGAGCATCCTGAGCACTGAGCACCCAGCACCCTGAGCACTGAGCACAAAGCACCCTGAGTAGTGAGCACCCAACGTACTGAGCACCGAGCACCCCAAGCACTGAGCACCCAGCACCCTGAGTACTGAGCACCCAGCACCCCGAGCACTGAGCACCCAGCACCCTGAGCACTGAGCACCCAGCACCCTGAGCACTGATCACCCAGCGCCCTGAGCACTGAGCACCCTGCACCCTGAGTACTGAGCACCCAGCACACTGAGTACTGAGCACCCAGCACCCCGAGCACTGAGCACCCAGCACCCTGAGTACTGAGCACCCAGCACCCTGAGCACTGAGCACCGAGCACCCTGAGCACTGAGCACCCAGCACCCTGAGCACTGAGCACCCAGCACCCTGAGCACTGATCACCCAGCACCCTGAGCACTGAGCACCCAGCACCCTGAGTACTGAGCACCCAGCACCCTGAGTACTGAGCACTCAGCACCCTGAGGACTGAGCACCCAGCACCCTGAGCACTGAGCACCCTGAGTACTGAGCACTGAGCACCCTGAGTACTGAGCACTGAACACCCTGAGTACTGAGCAACCAGCACCCTGAGTACTGAGCACCCAGCACCCTGAGCACTGAGCACCCAGAACCCAAAGCACCCTCAGTACTGAGCACCCAGCACCCCGAGCACTGAGCACCCAGCACCATGAGTACCGAGCACTCTGAGTACTGAGCACCGATCACCCCGAGCACTGAGCTCCCAGCACCCTGAGTACTGAGCACCCAGCACACTGAGCAATGAGCACCAAGCACCCTGAGCACTGAGCACCCAGCACCCTGAGTACTGAGCACCCAGCACCCCGAACACTGAGCGCCCAGCACCCCGAGAATGAGCACCCAGCACCCCGAGTACTGAGCACCGAGCACCCTGAGAACTGAGTACCCAGCACCCTGAGTACTGAGCACTCAGCACCCTGAGCACTGAGCACCGAGCACCCCGAGTACTGAGCACCCAGCACCCTGAGCACTGAGCACCCAGCACCCTGAGCACTGAGCACCCAGGAACCTGAGCACTGAGCACCCAGCACCCTGAGTACTGAGCACTGAGCACCCAGCACCCCGAGCACTGAGCACCCAGCACCCAGAGTACTGAGCACTGAGCACCCAGCACCCCGAGCACTGAGCAAACAGCACCCTGAGCACTGAGCACCCAGCACCCGAGTACTGAGCACACAGCACCCTGAGTACTGAGCACCCAGCACCCTGAGTACTGAGCACCCAGCACTCCGAGTACTGAGCACCCAGCACCCTGAGTACTGAGCACCCAGCACCCTGAGCACTGAGCACCCAGCACCCCGAGCACTGAGCACCCAGCACCCTGAGTACTGAGCACCGAGCACCCTGAGCACTGAGCACCCAGCACCCTGATCACCCAGCACCCTGATCACTGAGCACTGAGCACCCAGCACCCTGAGCACTGAGCACCCTGATCACTGAGTACTGAGCACCGAGCACCCCGAGAACTGAGCACCCAGCAGCCGGAGTACTGAGCACCCAGCACCCCAAGCACTGAGCACCCTGAGTATTGAGCACCCAGCACCCTGAGTACTGAGCAGCCAGCACCCTGAGTACTGAGCAAACAGCACCCTGAGTATAGAGCACCCAGCACCCCGAGCACTGAGCACCCAGCACCCTGAGGACTGAGCACAGAGCACCCTGAGCACTGAGCACCCTGAGTAAAGAGCACTGAGCACCCTGAGTACTGAGCACTGAGCACCCTGAGTACTGAGCAACCAGCACCCTGAGTACTGAGCACCCAGCACCCTGAGCACTGAGCACCGAGCACCCTGAGCACTGAGCTCCCAGCACCCTGAGCACTGAGCACCCAGCACCCTGAGTAGTGAGCACCCAACGTACTGAGCACCGAGCACCCCGAGCACTGAGCACCCAGCACCCTCAGTACTGAGCACCCAGCACACCGAGCACTGGGCACCCAGCACCCTGAGAACTGAGCACCCAGCACCCTGAGCACTGATCACCCAGCACCCTGAGCACTGAGCACCCAGCACCCTGAGTACTGAGCACCCAGCACCCTGAGTACTGAGCACTCAGCACCCTGAGTACTGAGTACCGAGCACCCCGAGCACTGAGCACCCAGCACCCTGAGCACTGAGCACCCTGAGGACTGAGCACCCAGCACCCAGAACACTGAGCACCCAGCACCCTGAGTACTGAGCACCGATCATCCTGAGCACTGAGCACCCAGAACCCAAAGCACTGAGCACCCAGCACCCTCAGTACTGAGCACCCAGCACCCCGAGCACTGAGCACCCAGCACCCTGTGTACTGAGCACCCTGAGTACAAAGCACCCAGCACCCCAAGCACTGGAGCACCCAGCACCCTGAGTACTGAGCACTCAGCACCCTGAGTACTGAGCACCCAGCACCCTGAGTACTGAGCTCCCAGCACCCTGAGTACTGAGCACCCAGCACCCCGAGCACTGAGCACCCAGCACCCCGAGCACTGAGCACCCAGCTCCCTGAGTACTGAGCACCCAACACCCTGAGCACTGAGCACCCAGCACCCTGAGCACTGAGCACCCAGCACCCTGAGCACTGAGCACCCAGCACCCTGAGTACTGAGCACCGAGCACCCTGAGCACTGAGCACCCAGCACCCTGAGTACTGAGCTCCGAGCACACCGAGCACTGAGCACCCAGCGCCCCGAGCACCGAGCACCCTGAGTACTGAGCACCCAGCACCCTGAGTACTGAGCACCCTGCACCCTGAGCAATGAGCACCCTGAGAACTGAGCACCCAGCACCTTGAGCACTGAGCACCCAGCACCCGGAGTACTGAGCACCCAGCACCCTGAGTACTAAGCACCGAGAACCCTGAGTACTGAGCACCCAGCAACCTGAGCACTGAACACACAGCAACCTGAGTACTGAGCACCTCGAGGACTGAGCACCCAGCACCCTGAGTACTGAGCACCGAGCACCCCGAGCACTGAGCACCCAGCACCGCGAGCACTGAGCACATAGCACCCCGAGCACTGAGCACCCAGCACCCTGAATACTGAGCACCCAGCACCCTGAGTACTGAGCACCCAGCACCCTGAGCACTGAGTACCCAGCACCCTGAGCACTGAGCACCCAGCACCCTGAGCACTGAGCACACAGCACCCTGAGCACTGAGCACCCAGCACCCTGAGTACCGAGCACTGAGCACCCAGCACCCCGAGCAGTGAGCACCCAGCACCCTGAGTACTGAGCACCGAGCACCCCGAGCACTGAGCACCCAGCACCCTGAGTACTGTGCTCCGAGCACCCAGAGCACTGAGCACCCTGAGCACTGAGCACCGAGCACCCTGAGCACTGAGTACCCAGCACCCTGAGCACTGAGAACCCAGCGCCCTGAGCACTGAGCACCCAGCACCCTGAGCACTGAGCACCCAGCACCCTGAGTACTGAGCACTGAGAACCCAGCACCCCGAGCACTGAGCACCCAGCACCCCGAGTACTGAGCACTGAGCACCCTGAGTACTGAGCACCCAGCAGCCTGAGCACTGAGTACCCAGCACCCTGAGCACTGAGCACCCAGCACCCTGAGCACTGAGGACCCAGCACCCTGAGAACTGAGCACCCAGCACCCTGAGTACTGAGCACTGAGCACCCAGCACCCCGAGCACTGAGCACCCAGCACCCTGAGTACTGAGCAATGAGCACCCAACACCCTGAGCACTGAGCACCCAGCACCCTGAGCACTGAGCACCCAGCACCCGAGTACTGAGCACACAGCACCCTGAGTACTGAGCACCCAGCACCCTGAGTACTGAGCACCCAGCACCCCGAGCACTGAGCACCCAGCACCCTGAGTACTGACCACCCAGCACCCTGAGCACTGAGCACCCAGCACCCCGAGCACTGAGCACCCAGCACCCTGAGTACTGAGCACCCAGCACCCTGAGCACTGAGCACCCAGCACCCTGAGCACTGAGCACCCAGCACCCTGAGCACTGAGCACTGAGCACCCTGATCACTGAGTACTGAGCACAGAGCACCCCGAGAACTGAGCACACAGCACCCGGAGTAATGATCACCCAGCACGCCTAGCACTGAGCACCCTGAGTATTGAGCACACAGCACCCTGAGTACTGAGCAGCCAGCACCCTGAGTACTGAGCAACCAGCACCTTGAGTACAGAGCACCCAGCACCACGAGCTCTGAGCACCCAGCACCCTGAGGACTGAGCACCCAGCACCCTGAGCACTGAGCACCCTGAGTACTGAGCACTGAGCACCCTGAGTACTGAGCACTGAGCATCCTGAGTACTGAGCAACCAGCACCCTGAGTACTGAGCACCCAGGACCCTGAGCAATGAGCAGCGAGCATCCTGAGCACTGAGCACCCCGCACCCTGAGCACTGAGCATCCAGCACCCTGAGTAGTGAGCACACAACGTACTGAGCACCGAGCACCCCAAGCACTGAGCACCCAGCACCCTGAGTACTGAGCACCCAGCACCCCGAGCACTGAGCACCCAGCACCCTGAGCACTGAGCACCCAGCACCCTGATCACTGATCAGCCAGCACCCTGAGCACTGAGCACCCAGCACCTTGAGCACTGAGCACCCTGAGTACTGAGCACAGAGCACCCTGAGTACTGAGCACTGAGCACCCTGAGTACTGAGCAACCAGCACCCTGAGTACTGAGCACCCAGGACCCTGAGCAATGAGCACCGAGCACCCTGAGCACTGAGCACCCAGCACCCTGAGCACTGAGCACCCAGCACCCTGAGTAGTGAGCACCCAACGTACTGAGCACCGAGCACCCCATGCACTGAGCACCCAGCACCCTGAGTACTGAGCACCCAGCACCCCGAGCACTGAGCACAACGCACCCTGAGCACTGAGCACCCAGCACCCTGAGCACTGATCACCCAGCACCCTGAGCACTGAGCACCCAGCACCCTGAGTACTGAGCACCCAGCACCCTGAGTACTGAGCACCCAGCACCCCGAGCACTGAGCACCCAGCACCCTGAGTACTGAGCACCCAGCACCCTGAGCACTGAGCACCGAGCACCCTGAGCACTGAGCACCCAGCACCCTGAGGACTGAGCACCCAGCACCCTGAGCACTGAGCACCCTGGGTACTGAGCACTGAGCACCCTGAGTACTGAGCACTGAACACCCTGAGTACTGAGCAACCAGCACCCTGAGTACTGAGCACCCAGCACACTGAGCACTGAGCACCGAGCACCCTGAGCACTGAGCACCCAGCACCCTGAGCACTGAGCACCCAGCACCCTGTGTTGTGAGCACCCAACGTACTGAGCACCGAGCACCCCGAGCACTGAGCACCCAGCACCCTGAGTACTGAGCACCCAGCACCCCGAGCACTGAGCACCCAGCACCCTGAGCACTGAGCACCCAGCACCCTGAGCACTGATCACCCAGCACCCTGAGCACTGAGCACCCAGCACCCTGAGTACTGAGCACCCAGCACCCTGAGTACTGAGCACTCAGCACCCTGAGTACTGAGCACCGAGCACCCCGAGCACTGAGCACCCAGCACCCTGAGCACTGAGCAAACTGAGGACTGAGCACCCAGCACCCTGAGCACTGAGCACGCAGCACCCTGAGTACTGAGCACCGATCATCCTGAGCACTGAGCACCCAGAACCCAAAGCACCCTCAGTACTGAGCACCCAGCACCCCGAGCACTGAGCACCCAGTACCATGAGTACTGAGCACTCTGAGTACTGAGCACCGATCACCCTGAGCACTGAGCTCCCAGCACCCTGTGTACTGAGCACCCAGCACCCTGAGCAATGAGCACCACGCACCCTGAGTACTGAGCACCCAGCAACCTGAGCACTGAGCACCCAGCACCCTGAGTACTGAGCACCCAGCACCCCGAACACTGAGCACCCAGCACCCCGAGAATGAGCACCCAGCACCCCAAGTACTGAGCACCGAGCACCCTGAGCACTGAGTACCCAGCACCCAAAGTACTGAGCACTCAGCACCCTGAGCACTGAGCACCGAGCACCCCGAGTACTGAGCACCCAGCACCCTGAGCACTGAGCACCCAGCACCCTGAGCACTGAGCACCCAGGAACCTGAGCACTGAGCACCCAGCACCCTGAGTACTGAGCACTGAGCACCCAGCACCCCGAGCACTGAGCACCCAGCACCCTGAGTACTGAGCACTGAGCACCCAGCACCCCGAGCACTGAGCACCCAGCACCCTGAGCACTGAGCACCCAGCACCCGAGTACTGAGCACACAGCACCCTGAGTACTGAGCACCCAGCACCCTGAGTACTGAGCACCCAGCACTCCGAGTACTGAGCACCCAGCACCCTGAGTACTGAGCACCCAGCACCCTGAGCACTGAGCACCCAGCACCCCGAGCACTGAGCACCCAGCACACTGAGTACTGAGCACCCAGCAACCTGAGCACTGAGCACCCAGCACCCTGAGCACTGAGCACCCAGCACCCTGAGCACTGAGCACTGAGCACCCTGATCACTGAGTACTGAGCACCCAGCACTCCGAGTACTGAGCACCCAGCACCCCGAGAACTGAGCACCCAGCACCCGGAGTACTGAGCACCCAGCACCCCAAGCACTGAGCACCCTGAGTATTGAGCACCCAGCACCCTGAGTACTGAGCAGCCAGCACCCTGAGTACTGAGCAACCAGCACCCTGAGTATTGAGCACTCAGCACCCCGAGCACTGAGCACCCAGCACCCTGAGGACTGAGCACAGAGCACCCTGAGCACTGAGCACCCTGAGTACTGAGCACTGAGCACCCTGAGTACTGAGCACCCTGAGTACTGAGCAACCAGCACCCTGAGTACTGAGCACCCAGCACCCTGAGCACTGAGCACCGAGCACCCTGAGCACTGAGCACCCAGCACCCTGAGCACTGAGCACCCAGCACCCTGAGTAGTGAGCAGCCAACGTACTGAGCACCGAGCACCCCGAGCACTGAGCACCCAGCAAACTGAGTACTGAGCACCCAGCACCCCGAGCACTGAGCACCCAGCACCCTGAGCACTGAGCACCCAGCACCCTGAGCACTGATCACCCAGCACCCTGAGCACTGAGCACCCAGCACCCTGAGTACTGAGCACCCAGCACCCTGAGTACTGAGCACTCAGCACCCTGAGTACTGAGCACCGAGCACCCCGAGCACTGAGCACCCAGCACCCTGAGCACTGAGCACCCTGAGGACTGAGCACCCAGCACCCTGAACACTGAGCAGCCAGCACCCTGAGTACTGAGCACCGATCATCCTGAGCACTGAGCACCCAGAACCCAAAGCACTGAGCACCCAGCACCCTCAGTACTGAGCACCCAGCACCCCGAGCACTGAGCACCCAGCACCCTGTGTACTGAGCACCCTGAGTACAAAGCACCCAGCACCCCAAGCTCTGAGCACCCAGCACCCTGAGTACTGAGCACTCAGCACCCTGAGGACTGAGCACCCAGCACCCCGAGTACTGAGCACCCAGCACCCTGAGTACTGAGCACCCAGCACCCCGAGCACTGAGCACCCAGCACCCCGAGCACTGAGCACCCAGCTCCCTGAGTACTGAGCACCCAGCACCCTGAGCACTGAGCACCCAGCACCCTGAGCACTGAGCACCCAGCACCCTGAGCACTGAGCACCCAGCACCCTGAGTAGTGAGCACCCAACGTACTGAGCACCGAGCACCCCGAGCACTGAGCACCCAGCACCCTGAGTACTGAGCACTGAGCACCCTGAGCACTGAGCACCCAGCACCCTGAGTACTGAGCTCCGAGCACCCTGAGCACTGAGCACCCAGCGCCCCGAGCACCGTGCACCCTGAGTACTGAGCACCCAGCACCCTGAGTACTGAGCACCCTGCACCCTGAGCAATGAGCACCCTGAGTACTGAGCACCCAACACCTTTAGCACTGAGCACCCAGCACCCGGAGTACTGAGCACCCAGCAACCTGAGTACTAAGCACCGAGAACCCTGAGTACTGAGCACCCAGCACCCTGAGCACTGAACACACAGCACCCTGAGTACTGAGCACCTCGAGCACTGAGCACCCAGCACCCTGAGTACTGAGCACCGAGCACCCCGAGCACTGAGCACCCAGCACCGCGAGCACTGAGCACATAGCACCCCGAGCACTGAGCACCCAGCACCCTGAGTACTGAGCACCCAGCACCCTGAGTACTGAGCACCCAGCACCCTGAGCACTGAGTACCCAGCACACTGAGCACTAAGCACCCAGCACCCTGAGTACTGAGCACTGAGCACCCAGCACCCAGAGCAGTGAGCACCCAGCACCCTGACTACTGAGCACCGAGCACCCCGAGCACTGAGCACCCAGCATCCTGAGTACTGAGCTCCGAGCACCCCGAGCACTGAGCACCCTGAGCACTGAGCACCGAGCACCCTGAGCACTGAGTACCCAGCACCCTGAGCACTGAGCACCCAGCGCCCTGAGCACTGAGCACCCAGCACCCTGAGCACTGAGCACCCAGCACCCTGAGTACTGAGCACTGAGCACCCAGCACCCCGAGCACTGAGCACCCAGCACCCCGAGTACTGAGCACTGAGCACCCTGAGTACTGAGCACCCAGCACCCTGAGCACTGAGCACCCAGCACCCTGAGTACTGAGCACTGAGCACCCAGCACCCCGAGCACTGAGCACCCAGCACCCTGAGTACTGAGCACTGAGCACCCAACACCCCGAGCACTGAGCACCCAGCACCCTGAGCACTGAGCACCCAGCACCCGAGTACTGAGCACACAGCACACTGAGTACTGAGCACCCAGCACCCTGAGTACTGAGCACCCAGCACCCCGAGCACTGAGCACCCAGCACCCTGAGTACTGAGCACCCAGCACACTGAGCACTGAGCACCCAGCACCCCGAGCACTGAGCACCCTGAGTATTGAGCACCCAGCACCCTGAGTACTGAGCAGCCAGCACCCTGAGTACTGATCAACCAGCACCCTGAGTACAGAGCACCCAGCACCACGAGCACTGAGCACCCAGCACCATGAGGACTGTGCACCCAGCACCCTGAGCAATGAGCACCCTGAGTACTGAGCACTGAGCACCCTGAGTACTGAGCACTGAGCACCCTGAGTACTGAGCAACCAGCACAATGAGTACTGAGCACCCAGGACCCTGAGCAATGAGCACCGAGCACCCTGAGCACTGAGCACCCAGCACCCTGAGCACTGAGCACCCAGCACCCTGAGTAGTGAGCACCCAACGTACTGAGCACCGAGCATCCCAAGCACTGAGCACCCAGCACCCTGAGTACTGAGCACCCAGCACCCCGAGCACTGAGCACCCAGCACCCTGAGCACTGAGCACCCAGCACCCTGAGCACTGATCAGCCAGCACCCTGAGCACTGAGCACCCAGCACCCTGAGTACTGAGCACCCAGGACACTGAGTACTGAGCGCCCAGGACCCCGAGCACTGAGCACCCAGCACCCGGAGTACTGAGCACCCAGCACCCTGAGCACTGAGCACCGAGCACCCTGAGCAATGAGCACCCACCACCGCGAGCACTGAGCACATAGCACCCCGAGCACTGAGCACCCAGCACCCTGAGTACTGAGCACCCAGCACCCTGAGTACTGAGCACCCAGCACCCTGAGCACTGTGTACCCAGCACCCTGAGCACTGAGCACCCAGCACCCTGAGCACTGAGCACACAGCACCCTGAGCACTGAGCACCCAGCACCCTGAGTACTGAGCACTGAGCACCCAGCACCCCGAGCAGTGAGCACCCAGCACCCTGAGTACTGAGCACCGAGCACCCCGAGCACTGAGCACCCAGCACCCTGAGTACTGAGCTCCGAGCACCCCGAGCACTGAGCACCCTGAGCACTGAGCACCGAGCACCCTGAGCACTGAGTACCCAGCACCCTGAGCACTGAGCACCCAGCGCCCTGAGCACTGAGCACCCAGCACCCTGAGCACTGAGCACCCAGCACCCTGAGTACTGAGCACTGAGCACGCAGCACCCGAGCACTGAGCACCCAGCACCCCGAGTACTGAGCACTGATCACCCTGAGTACTGAGCACGCAGCACCCTGAGCACTGAGTACCCAGCACCCTGAGCACTGAGCACCCAGCAGCCTGAGCACTGAGCACCCAGCACTCTGAGCACTGAGCACCCAGCACCCTGAGTACTGAGCACTGAGCACCCAGCACCCCGAGCACTGAGCACCCAGCACCCTGAGTACTGAGCACTGAGCACCCAGCACCCCGAGCACTGAGCACACAGCACCCTGAGCACTGAGCACCCAGCACCCGAGTACTGAGCACCCAGCACCCTGAGCACTGAGCACCCAGCACCCTGAGCACTGAGCACCCAGCACCCTGAGCACTGAGCACTGAGCACCCTGATCAGTGAGTACTGAGCACCGAGCACCCCGAGAACTGAGCACACAGCACCCGGAGTACTGAGCACCCAGCACCCCAAGCACTGAGCACCCTGAGTATTGAGCACCCAGCACCCTGAGTACTGAGCAGCCAGCACCCTGAGGACTGAGCACCCAGCACCCTGAGCACTGAGCACCCTGAGTACTGAGCACTGAGCACCCTGAGTACTGAGCACTGAGCACCCTGAGTACTGAGCAACCAGCACCCTGAGTACTGAGCACCCAGCACCCCGAGCACTGAGCACCCAGCACCCTGAGTACTGAGCAGCCAGCACCCTGAGGACTGAGCACCCAGCACCCTGAGCACTGAGCACCCTGAGTACTGAGCACTGAGCACCCTGAGTACTGAGCACTGAGCACCCTGAGTAGTGAGCACCCAACATACTGAGCACCGAGCACCCCAAGCACTGAGCAACCAGCACCCTGAGTACTGAGCACCCAGGACCCTGAGCAATGAGCACCGAGCACCCTGAGCACTGAGCACCCAGCACCCTGAGCACTGAGCACCCAGCACCCTGAGTAGTGAGCACCCAACATACTGAGCACCGAGCACCCCAAGCACTGAGCACCCAGCACCCTGAGCACTGAGCACCCAGCACCCCGAGCACTGAGCACCCAGCACCCTGAGCACTGAGCACCCAGCACCCTGAGCACTGATCAGCCAGCACCCTGAGCACTGAGCACCCAGCACCCTGAGTACTGAGCACCCAGCACCCTGAGTACTGAGCACCCAGCACCAAGAGCACTGAGCACCCAGCACCCTGAGTACTGAGCACCCAGCACCCTGAGCACTGAGCACCGAGCACCCTGAGCACTGAGCACCCAGCACCGCGAGCACTGAGCACATAGCACCCCGAGCACTGAGCACCCAGCACCCTGAGTACTGAGCACCCAGCACCCTGAGCACTGAGTACCCAGCACCCTGAGCACTGAGCACCCAGCACCCTGAGCACTGAGCACACAGCACCCTGAGCACTGAGCACCCAGCACCCTGAGTACTGAGCACTGAGCATCCAGCACCCTGAGCACTGAGCACCCAGCACCCTGAGTACTGAGCACCCAGCACCCCGAACACTGAGCACCCAGCACCCCGAGAATGAGCACCCAGCACCCCGAGCACTGAGCACTGAGCACCCAGCACCCCGAGTACAGAGCAGTGAGCACCCTGAGCACTGAGCACCCAGCACCCCGAGTACTGAGCACTGAGCACCCTGAGTACTGAGCACCCAGCACCCTGAGCAATGAGTACCCAGCATCCTGAGGACTGAGCACCCAGCACCCTGAGCACTGAGCACCCAGCACCCTGAGCACTGAGCACCCAGCACCCTGAGTACTGATCACTGAGCACCCAGCACCCCGAGCACTGAGCACCCAGCACCCTGAGTACTGAGCTCCGAGCACCCCGAGCACTGAGCACCCTGAGCACTGAGCACCGAGCACCCTGAGCACTGAGTACCCAGCACCCTGAGCACTGAGCACCCAGCGCCCTGAGCACTGAGCACCCAGCACCCTGAGCACTGAGCACCCAGCACCCTGAGTACTGAGCACTGAGCACCCAGCACCCCGAGCACTGAGCACCCAGCACCCCGAGTACTGAGCACTGAGCACCCTGAGTACTGAGCACCCAGCACCCTGAGCACTGAGCACCCAGCACCCTGAGTACTGAGCACTGAGCACCCAGCACCCCGAGCACTGAGCACCCAGCACCCTGAGTACTGAGCACTGAGCACCCAACACCCCGAGCACTGAGCACCCAGCACCCTGAGCACTGAGCACCCAGCACCCGAGTACTGAGCACACAGCACCCTGAGTACTGAGCACCCAGCACCCTGAGTACTGAGCACCCAGCACCCCGAGCACTGAGCACCCAGCACCCTGAGTACTGAGCACCCAGCACACTGAGCACTGAGCACCCAGCACCCCGAGCACCGAGCACCCAGCACCCTGAGTACTGAGCACCCAGCACCCTGAGCACTGAGCACCCAGCACCCTGAGCACTGAGCACCCAGCACCCTGAGCACTGAGCACTGAGCACCCTGATCACTGAGTACTGAGCACCGAGCACCCCGAGAACTGAGCACACAGCACCCGGAGTACTGAGCACCCAGCACCCCAAGCACTGAGCACCCTGAGTATTGAGCACCCAGCACCCTGAGTACTGAGCAGCCAGCACCCTGAGTACTGATCAACCAGCACCCTGAGTACAGAGCACCCAGCACCACGAGCACTGAGCACCCAGCACCATGAGGACTGTGCACCCAGCACCCTGAGCAATGAGCACCCTGAGTACTGAGCACTGAGCACCCTGAGTACTGAGCACTGAGCACCCTGAGTACTGAGCAACCAGCACAATGAGTACTGAGCACCCAGGACCCTGAGCAATGAGCACCGAGCACCCTGAGCACTGAGCACCCAGCACCCTGAGCACTGAGCACCCAGCACCCTGAGTAGTGAGCACCCAACGTACTGAGCACCGAGCATCCCAAGCACTGAGCACCCAGCACCCTGAGTACTGAGCACCCAGCACCCCGAGCACTGAGCACCCAGCACCCTGAGCACTGAGCACCCAGCACCCTGAGCACTGATCAGCCAGCACCCTGAGCACTGAGCACCCAGCACCCTGAGTACTGAGCACCCAGGACACTGAGTACTGAGCACCCAGGACCCCGAGCACTGAGCACCCAGCACCCGGAGTACTGAGCACCCAGCACCCTGAGCACTGAGCACCGAGCACCCTGAGCAATGAGCACCCACCACCGCGAGCACTGAGCACATAGCACCCCGAGCACTGAGCACCCAGCACCCTGAGTACTGAGCACCCAGCACCCTGAGTACTGAGCACCCAGCACCCTGAGCACTGTGTACCCAGCACCCTGAGCACTGAGCACCCAGCACCCTGAGCACTGAGCACACAGCACCCTGAGCACTGAGCACCCAGCACCCTGAGTACTGAGCACTGAGCACCCAGCACCCCGAGCAGTGAGCACCCAGCACCCTGAGTACTGAGCACCGAGCACCCCGAGCACTGAGCACCCAGCACCCTGAGTACTGAGCTCCGAGCACCCCGAGCACTGAGCACCCTGAGCACTGAGCACCGAGCACCCTGAGCACTGAGTACCCAGCACCCTGAGCACTGAGCACCCAGCGCCCTGAGCACTGAGCACCCAGCACCCTGAGCACTGAGCACCCAGCACCCTGAGTACTGAGCACTGAGCACGCAGCACCCGAGCACTGAGCACCCAGCACCCCGAGTACTGAGCACTGAGCACCCTGAGTACTGAGCACGCAGCACCCTGAGCACTGAGTACCCAGCACCCTGAGCACTGAGCACCCAGCAGCCTGAGCACTGAGCACCCAGCACTCTGAGCACTGAGCACCCAGCACCCTGAGTACTGAGCACTGAGCACCCAGCACCCCGAGCACTGAGCACCCAGCACCCTGAGTACTGAGCACTGAGCACCCAGCACCCCGAGCACTGAGCACACAGCACCCTGAGCACTGAGCACCCAGCACCCGAGTACTGAGCACCCAGCACCCTGAGCACTGAGCACCCAGCACCCTGAGCACTGAGCACCCAGCACCCTGAGCACTGAGCACTGAGCACCCTGATCAGTGAGTACTGAGCACCGAGCACCCCGAGAACTGAGCACACAGCACCCGGAGTACTGAGCACCCAGCACCCCAAGCACTGAGCACCCTGAGTATTGAGCACCCAGCACCCTGAGTACTGAGCAGCCAGCACCCTGAGGACTGAGCACCCAGCACCCTGAGCACTGAGCACCCTGAGTACTGAGCACTGAGCACCCTGAGTACTGAGCACTGAGCACCCTGAGTACTGAGCAACCAGCACCCTGAGTACTGAGCACCCAGCACCCCGAGCACTGAGCACCCAGCACCCTGAGTACTGAGCAGCCAGCACCCTGAGGACTGAGCACCCAGCACCCTGAGCACTGAGCACCCTGAGTACTGAGCACTGAGCACCCTGAGTACTGAGCACTGAGCACCCTGAGTAGTGAGCACCCAACATACTGAGCACCGAGCACCCCAAGCACTGAGCAACCAGCACCCTGAGTACTGAGCACCCAGGACCCTGAGCAATGAGCACCGAGCACCCTGAGCACTGAGCACCCAGCACCCTGAGCACTGAGCACCCAGCACCCTGAGTAGTGAGCACCCAACATACTGAGCACCGAGCACCCCAAGCACTGAGCACCCAGCACCCTGAGCACTGAGCACCCAGCACCCCGAGCACTGAGCACCCAGCACCCTGAGCACTGAGCACCCAGCACCCTGAGCACTGATCAGCCAGCACCCTGAGCACTGAGCACCCAGCACCCTGAGTACTGAGCACCCAGCACCCTGAGTACTGAGCACCCAGCACCCCGAGCACTGAGCACCCAGCACCCTGAGTACTGAGCACCCAGCACCCTGAGCACTGAGCACCGAGCACCCTGAGCACTGAGCACCCAGCACCGCGAGCACTGAGCACATAGCACCCCGAGCACTGAGCACCCAGCACCCTGAGTACTGAGCACCCAGCACCCTGAGCACTGAGTACCCAGCACCCTGAGCACTGAGCACCCAGCACCCTGAGCACTGAGCACACAGCACCCTGAGCACTGAGCACCCAGCACCCTGAGTACTGAGCACTGAGCATCCAGCACCCTGAGCACTGAGCACCCAGCACCCTGAGTACTGAGCACCCAGCACCCCGAACACTGAGCACCCAGCACCCCGAGAATGAGCACCCAGCACCCCGAGCACTGAGCACTGAGCACCCAGCACCCCGAGTACAGAGCAGTGAGCACCCTGAGCACTGAGCACCCAGCACCCCGAGTACTGAGCACTGAGCACCCTGAGTACTGAGCACCCAGCACCCTGAGCAATGAGTACCCAGCATCCTGAGGACTGAGCACCCAGCACCCTGAGCACTGAGCACCCAGCACCCTGAGCACTGAGCACCCAGCACCCTGAGTACTGATCACTGAGCACCCAGCACCCCGAGCACTGAGCACCCAGCACCCTGAGTACTGAGCACAGAGCACCCAGCACCCCGAGCAGTGAGCACCCAGCACCCTGAGCACTGAGCACCCAGCACCCCGAGCACTGAGCACCCAGCACCCTGAGCACTGAGCACCCAGCACCCGAGTACTGAGCACCCAGCACCCTGAGTACTGAGCACCCAGCACCCTGAGTACTGAGCACCCAGCACCCCGAGCACTGAGCATCCAGCTCCCCGAGCACTGAGAACCCAGCACCCTGAGCACTGAGCACCCAGCACCCCGAGCACTGAGCACCCAGCACCCTGAGCACTGAGCACCCAGCACCCTGAGCACTGAGCACCCAGCACCCTGAGTAGTGTGCACCCAACGTACTGAGCACCGAGCACCCCGAGCACTGAGCACCCAGCACCCTGAGTACTGAGCACCGAGCACCCTGAGCACTGAGCACCCAGCACCCTGAGCACTGAGCACTGAGCACCCTGATCACTGAGTACTGAGCACCGAGCACCCTGAGCACTGAGCACCCAGCACCCGAGTACTGAGCACACAGCACCCTGACTACTGAGCACCCAGCACCCTGAGTACTGAGCATCCAGCACCCCGAGCACTGAGCACCCAGCACCCTGAGTACTGAGTACTGAGTACCCAGCACCCTGAGCACTGAGCACCCAGCACCCTGAGCACTGAGCACCCAGCACCCTGAGCACTGAGCACCCAGCACCCTGAGTACTGAGCACTGAGCACCCTGAGTACTGAGCACTGAGCACCCTGAGTACTGAGCAACCAGCACCCTGAGTACTGAGCACCCAGCACCCCGAGCACTGAGCACCCAGCACCCTGAGTACTGAGCAGCCAGCACCCTGAGGACTGAGCACCCAGCACCCTGAGAACTGAGCACCCTGAGTACTGAGCACTGAGCACCCTGAGTACTGAGCACTGAGCACCCTGAGTAGTGAGCACCCAACATACTGAGCACCGAGCACCCCAAGCACTGAGCAACCAGCACCCTGAGTACTGAGCACCCAGGACCCTGAGCAATGAGCACCGAGCACCCTGAGTACTGAGCACCCAGCACCCTGAGCACTGAGCACCCAGCACCCTGAGTAGTGAGCACCCAACATACTGAGCACCGAGCACCCCAAGCACTGAGCACCCAGCACCCTGAGCACTGAGCACCCAGCACCCCGAGCACTGAGCACCCAGCACCCTGAGCACTGAGCACCCAGCACCCTGAGCACTGATCAGCCTGCAACCTGAGCACTGAGCACCCAGCACCCTGAGTACTGAGCACCCAGCACCCTGAGTACTGAGCACCCAGCACCCCGAGCACTGAGCACCCAGCACCCTGAGTACTGAGCACCCAGCACCCTGAGCACTGAGCACCCAGCACCCTGAGCACTGAGCACCCAGCACCGCGAGCACTGAGCACATAGCACCCCGAGCACTGAGCACCCAGCACCCTGAGTACTGAGCACCCAGCACCCTGAGCACTGAGTACCCAACACCCTGAGCACTGAGCACCCAGCACCCTGAGCACTGAGCACACAGCACCCTGAGCACTGAGCACCCAGCACCCTGAGTACTGAGCACTGAGCATCCAGCACCCTGAGCACTGAGCACCCAGCACCCTGAGTACTGAGCACCCAGCACCCCGAACACTGAGCACCCAGCACCCCGAGAATGAGCACCCAGCACCCCGAGCACTGAGCACTGAGCACCCAGCACCCCGAGTACAGAGCAGTGAGCACCCTGAGCACTGAGCACCCAGCACCCCGAGTACTGAGCACTGAGCACCCTGAGTACTGAGCACCCAGCACCCTGAGCCCTGAGTACCCAGCATCCTGAGGACTGAGCACCCAGCACCCTGAGCACTGAGCACCCAGCACCCTGAGCACTGAGCACCCAGCACCCTGAGTACTGATCACTGAGCACCCAGCACCCCGAGCACTGAGCACCCAGCACCCTGAGCACTGAGCACCCAGCATCCGAGTACTGAGCACACAGCACCCTGAGTACTGAGCACCCAGCACCCTGAGTACTGAGCACCCAGCACCCCGAGCACTGAGCACCCAGCACCCTGAGTACTGAGCACCCAGCACAATGAGCACTGAGCACCCAGCACCCCGAGCACTGAACACCCAGCACCCTGAGTACTGAGCACCCAGCACCCTGAGCACTGAGCACCCAGCACCCTGAGCACTGAGAACCCAGCACCCTGAGCACTGAGCACCCTGATCACTGAGTACTGAGCACCGAGCACCCCGAGACCTGAGCACACAGCACCCGGAGTACTGAGCAGCCAGCACCCTGAGTACTGAGCAACCAGCACCCTGAGTATTGAGCACCCAGCACCCCGAGCACTGAGCACCCAGCACCCTGAGGACTGAGCACAGAGCACCCTGAGCACTGAGCACCCTGAGTACTGAGCACTGAGCACCCTGAGTACTGAGCACTGAGCACCCTGAGTACTGAGCAACCAGCACCCTGAGTACTGAGCACCCAGCACCCTGAGCACTGAGCACCGAGCACCCTGAGCACTGAGCACCCAGCACCCTGAGCACTGAGCACCCAGCACCCTGAGTAGTGAGCACCCAACGTACTGAGCACCGAGCACCCCGAGCACTGAGCACCCAGCAAACTGAGTACTGAGCACCCAGCACCCCGAGCACTGAGCACCCAGCACCCTGAGCACTGAGCACCCAGCACCCTGAGCACTGATCACCCAGCACCCTGAGCACTGAGCACCCAGCACCCTGAGTACTGAGCACCCAGCACCCTGAGTACTGAGCACTCAGCACCCTGAGTACTGAGCACCGAGCACCCCGAGCACTGAGCACCCAGCACCCTGAGCACTGAGCACCCTGAGGACTGAGCACCCAGCACCCTGAACACTGAGCAGCCAGCACCCTGAGTACTGAGCACCGATCATCCTGAGCACTGAGCACCCAGAACCCAAAGCACTGAGCACCCAGCACCCTCAGTACTGAGCACCCAGCACACCGAGCACTGAGCACCCAGCACCCTGTGTACTGAGCACCCTGAGTACAAAGCACCCAGCACCCCAAGCTCTGAGCACCCAGCACCCTGAGTACTGAGCACTCAGCACCCTGAGGACTGAGCACCCAGCACCCCGAGTACTGAGCACCCAGCACCCTGAGTACTGAGCACCCAGCACCCCGAGCACTGAGCACCCAGCACCCCGAGCACTGAGCACCCAGCTCCCTGAGTACTGAGCACCCAGCACCCTGAGTATTGAGCACCCAGCACCCCGAGCACTGAGCACCCAGCACCCTGAGGACTGAGCACAGAGCACCCTGAGCACTGAGCACCCTGAGTACTGAGCACTGAGCACCCTGAGTACTGAGCACTGAGCACCCTGAGTACTGAGCAACCAGCACCCTGAGTACTGAGCAACCAGCACCCTGAGCACTGAGCACCGAGCACCCTGAGCACTGAGCACCCAGCACCCTGAGCACTGAGCACCCAGCACCCTGAGTAGTGAGCACCCAACGTACTGAGCACCGAGCACCCCGAGCACTGAGCACCCAGTAAACTGAGTACTGAGCACCCAGCACCCCGAGCACTGAGCACCCAGCACCCTGAGCACTGAGCACCCAGCACCCTGAGCACTGATCACCCAGCACCCTGAGCCCTGAGCACCCAACACCCTGAGTATTGAGCACCCAGCACCCTGAGTACTGAGCAATCAGCACCCTGAGTACTGAGCACCGAGCACCCCGAGCACTGAGCACCCAGCACCCTGAGCACTGAGCACCCTGAGGACTGAGCATCCAGCACCCTGAACACTGAGCAGCCAGCACCCTGAGTACTGAGCACCGATCATCCTGAGCACTGAGCACCCAGAACCCAAAGCACTGAGCACCCAGCACCCTCAGTACTGAGCACCCAGAACCCGAGCACTGAGCACCCAGCACCCTGTGTACTGAGCACCCTGAGTACAAAGCACCCAGCACCCCAAGCTCTGAGCACCCAGCACCCTGAGTACTGAGCACTCAGCACCCTGAGGACTGAGCACCCAGCACCCCGAGTACTGAGCACCCAGCACCCTGAGTACTGAGCACCCAGCACCCCGAGCACTGAGCACCCAGCACCCCGAGCACTGAGCACCCAGCTCCCTGAGTACTGAGCACCCAGCACCCTGAGCACTGAGCACCCAGCACCCTGAGCACTGAGCACCCAGCACCCTGAGCACTGAGCACCCAGCACCCTGAGTAGTGAGCACCCAACGTACTGAGCACCGAGCACCCCGAGCACTGAGCACCCAGCACCCTGAGTACTGAGCACTGAGCACCCTGAGCACTGAGCACCCAGCACCCTGAGTACTGAGCTCCGAGCACCCTGCGCACTGAGCACCCAGCGCCCCGAGCACCGTGCACCCTGAGTACTGAGCACCCAGCACCCTGAGTACTGAGCACCCTGCACCCTGAGCAATGAGCACCCTGAGTACTGAGCACCCAACACCTTTAGCACTGAGCACCCAGCACCCGGAGTACTGAGCACCCAGCAACCTGAGTACTAAGCACCGAGAACCCTGAGTACTGAACACCCAGCACCCTGAGCACTGAACACACAGCACCCTGAGTACTGAGCACCTCGAGCACTGAGCACCCAGCACCCTGAGTACTGAGCACCGAGCACCCCGAGCACTGAGCACCCAGCACCGCGAGCACTGAGCACATAGCACCCCAAGCACTGAGCACCCAGCACCCTGAGTACTGAGCACCCAGCACCCTGAGTACTGAGCACCCAGCACCCTGAGCACTGAGTACCCAGCACCCTGAGCACTGAGCACCCAGCACCCTGAGTACTGAGCACTGAGCACCCAGCACCCAGAGCATTGAGCACCCAGCACCCTGACTACTGAGCACCGAGCACCCCGAGCACTGAGCACCCAGCATCCTGAGTACTGAGCTCCGAGCACCCCGAGCACTGAGCACCCTGAGCACTGAGCACCGAGCACCCTGAGCACTGAGTACCCAGCACCCTGAGCACTGAGCACCCAGCGCCCTGAGCACTGAGCACCCAGCACCCTGAGCACTGAGCACCCAGCACCCTGAGTACTGAGCACTGAGCACCCAGCACCCCGAGCACTGAGCACCCAGCACTCCGTGTACTGAGCACTGAGCACCCTGAGTACTGAGCACCCAGCACCCTGAGCACTGAGCACCCAGCACCCTGAGTACTGAGCACTGAGCACCCAGCACCCCGAGCACTGAGCACCCAGCACCCTGAGTACTGAGCACTGAGCACCCAACACCCCGAGCACTGAGCACCCAGCACCCTGAGCACTGAGCACCCAGCACCCGAGTACTGAGCACACAGCACCCTGAGTACTGAGCACCCAGCACCCTGAGTACTGAGCACCCAGCACCCCGAGCACTGAGCACCCAGCACCCTGAGTACTGAGCACCCAGCACACTGAGCACTGAGCACCCAGCACCCCGAGCACCGAGCACCCAGCACCCTGAGTACTGAGCACCCAGCACCCTGAGCACTGAGCACCCAGCACCCTGAGCACTGAGCACCCAGCACCCTGAGCACTGAGCACTGAGCACCCTGATCACTGAGTACTGAGCACCGAGCACCCCGAGAACTGAGCACACAGCACCCGGAGTACTGAGCACCCAGCACCCCAAGCACTGAGCACCCTGAGTATTGAGCACCCAGCACCCTGAGTACTGAGCAGCCAGCACCCTGAGTACTGAGCAACCAGCACCCTGAGTACAGAGCACCCAGCACCACGAGCACTGAGCACCCAGCACCATGAGGACTGTGCACCCAGCACCCTGAGCAATGAGCACCCTGAGTACTGAGCACTGAGCACCCTGAGTACTGAGCACTGAGCACCCTGAGTACTGAGCAACCAGCACAATGAGTACTGAGCACCCAGGACCCTGAGCAATGAGCACCGAGCACCCTGAGCACTGAGCACCCAGCACCCTGAGGACTGAGCACCCAGCACCCTGAGCACTGAGCACCCTGAGTACTGAGCACTGAGCACCCTGAGTACTGAGCACCCAGCACCCTGAGTACTGAGCACCCAGCACCCCGAGCACTGAGCACCCAGCACCCTGAGCACTGAGCACCCAGCACCCTGAGCACTGATCACCCAGCACCCTGAGCACTGAGCACCCAGCACCCTGAGTACTGAGCACCCAGCACCCTGAGTACTGAGCACTCAGCACCCTGAGTACTGAGCACCGAGCACCCAGAGCACTGAGCACCCAGCAACCTGAGCACTGAGCACCCTGAGGACTGAGCACCCAGCACCCTGAGCACTGAGCACCCAGCACCCTGAGTACTGAGCACCCAGCACCATGAGTACTGAGCACTCTGAGTACTGAGCACCGATCACCCTGAGCACTGAGCTCCCAGCACCCTGAGTACTGAGCACCCAGCACCCTGAGCAATGAGCACCAAGCACCCGGAGTACTGAGCAACCAGCACCCTAAGCACTGAGCACCCAGCACCCTGAGTACTGAGCACCCAGCACCCCGAACACTGAGCACCCAGCACCCCGAGAATGAGCACCCAGCACCCCGAGCACTGAGCACTGAGCACCCAGCACCCCGAGTACTGAGCAGAGAGCACCCTGAGCACTGAGCACCCAGCTCCCCGAGTACTGAGCACTGAGCACCCTGAGTACTGAGCACCCAGCACCCTGAGCACTGAGTACCCAGCATCCTGAGGACTGAGCACCCAGCACCCTGAGCACTGAGCACCCAGCACCCTGAGCACTGAGCACCCAGCACCCTGAGTACTGATCACTGAGCACCCAGCACCCTGAGCACTGAGCACCCAGCACCCTGAGTACTGAGCACTGAGCACCCAGCACCCCGAGAACTGAGCACCCAGCACCCTGAGCACTGAGCACCCAGCACCCCGAGCACTGAGCACCCAGCACCCTGAGCACTGAGCACCCAGCACCCGAGTACTGAGCACCCAGCACCCTGAGTACTGAGCACCCAGCACCCTGAGTACTGAGCACCCAGCACCCCGAGCACTGAGCATCCAGCTCCCCGAGCACTGAGAACCCAGCACCCTGAGCACTGAGCACCCAGCACCCCGAGCACTGAGCACCCAGCACCCTGAGCACTGAGCACCCAGCACCCTGAGCACTGAGCACCCAGCACCCTGAGTAGTGAGCACCCAACGTACTGAGCACCGAGCACCCCGAGCACTGAGCACCCAGCACCCTGAGTACTGAGCACCGAGCACCCTGAGCACTGAGCACCCAGCACCCTGAGCACTGAGCACTGAGCACCCTGATCACTGAGTACTGAGCTCCGAGCACCCTGAGCACTGAGCACCCAGCACCCGAGTACTGAGCACACAGCACCCTGACTACTGAGCACCCAGCACCCTGAGTACTGAGCACCCAGCACCCTGAGCACTGAGCACCCAGCACCCCGAGCACTGAGCACCCAGCACTCTGAGTACTGAGCACCCAGCACCCTGAGCACTGAGCACCCAGCACCCTGAGCACTGAGCACCCAGCACCCTGAGCACTGAGCACTGAGCACCCTGATCACTGAGTACTGAGCACCGAGCACCCCGAGAACTGAGCACCCAGCACCCGGAGTACTTTGCACCCAGCACACCAAGCACTGAGCACCCTGAGTATTGAGCACCCAGCACCCTGAGTACTGAGCAGCCAGCACCCTGAGTACTGAGCAACCAGCACCCTGAGTACAGAGCACCCAGCACCCCGAGTACTGAGCACCCAGCACCCTGAGGACTGAGCACCCAGCACCCTGAGCACTGAGCACCCTGAGTACTGAGCACTGAGCACCCTGAGTACTGTGTACTGAGCACCCTGAGTACTGAGCAACCAGCACCCTGAGTACTGAGCACCCAGGACCCTGAGCAATGAGCACCGAGCACCCTGAGCACTGAGCACCCAGCACCCTGAGTACTGAGCACCCAGCACCCTGAGCACTGAGCACCCAGCACCCTGAGCACTGAGCACCCAGCACCCTGAGCACTGAGCACCCAGCACCCTGAGTACTGAGCACTGAGCACCCAGCACCCCGAGCACTGAGCACCCAGCACCCTGAGTACTGAGCACTGAGCACCCAGCACCCCGAGCACTGAGCACCCAGCACCCTGAGCACTGAGCACCCAGCACCCGAGTACTGAGCACACAGCACCCTGAGTACTGAGCACCCAGCACCATGAGTACTGAGCACTCTGAGTACTGAGCACCGATCACCCTGAGCACTGAGCACCCAGCACCCTGAGTACTGATCACTGAGCACCCAGCACCCCGAGCACTGAGCACCCAGCACCCTGAGCACTGAGCACCCAGCACCCGAGTACTGAGCACACAGCACCCTGAGTACTGAGCACCCAGCACCCTGAGTACTGAGCACCCAGCACCCCGAGCACTGAGCACCCAGCACCCTGAGTACTGAGCACCCAGCACAATGAGCACTGAGCACCCAGCACCCCGAGCACTGAACACCCAGCACCCTGAGTACTGAGCACCCAGCACCCTGAGCACTGAGCACCCAGCACCCTGAGCACTGAGAACCCAGCACCCTGAGCACTGAGCACCCTGATCACTGAGTACTGAGCACCGAGCACCCCGAGACCTGAGCACACAGCACCCGGAGTACTGAGCAGCCAGCACCCTGAGTACTGAGCAACCAGCACCCTGAGTATTGAGCACCCAGCACCCCGAGCACTGAGCACCCAGCACCCTGAGGACTGAGCACAGAGCACCCTGAGCACTGAGCACCCTGAGTACTGAGCACTGAGCACCCTGAGTACTGAGCACTGAGCACCCTGAGTACTGAGCAACCAGCACCCTGAGTACTGAGCACCCAGCACCCTGAGCACTGAGCACCGAGCACCCTGAGCACTGAGCACCCAGCACCCTGAGCACTGAGCACCCAGCACCCTGAGTAGTGAGCACCCAACGTACTGAGCACCGAGCACCCCGAGCACTGAGCACCCAGCAAACTGAGTACTGAGCACCCAGCACCCCGAGCACTGAGCACCCAGCACCCTGAGCACTGAGCACCCAGCACCCTGAGCACTGATCACCCAGCACCCTGAGCACTGAGCACCCAGCACCCTGAGTACTGAGCACCCAGCACCCTGAGTACTGAGCACTCAGCACCCTGAGTACTGAGCACCGAGCACCCCGAGCACTGAGCACCCAGCACCCTGAGCACTGAGCACCCTGAGGACTGAGCACCCAGCACCCTGAACACTGAGCAGCCAGCACCCTGAGTACTGAGCACCGATCATCCTGAGCACTGAGCACCCAGAACCCAAAGCACTGAGCACCCAGCACCCTCAGTACTGAGCACCCAGCACACCGAGCACTGAGCACCCAGCACCCTGTGTACTGAGCACCCTGAGTACAAAGCACCCAGCACCCCAAGCTCTGAGCACCCAGCACCCTGAGTACTGAGCACTCAGCACCCTGAGGACTGAGCACCCAGCACCCCGAGTACTGAGCACCCAGCACCCTGAGTACTGAGCACCCAGCACCCCGAGCACTGAGCACCCAGCACCCCGAGCACTGAGCACCCAGCTCCCTGAGTACTGAGCACCCAGCACCCTGAGTATTGAGCACCCAGCACCCCGAGCACTGAGCACCCAGCACCCTGAGGACTGAGCACAGAGCACCCTGAGCACTGAGCACCCTGAGTACTGAGCACTGAGCACCCTGAGTACTGAGCACTGAGCACCCTGAGTACTGAGCAACCAGCACCCTGAGTACTGAGCAACCAGCACCCTGAGCACTGAGCACCGAGCACCCTGAGCACTGAGCACCCAGCACCCTGAGCACTGAGCACCCAGCACCCTGAGTAGTGAGCACCCAACGTACTGAGCACCGAGCACCCCGAGCACTGAGCACCCAGTAAACTGAGTACTGAGCACCCAGCACCCCGAGCACTGAGCACCCAGCACCCTGAGCACTGAGCACCCAGCACCCTGAGCACTGATCACCCAGCACCCTGAGCCCTGAGCACCCAACACCCTGAGTATTGAGCACCCAGCACCCTGAGTACTGAGCAATCAGCACCCTGAGTACTGAGCACCGAGCACCCCGAGCACTGAGCACCCAGCACCCTGAGCACTGAGCACCCTGAGGACTGAGCATCCAGCACCCTGAACACTGAGCAGCCAGCACCCTGAGTACTGAGCACCGATCATCCTGAGCACTGAGCACCCAGAACCCAAAGCACTGAGCACCCAGCACCCTCAGTACTGAGCACCCAGAACCCGAGCACTGAGCACCCAGCACCCTGTGTACTGAGCACCCTGAGTACAAAGCACCCAGCACCCCAAGCTCTGAGCACCCAGCACCCTGAGTACTGAGCACTCAGCACCCTGAGGACTGAGCACCCAGCACCCCGAGTACTGAGCACCCAGCACCCTGAGTACTGAGCACCCAGCACCCCGAGCACTGAGCACCCAGCACCCCGAGCACTGAGCACCCAGCTCCCTGAGTACTGAGCACCCAGCACCCTGAGCACTGAGCACCCAGCACCCTGAGCACTGAGCACCCAGCACCCTGAGCACTGAGCACCCAGCACCCTGAGTAGTGAGCACCCAACGTACTGAGCACCGAGCACCCCGAGCACTGAGCACCCAGCACCCTGAGTACTGAGCACTGAGCACCCTGAGCACTGAGCACCCAGCACCCTGAGTACTGAGCTCCGAGCACCCTGCGCACTGAGCACCCAGCGCCCCGAGCACCGTGCACCCTGAGTACTGAGCACCCAGCACCCTGAGTACTGAGCACCCTGCACCCTGAGCAATGAGCACCCTGAGTACTGAGCACCCAACACCTTTAGCACTGAGCACCCAGCACCCGGAGTACTGAGCACCCAGCAACCTGAGTACTAAGCACCGAGAACCCTGAGTACTGAACACCCAGCACCCTGAGCACTGAACACACAGCACCCTGAGTACTGAGCACCTCGAGCACTGAGCACCCAGCACCCTGAGTACTGAGCACCGAGCACCCCGAGCACTGAGCACCCAGCACCGCGAGCACTGAGCACATAGCACCCCAAGCACTGAGCACCCAGCACCCTGAGTACTGAGCACCCAGCACCCTGAGTACTGAGCACCCAGCACCCTGAGCACTGAGTACCCAGCACCCTGAGCACTGAGCACCCAGCACCCTGAGTACTGAGCACTGAGCACCCAGCACCCAGAGCATTGAGCACCCAGCACCCTGACTACTGAGCACCGAGCACCCCGAGCACTGAGCACCCAGCATCCTGAGTACTGAGCTCCGAGCACCCCGAGCACTGAGCACCCTGAGCACTGAGCACCGAGCACCCTGAGCACTGAGTACCCAGCACCCTGAGCACTGAGCACCCAGCGCCCTGAGCACTGAGCACCCAGCACCCTGAGCACTGAGCACCCAGCACCCTGAGTACTGAGCACTGAGCACCCAGCACCCCGAGCACTGAGCACCCAGCACTCCGTGTACTGAGCACTGAGCACCCTGAGTACTGAGCACCCAGCACCCTGAGCACTGAGCACCCAGCACCCTGAGTACTGAGCACTGAGCACCCAGCACCCCGAGCACTGAGCACCCAGCACCCTGAGTACTGAGCACTGAGCACCCAACACCCCGAGCACTGAGCACCCAGCACCCTGAGCACTGAGCACCCAGCACCCGAGTACTGAGCACACAGCACCCTGAGTACTGAGCACCCAGCACCCTGAGTACTGAGCACCCAGCACCCCGAGCACTGAGCACCCAGCACCCTGAGTACTGAGCACCCAGCACACTGAGCACTGAGCACCCAGCACCCCGAGCACCGAGCACCCAGCACCCTGAGTACTGAGCACCCAGCACCCTGAGCACTGAGCACCCAGCACCCTGAGCACTGAGCACCCAGCACCCTGAGCACTGAGCACTGAGCACCCTGATCACTGAGTACTGAGCACCGAGCACCCCGAGAACTGAGCACACAGCACCCGGAGTACTGAGCACCCAGCACCCCAAGCACTGAGCACCCTGAGTATTGAGCACCCAGCACCCTGAGTACTGAGCAGCCAGCACCCTGAGTACTGAGCAACCAGCACCCTGAGTACAGAGCACCCAGCACCACGAGCACTGAGCACCCAGCACCATGAGGACTGTGCACCCAGCACCCTGAGCAATGAGCACCCTGAGTACTGAGCACTGAGCACCCTGAGTACTGAGCACTGAGCACCCTGAGTACTGAGCAACCAGCACAATGAGTACTGAGCACCCAGGACCCTGAGCAATGAGCACCGAGCACCCTGAGCACTGAGCACCCAGCACCCTGAGGACTGAGCACCCAGCACCCTGAGCACTGAGCACCCTGAGTACTGAGCACTGAGCACCCTGAGTACTGAGCACCCAGCACCCTGAGTACTGAGCACCCAGCACCCCGAGCACTGAGCACCCAGCACCCTGAGCACTGAGCACCCAGCACCCTGAGCACTGATCACCCAGCACCCTGAGCACTGAGCACCCAGCACCCTGAGTACTGAGCACCCAGCACCCTGAGTACTGAGCACTCAGCACCCTGAGTACTGAGCACCGAGCACCCAGAGCACTGAGCACCCAGCAACCTGAGCACTGAGCACCCTGAGGACTGAGCACCCAGCACCCTGAGCACTGAGCACCCAGCACCCTGAGTACTGAGCACCCAGCACCATGAGTACTGAGCACTCTGAGTACTGAGCACCGATCACCCTGAGCACTGAGCTCCCAGCACCCTGAGTACTGAGCACCCAGCACCCTGAGCAATGAGCACCAAGCACCCGGAGTACTGAGCAACCAGCACCCTAAGCACTGAGCACCCAGCACCCTGAGTACTGAGCACCCAGCACCCCGAACACTGAGCACCCAGCACCCCGAGAATGAGCACCCAGCACCCCGAGCACTGAGCACTGAGCACCCAGCACCCCGAGTACTGAGCAGAGAGCACCCTGAGCACTGAGCACCCAGCTCCCCGAGTACTGAGCACTGAGCACCCTGAGTACTGAGCACCCAGCACCCTGAGCACTGAGTACCCAGCATCCTGAGGACTGAGCACCCAGCACCCTGAGCACTGAGCACCCAGCACCCTGAGCACTGAGCACCCAGCACCCTGAGTACTGATCACTGAGCACCCAGCACCCTGAGCACTGAGCACCCAGCACCCTGAGTACTGAGCACTGAGCACCCAGCACCCCGAGAACTGAGCACCCAGCACCCTGAGCACTGAGCACCCAGCACCCCGAGCACTGAGCACCCAGCACCCTGAGCACTGAGCACCCAGCACCCGAGTACTGAGCACCCAGCACCCTGAGTACTGAGCACCCAGCACCCTGAGTACTGAGCACCCAGCACCCCGAGCACTGAGCATCCAGCTCCCCGAGCACTGAGAACCCAGCACCCTGAGCACTGAGCACCCAGCACCCCGAGCACTGAGCACCCAGCACCCTGAGCACTGAGCACCCAGCACCCTGAGCACTGAGCACCCAGCACCCTGAGTAGTGAGCACCCAACGTACTGAGCACCGAGCACCCCGAGCACTGAGCACCCAGCACCCTGAGTACTGAGCACCGAGCACCCTGAGCACTGAGCACCCAGCACCCTGAGCACTGAGCACTGAGCACCCTGATCACTGAGTACTGAGCTCCGAGCACCCTGAGCACTGAGCACCCAGCACCCGAGTACTGAGCACACAGCACCCTGACTACTGAGCACCCAGCACCCTGAGTACTGAGCACCCAGCACCCTGAGCACTGAGCACCCAGCACCCCGAGCACTGAGCACCCAGCACTCTGAGTACTGAGCACCCAGCACCCTGAGCACTGAGCACCCAGCACCCTGAGCACTGAGCACCCAGCACCCTGAGCACTGAGCACTGAGCACCCTGATCACTGAGTACTGAGCACCGAGCACCCCGAGAACTGAGCACCCAGCACCCGGAGTACTTTGCACCCAGCACACCAAGCACTGAGCACCCTGAGTATTGAGCACCCAGCACCCTGAGTACTGAGCAGCCAGCACCCTGAGTACTGAGCAACCAGCACCCTGAGTACAGAGCACCCAGCACCCCGAGTACTGAGCACCCAGCACCCTGAGGACTGAGCACCCAGCACCCTGAGCACTGAGCACCCTGAGTACTGAGCACTGAGCACCCTGAGTACTGTGTACTGAGCACCCTGAGTACTGAGCAACCAGCACCCTGAGTACTGAGCACCCAGGACCCTGAGCAATGAGCACCGAGCACCCTGAGCACTGAGCACCCAGCACCCTGAGTACTGAGCACCCAGCACCCTGAGCACTGAGCACCCAGCACCCTGAGCACTGAGCACCCAGCACCCTGAGCACTGAGCACCCAGCACCCTGAGTACTGAGCACTGAGCACCCAGCACCCCGAGCACTGAGCACCCAGCACCCTGAGTACTGAGCACTGAGCACCCAGCACCCCGAGCACTGAGCACCCAGCACCCTGAGCACTGAGCACCCAGCACCCGAGTACTGAGCACACAGCACCCTGAGTACTGAGCACCCAGCACCATGAGTACTGAGCACTCTGAGTACTGAGCACCGATCACCCTGAGCACTGAGCTCCCAGCACCCTGAGTACTGAGCACCCAGCACCCTGAGCAATGAGCACCAAGCACCCGGAGTACTGAGCAACCAGCACCCTGAGCACTGAGCACCCAGCACCCTGAGTACTGAGCACCCAGCACCCCGAACACTGAGCACCCAGCACCCCGAGAATGAGCACCCAGCACCCCGAGCACTGAGCACTGAGCACCCAGCACCCCGAGTACTGAGCAGAGAGCACCCTGAGCACTGAGCACCCAGCTCCCCGAGTACTGAGCACTGAGCACCCTGAGTACTGAGCACCCAGCACCCTGAGCACTGAGTACCCAGCATCCTGAGGACTGAGCACCCAGCACCCTGAGCACTGAGCACCCAGCACCCTGAGCACTGAGCACCCAGCACCCTGAGTACTGATCACTGAGCACCCAGCACCCTGAGCACTGAGCACCCAGCACCCTGAGTACTGAGCACTGAGCACCCAGCACCCCGAGAACTGAGCACCCAGCACCCTGAGCACTGAGCACCCAGCACCCCGAGCACTGAGCACCCAGCACCCTGAGCACTGAGCACCCAGCACCCGAGTACTGAGCACCCAGCACCCTGAGTACTGAGCACCCAGCACCCTGAGTACTGAGCACCCAGCACCCCGAGCACTGAGCATCCAGCTCCCCGAGCACTGAGAACCCAGCACCCTGAGCACTGAGCACCCAGCACCCCGAGCACTGAGCACCCAGCACCCTGAGCACTGAGCACCCAGCACCCTGAGCACTGAGCACCCAGCACCCTGAGTAGTGAGCACCCAACGTACTGAGCACCGAGCACCCCGAGCACTGAGCACCCAGCACCCTGAGTACTGAGCACCGAGCACCCTGAGCACTGAGCACCCAGCACCCTGAGCACTGAGCACTGAGCACCCTGATCACTGAGTACTGAGCTCCGAGCACCCTGAGCACTGAGCACCCAGCACCCGAGTACTGAGCACACAGCACCCTGACTACTGAGCACCCAGCACCCTGAGTACTGAGCACCCAGCACCCTGAGCACTGAGCACCCAGCACCCCGAGCACTGAGCACCCAGCACTCTGAGTACTGAGCACCCAGCACCCTGAGCACTGAGCACCCAGCACCCTGAGCACTGAGCACCCAGCACCCTGAGCACTGAGCACTGAGCACCCTGATCACTGAGTACTGAGCACCGAGCACCCCGAGAACTGAGCACCCAGCACCCGGAGTACTTTGCACCCAGCACACCAAGCACTGAGCACCCTGAGTATTGAGCACCCAGCACCCTGAGTACTGAGCAGCCAGCACCCTGAGTACTGAGCAACCAGCACCCTGAGTACAGAGCACCCAGCACCCCGAGTACTGAGCACCCAGCACCCTGAGGACTGAGCACCCAGCACCCTGAGCACTGAGCACCCTGAGTACTGAGCACTGAGCACCCTGAGTACTGTGTACTGAGCACCCTGAGTACTGAGCAACCAGCACCCTGAGTACTGAGCACCCAGGACCCTGAGCAATGAGCACCGAGCACCCTGAGCACTGAGCACCCAGCACCCTGAGTACTGAGCACCCAGCACCCTGAGCACTGAGCACCCAGCACCCTGAGCACTGAGCACCCAGCACCCTGAGCACTGAGCACCCAGCACCCTGAGTACTGAGCACTGAGCACCCAGCACCCCGAGCACTGAGCACCCAGCACCCTGAGTACTGAGCACTGAGCACCCAGCACCCCGAGCACTGAGCACCCAGCACCCTGAGCACTGAGCACCCAGCACCCGAGTACTGAGCACACAGCACCCTGAGTACTGAGCACCCAGCACCCTGAGTACTGAGCACCCAGCACCCTGAGCACTGAGCACCCAGCACCCTGAGTACTGAGCACCCAGCACAATGAGCACTGAGCACCCAGCACCCCGAGCACTGAGCACCCAGCACCCTGAGTACTGAGCACCCAGCACCCTGAGCACTGAGCACCCAGCACCCTGAGCACTGAGAACCCAGCACCCTGAGCACTGAGCACTGAGCACCCTGATCACTGAGTACTGAGCACCGAGCACCCCGAGACCTGAGCACACAGCACCCGGAGTACTGAGCACCCAGCACCCCAAGCACTGAGCACCCTGAGTATTGAGCACCCAGCACCCTGAGTACTGAGCAGCCAGCACCCTGAGTACTGAGCAACCAGCACCCTGAGTACAGAGCACCCAGCACCCCGAGCACTGAGCACCCAGCACCCTGAGGACTGAGCACCCAGCACCCTGAGCACTGAGCACCCTGAGTACTGAGCACTGAGCACCCTGAGTACTGAGCACTGAGCACCCTGAGTACTGAGCAACCAGCACCCTGAGTACTGAGCACCCAGGACCCTGAGCAATGAGCACCGAGCACCCTGAGCACTGAGCACCCAGCACCGTGAGCACTGAGCACCCAGCACCCTGAGTAGTGAGCACCCAACGTACTGAGCACCGAGCACCCCAAGCACTGAGCACCCAGCACCCTCAGTACTGAGCACCCAGCACCCCGAGCACTGAGCACCCAGCACCCTGAGCACTGAGCACCCAGCACCCTGAGCACTGATCAGCAAGCACCCTGAGCACGGACACCCAGCACCCTGAGTACTGAGCACCCAGCACCCTGAGTACTGAGCACCCAGCACACCGAGCACTGAGCACCCAGCACCCTGAGTACTGAGCACCCAGCACCCTGAGCACTGAGCACCGAGCACCCTGAGCACTGAGCACCCAGCACCCTGAGGACTGAGCACTCAGCACCCTGAGCACTGAGCACCCTGAGTACTGAGCACTGAGCACCCTGAGTACTGAGCACTGAGCACCCTGAGTACTGAGCAACCAGCACCCTGAGTACTGAGCACCAGCACCCTGAGCACTGAGCACCCAGCACCCTGAGTTGTGAGCACCCAACGTACTGAGCACCGAGCACCCCGAGCACTGAGCACCCAGCACCCTGAGTACTGAGCACCCAGCACCCCGAGCACTGAGCACCCAGCACCCTGAGCACTGAGCACCCAGCACCCTGAGCACTGATCACCCAGCACCCTGAGCACTGAGCACCCAGCACCCTGAGTACTGAGCACCCAGCACCCTGAGTACTGAGCACTCAGCACCCTGAGTACTGAGCACCGAGCACCCAGAGCACTGAGCACCCAGCAACCTGAGCACTGAGCACCCTGAGGACTGAGCACCCAGCACCCTGAGCACTGAGCACCCAGCACCCTGAGTACTGAGCACCCAGCACCATGAGTACTGAGCACTCTGAGTACTGAGCACCGATCACCCTGAGCACTGAGCTCCCAGCACCCTGAGTACTGAGCACCCAGCACCCTGAGCAATGAGCACCAAGCACCCGGAGTACTGAGCACCCAGCACCCTGAGCACTGAGCACCCAGCACCCTGAGTACTGAGCACCCAGCACCCCGAACACTGAGCACCCAGCACCCCGAGAATGAGCACCCAGCACCCCGAGCACTGAGCACTGAGCACCCAGCACCCCGAGTACTGAGCAGTGAGCACCCTGAGTACTGAGCACCCAGCACCCTGAGCACTGAGTACCCAGCATCCTGAGGACTGAGCACCCAGCACCCTGAGCACTGAGCACCCAGCACCCTGAGCACTGAGCACCCAGCACCCTGAGTACTGATCACTGAGCACCCAGCACCCCGAGCACTGAGAACCCAGCACGCTGAGTACTGAGCACTGAGCACCCAGCACCCCGAGCACTGAGCACCCAGCACCCTGAGCACTGAGCACCCAGCACCCCGAGCACTGAGCACCCAGCACCCTGAGCACTGAGCACCCAGCACCCGAGTACTGAGCACCCAGCACCCTGAGTACTGAGCACCCAGCTCCCTGAGTACTGAGCACCCAGCACCCCGAGCACTGAGCATCCAGCTCCCCGAGCACTGAGAACCCAGCACCCTGAGCACTGAGCTCCCAGCACCCCGAGCACTGAGCACCCAGCACCCTGAGCACTGAGCACCCAGCAACCTGAGCACTGAGCACCCAGCACCCTGAGTAGTGAGCACCCTACGTACTGAGCACCGAGCACCCCGAGCACTGAGCACCCAGCACCCTGAGTACTGAGCACCGAGCACCCTGAGCACTGAGCACCCAGCACCCTGAGCACTGAGCACTGAGCACCCTGATCACTGAGTACTGAGCACCGAGCACCCTGAGCACTGAGCACCCAGCACCCGAGTACTGAGCACACAGCACCCTGACTACTGAGCACCCAGCACCCTGAGTACTGAGCACCCAGCACGCCTAGTACTGAGCACCCAGCACCCTGAGTACTGAGCACCCAGCACCCTGAGCACTGAGCACCCAGCACCCCGAGCACTGAGCACCCAGCACTCTGAGTACTGAGCACCCAGCACCCTGAGCACTGAGCACCCAGCACCCTGAGCACTGAGCACCCAGCACCCTGAGCACTGAGCACTGAGCACCCTGATCACTGAGTACTGAGCACCGAGCACCCTGAGCACTGAGCACCCAGCACCCGGAGTACTGAGCACCCAGCACACCAAGCACTGAGCACCCTGAGTATTGAGCACCCAGCACCCTGAGTACTGAGCAGCCAGCACCCTGAGTACTGAGCAACCAGCACCCTGAGTACAGAGCACCCAGCACCCCGAGTACTGAGCACCCAGCACCCTGAGGACTGAGCACCCAGCACCCTGAGCACTGAGCACCCTGAGTACTGAGCACTGAGCACCCTGAGTACTGAGCACTGAGCACCCTGAGTACTGAGCAACCAGCACCCTGAGTACTGAGCACCCAGGACCATGAGCAATGAGCACCGAGCACCCTGAGCACTGAGCACCCAGCACCCTGAGCACTGAGCACCCAGCACCCTGAGTAGTGAGCACCCAACGTACTGAGCACCGAGCACCCCAAGCACTGAGCACCCAGCACCCTGAGTACTGAGCACCCAGCACCCCGAGCACTGAGCACCCAGCACCCTGAGCACTGAGCACCCAGCACCCTGAGCACTGATCAGCCAGCACCCTGAGCACTGAGCACCCAGCACCCTGAGTACTGAGCACCCAGCACCCTGAGTAATGAGCACCCAGCACCCCGAGCACTGAGCACCCAGCACTCTGAGTACTGAGCACCCAGCACCCTGAGCACTGAGCACCGAGCACCCTGAGCACTGAGCACCCAGCACCCTGAGGACTGAGCACCCAGCAACCTGAGCACTGAGTACCCTGAGTACTGAGCACTGAGCACCCTGAGTACTGAGCACTGAGCACCCTGAGTACTGAGCAACCAGCACCCTGAGTACTGAGCACCCAGCACCCTGAGCACTGAGCACCCAGCACCCTGAGTTGTGAGCACCCAACGTACTGAGCACCGAGCACCCCGAGCACTGAGCACCCAGCACCCTGAGTACTGAGCACCCAGCACCCCTAGCACTGAGCACCCAGCACCCTGAGTACTGATCACCCAGCACCCTGAGCACTGAGCACCCAGCACCCTGAGTACTGAGCACCCAGCACCCTGAGTACTGAGCACTCAGCACCCTGAGTACTGAGCACCTAGCACCATGAGTACTGAGCACTCTGAGTACTGAGCACCGATCACCCTGAGCACTGAGCTCCCAGCACCCTGAGTACTGAGCACCCAGCACCCTGAGCAATGAGCACCAAGCACCCTGAGTATTGAGCACCCAGCACCCCGAACACTGAGCACCCAGCACCCCGAGAATGAGCACCCAGCACCCCGAGCACTGAGCACTGAGCACCCAGCACCCCGAGTACTGAGCAGTGAGCACCCTGAGCACTGAGCACCCAGCACCCCGAGTACTGAGCACTGAGCACCCTGAGTACTGAGCACCCAGCACCCTGAGCACTGAGTACCCAGCATCCTGAGGACTGAGCACCCAGCACCCTGAGCACTGAGCACCCAGCACCCTGAGCACTGAGCACCCAGCACCCTGAGTACTGATCACTGAGCACCCAGCACCCCGAGCACTGAGCACCCAGCACCCTGAGTACTGAGCACTGAGCACCCAGCACCCCGAGCACTGAGCACCCAGCACCCTGAGCACTGAGCACCCAGCACCCCGAGCACTGAGCACCCAGCACCCTGAGCACTGAGCACCCAGCACCCGAGTACTGAGCACCCAGCACCCTGAGTACTGAGCACCCAGCACCCTGAGTACTGAGCACCCAGCACCCCGAGCACTGAGCATCCAGCTCCCCGAGCACTGAGAACCCAGCACCCTGAGCACTGAGCACCCAGCACCCCGAGCACTGAGCACCCAGCACCCTGAGCACTGAGCACCCAGCACCCTGAGCACTGAGCACCCAGCACCCTGAGTAGTGAGCACCCAACGTACTGAGTACCGAGCACCCCGAGCACTGAGCACCCAGCACCCAGAGTACTGAGCACCGAGCACCCTGAGCACTGAGCACCCAGCACCCTGAGCACTGAGCACTGAGCACCCTGATCACTGAGTACTGAGCACCGAGCACCCTGAGCACTGAGCACCCAGCACCCGAGTACTGAGCACACAGCACCCTGACTATTGAGCACCCAGCACCCTGAGTACTGTGCACCCAGCACCCCTAGTACTGAGCACCCAGCACACTGAGTACTGAGCACCCAGCACCCTGAGCACTGAGCACCCAGCACCCCGAGCACTGAGCACCCAGCACTCTGAGTACTGAGCACCCAGCACCCTGAGCACTGAGCACCCAGCACCCTGAGCACTGAGCACCCAGCACCCTGAGCACTGAGCACTGAGCACCCTGATCACTGAGTACTGAGCACCGAGCACCCCGAGAACTGAGCACCCAGCACCCGGAGTACTGAGCACCCAGCACACCAAGCACTGAGCACCCTGAGTATTGAGCACCCAGCACCCTGAGTACTGAGCAGCCAGCACCCTGAGTACTGAGCAACCAGCACCCTGAGTACTGAGCACCCAGCACCCCGAGCACTGAGCACCCAGCACCCTGAGGACTGAGCACCCAGCACCCTGAGCACTGAGCACCCTGAGTACTGGGCACTGAGCACCCTGAGTACTGAGCACTGAGCACCCTGAGTACTGAGCAACCAGCACCCTGAGTACTGAGCACCCAGGACCGTGAGCAATGAGCACCGAGCACCCTGAGCACTGAGCACCCAGCACCCTGAGCACTGAGCACCCAGCACCCTGAGTAGTGAGCACCCAACGTACTGAGCACCGAGCACCCCAAGCACTGAGCACCCAGCACCCTGAGTACTGAGCACCCAGCACCCCGAGCACTGAGCACCCAGCACCCTGAGCACTGAGCACCCAGCACCCTGAGCACTGATCAGCCACCACCCTGAGCACTGAGCACCCAGCACCCTGAGTACTGAGCACCCAGCACCCTGAGTACTGAGCACCCAGCACCCCGAGCACTGAGCACCCAGCACCCTGAGTACTGAGCACCCAGCACCCTGAGCACTGAGCACCGAGCACCCTGAGCACTGAGCACCCAGCACCCTGAGGACTGAGCACCCAGCACCCTGAGCACTGAGCACCCTGAGTACTGAGCACTGAGCACCCTGAGTACTGAGCACTGAGCACCCTGAGTACTGAGCAACCAGCACCCTGAGTACTGAGCACCCAGCACCCTGAGCACTGAGCACCCAGCACCCTGAGTTGTGAGCACCCAACGTACTGAGCACCGAGCACCCCGAGCACTGAGCACCCAGCACCCTGAGTATTGAGCACCCAGCACCCCGAGCACTGAGCACCCAGCACCCTGAGCACTGAGCACCCAGCACCCTGAGCACTGATCACCCAGCACCCTGAGCACTGAGCACCCAGCACCCTGAGTACTGAGCACCCAGCACCCTGAGTACTGAGCACTCAGCACCCTGAGTACTGAGCACCGAGCACCCCGAGCACTGAGCACCCAGCAACCTGAGCACTGAGCACCCTGAGGACTGAGCACCCAGCACCCTGAGCACTGAGCACCCAGCACCCTGAGTACTGAGCACCCAGCACCATGAGTACTGAGCACTCTGAGTACTGAGCACCGATCACCCTGAGCACTGAGCTCCCAGCACCCTGAGTACTGAGCACCCAGCACCCTGAGCAATGAGCACCAAGCACCCTGAGTACTGAGCACCTAGCACCCTGAGCACTGAGCACCCAGCACCCTGAGTACTGAGCACCCAGCACCCCGAACACTGAGCACCCAGGACCCCGAGAATGAGCACCCAGCGCCCCGAGCACTGAGCACTGAGCACCCAGCACCCCGAGTACTGAGCAGTGAGCACCATGAGCACTGAGCACCCAGCACCCTGAGCACTGAGTACCCAGCATCCTGAGAACTGAGCACCCAGCACCCTGAGCACTAAGCTCCCAGCACCCTGAGCACTGAGCACCCAGCACCCTGAGTACTGATCACTGAGCACCCAGCACCCCGAGCACTGAGCACACAGCACCCTGAGTACTGAGCACTGAGCACCCAGCACCCCGAGCACTGAGCACCCAGCACCCTGAGCACTGAGCACCCAGCACCCCGAGCACTGAGCACCCAGCACCCTGAGCACTGAGCACCCAGCACCCGAGTACTGAGCACCCAGCACCCTGAGTACTGAGCACCCAGCACCCTGAGTACTGAGCACCCAGCACCCCGAGCACTGAGCATCCAGCTCCCCGAGCACTGAGAACCCAGCACCCTGAGCACTGAGCACCCAGCACCCCGAGCACTGAGCACCCAGCACCCTGAGCACTGAGCACCCAGCACCCTGAGCACCGAGCACCCAGCACCCTGAGTAGTGAGCACCCAACGTACTGAGCACAGAGCACCCCGAGCACTGAGCACCCAGCACCCTGAGTACTGAGCACCGAGCACCCTGAGCACTGAGCACCCAGCAGCCTGAGCACTGAGCACTGAGCACCCTGATCACTGAGTACTGAGCACCGAGCACCCTGAGCACTGAGCACCCAGCACCCGAGTACTGAGCACACAGCACCCTGAGTACTGAGCACCCAGCACCCTGAGTACTGAGCACCCAGCACCCTGAGTACTGAGCACCCAGCACCCTGAGCACTGAGCACCCAGCACCCCGAGCACTGAGCACCCAGCACTCTGAGTACTGAGCACCCAGCACCCTGAGCACTGAGCACCCAGCACCCTGAGGACTGAGCACCCAGCACCCTGAGCACTGAGCACCCTGAGTACTGGGCACTGAGCACCCTGAGTACTGAGCACTGAGCACCCTGAGTACTGAGCAACCAGCACCCTGAGTACTGAGCACCCAGGACCCTGAGCAATGAGCACCGAGCACACTGAGCACTGAGCACCCAGCACCCTGAGCACTGAGCACCCAGCACCCTGAGTAGTGAGCACCCAACGTACTGAGCACCGAGCACCAAAAGCACTGAATACCCAGCACCCTGAGTACTGAGCACCCAGCACCCCGAGCACTGAGCACCCAGCACCCTGAGCACTGAGCACCCAGCACCCTGAGCACTGATCAGCCAGCACCCTGAGCACTGAGCACCCAGCACCCTGAGTACTGAGCACCCAGCACCCTGAGTACTGAGCACCCAGCACCCCGAGCACTGAGAACCCAGCACCCTGAGTACTGAGCACCCAGCACCCTGAGCACTGAGCACCGAGCACCCTGAGCACTGAGCACCCAGCACCCTGAGGACTGAGCACCCAGCACCCTGAGCACTGAGCACCCTGAGTACTGAGCACTGAGCACCCTGAGTACTGAGCACTGAGCACCCTGAGTACTGAGCAACCAGCACCCTGAGTACTGAGCACCCAGCACCCTGAGCACTGAGCACCCAGCACCCTGAGTTGTGAGCACCCAACGTACTGAGCACCGAGCACCCCGAGCACTGAGCACCCAGCACCCTGAGTACTGAGCACCCAGCACCCCGAGCACTGAGCACCCAGCACCCTGAGCACTGAGCACCCAGCACCCTGAGCACTGATCACCCAGCACCCTGAGCACTGAGCACCCAGCACCCTGAGTACTGAGCACCCAGCACCCTGAGTACTGAGCACTCAGCACCCTGAGTACTGAGCACCGAGCACCCCGAGCACTGAGCACACAGCAACCTGAGCACTGAGCACCCTGAGGACTGAGCACCCAGCACCCTGAGCACTGAGCACCCAGCACCCTGAGTACTGAGCACCCAGCACCATGAGTACTGAGCACTCTGAGTACTGAGCACCGATCACCCTGAGCACTGAGCTCCCAGCACCCTGAGTACTGAGCACCCAGCACCCTGAGCAATGAGCACCAAGCACCCTGAGTACTGAGCACCTAGCACCCTGAGCACTGAGCACCCAGCACCCTGAGTACTGAGCACCCAGCACCCCGAACACTGAGCACCCAGGACCCCGAGAATGAGCACCCAGCACCCCGAGCACTGAGCACTGAGCACCCAGCACCCCGAGTACTGAGCAGTGAGCACCATGAGCACTGAGCACCCAGCTCCCCGAGTACTGAGCACTAAGCACCCTGAGTACTGAGCACCCAGCACCCTGAGCACTGAGTACCCAGCATCCTGAGGACTGAGCACCCAGCACCCTGAGCACTGAGCTCCCAGCACCCTGAGCACTGAGCACCCAGCACCCTGAGTACTGATCACTGAGCACCCAGCACCCCGAGCACTGAGCACCCAGCACCCTGAGTACTGAGCACTGAGCACCCAGCACCCCGAGCACTGAGCACCCAGCACCCTGAGCACTGAGCACCCAGCACCCCGAGCACTGAGCACCCAGCACCCTGAGCACTGAGCACCCAGCACCCGAGTACTGAGCACCCAGCACCCTGAGTACTGAGCACCCAGCACCCTGAGTACTGAGCACCCAGCACCCCGAGCACTGAGCATCCAGCTCCCCGAGCACTGAGAACCCAGCACCCTGAGCACTGAGCACCCAGCACCCCGAGCACTGAGCACCCAGCACCCTGAGCACTGAGCACCCAGCACCCTGAGCACTGAGCACCCAGCACCCTGAGTAGTGAGCACCCAACGTACTGAGCACCGAGCACCCCGAGCACTGAGCACCCAGCACCCTGAGTACTGAGCACCGAGCACCCTGAGCACTGAGCACCCAGCAGCCTGAGCACTGAGCACTGAGCACCCTGATCACTGAGTACTGAGCACCGAGCACCCTGAGCACTGAGCACCCAGCACCCGAGTACTGAGCACACAGCACCCTGAGTACTGAGCACCCAGCACCCCTAGTACTGAGCACCCAGCACCCTGAGTACTGAGCACCCAGCACCCTGAGCACTGAGCACCCAGCACCCCGAGCACTGAGCACCCAGCACTCTGAGTACTGAGCACCCAGCACCCTGAGCACTGAGCACCCAGCACCCTGAGCACTGAGCACCCAGCACCCTGAGCACTGAGCACTGAGCACCCTGATCACTGAGTACTGAGCACCGAGCACCCCGAGAACTGAGCACCCAGCACCCGGAGTACTGAGCACCCAGCACACCAAGCACTGAGCACCCTGAGTATTGAGCACCCAGCACCCTGAGTACTGAGCAACCAGCACCCTGAGTACAGAGCACCCAGCACCCCGAGCACTGAGCACCCAGCACCCTGAGGACTGAGCACCCAGCACCCTGAGCACTGAGCACCCTGAGTACTGAGCACTGAGCACTCTGAGTACTGAGCACTGAGCACCCTGAGTACTGAGCAACCAGCACCCTGAGTACTGAGCACCCAGGACCCTGAGCAATGAGCACCGAGCACCCTGAGCACTGAGCACCCAGCACCCTGAGCACTGAGCACCCAGCACCCTGAGTAGTGAGCACCCAACGTACTGAGCACCGAGCACCCCAAGCACTGAGCACCCAGCACCCTGAGTACTGAGCACCCAGCACCCTGAGCACTGAGCACCCAGCACCCTGAGCACTGAGCACCCAGCACCCTGAGCACTGATCAGCCAGCACCCTGAGCACTGAGCATCCAGCTCCCCGAGCACTGAGAACCCAGCACCCTGAGCACTGAGCTCCCAGCACCCCGAGCACTGAGCATCCAGCTCCCCGAGCACTGAGAACCCAGCACCCTGAGCACTGAGCTCCCAGCACCCCGAGCACTGAGCACCCAGCACCCTGAGCACTGAGCACCCAGCAACCTGAGCACTGAGCACCCAGCACCCTGAGTAGTGAGCACCCAACGTACTGAGCACCGAGCACCCCGAGCACTGAGCACCCAGCACCCTGAGTACTGAGCACCGAGCACCCTGAGCACTGAGCACCCAGCACCCTGAGCACTGAGCACTGAGCACCCTGATCACTGAGTACTGAGCACCGAGCACCCTGAGCACTGAGCACCCAGCACCCGAGTACTGAGCACACAGCACCCTGACTACTGAGCACCCAGCACCCTGAGTACTGAGCACCCAGCACGCCTAGTACTGAGCACCCAGCACCCTGAGTACTGAGCACCCAGCACCCTGAGCACTGAGCACCCAGCACCCCGAGCACTGAGCACCCAGCACTCTGAGTACTGAGCACCCAGCACCCTGAGCACTGAGCACCCAGCACCCTGAGCACTGAGCACCCAGCACCCTGAGCACTGAGCACTGAGCACCCTGATCACTGAGTACTGAGCACCGAGCACCCTGAGCACTGAGCACCCAGCACCCGGAGTACTGAGCACCCAGCACACCAAGCACTGAGCACCCTGAGTATTGAGCACCCAGCACCCTGAGTACTGAGCAGCCAGCACCCTGAGTACTGAGCAACCAGCACCCTGAGTACAGAGCACCCAGCACCCCGAGTACTGAGCACCCAGCACCCTGAGGACTGAGCACCCAGCACCCTGAGCACTGAGCACCCTGAGTACTGAGCACTGAGCACCCTGAGTACTGAGCACTGAGCACCCTGAGTACTGAGCAACCAGCACCCTGAGTACTGAGCACCCAGGACCATGAGCAATGAGCACCGAGCACCCTGAGCACTGAGCACCCAGCACCCTGAGCACTGAGCACCCAGCACCCTGAGTAGTGAGCACCCAACGTACTGAGCACCGAGCACCCCAAGCACTGAGCACCCAGCACCCTGAGTACTGAGCACCCAGCACCCCGAGCACTGAGCACCCAGCACCCTGAGCACTGAGCACCCAGCACCCTGAGCACTGATCAGCCAGCACCCTGAGCACTGAGCACCCAGCACCCTGAGTACTGAGCACCCAGCACCCTGAGTACTGAGCACCCAGCACCCCGAGCACTGAGCACCCAGCACTCTGAGTACTGAGCACCCAGCACCCTGAGCACTGAGCACCGAGCACCCTGAGCACTGAGCACCCAGCACCCTGAGGACTGAGCACCCAGCACCCTGAGCACTGAGCACCCTGAGTACTGAGAACTGAGCACCCTGAGTACTGAGCACTGAGCACCCTGAGTACTGAGCAACCAGCACCCTGAGTACTGAGCACCCAGCACCCTGAGCACTGAGCACCCAGCACCCTGAGTTGTGAGCACCCAACGTACTGAGCACCGAGCACCCCGAGCACTGAGCACCCAGCACCCTGAGTACTGAGCACCCAGCACCCCTAGCACTGAGCACCCAGCACCCTGAGCACTGATCACCCAGCACCCTGAGCACTGAGCACCCAGCACCCTGAGTACTGAGCACCCAGCACCCTGAGTACTGAGCACTCAGCACCCTGAGTACTGAGCACCTAGCACCATGAGTACTGAGCACTCTGAGTACTGAGCACCGATCACCCTGAGCACTGAGCTCCCAGCACCCTGAGTACTGAGCACCCAGCACCCTGAGCAATGAGCACCAAGCACCCTGAGTATTGAGCACCCAGCACCCCGAACACTGAGCACCCAGCACCCCGAGAATGAGCACCCAGCACCCCGAGCACTGAGCACTGAGCACCCAGCACCCCGAGTACTGAGCAGTGAGCACCCTGAGCACTGAGCACCCAGCACCCCGAGTACTGAGCACTGAGCACCCTGAGTACTGAGCACCCAGCACCCTGAGCACTGAGTACCCAGCATCCTGAGGACTGAGCACCCAGCACCCTGAGCACTGAGCACCCAGCACCCTGAGCACTGAGCACCCAGCACCCTGAGTACTGATCACTGAGCACCCAGCACCCCGAGCACTGAGCACCCAGCACCCTGAGTACTGAGCACTGAGCACCCAGCACCCCGAGCACTGAGCACCCAGCACCCTGAGCACTGAGCACCCAGCACCCCGAGCACTGAGCACCCAGCACCCTGAGCACTGAGCACCCAGCACCCGAGTACTGAGCACCCAGCACCCTGAGTACTGAGCACCCAGCACCCTGAGTACTGAGCACCCAGCACCCCGAGCACTGAGCATCCAGCTCCCCGAGCACTGAGAACCCAGCACCCTGAGCACTGAGCACCCAGCACCCCGAGCACTGAGCACCCAGCACCCTGAGCACTGAGCACCCAGCACCCTGAGCACTGAGCACCCAGCACCCTGAGTAGTGAGCACCCAACGTACTGAGTACCGAGCACCCCGAGCACTGAGCACCCAGCACCCAGAGTACTGAGCACCGAGCACCCTGAGCACTGAGCACCCAGCACCCTGAGCACTGAGCACTGAGCACCCTGATCACTGAGTACTGAGCACCGAGCACCCTGAGCACTGAGCACCCAGCACCCGAGTACTGAGCACACAGCACCCTGACTATTGAGCACCCAGCACCCTGAGTACTGTGCACCCAGCACCCCTAGTACTGAGCACCCAGCACCCTGAGTACTGTGCACCCAGCACCCTGAGCACTGAGCACCCAGCACCCCGAGCACTGAGCACCCAGCACTCTGAGTACTGAGCACCCAGCACACTGAGCACTGAGCACCCAGCACCCTGAGCACTGAGCACCCAGCACCCTGAGCACTGAGCACTGAGCACCCTGATCACTGAGTACTGAGCACCGAGCACCCCGAGAACTGAGCACCCAGCACCCGGAGTACTGAGCACCCAGCACACCAAGCACTGAGCACCCTGAGTATTGAGCACCCAGCACCCTGAGTACTGAGCAGCCAGCACCCTGAGTACTGAGCAACCAGCACCCTGAGTACTGAGCACCCAGCACCCCGAGCACTGAGCACCCAGCACCCTGAGGACTGAGCACCCAGCACCCTGAGCACTGAGCACACTGAGTACTGGGCACTGAGAACCCTGAGTACTGAGCACTGAGCACCCTGAGTACTGAGCAACCAGCACCCTGAGTACTGAGCACCCAGGACCCTGAGCAATGAGCACCGAGCACCCTGAGCACTGAGCACCCAGCACCCTGAGCACTGAGCACCCAGCACCCTGAGTAGTGAGCACCCAACGTACTGAGCACCGAGCACCCCAAGCACTGAGCACCCAGCACCCTGAGTACTGAGCACCCAGCACCCCGAGCACTGAGCACCCAGCACCCTGAGCACTGAGCACCCAGCACCCTGAGCACTGATCAGCCAGCACCCTGAGCACTGAGCACCCAGCACCCTGAGTACTGAGCACCCAGCACCCTGAGTACTGAGCACCCAGCACCCCGAGCACTGAGCACCCAGCACCCTGAGTACTGAGCACCCAGCACCCTGAGCACTGAGCACCGAGCACCCTGAGCACTGAGCACCCAGCACCCTGAGGACTGAGCACCCAGCACCCTGAGCACTGAGCACCCTGAGTACTGAGCACTGAGCACCCTGAGTACTGAGCACTGAGCACCCTGAGTACTGAGCAACCAGCACCCTGAGTACTGAGCACCCAGCACCCTGAGCACTGAGCACCCAGCACCCTGAGTTGTGAGCACCCAACGTACTGAGCACCGAGCACCCCGAGCACTGAGCACCCAGCACCCTGAGTATTGAGCACCCAGCACCCCGAGCACTGAGCACCCAGCACCCTGAGCACTGAGCACCCAGCACCCTGAGAACTGATCACCCAGCACCCTGAGCACTGAGCACCCAGCACCCTGAGTACTGAGCACCCAGCACCCTGAGTACTGAGCACTCAGCACCCTGAGTACTGAGCACCGAGCACCCCGAGCACTGAGCACCCAGCAACCTGAGCACTGAGCACCCTGAGGACTGAGCACCCAGCACCCTGAGCACTGAGCACCCAGCACCCTGAGTACTGAGCCCCCAGCACCATGAGTACTGAGCACTCTGAGTACTGAGCACCGATCACCCTGAGCACTGAGCTCCCAGCACCCTGAGTACTGAGCACCCAGCACCCTGAGCAATGAGCACCAAGCACCCTGAGTACTGAGCACCTAGCACCCTGAGCACTGAGCACCCAGCACCCTGAGTACTGAGCACCCAGCACCCCGAACACTGAGCACCCAGGACCCCGAGAATGAGCACCCAGCGCCCCGAGCACTGAGCACTGAGCACCCAGCACCCCGAGTACTGAGCAGTGAGCACCATGAGCACTGAGCACCCAGCACCCTGAGCACTGAGTACCCAGCATCCTGAGAACTGAGCACCCAGCACCCTGAGCACTAAGCTCCCAGCACCCTGAGCACTGAGCACCCAGCACCCTGAGTACTGATCACTGAGCACCCAGCACCCCGAGCACTGAGCACACAGCACCCTGAGTACTGAGCACTGAGCACCCAGCACCCCGAGCACTGAGCACCCAGCACCCTGAGCACTGAGCACCCAGCACCCCGAGCACTGAGCACCCAGCACCCTGAGCACTGAGCACCCAGCACCCGAGTACTGAGCACCCAGCACCCTGAGTACTGAGCACCCAGCACCCTGAGTACTGAGCACCCAGCACCCCGAGCACTGAGCATCCAGCTCCCCGAGCACTGAGAACCCAGCACCCTGAGCACTGAGCACCCAGCACCCCGAGCACTGAGCACCCAGCACCCTGAGCACTGAGCACCCAGCACCCTGAGCACCGAGCACCCAGCACCCTGAGTAGTGAGCACCCAACGTACTGAGCACAGAGCACCCCGAGCACTGAGCACCCAGCACCCTGAGTACTGAGCACCGAGCACCCTGAGCACTGAGCACCCAGCAGCCTGAGCACTGAGCACTGAGCACCCTGATCACTGAGTACTGAGCACCGAGCACCCTGAGCACTGAGCACCCAGCACCCGAGTACTGAGCACACAGCACCCTGAGTACTGAGCACCCAGCACCCTGAGTACTGAGCACCCAGCACCCTGAGTACTGAGCACCCAGCACCCTGAGCACTGAGCACCCAGCACCCCGAGCACTGAGCACCCAGCACTCTGAGTACTGAGCACCCAGCACCCTGAGCACTGAGCACCCAGCACCCTGAGGACTGAGCACCCAGCACCCTGAGCACTGAGCACCCTGAGTACTGGGCACTGAGCACCCTGAGTACTGAGCACTGAGCACCCTGAGTACTGAGCAACCAGCACCCTGAGTACTGAGCACCCAGGACCCTGAGCAATGAGCACCGAGCACACTGAGCACTGAGCACCCAGCACCCTGAGCACTGAGCACCCAGCACCCTGAGTAGTGAGCACCCAACGTACTGAGCACCGAGCACCCCAAGCACTGAATACCCAGCACCCTGAGTACTGAGCACCCAGCACCCCGAGCACTGAGCACCCAGCACCCTGAGCACTGAGCACCCAGCACCCTGAGCACTGATCAGCCAGCACCCTGAGCACTGAGCACCCAGCACCCTGAGTACTGAGCACCCAGCACCCTGAGTACTGAGCACCCAGCACCCCGAGCACTGAGAACCCAGCACCCTGAGTACTGAGCACCCAGCACCCTGAGCACTGAGCACCGAGCACCCTGAGCACTGAGCACCCAGCACCCTGAGGACTGAGCACCCAGCACCCTGAGCACTGAGCACCCTGAGTACTGAGCACTGAGCACCCTGAGTACTGAGCACTGAGCACCCTGAGTACTGAGCAACCAGCACCCTGAGTACTGAGCACCCAGCACCCTGAGCACTGAGCACCCAGCACCCTGAGTTGTGAGCACCCAACGTACTGAGCACCGAGCACCCCGAGCACTGAGCACCCAGCACCCTGAGTACTGAGCACCCAGCACCCCGAGCACTGAGCACCCAGCACCCTGAGCACTGAGCACCCAGCACCCTGAGCACTGATCACCCAGCACCCTGAGCACTGAGCACCCAGCACCCTGAGTACTGAGCACCCAGCACCCTGAGTACTGAGCACTCAGCAACCTGAGTACTGAGCACCGAGCACCCCGAGCACTGAGCACACAGCAACCTGAGCACTGAGCACCCTGAGGACTGAGCACCCAGCACCCTGAGCACTGAGCACCCAGCACCCTGAGTACTGAGCACCCAGCACCATGAGTACTGAGCACTCTGAGTACTGAGCACCGATCACCCTGAGCACTGAGCTCCCAGCACCCTGAGTACTGAGCACCCAGCACCCTGAGCAATGAGCACCAAGCACCCTGAGTACTGAGCACCTAGCACCCTGAGCACTGAGCACCCAGCACCCTGAGTACTGAGCACCCAGCACCCCGAACACTGAGCACCCAGGACCCCGAGAATGAGCACCCAGCACCCCGAGCACTGAGCACTGAGCACCCAGCACCCCGAGTACTGAGCAGTGAGCACCATGAGCACTGAGCACCCAGCTCCCCGAGTACTGAGCACTAAGCACCCTGAGTACTGAGCACCCAGCACCCTGAGCACTGAGTACCCAGCATCCTGAGGACTGAGCACCCAGCACCCTGAGCACTGAGCTCCCAGCACCCTGAGCACTGAGCACCCAGCACCCTGAGTACTGATCACTGAGCACCCAGCACCCCGAGCACTGAGCACCCAGCACCCTGAGTACTGAGCACTGAGCACCCAGCACCCCGAGCACTGAGCACCCAGCACCCTGAGCACTGAGCACCCAGCACCCCGAGCACTGAGCACCCAGCACCCTGAGCACTGAGCACCCAGCACCCGAGTACTGAGCACCCAGCACCCTGAGTACTGAGCACCCAGCACCCTGAGTACTGAGCACCCAGCACCCCGAGCACTGAGCATCCAGCTCCCCGAGCACTGAGAACCCAGCACCCTGAGCACTGAGCACCCAGCACCCCGAGCACTGAGCACCCAGCACCCTGAGCACTGAGCACCCAGCACCCTGAGCACTGAGCACCCAGCACCCTGAGTAGTGAGCACCCAACGTACTGAGCACCGAGCACCCCGAGCACTGAGCACCCAGCACCCTGAGTACTGAGCACCGAGCACCCTGAGCACTGAGCACCCAGCAGCCTGAGCACTGAGCACTGAGCACCCTGATCACTGAGTACTGAGCACCGAGCACCCTGAGCACTGAGCACCCAGCACCCGAGTACTGAGCACACAGCACCCTGAGTACTGAGCACCCAGCACCCCTAGTACTGAGCACCCAGCACCCTGAGTACTGAGCACCCAGCACCCTGAGCACTGAGCACCCAGCACCCCGAGCACTGAGCACCCAGCACTCTGAGTACTGAGCACCCAGCACCCTGAGCACTGAGCACCCAGCACCCTGAGCACTGAGCACCCAGCACCCTGAGCACTGAGCACTGAGCACCCTGATCACTGAGTACTGAGCACCGAGCACCCCGAGAACTGAGCACCCAGCACCCGGAGTACTGAGCACCCAGCACACCAAGCACTGAGCACCCTGAGTATTGAGCACCCAGCACCCTGAGTACTGAGCAACCAGCACCCTGAGTACAGAGCACCCAGCACCCCGAGCACTGAGCACCCAGCACCCTGAGGACTGAGCACCCAGCACCCTGAGCACTGAGCACCCTGAGTACTGAGCACTGAGCACCCTGAGTACTGAGCACTGAGCACCCTGAGTACTGAGCAACCAGCACCCTGAGTACTGAGCACCCAGGACCCTGAGCAATGTGCACCGAGCACCCTGAGCACTGAGCACCCAGCACCCTGAGCACTGAGCACCCAGCACCCTGAGTAGTGAGCACCCAACGTACTGAGCACCGAGCACCCCAAGCACTGAGCACCCAGCACCCTGAGTACTGAGCACCCAGCACCCTGAGCACTGAGCACCCAGCACCCTGAGCACTGAGCACCCAGCACCCTGAGCACTGATCAGCCAGCACCCTGAGCACTGAGCACCCAGCACCCTGAGTACTGAGCACCCAGCACCCTGAGTAATGAGCACCCAGCACCCCGAGCACTGAGCACCCAGCACCCTGAGTACTGAGCACCCAGCACCCTGAGCACTGAGCACCGAGCACCCTGAGCACTGAGCACCCAGAACCCTGAGGACTGAGCACCCAGCACCCTGAGCACTGAGCACCCTGAGTACTGAGCACTGAGCACCCTGAGTACTAAGCACTGAGCACCCTGAGTACTGAGCAACCTGCACCCTGAGTACTGAGCACCCAGCACCCTGAGCACTGAGCACCCAGCACCCTGAGTTGTGAGCACCCAACGTACTGAGCACCGAGCACCCCGAGCACTGAGCACCCAGCACCCTGAGTACTGAGCACCCAGCACCCCGAGCACTGAGCACCCAGCACCCTGAGCACTGACCACCCAGCACCCTGAGCACTGATCACCCAGCACCCTGAGCACTGAGCACCCAGCACCCTGAGTACTGAGCACCCAGCACCCTGAGTACTGAGCACTCAGCACCCTGAGTACTGAGCACCGAGCACCCCGAGCACTGAGCACCCAGCAACCTGAGCACTGAGCACCCTGAGGACTGAGCACCCAGCACCCTGAGCACTGAGCACCCAGCACCCTGAGTACTGAGCACACAGCACCATGAGTACTGAGCACTCTGAGTACTGAGCACCGATCACCCTGAGCACTGAGCTCCCAGCACCCTGAGTACTGAGCACCCAGCACCCTGAGCAATGAGCACCAAGCACCCTGAGTACTGAGCACCTAGCACCCTGAGCACTGAGCACCCAGCACCCTGAGTACTGAGCACCCAGCACCCCGAACACTGAGCACCCAGGACCCCGAGAATGAGCACCCAGCGCCCCGAGCACTGAGCACTGAGCACCCAGCACCCCGAGTACTGAGCAGTGAGCACCATGAGCACTGAGCACCCAGCACCCTGAGCACTGAGTACCCAGCATCCTGAGAACTGAGCACCCAGCACCCTGAGCACTAAGCTCCCAGCACCCTGAGCACTGAGCACCCAGCACCCTGAGTACTGATCACTGAGCACCCAGCACCCCGAGCACTGAGCACACAGCACCCTGAGTACTGAGCACTGAGCACCCAGCACCCCGAGCACTGAGCACCCAGCACCCTGAGCACTGAGCACCCAGCACCCCGAGCACTGAGCACCCAGCACCCTGAGCACTGAGCACCCAGCACCCGAGTACTGAGCACCCAGCACCCTGAGTACTGAGCACCCAGCACCCTGAGTACTGAGCACCCAGCACCCCGAGCACTGAGCATCCAGCTCCCCGAGCACTGAGAACCCAGCACCCTGAGCACTGAGCACCCAGCACCCCGAGCACTGAGCACCCAGCACCCTGAGCACTGAGCACCCAGCACCCTGAGCACCGAGCACCCAGCACCCTGAGTAGTGAGCACCCAACGTACTGAGCACAGAGCACCCCGAGCACTGAGCACCCAGCACCCTGAGTACTGAGCACCGAGCACCCTGAGCACTGAGCACCCAGCAGCCTGAGCACTGAGCACTGAGCACCCTGATCACTGAGTACTGAGCACCGAGCACCCTGAGCACTGAGCACCCAGCACCCGAGTACTGAGCACACAGCACCCTGAGTACTGAGCACCCAGCACCCTGAGTACTGAGCACCCAGCACCCTGAGTACTGAGCACCCAGCACCCTGAGCACTGAGCACCCAGCACCCCGAGCACTGAGCACCCAGCACTCTGAGTACTGAGCACCCAGCACCCTGAGCACTGAGCACCCAGCACCCTGAGGACTGAGCACCCAGCACCCTGAGCACTGAGCACCCTGAGTACTGGGCACTGAGCACCCTGAGTACTGAGCACTGAGCACCCTGAGTACTGAGCAACCAGCACCCTGAGTACTGAGCACCCAGGACCCTGAGCAATGAGCACCGAGCACACTGAGCACTGAGCACCCAGCACCCTGAGCACTGAGCACCCAGCACCCTGAGTAGTGAGCACCCAACGTACTGAGCACCGAGCACCCCAAGCACTGAATACCCAGCACCCTGAGTACTGAGCACCCAGCACCCCGAGCACTGAGCACCCAGCACCCTGAGCACTGAGCACCCAGCACCCTGAGCACTGATCAGCCAGCACCCTGAGCACTGAGCACCCAGCACCCTGAGTACTGAGCACCCAGCACCCTGAGTACTGAGCACCCAGCACCCCGAGCACTGAGAACCCAGCACCCTGAGTACTGAGCACCCAGCACCCTGAGCACTGAGCACCGAGCACCCTGAGCACTGAGCACCCAGCACCCTGAGGACTGAGCACCCAGCACCCTGAGCACTGAGCACCCTGAGTACTGAGCACTGAGCACCCTGAGTACTGAGCACTGAGCACCCTGAGTACTGAGCAACCAGCACCCTGAGTACTGAGCACCCAGCACCCTGAGCACTGAGCACCCAGCACCCTGAGTTGTGAGCACCCAACGTACTGAGCACCGAGCACCCCGAGCACTGAGCACCCAGCACCCTGAGTACTGAGCACCCAGCACCCCGAGCACTGAGCACCCAGCACCCTGAGCACTGAGCACCCAGCACCCTGAGCACTGATCACCCAGCACCCTGAGCACTGAGCACCCAGCACCCTGAGTACTGAGCACCCAGCACCCTGAGTACTGAGCACTCAGCACCCTGAGTACTGAGCACCGAGCACCCCGAGCACTGAGCACACAGCAACCTGAGCACTGAGCACCCTGAGGACTGAGCACCCAGCACCCTGAGCACTGAGCACCCAGCACCCTGAGTACTGAGCACCCAGCACCATGAGTACTGAGCACTCTGAGTACTGAGCACCGATCACCCTGAGCACTGAGCTCCCAGCACCCTGAGTACTGAGCACCCAGCACCCTGAGCAATGAGCACCAAGCACCCTGAGTACTGAGCACCTAGCACCCTGAGCACTGAGCACCCAGCACCCTGAGTACTGAGCACCCAGCACCCCGAACACTGAGCACCCAGGACCCCGAGAATGAGCACCCAGCACCCCGAGCACTGAGCACTGAGCACCCAGCACCCCGAGTACTGAGCAGTGAGCACCATGAGCACTGAGCACCCAGCTCCCCGAGTACTGAGCACTAAGCACCCTGAGTACTGAGCACCCAGCACCCTGAGCACTGAGTACCCAGCATCCTGAGGACTGAGCACCCAGCACCCTGAGCACTAAGCTCCCAGCACCCTGAGCACTGAGCACCCAGCACCCTGAGTACTGATCACTGAGCACCCAGCACCCCGAGCACTGAGCACCCAGCACCCTGAGTACTGAGCACTGAGCACCCAGCACCCCGAGCACTGAGCACCCAGCACCCTGAGCACTGAGCACCCAGCACCCCGAGCACTGAGCACCCAGCACCCTGAGCACTGAGCACCCAGCACCCGAGTACTGAGCACCCAGCACCCTGAGTACTGAGCACCCAGCACCCTGAGTACTGAGCACCCAGCACCCCGAGCACTGAGCATCCAGCTCCCCGAGCACTGAGAACCCAGCACCCTGAGCACTGAGCACCCAGCACCCCGAGCACTGAGCACCCAGCACCCTGAGCACTGAGCACCCAGCACCCTGAGCACTGAGCACCCAGCAACCTGAGTAGTGAGCACCCAACGTACTGAGCACCGAGCACCCCGAGCACTGAGCACCCAGCACCCTGAGTACTGAGCACCGAGCACCCTGAGCACTGAGCACCCAGCAGCCTGAGCACTGAGCACTGAGCACCCTGATCACTGAGTACTGAGCACCGAGCACCCTGAGCACTGAGCACCCAGCACCCGAGTACTGAGCACACAGCACCCTGAGTACTGAGCACCCAGCACCCCTAGTACTGAGCACCCAGCACCCTGAGTACTGAGCACCCAGCACCCTGAGCACTGAGCACCCAGCACCCCGAGCACTGAGCACCCAGCACTCTGAGTACTGAGCACCCAGCACCCTGAGCACTGAGCACCCAGCACCCTGAGCACTGAGCACCCAGCACCCTGAGCACTGAGCACTGAGCACCCTGATCACTGAGTACTGAGCACCGAGCACCCCGAGAACTGAGCACCCAGCACCCGGAGTACTGAGCACCCAGCACACCAAGCACTGAGCACCCTGAGTATTGAGCACCCAGCACCCTGAGTACTGAGCAACCAGAACCCTGAGTACAGAGCACCCAGCACCCCGAGCACTGAGCACCCAGCACCCTGAGGACTGAGCACCCAGCACCCTGAGCACTGAGCACCCTGAGTACTGAGCACTGAGCACCCTGAGTACTGAGCACTGAGCACCCTGAGTACTGAGCAACCAGCACCCTGAGTACTGAGCACCCAGGACCCTGAGCAATGAGCACCGAGCACCCTGAGCACTGAGCACCCAGCACCCTGAGCACTGAGCACCCAGCACCCTGAGTAGTGAGCACCCAACGTACTGAGCACCGAGCACCCCAAGCACTGAGCACCCAGCACCCTGAGTACTGAGCACCCAGCACCCTGAGCACTGAGCACCCAGCACCCTGAGCACTGAGCACCCAGCACCCTGAGCACTGATCAGCCAGCACCCTGAGCACTGAGCACCCAGCACCCTGAGTACTGAGCACCCAGCACCCTGAGTAATGAGCACCCAGCACCCCGAGCACTGAGCACCCAGCACCCTGAGTACTGAGCACCCAGCACCCTGAGCACTGAGCACCGAGCACCCTGAGCACTGAGCACCCAGCACCCTGAGTACGGAGCACCCAGCACCCTGAGCACTGAGCACCCAGCACCCTGAGCACTGATCAGCCAGCACCCTGAGCACTGAGCACCCAGCACCCTGAGCACTGATCAGCCAGCACCCTGAGCACTGAGCACCCAGCACCCTGAGTACTGAGCACCCAGCACCCTGAGTACTGAGCACCCAGCACCCCAAGCACTGAGCACCCAGCACCCTGAGTACTGAGCACCCAGCACCCTGAGCACTGAGCACCCAGCACCCTGAGCACTGAGCACCCAGCACCCTGAGCACTGATCAGCCAGCACCCTGAGCACTGAGCACCCAGCACCCTGAGTACTGAGCACCCAGCACCCTGAGTACTGAGCACCCAGCACCCTGAGCACTGAGCACCCAGCACCCTGAGCACTGAGCACCCAGCACCCCGAGCACTGAGCACCCAGCACCCTGAGTACTGAGCACCCAGCACCCTGAGCACTGAGCACCCAGCACCCTGAGTAGTGAGCACCCAACGTACTGAGCACCGAGCACCCCAAGCACTGAGCACCCAGCACCCTGAGTACTGAGCACCCAGCACCCTGAGCACTGAGCACCCAGCACCCTGAGCACTGAGCACCCAGCACCCTGAGCACTGATCAGCCAGCACCCTGAGCACTGAGCACCCAGCACCCTGAGTACTGAGCACCCAGCACCCTGAGTAATGAGCACCCAGCACCCCGAGCACTGAGCACCCAGCACCCTGAGTACTGAGCACCCAGCACCCTGAGCACTGAGCACCGAGCACCCTGAGCACTGAGCACCCAGCACCCTGAGGACTGAGCACCCAGCACCCTGAGCACTGAGCACCCTGAGTACTGAGCACTGAGCACCCTGAGTACTAAGCACTGAGCACCCTGAGTACTGAGCAACCAGCACCCTGAGTACTGAGCACCCAGCACCCTGAGCACTGAGCACCCAGCACCCTGAGTTGTGAGCACCCAACGTACTGAGCACCGAGCACCCCGAGCACTGAGCACCCAGCACCCTGAGTACTGAGCACCCAGCACCCCGAGCACTGAGCACCCAGCACCCTGAGCACTGAGCACCCAGCACCCTGAGCACTGATCACCCAGCACCCTGAGCACTGAGCACCCAGCACCCTGAGTACTGAGCACCCAGCACCCTGAGTACTGAGCACTCAGCACCCTGAGTACTGAGCACCGAGCACCCCGAGCACTGAGCACCCAGCAACCTGAGCACTGAGCACCCTGAGGACTGAGCACCCAGCACCCTGAGCACTGAGCACCCAGCACCCTGAGTACTGAGCACCCAGCACCATGAGTACTGAGCACTCTGAGTACTGAGCACCGATCACCCTGAGCACTGAGCTCCCAGCACCCTGAGTACTGAGCACCCAGCACCCTGAGCAATGAGCACCAAGCACCCTGAGTACTGAGCACCTAGCACCCTGAGCACTGAGCACCCAGCACCCTGAGTACTGAGCACCCAGCACCCCGAACACTGAGCACCCAGGACCCCGAGAATGAGCACCCAGCGCCCCGAGCACTGAGCACTGAGCACCCAGCACCCCGAGTACTGAGCAGTGAGCACCATGAGCACTGAGCACCCAGCACCCTGAGCACTGAGTACCCAGCATCCTGAGAACTGAGCACCCAGCACCCTGAGCACTAAGCTCCCAGCACCCTGAGCACTGAGCACCCAGCACCCTGAGTACTGATCACTGAGCACCCAGCACCCCGAGCACTGAGCACACAGCACCCTGAGTACTGAGCACTGAGCACCCAGCACCCCGAGCACTGAGCACCCAGCACCCTGAGCACTGAGCACCCAGCACCCCGAGCACTGAGCACCCAGCACCCTGAGCACTGAGCACCCAGCACCCGAGTACTGAGCACCCAGCACCCTGAGTACTGAGCACCCAGCACCCTGAGTACTGAGCACCCAGCACCCCGAGCACTGAGCATCCAGCTCCCCGAGCACTGAGAACCCAGCACCCTGAGCACTGAGCACCCAGCACCCCGAGCACTGAGCACCCAGCACCCTGAGCACTGAGCACCCAGCACCCTGAGCACCGAGCACCCAGCACCCTGAGTAGTGAGCACCCAACGTACTGAGCACAGAGCACCCCGAGCACTGAGCACCCAGCACCCTGAGTACTGAGCACCGAGCACCCTGAGCACTGAGCACCCAGCAGCCTGAGCACTGAGCACTGAGCACCCTGATCACTGAGTACTGAGCACCGAGCACCCTGAGCACTGAGCACCCAGCACCCGAGTACTGAGCACACAGCACCCTGAGTACTGAGCACCCAGCACCCTGAGTACTGAGCACCCAGCACCCTGAGTACTGAGCACCCAGCACCCTGAGCACTGAGCACCCAGCACCCCGAGCACTGAGCACCCAGCACTCTGAGTACTGAGCACCCAGCACCCTGAGCACTGAGCACCCAGCACCCTGAGGACTGAGCACCCAGCACCCTGAGCACTGAGCACCCTGAGTACTGGGCACTGAGCACCCTGAGTACTGAGCACTGAGCACCCTGAGTACTGAGCAACCAGCACCCTGAGTACTGAGCACCCAGGACCCTGAGCAATGAGCACCGAGCACACTGAGCACTGAGCACCCAGCACCCTGAGCACTGAGCACCCAGCACCCTGAGTAGTGAGCACCCAACGTACTGAGCACCGAGCACCCCAAGCACTGAATACCCAGCACCCTGAGTACTGAGCACCCAGCACCCCGAGCACTGAGCACCCAGCACCCTGAGCACTGAGCACCCAGCACCCTGAGCACTGATCAGCCAGCACCCTGAGCACTGAGCACACAGCACCCTGAGTACTGAGCACCCAGCACCCTGAGTACTGAGCACCCAGCACCCCGAGCACTGAGAACCCAGCACCCTGAGTACTGAGCACCCAGCACCCTGAGCACTGAGCACCGAGCACCCTGAGCACTGAGCACCCAGCACCCTGAGGACTGAGCACCCAGCACCCTGAGCACTGAGCACCCTGAGTACTGAGCACTGAGCACCCTGAGTACTGAGCACTGAGCACCCTGAGTACTGAGCAACCAGCACCCTGAGTACTGAGCACCCAGCACCCTGAGCACTGAGCACCCAGCACCCTGAGTTGTGAGCACCCAACGTACTGAGCACCGAGCACCCCGAGCACTGAGCACCCAGCACCCTGAGTACTGAGCACCCAGCACCCCGAGCACTGAGCACCCAGCACCCTGAGCACTGAGCACCCAGCACCCTGAGCACTGATCACCCAGCACCCTGAGCACTGAGCACCCAGCACCCTGAGTACTGAGCACCCAGCACCCTGAGTACTGAGCACTCAGCACCCTGAGTACTGAGCACCGAGCACCCCGAGCACTGAGCACACAGCAACCTGAGCACTGAGCACCCTGAGGACTGAGCACCCAGCACCCTGAGCACTGAGCACCCAGCACCCTGAGTACTGAGCACCCAGCACCATGAGTACTGAGCACTCTGAGTACTGAGCACCGATCACCCTGAGCACTGAGCTCCCAGCACCCTGAGTACTGAGCACCCAGCACCCTGAGCAATGAGCACCAAGCACCCTGAGTACTGAGCACCTAGCACCCTGAGCACTGAGCACCCAGCTCCCCGAGTACTGAGCACTAAGCACCCTGAGTACTGAGCACCCAGCACCCTGAGCACTGAGTACCCAGCATCCTGAGGACTGAGCACCCAGCACCCTGAGCACTAAGCTCCCAGCACCCTGAGCACTGAGCACCCAGCACCCTGAGTACTGATCACTGAGCACCCAGCACCCCGAGCACTGAGCACCCAGCACCCTGAGTACTGAGCACTGAGCACCCAGCACCCCGAGCACTGAGCACCCAGCACCCTGAGCACTGAGCACCCAGCACCCCGAGCACTGAGCACCCAGCACCCTGAGCACTGAGCACCCAGCACCCGAGTACTGAGCACCCAGCACCCTGAGTACTGAGCACCCAGCACCCTGAGTACTGAGCACCCAGCACCCCGAGCACTGAGCATCCAGCTCCCCGAGCACTGAGAACCCAGCACCCTGAGCACTGAGCACCCAGCACCCCGAGCACTGAGCACCCAGCACCCTGAGCACTGAGCACCCAGCACCCTGAGCACTGAGCACCCAGCAACCTGAGTAGTGAGCACCCAACGTACTGAGCACCGAGCACCCCGAGCACTGAGCACCCAGCACCCTGAGTACTGAGCACCGAGCACCCTGAGCACTGAGCACCCAGCAGCCTGAGCACTGAGCACTGAGCACCCTGATCACTGAGTACTGAGCACCGAGCACCCTGAGCACTGAGCACCCAGCACCCGAGTACTGAGCACACAGCACCCTGAGTACTGAGCACCCAGCACCCCTAGTACTGAGCACCCAGCACCCTGAGTACTGAGCACCCAGCACCCTGAGCACTGAGCACCCAGCACCCCGAGCACTGAGCACCCAGCACTCTGAGTACTGAGCACCCAGCACCCTGAGCACTGAGCACCCAGCACCCTGAGCACTGAGCACCCAGCACCCTGAGCACTGAGCACTGAGCACCCTGATCACTGAGTACTGAGCACCGAGCACCCCGAGAACTGAGCACCCAGCACCCGGAGTACTGAGCACCCAGCACACCAAGCACTGAGCACCCTGAGTATTGAGCACCCAGCACCCTGAGTACTGAGCAACCAGAACCCTGAGTACAGAGCACCCAGCACCCCGAGCACTGAGCACCCAGCACCCTGAGGACTGAGCACCCAGCACCCTGAGCACTGAGCACCCTGAGTACTGAGCACTGAGCACCCTGAGTACTGAGCACTGAGCACCCTGAGTACTGAGCAACCAGCACCCTGAGTACTGAGCACCCAGGACCCTGAGCAATGAGCACCGAGCACCCTGAGCACTGAGCACCCAGCACCCTGAGCACTGAGCACCCAGCACCCTGAGTAGTGAGCACCCAACGTACTGAGCACCGAGCACCCCAAGCACTGAGCACCCAGCACCCTGAGTACTGAGCACCCAGCACCCTGAGCACTGAGCACCCAGCACCCTGAGCACTGAGCACCCAGCACCCTGAGCACTGATCAGCCAGCACCCTGAGCACTGAGCACCCAGCACCCTGAGTACTGAGCACCCAGCACCCTGAGTAATGAGCACCCAGCACCCCGAGCACTGAGCACCCAGCACCCTGAGTACTGAGCACCCAGCACCCTGAGCACTGAGCACCGAGCACCCTGAGCACTGAGCACCCAGCACCCTGAGGACTGAGCACCCAGCACCCTGAGCACTGAGCACCCTGAGTACTGAGCACTGAGCACCCTGAGTACTAAGCACTGAGCACCCTGAGTACTGAGCAACCAGCACCCTGAGTACTGAGCACCCAGCACCCTGAGCACTGAGCACCCAGCACCCTGAGTTGTGAGCACCCAACGTACTGAGCACCGAGCACCCCGAGCACTGAGCACCCAGCACCCTGAGTACTGAGCACCCAGCACCCCGAGCACTGAGCACCCAGCACCCTGAGCACTGAGCACCCAGCACCCTGAGCACTGATCACCCAGCACCCTGAGCACTGAGCACCCAGCACCCTGAGTACTGAGCACCCAGCACCCTGAGTACTGAGCACTCAGCACCCTGAGTACTGAGCACCGAGCACCCCGAGCACTGAGCACCCAGCAACCTGAGCACTGAGCACCCTGAGGACTGAGCACCCAGCACCCTGAGCACTGAGCACCCAGCACCCTGAGTACTGAGCACCCAGCACCATGAGTACTGAGCACTCTGAGTACTGAGCACCGATCACCCTGAGCACTGAGCTCCCAGCACCCTGAGTACTGAGCACCCAGCACCCTGAGCAATGAGCAAAAAGCACCCTGAGTACTGAGCACCCAGCACCCTGAGCACTGAGCACCCAGCACCCTGAGTACTGAGCACCCAGCACCCCGAACACTGAGCACCCAGCACCCCGAGAATGAGCACCCAGCACCCCGAGCACTGAGCACTGAGCACCCAGCACCCCGAGTACTGAGCAGTGAGCACCCTGAGCACTGAGCACCCAGCACCCCGAGTACTGAGCACTGAGCACCCTGAGTACTGAGCACCCAGCACCCTGAGCACTGAGTACCCAGCATCCTGAGGACTGAGCACCCAGCACCCTGAGCACTGAGCACCCAGCACCCTGAGCACTGAGCACCCAGCACCCTGAGTACTGATCACTGAGCACCCAGCACCCCGAGCACTGAGCACCCAGCACCCAGAGTACTGAGCACTGAGCACACAGCACGCCGAGCACTGAGCACCCAGCACCCTGAGCACTGAGCACCCAGCACCCCGAGCACTGAGCACCCAGCACCCTGAGCACTGAGCACCCAGCACCCGAGTACTGAGCACCCAGCACCCTGAGTACTGAGCACCCAGCACCCTGAGTACTGAGCACCCAGCACCCCGAGCACAGAGCATCCAGCTCCCCGAGCACTGAGAACCCAGCACCCTGAGCACTGAGCAACCAGCACCCCGAGCACTGAGCACCCAGCACCCTGAGCACTGAGCACCCAGCACCCTGAGCACTGAGCACCCAGCACCCTGAGTAGTGAGCACCCAACGTACTGAGCACCGATCACCCCGAGCACTGAGCACCCAGCACCCTGAGTACTGAGCACCGAGCACCCTGAGCACTGAGCACCCAGCACCCTGAGCACTGAGCACTGAGCACCCTGATCACTGAGTACTGAGAACCGAGCACCCTGAGCACTGAGCACCCAGCACCCGAGTACTGAGCACACAGCACCCTGACTACTGAGCACCCAGCACCCTGAGTACTGAGCACCCAGCACCCCTAGTACTGAGCACCCAGCACCCTGAGTACTGAGCACCCAGCACCCTGAGCACTGAGCACCCAGCACCCCGAGCACTGAGCACCCAGCACTCTGAGTACTGAGCACCCAGCACCCTGAGCACTGAGCACCCAGCACCCTGAGCACTGAGCACCCAGCACCCTGAGCACTGAGCACTGAGCACCCTGATCACTGAGTACTGAGCACCGAGCACCCCGAGAACTGAGCACCCAGCACCCGGAGTACTGAGCACCCAGCACACCAAGCACAGAGCACCCTGAGTATTGAGCACACAGCACCCTGAGTACTGAGCACCCAGCACCCCGAGCACTGAGCACCCAGCACCCTGAGCACTGAGCACCCTGAGGACTGAGCACTCAGCACCCTGAGCACTGAGCACTGAGCACCCAGCACCCTGAGCACTGATCACCCAGCACACTGAGCACTGAGCACCCAGCACCCTGAGTACTGAGCACCCAGCACCCTGAGTACTGAGCACTCAGCACCCTGAGTACTGAGCACCGAGCACCCCGAGCACTGAGCACACAGCACCCTGAGCACTGAGCACCCTGAGGACTGAGCACTCAGCACCCTGAGCACTGAGCACCCAGCACCCTGAGTACTGAGCACCGATCATCCTGAGCACTGAGCACCCAGAACCCAAAGCACTGAGCACCCAGCACCCTCAGTACTGAGCACCCAGCACCCCGAGCACTGAGCACCCAGCACCCTGAGTACTGAGCACCCTGAGTACTGAGCACCGATCACGCTGAGCACTGAGCTCCCAGCACCCTGAGTACTGAGCACCCAGCACCCTGAGCACTGAGCTCCCAGCGCCCCGAGCACTGAGCACCCAGCACCCCGAGCACTGAGCACTGAGCACCCAGCACCCCGAGTACTGAGCAGTGAGCACCCTGAGCACTGAGCACGCAGCACCCCGAGTACTGAGCACTGAGCACCCTGAGTACTGAGCACCCAGCACCCTGAGCACTGAGCACCCAGCACCCGAGTACTGAGCACCCAGCACATTGAGTACTGAGCACCCAGCACCCTGAGTACTGAGCACCCAGCACCCGAGTACTGAGCACCCAGCACCCTGAGTACTGAGCACCCAGCACCCTGAGTACTGAGCACCCAGCACCCCGAGCACTGAGCATCCAGCTCCCCGAGTACTGAGAACCCAGTACCCTGAGCACTGAGCACCCAGCACCCCGAGCACTGAGCACCCAGCACCCTGAGCACTGAGCACCCAGCACCCTGAGCATTGAGCACCCAGCACCCTGAGTAGTGAGCACCCAACGTACTGAGCACCGAGCACCCCGAGCACTGAGCACACAGCACCCTGAGTACTGAGCACCGAGCACCATGAGCACTGAGCACCCAGCACCCTGAGTACTGAGCTCCGAGCACCCCGAGCACTGAGCACCCAGCGCCCCGAGCACCGAGCACCCTGAGCACTGAGCACCCAGCAACCTGAGTACTGAGCACCCTGCACCCTGAGCAATGAGCACCCTGAGTACTGAGCACCCAGCACCTTGAGCACTGAGCACACAACACCCGGAGTACTGAGCACCCAGCACCCTGAGTACTAAGCACCGAGCACCCTGAGTACTGAGCACCCAGCACCCTGAGCACCGAACACACAGCACCCTGAGTACTGAGCACCTCGAGCACTGAGCACCCAGCACCCTGAGTACTGAGCACCGAGCACCCCGAGCACTGAGCACCCAGCACCCTGAGTACTGAGCTCCCAGCACCCTCAGAACTGAGCACCCAGCACCCTGAGCACTGAGCACCCAGCACCCTGAGCACTGAGCACACAGCACCCTGAGCACTGAGCACCCAGCACCCTGAGTACTGAGCACTGAGAACCCAGCACCCCGAGCACTGAGCACCCAGCACCCTGAGTACTGAGCACCGAGCACCCCGAGCACTGAGCAACCAGCACCCTGAGTACAGAGCTCCGAGCACCCCGAGCACTGAGCACGCTGAGCACTGAGCACCGAGCACCCTGAGCACTGAGCACCCTGAGTACTGAGCACTGAGCACCCTGAGTACTGAGCACTGAGCACCCTGAGCACTGATCACCCAGCACCCTGAGCACTGAGCACCCAGCACCCTGAGTACTGAGCACCCAGCACCCTGAGTACTGAGCACTCAGCACCCTGAGTACTGAGCACCGAGCACCCCGAGCACTGAGCACCCAGCAACCTGAGCACTGAGCACCCTGAGGACTGAGCACCCAGCACCTTGAGCACTGAGCAACCAGCACCCTGAGTACTGAGCACCCAGCACCATGAGTACTGAGCACTCTGAGTACTGAGCAACGATCACCCTGAGCACTGAGCTCCCAGCACCCTGAGTACTGAGCACCCAGCACCCTGAGGAATGAGCACCAAGCACCCTGAGTACTAAGCACCTAGCACCCTGAGCACTGAGCACCCAGCACCCTGAGTACTGAGCACCCAGCATCCCGAACACTGAGCACCCAGCACCCCGAGAATGAGCACCCAGCACCCCGAGCACTGAGCACTGAGCACCCAGCACCCCGAGTACTGAGCAGTGAGCACCATGAGCACTGAGCACCCAGCTCCCCGAGTACTGAGCACTGAGCACCCTGAGTACTGAGCACCCAGCACCCTGAGCACTGAGTACCCAGCATCCTGAGGACTGAGCACCCAGCACCCTGAGCACTGAGCACCCAGCACCCTGAGCACTGAGCACCCAGCACCCTGAGTACTGATCACTGAGCACCCAGCACCCTGAGTACTGAGCACTGAGCACCCAGCACCCCGAGCACTGAGCACCCAGCACCCTGAGCACTGAGCACCCAGCACCCTGAGCACTGAGCACCCAGCACCCTGAGCACTGAGCACCCAGCACCCGAGTACTGAGCACCCAGCACCCTGATTACTGAGCACGCAGCACCCTGAGTACTGAGCACCCAGCACCCAGAGCACTGAGCATCCAGCTCCCCGAGCACTGAGAACCCAGCACCCTGAGCACTGAGCACCCAGCACCCCGAGCACTGAGCACCCAGCACCCTGAGCACTGAGCACCCAGCACCCTGAGCACTGAGCACCCAGCACCCTGAGTAGTGAGCACCCACCGTACTGAGCACCGAGCACCCCGAGCACTGAGCACCCAGCACCCTGAGTACTGAGCACCGAGCACCCTGAGCACTGAGCACCCAGCAGGGTGAGCACTGAGCACTGAGCACCCTGATCACTGAGTACTGAGCACCGAGCACCCTGAGCACTGAGCACCCAGCACCCGAGTACTGAGCACACAGCACCCTGAGTACTGAGCACCCAGCACCCCTAGTACTGAGCACCCAGCACCCTGAGTACTGAGCACCCAGCACCCTGAGCACTGAGCACCCAGCACCCCGAGCACTGAGCACCCAGCACTCTGAGTACTGAGCACCCAGCACCCTGAGCACTGAGCACCCAGCACCCTGAGCACTGAGCACCCAGCACCCTGAGCACTGAGCACTGAGCACCCTGATCACTGAGTACTGAGCACCGAGCACCCCGAGAACTGAGCACCCAGCACCCGGAGTACTGAGCACCCAGCACACCAAGCACTGAGCACCCTGAGTATTGAGCACCCAGCACCCTGAGTACTGAGCAACCAGCACCCTGAGTAGAGAGCACCCAGCACCCCGAGCACTGAGCACACAGCACCCTGAGGACTGAGCACCCAGCACCCTGAGCACTGAGCACCCTGAGTACTAAGCACTGAGCACCCTGAGTACTGAGCACTGAGCACCCTGAGTACTGAGCAACCAGCACCCTGAGTACTGAGCACCCAGGACCCTGAGCAATGAGCACCGAACACCCTGAGCACTGAGCACCCAGCACCCTGAGCACTGAGCACCCAGCACCCTGAGTAGTGAGCACCCAACGTACTGAGCACCGAGCACCCCAAGCACTGAGCACCCAGCACCCTGAGTACTGAGCACCCAGCACCCTGAGCACTGAGCACCCAGCACCCTGAGCACTGAGCACCCAGCACCCTGAGCACTGATCAGCCAGCACCCTGAGCACTGAGCACCCAGCACCCTGAGTACTGAGCACCCAGGACCCTGAGTACTGAGCACCCAGCACCCCGAGCACTGAGCACCCAGCACCCTGAGTACTGAGCACCCAGCACCCTGAGCACTGAGCACCGAGCACCCTGAGCACTGAGCACCCAGCACCCTGAGGACTGAGCACCCAGCACCCTGAGTACTGAGCACCCTGAGTACTGAGCACCGATCACGCTGAGCACTGAGCTCCCAGCACCCTGAGTACTGAGCACCCAGCACCCTGAGCACTGAGCTCCCAGCGCCCCGAGCACTGAGCACCCAGCACCCCGAGCACTGAGCACTGAGCACCCAGCACCCCGAGTACTGAGCAGTGAGCACCCTGAGCACTGAGCACGCAGCACCCCGAGTACTGAGCACTGAGCACCCTGAGTACTGAGCACCCAGCACCCTGAGCACTGAGCACCCAGCACCCGAGTACTGAGCACCCAGCACATTGAGTACTGAGCACCCAGCACCCTGAGTACTGAGCACCCAGCACCCGAGTACTGAGCACACAGCACCCTGAGTACTGAGCACCCAGCACCCTGAGTACTGAGCACCCAGCACCCCGAGTACTGAGCACCCAGCACCCTCAGCACTGAGCACCCAGCACCCCGAGCACTGAGCACCCAGCACTCTGAGTACTGAGCACCCAGCACCCTGAGCACTGAGCACCCAGCACCCTGAGCACTGAGCACCCAGCACCCTGAGCACTGAGCACTGAGCACCCTGATCACTGAGTACTGAGCACCGAGCACCCCGAGAACTGAGCACCCAGCACCCGGAGTACTGAGCACCCAGCACACCAAGCACTGAGCACCCTGAGTATTGAGCACCCAGCACCCTGAGTACTGAGCAACCAGCACCCTGAGTAGAGAGCACCCAGCACCCCGAGCACTGAGCACCCAGCACCCTGAGGACTGAGCACCCAGCACCCTGAGCACTGAGCACCCTGAGTACTAAGCACTGAGCACCCTGAGTACTGAGCACTGAGCACCCTGAGTACTGAGCAACCAGCACCCTGAGTACTGAGCACCCAGGACCCTGAGCAATGAGCACCGAGCACCCTGAGCACTGAGCACCCAGCACCCTGAGCACTGAGCACCCAGCACCCTGAGTAGTGAGCACCCAACGTACTGAGCACCGAGCACCCCAAGCACTGAGCACCCAGCACCCTGAGTACTGAGCACCCAGCACCCTGAGCACTGAGCACCCAGCACCCTGAGCACTGAGCACCCAGCACCCTGAGCACTGATCAGCCAGCACCCTGAGCACTGAGCACCCAGCACCCTGAGTACTGAGCACCCAGCACCCTGAGTACTGAGCACCCAGCACCCCGAGCACTGAGCACCCAGCACCCTGAGTACTGAGCACCCAGCACCCTGAGCACTGAGCACCGAGCACCCTGAGCACTGAGCACCCAGCACCCTGAGGACTGAGCACCCTGCACCCTGAGTACTGAGCACCCTGAGTACTGAGCACCGATCACGCTGAGCACTGAGCCCCAAGCACCCTGAGTACTGAGCACCCAGCACCCTGAGCACTGAGCTCCCAGCGCCCCGAGCACTGAGCACCCAGCACCCCGAGCACTGAGCACTGAGCACCCAGCACCCCGAGTACTGAGCAGTGAGCACCCTGAGCACTGAGCACGCAGCACCCCGAGTACTGAGCACTGAGCACCCTGAGTACTGAGCACCCAGCACCCTGAGCACTGAGCACCCAGCACATTGAGTACTGAGCACCCAGCACCCTGAGTACTGAGCACCCAGCACCCGAGTACTGAGCACCCAGCACCCTGAGTACTGAGCACCCAGCACCCTGAGTACTGAGCAACCAGCACCCCGAGCACTGAGCATCCAGCTCCCCGAGTACTGAGAACCCAGCACCCTGAGCACTGAGCACCCAGCACCCCGAGCACTGAGCACCCAGCACCCTGAGCACTGAGCACCCAGCACCCTGAGCATTGAGCACCCAGCACCCTGAGTAGTGAGCACCCAACGTACTGAGCACCGAGCACCCCGAGCACTGAGCACCCAGCACCCTGAGTACTGAGCACCGAGCACCCTGAGCACTGAGCACCCAGCACCCTGAGTACTGAGCTCCGAGCACCCCGAGCACTGAGCACCCAGCGCCCCGAGCACCGAGCACCCTGAGCACTGAGCACCCAGCAACCTGAGTACTGACCACCCTGCACCCTGAGCAATGAGCACCCTGAGTACTGAGCACCCAGCACCTTGAGCACTGAGCACCCAACACCCGGAGTACTGAGCACCCAGCACCCTGAGTACTAAGCACCGAGCACCCTGAGTACTGAGCACCCAGCACCCTGAGCACCGAACACACAGCACCCTGAGTACTGAGCACCTCGAGCACTGAGCACCCAGCACCCTGAGTACTGAGCACCGAGCACCCCGAGCACTGAGCACCCAGCACCCTGAGTACTGAGCTCCCAGCACCCTCAGAACTGAGCACCCAGCACCCTGAGCACTGAGCACCCAGCACCCTGAGCACTGAGCACACAGCACCCTGAGCACTGAGCACCCAGCACCCTGAGTACTGAGCACTGAGCACCCAGCACCCCGAGCACTGAGCACCCAGCACCCTGAGTACTGAGCACCGAGCACCCCGAGCACTGAGCAACCAGCACCCTGAGTACAGAGCTCCGAGCACCCCGAGCACTGAGCACGCTGAGCACTGAGCACCGAGCACCCTGAGCACTGAGCACCCAGCACCCTGAGGACTGAGCACCCAGCACCCTGAGCACTAAGCATCCTGAGTAGTGAGCACTGAGCACCCTGAGTACTGAGCACTGAGCACCCTGAGCACTGATCACCCAGCACCCTGAGCACTGAGCACCCAGCACCCTGAGTACTGAGCACCCAGCACCCTGAGTACTGAGCACTCAGCACCCTGAGTACTGAGCACCGAGCACCCCGAGCACTGAGCACCCAGCAACCTGAGCACTGAGCACCCTGAGGACTGAGCACCCAGCACCCTGAGCACTGAGCACCCAGCACCCTGAGTACTGAGCACCCAGCACCATGAGTACTGAGCACTCTGAGTACTGAGCAACGATCACCCTGAGCACTGAGCTCCCAGCACCCTGAGTACTGAGCACCCAGCACCCTGAGGAATGAGCACCAAGCACCCTGAGTACTGAGCACCTAGCACCCTGAGCACTGAGCACCCAGCACCCTGAATACTGAGCACCCAGCATCCCGAACACTGAGCACCCAGCACCGAGAATGAGCACCCAGCACCCCGAGCACTGAGCACTGAGCACCCAGCACCCCGAGTACTGAGCAGTGAGCACCATGAGCACTGAGCACCCAGCTCCCCGAGTACTGAGCACTGAGCACCCTGAGTACTGAGCACCCAGCACCCTGAGCACTGAGTACCCAGCATCCTGAGGACTGAGCACCCAGCACCCTGAGCACTGAGCACCCAGCACCCTGAGCACTGAGCACCCAGCACCCTGAGTACTGATCACTGAGCACCCAGCACCCTGAGTACTGAGCACTGAGCACCCAGCACCCCGAGCACTGAGCACCCAGCACCCTGAGCACTGAGCACCCAGCACCCTGAGCACTGAGCACCCAGCACCCTGAGCACTGAGCACCCAGCACCCGAGTACTGAGCACCCAGCACCCTGAGTACTGAGCACGCAGCACCCTGAGTACTGAGCACCCAGCACCCAGAGCACTGAGCATCCAGCTCCCCGAGCACTGAGAACCCAGCACCCTGAGCACTGAGCACCCAGCACCCCGAGCACTGAGCACCCAGCACCCTGAGCACTGAGCACCCAGCACCCTGAGCACTGAGCACCCAGCACCCTGAGTAGTGAGCACCCAACGTACTGAGCACCGAGCACCCCGAGCACTGAGCACGCAGCACCCTGAGTACTGAGCACCGAGCACCCTGAGCACTGAGCACCCAGCAGGGTGAGCACTGAGCACTGAGCACCCTGATCACTGAGTACTGAGCACCGAGCACCCTGAGCACTGAGCACCCAGCACCCGAGTACTGAGCACACAGCACCCTGAGTACTGAGCACCCAGCACCCCTAGTACTGAGCACCCAGCACCCTGGGTACTGAGCACCCAGCACCCTGAGCACTGAGCACCCAGCACCCCGAGCACTGAGCACCCAGCACTCTGAGTACTGAGCACCCAGCACCCTGAGCACTGAGCACCCAGCACCCTGAGCACTGAGCACCCAGCACCCTGAGCACTGAGCACTGAGCACCCTGATCACTGAGTACTGAGCACCGAGCACCCCGAGAACTGAGCACCCAGCACCCGGAGTACTGAGCACCCAGCACACCAAGCACTGAGCACCCTGAGTATTGAGCACCCAGCACCCTGAGTACTGAGCAACCAGCACCCTGAGTAGAGAGCACCCAGCACCCCGAGCACTGAGCACCCAGCACCCTGAGGACTGAGCACCCAGCACCCTGAGCACTGAGCACCCTGAGTACTGAGCACTGAGCACCCTGAGTACTGAGCACTGAGCACCCTGAGTACTGAGCAACCAGCACCCTGAGTACTGAGCACCCAGGACCCTGAGCAATGAGCACCGAGCACCCTGAGCACTGAGCACCCAGCACCCTGAGCACTGAGCACCCAGCACCCTGAGTAGTGAGCACCCAACGTACTGAGCACCGAGCACCCCAAGCACTGAGCACCCAGCACCCTGAGTACTGAGCACCCAGCACCCTGAGCACTGAGCACCCAGCACCCTGAGCACTGAGCACCCAGCACCCTGAGCACTGATCAGCCAGCACCCTGAGCACTGAGCACCCAGCACCCTGAGTACTGAGCACCCAGCACCCTGAGTACTGAGCACCCAGCACCCCGAGCACTGAGCACCCAGCACCCTGAGTACTGAGCACCCAGCACCCTGAGCACTGAGCACCGAGCACCCTGAGCACTGAGCACCCAGCACCCTGAGGACTGAGCACCCAGCACCCTGAGCACTGAGCACCCTGAGTACTGAGCACTGAGCACCCTGAGTACTGAGCACTGAGCACCCTGAGTACTGAGCAACCAGCACCCTGAGTACTGAGCACCCAGCACCCTGAGCACTGAGCACCCAGCACCCTGAGTTGTGAGCACCCAACGTACTGAGCACCGAGCACCCCGAGCACTGAGCACCCAGCACCCTGAGTACTGAGCACCCAGCACCCCGAGCACTGAGCACCCAGCACCCTGAGCACTGAGCACCCAGCACCCTGAGCACTGATCACCCAGCACCCTGAGCACTGAGCACCCAGCACCCTGAGTACTGAGCACCCAGCACCCTGAGTACTGAGCACTCAGCACCCTGAGTACTGAGCACCGAGCACCCCGAGCACTGAGCACCCAGCAACCTGAGCACTGAGCACCCTGAGGACTGAGCACCCAGCACCCTGAGCACTGAGCACCCAGCACCCTGAGTACTGAGCACCCAGCACCATGAGTACTGAGCACTCTGAGTACTGAGCACCGATCACCCTGAGCAATGAGCTCCCAGCACCCTGAGTACTGAGCACCCAGCACCCTGAGCAATGAGCACCAAGCACCCTGAGTACTGAGCACCCAGCACCCTGAGCACTGAGCACCCAGCACCCTGAGTACTGAGCACCCAGCACCCCGAACACTGAGCACCCAGCACCCCGAGAATGAGCACCCAGCACCCCGAGCACTGAGCACTGAGCACCCAGCACCCCGAGTACTGAGCAGTGAGCACCCTGAGCACTGAGCACCCAGCACCCCGAGTACTGAGCACTGAGCACCCTGAGTACTGAGCACCCAGCACCCTGAGCACTGAGTACCCAGCATCCTGAGGACTGAGCACCCAGCACCCTGAGCACTGAGCACCCAGCACCCTGAGCACTGAGCACCCAGCACCCTGAGTACTGATCACTGAGCACCCAGCACCCCGAGCACTGAGCACCCAGCACCCTGAGTACTGAGCACTGAGCACCCAGCACCCCGAGCACTGAGCACCCAGCACCCTGAGCACTGAGCACCCAGCACCCCGAGCACTGAGCACCCAGCACCCTGAGCACTGAGCACCGAGCACCCGAGTACTGAGCACCCAGCACCCTGAGTACTGAGCACCCAGCACCCTGAGTACTGAGCACCCAGCAACCCGAGCACTGAGCATCCAGCTCCCCGAGCACTGAGAACCCAGCACCCTGAGCACTGAGCACCCAGCACCCCGAGCACTGAGCACCCAGCACCCTGAGCACTGAGCACCCAGCACCCTGAGCACTGAGCACCCAGCACCCTGAGTAGTGAGCACCCAACGTACTGAGCACCGAGCACCCCGAGCACTGAGCACCCAGCACCCTGAGTACTGAGCACCGAGCACCCTGAGCACTGAGCACCCAGCACCCTGAGCACTGAGCACTGAGCACCCTGATCACTGAGTACTGAGCACCGAGCACCCTGAGCACTGAGCACCCAGCACCCGAGTACTGAGCACATAGCACCCTGACTACTGAGCACCCAGCACCCTGAGTACTGAGCACCCAGCACCCCTAGTACTGAGCACCCAGCACCCTGAGTACTGAGCACCCAGCACCCTGAGCACTGAGCACCCAGCACCCCGAGTACTGAGCACCCAGCACTCTGAGTACTGAGCACCCAGCACCCTGAGCACTGAGCACCCAGCACCCTGAGCACTGAGCACCCAGCACCCTGAGCACTGAGCACTGAGCACCCTGATCACTGAGTACTGAGCACCGAGCACCCCGAGAACTGAGCACCCAGCACCCGGAGTACTGAGCACCCAGCACACCAAGCACTGAGCACCCTGAGTATTGAGCACCCAGCACCCTGAGTACTGAGCACCCAGCACCCCGAGCACTGAGCACCCAGCACCCTGAGCACTGAGCACCCTGAGGACTGAGCACTCAGCACCCTGAGCACTGAGCATTGAGCACCCAGCACCCTGAGCACTGATCACCCAGCACACTGAGCACTGAGCACCCAGCACCCTGAGTACTGAGCACCCAGCACCCTGAGTACTGAGCACTCAGCACCCTGAGTACTGAGCACCGAGCACCCCGAGCAGTGAGCACCCAGCACCCTGAGCACTGAGCACCCTGAGGACTGAGCACTCAGCACCCTGAGCACTGAGCACCCAGCACCCTGAGTACTGAGCACCGATCATCCTGAGCACTGAGCACCCAGAACCCAAAGCACTGAGCACCAAGCACCCTCAGTACTGAGCACCCAGCACCCCGAGCACTTAGCACCCAGCACCCTGAGTACTGAGCACCCTGAGTACTGAGCACCAATCACGCTGAGCACTGAGCTCCCAGCACCCTGAGTACTGAGCACCCAGCACCCTGAGCACTGAGCTCCCAGCGCCCTGAGCACTGAGCACCCAGCACCCCGAGCACTGAGCACTGAGCACCCAGCACCCCGAGTACTGAGCAGTGAGCACCCTGAGCACTGAGCACCCAGCACCCCGAGTACTGAGCACTGAGCACCCTGAGTACTGAGCACCCAGCACCCTGAGCACTGAGTACCCAGCATCCTGAGGACTGAGCACCCAGCACCCTGAGCACTGAGCACCCAGCACCCTGAGCACTGAGCACCCAGCACCCTGAGTACTGATCACTGAGCAACCAGCACCCCGAGCACTGAGCACCCAGCACCCTGAGTACTGAGCACTGAGCACCCAGCACCCTGAGTACTGATCACTGAGCAACCAGCACCCCGAGCACTGAGCACACAGCACCCTGAGTACTGAGCACCCAGCACCCTGAGTACTGAGCACCCAGCACCCCGAGTAATGAGCACCCAGCACCCTGAGTACTGAGCACCCAGCACCCTGAGCACTGAGCACCCAGCACCCCGAGCACTGAGCACCCAGAACTCTGAGTACTGAGCAAACAGCACCCTGAGCACTGAGCACACAGCACCCTGAGCACTGAGCACCCAGCACCCTGAGTACTGAGCACTGAGCACCCAGCACTCCGAGCACTGAGCACCCAGCACCCTGAGTACTGAGCACCGAGCACCCCGAGCACTGATCACCCAGCACCCTGAGTACTGAGCTCCGAGCACCCCGAGCACTGAGCACCCTGAGCACTGAGCACCGAGCACCCTGAGCACTGAGCACCAGAACCCTGAGCACTGAGCACCCAGCACCCTGAGTATTGAGCACTGAGCACCCAGCACGGCGAGCACTGAGCACCCAGCACCCTGAGTACTCAGCACTGAGCACCCTGAGTACTGAGCACCCAGCACCCTGAGCACTGGGTACCCAGCACCCTGAGCACTGAGCACCCAGCACCCTGAGCACTGAGCACCCAGCACCCTGAGCACTGAGCACCCAACACCCTGAGTACTGAGCACTGAGCACCCAGCACCCCGAGCACTGAGCACCCAGCACCCTGAGTACTGAGCACTGAGCACCCAGCACCCCGAGCACTGAGCACCCAGCACATTGAGCACTGAGCACCCAGCACCCGAGTACTGAGCACACAGCACCCTGAGTACTGAGCACCCAGCACCCTGAGTACTGAGCACCCAGCACCCCGAGTACTGTGCACCCAGCACCCTGAGTACTGAGCTCCCAGCACCCTGAGCACTGAACACCCAGCACCCCGAGCACTGAGCACCCAGCACCCTGAGTACTGAGCACCCAGCAACCTGAGCACTGAGCACCCAGCACCCTGAGCACTGAGCACCCAGCAGCCTGAGCACTGAGAACTGAGCACCCTGATCACTGAGTACTGAGCACCGAGCACCCTGAGCAGTGAGCACCCAGCACCCGAGTACTGAGCACACAGCACCCTGAGTACTGAGCACCCAGCACCCTGAGTACTGAGCACCCAGCACCCCTAGTACTGAGAACCCAGCACCCTGAGTACTGAGCACCCAGCACCCTGAGCACTGAGCACCCAGCACCCCGAGCACTGAGCACCCAGCACTCTGAGTACTGAGCACACAGCACCCTGAGCACTGAGCACCCAGAACCCTGAGCACTGAGCACCCAGCACCCTGAGCACTGAGCACTGAGCACCCTGATCACTGAGTACTGAGCACCGAGCACCCCGAGAACTGAGCACCCAGCACCTGGAGTACTGAGCACCCAGCACACCAAGCACTGAGCACCCTGAGTATTGAGCACCCAGCACCCTGAGTACTGAGCAGCCAGCACCCTGAGTACTGAGCAACCCGCACCCTGAGTACTGAGCACCCAGCACCCGAGCACTGAGCACCCAGCACCCTGAGGACTGAGCACCCAGCACCCTGAGCACTGAGCACCCTGAGTACTGAGCACTGAGCTCCCTGAGTACTGAGCACTGAGCACCCTGAGTACTGAGCAACCAGCACCCTGAGTACTGAGCACCCAGCACCCTGAGCACTGAGCACCGAGCACCCTGAGCACTGAGCACCCAGCACCCTGAGCACTGAGCACCCAGCACCCCGAGCACTGAGGACCCAGCACCCTGAGCACTGAGCACCCAGCACCCTGAGTACTGAGCACTGAGCACCCAGCACCCTGAGCACTGAGCACCCAGCACCCCGAGCACTGAGCACCCAGCACTCTGAGTACTGAGCAAACAGCACCCTGAGCACTGAGCACACAGCACCCTGAGCACTGAGCACCCAGCACCCTGAGTACTGAGCACTGAGCACCCAGCACCCCGAGCACTGAGCACCCAGCACCCTGAGTACTGAGCACCGAGCACCCCGAGCACTGAGCACCCAGCACCCTGAGTACTGAGCTCCGAGCACCCCGAGCACTGAGCACCCTGAGCACTGAGCACCGAGCACCCTGAGCACTGAGCACCAGCACCCTGAGCACTGAGCACCCAGCACCCTGAGTATTGAGCACTGAGCACCCAGCACGGCGAGCACTGAGCACCCAGCACCCTGAGTACTCAGCACTGAGCACCCTGAGTACTGAGCACCCAGCACCCTGAGCACTGAGTACCCAGCACCCTGAGCACTGAGCACCCAGCACCCTGAGCACTGAGCACCCAGCACCCTGAGCACTGAGCACCCAACACCCTGAGTACTGAGCACTGAGCACCCAGCACCCCGAGCACTGAGCACCCAGCACCCTGAGTACTGAGCACTGAGCACCCAGCACCCCGAGCACTGAGCACCCAGCACCCTGTGCACTGAGCACCCAGCACCCGAGTACTGAGCACACAGCACCCTGAGTACTGAGCACCCAGCACCCTGAGTACTGAGCACCCAGCACCCCGAGTACTGTGAATCCAGCACCCTGAGTACTGAGCACCCAGCACCCTGAGCACTGAGCAGCCTGAGTACTGAGCACTGAGCACCCTGAGTACTGAGCACTGAGCACCCTGAGTACTGAGCAACCAGCACCCTGAGTACTGAGCACCCAGCACCCTGAGCACTGAGCACTGAGCACCCTGAGCACTGAGCACCCAGCACCCTGAGCACTGAGCACCCAGCACCCTGAGTAGTGAGCACCCAACGTACTGAGCACCGAGCACCCCGAGCACTGAGCACCCAGCACCCTGAGTACTGAGCACCCAGCGCCCCGAGCACTGAGCAACCAGCACCCTGAGCACTGAGCACCCAGCACCCTGAGCACTGATCACCCAGCACCCTGAGCACTGAGCACCCAGCACCCTGAGTACTGAGCACCCAGCACCCTGAGTACTGAGCACTCAGCACCCTGAGTACTGAGCACCGAGCACCCCGAGCACTGAGCACCCAGCACCCTGACCACTGAGCACCCTGAGGACTGAGCACCCAGCACCCTGAGCACTGAGCACCCAGCACCCTGAGTACTGAGCACCGATCATCCTGAGCACTGAGCACCCAGAACCCAAAGCTCTGAGCACCCAGCACCCTCAGTACTGAGCACCCAGCACCCCGAGCACTGAGCACCCAGCACCCTGAGTACTGAGCACCCTGAGTACTGAGCACCGATCACCCTGAGCACTGAGCACCCAGCACCCTGAGTACTGAGCACCCAGCACCCTGAGCACTGAGCTCCCAGCACCCTGAGTACTGAGCACCCAGCACCCTGAGCACTGAGCACCCAGCACCCTGAGTACTGAGCACCCAGCACCCCGAACACTGAGCAGCCAGCACCCGAGAATGAGGACCCAGCACCCCGAGTACTGAGCACCGAGCACCCTGAGCACTGAGTACCCAGCACCCTGAGTACTGAGCACCCAGCACCCTGAGCACTGAGCACCGAGCACCCCGAGTACTGAGCACCCAGCACGCTGAGCACTGAGCACCCAGCACCCTGAGTACTGAGCACCCAGCACCCTGAGTACTGAACACCCAGCACCCTGAGCACTGAGCACTGAGCACCCTGATCACTGAGTACTGAGCACCGAGCACCCCGAGAACCGAGAACCCAGCACCCGGAGTACTGAGCACCCAGCACCCTGAGTACTGAGCACCCAGCACCCCGAGCACTGAGCACCCAGCACCCTGAGCACTGAGCACCCAGCACCCTGAGTACTGAGCACTGAGCACCCAGCACACCGAGCACTGAGCACCCAGCACCCTGAGTACTGAGCACTGAGCACCCAGCACCCCGAGCACTGAGCACCCAGCACCCTGAGCACTGAGCACCCAGCACCCTGAGCTCTGAGCACCCAGCACCCTGAGTACTGAGCACTGAGCACCCAGCACCCCAGGCACTGAGCACCCAGCACCCTGAGTACTGAGCACTGAGCACCCAGCACCCCGAGCACTGAGCACCATGCACCCTGAGCACTGAGCACACAGCACCCGAGTACTGAGCACCCAGCACCCTGAGTACTGCGCACCCAGCACCCTGAGTACTGAGCACCCAGCACCCTGAGTACTGAGCACCCAGCACCCCGATCACTGAGCACCCAGCTCCCCGAGTACTGAGCACCCAGCACCCTGAGTACTGAGCACCCAGCACCCTGAGCACTGAGCACCCAGCACCCCGAGCACTGAGCAACCAGCACCCTGAGTACTGACCACCCAGCAGGCTGAGCAATGAGCACCCAGCACCCTGAGTAGTGAGCACCCAACGTACTGAGCACCGAGCACCCCGAGCACTGAGCACCCAGCACCCTGAGTACTGAGCACCGAGCACCCCGAGTACTGAACACCCAGCAGCCTGACTACTGAGCTCCGAGCACCCCGAGCACTGAGCACCCAGCACCCTGACTACTGAGCACCCAGCACCCTGAGCAATGAGCAACCTGAGTACTGAGCACCCAGCACCTTGAGCACTGAGCACCGAGCACCCCGAGCACTGAGCACCCAGCACCCGGAGTACTGAACACCCAGCACCCTGAGTTCTAAGCACCGAGCACCCTGAGTACTGAGCACCCAGCACCCTGAGCACTGACCACACAGCACCCTGAGTACTGAGCACCTCGAGCACTGAGCACCCAGCACCCTGAGCACTGAGTACCCAGCACCCTGAGCACTGAGCACCCAGCACCCTGAGCACTGAGCAAACAGCACCCTGAGCACTGAGCACCCAGCACCCTGAGTACTGAGCACTGAGCACCCAGCACCCCAAGCACTGAGCACCCAGCACCCTGAGAACTGAGCACTGAGCACCCAGCAACCCGAGCACTGAGAACCCAGCACCCTGAGCACTGAGCACCCAGCACCCGAGTACTGAGCACCCAGCACCCTGAGTACTGAGCAAACAGCACCCTGAGTACTGAGCACCCAGCACCCCGAGTACTGAGCACCCAGCACCCTGAGTACTGAGCACCCAGCACCCTGAGCACTGAGCACCAAGCACCCCGAGCACTGAGCAACCAGCACCCTGAGTACTGAGCACCCAGCGCCCCGAGCACTGAGCACCCAGCACCCTGAGCACTGAGCACCCAGCACCCTGAGTACTGAGCACCCAGCACCCTGAGTACTGAACACCCAGCACCCTGAGCACTGAGCACTGAGCACCCTGAGCACTGAGTACTGAGCACTGAGCACCCTGAGCACTGAGCACCCAGCAACCCGAGTACTGAGCACCCAGCAGCCCGAGCACTGAGCACCCAGCGCCCCGAGCACTGAGCACCCAGCACCCTGAGCACTGAGCACTGAGCACCCAGCACCCCGAGTACTGAGCAGTGAGCACCCTGAGCACTGAGCACCCAGCACCCCGAGCACTGAGCACTGAGCACCCTGAGTACTGAGCAAACAGCACCCTGAGCACTGAGTACCCAGCACCCTGAGCACTGAGCACCCAGCACCCTGAGCACTGAGCACCCAGCACCCTCAGCACTGAGCACCCAGCACCCTGAATACTGAGCACCCAGCACCCAGCACCCCGAGCACTGAGCACCCAGCACCCTGAGTACTGAGCACTGAGCACCCAGCACCCCGAGCACTGAGCACCCAGCACCCTGAGCACTGAGCACCCAGCACCCGAGTACTGAGCACCCAGCCCATTGAGTACTGAGCACCCAGCACCCTGAGTACTGAGCAACCAGCACCCCGAGTACTGAGCACCCAGCACCCTGAGTACTGAGCACCCAGCACCCTGAGCACTGAGCACCCAGCACCCCGAGCACTGAGCACCCAGCTCCCTGAGTACTGAGCACCCAGCACCCTGAGCACTGAGCACCCAGCACCCTGAGCACTGAGCACCCAGCACCCTGGGTAGTGAGCACCCAACGTACTGAGCACCGAGCACCCCGAGCACTGAGCACCCAGCACCCTGAGTACTGAGCACCGAGCACCCTGAGCACTGAGCACCCAGCACCCTGAGTACTGAGCTCCGAGCACCCCGAGCACTGAGCACCCAGCGCCCTGAGCACCGAGCACCCTGAGCACTGAGCACCCAGCACCCTGAGTACTGAGCACCCTGCACCCTGAGCAATGAGCACCCTGAGTACTGAGCACCCAGCACCTTGAGCACTGAGCACCCAGCACCCGGAGTACTGAGCACCCAGCAACCTGAGTACTAAGCACCGAGCACCCTGAGTACTGAGCACCCAGCACCCTGAGCACTGAACACACAGCACCCTGAGTACTGAGCACCTCGAGCACTGAGCACCCAGCACCCTGAGTACTGAGCACCGAGCACCCTGAGCACTGAGCACCCAGCACCGCGAGCACTGAGCACATAGCACCCCGAGCACTGAGCACCCAGCACCCTGAGTACTGAGCACCCAGCACCCTGAGTACTGAGCACCCAGCACTCTGAGCACTGAGTACCCAGCACCCTGAGCACTTAGCACCCAGCACCCTGAGCACTGAGCACACACCACCCTGAGCACTGAGCACCCTGAGGACTGAGCACCCAGAATCCAAAGCACTGAGCAACCAGCACCCTCAGTACTGAGCACCCAGCACCCCGAGCACTGAGCACCCAGCACCCTGAGTACTGAGCACCCTGAGTACTGAGCACCGATCACCCTGAGCACTGAGCTCCCAGCACCCTGAGTACTGAGCACCCAGCACCCTGAGTACTGAGCACCCAGCACTCTGAGCACTGAGCACCCAGCACCCTGAGCACTGAGCACTGAGCACCCTGATCACTGAGTACTGAGCACCGAGCACCCCGAGAACTGAGCACCCAGCACCCGGAGTACTGAGCACCCAGCACCCCAAGCACTGAGCACCCTGAGTATTGAGCACCCAGCACCCTGAGTACTCAGCACCCAGCACCCTGAGTACTGAGCACCCAGCACCCTGAGTACTGAGCACCCAGCACCCCGAGCACTGAGCACCCAGCACCCTGAGTACTGAGCACCCAGCACCCTGAGCCTTGAGCACCGAGCACCCTGAGCACTGAGCACCCAGCACCCTGAGGACTGAGCACCCAGCACCCTGAGCACTGAGCACCCTGAATACTGAGCACTGAGCACCCTGAGTACTGAGCACTGAGCACCCTGAGTACTGAGCACCCAGCACCCTGAGCACTGAGCACCCTGAGGACTGAGCACCCAGAATCCAAAGCACTGAGCAACCAGCACCCTCAGTACTGAGCACCCAGCACCCCGAGCACTGAGCACCCAGCACCCTGAGTACTGAGCACCCTGAGTACTGAGCACCGATCACCCTGAGCACTGAGCTCCCAGCACCCTGAGTACTGAGCACCCAGCACCCTGAGCACTGAGCCCCCATCACCCTGAGTACTGAGCACCCAGCACTCTGAGCACTGAGCACCCAGCACCCTGAGTACTGAGCACCCAGCACCCCGAACACTGAGCACCCAGCACCCCGAGAATGAGCACCCAGCACCCCGAGTACTGAGCACCGAGCACCCTGAGCACTGAGTACCCAGCACCCTGAGTACTGAGCACCCAGCACCCTGAGCACTGAGCACCGAGCACCCCGAGTACTGAGCACCCAGCACCCTGAGCACTGAGCACCCAGCACCCTGAGTACTGAGCACCCAGCACCCTGAGTACTGAACACCCAGCACCCTGAGCACTGAGCACTGAGCACCCTGATCACTGAGTACTGAGCACCGAGCACCCCGAGAACTGAGAACCCAGCACCCGGAGTACTGAGCACCCAGCAACCTGAGTACTGAGCACACAGCACCCTGAGGACTGAGCACCCAGCACCCTGAGCACTGAGCACCCAGCACCCTGAGTACTGAGCACTGAGCACCCAGCACCCCAGGCACTGATCACCCAGCACCCTGAGTACTGAGCACTGAGCACCCAGCACCCTGAGCTCTGAGCACCCAGCACCCTGAGTACTGAGCACTGAGCACCCAGCACCCCAGGCACTGAGCACCCAGCACCCTGAGTACTGAGCACTGAGCACCCAGCACCCCGAGCACTGAGCACCATGCACCCTGAGCACTGAGCACACAGCACCCGAGTACTGAGCACCCAGCACCCTGAGTACTGAGCACCCAGCACCCTGAGTACTGAGCACCCAGCACCCTGAGTACTGAGCACCCAGCACCCCGATCACTGAGCACCCAGCACCCCGAGTACTGAGCACCCAGCACCCTGAGTACTGAGCACCCAGCACCCTTAGCACTGAGCATTCAGCACCCCGAGCACTGAGCACCCAGCACCCTGAGTAGTGAGCACCCAACGTACTGAGCACCGAGCACCCCGAGCACTGAGCACCCAGCACCCTGAGTACTGAGCACCCAGCACCCTGAGTACTGAGCACCCAGCACCCTGAGTACTGAGCACCCAGCACCCCGATCACTGAGCACCCAGCACCCCGAGTACTGAGCACCCAGCACCCTGAGTACTGAGCACCCAGCACCCTTAGCACTGAGCATTCAGCACCCCGAGCACTGAGCAACCAGCACCCTGAGTACTGACCACCCAGCACCCTGAGCAATGAGCACCCAGCACCCTGAGTAGTGAGCACCCAACGTACTGAGCACCGAGCACCCCGAGCACTGAGCACCCAGCACCCTGAGTACTGAGCACCGAGCACCCCGAGCACTGAACACCCAGCACCCTGAGTACTGAGCTCCGAGCACCCCGAGCACTGAGCACCCAGCGCCCCGAGCACCGAGCACCCTGAGCACTGAGCACCCAGCACCCTGACTACTGAGCACCCAGCACCCTGAGCAATGAGCAACCTGAGTACTGAGCACCCAGCACCTTGAGCACTGAGCACCGAGCACCCCGAGCACTGAGCACCCAGCACCCGGAGTACTGAGCACCCAGCAACCTGAGTTCTAAGCACCGAGCACCCTGAGTACTGAGCACCCAGCACCCTGAGCACTGAACACACAGCACCCTGAGTACTGAGCACCTCGAGCACTGAGCACCCAGCACCCTGAGCACTGAGTACCCAGCACCCTGAGCACTGAGCACCCAGCACCCTGAGCACTGAGCACCCAGCACCCTGAGCACTGAGCACCCAGCACCCTGAGTACTGAGCACTGAGCACCCAGCACCCCAAGCACTGAGCACCCAGCACCCTGAGAACTGAGCACTGAGCACCCAGCACCCCGAGCACTGAGCACCCAGCACCCTGAGCACTGAGCACCCAGCACCCGAGTACTGAGCACCCAGCACCCTGAGTACTGAGCAAACAGCACCCTGAGTACTGAGCACCCAGCACCCCGAGTACTGAGCACCCAGCACCCTGAGTACTGAGCACCCAGCACCCTGAGCACTGAGCACCAAGCACCCCGAGCACTGAGCACCCAGAACCCTGAGTACTGAGCACCCAGCGCCCCGAGCACTGAGCACCCAGCACCCTGAGCACTGAGCACCCAGCACCCTGAGTACTGAGCACCCAGCACCCTGAGTACTGAACACCCAGCTCCCTGAGCACGGAGCACTGAGCACCCTGAGCACTGAGTACTGAGCACTGAGCACCCTGAGCACTGAGCACCCAGCACCCCGAGTACTGAGCACTGAGCACCCTGAGTACTGAGCACCCAGCACCCTGAGCACTGAGTACCCAGCACCCTGAGCACTGAGCACCCAGCACCCTGAGCACTGAGCACCCAGCACCCTCAGCACTGAGCACCCAGCACCCTGAGTACTGATCACTGAGCACCCAGCACCCCGAGCATTGAGCACCCAGCACCCTGATCACTGAGCACCCAGCACCCGAGTACTGAGCACCCAGCACATTGAGTACTGAGCACCCAGCACCCTGAGTACTGAGCACCCAGCACCCCGAGTACTGATCACCCAGCACCCTGAGTACTGAGCACCCAGCACCCTGAGCACTGAGCACCCAGCACCCCGAGCACTGAGCACCCAGCTCCCTGAGTACTGAGCACCCAGCACCCTGAGCACTGAGCACCCAGCACCCTGAGCACTGAGCACCCAGCACCCTGAGTAGTGAGCACCCAACGTAGTGAGCACCGAGCACCCCGAGCACTGAGCACCCAGCACCCTGAGTACTGAGCACCGAGCACCCTGAGCACTGAGCACCCAGCACCCTGTGTACTGAGCTCCGAGCACCCCGAGCACTGAGCACCCAGCGCCCCGAGCACCGAGCACCCTGAGCACTGAGCACCCAGCACCCTGAGTACTGAGCACCCTGCACCCTGAGCAATGAGCACCCTGAGTACTGAGCACCCAGCACCTTGAGCACTGAGCACCCAGCACCCGGAGTACTGAGCACCCAGCAACCTGAGTACTAAGCACCGAGCACCCTGAGTACTGAGCACCCGCACCCTGAGCACTGAACACACAGCACCCTGAGTACTGAGCACCTCGAGCACTGAGCACCCAGCACCCTGAGTACTGAGCACCGAGCACCCCGAGCACTGAGCACCCAGCACCGCGAGCACTGAGCACATAGCACCCCGAGCACTGAGCACCCAGCACCCTGAGTACTGAGCACCCAGCACCCTGAGTACTGAGCACCCAGCACCCTGAGCACTGAGTACCCAGCACCCTGAGCACTTAGCACCCAGCACCCTGAGCACTGAGCACACATCACCCTGAGCACTGAGCACCCAGCACCCTGAGCACTGAGCACTGAGCACCCTGATCACTGAGTACTGAGCACCGAGCACCCCGAGAACTGAGCACCCAGCACCCGGAGTACTGAGCACCCAGCACCCCAAGCACTGAGCACCCTGAGTATTGAGCACCCAGCACCCTGAGTACTGAGCACCCAGCACCCTGAGTACTGAGCACCCAGCACCCTGAGTACTGAGCACCCAGGACCCCGAGCACTGAGCACCCAGCACCCTGAGTACTGAGCACCCAGCACCCTGAGCCTTGAGCACCGAGAACCCTGAGCACTGAGCACCCAGCACCCTGAGGACTGAGCACCCAGCACCCTGAGCACTGAGCACCCTGAGTACTGAGCACTGAGCACCCTGAGTACTGAGCACTGAGCACCCTGAGTACTGAGCAACCAGCACCCTGAGTACTGAGCACCCAGCACCCTGAGCACTGAGCACCGAGCACCCTGAGCACTGAGCACCCAGCACCCTGAGCACTGAGCACCCAGCACCCTGAGTTGTGAGCACCCAACGTACTGAGCACCGAGCACCCCGAGCACTGAGCATCCAGCACCCTGAGTACTGAGCACCCAGCACCCCGAGCACTGAGCACCCAGCACCCTGAGCACTGAGCACCCAGCACCCTGAGCACTGATCACACAGCACCCTGAGCACTGAGCACCCAGCACCCTGAGTACTGAGCACCCAGCACCCTGAGTACTGAGCACTCAGCACCCTGAGTACTGAGCACCGAGCACCCCGAGCACTGAGCACCCAGCACCCTGAGCACTGAGCACCCTGAGGACTGAGCACCCAGCACCCTGAGCACTGAGCACCCAGCACCCTGAGTACTGAGCACCGATCATCCTGAGCACTGAGCACCCAGAATCCAAAGCACTGAGCAACCAGCACCCTCAGTACTGAGCACCCAGCACCCCGAGCACTGAGCACCCAGCACCCTGAGTACTGAGCACCCTGAGTACTGAGCACCGATCACCCTGAGCACTGAGCTCCCAGCACCCTGAGTACTGAGCACCCAGCACCCTGACCACTGAGCACCCAGCACCCTGAGTACTGAGCACCCAGCACTCTGAGCACTGAGCACCCAGCACCCTGAGTACTGAGCACCCAGCACCCCGAACACTGAGCACCCAGCACCCCGAGAATGAGCACCCAGCACCCCGAGTACTGAGCACCGAGCACCCTGAGCACTGAGTACCCAGCACCCTGAGTACTGAGCACCCAGCACCCTGAGCACTGAGCACCGAGCACCCCGAGTACTGAGCACCCAGGACCCTGAGCACTGAGCACCCAGCACCCTGAGTACTGAGCACCCAGCACCCTGAGTACTGAACACCCAGCACCCTGAGCACTGAGCACTGAGCACCCTGATCACTGAGTACTGAGCACCGAGCACCCCGAGAACTGAGAACCCAGCACCCGGAGTGCTGAGCACCCAGCACCCTGAGTACTGAGCACACAGCACCCCGAGCACTGAGCACCCAGCACCCTGAGTACTGAGCACTGAGCACCCAGCACACCGAGCACTGAGCACCCAGCACCCTGAGTACTGAGCACTGAGCACCCAGCACCCTGAGCACTGAGCACCCAGCACCCTGAGCTCTGAGCACCCAGCACCCTGAGTACTGAGCACTGAGCACCCAGCACCCCGGGCACTGAGCACCCAGCACCCTGAGTACTGAGCACTGAGCACCCAGCACCCCGAGCACTGAGCACCCAGCACCCTGAGCACTGAGCACACAGCACCCGAGTACTGAGCACCCAGCACCCTGAGTACTGAGCACCCAGCACCCTGAGTACTGAGCACCCAGCACACTGAGTACTGAGCACCCAGCACCCCGACCACTGAGCACCCAGCACCCCGAGTACTGAGCACCTAGCACCCTGAGTACTGAGCACCCAGCACCCTGAGCACTGAGCACCCAGCACCCCGAGCACTGAGCAACCAGCACCCTGAGTACTGAGCACCCAGCAACCTGAGCAATGAGCACCCAGCACCCTGAGTAGTGAGCACCCAACGTACTGAGCACCGAGCACCCCGAGCACTGAGCACCCAGCACCCTGAGTACTGAGCAACCTGAGTACTGAGCACCCAGCACCTTGAGCACTGAGCACCGAGCACCCCGAGCACTGAGCACCCAGCACCCGGAGTACTGAGCACCCAGCACCCTGAGTACTAAGCACCGAGCACCCTGAGTACTGAGCACCCAGCACCCTGAGCACTGAACACACAGCACCCTGAGTACTGAGCACCTCGAGCACTGAGCACCCAGCACCCTGAGCACTGAGTACCCAGCACCCTGAGCACTGAGCACCCAGCACCCTGAGTACTGAGCACCGAGCACCCTGAGCACTGAGCACCCAGGACCCTGAGTACTGAGCTCCGAGCACCCCGAGCACTGAGCACCCAGCGTCCCGAGCACCGAGCACCCTGAGCACTGAGCACCCAGCACCCTGAGTACTGAGCACCCTGCACCCTGAGCAATGAGCACCCTGAGTACTGAGCACCCAGCACCTTGAGCACTGAGCACCCAGCACCCGGAGTACTGAGCACCCAGCAACCTGAATACTAAGCACTGAGCACCCTGAGTACTGAGCACCCAGCACCCTGAGCACTGAACACACAGCACCCTGAGTACTGAGCACCTCGAGCACTGAGCACCCAGCACCCTGAGTACTGAGCACCGAGCACCCCGAGCACTGAGCACCCAGCACAGCGAGCACTGAGCACATAGCACCCCGAGCACTGAACACCCAGCACCCTGAGTACTGAGCACCCAGCACCCTGAGTACTGAGTACCCAGCACCCTGAGCACTGAGTACCCAGCACCCTGAGCACTTAGCACCCAGCACCCTGAGCACTGAGCACACATCACCCTGAGCACTGAGCACCCAGCACCCTGAGCACTGAGCACTGAGCACCCTGATCACTGAGTACTGAGCACCGAGCACCCCGAGAACTGAGCACCCAGCACCCGGAGTACTGAGCACCCAGCACCCCAAGCACTGAGCACCCTGAGTATTGAGCACCCAGCACCCTGAGTACTGAGCACCCAGCACCCTGAGTACTGAGCACCCAGCACCCTGAGTACTGAGCACCCAGGACCTCGAGCACTGAGCACCCAGCACCCTGAGTACTGAGCACCCAGCACCCTGAGCCTTGAGCACCGAGCACCCTGAGCACTGAGCACCCAGCACCCTGAGGACTGAGCACCCAGCACCCTGAGCGCTGAGCACCCTGAGTACTGAGCACTGAGCACCCTGAGTACTGAGCACTGAGCACCCTGAGTACTGAGCAACCAGCACCCTGAGTACTGAGCACCCAGCACCCTGAGCACTGAGCACCGAGCACGCTGAGCACTGAGCACCCAGCACCCTGAGCACTGAGCACCCAGCACCCTGAGTTGTGAGCACCCAGCACCCCGAGCACTGAGCACCCAGCACCCTGAGCACTGAGCAACCAGCACCCTGAGCACTGATCACCCAGCACCCTGAGCACTGAGCACCCAGCACCCTGAGTACTGAGCACCCAGCACCCTGAGTACTGAGCACTCAGCACCCTGAGTACTGAGCACCGAGCACCCCGAGCACTGAGCACCCAGCACCCTGAGCACTGAGCACCCTGAGGACTGAGCACCCAGCACCCTGAGCACTGAGCACCCAGCACCCTGAGTACTGAGCACCGATCATCCTGAGCACTGAGCACCCAGAATCCAAAGCACTGAGCAACCAGCACCCTCAGTACTGAGCACCCAGCAACCCGAGCACTGAGCACAAAGCACCCTGAGTACTGAGCACCCTGAGTACTGAGCACCGATCACCCTGAGCACTGAGCTCCCAGCACCCTGAGTACTGAGCACCCAGCACCCTGAGCACTGAGCACCCAGCACCCTGAGTACTGAGCACCCAGCACCCCGAACACTGAGCACCCAGCACCCCGAGAATGAGCACCCAGCACCCCGAGTACTGAGCACCGAGCACCCTGAGCACTGAGTACCCAGCACCCTGAGTACTGAGCACCCAGCACCCTGAGCACTGAGCACCGAGCACCCCGAGTACTGAGCACCCAGCACCCTGAGCACTGAGCACCCAGCACCCTGAGTACTGAGCACCCAGCACCCTGAGTACTGAACACCCAGCACCCTGAGCACTGAGCACTGAGCACCCTGATCACTGAGTACTGAGCACCGAGCACCCCGAGAACTGAGAACCCAGCACCCGGAGTGCTGAGCACCCAGCACCCTGAGTACTGAGCACACAGCACCCCGAGCACTGAGCACCCAGCACCCTGAGCACTGAGCACCCAGCACCCTGAGTACTGAGCACTGAGCACCCAGCACACCGAGCACTGAGCACCCAGCACCCTGAGTACTGAGCACTGAGCACCCAGCACCCTGAGCACTGAGCACCCAGCACCCTGAGCTCTGAGCACCCAGCACCCTGAGTACTGAGCACTGAGCACCCAGCACCCCGGGCACTGAGCACCCAGCACCCTGAGTACTGAGCACTGAGCACCCAGCACCCCGAGCACTGAGCACCCAGCACCCTGAGCACTGAGCACACAGCACCCGAGTACTGAGCACCCAGCACCCTGAGTACTGAGCACCCAGCACCCTGAGTACTGAGCACACAGCACCCTGAGTACAGAGCACCCAGCACCCCGAGCACTGAGCACCCAGCACCCCGAGTACTGAGCACCCAGCACCCTGAGTACTGAGCACCCAGCACCCTGAGTACTGAGCACCCAGCACCCCGAGCACTGAGCAACCAGCACCCTGAGTACTGAGCACCCAGCAACATGAGCAATGAGCACCCAGCACCTTGAGTAGTGAGCACCCAACGTACTGTGGACCGAGCACCCTGAGCACTGAGCACCCAGCACCCTGAGTACTGAGCACCGAGCACCCCGAGCACTGAACACCTAGCACCCTGAGTACTGAGCTCCGAGCACCCCGAGAACTGAGCACCCAGCGCCCCGAGCACTGAGCACCCTGAGCACTGAGCACCCAGCACCCTGACTACTGAGCAACCAGCACCCTGAGCAATGAGCAACCTGAGTACTGAGCACCCAGCACCCGGAGTACTGAGCACCCAGCACCCTGAGTACTAAGCACCGAGCACCCTGAGCACTGAGCACCCAGCACCCCGAGCACTGAGCACCCAGCGCCCCGAGCACTGAGCACCCAGCACCCCGAGCACTGAGCACTGAGCACCCAGCACCCCGAGTACTGAGCAGTGAGCACCCTGAGCACTGAGCACCCAGCACCCCGAGTACTGAGCACTGAGCACCCTGAGTACTGAGCACCCAGCACCCTGAGCACTGAGTACCCAGCACCCTGAGCACTGAGCACCCAGCACCCTGAGCACTGAGCACCCAGCACCCCGAGCACTGAGCACTGAGCACCCAGCACCCCGAGTACTGAGCAGTGAGCACCCTGAGCACTGAGCACCCAGCACCCCGAGTACTGAGCACTGAGCACCCTGAGTACTGAGCACCCAGCACCCTGAGCACTGAGTACCCAGCACCCTGAGCACTGAGCACCCAGCACCCTGAGCACTGAGCACCCAGCACCCTGAGCACTGAGCACCCAGCACCCTGAGTACTGATCACTGAGCACCCAGCACCCCGAGCACTGAGCACCCAGCACCCTGAGTACTGAGCACCCAGCACCCTGAGCCTTGAGCACCGAGCACCCTGAGCACTGAGCACCCAGCACCCTGAGGACTGAGCACCCAGCACCCTGAGCGCTGAGCACCCTGAGTACTGAGCACTGAGCACCCTGAGTACTGAGCACTGAGCACCCTGAGTACTGAGCAACCAGCACCCTGAGTACTGAGCACCCAGCACCCTGAGCACTGAGCACCGAGCACCCTGAGCACTGAGCACCCAGCACCCTGAGCACTGAGCACCCAGCACCCTGAGTTGTGAGCACCCAGCACCCCGAGCACTGAGCACCCAGCACCCTGAGCACTGAGCAACCAGCACCCTGAGCACTGATCACCCAGCACCCTGAGCACTGAGCACCCAGCACCCTGAGTACTGAGCACCCAGCACCCTGAGTACTGAGCACTCAGCACCCTGAGTACTGAGCACCGAGCACCCCGAGCACTGAGCACCCAGCACCCTGAGCACTGAGCACCCTGAGGACTGAGCACCCAGCACCCTGAGCACTGAGCACCCAGCACCCTGAGTACTGAGCACTGATCATCCTGAGCACTGAGCACCCAGAATCCAAAGCACTGAGCAACCAGCACCCTCAGTACTGAGCACCCAGCAACCCGAGCACTGAGCACAAAGCACCCTGAGTACTGAGCACCCTGAGTACTGAGCACCGATCACCCTGAGCACTGAGCTCCCAGCACCCTGAGTACTGAGCACCCAGCACCCTGAGTACTGAGCACCCAGCACCCCGAACACTGAGCACCCAGCACCCCGAGTATGAGCACCCAGCACCCCGAGTACTGAGCACCGAGCACCCTGAGCACTGAGTACCCAGCACCCTGAGTACTGAGCACCCAGCACCCTGAGCACTGAGCACCGAGCACCCCGAGTACTGAGCACCCAGCACCCTGAGCACTGAACACACAGCACCCTGAGTACTGAGCACCTCGAGCACTGAGCACCCAGGACCCTGAGTACTGAGCACTGAGCACCCAGCACCCCGAGTACTGACCACCCAGCACCCTGAGAACTGAGCACTGAGCACCCAGCACCCCGAGCACTGAGCACACAGCACCCTGAGCACTGAGCACCCAGCACCCGAGTACCGAGCACCCAGCACCCTGAGTACTGAGCACCCAGCACCCTGAGTACTGAGCACACAGCACCCCGAGTACTGAGCACCCAGCACCCTGAGTACTGAGCACCCAGCACCCTGAGCACTGAGCATCCAGCACCCCGAGCACTGAGCACCCAGCACCCTGAGTACTGAGCACCCAGCGCCCCGAGCACTGAGCACCCAGCACCCTGAGTACTGAGCACCCAGCACCCTGAGTACTGAACACCCAGCACCCTGAGCACTGAGCACTGAGCACCCTGAGCACTGAGTACTGAGCACTGAGCACCCTGAGCACTGAGCACCCAGCACCCCGAGTACTGAGCACCCAGCACCCCGAGCACTGAGCACCCAGCGCCCCGAGCACTGAGCACCCAGCACCCCGAGCACTGAGCACTGAGCACCCAGCACCCCGAGTACTGAGCAGTGAGCACCCTGAGCACTGAGCACCCAGCACCCCGAGTACTGAGCACTGAGCACCCTGAGTACTGAGCACCCAGCACCCTGAGCACTGAGTACCCAGCACCCTGAGCACTGAGCACCCAGCACCCTGAGCACTGAGCACCCAGCACCCTGAGCACTGAGCACCCAGCACCCTGAGTACTGATCACTGAGCACCCAGCACCCCGAGCACTGAGCACCCAGCACCCTGAGTACTGAGCACTGAGCACCCAGCACCCCGAGCACTGAGCACCCAGCACCCTGAGCACTGAGCACCCAGCACCCGAGTACTGAGCACCCAGCACATTGAGTCCTGAGCACCTCGAGCACTGAGCACCCAGCACCCTGAGTACTGAGCACCGAGCACCCCGAGCACTGAGCACCCAGCACCGCGAGCACTGAGCACATAGCACCCCGAGCACTGAGCACCCAGCACCCTGAGTACTGAGCACCAAGCACCCTGAGTACTGAGCACCCAGCACCCTGAGCACTGAGTACCCAGCACCCTGAGCACTTAGCACCCAGCACCCTGAGCACTGAGCACACATCACCCTGAGCACTGAGTACCCAGCACCCTGAGCACTTAGCACCCAGCACCCTGAGCACTGAGCACACATCACCCTGAGTACTGAGCACCCAGGACCCCGAGCACTGAGCACCCAGCACCCTGAGTACTGAGCACCCAGCACCCTGAGCCTTGAGCACCGAGCACCCTGAGCACTGAGCACCCAGCACCCTGAGGACTGAGCACCCAGCACCCTGAGCGCTGAGCACCCTGAGTACTGAGCACTGAGCACCCTGAGTACTGAACACTGAGCACCCTGAGTACTGAGCAACCAGCACCCTGAGTACTGAGCACCCAGCACCCTGAGCACTGAGCACCGAGCACCCTGAGCACTGAGCACCCAGCACCCTGAGCACTGAGCACCCAGCACCCTGAGTTGTGAGCACCCAGCACCCCGAGCACTGAGCACCCAGCACCCTGAGCACTGAGCAACCAGCACCCTGAGCACTGATCACCCAGCACCCTGAGCACTGAGCACCCAGCACCCTGAGTACTGAGCACCCAGCACCCTGAGTACTGAGCACTCAGCACCCTGAGTACTGAGCACCGAGCACCCCGAGCACTGAGCACCCAGCACCCTGAGCACTGAGCACCCTGAGGACTGAGCACCCAGCACCCTGAGCACTGAGCACCCAGCACCCTGAGTACTGAGCACCGATCATCCTGAGCACTGAGCACCCAGAATCCAAAGCACTGAGCAACCAGCACCCTCAGTACTGAGCACCCAGCAACCCGAGCACTGAGCACAAAGCACCCTGAGTACTGAGCACCCTGAGTACTGAGCACCGATCACCCTGAGCACTGAGCTCCCAGCACCCTGAGTACTGAGCACCCAGCACCCTGAGCACTGAGCACCCAGCACCCTGAGTACTGAGCACCCAGCACCCCGAACACTGAGCACCCAGCACCCCGAGAATGAGCACCCAGCACCCCGAGTACTGAGCACCGAGCACCCTGAGCACTGAGTACCCAGCACCCTGAGTACTGAGCACCCAGCACCCTGAGCACTGAGCACCGAGCACCCCGAGTACTGAGCACCCAGCACCCTGAGCACTGAGCACCCAGCACCCTGAGTACTGAGCACCCAGCACCCTGAGTACTGAACACCCAGCACCCTGAGCACTGAGCACTGAGCACCCTGATCACTGAGTACTGAGCACCGAGCACCCCGAGAACTGAGAACCCAGCACCCGGAGTGCTGAGCACCCAGCACCCTGAGTACTGAGCACACAGCACCCCGAGCACTGAGCACCCAGCACCCTGAGCACTGAGCACCCAGCACCCTGAGTACTGAGCACTGAGCACCCAGCACACCGAGCACTGAGCACCCAGCACCCTGAGTACTGAGCACTGAGCACCCAGCACCCTGAGCACTGAGCACCCAGAACCCTGAGCTCTGAGCACCCAGCACCCTGAGTACTGAGCACTGAGCACCCAGCACCCCGGGCACTGAGCACCCAGCACCCTGAGTACTGAGCACTGAGCACCCAGCACCCCGGGCACTGAGCACCCAGCACCCTGAGCACTGAGCACACAGCACCCGAGTACTGAGCACCCAGCACCCTGAGTACTGAGCACCCAGCACCCTGAGTACTGAGCACCCAGCACCCTGAGTACAGAGCACCCAGCACCCCGAGCACTGAGCACCCAGCACCCCGAGTACTGAGCACCCAGCACCCTGAGTACTGAGCACCCAGCACCCTGAGCACTGAGCACCCAGCACCCCGAGCACTGAGCAACCAGCACCCTGAGTACTGAGCACCCAGCAACATGAGCAATGAGCACCCAGCACCCTGAGTAGTGAGCACCCAACGTACTGTGGACCGAGCACCCTGAGCACTGAGCACCCAGCACCCTGAGTACTGAGCACCGAGCACCCCGAGCACTGAACACCTAGCACCCTGAGTACTGAGCTCCGAGCACCCCGAGCACTGAGCACCCAGCGCCCCGAGCACTGAGCACCCTGAGCACTGAGCACCCAGCACCCTGACTACTGAGCAACCAGCACCCTGAGCAATGAGCAACCTGAGTACTGAGCACCCAGCACCTTGAGCACTGAGCACCGAGCACCCCGAGCACTGAGCACCCAGCACCCGGAGAACTGAGCACCCAGCACCCTGAGTACTAAGCACCGAGCACCCTGTGTACTGAGCACCCAGCACCCTGAGCACTGAACACACAGCACCCTGAGTACTGAGCACCTCGAGCACTGAGCACCCAGCACCCTGAGTACTGAGCACTGAGCACCCAGCGCCCTGAGAACTGAGCAATGAGCACCCAGCACCCCGAGCACTGAGCACACAGCACCCTGAGCACTGAGCACCCAGCACCCGAGTACTGAGCACCCAGCACCCTGAGTACTGAGCACCCAGCACCCTGAGTACTGAGCACACAGCACCCCGTGTACTGAGCACCCAGCACCCTGAGTACTGAGCACCCAGCACCCTGAGCACTGAGCATCCAGCACCCCGAGCACTGAGCACCCAGCACCCTGAGTACTGAGCACCCAGCGCCCCGAGCACTGAGCACCCAGCACCCTGAGCACTGAGCACCCAGCACCCTGAGTACTGAGCACTCAGCACCCTGAGTACTGAACACCCAGCACCCTGAGCACTGAGCACTGAGCACCCTGAGCACTGAGTACTGAGCACTGAGCACCCTGAGCACTGAGCACCCAGCACCCCGAGTACTGAGCACCCAGCACCCCGAGCACTGAGCACCAAGCGCCCCGAGCACTGAGCACCCAGCACCCCGAGCACTGAGCACTGAGCACCCAGCACCCCGAGTACTGAGCAGTGAGCACCCTGAGCACTGAGCACCCAGCACCCCGAGTACTGAGCACTGAGCACCCTGAGTACTGAGCACCCAGCACCCTGAGCACTGAGTACCCAGCACCCTGAGCACTGAGCACCCAGCACCCTGAGCACTGAGCACCCAGCACCCTGAGCACTGAGCACCCAGCACCCTGAGTACTGATCACTGAGCACCCAGCACCCCGAGCACTGAGCACCCAGCACCCTGAGTACTGAGCACTGAGCACCCAGCACCCCGAGCACTGAGCACCCAGCACCCTGAGCACTGAGCACCCAGCACCCGAGTACTGAGCACCCAGCACATTGAGTCCTGAGCTCCTCGAGAACTGAGCACCCAGCACCCTGAGTACTGAGCACCGAGCACCCCGAGCACTGAGCACCCAGCACCGCGAGCACTGAGCACATAGCACCCCGAGCACTGAGCACCCAGCACCCTGAGTACTGAGCACCCAGCACCCTGAGTACTGAGCACCCAGCACCCTGAGCACTGAGTACCCAGCACCCTGAGCACTTAGCACCCAGCACCCTGAGCACTGAGCACACATCACCCTGAGCACTGAGCACCCAGCACCCTGAGCACTGAGCACTGAGCACCCTGATCACTGAGTACTGAGCACCGAGCACCCCGAGAACTGAGCACCCAGCACCCGGAGTACTGCGCACCCAGCACCCCAAGCACTGAGCACCCTGAGTATTGAGCACCCAGCAACCTGAGTACTGAGCACCCAGCACCCTGAGTACTGAGCACCCAGCACCCTGAGTACTGAGCACCCAGCACCCCGAGCACTGAGCACCCAGCACCCTGAGTACTGAGCACCCAGCACCCTGAGCCTTGAGCACCGAGCACCCTGAGCACTGAGCACCCAGCATCCTGAGGACTGAGCACCCAGCACCCTGAGCACTGAGCACCCTGAGTACTGAGCACTGAGCACCCTGAGTACTGAGCACTGAGCACCCTGAGTACTGAGCAACCAGCACCCTGAGTACTGAGCACCCAGCACCCTGAGCACTGAGCACCGAGCACCCTGAGCACTGAGCACCCAGCACCCTGAGCACTGAGCACCCAGCACCCTGAGTTGTGAGCACCCAAAGTACTGAGCACCGAGCACCCCGAGCACTGAGCACCCAGCACCCTGAGTACTGAGCACCCAGCACCCCGAGCACTGAGCACCCAGCACCCTGAGCACTGAGCACCCAGCACCCTGAGCACTGATCACCCAGCACACTGAGCACTGAGCACCCAGCACCCTGAGTACTGAGCACCCAGCACCCTGAGTACTGAGCACTCAGCACCCTGAGTACTGAGCATCGAGCACCCCGAGCACTGAGCACCCAGCACCCAGAGCACTGAGCACCCTGAGGACTGAGCCCCCAGCACCCTGGGCACAGAGCACCCAGCACCCTGAGTACTGAGCACCGATCACCCTGAGCACTGAGCACCCAGCACCCCGAGCACTGAGCACCCAGCACCCTGAGCACTGAGCACCCAGCACCCTGAGCACTGAGCACCCAGCACCCTGAGTAGTGAGCACCCAACGTACTGAGCACCGAGCACCCCGAGCACTGAGCACCCAGCATCCTGAGCACTGAGTACCCAGCACCCTCAGCACTGAGCACCCAGCACCCTGAGCACTGAGCACCCAGCACCCTGAGCACTGAGCACCCAGCACCCTGAGTACTGATTACTGAGCACCCAGCACCCCGAGCACTGAGCACCCAGCACCCTGAGTACTGAGCACTGAGCACCCAGCACCCCGAGCACTGAGCACCCAGCACCCTGAGCACTGAGCACCCAGCACCCGAGTACTGAGCACCCAGCACATTGAGTCCTGAGCACCCAGCACCCTGAGTACTGAGCACCCAGCACCCCGAGTACTGAGCACCCAGCACCCTGAGTACTGAGCACCCAGCACCCTGAGCACTGAGCACCCAGCAACCCGAGCACTGAGCACCCAGCTCCCTGAGTACTGAGCACCCAGCACCCTGAGCACCCAGCACCCTGAGCACTGAGCACCCAGCACCCTGAGCACTGAGCACCCAGCACCCTGAGTAGTGAGCACCCAACGTACTGAGCAGCGAGCACCCCGAGCACTGAGCACCCAGCACCCTGATTACTGAGCACCGAGCACCCTGAGCACTGACCACACAGCACCCTGCGTACTGAGCTCCGAGCACCCTGAGCACTGAGCACCCAGCACCCCGAGCACTGAGCACCCAGCACCCTGAGCACTGAGCACCCAGCACCCTGAGCACTGAGCACCCAGCACCCTGAGTAGTGAGCACCCAACGTACTGAGCACCGAGCACCCCGAGCACTGAGTACCCAGCACCCTGAGTACTGAGCACCGAGCACCCCGAGCACTGAGCACCCAGCACCCTAAGTACTGAGCTCCGAGCACCCCGAGCACTGAGCACCCAGTGCCCCGAGCACCGAGCACCCTGAGCACTGAGCACCCAGCACCCTGACTACTGAGCACCCAGCACCCTGAGCAATGAGCACCCTGAGCACTGAGCACCCAGCACCCGGAGTACTGAGCACCCAGCACCCTGAGTACTAAGCACCAAGCACCCTGAGTACTGAGCACCTAGCACCCTGAGCACTGAACACACAGCACCCTGAGTACTGAGCACCCAGCACACCGAGCACTGAGCACCCAGCACCGAGAGCACTGAGCATCCAGCACGCCGAGCACTGAGCACCCAGCACCCTCAGTACTGAGCACCCAGCACCCTGAGTACTGTGCACCCAGCACCCTGAGCACTGTGTACCCAGCACACTGAGCACTGAGCACCCAGCAACCTGAGCACTGAGCACACAGCACCCTGAGCACTGAGCACCCAGCACCCTGAGTACTGAGCACCGATCACCCTGAGCACTGAGAACCCAGCACCCCGAGCACTGAGCACCCAGCACCCTGAGTACTGAGCACCCTGAGTACTGAGCACCGATCACCCTGAGCACTGAGCTCCCAGCACCCTGAGTACTGAGCACCCAGCACCCTGAGTACTGAGCACCCAGCACCCTGAGCACTGAGCACCCAGCACCCTGAGTACTGAGCACCCAGCACCCCGAGCACTGAGCACCCAGCACCCCGAGAATGAGCACCCAGCACCCCGAGTACTGAGCACCGAGCACCCTGAGCACTGAGTACCCAGCACCCTGAGTACTGAGCACCCAGCACCCCGAGCACTGAGAACCGAGCACCCCGAGTACTGAGCACCCAGCACCCTGAGCACTGAGCACCCAGCACCCTGAGTACTGAGCACCCAGCACCCTGAGCACTGAGCACCCAGCACGCCGAGCACTGAGCACCCAGCACCCTGAGTACTGAGCACCCAGCACCCTGAACACTGTGCACCCAGCACCCTGAGCACTGAGTACCCAGCACCCTGAGCACTGAGCACCCAGCACCCTGAGCACTGAGCACACAGCACCCTGAGCACTGAGCACCCAGCACCCTGAGTACTGAGCACTGAGCACCCAGCACCCCGAGCACTGAGCACCCAGCACCCTGAGTACTGAGCACTGAGCACCCAGCACACCGAGCACTGAGCACCCAGCACCCTGAGTACTGAGCACCCAGCACCCTGAGCACTGAGCACCCAGCACCCTGAGCACTGAGCACCCAACACCCTGAGTACTGAGCACCCAGCACCCTGAGTACTGAACACCAAGCACCCTGAGCACTGAGCACTGAGCACCCTGAGCACTGAGTACTGAGCACTGAGCACCCTGAGCACTGAGCACCCAGCACCCCGAGTACTGAGCACCCAGCACCCCGAGCACTGTGCACCCAGCACCCCGAGCACTGAGCACCCAGCAAACCGAGCACTGAGCACTGAGCACCCAGCACCCCGAGTACTGAGCAGTGAGCACCCTGAGCACTGAGCACCCAGCACCCCGAGTACTGAGCACTGAGCACCCTGAGTACTGAGCACCCAGCACCCTGAGCACTGAGTACCCAGCACCCTGAGCACTGAGCACCCAGCACCCTGAGCACTGAGCACCCAGCACCCTGAGCACTGAGCACCCAGCACCCTGAGTACTGATCACTGAGCACCCAGCACCCCGAGCACTGAGCACCCAGCACCCTGAGTACTGAGCACTGAGCACCCAGCACCCCGAGCACTGAGCACCCAGCACCCTGAGTACTGAGCTCCGAGCACCGCGAGCACTGAGCACCCAGCGCCCCGAGCACCGAGCACCCTGAGCACTGAGCACCCAGCACCCTGAGTACTGAGCACCCTGCACCCTGAGCAATGAGCACCCTGAGTATTGAGCACCCAGCACCTTGAGCACTGAGCACCCAGCACCCGGAGTACTGAGCACCCAGCACCCTGAGTACTAAGCACCGAGCACCCTGAGTACTGAGCACACAGCACCCTGAGCACTGAACACCCCGAGCACTGAGCCCCCAGCACCGCGAGCACTGAGCACATAGCTCCCCGAGCACTGAGCACCCAGCACCCTGAGTACTGAGCACCCAGCACCCTGAGTACTGAGCACCCAGCACCCTGAGCACTGAGTACCCAGCACCCTGAGCACTGAGCACCCAGCACCCTGAGCACTGAGCACACAGCACCCTGAGCACTGAGCACACAGCACCCTGAATACTGAGCACTGAGCACCCAGCACCCCGAGCACTGAGCACCCAGCACCCTGAGTACTGAGCACCGAGCACCCCGAGCACTGAGCACCCAGCACCCTGAGTACTGAGCACCGAGCACCCTGAGCACTGAGCACCCAGCACCCTGAGCACTGAGCACCCAGCACCCTGAGCACTGAGCACCCAGCACCCTGAGCACTGAGCACCCAGCACCCTGAGCACTGAGCACACAGCACCCTGAGCACTGAGCACACAGCACCCTGAATACTGAGCACTGAGCACCCAGCACCCCGAGCACTGAGCACCCAGCACCCTGAGTACTGAGCACCGAGCACCCTGAGCACTGAGCACCCAGCACCCTGAGCACTGAGCACCCAGCACCCTGAGTACTGAGCACTGAGCACCCAGCACCCCGAGCACTGAGCACCCAGCACCCCGAGTACTGAGCACTGAGCACCCTGAGTACTGAGCACCCAGCACACTGAGCACTGAGTACACAGCACCCTGAGCACTGAGCACCCAGCACCCTGAGCACTGAGCACCCAGCACCCTGAGCACTGAGCACCCAGCACCATGAATACTGAGCACTGAGCACCCAGCACCCCGAGCACTGAGCACCCAGCACCCTGAGTACTGAGCACTGAGCAACCAGCACCCCGAGCACTGAGCACCCAGCACCCTGAGCACTGAGCACCCAGCACCTGAGTACTGAGCACACAGCACCCTGAGTACTGAGCACCCAGCACCCTGAGTACTGAGCACCGAGCACCCCGAGAAGTGAGCACCCAGCACCCTGAGTACTGAGCACCCAGCACCCTGAGCACTGAGCACCCAGCACCCCGAGCACTGAGCACCCAGCACCCTGAGTACTGAGCACCCAGCACCCTGAGCACTGAGCACCCAGCACCCTGAGCACTGAGCACCCAGCACCCAGCACCCGGAGTACAGAGCACCCAGCACCCTGAGGACTGAGCACCCAGCACCCTGAGCACTGAGCACCCTGAGTACTGAGCACTGAGCACCCAACGTACTGAGCACCGAGCACCCCGAGCACTGAGCACCCAGCTCCCTGAGTACTGAGCACCCAGCACCCCGAGCACTTAGCACCCAGCACCCTGAGCAGTGAGCACCCAGCACCCTGAGCACTGATCACCCAGCACCCTGAGCACTGAGCACCCAGCACCCTGAGTACTGAGCACCCAGCACCCTGAGTACTGAGCACTCAGCACCCTGAGTACTGAGCAGCGAGCACCCCGAGCACTGAGCACCCAGCACCCTGAGCACTGAGCACCCTGAGGACTGAGCACCCAGCACCCTGAGCACTGAGCACCCAGCACCCTGAGTACTGAGCACCGATCACCCTGAGCACTGAGCACCCAGCACCCCAAGCACTGAGCACCCAGCACCCTGAGTACTGAGCACCCTGAGTACTGCGCACCGATCACCCTGAGCACTGAGCTCCCAGCACCCTGAGTACTGAGCACCCAGCACCCTGAGCACTGAGCACCCAGCACCCTGAGTACAGAGCACCCAGCACCCTGAGCACTGAGCACCCAGCACACTGAGTACTGAGCACCCAGCACCCCGAGCACTGAGCACCCAGCACCCCGAGAATGAGCACCCAGCACCCCGAGTACTGAGCACCGAGCACCCTGAGCACTGAGTACCCAGCACCCTGAGTACTGAGCACCCAGCACCCTGAGCACTGAGCACCGAGCAACCCGAGTACTGAGCACCCAGCACCCTGAGCACTGAGCACCCAGCACCCTGAGTACTGAGCACCCAGCACCCTGAGTACTGAACACCCAGCACCCTGAGCACTGAGCACTGAGCACCCTGATCACTGAGTACTGAGCACCGAGCACCCCGAGAACTGAGCACCCAGCACCCGGAGTACTGAGCACCCAGCACCCTGAGTACTGAGCACCCAGCACCCCGAGCACTGAGCACCCAGCACCCTGAGCACTGAGCACCCAGCACCCTGAGTACTGAGCACTGAGCACCCAGCACCCTGAGCACTGAGGACCCAGCACCCTGAGTACTGAGCACTGAGCACCCAGCACCCCGAGCACTGAGCACCCAGCACCCTGAGCACTGAGCCCCCAGCACCCTGAGCACTGAGCACCCAGCACCCCGAGCACTGAGCACCCAGCACCCTGAGTACTGAGCACCCAGCACCCTGAGCACTGAGCACCCAGCACCCTGAGCACTGAACACCCAGCACCCCGAGCACTGAGCACCCAGCACCCTGAGTACTGAGCACCCAGCACCATGAGCACTGAGCACCCAGCACCCTGAGCACTGAGTACCCAGCATCCTGAGCACTGAGCACCCAGCACCCTGAGTAGTGAGCACCCAACGTACTGAGCACCGAGCACCCCGAGCACTGAGCACCCAGCACCCTGAGTACTGAGCACCGAGCACCCTGAGCACTGAGCAACCAGCACCCTGAGTACTGAGCTCCGAGCACCACGAGCACTGAGCACCCAGCGCCCCGAGCACCGAGCACCCTGAGCACTGAGCACCCAGCACCCTGAGTACTGAGCACCCTGCACCCTGAGCAATGAGCACCCTGAGTACTGAGCACCCAGCACCTTGAGCACTGAGCACCCAGCACCCGGAGTACTGAGCACCCAGCACCCCGAGTACTGAGCACCCTGAGCACTGAGCACCGTGCACCCTGAGCACTGAGTACCCAGCACCCTGAGCACTGAGCACCCAGCACGCCGAGCACTGAGCACCCAGCACCCTGAGTACTGAGCACCGAGCACCCCGAGCACTGAGCACCCAGCACCGCGAGCACTGAGCACATAGCACCCCGAGCACTGAGCACCCAGCACCCTGAGTACTGAGCACCCAGCACCCCGAGTACTGAGCACCCTGAGCACTGAGCACCGTGCACCCTGAGCACTGAGTACCCAGCACCCTGAGCACTGAGCACCCAGCACCCTGAGCACTGAGCACCCAGCACCCTGAGCACTGAGCACCCAGCACCCTGAGCACTGAGCACCCAGCACCCTGAGTACTGAGCACTGAGCACCCAGCACCCCGAGCAATGAGCACCCAGCACCCCGAGTACTGAGCACTGAGCACCCTGAGTACTGAGCACCCAGCACCCTGAGCACTGAGTACACAGCACCCTGAGCACTGAGCACCCAGCACCCTGAGCACTGAGCACCCAGCACCCTGAGCACTGAGCACCCAGCACCATGAATACTGAGCACTGAGCACCCAGCACCCCGAGCACTGAGCAACCAGCACCCTGAGTACTGAGCACTGAGCACCCAGCACCCCGAGCACTGAGCACCCAGCACCCTGAGCACTGAGCACCCAGCACCTGAGTACTGAGCACACAGCACCCTGAGTACTGAGCACCCAGGACCCTGAGTACTGAGCACCGAGCACCCCGAGCACTGAGCACCCAGCACCCTGAGTACTGAGCACCCAGCACCCTGAGCACTGAGCACCCAGCACCCTGAGCACTGAGCACCCAGCACCCGGAGTACTGAGCACCCAGCACCCTGAGGATTGAGCACCCAGCACCCTGAGCACTGTGCACCCTGAGTACTGAGCACTGAGCACCCTGAGTACTGAGCACTGAGCACCCTGAGTACTGAGCAACCAGCACCCTGAGTACTGAGCACCCAGCACCCTGAGCACTGAGCTCTGAGCACCCTGAGCACTGAGGACCCAGCACCCTGAGCACTGATCACCCAGCACCCTGAGTTGTGAGCACCCAACGAACTGAGCACCGAGCACCCCGAGCACTGAGCACCCAGCACCCTGAGTACTGAGCACCCAGCACCCCGAGCACTGAGCACCCAGCACCCTGAGCACTGAGCACCCAGCACCCTGAGCACTGATGCCCCAGCACCCTGAGCACTGAGCACCCAGCACCCTGAGTACTGAGCACCCAGCACCCTGAGTACTGAGCACTCAGCACCCTGAGTACTGAGCACCGAGCACCCCGAGCACTGAGCACCCAGCACCCTGAGCACTGAGCACCCTGAGGACTGAGCACCCAGAACCCTGAGCACTGAGCACCCAGCACCCTGAGTACTGAGCACCGATCACCCTGAGCACTGAGCACCCAGCACCCCGAGCACTGAGCACCCAGCACCCTGAGTACTGAGCACCCTGAGTACTGAGCACCGATCACCCTGAGCACTGAGCTCCCAGCACCCTGAGCACTGAGCACAAAGCACCCTGAGCACTGAGCACCCAGCACCCTGAGTACAGAGCACCCAGCACCCTGAGCACTGAGCACCCAGCACACTGAGTAGTGAGCACCCACCACCCTGAGCACTGAGCACCCAGCACCCCGAGAATGAGCACCCAGCACCCCGAGTACTGAGCACCGAGCACCCTGAGCACTGAGTACCCAGCACCCTGAGTACTGAGCACCCAGCACCCTGAGCACTGAGCACCGAGCACCCCGAGAACTGAGCACCCAGCACCCGGAGTACTGAGCACCCAGCACACTGAGTACTGAGCACCCAGCACCCGGAGCACTGAGCACCCAGCACCCTGAGCACTGAGCACCCAGCACCCTGAGTACTGAGCACTGAGAACCCAGCACCCTGAGCACTGAGCACCCAGCACCCTGAGTACTGAGCACTGAGCACCCAGCACCCCGGGCACTGAGCACCCAGCACCCTGAGTACTGAGCACTGAGCAACCAGCACCCCGAGAACTGAGCACCCAGCACCCTGAGCACTGAGCACCCAGCACCCGTGTACTGAGCGCCCAGCAACCTGAGTACTGAGCACCCAGCACCCTGAGTACTGAGCACCCAGCACCCTGAGTACTGAGCACCCAGCACCCCGAGCATTGAGCACCCAGCACCCCAAGTACTGAGCACCCAGCACCCTGAGTACTGAGCACCCAGCACCCTGAGCACTGAGCACCCAGCACCCCGAGCACTGAGCACACAGCACCCTGAGTACTGAGCACCCAGCACCCTGAGCACTGAGCACACAGCACCCTGAGCACTGAGCACCCAGCACCCTGAGCACTGAGCACCCAGCACCCTGAGTAGTGAGCACCTAACGTACTGAGCACCGAGCACCCCGAGCACTGAGTACCCAGCACCCAGAGTACTGAGCACCCAGCACCCCGAGCACTGAGCACCCAGCACCCTGAGTACTGAGCTCCGAGCACCCTGAGCACTGAGCACCCAGCGCCACGAGCACCGAGCACCCTGAGCACTGAGCAACCTGAGTACTGAGCACCCAGCACCTTGAGCACTGAGCACCGAGCACCCCGAGCACTGAGCACCCAGCACCCGGAGTACTGAGCACCCAGCACCCTGAGTACTAAGCACCGAGCACCCTGAGTACGAGCACCCAGCACCCTGAGCACTGAACACACAGCACCCTGAGTACTGAGCACCTCGATCACTGAGCACCCAGCACCCTGAGTACTGAGCACCGAGCACACCGAGCACTGAGCACCCAGCACCGTGAGCACTGAGCCCCCAGCACCCCGAGCACTGAGCACCCAGCACCCTGAGTACTGAGCACCCAGCACCCTGAGTACTGAGCACCCAGCACTCTGAGCGCTGAGTACCCAGCACCCTGAGCACTGAGCACCCAGCACCCTGAGCACTGAGCACACAGCACCCTGAGCACTGAGCACCCAGCACCCTGAGTACTGAGCACTGAGCACCCAGCACCCCGAGCACTGAGCACCCAGCACCCTGAGTACTGAGCACTGAGCACCCAGCACCCTGAGCACTGAGCACCCAGCACCCGAGTACTGAGCACCCTGCACCCTGAGTACTGAGCACCCAGCACCCTGAGTACTGAGCACACAGCACCCCGAGTACTGAGCACCCAGCACCCCGAGTACTGAGCACCCAGCACCCTGAGCACTGAGCACCCAGCATCCCGAGCACTGAGCACCCAGCACCCTGAGTACTGAGCACCCAGCGCCCCGAGCACTGAGCACCCAGCACCCTGAGCACTGAGCACCCAGCACCCTGAGTACTGAGCACCCAGCACCCTGAGTACTGAACACCCAGCACCATGAGCACTGAGCACTGAGCACCCTGAGCACTGAGTACTGAGCCATGAGCACCCTGAGCACTGAGCACCCAGCACCCCGAGTACTGAGCACCCAGCACCCCGAGCACTGAGCACCCAGCGCCCCGAGCACTGAGCACCCAGCACCCCGAGCACTGAGCACTGAGCACCCAGCACCCCGAGTACTGAGCAGTGAGCACCCTGAGCACTGAGCACCCAGCACCCCGAGTACTGAGCACTGAGTACCCTGAATACTGAGCACCCAGCACCCTGAGCACTGAGCCCCCAGCACCCTGAGCACTGAGCACCCAACACCCCGAGCACTGAGCACCCAGCACCCTGAGTACTGAGCACTGAGCACCCAGCACCCCGAGCACTGAGCACCCAGCACCCTGAGCACTGAGCACCCTGCACCCGAGTACTGAGCACCCAGCACCCTGAGTACTGAGCACCCAGCACCCTGAGTACTGAGCACCTAGCACCCCGAGTACTGAGCACGAAGCACCCTGAGTACTGAGCACCCAGCACCCTGAGCACTGAGCACCCAGCACCCCGAGCACTGAGCACCCAGCACCCTGAGTACTGAGCACCCAGCACCCTGAGCACTGAGCACCCAGCACCCTGAGCACTGAGCACCCAGCACCCTGAGCACTGAGCACCCAGCACCCCGAGCACTGAGCACCCAGCGCCCCGAGCACCGAGCACCCTGAGCACTGAGCACCCAGCACCCTGAGTACTGAGCACCCTGCACCCTGAGCAATGAGCACCCTGAGTACTGAGCACCCAGCACCTTGAGCACTGAGCACCCAGCACCCAGAGTACTGAGCACCCAGCACCCTGAGTACTAAGCACCAAGCACCCTGAGTACTGAGCACACAGCACCCTGAGCACTGAACACACAGCACCCTGAGTACTGAGCACCTCGAGCACTGAGCACCCAGCACCCTGAGTACTGAGCACCGAGCACCCTGAGCACTGAGCACCCAGCACCCTGAGCACTGAGCACACAGCACCCTGAGCACTGAGCACCCAGCACCCTGAGTACTGAGCACTGAGCACCCAGCACCCCGAGCACTGAGCACTCAGCACCCTGAGTACTGAGCACCGAGCACCCCGAGCACTGAGCACCCAGCACCCTGAGTACTGAGATCCGAGCACCCCGAACACTGAGCACCCTGAGCACTGAGCACCGAGCACCCTGAGCACTGAGTACCCAGCACCCTGAGCACTGAGCACACAGCACCCTGAGCACTGAGCACCCAGCACCCTGAGCACTGAGCACCCAGCACCCTGATTACTGAGCACCCAGCACCCCGAGCACTGAGCACCCAGCACCCCGAGTACTGAGCACTGAGCACCCTGAGTACTGAACACGCAGCACCCTGAGCACTGAGTACCCCGCACCCTGAGCACTGAGCACCCAGCACCCTGAGCACTGAGCACCCAGCACCCTGAGCACTGAGCACCCAACACCCTGAGTACTGAGCACTTACCACCCAGCACCCCGAGCACTGAGCTCCCAGCACCCTGAGTACTGAGCACTGAGCACCCAGCAACCTGAGCACTGAGCACCCAGCACCCTGAGCACTGAGCACCCACCACCCGAGTACTGAGCACCCAGCACCCTGGGTACTGAGCACCCAGCACCCTGAGTACTGAGCACCCAGCACCCTGAGCACTGAGCACTGAGCACCCTGATCACTGAGTACTGAGCACCGAGCACACCGAGAACTGAGCACCCAGCACCCGGAGTACTGAGCACCCAGCACCCTGAGTACTGAGCACCCAGCACCCCGAGCACTGAGCCCCCAGCACGCCGAGGACTGAGTACCCAGCACCCTGAGTACTGAGCACCCAGCACCCTGAGCACTGAGCACCCAGCACCCCGAGCACTGAGCACCCAGCACCCTGAGTACTGAGCACCCAGCATCCGGAGCACTGAGCACCCAGCACCCTGAGCACTGAGCACCCAGCACACTGAGAACTGAGCACCCAGCACCCTGAGTACTGAGCACTGAGCACCCAGCACCCCGAGCACTGAGCACCCAGCACCCTGAGTACTGAGCACCGAGCACCCCGAGCACTGAGCACCCAGCACCCTGAGTACTGAGATCCGAGCACCCCGAACACTGACCACCCTGAGCACTGAGCACCGAGCACCCTGAGCACTAAGTACCCAGCACCCTGAGCACTGAGCACCCACCACCCTGAGTACTGAGCACCCAGCACCCTGAGTACTGAGCACCCAGCACCCCGAGTACTGAGCACCCAGCACCCTGAGAACTGAGCACCCAGCACCCTGAGCAGTGAACACCCAGCACCCCGAGCACTGAGCACCCAGCACACTGAGTACTGAGCACCCAGCACCCTGAGCACTGAGTACCCAGCACCCTGAGCACTGAGCACCCAGCACCCTGAGCACTGAGCACTGAGCACCCTGATCACTGAGTACTGAGCACCGAGCACCCCGAGAACTGAGCACCCAGCACCCTGAGCACTGAGCACCCAGCACCCTGAGCACTGAGCACCCACCACCCTGAGTACTGAGCACTGAGCACCCAGCACCCCGGGCACTGAGCACCCAGCACCCTGAGTACTGAGCACTGAGCACCCAGCACCAAGAGCACTGAGCACCCAGCTCCCTGAGCACTGAGCACCCAGCACCCGAGTACTGAGCGCCCAGCACCATGAGTACTGAGCACCCAGCACCCTGAGTACTGAGCACCCAGCACCCTGAGTACTGAGCACCCAGCTCCCCGAGCATTGAGCACCCAGCACCCGAAGTACTGAGCACCCAGCACACTGAGTACTGAGCACCCAGCACCCTGAGCACTGAGCACCCAGCACCCCGAGCACTGAGCACCCAGCACCTTGAGTACTGAGCACCCAGCACCCTGAGCACTGAGCACCCAGCACCCTGAGCACTGAGCACCCAGCACCCTGAGTAGTGAGCACCCAACGTACTGAGCACCGAGCACCCCGAGCACTGAGTACCCAGCACATAGAGTACTGAGCACCGAGCACCCGGAGCACTGAGCACCCAGCACCCTGAGTACTGAGCTCCGAGCACCCCGAGCACTGAGCACCCAGCGCCCCGAGCACCGAGCACCCTGAGCACTGAGCACCCAGCACCCTGACTACTGAGCACCCAGCACCCTGAGCAATGAGCAACCTGAGTACTGAGCACCCAGCACCTTGAGCACTGAGCACCGAGCACCCCGAGCACTGAGCACCCAGCACCCTGAGCACTGAGCACACAGCACCCTGAGCACTGAGCACCCAGCACCCTGAGCACTGAGCACCCAGCACCCTGAGTAGTGAGCACCTAACGTACTGAGCACCGAGCACCCCGAGCACTGAGTACCCAGCACCCAGAGTACTGAGCACCGAACACCCCGAGCACTGAGCACCCAGCACCCTGAGTACTGAGCTCTGAGCACCCCGAGCACTGAGCACCCAGCGCCACGAGCACCGAGCACCCTGAGCACAGAGCAACCTGAGTAGTGAGCACCCAGCACCTTGAGCACTGAGCACCCCGAGCACTGAGCACCCAGCACCCGGAGTACTGAGCACCCAGCACCCTGAGTACTAAGCACCGAGCACCCTGAGTACTGAGCACCCAGCACCCTGAGCACTGAACACACAGCACCCTGAGTACTGAGCACCTCGAGCACTGAGCACCCAGCACCCTGAGTACTGAGCACCGAGCACACCGAGCACTGAGCACCCAGCACCGTGAGCACTGAGCCCCCAGCACCCCGAGCACTGAGCACCCAGCACCCTGAGTACTGAGCACCCCGCACCCTGAGTACTGAGCACCCACCACTCTGAGCGCTGAGTACACAGCACCCTGAGCACTGAGCACCCAGCACCCTGAGCACTGAGCACACAGCACCCTGAGCACTGAGCACCCAGCACCCTGAGTACTGAGCACTGAGCACCCAGCACCCCGAGCACTGAGCACCCAGCACCCTGAGTACTGAGCACTGAGCACCCAGCACCCTGAGCACTGAGCACCCAGCACCCGAGTACTGAGCACCCAGCACCCTGAGTACTGAGCACCCAGCACCCTGAGTACTGAGCACACAGCACCCCGAGTACTGAGCACCCAGCACCCCGAGTACTGAGCACCCAGCACCCTGAGCACTGAGCACCCAGCACCCTGAGTACTGAGCACCCAGCACCCTGAGTACTGAACACCCAGCACCCTGAGCACTGAGCACTGAGCACCCTGATCACTGAGTACTGAGCACCGAGCACCCCGAGAACTGAGCACCCAGCACCCGGAGTACTGAGCACCCAGCACCCTGAGTACTGAGCACCCAGCACCCCGAGCACTGAGCACCCAGCACCCTGAGCACTGAGCACCCAGCACCCTGAGTACTGAGCACTGAGCACCCAGCACCCTGAGCACTGAGCACCCAGCACCCTGAGTACTGAGCACTGAGCACCCAGCACCCCGAGCACTGAGCACCCAGCACCCTGAGCACTGAGCCCCCAGCACCCTGAGCACTGAGCACCCAGCACCCCGAGCACTGAGCACCCAGCACCCTGAGTACTGAGCACCGAGCACCCTGAGCACTGAGCACCCAGCACCCTGAGTACTGAGCACCCTGCACCCTGAGCAATGAGCACCCTGAGTACTGAGCACCGAGCACCCCGAGCACTGAGCACCCAGCACCCTGAGCACTGAGCACCCTGAGGACTGAGCACCCAGCACCCTGAGCACTGAGCACCCAGCACCCTGAGTACTGAGCACCGATCACCCTGAGCACTGAGCACCCAGCACCCCGAGCACTGAGCACCCAGCACCCTGAGTACTGAGCACCCTGAGTACTGAGCACCAATCACCCTGAGCACTGAGCTCCCAGCACCCTGAGTACTGAGCACCCAGCACCCTGAGCACTGAGCACCCAGCACCCTGAGTACAGAGCACCCAGCACCCTGAGCAGTGAGCACCCAGCACACTGAGTAGTGAGCACCCACCACCCCGAGCACTGAGCACCCAGCACCCAGAGAATGAGCACCCAGCACCCCGAGTACTGAGCACCGAGCACCCTGAGCACTGAGTACCCAGCACCCTGAGTACTGAGCACCCAGCACCCTGAGCACTGAGCACCGAGCACCCCGAGAACTGAGCACCCAGCACCCGGAGTACTGAGCACCCAGCACCCTGAGTACTGAGCACCCAGCACCCCGAGCACTGAGCACCCAGCACCCTGAGCACTGAGCACCCAGCACCCTGAGTACTGAGCACTGAGCACCCAGCACCCTGAGCACTGAGCACCCAGCACCCTGAGTACTGAGCACTGAGCACCCAGCACCCCGAGCACTGAGCACCCAGCACCCTGAGCACTGAGCACCCAGCACCCTGAGCACTGAGCAACCAGCACCCTCAGTACTGAGCACTGAGCACCCAGCACCCCGGGCACTGAGCACCCAGCACCCTGAGTACTGAGCACTGAGCAACCAGCACCCCGAGAACTGAGCACCCAGCACCCTGAGCACTGAGCACCCAGCACCCGAGTACTGAGCGCCCAGCACCCTGAGTACTGAGCACCCAGCACCCTGAGTACTGAGCACCCAGCACCCTGAGTACTGAGCACCCAGAACCCCGAGCATTGAGCACCCAGCACCCCAAGTACTGAGCACCCAGCACCCTGAGTACTGAGCACACAGCACCCTGAGCACTGAGCACCCAGCACCCCGAGCACTGAGCACCCAGCACCCTGAGTACTGAGCACCCAGCACCCTGAGCACTGAGCACACAGCACCCTGAGCACTGAGCACCCAGCACCCTGAGCACTGAGCACCCAGCACCCTGAGTAGTGAGCACCTAACGTACTGAGCACCGAGCACCCCGAGCACTGAGTACCCAGCACCCAGAGAACTGAGCACCCAGCACCCCGAGCACTGAGCACCCAGCACCCTGAGTACTGAGCTCCGAGCACCCCGAGCACTGAGCACCCAGCGCCACGAGCACCGAGCACCCTGAGCACTGAGCAACCTGAGTACTGAGCACCCAGCACCTTGAGCACTGAGCACCGAGCACCCCGAGCACTGAGCACCCAGCACCCGGAGTACTGAGCACCCAGCACCCTGAGTACTAAGCACCGAGCACCCTGAGTACGAGCACCCAGCACTCTGAGCACTGAACACACAGCACCCTGAGTACTGAGCACCTCGATCACTGAGCACCCAGCACCCTGAGTACTGAGCACCGAGCACACCGAGCACTGAGCACCCAGCACCGTGAGCACTGAGCCCCCAGCACCCCGAGCACTGAGCACCCAGCACCCTGAGTACTGAGCCCCCAGCACCCCGAGCACTGAGCACCCAGCACCCTGAGTACTGAGCACCCAGCACCCTGAGTACTGAGCACCCAGCACTCTGAGCGCTGAGCACCCAGCACCCTGAGCACTGAGCACACAGCACCCTGAGCACTGAGCACCCAGCACCCTGAGTACTGAGCACTGAGCACCCAGCACCCCGAGCACTGAGCACCCAGCACCCTGAGTACTGAGCACTGAGCACCCAGCACCCTGAGCACTGAGCACCCAGCACCCGAGTACTGAGCACCCAGCACCCTGAGTACTGAGCACCCAGCACCCTGAGTACTGAGCACACAGCACCCCGAGTACTGAGCACCCAGCACCCCGAGTACTGAGCACCCAGCACCCTGAGCACTGAGCACCCAGCATCCCGAGCACTGAGCACCCAGCACCCTGAGTACTGAGCACCCAGCGCCCCGAGCACTGAGCACCCAGCACCCTGAGCACTGAGCACCCAGCACCCTGAGTACTGAGCACCCAGCACCCTGAGTACTGAACACCCAGCACCCTGAGCACTGAGCACTGAGCACCCTGAGCCCTGAGTACTGAGCACTGAGCACCCTGAGCACTGAGCACCCAGCACCCCGAGTACTGAGCACCCAGCACCCAGCACCCCGAGCACTGAGCACCCAGCGCCCCGAGCACTGAGCACCCAGCACCCCGAGCACTGAGCACTGAGCACCCAGCACCCCGAGTACTGAGCAGTGAGCACCCTGAGCACTGAGCACCCAGCACCCCGAGTACTGAGCACTGAGTACCCTGAATACTGAGCACCCAGCACCCTGAGCACTGAGCCCCCAGCACCCTGAGCACTGAGCACCCAACACCCCGAGCACTGAGCACCCAGCACCCTGAGTACTGAGCACTGAGCACCCAGCACCCCGAGCACTGAGCACCCAGCACCCTGAGCACTGAGCACCCTGCACCCGAGTACTGAGCACCCAGCACCCTGAGTACTGAGCACCCAGCACCCTGAGTACTGAGCACCCAGCACCCCAAGTACTGAGCACGAAGCACCCTGAGTACTGAGCACCCAGCACCCTGAGCACTGAGCACCCAGCACCCCGAGCACTGAGCACCCAGCACCCTGAGTATTGAGCACCCAGCACCCTGAGCACTGAGCACCCAGCACCCTGAGCACTGAGCACCCAGCACCCTGAGCACTGAGCACCCAGCACCCTGAGTACTGAGCACCGAACACCCCGAGCACTGAGCACCCAGCACCCTGAGTACTGAGCTCTGAGCACCCCGAGCACTGAGCACCCAGCGCCACGAGCACCGAGCACCCTGAGCACAGAGCAACCTGAGTACTGAGCACCCAGCACCTTGAGCACTGAGCACCCCGAGCACTGAGCACCCAGCACCCGGAGTACTGAGCACCCAGCACCCTGAGTACTAAGCACCGAGCACCCTGAGTACTGAGCACCCAGCACCCTGAGCACTGAACACACAGCACCCTGAGTACTGAGCACCTCGAGCACTGAGCACCCAGCACCCTGAGTACTGAGCACCAAGCACACCGAGCACTGAGCACCCAGCACCGTGAGCACTGAGCCCCCAGCACCCCGAGCACTGAGCACCCAGCACCCTGAGTACTGAGCACCCAGCACCCTGAGTACTGAGCACCCACCACTCTGAGCGCTGAGTACCCAGCACCCTGAGCACTGAGCACCCAGCACCCTGAGCACTGAGCACACAGCACCCTGAGCACTGAGCACCCAGCACCCTGAGTACTGAGCACTGAGCACCCAGCACCCTGAGCACTGAGCACCCAGCACCCGTGTACTGAGCACCCAGCACCCTGAGTACTGAGCACCCAGCACCCTGAGTACTGAGCACACAGCACCCCGAGTACTGAGCACCCAGCACCCCGAGTACTGAGCACCCAGCACCCTGAGCACTGAGCACCCAGCATCCCGAGCACTGAGCACCCAGCACCCTGAGTACTGAGCACCCAGCGCCCCGAGCACTGAGCACCCAGCACCCTGAGCACTGAGCACCCAGCACCCTGAGTACTGAGCACCCAGCACCCTGAGCACTGAGCACCCAGCACCCTGAGCACTGAGCACTGAGCACCCTGAGCACTGAGTACTGAGCACTGAGCACCCTGAGCACTGAGCACCCAGCACCCCGAGTACTGAGCACCCAGCACACCGAGCACTGAGCACCCAGCGCCCCGAGCACTGAGCACCCAGCACCCCGAGCACTGAGCACTGAGCACCCAGCACCCCGAGTACTGAGCAGTGAGCACCCTGAGCACTGAGCACCCAGCACCCCGAGTACTGAGCACTGAGTACCCTGAGTACTGAGCACCCAGCACCCTGAGCACTGAGTACCCAGCACCTTGAGCACTGAGCACCCAGCACCCTGAGCACTGAGCACCCAGCACCCTGAGCACTGAGCACCCAGCACCCTGAGTACTGAGCACTGAGCACCCAGCACCCCGAGCACTGAGCACCCAGCACCCTGAGTACTGAGCACTGAGCACCCAGCACCCCGAGCACTGAGCACCCAGCACCCTGAGCACTGAGCACCCTACACCCGAGTACTGAGCACCCAGCACCCTGAGTACTGAGCACCCAGCACCCTGAGTACTGAGCACCCAGCACCCCGAGTACTGAGCACGAAGCACCCTGAGTACTGAGCACCCAGCACCCTGAGCACTGAGCACCCAGCATCCCGAGCACTGAGCACCCAGCACCCTGAGTACTGAGCACCCAGCACCCTGAGCACTGAGCACCCAGCACCCTGAGCACTGAGCACCCAGCACCCTGAGCACTGAGCACCCAGCACCCTGAGTAGTGAGCACCCAACGTACTGAGCACCGAGCACCCCGAGTACTGAGCACCCAGCACCCTGAGTACTGAGCACCGAGCACCCTGAGCACTGAGCACCCAGCACCTTGAGTACTGAGCTCCGAGCACCCTGAGCACTGAGCACACAGCGCCCCGAGCACCGAGCACCCTGAGCACTGAGCACCCAGCACCCTGAGTACTGAGCACCCTGCACGCTGAGCAATGAGCACCCTGAGTACTGAGCACACAGCACCTTGAGCACTGAGCACCCAGCACCCAGAGTACTGAGCACCCAGCACCCTGAGTACTAAGCACCAAGCACCCTGAGTACTGAGCACCCAGCACCCTGAGCACTGAACACACAGCACCCTGAGTACTGAGCACCTCGAGCACTGAGCACCCAGCACCCTGAGTACTGAGCACCGAGCACCCCGAGGACTGAGCACCCAGCACCCTGAGCACTGAGCACACAGCACCCTGAGCACTGAGCACCCAGCACACTGAGTACAGAGCACTGAGCGCCCAGCACCCCGAGCACTGAGCACTCAGCACCCTGAGTACTGAGCACCGAGCACCCCGAGCACTGAGCACCCAGCACCCTGAGTACTGAGATCCGAGCACCCCGAACACTGAGCACCCTGAGCACTGAGCACCGAGCACCCTGAGCACTGAGTACCCAGCACCCTGAGCACTGAGCACACAGCACCCTGAGCACTGAGCACCCAGCACCCTGAGCACTGAGCACCCAGCACCCTGATTACTGAGCACTGAGCACCCAGCACCCCAAGCACTGAGCACCCAGCACCCCGAGTACTGAGCACTGAGCACCCTGAGTACTGAGCAACCAGCACCCTGAGCACTGAGTACCCCGCACCCTGAGCACTGAGCACCCAGCACCCTGAGCACTGAGCACCCAGTACCCTGAGCACTGAGCACCCAGCACCCTGAGTACTGAGCACTGACCACCCAGCACCCCGAGCACTGAGCTCCCAGCACCCTGAGTACTGAGCACTGAGCACCCAGCAACCCGAGCACTGAGCACCCAGCACCCTGAGCACTGAGCACCCACCACCCGAGTACTGAGCACCCAGCATCCTGGGTACTGAGCACCCAGCACCCTGAGTACTGAGCACCCAGCACCCCGAGCACTGAGCACCCAGCACCCTGAGCACTGAGCACCCACCACCCGAGTACTGAGCACCCAGCACCCTGGGTACTGAGCACCCAGCACCCTGAGTACTGAGCACCCAGCACCCTGAGCACTGAGCACTGAGCACCCTGATCACTGAGTACTGAGCACCGAGCACACCGAGAACTGAGCACCCAGCACCCCGAGTACTGAGCACCCAGCACCCTGAGTACTGAGCACCCAGCACCCCGAGCACTGAGCACCCAGCACCCTGAGCACTTAGCACCCAGCACCCTGAGTACTGAGCACTGAGCACCCAGCACACCGAGCACTGAGCACCCAGCACCCTGAGTACTGAGCACTGAGGACCCAGCACCCCGAGCACTGAGCACCCAGCACCCTGAGCACTGAACACCCAGGACCCTGAGCACTGAGCACCCAGCACCCTGAGTACTGAGCACTGAGCACCCAGCACCCCGAGCAATGAGCACCCAGCACCCTGAGTACTGAGCACTGAGCACCCAGCACCCTGAGCACTGAGCACACAGCACCCTGAGCACTGAGCACCCAGCACCCGAGTACTGAGCACCCAGCACCCTGAGTACTGAGCACGCAGCACCCTGAGTACTGAGCACACAGAACCCTGAGTACTGAGCACCCAGAACCCCGAGCACTGAGCCCCCAGCACCCCGAGTACTGAGTACCCAGCACCCTGAGTACTGAGCACCCAGCACCCTGAGCACTGAGCACCCAGCACCCTGAGCACTGAGCACCCAGCACCCTGAGCACTGAGCACCCAGCACCCTGAGTAGTGAGCACCCAACGTACTGAGCACCGAGCACCCCGAGTACTGAGCACCCAGCACCCTGAGTACTGAGCACCGAGCACCCTGAGCACTGAGCACCCAGCACCTTGAGTACTGAGCTCCGAGCACCCTGAGCACTGAGCACACAGCGCCCCGAGCACCGAGCACCCTGAGCACTGAGCACCCAGCACCCTGAGTACTGAGCACCCTGCACCCTGAGCAATGAGCACCCTGAGTACTGAGCACACAGCACCTTGAGCACTGAGCACCCAGCACCCAGAGTACTGAGCACCCAGCACCCTGAGTACTAAGCACCAAGCACTCTGAGTACTGAGCACCCAGCACCCTGAGCACTGAACACACAGCACCCTGAGTACTGAGCACCTCGAGCACTGAGCACCCAGCACCCTGAGTACTGAGCACCGAGCACCCCGAGCACTGAGCACCCAGCACCCTGAGCACTGAGCACACAGCACCCTGAGCACTGAGCACCCAGCACACTGAGTACAGAGCACTGAGCGCCCAGCACCCCGAGCACTGAGCACTCAGCACCCTGAGTACTGAGCACCGAGCACCCCGAGCACTGAGCACCCAGCACCCTGAGTACTTAGATCCGAGCACCCCGAACACTGAGCACCCTGAGCACTGAGCACCGAGCACCCTGAGCACTAAGTACCCAGCACCCTGAGCACTGAGCACACAGCACCCTGAGCACTGAGCACCCAGCACCCTGAGCACTGAGCACCCAGCACCCTGATTACTGAGCACTGAGCACCCAGCACCCCAAGCACTGAGCACCCAGCACCCCGAGTACTGAGCACTGAGCACCCTGAGTACTGAGCAACCAGCACCCTGAGCACTGAGTACCCCGCACCCTGAGCACTGAGCACCCAGCACCCTGAGCACTGAGCACCCAGCACCCTGAGCACTGAGCACCCAGCACCCTGAGTACTGAGCACTGACCACCCAGCACCCCGAGCACTGAGCTCCCAGCACCCTGAGTACTGAGCACTGAGCACCCAGCAACCCGAGCACTGAGCACCCAGCACCCTGAGCACTGAGCACCCACCACCCGAGTACTGAGCACCCAGCATCCTGGGTACTGAGCACCCAGCACCCTGAGTACTGAGCACCCAGCACCCCGAGCACTGAGCACCCAGCACCCTGAGCACTGAGCACCCACCACCCGAGTACTGAGCACCCAGCACCCTGGGTACTGAGCACCCAGCACCCTGAGTACTGAGCACCCAGCACCCTGAGCACTGAGCACTGAGCACCCTGATCACTGAGTACTGAGCACCGAGCACACCGAGAACTGAGCACCCAGCACCCGGAGTACTGAGCACCCAGCACCCTGAGTACTGAGCACCCAGCACCCCGAGCACTGAGCACCCAGCACCCTGAGCACTTAGCACCCAGCACCCTGAGTACTGAGCACTGAGCACCCAGCACACCGAGCACTGAGCACCCAGCACCCTGAGCACTGAACACCCAGCACCCTGAGCACTGAGCACCCAGCACCCTGAGTACTGAGCACTGAGCACCCAGCACCCCGAGCAATGAGCACCCAGCACCCTGAGTACTGAGCACTGAGCACCCAGCACCCTGAGCACTGAGCACACAGCACCCTGAGCACTGAGCACCCAGCACCCGAGTACTGAGCACCCAGCACCATGAGTACTGAGCACGCAGCACCCTGAGTACTGAGCACCCAGAACCCTGAGTACTGAGCACCCAGAACCCCGAGCACTGAGCCCCCAGCACCCCGAGTACTGAGTACCCAGCACCCTGAGTACTGAGCACCCAGCACCCTGAGCACTGAGCACCCAGCACCCCGAGCACAGAGCACCCAGCACCCTGAGTACTGAGCACACAGCACCCTGAGCACTGAGCACCCAGCACCCTGAGCACTGAGCACCCAGCACCCTGAGTACTGAGCACCCAGCACCCTGAGTACTGAGCACTGAGCACACAGCACCCCGAGCACTGAGCACCCAGCACCCTGAGTACTGAGCACCGAGCACCCCGAGCACTGAGCACCCAGCACCCTGAGTACTGAGATCCGAGCACCCTGAACACTGAGCACCCTGAGCACTGAGCACCGAGCACCCTGTGCACTGAGTACCCAGCACCCTGAGCACTGAGCACCCAGCACCCTGAGCACTGAGCACCCAGCACCCTGAGCACTGAGCACCCAGCACCCTGAGCACTGAGCACCCAGCACCCTGAGTACTGAGCACTGAGCACCCTGAGTACTGAGCACCCAGCACCCTGAGCACTGAGTACCCAGCACCCTGAGCACTGAGCACCCAGCACCCTGAGCACTGAGCACCCAGCACCCAGAGTACTGAGCACTGAGCACCCAGCATCCCGAGCACTGAGCACCCAGCACCCTGAGTACTGAGCACTGAGCACCCAGCACCCCGAGCACTGAGCACCCAGCACCCTGAGCACTGAGCACCCACCACTCTGAGTACTGAGCACCCAGCACCCTGAGTACTGAGCACCCAGCACCCTGAGTACTGAGCACCCAGCACCTCGAGTACTGAGCACCCAGCACCCTGAGTACTGAGCACCCAGCACCCTGAGCACTGAACACCCAGCACCCCGAGCACTGAGCACCCAGCACACTGAGTACTGAGCACCCAGCACCCTGAGCACTGAGCACCCAGCACCCTGAGCACTGAGCACCCAGCACCCTGAGTACTGAGCACTGAGCACCCTGATCACTGAGTACTGAGCACCGAGCACCCCGAAAACTGAGCACCCAGCACCCTGAGCACTGAGCACCCAGCACCCTGAGCACTGAGCACCCACTACCCTGAGTACTGAGCACTGAGCACCCAGCACCCCGGGCACAGAGCACCCAGCACCCTGAGTACTGAGCACTGAGCACCCAGCACCCCGAGCACTGAGCACCCAGCTCCCTGAGCACTGAGCACCCAGCACCCGAGTACTGAGCGCCCAGCACCCTGAGTACTGAGCACCCAGCACCCTGAGTACTGAGCACCCAGCACCCTGAGTACTGAGCACCCAGCTCCCCGAGCATTGAGCACCCAGCACCCCAAGTACTGAGCACCCAGCACACTTAGTACTGAGCACCCAGCACCCTGAGCACTGAGCACCCAGCACCCTGAGCACTGAGCACCCAGCACCCTGAGCACTGAGCACCCAGCACCCTGAGTAGTGAGCACCCAACGTACTGAGCACCGAGCACCCCGAGCACTGAGTACCCAGCACCCAGAGTACTGAGCACCGAGCACCCCGAGCACTGAGCACCCAGCACCCTGAGTACTGAGCTCCGAGCACCCCGAGCACTGAGCACCCAGCGCCCCGAGCACCGAGCACCCTGAGCACTGAGCACCCAGCACCCTGACTACTGAGCACCCAGCACCCTGAGCAATGAGCAACCTATGTACTGAGCACCCAGCACCTTGAGCACTGAGCACCGAGCACCCCGAGCACTGAGCACCCAGCACCCGGAGTACTGAGCACCCAGCACCCTGAGTACTAAGCACCGAGCACCCTGAGTACTGAGCACCCAGCACCCTGAGCACTGAACACACAGCACCCTGAGTACTTAGCACCTCGAGCACTGAGCACCCAGCACCCTGAGTACTGAGCACCAAGCACACCGAGCACTGAGCACCCAGCACCGTGAGCACTGAGCCCCCAGCACCCCGAGCACTGAGCACTCAGCACCCTGAGTACTGAGCACCCAGCACCCTGAGTACTGAGCACCCACCACTCTGAGCGCTGAGTACCCAGCACCCTGAGCACTGAGCACCCAGCACCCTGAGCACTGAGCACACAGCACCCTGAGCACTGAGCACCCAGCACCCTGAGTACTGAGCACTGAGCACCCAACACCCTGAGCACTGAGCACCCAGCAGCCTGAGTACTGAGCACTGAGCACCCAGCACCCTGAGCACTGAGCACCCAGCACCCGAGTACTGAGCACCCAGCACCCTGAGTACTGAGCACCCAGCACCCTGAGTACTGAGCACACAGCACCCCGAGTACTGAGCACCCAGCACCCCGAGTACTGAGCACCCAGCACCCTGAGCACTGAGCACCCAGCATCCCGAGCACTGAGCACCCAGCACCCTGAGTACTGAGCACCCAGCGCCCCGAGCACTGAGCACCCAGCACCCTGAGCACTGAGCACCCAGCACCCTGAGTACTGAGCACCCAGCACCCTGAGCACTGAGCACCCAGCACCCTGAGCACTGAGCACTGAGCACCCTGAGCACTGAGTACTGAGCACTGAGCACCCTGAGCACTGAGCACCCAGCACCCCGAGTACTGAGCACCCAGCACCCCGAGCACTGAGCACCCAGCGCCCCGAGCACTGAGCACCCAGCACCCCGAGCACTGAGCACTGAGCACCCAGCACCCCGAGTACTGAGCAGTGAGCACCCTGAGCACTGAGCACCCAGCACCCCGAGTACTGAGCACTGAGTACCCTGAGTACTGAGCACCCAGCACCCTGAGCACTGAGTACCCAGCACCTTGAGCACTGAGCACCCAGCACCCTGAGCACTGAGCACCCAGCACCCTGAGCACTGAGCACCCAGCACCCTGAGTACTGAGCACTGAGCACCCAGCACCCCGAGCACTGAGCACCCAGCACCCTGAGTACTGAGCACTGAGCACCCAGCACCCCGAGCACTGAGCACCCAGCACCCTGAGCACTGAGCACCCTACAACCGAGTACTGAGCACCCAGCACCCTGAGTACTGAGCACCCAGCACCCTGAGTACTGAGCACCCAGCACCCCGAGTACTGAGCACGAAGCACCCTGAGTACTGAGCACCCAGCACCCTGAGCACTGAGCACCCAGCATCCCGAGCACTGAGCACCCAGCACCCTGAGTACTGAGCACCCAGCACCCTGAGCACTGAGCACCCAGCACCCTGAGCACTGAGCACCCAGCACCCTGAGCACTGAGCACCCAGCACCCTGAGTAGTGAGCACCCAACGTACTGAGCACCGAGCACCCCGAGTACTGAGCACCCAGCACCCTGAGTACTGAGCACCGAGCACCCTGAGCACTGAGCACCCAGCACCTTGAGTACTGAGCTCCGAGCACCCTGAGCACTGAGCACACAGCGCCCCGAGCACCGAGCACCCTGAGCACTGAGCACCCAGCACCCTGAGTACTGAGCACCCTGCACCCTGAGCAATGAGCACCCTGAGTACTGAGCACACAGCACCTTGAGCACTGAGCACCCAGCACCCAGAGTACTGAGCACCCAGCACCCTGAGTACTAAGCACCAAGCACCCTGAGTACTGAGCACCCAGCACCCTGAGCACTGAACACACAGCACCCTGAGTACTGAGCACCTCGAGCACTGAGCACCCAGCACCCTGAGCACTGAGCACACAGCACCCTGAGCACTGAGCACCCAGCACACTGAGTACAGAGCACTGAGCGCCCAGCACCCCGAGCACTGAGCACTCAGCACCCTGAGTACTGAGCACCAAGCACCCCGAGCACTGAGCACCCAGCACCCTGAGTACTGAGATCCGAGCACCCCGAACACTGAGCACCCTGAGCACTGAGCACCGAGCACCCTGAGCACTGAGTACCCAGCACCCTGAGCACTGAGCACACAGCACCCTGAGCACTGAGCACCCAGCACCCTGAGCACTGAGCACCCAGCACCCTGATTACTGAGCACTGAGCACCCAGCACCCCAAGCACTGAGCACCCAGCACCCCGAGTACTGAGCACTGAGCACCCTGAGTACTGAGCAACCAGCACCCTGAGCACTGAGTACCCCGCACCCTGAGCACTGAGCACCCAGCACCCTGAGCACTGAGCACCCAGCACCCTGAGCACTGAGCACCCAGCACCCTGAGTACTGAGCACTGACCACCCAGCACCCCGAGCACTGAGCTCCCAGCACCCTGAGTACTGAGTACTGAGCACCCAGCAACCCGAGCACTGAGCACCCAGCACCCTGAGCACTGAGCACCCACCACCCGAGTACTGAGCACCCAGCATCCTGGGTACTGAGCACCCAGCACCCTGAGTACTGAGCACCCAGCACCCCGAGCACTGAGCACCCAGCACCCTGAGCACTGAGCACCCACCACCCGAGTACTGAGCACCCAGCACCCTGGGTACTGAGCACCCAGCACCCTGAGTACTGAGCACCCAGCACCCTGAGCACTGAGCACTGAGCACCCTGATCACTGAGTACTGAGCACCGAGCACACCGAGAACTGAGCACCCAGCACCCGGAGTACTGAGCACCCAGCACCCTGAGTACTGAGCACCCAGCACCCCGAGCACTGAGCACCCAGCACCCTGAGCACTTAGCACCCAGCACCCTGAGTACTGAGCACTGAGCACCCAGCACACCGAGCACTGAGCACCCAGCACCCTGAGTACTGAGCACTGAGGACCCAGCACCCCGAGCACTGAGCACCCAGCACCCTGAGCACTGAACACCCAGCACCCTGAGCACTGAGCACCCAGCACCCTGAGTACTGAGCACTGAGCACCCAGCACCCCGAGCAATGAGCACCCAGCACCCTGAGTACTGAGCACTGAGCACCCAGCACCCTGAGCACTGAGCACACAGCACCCTGAGCACTGAGCACCCAGCACCCGAGTACTGAGCACCCAGCACCCTGAGTACTGAGCACGCAGCACCCTGAGTACTGAGCACCCAGAACCCTGAGTACTGAGCACCCAGCACCCCGAGCACTGAGCCCCCAGCACCCCGAGTACTGAGTACCCAGCACCCTGAGTACTGAGCACCCAGCACCCTGAGCACTGAGCACCCAGCACCCCGAGCACAGAGCACCCAGCACCCTGAGTACTGAGCACCCAGCACCCTGAGCACTGAGCACCCAGCACCCTGAGCACTGAGCACCCAGCACCCTGAGTACTGAGCACCCAGCACCCTGAGTACTGAGCACTGAGCACCCAGCACCCCGAGCACTGAGCACCCAGCACCCTGAGTACTGAGCACCGAGCACCCCGAGCACTGAGCACCCAGCACCCTGAGTACTGAGATCCGAGCACCCTGAACACTGAGCACCCTGAGCACTGAGCACCGAGCACCCTGTGCACTGAGTACCCAGCACCCTGAGCACTGAGCACCCAGCACCCTGAGCACTGAGCACCCAGCACCCTGAGCACTGAGCACCCAGCACCCTGAGCACTGAGCACCCAGCACCCTGAGTACTGAGCACTGAGCACCCTGAGTACTGAGCACCCAGCACCCTGAGCACTGAGTACCCAGCACCCTGAGCACTGAGCACCCAGCACCCTGAGCACTGAGCACCCAGCACCCAGAGTACTGAGCACTGAGCACCCAGCATCCCGAGCACTGAGCACCCAGCACCCTGAGTACTGAGCACTGAGCACCCAGCACCCCGAGCACTGAGCACCCAGCACCCTGAGCACTGAGCACCCACCACTCTGAGTACTGAGCACCCAGCACCCTGAGTACTGAGCACCCAGCACCCTGAGCACTGAGCACCCAGCACCTCGAGTACTGAGCACCCAGCACCCTGAGTACTGAGCACCCAGCACCCTGAGCACTGAACACCCAGCACCCCGAGCACTGAGCACCCAGCACACTGAGTACTGAGCACCCAGCACCCTGAGCACTGAGCACCCAGCACCCTGAGCACTGAGCACCCAGCACCCTGAGTACTGAGCACTGAGCACCCTGATCACTGAGTACTGAGCACCGAGCACCCCGAAAACTGAGCACCCAGCACCCTGAGCACTGAGCACCCAGCACCCTGAGCACTGAGCACCCACCACCCTGAGTACTGAGCACTGAGCACCCAGCACCCCGGGCACAGAGCACCCAGCACCCTGAGTACTGAGCACTGAGCACCCAGCACCCCGAGCACTGAGCACCCAGCTCCCTGAGCACTGAGCACCCAGCACCCGAGTACTGAGCGCCCAGCACCCTGAGTACTGAGCACCCAGCACCCTGAGTACTGAGCACCCAGCACCCTGAGTACTGAGCACCCAGCTCCCCGAGCATTGAGCACCCAGCACCCCAAGTACTGAGCACCCAGCACACTTAGTACTGAGCACCCAGCACCCTGAGCACTGAGCACCCAGCACCCTGAGCACTGAGCACCCAGCACCCTGAGCACTGAGCACCCAGCACCCTGAGTAGTGAGCACCCAACGTACTGAGCACCGAGCACCCCGAGCACTGAGTACCCAGCACCCAGAGTACTGAGCACCGAGCACCCCGAGCACTGAGCACCCAGCACCCTGTGTACTGAGCTCCGAGCACCCCGAGCACTGAGCACCCAGCGCCCCGAGCACCGAGCACCCTGAGCACTGAGCACCCAGCACCCTGACTACTGAGCACCCAGCACCCTGAGCAATGAGCAACCTATGTACTGAGCACCCAGCACCTTGAGCACTGAGCACCGAGCACCCCGAGCACTGAGCACCCAGCACCCGGAGTACTGAGCACCCAGCACCCTGAGTACTAAGCACCGAGCACCCTGAGTACTGAGCACCCAGCACCCTGAGCACTGAACACACAGCACCCTGAGTACTGAGCACCTCGAGCACTGAGCACCCAGCACCCTGAGTACTGAGCACCGAGCACACCGAGCACTGAGCACCCAGCACCGTGAGCACTGAGCCCCCAGCACCCCGAGCACTGAGCACCCAGCACCCTGAGTACTGAGCACCCAGCACCCTGAGTACTGAGCACCCAGCACTCTGAGCACTGAGTACCCAGCACCCTGAGCACTGAGCACCCAGCACCCTGAGCACTGAGCACACAGCACCCTGAGCACTGAGCACCCAGCACCCTGAGTACTGAGCACTGAGCACCCAGCACCCCGAGCACTGAGCACCCAGTACCCTGAGTACTGAGCACTGAGCACCCAGCACCCCGAGCACTGAGCACACAGCACCCTGATCACTGAGTACTGAGCACCGAGCACCCCGAGAACTGAGCACCCAGCACTCTGAGCACTGAGTACCCAGCACCCTGAGCACTGAGCACCCAGCACCCTGAGCACTGAGCACACAGCACCCTGAGCACTGAGCACCCAGCACCCTGAGCACTGAGCACACAGCACCCCGAGTACTGAGCACCCAGCACCCCGTGTACTGAGCACCCAGCACCCTGAGCACTGAGCACCCAGCATCCCGAGCACTGAGCACCCAGCACCCTGAGTACTGAGCACCCAGCACCCTGAGCACTGAGCACCCAACACCTTGAGTACTGAGCTCCGAGCACCGTGAGCACTGAGCACACAGCGCGACGAGCACCGAGCACCCTGAGCACTGAGAACCCAGCACCCTGAGTACTGAGCACCCTGCACCCTGAGCAATGAGCACCCTGAGTACTGAGCACACAGCACCTTGAGCACTGAGCACCCAGCACCCAGAGTACTGAGCACCCAGCACCCTGAGTACTAAGCACCAAGCACCCTGAGTACTGAGCACCCAGCACCCTGAGCACTGAACACACAGCACCCTGAGTACTGAGTACCTCGAGCACTGAGCACCCAGGACCCTGAGTACTGAGCACCGAGCACCCCGAGCACTGAGCACCCAGCACCCTGAGCACTGAGCACACAGCACCCTGAGCACTGAGCACCCAGCACCCTGAGTACTGAGCACTGAGCACCCAGCACCCCGAGCACTGAGCACTCAGCACCCTGAGTACTGAGCACCGAGCACCCCGAGCACTGAGGACCCAGCACCCTGAGTACTGAGATCCGAGCACCCCGAACACTGAGCACCCTGAGCACTGAGCACCGAGCACTCTGAGCACTGAGTACCCAGCACCCTGAGCACTGAGCACACAGCACCCTGAGCACTGAGCACCCAGCACCCTGAGCACTGAGCACCCAGCACCCTGATTACTGAGCACTGAGCACCCAGCACCCCAAGCACTGAGCACCCAGCACCCCGAGTACTGAGCACTGAGCACCCTGAGTACTGAGCACCCAGCACCCTGAGCACTGAGTACCCCGCACCCTGAGCACTGAGCACCCAGCACCCTGAGCACTGAGCACCCAGCACCCTGAGCACTGAGCACCCAGCACCCTGAGTACTGAGCACTGACTACCCAGCACCCCGAGCACTGAGTTCCCAGCACCCTGAGTACTGAGCACTGAGCACCCAGCAACCCGAGCACTGAGCACCCAGCACCCTGAGCACTGAGCACCCACCACCCGAGTACTGAGCACCCAGCACCCTGGGTACTGAGCACCCAGCACCCTGAGTACTGAGCACCCAGCACCCTGAGCACTGAGCACTGAGCACCCTGATCACTGAGTATTGAGCACCGAGCACACCGAGAACTGAGCACCCAGCACCCGGAGTACTGAGCACCCAGCACCCTGAGTACTGAGCACCCAGCACCCCGAGCACTGAGCACCCAGCACCCTGAGCACTTAGCACCCAGCACCCTGAGTACTGAGCACTGAGCACCCAGCACACCGAGCACTGAGCACCCAGCACCCTGAGTACTGAGCAATGAGGACAAAGCACCCCGAGCACTGAGCACCCAGCACCCTGAGCACTGAACACCCAGCACCCTGAGCACTGAGCACCCAGCACCCTGAGTACTGAGCACTGAGCACCCAGCACCCCGAGCAATGAGCACCCAGCACCCTGAGTACTGAGCACTGAGCACCCAGCACCCTGAGCACTGAGCACACAGCACCCTGAGCACTGAGCACCCAGCACCCGAGTACTGAGCACCCAGCACCCTCAGTACTGAGCACGCAGCACCCTGAGTACTGAGCACCCAGCACCCTGAGTACTGAGCACCCAGCACCCCGAGCACTGAGCCCCCAGCACCCCGAGTACTGAGTACCCAGCACCCTGAGTACTGAGCACCCAGCACCCTGAGCACTGAGCACCCAGCACCCCGAGCACTGAGCACCCAGCACCCTGAGTACTGAGCACCCAGCACCCTTAGCACTGAGCACCCAGCACCCTGAGCACTGAGCACCCAGCACCCTGAGTACTGAGCACCCAGCACCCTGAGTACTGAGCACTGAGCACCCAGCACCCCGAGCACTGAGCACCCAGCACCCTGAGTACTGAGCACCGAGCACCCCGAGCACTGAGCACCCAGCACCCTGAGTACTGAGATCTGAGCACCCTGAACACTGAGCACCCTGAGCACTGAGCACCGAGCACCCTGAGCACTGAGTACCCAGCACCCTGAGCACTGAGCACCCAGCACCCTGAGCACTGAGCACCCAGCACCCTGAGCACTGAGCACCCAGCACCCTGAGTACTGAGCACTGAGCACCCTGAGTACTGAGCACCCAGCACCCTGAGCACTGAGAACCCAGCACCCTGAGCACTGAGCACCCAGCACCCTGAGCACTGAGCACCCAGCACCCAGAGTACTGAGCACTGAGCACCCAGCATCCCGAGCACTGAGCACCCAGCACCCTGAGTACTGAGCACTGAGCACCCAGCACCCCGAGCACTGAGCACCCAGCACCCTGAGCACTGAGCACCCACCACTCTGAGTACTGAGCACCCAGCACCCTGAGTACTGAGCACCCAGCACCCTGAGTACTGAGCACCCAGCACCTCGAGTACTGAGCACCCAGCACCCTGAGTACTGAGCACCCAGCACCCTGAGCACTGAACACCCAGCACCCCGAGCACTGAGCACCCAGCACACTGAGTACTGAGCACCCAGCACCCTGAGCACTGAGCACCCAGCACCCTGAGCACTGAGCACCCAGCACCCTGAGTACTGAGCACTGAGCACCCTGATCACTGAGTACTGAGCACCGAGCACCCCGAGAACTGAGCACCCAGCACCCTGAGCACTGAGCACCCAGCACCCTGAGCACTGAGCACCCACCACCCTGAGTACTGAGCACTGAGCACCCAGCACCCCGGGCACTGAGCACCCAGCACCCTGAGTACTGAGCACTGAGCACCCAGCACCCCGAGCACTGAGCACCCAGCTCCCTGAGCACTAAGCACCCAACACCCGAGTACTGAGCGCCCAGCACCCTGAGTACTGAGCACCCAGCACCCTGAGTACTGAGCACCCAGCACCCTGAGTACTGAGCACCCAGCTCCCCGAGCATTGAGCACCCAGCACCCCAAGTACTGAGCACCCAGCACACTTAGTACTGAGCACCCAGCACGCTGAGCACTGAGCACCCAGCACCCTGAGCACTGAGCACCCAGCACCCTGAGCACTGAGCACCCAGCACCCTGAGTAGTGAGCACCCAACGTACTGAGCACCGAGCACCCCGAGCACTGAGTACCCAGCACCCAGAGTACTGAGCACCGAGCACCCCGAGCACTGAGCACCCAGCACCCTGAGTACTGCGCTCCGAGCACCCCGAGCACTGAGCACCCAGCGCCCCGAGCACCGAGCACCCTGAGCACTGAGCACCCAGCACCCTGACTACTGAGCACCCAGCACCCTGAGCAATGAGCAACCTGAGTACTGAGCACCCAGCACCTTGAGCACTGAGCACCGAGCACCCCGAGCACTGAGCACCCAGCACCCGGAGTACTGAGCACCCAGCACCCTGAGTACTAAGCACCGAGCACCCTGAGTACTGAGCACCCAGCACCCTGAGCACTGAACACACAGCACCCTGAGTACTGAGCACCTCGAGCACTGAGCACCCAGCACCCTGAGTACTGAGCACCGAGCACACCGAGCACTGAGCACCCAGCACCGTGAGCACTGAGCCCCCAGCACCCCGAGCACTGAGCACCCAGCACCCTGAGTACTGAGCACCCAGCACCCTGAGTACTGAGCACCCAGCACTCTGAGCACTGAGTACCCAGCACCCTCAGCACTGAGCACCCAGCACCCTGAGCACTGAGCACACAGCACCCTGAGCACTGAGCACCCAGCACCCTGAGTACTGAGCACTGAGCACCCAGCACCCCGAGCACTGAGCACCCAGTACCCTGAGTACGGAGCACTGAGCACCCAGCACCCCGAGCACTGAGCACACAGCACCCTGAGCACTGAGCACCCAGCACCCGAGTACTGAGCACCCAGCACCCTGAGTACTGAGCACCCAGCACCCTGAGTACTGAGCACACAGCACCCCGAGTACTGAGCACCCAGCACCCCGTGTACTGAGCACCCAGCACCCTGAGCACTGAGCACCCAGCATCCCGAGCACTGAGCACCCAGCACCCTGAGTACTGAGCGCCCAGCGCCCCGAGCACTGAGCACCCAGCACCCTGAGCACTGAGCACCCAGCACCCTGAGTACTGAGCACCCAGCACCCTGAGTACTGAACACCCAGCACCCTGAGCACTGAGCACTGAGCACCCTGAGCACTGAGTACTGATTACTGAGCACCCTGAGCACTGAGCACCCAGCACCCCGAGTACTGAGCACCCAGCACCCCGAGCACTGAGCACACAGCGCCCCGAGCACTGAGCACGCAGCACCCCGAGCACTGAGCACCCAGCACCCCGAGTACTGAGCAGTGAGCACCCTGAGCACTGAGCACCCAGCACCCCGAGTACTGAGCACTGAGAACCCTGAGTACTGAGCACCCAGCACCCTGAGCACTGAGTACCCAGCACCTTGAGCACTGAGCACCCAGCACCCTGAGCACTGAGCACCCAGCACCCTGAGCACTGAGCACCCAGCACCCTGAGTACTGAGCACTGAGCACCCAGCACCCCGAGCACTGAACACCCAGCACCCTGAGTACTGAGCACTGAGCACCCAGCACCCCGAGCACTGAGCACCCAGCACCCTGAGCAATGAGCACCCAGCACCCGAGTACTGAGCACCCAGCACCCTGAGTACTGAGCACCCAGCACCCTGAGTACTGAGCACCCAGCACCCCGAGTACTGAGCACGAAGCACCCTGAGTAATGAGAACCCAGCACCCTAAGAACTGAGCACCCAGCACCCCGAGCACTGAGTACCCAGCACCCTGAGTACTGAGCACCCAGCACCCTGAGCACTGAGCACCCAGCACCCTGAGCTCTGAGCACCCAGCACCCTGAGCACTGAGCACCCAGCACCCTGAGTAGTGAGCAGCCAACGTACTGAGCACCGAGCACCCCGAGCACTGAGCACCCAGCTCCCTGAGTACTGAGCACCGAGCACCCTGAGCACTGAGCACCCAGCACCTTGAGTACTGAGCTCCGAGCACCCCGATCACTGAGCACCCAGCGCCCCGAGCACCGAGCACCCTGAGCACTGAGCACCCAGCACCCTGAGTACTGAGCACCCTGCACCCTGAACAATGAGCACCCTGAGTACTGAGCACCCAGCACCTTGAGCACTGAGCACCCAGCACCCGGAGTACTGAGCACCCAGCACCCTGAGTACTAAGCACCGAGCACCCTGAGTACTGAGCACCCAGCACCCTGAGCACTGAGCACCTCGAGCTCTGAGCACCCAGCACCCTGAGAACTGAGCACCGAGCACCCCGAGCACTGAGCACCCAGCACCATGAGCACTGTGCACACAGCACCCTGAGCACTGAGCACCCAGCACCCTGAGTACTGAGCACTGAGCACCCAGCACCCCGAGCACTGAGCACCCAGCACCCTGAGTACTGAGCACCGAGCACCCCGAGCACTGAGCACCCAGCACCCTGAGTACTGAGATCCGAGCACCCCGAACACTGAGCACCCTGAGCACTGAGCACCCAGTACCCTGAGTACTGAGCACCGAGCACCCCGAGCACTGAGTACCCAGCACCCTGAGCACTGAGCACCCAGCACCCTGAGCACTGAGCACCCAGCACCCCGAGCACTGAGCACCCAGCACCCCGAGTACTGAGCACTGAGCACCCTGAGTACTGAGCACCCAGCACCCTGAGCACTGAGTACCCCGCACCCTGAGCACTGAGCACCCAGCACCCTGAGCACTGAGCACCCAGCCCCCTGAGCACTGAGCACCCAGCACCCTGAGTACTGAGCACTGAGCACCCAGCACCCCGAGCACTTAGCACCCAGCACCCTGAGTACTGAGCACTGAGCACCCAGCAACCCTAGCACTGAGCACCCAGCACCCTGAGCACTGAGCACCCACCACCCGAGTACTGAGCACCCAGCACCCTGAGTACTGAGCACCCAGCACCCTGAGTACTGAGCACCCAGCACCCTGAGCACTGAGCACTGAGCACCCTGATCACTGAGTACTGAGCACCGAGCACCCCGAGCACTGAGCACCCAGCACCCTGAGTACTGAGCACTGAGCACCCTGAGCACTGAGCACCCAGCACCTTGAGTACTGAGCTCCGAGCACCCCGAGCACTGAGTACCCAGCGCCCCGAGCACAGAGCACCCTGAGCACTGAGCACCCAGCACCCTGAGTACTGAGCACCCTGCACCCTGAACAATGAGCACCCTGAGTACTGAGCACCCAGCACCTTGAGCACTGAGCACCCAGCACCCTGAGTACTGAGCACCGAGCACCCCGAGCACTGAGCACCCAGCACCCTGAGCACTGAGCACACAGCACCCTGATCACTGAGCACCCAGCACCCTGAGTACTGAGCACTGAGCACCCAGCACCCCGAGCACTGAGCACCCAGCACCCTGAGTACTGAGCACCGAGCACCCCGAGCACTGAGCACCCAGCACCCTGAGTACTGAGATCCGAGCACCCCGAACACTGAGCACCCTGAGCACTGAGCACCGAGCACCCTGAGCACTGTGTACACAGCACCCTGAGCACTGAGCACCCAGCACCCTGAGCACTGAGCACCCAGCACCCTGAGCACTGAGCACCCAGCACCCTGAGTACTGAGCACTGAGCACCCAGCACCCCGAGTACTGAGCACCCAGCACCCCGAGTACTGAGCACTGAGCACCCTGAGTACTGAGCACCCAGCACCCTGAGCACTGAGTACCCCGCACCCTGAGCACTGAGCACCCAGCACCCTGAGCACTGAGCACACAGCACCCTGAGCACTGAGCACCCAGCACCCTGAGTACTGAGCACTGAGCACCCAGCACCCCGAGCACTGAGCACCCAGCACCCTGAGTACTGAGCACTGAGCACCCAGCAACCCGAGCACTGAGCACCCAGCACCCTGAGCACTGAGCACCCACCACCCGAGTACTGAGCACCCAGCACCCTGAGTACTGAGCACCCAGCACCCTGAGTACTGAGCACCCAGCACCCTGAGCACTGAGCACTGTGCACCCTGATCACTGAGTACTGAGCACCGAGCACCCCGAGAACTGAGCACCCAGCACCCGGAGTACTGAGCACCCAGCACCCTGAGTACTGAGCACCCAGCACCCCGAGCACTGAGCACCCAGCACCCTGAGCACTTAGCACCCAGCACCCTGAGTACTGAGCACTGAGCACCCAGCACACCGAGCACTGAGCACCCAGCACCCTGAGTACTGAGCACCGAGCACCCCGAGCACTGAGCACCCAGCACCCTGAGCACTGAGCACACAGCACCCTGAGCACTGAGCACCCAGCACCCTGAGTACTGAGCACTGAGCACCCAGCACCCCGAGCAGTGAGCACCCAGCACCCTGAGTACTGAGCACCGAGCACCCCGAGCACTGAGCACCCAGCACCCTGAGTACTGAGATCCGAGCACCCCGAACACTGAGCACCCTGAGCACTGAGCACCGAGCACCCTGAGCACTGAGTACCCAGCACCCTGAGCACTGAGCACCCAGCACCCTGAGCACTGAGCACCCAGCACCCTGAGCACTGAGCACCCAGCACCCTGAGTACTGAGCACTGAGCACCCAGAACCCCGAGCACTGAGCACCCAGCACCCCGAGTACTGAGCAGTGAGCACCCTGAGTACTGAGCACCCAGCAACCTGAGCACTGAGTACCCCGCACCCTGAGCACTGAGCACGCAGCACCCTGAGCACTGAGCACCCAGCACCCTGAGTACTGAGCACTGAGCACCCAGCACCCCGAGCACTTAGCACCCAGCACCCTGAGTACTGAGCACTGAGCACCCAGCAACCCGAGCACTGAGCACCCAGCACCCTGAGCACTGAGCACCCACCACCCGAGTACTGAGCACCCAGCACCCTGAGTACTGAGCACCCAGCACCCTGAGTACTGAGCACCCAGCACCCTGAGCACTGAGCACTGAGCACCCTGATCACTGAGTACTGAGCACCGAGCACCCCGAGAACTGAGCAGCCAGCACCCGGAGTACTGAGCACCCAGCACCCTGAGTACTGAGCACCCAGCACCCCGAGCACTGAGCACCCAGCACCCTGAGCACTTAGCACCCAGCACCCTGAGTACTGAGCACTGAGCACCCAGCACACCGAGCACTGAGCACCCAGCACCCTGAGTACTGAGCACCGAGCACCCCGAGCACTGAGCACCCAGCACCCTGATCACTGAGCACACAGCACCCTGAGCACTGAGCACCCAGCACCCTGAGTACTGAGCACTGAGCACCCAGCACCCCGAGCACTGAGCACCCAGCACCCTGAGTACTGAGCACCGAGCACCTAGCACCCAGCACCCTGAGTACTGAGATCCGAGCACCCCGAACACTGAGCACCCTGAGCACTGAGCACCGAGCACCCTGAGCACTGCGTACCCAGCACCCTGAGCACTGAGCACCCAGCACCCTGAGCACTGAGCACCCAGCACCCTGAGCACTGAGCAACTAGCACCCTGAGTACTGAGCACTGAGCACCCAGCACCCCGAGCACTGAGCAACCAGCACCCCGAGTACTGAGCAGTGAGCACCCTGAGTACTGAGCACCCAGCAACCTGAGCACTGAGTACCCCGCACCCTGAGCACTGAGCACCCAGCACCCTGAGCACTGAGCACCCAGCACCCTGAGTACTGAGCACTGAGCACCCAGCACCCCGAGCATTTAGCACCCAGCACCCTGAGTACTGAGCACTGAGCACCCAGCAACCCGAGCACTGAGCACCCAGCACCCTGAGCACTGAGCACCCACCACCCGAGTACTGAGCACCCTGAGTACTGAGCACCGATCACCCTGAGCACTGAGCACCCAGCACCCTGAGTACTGAGCACGCAGCACCCTGAGTACTGAGCACCCAGCACCCTGAGTACTGAGCACCCAGCACCCCGAGCACTGTGCACCCAGCACCCCGAGTACTGAGTACCCAGCACACTGAGTACTGAGCACCCAGCGCCCTGAGCACTGAGAACCCAGCACCCCGAGCACTGAGCACCCAGCACCCTGAGTACTGAGCACCCAGCACCCTGAGCACTGAGCACCCAGCACCCTGAGAACTGAGCACCCAGCACCCTGAGTAATGAGCACCCAGCACCCTGAGTACTGAGCACTGAGCACCCAGCACCCCGAGCACTGAGCACCCAGCACCCTGAGTACTGAGCACCGAGCACCCCGAGCACTGAGCACCCAGCACCCTGAGTACTGAGATCCGAGCAACCCGAACAATGAGCACCCTGAGCACTGAGCACCGAGCACCCTGAGCACTGAGTACCCAGCACCCTGAGCACTGAGCACCCAGCACCCTGAGCACTGAGCACCCAGCACCCTGAACACTGAGCACCCAGCACCCTGAGTACTGAGCACTGAGCACCCAGCACCCCGAGCACTGAGCACCCAGCACCCCGAGTACTGAGCACTGAGCACCCTGAGTACTGAGCACCCAGCAACCTGAGCACTGAGTACCCCGCACCCTGAGCACTGAGCACCCAGCACCCTGAGCACTGAGCACCCAGCACCCTGAGTACTGAGCACTGAGCACCCAGCACCCCGAGCACTTAGCACCCAGCACCCTGAGTACTGAGCACTGAGCACCCAGCAACCCGAGCACTGAGCACCCAGCACCCTGAGCACTGAGCACCCACCACCCGAGTACTGAGCACCCAGCTCCCTGAGTACTGAGCACCCAGCACCCTGAGTACTGAGAACCCAGCACCCTGAGCACTGAGCACTGAGCACCCTGATCCCTGAGTACTGAGCACCGAGCACCCCGAGAACTGAGCACCCAGCACCCGGAGTACTGAGCACCCAGCACCCTGAGTACTGAGCACCCAGCACCCCGAGCACTGAGCACCCAGCACCCTGAGCACGTAGCACCCAGCACCCTGAGTACTGAGCACTGAGCACCCAGCACACCGAGCACTGAGCACCCAGCACACTGAGTACTGAGCAACGAGCACCCCGAGCACTGAGCACCCAGCACCCTGAGCACTGAGCACACAGCACCCTGAGCACTGAGCACCCAGCACCCTGAGAACTGAGCACTGAGCACCCAGCACCCTGAGAACTGAGCACCCAGCACCCTGAGTAATGAGCACCGAGCACCCCGAGCACTGAGCACCCAGCACCCTGAGTACTGAGATCCGAGCACCCCGAACACTGAGCACCCTGAGCACTGAGCACCGAGCACCCTGATCACTGAGTACCCAGCACCCTGAGCACTGAGCACCCAGCACCCTGAGCACTGAGCACCCAGCACCCTGAGCACTGAGCACCCAGCACCCTGAGTACTGAGCACTGAGCACACAGCACCCCGAGCACTGAGCACCCAGCACCCCGAATACTGAGCACTGAGCACCCTGAGTACTGAGCACCCAGCACACTGAGCACTGAGTACCCCGCACCCTGAGCACTGAGCACCCAGCACCCTGAGCACTGAGCACCCAGCACCCTGAGCACTGAGCACCCAGCACCCTGAGTACTGAGCACTGAGCACCCAGCACCCCGAGCACTTAGCACCCAGCACCCTGAGTACTGAGCACTGAGCACCCAGCAACCCGAGCACTGAGCACCCAGCACCCTGAGCACTGAGCACCCACCACCCGAGTACTGAGCACCGAGCACCCTGAGTACTGAGCACCCAGCACCCTGAGTACTGAGCACCCAGCACCCTGAGCAGTGAGCACTGAGCACCCTGATCACTGAGTACTGAGCACCGAGCACCCCGAGAACTGAGCACCCAGCACCCGGAGTACTGAGCACCCAGCACCCTGAGTACTGAGCACCCAGCACCCCGAGCACTGAGCACCAGGCACCCTGAGTACTGAGCACCCAGCACCCTGAGTACTGAGCACTGAGCACCCACCACCCGAGTACTGAGCACCCAGCACCCTGAGTACTGAGCACCCAGCACCCTGAGTACTGAGCACTGGGCACCCAGCACACCGAGCACTGAGCACCCAGCACCCTGAGTACTGAGCACTGAGCACCCAGCACCCCGAGCACTGAGCACCCAGCACCCTGAGCACTGAGCACCCAGCACCCTGAGCACTGAGCACCCAGCACCCTGAGTACTGAGCACTTAGCACCCAGCACCCCGGGCACTGAGCACCCAGCACCCTGAGTACTGAGCACTGAGCACCCAGCACGCTGAGCACTGAGCACACAGCACCCTGAGCACTGAGCACCCAGCACCCGAGTACTAAGCACCCAGCACCCTGAGTACTGAGCACGCAGCACCCTGAGTACTGAGCACCCAGCACCCTGAGTACTGAGCACCCAGCACCCTGAGCACTGAGCACCCAGCACCCCGAGTACTGAGTACCCAGCACCCTGAGTACTGAGCACCCAGCGCCCTGAGCACTGAGCACCCAGCACCCCGAGCACTGAGCACCCAGCACCCTGAGTACTGAGCACCCAGCACCCTGAGCACTGAGCACCCAGCACCCTGAGCACTGAGCACCCAGCACCCTGAGTACTGAGCACCCAGCACCCTGAGTTCTGAGCACTGAGCACCCAGCACCCCGAGCACTGAGCACCCAGCACCCTGAGTACTGAGCACCGAGCACCCCGAGCACTGAGCACCCAGCACCCTGAGTACTGAGATCTGAGCAACCCGAACAATGAGCACCCTGAGCACTGAGCACCGAGCACCCTGAGCACTGAGTACCCAGCACCCTGAGCACTGAGCACCCAGCACCCTGAGCACTGAGCACCCAGCACCCTGAGCACTGAGCACCCAGCACCCTGAGTACTGAGCACTGAGCACCCAGCACCCCGAGCACTGAGCACCCAGCACCCCGAGTACTGAGCACTGAGCACCCTGACTACTGAGCACCCAGCACCCTGAGCACTGAGTACCCAGCACCCTGAGCACTGAGCACCCAGCACCCTGAGCACTGAGCACCCAGCACCCTGAGTACTGAGCACTGAGCACCCAGCAACCCGAGCACTGAGCACCCAGCACCCTGAGTACTGAGCACCCAGCACCCCGAGCACTGAGCACCCAGCACCCTGAGCACTGAGCACCCAACACCCGAGTACTGAGCACCCAGCACCCTGAGTACTGAGCACCCAGCACCCTGAGTACTGAGCACCCAGCACCCCGAGTACTGAGCACCCAGCACCCTGAGTACTGAGCACCCAGCACCCTGAGCACTGAGCACCCAGCACCCCGAGCACTGAGCACCCAGCACACTGAGTACTGAGCACCCAGCACCCTGAGCACTGAGCACCCAGCACCCTGAGCACTGAGCACCCAGCACCCTGAGCACTGAGCACCCTGATCACTGAGTACTGAGCACCGAGCACCCCGAGAACTGAGCACCCAGCACCCGGAGTACTGAGCACCCAGCACCCTGAGTACTGAGCACCCAGCACCCTGAGCACTGAGCACCTAGCACCCTGAGCACTGAGCACCCAGCACCCTGAGTACTGAGCACTGAGCACCCAGCACACCGAGCACTGAGCACCCAGCACCCTGAGTACTGAGCACTGAGCACCCAGCACCCCGAGCACTGAGCACCCAGCACCCTGAGCACTGAGCACCCAGCACCCTGAGCACTGAGCACCCAGCACCCTGAGTACTGAGCACTGAGCACCCAGCACCCCGGGCACTGAGTACCCAGCACCCTGAGTACTTAGCACTGAGCACCCAGCACCCCGAGCACTGAGCACCCAGCACCCTGAGCACTGAGCACCCAGCACCCGAGTACTGAGCACCCAGCACCGCGAGCACTGAGCACCCAGCACTCCGAGTACTGAGCACCCAGCACCCTGAGTACTGAGCACCCAGCACCCTGAGCACTGAGCACCCAGCACCCCGAGAACTGAGCACCCAGCACCCTGAGTACTGAGCACCCAGCACCCTGAGCACTGAGCACCCAGCACCCTGAGCACTGAGCACCCAGCAAACTGAGCACTGAGCACCCAGCACCCTGAGTAGTGAGCACCCAACGTACTGAGCACCGAGCACCCCGAGCACTGAGCACCCAGCACCCTGAGTACTGAGAACCGAGCACCCCGAGCACTGAGCACCCAGCACCCTGAGCATTGAGCACCCAGCACCCTGAGTACTGAGCACTGAGCACCCAGCACCCCGAGCACTTAGCACCCAGCACCCTGAGTACTGAGCACTGAGCACCCAGCAACGCGAGCACTGAGCACCCAGCACCCTGAGCACTGAGCACCCACCACCCGAGTACTGAGCACCCAGCTCCCTGAGTACTGAGCACCCAGCACCCTGAGTACTGAGCACCCAGCACCCTGAGCACTGAGCACTGAGCACCCTGATCACTGAGTACTGAGCACCGAGCACCCCGAGAACTGAGCACCCAGCACCCGGACTACTGAGCACACAGCACCCTGAGTACTGAGCACCCAGCACCCCGAGCACTGAGCACCCAGCACCCTGAGCACTTAGCACCCAGCACCCTGAGTACTGAGCACTGAGCACCCAGCACACCGAGCACTGAGCACCCAGCACCCTGAGTACTGAGCACCGAGCACCCCGAGCACTGAGCACCCAGCACCCTGAGCACTGAGCACACAGCACCCTGAGCACTGAGCACCCAGCACCCTGAGAACTGAGCACTGAGCACCCAGCACCCCGAGCACTGAGCACCCAGCACCCTGAGTACTGAGCACCGAGCACCCCGAGCACTGAGCACCCAGCACCCTGAGTACTGAGATCCGAGCACCCCGAACACTGAGCACCCTGAGCACTGAGCACCGAGCACCCTGAGCACTGAGTACCCAGCACCCTGAGCACTGAGCACCCAGCACCCTGAGCACTGAGCACCCAGCACCCTGAGCACTGAGCACCCAGCACCCTGAGTACTGAGCACTGAGCACCCAGCACCCCGAGCACTGAGCACCCAGCACCCCGAGTACTGAGCACTGAGCACCCTGAGTACTGAGCACCCAGCACCCTGAGCACTGAGTACCCCGCACCCTGAGCACTGAGCACCCAGCACCCTTAGCACTGAGCACCCAGCACCTTGAGCACTGAGCACCCAGCACCCTGAGTACTGAGCACTGAGCACCCAGCACCCCGAGCACTTAGCTCCCAGCACCCTGAGTACTGAGCACTGAGCACCCAGCAACCCGAGCACTGAGCACCCAGCACCCTGAGCACTGAGCACCCACCACCCGAGTACTGAGCACCGAGCACCCTGAGTACTGAGCACCCAGCACCCTGAGTACTGAGCACCCAGCACCCTGAGCACTGAGCACTGAGCACCCTGATCACTGAGTACTGAGCACCGAGCACCCCGAGAACTGAGCACCCAGCACCCGGAGTACTGAGCACCCAGCACCCTGAGTACTGAGCACCAAGCACCCCGAGCACTGAGCACCAGGCACCCTGAGTTCTGAGCACCCAGCACCCTGAGTACTGAGCACTGAGCACCCACCACCCGAGTACTGAGCACCCAGCACCCTGAGTACTGAGCACAGAGCACCCTGAGTACTGAGCACTGAGCACCCAGCACATCGAGCACTGAGCACCCAGCACCCTGAGTACTGAGCACTGAGCACCCAGCACCCCGAGCACTGAGCACCCAGCACCCTGAGCACTGAGCACCCAGCACCCTGAGCACTGAGCACCCAGCACCCTGAGTACTGAGCACTGAGCACCCAGCACCCCGGGCACTGAGCACCCAGCACCCTGAGTACTGAGCACTGAGCACCCAGCACCCTGAGCACTGAGCACACAGCACCCTGAGCACTGAGCACCCAGCACCCGAGTACTAAGCACCCAGCACCCTGAGTACTGAGCACGCAGCACCCTGAGTACTGAGCACCCAGCACCCTGAGTACTGAGCACCCAGCACCCCGAGCACTGAGCACCCAGCACCCCGAGTACTGAGTACCCAGCACCCTGAGTACTGAGCACCCAGCGCCCTGAGCACTGAGCACCCAGCACCCCGAGCACTGAGCACCCAGCACCCTGAGTACTGAGCACCCAGCACCCTGAGCACTGAGCACCCAGCACCCTGAGCACTGAGCACCCAGCACCCTGAGTACTGAGCACCCAGCACCCTGATTACTGAGCACTGAGCACCAAGCACCCCGAGCACTGAGCACCCAGCACCCTGAGTACTGAGCACCGAGCACCCCGAGCACTGAGCACCCAGCACCCTGAGTACTGAGATCCGAGCAACCCGAACAATGAGCACCCTGAGCACTGAGCACCGAGCACCCTGAGCACTGAGTACCCAGCACCCTGAGCACTGAGCACCCAGCACCCTGAGCACTGAGCACCCAGCACCCTGAGCACTGAGCACCCAGCACCCTGAGTACTGAGCACTGAGCACCCAGCACCCCGAGCACTGAGCACCCAGCACCCCGAGTACTGAGCACTGAGCACCCTGAGTACTGAGCACCCAGCACCCTGAGCACTGAGTACCCAGCACCCTGAGCACTGAGCACCCAGCACCCTGAGCACTGAGCACCCAGCACCCTGAGTACTGAGCACTGAGGACCCAGCACCCCGAGCACTGAGCACCCAGCACCCTGAGTACTGAGCACTGAGCACCCAGCACCCCGAGCACTGAGCACCCAGGACCCTGAGCACTGAGCACCCAACACCCGAGTACTGAGCACCCAGCACCCTGAGTACTGAGCACCCAGCACCCTGAGTACTGAGCACCCAGCACCCTGAGCACTGAGCACCCAGCACCCCGAGCACTGAGCACCCAGCACACTGAGTACTGAGCACCCAGCACCCTGAGCACTGAGCACCCAGCACCCTGAGCACTGAGCACCCAGCACCCTGAGCACTGAGCACCCAACACCCGAGTACTGAGCACCCAGCACCCTGAGTACTGAGCACCCAGCACCCTGAGTACTGAGCACCCAGCACCCTGAGTACTGAGCACTGAGCACCCAGCACACCGAGCACTGAGCACCCAGCACCCTGAGTACTGAGCACTGAGCACCCAGCACCCCGAGCACTGAGCACCCAGCACCCTGAGCACTGAGCACCCAGCACCCTGAGCACTGAGCACCCAGCACCCTGAGTACTGAGCACTGAGCACCCAGCACCCCGGGCACTGAGCACCCAGCACCCTGAGTACTTAGCACTGAGCACCCAGCACCCCGAGCACTGAGCACCCAGCACCCTGAGCACTGAGCACCCAGCACCCGAGTACTGAGCACCCAGCACCGCGAGCACTGAGCACCCAGCACTCCGAGTACTGAGCACCCAGCACCCTGAGTACTGAGCACCCAGCACCCTGAGCACTGAGCACCCAGCACCCCGAGCACTGAGCACCCAGCACCCTGAGTACTGAGCACCCAGCACCCTGAGCACTGAGCACCCAGCACCCTGAGCACTGAGCACCCAGCAAACTGAGCACTGAGCACCCAGCACCCTGAGTAGTGAGCACCCAACGTACTGAGCACCGAGCACCCCGAGCACTGAGCACCCAGCACCCTGAGTACTGAGAACCGAGCACCCCGAGCACTGAGCACCCAGCACCCTGAGTACTGAGCTCCAAGCACCCTGAGCACTGAGCACCCAGCGCCCCGAGCACCGAGCACCCTGAGCACTGAGCACCCAGCACCCTGACTACTGAGCACCCAGCACCCTGAGCAATGAGCAACCTGAGTACTGAGCACCCAGCACCTTGAGCACTGAGCACCGAGCACCCCGAGCACTGAGCACCCAGCACCCTGAGTACTAAGCACCCAGCACCCTGAGTACTGAGCACCCAGCACCCTGAGCACTGAACACACAGCACCCTGAGTACTGAGCACCTCGAGCACTGAACACCCAGCACCCTGAGTACTGAGCACCGAGCACCCCGAGCACTGAGCACCCAGCACCGTGAGCACTGAGCACCCAGCACCCCGAGAACTGAGCACCCAGGACCCTGAGTACTGAGCACCCAGCACCCTGAGTACTGAGCACCCAGCACCCTGAGCACTGAGTACCCAGCACCCTGAGCACTGAGCACCCAGCACCCTGAGCACTGAGCACACAGCACCCTGAGCACTGAGCACTGAGCACCCATCACCCCGAGTACTGAGCACTGAGCAATCAGCACCCCGAGCACTGAGCACCCAGCACACTGAGTAATGAGCACTGAGCACCCAGCACCCGAGTACTTAGCACCAAGCACCCTGAGTACTGAGCACCCACCACCCTGAGTACTGAGCACCCAGCACCCCGAGTACTGAGCACCCAGCACCCTGAGTACTGAGCACCCAGCACCCTGAGCACTGAGCACCCAACACCCCGAGCACTGAGCACCCAGCACCCTGAGTACTGAGCACCCAACGTACTGAGCACCGAGCACCCCGAGCACTGAGCACCCAGCACCCTGAGTACTGAGCACCCAGCACCCTGAGCACTGAGCACCCAGCACCCTGAGTACTGAGCTCCGAGCACCCCGAGCACTGAGCACCCAGCGCCCCGAGCACCGAGCACCCTGAGCACTGAGCACCCAGCACCCTGAGTACTGAGAACCCTGCACCCTGAGCAATGAGCACAGTGAGTACTGAGCACCTAGCACCTTGAGCACTGAGCACCCAGCATCCGGAGTACTGAGCACCCAGCACACTGAGTACTAAGCACCGAGCACCCTGAGTACTGAGCACCCAGCACCCTGAGCACTGCACACACAGCACCCTGAGTACTGAGCACCTCGAGCACTGAGCACCCAGCACCCTGAGTACTGAGCACCGAGCACCCCGAGCACTGAGCACCCAGCACCCCGAGCACTGTGCACCCAGCACCCCGAGTACTGAGTACCCAGCACACTGAGTACTGAGCACCCAGCGCCCTGAGCACTGAGAACCCAGCACCCCGAGCACTGAGCACCCAGCACCCTGAGTACTGAGCACCCAGCACCCTGAGCACTGAGCACCCAGCACCCTGAGAACTGAGCACCCAGCACCCTGAGTAATGAGCACCCAGCACCCTGAGTACTGAGCACTGAGCACCCAGCACCCCGAGCACTGAGCACCCAGCACCCTGAGTACTGAGCACCGAGCACCCCGAGCACTGAGCACCCAGCACCCTGAGTACTGAGATCCGAGCAACCCGAACAATGAGCACCCTGAGCACTGAGCACCGAGCACCCTGAGCACTGAGTACCCAGCACCCTGAGCACTGAGCACCCAGCACCCTGAGCACTGAGCACCCAGCACCCTGAGCACTGAGCGCCCAGCACCCTGAGTACTGAGCACTGAGCACCCAGCACCCCGAGCACTGAGCACCCAGCACCCCGAGTACTGAGCACTGAGCACCCTGAGTACTGAGCACCCAGCAACCTGAGCACTGAGTACCCCGCACCCTGAGCACTGAGCACCCAGCACCCTGAGCACTGAGCACCCAGCACCCTGAGTACTGAGCACTGAGCACCCAGCACCCCGAGCACTTAGCACCCAGCACCCTGAGTACTGAGCACTGAGCACCCAGCAACCCGAGCACTGAGCACCCAGCACCCTGAGCACTGAGCACCCACCACCCGAGTACTGAGCACCCAGCTCCCTGAGTACTGAGCACCCAGCACCCTGAGTACTGAGCACCCAGCACCCTGAGCACTGAGCACTGAGCACCCTGATCCCTGAGTACTGAGCACCGAGCACCCCGAGAACTGAGCATCCAGCACCCGGAGTACTGAGCACCCAGCACCCTGAGTACTGAGCACCCAGCACCCCGAGCACTGAGCACCCAGCACCCTGAGCACGTAGCACCCAGCACCCTGAGTACTGAGCACTGAGCACCCAGCACACCGAGCACTGAGCACCCAGCACACTGAGTACTGAGCACCGAGCACCCCGAGCACTGAGCACCCAGCACCCTGAGCACTGAGCACACAGCACCCTGAGCACTGAGCACCCAGCACCCTGAGAACTGAGCACTGAGCACCCAGCACCCTGAGCACTGAGCACCCAGCACCCTGAGTAATGAGCACCGAGCACCTCGAGCACTGAGCACCCAGCACCCTGAGTACTGAGATCCGAGCACCCCGAACACTGAGCACCCTGAGCACTGAGCACCGAGCACCCTGAGCACTGAGTACGCAGCACCCTGAGCACTGAGCACCCAGCACCCTGAGCACTGAGCACCCAGCACCCTGAGCACTGAGCACCCAGCACCCTGAGTACTGAGCACTGAGCACCCAGCACCCCGAGCACTGAGCACCCAGCACCCCGAGTACTGAGCACTGAGCACCCTGAGTACTGAGCACCCAGCACACTGAGCACTGAGTACCCCGCACCCTGAGCACTGAGCACCCAGCACCCTGAGCACTGAGCACCCAGCACCCTGAGCACTGAGCACCCAGCACCCTGAGTACTGAGCACTGAGCACCCAGCACCCCGAGCACTTAGCACCCAGCACCCTGAGTACTGAGCACTGAGCACCCAGCAACCCGAGCACTGAGCACCCAGCACCCTGAGCACTGAGCACCCACCACCCGAGTACTGAGCACCGAGCACCCTGAGTACTGAGCACCCAGCACCCTGAGTACTGAGCACCCAGCACCCTGAGCAGTGAGCACTGAGCACCCTGATCACTGAGTACTGAGCACCGAGCACCCCGAGAACTGAGCACCCAGCACCCGGAGTACTGAGCACCCAGCACCCTGAGTACTGAGCACCCAGCACCCCGAGCACTGAGCACCAGGCACCCTGAGTACTGAGCACCCAGCACCCTGAGTACTGAGCACTGAGCACCCACCACCCGAGTACTGAGCACCCAGCACCCTGAGTACTGAGCACCCAGCAACCTGAGTACTGAGCACTGGGCACCCAGCACACCGAGCACTGAGCACCCAGCACCCTGAGTACTGAGCACTGAGCACCCAGCACCCCGAGCACTGAGCACCCAGCACCCTGAGCACTGAGCACCCAGCACCCTGAGCACTGAGCACCCAGCACCCTGAGTACTGAGCACTGAGCACCCAGCACCCCGGGCACTGAGCACCCAGCACCCTGAGTACTGAGCACTGAGCACCCAGCACGCTGAGCACTGAGCACACAGCACCCTGAGCACTGAGCACCCAGCACCCGAGTACTAAGCACCAAGCACCCTGAGTACTGAGCACGCAGCACCCTGAGTACTGAGCACCCAGCACCCTGAGTACTGAGCACCCAGCACCCTGAGCACTGAGCACCCAGCACCCCGAGTACTGAGTACCCAGCACCCTGAGTACTGAGCACCCAGCGCCCTGAGCACTGAGCAGCCAGCACCCCGAGCACTGAGCACCCAGCACCCTGAGTACTAAGCACCCAGCACCCTGAGCACTGAGCACCCAGCACCCTGAGCACTGAGCACCCAGCACCCTGAGTACTGAGCACCCAGCACCCTGAGTTCTGAGCACTGAGCACCCAGCACCCCGAGCACTGAGCACCCAGCACCCTGAGTACTGAGCACCGAGCACCCCGAGCACTGAGCACCCAGCACCCTGAGTACTGAGATCCGAGCAACCCGAACAATGAGCACCCTGAGCACTGAGCACCGAGCACCCTGAGCACTGAGTACCCAGCACCCTGAGCACTGAGCACCCAGCACCCTGAGCACTGAGCACCCAGCACCCTGAGCACTGAGCACCCAGCACCCTGAGTACTGAGCACTGAGCACCCAGCACCCCGAGCACTGAGCACCCAGCACCCCGAGTACTGAGCACTGAGCACCCTGAGTACTGAGCACCCAGCACCCTGAGCACTGAGTACCCAGCACCCTGAGCACTGAGCACCCAGCACCCTGAGCACTGAGCACCCAGCACCCTGAGTACTGAGCACTGAGCACCCAGCAACCCGAGCACTGAGCACCCAGCACCCTGAGTACTGAGCACTGAGCACCCAGCACCCCGAGCACTGAGCACCCAGCACCCTGAGCACTGAGCACCCAACACCCGAGTACTGAGCACCCAGCACCCTGAGTACTGAGCACCCAGCACCCTGAGTACTGAGCACCCAGCACCCCGAGTACTGAGCACCCAGCACCCTGAGTACTGAGCACCCAGCACCCTGAGCACTGAGCACCCAGCACCCCGAGCACTGAGCACCCAGCACACTGAGTACTGAGCACCCAGCACCCTGAGCACTGAGCACCCAGCACCCTGAGCACTGAGCACCCAGCACCCTGAGCACTGAGCACCCTGATCACTGAGTACTGAGCACCGAGCACCCCGAGAACTGAGCACCCAGCACCCGGAGTACTGAGCACCCAGCACCCTGAGTACTGAGCACCCAGCACCCTGAGCACTGAGCACCCAGCACCCTGAGCACTGAGCACCCAGCACCCTGAGTACTGAGCACTGAGCACCCAGCACACCGAGCACTGAGCACCCAGCACCCTGAGTACTGAGCACTGAGCACCCAGCACCCCGAGCACTGAGCACCCAGCACCCTGAGCACTGAGCACCCAGCACCCTGAGCACTGAGCACCCAGCACCCTGAGTACTGAGCACTGAGCACCCAGCACCCCGGGCACTGAGTACCCAGCACCCTGAGTACTTAGCACTGAGCACCCAGCACCCCGAGCACTGAGCACCCAGCACCCTGAGCACTGAGCACCCAGCACCCGAGTACTGAGCACCCAGCACCGCGAGCACTGAGCACCCAGCACTCCGAGTACTGAGCACCCAGCACCCTGAGTACTGAGCACCCAGCACCCTGAGCACTGAGCACCCAGCACCCCGAGCACTGAGCACCCAGCACCCTGAGTACTGAGCACCCAGCACCCTGAGCACTGAGCACCCAGCACCCTGAGCACTGAGCACCCAGCAAACTGAGCACTGAGCACCCAGCACCCTGAGTAGTGAGCACCCAACGTACTGAGCACCGAGCACCCCGAGCACTGAGCACCCAGCACCCTGAGTACTGAGAACCGAGCACCCCGAGCACTGAGCACCCAGCACCCTGAGCACTGAGCACCCAGCACCCTGAGTACTGAGCACTGAGCACCCAGCACCCCGAGCACTTAGCACCCAGCACCCTGAGTACTGAGCACTGAGCACCCAGCAACGCGAGCACTGAGCACCCAGCACCCTGAGCACTGAGCACCCACCACCCGAGTACTGAGCACCCAGCTCCCTGAGTACTGAGCACCCAGCACCCTGAGTACTGAGCACCCAGCACCCTGAGCACTGAGCACTGAGCACCCTGATCACTGAGTACTGAGCACCGAGCACCCCGAGAACTGAGCACCCAGCACCCGGACTACTGAGCACCCAGCACCCTGAGTACTGAGCACCCAGCACCCCGAGCACTGAGCACCCAGCACCCTGAGCACTTAGCACCCAGCACCCTGAGTACTGAGCACTGAGCACCCAGCACACCGAGCACTGAGCACCCAGCACCCTGAGTACTGAGCACCGAGCACCCCGAGCACTGAGCACCCAGCACCCTGAGCACTGAGCACACAGCACCCTGAGCACTGAGCACCCAGCACCCTGAGAACTGAGCACTGAGCACCCAGCACCCCGAGCACTGAGCACCCAGCACCCTGAGTACTGAGCACCGAGCACCCCGAGCACTGAGCACCCAGCACCCTGAGTACTGAGATCCGAGCACCCCGAACACTGAGCACCCTGAGCACTGAGCACCGAGCACCCTGAGCACTGAGTACCCAGCACCCTGAGCACTGAGCACCCAGCACCCTGAGCACTGAGCACCCAGCACCCTGAGCACTGAGCACCCAGCACCCTGAGTACTGAGCACTGAGCACCCAGCACCCCGAGCACTGAGCACCCAGCACCCCGAGTACTGAGCACTGAGCACCCTGAGTACTGAGCACCCAGCACCCTGAGCACTGAGTACCCCGCACCCTGAGCACTGAGCACCCAGCACCCTGAGCACTGAGCACCCAGCACCTTGAGCACTGAGCACCCAGCACCCTGAGTACTGAGCACTGAGCACCCAGCACCCCGAGCACTTAGCACCCAGCACCCTGAGTACTGAGCACTGAGCACCCAGCAACCCGAGCACTGAGCACCCAGCACCCTGAGCACTGAGCACCCACCACCCGAGTACTGAGCACCGAGCACCCTGAGTACTGAGCACCCAGCACCCTGAGTACTGAGCACCCAGCACCCTGAGCACTGAGCACTGAGCACCCTGATCACTGAGTACTGAGCACCGAGCACCCCGAGAACTGAGCACCCAGCACCCGGAGTACTGAGCACCCAGCACCCTGAGTACTGAGCACCAAGCACCCCGAGCACTGAGCACCAGGCACCCTGAGTACTGAGCACCCAGCACCCTGAGTACTGAGCACTGAGCACCCACCACCCGAGTACTGAGCACCCAGCACCCTGAGTACTGAGCACCCAGCACCCTGAGTACTGAGCACTGAGCACCCAGCACATCGAGCACTGAGCACCCAGCACCCTGAGTACTGAGCACTGAGCACCCAGCACCCCGAGCACTGAGCACCCAGCACCCTGAGCACTGAGCACCCAGCACCCTGAGCACTGAGCACCCAGCACCCTGAGTACTGAGCACTGAGCACCCAGCACCCCGGGCACTGAGCACCCAGCACCCTGAGTACTGAGCACTGAGCACCCAGCACCCTGACCACTGAGCACACAGCACCCTGAGCACTGAGCACCCAGCACCCGATTACTAAGCACCCAGCACCCTGAGTACTGAGCACGCAGCACCCTGAGTACTGAGCACCCAGCACCCTGAGTACTGAGCACCCAGCACCCCGAGCACTGAGCACCCAGCACCCCGAGTACTGAGTACCCAGCACCCTGAGTACTGAGCACCCAGCGCCCTGAGCACTGAGCACCCAGCACCCCGAGCACTGAGCACCCAGCACCCTGAGTACTGAGCACCCAGCACCCTGAGCACTGAGCACCCAGCACCCTGAGCACTGAGCACCCAGCACCCTGAGTACTGAGCACCCAGCACCCTGAGTACTGAGCACTGAGCACCAAGCACCCCGAGCACTGAGCACCCAGCACCCTGAGTACTGAGCACCGAGCACCCCGAGCACTGAGCACCCAGCACCCTGAGTACTGAGATCCGAGCAACCCGAACAATGAGCACCCTGAGCACTGAGCACCGAGCACCCTGAGCACTGAGTACCCAGCACCCTGAGCACTGAGCACCCAGCACGTTAGCACTGAGCACCCAGCACCCTGAGCACTGAGCACCCAGCACCCTGAGTACTGAGCACTGAGCACCCAGCACCCCGAGCACTGAGCACCCAGCACCCCGAGTACTGAGCACTGAGCACCCTGAGTACTGAGCACCCAGCACCCTGAGCACTGAGTACCCAGCACCCTGAGCACTGAGCACCCAGCACCCTGAGCACTGAGCACCCAGCACCCTGAGTACTGAGCACTGAGCACCCAGCACCCCGAGCACTGAGCACCCAGCACCCTGAGTACTGAGCACTGAGCACCCAGCACCCCGAGCACTGAGCACCCAGCACCCTGAGCACTGAGCACCCAACACCCGAGTACTGAGCACCCAGCACCCTGAGTACTGAGCACCCAGCACCCTGAGTACTGAGCACCCAGCACCCTGAGCACTGAGCACCCAGCACCCCGAGCACTGAGCACCCAGCACACTGAGTACTGAGCACCCAGCACCCTGAGCACTGAGCACCCAGCACCCTGAGCACTGAGCACCCAGCACCCTGAGCACTGAGCACCCAACACCCGAGTACTGAGCACCCAGCACCCTGAGTACTGAGCACCCAGCACCCTGAGTACTGAGCACCCAGCACCCTGAGTACTGAGCACTGAGCACCCAGCACACCGAGCACTGAGCACCCAGCACCCTGAGTACTGAGCACTGAGCACCCAGCACCCCGAGCACTGAGCACCCAGCACCCTGAGCACTGAGCACCCAGCACCCTGAGCACTGAGCACCCAGCACCCTGAGTACTGAGCACTGAGCACCCAGCACCCCGGGCACTGAGCACCCAGCACCCTGAGTACTTAGCACTGAGCACCCAGCACCCCGAGCACTGAGCACCCAGCACCCTGAGCACTGAGCACCCAGCACCCGAGTACTGAGCACCCAGCACCGCGAGCACTGAGCACCCAGCACTCCGAGTACTGAGCACCCAGCACCCTGAGTACTGAGCACCCAGCACCCTGAGCACTGAGCACCCAGCACCCCGAGCACTGAGCACCCAGCACCCTGAGTACTGAGCACCCAGCACCCTGAGCACTGAGCACCCAGCACCCTCAGCACTGAGCACCCAGCAAACTGAGCACTGAGCACCCAGCACCCTGAGTAGTGAGCACCCAACGTACTGAGCACCGAGCACCCCGAGCACTGAGCACCCAGCACCCTGAGTACTGAGAACCGAGCACCCCGAGCACTGAGCACCCAGCACCCTGAGTACTGAGCTCCAAGCACCCTGAGCACTGAGCACCCAGCGCCCCGAGCACCGAGCACCCTGAGCACTGAGCACCCAGCACCCTGACTACTGAGCACCCAGCACCCTGAGCAATGAGCAACCTGAGTACTGAGCACCCAGCACCTTGAGCACTGAGCACCGAGCACCCCGAGCACTGAGCACCCAGCACCCTGAGTACTAAGCACCGAGCACCCTGAGTACTGAGCACCCAGCACCCTGAGCACTGAACACACAGCACCCTGAGTACTGAGCACCTCGAGCACTGAACACCCAGCACCCTGAGTACTGAGCACCGAGCACCCCGAGCACTGAGCACCCAGCACCGTGAGCACTGAGCACCCAGCACCCCGAGAACTGAGCACCCAGGACCCTGAGTACTGAGCACCCAGCACCCTGAGTACTGAGCACCCAGCACCCTGAGCACTGAGTACCCAGCACCCTGAGCACTGAGCACCCAGCACCCTGAGCACTGAGCACACAGCACCCTGAGCACTGAGCACTGAGCACCCATCACCCCGAGTACTGAGCACTGAGCACCCAGCACCCCGAGCACTGAGCACCCAGCACACTGAGTAATGGGCACTGAGCACCCAGCACCCGAGTACTTAGCACCAAGCACCCTGAGTACTGAGCACCCACCACCCTGAGTACTGAGCACCCAGCACCCCGAGTACTGAGCACCCAGCACCCTGAGTACTGAGCACCCAGCACCCTGAGCACTGAGCACCCAGCACCCCGAGCACTGAGCACCCAGCACCCTGAGTACTGAGCACCCAACGTACTGAGCACCGAGCACCCCGAGCACTGAGCACCCAGCACCCTGAGTACTGAGCACCCAGCACCCTGAGCACTGAGCACCCAGCACCCTGAGTACTGAGCTCCGAGCACCCCGAGCACTGAGCACCCAGCGCCCCGAGCACCGAGCACCCTGAGCACTGAGCACCCAGCACCCTGAGTACTGAGAACCCTGCACCCTGAGCAATGAGCACAGTGAGTACTGAGCACCTAGCACCTTGAGCACTGAGCACCCAGCATCCGGAGTACTGAGCACCCAGCACCCCGAGTACTGAGCACTGAGCACCCTGAGTACTGAGCACCCAGCACCCTGAGCACTGAGTACCCAGCACCCTGAGCACTGAGCACCCAGCACCCTGAGCACTGAGCACCCAGCACCCTGAGTACTGAGCACTGAGCACCCAGCACCCCGAGCACTGAGCACCCAGCACCCTGAGTACTGAGCACTGAGCACCCAGCACCCCGAGCACTGAGCACCCAGCACCCTGAGCACTGAGCACCCAACACCCGAGTACTGAGCACCCAGCACCCTGAGTACTGAGCACCCAGCACCCTGAGTACTGAGCACCCAGCACCCTGAGCACTGAGCACCCAGCACCCCGAGCACTGAGCACCCAGCACACTGAGTACTGAGCACCCAGCACCCTGAGCACTGAGCACCCAGCACCCTGAGCACTGAGCACCCAGCACCCTGAGCACTGAGCACCCAACACCCGAGTACTGAGCACCCAGCACCCTGAGTACTGAGCACCCAGCACCCTGAGTACTGAGCACCCAGCACCCTGAGTACTGAGCACTGAGCACCCAGCACACCGAGCACTGAGCACCCAGCACCCTGAGTACTGAGCACTGAGCACCCAGCACCCCGAGCACTGAGCACCCAGCACCCTGAGCACTGAGCACCCAGCACCCTGAGCACTGAGCACCCAGCACCCTGAGTACTGAGCACTGAGCACCCAGCACCCCGGGCACTGAGCACCCAGCACCCTGAGTACTTAGCACTGAGCACCCAGCACCCCGAGCACTGAGCACCCAGCACCCTGAGCACTGAGCACCCAGCACCCGAGTACTGAGCACCCAGCACCGCGAGCACTGAGCACCCAGCACTCCGAGTACTGAGCACCCAGCACCCTGAGTACTGAGCACCCAGCACCCTGAGCACTGAGCACCCAGCACCCTGAGCACTGAGCACCCAGCACCCTGAGTACTGAGCACCCAGCACCCTGAGCACTGAGCACCCAGCACCCTGAGCACTGAGCACCCAGCAAACTGAGCACTGAGCACCCAGCACCCTGAGTAGTGAGCACCCAACGTACTGAGCACCGAGCACCCCGAGCACTGAGCACCCAGCACCCTGAGTACTGAGAACCGAGCACCCCGAGCACTGAGCACCCAGCACCCTGAGTACTGAGCTCCAAGCACCCTGAGCACTGAGCACCCAGCGCCCCGAGCACCGAGCACCCTGAGCACTGAGCACCCAGCACCCTGACTACTGAGCACCCAGCACCCTGAGCAATGAGCAACCTGAGTACTGAGCACCCAGCACCTTGAGCACTGAGCACCGAGCACCCCGAGCACTGAGCACCCAGCACCCTGAGTACTAAGCACCGAGCACCCTGAGTACTGAGCACCCAGCACCCTGAGCACTGAACACACAGCACCATGAGTACTGAGCACCTCGAGCACTGAACACCCAGCACCCTGAGTACTGAGCACCGAGCACCCCGAGCACTGAGCACCCAGCACCGTGAGCACTGAGCACCCAGCACCCCGAGAACTGAGCACCCAGGACCCTGAGTACTGAGCACCCAGCACCCTGAGTACTGAGCACCCAGCACCCTGAGCACTGAGTACCCAGCACCCTGAGCACTGAGCACCCAGCACCCTGAGCACTGAGCACACAGCACCCTGAGCACTGAGCACTGAGCACCCATCACCCCGAGTACTGAGCACTGAGCACCCAGCACCCCGAGCACTGAGCACCCAGCACACTGAGTAATGGGCACTGAGCACCCAGCACCCGAGTACTTAGCACCAAGCACCCTGAGTACTGAGCACCCACCACCCTGAGTACTGAGCACCCAGCACCCCGAGTACTGAGCACCCAGCACCCTGAGTACTGAGCACCCAGCACCCTGAGCACTGAGCACCCAGCACCCCGAGCACTGAGCACCCAGCACCCTGAGTACTGAGCACCCAACGTACTGAGCACCGAGCACCCCGAGCACTGAGCACCCAGCACCCTGAGTACTGAGCACCCAGCACCCTGAGCACTGAGCACCCAGCACCCTGAGTACTGAGCTCCGAGCACCCCGAGCACTGAGCACCCAGCGCCCCGAGCACCGAGCACCCTGAGCACTGAGCACCCAGCACCCTGAGTACTGAGAACCCTGCACCCTGAGCAATGAGCACAGTGAGTACTGAGCACCTAGCACCTTGAGCACTGAGCACCCAGCATCCGGAGTACTGAGCACCCAGCACACTGAGTACTAAGCACCGAGCACCCTGAGTACTGAGCACCCAGCACCCTGAGCACTGCACACACAGCACCCTGAGTACTGAGCACCTCGAGCACTGAGCACCCAGCACCCTGAGTACTGAGCACCGAGCACCCCGAGCACTGAGCACCCAGCACCGCGAGCACTGAGCACATAGCACCCCGAGCACTGAGCACCCAGCACCCTGAGTACTGAGCACCCAGCACCCTGAGTACTGAGCACCCAACACCCTGAGCACTGAGTACCCACCACCCTGAGCACTGAGCACCCAGCACCCTGAGCACTGAGCACACAGCACCCTGAGCACTGAGCACCCAGCACCCTGAGTACTGAGCACTGAGCACCCAGCACCCCGAGCACTGAGCACCCAGCACCCTGAGTACTGAGCACCGAGCATCCCGAGCACTGAGCACCCAGCACCCTGAGTACTGAGCTCCGAGCACCCCGAGCACTGAGCACCCTGAGCACTGAGCACCGAGCACCCTGAGCACTGAGCACCCAGCACCCCGAGCACTGAGCACCCAGCACCCTGAGTACTGAGCACTGAGCACCCAGCACCCCGAGGACTGAGCACCCAGCACCCTGAGTACTGAGCACTGAGCACCCAGCACCCTGAGTACTGAGCACTGAGCACCCAGCACCCTGAGCACTGAGCACCCAGCACCCTGAGCACTGAGCACCCAGCACCCTGAGTACTGAGCACCCAGCACCCTGAGTACTGAGCACCCAGCACCCCGAGCACTGAGCACCCAGCACCCTGAGCACTGAGCACCCAGCACCCTGTGCACTGAGCATCCAGCACCCCGAGCACTGAGCACTCAGCACCCTGAGTACTGAGCACTGACCACCCAGCACCCCGTGCAGTGAGCACCCAGCACCCTGAGTAATGAGCTCTGAGCACCCAGCACCCTGAACACTGAGCACCCAGCACCCTGAGCACTGAGCACATAGCACCCGAGTACTGAGCACCCAGCACCCTGTGTACTGAGCACCCAGCACCCCGAGCACTGAACACCCAGCAGCCTGAGCACTGAGCACCGAGCACCCCGAGCACTGAGCACCCAGCACCCTGTGTACTGAGCACCGAGCACCCCGAGCAATGAGCACCCAGCACCCTGAGTACTGAGCACGGAGCACCCTGAGTACTGTGCACCCAGCACCCTGAGCACTTAGCACCCAGCACCCTGAGTACTCTGCACCCAGCACCCTGAGCACTGAACACACAGCACCCTGAGTACTGAGCACCTCGAGCACTGAACACCCAGCACCCTGAGTACTGAGCACCGAGCACCCCGAGCACTGAGCACCCAGCACCGTGAGCACTGAGCACCCAGCACCCCGAGAACTGAGCACCCAGGACCCTGAGTACTGAGCACCCAGCACCCTGAGTACTGAGCACCCAGCACCCTGAGCACTGAGTACCCAGCACCCTGAGCACTGAGCACCCAGCACCCTGAGCACTGAGCACACAGCACCCTGAGCACTGAGCACTGAGCACCCATCACCCCGAGTACTGAGCACTGAGCACCCAGCACCCCGAGCACTGAGCACCCAGCACACTGAGTAATGGGCACTGAGCACCCAGCACCCGAGTACTTAGCACCAAGCACCCTGAGTACTGAGCACCCACCACCCTGAGTACTGAGCACCCAGCACCCCGAGTACTGAGCACCCAGCACCCTGAGTACTGAGCACCCAGCACCCTGAGCACTGAGCACCCAGCACCCCGAGCACTGAGCACCCAGCACCCTGAGTACTGAGCACCCAACGTACTGAGCACCGAGCACCCCGAGCACTGAGCACCCAGCACCCTGAGTACTGAGCACCCAGCACCCTGAGCACTGAGCACCCAGCACCCTGAGTACTGAGCTCCGAGCACCCCGAGCACTGAGCACCCAGCGCCCCGAGCACCGAGCACCCTGAGCACTGAGCACCCAGCACCCTGAGTACTGAGAACCCTGCACCCTGAGCAATGAGCACAGTGAGTACTGAGCACCTAGCACCTTGAGCACTGAGCACCCAGCATCCGGAGTACTGAGCACCCAGCACCCCGAGTACTGAGCACTGAGCACCCTGAGTACTGAGCACCCAGCACCCTGAGCACTGAGTACCCAGCACCCTGAGCACTGAGCACCCAGCACCCTGAGCACTGAGCACCCAGCACCCTGAGTACTGAGCACTGAGCACCCAGCACCCCGAGCACTGAGCACCCAGCACCCTGAGTACTGAGCACTGAGCACCCAGCACCCCGAGCACTGAGCACCCAGCACCCTGAGCACTGAGCACCCAACACCCGAGTACTGAGCACCCAGCACCCTGAGTACTGAGCACCCAGCACCCTGAGTACTGAGCACCCAGCACCCTGAGCACTGAGCACCCAGCACCCCGAGCACTGAGCACCCAGCACACTGAGTACTGAGCACCCAGCACCCTGAGCACTGAGCACCCAGCACCCTGAGCACTGAGCACCCAGCACCCTGAGCACTGAGCACCCAACACCCGAGTACTGAGCACCCAGCACCCTGAGTACTGAGCACCCAGCACCCTGAGTACTGAGCACCCAGCACCCTGAGTACTGAGCACTGAGCACCCAGCACACCGAGCACTGAGCACCCAGCACCCTGAGTACTGAGCACTGAGCACCCAGCACCCCGAGCACTGAGCACCCAGCACCCTGAGCACTGAGCACCCAGCACCCTGAGCACTGAGCACCCAGCACCCTGAGTACTGAGCACTGAGCACCCAGCACCCCGGGCACTGAGCACCCAGCACCCTGAGTACTTAGCACTGAGCACCCAGCACCCCGAGCACTGAGCACCCAGCACCCTGAGCACTGAGCACCCAGCACCCGAGTACTGAGCACCCAGCACCGCGAGCACTGAGCACCCAGCACTCCGAGTACTGAGCACCCAGCACCCTGAGTACTGAGCACCCAGCACCCTGAGCACTGAGCACCCAGCACCCTGAGCACTGAGCACCCAGCACCCTGAGTACTGAGCACCCAGCACCCTGAGCACTGAGCACCCAGCACCCTGAGCACTGAGCACCCAGCAAACTGAGCACTGAGCACCCAGCACCCTGAGTAGTGAGCACCCAACGTACTGAGCACCGAGCACCCCGAGCACTGAGCACCCAGCACCCTGAGTACTGAGAACCGAGCACCCCGAGCACTGAGCACCCAGCACCCTGAGTACTGAGCTCCAAGCACCCTGAGCACTGAGCACCCAGCGCCCCGAGCACCGAGCACCCTGAGCACTGAGCACCCAGCACCCTGACTACTGAGCACCCAGCACCCTGAGCAATGAGCAACCTGAGTACTGAGCACCCAGCACCTTGAGCACTGAGCACCGAGCACCCCGAGCACTGAGCACCCAGCACCCTGAGTACTAAGCACCGAGCACCCTGAGTACTGAGCACCCAGCACCCTGAGCACTGAACACACAGCACCATGAGTACTGAGCACCTCGAGCACTGAACACCCAGCACCCTGAGTACTGAGCACCGAGCACCCCGAGCACTGAGCACCCAGCACCGTGAGCACTGAGCACCCAGCACCCCGAGAACTGAGCACCCAGGACCCTGAGTACTGAGCACCCAGCACCCTGAGTACTGAGCACCCAGCACCCTGAGCACTGAGTACCCAGCACCCTGAGCACTGAGCACCCAGCACCCTGAGCACTGAGCACACAGCACCCTGAGCACTGAGCACTGAGCACCCATCACCCCGAGTACTGAGCACTGAGCACCCAGCACCCCGAGCACTGAGCACCCAGCACACTGAGTAATGGGCACTGAGCACCCAGCACCCGAGTACTTAGCACCAAGCACCCTGAGTACTGAGCACCCACCACCCTGAGTACTGAGCACCCAGCACCCCGAGTACTGAGCACCCAGCACCCTGAGTACTGAGCACCCAGCACCCTGAGCACTGAGCACCCAGCACCCCGAGCACTGAGCACCCAGCACCCTGAGTACTGAGCACCCAACGTACTGAGCACCGAGCACCCCGAGCACTGAGCACCCAGCACCCTGAGTACTGAGCACCCAGCACCCTGAGCACTGAGCACCCAGCACCCTGAGTACTGAGCTCCGAGCACCCCGAGCACTGAGCACCCAGCGCCCCGAGCACCGAGCACCCTGAGCACTGAGCACCCAGCACCCTGAGTACTGAGAACCCTGCACCCTGAGCAATGAGCACAGTGAGTACTGAGCACCTAGCACCTTGAGCACTGAGCACCCAGCATCCGGAGTACTGAGCACCCAGCACACTGAGTACTAAGCACCGAGCACCCTGAGTACTGAGCACCCAGCACCCTGAGCACTGCACACACAGCACCCTGAGTACTGAGCACCTCGAGCACTGAGCACCCAGCACCCTGAGTACTGAGCACCGAGCACCCCGAGCACTGAGCACCCAGCACCGCGAGCACTGAGCACATAGCACCCCGAGCACTGAGCACCCAGCACCCTGAGTACTGAGCACCCAGCACCCTGAGTACTGAGCACCCAGCACCCTGAGCACTGAGTACCCACCACCCTGAGCACTGAGCACCCAGCACCCTGAGCACTGAGCACACAGCACCCTGAGCACTGAGCACCCAGCACCCTGAGTACTGAGCACTGAGCACCCAGCACCCCGAGCACTGAGCACCCAGCACCCTGAGTACTGAGCACCGAGCATCCCGAGCACTGAGCACCCAGCACCCTGAGTACTGAGCTCCGAGCACCCCGAGCACTGAGCACCCTGAGCACTGAGCACCGAGCACCCTGAGCACTGAGCACCCAGCACCCCGAGCACTGAGCACCCAGCACCCTGAGTACTGAGCACTGAGCACCCAGCACCCCGAGGACTGAGCACCCAGCACCCTGAGTACTGAGCACTGAGCACCCAGCACCCTGAGTACTGAGCACTGAGCACCCAGCACCCTGAGCACTGAGCACCCAGCACCCTGAGCACTGAGCACCCAGCACCCTGAGTACTGAGCACCCAGCACCCTGAGTACTGAGCACCCAGCACCCCGAGCACTGAGCACCCAGCACCCTGAGCACTGAGCACCCAGCACCCTGTGCACTGAGCATCCAGCACCCCGAGCACTGAGCACTCAGCACCCTGAGTACTGAGCACTGACCACCCAGCACCCCGTGCAGTGAGCACCCAGCACCCTGAGTAATGAGCTCTGAGCACCCAGCACCCTGAACACTGAGCACCCAGCACCCTGAGCACTGAGCACATAGCACCCGAGTACTGAGCACCCAGCACCCTGTGTACTGAGCACCCAGCACCCCGAGCACTGAACACCCAGCAGCCTGAGCACTGAGCACCGAGCACCCCGAGCACTGAGCACCCAGCACCCTGTGTACTGAGCACCGAGCACCCCGAGCAATGAGCACCCAGCACCCTGAGTACTGAGCACGGAGCACCCTGAGTACTGTGCACCCAGCACCCTGAGCACTTAGCACCCAGCACCCTGAGTACTCTGCACCCAGCACCCTGAGCACTGCGCACCGATCACCCAGCACCCAGAGCACTGAGCACCCAGCACCCTGAGTACTGAGCACCCAGCACATTGAGTACTGAGCACTCAGCACCCTGAGTACTGAGCACCCAGCACCCCGAGCACTGAGCACCCAGCACCCTGAGCACTGAGCACCCTGAGGACTGAGCACCCAGCACCCTGAGCACTGAGCACCCAGCACCCTGAGTACTGAGCACCGATCACCCTGAGCACTGAGAACCCAGAACCCAAAGCACTGAGCACCCAGCACCCTCAGTACTGAGCACCCAGCACCCCGAGCACTGAGCACCCAGCACCCTGAGTATTGAGCACCCTGAGTACTGAGCACCGATCACCCTGAGCACTGAGCTCCCAGCACCCTGAGTACTGAGCACCCAGCACCCTGAGCACTTAACACCCAGAACCCTGAGTACTGAGCACCCAGCACCCTGAGCACTGAGCACACAGCACCCTGAGTACTGAGCACCCAGCACCCTGAGCACTGAGCACCCAGCACCCTGAGTACTGAGCACCAAGCACCCCGGGCACTGAGCACCCAGCACCCCGAGAATGAGCACCCAGCACCCCGAGTACTGAGCACCGAGCACCCTGAGCACTGAGCACCCAGCACCCTGAGCACTGAGCAACCAGCACACCGAGTACTGAGCACTGAGCACCCTGAGTACTGAGCACCCAGCACCCCGAGCACTGAGCACCCAGCACACCGAGCACTGAGCACTGAGTACCCTGAGCACTGAGCACCCAGCACCCCGAGTACTGAGCACTGAGCACCCTGAGTACTGAGCACCCAGCACCCTGAGCACTGAGCACCCAGCACCCTGAGTACTGAGCACCGAGCACCCTGAGTACTTATCACCCAGCACCCTGAGCACTGAGCACCCAGCACCCTGAGTACTGAGCATCCAGGACCCCGAGCACTGAGCACGCAGCACCCTGAGTACTGAGCACCGAGCTCCCCGAGCACTGAGCACCCTGAGTACTGAGCACCGAGCACACCAAGCACTGAGCACCCAGAACCCCGAGCACTGAGCACCCAGCACCCTGAGTACTGAGCACCCAGCACCCCGAGAATGAGCACCCTGAGCACTGAGTACCCAGCACCATGAGTACTGAGCACCGAGCACCCTGAGCACTGAGCACCCAGCACCCTGAATACTGAGCACCCAGCACCCTGACTACTGAGCACCCAGCACCCTGAGCACTGAGCACCCAGCACCCTGAGTACTGAGCACCCAGAACTCCGAGCACTGAGCACCCAGCACCCCGAGCACTGAGCACACAGCACACCGAGCACTGAGCACTGAGCACCCTGAGCACTGAGCACCCAGCACCCCGAGTACTGAGCACTGAGCACCCTGAGTACTGAGCACCCAGCACCCCGAGTACTGAGCACTGAGCACCCTGAGTACTGAGCACCCAGCACCCTGAGAACTGAGCACTGAGAACCCTGAGTACTGAGCAGCGAGCACCCCGAGCACTGAGCACCCAGCACCCCAAGCACTGAGCACCCATCACCCTGAGTACTGAGCATTGAGCACCCAGCACCCCGAGCACTGAGCACTCAGCGCCCTGTGTACTGAGCACTGAGTACCCAGTACCCCGAGCACTGAGATCCAGCACCCTGAGCACTGAGCACCCAGCACCCCGAGTACTGAGCACGAAGCACCCCGAGCACTGAGCACCCAGCACCCCGAGCACTGAGCACCCAGCACCCCGAGCACTGAGCACCCAGCACCCCGAGCACTGAGCACCCAGAACCCCGAGCACTGAGCACCCAGCACCCCGAGCACTGAGCACCCAGCACCCTGAGCACTGAGCACCCAGCACCCTGAGTACTGAGCACCCAGCACCCCGAGCACTGAGCACCCAGCACCCTGAGTACTGAGCACCGAGCACACTGAGCACTGAGCACCAAGCACCCCGAGCACTGAGCACCCAGCACCCTGAGTACTGAGCACCGAGCACCCCGAGCACTGAGCACCAAGCACCCTGAGTACTGTGCACCGATCACCCCGAGCACTGAGCACCCAGCACCCTGAGTCCTGAGCACCCAGCACCCCGAGCACTTAGCACCCAACACCCTGAGTACTGAGCACCCAGCACCCTGAGCACTGAGCACCCAGCACCCCGAGCAATGAGCACCCAGCACTCTGAGTACTGAGAACCGAGCACACCAAGCACTGAGCACCCAGCACCCTGAGCACTGAGCACGCTGAGAACTGAGCACCCAGCACCCTGAGTACTGAGCACCCAGCACCCCGAGCACTGAGCACGGAGCACCTCGAGGACTGAGCACCCAGCACACTGAGCACTGAGCACCGAGCACACCGAGCACTGAGCACCCAGCACCCTGAGTACTGAGCACCCAGCACCCCGAGCACTGAGCACCCAGCACCCCGAGCACTGTGCACCCAGAACCCCGAGAATGAGCACACAGCACCCTGAGTACTGAGCACCGAGCACCCTGAGCACTGAGCACCCAGAACCCAAAGCACTGAGCACCCAGCACCCTCAGTACTGAGCACCCAGCACCCCGAGCACTGAGCACCCAGCACCCTGAGTACTGAGCACCCTGAGTACTGAGCACCGATCACCCTGAGCACTGAGCTCCCAGCACCCTGAGTACTGAGCACCCAGCACCCTGAGCACTTAACACCCAGAACCCTGAGTACTGAGCACCCAGCACCCTGAGCACTGAGCACACAGCACCCTGAGTACTGAGCACCCAGCACCCTGAGCACTGAGCACCCAGCACCCTGAGTACTGAGCACCAAGCACCCCGAGCACTGAGCACCCAGCACCCCGAGAATGAGCACCCAGCACCCCGAGTACTGAGCACCGAGCACCCTGAGCACTGAGCACCCAGCACCCTGAGCACTGAGCAACCAGCACACCGAGTACTGAGCACTGAGCACCCTGAGTACTGAGCACCCAGCACCCCGAGCACTGAGCACCCAGCACACCGAGCACTGAGCACTGAGTACCCTGAGCACTGAGCACCCAGCACCCCGAGTACTGAGCACTGAGCACCCTGAGTACTGAGCACCCAGCACCCTGAGCACTGAACACCCAGCACCCTGAGTACTGAGCACCGAGCACCCTGAGTACTTATCACCCAGCACCCTGAGCACTGAGCACCCAGCACCCTGAGTACTGAGCATCCAGGACCCCGAGCACTGAGCACCCAGCACCCTGAGTACTGAGCACCGAGCTCCCCGAGCACTGAGCACCCTGAGTACTGAGCACCGAGCACACCAAGCACTGAGCACCCAGAACCCCGAGCACTGAGCACCCAGCACCCTGAGTACTGAGCACCCAGCACCCCGAGAATGAGCACCCTGAGCACTGAGTACCCAGCACCATGAGTACTGAGCACCGAGCACCCTGAGCACTGAGCACCCAGCACCCTGAATACTGAGCACCCAGCACCCTGACTACTGAGCATGAGCACCCAGCACCCTGAGCACTGAGCACCCAGCACCCTGAGTACTGAGCACCCAGAACTCCGAGCACTGAGCACCCAGCACCCCGAGCACTGAGCACCCAGCACACCGAGCACTGAGCACTGAGCACCCTGAGCACTGAGCACCCAGCACCCCGAGTACTGAGCACTGAGCACCCTGAGTACTGAGCACCCAGCACCCCGAGTACTGAGCACTGAGCACCCTGAGTACTGAGCACCCAGCACCCTGAGAACTGAGCACTGAGAACCCTGAGTACTGAGCAGCGAGCACCCCGAGCACTGAGCACCCAGCACCCCAAGCACTGAGCACCCATCACCCTGAGTACTGAGCATTGAGCACCCAGCACCCCGAGCACTGAGCACTCAGCACCCTGTGTACTGAGCACTGAGTACCCAGTACCCCGAGCACTGAGATCCAGCACCCTGAGCACTGAGCACCCAGCACCCCGAGTACTGAGCACGAAGCACCCTGAGCACTGAGCACCCAGCACCCCGAGCACTGAGCACCCAGCACCCCGAGCACTGAGCACCCAGCACCCCGAGCACTGAGCACCCAGAACCCCGAGCACTGAGCACCCAGCACCCCGAGCACTGAGCACCCAGCACCCTGAGCACTGAGCACCCAGCACCCTGAGTACTGAGCACCCAGCACCCCGAGCACTGAGCACCCAGCACCCTGAGTACTGAGCACCGAGCACACTGAGCACTGAGCACCAAGCACCCCGAGCACTGAGCACCCAGCACCCTGAGTACTGAGCACCGAGCACCCCGAGCACTGAGCACCAAGCACCCTGAGTACTGTGCACCGATCACCCCGAGCACTGAGCACCCAGCACCCTGAGTCCTGAGCACCCAGCACCCCGAGCACTTAGCACCCAACACCCTGAGTACTGAGCACCCAGCACCCTGAGCACTGAGCACCCAGCACCCCGAGCAATGAGCACCCAGCACTCTGAGTACTGAGAACCGAGCACACCGAGCACTGAGCACCCAGCACCCTGAGCACTGAGCACGATGAGAACTGAGCACCCAGCACCCTGAGTACTGAGCACCCAGCACCCCGAGCACTGAGCACGGAGCACCTCGAGGACTGAGCACCCAGCACACTGAGCACTGAGCACCGAGCACACCGAGCACTGAGCACCCAGCACCCTGAGTACTGAGCACCCAGCACCCCGAGCACTGAGCACCCAGCACCCCGAGCACTGTGCACCCAGAACCCCGAGAATGAGCACACAGCACCCTGAGTACTGAGCACCGAGCACCCTGAGCACTGAGCACCCAGCACCCTGAGTACTGAGCACCCAGCACCCTTTGTACTGAGCACCGAGCACCCCGAGCACTGAGCACTGAGCACCCTGAGTACTGAGCACCCAGCACCCCGAGCACTGAGCACCCAGCACCCTGAGCACTGAGCACCCAGCACCTTGAGTACTGAGCACCCCGCACCCCGAGGACTGAGCACCCTGAGTACTGAGCACACAGCACCCTGAGTACTGAGCACCCTGCACCCCGAGCACTGAGCTCCCTGAGTACTGAGCACCCAGCACCCTGAGTACTGAGCACCCAGCACCCTGAGGACTGAGCACTGAGCACCCAGAGAACTGAGCACACAGCACCCCGAGGACTGAGCAAACAGCACGCTGAGCACTGAGCAATGAGCACCCAGCACCCTGTGCACTGAGCACTGAGCACCCAGCACCGTGAGCACTGAGCACCCTGAGTACTGAGCACCCAGCACCCTGAGTACTGAGCACCCAGCACCCTGAGCACTGAGCACCCAGCACCCTGAGTACTGAGCACCCAGCACCCTGAGTACTGAGCACCCAGCACCCTGAGTACTGAGCACCCAGCACCCTGAATACTGAGCACCGAGCACCCCGAGCACTGAGAACCCAGCACCCTGAGCACTGAGCACCCAGCACCCTGAGCACTGAGCACCCAGCACCCTGAGCACTGAGCACACAGCACCCCGAGTACTGAGCACCAAGCACCCCGAGAACTGAGCACCCAGCACCCCGAGCACTGAGCACTGAGCACCCTGAGCACTGAGCACCCAGCACACCGAGTACTGAGCACTGAGCACCCTGAGTACTGAGCACCCAGCACCCTGAGCACTGAGCACCCATTACCTTGAGTACTGAGCACTGAGCACCCCGAGCACTGAGCACCCAGCACCCTGAGTACTGAGCACAAAGCTCCCCGAGCACTAAGCACCCTGAGTACTGAACACCCAGCACCCTGAGTACTGAGCACCCAGCACCCTGAGCACTGAGCACCCAGCACCCTGAGTACTGAGCACTGAGCACCCCGAGCACTGAGCACCCAGCACCCCGAGCACTGAGTACCCAGCAACCTGAGTACTGAGCACCCAGCACCCCGAGAATGAGCACCCAGCACCATGAGTACTGAGCACCGAGCACCCTGACCACTGAGCACACAGCACCCTGAGCACTGAGCACCCAGCACCCTGAGTACTGAGCACTGAGCACCCTGAGTACTGAGCACCCAGCACCCTTAGTACTGAGCACCCAGCACCCTGAGTACTGAGCACCCAGCGTACTGAGCACCGAGCACCCAGCACCCTGAGTACTGAGCACCCAGCACCTTGAGCACTGAGCACCCAGCACCCTGAGTACTGAGCACTGAGCACCCCGAGTACTGAGCACCGAGCACCCTGAGCACTGAGCACCCAGCACCCTGAGTACTGAGCACTGAGCACCCCGAGTACTGAGCACCCAGCAACCTGAGTACTGAGCACCAAGCACCCTGAGGAGTGAGCACCCAGCACCCTGAGCACTGAGCACCCAGCACCCTGAGCACTTAGCACCCAGCACACTGAGTACTGAGCACCGAGCACCCAGAGCACTGAGCACCCAGCACCCTGAGCACTGAGCACCCTTAGTACTGAGCACTGAGCACCCTGAGTACTGAGCACTGAGCACCCTGTGTACTGAGCACCCAGCACCCTGAGTACTGAGCACCCAGCACCCTGAGCAATGATCACCCTGAATACTGAGCACCCAGCACCTTGAGCACTGAACACACAGCACCCTGAGTACTGAGCACCCCGAGCACCGAGCACCCAGCACCCTGAGTACTGAGTACCCACCACCCTGAGTACTGAGCACCGAGCACCCCGAGCACTGAGCACCCAGCACCCCGAGCACTGAGCACACAGCACCCCGAGCAGTGAGCACCCAGCACCCTGAGCACTGAGCACCCAGCACCCTGAGCACTGAGCACCCAGCATACCGAGCACTGAGCACCCAGCACCCTGAGTACTGAGCACTGAGCAACCAGCACCCCGAGCACTGAGCACCCAGCACCCTGAGTAATGAGCACTGAGCACCCAGCACCCCATGCACTGAGCACCCAGCACCCTGAGTACTGAGCACTGAGCACCCAGCACCCCGAGCACTGAGCACCGTGCACCCCGAGCACTGAGCACCCAGCACCCCGAGCACTGAGCACCCAGCACCCTGAGTACTGAGCACCCAGCACCCTTAGTACTGAGCACCCAGCACCCCGAGCACTGAGCACCCAGCACCCTGAGTACTGAGCACCCAGCACCCCGAGCACTGAGCACCCAGCACACTGAGCACTGAGCACCCAGCACCCTGAGCACTGAGCAACCAGCACCCCGAGCACTGAGCACCCAGCACCCTGAGTACTGAGCACTGAGCACCCAGCACCCCGAGCACTGAGCACACAGCACCCTGAGTACTGAGCACTGAGCACCCAGCACCCTGAGCACTGAGCACCCAGCACCCTGAGCACTGAGCACCCAGCACCCGAGTACTGAGCACCCAGCACCCTGAGTACTAAGCACTGAGCACCCAGCACCCTGAGCACTGAGCACCCAGCACCCTGAGCACTGAGCACCCAGCACCCTGAGTACTGAGCACTGAGCACCCAGCACCCCGAGCACTGAGCACCCAGCACCCCGAGTACTGAGCACTGAGCACCCTGAGTACTGAGCACCCAGCACCCTGAGCACTGAGTACCCAGCACCCTGAGCACTGAGCACCCAGCACCCTGAGCACTGAGCACCCATCACCCTGAGTACTGAGCACTGAGCACCCAGCACCCCGAGCACTGAGCACCCAGCACCCTGAGTACTGAGCACTGAGCACCCAGCACCCCGAGCACTGAGCCCCCAGCACCCTGAGCACTGAGCACCCAACACCCGAGTACTGAGCACCCAGCACCCTGAGTACTGAGCACCCAGCACCCTGAGTACTGAGCACCCAGCACCCCGAGTACTGAGCACCCAGCACCCTGAGTACTGAGCATCCAGCACCCTGAGCACTGAGCACCCAGCACCCCGAGCACTGAGCAACCAGCACCCTGAGTACTGAGCACCCAGCACCCTGAGTACTGAGCACCCAGCACCCCGAGTACTGAGCACCCAGCACCCTGAGCACTGAGCACCCAGCACCCTGAGCACTGAGCACCCTGATCACTGAGTACTGAGCACCGAGCACCCCGAGAACTGAGCACCCAGCACCCGGAGTACTGAGCACCCAGCACCCTGAGTACTGAGCACCCAGCACCCTGAGCACTGAGCACCCAGCACCCTGAGCACTGAGCACCCAGCACCCTGAGTACTGAGCACTGAGCACCCAGCACACCGAGCACTGAGCACCCAGCACCCTGAGTACTGAGCACTGAGCACCCAGCACCCCGAGCACTGAGCACCCAGCACCCTGAGCACTGAGCACCCAGCACCCTGAGCACTGAGCACCCAGCACCCTGAGTACTGAGCACTGAGCACCCAGCACCCCGGGCACTGAGCACCCAGCACCCTGAGTACTTAGCACTGAGCACCCAGCACCCCGAGCACTGAGCACCCAGCACCCTGAGCACTGAGCACCCAGCACCCGAGTACTGAGCACCCAGCACCGCGAGCACTGAGCACCCAGCACTCCGAGTACTGAGCACCCAACACCCTGAGTACTGAGCACCCAGCACCCTGAGCGCTGAGCACCCAGCACCCCGAGCACTGAGCACCCAGCACCCTGAGTACTGAGCACCCAGCACCCTGAGCACTGAGCACCCAGCACCCTGAGCACTGAGCACCCAGCAAACTGAGCACTGAGCACCCAGCACCCTGAGTAGTGAGCACCCAACGTACTGAGCACCGAGCACCCCGAGCACTGAGCACCCAGCACCCTGAGTACTGAGAACCGAGCACCCCGAGCACTGACCACCCAGCACCCTGAGTACTGAGCTCCAAGCACCCTGAGCACTGAGCACCCAGCGCCCCGAGCACCGAGCACCCTGAGCACTGAGCACCCAGCACCCTGACTACTGAGCACCCAGCACCCTGAGCAATGAGCAACCTGAGCACTGAGCACCCAGCACCCTGAGCACTTAGCACCCAGCACACTGAGTACTGAGCACCGAGCACCCAGAGCACTGAGCACCCAGCACCCTGAGAACTGAGCACCCTTAGTACTGAGCACTGAGCACCCTGAGTACTGAGCACTGAGCACCCTGTGTACTGAGCACCCAGCACCCTGAGTACTGAGCACCCAGCACCCTGAGCAATGATCACCCTGAATACTGAGCACCCAGCACCTTGAGCACTGAACACACAGCACCCTGAGTACTGAGCACCCCGAGCACCGAGCACCCAGCACCCTGAGTACTGAGTACCCACCACCCTGAGTACTGAGCACCGAGCACCCCGAGCACTGAGCACACAGCACCCCGAGCACTGAGCACACAGCACGCCGAGCAGTGAGCACCCAGCACCCTGAGCACTGAGCACCCAGCACCCTGAGCACTGAGCACCCAGCATACCGAGCACTGAGCACCCAGCACCCTGAGTACTGAGCACTGAGCACCCAGCACCCCGAGCACTGAGCACCCAGCACCCTGAGTACTGAGCACTGAGCACCCAGCACCCCATGCACTGAGCACCCAGCACCCTGAGTACTGAGCACTGAGCACCCAGCACCCCGAGCACTGAGCACCCTGCACCCCGAGCACTGAGCACCCAGCACCCCGAGCACTGAGCACCCAGCACCCTGAGTACTGAGCACCCAGCACCCTGAGTACTGAGCACCCAGCACCCCGAGCACTGAGCACCCAGCACCCTGAGTACTGAGCACCCAGCACCCCGAGCACTGAGCACCCAGCACACTGAGCACTGAGCACCCAGCACCCTGAGCACTGAGCAACCAGCACCCCGAGCACTGAGCACCCAGCACCCTGAGTACTGAGCACTGAGCACCCAGCACCCCGAGCACTGAGCACACAGCACCCTGAGTACTGAGCACTGAGCACCCAGCACCCTGAGCACTGAGCACCCAGCACCCTGAGCACTGAGCACCCAGCACCCGAGTACTGAGCACCCAGCACCCTGAGTACTGAGCACTGAGCACCCAGCACCCTGAGCACTGAGCACCCAGCACCCTGAGCACTGAGCACCCAGCACCCTGAGTACTGAGCACTGAGCACCCAGCACCCCGAGCACTGAGCACCCAGCACCCCGAGTACTGAGCACTGAGCACCCTGAGTACTGAGCACCCAGCACCCTGAGCACTGAGTACCCAGCACCCTGAGCACTGAGTACCCAGCACCCTGAGCACTGAGCACCCATCACCCTGAGTACTGAGCACTGAGCACCCAGCACCCCGAGCACTGAGCACCCAGCACCCTGAGTACTGAGCACTGAGCACCCAGCACCCCGAGCACTGAGCACCCAGCACCCTGAGCACTGAGCACCCAACACCCGAGTACTGAGCACCCAGCACCCTGAGTACTGAGCACCCAGCACCCTCAGTACTGAGCACCCAGCACACCGAGTACTGAGCACCCAGCACCCTGAGTACTGAGCACCCAGCACCCTGAGCACTGAGCACCCAGCACCCCGAGCACTGAGCACCCAGCACACTGAGTACTGAGCACCCAGCACCCTGAGCACTGAGCACCCAGCACGCTGAGCACTGAGCACCCAGCACCCTGAGCACTGAGCACCCTAATCACTGAGTACTGAGCACCGAGCACCCCGAGAACTGAGCACCCAGCACCCGGAGTACTGAGCACCCAGCACCCTGAGTACTGAGCACCCAGCACCCTGAGCACTGAGCACCCAGCACCCTGAGCACTGAGCACCCAGCACCCTGAGTACTGAGCACTGAGCACCCAGCACACCGAGCACTGAGCACCCAGCACCCTGAGTACTGAGCACTGAGCACCCAGCACCCCGAGCACTGAGCACCCAGCACCCTGAGCACTGAGCACCCAGCACCCTGAGCACTGAGCACCCATCACACTGAGTACTGAGCACTGAGCACCCAGCACCCCGGGCACTGAGAACCCAGCACCCTGAGTACTTAGCACTGAGCACCCAGCACCCCGAGCACTGAGCACCCAGCACCCTGAGCACTGAGCACCCAGCACCCGAGTACTGAGCACCCAGCACCGCGAGCACTGAGCACCCAGCACTCCGAGTACTGAGCACCCAACACCCTGAGTACTGAGCACCCAGCACCCTGAGCACTGAGCACCCAGCACCCCGAGCACTGAGCACCCAGCACCCTGAGTACTGAGCACCCAGCACCCTGAGCACTGAGCACCCAGCACCCTGAGCACTGAGCACCCAGCAAACTGAGCACTGAGCACCCAGCACCCTGAGTAGTGAGCACCCAACGTACTGAGCACCGAGCACCCCGAGCACTGAGCACCCAGCACCCTGAGTACTGAGAACCGAGCACCCCGAGCACTGAGCACCCAGCACCCTGAGTACTGAGCTCCAAGCACCCTGAGCACTGAGCACCCAGCGCCCCGAGCACCGAGCACCCATTAGCACTGAGCACCCAGCACCCTGACTACTGAGCACCCAGCACCCTGAGCAATGAGCAACCTGAGTACTGAGCACCCAGCACCTTGAGCACTGAGCACCGAGCACCCCGAGCACTGAGCACCCAGCACCCTGAGTACTGAGCACCCAGCACCCTGAGTACTGAGCACCCAGCACCCTGAGCACTGAGTACCCACCACCCTGAGCACTGAGCACCCAGCACCCTGAGCACTGAGCACACAGCACCCTGAGCACTGAGCACCCAGCACCCTGAGTACTGAGCACTGAGCACCCAGCACCCCGAGCACTGAGCACCCAGCAACCTGAGTACTGAGCACCGAGCACCCCGAGCACTGAGCACCCAGCACCCTGAGTACTGAGCTCCGAGCACCCCGAGCACTGAGCACCCTGAGCACTGAGCACCGAGCACCCTGAGCACTGAGCACCCAGCACCCTGAGTACTGAGCACTGAGCACCCAGCACCCCGAGCACTGAGCACCCAGCACCCTGAGTACTGAGCACTGAGCACCCAGCACCCCGAGGACTGAGCACCCAGCACCCTGAGTACTAAGCACCGAGCACCCTGAGTACTGAGCACCCAGCACCCTGAGCACTGAGCACCCAGCACCCTGAGTACTGAGCACTGAGCACCCAGCACCCCGAGCACTGAGCACCCAGCACCCTGAGTACTAAGCACCGAGCACCCTGAGTACTGAGCACCCAGCACCCTGAGCACTGAACACACAGCACCCTGAGTACTGAGCACCTCGAGCACTGAGCACCCAGCACCCTGAGTACTGAGCACTGAGCACCCCGAGCACTGAGCACCCAGCACCGTGAGCACTGAGCACCCAGCACCCCGAGAACTGAGCACCCAGGACCCTGAGTACTGAGCACCCAGCACCCTGAGTACTGAGCACCCAGCACCCTGAGCACTGAGTACCCAGCACCCTGAGCACTGAGCACCCAGCACCCTGAGCACTGAGCACACAGCACCCTGAGCACTGAGCACTGAGCACCCATCACCCCGAGTACTGAGCACTGAGCACCCAGCACCCCGAGCACTGAGCACCCAGCACACTGAGTAATGAGCACTGAGCACCCAGCACCCCGAGCACTGAGCACCCAGCACCCTGAGCACTGAGCACCCAGCACCCGAGTACTTAGCACCAAGCACCCTGAGTACTGAGCACCCACCACCCTGAGTACTGAGCACCCAGCACCCTGAGTACTGAGCACCCAGCACGCTGAGTACTGAGCACCCAGCACCCTGAGCACTGAGCACCCAGCACCCCGAGCACTGAGCACCCAGCACCCTGAGTACTGAGCACCCAACGTACTGAGCACCGAGCACCCCGAGCACTGAGCACCCAGCACCCTGAGTACTGAGCACCCAGCACCCTGAGCACTGAGCACCCAGCACCCTGAGTACTGAGCTCCGAGCAACCCGAGCACTGAGCACCCAGGGCCCCGAGCACCGAGCACCCTGAGCACTGAGCACCCAGCACCCTGAGTACTGAGAACCCTGCACCCTGAGCAATGAGCACATAGAGTAATGAGCACCTAGCACCTTGAGCACTGAGCACCCAGCACCCGGAGTACTGAGCACCCAGCACACTGAGTACTAAGAACCGAGCACCCTGAGTACTGAGCACCCAGCACCCTGAGCACTGCACACACAGCACCCTGAGTACTGAGCACCTCGAGCACTGAGCACCCAGCACCCTGAGTACTGAGCACCGAGCACCCCGAGCACTGAGCACCCAGCACCGCGAGCACTGAGCACATAGCACCCCGAGCACTGAGCACCCAGCACCCTGAGTACTGAGCACCCAGCACCCTGAGTACTGAGCACCCAGCACCCTGAGCACTGAGTACCCACCACCCTGAGCACTGAGCACCCAGCACCCTGAGCACTGAGCACACAGCACCCTGAGCACTGAGCACCCAGCACCCTGAGTACTGAGCACTGAGCACCCAGCACCCCGAGCACTGAGCACCCAGCACCCTGAGTACTGAGCACCGAGCACCCCGAGCACTGAGCACCCAGCACCCTGAGTACTGAGCTCCGAGCACCCCGAGCACTGAGCACCCTGAGCACTGAGCACCGAGCACCCTGAGCACTGAGCACCCAGCACCCTGAGCACTGAGCACCCAGCACCCGAGTACTGAGCACCCAGCACCCTGAGTACTGAGCACCCAGCACCCCGAGCATTGAACACCCAGCACCCTGAGTACTGAGCACCGAGCACCCCGAGCACTGAGCACCCAGCACCCTGTGTACTGAGCACCGAGCACCCCGAGCAATGAGCACCCAGCACCCTGAGTACTGAGCACGGAGCACCCTGAGTACTGTGCACCCAGCACCCCGAGCACTTAGCACCCAGCACCCTGAGTACTCTGCACCCAGCACCCTGAGCACTGAGCACCGATCACCCAGCACCCTGAGCACTGAGCACCCAGCACCCTGAGTACTGAGCACCCAGCACATTGAGTACTGAGCACTCAGCACCCTGAGTACTGAGCACCCAGCACCCCGAGCACTGAGCACCCAGCACACCGAGCACTGAGCACTGAGTACCCTGAGCACTGAGCACCCAGCACCCCGAGTACTGAGCACTGAGCACCCTGAGTACTGAGCACCCAGCACCCTGAGCACTGAGCACCCAGCACCCTGAGTACTGAGCACCGAGCACCCTGAGTACTTATCACCCAGCACCCTGAGCACTGAGCACCCAGCACCCTGAGTACTGAGCATCCAGGACCCCGAGCACTGAGCACCCAGCACCCTGAGTACTGAGCACCGAGCTCCCCGAGCACTGAGCACTCTGAGTACTGAGCACCGAGCACACCAAGCACTGAGCACCCAGAACCCCGAGCACTGAGCACCCAGCACCCTGAGTACTGAGCACCCAGCACCCCGAGAATGAGCACCCTGAGCACTGAGTACCCAGCACCATGAGTACTGAGCACCGAGCACCCTGAGCACTGAGCACCCAGCACCCTGAATACTGAGCACCCAGCACCCTGACTACTGAGCACCCAGCACCCTGAGCACTGAGCACCCAGCACCCTGAGTACTGAGCACCCAGAACTCTGAGCACTGAGCACCCAGCACCCCGAGCACTGAGCACCCAGCACACCGAGCACTGAGCACTGAGCACCCTGAGCACTGAGCACCCAGCACCCCGAGTACTGAGCACTGAGCACCCTGAGTACTGAGCACCCAGCACCCTGAGAACTGAGCATTGAGAACCCTGAGTACTGAGCAGCGAGCACCCCGAGCACTGAGCACCCAGCACCCCAAGCACTGAGCAACCATCACCCTGAGTACTGAGCATTGAGCACCCAGCACCCCGAGCACTGAGCACTCAGCGCGCTGTGTACTGAGCACTGAGTACCCAGTACCCCGAGCACTGAGCACCCAGAACCCCGAGCACTGAGCACCCAGAACTCTGAGCACTGAGCACCCAGCACCCCGAGCACTGAGCACCCAGCACCCCGAGCACTGAGCACCCAGAACCCCGAGCACTGAGCACCCAGAACCCCGAGCACTGAGCACCCAGCACCCTGAGCACTGAGCACCCAGCACCCTGAGTACTGAGCACCCAGCACCCTGAGTACTGAGCACCGAGCACACTGAGCACTGAGCACCAAGCACCCCGAGCACTGAGCACCAAGCACCCTGAGTACTGTGCACCGATCACCCCGAGCACTGAGCACCCAGCACCCTGAGTCCTGAGCACCCAGCACCCCGAGCACTTAGCACCCAACACCCTGAGTACTGAGCACCCAGCACCCTGAGCACTGAGCACCCAGCACCCCGAGCAATGAGCACCCAGCACTCTGAGTACTGAGAACCGAGCACACCGAGCACTGAGCACCCAGCACCCTGAGCACTGAGCACGCTGAGAACTGAGCACCCAGCACCCTGAGTACTGAGCACCCAGCACCCTGAGCACTGAGCACGGAGCACCTCGAGGACTGAGCACCCAGCACACTGAGCACTGAGCACCGAGCACACCGAGCACTGAGCACCCAGCATCCTGAGTACTGAGCACCCAGCACCCCGAGCACTGAGCACCCAGCACCCCGAGCACTATGCACCCAGAACCCCGAGAATGAGCACACAGCACCCTGAGTACTGAGCACCGAGCACCCTGAGCACTGAGCACCCAGCACCCTGAGTACTGAGCACCCAGCACCCTTTGTACTGAGCACCGAGCACCCCGAGCACTGAGCACTGAGCACCCTGAGTACTGAGCACCCAGCACCCCGAGCACTGAGCACCCAGCACCCTGAGCACTGAGCACCCAGCACCTTGAGTACTGAGCACCCCGCACCCCGAGGACTGAGCACCCTGAGTACTGAGCACCCAGCACCCTGAGTACTGAGCACCCTGCACCCCGAGCACTGAGCTCCCTGAGTACTGAGCACCCAGCACCCTGAGTACTGAGCACCCAGCACCCTGAGGACTGAGCACTGAGCACCCAGAGAACTGAGCACACAGCACCCCGAGGACTGAGCAAACAGCACGCTGAGCACTGAGCAATGAGCACCCAGCACCCTGTGCACTGAGCACTGAGCACCCAGCACCGTGAGCACTGAGCACCCTGAGTACTGAGCACCCAGCACCCTGAGTACTGAGCACCCAGCACCCTGAGCACTGAGCACCCAGCACCCTGAGTACTGAGCACCCAGCACCCTGAGTACTGAGCACCCAGCACCCTGAGTACTGAGCACCAAGCACCCTGAATACTGAGCACCAAGCACCCCGAGCACTGAGAACCCAGCACCCTGAGCACTGAGCACCCAGCACCCTGAGCACTGAGCACCCAGCACCCTGAGCACTGAGCACACAGCACCCCGAGTACTGAGCACCAAGCACACCGAGAACTGAGCACCCAGCACCTCGAGCACTGAGCACTGAGCACCCTGAGCACTGAGCACCCAGCACACCGAGTACTGAGCACTGAGCACCCTGAGTACTGAGCACCCAGCACCCTGAGCACTGAGCACCCATGACCTTGAGTACTGAGCACTGAGCACCCCGAGCACTGAGCACCCAGCACCCTGAGTACTGAGCACAAAGCTCCCCGAGCACTAAGCACCCTGAGTACTGAACACCCAGCACCCTGAGTACTGAGCACCCAGCACCCTGAGCACTGAGCACCCAGCACACTGAGTACTGAGCACTGAGCACCCCGAGCACTGCGCACCCAGCACCCCGAGCACTGAGCACCCAGCAACCTGAGTACTGAGCACCCAGCACCCCGAGAATGAGCACCCAGCACCCTGAGTACTGAGCACCGAGCACCCTGACCACTGAGCACACAGCACCCTGAGCACTGAGCACCCAGCACCCTGAGTACTGAGCACTGAGCACCCTGAGTACTGAGCACCCAGCACCCTGAGTACTGAGCACCCAGCACCCTGAGTACTGAGCACCCAGCGTACTGAGCACCCAGCACCCAGCACCCTGAGTACTGAGCACCCAGCACCTTGAGCACTGAGCACCCAGCACCCTGAGTACTGAGCACTGAGCACCCCGAGTACTGAGCACCGAGCACCCTGAGCACTGAGCACCCAGCACCCTGAGTACTGAGCACTGAGCACCCCGAGTACTGAGCACCCAGCAACCTGAGTACTGAGCACCAAGCACCCTGAGGAGTGAGCACCCAGCACCCTGAGCACTGAGCACCCAGCACCCTGAGCACTTAGCACCCAGCACACTGAGTACTGAGCACCGAGCACCCAGAGCACTGAGCACCCAGCACCCTGAGCACTGAGCACCCTTAGTACTGAGCACTGAGCACCCTGAGTACTGAGCACTGAGCACCCTGTGTACTGAGCACCCAGCACCCTGAGTACTGAGCACCCAGCACCCTGAGCAATGATCACCCTGAATACTGAGCACCCAGCACCTTGAGCACTGAACACACAGCACCCTGAGTACTGAGCACCCCGAGCACCGAGCACCCAGCACCCTGAGTACTGAGTACCCAGCACCCTGAGTACTGAGCACCGAGCACCCCAAGCACTGAGCACCCAGCACCCCGAGCACTGAGCACACAGCACCCCGAGCAGTGAGCACCCAGCACCCTGAGCACTGAGCACCCAGCACCCTGAGCACTGAGCACCCAGCACCCCGAGCACTGAGCACCCAGCACCCTGAGTACTGAGCACTGAGCACCCAGCACCCGGAGCACTGAGCACCCAGCACCCTGAGTACTGAGCACTGAGCACCCAGCACCCCATGCACTGAGCACCCAGCACCCTGAGTACTGAGCACTGAGCACCCAGCACCCCGAGCACTGAGCACCCTGCACCCCGAGCACTGAGCACCCAGCACCCCGAGCACTGAGCACCCAGCACCCTGAGTACTGAGCACCCAGCACCCTGAGTACTGAGCACCCAGCACCCCGAGCACTGAGCACCCAGCACCCTGAGTACTGAGCACCCAGCACCCCGAGCACTGAGCACCCAGCACACTGAGCACTGAGCACCCAGCACCCTGAGCACTGAGCAACCAGCACCCCGAGCACTGAGCACCCAGCACCCTGAGTACTGAGCACTGAGCACCCAGCACCCCGAGCACTGAGCACACAGCACCCTGAGTACTGAGCACTGAGCACCCAGCACCCTGAGCACTGAGCACCCAGCACCCTGAGCACTGAGCACCCAGCACCCGAGTACTGAGCACCCAGCACCCTGAGTACTGAGAACCAAGCACACCGAGCACTGAGCACCCAGCACCCCGAGCACTGAGCACCCTGAGTACTGAGCACCGAGCACCCTGAGCACTGAGCAACCAACACCCTGAGTACTGAGCACCCAGCACCCTGAGTACTGAGCACCCAGAACCCTGAGTACTGAGCACCCAGCACCCTGAGTACTGAGCACCCAGCACCCTGAGTACTGAGCACCGAACACCCTGAGCACTGAGCACCCAGCACCCTGAGTACTGAGCACCGAGCACCCTGAGCACTGAGCACCCAGCACCCTTTGTACTGAGCACCGAGCACCCCGAGCACTGAGCACTGAGCACCCTGAGTACTGCGCACCCAGCACCCCGAGCACTGAGCACCCAGCACCTTGAGTTCTGAGCACCCCGCCCCCCGAGTACTGAGCACCCTGAGTACTGTGCACCCAGCACCCTGAGTACTGAGCACACTGCACCCCGAGCACTGAAATCCCTGAGTACTGAGCACCCAACACCCTGAGTACTGAGCACCCAGCACCCTGAGGACTGAGCACTGAGCACCCAGAGAACTGAGCACCCTGCACCCCGAGGACTGAGCACCCAGCACCCTGAGCACTGAGCACTGAGCACCCAGCACCCTGTGCACTGAACACTGAGCACACAGCACCCTGAGCACTGAGCACCCTGAGTACTGAGCACCCAGCACCCTGAGTACTGAGCACCCAGCACCCCGAGAATGAGCACCCAGCACCATGAGTACTGAGCCCCGAGCACCCTGAGCACTGAGCACCCAGCACCCTGAGTACTGAGCACCTAGCACCCTGAGTACTGAGCACCAAGCACCCTGAGTACTGAGCAGCCAGCACCCTGAGCACCCACCACCCTGAGTACTGAGCACCCAGCAATCCAAGCACTGAGCCCCGAGCACCCTGAGCACTGAGCACCCAGCACACCGAGTACTGAGCACTGAGCACCCTGAGTACTGAGCACCCAGCACCCTGAGCACTGAGCACCCATGACCTTGAGTACTGAGCACTGAGCACCCCGAGCACTGAGCACCCAGCACCCTGAGTACTGAGCACAAAGCTCCCCGAGCACTAAGCACCCTGAGTACTGAACACCCAGCACCCTGAGTACTGAGCACCCAGCACCCTGAGCACTGAGCACCCAGCACACTGAGTACTGAGCACTGAGCACCCCGAGCACTGCGCACCCAGCACCCCGAGCACTGAGCACCCAGCAACCTGAGTACTGAGCACCCAGCACCCCGAGAATGAGCACCCAGCACCCTGAGTACTGAGCACCGAGCACCCTGACCACTGAGCACACAGCACCCTGAGCACTGAGCACCCAGCACCCTGAGTACTGAGCACTGAGCACCCTGAGTACTGAGCACCCAGCACCCTGAGTACTGAGCACCCAGCACCCTGAGTACTGAGCACCCAGCGTACTGAGCACCGAGCACCCAGCACCCTGAGTACTGAGCACCCAGCACCTTGAGCACTGAGCACCCAGCACCCTGAGTACTGAGCACTGAGCACCCCGAGTACTGAGCACCGAGCACCCTGAGCACTGAGCACCCAGCACCCTGAGTACTGAGCACTGAGCACCCCGAGTACTGAGCACCCAGCAACCTGAGTACTGAGCACCAAGCACCCTGAGGAGTGAGCACCCAGCACCCTGAGCACTGAGCACCCAGCACCCTGAGCACTTAGCACCCAGCACACTGAGTACTGAGCACCGAGCACCCAGAGCACTGAGCACCCAGCACCCTGAGCACTGAGCACCCTTAGTACTGAGCACTGAGCACCCTGAGTACTGAGCACTGAGCACCCTGTGTACTGAGCACCCAGCACCCTGAGTACTGAGCACCCAGCACCCTGAGCAATGATCACCCTGAATACTGAGCACCCAGCACCTTGAGCACTGAACACACAGCACCCTGAGTACTGAGCACCCCGAGCACCGAGCACCCAGCACCCTGAGTACTGAGTACCCAGCACCCTGAGTACTGAGCACCGAGCACCCCAAGCACTGAGCACCCAGCACCCCGAGCACTGAGCACACAGCACCCCGAGCAGTGAGCACCCAGCACCCTGAGCACTGAGCACCCAGCACCCTGAGCACTGAGCACCCAGCGCCCCGAGCACTGAGCACCCAGCACCCTGAGTACTGAGCACTGAGCACCCAGCACCCGGAGCACTGAGCACCCAGCACCCTGAGTACTGAGCACTGAGCACCCAGCACCCCATGCACAGAGCACCCAGCACCCTGAGTACTGAGCACTGAGCACCCAGCACCCCGAGCACTGAGCACCCTGCACCCCGAGCACTGAGCACCCAGCACCCCGAGCACTGAGCACCCAGCACCCTGAGTACTGAGCACCCAGCACCCTGAGTACTGAGCACCCAGCACCCCGAGCACTGAGCACCCAGCACCCTGAGTACTGAGCACCCAGCACCCCGAGCACTGAGCACCCAGCACACTGAGCACTGAGCACCCAGCACCCTGAGCACTGAGCAACCAGCACCCCGAGCACTGAGCACCCAGCACCCTGAGTACTGAGCACTGAGCACCCAGCACCCCGAGCACTGAGCACACAGCACCCTGAGTACTGAGCACTGAGCACCCAGCACCCTGAGCACTGAGCACCCAGCACCCTGAGCACTGAGCACCCAGCACCCGAGTACTGAGCACCCAGCACCCTGAGTACTGAGCACCCAGCACCCCGAGCACTGAGCACCCAGCACCCTGAGTACTGAGCACCGAGCACCCCGAGCACTGAGCACCAAGCACCCCGAGCACTGAGCACCCAGCCCCCTGAGTACTGAGCACCGAGCACCCCGAGCACTGAGCACCCTGCACTCTGAGTACTGAGAACCAAGCACACCGAGCACTGAGCACCCAGCACCCCGAGCACTGAGCACCCTGAGTACTGAGCACCGAGCACCCTGAGCACTGAGCAACCAACACCCTGAGTACTGAGCACCCAGCACCCTGAGTACTGAGCACCCAGAACCCTGAGTACTGAGCACCCAGCACCCTGTGTACTGAGCACCCAGCACCCTGAGTACTGAGCACCGAACACCCTGAGCACTGAGCACCCAGCACCCTGAGTACTGAGCACCGAGCACCCTGAGCACTGAGCACCCAGCACCCTTTGTACTGAGCACCGAGCACCCCGAGCACTGAGCACTGAGCACCCTGAGTACTGCGCACCCAGCACCCCGAGCACTGAGCACCCAGCACCTTGAGTTCTGAGCACCCCGCCCCCCGAGTACTGAGCACCCTGAGTACTGTGCACCCAGCACCCTGAGTACTGAGCACACTGCACCCCGAGCACTGAAATCCCTGAGTACTGAGCACCCAACACCCTGAGTACTGAGCACCCAGCACCCTGAGGACTGAGCACTGAGCACCCAGAGAACTGAGCACCCTGCACCCCGAGGACTGAGCACCCAGCACCCTGAGCACTGAGCACTGAGCACCCAGCACCCTGTGCACTGAACACTGAGCACACAGCACCCTGAGCACTGAGCACCCTGAGTACTGAGCACCCAGCACCCCGAGAATGAGCACCCAGCACCATGAGTACTGAGCCCCGAGCACCCTGAGCACTGAGCACCCAGCACCCTGAGTACTGAGCACCTAGCACCCTGAGTACTGAGCACCAAGCACCCTGAGTACTGAGCAGCCAGCACCCTGAGCACCCACCACCCTGAGTACTGAGCACCCAGCAATCCAAGCACTGAGCACCCAGCACCCCGAGCACTGACCACCCAGCACCCCGAGCACTGAGCACTGAGCACCCTGAGCACTGAGCAACCAGCACCCCGAGTACTGAGCACTGAGCACCCTGAGTACTGAGCACACAGCACCCTGAGCACTGAGCACCCAGCACCCTGAGTACTGAGCCCCGAGCACCCTGAGTACTGAGCACCCAGCACCCTGAGCACTGAGCACCAGCACCCTGAGTTCTGAGCACCCAGCACCCTGAGCACTGAGCACCCAGCACCCTGAGTACTGAGCACCGAGCACCCTGAGTACTGAGCACCCAGCACCCTGAGTACTGAGCACCCAGCACCCTGAGTACTGAGCACCCAGCGTACTGAGCACCGAGCACCCAGCACCCTGAGTACTGAGCACCCAGCACCCTGAGCACTGAGCACCCAGCACCCTGAGTACTGAGCACTGAGCACCCCGAGTACTGAGCACCGAGCACCACGAGCACTGAGCACCCAGCACCCCGAGCACCGAGCACCCTGAGCACTGAGCACGCAGCACCCTGAGTACTGAGAACCGAGCACCCCGAGCACTGAGCACCCAGCACCCTGAGCACTGAGCACCCTTAGTACTGAGCACTGAGCACCCTGAGTACTGAGCACTGAGCACCCTGAGTACTGAGCACCCAGCACTCTGAGTACTGAGCACCCAGCACCCTGAGCAATGATCACCCTGGATACTGAGCACCCAGCACCTTGAGCACTGTGCACCGAGCACCCCGAGCACTGAGCACCCAGCACCCGGAGTACTGAGCACCCAGCACCCTGAGTACTAAGCACCGAGCACCCTGAGTACTGAGCACCCAGCACCCTGAGCACTGAACACACAGCTCACTGAGTACTGGGCACCCTGAGCACTGAGCACCCAGCACCCTGAGTACTGAGTACCCAGCACCCTGAGTACTGAGCACCGAGCACCCCGAGCACTGAGCACCCAGCACCCCGAGCACTGAGCACCCAGCACCCTGAGCACTGAGCACCCAGCACCCTGAGTACTGAGCACCCAGCACCCTGAGTACTGAGCACCCAGCACCCCGAGCACTGAGCACCCAGCACCCTGAGCACTGAGCACCCAGCACCCTGAGCACTGAGCACCCAGCACCCCGAGCACTGAGCACCCAGCACCCTGAGTACTGAGCCCTGAGCACCCAGCAACCCGAGCACTGAGCACCCAGCACCCTGAGTACTGAGCACTGAGCACCCAGCACCCCGAGGACTGAGCACCCAGCACCCTGAGTACTGAGAACTGAGCACCCAGCACCCTGAGTACTGAGCACTGAGCACCCAGCACCCTGAGCACTGAGCACCCAGCACCCTGAGCACTGAGCACCCAGCACCCTGAGCACTGAGCACCCAGCACCCTGAGTACTGAGCACCCAGCACCCCGAGCACTGAGCACCCAGCACCCTGAGCACTGAGCACCCAGCACCCTGTGCACTGAGCATCCAGCACCCCGAGCACTGAGCACTCAGCACCCTGGGTACTGAGCACTGAGCACCCAGCACCCCGTGCAGTGAGCACCCAGCACCCTGAGTACTGAGCTCTGAGCACCCAGCACCCTGAGTACTGAGCACCCAGCACCCCGAGCACTGAGCACCCAGCACCCTGAGTACTGAGCACCGAGCACCCCGAGCACTGAGCACCCAGCACCCTGTGTACTGAGCACCGAGCACCCCGAGCAATGAGCACCCAGCACCCTGAGTACTGAGCACGGAGCACCCTGAGTACTGTGCACCCAGCACCCCGAGCACTTAGCACCCAGCACCCTGAGTACTCTGCACCCAGCACCCTGAGCACTGAGCACCGATCACCCAGCACCCTGAGCACTGAGCACCCAGCACCCTGAGTACTGAGCACCCAGCACATTGAGTACTGAGCACTCAGCACCCTGAGTACTGAGCACCCAGCACCCCGAGCACTGAGCACCCAGCACCCTGAGCACTGAGCACCCTGAGGACTGAGCACCCAGCACCCTGAGCACTGAGCACCCAGCACCCTGAGTACTGAGCACCGATCACCCTGAGCACTGAGCACCCAGAACCCAATGCACTGAGCACCCAGCACCCTCAGTACTGAGCACCCAGCACCCCGAGCACTGAGCACCCAGCACCCTGAGTACTGAGCACCCTGAGTACTGAGCACCGATCACCCTGAGCACTGAGCTCCCAGCACCCTGAGTACTGAGCACCCAGCACCCTGAGCACTTAACACCCAGCACCCTGAGTACTGAGCACCCAGCACCCTGAGCACTGAGCACACAGCACCCTGAGTACTGAGCACCCAGCACCCTGAGCACTGAGCACCCAGCACCCTCAGTACTGAGCACCCAGCACCCCGAGCACTGAGCACCCAGCACCCCGAGAATGAGCACCCAGCACCCCGAGTACTGAGCACCGAGCACCCTGAGCACTGAGCACCCAGCACCCCGAGCACTGAGCACCCAGCACACTGAGCACTGAGCAGCCAGCACCCTGAGTACTGAGCCCTGAGCACCCAGCACCCTGAGTACTGAGCACTGAGCACCGACCACCCCGAGCACTGAGCACCCAGCACCCTGAGCACTGAGCAGCCAGCACCCTGAGCACTGAGCACCCAGCACCCTGAGTACTGAGCACTGAGCACCCAGCACCCCGAGCACTGAGCACCCAGCACCCTGAGTACTGAGCACTGAGCAGCCAGCACCCTGAGCACTGAGCACCCAGCAACCTGAGCACTGAGCACCCAGCACCCTGAGTACTGAGCACCCAGCACCCCGAGCACTGAGCACCCAGCACCCGAGTACTGAGCACCCAGCACCCTGAGTACTGAGCACCCAGCACCCCGAGCACTGAGCACCCAGCACCCCGAGTACTGAGCACCCAGCACCCTGAGTACTGAGCACCCAGCACCCTGAGCACTGAGCACCCAGGACCCCGAGCACTGAGCACCCAGCACCCTGAGTACTGAGCACCCAGCACCCTGAGCACTGAGCACCCAGCACCCTGAGCACTGAGCACCCAGCACCCTGAGCACTGAGCACCCAGCACCCTGAGTAGTGAGCACCCAACGTACTGAGCACCGTGCACCCCGAGCACTGAGCACCCAGCACCCTGAGTACTGAGCACCGAGCACCCCGAGCACTGAGCACCCAGCACCCTGAGTACTGAGCTCCGAGCACCCCGAGCACTGAGCACCCAGCGCCCCGAGCACCGAGCACCCTGAGCACTGAGCACCCAGCACCCTGACTACTGAGCACCCAGCACCCTGAGCAATGAGCAACCTGAGTACTGAGCACCCAGCACCTTGAGCACTGAGCACCGAGCACCCCGAGCACTGAGAACCCAGCACCCGTAGTACTGAGCACCCAGCACCCCGAGCACTGAGCACCCAGCACCGTGAGCACTGAGCACCCAGCACCCCGAGTACTGAGCACCCAGCACCCTGAATACTGAACACCCAGCACCCTGAGTACTGAGCACCCAGCACCCTGAGCACTGAGTACCCAGCACGCTGAGCAATGAGCACCCAGTACCCTGAGCACTGAGCACCCAGCGCCCCGAGCACTGAGCACCCAGCACCCTGAGTACTGAGCACTGAGCACCCAGCACCCCGAGCACTGAGCACCCAGCACCCTGAGTACTGAGCACTGAGCACCCAGCACCCCGAGCACTGAGCACCCAGCACCCTGATCACTGAGCACCCAGCACCCTGAGTACTGAGCACCCAGCACCCTGAGTACTGAGCAACCAGCACCCTGAGCACTGAGCACTGAGCACCCAGCACCCTGAGCACTGAGCACCCAGCACCCTGAGCACGGAGCACCCAGCACCCTGAGCACTGAGCACCCAGCACCCTGAGCACTGAGCACCCAGCACCCTGAGTACTGAGCACTGAGCACCCAGCACACCGAGCACTGAGCACCCAGCACCCTGAGTACTGAGCACTGAGCACCCATCACCCCGAGCACTGAGCACCCAGCAACCTGAGCACTGAGCACCCAGCACCCAAGTACTGAGCACCCAGCACCCTGAGTACTGAGCACCCAGCACCCTGAGTACTGAGCACCCAGCACCCCGAGTACTGAGCACACAGCACCCTGAGTACTGAGCACCCAGCACCCTGAGAATGAGCACCCAGCACCCCGAGTACTGAGCACCGAGCACCCTGAGCACTGAGCACCCAGCACCCCGAGCACTGAGCACCCAGCACACTGAGCACTGAGCAGCCAGCACCCTGAGTACTGAGCCCTGAGCACCCAGCACCCTGAGTACTGAGCACTGAGCACCCACCACCCCGAGCACTGAGCACCCAGCACCCTGAGCACTGAGCAGCCAGCACCCTGAGCACTGAGCACCCAGCACCCTGAGTACTGAGCACTGAGCACCCAGCACCCCGAGCACTGAGCACCCAGCACCCTGAGTACTGAGCACTGAGCAGCCAGCACCCTGAGCACTGAGCACCCAGCAACCTGAGCACTGAGCACCCAGCACCCGAGTACTGAGCACCCAGCACCCTGAGTACTGAGCACCCAGCACCCCGAGCACTGAGCACCCAGCACCCCGAGTACTGAGCACCCAGCACCCTGAGTACTGAGCACCCAGCACCCTGAGCACTGAGCACCCAGGACCCCGAGCACTGAGCACCCAGCACCCTGAGCACTGAGCACCCAGCACCCTGAGCACTGAGCACCCAGCACCCTGAGCACTGAGCACCCAGCACCCTGAGCACTGAGCACCCAGCACCCTGAGTAGTGAGCACCCAACGTACTGAGCACCGTGCACCCCGAGCACTGAGCACCCAGCACCCTGAGTACTGAGCACCGAGCACCCCGAGCACTGAGCACCCAGCACCCTGAGTACTGAGCTCCGAGCACCCCGAGCACTGAGCACCCAGCGCCCCGAGCACCGAGCACCCTGAGCACTGAGCACCCAGCACCCTGACTACTGAGCACCCAGCACCCTGAGCAATGAGCAACCTGAGTACTGAGCACCCAGCACCTTGAGCACTGAGCACCGAGCACCCCGAGCACTGAGAACCCAGCACCCGTAGTACTGAGCACCCAGCACCCCGAGCACTGAGCACCCAGCACCGTGAGCACTGAGCACCCAGCACCCCGAGTACTGAGCACCCAGCACCCTGAATACTGAACACCCAGCACCCTGAGTACTGAGCACCCAGCACCCTGAGCACTGAGTACCCAGCACCCTGAGCAATGAGCACCCAGTACCCTGAGCACTGAGCACCCAGCGCCCCGAGCACTGAGCACCCAGCACCCTGAGTACTGAGCACTGAGCACCCAGCACCCCGAGCACTGAGCACCCAGCACCCTGAGTACTGAGCACTGAGCACCCAGCACCCCGAGCACTGAGCACCCAGCACCCTGATCACTGAGCACCCAGCACCCTGAGTACTGAGCACCCAGCACCCTGAGTACTGAGCAACCAGCACCCTGAGCACTGAGCACTGAGCACCCAGCACCCTGAGCACTGAGCACCCAGCACCCTGAGCACTGAGCACCCAGCACCCTGAGCACTGAGCACCCAGCACCCTGAGCACTGAGCACCCAGCACCCTGAGTACTGAGCACTGAGCACCCAGCACACCGAGCACTGAGCACCCAGCACCCTGAGTACTGAGCACTGAGCACCCATCACCCCGAGCACTGAGCACCCAGCAACCTGAGCACTGAGCACCCAGCACCCAAGTACTGAGCACCCAGCACCCTGAGTACTGAGCACCCAGCACCCTGAGCACTGAGCACCCAGCAACCTGAGCACTGAGCACCCAGCACCCTGAGCACTGAGCACCCAGCACCCTGAGCACTGAGCACCCAGCACCCTGAGTACTGAGCACTGAGCACCCAGCACCCCGAGCACTGAGCACCCAGCACCCTGAGTACTGAGCACTGAGCAGCCAGCACCCTGAGCACTGAGCACCCAGCAACCTGAGCACTGAGCACCCAGCACCCGAGCACTGAGCACCCAGCAACCTGAGCACTGAGCACCCAGCACCCGAGTACTGAGCACCCAGCACCCTGAGTACTGAGCACCCAGCACCCTGAGCACTGAGCACCCAGCAACCTGAGCACTGAGCACCCAGCACCCGAGCACTGAGCACCCAGCAACCTGAGCACTGAGCACCCAGCACCCAAGTACTGAGCACCCAGCACCCTGAGTACTGAGCACCCAGCACCCTGAGCACTGAGCACCCAGCAACCTGAGCACTGAGCACCCAGCACCCTGAGCACTGAGCACCCAGCACCCTGAGCACTGAGCACCCAGCACCCTGAATACTGAGCACTGAGCACCCAGCACCCCGAGCACTGAGCACCCAGCACCCTGAGTACTGAGCACTGAGCAGCCACCACCCTGAGCACTGAGCACCCAGCAACCTGAGCACTGAGCACCCAGCACCCGAGCACTGAGCACCCAGCAACCTGAGCACTGAGCACCCAGCACCCGAGTACTGAGCACCCAGCACCCTGAGTACTGAGCACCCAGCACCCTGAGTACTGAGCACCCAGCACCCCGAGCATTGAGCACCCAGCACCCCGAGTACTGAGCACCCAGCACCCTGAGTACTGAGCACCCAGCACCCTGAGCACTGAGCACCCAGGACCCCGAGCACTGAGCACCCAGCACCCTGAGTACTGAGCACCCAGCACCCTGAGCACTGAGCACCCAGCACCCTGAGCACTGAGCACCCAGCACCCTGAGCACTGAGCACCCAGCACCCTGAGTAGTGAGCACCCAACGTACTGAGCACCGTGCACCCCGAGCACTGAGCACCCAGCACCCTGAGTACTGAGCACCGAGCACCCCGAGCACTGAGCACCCAGCACCCTGAGTACTGAGCTCCGAGCAACCCGAGCACTGAGCACCCAGCGCCCCGAGCACCGAGCACCCTGAGCACTGAGCACCCAGCACCCTGACTACTGAGCACCCAGCACCCTGAGCAATGAGCAACCTGAGTACTGAGCACCCAGCACCTTGAGCACTGAGCACCGAGCACCCCGAGCACTGAGCACCCAGCACCCGTAGTACTGAGCACCCAGCACCCCGAGCACTGAGCACCCAGCACCGTGAGCACTGAGCACCCAGCACCCCGAGTACTGAGCACCCAGCACCCTGAATACTGAACACCCAGCACCCTGAGTACTGAGCACCCAGCACCCTGAGCAATGAGCACCCAGCACCCTGAGCACTGAGCACCCAGCACCCTGAGTACTGAGCACTGAGCACCCAGCACCCCGAGCACTGAGCACCCAGCACACTGAGTACTGAGCACTGAGCACCCAGCACCCCGAGCACTGAGCACCCAGCACCCTGATCACTGAGCACCCAGCACCCTGAGTACTGAGCACCCAGCACCCTGAGTACTGAGCAACCAGCACCCTGAGCACTGAGCACTGAGCACCCAGCACCCTGAGCACTGAGCACCCAGCACCCTGAGCACTGAGTACCCAGCACCCTGAGCACTGAGCACCCAGCACCCTGAGCACTGAGCACCCAGCACCCTGAGTACTGAGCACTGAGCACCCAGCACACCGAGCACTGAGCACCCAGCACCCTGAGTACTGAGCACTGAGCACCCAGCACCCCGAGCACTGAGCACCCAGCAACCTGAGCACTGAGCACCCCGCACCCAAGTACTGAGCACCCAGCACCCTGAGTACTGAGCACCCAGCACCCTGAGTACTGAGCACCCAGCACCCCGAGAACTGAGCACACAGCACCCTGAGTACTGAGCACCCAGCACCCTGAGAACTGAGCACCCAGCACCCCGAGCACTGAGCACCCAGCACCCTGAGTAGTGAGCACCCAACGTACTGAGCACCGAGCTCCCCGAGCACTGAGCACCCAGCACCCTGAGTACTGAGCACCAAGCACCCAGAGCACTGAGCACCCAGCACCCTGAGTACTGAGCTGCGAGCACCCCGAGCACTGAGCAACCAGCGCCCCGAGCACCGAGCACCCTGAGCACTGAGCACCCAGCACCCTGAGTACTGAGCACCCAGCACCCTGAGCAATGAGCACCCTGAGTACTGAGCACCCAGCACCTTGAGCACTGAGCACCGAGCACCCCGAGCACTGAGCACCCAGCACCCGGAGTACTGAGCACCCAGCCCCCTGAGTACTAAGCACCGAGCACCCTGAATACTGAGCACCCAGCACCCTGAGCACTGAACACACAGCACCCTGAGTACTGAGCACCTCGAGCACTGAGCACCCAGCACCCTGAGTACTGAGCACCAAGCACGCCGAGCACTGAGCACCCAGCACCGCGAGCACTGAGCACCCAGCACCCCGAGCACTGAGCACCCAGCACCCTGAGTACTGAGCACCCAGCACCCTGAGCACTGAGCACCCAGCACCCTGAGCACTGAGCACCCAGCACCCTGAGCACTGAGCACCCAGCACCCTGAGTAGTGAGCACCCAACGTACTGAGCACCGAGCACCCCGAGCAGTGAGCACCCAGCACCCTGAGTACGGAAGACTGAGCACCCAGCACCCCGAGCACTGAGCACCCAGCACCCTGAGCACTGAGCACCCAGCTCCCGAGTACTGAGCACCCAGCACCCTGAGTACTGAGCACCCAGCACCCTGAGTACTGAGCACCCAGCACCCTGAGCACTGAGCACCCTGCACCCCGAGCACGGAGCACCCAGCACCCTGAGTACTGAGCACCCAGCACCCTGAGCACTGAGCACCCAGCACCCCGAGCACTGAGCACCCAGCACCCTGAGTACTGAGCACCCAGCACCCTGAGCACTGAGCACCCAGCACCCTGAGGACTGAGCACCCAGCACCCTGAGCACTGAGCACCCAGCACCCTGAGTACTGAGCTCCGAGCACCCCGAGCACTGAGCACCCAGCGCCCCGAGCACTGAGCACCCAGCACCCTGAGTACTGAGCACCCAGCACCCTGAGCACTGAGCACCCAGCACCCAACGTACAGAGCACCGAGCACTCCGAGCACTGAGCACCCAGCACCCTGAGTACTGAGCTCCGAGCACCCCGAGCACTGAGCACCCAGCGCCCCGAGCACTGAGCACCCAGCGCCCCGAGCACTGAGCACCAAGCACCCCGAGCAATGAGCACCCAGCACCCCGAGCACTGAGCTCCCAGCACCCCAAGCAATGAGCACCCAGCACCCTGAGTACTGAGCACCCAGCACCCCGAATACTGAGCACCCAGCAACCTGAGCACCGAGCAGCCAGCACCCTCAGCACTGAGCACCCAGCACCCTGAGCACTGAGCACCCAGCTCCCTGAGTACTGAGCACTGAGCACCACGAGTACTGAGCACCCAGCACCCTGATCACTGAGCACCCCACACCCTGAGTACTGAGCACCCAACACCCCAAGCACTGAGCACCCTGAGTACTGAGCACCCAGCACACTAAGCACTGAGCACCCTGAGTATTGAGCACCCAGCAACCTGAGTACTGAGCAGCCAGCACCCTGAGTACTGAGCACCCAGCACCCTGAGCACTGAGCACCCAGCACCCTGAGGACTGAGCACCCAGCACCCTGAGCACTGAGCACCCAGCACCCTGAGTACTGAGCACCCAGCACCCTGAGCACTGATCACCCAGCACCCTGAGTACTGAGCACCCAGCACCCTGAGAACTGAGCACCCAGCACCCTGAGAACTGAGCACCCAGCACCCGAGCACTGAGCACCCAGCACCCTGAGTACTGAGCACTGAGCAGCCAGCACCCTGAGCACTGAGCACCCAGCAACCTGAGCACTGAGCACCCAGCACCCTGAGCACTGAGCACCCAGCACCCTGAGCACTGAGCACCCAGCACCCTGAGTACTGAGCACTGAGCACCCAGCACCCCGAGCACTGAGCACCCAGCACCCTGAGTACTGAGCACTGAGCAGCCAGCACCCTGAGCACTGAGCACCCAGCAACCTGAGCACTGAGCACCCAGCACCCGAGCACTGAGCACCCAGCAACCTGAGCACTGAGCACCCAGCACCCGAGTACTGAGCACCCAGCACCCTGAGTACTGAGCACCCAGCACCCTGAGTACTGAGCACCCAGCACCCCGAGCACTGAGCACCCAGCACCCCGAGCACTGAGCACCCAGCACCCTGAGTACTGAGCACCCAGCACCCTGAGCACTGAGCACCCAGGACCCCGAGCACTGAGCACCCAGCACCCTGAGTACTGAGCACCCAGCACCCTGAGCACTGAGCACCCAGCACCCTGAGCACTGAGCACCCAGCACCCTGAGCACTGAGCACCCAGCACCCTGAGTAGTGAGCACCCAACGTACTGAGCACCGTGCACCCCGAGCACTGAGCACCCAGCACCCTGAGTACTGAGCACCAAGCACCCAGAGCACTGAGCACCCAGCACCCTGAGTACTGAGCTCCGAGCACCCCGAGCACTGAGCACCCAGCGCCCCGAGCACCGAGCACCCTGAGCACTGAGCACCCAGCACCCTGACTACTGAGCACCCAGCACCCTGAGCAATGAGCAACCTGAGTACTGAGCACCCAGCACCTTGAGCACTGAGCACCGAGCACCCCGAGCACTGAGCACCCAGCACCCGTAGTACTGAGCACCCAGCACCCCGAGCACTGAGCACCCAGCACCGTGAGCACTGAGCACCCAGCACCCCGAGTACTGAGCACCCAGCACCCTGAATACTGAACACCCAGCACCCTGAGTACTGAGCACCCAGCACCCTGAGCAATGAGCACCCAGCACCCTGAGCACTGAGCACCCAGCACCCTGAGTACTGAGCACTGAGCACCCAGCACCCCGAGCACTGAGCACCCAGCACACTGAGTACTGAGCACTGAGCACCCAGCACCCCGAGCACTGAGCACCCAGCACCCTGATCACTGAGCACCCAGCACCCTGAGTACTGAGCACCCAGCACCCTGAGTACTGAGCAACCAGCACCCTGAGCACTGAGCACTGAGCACCCAGCACCCTGAGCACTGAGCACCCAGCACCCTGAGCACTGAGCACCCAGCACCCTGAGCACTGAGCACCCAGCACCCTGAGCACTGAGCACCCAGCACCCTGAGTACTGAGCACTGAGCACCCAGCACACCGAGCACTGAGCACCCAGCACCCTGAGTACTGAGCACTGAGCACCCAGCACCCCGAGCACTGAGCACCCAGCAACCTGAGCACTGAGCACCCCGCACCCAAGTACTGAGCACCCAGCACCCTGAGTACTGAGCACCCAGCACCCTGAGTACTGAGCACCCAGCACCCCGAGAACTGAGCACACAGCACCCTGAGTACTGAGCACCCAGCAGCCTGAGAACTGAGCACCCAGCACCCCGAGCACTGAGCACCCAGCACCCTGAGTAGTGAGCACCCAGCACCCTGAGCACTGAGCACCCAGCACCCTGAGCACTCAGCACCCAGCACCCTGAGCACTGAGCACCCAGCACCCTGAGTAGTGAGCACCCAACGTACTGAGCACCGAGCTCCCCGAGCACTGAGCACCCAGCACCCTGAGTACTGAGCACCAAGCACCCAGAGCACTGAGCACCCAGCACCCTGAGTACTGAGCTGCGAGCACCCCGAGCACTGAGCAACCAGCGCCCCGAGCACCGAGCACCCTGAGCACTGAGCACCCAGCACCCTGAGTACTGAGCACCGAGCACCCCGAGCACTGAGCACCCAGCACCCTGAGTACTGAGCTCCGAGCAACCCGAGCACTGAGCACCCAGCGCCCCGAGCACCGAGCACCCTGAGCACTGAGCACCCAGCACCCTGACTACTGAGCACCCAGCACCCTGAGCAATGAGCAACCTGAGTACTGAGCACCCAGCACCTTGAGCACTGAGCACCGAGCACCCCGAGCACTGAGCACCCAGCACCCGTAGTACTGAGCACCCAGCACCCCGAGCACTGAGCACCCAGCACCGTGAGCACTGAGCACCCAGCACCCCGAGTACTGAGCACCCAGCACCCTGAATACTGAACACCCAGCACCCTGAGTACTGAGCACCCAGCACCCTGAGCAATGAGCACCCAGCACCCTGAGCACTGAGCACCCAGCACCCTGAGTACTGAGCACTGAGCACCCAGCACCCCGAGCACTGAGCACCCAGCACACTGAGTACTGAGCACTGAGCACCCAGCACCCCGAGCACTGAGCACCCAGCACCCTGATCACTGAGCACCCAGCACCCTGAGTACTGAGCACCCAGCACCCTGAGTACTGAGCAACCAGCACCCTGAGCACTGAGCACTGAGCACCCAGCACCCTGAGCACTGAGCACCCAGCACCCTGAGCACTGAGTACCCAGCACCCTGAGCACTGAGCACCCAGCACCCTGAGCACTGAGCACCCAGCACCCTGAGTACTGAGCACTGAGCACCCAGCACACCGAGCACTGAGCACCCAGCACCCTGAGTACTGAGCACTGAGCACCCAGCACCCCGAGCACTGAGCACCCAGCAACCTGAGCACTGAGCACCCCGCACCCAAGTACTGAGCACCCAGCACCCTGAGTACTGAGCACCCAGCACCCTGAGTACTGAGCACCCAGCACCCCGAGAACTGAGCACACAGCACCCTGAGTACTGAGCACCCAGCACCCTGAGAACTGAGCACCCAGCACCCCGAGCACTGAGCACCCAGCACCCTGAGTAGTGAGCACCCAACGTACTGAGCACCGAGCTCCCCGAGCACTGAGCACCCAGCACCCTGAGTACTGAGCACCAAGCACCCAGAGCACTGAGCACCCAGCACCCTGAGTACTGAGCTGCGAGCACCCCGAGCACTGAGCAACCAGCGCCCCGAGCACCGAGCACCCTGAGCACTGAGCACCCAGCACCCTGAGTACTGAGCACCCAGCACCCTGAGCAATGAGCACCCTGAGTACTGAGCACCCAGCACCTTGAGCACTGAGCACCGAGCACCCCGAGCACTGAGCACCCAGCACCCGGAGTACTGAGCACCCAGCCCCCTGAGTACTAAGCACCGAGCACCCTGAATACTGAGCACCCAGCACCCTGAGCACTGAACACACAGCACCCTGAGTACTGAGCACCTCGAGCACTGAGCACCCAGCACCCTGAGTACTGAGCACCGAGCACGCCGAGCACTGAGCACCCAGCACCGCGAGCACTGAGCACCCAGCACCCCGAGCACTGAGCACCCAGCACCCTGAGTACTGAGCACCCAGCACCCTGAGCACTGAGCACCCAGCACCCTGAGCACTGAGCACCCAGCACCCTGAGCACTGAGCACCCAGCACCCTGAGTAGTGAGCACCCAACGTACTGAGCACCGAGCACCCCGAGCAGTGAGCACCCAGCACCCTGAGTACGGAAGACTGAGCACCCAGCACCCCGAGCACTGAGCACCCAGCACCCTGAGCACTGAGCACCCAGCTCCCGAGTACTGAGCACCCAGCACCCTGAGTACTGAGCACCCAGCACCCTGAGTACTGAGCACCCAGCACCCTGAGCACTGAGCACCCTGCACCCCAAGCACGGAGCACCCAGCACCCTGAGTACTGAGCACCCAGCACCCTGAGCACTGAGCACCCAGCACCCCGAGCACTGAGCACCCAGCACCCTGAGTACTGAGCACCCAGCACCCTGAGCACTGAGCACCCAGCACCCTGAGGACTGAGCACCCAGCACCCTGAGCACTGAGCACCCAGCACCCTGAGTACTGAGCTCCGAGCACCCCGAGCACTGAGCACCCAGCGCCCCGAGCACTGAGCACCCAGCACCCTGAGTACTGAGCACCCAGCACCCTGAGCACTGAGCACCCAGCACCCAACGTACAGAGCACCGAGCACTCCGAGCACTGAGCACCCAGCACCCTGAGTACTGAGCTCCGAGCACCCCGAGCACTGAGCACCCAGCGCCCCGAGCACTGAGCACCCAGCGCCCCGAGCACTGAGCACCAAGCACCCCGAGCAATGAGCACCCAGCACCCCGAGCACTGAGCTCCCAGCACCCCAAGCAATGAGCACCCAGCACCCTGAGTACTGAGCACCCAGCACCCCGAATACTGAGCACCCAGCAACCTGAGCACCGAGCAGCCAGCACCCTCAGCACTGAGCACCCAGCACCCTGAGCACTGAGCACCCAGCTCCCTGAGTACTGAGCACTGAGCACCACGAGTACTGAGCACCCAGCACCCTGATCACTGAGCACCCCACACCCTGAGTACTGAGCACCCAACACCCCAAGCACTGAGCACCCTGAGTACTGAGCACCCAGCACACTAAGCACTGAGCACCCTGAGTATTGAGCACCCAGCAACCTGAGTACTGAGCAGCCAGCACCCTGAGTACTGAGCACCCAGCACCCTGAGCACTGAGCACCCAGCACCCTGAGGACTGAGCACCCAGCACCCTGAGCACTGAGCACCCAGCACCCTGAGTACTGAGCACCCAGCACCCTGAGCACTGATCACCCAGCACCCTGAGTACTGAGCACCCAGCACCCTGAGAACTGAGCACCCAGCACCCTGAGAACTGAGCACCCAGCACCCGAGCACTGAGCACCCAGCACCCTGAGTACTGAGCACTGAGCAGCCAGCACCCTGAGCACTGAGCACCCAGCAACCTGAGCACTGAGCACCCAGCACCCTGAGCACTGAGCACCCAGCACCCTGAGCACTGAGCACCCAGCACCCTGAGTACTGAGCACTGAGCACCCAGCACCCCGAGCACTGAGCACCCAGCACCCTGAGTACTGAGCACTGAGCAGCCAGCACCCTGAGCACTGAGCACCCAGCAACCTGAGCACTGAGCACCCAGCACCCGAGCACTGAGCACCCAGCAACCTGAGCACTGAGCACCCAGCACCCGAGTACTGAGCACCCAGCACCCTGAGTACTGAGCACCCAGCACCCTGAGTACTGAGCACCCAGCACCCCGAGCACTGAGCACCCAGCACCCCGAGCACTGAGCACCCAGCACCCTGAGTACTGAGCACCCAGCACCCTGAGCACTGAGCACCCAGGACCCCGAGCACTGAGCACCCAGCACCCTGAGTACTGAGCACCCAGCACCCTGAGCACTGAGCACCCAGCACCCTGAGCACTGAGCACCCAGCACCCTGAGCACTGAGCACCCAGCACCCTGAGTAGTGAGCACCCAACGTACTGAGCACCGTGCACCCCGAGCACTGAGCACCCAGCACCCTGAGTACTGAGCACCAAGCACCCAGAGCACTGAGCACCCAGCACCCTGAGTACTGAGCTCCGAGCACCCCGAGCACTGAGCACCCAGCGCCCCGAGCACCGAGCACCCTGAGCACTGAGCACCCAGCACCCTGACTACTGAGCACCCAGCACCCTGAGCAATGAGCAACCTGAGTACTGAGCACCCAGCACCTTGAGCACTGAGCACCGAGCACCCCGAGCACTGAGCACCCAGCACCCGTAGTACTGAGCACCCAGCACCCCGAGCACTGAGCACCCAGCACCGTGAGCACTGAGCACCCAGCACCCCGAGTACTGAGCACCCAGCACCCTGAATACTGAACACCCAGCACCCTGAGTACTGAGCACCCAGCACCCTGAGCAATGAGCACCCAGCACCCTGAGCACTGAGCACCCAGCACCCTGAGTACTGAGCACTGAGCACCCAGCACCCCGAGCACTGAGCACCCAGCACACTGAGTACTGAGCACTGAGCACCCAGCACCCCGAGCACTGAGCACCCAGCACCCTGATCACTGAGCACCCAGCACCCTGAGTACTGAGCACCCAGCACCCTGAGTACTGAGCAACCAGCACCCTGAGCACTGAGCACTGAGCACCCAGCACCCTGAGCACTGAGCACCCAGCACCCTGAGCACTGAGCACCCAGCACCCTGAGCACTGAGCACCCAGCACCCTGAGCACTGAGCACCCAGCACCCTGAGTACTGAGCACTGAGCACCCAGCACACCGAGCACTGAGCACCCAGCACCCTGAGTACTGAGCACTGAGCACCCAGCACCCCGAGCACTGAGCACCCAGCAACCTGAGCACTGAGCACCCCGCACCCAAGTACTGAGCACCCAGCACCCTGAGTACTGAGCACCCAGCACCCTGAGTACTGAGCACCCAGCACCCCGAGAACTGAGCACCCCACACCCTGAGTACTGAGCACCCAACACCCCAAGCACTGAGCACCCTGAGTACTGAGCACCCAGCACACTAAGCACTGAGCACCCTGAGTATTGAGCACCCAGCAACCTGAGTACTGAGCAGCCAGCACCCTGAGTACTGAGCACCCAGCACCCTGAGCACTGAGCACCCAGCACCCTGAGGACTGAGCACCCAGCACCCTGAGCACTGAGCACCCAGCACCCTGAGTACTGAGCACCCAGCACCCTGAGCACTGATCACCCAGCACCCTGAGTACTGAGCACCCAGCACCCTGAGAACTGAGCACCCAGCACCCTGAGAACTGAGCACCCAGCACCCGAGCACTGAGCACCCAGCACCCTGAGTACTGAGCACTGAGCAGCCAGCACCCTGAGCACTGAGCACCCAGCAACCTGAGCACTGAGCACCCAGCACCCTGAGCACTGAGCACCCAGCACCCTGAGCACTGAGCACCCAGCACCCTGAGTACTGAGCACTGAGCACCCAGCACCCCGAGCACTGAGCACCCAGCACCCTGAGTACTGAGCACTGAGCAGCCAGCACCCTGAGCACTGAGCACCCAGCAACCTGAGCACTGAGCACCCAGCACCCGAGCACTGAGCACCCAGCAACCTGAGCACTGAGCACCCAGCACCCGAGTACTGAGCACCCAGCACCCTGAGTACTGAGCACCCAGCACCCTGAGTACTGAGCACCCAGCACCCCGAGCACTGAGCACCCAGCACCCCGAGCACTGAGCACCCAGCACCCTGAGTACTGAGCACCCAGCACCCTGAGCACTGAGCACCCAGGACCCCGAGCACTGAGCACCCAGCACCCTGAGTACTGAGCACCCAGCACCCTGAGCACTGAGCACCCAGCACCCTGAGCACTGAGCACCCAGCACCCTGAGCACTGAGCACCCAGCACCCTGAGTAGTGAGCACCCAACGTACTGAGCACCGTGCACCCCGAGCACTGAGCACCCAGCACCCTGAGTACTGAGCACCAAGCACCCAGAGCACTGAGCACCCAGCACCCTGAGTACTGAGCTCCGAGCACCCCGAGCACTGAGCACCCAGCGCCCCGAGCACCGAGCACCCTGAGCACTGAGCACCCAGCACCCTGACTACTGAGCACCCAGCACCCTGAGCAATGAGCAACCTGAGTACTGAGCACCCAGCACCTTGAGCACTGAGCACCGAGCACCCCGAGCACTGAGCACCCAGCACCCGTAGTACTGAGCACCCAGCACCCCGAGCACTGAGCACCCAGCACCGTGAGCACTGAGCACCCAGCACCCCGAGTACTGAGCACCCAGCACCCTGAATACTGAACACCCAGCACCCTGAGTACTGAGCACCCAGCACCCTGAGCAATGAGCACCCAGCACCCTGAGCACTGAGCACCCAGCACCCTGAGTACTGAGCACTGAGCACCCAGCACCCCGAGCACTGAGCACCCAGCACACTGAGTACTGAGCACTGAGCACCCAGCACCCCGAGCACTGAGCACCCAGCACCCTGATCACTGAGCACCCAGCACCCTGAGTACTGAGCACCCAGCACCCTGAGTACTGAGCAACCAGCACCCTGAGCACTGAGCACTGAGCACCCAGCACCCTGAGCACTGAGCACCCAGCACCCTGAGCACTGAGCACCCAGCACCCTGAGCACTGAGCACCCAGCACCCTGAGCACTGAGCACCCAGCACCCTGAGTACTGAGCACTGAGCACCCAGCACACCGAGCACTGAGCACCCAGCACCCTGAGTACTGAGCACTGAGCACCCAGCACCCCGAGCACTGAGCACCCAGCAACCTGAGCACTGAGCACCCCGCACCCAAGTACTGAGCACCCAGCACCCTGAGTACTGAGCACCCAGCACCCTGAGTACTGAGCACCCAGCACCCCGAGAACTGAGCACACAGCACCCTGAGTACTGAGCACCCAGCAGCCTGAGAACTGAGCACCCAGCACCCCGAGCACTGAGCACCCAGCACCCTGAGTAGTGAGCACCCAGCACCCTGAGCACTGAGCACCCAGCACCCTGAGCACTCAGCACCCAGCACCCTGAGCACTGAGCACCCAGCACCCTGAGTAGTGAGCACCCAACGTACTGAGCACCGAGCTCCCCGAGCACTGAGCACCCAGCACCCTGAGTACTGAGCACCAAGCACCCAGAGCACTGAGCACCCAGCACCCTGAGTACTGAGCTGCGAGCACCCCGAGCACTGAGCAACCAGCGCCCCGAGCACCGAGCACCCTGAGCACTGAGCACCCAGCACCCTGAGTACTGAGCACCCAGCACCCTGAGCAATGAGCACCCTGAGTACTGAGCACCCAGCACCTTGAGCACTGAGCACCGAGCACCCCGAGCACTGAGCACCCAGCACCCGGAGTACTGAGCACCCAGCCCCCTGAGTACTAAGCACCGAGCACCCTGAATACTGAGCACCCAGCACCCTGAGCACTGAACACACAGCACCCTGAGTACTGAGCACCTCGAGCACTGAGCACCCAGCACCCTGAGTACTGAGCACCGAGCACGCCGAGCACTGAGCACCCAGCACCGCGAGCACTGAGCACCCAGCACCCCGAGCACTGAGCACCCAGCACCCTGAGTACTGAGCACCCAGCACCCTGAGCACTGAGCACCCAGCACCCTGAGCACTGAGCACCCAGCACCCTGAGCACTGAGCACCCAGCACCCTGAGTAGTGAGCACCCAACGTACTGAGCACCGAGCACCCCGAGCAGTGAGCACCCAGCACCCTGAGTACGGAAGACTGAGCACCCAGCACCCCGAGCACTGAGCACCCAGCACCCTGAGCACTGAGCACCCAGCTCCCGAGTACTGAGCACCCAGCACCCTGAGTACTGAGCACCCAGCACCCTGAGTACTGAGCACCCAGCACCCTGAGCACTGAGCACCCTGCACCCCGAGCACGGAGCACCCAGCACCCTGAGTACTGAGCACCCAGCACCCTGAGCACTGAGCACCCAGCACCCCGAGCACTGAGCACCCAGCACCCTGAGTACTGAGCACCCAGCACCCTGAGCACTGAGCACCCAGCACCCTGAGGACTGAGCACCCAGCACCCTGAGCACTGAGCACCCAGCACCCTGAGTACTGAGCTCCGAGCACCCCGAGCACTGAGCACCCAGCGCCCCGAGCACTGAGCACCCAGCACCCTGAGTACTGAGCACCCAGCACCCTGAGCACTGAGCACCCAGCACCCAACGTACAGAGCACCGAGCACTCCGAGCACTGAGCACCCAGCACCCTGAGTACTGAGCTCCGAGCACCCCGAGCACTGAGCACCCAGCGCCCCGAGCACTGAGCACCCAGCGCCCCGAGCACTGAGCACCAAGCACCCCGAGCAATGAGGACCCAGCACCCCGAGCACTGAGCTCCCAGCACCCCAAGCAATGAGCACCCAGCACCCTGAGTACTGAGCACCCAGCACCCCGAATACTGAGCACCCAGCAACCTGAGCACCGAGCAGCCAGCACCCTCAGCACTGAGCACCCAGCACCCTGAGCACTGAGCACCCAGCTCCCTGAGTACTGAGCACTGAGCACCACGAGTACTGAGCACCCAGCACCCTGATCACTGAGCACCCCACACCCTGAGTACTGAGCACCCAACACCCCAAGCACTGAGCACCCTGAGTACTGAGCACCCAGCACACTAAGCACTGAGCACCCTGAGTATTGAGCACCCAGCAACCTGAGTACTGAGCAGCCAGCACCCTGAGTACTGAGCACCCAGCACCCTGAGCACTGAGCACCCAGCACCCTGAGGACTGAGCACCCAGCACCCTGAGCACTGAGCACCCAGCACCCTGAGTACTGAGCTCCGAGCACCCCGAGCACTGAGCACCCAGCGCCCCGAGCACTGAGCACCCAGCACCCTGAGTACTGAGCACCCAGCACCCTGAGCACTGAGCACCCAGCACCCAACGTACAGAGCACCGAGCACTCCGAGCACTGAGCACCCAGCACCCTGAGTACTGAGCTCCGAGCACCCCGAGCACTGAGCACCCAGCACCCTGAGCAATGAGCACCCAGCACCCTGAGCACTGAGCACCCAGCACCCTGAGCACTGAGCACTGAGCACCCAGCACCCTGAGTACTGAGCCCCCAGCACCCTGAGTACTGAGCCCCCAGCACCCTGAGTACTGAGCACCCAGCACCCTGAGTACTGAGCCCCCAGCACCCTGAGTACTGAGCACCCAGCACCCCGAGTACTGAGCACCCAGCACCCTGAATACTGAACACCCAGCACCCTGAGTACTGAGCACCCAGCACCCTGAGCAATGAGCACCCAGCACCCTGAGCACTGAGCACCCAGCACCCTGAGTACTGAGCACTGAGCACCCAGCACCCCGAGCACTGAGCACCCAGCACCCTGAGTACTGAGCACTGAGCACCCAGCACCCCGAGCACTGAGCACCCAGCACCCTGATCACTGAGCACCCAGCACCCTGAGTACTGAGCACCCAGCACCCTGAGTACTGAGCAACCAGCACCCTGAGCACTGAGCACTGAGCACCCAGCACCCTGAGCACTGAGCACCCAGCACCCTGAGCACTGAGCACCCAGCACCCTGAGCACTGAGCACCCAGCACCCTGAGCACTGAGCACCCAGCACCCTGAGTACTGAGCACTGAGCACCCAGCACACCGAGCACTGAGCACCCAGCACCCTGAGTACTGAGCACTGAGCACCCAGCACCCTGAGTACTGAGCTGCGAGCACCCCGAGCACTGAGCAACCAGCGCCCCGAGCACCGAGCACCCTGAGCACTGAGCACCCAGCACCCTGAGTACTGAGCACCCAGCACCCTGAGCAATGAGCACCCTGAGTACTGAGCACCCAGCACCTTGAGCACTGAGCACCGAGCACCCCGAGCACTGAGCACCCAGCACCCGGAGTACTGAGCACCCAGCCCCCTGAGTACTAAGCACCGAGCACCCTGAATACTGAGCACCCAGCACCCTGAGCACTGAACACACAGCACCCTGAGTACTGAGCATCTCGAGCACTGAGCACCCAGCACCCTGAGTACTGAGCACGCCGAGCACTGAGCACCCAGCACCGCGAGCACTGAGCACCCAGCACCCCGAGCACTGAGCACCCAGCACCCTGAGTACTGAGCACCCAGCACCCTGAGCACTGAGCACCCAGCACCCTGAGCACTGAGCACCCAGCACCCTGAGCACTGAGCACCCAGCACCCTGAGTAGTGAGCACCCAACGTACTGAGCACCGAGCACCCCGAGCAGTGAGCACCCAGCACCCTGAGTACGGAAGACTGAGCACCCAGCACCCTGAGCACTGAGCACCCAGCACCCTGAGCACTGAGCACCCAGCTCCCGAGTACTGAGCACCCAGCACCCTGAGTACTGAGCACCCAGCACCCTGAGTACTGAGCACCCAGCACCCTGAGCACTGAGCACCCTGCACCCCGAGCACGGAGCACCCAGCACCCTGAGTACTGAGCACCCAGCACCCTGAGCACTGAGCACCCAGCACCCCGAGCACTGAGCACCCAGCACCCTGAGTACTGAGCACCCAGCACCCTGAGCACTGAGCACCCAGCACCCTGAGGACTGAGCACCCAGCACCCTGAGCACTGAGCACCCAGCACCCTGAGTACTGAGCTCCGAGCACCCCGAGCACTGAGCACCCAGCGCCCCGAGCACTGAGCACCCAGCACCCTGAGTACTGAGCACCCAGCACCCTGAGCACTGAGCACCCAGCACCCAACGTACAGAGCACCGAGCACTCCGAGCACTGAGCACCCAGCACCCTGAGTACTGAGCTCCGAGCACCCCGAGCACTGAGCACCCAGCGCCCCGAGCACTGAGCACCCAGCGCCCCGAGCACTGAGCACCAAGCACCCCGAGCAATGAGGACCCAGCACCCCGAGCACTGAGCTCCCAGCACCCCAAGCAATGAGCACCCAGCACCCTGAGTACTGAGCACCCAGCACCCCGAATACTGAGCACCCAGCAACCTGAGCACCGAGCAGCCAGCACCCTCAGCACTGAGCACCCAGCACCCTGAGCACTGAGCACCCAGCTCCCTGAGTACTGAGCACTGAGCACCACGAGTACTGAGCACCCAGCACCCTGATCACTGAGCACCCCACACCCTGAGTACTGAGCACCCAACACCCCAAGCACTGAGCACCCTGAGTACTGAGCACCCAGCACACTAAGCACTGAGCACCCTGAGTATTGAGCACCCAGCAACCTGAGTACTGAGCAGCCAGCACCCTGAGTACTGAGCACCCAGCACCCTGAGCACTGAGCACCCAGCACCCTGAGGACTGAGCACCCAGCACCCTGAGCACTGAGCACCCAGCACCCTGAGTACTGAGCTCCGAGCACCCCGAGCACTGAGCACCCAGCGCCCCGAGCACTGAGCACCCAGCACCCTGAGTACTGAGCACCCAGCACCCTGAGCACTGAGCACCCAGCACCCAACGTACAGAGCACCGAGCACTCCGAGCACTGAGCACCCAGCACCCTGAGTACTGAGCTCCGAGCACCCCGAGCACTGAGCACCCAGCACCCTGAGCAATGAGCACCCAGCACCCTGAGCACTGAGCACCCAGCACCCTGAGCACTGAGCACTGAGCACCCAGCACCCTGAGTACTGAGCCCCCAGCACCCTGAGTACTGAGCCCCCAGCACCCTGAGTACTGAGCACCCAGCACCCTGAGTACTGAGCCCCCAGCACCCTGAGTACTGAGCACCCAGCACCCCGAGTACTGAGCACCCAGCACCCTGAATACTGAACACCCAGCACCCTGAGTACTGAGCACCCAGCACCCTGAGCAATGAGCACCCAGCACCCTGAGCACTGAGCACCCAGCACCCTGAGTACTGAGCACTGAGCACCCAGCACCCCGAGCACTGAGCACCCAGCACCCTGAGTACTGAGCACTGAGCACCCAGCACCCCGAGCACTGAGCACCCAGCACCCTGATCACTGAGCACCCAGCACCCTGAGTACTGAGCACCCAGCACCCTGAGTACTGAGCAACCAGCACCCTGAGCACTGAGCACTGAGCACCCAGCACCCTGAGCACTGAGCACCCAGCACCCTGAGCACTGAGCACCCAGCACCCTGAGCACTGAGCACCCAGCACCCTGAGCACTGAGCACCCAGCACCCTGAGTACTGAGCACTGAGCACCCAGCACACCGAGCACTGAGCACCCAGCACCCTGAGTACTGAGCACTGAGCACCCAGCACCCTGAGTAGTGAGCACCCAACGTACTGAGCACCGAGCTCCCCGAGCACTGAGCACCCAGCACCCTGAGTACTGAGCACCAAGCACCCAGAGCACTGAGCACCCAGCACCCTGAGTACTGAGCTGCGAGCACCCCGAGCACTGAGCAACCAGCGCCCCGAGCACCGAGCACCCTGAGCACTGAGCACCCAGCACCCTGAGTACTGAGCACCCAGCACCCTGAGCAATGAGCACCCTGAGTACTGAGCACCCAGCACCTTGAGCACTGAGCACCGAGCACCCCGAGCACTGAGCACCCAGCACCCGGAGTACTGAGCACCCAGCCCCCTGAGTACTAAGCACCGAGCACCCTGAATACTGAGCACCCAGCACCCTGAGCACTGAACACACAGCACCCTGAGTACTGAGCATCTCGAGCACTGAGCACCCAGCACCCTGAGTACTGAGCACCGAGCACGCCGAGCACTGAGCACCCAGCACCGCGAGCACTGAGCACCCAGCACCCCGAGCACTGAGCACCCAGCACCCTGAGTACTGAGCACCCAGCACCCTGAGCACTGAGCACCCAGCACCCTGAGCACTGAGCACCCAGCACCCTGAGCACTGAGCACCCAGCACCCTGAGTAGTGAGCACCCAACGTACTGAGCACCGAGCACCCCGAGCAGTGAGCACCCAGCACCCTGAGTACGGAAGACTGAGCACCCAGCACCCCGAGCACTGAGCACCCAGCACCCTGAGCACTGAGCACCCAGCTCCCGAGTACTGAGCACCCAGCACCCTGAGTACTGAGCACCCAGCACCCTGAGTACTGAGCACCCAGCACCCTGAGCACTGAGCACCCTGCACCCCGAGCACGGAGCACCCAGCACCCTGAGTACTGAGCACCCAGCACCCTGAGCACTGAGCACCCAGCACCCCGAGCACTGAGCACCCAGCACCCTGAGTACTGAGCACCCAGCACCCTGAGCACTGAGCACCCAGCACCCTGAGGACTGAGCACCCAGCACCCTGAGCACTGAGCACCCAGCACCCTGAGTACTGAGCTCCGAGCACCCCGAGCACTGAGCACCCAGCGCCCCGAGCACTGAGCACCCAGCACCCTGAGTACTGAGCACCCAGCACCCTGAGCACTGAGCACCCAGCACCCAACGTACAGAGCACCGAGCACCCCGAGCACTGAGCACCCAGCGCCCCGAGCACTGAGCACCCAGCGCCCCGAGCACTGAGCACCAAGCACCCCGAGCAATGAGCACCCAGCACCCCGAGCACTGAGCTCCCAGCACCCCAAGCAATGAGCACCCAGCACCCTGAGTACTGAGCACCCAGCACCCCGAATACTGAGCACCCAGCAACCTGAGCACCGAGCAGCCAGCACCCTCAGCACTGAGCACCCAGCACCCTGAGCACTGAGCACCCAGCTCCCTGAGTACTGAGCACTGAGCACCACGAGTACTGAGCACCCAGCACCCTGATCACTGAGCACCCCACACCCTGAGTACTGAGCACCCAACACCCCAAGCACTGAGCACCCTGAGTACTGAGCACCCAGCACACTAAGCACTGAGCACCCTGAGTATTGAGCACCCAGCAACCTGAGTACTGAGCAGCCAGCACCCTGAGTACTGAGCACCCAGCACCCTGAGCACTGAGCACCCAGCACCCTGAGGACTGAGCACCCAGCACCCTGAGCACTGAGCACCCAGCACCCTGAGTACTGAGCTCCGAGCACCCCGAGCACTGAGCACCCAGCGCCCCGAGCACTGAGCACCCAGCACCCTGAGTACTGAGCACCCAGCACCCTGAGCACTGAGCACCCAGCACCCAACGTACAGAGCACCGAGCACTCCGAGCACTGAGCACCCAGCACCCTGAGTACTGAGCTCCGAGCACCCCGAGCACTGAGCACCCAGCACCCTGAGCAATGAGCACCCAGCACCCTGAGCACTGAGCACCCAGCACCCTGAGCACTGAGCACTGAGCACCCAGCACCCTGAGTACTGAGCCCCCAGCACCCTGAGTACTGAGCACCCAGCACCCCGAGTACTGAGCACCCAGCACCCTGAATACTGAACACCCAGCACCCTGAGTACTGAGCACCCAGCACCCTGAGCAATGAGCACCCAGCACCCTGAGCACTGAGCACCCAGCACCCTGAGTACTGAGCACTGAGCACCCAGCACCCCGAGCACTGAGCACCCAGCACCCTGAGTACTGAGCACTGAGCACCCAGCACCCCGAGCACTGAGCACCCAGCACCCTGATCACTGAGCACCCAGCACCCTGAGTACTGAGCACCCAGCACCCTGAGCACTGAGCACCCAGCACCCTGAGCACTGAGCACCCAGCACCCTGAGCACTGAGCACCCAGCACCCTGAGTACTGAGCACTGAGCACCCAGCACACCGAGCACTGAGCACCCAGCACCCTGAGTACTGAGCACTGAGCACCCAGCACCCTGAGTAGTGAGCACCCAACGTACTGAGCACCGAGCTCCCCGAGCACTGAGCACCCAGCACCCTGAGTACTGAGCACCAAGCACCCAGAGCACTGAGCACCCAGCACCCTGAGTACTGAGCTGCGAGCACCCCGAGCACTGAGCAACCAGCGCCCCGAGCACCGAGCACCCTGAGCACTGAGCACCCAGCACCCTGAGTACTGAGCACCCAGCACCTTGAGCACTGAGCACCGAGCACCCCGAGCACTGAGCACCCAGCACCCGGAGTACTGAGCACCCAGCCCCCTGAGTACTAAGCACCGAGCACCCTGAATACTGAGCACCCAGCACCCTGAGCACTGAACACACAGCACCCTGAGTACTGAGCATCTCGAGCACTGAGCACCCAGCACCCTGAGTACTGAGCACCGAGCACGCCGAGCACTGAGCACCCAGCACCGCGAGCACTGAGCACCCAGCACCCCGAGCACTGAGCACCCAGCACCCTGAGTACTGAGCACCCAGCACCCTGAGCACTGAGCACCCAGCACCCTGAGCACTGAGCACCCAGCACCCTGAGCACTGAGCACCCAGCACCCTGAGTAGTGAGCACCCAACGTACTGAGCACCGAGCACCCCGAGCAGTGAGCACCCAGCACCCTGAGTACGGAAGACTGAGCACCCAGCACCCCGAGCACTGAGCACCCAGCACCCTGAGCACTGAGCACCCAGCTCCCGAGTACTGAGCACCCAGCACCCTGAGTACTGAGCACCCAGCACCCTGAGTACTGAGCACCCAGCACCCTGAGCACTGAGCACCCTGCACCCCGAGCACGGAGCACCCAGCACCCTGAGTACTGAGCACCCAGCACCCTGAGCACTGAGCACCCAGCACCCCGAGCACTGAGCACCCAGCACCCTGAGTACTGAGCACCCAGCACCCTGAGCACTGAGCACCCAGCACCCTGAGGACTGAGCACCCAGCACCCTGAGCACTGAGCACCCAACACCCTGAGTACTGAGCTCCGAGCACCCCGAGCACTGAGCACCCAGCGCCCCGAGCACTGAGCACCCAGCACCCTGAGTACTGAGCACCCAGCACCCTGAGCACTGAGCACCCAGCACCCAACGTACAGAGCACCGAGCACCCCGAGCACTGAGCACCCAGCGCCCCGAGCACTGAGCACCCAGCGCCCCGAGCACTGAGCACCAAGCACCCCGAGCAATGAGCACCCAGCACCCCGAGCACTGAGCTCCCAGCACCCCAAGCAATGAGCACCCAGCACCCTGAGTACTGAGCACCCAGCACCCCGAATACTGAGCACCCAGCAACCTGAGCACCGAGCAGCCAGCACCCTCAGCACTGAGCACCCAGCACCCTGAGCACTGAGCACCCAGCTCCCTGAGTACTGAGCACTGAGCACCACGAGTACTGAGCACCCAGCACCCTGATCACTGAGCACCCCACACCCTGAGTACTGAGCACCCAACACCCCAAGCACTGAGCACCCTGAGTACTGAGCACCCAGCACACTAAGCACTGAGCACCCTGAGTATTGAGCACCCAGCAACCTGAGTACTGAGCAGCCAGCACCCTGAGTACTGAGCACCCAGCACCCTGAGCACTGAGCACCCAGCACCCTGAGGACTGAGCACCCAGCACCCTGAGCACTGAGCACCCAGCACCCTGAGTACTGAGCTCCGAGCACCCCGAGCACTGAGCACCCAGCGCCCCGAGCACTGAGCACCCAGCACCCTGAGTACTGAGCACCCAGCACCCTGAGCACTGAGCACCCAGCACCCAACGTACAGAGCACCGAGCACTCCGAGCACTGAGCACCCAGCACCCTGAGTACTGAGCTCCGAGCACCCCGAGCACTGAGCACCCAGCACCCTGAGCAATGAGCACCCAGCACCCTGAGCACTGAGCACCCAGCACCCTGAGCACTGAGCACTGAGCACCCAGCACCCTGAGTACTGAGCCCCCAGCACCCTGAGTACTGAGCACCCAGCACCCCGAGTACTGAGCACCCAGCACCCTGAATACTGAACACCCAGCACCCTGAGTACTGAGCACCCAGCACCCTGAGCAATGAGCACCCAGCACCCTGAGCACTGAGCACCCAGCACCCTGAGTACTGAGCACTGAGCACCCAGCACCCCGAGCACTGAGCACCCAGCACCCTGAGTACTGAGCACTGAGCACCCAGCACCCCGAGCACTGAGCACCCAGCACCCTGATCACTGAGCACCCAGCACCCTGAGTACTGAGCACCCAGCACCCTGAGTACTGAGCAACCAGCACCCTGAGCACTGAGCACTGAGCACCCAGCACCCTGAGCACTGAGCACCCAGCACCCTGAGCACTGAGCACCCAGCACCCTGAGCACTGAGCACCCAGCACCCTGAGCACTGAGCACCCAGCACCCTGAGTACTGAGCACTGAGCACCCAGCACACCGAGCACTGAGCACCCAGCACCCTGAGTACTGAGCACTGAGCACCCAGCACCCCGAGCACTGAGCACCCAGCAACCTGTGCACTGAGCACCCCGCACCCAAGTACTGAGCACCCAGCACCCTGAGTACTGAGCACCCAGCACCCTGAGTACTGAGCACCCAGCACCCCGAGTACTGAGCACACAGCACCCTGAGTACTGAGCACCCAGCACCCTGAGAACTGAGCACCCAGCACCCCGAGCACTGAGCACACAGCACCCTGAGTACTGAGCACCCAGCACCCTGAGCACTGAGCACCCAGCACCCTGAGCACTGAGCACCCAGCACCCTGAGCACTGAGCACCCAGCACCCTGAGTAGTGAGCACCCAACGTACTGAGCACCGAGCTCCCCGAGCACTGAGCACCCAGCACCCTGAGTACTGAGCACCAAGCACCCAGAGCACTGAGCACCCAGCACCCTGAGTACTGAGCTGCGAGCACCCCGAGCACTGAGCAACCAGCGCCCCGAGCACCGAGCACCCTGAGCACTGAGCACCCAGCACCCTGAGTACTGAGCACCCAGCACCCTGAGCAATGAGCACCCTGAGTACTGAGCACCCAGCACCTTGAGCACTGAGCACCGAGCACCCCGAGCACTGAGCACCCAGCACCCGGAGTACTGAGCACCCAGCCCCCTGAGTACTAAGCACCGAGCACCCTGAATACTGAGCACCCAGCACCCTGAGCACTGAACACACAGCACCCTGAGTACTGAGCACCTCGAGCACTGAGCACCCAGCACCCTGAGTACTGAGCACCGAGCACGCCGAGCACTGAGCACCCAGCACCGCGAGCACTGAGCACCCAGCACCCCGAGCACTGAGCACCCAGCACCCTGAGTACTGAGCACCCAGCACCCTGAGCACTGAGCACCCAGCACCCTGAGCACTGAGCACCCAGCACCCTGAGCACTGAGCACCCAGCACCCTGAGTAGTGAGCACCCAACGTACTGAGCACCGAGCACCCCGAGCAGTGAGCACCCCGCACCCTGAGTACGGAAGACTGAGCACCCAGCACCCCGAGCACTGAGCACCCAGCACCCTGAGCACTGAGCACCCAGCTCCCGAGTACTGAGCACCCAGCACCCTGAGTACTGAGCACCCAGCACCCTGAGTACTGAGCACCCAGCACCCTGAGCACTGAGCACCCTGCACCCCGAGCACGGAGCACCCAGCACCCTGAGTACTGAGCACCCAGCACCCTGAGCACTGAGCACCCAGCACCCCGAGCACTGAGCACCCAGCACCCTGAGTACTGAGCACCCAGCACCCTGAGCACTGAGCACCCAGCACCCTGAGGACTGAGCACCCAGCACCCTGAGCACTGAGCACCCAGCACCCTGAGTACTGAGCTCCGAGCACCCCGAGCACTGAGCACCCAGCGCCCCGAGCACTGAGCACCCAGCACCCTGAGTACTGAGCACCCAGCACCCTGAGCACTGTGCACCCAGCACCCAACGTACAGAGCACCGAGCACTCCGAGCACTGAGCACCCAGCACCCTGAGTACTGAGCTCCGAGCACCCCGAGCACTGAGCACCCAGCGCCCCGAGCACTGAGCACCCAGCGCCCCGAGCACTGAGCACCAAGCACCCCGAGCAATGAGCACCCAGCACCCCGAGCACTGAGCTCCCAGCACCCCAAGCAATGAGCACCCAGCACCCTGAGTACTGAGCACCCAGCACCCCGAATACTGAGCACCCAGCAACCTGAGCACCGAGCAGCCAGCACCCTCAGCACTGAGCACCCAGCACCCTGAGCACTGAGCACCCAGCTCCCTGAGTACTGAGCACTGAGCACCACGAGTACTGAGCACCCAGCACCCTGATCACTGAGCACCCCACACCCTGAGTACTGAGCACCCAACACCCCAAGCACTGAGCACCCTGAGTACTGAGCACCCAGCACACCAAGCACTGAGCACCCTGAGTATTGAGCACCCAGCAACCTGAGTACTGAGCAGCCAGCACCCTGAGTACTGAGCACCCAGCACCCTGAGTACTGAGCACCCAGCACCCCGAGCACTGAGCACCCAGCACCCTGAGTACTGAGCACCCAGCACCCTGAGCACTGAGCACCGAGCACCCTGAGCACTGAGCACCCAGCACCCTGAGGACTGAGCACCCAGCACCCTGAGCACTGAGCACCCTGAGTACTGAGCACTGAGCACCCTGAGTACTGAGCACTGAGCACCCTGAGCACTGAGCACCCAGCACCCTGAGCACTGAGCACCCAGCACCCTGAGTAGTGAGCACGCAACGTACTGAGCACCGAGCATCCCGAGCACTGAGAACCCAGCACCCTGAGTACTGAGCACCCAGCACCCCGAGCACTGAGCACCCAGCACCCCAAGTACTGAGCACCCAGCACCCTGAGCACTGATCACCCAGCACCCTGAGCACTGAGCACCCAGCACCCTGAGTACTGAGCACCCAGCACCCTGAGTACTGTGCACTCAGCACCCTGAGTACTGAGCACCGAGCACCCCGAGCACTGAGCACCCAGCACCCTGAGCACTGAGTAACCAGCACCCTGAGCAATGAGCACCCCGCACCCTGAGCACTGAGCACCCAGCGCCCCGAGCACTGAGCACCCAGCACCCTGAGTACTGAGCACTGAGCACCCAGCACCCCGAGCACTGAGCACCCAGCACCCTGAGTACTGAGCACTGAGCACCCAGCACCCCGAGCACTGAGCACCCAGCACCCTGATCACTGAGCACCCAGCACCCTGAGTACTGAGCACCCAGCACCCTGAGTACTGAGCAACCAGCACCCTGAGCACTGAGCACTGAGCACCCAGCACCCTGAGCACTGAGCACCCAGCACCCTGAGCACTGAGCACCCAGCACCCTGAGCACTGAGCACCCAGCACCCTGAGCACTGAGCACCCAGCACCCTGAGTACTGAGCACTGAGCACCCAGCACACCGAGCACTGTGCACCCAGCACCCTGAGTACTGAGCACTGAGCACCCAGCACCCCGAGCACTGAGCACCCAGCAACCTGAGCACTGAGCACCCAGCACCCGAGTACTGAGCACCCAGCACCCTGAGTACTGAGCACCCAGCACCCTGAGTACTGAGCACCCAGCACCCCGAGTACTGAGCACACAGCACCCTGAGTACTGAGCACCCAGCACCCTGAGAACTGAGCACCCAGCACACCGAGCACTGAGCACCCAGCACCCTGAGTAGTGAGCACCCAGCACCCTGAGCACTCAGCAGGCAGCACCCTGAGCACTGAGCACCCAGCACCCTGAGTAGTCAGCACCCAACGTACTGAGCACCGAGCTCCCCGAGCACTGAGCACCCAGCACCCTGAGTACTGAGCACCAAGCACCCAGAGCACTGAGCACCCAGCACCCTGAGTACTGAGCTGCGAGCACCCCGAGCACTGAGCAACCAGCGCCCCGAGCACCGAGCACCCTGAGCACTGAGCACCCAGCACCCTGAGTACTGAGCACCCAGCACCCTGAGCAATGAGCACCCTGAGTACTGAGCACCCAGCACCTTGAGCACTGAGCACCGAGCACCCCGAGCACTGAGCACCCAGCACCCGGAGTACTGAGCACCCAGCACCCTGAGTACTAAGCACCGAGCACCCTGAATACTGAGCACCCAGCACCCTGAGCACTGAACACACAGCACCCTGAGTACTGAGCACCTCGAGCACTGAGCACCCAGCACCCTGAGTACTGAGCACCGAGCACGCCGAGCACTGAGCACCCAGCACCGCGAGCACTGAGCACCCAGCACCCCGAGCACTGAGCACCCAGCACCCTGAGTACTGAGCACCCAGCACCCTGAGCACTGAGCACCCAGCACCCTGAGCACTGAGCACCCAGCACCCTGAGCACTGAGCACCCAGCACCCTGAGTAGTGAGCACCCAACGTACTGAGCACCGAGCACCCCGAGCAGTGAGCACCCAGCACCCTGAGTACGGAAGACTGAGCACCCAGCACCCCGAGCACTGAGCACCCAGCACCCTGAGCACTGAGCACCCAGCTCCCGAGTACTGAGCACCCAGCACCCTGAGTACTGAGCACAAAGCACCCTGAGTACTGAGCACCCAGCACCCTGAGCACTGAGCACCCAGCACCCCGAGCACGGAGCACCCAGCACCCTGAGTACTGAGCACCCAGCACCCTGAGCACTGAGCACCCAGCACCCCGAGCACTGAGCACCCAGCACCCTGAGTACTGAGCACCCAGCACCCTGAGCACTGAGCACCCAGCACCCTGAGGACTGAGCACCCAGCACCCTGAGCACTGAGCACCCAGCACCCTGAGTACTGAGCTCCGAGCACCCCGAGCACTGAGCACCCAGCGCCCCAAGCACTGAGCACCCAGCACCCTGAGTACTGAGCACCCAGCACCCTGAGCACTGAGCACACAGCACCCAACGTACAGAGCACCGAGCACTCCGAGCACTGAGCACCCAGCACCCTGAGTACTGAGCTCCGAGCACCCCGAGCACTGAGCACCCAGCGCCCCGAGCACTGAGCACCCAGCGCCCCGAGCACTGAGCACCAAGCACCCCGAGCAATGAGCACCCAGCACCCCGAGCACTGAGCTCCCAGCACCCCAAGCAATGAGCACCCAGCACCCTGAGTACTGAGCACCCAGCACCCCGAATACTGAGCACCCAGCAACCTGAGCACCGAGGATCCAGCACCCTGAGCACTGAGCACCCAGCACCCTGAGCACTGAGCACCCAGCTCCCTGAGTACTGAGCACTGAGCACCACGAGTACTGAGCACCCAGCACCCTGATCACTGAGCACCCCACACCCTGAGTACTGAGCACCCAACACCCCAAGCACTGAGCACCCAGCACACCAAGCACTGAGCACCCTGAGTATTGAGCACCCAGCAACCTGAGTACTGAGCAGCCAGCACCCTGAGTACTGAGCACCCAGCACCCTGAGTACTGAGCACCCAGCACCCCGAGCACTGAGCACCCAGCACCCTGAGTACTGAGCACCCAGCACCCTGAGCACTGAGCACCGAGCACCCTGAGCACTGAGCACCCAGCACCCTGAGGACTGAGCACCCAGCACCCTGAGCACTGAGCACCCTGAGTACTGAGCACTGAGCACCCTGAGTACTGAGCACTGAGCACCCTGAGTACTGAGCAACCAGCACCCTGAGTACTGAGCACCCAGCACCCTGAGCACTGAGCACCGAGCACCCTGAGCACTGAGCACCCAGCACCCTGAGCACTGAGCACCCAGCACCCTGAGTAGTGAGCACGCAACGTACTGAGCACCGAGCACCCCGAGCACTGAGAACCCAGCACCCTGAGTACTGAGCACCCAGCACCCCGAGCACTGAGCACCCAGCACCCTGAGCACTGAGCACCAAGCACCCTGAGCACTGATCACCCAGCACCCTGAGCACTGAGCACCCAGCACCCTGAGTACTGAGCACCCAGCACCCTGAGTACTGTGCACTCAGCACCCTGAGTACTGAGTACCGAGCACCCCGAGCACTGAGCACCCAGCACCCTGAGCACTGAGCACCCTGAGGACTGAGCACCCAGCATCCTGAGCACTGAGCACCCAGCACCCTGAGTACTGAGCACCGATCACCCTGAGCACTGAGCACCCAGCACCGCGAGCACTGAGCACCCAGCACCCTGAGTACTGAGCACCTTGAGTACTGAGCACCCAGCACCCTGAGCACTGAGCACCCAGCACCCTGAGTACTGAGCACCCAGCACCCTGAGCACTGAGCACCCAGCACCCTGAGTAATGAGCACCCAGCACCCCGAGCACTGAGCACCCAGCACCCCGAGAATGAGCACCCAGCACCCTGAGTACTGAGCACCCAGCACCCTGAGCACTGAGCACCCAGCACACCGAGCACTGAGCACCCAGCACCCTGAGTACTGAGCACTGAGCACCCAGCACCCCGAGCACTGAGCACCCAGCACCCTGAGTACTGAGCACTGAGCACCCAGCACCCCGAGCACTGAGCACCCAGCACCCTGAGTACTGAGCACCCAGCACCCTGAGTACTGAGCACCCAGCACCCCGAGTACTGAGCACCCAGCACCCTGAGTACTGAGCACCCAGCACCCTGAGCACTGAGCACCCAGCACACCGAGCACTGAGTACCCAGCACCCTGAGTACTGAGCACCCAGCGCCCCGAGCACTGAGCACCCAGCACAGTGAGCACTGAGCACCGAGCACCCTGAGTACTGAGCATCCAGCACCCCGAGTACTGAACACCCAGCACCCTGAGCACTGAGCACTGAGCACCCTGAGCACTGAGTACTGAGCACTGAGCACCCTGAGCACTGAGCACCCAGCACCCCGAGTACTGAGCACCCAGCACCCCGCGCACTGAGCACCCAGCGCCCCGAGCACTGAGCACCCAGCGCCCCGAGCACTGAGCACTGAGCACCCTGAGCACTGAGCACCCAGCACCCCGAGTACTGAGCAGTGAGCAACCTGAGCACTGAGCACCCAGCACGCCGAGTACTGAGCACTGAGCACCCTGAGTACTGAGCACCCAGCACCCTGAGCACTGAGTACCCAGCACACTGAGCACTGAGCACCCAGCACCCTGAGCACTGAGCACCCAGCACCCTGAGCACTGAGCACCCAGCACCCTGAGTACTGAGCACTGAGCACCCAGCACCCCGAGCACTGAGCACCCAACACCCTGAGTACTGAGCACTGAGCACCCAGCACCCCGAGCACTGAGCACCCAGCACCCTGAGTACTGAGCACCCAGCACCCTGAGTACTGAGCACCCAGCACCCCGAGTACTGAGCACCCAGCACCCTGAGTACTGAGCACCCAGCACCCTGAGAACTGAGCACCCAGCACCCCGAGCACTGAGCACCCAGCACCCTGAGTAGTGAGCACCCAGCAACCTGCGCACTGAGCACCCAGCACCCTGAGCACTCAGCACCCAGCACCCAGAGCACTGAGCACCCAGCACCCTGAGTAGTGAGCACACAACGTACTGAGCACTGAGCTCCCCGAGCACTGAGCACCCAGCACCCTGAGTACTGAGCACCCAGCACCCTGAGTACTGAGCACCCAGCACCCTGAGCAATGAGTACCCAGCACCCTGAGCACTGAGTACCCAGCACCCTGAGCACTGAGCACACAGGACCCTGAGCACTGAGCACCCAGCACCCTGAGTACTGAGCACCCAGCACCCTGAGTACTGAGCACCCAGCACCCTGAGCACTGAGTACCCAGCACCCTGAGCACTGAGTACCCAGCACCCTGAGCACTGAGCACACAGCACCCTGAGCACTGAGCACCCAGCACCCTGAGTACTGAGCACTGAGCACCCAGCACCCCTAGCACTGAGCACCCAGCACCCTGAGTACTGAGCACTGAGCACCCAGCACCCCGAGCACTGAGCACCCAGCACCCTGAGCACTGAGCACCCAGCACCCGAGTACTGAGCACCCAGCACCCTGAGTACTGAGCACCCAGCACCCTGAGTACTGAGCAGCCAGCACCCCGAGTACTGAGCACCCAGCACCCTGAGCACTGAGCACCCAGCACCCAACGTACAGAGCACCGAGCACTCCGAGCACTGAGCACCCAGCACCCTGAGTACTGAGCTCCGAGCACCCCGAGCACTGAGCACCCAGCGCCCCGAGCACTGAGCACCCAGCGCCCCGAGCACTGAGCACCAAGCACCCCGAGCAATGAGCACCCAGCACCCCGAGCACTGAGCTCCCAGCACCCCAAGCAATGAGCACCCAGCACCCTGAGTACTGAGCACCCAGCACCCCGAATACTGAGCACCCAGCAACCTGAGCACCGAGGATCCAGCACCCTGAGCACTGAGCACCCAGCACCCTGATCACTGAGCACCCCACACCCTGAGTACTGAGCACCCAACACCCCAAGCACTGAGCACCCTGAGTACTGAGCACCCAGCACACCAAGCACTGAGCACCCTGAGTATTGAGCACCCAGAAACCTGAGTACTGAGCAGCCAGCACCCTGAGTACTGAGCACCCAGCACCCTGAGTACTGAGCACCCAGCACCCCGAGCACTGAGCACCCAGCACCCTGAGTACTGAGCACCCAGCACCCTGAGCACTGAGCACCGAGCACCCTGAGCACTGAGCACCCAGCACCCTGAGGACTGAGCACCCAGCACCCTGAGCACTGAGCACCCTGAGTACTGAGCACTGAGCACCCTGAGTACTGAGCACTGAGCACCCTGAGTACTGAGCAACCAGCACCCTGAGTACTGAGCACCCAGCACCCTGAGCACTGAGCACCGAGCACCCTGAGCACTGAGCACCCAGCACCCTGAGCACTGAGCACCCAGCACCCTGAGTAGTGAGCACGCAACGTACTGAGCACCGAGCACCCCGAGCACTGAGAACCCAGCACCCTGAGTACTGAGCACCCAGCACCCCGAGCACTGAGCACCCAGCACCCTGAGCACTGAGCACCAAGCACCCTGAGCACTGATCACCCAGCACCCTGAGCACTGAGCACCCAGCACCCTGAGTACTGAGCACCCAGCACCCTGAGTACTGTGCACTCAGCACCCTGAGTACTGAGTACCGAGCACCCCGAGCACTGAGCACCCAGCACCCTGAGCACTGAGCACCCTGAGGACTGAGCACCCAGCACCCTGAGCACTGAGCACCCAGCACCCTGAGTACTGAGCACCGATCACCCTGAGCACTGAGCACCCAGCACCGCGAGCACTGAGCACCCAGCACCCTGAGTACTGAGCACCTTGAGTACTGAGCACCCAGCACCCTGAGCACTGAGCACCCAGCACCCTGAGTACTGAGCACCCAGCACCCTGAGCACTGAGCACCCAGCACCCTGAGTAATGAGCACCCAGCACCCCGAGCACTGAGCACCCAGCACCCCGAGAATGAGCACCCAGCACCCTGAGTACTGAGCACCCAGCACCCTGAGCACTGAGCACCCAGCACACCGAGCACTGAGCACCCAGCACCCTGAGTACTGAGCACTGAGCACCCAGCACCCCGAGCACTGAGCACCCAGCACCCTGAGTACTGAGCACTGAGCACCCAGCACCCCGAGCACTGAGCACCCAGCACCCTGAGTACTGAGCACCCAGCACCCTGAGTACTGAGCACCCAGCACCCCGAGTACTGAGCACCCAGCACCCTGAGTACTGAGCACCCAGCACCCTGAGCACTGAGCACCCAGCACACCGAGCACTGAGTACCCAGCACCCTGAGTACTGAGCACCCAGCGCCCCGAGCACTGAGCACCCAGCACAGTGAGCACTGAGCACCGAGCACCCTGAGTACTGAGCATCCAGCACCCCGAGTACTGAACACCCAGCACCCTGAGCACTGAGCACTGAGCACCCTGAGCACTGAGTACTGAGCACTGAGCACCCTGAGCACTGAGCACCCAGCACCCCGAGTACTGAGCACCCAGCACCCCGCGCACTGAGCACCCAGCGCCCCGAGCACTGAGCACCCAGCGCCCCGAGCACTGAGCACTGAGCACCCTGAGCACTGAGCACCCAGCACCCCGAGTACTGAGCAGTGAGCAACCTGAGCACTGAGCACCCAGCACGCCGAGTACTGAGCACTGAGCACCCTGAGTACTGAGCACCCAGCACCCTGAGCACTGAGTACCCAGGACACTGAGCACTGAGCACCCAGCACCCTGAGCACTGAGCACCCAGCACCCTGAGCACTGAGCACCCAGCACCCTGAGTACTGAGCACTGAGCACCCAGCACCCCGAGCACTGAGCACCCAACACCCTGAGTACTGAGCACTGAGCACCCAGCACCCCGAGCACTGAGCACCCAGCACCCTGAGTACTGAGCACCCAGCACTCTGAGTACTGAGCACCCAGCACCCCGAGTACTGAGCACCCAGCACCCTGAGTACTGAGCACCCAGCACCCTGAGAACTGAGCACCCAGCACCCCGAGCACTGAGCACCCAGCACCCTGAGTAGTGAGCACCCAGCAACCTGCGCACTGAGCACCCAGCACCCTGAGCACTCAGCACCCAGCACCCTGAGCACTGAGCACCCAGCACCCTGAGTAGTGAGCACACAACGTACTGAGCACTGAGCTCCCCGAGCACTGAGCACCCAGCACCCTGAGTACTGAGCACCCAGCACCCTGAGTACTGAGCACCCAGCACCCTGAGCAATGAGTACCCAGCACCCTGAGCACTGAGTACCCAGCACCCTGAGCACTGAGCACACAGGACCCTGAGCACTGAGCACCCAGCACCCTGAGTACTGAGCACCCAGCACCCTGAGTACTGAGCACCCAGCACCCTGAGCACTGAGTACCCAGCACCCTGAGCACTGAGTACCCAGCACCCTGAGCACTGAGCACACAGCACCCTGAGCACTGAGCACCCAGCACCCTGAGTACTGAGCACTGAGCACCCAGCACCCCTAGCACTGAGCACCCAGCACCCTGAGTACTGAGCACTGAGCACCCAGCACCCCGAGCACTGAGCACCCAGCACCCTGAGCACTGAGCACCCAGCACCCGAGTACTGAGCACCCAGCACCCTGAGTACTGAGCACCCAGCACCCTGAGTACTGAGCACCCAGCACCCCGAGTACTGAGCACCCAGCACCCTGAGCACTGAGCACCCAGCACCCAACGTACAGAGCACCGAGCACTCCGAGCACTGAGCACCCAGCACCCTGAGTACTGAGCTCCGAGCACCCCGAGCACTGAGCACCCAGCGCCCCGAGCACTGAGCACCCAGCGCCCCGAGCACTGAGCACCAAGCACCCCGAGCAATGAGCACCCAGCACCCCGAGCACTGAGCTCCCAGCACCCCAAGCAATGAGCACCCAGCACCCTGAGTACTGAGCACCCAGCACCCCGAATACTGAGCACCCAGCAACCTGAGCACCGAGGATCCAGCACCCTGAGCACTGAGCACCCAGCACCCTGATCACTGAGCACCCCACACCCTGAGTACTGAGCACCCAACACCCCAAGCCCTGAGCACCCTGAGTACTGAGCACCCAGCACACCAAGCACTGAGCACCCTGAGTATTTAGCACCCAGAAACCTGAGTACTGAGCAGCCAGCACCCTGAGTACTGAGCACCCAGCACCCTGAGTACTGAGCACCCAGCACCCCGAGCACTGAGCACCCAGCACCCTGAGTACTGAGCACCCAGCACCCTGAGCACTGAGCACCGAGCACCCTGAGCACTGAGCACCCAGCACCCTGAGGACTGAGCACCCAGCACCCTGAGCACTGAGCACCCTGAGTACTGAGCACTGAGCACCCTGAGTACTGAGCACTGAGCACCCTGAGTACTGAGCAACCAGCACCCTGAGTACTGAGCACCCAGCACCCTGAGCACTGAGCACCGAGCACCCTGAGCACTGAGCACCCAGCACCCTGAGCACTGAGCACCCAGCACCCTGAGTAGTGAGCACGCAACGTACTGAGCACCGAGCACCCCGAGCACTGAGAACCCAGCACCCTGAGTACTGAGAACCCAGCACCCCGAGCACTGAGCACCCAGCACCCTGAGCACTGAGCACCCAGCACCCTGAGCACTGATCACCCAGCACCCTGAGCACTGAGCACCCAGCACCCTGAGTACTGAGCACCCAGCACCCTGAGTACTGTGCACTCAGCACCCTGAGTACTGAGCACCGAGCACCCCGAGCACTGAGCACCCAGCACCCTGAGCACTGAGCACCCTGAGGACTGAGCACCCAGTACCCTGAGCACTGAGCACCCAGCACCCTGAGTACTGAGCACCGATCACCCTGAGCACTGAGCACCCAGCACCGCGAGCACTGAGCACCCAGCACCCTGAGTACTGAGCACCTTGAGTACTGAGCACCCAGCACCCTGAGCACTGAGCACCCAGCACCCTGAGTACTGAGCACCCAGCACCCTGAGCACTGAGCACCCAGCACCCTGAGTACTGAGCACCCAGCGCCCCGAGCACTGAGCACCCAGCACCCCGAGAATGAGCACCCAGCACCCCGAGCACTGAACACACAGCACCCTGAGTACTGAGCACCTCGAGCACTGAGCACCCAGCACCCTGAGGACTGAGCACCGAGTACCCCGAGCACTGAGCACCCAGCACCGTGAGCACTGAGCACCCAGCACCCCGAGCACTGAGCACCCAGCACCCTGAGTACTGAGCACCCAGCACCCTGAGTACTGAGCACCCAGCACCCTGAGAACTGAGTACCCAGCACCCTGAGCACTGAGCACCCAGCAACCTGAGCACTGAGCACACAGCACCCTGAGCACTGAGCACCCAGCACCCTGAGTACTGAGCACTGAGCACCCAGCACCCCGAGCACTGAGCACCCAGCACCCTGAGTACTGAGCACTGAGCACCCAGCACCCCGAGCAGTGAGCACCCAGCACCCTGAGTACTGAGCACCCAGCACCCTGAGTACTGAGCACCCAGCACCCCGAGTACTGAGCACCCAGCACCCTGAGTACTGAGCACCCAGCACCCTGAGCACTGAGCACCCAGCACACCGAGCACTGAGCACCCAGCACCCTGAGTACTGAGCACCCAGCGCCCCGAGCACTGAGCACCCAGCACCCTGAGCACTGAGCACCGAGCACCCTGAGTACTGAGCATCCAGCACCCCGAGTACTGAACACCCAGCACCCTGAGCACTGAGCACTGAGCACCCTGATCACTGAGTACTGAGCACTGAGCACCGTGAGCACTGAGCACCCAGCACCCCGAGTACTGAGCACCCAGCACCCCGCGCACTGAGCACCCAGCGCCCCGAGCACTGAGCACCCAGCGCCCCGAGCACTGAGCACTGAGCACCCTGAGCACTGAGCACCCAGCACCCCGAGTACTGAGAAGTGAGCACCCTGAGCAATGAGCACCCAGCACCCCGAGTACTGAGCACTGAGCACCCTGAGTACTGAGCACCCAGCACCCTGAGCACTGAGTACCCAGCACACTGAGCACTGAGCACCCAGCACCCTGAGCACTGAGCACCCAGCACCCTGAGCACTGAGCACCCAGCACCCTGAGTACTGAGCACTGAGCACCCAGCACCCCGAGCTCTGAGCACCCAGCACCCTGAGTACTGAGCACTGAGCACAAAGCACCCCGAGCACTGAGCACCCAGCACCCTGAGTACTGAGCACCCAGCACTCTGAGTACTGAGCACCCAGCACCCCGAGTACTGAGCACCCAGCACCCTGAGTACTGAGCACCCAGCACCCTGAGAACTGAGCACCCAGCACCCCGAGCACTGAGCACCCAGCACCCTGAGTAGTGAGCACCCAGCAACCTGCGCACTGAGCACCCAGCACCCTGAGCACTCAGCACCCAGCACCCTGAGCACTGAGCACCCAGCACCCTGAGTAGTGAGCACCCAACGTACTGAGCACTGAGCTCCGCGAGCACTGAGCACCCAGCACCCTGAGTACTGAGCACCCAGCACCCTGAGTACTGAGCACCCAGCACCCTGAGCACTGAGTACACAGCACCCTGAGCACTGAGTACCCAGCACCCTGAGCACTGAGCACACAGCACCCTGAGCACTGAGCACCCAGCACCCTGAGTGCTGAGCACCCAGCACCCTGAGTACTGAGCAGCCAGCACCCTGAGCACTGAGTACCCAGCACACTGAGCACTGAGTACCCAGCACCCTGAGCACTGAGCACACAGCACCCTGAGCACTGAGCACCCAGCACCCTGAGTACTGAGCACTGAGCACCCAGCACCCCGAGCACTGAGCACCCAGCACCCTGAGTACTGAGCACTGAGCACCCAGCACCCCGAGCACTGAGCACCCAGCACCCTGAGCACTGAGCACCCAGCACCCGAGTACTGAGCACCCAGCACCCTGAGTACTGAGCACCCAGCACCCTGAGTACTGAGCACCCAGCACCCTGAGTAGTGAGTACCCAGCACCCTGAGCACTGAGCACCCAGCACCCTGAGCACTCAGCACCCAGCACCCTGAGCACTGAGCACCCAGCACCCTGAGCACTGAGCACCAAGCACCCTGAGCACTGAGCACCCTGAGTACTGAGCACTGAGCACCACGAGTACTGAGCACCCAGCACCCTGATCACTGAGCACCCAACACCCTGAGTACTGAGCACCCAACACCCAAAGCACTGAGCACCCTAAGTACTGAGCACCCAGCACCCCAAGCACTGAGCACCCTGAGTATTGAGCACCCAGCAACCTGAGTACTGAGCAGCCAGCACCCTGAGTACTGAGCACCCAGCACACTGAGTACTGAGCACCCAGCACCCCGAGCACTGAGCACCCAGCACCCTGAGTACTGAGCACCCAGCACCCTGAGCACTGAGCACCGAGCACCCTGAGCACTGACCACCCAGCACCCTGAGGACTGAGCACCCAGCACCCTGAGCACTGAGCACCCTGAGTACTGAGCACTGAGCACCCTGAGTACTGAGCACTGAGCACCCTGAGTACTGAGCAACCAGCACCCTGAGTACTGAGCACCCAGCACCCTGAGCACTGAGCACCGAGCACCCTGAGCACTGAGCACCCAGCACCCTGAGCACTGAGCATCCAGCACCCTGAGTAGTGAGCACCCAACGTACTGAGCAGCGAGCACACCGATCACTGAGCACCCAGCTCCCTGAGTACTGAGCACCCAGCACCCCGAGCACTGAGCACCCAGCACCCTGAGCACTGAGCACCCAGCACCCTGAGCACTGATCACCAAGCACCCTGAGCACTGAGCACCCAGCACCCTGAGTACTGAGCACCCAGCACCCTGAGTACTGAGCACTCAGCACCCTGAGTACAGAGCACCGAGCACCCCGAGCACTGAGCACCCAACACCCTGAGCACTGAGCACCCTGAGGACTGAGCACCCAGCACCCTGAGCACTGAGCACCCAGCACCCTGAGTACTGAGCACCGATCACCCTGAGCACTGAGCACCCAGCACCCCGAGCCTTGAGCACCCAGCACCCTGAGTACTGAGCAACCTAAGTACTGAGCACCCAGCACCCTGAGCACTGAGCACCCAGCACCCTGAGTACTGAGCACCCAGCACCCTGAGAACTGAGCACCCAGCACCCTGAGTACTGAGCTGCGAGCACCCCAAGCACTGAGCACCCAGCACCCTGAGCACTGAGCACCGAGCACCCCGAGTACTGAGCACCCAGCACCCTGAGTACTGAACACCCAGCACCCTGAGCACTGAGCACTGAGCACCCTGATCACTGAGTACTGAGCACCGAGCACCCCGAGAACTGAGCAACCAGCACCCGGAGTACTGAGCACCCAGCACCCTGAGTACTGAGCACCCAGCACCCAGAGCACTGATCACCCAGCACCCTGAGCACTGAGCACCCAGCACCCTGAGTACTGAGCACCCAGCACCCTGAGTACTGAGCTGCGAGCACCCCGAGCACTGAGCACCCAGCGCCCCGAGCACCGAGCACCCTGAGCACTGAGCACCCAGCACCCTGAGTACTGAGCACTCAGCACCCTGAGCAATGAGCACCCTGAGTACTGAGCACCCAGCACCTTGAGCAGTGAGCACCTAGCACCCCGAGCACTGAGCACCCAGCACCCGGAGTACTGAGCACCCAGCACCCTGAGTACTAAGCACCGAGCACCCTGAATACTGAGCACCCAGCACCCTGAGCACTGAACACACAACACCCTGAGTACTGAGCGCCTCGAGCACTGAGCACCCAGCACCCTGAGTACTGAGCACCGAGCACCCCGAGCACTGAGCACCCAGCACCGCGAGCACTGAGCACCCAGCACCCCGAGCACTGAGCACCCAGCACCCTGAGTACTGAGCACCCAGCACCCTGAGCACTGAGCACCCAGCACCCTGAGCACTGAGCACCCAGCACCCTGAGCCCTGAGCACCCAGCACCCTGAGTAGTGAGCACCCAACGTACTGAGCACCGAGCACCCCGAGCAGTGAGCACCCAGCACCCTGAGTACTGAAGACTGAGCACCCAGCACCCCGAGCACTGAGCACCCAGCACCCTGAGCACTGAGCACCCAGCTCCCGAGTACTGAGCACCCAGCACCCTGAGTACTGAGCACCCAGCACCCTGAGTACGGAGCACCCAGCACCCTGAGCACTGAGCACCCAGCACCCCGAGCACTGAGCACCCAGCACACTGAGTAATGAGCACCCAGCACCCTGAGCACTGAGCACCCAGCACCCCGAGCACTGAGCACCCAGCACCCTGAGTACTGAGCACCCAGCACCCTGAGCACTGAGCACCCAGAACCCTGAGCACTGAGCACCCAGCACCCTGAGCACTGAGCACCCAGCACCCTGAGCACTGAGCTCCGAGCACCCCGAGCACTGAGCACCCAGCGCCCCGAGCACTGAGCACGCAGCACCCTGAGTACTGAGCACCCAGCACCCTGAGCACTAAGCACCCCGCACCCAACGTACTGAGCACCGAGCACCCCGAGCACTGAGCACCCAGCACCCTAAGTACTGAGCTCCGAGCACCCCGAGCACTGAGCACCCAGCGCCCCGAGCACTGAGCACCAAGCACCCCGAGCAATGAGAACCCAGCACCAAGAGCACTGAGCACCCAGCACCCCAAGCAATGAGCACCCAGCACCCTGAGTACTGAGCACCCAGCACCCCGAATACTGAGCACCCAGCAACCTGAGCACCGAGCAGCCAGCACCCTGAGCACTGAGCACCCAGCATCCTGAGCACTGAGCACCCAGCACCCTGAGTACTGAGCACTGAGCACCACGAGTACTGAGCACCCAGCACCCTGATCACTGAGCACCCAACACCCTGAGTACTGAGCACCCAACACCCCAAGCACTGAGCACCCTGATCACTGAGTACTGAGCACCGAGCACCCCGAGAACTGAGCACCCAGCACCCGGAGTACTGAGCACCCAGCACCCTGAGTACTGAGCACCCAGCACCCTGAGCACTGATCACCCAGCACCCTGAGCACTGAGCACCCAGCACCCTGAGTACTGAGCACCCAGCACCCTGAGTACTGAGCACCCAGCACCCTGAGTACTGAGCTGCGAGCACCCCGAGCACTGAGCACCCAGCGCCCCGAGCACCGAGCACCCTGAGCACTGAGCTCCCAGCACCCTGAGTACTGAGCACTCAGCACCCTGAGCAATGAGCACCCTGAGTACTGAGCACCCAGCACCTTGAGCAGTGAGCACCTAGCACCCCGAGCACTGAGCACCCAGCACCCGGAGTACTGAGCACCCAGCACCCTGAGTACTAAGCACCGAGCACCCTGAATACTGAGCACCCAGCACCCTGAGCACTGAACACACAACACCCTGAGTACTGAGCGCCTCGAGCACTGAGCACCCAGCACCCTGAGTACTGAGCTCCGAGCACCCCGAGCACTGAGCACCCAGCGCCCCGAGCACTGAGCACCCAGCACCCTGAGTACTGAGCACCCAGCACCCTGAGCACTGAGCACCCAGCACCCAACGTACAGAGCACCGAGCACTCCGAGCACTGAGCACCCAGCACCCTGAGTACTGAGCTCCGAGCACCCCGAGCACTGAGCACCCAGCACCCTGAGCAATGAGCACCCAGCACCCTGAGCACTGAGCACCCAGCACCCTGAGCACTGAGCACTGAGCACCCAGCACCCTGAGTACTGAGCCCCCAGCACCCTGAGTACTGAGCACCCAGCACCCCGAGTACTGAGCACCCAGCACCCTGAATACTGAACACCCAGCACCCTGAGTACTGAGCACCCAGCACCCTGAGCAATGAGCACCCAGCACCCTGAGCACTGAGCACCCAGCACCCTGAGTACTGAGCACTGAGCACCCAGCACCCCGAGCACTGAGCACCCAGCACCCTGAGTACTGAGCACTGAGCACCCAGCACCCCGAGCACTGAGCACCCAGCACCCTGATCACTGAGCACCCAGCACCCTGAGTACTGAGCACCCAGCACCCTGAGTACTGAGCAACCAGCACCCTGAGCACTGAGCACTGAGCACCCAGCACCCTGAGCACTGAGCACCCAGCACCCTGAGCACTGAGCACCCAGCACCCTGAGCACTGAGCACCCAGCACCCTGAGCACTGAGCACCCAGCACCCTGAGTACTGAGCACTGAGCACCCAGCACACCGAGCACTGAGCACCCAGCACCCTGAGTACTGAGCACTGAGCACCCAGCACCCCGAGCACTGAGCACCCAGCAACCTGAGCACTGAGCACCCCGCACCCAAGTACTGAGCACCCAGCACCCTGAGTACTGAGCACCCAGCACCCTGAGTACTGAGCACCCAGCACCCCGAGTACTGAGCACACAGCACCCTGAGTACTGAGCACCCAGCACCCTGAGAACTGAGCACCCAGCACCCCGAGCACTGAGCACACAGCACCCTGAGTACTGAGCACCCAGCACCCTGAGCACTGAGCACCCAGCACCCTGAGCACTGAGCACCCAGCACCCTGAGCACTGAGCACCCAGCACCCTGAGTAGTGAGCACCCAACGTACTGAGCACCGAGCTCCCCGAGCACTGAGCACCCAGCACCCTGAGTACTGAGCACCAAGCACCCAGAGCACTGAGCACCCAGCACCCTGAGTACTGAGCTGCGAGCACCCCGAGCACTGAGCAACCAGCGCCCCGAGCACCGAGCACCCTGAGCACTGAGCACCCAGCACCCTGAGTACTGAGTACCCAGCACCCTGAGCAATGAGCACCCTGAGTACTGAGCACCCAGCACCTTGAGCACTGAGCACCGAGCACCCCGAGCACTGAGCACCCAGCACCCGGAGTACTGAGCACCCAGCCCCCTGAGTACTAAGCACCGAGCACCCTGAATACTGAGCACCCAGCACCCTGAGCACTGAACACACAGCACCCTGAGTACTGAGCACCTCGAGCACTGAGCACCCAGCACCCTGAGTACTGAGCACCGAGCACGCCGAGCACTGAGCACCCAGCACCGCGAGCACTGAGCACCCAGCACCCCGAGCACTGAGCACCCAGCACCCTGAGTACTGAGCACCCAGCACCCTGAGCACTGAGCACCCAGCACCCTGAGCACTGAGCACCCAGCACCCTGAGCACTGAGCACCCAGCACCCTGAGTAGTGAGCACCCAACGTACTGAGCACCGAGCACCCCGAGCAGTGAGCACCCAGCACCCTGAGTACGGAAGACTGAGCACCCAGCACCCCGAGCACTGAGCACCCAGCACCCTGAGCACTGAGCACCCAGCTCCCGAGTACTGAGCACCCAGCACCCTGAGTACTGAGCACCCAGCACCCTGAGTACTGAGCACCCAGCACCCTGAGCACTGAGCACCCTGCACCCCGAGCACGGAGCACCCAGCACCCTGAGTACTGAGCACCCAGCACCCTGAGCACTGAGCACCCAGCACCCCGAGCACTGAGCACCCAGCACCCTGAGTACTGAGCACCCAGCACCCTGAGCACTGAGCACCCAGCACCCTGAGGACTGAGCACCCAGCACCCTGAGCACTGAGCACCCAGCACCCTGAGTACTGAGCTCCGAGCACCCCGAGCACTGAGCACCCAGCGCCCCGAGCACTGAGCACCCAGCACCCTGAGTACTGAGCACCCAGCACCCTGAGCACTGTGCACCCAGCACCCAACGTACAGAGCACCGAGCACTCCGAGCACTGAGCACCCAGCACCCTGAGTACTGAGCTCCGAGCACCCCGAGCACTGAGCACCCAGCGCCCCGAGCACTGAGCACCCAGCGCCCCGAACACTGAGCACCAAGCACCCCGAGCAATGAGCACCCAGCACCCCGAGCACTGAGCTCCCAGCACCCCAAGCAATGAGCACCCAGCACCCTGAGTACTGAGCACCCAGCACCCCGAATACTGAGCACCCAGCAATCTGAGCACCGAGCAGCCAGCACCCTCAGCACTGAGCACCCAGCACCCTGAGCACTGAGCACCCAGCTCCCTGAGTACTGTGCACTGAGCACCACGAGTACTGAGCACCCAGCACCCTGATCACTGAGCACCCCACACCCTGAGTACTGAGCACCCAACACCCCAAGCACTGAGCACCCTGAGTACTGAGCACCCAGCACACCAAGCACTGAGCACCCTGAGTATTGAGCACCCAGCAACCTGAGTACTGAGCAGCCAGCACCCTGAGTACTGAGCACCCAGCACCCTGAGTACTGAGCACCCAGCACCCCGAGCACTGAGCACCCAGCACCCTGAGTACTGAGCACCCAGCACCCTGAGCACTGAGCACCGAGCACCCTGAGCACTGAGCACCCAGCACCCTGAGGACTGAGCACCCAGCACCCTGAGCACTGAGCACCCTGAGTACTGAGCACTGAGCACCCTGAGTACTGAGCACTGAGCACCCTGAGTACTGAGCAACCAGCACCCTGAGTACTGAGCACCCAGCACCCTGAGCACTGAGCACCGAGCACCCTGAGCACTGAGCACCCAGCACCCTGAGCACTGAGCACCCAGCACCCTGAGTAGTGAGCACGCAACGTACTGAGCACCGAGCATCCCGAGCACTGAGAACCCAGCACCCTGAGTACTGAGCACCCAGCACCCCGAGCACTGAGCACCCAGCACCCCAAGTACTGAGCACCCAGCACCCTGAGCACTGATCACCCAGCACCCTGAGCACTGAGCACCCAGCACCCTGAGTACTGAGCACCCAGCACCCTGAGTACTGTGCACTCAGCACCCTGAGTACTGAGCACCGAGCACCCCGAGCACTGAGCACCCAGCACCCTGAGCACTGAGTACCCAGCACCCTGAGCAATGAGCACCCCGCACCCTGAGCACTGAGCACCCAGCGCCCCGAGCACTGAGCACCCAGCACCCTGAGTACTGAGCACTGAGCACCCAGCACCCCGAGCACTGAGCACCCAGCACCCTGAGTACTGAGCACTGAGCACCCAGCACCCCGAGCACTGAGCACCCAGCACCCTGATCACTGAGCACCCAGCACCCTGAGTACTGAGCACCCAGCACCCTGAGTACTGAGCAACCAGCACCCTGAGCACTGAGCACTGAGCACCCAGCACCCTGAGCACTGAGCACCCAGCACCCTGAGCACTGAGCACCCAGCACCCTGAGCACTGAGCACCCAGCACCCTGAGCACTGAGCACCCAGCACCCTGAGTACTGAGCACTGAGCACCCAGCACACCGAGCACTGTGCACCCAACACCCTGAGTACTGAGCACTGAGCACCCAGCACCCCGAGCACTGAGCACCCAGCAACCTGAGCACTGAGCACCCAGCACCCGAGTACTGAGCACCCAGCACCCTGAGTACTGAGCACCCAGCACCCTGAGTACTGAGCACCCAGCACCCCGAGTACTGAGCACACAGCACCCTGAGTACTGAGCACCCAGCACCCTGAGAACTGAGCACCCAGCACACCGAGCACTGAGCACCCAGCACCCTGAGTAGTGAGCACCCAGCACCCTGAGCACTCAGCAGGCAGCACCCTGAGCACTGAGCACCCAGCACCCTGAGTAGTCAGCACCCAACGTACTGAGCACCGAGCTCCCCGAGCACTGAGCACCCAGCACCCTGAGTACTGAGCACCAAGCACCCAGAGCACTGAGCACCCAGCACCCTGAGTACTGAGCTGCGAGAACCCCGAGCACTGAGCAACCAGCGCCCCGAGCACCGAGCACCCTGAGCACTGAGCACCCAGCACCCTGAGTACTGAGCACCCAGCACCCTGAGCAATGAGCACCCTGAGTACTGAGCACCCAGCACCTTGAGCACTGAGCACCGAGCACCCCGAGCACTGAGCACCCAGCACCCGGAGTACTGAGCACCCAGCACCCTGAGTACTAAGCACCGAGCACCCTGAATACTGAGCACCCAGCACCCTGAGCACTGAACACACAGCACCCTGAGTACTGAGCACCTCGAGCACTGAGCACCCAGCACCCTGAGTACTGAGCACCGAGCACGCCGAGCACTGAGCACCCAGCACCGCGAGCACTGAGCACCCAGCACCCCGAGCACTGAGCACCCAGCACCCTGAGTACTGAGCACCCAGCACCCTGAGCACTGAGCACCCAGCACCCTGAGCACTGAGCACCCAGCACCCTGAGCACTGAGCACCCAGCACCCTGAGTAGTGAGCACCCAACGTACTGAGCACCGAGCACCCCGAGCAGTGAGCACCCAGCACCCTGAGTACGGAAGACTGAGCACCCAGCACCCCGAGCACTGAGCACCCAGCACCCTGAGCACTGAGCACCCAGCTCCCGAGTACTGAGCACCCAGCACCCTGAGTACTGAGCACAAAGCACCCTGAGTACTGAGCACCCAGCACCCTGAGCACTGAGCACCCAGCACCCCGAGCACGGAGCACCAAGCACCCTGAGTACTGAGCACCCAGCACCCTGAGCAATGAGCACCCAGCACCCCGAGCACTGAGCACCCAGCACCCTGAGTACTGAGCACCCAGCACCCTGAGCACTGAGCACCCAGCACCCTGAGGACTGAGCACCCAGCACCCTGAGCACTGAGCACCCAGCACCCTGAGTACTGAGCTCCGAGCACCCCGAGCACTGAGCACCCAGCGCCCCAAGCACTGAGCACCCAGCACCCTGAGTACTGAGCACCCAGCACCCTGAGCACTGAGCACACAGCACCCAACGTACAGAGCACCGAGCACTCCGAGCACTGAGCACCCAGCACCCTGAGTACTGAGCTCCGAGCACCCCGAGCACTGAGCACCCAGCGCCCCGAGCACTGAGCACCCAGCGCCCCGAGCACTGAGCACCAAGCACCCCGAGCAATGAGCACCCAGCACCCCGAGCACTGAGCTCCCAGCACCCCAAGCAATGAGCACCCAGCACCCTGAGTACTGAGCACCCAGCACCCCGAATACTGAGCACCCAGCAACCTGAGCACCGAGGATCCAGCACCCTGAGCACTGAGCACCCAGCACCCTGAGCACTGAGCACCCAGCTCCCTGAGTACTGAGCACTGAGCACCACGAGTACTGAGCACCCAGCACCCTGATCACTGAGCACCCCACACCCTGAGTACTGAGCACCCAACACCCCAAGCACTGAGCACCCAGCACACCAAGCACTGAGCACCCTGAGTATTGAGCACCCAGCAACCTGAGTACTGAGCAGCCAGCACCCTGAGTACTGAGCACCCAGCACCCTGAGTACTGAGCACCCAGCACCCCGAGCACTGAGCACCCAGCACCCTGAGTACTGAGCACCCAGCACCCTGAGCACTGAGCACCGAGCACCCTGAGCACTGAGCACCCAGCACCCTGAGGACTGAGCACCCAGCACCCTGAGCACTGAGCACCCTGAGTACTGAGCACTGAGCACCCTGAGTACTGAGCACTGAGCACCCTGAGTACTGAGCAACCAGCACCCTGAGTACTGAGCACCCAGCACCCTGAGCACTGAGCACCGAGCACCCTGAGCACTGAGCACCCAGCACCCTGAGCACTGAGCACCCAGCACCCTGAGTAGTGAGCACGCAACGTACTGAGCACCGAGCACCCCGAGCACTGAGAACCCAGCACCCTGAGTACTGAGCACCCAGCACCCCGAGCACTGAGCACCCAGCACCCTGAGCACTGAGCACCAAGCACCCTGAGCACTGATCACCCAGCACCCTGAGCACTGAGCACCCAGCACCCTGAGTACTGAGCACCCAGCACCCTGAGTACTGTGCACTCAGCACCCTGAGTACTGAGTACCGAGCACCCCGAGCACTGAGCACCCAGCACCCTGAGCACTGAGCACCCTGAGGACTGAGCACCCAGCACCCTGAGCACTGAGCACCCAGCACCCTGAGTACTGAGCACCGATCACCCTGAGCACTGAGCACCCAGCACCGCGAGCACTGAGCACCCAGCACCCTGAGTACTGAGCACCTTGAGTACTGAGCACCCAGCACCCTGAGCACTGATCACCCAGCACCCTGAGTACTGAGCACCCAGCACCCTGAGCACTGAGCACCCAGCACCCTGAGTAATGAGCACCCAGCACCCCGAGCACTGAGCACCCAGCACCCCGAGAATGAGCACCCAGCACCCTGAGTACTGAGCACCCAGCACCCTGAGCACTGAGCACCCAGCACACCGAGCACTGAGCACCCAGCACCCTGAGTACTGAGCACTGAGCACCCAGCACCCCGAGCACTGAGCACCCAGCACCCTGAGTACTGAGCACTGAGCACCCAGCACCCCGAGCACTGAGCACCCAGCACCCTGAGTACTGAGCACCCAGCACCCTGAGTACTGAGCACCCAGCACCCCGAGTACTGAGCACCCAGCACCCTGAGTACTGAGCACCCAGCACCCTGAGCACTGAGCACCCAGCACACCGAGCACTGAGTACCCAGCACCCTGAGTACTGAGCACCCAGCGCCCCGAGCACTGAGCACCCAGCACAGTGAGCACTGAGCACCGAGCACCCTGAGTACTGAGCATCCAGCACCCCGAGTACTGAACACCCAGCACCCTGAGCACTGAGCACTGAGCACCCTGAGCACTGAGTACTGAGCACTGAGCACCCTGAGCACTGAGCACCCAGCACCCCGAGTACTGAGCACCCAGCACCCCGCGCACTGAGCACCCAGCGCCCCGAGCACTGAGCACCCAGCGCCCCGAGCACTGAGCACTGAGCACCCTGAGCACTGAGCACCCAGCACCCCGAGTACTGAGCAGTGAGCAACCTGAGCACTGAGCACCCAGCACGCCGAGTACTGAGCACTGAGCACCCTGAGTACTGAGCACCCAGCACCCTGAGCACTGAGTACCCAGCACACTGAGCACTGAGCACCCAGCACCCTGAGCACTGAGCACCCAGCACCCTGAGCACTGAGCACCCAGCACCCTGAGTACTGAGCACTGAGCACCCAGCACCCCGAGCACTGAGCACCCAACACCCTGAGTACTGAGCACTGAGCACCCAGCACCCCGAGCACTGAGCACCCAGCACCCTGAGTACTGAGCACCCAGCACCCTGAGTACTGAGCACCCAGCACCCCGAGTACTGAGCCCCCAGCACCCTGAGTACTGAGCACCCAGCACCCTGAGAACTGAGCACCCAGCACCCCGAGCACTGAGCACCCAGCACCCTGAGTAGTGAGCACCCAGCAACCTGCGCACTGAGCACCCAGCACCCTGAGCACTCAGCACCCAGCACCCAGAGCACTGAGCACCCAGCACCCTGAGTAGTGAGCACACAACGTACTGAGCACTGAGCTCCCCGAGCACTGAGCACCCAGCACCCTGAGTACTGAGCACCCAGCACCCTGAGTACTGAGCACCCAGCACCCTGAGCAATGAGTACCCAGCACCCTGAGCACTGAGTACCCAGCACCCTGAGCACTGAGCACACAGGACCCTGAGCACTGAGCACCCAGCACCCTGAGTACTGAGCACCCAGCACCCTGAGTACTGAGCACCCAGCACCCTGAGCACTGAGTACCCAGCACCCTGAGCACTGAGTACCCAGCACCCTGAGCACTGAGCACACAGCACCCTGAGCACTGAGCACCCAGCACCCTGAGTACTGAGCACTGAGCACCCAGCACCCCTAGCACTGAGCACCCAGCACCCTGAGTACTGAGCACTGAGCACCCAGCACCCCGAGCACTGAGCACCCAGCAACCTGAGCACTGAGCACCCAGCACCCGAGTACTGAGCACCCAGCACCCTGAGTACTGAGCACCCAGCACCCTGAGTACTGAGCAGCCAGCACCCCGAGTACTGAGCACCCAGCACCCTGAGCACTGAGCACCCAGCACCCAACGTACAGAGCACCGAGCACTCCGAGCACTGAGCACCCAGCACCCTGAGTACTGAGCTCCGAGCACCCCGAGCACTGAGCACCCAGCGCCCCGAGCACTGAGCACCCAGCGCCCCGAGCACTGAGCACCAAGCACCCCGAGCAATGAGCACCCAGCACCCCGAGCACTGAGCTCCCAGCACCCCAAGCAATGAGCACCCAGCACCCTGAGTACTGAGCACCCAGCACCCCGAATACTGAGCACCCAGCAACCTGAGCACCGAGGATCCAGCACCCTGAGCACTGAGCACCCAGCACCCTGATCACTGAGCACCCCACACCCTGAGTACTGAGCACCCAACACCCCAAGCACTGAGCACCCTGAGTACTGAGCACCCAGCACACCAAGCACTGAGCACCCTGAGTATTGAGCACCCAGAAACCTGAGTACTGAGCAGCCAGCACCCTGAGTACTGAGCACCCAGCACCCTGAGTACTGAGCACCCAGCACCCCGAGCACTGAGCACCCAGCACCCTGAGTACTGAGCACCCAGCACCCTGAGCACTGAGCACCGAGCACCCTGAGCACTGAGCACCCAGCACCCTGAGGACTGAGCACCCAGCACCCTGAGCACTGAGCACCCTGAGTACTGAGCACTGAGCACCCTGAGTACTGAGCAACCAGCACCCTGAGTACTGAGCACCCAGCACCCTGAGCACTGAGCACCGAGCACCCTGAGCACTGAGCACCCAGCACCCTGAGCACTGAGCACCCAGCACCCTGAGTAGTGAGCACGCAACGTACTGAGCACCGAGCACCCCGAGCACTGAGAACCCAGCACCCTGAGTACTGAGCACCCAGCACCCCGAGCACTGAGCACCCAGCACCCTGAGCACTGAGCACCAAGCACCCTGAGCACTGATCACCCAGCACCCTGAGCACTGAGCACCCAGCACCCTGAGTACTGAGCACCCAGCACCCTGAGTACTGTGCACTCAGCACCCTGAGTACTGAGTACCGAGCACCCCGAGCACTGAGCACCCAGCACCCTGAGCACTGAGCACCCTGAGGACTGAGCACCCAGCACCCTGAGCACTGAGCACCCAGCACCCTGAGTACTGAGCACCGATCACCCTGAGCACTGAGCACCCAGCACCGCGAGCACTGAGCACCCAGCACCCTGAGTACTGAGCACCTTGAGTACTGAGCACCCAGCACCCTGAGCACTGAGCACCCAGCACCCTGAGTACTGAGCACCCAGCACCCTGAGCACTGAGCACCCAGCACCCTGAGTAATGAGCACCCAGCACCCCGAGCACTGAGCACCCAGCACCCCGAGAATGAGCACCCAGCACCCTGAGTACTGAGCACCCAGCACCCTGAGCACTGAGCACCCAGCACACCGAGCACTGAGCACCCAGCACCCTGAGTACTGAGCACTGAGCACCCAGCACCCCGAGCACTGAGCACCCAGCACCCTGAGTACTGAGCACTGAGCACCCAGCACCCCGAGCACTGAGCACCCAGCACCCTGAGTACTGAGCACCCAGCACCCTGAGTACTGAGCACCCAGCACCCCGAGTACTGAGCACCCAGCACCCTGAGTACTGAGCACCCAGCACCCTGAGCACTGAGCACCCAGCACACCGAGCACTGAGTACCCAGCACCCTGAGTACTGAGCACCCAGCGCCCCGAGCACTGAGCACCCAGCACAGTGAGCACTGAGCACCGAGCACCCTGAGTACTGAGCATCCAGCACCCCGAGTACTGAACACCCAGCACCCTGAGCACTGAGCACTGAGCACCCTGAGCACTGAGTACTGAGCACTGAGCACCCTGAGCACTGAGCACCCAGCACCCCGAGTACTGAGCACCCAGCACCCCGCGCACTGAGCACCCAGCGCCCCGAGCACTGAGCACCCAGCGCCCCGAGCACTGAGCACTGAGCACCCTGAGCACTGAGCACCCAGCACCCCGAGTACTGAGCAGTGAGCAACCTGAGCACTGAGCACCCAGCACGCCGAGTACTGAGCACTGAGCACCCTGAGTACTGAGCACCCAGCACCCTGAGCACTGAGTACCCAGCACACTGAGCACTGAGCACCCAGCACCCTGAGCACTGAGCACCCAGCACCCTGAGCACTGAGCACCCAGCACCCTGAGTACTGAGCACTGAGCACCCAGCACCCCGAGCACTGAGCACCCAACACCCTGAGTACTGAGCACTGAGCACCCAGCACCCCGAGCACTGAGCACCCAGCACCCTGAGTACTGAGCACCCAGCACTCTGAGTACTGAGCACCCAGCACCCCGAGTACTGAGCACCCAGCACCCTGAGTACTGAGCACCCAGCACCCTGAGAACTGAGCACCCAGCACCCCGAGCACTGAGCACCCAGCACCCTGAGTAGTGAGCACCCAGCAACCTGCGCACTGAGCACCCAGCACCCTGAGCACTCAGCACCCAGCACCCTGAGCACTGAGCACCCAGCACCCTGAGTAGTGAGCACACAACGTACTGAGCACTGAGCTCCCCGAGCACTGAGCACCCAGCACCCTGAGTACTGAGCACCCAGCACCCTGAGTACTGAGCACCCAGCACCCTGAGCAATGAGTACCCAGCACCCTGAGCACTGAGTACCCAGCACCCTGAGCACTGAGCACACAGGACCCTGAGCACTGAGCACCCAGCACCCTGAGTACTGAGCACCCAGCACCCTGAGTACTGAGCACCCAGCACCCTGAGCACTGAGTACCCAGCACCCTGAGCACTGAGTACCCAGCACCCTGAGCACTGAGCACACAGCACCCTGAGCACTGAGCACCCAGCACCCTGAGTACTGAGCACTGAGCACCCAGCACCCCTAGCACTGAGCACCCAGCACCCTGAGTACTGAGCACTGAGCACCCAGCACCCCGAGCACTGAGCACCCAGCACCCTGAGCACTGAGCACCCAGCACCCGAGTACTGAGCACCCAGCACCCTGAGTACTGAGCACCCAGCACCCTGAGTACTGAGCACCCAGCACCCCGAGTACTGAGCACCCAGCACCCTGAGCACTGAGCACCCAGCACCCAACGTACAGAGCACCGAGCACTCCGAGCACTGAGCACCCAGCACCCTGAGTACTGAGCTCCGAGCACCCCGAGCACTGAGCACCCAGCGCCCCGAGCACTGAGCACCCAGCGCCCCGAGCACTGAGCACCAAGCACCCCGAGCAATGAGCACCCAGCACCCCGAGCACTGAGCTCCCAGCACCCCAAGCAATGAGCACCCAGCACCCTGAGTACTGAGCACCCAGCACCCCGAATACTGAGCACCCAGCAACCTGAGCACCGAGGATCCAGCACCCTGAGCACTGAGCACCCAGCACCCTGATCACTGAGCACCCCACACCCTGAGTACTGAGCACCCAACACCCCAAGCCCTGAGCACCCTGAGTACTGAGCACCCAGCACACCAAGCACTGAGCACCCTGAGTATTTAGCACCCAGAAACCTGAGTACTGAGCAGCCAGCACCCTGAGTACTGAGCACCCAGCACCCTGAGTACTGAGCACCCAGCACCCCGAGCACTGAGCACCCAGCACCCTGAGTACTGAGCACCCAGCACCCTGAGCACTGAGCACCGAGCACCCTGAGCACTGAGCACCCAGCACCCTGAGGACTGAGCACCCAGCACCCTGAGCACTGAGCACCCTGAGTACTGAGCACTGAGCACCCTGAGTACTGAGCACTGAGCACCCTGAGTACTGAGCAACCAGCACCCTGAGTACTGAGCACCCAGCACCCTGAGCACTGAGCACCGAGCACCCTGAGCACTGAGCACCCAGCACCCTGAGCACTGAGCACCCAGCACCCTGAGTAGTGAGCACGCAACGTACTGAGCACCGAGCACCCCGAGCACTGAGAACCCAGCACCCTGAGTACTGAGAACCCAGCACCCCGAGCACTGAGCACCCAGCACCCTGAGCACTGAGCACCCAGCACCCTGAGCACTGATCACCCAGCACCCTGAGCACTGAGCACACAGCACCCTGAGTACTGAGCACCCAGCACCCTGAGTACTGTGCACTCAGCACCCTGAGTACTGAGCACCGAGCACCCCGAGCACTGAGCACCCAGCACCCTGAGCACTGAGCACCCTGAGGACTGAGCACCCAGTACCCTGAGCACTGAGCACCCAGCACCCTGAGTACTGAGCACCGATCACCCTGAGCACTGAGCACCCAGCACCGCGAGCACTGAGCACCCAGCACCCTGAGTACTGAGCACCTTGAGTACTGAGCACCCAGCACCCTGAGCACTGAGCACCCAGCACCCTGAGTACTGAGCACCCAGCACCCTGAGCACTGAGCACCCAGCACCCTGAGTACTGAGCACCCAGCGCCCCGAGCACTGAGCACCCAGCACCCCGAGAATGAGCACCCAGCACCCCGAGCACTGAACACACAGCACCCTGAGTACTGAGCACCTCGAGCACTGAGCACCCAGCACCCTGAGGACTGAGCACCGAGTACCCCGAGCACTGAGCACCCAGCACCGTGAGCACTGAGCACCCAGCACCCCGAGCACTGAGCACCCAGCACCCTGAGTACTGAGCACCCAGCACCCTGAGTACTGAGCACCCAGCACCCTCAGAACTGAGTACCCAGCACCCTGAGCACTGAGCACCCAGCAACCTGAGCACTGAGCACACAGCACCCTGAGCACTGAGCACCCAGCACCCTGAGTACTGAGCACTGAGCACCCAGCACCCCGAGCACTGAGCACCCAGCACCCTGAGTACTGAGAACTGAGCACCCAGCACCCCGAGCACTGAGCACCCAGCACCCTGAGTACTGAGCACCCAGCACCCTGAGTACTGAGCACCCAGCACCCCGAGTACTGAGCACCCAGCACCCTGAGTACTGAGCACCCAGCACCCTGAGCACTGAGCACCCAGCACACCGAGCACTGAGCACCCAGCACCCTGAGTACTGAGCACCCAGCGCCCCGAGCACTGAGCACCCAGCACCCTGAGCACTGAGCACCGAGCACCCTGAGTACTGAGCATCCAGCACCCCGAGTACTGAACACCCAGCACCCTGAGCACTGAGCACTGAGCACCCTGATCACTGAGTACTGAGCACTGAGCACCGTGAGCACTGAGCACCCAGCACCCCGAGTACTGAGCACCCAGCACCCCGCGCACTGAGCACCCAGCGCCCCGAGCACTGAGCACCCAGCGCCCCGAGCACTGAGCACTGAGCACCCTGAGCACTGAGCACCCAGCACCCCGAGTACTGAGAAGTGAGCACCCTGAGCAATGAGCACCCAGCACCCCGAGTACTGAGCACTGAGCACCCTGAGTACTGAGCACCCAGCACCCTGAGCACTGAGTACCCAGCACACTGAGCACTGAGCACCCAGCACCCTGAGCACTGAGCACCCAGCACCCTGAGCACTGAGCACCCAGCACCCTGAGTACTGAGCACTGAGCACCCAGCACCCCGAGCTCTGAGCACCCAGCACCCTGAGTAGTGAGCACTGAGCACAAAGCACCCCGAGCACTGAGCACCCAGCACCCTGAGTACTGAGCACCCAGCACTCTGAGTACTGAGCACCCAGCACCCCGAGTACTGAGCACCCAGCACCCTGAGTACTGAGCACCCAGCACCCTGAGAACTGAGCACCCAGCACCCCGAGCACTGAGCACCCAGCACCCTGAGTAGTGAGCACCCAGCAACCTGCGCACTGAGCACCCAGCACCCTGAGCACTCAGCACCCAGCACCCTGAGCACTGAGCACCCAGCACCCTGAGTAGTGAGCACCCAACGTACTGAGCACTGAGCTCCGCGAGCACTGAGCACCCAGCACCCTGAGTACTGAGCACCCAGCACCCTGAGTACTGAGCACCCAGCACCCTGAGCACTGAGTACACAGCACCCTGAGCACTGAGTACCCAGCACCCTGAGCACTGAGCACACAGCACCCTGAGCACTGAGCACCCAGCACCCTGAGTGCTGAGCACCCAGCACCCTGAGTACTGAGCACCCAGCACCCTGAGCACTGAGTACCCAGCACACTGAGCACTGAGTACCCAGCACCCTGAGCACTGAGCACACAGCACCCTGAGCACTGAGCACCCAGCACCCTGAGTACTGAGCACTGAGCACCCAGCACCCCTAGCACTGAGCACCCAGCACCCTGAGTACTGAGCACTGAGCACCCAGCACCCCGAGCACTGAGCACGCAGCACCCTGAGTACTGAGCACCCAGCACCCTGAGTACTGAGCACCCAGCACCCCGAGTACTGAGCACCCAGCACCCTGAGTACTGAGCACCCAGCACCCCGAGCACTGAGCACCCAGCACCCCGAGTACTGAACACCCAGCACCCTGAGCACTGAGCACTGAGCACCCTGAGCACTGAGTACTGAGCACTGAGCACCCTGAGCACTGAGAACCCAGCACCCCGAGTACTGAGCACCCAGCACCCCGAACACTGAGCACCCAGCGCCCCGAGCACTGAGCACCCAGCACCCCGAGCACTGAGCACTGAGCATCCTGAGCACTGAGCACCCAGCACCCCGAGTACTGAGCAGTGAGCACCCAGAGCACTGAGCACCCAGCACCCCGAGTACTGAGCACTGAGCACCCTGAGTACTGAGCACCAAGCACCCTGAGCACTGAGTACCCAGCACCCTGAGCACTGAGCACCCAGCACCCTGAGCACTGAGCACCCAGCACCCTGAGAACTGAGCACTGAGCACCCAGCACCCCGAGCACTGAGCACCCAGCACCCTGAGTACTGAGCACTGAGCACCCAGCACCCCGAGCACTGAGCACCCAGCACCCTGAGCACTGAGCACCCAGCACCCGAGTACTGAGCACCCAGCACCCTGAGTACTGAGCACCCAGCACCCTGAGTACTGAGCACCCAGCACCCTGAGTAGTGAGTACCCAGCACCCTGAGCACTGAGCACCCAGCACCCTGAGCACTCAGCACCCAGCACCCTGAGCACTGAGCACCCAGCACCCTGAGCACTGAGCACCAAGCACCCTGAGCACTGAGCACCCTGAGTACTGAGCACTGAGCACCACGAGTACTGAGCACCCAGCACCCTGATCACTGAGCACCCAACACCCTGAGTACTGAGCACCCAACACCCAAAGCACTGAGCACCCTAAGTACTGAGCACCCAGCACCCCAAGCACTGAGCACCCGAGTATTGAGCACCCAGCAACCTGAGTACTGAGCAGCCAGCACCCTGAGTACTGAGCACCCAGCACACTGAGTACTGAGCACCCAGCACCCCGAGCACTGAGCACCCAGCACCCTGAGTACTGAGCACCCAGCACCCTGAGCACTGAGCACCGAGCACCCTGAGCACTGAGCACCCAGCACCCTGAGCACTGAGCATCCAGCACCCTGAGTAGTGAGCACCCAACGTACTGAGCAGCGAGCACACCGATCACTGAGCACCCAGCTCCCTGAGTACTGAGCACCCAGCACCCCGAGCACTGAGCACCCAGCACCCTGAGCACTGAGCACCCAGCACCCTGAGCACTGATCACCAAGCACCCTGAGCACTGAGCACCCAGCACCCTGAGTACTGAGCACCCAGCACCCTGAGTACTGAGCACTCAGCACCCTGAGTACAGAGCACCGAGCACCCCGAGCACTGAGCACCCAACACCCTGAGCACTGAGCACCCTGAGGACTGAGCACCCAGCACCCTGAGCACTGAGCACCCAGCACCCTGAGTACTGAGCACCGATCACCCTGAGCACTGAGCACCCAGCACCCCGAGCCTTGAGCACCCAGCACCCTGAGTACTGAGCAACCTAAGTACTGAGCACCCAGCACCCTGAGCACTGAGCACCCAGCACCCTGAGTACTGAGCACCCAGCACCCTGAGAACTGAGCACCCAGCACCCTGAGTACTGAGCTGCGAGCACCCCAAGCACTGAGCACCCAGCACCCTGAGCACTGAGCACCGAGCACCCCGAGTACTGAGCACCCAGCACCCTGAGTACTGAACACCCAGCACCCTGAGCACTGAGCACTGAGCACCCTGATCACTGAGTACTGAGCACCGAGCACCCCGAGAACTGAGCAACCAGCACCCGGAGTACTGAGCACCCAGCACCCTGAGTACTGAGCACCCAGCACCCAGAGCACTGATCACCCAGCACCCTGAGCACTGAGCACCCAGCACCCTGAGTACTGAGCACCCAGCACCCTGAGTACTGAGCACCCAGCACCCTGAGTACTGAGCTGCGAGCACCCCGAGCACTGAGCACCCAGCGCCCCGAGCACCGAGCACCCTGAGCACTGAGCACCCAGCACCCTGAGTACTGAGCACTCAGCACCCTGAGCAATGAGCACCCTGAGTACTGAGCACCCAGCACCTTGAGCAGTGAGCACCTAGCACCCCGAGCACTGAGCACCCAGCACCCGGAGTACTGAGCACCCAGCACCCTGAGTACTAAGCACCGAGCACCCTGAATACTGAGCACCCAGCACCCTGAGCACTGAACACACAACACCCTGAGTACTGAGCGCCTCGAGCACTGAGCACCCAGCACCCTGAGTACTGAGCACCGAGCACCCCGAGCACTGAGCACCCAGCACCGCGAGCACTGAGCACCCAGCACCCCGAGCACTGAGCACCCAGCACCCTGAGTACTGAGCACCCAGCACCCTGAGCACTGAGCACCCAGCACCCTGAGCACTGAGCACCCAGCACCCTGAGCCCTGAGCACCCAGCACCCTGAGTAGTGAGCACCCAACGTACTGAGCACCGAGCACCCCGAGCAGTGAGCACCCAGCACCCTGAGTACTGAAGACTGAGCACCCAGCACCCCGAGCACTGAGCACCCAGCACCCTGAGCACTGAGCACCCAGCTCCCGAGTACTGAGCACCCAGCACCCTGAGTACTGAGCACCCAGCACCCTGAGTACGGAGCACCCAGCACCCTGAGCACTGAGCACCCAGCACCCCGAGCACTGAGCACCCAGCACACTGAGTAATGAGCACCCAGCACCCTGAGCACTGAGCACCCAGCACCCCGAGCACTGAGCACCCAGCACCCTGAGTACTGAGCACCCAGCACCCTGAGCACTGAGCACCCAGAACCCTGAGCACTGAGCACCCAGCACCCTGAGCACTGAGCACCCAGCACCCTGAGCACTGAGCTCCGAGCACCCCGAGCACTGAGCACCCAGCGCCCCGAGCACTGAGCACGCAGCACCCTGAGTACTGAGCACCCAGCACCCTGAGCACTAAGCACCCCGCACCCAACGTACTGAGCACCGAGCACCCCGAGCACTGAGCACCCAGGACCCTAAGTACTGAGCTCCAAGCACCCCGAGCACTGAGCACCCAGCGCCCCGAGCACTGAGCACCCAGCACCCCGAGCACTGAGCACCAAGCACCCCGAGCAATGAGAACCCAGCACCAAGAGCACTGAGCACCCAGCACCCCAAGCAATGAGCACCCAGCACCCTGAGTACTGAGCACCCAGCACCCCGAATACTGAGCACCCAGCAACCTGAGCACCGAGCAGCCAGCACCCTGAGCACTGAGCACCCAGCATCCTGAGCACTGAGCACCCAGCACCCTTAGTACTGAGCACTGAGCACCACGAGTACTGAGCACCCAGCACCCTGATCACTGAGCACCCAACACCCTGAGTACTGAGCACCCAACACCCCAAGCACTGAGCACCCTGATCACTGAGTACTGAGCACCGAGCACCCCGAGAACTGAGCACCCAGCACCCGGAGTACTGAGCACCCAGCACCCTGAGTACTGAGCACCCAGCACCCTGAGCACTGATCACCCAGCACCCTGAGCACTGAGCACCCAGCACCCTGAGTACTGAGCACCCAGCACCCTGAGTACTGAGCACCCAGCACCCTGAGTACTGAGCTGCGAGCACCCCGAGCACTGAGCACCCAGCGCCCCGAGCACCGAGCACCCTGAGCACTGAGCTCCCAGCACCCTGAGTACTGAGCACTCAGCACCCTGAGCAATGAGCACCCTGAGTACTGAGCACCCAGCACCTTGAGCAGTGAGCACCTAGCACCCCGAGCACTGAGCACCCAGCACCCGGAGTACTGAGCACCCAGCACCCTGAGTACTAAGCACCGAGCACCCTGAATACTGAGCACCCAGCACCCTGAGCACTGAACACACAACACCCTGAGTACTGAGCGCCTCGAGCACTGAGCACCCAGCACCCTGAGTACTGAGCACCGAGCACCCCGAGCACTGAGCACCCAGCACCGCGAGCACTGAGCACCCAGCACCCCGAGCACTGAGCACCCAGCACCCTGAGTACTGAGCACCCAGCACCCTGAGCACTGAGCACCCAGCACCCTGAGCACTGAGCACCCAGCACCCTGAGCCCTGAGCACCCAGCACCCTGAGTAGTGAGCACCCAACGTACTGAGCACCGAGCACCCCGAGCAGTGAGCACCCAGCACCCTGAGTACTGAAGACTGAGCACCCAGCACCCCGAGCACTGAGCACCCAGCACCCTGAGCACTGAGCACCCAGCTCCCGAGTACGGAGCACCCAGCACCCTGAGTACTGAGCACCCAGCACCCTGAGTACGGAGCACCCAGCACCCTGAGCACTGAGCACCCAGCACCCCGAGCACTGAGCACCCAGCACACTGAGTAATGAGCACCCAGCACCCTGAGCACTGAGCACCCAGCACCCCGAGCACTGAGCACCCAGCACCCTGAGTACTGAGCACCCAGCACCCTGAGCACTGAGCACCCAGAACCCTGAGCACTGAGCACCCAGCACCCTGAGCACTGAGCACCCAGCACCCTGAGCACTGAGCTCCGAGCACCCCGAGCACTGAGCACCCAGCGCCCCGAGCACTGAGCACGCAGCACCCTGAGTACTGAGCACCCAGCACCCTGAGCACTAAGCACCCCGCACCCAACGTACTGAGCACCGAGCACCCCGAGCACTGAGCACCCAGCGCCCCGAGCACTGAGCACCCAGCACCCCGAGCACTGAGCACCAAGCACCCCGAGCAATGAGAACCCAGCACCAAGAGCACTGAGCACGCAGCACCCCAAGCAATGAGCACCCAGCACCCTGAGTACTGAGCACCCAGCACCCCGAATACTGAGCACCCAGCAACCTGAGCACCGAGCAGCCAGCACCCTGAGCACTGAGCACCCAGCATCCTGAGCACTGAGCACCCAGCACCCTGAGTACTGAGCACTGAGCACCACGAGTACTGAGCACCCAGCACCCTGATCACTGAGCACCCAACACCCTGAGTACTGAGCACCCAACACTCCAAGCACTGAGCACCCTGAGTACTGAGCACCCAGCACACCAAGCACTGAGCACCCTGAGTATTGAGCACCCAGCAACCTGAGTACTGAGCAGCCAGCACCCTGAGTACTGAGCACCCAGCACCCTGAGTACTGAGCACCCAGCACCCCGAGCACTGAGCACCCAGCACCCTGAGTACTGAGCACCCAGCACCCTGAGCACTGAGCACCGAGCACCCTGAGCACTGAGCACACAGCACCCTGAGGACTGAGCACCCAGCAACCTGAGCACTGAGCACCCTGAGTACTGAGCACTGAGCACCCTGAGTACTGAGCACTGAGCACCCTGAGTACTGAGCACCCAGCACCCTGAGCACTGAGCACCCAGCACCCTGAGCACTGATCACCCAGCACCCTGAGCACTGAGCACCCAGCACCCTGAGTACTGAGCAACCAGCACCCTGAGTACTGTGCACTCAGCACCCTGAGTACTGAGCACCGAGCACCCCGAGCACTGAGCACCCAGCAGCCTGAGCACTGAGCACCCTGAGGACTGAGCACACAGCACCCTGAGCACTGAGCACCCAGCACCCTGAGTACGGAGCACCGATCACCCTGAGCACTGAGCACCCAGCACCCCGAGCACTGAGCACCCAGCACCCTGAGTACTGAGCACCCTGAGTACTGAGCACCCAGCACCCTGAGCACTGAACACCCAGCACCCTGAGTACTAAGCGCCCAGCACCCTGAGCACTGAGCACCCAGCACCCTGAGTACTGAGCGCCCAGCACCCTGAGCACTGAGCACCCAGCACCCTGAGTACTGAGCACCCAGCACCCCGAGCACTGAGCACCCAGCACCCCTAGAATGAGCACCCAGCACCCCGAGTACTGAGCACAAAGCACCCTGAGCACTGAGCACCCAGCACCCTGAGTACTGAGCACCCAGCACCGTGAGTACTGAGCACTGAGCACCCAGCACACCGAGCACTGAGCACCCAGCACCCTGAGTACTGAGCACTGAGCACCCAGCACCCCGAGCACTGAGCACCCAGCACCCTGAGCACTGAGCACCCAGCACCCTGAGCACTGAGCACCCAGCACCCTGAGTACTGAGCACTGAGCACCCAGCACCCCGAGCATTGAGCACCCAGCACCCCGAGCACTGAGCACCCAGCACCCCGAGTACTGAGCACCCAGCACCCTGAGTACTGAGCACCCAGCACCCTGAGAACTGAACACCCAGCACCCTGAGTACTGAGCACCCAGCACCCTGAGTACTGAGCACCCAGCACCCCGAGCACTGAGCACCCAGCACCCCGAGTCCTGAGCACCCAGCACACTGAGTACTGAGCACCCAGCACCCTGAGCACTGAGCACCCAGCACACCGAGCACTGAGCACCCAGCACCCCGAGCACTGAGCACCCAGCACCCTGAGTACTGAGCTCCGAGCACCCCGAGCACTGAGCACCCAGCGCCCCGAGCACCGAGCACCCTGAGCACTGAGCACCCAGCACCCTGACTACTGAGCACCCAGCACCCTGAGCAATGAGCAACCTGAGTACTGAGCACCCAGCACCTTGAGCACTGAGCACCGAGCACCCCGAGCACTGAGCACCCAGCACCCGGAGTACTGATCACCCAGCACCCTGAGTACTAAGCACCGAGCACCCTGAGTACTGAGCACCCAGCACCCTGAGCACTGAACACACAGCACCCTGAGTACTGAGCACCTCGAGCACTGAGCACCCAGCACCCTGAGGACTGAGCACCGAGTACCCCGAGCACTGAGCACCCAGCACCGTGAGCACTGAGCACCCAGCACCCCGAGCACTGAGCACACAGCACCCTGAGTACTGAGCACAGAGCACCCTGAGTACTGAGCACCCAGCACCCTGAGCACTGAGTACCCAGCACCCTGAGCACTGAGCACCCAGCACCCTGAGCACTGAGCACACAGCACCCTGAGCACTGAAGCACCCAGCACCCTGAGTACTGAGCACCCAGCACCCTGAGCACTGAGCACCGAGCACCCTGAGCACTGACCACACAGCACCCTGAGGACTGAGCACCCAGCACCCGGAGCACTGAGCACCCTGAGTACTGAGCACTGAGCACCCTGAGTACTGAGCACTGAGCACTCTGAGTACTGAGCAACCAGCACCCTGAGTACTGAGCACCCAGCACCCTGAGCACTGAGCACCGAGCACCCTGAGCACTGAGCACCCAGCACCCTGAGCACTGAGCACCCAGCACCCTGAGTAGTGAGCACCCAACGTACTGAGCACCGAGCACCCCGATCACTGAGCACCCAGCTAACTGAGTACTGAGCACCCAGCACCCTGAGCACTGAGCACCCAGCACCCTGAGCACTGAGCACCCAGCACCCTGAGCACTGATCACCAAACACCCTGAGCACTGAGCACCCAGCACCCTGAGTACTGAGCACCCAGCACCCTGAGAACTGAGCACCCAGCACCCTGAGCACTGAGTACCCAGCACCCTGAGCACTGAGCACCCAGCACCCTGAGCTCTGAGCACACAGCACCCTGAGTACTGAGCACCCAGCACCCCGAGCACTGAGCACCCAGCACCCCGAGAATGAGCACCCAGCACACCGAGTACTGAGCACCGAGCACCCTGAGCACTGAGTACCCAGCACCCTGAGTACTGAGCACCCAGGACCCTGAGCACTGAGCACCGAGCAACCCTAGTACAGAGCACAAAGCACCCTGAGCACTGAGCACCCAGCACCCTGAGTACTGAGCACCCAGCACCCTGAGTACTGAACACCCAGCACCCTGAGTACTGAGCACCCAGCACCCTGAGCACTGATCACCCAGCACCCTGAGCACTGAGCACCCAGCACCCTGAGTACTGAGCACCCAGCACCCTGAGTACTGAGCACCCTGCACCCTGAGTACTGAGCTCCGAGCACCCCGAGCACTGAGCACCCAGCGCCCCGAGCACCGAGCACCCTGAGCACTGAGCACCCAGCAGCCTGAGTACTGAGCACCCAGCACCCTGAGCAATGAGCAACTTGAGTACTGAGCACCCAGCACCTTGAGCACTGAGCACCCAGCACACGGAGTACTGAGCACCCAGCGCCCTGAGTACTAAGCACCGAGCACCCTGAATACTGAGTACCCAGCACCCTGAGCACTGAACACACAGCACCCTGAGAACTGAGCACCGAGCACCCTGAGTACTGAGCACCCAGCACCCCGAGCACTGAGCACCCAGCACCCTGAGTACTGAGCACCCAGCACCCTGAGCACTGAGCACCGAGCACCCTGAGCACTGACCACCCAGCACCCTGAGGACTGAGCCCCCAGCACCCGGAGCACTGAGCACCCTGAGTACTGAGCACTGCTCACCCTGAGTACTGAGCACTGAGCACCCTGAGTACTGAGCAACCAGCACCCTGAGTACTGAGCACCCAGCACCCTGAGCACTGAGCACCGAGCACCCTGAGCACTGAGCACCCAGCACCCTGAGCACTGAGCACCCAGCACCCTGAGTAGTGAGCACCCAACGTACTGAGCACCGAGCACCCCGATCACTGAGCACCCAGCTCCCTGAGTACTGAGCACCCAGCACCCTGAGCACTGAGCACCCAGCACCCTGAGCACTGAGCACCCCGCACCCTGAGCACTGATCACCAAACACCCTGAGCACTGAGCACCCAGCACCCTGAGTACTGAGCACCCAGCACCCTGAGTACTGAGCACCCAGCACTCTGAGCACTGAGTACCCAGCACCCTGAGCACTGAGCACCCAGCACCCTGAGCACTGAGCACACAGCACCCTGAGCACTGAGCACCCAGCACCCTGAGTACTGAGCACTGAGCACCCAGCACCCCGAGCACTGAGCACCCAGCACCCTGAGTACTGAGCACTGAGCACCCAGCACCCCGAGCACTGAGCACCCAGCACCCTGAGTACTGAGCACCCAGCACCCTGAGCACTGAGCACCGAGCACCCTGAGCACTGACCACCCAGCACCCTGAGGACTGAGCACCCAGCACCCGGAGCACTGAGCACCCTGAGTACTGAGCACTGAGCACCCTGAGTACTGAGCACTGAGCACCCTGAGTACTGAGCAACCAGCACCCTGAGTACTGAGCACCCAGCACCCTGAGCACTGAGCACCGAGCACCCTGAGCACTGAGCACCCAGCACCCTGAGCACTGAGCACCCAGCACCCTGAGTAGTGAGCACCCAACGTACTGAGCACCGAGCACCCCGATCACTGAGCACCCAGCTCCCTGAGTACTGAGCACCCAGCACCCTGAGCACTGAGCACCCAGCACCCTGAGCACTGAGCACCCCGCACCCTGAGCACTGATCACCAAACACCCTGAGCACTGAGCACCCAGCACCCTGAGTACTGAGCACCCAGCAACCTGAGTACTGAGCACCCAGCACCCTGAGCACTGAGTACCCAGCACCCTGAGCACTGAGCACCCAGCACCCTGAGCACTGAGCACACAGCACCCTGAGCACTGAGCACCCAGCACCCTGAGTACTGAGCACTGAGCACCCAGCACCCCGAGCACTGAGCACCCAGCACCCTGAGTACTGAGCACTGAGCACCCAGCACCCCGAGCCCTGAGCACCCAGAACCCTGAGCACTGAGCACCCAGCACCCGAGTACTGAGCACCCAGCACCCTGAGTACTGAGCACCCAGCACCCTGAGTACTGAGCACCCAGCACCCCGAGTACTGAGCACCCAGCACCCTGAGTACTGAGCACCCAGCACCCTGAGCACTGAGCACCCAGCACCCCGAGCACTGAGCACCCAGCATCCTGAGTACTGAGCACCCAGCGCCCCGAGCACTGAGCACCCAGCACCCTAAGCACTGAGCACCCAGCACCCTGAGTACTGAGCATCCAGCATCCCGAGTACTGAACACCCAGCACCCTGAGCACTGAGCACTGAGCACCCTGAGCACTGAGTACTGAGCACTGAGCACCCTGAGAACTGAGCACCCAGCACCCCGAGTACTGAGCACCCAGCACCCCGAGAACTGAGCACCCAGCGCCCCGAGCACTGAGCACCCAGCACCCCGAGCACTGAGCACTGAGCACCCTGAGCACTGAGCACCCAGCACCCCGAGTACTGAGCAGTGAGCACCCTGAGTACTGAGCACCCAGCACCCCGAGTACTGAGCACTGAGCACCCTGAGTACTGAGCACCCATCACCCTGAGCACTGAGTACCCAGCACCCTGAGCACTGAGCACCCAGCACCCTGAGCACTGAGCACCCAGCACCCTGAGCACTGAGCACCCAGCACCCTGAGTACTGAGCACTGAGCACCCAGCACCCCGAGCACTGAGCACCCAGCACCCTGAGTACTGAGCACTGAGCACCCAGCACCCCGAGCACTGAGCACCCAGCACCCTGAGCACTGAGCACCCAGCATCCGAGTACTGAGCACCCAGCACCCTGAGTACTGAGCACCCAGCACCCTGAGTACTGAGCACCCAGCACCCCGAGTACTGAGCACCCAGCACCCTGAGTACTGAGCACCCAGCACCCTGAGCACTGAGCACCCAGCACCCTGAGTACTGAGCACCCAGCACCCTGAGTACTGAGCACCCAGCACCCTGAGTACTGAACACCCAGCACCCCGATCACTGAGCACCCAGCACCCTGAGTAGTGAGCAGCCAGCACCCTGAGAAATGAGCACCCAGCACCCTGAGCACTCAGCACCCAGCACCCTGAGCACTGAGCACCCAGCACCCTGAGTAGTGAGCACCCAACGTACTGAGCACCGAGCTCCCCGAGCACTGAGCACCCAGCACCCTGAGTACTGAGCACCAAGCACCCAGAGCACTGAGCACCCAGCACCCTGAGTACTGAGTTCCGAGCACAACGAGCACTGAGCACCCAGCGCCCCGAGCACCGAGCACCCTGAGCACTGAGCACCCAGCACCCTGAGTACTGAGCACCCAGCACCCTGAGCAATGAGCACCCTGAGTACTGAGCACCCAGCACCTTGAGCAATGAGCACCGAGCACCCCGAGCACTGAGCACCCAGCACCCGGAGTACTGAGCACCCAGCACCCTGAGTACTAAGCACTGAGCACCCTGAATACTGAGCACCCAGCACCCTGAGCACTGAACACACAGCACCCTGAGTACTGAGCACCTCGTGCACTGAGCACCCAGCACCCTGAGTACTGAGCACCGAGCACCCCGAGCACTGAGCACCCAGCACCGCGAGCACTGAGCACCCAGCACCCCGAGACTGAGCACCCAGCACCCTGAGTACTGATCACCCAGCACCCTGAGCACTGAGCACCCAGCACCCTGAGCACTGAGCACCCAGCACCCTGAGCACTGAGCACCCAGCACCCTGAGTAGTGAGCACCCAACGTACTGAGCACCGAGCACCCCGAGCACTGAGCACCCAGCACCCTGTGTACTGAGCACTGAGCACCCGGCACCCCGAGCACTGAGCACCCAGCACCCTGAGCACTGAGCACCCAGCACCCGAGTACTGAGCACCCAGCACCCTGAGTACTGAGCACCCAGCACCCTGAGTACTGAGCACCCAGCACCCTGAGCACTGAGCACCCAGCACCCCGAGCACTGAGCACCCAGCACCCTGAGTACTGAGCACCCAGCACCCTGAGCACTGAGCACTGAGCACCCAGCACCCCGAGCACTGAGCACGCAGCACCCTGAGTACTGAGCACCCAACACCCTGAGCACTGAGCACCCAGCACCCTGAGCACTGAGCACCCAGCACCCTGAGCACTGAGCACCCAGCACCCTGAGTACTGAGCTCCGAGCACCACGAGCATTGAGCACCCAGCGCCCCGAGCACTGAGCACCCAGCACCCTGAGTACTGAGCACCCAGCACCCTGAGCACTGAGCACCCAGCACCCAACGTACTGAGCACCGAGCACCCCGAGCACTGAGCACCCAGCACCCTGAGTACTGAGCTCCGAGCACCCCGAGCACTGAACACACAGCGCCCCGAGCACTGAGCACCCAGCGCCCCGAGCACTGAGCACAAAGCACCCCGAGCAATGAGCACCCAGCACACCGAGCACTGAGCACCCAGCACCCCAAGCAATGAGCACCCAGCACCCTGAGTACTGAGCACCCAGCACCCCGAATACTGAGCACCCAGCAACCTGAGCACCGAGCAGCCAGCACCCTGAGCACTGAGCACCCAGCACCCTGAGCACTGAGCACCAAGCACCCTGAGTATTGAGCACTGAGCACCACGAGTACTGAGCACCCAGCACCCTGATCACTGAGCACCCTACACCCTGAGTACTGAGCACCCAACACCCCAAGCACTGAGCACCCTAAGTACTGAGCACCCAGCACCCCAAGCACTGAGTACCCTGAGTATTGAGCACACAGCAACCTGAATACTGAGCAGCCAGCACCCTGAGTACTGAGCACCGAGCACCCTGAGTACTGAGCACCAAGCACCGCGAGCACTGAGCACCCAGCACCCTGAGTACTGAGCACCCAGCACCCTGAGCACTGAGCACCGAGCACCCTGAGCACTGACCACCCAGCACCCTGAGGACTGTGCACCCAGCACCCGGAGCACTGAGCACCCTGAGTACTGAGCACTGAGCACCCTGAGTACTGAGCACTGAGCACCCTGAGTACTGAGCAACCAGCACCCTGAGTACTGAGCACCCAGCACCCTGAGCACTGAGCACCGAGCACCCTGAGCACTGAGCACCCAGCACCCTGAGCACTGAGCACCCAGCACCCTGAGTAGTGAGCACCCAACATACTGAGCACCGAGCACCCAGATCACTGAGCACCCAGCTCCCTGAGTACTGAGCACCCAGCACCCTGAGCACTGAGCACCCAGCACCCTGAGCACTGATCACCAAGCACCCTGAGCACTGAGCACCCAGCACCCTGAGTACTGAGCACCCAGCACCCTGAGCAATGAGCACCTTGAGTACTGAGCACCCAGCACCCTGAGCACTGATCACCAAGCACCCTGAGCACTGAGCACCCAGCACCCTGAGTACTGAGCACTCAGCACCCTGAGTACAGAGCACCGAGCACCCCGAGCACTGAGCACCCAACACCCTGAGGACTGAGCACCCTGAGGACTGAGCACCCAGCACCCTGAGCACTGAGCACCCAGCATCCTGAGTACTGAGCACCGATCACCCTGAGCACTGAGCACCCAGCACCCCGAGCCTTGAGCACCCAGCACCCTGAGTACTGAGCAACCTAAGTACTGAGCACCCAGCACCCTGAGCACTGAGCACCCAGCACCCTGAGTACTGAGCACCCAGCACCCTGAGTACTGAGCACCCAGCACCCCGAGCACTGAGCACCCAGCACCCCGAGAATGAGCACCCAGCACCCCGAGTACTGATCACCGAGCACCCTGAGCACTGAGTACCCAGCACCCTGAGTACTGAGCACCCAGGACCCTGAGCACTGAGCACCGAGCAACCCAAGTACTGAGCACAAAGCACCCTGAGCACTGAGCACCCAGCACCCTGAGTACTGAGCACCCAGCACCCTGAGTACTGAACACCCAGCACCCTGAGCACTGAGCCCTGAGCAATATGATCACTGAGAACTGAGCACGGAGCACCCCGAGAACTGAGCACCCAGCACCTGGAGAACTGAGCACCCAGCACCCTGAGTACTGAGCACCCAGCACCCTGAGCACTGATCACCCAGCACCCTGAGCACTGAGCACCCAGCACCCTGAGTACTGAGCACCCAGCACCCTGAGTACTGAGCACCCTGCACCCTGAGTACTGAGCTCCGAGCACCCCGAGCACTGAGCACCCAGCGCCCCGAGCACCGAGCACCCTGAGCACTGAGCACCCAGCACCCTGAGTACTGAGCACCCAGCACCCTGAGCAATGAGCACCTTGAGTACTGAGCACCCAGCACCTTGAGCACTGAGCACCCAGCACCCGGAGTACTGAGCACCCAGCGCCCTGAGTACTAAGCACCGAGCAACCTGAATACTGAGTACCCAGCACCCTGAGCACTGAACACACAGCACCCTGAGTACTGAGCATCGAGCACCCTGAGTACTGAGCACCCAGCACCCTGAGCACTGAGCACCCAGCACCCTGAGTACTGAGCACCCAGCACCCTGAGCACTGAGCACCGAGCACCCTGAGCACTGACCACCCAGCACCCTGAGGACTGAGCACCCAGCACTCGGAGCACTGAGCACACTGAGTACTGAGCACTGAGCACCCTGAGTACTGAGCACTGAGCACCCTGAGTACTGAGCAACCAGCACCCTGAGCACTGAGCACCGAGCACCCTGAGCACTGGGCACCCAGCACCCTGAGCACTGAGCACCCAGCACCCTGAGTAGTGAGCACCCAACGTACTGAGCACCGAGCACCCCGATCACTGAGCACCCAGCTCCCTGAGTACTGAGCACCCAGCACCCCGAGCACTGAGCACCCAGCACCCTGAGCACTGAGCACCCAGCACCCTGAGCACTGATCACCAAGCACCCTGAGCACTGAGCACCCAGCACCCTGAGTACTGAGCACCCAGCACCCTGAGTACTGAGCACTCAGCACCCTGAGTACAGAGCACCGAGCACCCCGAGCACTGAGCACCCAACACCCTGAGGACTGAGCACCCTGAGGACTGAGCAACCAGCACCCTGAGCACTGAGCACCCAGCACCCTGAGTACTGAGCACCGATCACCCTGAGCACTGAGCACCCAGCACCCCGAGCCTTGAGCACCCAGCACCCTGAGTACTGAGCAACCTAAGTACTGAGCACCCAGGACCCTGAGCACTGAGCACCGAGCAACCCAAGTACTGAGCACAAAGCACCCTGAGCACTGAGCACCCAGCACCCTGAGTACTGAGCACCCAGCACCCTGAGTACTGAACACCCAGCACCCTGAGCACTGAGCACTGAGCAATATGATCACTGAGAACTGAGCACCGAGCACCCCGAGAACTGAGCACCCAGCACCCGGAGAACTGAGCACCCAGCACCCTGAGTACTGAGCACCCAGCACCCTGAGCACTGATCACCCAGCACCCTGAGCACTGAGCACCCAGCACCCTGAGTACTGAGCACCCAGCACCCTGAGTACTGAGCACCCTGCACCCTGAGTACTGAGCTCCGAGCACCCCGAGCACTGAGCACCCAGCGCCCCGAGCACCGAGCACCCTGAGCACTGAGCACCCAGCACCCTGAGTACTGAGCACCCAGCACCCTGAGCAATGAGCACCCTGAGTACTGAGCACCCAGCACCTTGAGCACTGAGCACCCAGCACCTGGAGTACTGAGCACCCAGCACCCTGAGCACTGAGCACCCAGCACCCTGAGCACTGAGCACCTCGAGCACTGAGCACCCAGCACCCTGAGTACTGAGCACCGAGCACCCCGAGCACTGAGCACCCAGCACCGCGAGCACCGTGCACCCAGCACAACGAGACTGAGCACCCAGCACCCTGAGTACTGATCACCCAGCACCCTGAGCACTGAGCACCCAGCACCCTGAGCACTGAGCACCCAGCACCCTGAGCACTGAGCACCCAGCACCCTGCGTAGTGAGCACCCAATGTACTGAGCACCGAGCACCCAGCACCCTGAGCACTGAGCACCCAGCACCCTGAGTACTGAGCACTGAGCACCCCGCACCCCGAGCACTGAGCACCCAGTACCCTGATCACTGAGCACCCAGCACCCGAGTACTGAGCACCCAGCACCCTGAGTACTGAGCACCCAGCACCCTGAGTACTGAGCACCCAGCACCCTGAGCACTGAGCACCCAGCACCCCGAGCACTGAGCACCCAGCACCCTGAGTACTGAGCACCCAGCAACCTCAGCACTGAGCACCCAGCACCCCGAGCACTGAGCACCCAGCACCCTGAGTACTGAGCACCCAGCACCCTGAGCACTGAGCACCCAGCACCCTGAGCACTGAGCACCCAGCACCCTGAGCACTGAGCACCCAGCACCCTGAGTACTGAGCTCCGAGCACCCCGAGCACTGAGCACCCAGCGCCCCGAGCACTGAGCACCCAGCACCCTGAGTACTGAGCACCCAGCACCCTGAGCACTGAGCACCCAGCACCCAACGTACTGAGAACCGAGCACCCCGAGCACTGAGCACCCAGCACCCTGAGTACTGAGCTCCGAGCACCCCGAGCACTGAGCACCCAGCGCCCCGAGCACTGAGCACCCAGCGCCCCGAGCACTGAGCACCAAGCACCCCGAGCAATGAGCACCCAGCACCCCGAGCACTGAGCACCCAGCACCCCAAGCAATTAGCACCCAGCACCCTGAGTACTGAGCACCCAGCACCCCGAATACTGAGCACCCAGCAACTTGAGCACCGAGCAGCCAGCACCCTGAGCACTGAGCACCCAGCACCCTGAGCACTGAGCACCCAGCACCCTGAGTACTGAGCACTGAGCACCACGAGTACTGAGCACCCAGCACCCTGATCACTGAGCACCCAACACCCTGAGTACTGAGCACCCAACACCCCAAGCACTGAGCACCCTAAGTACTGAGCACCCAGCATCCCAAGCACTGAGCACCCTGAGTATTGATCACCCAGCAACCTGAGTACTGAGCAGCCAGCACCCTGAGTACTGAGCACCCAGCACCCTGAGTACTGAGCACCCAGCACCCCGAGCACTGAGCACCCAGCACCCTTAGTACTGAGCACCCAGCACCCTGAGCACTGAGCACCGAGCACCATGAGCACTGAGCACCCAGCACCCTGAGGACTGAGCACCCAGCACCCTGAGCACTGAGCACCCAGAGTACTGAGCACTGAGCACCCTGAGTACTGAGCACTGAGCACCCTGAGTACTGAGCAACCAGCACCCTGAGTAATGAGCACCCAGCACCCTGAGCACTGAGCACCGAGCACCCTGAGCACTGAGCACCCAGCACCCTGAGGACTGAGCACCCAGCACCCTGAGCACTGAGCACCCTGAGTACTGAGCACTGAGTACCCTGAGTACTGAGCACTGAGCACCCTGAGTACTGAGCACCCAGCACCCTGAGTAGTGAGCACCCAACGTACTGAGCACCGAACACCCCGATCACTGAGCACCCAGCTCCCTGAGTACTGAGCACCCAGCACCCCGAGCACTGAGCACCCAGCACCCTGAGCACTGATCACCCAGCACCCTGAGCACTGAGCACCCAGCACCGTGAGTACTGAGCACCCAGCACCCTGAGTACTGAGCACTCAGCTCCCTGAGTACTGACCACCGAGCACCCCGAGCACTGAGCAACCAGCACCCTGAGCACTGAGCACCCTGAGGACTGAGCACCAAGCACCCTGAGCACTGAGGACCCAGCACCCTGAGTACTGAGCACCAATCACCCTGAGCACTGAGCACCCAGCACCCCGAGCACTGAGCACCCAGCAACCTGAGTACTGAGCAACCTGAGTACTGAGCACCCAGCACCCTGAGCACTGAGCACCCAGCACCCTGAGTACTGAGCAAACAGCACCCTGAGCACTGAGCACCCAGCACCCTGAGTACTGAGCACCCAGCACCCTGAGCACTGAGCACCCAGCATCCCGAGAATGAGCACACAGCACCCCGAGTACTGAGTACCGAGCACCCTGAGTACTGAGCACCCAGCACCCTGAGCACTGAGCACTGAGCACCCCGAGTACTGAGCACAAAGCACCCTGACTACTGAGCACCCAGCACCCTGAGTACTGAGCACCCAGCACCCTGAGTACTGAAAACCCAGCACCCTGAGCACTGAGCACTGAGCACCCTGATCACTGAGTACTGAGCACCGAGCACCCCGAGAACTGAGCACCCAGCACCCGGAGTACTGAGCACCCAGCACCCTGAGTACTGAGCACCCAGCACCCTGAGCACTGATCACCCAGCACCCTGAGCACTGAGCACCCAGCACCCTGAGTACTGAGCACCCAGCACCCTGAGTACTGAGCACCCAGCACCCTGAGTACTGAGCTCCGAGCACCCCGAGCACTGAGCACCCAGCGCCCCGAGCACCAAGCACCCTGAGCACTGAGCACCCAGCACCCTGAGTACTGAGCACCCAGCACCCTGAGCAATGAGCACCCTGAGTACTGAGCACCCAGCACCTTGAGCACTGAGCACCGAGCACCCTGAATACTGAGCACCCAGCACCCTGAGCACTGAACACACAGCACCCTGAGTACTGAGCACCTCGTGCACTGAGCACCCAGCACCCTGAGTACTGAGCACCGAGCACCGCGAGCACTGAGCACCCAGCACCGCGAGCACTGAGCACCCAGCACCCCGAGACTGAGCACCCAGCACCCAACGTACTGAGCACCGAGCACCCCGAGCACTGAGCACCCAGCACCCTGAGTACTGAGCACCCAGCAGCCTGAGCACTGAGCACTCCGCACCCCGAGCCCTGAGCACCCAGCATCCTGAGCACTGAGCACCCAGCACCCGAGTACTGAGCACCCAGCACCCTGAGTACTGAGCACCCAGCACCCTGAGTACTGAGCACCCAGCAGCCTGAGCACTGAGCACCCAGCACACTGAGCACTGAGCACCCAGCACCCTGAGTACTGAGCACCCAGCACCCTGAGCACTGAGCACCCAGCACCCCGAGCACTGAGCACCCAGCACCCTGAGTACTGAGAACCCAGCACCCTGAGCACTGAGCACCCAGCACCCTGAGCACTGAGCACCCAGCACCCTGAGCACTGAGCACCCAGCACCCTGAGTACTGAGCTCCGAGCACCCCGAGCACTGAGCACCCAGCGCCCCGAGCACTGAGCACCCAGCACCCTGAGTACTGAGCACCCAGCACCCTGAGCACTGAGCACCCAGCACCCAACGTACTGAGCACCGAGCACCCCGAGCACTGAGCCCCCAGCACCCTGAGTACTGAGCTCCGAGCACCCCGAGCACTGAGCACCCAGCGCCCCGAGCACTGAGCACCCAGCGCCCCGAGCACTGAGCACCAAGCACCCCGAGCAATGAGCACCCTGCACCCCGAGCACTGAGCACCCAGCACCCCAAGCAATGAGCACCCAGCACCCTGAGTACTGAGCACCCAGCACCCCTAATACTGAGCACCCAGCAACCTGAGCACCGAGCAGCCAGCACCCTGAGCACTGAGCACCCAGCACCCTGAGCACTGAGCACCCAGCACCCTGAGTACTGAGCACTGAGCACCACGAGTACTGAGCACCCAGCACCCTGATCACTGAGCACCCAACACCCTGAGTACTGAGCACCCAACACCCCAAGCACTGAGCACCCTAAGTACTGAGCACCCAGCACCCCAAGCACTGAGCACCCTGAGTATTGAGCACCCAGAAACCTGAGTACTGAGCAGCCAGCACCCTGAGTACTGAGCACCCAGCACCCCGAGCACTGAGCACCGAGCACCCTGAGCACTGAGCACCCAGCACCCTGAGCACTGAGCACCCAGCACCCTGAGCACTGAGCACCCTGAGTACTGAGCACTGAGCACCCTGAGTACTGAGCACTGAGCACCCTGAGTACTGAGCAACCAGCACCCTGAGTACTGAGCACCCAGCACCCTGAGCACTGAGCACCGAGCACCCTGAGCACTGAGCACCCAGCACCCTGAGCACTGAGCACCCAGCACCCTGAGTAGTGAGCACCCAACGTACTGAGCACCGAGCACCCCGATGACTGAGCACACAGCTCCCTGAGTACTGAGCACCCAGCACCCCGAGCACTGAGCACCCAGCATCCTGAGCACTGAGCACCCAGCACCATGAACACTGATCACCCAGCACCCGGAGCACTGAGCACCCAGCACCCTGAGCACTGATCACCCAGCACCCTGAGCACTGAGCACCCAGCACCCTGAGTACTGAGCACCCAGCAACCTGAGTACTGAGCACCCAGCACCCTGAGTACTGAGCTCCGAGCACCCCGAGCACTGAGCACCCAGCGCCCCGAGCACCAAGCACCCTGAGCACTGAGCACCCAGCACCCTGAGTACTGAGCACCCAGCACCCTGAGCAATGAGCACCCTGAGTACTGAGCACCCAGCACCTTGAGCACTGAGCACCGAGCACCCTGAATACTGAGCACCCAGCACCCTGAGCACTGAACACACAGCACCCTGAGTACTGAGCACCTCGAGCACTGAGCACCCAGCACCCTGAGTACTGAGCACCAAGCACCCCGAGCACTGAGCACCCAGCACGGCGAGCACTGAGCACCCAGCACCCCGAGACTGAGCACCCAGCACCCTGAGTACTGAGCACCCAGCACCCTGAGCACTGAGCACCCAGCACCCTGAGCACTGAGCACCCAGCACCCTGAGCACTGAGCACCCAGCACCCTGAGTAGTGAGCACCCAACGTACTGAGCACCGAGCACCCCGAGCACTGAGCACCCAGCACCCTGAGTACTCAGCACTGAGCACTCCGCACACCGAGCCCTGAGCACCCAGCATCCTGAGCACTGAGCACCCAACACCCGAGTACTGAGCACCCAGCACCCTGAGTACTGAGCACCCAGCACCCTGAGTACTGAGCACCCAGCAGCCTGAGCACTGAGCACCCAGCACCCCGAGCACTGAGCACCCAGCACCCTGAGTACTGAGCACCCAGCACCCTGAGCACTGAGCACCCAGCACCCCGAGCACTTAGCACCCAGCACCCTGAGTACTGAGAACCCAGCACCCTGAGCACTGAGCACCCAGCACCCTGAGCACTGAGCACCCAGCACCCTGAGCACTGAGCACCCAGCACCCTGAGCACCGAGCAGCCAGCACCCTGAGCACTGAGCACCCAGCACCCTGAGCACTGAGCACCCAGCACCCTGAGTACTGAGCACTGAGCACCACGAGTACTGAGCACCCAGCACCCTGATCACTGAGCACCCAGCTCCCTGAGTACTGAGCACCCAGAACCCCGAGCACTGAGCACCCAGCACCCTGAGCACTGAGCACCCAGCACCATGAGCACTGATCACCCAGCACCCGGAGCACTGAGCACCCAGCACCCTGAGCACTCATCACCCAGCACCCTGAGCACTGAGCACCCAGCACCCTGAGTACTGAGCACCCAGCAACCTGAGTACTGAGCACCCAGCACCCTGAGTACTGAGCTCCGAGCACCCCGAGCACTGAGCACCCAGCGCCCCGAGCACCAAGCACCCTGAGCACTGAGCACCCAGCACCTTGAGCACTGAGCACCCAGCCCCCTGAGTACTGAGCACCCAGCACCATGAGTACTGAGCACCCAGCACCCTGAGTACTGAGCACCCAGCACCTTGAGCACTGAGCACCGAGCACCCTGAATACTGAGCACCCAGCACCCTGAGCACTGAACACACAGCACCCTGAGTACTGAGCACCCCGAGAACTGAGCACCCAGCACCGCGAGCACTGAGCACCCAGCACCCCGAGACTGAGCACCCAGCACCCTGAGTACTGAGCACCCAGCACCCTGAGCACTGAGCACCCAGCACCCTGAGCACTGAGCACCCAGCACCCTGAGCACTGAGCACCCAGCACCCTGAGTAGTGAGCACCCAACGTACTGAGCACCGAGCACCCCGAGCACTGAGCACCCAGCACCCTGAGTACTCAGCACTGAGCACTCCGCACACCGAGCCCTGAGCACACAGCATCCTGAGCACTGAGCACCCAGCACCCGAGTACTGAGCACCCAGCACCCTGAGTACTGAGCACCCAGCACCCTGAGTACTGAGCACCCAGCAGCCTGAGCACTGAGCACCCAGCACCCCGAGCACTGAGCACCCAGCACCCTGAGTACTGAGCACCCAGCACCCTGAGCACTGAGCACCCAGCACCCCGAGCACTTAGCACCCAGCACCCTGAGTACTGAGAACCCAGCACCCTGAGCACTGAGCACCCAGCACCCTGAGCACTGAGCACCCAGCACCCTGAGCACTGAGCACCCAGCACCCTGAGTACTGAGCTCCGAGCACCCCGAGCACTGAGCACCCAGCGCCCCGAGCACTGAGCACCCAGCACCCTGAGTACTGAGCACCCAGCACCCTGAGCACTGAGCACCCAGCACCCAACGTACTGAGCACCGAGCACCCCGAGCACTGAGCACCCAGCAACCTGAGTACTGAGCTCCGAGCACCCCGAGCACTGAGCACCCAGCGCCCCGAGCACTGAGCACCCAGTGCCCCGAGCACTGAGCACCAAGCACCCCGAGCAATGAGCACCCTGCACCCCGAGCACTGAGCACCCAGCACCCCAAGCAATGAGCACCCAGCACCCTGAGTACTGAGCACCCAGCACCCCGAATACTGAGCACCCAGCAACCTGAGCACCGAGCAGCTAGCACCCTGAGCACTAAGCACCCAGCACCCTGAGCACTGAGCACCCAGCACCCTGAGTACTGAGCACCCAACACCCTGAGTACTGAGCACCCAACACCCCAAGCACTGAGCACCCTAAGTACTGAGCACCCAGCACCCCAAGCACTGAGCACCCTGAGTATTGAGCACCCAGAAACCTGAGTACTGAGCAGCCAGCACCCTGAGTACTGAGCACCCAGCACCCTGAGTACTGAGCACCCAGCACCCCGAGCACTGAGCACGCAGCACCCTGAGTACTGAGCACCCAGCACCCTGAGCACTGAGCACCGAGCACCCTGAGCACTGAGCACCCTGAGTACTGAGCACTGAGCACCCTGAGTACTGAGCACTGAGCACCCTGAGTACTGAGCAACCAGCACCCTGAGTACTGAGCACCCAGCACCCTGAGCACTGAGCACCGAGCACCCTGAGCACTGAGCACCCTGAGTACTGAGCACTGAGCACCCTGAGTACTGAGCACCCAGCACCCTGAGTACTGAGCACCCAGCACCCCGAGCACTGAGCACGCAGCACCCTGAGTACTGAGCACCCAGCACCCTGAGCACTGAGCACCGAGCACCCTGAGCACTGAGCACCCAGCACCCTGAGCACTGATCACCCAGCACCCTGAGCACTGAGCACCCAGCACCGTGAGTACTGAGCACCCAGCACCCTGAGTACTGAGCACTCAGCTCCCTGAGTACTGACCACCGAGCACCCCGAGCACTGAGCAACCAGCACCCTGAGCACTGAGCACCCTGAGGACTGAGCACCAAGCACCCTGAGCACTGAGGACCCAGCACCCTGAGTACTGAGCACCAATCACCCTGAGCACTGAGCACCCAGCACCCCGAGCACTGAGCACCCAGCAACCTGAGTACTGAGCAACCTGAGTACTGAGCACCCAGCACCCTGAGCACTGAGCACCCAGCACCCTGAGTACTGAGCAAACAGCACCCTGAGCACTGAGCACCCAGCACCCTGAGTACTGAGCACCAAGCACCCTGAGCACTGAGCACCCAGCATCCCGAGAATGAGCACACAGCACCCCGAGTACTGAGCACCGAGCACCCTGAGTATTGAGCACCCAGCACCCTGAGCACTGAGCACTGAGCACCCCGAGTTCTGAGCACAAAGCACCCTGAGTACTGAGCACCCAGCACCCTGAGTACTGAGCACCCAGCACCCTGAGTACTGAAAACCCAGCACCCTGAGCACTGAGCACTGAGCACCCTGATCACTGAGTACTGAGCACCGAGCACCCGAGAACTGAGCACCCAGCACCCGGAGTACTGAGCACCCAGCACCCTGAGTACTGAGCACCCAGCACCCTGAGCACTGATCACCCAGCACCCTGAGCACTGAGCACCCAGCACCCTGAGTACTGAGCACCCAGCACCCTGAGTACTGAGCACCCAGCACCCTGAGTACTGAGCTCCGAGCACCCCGAGCACTGAGCACCCAGCGCCCTGAGCACCAAGCACCCTGAGCACTGAGCACCCAGCACCCTGAGTACTGAGCACCCAGCACCCTGAGCAATGAGCACCCTGAGTACTGAGCACCCAGCACCTTGAGCACTGAGCACCGAGCACCCTGAATACTGAGCACCCAGCACCCTGAGCACTGAACACACAGCACCCTGAGTACTGAGCACCTCGTGCACTGAGCACCCAGCACCCTGAGTACTGAGCACCGAGCACCGCGAGCACTGAGCACGAAGCACCGCGAGCACTGAGCACCCAGCACCCCGAGACTGAGCACCCAGCACCCTGAGTACTGAGCACCCAGCACCCTGAGCACTGAGCACCCAGCACCCTGAGCACTGAGCACCCAGCATCCTGAGTAGTGAGCACCCAACGTACTGAGCACCGAGCACCCCGAGCACTGAGCACCCAGCACCCTGAGTACTGAGCACCCAGCAGCCTGAGCACTGAGCACTCCGCACCCCGAGCCCTGAGCACCCAGCATCCTGAGCACTGAGCACCCAGCACCCGAGTACTGAGCACCCAGCACCCTGAGTACTGAGCATCCAGCACCCTGAGTACTGAGCACCCAGCAGCCTGAGCACTGAGCACCCAGCACCCCGAGCACTGAGCACCCAGCACCCTGAGTACTGAGCACCCAGCACCCTGAGCACTGAGCACCGAGCACCCCGAGCACTGAGCACCCAGCACCCTGAGTACTGAGCTCCGAGCACCCCGAGCACTGAGCACCCAGCGCCCCGAGCACTGAGCACCCAGCGCCCCGAGCACTGAGCACCAAGCACCCCGAGCAATGAGCACCCTGCACCCCGAGCACTGAGCACCCAGCACCCCAAGCAATGAGCACCCAGCACCCTGAGTACTGAGCACCCAGCACCGCTAATACTGAGCACCCAGCAACCTGAGCACCGAGCAGCCAGCACCCTGAGCACTGAGCACCCAGCACCCTGAGCACTGAGCACCCAGCACCCTGAGTACTGAGCACTGAGCACCACGAGTACTGAGCACCCAGCACCCTGATCACTGAGCACCCAACACCCTGAGTACTGAGCACCCAACACCCCAAGCACTGAGCACCCTAAGTACTGAGCACCCAGCACCCCAAGCACTGAGCACCCTGAGTATTGAGCACCCAGAAACCTGAGTACTGAGCAGCCAGCACCCTGAGTACTGAGCACCCAGCACCCTGAGTACTGAGCACCCAGCACCCCGAGCACTGAGCACGCAGCACCCTGAGTACTGAGCACCCAGCACCCTGAGCACTGAGCACCGAGCACCCTGAGCACTGAGCACCCAGCACCCTGAGGACTGAGCACCCAGCACCCTGAGCACTGAGCACCCTGAGTACTGAGCACTGAGCACCCTGAGTACTGAGCACTGAGCACCCTGAGTACTGAGCAACCAGCACCCTGAGTACTGAGCACCCAGCACCCTGAGCACTGAGCACCGAGCACCCTGAGCACTGAGCACCCAGCACCCTGAGCACTGAGCACCCAGCACCCTGAGTAGTGAGCACCCAACGTACTGAGCACCGAGCACCCCGATCACTGAGCACCCAGCTCCCAGAGTACTGAGCACCCAGCACCCCGAGCACTGAGCACCCAGCACCCTGAGCACTGAGCACCCAGCACCATGAGCACTGATCACCCAGCACCCGGAGCACTGAGCACCCAGCACCCTGAGCACTGATCACCCAGCACTCTGAGCACTGAGCACCCAGCACCCTGAGTACTGAGCACCCAGCAACCTGAGTACTGAGCACCCAGCACCCTGAGTACTGAGCTCCGAGCACCCCGAGCACTGAGCACCCAGCGCCCCGAGCACCAAGCACCCTGAGCACTGAGCACCCAGCACCCTGAGTACTGAGCACCCAGCACCCTGAGCAATGAGCACCCTGAGTACTGAGCACCCAGCACCTTGAGCACTGAGCACCGAGCACCCTGAATACTGAGCACCCAGCATCCTGAGCACTGAACACACAGCACCCTGAGTACTGAGCACCTCGAGCACTGAGCACCCAGCACCCTGAGTACTGAGCACCGAGCACCCCGAGCACTGAGCACCCAGCACCGCGAGCACTGAGCACCCAGCACCCCGAGACTGAGCACCCAGCACCCTGAGTACTGAGCACCCAGCACCCTGAGCACTGAGCACCCAGCACCCTGAGCACTGAGCACCCAGCACCCTGAGCACTGAGCACCCAGCACCCTGAGTAGTGAGCACCCAACGTACTGAGCACCGAGCACCCCGAGCACTGAGCACCCAGCAACCTGAGTACTCAGCACTGAGCACTCCGCACACCGAGCCCTGAGCACCCAGCATCCTGAGCACTGAGCACCCAGCACCCGAGTACTGAGCACCCAGCACCCTGAGTACTGAGCACCCAGCACCCTGAGTACCGAGCACCCAGCAGCCTGAGCACTGAGCACCCAGCACCCCAAGCACTGAGCACCCAGCACCCTGAGTACTGAGCACCCATCACCCTGAGCACTGAGCACCCAGCACCCCGAGCACTTAGCACCCAGCACCCTGAGTACTGAGAACCCAGCACCCTGAGCACTGAGCACCCAGCACCCTGAGCACTGAGCACCCAGCACCCTGAGCACTGAGCACCCAGCACCCTGAGCACCGAGCAGCCAGCACCCTGAGCACTGAGCACCCAGCACCATGAGCACTGAGCACCCAGCACCCTGAGTACTGAGCACTGAGCACCACGAGTACTGAGCACCCAGCACCCTGATCACTGAGCACCCAGCTCCCTGAGTACTGAGCACCCAGCACCCCGAGCACTGAGCACCCAGCACCCTGAGCACTGAGCACCCAGCACCATGAGCACTGATCACCCAGCACCCGGAGCACTGAGCACCCAGCACCCTGAGCACTCATCACCCAGCACCCTGAGCACTGAGCACCCAGCACCCTGAGTACTGAGCACCCAGCAACCTGAGTACTGAGCACCCAGCACCCTGAGTACTGAGCTCCGAGCACCCCGAGCACTGAGCACCCAGCGCCCCGAGCACCAAGCACCCTGAGCACTGAGCACCCAGCACCCTGAGTACTGAGCACCCTGCACCCTGAGCAATGAGCACCCTGAGTACTGAGCACCGAGCACCTTGAGCACTGAGCACCGAGCACCCTGAATACTGAGCACCCAGCACCCTGAGCACTGAACACACAGCACCCTGAGTACTGAGCACCTCGAGCACTGAGCACCCAGCACCCTGAGTACTGAGCACCGAGCACCCCGAGCACTGAGCACCCAGCACCGCGAGCACTGAGCACCCAGCACCCCGAGACTGAGCACCCAGCACCCTGAGTACTGAGCACCCAGCACCCTGAGCACTGAGCACCCAGCACCCTGAGCACTGAGCACCCAGCACCCTGAGCACTGAGCACCCAGCACCCTGAGTAGTGAGCACCCAACGTACTGAGCACCGAGCACCCCGAGCACTGAGCACCCAGCACCCTGAGTACTCAGCACTGAGCACTCCGCACACCGAGCCCTGAGCACCCAGCATCCTGAGAACTGAGCACCCAGCACCCGAGTACTGAGCACCCAGCACCCTGAGTACTGAGCACCCAGCACCCTGAGTACTGAGCACCCAGCAGCCTGAGCACTGAGCACCCAGCACCCCGAGCACTGAGCACCCAGCACCCTGAGTACTGAGCACCCATCACACTGAGCACTGAGCACCCAGCACCCTGAGCACTTAGCACCCAGCACCCTGAGTACTGAGAACCCAGCACCCTGAGCACTGAGCACCCAGCACCCTGAGCACTGAGCACCCAGCACCCTGAGCACTGAGCACCCAGCACCCTGAGCACCGAGCAGCCAGCACCCTGAGCACTGAGCACCCAGCACCCTGAGCACTGAGCACCCAGCACCCTGAGTACTGAGCACTGAGCACCACGAGTACTGAGCACCCAGCACCCTGATCACTGAGCACCCAGCTCCCTGAGTACTGAGCACCCAGCACCCCGAGCACTGAGCACCCAGCACCCTGAGCACTGAGCACCCAGCACCATGAGCACTGATCACCCAGCACCCGGAGCACTGAGCACCCAGCACCCTGAGCACTCATCACCCAGCACCCTGAGCACTGAGCACCCAGCACCCTGAGTACTGAGCACCCAGCAACCTGAGTACTGAGCACCCAGCACCCTGAGTACTGAGCTCCGAGCACCCCGAGCACTGAGCACCCAGCGCCCCGAGCACCAAGCACCCTGAGCACTGAGCACCCAGCACCCTGAGTACTGAGCACCCTGCACCCTGAGCAATGAGCACCCTGAGTACTGAGCACCGAGCACCTTGAGCACTGAGCACCGAGCACCCTGAATACTGAGCACCCAGCACCCTGAGCACTGAACACACAGCACCCTGAGTACTGAGCACCTCGAGCACTGAGCACCCAGCACCCTGAGTACTGAGCACCGAGCACCCCGAGCACTGAGCACCCAGCACCGCGAGCACTGAGCACCCAGCACCCCGAGACTGAGCACCCAGCACCCTGAGTACTGAGCACCCAGCACCCTGAGCACTGAGCACCCAGCACCCTGAGCACTGAGCACCCAGCACCCTGAGCACTGAGCACCCAGCACCCTGAGTAGTGAGCACCCAACGTACTGAGCACCGAGCACCCCGAGCACTGAGCACCCAGCACCCTGAGCACTGAGCACCCAGCACCCTGAGCACCGAGCAGCCAGCACCCTGAGCACTGAGCACCCAGCACCCTGAGCACTGAGCACCCAGCACCCTGAGCACCGAGCAGCCAGCACCCTGAGCACTGAGCACCCAGCACCCTGAGCACTGAGCACCCAGCACCCTGAGCACCGAGCAGCCAGCACCCTGAGCACTGAGCACCCAGCACCCTGAGCACTGAGCACCCAGCACCCTGAGTACTGAGCACCCAGCACCCTGAGCACTGAGCACCCAGCACCCAACGTACTGAGCACCGAGCACCCCGAGCACTGAGCACCCAGCACCCTGAGTACTGAGCTCCGAGCACCCCGAGCACTGAGCACCCAGCGGCCCGAGCACTGAGCACCCAGCGCCCCGAGCACTGAGCACCAAGCACCCCGAGCAATGAGCACCCTGCACCCCGAGCACTGAGCACCCAGCACCCCAAGCAATGAGCACCCAGCACCCTGAGTACTGAGCACCCAGCACCCCGAATACTGAGCACCCAGCAACCTGAGCACCGAGCAGCTAGCACCCTGAGCACTGAGCACCCAGCACCCTGAGCACTGAGCACCCAGCACCCTGAGTACTGAGCACCCAACACCCTGAGTACTGAGCACCCAACACCCCAAGCACTGAGCACCCTAAGTACTGAGCACCCAGCACCCCAAGCACTGAGCACCCTGAGTATTGAGCACCCAGAAACCTGAGTACTGAGCAGCCAGCACCCTGAGTACTGAGCACCCAGCACCCTGAGTACTGAGCACCCAGCACCCCGAGCACTGAGCACGCAGCACCCTGAGTACTGAGCACCCAGCACCCTGAGCACTGAGCACCGAGCACCCTGAGCACTGAGCACCCAGCACCCTGAGGACTGAGCACCCAGCACCCTGAGCACTGAGCACCCTGAGTACTGAGCACTGAGCACCCTGAGTACTGAGCACTGAGCACCCTGAGTACTGAGCAACCAGCACCCTGAGTACTGAGCACCCAGCACCCTGAGCACTGAGCACCGAGCACCCTGAGCACTGAGCACCCTGAGTACTGAGCACTGAGCACCCTGAGTACTGAGCACTGAGCACCCTGAGTACTGAGCAACCAGCACCCTGAGTACTGAGCACCCAGCACCCTGAGCACTGAGCACCCAGCACCCTGAGTACTGAGCACCCAGCACCCTGAGTACTGAGCACCCAGCACCCTGAGTACTGAGCTCCGAGCACCCCGAGCACTGAGCACCCAGCGCCCCGAGCACCAAGCACCCTGAACACTGAGCACCCAGCACCCTGAGTACTGAGCACCCAGCACCCTGAGCAATGAGCACCCTGAGTACTGAGCACCCAGCACCTTGAGCACTGAGCACCGAGCACCCTGAATACTGAGCACCCAGCACCCTGAGCACTGAACACACAGCACCCTGAGTACTGAGCACCTCGAGCACTGAGCACCCAGCACCCTGAGTACTGAGCACCGAGCACCCTGAGCACTGAGCACCCAGCACCGCGAGCACTGAGCACCCAGCACCCCGAGACTGAGCACCCAGCACCCTGAGTCCTGAGCACCCAGCACCCTGAGCACTGAGCACCCAGCACCCTGAGCACTGAGCACCCAGCACCCTGAGCACTGAGCACCCAGCACCCTGAGTAGTGAGCACCCAACGTACTGAGCACCGAGCACCCCGAGCACTGAGCACCCAGCACCCTGAGTACTGAGCACTGAGCACTCCGCACACCGAGCCCTGAGCACCCAGCATCCTGAGCACTGAGCACCCAGCACCCGAGTACTGAGCACCCAGCACCCTGAGTACTGAGCACCCAGCACCCTGAGTACTGAGCACCCAGCAGCCTGAGCACTGAGCACCCAGCACCCCGAGCACTGAGCACCCAGCACCCTGAGTACTGAGCACCCAGCACCCTGAGCACTGAGCACCCAGCACCCCGAGCACTGAGCACCCAGCACCCTGAGTACTGAGAACCCAGAACCCTGAGCACTGAGCACCCAGCACCCTGAGCACTGAGCACCCAGCACCCTGAGCACTGAGCACCCTTCACCCTGAGTACTGAGCTCCGAGCACCCCGAGCACTGAGCACCCAGCGCCCCGAGCACTGAGCACCCAGGACCCTGAGTACTGAGCACCCAGCACCCTGAGCACTGAGCACCCAGCACCCAACGTACTGAGCACCGAGCACCCCGAGCACTGAGCACCCAGCACCCTGAGTACTGAGCTCCGAGCACCCCGAGCACTGAGCACCCAGCGCCCCGTGCACTGAGCACCCAGCGCCCCGAGCACTGAGCACCAAGCACCCCGAGCAATGAGCACCCTGCACCCCGAGCACTGAGCACCCAGCACCCCAAGAGATGAGCACCCAGCACCCTGAGTACTGAGCACCCAGCACCCCGAATACTGAGCACACAGCAACCTGAGCACCGAGCAGCCAGCACTCTGAGCACTGAGCACCCAGCACCCTGAGCACTGAGCACCCAGCACCCTGAGTACTGAGCACTGAGCACCACGAGTACTGAGCACCCAGCACCCTGATCACTGAGCACCCAACACCCTGAGTACTGAGCACCCAACACCCCAAGCACTGAGCACCCTAAGTACTGAGCACCCAGCACCCCAAGCACTGAGCACCCTGAGTATTGAGCACCCAGCAACCTGAGTACTGAGCAGCCAGCACCCTGAGTACTGAGCACCCAGCACCCTGAGTACTGAGCACCCAGCACCCCGAGCACTGAGCACCCAGCACCCTGAGTACTGAGCACCCAGCACCCTGAGCACTGAGCACCGAGCACCATGAGCACTGAGCACCCAGCACCCCGAGCACTGAGCACCCAGCACCCCGAGAATGAGCACCCAGCACCCCGAGTACTGAGCAACGAGCACCCTGAGCACTGAGTACCCAGCACCCTGTGTACTGAGCACCCAGGACCCTGAGCACTGAGCACCGAGCAACCCAAGTACTGAGCACAAAGCACCCTGAGCACTGAGCACCCAGCACCCTGAGTACTGAGCACCCAGCACCCTGAGTACTGAACACCCAGCACCCTGAGCACTGAGCACTGAGCAATATGATCACTGAGAACTGAGCACCGAGCACCCCGAGAACTGAGCACCCAGCACCCGGAGTACTGAGCACCCAGCACCCTGAGTACTGAGCACCCAGCACCCTGAGCACTGATCACCCAGCACCCTGAGCACTGAGCACCCAGCACCCTGAGTACTGAGCACCCAGCACCCTGAGTACTGAGCACCCTGCACCCTGAGTACTGAGCTCCGAGCACCCTGAGCACTGAGCACCCAGCGCCCCGAGCACCGAGCACCCTGAGCACTGAGCACCGAGCACCCTGAGCACTGAGCACCCAACGCCCCGAGCACTGAGCACCCAGCACCCTGAGCACTGAGCACCCAGCACCCTGAGCACTGAGCACCCAGCACCCTGAGCACTGAGCACCCAGCACCCTGAGTACTGAGCTCTGAGCACCCCGAGCACTGAGCACCCAGCGCCCCGAGCACTGAGCACCCAGCACCCTGAGTACTGAGCACCCAGCACCCTGAGCACTGAGCACCCAGCACCCAACGTACTGAGAACCGAGCACCCCGAGCACTGAGCACCCAGCACCCTGAGTACTGAGCTCCGAGCACCCCGAGCACTGAGCACCCAGCGCCCCGAGCACTGAGCACCCAGCGCCCCGAGCACTGAGCACCAAGCACCCCGAGCAATGAGCACCCAGCACCCCGAGCACTGAGCACCCAGCACCCCAAGCAATTAGCACCCAGCACCCTGAGTACTGAGCACCCAGCACCCCGAATACTGAGCACCCAGCAACTTGAGCACCGAGCAACCAGCACCCTGAGCACTGAGCACCCAGCACCCTGAGCACTGAGCACCCAGCACCCTGAGTACTGAGCACTGAGCACCACGAGTACTGAGCACCCAGCACCCTGATCACTGAGCACCCAACACCCTGAGTACTGAGCACCCAACACCCCAAGCACTGAGCACCCTAAGTACTGAGCACCCAGCACCCCAAGCACTGAGCACCCTGAGTATTGAGCACCCAGCAACCTGAGTACTGAGCAGCCAGCACCCTGAGTACTGAGCACCCAGCACCCTGAGTACTGAGCACCCAGCACCCCGAGCACTGAGCACCCAGCACCCTGAGCACTGAGCACCGAGCACCATGAGCACTGAGCACCCAGCACCCTGAGGACTGAGCACCCAGCACCCTGAGCACTGAGCACCCAGTGTACTGAGCACTGAGCACCCTGAGTACTGAGCACTGAGCACCCTGAGTACTGAGCAACCAGCACCCTGAGTAATGAGCACCCAGCACCCTGAGCACTGAGCACCGAGCACCCTGAGCACTGAGAACCCAGCACCCTGAGGACTGAGCACCCAGCACCCTGAGCACTGAGCACCCTGAGTACTGAGCACTGAGCACGCTGTGTACTGAGCACTGAGCACCCTGAGTACTGAGCAATCAGCACCCTGAGTACTGAGCACCCAGCACCCTGAGCACTGAGCACCCAGCACCCTGAGTAGTGAGCACCCAACGTACTGAGCACCGAACAACCCGATCACTGAGCACCCAGCTCCCTGAGTACTGAGCACCCAGTACCCCGAGCACTTTGCACCCAGCACCCTGAGCACTGAGCACCCAGCACCCTGAGCACTGATCACCCAGCACCCTGAGCACTGAGCACCCAGCACCGTGAGTACTGAGCACCCAGCACCCTGAGTACTGAGCACTCAGCACCCTGAGTACTGACCACCGAGCACCCCGAGCACTGAGCAACCAGCACCCTGAGCACTGAGCACCCTGAGGACTGAGCACCAAGCACCCTGAGCACTGAGGACCCAGCACCCTGAGTACTGAGCACCAATCACCCTGAGCACTGAGCACCCAGCACCCCGAGCACTGAGCACCCAGCAACCTGAGTACAGAGCAACCTGAGTACTGAGCACCCAGCACCCTGAGCACTGAGCACCCAGCACCCTGAGTACTGAGCAAACAGCACCCTGAGCACTGAGCACCAAGTACCCTGAGTACTGAGCACCCAGCACCCTGAGCACTGAGCACCCAGCATCCCGAGAATGAGCACACAGCACCCCGAGTACTGAGCACCGAGCACCCTGAGTACTGAGCACCCAGCACCCTGAGCACTGAGCACTGAGCACCCCGAGTACTGAGCACAAAGCACCCTGAGTACTGAGCACCCAGCACCCTGAGTACTGAGCACCCAGCACCCGGAGTACTGAGCACCCAGCACCCTGAGCACTGAGCACCCAGCACCCTGAGCACTGATCACCCAGCACCCTGAGCACTGAGCACCCAGCACCCTGAGTACTGAGCACCCAGCACCCTGAGTACTGAGCACCCAGCACCCTGAGTACTGAGCTCCGAGCACCCCGAGCACTGAGCACCCAGCGCCCCGAGCACCAAGCACCCTGAGCACTGAGCACCCAGCACCCTGAGTACTGAGCACCCAGCACCCTGAGCAATGAGCACCCTGAGTACTGAGCACCCAGCACCTTGAGCACTGAGCACCGAGCACCCTGAATACTGAGCACCCAGCACCCTGAGCACTGAACACACAGCACCCTGAGTACTGAGCACCTCGTGCACTGAGCACCCAGCACCCTGAGTACTGAGCACCGAGCACCGCGAGCACTGAGCACCCAGCACCGCGAGCACTGAGCACCCAGCACCCCGAGACTGAGCACCCAGCACCCTGAGTACTGAGCACCCAGCACCCTGAGCACTGAGCACCCAGCACCCTGAGCACTGAGCACCAAGCACCCCGAGCAATGAGCACCCTGCACCCCGAGCACTGAGCACCCAGCACCCCAAGCAATGAGCACCCAGCACCCTGAGTTCTGAGCACCCAGCACCCCGAATACTGAGCACCCAGCAACCTGAGCACCGAGCAGCCAGCACCCTGAGCACTGAGCACCCAGCACCCTGAGCACTGAGCACCCAGCACCCTGAGTACTGAGCACCCAACACCCTGAGTACTGAGCACCCAACACCCCAAGCACTGAGCACCCTAAGTACTGAGCACCCAGCACCCCAAGCACTGAGCACCCTGAGTATTGAGCACCCAGAAACCTGAGTACTGAGCAGCCAGCACCCTGAGTACTGAGCACCCAGCACCCTGAGTACTGAGCACCCAGCACCCCGAGCACTGAGCACGCAGCACCCTGAGTACTGAGCACCCAGCACCCTGAGCACTGAGCACCGAGCACCCTGAGCACTGAGCACCCAGCACCCTGAGGACTGAGCACCCAGCACCCTGAGCACTGAGCACCCTGAGTACTGAGCACTGAGCACCCTGAGTACTGAGCACTGAGCACCCTGAGTACTGAGCAAGCAGCACCCTGAGTACTGAGCACCCAGCACCCTGAGCACTGAGCACCGAGCACCCTGAGCACTGAGCACCCAGCACCCTGAGCACTGAGCACCCAGCACCCTGAATAGTGAGCACCCAACGTACTGAGCACCGAGCACCCCGATCACTGAGCACCCAGCTCCCTGAGTACTGAGCACCCAGCACCCCGAGCACTGAGCACCCAGCACCCTGAGCACTGAGCACCCAGCACCATGAGCACTGATCACCCAGCACCCGGAGCACTGAGCACCCAGCACCCTGAGCACTGATCACCCAGCACCCTGAGCACTGAGCACTGAGCACCCAGCACCCTGAGTACTGAGCACCCAGCACCCTGAGTACTGAGCACCCAGCACCCTGAGTACTGAGCTCCGAGCACCCCGAGCACTGAGCACCCAGCGCCCCGAGCACCAAGCACCCTGAACACTGAGCACCCAGCACCCTGAGTACTGAGCACCCAGCACCCTGAGCAATGAGCACCCTGAGTACTGAGCACCCAGCACCTTGAGCACTGAGCACCGAGCACCCTGAATACTGAGCACCCAGCACCCTGAGCACTGAACACACAGCACCCTGAGTACTGAGCACCTCGAGCACTGAGCACCCAGCACCCTGAGTACTGAGCACCGAGCACCCCGAGCACTGAGCACCCAGCACCGCGAGCACTGAGCACCCAGCACCCCGAGACTGAGCACCCAGCACCCTGAGTACTGAGCACCCAGCATCCTGAGCACTGAGCACCCAGCACCCTGAGCACTGAGCACCCAGCACCCTGAGCACTGAGCACCCAGCACCCTGAGTAGTGAGCACCCAACGTACTGAGCACCGAGCACCCCGAGCACTGAGCACCCAGCACCCTGAGTACTGAGCACTGAGTACTCCGCACACCGAGCCCTGAGCACCCAGCATAGTGAGCACTGAGCACCCAGCACCCGAGTACTGAGCACCCAGCACCCTGAGTACTGAGCACCCAGCACGCTGAGTACTGAGCACCCAGCAGCCTGAGCACTGAGCACCCAGCACCCCGAGCACTGAGCACCCAGCACCCTGAGTACTGAGCACCCAGCACCCTGAGCACTGAGCACCCAGCACCCCGAGCACTGAGCACCCAGCACCCTGAGTACTGAGAACCCAGCACCCTGAGCACTGAGCACCCAGCACCCTGAGCACTGAGCACCCAGCACCCTGAGCACTGAGCACCCTTCACCCTGAGTACTGAGCTCCGAGCACCCCGAGCACTGAGCACCCAGCGCCCCGAGCACTGAGCACCCAGGACCCTGAGTACTGAGCACCCAGCACCCTGAGCACTGAGCACCCAGCACCCAACGTACTGAGCAGCGAGCACCCCGAGCACTGAGCACCCAGCACCCTGAGTACTGAGCTCCGAGCACCCCGAGCACTGAGCACCCAGTGCCCCGAGCACTGAGCACCCAGCGCCCCGAGCACTGAGCACCAAGCACCCCGAGCAATGAGCACCCTGCACCCCGAGCACTGAGCACCCAGCACCCCAAGAGATGAGCACCCAGCACCCTGAGTACTGAACACCCAGCACCCCGAATACTGAGCACCCAGCAACCTGAGCACCGAGCAGCCAGCACTCTGAGCACTGAGCACCCAGCACCCTGAGCACTGAGCACCCAGCACCCTGAGTACTGAGCACTGAGCACCACGAGTACTGAGCACCCAGCACCCTGATCACTGAGCACCCAACAACCTGAGTACTGAGCACCCAACACCCCAAGCACTGAGCACCCTAAGTACTGAGCACCCAGCACCCCAAGCACTGAGCACCCTGAGTATTGAGCACCCAGCAACCTGAGTACTGAGCAGCCAGCACCCTGAGTACTGAGCACCCAGCACCCTGAGTACTGAGCACCCAGCACCCCGAGCACTGAGCACCCAGCACCCTGAGTACTGAGCACCCAGCACCCTGAGCACTGAGCACCGAGCACCATGAGCACTGAGCACCCAGCACCCCGAGCACTGAGCACCCAGCACCCCGAGAATGAGCACCCAGCACCCCGAGTACTGAGCACCGAGCACCCTGAGCACTGAGTACCCAGCACCCTGTGTACTGAGCACCCAGGACCCTGAGCACTGAGCACCGAGCAACCCAAGTACTGAGCACAAAGCACCCTGAGCACTGAGCACCCAGCACCCTGAGTACTGAGCACCCAGCACCCTGAGTACTGAACACCCAGCACCCTGAGCACTGAGCACTGAGCAATATGATCACTGAGAACTGAGCACCGAGCACCCCGAGAACTGAGCACCCAGCACCCGGAGAACTGAGCACCCAGCACCCTGAGTACTGAGCACCCAGCACCCTGAGCACTGATCACCCAGCACCCTGAGCACTGAGCACCCAGCACCCTGAGTACTGAGCACCCAGCACCCTGAGTACTGAGCACCCTGCACCCTGAGTACTGAGCTCCGAGCACCCCGAGCACTGAGCACCCAGCGCCCCGAGCACTGAGCACCCTGAGCAATGAGCACCCAGCACCCTGAGTACTGAGCACCCAGCACCCTGAGCAATGAGCACCCTGAGTACTGAGCACCCAGCACCTTGAGCACTGAGCACCCAGCACCTGGAGTACTGAGCACCCAGCGCCCTGAGTACTAAGCACCGAGCACCCTGAATACTGAGTACCCAGCACCCTGAGTACTGAGCACCGAGCACCCCGAGCACTGAGCACCCAGCACCGCGAGCACCGTGCACCCAGCACAATGAGACTGAGCACCCAGCACCCTGAGTACTGAGCACCCAGCACCCTGAGCACTGAGCACCCAGCACCCTGAGCACTGAGCACCCAGCACCCTGAGCACTGAGCACCCAGCACCCTGAGTAGTGAGCACCCAACGTACTGAGCATCGAGCACCCAGCACCCTGAGCACTGAGCACCCAGCACCCTGAGTACTGAGCACTGAGCACCCCGCACCCCGAGCACTGAGCACCCAGCACCCTGAGCACTGAGCACCCAGCACCCGAGTACTGAGCACCCAGCACCCTGAGTACTGAGCACCCAGCACCCTGAGTACTGAGCACCCAGCACCCTGAGTACTGAGCACCCAGCACCCCGAGCACTGAGCACCCAGCACCCTGAGTACTGAGCACCCAGCAACCTGAGCACTGAGCACCCAGCACCCCGAGCACTGAGCACCCAGCACCCTGAGTACTGAGCACCCAGCACCCTGAGCACTGAGCACCCAGCACCCTGAGCACTGAGCACCCAGCACCCTGAGCACTGAGCACCCAGCACCCTGAGTACTGAGCTCCGAGCACCCCGAGCACTGAGCACCCAGCGCCCCGAGCACTGAGCACCCAGCACCCTGAGTACTGAGCACCCAGCACCCTGAGCACTGAGCACCCAGCACCCAACGTACTGAGAACCGAGCACCCCGAGCACTGAGCACCCAGCACCCTGAGTACTGAGCTCCGAGCACCCCGAGCACTGAGCACCCAGCGCCCCGAGCACTGAGCACCCAGCGCCCCGAGCACTGAGCACCAAGCACCCCGAGCAATGAGCACCCAGCACCCCGAGCACTGAGCAAACAGCACCCCAAGCAATTAGCACCCAGCACCCTGAGTACTGAGCACCCAGCACCCCGAATACTGAGCACCCAGCAACTTGAGCACCGAGCAACCAGCACCCTGAGCACTGAGCACCCAGCACCCTGAGCACTGAGCACCCAGCACCCTGAGTACTGAGCACTGAGCACCACGAGTACTGAGCACCCAGCACCCTGATCACTGAGCACCCAACACCCTGAGTACTGAGCACCCAACACCCCAAGCACTGAGCACCCTAAGTACTGAGCACCCAGCACCCCAAGCACTGAGCACCCTGAGTATTGAGCACCCAGCAACCTGAGTACTGAGCAGCCAGCACCCTGAGTACTGAGCACCCAGCACCCTGAGTACTGAGCACCCAGCACCCCGAGCACTGAGCACCCAGCATCCTGAGCACTGAGCACCGAGCACCATGAGCACTGAGCACCCAGCACCCTGAGGACTGAGCACCCAGCACCCTGAGCACTGAGCACCCAGTGTACTGAGCACTGAGCACCCTGAGTACTGAGCACTGAGCACCCTGAGTACTGAGCAACCAGCACCCTGAGTAATGAGCACCCAGCACCCTGAGCACTGAGCACCGAGCACCCTGAGCACTGAGAACCCAGCACCCTGAGGACTGAGCACCCAGCACCCTGAGCACTGAGCACCCTGAGTACTGAGCACTGAGCACGCTGAGTACTGAGCACTGAGCACCCTGAGTACTGAGCAATCAGCACCCTGAGTACTGAGCACCCAGCACCCTGAGCACTGAGCACCCAGCACCCTGAGTAGTGAGCACCCAACGTACTGAGCACCGAACAACCCGATCACTGAGCACCCAGCTCCCTGAGTACTGAGCACCCAGCACCCCGAGCACTGAGCACCCAGCACCCTGAGCACTGAGCACCCAGCACCCTGAGCACTGATCACCCAGCACCCTGAGCACTGAGCACCCAGCACCGTGAGTACTGAGCACCCAGCACCCTGAGTACTGAGCACTCAGCACCCTGAGTACTGACCACCGAGCACCCCGAGCACTGAGCAACCAGCACCCTGAGCACTGAGCACCCTGAGGACTGAGCACCAAGCACCCTGAGCACTGAGGACCCAGCACCCTGAGTACTGAGCACCAATCACCCTGAGCACTGAGCACCCAGCACCCCGAGCACTGAGCACCCAGCAACCTGAGTACTGAGCAACCTGAGTACTGAGCACCCAGCACCCTGAGCACTGAGCACCCAGCACCCTGAGTACTGAGCAAACAGCACCCTGAGCACTGAGCACCAAGCACCCTGAGTACTGAGCACCCAGCACCCTGAGCACTGAGCACCCAGCATCCCGAGAATGAGCACACAGCACCCCGAGTACTGAGCAACGAGCACCCTGAGTACTGAGCACCCAGCACCCTGAGCACTGAGCACTGAGCACCCCGAGTACTGAGCACAAAGCACCCTGAGTACTGAGCACCCAGCACCCTGAGTACTGAGCACCCAGTACCCTGAGTACTGAAAACCCAGCACCCTGAGCACTGAGCACTGAGCACCCTGATCACTGAGTACTGAGCACCGAGCACCCCGAGAACTGAGCACCCAGCACCCGGAGTACTGAGCACCCAGCACCCTGAGTACTGAGCACCCAGCACCCTGAGCACTGATCACCCAGCACCCTGAGCACTGAGCACCCAGCACCCTGAGTACTGAGCACCCAGCACCCTGAGTACTGAGCACCCAGCACCCTGAGTACTGAGCTCCGAGCACCCCGAGCACTGAGCACCCAGCGCCCCGAGCACCAAGCACCCTGAGCACTGAGCACCCAGCACCCTGAGTACTGAGCACCCAGCACCCTGAGCAATGAGCACCCTGAGTACTGAGCACCCAGCACCTTGAGCACTGAGCACCGAGCACCCTGAATACTGAGCACCCAGCACCCTGAGCACTGAACACACAGCACCCTGAGTACTGAGCACCTCGTGCACTGAGCACCCAGCACCCTGAGTACAGAGCACCGAGCACCGCGAGCACTGAGCACCCAGCACCGCGAGCACTGAGCACCCAGCACCCCGAGACTGAGCACCCAGCACCCTGAGTACTGAGCACCCAGCACCCTGAGTACTGAGCACCCAGCACCCTGAGTACTGAGCACCCAGCAGCCTGAGCACTGAGCATCCAGCACCCTGAGCACTGAGCACCCAGCACCCTGAGTAGTGAGCACCCAACGTACTGAGCACCGAGCACCCCGAGCACTGAGCACCCAGCACCCTGAGTACTGAGCACCCAGCAGCCTGAGCACTGAGCACTCCGCACCCCGAGCCCTGAGCACCCAGCATCCTGAGCACTGAGCACCCAGCACCCGAGTACTGAGCACCCAGCACCCTGAGTACTGAGCACCCAGCACCCTGAGTACTGAGCACCCAGCAGCCTGAGCACTGAGCATCCAGCACCCCGAGCACTGAGCACCCAGCACCCTGAGTACTGAGCACCCAGCACCCTGAGCACTGAGCACCCAGCACCCCGAGCACTGAGCACCCAGCACCCTGAGTACTGAGAACCCAGCACCCTGAGCACTGAGCACCCAGCACCCTGAGCACTGAGCACCCAGCACCCTGAGCACTGAGCACCCAGCACCCTGAGTACTCAGCTCCGAGCACCCCGAGCACTGAGCACCCAGCGCCCCGAGCACTGAGCACCCAGCACCCTGAGTACTGAGCACCCAGCACCCTGAGCACTGAGCACCCAGCACCCAACGTACTGAGCACCGAGCACCCCGAGCACTGAGCACAAAGCACCCTGAGTACTGAGCTCCGAGCACCCCGAGCACTGAGCACCCAGCGCCCCGAGCACTGAGCACCCAGCGCCCCGAGCACTGAGCACCAAGCACCCCGAGCAATGAGCACCCTGCACCCCGAGCACTGAGCACCCAGCACCCCAAGCAATGAGCACCCAGCACCCTGAGTACTGAGCACCCAGCACCCCTAATACTGAGCACCCAGCAACCTGAGCACCGAGCAGCCAGCACCCTGAGCACTGAGCACCCAGCACCCTGAGCACTGAGCACCCAGCACCCTGAGTACTGAGCACTGAGCACCACGAGTACTGAGCACCCAGCACCCTGATCACTGAGCACCCAACACCCTGAGTACTGAGCACCCAACACCCCAAGCACTGAGCACCCTAAGTACTGAGCACCCAGCACCCCAAGCACTGAGCACCCTGAGTATTGAGCACCCAGAAACCTGAGTACTGATCAGCCAGCACCCTGAGTACTGAGCACCCAGCACCCTGAGTACTGAGCACCCAGCACCCCGAGCACTGAGCACGCAGCACCCTGAGTACTGAGCACCCAGCACCCTGAGCACTGAGCACCGAGCACCCTGAGCACTGAGCACCCAGCACCCTGAGGACTGAGCACCCAGCACCCTGAGCACTGAGCACCCTGAGTACTGAGCACTGAGCACCCTGAGTACTGAGCACTGAGCACCCTGAGTACTGAGCAACCAGCACCCTGAGTACTGAGCACCCAGCACCCTGAGCACTGAGCACCGATCACCCTGAGCACTGAGCACCCAGCACCCTGAGCACTGAGCACCCAGCACCCTGAGTAGTGAGCACCCAACGTACTGAGCACCGAGCACCCCGATCACTGAGCACCCAGCTCCCTGAGTACTGAGCACCCAGCACCCCGAGCACTGAGCACCCAGCAACCTGAGCACTGAGCACCCAGCACCATGAGCACTGATCACCCAGCACCCGGAGCACTGAGCAACCAGCACCCTGAGCACTGATCACCCAGCACCCGGAGCACTGAGCACCCAGCACCCTGAGTACTGAGCACCCAGCAACCTGAGTACTGAGCACCCAGCACCCTGAGTACTGAGCTCCGAGCACCCCGAGCACTGAGCACCCAGCGCCCCGAGCACCAAGCACCCTGAGCACTGAGCACCCAGCACCCTGAGTACTGAGCACCCAGCACCCTGAGCAATGAGCACCCTGAGTACTGAGCACCCAGCACCTTGAGCACTGAGCACCGAGCACCCTGAGTACTGAGCACCCAGCACCCTGAGCACTGAACACACAGCACCCTGAGTACTGAGCACCTCGAGCACTGAGCACCCAGCACCCTGAGTACTGAGCACCGAGCACCCCGAGCACTGAGCACCCAGCACTGCGAGCACTGAGCACCCAGCACCCCGAGACTGAGCACCCAGCACCCTGAGTACTGAGAACCCAGCAACCTGAGCACTGAGCACCCAGCACCCTGAGCACTGAGCACCCAGCAACCTGAGCACTGAGCACCCAGCACCCTGAGTAGTGAGCACCCAACGTACTGAGCACCGAGCACCCCGAGCACTGAGCACCCAGCACCCTGAGTACTCAGCACTGAGCACTCCGCACACCGAGCCCTGAGCACCCAGCATCCTGAGCACTGAGCACCCAGCACCCGAGTACTGAGCACCCAGCACCCTGAGTACTGAGCACCCAGCACCCTGAGTACTGAGCACCCAGCAGCCTGAGCACTGAGCACCCAGCACCCCGAGCACTGAGCACCCAGCACCCTGAGTACTGAGCACCCAGCACCCTGAGCACTGAGCACCCAGCACCCCGAGCACTTAGCACCCAGCACCCTGAGTACTGAGAACCCAGCACCCTGAGCACTGAGCACCCAGGACCCTGAGCACTGAGCACCCAGCAGCCTGAGCACTGAGCACCCAGCACCCTGAGTACTGAGCTCCGAGCACCCCGAGCACTGAGCACCCAGCGCCCCGAGCACTGAGCACCCAGCACCCTGAGTACTGAGCACCCAGCACCCTGAGCACTGAGCACCCAGCACCCAACGTACTGAGCACCGAGCACCCCGAGCACTGAGCACCCAGCACCCTGAGTACTGAGCTCTGAGCACCCCGAGCACTGAGCACCCATCGCCCCGAGCACTGAGCACCCAGCGCCCCGAGCACTGAGCACCAAGCACCCCGAGCAATGAGCACCCTGCACCCCGAGCACTGAGCACCCAGCACCCCAAGCAATGAGCACCCAGCACCCTGAGTACTGAGCACCCAGCACCCCGAATACTGAGCACCCAGCAACCTGAGCACCGAGCAGCCAGCACCCTGAGCACTGAGCACCCAGCACCCTGAGCACTGAGCACCCAGCACCCTGAGTACTGAGCACCCAACACCCTGAGTACTGAGCACCCAACACCCCAAGCACTGAGCACCCTAAGTACTGAGCACCCAGCACCCCAAGCACTGAGCACCCTGAGTATTGAGCACCCAGAAACCTGAGTACTGAGCTGCCAGCACCCTGAGTACTGAGCACCCAGCACCCTGAGTACTGAGCACCCAGCACCCCGAGCACTGAGCACGCAGCACCCTGAGTACTGAGCACCCAGCACCCTGAGCACTGAGCACCGAGCACCCTGAGCACTGAGCACCCAGCACCCTGAGGACTGAGCACCCAGCACCCTGAGCACTGAGCACCCTGAGTACTGAGCACTGAGCACCCTGAGTACTGAGCACTGAGCACCCTGAGTACTGAGCAACCAGCACAATGAGTACTGAGCACCCAGCACCCTGAGCACTGAGCACCGAGCACCCTGAGCACTGAGCAGCCAGCACCCTGAGCACTGAGCACCCAGCACCCTGAATAGTGAGCACCCAACGTACTGAGCACCGAGCACCCCGATCACTAAGCACCCAGCTCCCTGAGTACTGAGCACCCAGCACCCCGAGCACTGAGCACCCAGCACCCTGAGCACTGAGCACCCAGCACCATGAGCACTGATCACCCAGCACCCGGAGCACTGAGCACCCAGCACCCTGAGTACTGAGCACCCAGCACCCTGAGCACTGAGCACCCTGCACCCCGAGCACTGAGCACCCAGCAACCTGAGTACTGAGAACCCAGCACCCTGAGCACTGAGCACCCAGCACCCTGAGCACTGAGCACCCAGCACCCTGAGCACTGAGCACCCTTCACCCTGAGTACTGAGCTCCGAGCACCCCGAGCACTGAGCACCCAGCGCCCCGAGCACTGAGCACCCAGGACCCTGAGTACTGAGCACCCAGCACCCTGAGCACTGAGCACCCAGCACCCAACGTACTGAGCACCGAGCACCCCGAGCACTGAGCACCCAGCACCCTGAGTACTGAGCTCCGAGCACCCCGAGCACTGAGCACCCAGCGCCCCGAGCACTGAGCACCCAGCGCCCCGAGCACTGAGCACCAAGCACCCCGAGCAATGAGCACCCTGCACCCCGAGCACTGAGCACCCAGCACCCCAAGAGATGAGCACCCAGCACCCTGAGTACTGAGCACCCAGCACCCCGAATACTGAGCACCCAGCAACCTGAGCACCGAGCAGCCAGCACCCTGAGCACTGAGCACCCAGCACCCTGAGCACTGAGCACCCAGCACCCTGAGTACTGAGCACTGAGCACCACGAGTACTGAGCACCCAGCACCCTGATCACTGAGCACCCAACACCCTGAGTACTGAGCACCCAACACCCCAAGCACTGAGCACCCTAAGTACTGAGCACCCAGCACCCCAAGCACTGAGCACCCTGAGTATTGAGCACCCAGCAACCTGAGTACTGAGCAGCCAGCACCCTGAGTACTGAGCACACAGCACCCTGAGTACTGAGCACCCAGCACCCCGAGCACTGAGCACCCAGCACCCTGAGTACTGAGCACCCAGCACCCTGAGCCCTGAGCACCGAGCACCCTGAGCACTGAGCACCCAGCACCCTGAGGACTGAGCACCCAGCACCCTGAGCACTGAGCACCCTGAGTACTGAGCACTGAGCACCCTGAGTACTGAGCACTGAGCACCCTGAGTACTGAGCACCCAGCACCCTGAGCACTGAGCACCGAGCACCCTGAGCACTGAGCACCCAGCAGCCTGAGCACTGAGCACCCAGCACCCTGAGTAGTGAGCACCCAACGTACTGAGCACCGAGCACCCCGATCACTGAGCACCCAGCTCCCTGAGTACTGAGCACCCAGCACCCCGAGCACTGAGCACCCAGCACCCTGAGCACTGAGCACCCAGCACCATGAGCACTGATCACCCAGCACCCGGAGCACTGAGCACCCAGCACCCTGAGCACTGATTACCCAGCACCCTGAGCACTGAGCACCCAGCACCCTGAGTACTGAGCACCCAGCACCCTGAGCAATGAGCACCCTGAGTACTGAGCACCCAGCAGCTTGAGCACTGAGCACCGAGCACCCTGAATACTGAGCACCCAGCACCCTGAGCACTGAACACACAGCACCCTGAGTACTGAGCACCTCGAGCACTGAGCACCCAGCACCCTGAGTACTGAGCACCGAGCACCCCGAGCACTGAGCACCCAGCACCACAAGCACTGAGCACCCAGCACCCCGAGACTGAGCACCCAGCACCCTGAGTACTGAGCTCCCAGCACCCTGAGCACTGAGCACCCAGCACCCTGAGCACTGAGCACCCAGCACCCTGAGCACTGAGCACCCAGCACCCTGAGTAGTGAGCACCCAACGTACTGAGCACCGAGCACCCCGAGCACTGAGCACCCAGCACCCTGAGTACTGAGCACTGAGCACTCCGCACACCGAGCCCTGAGCACCCAGCATCCAGAGCACTGAGCACCCAGCACCCGAGTACTGAGCACCCAGCACCCTGAGTACTGAGCACCCAGCACCCTGAGTACTGAGCACCCAGCAGCCTGAGCACTGAGCACCCAGCACCCCGAGCACTGAGCACCCAGCACCCTGAGTACTGAGCACCCAGCACCCTGAGCACTGAGCACCCAGCACCCCGAGGACTGAGCACCCAGCACCCTGAGTACTGAGAACCCAGCACCCTGAGCACTGAGCACCCAGCACCCTGAGCACTGAGCACCCAGCACCCTGAGCACTGAGCACCCAGCACCCTGAGTACTGAGCTCCGAGCACCCCGAGCACTGAGCACCCAGCGCCCCGAGCACTGAGCACCCAGCACCCTGAGTACTGAGCACCCAGCACCCTGAGCACTGAGCACCCAGCACCCAACGTACTGAACACCGATCACCCCGAGCACTGAGCACCCAGCACCCTGAGTACTGAGATCCGAGCACCCCGAGCACTGAGCACCCAGCGCCCCGAGCACTGAGCACCCAGCGCCCCGAGCACTGAGCACCAAGCACCCCGAGCAATGAGCACCCTGCACCCCGAGCACTGAGCACCCAGCACCCCAAGCAATGAGCACCCAGCACCCTGAGTACTGAGCACTGAGCACCCTGAGTACTGAGCAACCAGCACCCTGAGTACTGAGCACCCAGCACCCTGAGCACTGAGCACCGAGCACCCTGAGCACTGAGCACCCAGCACCCTGAGCACTGAGCACCCAGCACCCTGAGTAGTGAGCACCCAACGTACTGAGCACCGAGCACCCCGATCACTGAGCACCCAGCTCCCTGAGTACTGAGCACCCAGCACCCCGAGCACTGAGCACACAGCACCCTGAGCACTGAGCACCCAGCACCCTGAGTACTGAGCACTGAGCACTCCGCACACCAAGCCCTGAGCACCCAGCATCCAGAGCACTGAGCACCCAGCACCCGAGTACTGAGCACCCAGCACCCTGAGTACTGAGCACCCAGCACCCTGAGTACTGAGCACCCAGCAGCCTGAGCACTGAGCACCCAGCACCCCGAGCACTGAGCACCCAGCAACCTGAGTACTGAGCACCCAGCAACCTGAGCACTGAGCACCCAGCACCCCGAGGACTGAGCACCCAGCACCCTGAGTACTGAGAACCCAGCACCCTGAGCACTGAGCACCCAGCACCCTGAGCACTGAGCACCCAGCACCCTGAGCACTGAGCACCCAGCACCCTGAGTACTGAGCTCCGAGCACCCCGAGCACTGAGCACCCAGCGCCCCGAGCACTGAGCACCCAGCACCCTGAGTACTGAGCACCCAGGACCCTGAGCACTGAGCACCCAGCACCCAACGTACTGAACACCGAGCACCCCGAGCACTGAGCACCCAGAACCCTGAGTACTGAGATCCGAGCACCCCGAGCACTGAGCACCCAGCGCCCCGAGCACTGAGCACCCAGCGCCCCGAGCACTGAGAACCAAGCACCCCGAGCAATGAGCACCCTGCACCCCGAGCACTGAGCACCCAGCACCCCAAGCAATGAGCACCCAGCACCCTGAGTACTGAGCACCCAGCACCCCGAATTCTGAGCACCCAGCAACCTGAGCACCGAGCAGCAAGCACCCTGAGCACTGAGCACCCAGCACCCTGAGCACTGAGCACACAGCACCCTGAGTACTGAGCACTGAGCACCACGAGTACTGAGCACCCAGCACCCTGATCACTGAGCACCCAACACCCTGAGTACTGAGCACCCAACACCCCAAGCACTGAGCACCCTAAGTACTGAGCACCCAGCAACCTGAGTACTGAGCAGCCAGCACCCTGAGTACTGAGCACCCAGCACCCCGAGCACTGAGCACCCAGCACCCTGAGTACTGAGCACCCAGCACCCTGAGCACTGAGCACCGAGCACCCTGAGCACTGAGCACCCAGCACCCTGAGGACTGAGCACCCAGCAGCCTGAGCAGTGAGCACACTGAGTACTGAGCACTGAGCACCCTGAGTACTGAGCACTGAGCACCCTGAGTACTGATCAACCAGCACCCTGAGTTCTGAGCACCCAGCACCCTGAGCACTGAGCACCGAGCACCCTGAGCACTGAGCACCCAGCACCCTGAGCACTGAGCACCCAGCACCCTGAGTAGTGAGCACCCAACGTACTGAGCACCGAGCACCCCGATCACTGAGCACCCAGCTCCCTGAGTACTGAGCACCCACCACCCCGAGCACTGAGCACACAGCACACTGAGCACTGAGCACCCAGCACCATGAGCACTGATCACCCAGCACCCGGAGCACTGAGCACCCAGCACCCTGAGTACTGAGCACCCAGCACCCTGAGTACTGAGCACTCAGCACCCTGAGTACTGAGAACCGAGCACCCTGAGCACTGAGCACGCAGCACCCTGAGCACTGAGCACCCTGAGGACTGAGCACCCAGCACCCTGAGCACTGAGCACCCAGCACCCTGAGTACTGAGCACCGATCACCCTGAGCACTGAGCACCCAGCACCCCGAGCACTGAGCACCCAGCACCCTGAGTACTGAGCAACCTCAGTACTGAGCACCCAGCACCCTGAGCACTGAGCACCCAGCACCCTGAGTACTGAGCACCCAGCACCCTGAGCACTGAGCACCCAGCACCCTGAGTACTGAGCACCCAGCACCGCGAGCACTGAGCACCCAGCACCCCGAGTACTGAGCACCGAGCACCCTGAACACTGAGTACCCAGCACCCTGAGTACTGAGCACCCAGCACCCTGAGCACTGAGCACCGAGCACCCTGAGTACTGAGCTCAAAGCACCCTGAGCACTGAGCACCCAGCACCCTGTGTACTGAGCACCCAGCACCCTGAGTACTGAACACCCAGCACCCTGAGGACTGAGCACTGAGCACCCTGATCACTGAGTACTGAGCACCGAGCACCCCGAGAACTGAGCACCCAGCACCCGGAGTACTGAGCACCCAGCACACTGAGTACTGAGCACCCAGCACCCCGAGCACTGAGCACCCAGCACCCTGAGCAATGAGCACCCTGCACCCTGAGTACTGAGCACTGAGCACCCAGCACACCGAGCACTGAGCACCCAGAACCCTGAGTACTGAGCACTGAGCAGCCAGCACCCCGAGCACTGAGCACCCAGCACCCTGAGCACTGAGCATCCAGCACCCTGAGCACTGAGCACCCAGCACCCTGAGTACTGAGCACTGAGCACCCAGCACCCTGAGCACTGAGCACCCAGCACCCTGAGTACTGAGCACTGAGCTCCCAGCACCCCGAGCACTGAGCACCCAGCACCCTGAGTACTGAGCACCCAGCACCCTGAGTACTGAGCACTGAGCCCCCAGCTCCCCGAGCACTGAGCACCCAGCACCCCGAGCACTGAGCACCCAGCACCCTGAGTACTGAGCTCTGAGCACCCCGAGCACTGAGCACCCAGCGCCCCGAGCAACGAGCACCCTGAGTACTGAGCACCCAGCAACCTGACTACTGAGCACCCAGCACCCTGAGCAATGAGCAACCTGAGTACTGAGCACCCAGCACCTTGAGCACTGAGCACCGAGCACACCGAGCACTGAGCACCCAGCACCCAGAGTACTGAGCACCCAGCACCCTGAGTACTAAGCACCAAGCACCCTGAGTACTGAGCACCCAGCACCCTGAGCACTGAACACACAGCACCCTGATTACTGAGCACCTCGAGCACTGAGCACCCAGCACCCTGAGGACTGAGCACCGAGTACCCCGAGCACTGAGCACCCAGCACCGTGAGCACTGAGCACCCAGCACCCCGAGCACTGAGCACCCAGCACCCTGAGTACTGAGCACCCATCACCCTGAGTACTGAGCACCCAGCAACCTGAGCACTGAGTACCCAGCACCCTGAGCACTGAGCACCCAGCACCCTGAGCACTGAGCACACAGCACCCTGAGCACTGAGCACCCAGCACCCTGAGTACTGAGCACTGAGCACCCAGCACCCCGAGCACTGAGCACCCAGCACCCTGAGTACTGAGCACTGAGCACCCCGAGCACTGAGCACCCAGCACCCTGAGTACTGAGCAACCTCAGTACTGAGCACCCAGCAACCTGAGCACTGAGCACCCAGCACCCTGAGTACTGAGCACCCAGCACCCTGAGCACTGAGCACCCAGCACCCTGAGTACTGAGCACCCAGCACCCCGAGCACTGAGCACCCAGCACCCCGAGAATGAGCAACCAGCACCCCGAGTACTGAGCACTGAGCACCCAGCACACCGAGCACTGAGCACCCAGAACCCTGAGTACTGAGCACTGAGCACCCAGCACCCCGAGCACTGAGCACCCAGCACCCTGAGCACTGAGCATCCAGCACCCTGAGCACTGAGCACCCAGCACCCTGAGTACTGAGCACTGAGCACCCAGCACCCTGAGCACTGAGCACCCAGCACCCTGAGTACTGAGCACTGAGCTCCCAGCACCCCGAGCACTGAGCACCCAGCACCCTGAGTACTGAGCACCCAGCACCCTGAGTACTGAGCACTGAGCCCCCAGCACCCCGAGCACTGAGAACCCAGCACCCCGAGCACTGAGCACCCAGGACCCTGAGTACTGAGCTCCGAGCACCCCGAGCACTGAGCACCCAGCGCCCCGAGCACCGAGCACCCTGAGCACTGAGCACCCAGCACCTTGAGCACTGAGCACCGAGCACCCCGATCACTGAGCACCCAGCACCCCGAGCACTGAGCACTGAGCACCCAGCACCCCGAGCACTGAGCACCCAGCACCCTGAGTACTGAGCACCGAGCACCCTGAGCACTGAGTACCCAGCACCCTGAGTACTGAGCTCCGAGCACTCCGAGCACTGAGCACCCTGAGCACTGAGCACCGAGCACCCTGAGCACTGAGTACCCAGCACCCTGAGCACTGAGCACCCAGCACCCTGAGCACTGAGCACCCAGCACCCTGAGTACTGAGCACTGAGCACCCAGCACCCCGAGCACTGAGCACCCAGCACCCCGAGTACTGAGCACTGAGCACCCTGAGTACTGAGCACCCAGCACCCTGAGCACTGAGTACCAAGAACCCTGAGCACTGAGCACCCAGCACCCTGAGCACTGAGTACCAAGCACCCTGAGCACTGAGCACCCAGCACCCTGAGCACTGAGCACCCAGCACCCTGAGCACTGAGCACCCAGCACCCTGAGTACTGAGCACTAAGCACCCAGCACCCCGAGCACTGAGCACCCAGCACCCTGAGCAATGAGCACCCAGCACCCGAGTACTGAGCACACAGCACCCTGAGTACTGAGCACCCAGCACCCTGAGTACTGAGCACTCAGCACCTTGAGTACTGAGCACCCAGCACCCTGAGTACTGAACACCCAGCACCCTGAGCACTGAGCATTGAGCACCCAGATCACTGAGTACTGAGCACCGAGCACCCCGAGAACTGAGCACCCAGCACCCGGAGTACTGAGCACCCAGCATTCTGAGTACTGAGCACCCAGCACCCCGAGCACTGAGCACCCAGCACCCTGAGCACTGAGCACCCAGCACCCTGAGTACTGAGCACTGAGCACCCAGCACACCGAGCACTGAGCACGCAGAAACCTGAGTACTGAGCACTGAGCACCCAGCACCCCGAGCACTGAGCACCCAGCACCCTGAGCACTGAGCACCCAGCACCCTGAGCACTGAGCACCCAGCACCCTGAGTACTGAGCACTGAGCACCCAGCACCCTGAGCACTGAGCACCCAGCACCCTGAGTACTGAACACTGAGCACCCAGCACCACGAGCACTGAGCACCCAGCACCCTGAGTACTGAGCACTGAGCACCCAGCACCCCGAGCACTGAGCACCCAGCACCCCGAGCACTGAGCACCCAGCACCCTGAGTACTGAGCACTGAGCACCCAGCACCCTGAGCACTGAGCAGCCAGCACCCTGAGTACTGAGCACTGAGAACCCAGCACCCCGAGTACTGAGCACCCAACACCCTGAGTACTGAGCACCGAGCACACTGAGCACTGAGCACCCAGCACCCCGAGCACTGAGCACCCAGCACCCCGAGCACTGAGCACCCAGCTCCCTGAGTACTGAGCTCCGAGCACCCCGAGCACTGAGCACCCAGCGCCCCGAGCACCGAGCACCCTGAGCACTGAGCACCCAGCACCCTGACTACTGAGCACCCAGCACCTGAGCAATGAGCAACTTGAGTACTGAGCACCCAGCACCTTGAGCACTGAGCACCGAGCACCCCGAGCACTGAGCACCCAGCACCCGGAGTACTGAGCACCCAGCACCCTGAGTACTGAGCAGCCAGCACCCTGAGTACTGAGCACTGAGCACCACGAGTACTGAGCACCCAGCACCCTGATCACTGAGCACCCAACACCCTGAGTACTGAGCACCCAACACCCCAAGCACTGAGCACCCTAAGTACTGAGCACCCAGCACCCCAAGCACTGAGCACCCTGAGTATTGAGCACCCAGCAACCTGAGTACTGAGCACCCAGCACCCTGAGTACTGAGCACCCAGCACCCCGAGCACTGAGCACCCAGCACCCTGAGTACTGAGCACGCAGCACCATGAGCATTGAGCACCGAGCACCCTGAGCACTGAGCACCCAGCACCCTGAGGACTGAGCACCCAGCACCCTGATTACTGAGCACCCTGAGTACTGAGCACTGAGCACCCTGAGTACTGAGCACTGAGCACCCTGAGTATTGAGCAACCAGCACACTGAGTACTGAGCACCCAGCACCCTGAGCACTGAGCACCGAGCACCCTGAGCACTGAGCACCCAGCACCCTGAGCACTGAGCACCCAGCACCCTGAGTAGTGAGCACCCAACGTACTGAGCACCGAGCACCCCGATCACTGAGTACCCAGCTCCCTGAGTACTGAGCACCCAGCACCCCGAGCACTGAGCACCCAGCACCCTGAGCACTGAGCACCCAGCACCATGAGCACTGATCACCCAGCACCCTGAGCACTGAGCACCCAGCACCCTGAGTACTGAGCACCCAGCACCCTGAGTACTGAGCACTCAGCACCCTGAGTACTGAGCACCGAGCACCCCGAGCACTAAGCACGCAGCACCCTGAGCACTGAGCACCCTGAGGACTGAGCACCCAGAACCCTGAGGACTGAGCACCCAGCACCCTGAGTACTGAGCACCGATCACCCTGAGCACTGAGCACCCAGCACCCCGAGCACTGAGCACCCAGCACCCTGAGTACTGAGCAACCTGAGTACTGAGCGCCCAGCACCCTGAGAACTGAGCACACAGCACCATGAGCATTGAGCACCGAGCACCCTGAGCACTGAGCACCCAGCACCCTGAGGACTGAGCACCCAGCACCCTGATTACTGAGCACCCTGAGTACTGAGCACTGAGCACCCTGAGTACTGAGCACTGAGCACCCTGAGTATTGAGCAACCAGCACACTGAGTACTGAGCACCCAGCACCCTGAGCACTGAGCACCGAGCACCCTGAGCACTGAGCACCCAGCACCCTGAGCACTGAGCACCCAGCACCCTGAGTAGTGAGCACCCAACGTACTGAGCACCGAGCACCCCGATCACTGAGTACCCAGCTCCCTGAGTACTGAGCACCCAGCACCCCGAGCACTGAGCACCCAGCACCCTGAGCACTGAGCACCCAGCACCATGAGCACTGATCACCCAGCACCCTGAGCACTGAGCACCCAGCACCCTGAGTACTGAGCACCCAGCACCCTGAGTACTGAGCACTCAGCACCCTGAGTACTGAGCACCGAGCACCCCGAGCACTAAGCACGCAGCACCCTGAGCACTGAGCACCCTGAGGACTGAGCACCCAGAACCCTGAGGACTGAGCACCCAGCACCCTGAGTACTGAGCACCGATCACCCTGAGCACTGAGCACCCAGCACCCCGAGCACTGAGCACCCAGCACCCTGAGTACTGAGCAACCTGAGTACTGAGCGCCCAGCACCCTGAGAACTGAGCACACAGCACCCTGAGTACTGAGCACCCAGCACCCTGAGCACTGAGCACCCAGCACCCTGAGTACTGAGCACCCAGCACCCCGAGCACTGAGCACCCAGCACCCCGAGAATGAGCACCCAGCACCCCGAGTACTGAGCACCGAGCACCCTGAGCACTGAGTACCCAGCACCCTGAGTACTGAGCACCCAGCACCCTGAGTACTGAACACCCAGCACCCTGAGCACTGAGCACCCTGATCACTGAGTACTGAGCACCGAGCACCCCGAGAACTGAGCACCCAGCACCCGGAGTACTGAGCACCCAGCACCCTGAGTACTGAGCACTGAGCACCCAGCACACCGAGCACTGAGCACGCAGGACCCTGAGTACTGAGCACTGAGCACCCAGCACCCCGAGCACTGAGCACCCAGCACCCTGAGCACTGAGCACCCAGCACCCTGAGCACTGAGCACCCAGCACCCTGAGTACTGAGCACTGAGCACCGAGCACCCCGAGCACTGAGCACCCAGCACCGTGAGTACTGAGCACTGAGCACCCAGCACCCCGAGCACTGAGCACCCAGCACCCTGAGTACTGAGCACTGAGCACCCAGCACCCCGAGCACTGAGCACCCAGCACCCTGAGTACTGAGCACTGAGCACCCAGCACCCTGAGCACTGAGCACCCAGCACACTGAGTACTGAGCACTGAGAACCCAGCACCCCGAGTACTGAGCACCCAGCACCCTGAGTACTGAGCACCCAGCACCCTGAGCACTGAGCACCCAGCACCCCGAGCACTGAGCACCCAGCACCCTGAGCACTGAGCACCCAGCTCCCTGAGTACTGAGCTCCGAGCACCCCGAGCACTGAGCACCCAGCGCCCCGAGCACCAAGCACCCTGAGCACTGAGCACCCAGCACCCTGACTACTGAGCACCCAGCACCCTGAGCAATGAGCAACTTGAGTACTGAGCACCCAGCACCTTGAGCACTGAGCACCGAGCACCCCGAGCACTGAGCACCCAGCACCCGGAGTACTGAGCACCCAGCACCCTGAGTACTAAGCACGCTGAGTACTGAGCACTGAGCACCCTGAGTACTGAGCACTGAGCACCCTGAGTATTGAGCAACCAGCACCCTGAGTACTGAGCACCCAGCACCCTGAGCACTGAGCACCCAGCACACCGAGCACTGAGCACCCAGCACCCTGAGTACTGAGCACCCAGCACCCTGAGCACTGAGCACCGAGCACCCTGAGCACTGAGCACCCAGCACCCTGAGGACTGAGCACCCAGCACCCTGAGCACTGAGCACACTGAGTACTGAGCACTGAGCACCCTGAGTACTGAGCACTGAGCACCCTGAGTATTGAGCAACCAGCACCCTGAGTACTGAGCACCCAGCACCCTGAGCACTGAGCACCGAGCACCCTGAGCACTGAGCACCCAGCACCCTGAGCACTGAGCACCCAGCACCCTGAGTAGTGAGCACCCAGCACACTGAGCACCGAGCACCACGATCACTGAGTACCCAACACCCTGAGTACTGAGCACCCAGCACCCCGAGCACTAAGCACCCAGCACACTGAGCACTGAGCACCCAGCACCATGAGCACTGATCACCCAGCACCCTGAGCACTGAGCACCCAGCACCCTGAGTACTGAGCACCCAGCACCCTGAGTACTGAGCACTCAGCACCCTGAGTACTGAGCAGCGAGCACCCCGAGCACTGAGCACGCAGCACCCTGAGCACTGAGCACCCTGAGGACTGAGTACCCAGCACCCTGAGCACTGAGCACCCAGCACCCTGAGTACTGAGCACCGATCACCCTGAGCACTGAGCACCCAGCACCCCGGGCACTGAGCACCCAGCACCCTGAGTACTGAGCAACCTGAGTACTGAGCAACCAGCACCCTGAGAACTGAGCACCCAGCACCCTGAGTACTGAGCACCCAGCACCCTGAGCACTGAGCACCCAGCGCTCCGAGCACTGAGCACCCAGCACCCTGAGTACTGAGGACCCAGCACCCTGAGCACTGAGCAGCCAGCACCCAACGTACTGAGCACCGAGCACCCCGAGCACTAAGCACCCAGCACCCTGAGTACTGAGCACCCAGCACCCTGAGCACTGAGCACCCAGCACCCTGAGCACTGAGCACCCAGCACCCTGAGCACTGAGCACCCAGCACCCTGAGTACTGAGCTCCGAGCACCCCGAGCACTGAGCACCCAGCGCCCCGAGCACTGAGCACCCAGCGCCCCGAGCACTGAGCACCAAGCACCCCGAGCAATGAGCACCCAGCACCCCGAGCACTAAGCACCCAGCACCCCAAGCAATGAGCACCCAGCACCCTGAGTACTGAGCACCCAGCACCCTGAGTACTGAGCAGCCAGCACCCTGAGCACTGAGCACCAAGCACCCTAAGCACTGAGCACCCAGCACCCTGAGTACTGAGCACTGAGCACCACGAGTACTGAGCACCCAGCACCCTGATCACTGAGCACCCTGAGTATTGAGCACCCAGCAACCTGAGTACTGAGCACCCAGCACCCTGAGTACTGAGCACCCATCACCCCGAGCACTGAGCACCCTGAGTATTGAGCACCCAGCAACCTGAGTACTGAGCACCCAACACCCCAAGAACTGAGCACCCTAAGTACTGAGCACCCAGCACCCCAAGCACTGAGCACCCTGAGTATTGAGCACCCAGCAACCTGAGTACTGAGCAACCAGCACCCTGAGTACTGAGCACCCAGCACCCCGAGCACTGAGCACCCAGCACCCTGAGTACTGAGCACCCAGCACCCTGAGCACTGAGCACCGAGCACCCTGAGCACTGAGCACCCAGCACCCTGAGGACTGAGCACCCAGCACCCTGATTACTGAGCACCCTGAGTACTGAGCACTGAGCACCCTGAGTACTGAGCACTGAGCACCCTGAGTATTGAGCAACCAGCACCCTGAGTACTGAGCACCCAGCACCCTGAGCACTGAGCACCGAGCACCCTGAGCACTGAGCACCCAGCACCCTGAGCACTGAGCACCCAGCACCCTGAGTAGTGAGAACCGAACGTACTGAGCACCGAGCACCCCGATCACTGAGTACCCAGCTCCCTGAGTACTGAGCACCCAGCACCCCGAGCACTGAGCACCCAGCACCCTGAGCACTGAGCACCCAGCACCATGAGCACTGATCACCCAGCACCCTGAGCACTGAGCACCCAGCACCCTGAGTACTGAGCAACCAGCACCCTGAGTAATGAGCACTCAGCACCCTGAGTACTGAGCACCGAGCACCCCGAGCACTGAGCACGCAGCACCCTGAGCACTGAGCACCCTGAGGACTGAGCACCCAGAACCCTGAGCACTGAGCACCCAGCACCCTGAGTACTGAGCACCGATCACCCTGAGCACTGAGCACCCAGCACCCCGAGCACTGAGCACCCAGCACCCTGAGTACTGAGCAACCTCAGTACTGAGCACCCAGCACCCTGAGAACTGAGCACCCAGCACCCTGAGTACTGAGCAACCAGCACCCTGAGCACTGAGCACCCAGCACCCTGAGTACTGAGCACTCAGCACCCTGAGTACTGAGCACCGAGCACCCCGAGCACTGAGCACCCAGCACCCCGAGAATGAGCACCCAGCACCCCGAGTACTGAGCACCGAGCACCCTGAGCACTGAGTACCCAGCACCCTGAGTACTGAGAACCCAGCACCCTGAGTACTGAACACCCAGCACCCTGAGCACTGAGCACTGAGCACCCTGATCACTGAGTACTGAGCACTGAGCACCCCGAGAACTGTGCACCCAGCACCCGGAGTACTGAGCACCCAGCACCCTGAGTACTGAGCACCCAGCACCCCGAGCACTGAGCACCCAGCACCCTGAGCACTGAGCACCCAGCACCCTGAGTACTGAGCACCCAGCACCCTGAGTACTGAACACCCAGCACCCTGAGCACTGAGCACGGTGATCACTGAGTACTGAGCACCGAGCACCCCGAGAACTGAGCACCCAGCACCCGGATTACTGAGCACCCAGCATTCTGAGTACTGAGCACCCAGCACCCCGATCACTGAGCACCCAGCACCCTGAGCACTGAGCACCCAGCACCCTGAGTACTGAGCACTGAGCACCCAGCACACCGAGCACTGAGCACGCAGAACCCTGAGTACTGAGCACTGAGCACCCAGCACCCCGAGCACTGAGCACCCAGCACCCTGAGCACTGAGCACCCAGCACCCTGAGCACTGAGCACCCAGCACCCTGAGTACTGAGCACTGAGCACCCAGCACCCTGAGCACTGAGCACCCAGCACCGTGAGTACTGAGCACTGAGCAACCAGCACCCCGAGCACTGAGCACCCAGCACCCTGAGTACTGAGCACTGAGCACCCAGCACCACGAGCACTGAGCACCCAGCACCCTGAGTACTGAGCACTGAGCACCCAGCACCCTGAGCACTGAGCACCCAGCACACTGAGTACTGAGCACTGAGAACCCAGCACCCCGAGTACTGAGCACCCAGCACCCTGAGTACTGAGCACCCAGCACCCTGAGCACTGAGCACCCAGCACACCGAGCACTGAGCACCCAGCACCCCGAGCACTGAGCACCCAGCTCCCTGAGTACTGAGCACTGAGCACCCCGAGCACTGAGCACCCAGCGCCCCGAGCACCGAGCACCCTGAGCACTGAGCACCCAGCACCCTGACTACTGAGCACCCAGCACCCTGAGCAATGAGCAAATTGAGTACTGAGCACCCAGCACCTTGAGCACTGAGCACCGAGCACCCCGAGCACTGAGCACCCAGCACCCGGAGTACTGAGCACCCAGCACCCTGAGTACTAAGCACCCTGAGTACTGAGCACTGAGCACCCTGAGTACTGAGCACTGAGCACCCTGAGTATTGAGCAACCAGCACCCTGAGTACTGAGCACCCAGCACCCTGAGCACTGAGCACCCAGCACCCCGAGCACTGAGCACCCAGCACCCTGAGTACTGAGCACCCAGCACCCTGAGTACTGAGCACCCAGCACCCTGAGCACTGAGCACCGAGCACCCTGAGTAGTGAGCACCCAACGTACTGAGCACCGAGCACCCCGATCACTGAGTACCCAGCTCCCTGAGTACTGAGCACCCAGCACCCCGAGCACTGAGCACCCAGCACCCTGAGCACTGAGCACCCAGCACCATGAGCACTGATCACCCAGCACCCTGAGCACTGAGCACCCAGCACCCTGAGTACTGAGCACCCAGCACCCTGAGGACTGAGCACTCAGCACCCTGAGTACTGAGCACCGAGCACCCCGAGCACTAAGCACGCAGCACCCTGAGCACTGAGCACCCTGAGGACTGAGCACCCAGAACCCTGAGGACTGAGCACCCAGCACCCTGAGTACTGAGCACCGATCACCCTGAGCACTGAGCACCCAGCACCCCGAGCACAGAGCACCCAGCACCCTGAGTACTGAGCAACCTGAGTACTGAGCACCCAGCACCCTGAGAACTGAGCACCCAGCACCCTGAGTACTGAGCACCCAGCACCCTGAGCACTGAGCACCCAGCACCCTGAGTACTGAGCACCCAGCACCCCGAGCACTGAGCACCCAGCACCCCGAGAATGAGCACCCAGCACCCCGAGTACTGAGCACCGAGCACCCTGAGCACTGAGTACCCAGCACCCTGAGTACTGAGCACCCAGCACCCTGAGTACTGAACGCCCAGCACCCTGAGCACTGAGCACTGAGCACCCTGATCACTGAGTACTGAGCACCGTGCACCCCGAGAACTGAGCACCCAGCACCCGGAGTACTGAGCACCCAGCACCCTGAGTACTGAGCACTGAGCACCCAGCACACCGAGCACTGAGCACGCAGGACCCTGAGTACTGAGCACTGAGCACCCAGCACCCCGAGCACTGAGCACCCAGCACCCTGAGCACTGAGCACCCAGCACCCTGAGCACTGAGCACCCAGCACCCTGAGTACTGAGCACTGAGCACCCAGCACCCCGAGCACTGAGCACCCAGCACCGTGAGTACTGAGCACTGAGCACCCAGCACCCCGAGCACTGAGCACCCAGCACCCTGAGTACTGAGCACTGAGCACCCAGCACCCCGAGCACTGAGCACCCAGCACCCTGAGTACTGAGCACTGAGCACCCAGCACCCTGAGCACTGAGCACCCAGCACACTGAGTACTGAGCACTGAGAACCCAGCACCCCGAGTACTGAGCACCCAGCACCCTGAGTACTGAGCACCCAGCACCCTGAGCACTGAGCACCCAGCACCCCGAGCACTGAGCACCCAGCACCCCGAGCACTGAGCACCCAGCTCCCTGAGTACTGAGCTCCGAGCACCCCGAGCACTGAGCACCCAGCGCCCCGAGAACCAAGCACCCTGAGCACTGAGCACCAAGCACCCTGACTACTGAGCACCCAGCACCCTGAGCAATGAGCAACTTGAGTACTGAGCACCCAGCACCTTGAGCACTGAGCACCGAGCACCCCGAGCACTGAGCACCCAGCACCCGGAGTACTGAGCACCCAGCACCCTGAGTACTAAGCACGCTGAGTACTGAGCACTGAGCACCCTGAGTACTGAGCACTGAGCACCCTGAGTATTGAGCAACCAGCACCCTGAGTACTGAGCACCCAGCACCCTGAGCACTGAGCACCCAGCACCCCGAGCACTGAGCACCCAGCACCCTGAGTACTGAGCACCCAGCACCCTGAGCACTGAGCACCGAGCACCCTGAGCACTGAGCACCCAGCACCCTGAGGACTGAGCACCCAGCACCCTGAGCACTGAGCACCCTGAGTACTGAGCACTGAGCACCCTGAGTACTGAGCACTGAGCACCCTGAGTATTGAGCAACCAGCACCCTGAGTACTGAGCACCCAGCACCCTGAGCACTGAGCACCGAGCACCCTGAGCACTGAGCACCCAGCACCCTGAGCACTGAGCACCCAGCACCCTGAGTAGTGAGCACCCAGCACACTGAGCACCGAGCACCACGATCACTGAGTACCCAACACCCTGAGTACTGAGCACCCAGCACCCCGAGCACTAAGCACCCAGCACACTGAGCACTGAGCACCCAGCACCATGAGCACTGATCACCCAGCACCCTGAGCACTGAGCACCCAGCACCCTGAGTACTGAGTACCCAGCACCCTGAGTACTGAGCACTCAGCACCCTGAGTACTGAGCAGCGAGCACCCCGAGCACTGAGCACGCAGCACCCTGAGCACTGAGCACCCTGAGGACTGAGTACCCAGCACCCTGAGCACTGAGCACCCAGCACCCTGAGTACTGAGCACCGATCACCCTGAGCACTGAGCACCCAGCACCCCGGGCACTGAGCACCCAGCACCCTGAGTACTGAGCAACCTGAGTACTGAGCAACCAGCACCCTGAGAACTGAGCACCCAGCACCCTGAGTACTGAGCACCCAGCACCCTGAGCACTGAGCACCCAGCGCTCCGAGCTCTGAGCACCCAGCACCCTGAGTACTGAGGACCCAGCACCCTGAGCACTGAGCAGCCAGCACCCAACGTACTGAGCACCGAGCACCCCGAGCACTGAGCACCCAGCACCCTGAGTACTGAGCACCCAGCACCCTGAGCACTGAGCACCCAGCACCCTGAGCACTGAGCACCCAGCACCCTGAGCACTGAGCACCCAGCACCCTGAGTACTGAGCTCCGAGCACCCCGAACACTGAGCACCCAGCGCCCCGAGCACTGAGCATCCAGCGCCCCGAGCACTGAGCACCAAGCACCCCGAGCAATGAGCACCCAGCACCCCGAGCACTAAGCACCCAGCACCCCAAGCAATGAGCACCCAGCACCCTGAGTACTGAGCACCCAGCACCCTGAGTACTGAGCAGCCAGCACCCTGAGCACTGAGCACCCAGCACCCTGAGCACTGAGCACCCAGCACCCTGAGTACTGAGCACTGAGCACCACGAGTACTGAGCACCCAGCACCCTGATCACTGAGCACCCTGAGTATTGAGCACCCAGCAACCTGAGTACTGAGCACCCAGCACCCTGAGTACTGAGCACCCATCACCCCGAGCACTGAGCACCCTGAGTATTGAGCACCCAGCAACCTGAGTACTGAGCACCCAACACCCCAAGAACTGAGCACCCTAAGTACTGAGCACCCAGCACCCCAAGCACTGAGCACCCTGAGTATTGAGCACCCAGCAACCTGAGTACTGAGCAACCAGCACCCTGAGTACTGAGCACCCAGCACCCCGAGCACTGAGCACCCAGCACCCTGAGTACTGAGCACCCAGCACCCTGAGCACTGAGCACCGAGCACCCTGAGCACTGAGCACCCAGCACCCTGAGGACTGAGCACCCAGCACCCTGATTACTGAGCACCCTGAGTACTGAGCACTGAGCACCCTGAGTACTGAGCACTGAGCACCCTGAGTATTGAGCAACCAGCACCCTGAGTACTGAACACCCAGCACCCTGAGCACTGAGCACCGAGCACCCTGAGCACTGAGCACCCAGCACCCTGAGCACTGAGCACCCAGCACCCTGAGTAGTGAGCACCGAACGTACTGAGCACCGAGCACCCCGATCACTGAGTACCCAGCTCCCTGAGTACTGAGCACCCAGCACCCCGAGCACTGAGCACCCAGCACCCTGAGCACTGAGCACCCAGCACCATGAGCACTGATCACCCAGCACCCTGAGCACTGAGCACCCAGCACCCTGAGTACTGAGCACCCAGCACCCTGAGTACTGAGCACTCAGCACCCTGAGTACTGAGCACCGAGCACCCCGAGCACTGAGCACGCAGCACCCTGAGCACTGAGCACCCTGAGGACTGAGCACCCAGAACCCTGAGCACTGAGCACCCAGCACCCTGAGTACTGAGCACCGATCACCCTGAGCACTGAGCACCCAGCACCCCGAGCACTGAGCACCCAGCACCCTGAGTACTGAGCAACCTCAGTACTGAGCACCCAGCACCCTGAGAACTGAGCACCCAGCACCCTGAGTACTGAGCACCCAGCACCCTGAGCACTGAGCACCCAGCACCCTGAGTACTGAGCACTCAGCACCCTGAGTACTGAGAACCGAGCACCCCGAGCACTGAGCACCCAGCACCCCGAGAATGAGCACCCAGCACCCCGAGTACTGAGCACCGAGCACCCTGAGCACTGAGTACCCAGCACCCTGAGTACTGAGCACCCAGCACCCTGAGTACTGAACACCCAGCACCCTGAGCACTGAGCACTGAGCACCCTGATCACTGAGTACTGAGCACTGAGCACCCCGAGAACTGTGCACCCAGCACCCGGAGTACTGAGCACCCAGCACCCTGAGTACTGAGCACCCAGCACCCCGAGCACTGAGCACCCAGCACCCTGAGCACTGAGCACCCAGCACCCTGAGTACTGAGCACCCAGCACCCTGAGTACTGAACACCCAGCACCCTGAGCACTGAGCACGGTGATCACTGAGTACTGAGCACCGAGCACCCTGAGAACTGAGCACCCAGCACCCGGATTACTGAGCACCCAGCATTCTGAGTACTGAGCACCCAGCACCCCGATCACTGAGCACCCAGCACCCTGAGCACTGAGCACCCAGCACCCTGAGTACTGAGCACTGAGCACCCAGCACACCGAGCACTGAGCACGCAGAACCCTGAGTACTGAGCACTGAGCACCCAGCACCCCGAGCACTGAGCACCCAGCACCCTGAGCACTGAGCACCCAGCACCCTGAGCACTGAGCACCCAGCACCCTGAGTACTGAGCACTGAGCACCCAGCACCCTGAGCACTGAGCACCCAGCACCGTGAGTACTGAGCACTGAGCAACCAGCACCCCGAGCACTGAGCACCCAGCACCCTGAGTACTGAGCACTGAGCACCCAGCACCACGAGCACTGAGCACCCAGCACCCTGAGTACTGAGCACTGAGCACCCAGGACACTGAGCACTGAGCACCCAGCACACTGAGTACTGGGCACTGAGAACCCAGCACCCCGAGTACTGAGCACCCAGCACCCTGAGTACTGAGCACCCAGCACCCTGAGCACTGAGCACCCAGCACCCCGAGCACTGAGCACCCAGCACCCCGAGCACTGAGCACCCAGCTCCCTGAGTACTGAGCTCTGAGCACCCCGAGCACTGAGCACCCAGCGCCACGAGCACCGAGCACCCTGAGCACTGAGCACCCAGCACCCTGACTACTGAGCACCCAGCACCCTGAGCAATGAGCAAATTGAGTACTGAGCACCCAGCACCTTGAGCGCTGAGCACCGAGCACCCCGAGCACTGAGCACCCAGCACCCGGAGTACTGAGCACCCAGCACCCTGAGTACTAAGCACCCTGAGTACTGAGCACTGAGCACCCTGAGTACTGAGCACTGAGCACCCTGAGTATTGAGCAACCAGCACCCTGAGTACTGAGCACCCAGCACCCTGAGCACTGAGCACCCAGCACCCCGAGCACTGAGCACCCAGCACCCTGAGTACTGAGCACCCAGCACCCTGAGTACTGAGCACCCAGCACCCTGAGCACTGAGCACCGAGCACCCTGAGCACTGAGCACCCAGCACCCTGAGCACTGAGCACCCAGCACCCTGAGTAGTGAGCACCCAGCACACTGAGCACCGAACACCACGATCACTGAGTACCCAGCACCCTGAGTACTGAGCACCCAGCACCCCGAGCACTGAGCACCCAGCACACTGAGCACTGAGCACCCAGCACCATGAGCACTGATCACCCAGCACCCTGAGCACTGAGCACCCAGCACCCTGAGTACTGAGCACCCAGCACCCTGAGTACTGAGCACTCAGCACCCTGAGTACTGAGCAGCGAGCACCCCGAGCACTGAGCACGCAGCACCCTGAGCACTGAGCACCCTGAGGACTGAGCACCCAGCACCCTGAGCACTGAGCACCCAGCACCCTGAGTACTGAGCACCGATCACCCTGAGCACTGAGCACCCAGCACCCCGGGCACTGAGCACCCAGCACCCTGAGTACTGAGCAACCTGAGTACTGAGCAACCAGCACCCTGAGAACTGAGCACCCAGCACCCTGAGTACTGAGCACCCAGCACCCTGAGCACTGAGCACTGAGCACCCAGCACCCTGAGCACTGAGCACCCTGAGTACTGAACACCGAGCACCCCGAGAACTGAGCACTCAGCACCCGGAGTACTGAGCACCCAGCACCCTGAGTACTGAGCACCCAGCACCCCGAGCACTGAGCACCCAGCACCCTGAGCACTGAGCACCCAGCACCCTGAGTACTGAGCACCCAGCACCCTGAGTACTGAACACCCAGCACCCTGAGCACTGAGCACTGAGCACCCAGCACACCGAGCACTGAGCACGCAGAACCATGAGTACTGAGCACTGAGCACCCAGCACCCCAAGCACTGAGCACCCAGCACCCTGAGCACTGAGCACCCAGCACCCTGAGCACTGAGCACCCAGCACCCTGAGTACTGAGCACTGAGCACCCAGCACCCTGAGCACTGAGCACCCAGCACCCTGAGTACTGAGCACTGAGCACCCAGCACCACGAGCACTGAGCACCCAGCACCCTGAGTACTGAGCACTGAGCACCCAGCACCCCGAGCACTGAGCACCCAGCACCCCGAGCACTGAGCACCCAGCACCCTGAGTACTGAGCACTGAGCACCCAGCACCCTGAGCACTGAGCAGCCAGCACCCTGAGTACTGAGCACTGAGAACGCAGCACCCCGAGTACTGAGCACCCAACACCCTGAGTACTGAGCACCCAGCACACTGAGCACTGAGCACCCAGCGCCCCGAGCACTGAGCACCCAGCACCCCGAGCACTGAGCACGCAGCTCCCTGAGTACTGAGCTCCGAGCACCCCGAGCACTGAGCACCCAGCGCCCCGAGCACCGAGCACCCTGAGCACTGAGCACCCAGCACCCTGACTACTGAGCACCCAGCACCCTGAGCAATGAGCAACTTGAGTACTGAGCACCCAGCACCTTGAGCACTGAGCACCGAGCACCCCGAGCACTGAGCACCCAGCACCCGGAGTACTGAGCACCCAGCACCCTGAGTACTAAGCACTGAGCACCCTGAGTACTGAGCACCCAGCACCCTGAGCACTGAACACACAGCACCCTGAGTACTGAGCACCTCGAGCACTGAGCACCCAGCACCCTGAGGAATGAGCACCGAGTACCCCGAGCACTGACCACCCAGCAACGTGAGCACTGAGCACCCAGCACCCCGAGCACTGAGCACCCAGCACCCTGAGTACTGAGCACTGAGCACCCAGCACCCCGAGCACTGAGCACCCAGCACCCCGAGCACTGAGCACCCAGCACCCTGAGTACTGAGCACTGAGCACCCAGCACCCTGAGCACTGAGCAGCCAGCACCCTGAGTACTGAGCACTGAGAACGCAGCACCCCGAGTACTGAGCACCCAACACCCTGAGTACTGAGCACCCAGCACACTGAGCACTGAGCACCCAGCGCCCCGAGCACTGAGCACCCAGCACCCCGAGCACTGAGCACCCAGCTCCCTGAGTACTGAGCTCCGAGCACCCCGAGCACTGAGCACCCAGCGCCCCGAGCACCGAGCACCCTGAGCACTGAGCACCCAGCACCCTGACTACTGAGCACCCAGCACCCTGAGCAATGAGCAACTTGAGTACTGAGCACCCAGCACCTTGAGCACTGAGCACCGAGCACCCCGAGCACTGAGCACCCAGCACCCGGAGCACTGAGCACCCAGCACCCTGAGTACTAAGCACTGAGCACCCTGAGTACTGAGCACCCAGCACCCTGAGCACTGAACACACAGCACCCTGAGTACTGAGCACCTCGAGCACTGAGCACCCAGCACCCTGAGGAATGAGCACCGAGTACCCCGAGCACTGACCACCCAGCAACGTGAGCACTGAGCACCCAGCACCCTGAGTACTGAGAACTGAGCACCCAGCACACCGAGCACTGAGCACCCAGCACCCTGAGTACTGAGCACTGAGCACCCAGCACCCCGAGCACTGAGCACCCAGCACCCTGAGCACTGAGCACCCAGCACCCCGAGTACTGAGCACTGAGCACCCTGAGTACTGAGCACCCAGCACCCTGAGCACTGAGTACCCAGCACCCTGAGCACTGAGCACCCAGCACCCTGAGCACTGAGCACCCAGCACCCTGAGCACTGAGCACCCAGCATCCTGAGTACTGAGCACTGAGCACCCAGCACCCCGAGCACTGAGCACCCAGCACCCTGAGTACTGAGCACTGAGCACCCAGCACCCCGAGCACTGAGCACCCAGCACCCTGAGCACTGAGCACCCAGCACCCGAGTACTGAGCACCCAGCACCCTGAGTACTGAGCACCCAGCACCCTGAGTACTGAGCACCCAGCACCCCGAGTACTGAGCACCCAGCACCCTGAGTACTGAGCACTCAGCACCTTGAGCACTGAGCACCCAGCACCCCGAGCACTGAGCACCCAGCACCCTGAGTACTGAGCACCCAGCAACCTGAGCACTGAGCACCCAGCACCCTGAGCACTGAGCACCCAGCACCCTGAGCACTGAGCACCCAGCACCCTGAGTAGTGAGCACCCAACGTACTGAGCACCGATCACCCCGAGCACTGAACATCCAGCACCCTGAGTACTGAGCACCGAGCACCCTGAGCACTGAGCACCCAGCACCCTGAGTACTGAGCTCCGAGCACCCCGAGCACTGAGCACCCAGCACCCCGAGCACCGAGCACCCTGAGCACTGAGCACCCAGAACCCTGAGTACTGAGCACCCTGCATCCTGAGCAATGAGCACCCTGAGTACTGAGCACCCAGCACCTTGAGCACTGAGCACCGAGCACCCCGAGCACTGAGCACCAAGCACCCGGAGTACTGATCACCCAGCACCCTGAGTACTAAGCACCGAGCACCCTGAGTACTGAGCACCCAGCACCCTGAGCACTGAACACACAGCACCCTGAGTACTGAGCACCTCGAGCACTGAGCAACCAGCACCCTGAGTACTGAGCAGGGAGCACCCCGAGCACTGAGCACCCAGCACCGCGAGCACTGAGCACATAGTACCCCGAGCACTGAGCACCCAGCACCCTGAGTACTGAGCACCCAGCACCCTGAGTACTGAGCACCCCGCACCCTGAGCACTGAGTACCCAGCACCCTGAGCACTGAGCACCCAGCACCCTGAGCACTGAGCACACAGCACCCTGAGCACTGAGCACCCAGCACCCTGAGTACTGAGCACTGAGCACCCAGCACCCCGAGCACTGAGCACCCAGCACCCTGAGTACTGAGCACCGAGCACCCCGAGCACTGAGCACCCAGCACCCTGAGTACTGAGCTCCGAGCACCCCGAGCACTGAGCACCCTGAGCACTGAGCACCGAGCACCCTGAGCACTGAGTACCCAGCACCCTGAGCACTGAGCACACAGCACCCTGAGCACTGAGCACCCAGCACCCTGAGCACTGAGCACCCAGCACCCTGAGTACTGAGAACTGAGCACCCAGCACCCCGAGCACTGAGCACCCAGCACCCCGAGTACTGAGCACTGAGCACCCTGAGTACTGAGCACCCAGCACCCTGAGCACTGAGTACCAAGCACCCTGAGCACTGAGCACCCAGCACCCTGAGCACTGAGCACCCAGCACCCTGAGCACTGAGCACCCAGCACCCTGAGTACTGAGCACTAAGCACCCAGCACCCCGAGCACTGAGCACCCAGCACCCTGAGCAATGAGCACCCAGCACCCGAGTACTGAGCACACAGCACCCTGAGTACTGAGCACCCAGCACCCTGAGTACTGAGCACTCAGCACCTTGAGTACTGAGCACCCAGCACCGTCAGTACTGAGCACCCAGCACCCTGAGCACTGAGCACCCAGCACCCTGAGCACTGAGCACCCAGCACCCTGAGTACTGATCACCCAGATCCCTGAGCACTGAGCACCCAGCACCCTGAGCACTGAGCACCCAGCACCCCGAGCACTGAGCACCCAGCACCCCGAGCACTGAGCACCCAGCTCCCTGAGTACTGAGCTCCGAGCACCCCGAGCACTGAGCACCCAGCGCCCCGAGCACCGAGCACCCTGAGCACTGAGCACCCAGCACCCTGACTACTGAGCACCCAGCACCCTGAGCAATGAGCAAATTGAGTACTGAGCACCCAGCACCTTGAGCACTGAGCACCGAGCACCCCGAGCACTGAGCACCCAGCACCCGGAGTACTGAGCACCCAGCACCCTGAGTACTAAGCACCCTGAGTACTGAGCACTGAGCACCCTGAGTACTGAGCACTGAGCACCCTGAGCATTGAGCAACCAGCACCCTGAGTACTGAGCACCCAGCACCCTGAGCACTGAGCACCCAGCACCCCGAGCACTGAGCACCCAGCACCCTGAGTACTGAGCACCCAGCACCCTGAGCACTGAGCACCGAGCACCCTGAGCACTGAGCACCCAGCACCCTGAGGACTGAGCACCCAGCACCCTGAGCACTGAGCACCCTGAGTACTGAGCACTGAGCACCCTGAGTACTGAGCACTGAGCACCCTGAGTATTGAGCAACCAGCACCCTGATTACTGAGCACCCAGCACCCTGAGCACTGAGCACCGAGCACCCTGAGCACTGAGCACCCAGCACCCTGAGCACGGAGCACCCAGCACCCTGAGTAGTGAGCACCCAACGTACTGAGCACCGAGCACCACGATCACTGAGTACCCAGCACCCTGAGTACTGAGCACCCAGCACCCCGAGCACTGAGCACCCAGCACACTGAGCACTGAGCACCCAGCACCATGAGCACTGATCACCCAGCACCCTGAGCACTGAGCCCCCAGCACCCTGAGTACTGAGCACCCAGCACCCTGAGTACTGAGCACTCAGCACCCTGAGTACTGAGCAACGAGCACCCCGAGCACTGAGCACGCAGCACCCTGAGCACTGAGCACCCTGAGGACTGAGCACCCAGCACCCTGAGTACTGAGCACCGATCACCCTGAGCACTGAGCACCCAGCACCCCGGGCACTGAGCACCCAGCACCCTGAGTACTGAGCAACCTGAGTACTGAGCAACCAGCACCCTGAGAACTGAGCACCCAGCACCCTGAGTACTGAGCACCCAGCACCCTGAGCACTGAGCACCCTGAGTACTGAGCACCGAGCACCCCGAGAACTGAGCACCCAGCACCCGGAGTACTGAGCACCCAGCACCCTGAGTACTGAGCACCCAGCACCCCGAGCACTGAGCACCCAGCACCCTGAGCACTGAGCACCCAGCACCCTGAGTACTGAGCACCCAGCACCCTGAGTACTGAACACCCAGCACCCTGAGCACTGAGCACTGAGCACCCAGATCACTGAGTACTGAGCACCGAGCACCCCGAGAACTGAGCACCCAGCACCCGGAGTACTGAGCACCCAGCATTCTGAGTACTGAGCACCCAGCACCCCGAGCACTGAGCACCCAGCACCCTGAGCACTGAGCACCCAGCACCCTGAGTACTGAGCACTGAGCACCCAGCACACCGAGCACTGAGCACGCAGAACCCTGAGTACTGAGCACTGAGCACCCAGCACCCCGAACACTGAGCACCCAGCACAATGAGCACTGAGCACCCAGCACCCTGAGCACTGAGCACCCAGCACCCTGAGTACTGAGCACTGAGCACCCAGCACCCTGAGCACTGAGCACCCAGCACCCTGAGTACTGAGCACTGAGCACCCAGCACCACGAGCACTGAGCACCCAGCACCCTGAGTACTGAGCACTGAGCACCCAGCACCCCGAGCACTGAGCACCCAGCACCCCGAGCACTGAGCACCCAGCACCCTGAGTACTGAGCACTGAGCACCCAGCACCCTGAGCACTGAGCAGCCAGCACCCTGAGTACTGAGCACTGAGAACCCAGCACCCCGAGTACTGAGCACCCAACACCCTGAGTACTGAGCACCGAGCACACTGAGCACTGAGCACCCAGCACCCCGAGCACTGAGCACCCAGCACCCCGAGCACTGAGCACCCAGCTCCCTGAGTACTGAGCTCCGAGCACCCCGAGCACTGAGCACCCAGCGCCCCGAGCACCGAGCACCCTGAGCACTGAGCACCCAGCACCCTGACTACTGAGCACCCAGCACCCTGAGCAATGAGCAACTTGAGTACTGAGCACCCAGCATTTGAGCACTGAGCACCGAGCACCCCAAGCACTGAGCACCCAGCACCCGGAGTACTGAGCACCCAGCACCCTGAGTACTAAGCACTGAGCACCCTGAATACTGAGCACCCAGCACCCTGAGCACTGAACACACAGCACCCTGAGTACTGAGCACCTCGAGCACTGAGCACCCAGCACCCTGAGGAATGAGCACCGAGTACCCCGAGCACTGACCACCCAGCAACGTGAGCACTGAGCACCCAGCACCCCGAGCACTGAGCACCCAGCACCCTGAGTACTGAGCACCCAGCACCCTGAGTACTGAGCACCCAGCAACCTGAGCACTGAGTACCCAGCACCCTGAGCACTGAGCACCCAGCACCCTGAGCACTGAGCACACAGCACCCTGAGCACTGAGCACCCAGCACCCTGAGTACTGAGCACTGAGCACCCAGCACACCGAGCACTGAGCACCCAGCACCCTGAGTACTGAGCACTGAGCACCCAGCACCCCGAGCACTGAGCACCCAGAACCCTGAGCACTGAGCACCCAGCACCCGAGTACTGAGCACCCAGCACCCTGAGTACTGAGCACCCAGCACCCTGAGTACTGAGCACCCAGCACCCCGAGTACTGAGCACCCAGCACCCTGAGTACTGAGCACCCAGCACCCTGAGTACTGAGCACCCAGCGCCCCGAGCACAGAGCACCCAGCACCCTGAGCACTGAGCACCCAGCATCCTGAGTACTTAGCATCCAGCACACCGAGTACTGAACACCCAGCACCCCGAGCACTGAGCACTGAGCACCCTGAGCACTGAGCACACAGCACCCCGAGTACTGAGCAGTGAGCACCCTGAGCACTGAGCACCCAGCACCCCGAGTACTGAGCACTGAGCACCCTGAGTACTGAGCACCCAGCACCCTGAGCACTGAGTACCCAGCACCCTGAGCACTGAGCACCCAGCACCCTGAGCACTGAGCACCCAGCACCCCGAGCACTGAGCACCCAGCACCCTGAGTACTGAGCACTGAGCACCCAGCACCCCGAGCACTGAGCACCCAGCACCCTGAGTACTGAGCACTGAGCACCCAGCACCCCGAGCACTGAGCACCCAGCACCATGAGCACTGAGCACCCAGCACCCGAGTACTGAGCACCCAGCACCCTGAGTACTGAGCACCCAGCACCCTGAGTAGTGAGCACCCAGCACCCCGAGTACTGAGCACCCAGCACCCTGAGTACTGAGCACTCAGCACCTTGAGCACTGAGCACCCAGCACTTCGAGCACTGAGCACCCAGCAACCTGAGTACTGAGCACCCAGCACCCTGAGCACTGAGCACCCAGCACCCTGAGCACTGAGCACCCAGCACCCTGAGCACTGAGCACCCAGCACCCTGAGTAGTGAGCACCCAACGTACTGAGCACCGATCACCCCGAGCACTGAACATCCAGCACCCTGAGTACTGAGCACCGAGCACCCTGAGCACTGAGCACCCAGCACCCTGAGTACTGAGCTCCGAGCACCCCGAGCACTGAGCACCCAGCACCCCGAGCACCGAGCACCCTGAGCACTGAGCACCCAGAACCCTGAGTACTGAGCACCCTGCATCCTGAGCAATGAGCACCCTGAGTACTGAGCACCCAGCACCCTGAGCACTGAGCACCCAGCACCCTGAGTACTGAGCACCCAGATCCCTGAGCACTGAGCACCCAGCACCCTGAGCACTGAGCACCCAGCACCCTGAGCACTGAGCACCCAGCACCCTGAGTAGTGAGCACCCAACGTACTGAGCACCGAGCACCCCGAGCACTGAGCACCCAGCACCCTGAGTACTGAGCACCGAGCACCCTGAGCACTGAGCACCCAGCACCCTGAGTACTGAGCTCCGAGCACCCCAAGCACTGAGCACCCAGCACCCCGAGCACTGAGCACCCAGCACCCGGATTACTGAGCACCCAGCACCCTGAGTACTAAGCACCGAGCACCCTGAGTACTGAGCACCCAGCACCCTGAGCACTGAACACACAGCACCCTGAGTACTGAGCACCTCGCGCACTGAGCACCCAGCACCCTGAGTACTGAGCACCGAGCACCCTGAGCACTGAGCACCCAGCACCCTGAGTACTGAGCACCCAGCACCCTGAGTACTGAGCACTCAGCACCCTGAGTACTGAGCAGCGAGCACCCCGAGCACTGAGCACGCAGCACCCTGAGCACTGAGCACCCTGAGGACTGAGCCCCCAGCACCCTGAGCACTGAGCACCCAGCACCCTGAGTACTGAGCACTGAGCACCCAGCACACCGAGCACTGAGCACGCAGAACCCTGAGTACTGAGCACTGAGCACCCAGCACCCCGAGCACTGAGCACCCAGCACCCTGAGCACTGAGCACCCAGCACCCTGAGCACTGAGCACCCAGCACCCTGAGTACTGAGCACTGAGCACCCAGCACCCTGAGCACTGAGCACCCAGCACCCTGAGTACTGAGCACTGAGCACCCAGCACCACGAGCACTGAGCACCCAGCACCCTGAGTACTGAGCACTGAGCACCCAGCACCCCGAGCACTGAGCACCCAGCACCCCGAGCACTGAGCACCCAGCACCCTGAGTACTGAGCACTGAGCACCCAGCACCCTGAGCACTGAGCAGCCAGCACCCTGAGTACTGAGCACTGAGAACCCAGCACCCCGAGTACTGAGCACCCAACACCCTGAGTACTGAGCACCGAGCACACTGAGCACTGAGCACCCAGCACCCCGAGCACTGAGCACCCAGCACCCCGAGCACTGAGCACCCAGCTCCCTGAGTACTGAGCTCCGAGCACCCCGAGCACTGAGCACCCAGCGCCCCGAGCACCGAGCACCCTGAGAACTGAGCACCCAGCACCCTGACTACTGAGCACCCAGCACCCTGAGCAATGAGCAACTTGAGTACTGAGCACCCAGCACCTTGAGCACTGAGCACCGAGCACCCCGAGCACTGAGCACCCAGCACCCGGAGTACTGAGCACCCAGCACCCTGAGTACTAAGCACTGAGCACCCTGAATACTGAGCACCCAGCACCCTGAGCACTGAACACACAGCACCCTGAGTACTGAGCACCTCGAGCACTGAGCACCCAGCACCCTGAGGAATGAGCACCGAGTACCCCGAGCACTGACCACCCAGCAACGTGAGCACTGAGCACCCAGCACCCCGAGCACTGAGCACCCAGCACCCTGAGTACTGAGCACCCAGCACCCTGAGTACTGAGCACCCAGCAACCTGAGCACTGAGCACCCAGCACCCTGAGTACTGAGCACTGAGCACCCAGCACCACGAGCACTGAGCACCCAGCACCCTGAGTACTGAGCACTGAGCACCCAGCACCCCGAGCACTGAGCACCCAGCACCCTGAGCACTGAGCACCCAGCACCCTGAGTACTGAGCACTGAGCACCCAGCACCCTGAGCACTGAGCAGCCAGCACCCTGAGTACTGAGCACTGAGAACCCAGCACCCCGAGTACTGAGCACCCAACACCCTGAGTACTGAGCACCGAGCACACTGAGCACTGAGCACCCAGCACCCCGAGCACTGAGCACCCAGCACCCCGAGCACTGAGCACCCAGCTCCCTGAGTACTGAGCTCCGAGCACCCCGAGCACTGAGCACCCAGCGCCCCGAGCACCGAGCACCCTGAGCACTGAGCACCCAGCACCCTGACTACTGAGCACCCAGCACCCTGAGCAATGAGCAACTTGAGTACTGAGCACCCAGCATTTGAGCACTGAGCACCGAGCACCCCAAGCACTGAGCACCCAGCACCCGGAGTACTGAGCACCCAGCACCCTGAGTACTAAGCACTGAGCACCCTGAATACTGAGCACCCAGCACCCTGAGCACTGAACACACAGCACCCTGAGTACTGAGCACCTCGAGCACTGAGCACCCAGCACCCTGAGGAATGAGCACCGAGTACCCCGAGCACTGACCACCCAGCAACGTGAGCACTGAGCACCCAGCACCCCGAGCACTGAGCACCCAGCACCCTGAGTACTGAGCACCCAGCACCCTGAGTACTGAGCACCCAGCAACCTGAGCACTGAGTACCCAGCACCCTGAGCACTGAGAACCCAGCACCCTGAGCACTGAGCACACAGCACCCTGAGCACTGAGCACCCAGCACCCTGAGTACTGAGCACTGAGCACCCAGCACACCGAGCACTGAGCACCCAGCACCCTGAGTACTGAGCACTGAGCACCCAGCACCCCGAGCACTGAGCACCCAGAACCCTGAGCACTGAGCACCCAGCACCCGAGTACTGAGCACCCAGCACCCTGAGTACTGAGCACCCAGCACCCTGAGTACTGAGCACCCAGCACCCCGAGTACTGAGCACCCAGCACCCTGAGTACTGAGCACCCAGCACCCTGAGTACTGAGCACCCAGCGCCCCGAGCACAGAGCACCCAGCACCCTGAGCACTGAGCACCCAGCATCCTGAGTACTTAGCATCCAGCACACCGAGTACTGAACACCCAGCACCCCGAGCACTGAGCACTGAGCACCCTGAGCACTGAGCACACAGCACCCCGAGTACTGAGCAGTGAGCACCCTGAGCACTGAGCACCCAGCACCCCGAGTACTGAGCACTGAGCACCCTGAGTACTGAGCACCCAGCACCCTGAGCACTGAGTACCCAGCACCCTGAGCACTGAGCACCCAGCACCCTGAGCACTGAGCACCCAGCACCCCGAGCACTGAGCACCCAGCACCCTGAGTACTGAGCACTGAGCACCCAGCACCCCGAGCACTGAGCACCCAGCACCCTGAGTACTGAGCACTGAGCACCCAGCACCCCGAGCACTGAGCACCCAGCACCATGAGCACTGAGCACCCAGCACCCGAGTACTGAGCACCCAGCACCCTGAGTACTGAGCACCCAGCACCCTGAGTACTGAGCACCCAGCACCCCGAGTACTGAGCACCCAGCACCCTGAGTACTGAGCACTCAGCACCTTGAGCACTGAGCACCCAGCACTTCGAGCACTGAGCACCCAGCAACCTGAGTACTGAGGACCCAGCACCCTGAGCACTGAGCACCCAGCACCCTGAGCACTGAGCACCCAGCACCCTGAGCACTGAGCACCCAGCACCCTGAGTAGTGAGCACCCAACGTATTGAGCACCGATCACCCCGAGCACTGAACATCCAGCACCCTGTGTACTGAGCACCGAGCACCCTGAGCACTGAGCACCCAGCACCCTGAGTACTGAGCTCCGAGCACCCCGAGCACTGAGCACCCAGCACCCCGAGCACCGAGCACCCTGAGCACTGAGCACCCAGAACCCTGAGTACTGAGCACCCTGCATCCTGAGCAATGAGCACCCTGAGTACTGAGCACCCAGCACCCTGAGCACTGAGCACCCAGCACCCTGAGTACTGAGCACCCAGATCCCTGAGCACTGAGCACCCAGCACCCTGAGCACTGAGCACCCAGCACCCTGAGCACTGAGCACCCAGCACCCTGAGTAGTGAGCACCCAACGTACTGAGCACCGAGCACCCCGAGCACTGAGCACCCAGCACCCTGAGTACTGAGCACCGAGCACCCTGAGCACTGAGCACCCAGCACCCTGAGTACTGAGCTCCGAGCACCCCAAGCACTGAGCACCCAGCACCCCGAGCACTGAGCACCCAGCACCCGGATTACTGAGCACCCAGCACCCTGAGTACTAAGCACCGAGCACCCTGAGTACTGAGCACCCAGCACCCTGAGCACTGAACACACAGCACCCTGAGTACTGAGCACCTCGCGCACTGAGCACCCAGCACCCTGAGTACTGAGCACCGAGCACCCTGAGCACTGAGCACCCAGCACCCTGAGTACTGAGCACCCAGCACCCTGAGTACTGAGCACTCAGCACCCTGAGTACTGAGCAGCGAGCACCCCGAGCACTGAGCACGCAGCACCCTGAGCACTGAGCACCCTGAGGACTGAGCCCCCAGCACCCTGAGCACTGAGCACCCAGCACCCTGAGTACTGAGCACTGAGCACCCAGCACACCGAGCACTGAGCACGCAGAACCCTGAGTACTGAGCACTGAGCACCCAGCACCCCGAGCACTGAGCACCCAGCACCCTGAGCACTGAGCACCCAGCACCCTGAGCACTGAGCACCCAGCACCCTGAGTACTGAGCACTGAGCACCCAGCACCCTGAGCACTGAGCACCCAGCACCCTGAGTACTGAGCACTGAGCACCCAGCACCACGAGCACTGAGCACCCAGCACCCTGAGTACTGAGCACTGAGCACCCAGCACCCCGAGCACTGAGCACCCAGCACCCCGAGCACTGAGCACCCAGCACCCTGAGTACTGAGCACTGAGCACCCAGCACCCTGAGCACTGAGCAGCCAGCACCCTGAGTACTGAGCACTGAGAACCCAGCACCCCGAGTACTGAGCACCCAACACCCTGAGTACTGAGCACCGAGCACACTGAGCACTGAGCACCCAGCACCCCGAGCACTGAGCACCCAGCACCCCGAGCACTGAGCACCCAGCTCCCTGAGTACTGAGCTCCGAGCACCCCGAGCACTGAGCACCCAGCGCCCCGAGCACCGAGCACCCTGAGCACTGAGCACCCAGCACCCTGACTACTGAGCACCCAGCACCCTGAGCAATGAGCAACTTGAGTACTGAGCACCCAGCACCTTGAGCACTGAGCACCGAGCACCCCGAGCACTGAGCACCCAGCACCCGGAGTACTGAGCACCCAGCACCCTGAGTACTAAGCACTGAGCACCCTGAATACTGAGCACCCAGCACCCTGAGCACTGAACACACAGCACCCTGAGTACTGAGCACCTCGAGCACTGAGCACCCAGCACCCTGAGGAATGAGCACCGAGTACCCCGAGCACTGACCACCCAGCAACGTGAGCACTGAGCACCCAGCACCCCGAGCACTGAGCACCCAGCACCCTGAGTACTGAGCACCCAGCACCCTGAGTACTGAGCACCCAGCAACCTGAGCACTGAGTACCCAGCACACTGAGCACTGAGCACCCAGCACCCTGAGCACTGAGCACACAGCACCCTGAGCACTGAGCACCCAGCACCCTGAGTACTGAGCACTGAGCACCCAGCACACCGAGCACTGAGCACCCAGCACCCTGAGTACTGAGCACTGAGCACCCAGGACCCCGAGCACTGAGCACCCAGCACCCTGAGCACTGAGCACCCAGCACCCGAGTACTGAGCACCCAGCACCCTGAGTACCTAGCACCCAGCACCCTGAGTACTGAGCACCCAGCACCCCGAGTACTGAGCACAAAGCACCCTGAGTACTGAGCACCCAGCACCCTGAGTACTGAGCACCCAGCGCCCCGAGCACTGAGCACCCAGCACCCTGAGCACTGAGCACCCAGCATCCTGAGTACTTAGCATCCAGCACCCCGAGTACTGAACACCCAGCACCCCGAGCACTGAGCACAGAGCACCCTGAGCACTGAGCACACAGCACCCCGAGTACTGAGCAGTGAGCACCCTGAGCACTGAGCACCCAGCACCCCGAGTACTGAGCACTGAGCACCCTGAGTACTGAGCACCCAGCACCCTGAGCACTGAGTACCCAGCACCCTGAGCACTGAGCACCCAACACCCTGAGCACTGAGCACCCAGCACCCTGAGCACTGAGCACCCAGCACCCTGAGTACTGAGCACTGAGCACCCAGCACCCCGAGCACTGAGCACCCAGCACCCTGAGTACTGAGCACTGAGCACCCAGCACCCCGAGCACTGAGCACCCAGCACCATGAGCACTGAGCACCCAGCACCCGAGTACTGAGCACCCAGCACCCTGAGTACTGAGCACCCAACACCCTGAGTACTGAGCACCCAGCACCCCGAGTACTGAGCACCCAGCACCCTGAGTACTGAGCACTCAGCACCTTGAGCACTGAGCACCCAGCACCCCGAGCACTGAGCACCCAGCACCCTGAGTACTGAGCACCCAGCACCCTGAGCACTGAGCACCCAGCTCCCTGAGCACTGAGCACCCAGCACCCTGAGCACTGAGCACCCAGCACCCTGAGTAGTGAGCACCCAACGTACTGAGCACCGATCACCCCGAGCAGTGAACATCCAGCACCCTGAGTACTGAGCACCGAGCACCCTGAGCACTGAGCACCCAGCACCCTGAGTACTGAGCTCCGAGCACCCCGAGCACTGAGCACCCAGCACCCCGAGCACCGAGCACCCTGAGCACTGAGCACCCAGAACCCTGAGTACTGAGCACCCTGCATCCTGAGCAATGAGCACCCTGAGTACTGAGCACCCAGCACCCTGAGCACTGAGCACCCAGCACCCTGAGTACTGAGCACCCAGATCCCTGAGCACTGAGCACCCAGCACCCTGAGGACTGAGTACCCAGCACCCTGAGCACTGAGCACCCAGCACCCTGAGTACTGAGCACTGATCACCCTGAGCACTGAGCACCGAGCACCCCGAGCACTGAGCACCCAGCACCCTGAGTACTGAGCACCGAGCACCCTGAGCACTGAGCACCCAGCACCCTGAGTACTGAGCTCCGAGCACCCCAAGCACTGAGCACCCAGCACCCCGAGCACTGAGCACCCAGCACCCGGATTACTGAGCACCCAGCACCCTGAGTACTAAGCACCGAGCACCCTGAGTACTGAGCACCCAGCACCCTGAGCACTGAACACACAGCACCCTGAGTACTGAGCACCTCGCGCACTGAGCACCCAGCACCCTGAGTACTGAGCACCGAGCACCCTGAGCACTGAGCACCCAGCACCCTGAGTACTGAGCACCCAGCACCCTGAGTACTGAGCACTCAGCACCCTGAGTACTGAGCAGCGAGCACCCCGAGCACTGAGCACGCAGCACCCTGAGCACTGAGCACCCTGAGGACTGAGCACCCAGCACCCTGAGCACTGAGCACCCAGCACCCTGAGTACTGAGCACCGATCACCCTGAGCACTGAGCACCCAGCACCCCGGGCACTGAGCACCCAGCACCCTGAGTACTGAGCAACCTGAGTACTGAGCAACCAGCACCCTGAGAACTGAGCACCTAGCACCCTGAGTACTGAGCACCCAGCACCCTGAGCACTGAGCACTGAGCACCCAGCACCCTGAGCACTGAGCAACCTGATTACTGAGCACCGAGCACCCCGAGAACTGAGCACCCAGCACCCGGAGTACTGAGCACCCAGCACCCTGAGTACTGAGCACCCAGCACCCCGAGCACTGAGCACCCAGCACCCTGAGCACTGAGCACCCAGCACCCTGAGTACTGAGCACCCAGCACCCTGAGTACTGAACACCCAGCACCCTGAGCACTGAGCACTGAGCACCCAGATCACTGAGTACTGAGCACCGAGCACCCCGAGAACTGAGCACCCAGCACCCGGAGTACTGAGCACCCAGCATTCTGAGTACTGAGCACCCAGCACCCTGAGCACTGAGCACCCAGCACCCTGAGTACTGAGCACTGAGCACCCAGCACACCGAGCACTGAGCACGCAGAACCCTGAGTACTGAGCACTGAGCACCCAGCACCCCGAGCACTGAGCACCCAGCACCCTGAGCACTGAGCACCCAGCACCCTGAGCACTGAGCACCCAGCACCCTTTGTACTGAGCACTGAGCACCAAGCACCACGAGCACTGAGCACCCAGCACCCTGAGTACTGAGCACTGAGCACCCAGCACCCCGAGCACTGAGCACCCAGCACCCCGAGCACTGAGCACCCAGCACCCTGAGTACTGAGCACTGAGCACCCAGCACCCTGAGCACTGAGCAGCCAGCACCCTGAGTACTGAGCACTGAGAACCCAGAACCCCGAGTACTGAGCACCCAACACCCTGAGTACTGAGCACCCAGCACCCTGAGCACTGAGCACCCAGCACCCCGAGCACTGAGCACCCAGCACCCCGAGCAATGAGCAACTTGAGTACTGAGCACCCAGCACCTTGAGCACTGAGCACCGAGCACCCCGAGCACTGAGCACCCAGCACCCGGAGTACTGAGCACCCAGCACCCTGAGTACTAAGCACTGAGCACCCTGAGTACTGAGCACCCAGCACCCTGAGCACTGAACACACAGCACCCTGAGTACTGAGCACCTCGAGCACTGAGCACCCAGCACCCTGAGGAATGAGCACCGAGTACCCCGAGCACTGACCACCCAGCAACGTGAGCACTGAGCACCCAGCACCCCGAGCACTGAGCACCCAGCACCCTGAGTACTGAGCACCCAGCACCCTGAGAACTGAGCACCCAGCAACCTGAGCACTGAGTACCCAGCACCCTGAGCACTGAGCACACAGCACCCTGAGCACTGAGCACACAGCACCCTGAGCACTGAGCACCCAGCACCCTGAGTACTGAGCACTGAGCACCCAGCACCCCGAGCACTGAGCACCCAGCACCCTGAGTACTGAGCACCGAGCACCCCAAGCACTGAGCACCCAGCACCCTGAGTACTGAGCTCCGAGCACCCCGAGCACTGAGCACCCTGAGCACTGAGCACCGAGCACCCTGAGCACTGAGTACCCAGCACCCTGAGCACTGAGCACACAGCACCCTGAGCACTGAGCACCCAGCACCCTGAGCACTGAGCACCCAGCACCCTGAGTACTGAGCACTGAGCACCCAGCACCCCGAGCACTGAGCACCCAGCACCCCGAGTACTGAGCACTGAGCACACTGAGTACTGAGCACCCAGCACCCTGAGCACTGAGTACCAAGCACCCTGAGCACTGAGCACCCAGCACCCTGAGCACTGAGCACCCAGCACCCTGAGCACTGAGCACCCAGCACCCTGAGTACTGAGCACTAAGCACCCAGCACCCCGAGCACTGAGCACCCAGCACCCTGAGCAATGAGCACCCAGCACCCGAGTACTGAGCACCCAGCACCCTGAGTACTGAGCACCCAGCACCCTGAGTACTGAGCACCCAGCACCGTCAGTACTGAGCACCCAGCACCCTGAGCACTGAGCACCCAGCACCCTGAGCACTGAGCACCCAGCACCCTGAGTACTGAGCACCCAGATCCCTGAGCACTGAGCACCCAGCACCCTGAGAACTGAGCACCCAGCACCCTGAGCACTGAGCACCCAGCACCCTGAGTAGTGAGCACCCAACGTACTGAGCACCGAGCACCCCGAGCACTGAGCACCCAGCACCCTGAGTACTGAGCACCGAGCACCCTGAGCACTGAGCAGCCAGCACCCTGAGTACTGAGCTCCGAGCACCCCAAGCACTGAGCACAGAGCACCCCGAGCACTGAGCACCCAGCACCCGGATTACTGAGCACCCAGCACCCTGAGTACTAAGCACCGAGCACCCTGAGTACTGAGCACCCAGCACCCTGAGCACTGAACACACAGCACCCTGAGTACTGAGCACCTCGCGCACTGAGCACCCAGCACCCTGAGTACTGAGCACCGAGCACCCTGAGCACTGAGCACCCAGCACCCTGAGTACTGAGCACCCAGCTCCCTGAGTACTGAGCACCCAGCACCCTGAGCACTGAGTACCCAGCACCCTGAGCACTGAGCACCCAGCACCCTGAGTACTGAGGACCCAGCACCCTGAGCAATAAGCACCCTGAGTACTGAGAAGCCAGCACCCTGAGCACTGAGCACCCAGCACCCTGAGCACTGAGCACACAGCACCATGAGCACTGAGCACCCAGCACCCTGAGTACTGAGCACTGAGCACCCAGCACCCCGAGCACTGAGCACCCAGCACCTTGAGTACTGAGCACCGAGCACCCCGAGCACTGAGCACCCAGCACCCTGAGTACTGAGCTCCGAGCACCCCGAGCACTGAGCACCCTGAGCACTGAGCACCGAGCACCCTGAGCACTGAGCACCCAGCACCCTGAGTACTGAGGACCCAGCACCCTGAGCAATAAGCACCCTGAGTACTGAGAAGCCAGCACCTTGAGCACTGAGCACCGAGCACCCCGAGCACTGAGCACCCAGCACCCGGAGTACTGAGCACCCAGCACCCTGAGTATTAAGCACCGAGCACCCTGAGTACTGAGCACCCAGCACCCTGAGTACTGAGGACCCAGCACCCTGAGCAATAAGCACCCTGAGTACTGAGAAGCCAGCACCCTGAGCACTGAGCACCGAGCACCCCGAGCACTGAGCACCCAGCACTGCGAGCACTGAGCACCCAGCACCCTGAGTACTGAGCACCCAGCACCCTGAGTACTGAGCACCCAGCACCCTGAGTACTGAGCACCCAGCACCCTGAGTACTGAGCTCCGAGCACCCCGAGCACTGAGCACCCAGCACCCCGAGCACCGAGCACCCTGAGCACTGAGCACCCAGAACCCTGAGTACTGAGCACCCTGCACCCTGAGCAATGAGCACCCTGAGTACTGAGCACCCAGCACCTTGAGCACTGAGCACCGAGCACCCCGAGCACTGAGCACCCAGCACCGCGAGCACTGAGCACATAGCACCCCGAGCACTGATCACCCAGCACCCTGAGTACTGAACACCCAGCACCCTGAGTACTGAGCACCCAGTACCCTGAGCACTGAGTACCCAGCACCCTGAGCACTGAGCACCCAGCACCCTGAGCACTGAGCACACAGCACCCTGAGCACTGAGCACCCAGCACCCTGAGTACTGAGCACTGAGCACCCAGCACCCCGAGCACTGAGCACCCAGCACCCTGAGTACTGAGCACCGAGCACCCCGAGCACTGAGCACCCAGCACCCTGAGTACTGAGCTCCGAGCACCCCGAGCACTCAGCACCCTGAGCACTGAGCACCGAGCACCCTGAGCACTGAGTACCCAGCACCCTGAGCACTGAGCACACAGCACCCTGAGCACTGAGCACCCAGCACCCTGAGCACTGAGCACCCAGCACCCTGAGTACTGAGCACTGAGCACCCAGCACCCCGAGCAATGAGCACCCAGCACCCCGAGTACTGAGCACTGAGCACCCTGAGTACTGAGCACCCAGCACCCTGAGCACTGAGTACCAAGCACCCTGAGCACTGAGCACCCAGCACCCTGAGCACTGAGCACCCAGCACCCTGAGCACTGAGCACCCAGCACCCTGAGTACTGAGCACTAAGCACCCAGCACCCCGAGCACTGGGCACCCAGCACCCTGAGCAATGAGCACCCAGCACCCGAGTACTGAGCACCCAGCACCCTGAGTACTGAGCACCCAGCACCCTGAGTACTGAGCACTCAGCACCTCGAGTACTGAGCATACAGCACCGTCAGTACTGAGCACCCAGCACCCTGAGCACTGAGCACCCAGCACCCTGAGCACTGAGCACCCAGCACCCTGAGTACTGAGCACCCAGCACCCTGAGCACTGAGCACCCAGCACCCTGAGCACTGAGCACCCAGCACCCTGAGCACTGAGCACCCAGCACCCTGAGTAGTGAGCACCCAACGTACTGAGCACCGAGCACCCCGAGCACTGAGCAGCCAGCACCCTGAGTACTGAGCACCGAGCACCCTGAGCACTGAGCACCCAGCACCCTGAGTACTGAGCTCCGAGCACCCCAAGCACTGAGCACCCAGCACCCCGAGCACCGAGCACCCTGAGCACTGAGCACCCAGCACCCTGAGTACTGAGCACCCAGCACACTGAGCACCGAGCACCCTGAGCACTGAGCACCCAGCACCCTGAGTACTGAGCTCCGAGCACCCCAAGCACTGAGCCCCCAGCACCCCGAGCACCGAGCACCCTGAGCACTGAGCACCCAGCACCCCGAGCACTGAGCACCCAGCACCCCGAGCACTGAGCACCCAGCACCCTGAGTACTGAGCACTGAGCACCCAGCACCCTGAGCACTGAGCAGCCAGCACCCTGAGTACTGAGCACTGAGAACCCAGATCCAGGAGTACTGAGCACCCAACACCCTGAGTACTGAGCACCCAGCACCCTGAGCACTGAGCATCCAGCAACCCGAGCACTGAGCACCCAGCACCCCGAGCACTGAGCACCCAGCTCCCTGAGTACTGAGCTCCGAGCACCCCGAGCACTGAGCACCCAGCGCCCTGACTACTGAGCACCCAGCACCCTGAGCAATGAGCAACTTGAGTACTGAGCACCCAGCACCTTGAGCACTGAGCACCGAGCACCCCGAGCACTGAGCACCCAGCACCCGGAGTACTGAGCACCCAGCACCCTGAGTACTAAGCACTGAGCACCCTGAGTACTGAGCACCCAGCACCCTGAGCACTGAACACACAGCACCCTGAGTACTGAGCACCTCGAGCACTGAGCACCCAGCACCCTGAGGAATGAGCACCGAGTACCCCGAGCACTGACCACCCAGCAACGTGTGCACTGAGCACCCAGCACCCCGAGCACTGAGCACCCAGCACCCTGAGTACTGAGCACCCAGCACCCTGAGAACTGAGCACCCAGCAACCTGAGCACTGAGTACCCAGCACCCTGAGCACTGAGCACACAGCACCCTGAGCACTGAGCACACAGCACCCTGAGCACTGAGCACCCAGCACCCTGAGTACTGAGCACTGAGCACCCAGCACCCCGAGCACTGAGCACCCAGCACCCTGAGTACTGAGCACCGAGCACCCCGAGCACTGAGCACCCAGCACCCTGAGTACTGAGCTCCGAGCACCCCGAGCACTGAGCACCCTGAGCACTGAGCACCGAGCACCCTGAGCACTGAGTACCCAGCACCCTGAGCACTGAGCACACAGCACCCTGAGCACTGAGCACCCAGCACCCTGAGCACTGAGCACCCAGCACCCTGAGTACTGAGCACTGAGCACCCAGCACCCCGAGCACTGAGCACCCAGCACCCCGAGTACTGAGCACCGAGCACCCCGAGCACTGAGCACCCAGCACCCTGAGTACTGAGCTCCGAGCACCCCGAGCACTGAGCACCCTGAGCACTGAGCACCGAGCACCCTGAGCACTGAGCACCCAGCACCCTGAGTACTGAGGACCCAGCACCCTGAGCAATAAGCACCCTGAGTACTGAGAAGCCAGCACCTTGAGCACTGAGCACCGAGCACCCCGAGCACTGAGCACCCAGCACCCGGAGTACTGAGCACCCAGCACCCTGAGTATTAAGCACCGAGCACCCTGAGTACTGAGCACCCAGCACCCTGAGCACTGAACACACAGAACCCTGAGTACTGAGCACCTCGAGCACTGAGCACCCTGCACGCTGAGTACTGAGCACCGAGCACCCCGAGCACTGAGCACCCAGCACTGCGAGCACTGAGCACCCAGCACCCTGAGTACTGAGCACCCAGCACCCTGAGTACTGAGCACCCAGCACCCTGAGTACTGAGCACCCAGCACCCTGCGTACTGAGCTCCGAGCACCCCGAGCACTGAGCACCCAGCACCCCGAGCACCGAGCACCCTGAGCACTGAGCACCCAGAACCCTGAGTACTGAGCACCCTGCACCCTGAGCAATGAGCACCCTGAGTACTGAGCACCCAGCACCTTGAGCACTGAGCACCGAGCACCCCGAGCACTGAGCACCCAGCACCGCGAGCACTGAGCACATAGCACCCCGAGCACTGATCACCCAGCACCCTGAGTACTGAGCACCCAGCACCCTGAGTACTGAGCACCCAGTAACCTGAGCACTGAGTACCCAGCACCCTGAGCACTGAGGACCCAGCACCCTGAGCAATAAGCACCCTGAGTACTGAGAAGCCAGCACCTTGAGCACTGAGCACCGAGCACCCAGCACCCGGAGTACTGAGCACCCAGCACCCTGAGTATTAAGCACCGAGCACCCTGAGTACTGAGCACCCAGCACCCTGAGCACTGAACACACAGAACCCTGAGTACTGAGCACCTCGAGCACTGAGCACCCTGCACCCTGAGTACTGAGCACCGAACACCCCGAGCACTGAGCACCCAGCACTGCGAGCACTGAGCACCCAGCACCCTGAGTACTGAGCACCCAGCACCCTGAGTACTGAGCACCCAGCACCCTGAGTACTGAGCACCCAGCACCCTGAGTACTGAGCTCCGAGCACCCCGAGCACTGAGCACCCAGCACCCCGAGCACCGAGCACCCTGAGCACTGAGCACCCAGAACCCTGAGTACTGAGCACCCTGCACCCTGAGCAATGAGCACCCTGAGTACTGAGCACCCAGCACCTTGAGCACTGAGCACCGAGCACACCGACCACTGAGCACCCTGCACCCGGAGTACTGATCACCCAGCACCCTGAGTACTAAGCACCGAGCACTCTGAGTACTGAGCACCCAGCACCCTGAGCACTGAACACACAGCACCCTGAGTACTGAGCACCTCGAGCAATGAGCACGCAGCACCCTGAGTACTGAGCACCGAGCACCCCGAGCACTGAGCACCCAGCACCGCGAGCACTGAGCACATAGCACCCCGAGCACTGATCACCCAGCACCCTGAGTACTGAGCACCCAGCAACCTGAGTACTGAGCACCCAGTACCCTGAGCACTGAGTACCCAGCACCCTGAGCACTGAGCACCCAGCACCCTGAGCACTGAGCACACAGCACCCTGAGCACTGAGCACCCAGCACCCTGAGTACTGAGCACTGAGCACCCAGCAACCCGAGCACTGAGCACCCAGCACCCTGAGTACTGAGCACCGAGCACCCCGAGCACTGAGCACCCAGCACCCTGAGTACTGAGCTCCGAGCACCCCGAGCACTCAGCACCCTGAGCACTGAGCACCGAGCACCCTGAGCACTGAGTACCCAGCACCCTGAGCACTGAGCACACAGCACCCTGAGCACTGAGCACCCAGCACCCTGAGCACTGAGCACCCAGCACCCTGAGTACTGAGCACTGAGCACCCAGCACCCCGAGCAATGAGCACCCAGCACCCCGAGTACTGAGCACTGAGCACCCTGAGTACTGAGCACCCAGCACCCTGAGCACTGAGTACCAAGCACCCTGAGCACTGAGCACCCAGCACCCTGAGCACTGAGCACCCAGCACCCTGAGCACTGAGCACCCAGCACCCTGAGTACTGAGCACTAAGCACCCAGCACCCCGAGCACTGGGCACCCAGCACCCTGAGCAATGAGCACCCAGCACCCGAGTACTGAGCACCCAGCACCCTGAGTACTGAGCACCCAGCACCGTCAGTACTGAGCACCCAGCACCCTGAGCACTGAGCACCCAGCACCCTGAGCACTGAGCACCCAGCACCCTGAGCACTGAGCATCCAGCACCCTGAGTACTGAGCACCCAGCACCCTGAGCACTGAGCACCCAGTACCCTGAGCACTGAGCACCCAGCACCCTGAGCACTGAGCACCCAGCACCCTGAGAAGTGAGCACCCAACGTACTGAGCACCGAGCACCCCGAGCACTGAGCACCCAGCACCCTGAGTACTGAGCACCGAGCACCCTGAGCACTGAGCACCCAGCACCCTGAGTACTGAGCTCCGAGCACCCCAAGCACTGAGCACCCAGCACCCCGAGCACCGAGCACCCTGAGCACTGAGCACCCAGCACCCTGAGTACTGAGCACCCAGCACACTGAGCAATGAGCACCCTGAGTACTGAGCACCCAGCACCTTGAGCACTGAGCACCGAGCACCCCGAGCACTGAGCACCCAGCACCCGGAGTACTGAGCACCCAGCACCCTGAGTACTAAGCACCGAGCACCCTGAGTACTGAGCACCCAGCACCCTGAGCACTGAACACACAGCACCCTGAGTACTGAACACACAGCACCCTGAGTACTGAGCACCTCGAGCAATGAGCACCCAGCACCCTGAGTATTGAGCACCGAGCACCCCGAGCACTGAGCACCCAGCACCCTGAGTACTGAGCACCGAGCACCCAGAGCACTGAGCACCCAGCACCCTGAGTACTGAGCACCCAGCACCGCGAGCACTGAGCACATAGCACCCCGAGCACTGAGCACCCAGCACCCTGAGTACTGAGCACCCAGCACCCTGAGTACTGAACACCCAGCACCCTGAGCACTGAGTACCCAGCCCCCTGAGCACTGAGCACCCAGCACCCTGAGCACTGAGCACACAGCACCCTGAGCACTGAGCACCCAGCACCCTGAGTACTGAGCACTGAGCACCCAGCACCCCGAGCACTGAGCACCCAGCACCTTGAGTACTGAGCACCGAGCACCCCGAGCACTGAGCACCCAGCACCCTGAGTACTGAGCTCCGAGCACCCCGAGCACTGAGCACCCTGAGCACTGAGCACCGAGCACCCTGAGCACTGAGCACCCAGCAACCTGAGTACTGAGCACCCAGCACCCTGAGCAATAAGCACCCTGAGTACTGAGCACCCAGCATCTTGAGCACTGAGCACCGAGCACCCCGAGCACTGAGCACCCAGCACCCGGAGTACTGAGCACCCAGCACCCTGAGTACTAAGCACCGAGCCTCCTGAGTACTGAGCACCCAGCAACCTGAGCACTGAACACAGAGCACCCTGAGTACTGAGCACCTCGAGCACTGAGCACCCTGCACCCTGAGTACTGAGCACCGAGCACCCCGAGCACTGAGCACCCAGCACTGCGAGCACTGAGCACCCAGCACCCGGAGCACTGAGCACCCAGCACCCTGAGTACTGAGCACCCAGCACCCTGAGTACTGAGTACCCAGCACCCTGAGCACTGAGCACCCAGCACCCTGAGCACTGAGCACACAGCACTCTGAGCACTGAGCACCCAGCACCCTGAGTACTGAGCACTGAGCACCCAGCACCCTGAGCACTGAGCATCCAGCACCCTGAGTACTGAGCACTGAGCACCTAGCACCCCGAGCACTGAGCACCCAGCACCCTGAGCACTGAGCACCCAGCACCCGAGTACTGAGCACCCAGCACCCTGAGTACTGAGCACCCTGCACCCTGAGTACTGAGCACCCAGCACCCCGAGTACTGAGCACCCAGCACCCTGAGTACTGAGCACCCAGCACCCTGAGCACTGAGCACATAGCACCCCGAGCACTGAGCACCCAGCACCCTGAGTACTGAGCACCCAGCACCCTGAGCACTGAGCACCCAGCACCCTGAGCACTGAGCACCCAGCACCCTGAGCACTGAGCACCCAGCACACTGAGTAGTGAGCACCCAACGTACTGAGCACCGAGCACCCCGAGCACTGAGCACCCAGCACCCTGAGCACTGAGCACCCAGCACCCGAGTACTGAGCACCCAGCACCCTGAGTACTGAGCACCCAGCACCCTGAGTACTGAGCACAAAGCACCCCGAGTACTGAGCACCCAGCACCCTGAGTACTGAGCACCCAGCACCCTGAGCACTTAGCACCCAGCACCCCGAGCACTGAGCACCCAGCACCCTGAGTACTGAGCACCCAGCACCCTGAGCAATAAGCACCCTGAGTACTGAGCACCCAGCACCTTGAGCACTGAGCACCGAGCACCCCGAGCACTGAGCACAGAGCACCCGGAGTACTGAGCACCCAGCACCCTGAGTACTAAGCACCGAGCCTCCTGAGTACTGAGCACCAAGCACCCTGAGCACTGAACACAGAGCACCCTGAGTACTGAGCACCTCGAGCACTGAGCACCCTGCACCCTGAGTACTGAGCACCGAGCACCCCGAGCACTGAGCACCCAGCACTGCGAGCACTGAGCACCCAGCACCCGGAGCACTGAGCACCCAGCACCCTGAGTACTGAGCACCCAGCAACCTGAGTACTGAGTACCCAGCACCCTGAGCACTGAGCACCCAGCACCCTGAGCACTGAGCACACAGCACTCTGAGCACTGAGCACCCAGCACCCTGAGTACTGAGCACTGAGCACCCAGCACCCTGAGCACTGAGCATCCAGCACCCTGAGTACTGAGCACTGAGCACCCAGCACCCCGAGCACTGAGCACCCAGCACCCTGAGCACTGAGCACCCAGCACCCGAGTACTGAGCACCCAGCACCCTGAGTACTGAGCACCCTGCACCCTGAGTACTGAGCACCCAGCACCCCGAGTACTGAGCACCCAGCACCCTGAGTACTGAGCACCCAGCACCCTGAGCACTTAGCACATAGCACCCCGAGCACTGAGCACCCAGCACACTGAGTACTGAGCACCCAGCACCCTGAGCACTGAGCACCCAGCACCCTGAGCACTGAGCACCCAGCACCCTGAGCACTGAGCACCCAGCACCCTGAGTAGTGAGCACCCAACGTACTGAGCACCGAGCACCCCGAGCACTGAGCACCCAGCACCCTGAGCACTGAGCACCCAGCACCCGAGTACTGAGCACCCAGCACCCTGAGTACTGAGCACCCAGCACCCTGAGTACTGAGCACAAAGCACCCCGAGTACTGAGCACCCAGCACCCTGAGTACTGAGCACCCAGCACCCTGAGCACTGAGCACCCAGCACCCCGAGCACTGAGCACCCAGCACCCTGAGTACTGAGCACCCAGCGCCCCGAGCACTGAGCACCCAGCACCCTGAGCACTGAGCACCCAGCACCCTGAGTACTGAGCATCCAGCACCCCGAGCACTGAGCACCCAGCACCCTGAGCACTGAGCACCCAGCACCCTGAGTACTGAGCATCCAGCACCCCGAGTACTGAGCACCCAGCACCCCGAGCACTGGTCACCCAGCGCCCCGAGCACTGAGCACATACCACCCCGAGCACTGAGCACTGAGCACCCTGAGCACTGAGCACCCAGCACCCCGAGTACTGAGCAGTGAGCACCCAGAGCACTGAGCACCCAGCACCCTGAGCAATGAGCACCCTGAGTACTGAGCACCCAGCACCTTGAGCACTGAGCACCGAGCACCCTGAGCACTGAGCACCCAGCATCCGGAGTACTGAGCACCCAGCACCCTGAGTACTAAGCACCGAGCACCCTGAGTACTGAGCACCCAGCACCCTGAGCACTGAACACACAGAACCCTGAGTACTGAGCACCTCGAGCACTGAGCACCCAGCACCCTGAGTACTGAGCACCGAGCACCCTGAGCACTGAGCACCCAGCACCCTGAGTACTGAGCACCCAGCACCGCGAGCACTGAGCACATAGCACCCCGAGCACTGAGCACCCAGCACCCTGAGTACTGAGCACCCAGCACCCTGAGCACTGAGCACCCAGCACCCTGAGCACTGAGTACCCAGCACCCTGAGCACTGAGCACCCAGCACCCTGAGCACTGAGCACACAGCACCCTGAGCACTGAGCACCCAGCACCCTGAGTACTGAGCACTGAGCACCCAGCACCCCGAGCACTGAGCACCCAGCACCTTGAGTACTGAGCACCGAGCACCCCGAGCACTGAGCACCCAGCACCCTGAGTACTGAGCTCCGAGCACCCCGAGCACTGAGCACCCTGAGCACTGAGCACCGAGCACCCTGAGTACTGAGCACCCAGCACCCTGAGTACTGAGCACCCAGCACCCTGAGCAATAAGCACCCTGAGTACTGAGCACCCAGCACCTTGAGCACTGAGCACCGAGCACCCCGAGCACTGAGCACCCAGCACCCGGAGTACTGAGCACCCAGCACCCTGAGTACTGAGCACCGAGCACCCCGAGCACTGAGCACCCAGCACCGCGAGCACTGAGCACCCAGCACCCCGAGCACTGAGCACCCAGCACCCTGAGTACTGAGCACTGAGAACCCAGCACCCCGAGTACTGAGCACCCAGCACCCTGAGCACTGAGCACTGAGCACCCAGCACCCTGAGCACTGAGCACCCAGCACCCTGAGAACTGAGCACTGAGAACACAGCACCCCGAGTACTGAGCACCCAGCACCCTGAGCACTGAGCACCCAGCACCCTGAGCACTGATCACCCAGCACCCTGAGCACAGAGCACCCAGCACCGTGAGTACTGAGCACCCAGCACCCTGAGTACTGAGCACTCAGCACCCTGAGTACTGAGCACCGAGCACCCCGAGCACTGAGCACCCAGCACCCTGAGCACTGAGCACCCTGAGGACTGAGGACCCAGCACCCTGAGCACTGAGCACCCAGCACCGTGAGAACTGAGCACCGATCACCCTGAGCACTGAGCACCCAGCACCCCGAGCACTGAGCAGGCAGCACCCTGAGTACTGAGCAACCTGAGTACTGAGCACCCAGCACCCTGAGCACTGAGCACCCAGCACCCTGAGTACTGAGCACCCAGCACCCTGAGCACTGAGCACCCAGCACCCTGAGTACTGAGCAACCTGAGTACTGAGCACCCAGCACCCCGAGCACTGAGCACCCAGCACCCTGAGTACTGAGCAACCTGAGTACTGAGCACCCAGCACCCTGAGCACTGAGCACCCAGCACCCTGAGCATTGAGCACCCAGCACCCTGAGTACTGAGCACCCAGCACCCTGAGCACTGAGCACCCAGCACCCCGAGAATGAGCACCCAGCACCCCGAGTACTGAGCACCGAGCACCCTGAGCACTGAGTACCCAGCACCCTGAGTACTGAGCACCCAGCACCCTGAGCACTGAGCACCAAGCACCCCGAGTACTGAGCACAAAGCACCCTGAGTACTGAGCACCCAGCACCCTGAGTACTGAGCACCCAGCACCCTGAGTACTGAACACCCAGCACCCTGAGCAATGAGCACTGAGCACCCAGCACCCAGAGTACTGAGCACCCAACACCCTGACTACTGAGCACCCAGCACCCTGAGTACTGAGCTCCGAGCACCCCGAGCACTGAGCACTCAGCGCCCCGAGCACCGAGCACCCTGAGCACTGAGCACCCAGCACCCTGAGTACTGAGCACCCAGCACCCTGAGTACTGAGCACCTCGAGCACTGAGCACCCAGCACCCTGAGTACTGAGCACCGAGCACCCCGAGCACTGAGCACCCAGCACCGCGAGCACTGAGCACCCAGCACCCCGAGACTGATCACCCAGCACCCTGAGTACTGAGCACCCAGCACCCTGAGCACTGAGCACCCAGCACCCTGAGCACTGAGCACCCAGCACCCTGAGCACTGAGCACCCAGCACCCTGAGTAGTGAGCACCCAACGTACTTAGCACCGAGCACCCCGAGCACTGAGCACCCAGCACCCTGAGTACTGAGCACTGAGCACCCCGCACCCCGAGCCCTGAGCACCCAGCACCCTGAGCACTGAGCACCCAGCACCCGAGTACTGAGCACCCAGCACCCTGAGTACTGAGCACACAGCACCCTGAGTACTGAGCACCCAGCACCCTCAACACTGAGCACCCAGCACCCCGAGGACTTAGCACCCAGCACCCTGAGTACTGAGCACCCAGCACCCTGAGCACTGAACACACAGCACCCTGAGTACTGAGCACCTCGAGCACTGAGCACCCAGCACCCCGAGCACTGAGCACCCAGCACCCTGAGTACTGAGCACCCAGCACCCTGAGCACTGAGCACCCAGCACCCTGAGCACTGAGCACCCAGCAGCCTGAGTACTGAGCTCCGAGGACCCCGAGCACTGAGCACCCAGCGCCCCGAGCACTGAGCACCCAGCACCCTGAGTACTGAGCACCCAGCACCCTGAGCACTGAACACACAGCACCCTGAGTACTGAGCAGCTCGAGCACTGAGCACCCAGCACCCTGAGTACTGAGCACCGAGCACCCTGAGTACTGAGCACCCAGCACCCTGAGCACTGAGCACCAAGCACCCTGAGCACTGAGCACCCAGCACCCTGAGCACTGAGCACCCAGCACCCTGAGTAGTGAGCACCCAACGTACTGAGCACCGAGCACCCCGAGCACTGAGCACCCAGCACCCTGAGCACTGAGCACCCAGCACCCGAGTACTGAGCACCCAGCACCCTGAGTACTGAGCACCCAGTACCCTGAGTACTGAGCACAAAGCACCCCGAGTACTGAGCACCCAGCACCCTGAGTACTGAGCACCCAGCACCCTGAGCACTGAGCACCCAGCACCCTGAGCACTGAGCACCCAGCACCCTGAGTACTGAGCACCCAGCGCCCCGAGCACTGAGCACCCAGCACCCTGAGCACTGAGCACCCAGCACCCTGAGTACTGAGCATCCAGGACCCCGAGTACTGAACACCCAGCACCCTGAGCACTGAGCACTGAGCACCCTGAGCACTGAGTACTGAGCACTGAGCACCCTGAGCACTGAGCACCCAGCACCCCGAGTACTGAGCACCCAGCACCCCAAGCACTGGTCACCCAGCGCCCTGAGCACTGAGCACATAGCACCCCGAGCACTGAGCACTGAGCAACCTGAGCACTGAGCACCCAGCACCCCGAGTACTGAGCAGTGAGCACCCAGAGCACTGAGCACCCAGCACCCTGAGCAATGAGCACCCTGAGTACTGAGCACCCAGCACCTTGAGCACTGAGCACCGAGCACCCCGAGCACTGAGCACCCAGCACCCGGAGTACTGAGCACCCAGCACCCTGAGTACTAAGCACCGAGCACCCTGAGTACTGAGCACCCAGCACCCTGAGCACTGAACACACAGCACCCTGAGTACTGAACACCTCGAGCACTGAGCACCCAGCACCCTGAGTACTGAGCACCGAGCACCCTGAGCACTGAGCACCCAGCACCCTGAGTACTGAGCACCCAGCACCGCGAGCACTGAGCACATAGCAGCCCGAGCACTGAGCACCCAGCACCCTGAGTACTGAGCACCCAGCACCCTGAGTACTGAGCACCCAGCACCCTGAGCACTGAGTACCCAGCACCCTGAGCACTGAGCACCCAGCACCCTGAGCACTGAGCACACAGCACCCTGAGCACTGAGCACCCAGCACCCTGAGTACTGAGCACTGAGCAACCAGCACCTCGAGCACTGAGCACCCAGCACCTTGAGTACTGTGCACCGAGCACCCCGAGCACTGAGCACCCAGCACCCTGAGTACTGAGCTCCGAGCACCCTGAGGACTGAGCACCCTGAGCACTGAGCACCGAGCACCCTGAGCTCTGAGCACCCAGCACCCTGAGTACTGAGCACCCAGCACCCTGAGCAATAAGCACCCTGAGTAGTGAGCACAAAGCACCTTGAGCACTGAGCACCGAGCAACCCGAGCACTGAGCACCCAGCACCCTGAGCACTGAGCACCCAGCACCCTGAGCACTGATCACCCAGCACCCTGAGCACAGAGCACCCAGCACCGTGAGTACTGAGCACCCAGCACCCTGAGTACTGAACACTCAGCACCCTGAGTACTGAGCACCGAGCACCCCGAGCACTGAGCACCCAGCACCCTGAGCACTGAGCACCCTGAGGACTGAGCACCCAGCACCCTGAGCACTGAGCACCCAGCACCGTGAGAACTGAGCACCGATCACCCTGAGCACTGAGCACCCAGCACCCCGAGCACTGAGCACCCAGCACCCTGAGTACTGAGCAACCTGAGTACTGAGCACCCAGCAACCTGAGCACTGAGCACGAAGCACCCTGAGTACTGAGCACCCAGCACCCTGAGCACTGAGCACCCAGCACCCTGAGTACTGAGCAACCTGAGTACTGAGCACCCAGCACCCCGAGCACTGAGCACCCAGCACCCTGAGTACTGAGCAACCTGAGTACTGAGCACCCAGCACCCTGAGCACTGAGCACCCAGCACCCTGAGCACTGAGCACCCAGCACCCTGAGTACTGAGCACCCAGCACCCTGAGCACTGAGCACCCAGCACCCCGAGAATGAGCACCCAGCACCCCGAGTACTGAGCACCGAGCACCCTGAGCACTGAGTACCCAGCACCCTGAGTACTGAGCACCCAGCACCCTGAGCACTGAGCACCGAGCACCCCGAGTACTGAGCACAAAGCACCCTGAGTACTGAGCACCCAGCACCCTGAGTACTGAGCACCCAGCACCCTGAGTACTGAACACCCAGCACCCTGAGCACTGAGCACTGAGCACCCAGCACCCTGAGTACTGAGCACCCAACACCCTGACTACTGAGCACCCAGCACCCTGAGTACTGAGCTCCGAGCACCCCGAGCACTGAGCACTCAGCGCCCCGAGCACCGAGCACCCTGAGCACTGAGCACCCAGCACCCTGAGTACTTAGCACCCAGCACCCTGAGTACTGAGCACCTCGAGCACTGAGCACCCAGCACCCTGAGTACTGAGCACCGAGCACCCCGAGCACTGAGCACCCAGCACCGCGAGCACTGAGCACCCAGCACCCCGAGACTGATCACCCAGCACCCTGAGTACTGAGCACCCAGCACCCTGAGCACTGAGCACCCAGCACCCTGAGCACTGAGCACCCAGCACCCTGAGCACTGAGCACCCAGCACCCTGAGTAGTGAGCACCCAACGTACTGAGCACCGAGCACCCCGAGCACTGAGCACCCAGCACCCTGAGTACTGAGCACTGAGCACCCCGCACCCCGAGCCCTGAGCACCCAGCACCCTGAGCACTGAGCACCCAGCACCCGAGTACTGAGCACCCAGCACCCTTAGTACTGAGCACACAGCACCCTGAGTACTGAGCACCCAGCACCCTCAACACTGAGCACCCAGCACCCCGAGGACTTAGCACCCAGCACCCTGAGTACTGAGCACCCAGCACCCTGAGCACTGAGCACCCAGCACCCCGAGCACTGAGCACCCAGCACCCTGAGTACTGAGCACCCAGCACCCTGAGCACTGAGCACCCAGCACACTGAGCACTGAGCACCCAGCACCCTGAGTACTGAGCTCCGAGGACCCCGAGCACTGAGCACCCAGCGCCCCGAGCACTGAGCACCCAGCACCCTGAGTACTGAGCACCCAGCACCCTGAGCACTGAACACACAGCACCCTGAGTACTGAGCACCTCGAGCACTGAGCACCCAGCACCCTGAGTACTGAGCACCGAGCATCCTGAGTAGTGAGCACCCAACGTACTGAGCACCGAGCACCCCGAGCACTGAGCACCCAGCACCCTGAGCACTGAGCACCCAGCACCCGAGTACTGAGCACCCAGCACCCTGAGTACTGAGCACCCAGCACCCTGAGCACTGAGCACCCAGCACCCTGAGCACTGAGCACCCAGCACCCTGAGTACTGAGCACCCAGCGCCCCGAGCACTGAGCACCCAGCACCCTGAGCACTGAGCACCCAGCACCCTGAGTACTGAGCATCCAGGACCCCGAGTACTGAACACCCAGCACCCTGAGCACTGAGCACTGAGCACCCTGAGCACTGAGTACTGAGCACTGAGCACCCTGAGCACTGAGCACCCAGCACCCCGAGTACTGAGCACCCAGCACCCCAAGCACTGGTCACCCAGCGCCCCGAGCACTGAGCACATAGCACCCCGAGCACTGAGCACTGAGCAACCTGAGCACTGAGCACCCAGCACCCCGAGTACTGAGCAGTGAGCACCCAGAGCACTGAGCACCCAGCACCCTGAGCAATGAGCACCCTGAGTACTGAGCACCCAGCACCTTGAGCACTGAGCACCGAGCACCCCGAGCACTGAGCACCCAGCACCCGGAGTACTGAGCACCCAGCACCCTGAGTACTAAGCACCGAGCACCCTGAGTACTGAGCACCCAGCACCCTGAGTACTGAACACACAGCACCCTGAGTACTGAGCACCTCGAGCACTGAGCACCCAGCACCCTGAGTACTGAGCACCGAGCACCCTGAGCACTGAGCACCCAGCACCCTGAGTACTGAGCACCCAGCACCGCGAGCACTGAGCACATAGCAGCCCGAGCACTGAGCACCCAGCACCCTGAGTACTGAGCACCCAGCACCCTGAGCACTGAGTACCCAGCACCCTGAGCACTGAGCACCCAGCACCCTGAGCACTGAGCACACAGCACCCTGAGCACGGAGCACCCAGCACCCTGAGTACTGAGCACTGAGCAACCAGCACCCCGAGCACTGAGCACCCAGCACCTTGAGTACTGTGCACCGAGCACCCCGAGCACTGAGCACCCAGCACCCTGAGTACTGAGCTCCGAGCACCCCGAGCACTGAGCACCCTGAGCACTGAGCACCGAGCACCCTGAGCACTGAGCACCCAGCACCCTGAGTACTGAGCACCCAGCACCCTGAGCAATAAGCACCCTGAGTAGTGAGCACAAAGCACCTTGAGCACTGAGCACCGAGCAACCCGAGCACTGAGCACCCAGCACCCGGAGTACTGAGCACCCAGCACCCTGAGTACTAAGCACCAAGCACCCTGAGTACTGAGCACCCAGCACCCTGAGCACTGAACACACAGCACCCTGAGTACTGAGCACCTCGAGCACTGAGCACCCTGCACCCTGAGAACTGAGCACCGAGCACCCCGAGCACTGAGCACCCAGCACCGCGAGCACTGAGCACCCAGCACCCCGAGCACTGAGCACCCAGCACCCTGAGTACTGAGCACTGAGAACCCAGCACCCCGAGTACTGAGCACCCAGCACCCTGAGCACTGAGCACTGAGCACCCAGCACCCTGAGCACTGAGCACCCAGCACCCTGAGTACTGAGCACTGAGAACCCAGCACCCCGAGTACTGAGCACCCAGCACCCTGAGCACTGAGCACCCAGCACCCTGAGCACTGATCACCCAGCACCCTGAGCACTGAGCACCCAGCACCGTGAGTACTGAGCACCCAGCACCCTGAGTACTGAGCACTCAGCACCCTGAGTACTGAGCACCCAGCACCCCGAGTACTGAGCACCCAGCACCCTGAGTACTGAGCACCCAGCACTTTGAGCACTGAGCACCCAGCACCCGAGTACTGAGCACCCAGCACCCTGAGTACTGAGCACCCAGCACCCTGAGTACTGAGCACCCAGCACCCCGAGTACTGAGCACCCAGCACCCTGAGTACTGAGCACCCAGCACTTTGAGCACTGAGCACCCAGCACCCCGAGCACTGAGCACCCAGCACCCTGAGTACTGAGAACCCAGCACCCTGAGCACTGAGCACCCAGCACCCTGAGCACTGAGCACCCAGCACCCTGAGCACTGAGAACCCAGCACCCTGAGTAGTGAGCACCCAACGTACTGAGCACCGATCACCCCGAGCACTGAGCATCCAGCACCCTGAGTACTGAGCACCGAGCACCCTGAGCACTGAGCACCCAGCACCCTGAGTACTGAGCTCCGAGCACCCCGAGCACTGAGCACCCAGCACCCCGAGCACCGAGCACCCTGAGCACTGAGCACCCAGAACCCTGAGTACTGAGCACCCTGCACCCTGAGCAATGAGCACCCTGAGTACTGAGCACCCAGCACCTTGAGCACTGAGCACCGAGCACCCCGAGCACTGAGCACCCAGCACCCGGAGTACTGATCACCCAGCACCCTGAGTACTAAGCACCGAGCACCCTGAGTACTGAGCACCCAGCACCCTGAGCACTGAACACACAGCACCCTGAGTACTGAGCACCCAGCACCCTGAGTACTGAGCACACAGCACCCTGAGCACTGAGCACCCAGCACCCTGAGCACTGAGCACCCAGCACCCTGAGTACTGAGCACCCAGCACCCTGAGCACTGAGCACCCAGCACCCTGAGCACTGAGCACCCAGCACCCTGAGCACTGAGCACCCAGCACCCTGAGTAGTGAGCACCCAACGTACTGAGCACCGAGCACCCCGAGCATTGAGCACCCAGCACCCTGAGTACTGAGCACAAAGCACCCTGAGCACTGAGCACCCAGCACCCTGAATACTGAGCTCCGAGCACCCCAAGCACTGAGCACCCAGCACCCCGAGCACCGAGCATCCTGAGCACTGAGCACCCAGCACCCTGAGTACTGAGCACCCAGCACCCTGAGCACTGAGCACCCAGCACCCTGAGTACTGAGCACCCAGCACCCTGAGCACTGAGCACCCAGCACCCTGAGCACTGAACACACAGCACCCTGAGTACTGAGCACCTCGAGCACTGAGCACCCAGCACCCTGAGTACTGAGCACCGAGCACCCTGAGCACTGAGCACCCAGCACCCTGAGTACTGAGCACCCAGCACCGCGAGCACTGAGCACATAGCAGCCCGAGCACTGAGCACCCAGCACCCTGAGTACTGAGCACCCAGCACCCTGAGCACTGAGTACCCAGCACCCTGAGCACTGAGCACCCAGCACCCTGAGCACTGAGCACACAGCACCCTGAGCACGGAGCACCCAGCACCCTGAGTACTGAGCACTGAGCAACCAGCACCCCGAGCACTGAGCACCCAGCACCTTGAGTACTGTGCACCGAGCACCCCGAGCACTGAGCACCCAGCACCCTGAGTACTGAGCTCCGAGCACCCCGAGCACTGAGCACCCTGAGCACTGAGCACCGAGCACCCTGAGCACTGAGCACCCAGCACCCTGAGTACTGAGCACCCAGCACCCTGAGCAATAAGCACCCTGAGTAGTGAGCACAAAGCACCTTGAGCACTGAGCACCGAGCAACCCGAGCACTGAGCACCCAGCACCCGGAGTACTGAGCACCCAGCACCCTGAGTACTAAGCACCAAGCACCCTGAGTACTGAGCACCCAGCACCCTGAGCACTGAACACACAGCACCCTGAGTACTGAGCACCTCGAGCACTGAGCACCCTGCACCCTGAGAACTGAGCACCGAGCACCCCGAGCACTGAGCACCCAGCACCGCGAGCACTGAGCACCCAGCACCCCGAGCACTGAGCACCCAGCACCCTGAGTACTGAGCACTGAGAACCCAGCACCCCGAGTACTGAGCACCCAGCACCCTGAGCACTGAGCACTGAGCACCCAGCACCCTGAGCACTGAGCACCCAGCACCCTGAGTACTGAGCACTGAGAACCCAGCACCCCGAGTACTGAGCACCCAGCACCCTGAGCACTGAGCACCCAGCACCCTGAGCACTGATCACCCAGCACCCTGAGCACTGAGCACCCAGCACCGTGAGTACTGAGCACCCAGCACCCTGAGTACTGAGCACTCAGCACCCTGAGTACTGAGCACCCAGCACCCCGAGTACTGAGCACCCAGCACCCTGAGTACTGAGCACCCAGCACTTTGAGCACTGAGCACCCAGCACCCGAGTACTGAGCACCCAGCACCCTGAGTACTGAGCACCCAGCACCCTGAGTACTGAGCACCCAGCACCCCGAGTACTGAGCACCCAGCACCCTGAGTACTGAGCACCCAGCACTTTGAGCACTGAGCACCCAGCACCCCGAGCACTGAGCACCCAGCACCCTGAGTACTGAGAACCCAGCACCCTGAGCACTGAGCACCCAGCACCCTGAGCACTGAGCACCCAGCACCCTGAGCACTGAGAACCCAGCACCCTGAGTAGTGAGCACCCAACGTACTGAGCACCGATCACCCCGAGCACTGAGCATCCAGCACCCTGAGTACTGAGCACCGAGCACCCTGAGCACTGAGCACCCAGCACCCTGAGTACTGAGCTCCGAGCACCCCGAGCACTGAGCACCCAGCACCCCGAGCACCGAGCACCCTGAGCACTGAGCACCCAGAACCCTGAGTACTGAGCACCCTGCACCCTGAGCAATGAGCACCCTGAGTACTGAGCACCCAGCACCTTGAGCACTGAGCACCGAGCACCCCGAGCACTGAGCACCCAGCACCCGGAGTACTGATCACCCAGCACCCTGAGTACTAAGCACCGAGCACCCTGAGTACTGAGCACCCAGCACCCTGAGCACTGAACACACAGCACCCTGAGTACTGAGCACCCAGCACCCTGAGTACTGAGCACACAGCACCCTGAGCACTGAGCACCCAGCACCCTGAGCACTGAGCACCCAGCACCCTGAGTACTGAGCACCCAGCACCCTGAGCACTGAGCACCCAGCACCCTGAGCACTGAGCACCCAGCACCCTGAGCACTGAGCACCCAGCACCCTGAGTAGTGAGCACCCAACGTACTGAGCACCGAGCACCCCGAGCATTGAGCACCCAGCACCCTGAGTACTGAGCACAAAGCACCCTGAGCACTGAGCACCCAGCACCCTGAATACTGAGCTCCGAGCACCCCAAGCACTGAGCACCCAGCACCCCGAGCACCGAGCATCCTGAGCACTGAGCACCCAGCACCCTGAGTACTGAGCACCCAGCACCCTGAGCACTGAGCACCCAGCACCCTGAGTACTGAGCACCCAGCACCCTGAGCACTGAGCACCCAGCACCCTGAGCACTGAACACACAGCACCCTGAGTACTGAGCACCTCGAGCACTGAGCACCCAGCACCCTGAGTACTGAGCACCGAGCACCCTGAGCACTGAGCACCCAGCACCCTGAGTACTGAGCACCCAGCACCGCGAGCACTGAGCACATAGCAGCCCGAGCACTGAGCACCCAGCACCCTGAGTACTGAGCACCCAGCACCCTGAGTACTGAGCACCCAGCACCCTGAGCACTGAGTACCCAGCACCCTGAGCACTGAGCACCCAGCACCCTGAGCACTGAGCACACAGCACCCTGAGCACTGAGCACCCAGCACCCTGAGTACTGAGCACTGAGCAACCAGCACCCCGAGCACTGAGCACCCAGCACCTTGAGTACTGTGCAACGAGCACCCCGAGCACTGAGCACCCAGCACCCTGAGTACTGAGCTCCGAGCACCCCGAGCACTGAGCACCCTGAGCACTGAGCACCGAGCACCCTGAGCACTGAGCACCCAGCACCCTGAGTACTGAGCACCCAGCACCCTGAGCAATAAGCACCCTGAGTAGTGAGCACAAAGCACCTTGAGCACTGAGCACCGAGCAACCCGAGCACTGAGCACCCAGCACCCTGAGCACTGAGCACCCAGCACCCTGAGCACTGATCACCCAGCACCCTGAGCACAGAGCACCCAGCACCGTGAGTACTGAGCACCCAGCACCCTGAGTACTGAGCACTCAGCACCCTGAGTACTGAGCACCGAGCACCCCGAGCACTGAGCACCCAGCACCCTGAGCACTGAGCACCCTGAGGACTGAGCACCCAGCACCCTGAGCACTGAGCACCCAGCATCGTGAGAACTGAGCACCGATCACCCTGAGCACTGAGCACCCAGCACCCCGAGCACTGAGCACCCAGCACCCTGAGTACTGAGCAACCTGAGTACTGAGCACCCAGCAACCTGAGCACTGAGCACGAAGCACCCTGAGTACTGAGCACCCAGCACCCTGAGCACTGAGCACCCAGCACCCTGAGTACTGAGCAACCTGAGTACTGAGCACCCAGCACCCCGAGCACTGAGCACCCAGCACCCTGAGTACTGAGCAACCTGAGTACTGAGCACCCAGCACCCTGAGCACTGAGCACCCAGCACCCTGAGCACTGAGCACCCAGCACCCTGAGTACTGAGCACCCAGCACCCTGAGCACTGAGCACCCAGCACCCGAGTACTGATCACCCAGCACCCTGAGCACTGAGCACCCAGCACCGTGAGTACTGAGCACCCAGCACCCTGAGTACTGAGCACTCAGCACCCTGAGTACTGAGCACCCAGCACCCCGAGTACTGAGCACCCAGCACCCTGAGTACTGAGCACCCAGCACTTTGAGCACTGAGCACCCAGCACCCGAGTACTGAGCACCCAGCACCCTGAGTACTGAGCACCCAGCACCCTGAGTACTGAGCACCCAGCACCCCGAGTACTGAGCACCCAGCACCCTGAGTACTGAGCACCCAGCACTTTGAGCACTGAGCACCCAGCACCCCGAGCACTGAGCACCCAGCACCCTGAGTACTGAGAACCCAGCACCCTGAGCACTGAGCACCCAGCACCCTGAGCACTGAGCACCCAGCACCCTGAGCACTGAGAACCCAGCACCCTGAGTAGTGAGCACCCAACGTACTGAGCACCGATCACCCCGAGCACTGAGCATCCAGCACCCTGAGTACTGAGCACCGAGCACCCTGAGCACTGAGCACCCAGCACCCTGAGTACTGAGCTCCGAGCACCCCGAGCACTGAGCACCCAGCACCCCGAGCACCGAGCACCCTGAGCACTGAGCACCCAGAACCCTGAGTACTGAGCACCCTGCACCCTGAGCAATGAGCACCCTGAGTACTGAGCACCCAGCACCTTGAGCACTGAGCACCGAGCACCCCGAGCACTGAGCACCCAGCACCCGGAGTACTGATCACCCAGCACCCTGAGTACTAAGCACCGAGCACCCTGAGTACTGAGCACCCAGCACCCTGAGCACTGAACACACAGCACCCTGAGTACTGAGCACCCAGCACCCTGAGTACTGAGCACACAGCACCCTGAGCACTGAGCACCCAGCACCCTGAGCACTGAGCACCCAGCACCCTGAGTACTGAGCACCCAGCACCCTGAGCACTGAGCACCCAGCACCCTGAGCACTGAGCACCCAGCACCCTGAGCACTGAGCACCCAGCACCCTGAGTAGTGAGCACCCAACGTACTGAGCACCGAGCACCCCGAGCATTGAGCACCCAGCACCCTGAGTACTGAGCACAAAGCACCCTGAGCACTGAGCACCCAGCACCCTGAATACTGAGCTCCGAGCACCCCAAGCACTGAGCACCCAGCACCCCGAGCACCGAGCATCCTGAGCACTGAGCACCCAGCACCCTGAGTACTGAGCACCCAGCACCCTGAGCACTGAGCACCCAGCACCCTGAGTACTGAGCACCCAGCACCCTGAGCACTGAGCACCCAGCACCCTGAGCACTGAACACACAGCACCCTGAGTACTGAGCACCTCGAGCACTGAGCACCCAGCACCCTGAGTACTGAGCACCGAGCACCCTGAGCACTGAGCACCCAGCACCCTGAGTACTGAGCACCCAGCACCGCGAGCACTGAGCACATAGCAGCCCGAGCACTGAGCACCCAGCACCCTGAGTACTGAGCACCCAGCACCCTGAGTACTGAGCACCCAGCACCCTGAGCACTGAGTACCCAGCACCCTGAGCACTGAGCACCCAGCACCCTGAGCACTGAGCACACAGCACCCTGAGCACTGAGCACCCAGCACCCTGAGTACTGAGCACTGAGCAACCAGCACCCCGAGCACTGAGCACCCAGCACCTTGAGTACTGTGCACCGAGCACCCCGAGCACTGAGCACCCAGCACCCTGAGTACTGAGCTCCGAGCACCCCGAGCACTGAGCACCCTGAGCACTGAGCACCGAGCACCCTGAGCACTGAGCACCCAGCACCCTGAGTACTGAGCACCCAGCACCCTGAGCAATAAGCACCCTGAGTAGTGAGCACAAAGCACCTTGAGCACTGAGCACCGAGCAACCCGAGCACTGAGCACCCAGCACCCTGAGCACTGAGCACCCAGCACCCTGAGCACTGATCACCCAGCACCCTGAGCACAGAGCACCCAGCACCGTGAGTACTGAGCACCCAGCACCCTGAGTACTGAGCACTCAGCACCCTGAGTACTGAGCACCGAGCACCCCGAGCACTGAGCACCCAGCACCCTGAGCACTGAGCACCCTGAGGACTGAGCACCCAGCACCCTGAGCACTGAGCACCCAGCATCGTGAGAACTGAGCACCGATCACCCTGAGCACTGAGCACCCAGCACCCCGAGCACTGAGCACCCAGCACCCTGAGTACTGAGCAACCTGAGTACTGAGCACCCAGCAACCTGAGCACTGAGCACGAAGCACCCTGAGTACTGAGCACCCAGCACCCTGAGCACTGAGCACCCAGCACCCTGAGTACTGAGCAACCTGAGTACTGAGCACCCAGCACCCCGAGCACTGAGCACCCAGCACCCTGAGTACTGAGCAACCTGAGTACTGAGCACCCAGCACCCTGAGCACTGAGCACCCAGCACCCTGAGCACTGAGCACCCAGCACCCTGAGTACTGAGCACCCAGCACCCTGAGCACTGAGCACCCAGCACCCCGAGAATGAGCACCCAGCACCCCGAGTACTGAGCACCGAGCACCCTGAGCACTGAGTACCCAGCACCCTGAGTACTGAGCACCCAGCACCCTGAGCACTGAGCACCGAGCACCCCGAGTACTGAGCACAAAGCACCCTGAGTACTGAGCACCCAGCACCCTGAGTACTGAGCACCCAGCACCCTGAGTACTGAACACCCAGCACCCTGAGCACTGAGCACTGAGCACCCAGCACCCTGAGTACTGAGCACCCAACACCCTGACTACTGAGCACCCAGCACCCTGAGTACTGAGCTCCGAGCACCCCGAGCACTGAGCACTCAGCGCCCCGAGCACCGAGCACCCTGAGCACTGAGCACCCAGCACCCTGAGTACTGAGCACCCAGCACCCTGAGTACTGAGCACCTCGAGCACTGAGCACCCAGCACCCTGAGTACTGAGCACCGAGCACCCCGAGCACTGAGCACCCAGCACCGCGAGCACTGAGCACCCAGCACCCCGAGACTGATCACCCAGCACCCTGAGTACTGAGCACCCAGCACCCTGAGCACTGAGCACCCAGGACCCTGAGCACTGAGCACCCAGCACCCTGAGCACTGAGCACCCAGCACCCTGAGTAGTGAGCACCCAACGTACTGAGCACCGAGCACCCCGAGCACTGAGCACCCAGCACCCTGAGTACTGAGCACTGAGCACCCCGCACCCCGAGCCCTGAGCACCCAGCACCCTGAGCACTGAGCACCCAGCACCCGAGTACTGAGCACCCAGCACCCTTAGTACTGAGCACACAGCACCCTGAGTACTGAGCACCCAGCACCCTCAACACTGAGCACCCAGCACCCCGAGGACTTAGCACCCAGCACCCTGAGTACTGAGCACCCAGCACCCTGAGCACTGAGCACCCAGCACCCCGAGCACTGAGCACCCAGCACCCTGAGTACTGAGCACCCAGCACCCTGAGCACTGAGCACCCAGCACACTGAGCACTGAGCACCCAGCACCCTGAGTACTGAGCTCCGAGGACCCCGAGCACTGAGCACCCAGCGCCCCGAGCACTGAGCACCCAGCACCCTGAGTACTGAGCAACCAGCACCCTGAGCACTGAACACACAGCACCCTGAGTACTGAGCACCTCGAGCACTGAGCACCCAGCACCCTGAGTACTGAGCACCGAGCAACCTGAGTACTGAGCACCCAGCACCCTGAGCACTGAGCACCCAGCACCCTGAGCACTGAGCACCCAGCACCCTGAGCACTGAGCACCCAGCACCCTGAGTAGTGAGCACCCAACGTACTGAGCACCGAGCACCCCGAGCACTGAGCACCCAGCACCCTGAGCACTGAGCACCCAGCACCCGAGTACTGAGCACCCAGCACCCTGAGTACTGAGCACCCAGTACCCTGAGTACTGAGCACAAAGCACCCCGAGTACTGAGCACCCAGCACCCTGAGTACTGAGCACCCAGCACCCTGAGCACTGAGCACCCAGCACCCTGAGCACTGAGCACCCAGCACCCTGAGTACTGAGCACCCAGCGCCCCGAGCACTGAGCACCCAGCACCTTGAGCACTGAGCACCCAGCACCCTGAGTACTGAGCATCCAGGACCCCGAGTACTGAACACCCAGCACCCTGAGCACTGAGCACTGAGCACCCTGAGCACTGAGTACTGAGCACTGAGCACCCTGAGCACTGAGCACCCAGCACCCTGAGTACTGAGCACCCAGCACCCCGAGCACTGGTCACCCAGCGCCCCGAGCACTGAGCACATAGCACCCCGAGCACTGAGCACTGAGCAACCTGAGCACTGAGCACCCAGCACCCCGAGTACTGAGCAGTGAGCACCCAGAGCACTGAGCACCCAGCACCCTGAGCAATGAGCACCCTGAGTACTGAGCACCCAGCACCTTGAGCACTGAGCACCGAGCACCCCGAGCACTGAGCACCCAGCACCCGGAGTACTGATCACCCAGCACCCTGAGTACTAAGCACCCAGCACCCTGAGTACTGAGCACCCAGCACCCTGAGCACTGAACACACAGCACCCTGAGTACTGAGCACCCAGCACCCTGAGTACTGAGCACACAGCACCCTGAGCACTGAGCACCCAGCACCCTGAGCACTGAGCACCCAGCACCCTGAGTACTGAGCACCCAGCACCCTGAGCACTGAGCACCCAGCATCCTGAGCACTGAGCACCCAGCACCCTGAGCACTGAGCACCCAGCACCCTGAGTAGTGAGCACCCAACGTACTGAGCACCGAGCACCCCGAGCACTGAGCACCCAGCACCCTGAGTACTGAGCACAAAGCACCCTGAGCACTGAGCACCCAGCACCCTGAGTACTGAGCTCCGAGCACCCCAAGCACTGAGCACCCAGCACCCCGAGCACCGAGCATCCTGAGCACTGAGCACCCAGCACCCTGAGTACTGAGCACCCAGCACCCTGAGCACTGAGCACCCAGCACCCTGAGTACTGAGCACCCAGCACCCTGAGCACTGAGCACCCAGCACCCTGAGCACTGAGCACCCAGCACCCTGAGCACTGAGCACCCAGCACCCTGAGTACTGAGCACCCAGCACCCCGAGCACTGAGCACCCAGCACCCTGAGTACTGAGCACAAAGCACCCTGAGCACTGAGCACCCAGCACCCTGAGTACTGAGCTCCGAGCACCCTGAGCACTGAGCACCCAGCACCCCGAGCACCGAGCACCCTGAGCACTGAGCACCCAGCACCCTGAGTACTGAGCACCCAGCACCCTGAGCACTGAGCACACAGCACCCTGAGCACTGAGCACCCAGCACCCTGAGTACTGAGCACTGAGCACCCAGCACCCCGAGCACTGAGCACCAAGCACCCTGAGTACTGAGCACTCAGCAACTCGTGTACTGAGCACCCAGCACCGTCAGTACTGAGCACCCAGCACCCTGAGCACTGAGCACCCAGCACCCTGAGCACTGAGCACCCAGCACCCTGAGTACTGAGCACCCAGCACCCTGAGCACTGAGCACCCAGCACCCTGAGCACTGAGCACCCAGCACCCTGAGCACTGAGCACCCAGCACCCTGAGTAGTGAGCACCCAACGTACTGAGCACCGAGCACCCCGAGCACTGAGCACCCAGCACCCTGAGTACTGAGCACAAAGCACCCTGAGCACTGAGCACCCAGCACCCTGAGTACTGAGCTCCGAGCACCCCAAGCACTGAGCACCCAGCACCCCGAGCACCGAGCACCCTGAGCACTGAGCACCCAGCACCCTGAGTACTGAGCACCCAGCACCCTGAGCACTGAGCACCCAGCACCCTGAGTACTGAGCACCCAGCACCCTGAGCACTGAGCACCCAGCACCCTGAGCACTGAGCACCCAGCACCCTGAGCACTGAGCACCCAGCACCCTGAGTACTGAGCACCCAGCACCCTGAGCACTGAGCACACAGCACCCTGAGCACTGAGCACCCAGCACCCTGAGTACTGAGCAATGAGCACCCAGCACCCCGAGCACTGAGCACCAAGCACCCTGAGTACTGAGCACCGAGCACCCCGAGCACTGAGCACCCAGCACCCTGAGTACTGAGCTCCGAGCACCCGGAGCACTGAGCACCCTGAGCACTGAGCACTGAGCACCCAGCACCCTGAGCACTGAGTACCCAGCACCCTGAGCACTGAGGACACAGCACCCTGAGCACTGAGCACCCAGCACCCTGAGCACTGAGCACCCAGCACCCTGAGTACTGAGCACCCAGCACCCCGAGCACTGAGCACCCAGCACCCCGAGTACTGAGCACTGAGCACCCTGAGTACTGAGCACCCAGCACCCTGAGCACTGAGTACCAAGCACCCTGAGCACTGAGCACCCAGCACCCTGAGCACTGAGCACCCAGCACCCTGAGCACTGAGCACCCAGCACCCTGAGTACTGAGCACAAAGCACCCAGCACCCCGAGCACTGAGCACCCAGCACCCTGAGCAATGAGCACCCAGCACCCGAGTACTGAGCACCCAGCACCCTGAGTACTGAGCACCCAGCACCCTGAGTACTGAGCACTCAGCAACTCGTGTACTGAGCACCCAGCACCGTCAGTACTGAGCACCCAGCACCCTGAGCACTGAGCACCCAGCACCCTGAGCACTGAGCACCCAGCACCCTGAGTACTGAGCACCCAGCACCCTGAGCACTGAGCACCCAGCACCCTGAGCACTGAGCACCCAGCACCCTGAGCACTGAGCACCCAGCACCCTGAGTAGTGAGCACCCAACGTACTGAGCACCGAGCACCCCGAGCACTGAGCACCCAGCAACCTGAGTACTGAGCACAAAGCACCCTGAGCACTGAGCACCCAGCACCCTGAGTACTGAGCTCCGAGCACCCAAAGCACTGAGCACCCAGCACCCCGAGCACCGAGCACCCTGAGCACTGAGCACCCAGCACCCTGAGTACTGAGCACCCAGCACCCTGAGCAATGAGCACCCTGAGTACTGAGCAGCCAACACCTTGAGCACTGAGCACCGAGCACACCGAGCACTGAGCACCCAGCACCCGGAGTACTGAGCACCCAGCACCCTGAGTACTAAGCACCGAGCACCCTGAGTACTGAGCACCCAGCACCCTGAGCACTGAACACACAGCACCCTGAGTACTGAGCACCTCGAGCACTGAGCACCCAGCACCCTGAGTACTGAGCACCGAGCACCCTGAGCACTGAACACCCAGCACCCTGAGTACTGAGCACCCAGCACCGCGAGCACTGGGCACATATCACCCCGAGCACTGAGCACCCAGCACCCTGAGTACTGAGCACCCAGCACCCTGAGTACTGAGCACCCAGCACCCTGAGCACTGAGTACCCAGCACCCTGAGCACTGAGCACCCAGCACCCTGAGCACTGAGCACACAGCACCCTGAGCACTGAGCACCCAGCACCCTGAGTACTGAGCACTGAGCACCCAGCACCCCGAGCACTGAGCACCCAGCACCTTGAGTACTGAGCAACGAGCACCCCGAGCACTGAGCACCCAGCACCCTGAGTACTGAGCTCCGAGCACCCCGAGCACTGAGCACCCTGAGCACTGAGCACCGAGCACCCTGAGCACTGAGTACCCAGCACCCTGAGCACTGAGCACACAGCACCCTGAGCACTGAGCACCCAGCACCCTGAGCACTGAGCACCCAGCACCCTGAGTACTGAGCACCCAGCACCCCGAGCACTGAGCACCCAGCACCCCGAGTACTGAGCACTGAGCACCCTGAGTACTGAGCACCCAGCACCCTGAGCACTGAGTACCAAGCAGGCTGAGCACTGAGCACCCAGAACCCTGAGCACTGAGCACCCAGCACCCTGAGCACTGAGCACCCAGCACCCTGAGTACTGAGCACAAAGCACCCAGCACCCCGAGCACTGAGCACCCAGCACCCTGAGCAATGAGCACCCAGCACCCGAGTACTGAGCACCCAGCACCCTGAGTACTGAGCACCCAGCACCCTGAGTACTGAGCACTCAGCAACTCGTGTACTGAGCACCCAGCACCGTCAGTACTGAGCGCCCAGCACCCTGAGCACTGAGCACCCAGCACCCTGAGCACTGAGCACCCAGCACCCTGAGTACTGAGCACCCAGCACCCTGAGCACTGAGCACCCAGCACCCTGAGCACTGAGCACCCAGCACCCTGAGCACTGAGCACCCAGCACCCTGAGTAGTGAGCACCCAACGTACTGAGCACCGAGCACCCCGAGCACTGAGCACCCAGCACCCTGAGTACTGAGCACAAAGCACCCTGAGCACTGAGCACCCAGCACCCTGAGTACTGAGCTCCGAGCACCCCAAGCACTGAGCACCCAGCACCCCGAGCACCGAGCACCCTGAGCACTGAGCACCCAGCACCCTGAGTACTGAGCACCCAGCACCCTGAGCAATGAGCACCCTGAGTACTGAGCACCCAACACCTTGAGCACTGAGCACCGAGCACCCCGAGCACTGAGCACCCAGCACCCGGAGTACTGAGCACCCAGCACCCTGAGTACTAAGCACCGAGCACCCTGAGTACTGAGCACCCAGCACCCTGAGCACTGAACACACAGCACCCTGAGTACTGAGCACCTCGAGCACTGAGCACCCAGCACCCTGAGTATGAGCACCGAGCACCCTGAGCACTGAACACCCAGCACCCTGAGTACTGAGCACCCAGCACCGCGAGCACTGGGCACATATCACCCCGAGCACTGAGCACCCAGCACCCTGAGTACTGAGCACCCAGCACCCTGAGTACTGAGCACCCAGCACCCTGAGCACTGAGTACCCAGCACCCTGAGCACTGAGCACCCAGCACCCTGAGCACTGAGCACACAGCACCCTGAGCACTGAGCACCCAGCACCCTGAGTACTGAGCACTGAGCACCCAGCACCCCGAGCACTGAGCACCCAGCACCTTGAGTACTGAGCAAAGAGCACCCCGAGCATTGAGCACCCAGCACCCTGAGTACTGAGCTCCGAGCACCCCGAGCACTGAGCACCCTGAGCACTGAGCACCGAGCACCCTGAGCACTGAGCACCCAGCACCCTGAGTACTGAGCAGCCAGCACCCTGAGCAATAAGCACCCTGAGTACTGAGCACCCACCACCTTGAGCACTGAGCACCGAGCACCCCGAGCACTGAGCACCCAGCACCCGGAGTACTGAGCACCCAGCACCCTGAGTACTAAGCACCGAGCACCCTGAGAACTGAGCACCCAGCACCCTGAGCACTGAACACACAGCACCCTGAGTACTGAGCACCGAGCACCCCGAGCACTGAGCACCCAGCACTGCGAGCACTGAGCACCCAGCACCCGGAGCACTGAGCACCCAGCCCCCTGAGTACTGAGCACCCAGCACCCTGAGTACTGAGCACCCAGCACCCTGAGCACTGAGTATCCAGCACCCTGAGCACTGAGCACCCAGCACCGTGAGCACTGAGCACATAGCACCCTGAGCACTGAGCACCCAGCACCCTGAGTACTGAGCACTGAGCACCCAGTACCCTGAGCACTGAGTATCCAGCACCCTGAGTACTGAGCACTGAGCACCCAGCACCCCGAGCACTGAGCACCCAGGACCCTGAGCACTGAGCACCCAGCACCCGAGTACTGAGCACCCAGCACCCTGAGTACTGAGCACCCTGCACCCTGAGTACTGAGCACCCAGCACCCCGAGTACTGAGCACCCAGCACCCTGAGTACTGAGCACCCAGCACCCTGAGCACTGAGCACCGAGCACCCCGAGCACTGAGCACACATCACCCGGAGTACTGATCACCCAGCACCCTGAGTACTAAGCACCGAGCACCCTGAGTACTGAGCACCCAGCACCCTGAGCACTGAACACACAGCACCCTGAGTACTGAGCACCTCGAGCACTGAGCACCCAGCACCCTGAGTACTGAGCACCGAGCACCCCGAGCACTGAGCACCCAGCACCGCGAGCACTGAGCACATAGCATCCCGAGCATTGAGCACCCAGCACCCTGAGTACTGAGCACCCAGCACCCTGAGTACTGAGCACCCAGCACCCTGAGCACTGAGTACCCAGCACCCTGAGCACTGAGCACCCAGCATCCTGAGCACTGAGCACACAGCACCCTGAGCACTGAGCACCCAGCACCCTGAGTACTGAGCACTGAGCACCCAGCACCCCGAGCACTGAGCACCAAGCACCCTGAGTACTGAGCACCGAGCACCCCGAGCACTGAGCACCCAGCACCCTGAGTACTGAGCTCCGAGCACCCCGAGCACTGAGCACCCTGAGCACTGAGCACCGAGTACCCTGAGCACTGAGTACCCAGCACCCTGAGCACTGAGCACACAGCACCCTGAGCACTGAGCACCCAGCACCCTGAGCACTGAGCACCCAGCACCCTGAGTACTGAGCACTGAGCACCCAGCACCCCGAGCACTGAGCACCCAGCACCCCGAGTACTGAGCACTCAGCACCCTGAGTTCTGAGCACCCAGCACCCTGAGCACTGAGTACCAAGCACCCTGAGCACTGAGTACCCAGCACCCTGAGTACTGAGCACCCAGCACCCTGAGTACTGAGCACTCAGCACCTCGAGTACTGAGCACCCAGCACCGTCAGTACTGAGCACCCAGCACCCTGAGCACTGAGCACCCAGCACCCTGAGCACTGAGCACCCAGCACCCTGAGTACTGAGCACCCAGCACCCAGAGCACTGAGCACCCAGCACCCTGAGCACTGAGCACCCAGCACCCTGAGCACTGAGCACCCAGCACCCTGAGTAGTGAGCACCCAACGTACTGAGCACCGAGCACCCCGAGCACTGAGCACCCAGCACCCTGAGTACTGAGCACCGAGCACCCTGAGCACTGAGCACCCAGCACCCTGAGTACTGAGCTCCGAGCACCCCAAGCACTGAGCACCCAGCACCCCGAGCACCGAGCACCCTGAGCACTGAGCACCCAGCACCCTGAGTACTGAGCACCCAGCACCCTGAGCAATGAGCACCCTGAGTAATGAGCACCCAGCACCTTGAGCACTGAGCACCGAGCACCCCGAGCACTGAGCACCCAGCACCCGGAGTACTGAGCACCCAGCACCCTGAGTCCTGAGCACCCAGCACCCTGAGTACTGAGCACCCAGCACCCTGAGTACTGAGCACCGAGCACCCTGAGCACTGAACACCCAGCACCCTGAGTACTGAGCACCCAGCACCGCGAGCACTGAGCACATAGCACCCCGAGCCCTGAGCACCCAGCACCCTGAGTACTGAGCACCCAGCACCCTGAGTACTGAGCACCCAGCACCCTGAGCACTGAGTACCCAGCATCCTGAGCACTGAGCACCCAGCAACCTGAGCACTGAGCACACAGCACCCTGAGCACTGAGCACCCAGCACCCTGAGTACTGAGCACTGAGCACCCAGCACCCCGAGCACTGAGCACCCAGCACCTTGAGTACTGAGCAACGAGCACCCCGAGCACTGAGCACCCAGCACCCTGAGTACTGAGCTCCGAGCACCCCGAGCACTGAGCACCCTGAGCACTGAGCACCGAGCACCCTGAGCACTGAGCACCCAGCACCCTGAGTACTGAGGACCCAGCACCCTGAGCAATAAGCACCCTGAGTACTGAGCACCCAGCACCTTGAGCACTGAGCACCGAGCACCCCGAGCACTGAGCACCCAGCACTGCGAGCACTGAGCACCCAGCACCCGGAGCACTGAGCACACAGCACCCTGAGTACTGAGCACCCAGCACCCTGAGTACTGAGCACCCAGCACCCTGAGCACTGAGCACCCAGCACCCTGAGCACTGAGCACACAGCACCCTGAGCACTGAACACCCAGCACCCTGAGTACTGAGCACTGAGCACCCAGCACCCTGAGCACTGAGTATCCAGCACCCTGAGTACTGAGCACTGAGCACCCAGCACCCCGAGCACTGTGCACCCAGCACCCTGAGCACTGAGCACCCAGCACCCGAGTACTGAGCACCCAGCACCCTGAGTACTGAGCACCCTGCACCCTGAGTACTGAGCACCCAGCACCCCGAGTACTGAGCACCCAGCACCCTGAGTACTGAGCACCCTGAGCACTGAGCACATAGCACCCCGAGCACTGAGCACCCAACACCCTGAGTACTGAGCACCGAGCACCCTGAGCACTGAGCACCCAGCACCCTGAGTACTGAGCTCCGAGCACCCCAAGCACTGAGCACCCAGCACCCCGAGCACCGAGCACCCTGAGCACTGAGCACCCAGCACCCTGAGTACTGAGCACCCAGCACCCTGAGCAATGAGCACCCTGAGTACTGAGCACCCAGCACCTTGAGCACTGAGCACCGAGCACCCCGTGCACTGAGCACCCAGCACCCGGAGTACTGAGCACCCAGCACCCTGAGTACTAAGCACCGAGCACCCTGAGTACTGAGCACCCAGCACCCTGAGCACTGAACACACAGCACCCTGAGTACTGAGCACCTCGAGCACTGAGCACCCAGCACCCTGAGTACTGAGCACCGAGCACCCTGAGCACTGAACACCCAGCACCCTGAGTACTGAGCACCCAGCACCGCTAGCACTGAGCACATAGCACCCCGAGCACTGAGCACCCAGCACCCTGAGTACTGAGCACCCTGCACCCTGAGTACTGAGCACCCAGCACCCTTTGCACTGAGTACCCAGCACCCTGAGCACTGAGCACCCAGCACCCTGAGCCCTGAGCACACAGCACCCTGAGCACTGAGCACCCAGCACCCTGAGTACTGAGCACTGAGCACCCAGCATCCTGAGTACTGAGCACACAGCACCCTGAGCACTGAGCACCCAGCACCCTGAGTACTGAGCACTGAGCACCCAGCACCCCGAGCACTGAGCACCAAGCACCCTGAGTACTGAGCACCGAGCACCCCGAGCACTGAGCACCCAGCACCCTGAGTACTGAGCTCCGAGCACCCCGAGCACTGAGCACCCTGAGCACTGAGCACCGAGTACCCTGAGCACTGAGTACCCAGCACCCTGAGCACTGAGCACACAGCACCCTGAGCACTGAGCACCCAGCACCCTGAGCACTGAGCACCCAGCACCCTGAGTACTGAGCACTGAGCACCCAGCACCCCGAGCACTGAGCACCCAGCACCCCGAGTACTGAGCACTGAGCACCCTGAGTTCTGAGCACCCAGCACCCTGAGCACTGAGTACCAAGCACCCTGAGCACTGAGTACCCAGCACCCTGAGTACTGAGCACCCAGCACCCTGAGTACTGAGCACTCAGCACCTCGAGTACTGAGCACCCAGCACCGTCAGTACTGAGCACCCAGCACCCTGAGCACTGAGCACCCAGCACCCTGAGCACTGAGCACCCAGCACCCTGAGTACTGAGCACCCAGCACCCAGAGCACTGAGCACCCAGCACCCTGAGCACTGAGCACCCAGCACCCTGAGCACTGAGCACCCAGCACCCTGAGTAGTGAGCACCCAACGTACTGAGCACCGAGCACCCCGAGCACTGAGCACCCAGCACCCTGAGTACTGAGCACCGAGCACCCTGAGCACTGAGCACCCAGCACCCTGAGCACTGAGCACCCAGCACCCTGAGCACTGAGCACCCAGCACCCTGAGTAGTGAGCACCCAACGTACTGAGCACCGAGCACCCCGAGCACTGAGCACCCAGCACCCTGAGTACTGAGCACCGAGCACCCTGAGCACTGAGCACCCAGCACCCTGAGTACTGAGCTCCGAGCACCCCAAGCACTGAGCACCCAGCACCCCGAGCACCGAGCACCCTGAGCACTGAGCACCCAGCACCCTGAGTACTGAGCACCCAGCACCCTGAGCAATGAGCACCCTGAGTAATGAGCACCCAGCACCTTGAGCACTGAGCACCGAGCACCCCGAGCACTGAGCACCCAGCACCCGGAGTACTGAGCACCCAGCACCCTGAGTACTGAGCACCCAGCACCCTGAGTACTGAGCACCCAGCACCCTGAGTACTGAGCACCGAGCACCCTGAGCACTGAACACCCAGCAACCTGAGTACTGAGCACCCAGCACCGCGAGCACTGAGCACATAGCACCCCGAGCCCTGAGCACCCAGCAGCCTGAGTACTGAGCACCCAGCACCCTGAGTACTGAGCACCCAGCACCCTGAGCACTGAGTACCCAGCATCCTGAGCACTGAGCACCCAGCAACCTGAGCACTGAGCACACAGCACCCTGAGCACTGAGCACCCAGCACCCTGAGTACTGAGCACTGAGCACCCAGCACCCCGAGCACTGAGCACCCAGCACCTTGAGTACTGAGCACCGAGCACCCCGAGCACTGAGCACCCAGCACCCTGAGTACTGAGCTCCGAGCACCCCGAGCACTGAGCACCCTGAGCACTGAGCACCGAGCACCCTGAGCACTGAGCACCCAGCACCCTGAGTACTGAGCACCCAGCACCCTGAGCAATAAGCACCCTGAGTACTGAGCACCCAGCACCTTGAGCACTGAGCACCGAGCACCCCGAGCACTGAGCACCCAGCACCCGGAGTACTGAGCACCCAGCACCCTGAGTACTAAGCACCGAGCACCCTGAGTACTGAGCACCCAGCACCCTGAGCACTGAACACACAGCACCCTGGGTACTGAGCACCGAGCACCCCGAGCACTGAGCACCCAGCACTGCGAGCACTGAGCACCCAGCACCCGGAGCACTGAGCACACAGCACCCTGAGTACTGAGCACCCAGCACCCTGAGTACTGAGCACCCAGCACCCTGAGCACTGAGCACCCAGCACCCTGAGCACTGAGCACACAGCACCCTGAGCACTGAACACCCAGCACCCTGAGTACTGAGCACTGAGCACCCAGCACCCTGAGCACTGAGTATCCAGCACCCTGAGTACTGAGCACTGAGCACCCAGCACCCCGAGCACTGTGCACCCAGCACCCTGAGCACTGAGCACCCAGCACCCGAGTACTGAGCACCCAACACCCTGAGTACTGAGCACCCTGCACCCTGAGTACTGAGCACCCAGCACCCCGAGTACTGAGCACCCAGCACCCTGAGTACTGAGCACCCTGAGCACTGAGCACATAGCACCCCGAGCACTGAGCACCCAACACCCTGAGTACTGAGCACCGAGCACCCTGAGCACTGAGCACCCAGCACCCTGAGTACTGAGCTCCGAGCACCCCAAGCACTGAGCACCCAGCACCCCGAGCACCGAGCACCCTGAGCACTGAGCACCCAGCACCCTGAGTACTGAGCACCCAGCACCCTGAGCAATGAGCACCCTGAGTACTGAGCACCCAGCACCTTGAGCACTGAGCACCGAGCACCCCGTGCACTGAGCACCCAGCACCCGGAGTACTGAGCACCCAGCACCCTGAGTACTAAGCACCGAGCACCCTGAGTACTGAGCACCCAGCACCCTGAGCACTGAACACACAGCACCCTGAGTACTGAGCACCTCGAGCACTGAGCACCCAGCACCCTGAGTACTGAGCACCGAGCACCCTGAGCACTGAACACCCAGCACCCTGAGTACTGAGCACCCAGCACCGCGAGCACTGAGCACATAGCACCCCGAGCACTGAGCACCCAGCACCCTGAGTACTGAGCACCCTGCACCCTGAGTACTGAGCACCCAGCACCCTTTGCACTGAGTACCCAGCACCCTGAGCACTGAGCACCCAGCACCCTGAGCACTGAGCACACAGCACCCTGAGCACTGAGCACCCAGCACCCTGAGTACTGAGCACTGCGCACCCAGCACCCCGAGCACTGAGCACCCAGCACCTTGAGTACTGAGCAACGAGCACCCCGAGCACTGAGCACCCAGCACCCTGAGTACTGAGCTCCGAGCACCCCGAGCACTGAGCACCCTGAGCACTGAGCACCGAGCACCCTGAGCACTGAGCACCCAGCACCCTGAGTACTGAGCACCCAGCACCCTGAGCAATAAGCACCCTGAGTACTGAGCACCCAGCACCTTGAGCACTGAGCACCGAGCACCCCGAGCACTGAGCACCCAGCACCCGGAGTACTGATCACCCAGCACCCTGAGTACTAAGCACCGAGCACCCTGAGTACTGAGCACCCAGCACCCTGAGCACTGAACACACAGCACCCTGAGTACTGAGTACCCAACACCCCGAGCACTGAGCACCCAGCACTGCGAGCACTGAGCACCCAGCACCCCGAGTACTGAGCACCCAGCACCCTGAGCACTGAGCACCCAGCACACTGAGTACTGAGCACCCAGCACCCTGAGTACTGAGTACCCAGCACCCTGAGCACTGAGTACCCAGCACCCTGAGCACTGAGCACCCAGCACCCTGAGCACTGAGCACACAGCACCCTGAGCACTGAGCACCCAGCACCCTGAGTACTGAGCACTGAGCACCCAGCACCCTGAGCACTGAGTATCCAGCACCCTGAGTACTGAGCACTGAGCACCCAACACCCCGAGCACTGAGCACCCAGCACCCTGAGCACTGAGCACCCAGCACCCGAGTACTGAGCACCCAGCACCCTGAGTACTGAGCACCCTGCACCCTGAGTACTGAGCACCCAGCACCCGAGTACTGAGCACCCAGCACCCTGAGTACTGAGCACCCTGAGCACTGAGCACATAGCACCCCGAGCACTGAGCACCCAGCACCCTGAGTACTGAGCACCCAGCACCCTGAGCACTGAGCACCCAGCACCCTGAGCTCTGAGCACCCAGCACCATGAGCACTGAGCAAACAGCACCCTGAGCACTGAGCACCCAGCACCCGAGTACTGAGCACCCAGCACCCTGAGTACTGAGCACCCAGCACCCTGAGTACTGAGCACCCAGCACCCCGAGTACTGAGCACCCAGCACCCTGAGTACTGAGCACCCAGCGGCCCGAGCACTGAGCACCCAGCACCCCGAGCACTGAGCACTGAGCACCCTGAGCACTGAGCACCCAGCACCCCGAGTACTGAGCAGTGAACATCCAGAGCACTGAGCACCCAGCACCCTGAGCAATGAGCACCCTGAGTACTGAGCACCCAGCACCTTGAGCACTGAGCACCGAGCACCCCGAGCACTGAGCACCCAGCACCCGGAGTACTGAGCACCCAGCACCCTGAGTACTAAGCACCGAGCACCCTGAGTACTGAGCACCCAGCACCCTGAGCATTGAACACACAGCAAGCTGAGTACTGAGCACCTCGAGCACTGAGCACCCAGCACCCTGAGTACTGAGCACCGAGCACCCTGAGCACTGAGCACCCAGCACCCTGAGTACTGAGCACCCAGCACCGCGAGCACTGAGCACATAGCACCCCGAGCACTGAGCACCAAGCACCCTGAGTACTGAGCACCCAGCACCCTGAGTACTGAGCACCCAGCACCCTGAGCACTGAGTACCCAGCACCCTGAGCACTGAGCACCCAGCACCCTGAGCAATGAGCAAAGAGCACCCTGAGCACTGAGCACCCAGCACCCTGAGTACTGAGCACTGAGCACCCAGCACCCCGAGCACTGAGCACCCAGCACCTTGAGTACTGAGCACCGAGCACCCCGAGCACTGAGCACCCAGCACCCTGAGTACTGAGCTCTGAGCACCCCGAGCAATGAGCACCCTGAGCACTGAGTACCGAGCACCCTGAGCACTGAGCACCCAGCACCCTGAGTACTGAGCACCCAGCAACCTGAGCAATAAGCACCCTGAGTACTGAGCACCCAGCATCTTGAGCACTGAGCACCGAGCACCCCGAGCACTGAGCACCCAGCACCTGGAGTACTGAGCACCCAGCACCCTGAGTACTAAGCACCAAGCACCCTGAGTACTCAGCACCCAGCACCCTGAGCACTGAACACACAGCACCCTGAGTACTGAGCACCTCGGGCACTGAGCACCTTGCACCCTGAGTACTGAGCACCGAGCACCCCGAGCACTGAGCACCCAGCACCGCGAGCACTGAGCACCCAGCACCCCGAGCACTGAGCACCCAGCACCCTGAGTACTGAGCACCCAGCACCCTGAGTACTGAGCACCCAGCACCCTGAGCACTGAGTACCCAGCACCCTGAGCACTGAGCACCCAGCACCCTGAGCACTGAGCACCCAGCACCCTGAGCACTGAGCACCCAGCACCCTGAGTACTGAGCACTGAGCACCCAGCACCCTGAGCACTGAGCACGCAGCACCCTGAGTACTGAGCACTGAGCACCCAGCACCCCGAGCACTGAGCACCCAGCACCCTGAGCACTGAGCACCCAGCACCCGAGTACTGAGCACCCAGCACCCTGAGTACTGAGCACCCTGCACCCTGAGTACTGAGTACCCAGCACCCCGAGTACTGAGCACCCAGCACCCTGAGTACTGAGCACCCAGCACCCTGAGCACTGAGCACATAGCACCCCGAGCACGGAGCACCCAGCACCCTGAGTACTGAGCACCCAGCACCCTGAGCACTGAGCACCCAGCACCCTGAGCACTGAGCACCCAGCACCCTGAGCACTGAGCACCCAGCACCCTGAGTAGTCTGCACCCAAAGTACTGAGCACCGAGCACCCCGAGCACTGAGCACCTGGCACCCTGAGTACTGAGCACCGATCACCCCGAGCACTGAGCACACAGCACCCTGAGTACTGAGCTCCGAGCACCCTGAGAACTGAACACCCAGCACCCTGAGCACTGAGCACTGAGCACCCTGAGCACTGAGTACTGAGCACTGAGCACCCTGAACACTGAGCACCCAGCACCCCGAGTACTGAGCACCCAGCACCCCGAGCACTGAGCACCCAGCGCCCCGATCACTGAGCACCCAGCACCCCGAGAACTGAGCACTGAGCACCCTGAGCACTGAGCACCCAGCACCCCGAGTACTGAGCACTGAGCACCCTGAGCACTGAGCACCCAGCACCCCGAATACTGAGCACTGAGCACCCTGAGTACTGAGCACCCAGCACCCTGAGCACTGAGTACCCAGCACCTGAGCACTGAGCACCCAGCACCCTGAGCACTTAGCACCCAGCACCCTGAGCACTGAGCACCCAGCACCCTGAGGACTGAGCACTGAGCACCCAGCACCCCGAGCACTGAGCACCCAGCACCCTGAGGACTGAGCACTGAGCACCCAGCACCCCGAGCACTGAGCACCCAGCACTCTGAGCACTGAGCACCCAGCACCCCGAGAATGAGCAGCCAGGTCCCTGAGTACTGAGCACCCAGCACCCTGAGTACTGAGCACCCAGGACCCCGAGCACTGAGCACCCTGAGTACTGAGCACCCAGCACCCTGAGTACTGAGCACCGAGCTCCCCGAGCAGTGAGCACCCTGAGTACTGAGCACTAAGCACCCAGAGCACTGAGCACCCAGCACCCTGATCACTGAGCACCCAGCACCCTGAGCACTGAGCACCCAGCACCCCGAGCACTGAGCACCGTGCACCCCGATCACTGAGCACCCAGCACCCCGAGTACTGAGCACCCAGCACCCCGAGCACTGAGCACCCAGCGCCCCGAGTTCTGAGCACCCAGCACTCCGAGCACTGAGCACTGAGCACCCTGAGCACTGAGCACCCAGCACCCCGAGTACTGAGCACTGAGCACCCTGAGTACTGAGCACCAAGCACCCCAAGTACTGAGCACTGAGCACCCTGAGTACTGAGCACCCAGCACCCTGAGCACTGAGTACCCAGCACCCTGAGTACTGAGCACTGAGAACCCTGAGTACTGAGCACCGAGCACCCTGAGTACTGAGCACCCAGCACCCTGATCACTGAGCACAGAGCATCCCGAGGACTGAGCACCCAGCACACTGAGCACTGTGCACCCAACACCTTGAGAACTGAGCACCGAGCACCCCGAGCACTGAGCACCCAGCACCCTGAGTACTGAGCACCCAGCACCCTGAGCACTGAGCACCCAGCACCCTGAGCACTGAGCACCCAGCACCCCGAGCACTGATCACCCAGCACCCTGAGTACTGAGCACCCAGCACCCTGAGCACTGAGCACCCAGCACCCTGAGTACTGAGCACCCAGCACCCTGAGTACTGAGCAACCAGCACCCTGAGCACTGAGCACTGAGCACCCAGCACCCTGGGCACTGAGCACCCAGCACCCCGAGCACTGAGCACTAGGTACCCCGAGCACTGAGCACCCAGCATCCTGAGCACTGAGCACCCAGCACCCTGAGCACTGAGCACCCAGCACCCTGAGTACTGAGCACCCAGCACCCTGAGCACTGAGTACCCAGCACCCTGAGCACTGAGCACCCAGCACCCTGAGCACTGAGCACGCAGCACAATGAGCACTGAGCACCCAGCACCCTGAGTACTGAGCACTGAGCACCCAGCACCCCGAGCACTGAGCACCCAGCACACAGAGTACTGAGCACTGAGCACCCAGCACCCCGAGCACTGAGCACCCAGCACCCTTAGCACTGAGCACCCAGCACCCGAGTACTGAGCACCCAGCACCCTGAGTACTGAGCACCCAGCACCCTGAGTACTGAGCACCCAGCACCCCGAGTACTGAGCACCCAGCACCCTGAGTACTGAGCACCCAGCACCTTGAGCACTGAGCACCCAGCACCCCGAGCACTGAGCACCCAGCACCCTGAGTACTGAGCACCCAGCACCCTGAGCACTGAGCACCCAGCACCCTGAGCACTGAGCACCCAGCACCCTGAGCACTGAGCACCCAGCACCCTGAGTAGTGAGCACCCAACGTACTGAGCACCCAGCACCCTGAGCACTGAGCACCCAGCACCCTGAGTAGTGAGCACCCAACGTACTGAGCACCGATCACCCCGAGCACTGAGCATCCAGCACCCTGAGTACTGAGCACCGAGCACCCTGAGCACTGAGCACCCAGCACCCTGAGTACTGAGCTCCGAGCACCCCGAGCACTGAGCACCCAGCACCCCGAGCACCGAGCACCCTGAGCACCGAGCACCCAGCACCCTGAGTACTGAGCACCATGCACCCTGAGCAATGAGCACCCTGAGTACTGAGCACCCAGCACCTTGAGCACTGAGCACCGAGCACCCCGAGCACTGAGCACCCAGCACCCGGAGTACTGATCACCCAGCACCCTGAGTACTAAGCACCGAGCACCCTGAGTACTGAGCACCCAGCACCCTGAGCACTGAACACACAGCACCCTGAGTACTGAGCACCTCGAGCACTGAGCACCCAGCACCCTGAGTACTGAGCACCGAGCACGCCGAGCACTGAGCACCCAGCACCGCGAGCACTGAGCACCCAGCACCCTGAGTACTGAGCACTGAGCACCCAGCACCCTGAGTACTGAGCACCGAGCACCCCGAGCACTGAGCACCCAGCACCCTGAGCACTGAGCACCGAGCACCCTGAGCACTGAGTACCCAGCACCCTGAGCACTGAGCACCCAGCACCCTGAGCACTGAGCACCCAGCACCCTGAGTACTGAGCACTGAGCACCCAGCACCCCGAGCACTGAGCACCCAGCACCCCGAGTACTGAGCAATGAGCACCCTGAGTACTGAGCACCCAGCACCCTGAGCACTGAGCACCCAGCACCCTGAGCACTGAGCACCCAGCACCCTGAGTACTGAGCACTAAGCACCCAGCACCCCGAGCACTGAGCACCCAGCACCCTGAGCACTGAGCACCCAGCACCTGAGTACTGAGCACCCAGCACCCTGAGTACTGAGCACCCAGCACCCTGAGTACTGAGCACCCAGCAACTCGAGTACTGGGCACCCAGCACCGTGAGTACTGAGCACCCAGCACCCTGAGCACTGAGCACCCAGCACCCCGAGCACTGAGCACCCAGCACCATGAGTACTGAGCACCCAGCACCCTGAGTACTGAGCACTGAGCACCCAGCACCCTGAGCACTGAGCACCAAGCACCCTGAGTACTGAGCACTGAGCACCCAGGACCCCGAGCACTGAGCACCAAGCACCCTGAGCACTGAGCACCCAGCACCCGAGTACTGAGCACCCAGCACCCTGAGTACTGAGCACCCTGCACCCTGAGTACTGAGCACCCAGCACCCCGAGTACTGAGCACCCAGCACCCTGAGTACTGAGCACCCAGCACCCTGAGCACTGAGCACATAGCACCCCGAGCACGGAGCACCCAGCACCCTGAGTACTGAGCACCGATCACCCCGAGCACTGAGCACACAGCACCCTGAGTACTGAGCTCCGAGCACCCCGAGAACTGAACACCCAGCACCCTGAGCACTGAGCACTGAGCACCCTGAGCACTGAGTACTGAGCACTGAGCACCCTGAACACTGAGCACCCAGCACCCCGAGTACTGAGCACCCAGCACCCCGAGCACTGAGCACCCAGCGCCCCGATCACTGAGCACCCAGCACCCCGAGAACTGAGCACTGAGCACCCTGAGCACTGAGCACCCAGCACCCCGAGTACTGAGCACTGAGCACCCTGAGCACTGAGCACCCAGCACCCCGAATACTGAGCACTGAGCACCCTGAGTACTGAGCACCCAGCACCCTGAGCACTGAGTACCCAGCACCTGAGCACTGAGCACCCAGCACCCTGAGCACTTAGCACCCAGCACCCTGAGCACTGAGCACCCAGCACCCTGAGGACTGAGCACTGAGCACCCAGCACCCCGAGCACTGAGCACCCAGTACCCTGAGTACTGAGCACTGAGCACCCAGCACCCCGAGCACTGAGCACCCAGCACTCCGAGCACTGAGCACCCAGCACCCCGAGAATGAGCAGCCAGGTCCCTGAGTACTGAGCACCCAGCACCCTGAGTACTGAGCACCCAGCACCCCGAGCACTGAGCACCCTGAGTACTGAGCACCCAGCACCCTGAGTACTGAGCACTACGCACCCAGAGCACTGAGCACCCAGCATCCCGAGCACGGAGCACCCAGGACCCCGAGCACTGAGTACTGAGCACCCAGCACCCTGAGTACTGAGCACCGAGCTCCCCGAGCAGTGAGCACCCTGAGTACTGAGCACTAATCACCCAGAGCACTGAGCACCCAGCACCCCGATCACTGAGCACCCAGCACCCTGAGCACTGAGCACCCAGCACCCCGAGCACTGAGCACCCTGCACCCCGATCACTGAGCACCCAGCACCCCGAGTACTGAGCACACAGCACCCCGAGCACTGAGCACCCAGCGCCCCGAGCACTGAGCACCCAGCACTCCGAGCACTGAGCACTGAGCACCCTGAGCACTGAGCACCCAGCACCCCGAGTACTGAGCACTGAGCACCCTGAGTACTGAGCACCCAGCACCCTGAGTACTGAGCACCGAGCACCCCGAGCACTGAGCACCCAGCACCGCGAGCACTGAGAACCCAGCACCCTGAGTACTGAGCACTGAGCACCCAGCACCCTGAGTACTGAGCACCGAGCACCCCGAGCACTGAGCACCCAGCACCGCGAGCACTGAGCACCCTGCACCCTGAGCACTGAGCACCGAGCACCCTGAGCACTGAGTACCCAGCACCCTGAGCACTGAGCACCCAGCACCCTGAGCACTGAGCACCCAGCACCCTGAGTACTGAGCACTGAGCACCCAGCACCCCGAGCACTGAGCACCCAGCACCCCGAGTACTGAGCACTGAGCACCCTGAGTACTGAGCACCCAGCACCCTGACCACTGAGCACCCAGCACCCTGAGCACTGAGCACCCAGCACCCTGAGTACTGAGCACTGAGCACCCAGCACCCCGAGCACTGAGCACCCAGCACCCTGAGCACTGAGCACCCAGCACCAGAGTACTGAGCACCCAGCACCCTGAGTACTGAGCACCCAGCACCCTGAGTACTGAGCACCCAGCACCTCGAGTACTGAGCACCCAGCACCGTGAGTACTGAGCACCCAGCACCCTGAGCACTGAGCACCCAGCACCCCGAGCACTGAGCACCCAGCACCCTGAGTACTGAGCACCCAGCACCCTGAGCACTGAGCACCCAGCACCCTGAGCACTGAGCACCCAGCACCCTGAGCACTGAGCACCCAGCACCCTGAGTAGTCTGCACCCAACGTACTGAGCACCGAGCACCCCGAGCACTGAGCACCTGGCACCCTGAGTACTGAGCACCGATCACCCCGAGCACTGAGCACACAGCACCCTGATTATTGAGCTCCGAGCACCCCGAGAACTGAACACCCAGCACCCTGAGCACTGACCACTGAGCACCCTGAGCACTGAGTACTGAGCACTGAGCACCCTGAACACTGAGCACCCAGCACCCCGAGTACTGAGCACCCAGCACCCCGAGCACTGAGCACCCAGCGCCCCGATCACTGAGCACCCAGCACCCCGAGAACTGAGCACTGAGCACCCTGAGCACTGAGCACCCAGCACCCCGAGTACTGAGCACTGAGCACCCTGAGCACTGAGCACCCAGCACCCCGAATACTGAGCACTGAGCACCCTGAGTACTGAGCACCCAGCAACCTGAGCACTGAGTACCCAGCACCTGAGCACTGAGCACCCAGCACCCTGAGCACTTAGCACCCAGCACCCTGAGCACTGAGCACCCAGCACCCTGAGGACTGAGCACTGAGCACCCAGCACCCCGAGCACTGAGCACCCAGCACCCTGAGTACTGAGCACTGAGCACCCAGCACCCCGAGCACTGAGCACCCAGCACTCCGAGCACTGAGCACCCAGCACCCCGAGAATGAGCAGCCAGGTCCCTGAGTACTGAGCACCCAGCACCCTGAGTACTGAGCACCCAGCACCCCGAGCACTGAGCACCCTGAGTACTGAGCACCCAGCAACCTGAGTACTGAGCACTACGCACCCAGAGCACTGAGCACCCAGCATCCTGAGCACGGAGCACCCAGGACCCCGAGCACTGAGTACTGAGCACCCAGCACCCTGAGTACTGAGCACCGAGCTCTCCGAGCAGTGAGCACCCTGAGTACTGAGCACTAAGCACCCAGAGCACTGAGCACCCAGCACCCCGATCACTGAGCACCCAGCACCCTGAGCACTGAGCACCCAGCACCCCGAGCACTGAGCACCCTGCACCCCGATCACTGAGCACCCAGCACCCCGAGTACTGAGCACCCAGCACCCCGAGCACTGAGCACCCAGCGCCCCGAGCACTGAGCACCCAGCACTCCGAGCACTGAGCACTGAGCACCCTGAGCACTGAGCACCCAGCACCCCGAGTACTGAGCACTGAGCACCCTGAGTACTGAGCACCAAGCACCCCAAGTACTGAGCACTGAGCACCCTGAGTACTGAGCACCCAGCACCCTGAGCACTGAGTACCCAGCACCCTGAGTACTGAGCACTGAGAACCCTGACTACTGAGCACCGAGCACCCTGAGTACTGAGCACCCAGCACCCTGATCACTGAGCACAGAGCATCCCGAGGACTGAGCACCCAGCACACTGAGCACTGTGCACCCAACACCTTGAGTACTGAGCACCGAGCACCCCGAGCACTGAGCACCCAGCACCCTGAGTACTGAGCACCCAGCACCCTGAGCACTGAGCACCCAGCACCCTGAGCACTGAGCACCCAGCACCCCGAGCACTGATCACCCAGCACCCTGAGTACTGAGCACCCAGCACCCTGAGCACTGAGCACCCAGCACCCTGAGTACTGAGCACCCAGCACCCTGAGTACTGAGCAACCAGCACCCTGAGCACTGAGCACTGAGCACCCAGCACCCTGGGCACTGAGCACTGAGCACCCAGCACCCCGAGCACTGAGCACTAGGTACCCCGAGCACTGAGCACCCAGCATCCTGAGCACTGAGCACCCAGCACCCTGAGCACTGAGCACCCAGCACCCTGAGTACTGAGCACCCAGCACCCTGAGCACTGAGTACCCAGCACCCTGAGCACTGAGCACCCAGCACCCTGAGCACTGAGCACCCAGCACAATGAGCAATGAGCACCCAGCACCCTGAGTACTGAGCACTGAGCACCCAGCACCCCGAGCACTGAGCACCCAGCACACTGAGTACTGAGCACTGAGCACCCAGCACCCCGAGCACTGAGCACCAAGCACCCTTAGCACTGAGCACCCAGCACCCGAGTACTGAGCACCCAGCACCCTGAGTACTGAGCACCCAGCACCCTGAGTACTGAGCACCCAGCACCCCGAGTACTGAGCACCCAGCACCCTGAGTACTGAGCACCCAGCACCTTGAGCACTGAGCACCCAGCACCCCGAGCACTGAGCACCCAGCACCCTGAGTACTGAGAACCCAGCACCCTGAGCACTGAGCACCCAGCACCCTGAGCACTGAGCACCCAGCACCCTGAGCACTGAGCACCCAGCACCCTGAGTAGTGAGCACCCAACGTACTGAGCACCCAGCACCCTGAGCACTGAGCACCCAGCACCCTGAGTAGTGAGCACCCAACGTACTGAGCACCGATCACCCCGAGCACTGAGCATCCAGCACCCTGAGTACTGAGCACCGAGCACCCTGAGCACTGAGCACCCAGCACCCTGAGTACTGAGCTCCGAGCACCCCGAGCACTGAGCACCCAGCACCCCGAGCACCGAGCACCCTGAGCACCGAGCACCCAGCACCCTGAGTACTGAGCACCATGCACGCTGAGCAATGAGCACCCTGAGTACTGAGCACCCAGCACCTTGAGCACTGAGCACCGAGCACCCCGAGCACTGAGCACCCAGCACCCGGAGTACTGATCACCCAGCACCCTGAGTACTAAGCACCGAGCACCCTGAGTACTGAGCACCCAGCACCCTGAGCACTGAACACACAGCACCCTGAGTACTGAGCACCTCGAGCACTGAGCACCCAGCACCCTGAGTACTGAGCACCGAGCACCCCGAGCACTGAGCACCCAGCACCGCGAGCACTGAGCACCCAGCACCCTGAGTACTGAGCACTGAGCACCCAGCACCCTGAGTACTGAGCACCGAGCACCCCGAGCACTGAGCACACAGCACCGCGAGCACTGAGCACCCAGCACCCTGAGCACTGAGCACCGAGCAGCCTGAGCACTGAGTACCCAGCACCCTGAGCACTGAGCACCCAGCACCCTGAGCACTGAGCACCCAGCACCCTGAGTACTGAGCACTGAGCACCCAGCACCCCGAGCACTGAGCACCCAGCACCCCGAGTACTGAGCACTGAGCACCCTGAGTACTGAGCACCCAGCACCCTGAGCACTGAGCACCCAGCACCCTGAGCACTGAGCACCCAGCACCCTGAGTACTGAGCACTAAGCACCCAGCACCCCGAGCACAAAGCACCCAGCACCCTGAGCACTGAGCACCCAGCACCCGAGTACTGAGCACCCAGCACCCTGAGTACTGAGCACCCAGCACCCTGAGTACTGAGCACCCAGCACCTCGAGTACTGAGCACCCAGCACCGTGAGTACTGAGCACCCAGCACCCTGAGCACTGAGCACCCAGCACCCCGAGCACTGAGCACCCAGCACCCTGAGTACTGAGCACCCAGCACCCTGAGCACTGAGCACACAGCACCCTGAGCACTGAGCACCCAGCACCCAGAGTACTGAGCACTGAGCACCCAGCACCCTGAGCACTGAGCACCCAGCACCCTGAGTACTGAGCACTGAGCACCCAGCACCTCGAGCACTGAGCACCGAGCACCCTGAGCACTGAGCACCCAGCACCCGAGTACTGAGCACCCAGCACCCTGAGTACTGAGCACCCTGCACCCTGAGTACTGAGCACCCAGCACCCTGAGTACTGAGCACCCAGCACCCTGAGCACTGAGCACATAGCACCCCGAGCATGGAGCACCCAGCACCCTGAGTACTGAGCACCCAGCACCCTGAGCACTGAGCACCCAGCACCCTGAGCACTGAGCACCCAGCACCCTGAGTAGTGAGCACCCAACGTACTGAGCACCGAGCACCCCGAGCACTGAGCACCTGGCACCCTGAGTACTGAGCACCGATCACCCCGAGCACTGAGCACACAGCACCCTGAGTACTGAGCTCCGAGCACCCCGAGAACTGAGCACCCAGCGCCCCGAGCACTGAACACCCAGCACCCTGAGCACTGAGCACTGAGCACCCTGAGCAGTGAGTACTGATCACTGAGCACCCTGAACACTGAGCACCCAGCACCCCGAGCACTGAGCACCCAGCGCCCCGAGCACTGAGCACCCAGCACCCCGAGAACTGAGCACTGAGCACCCTGAGCACTGAGCACCCAGCACCCCGAGTACTGAGCACTGAGCACCCTGAGCACTGAGCACCCAGCACCCCGAATACTGAGCACTGAGCACCCTCAGTACTGAGCACCCAGCACCCTGAGCACTGAGTACCCAGCACCCTGAGCACTGAGCACCCAGCACCCTGAGCACTGAGCACCCAGCACCCTGAGCACTGAGCACCCAGCACCCTGAGTACTGAGCACTGAGTACCCAGCACCCCGAGCACTGAGCACCCAGCACCCTGAGTACTGAGCACTGAGCACCCAGCACCCCAAGCACTGAGCACCCAGCACTCCGAGCACTGAGAAGCCAGCACCCCGAGAATGAGCAGCCAGGACCCTGAGTACTGAGCACCCAGCACCCTGAGTACTGAGCACCCAGCACCCCGAGCACTGAGCACCCTGAGTACTGAGCACCCAGCACCCTGAGTACTGAGCACTAAGCACCCAGAGCACTGAGCACCCAGCATCCCGAGAACGGAGCACCCAGGACCCCGAGCACTGAGTACTGAGCACCCAGCACCCTGAGTACTGAGCACCGAGCTCCCCGAGCAGTGAGCACCCTGAGTACTGAGCAATAAGCACCCAGAGCACTGAGCACCCAGCACCCCGATCACTGAGCACCCAGCACCCTGAGCACTGAGCACCCAGCACCCCGAGCACTGAGCACCCTGCACCCCGATCACTGAGCACCGAGCACCCTGAGCACTGAGCACCCAGCACCCTGAGTACTGAGCACCCAGCACCGCGAGCACTGAGCACATAGCACCCCGAGCACTGAGCACCAAGCACCCTGAGTACTGAGCACCCAGCACCCTGAGTACTGAGCACCCAGCACCCTGAGCACTGAGTACCCAGCACCCTGAGCACTGAGCACCCAGCACCCTGAGCAATGAGCAAAGAGCACCCTGAGCACTGAGCACTGAGCACCCTGAGTACTGAGCACTGAGCACCCAGCACCCCGAGCACTGAGCACCCAGCACCTTGAGTACTGAGCACCGAGCACCCCGAGCACTGAGCACCCAGCACCCTGAGTACTGAGCTCCGAGCACCCCGAGCACTGAGCCCCCTGAGCACTGAGCACCGAGCACCCTGAGCACTGAGCACCCAGCACTCTGAGTACTGAGCACCCAGCAACCTGAGCAATAAGCACCCTGAGTACTGAGCACCCAGCATCTTGAGCACTGAGCACCGAGCACCCCGAGCACTGAGCACCCAGCACCCGGAGTACTGAGCACCCAGCACCCTGAGTACTAAGCACCAAGCACCCTGAGTACTGAGCACCCAGCACCCTGAGCACTGAACACACAGCACCCTGAGTACTGAGCACCTCGGGCACTGAGCACCCTGCACCCTGAGTACTGAGCACCGAGCACCCCGAGCACTGAGCACCCAGCACCGCGAGCACTGAGCACCCAGCACCCCGAGCACTGAGCACCCAGCACCCTGAGTACTGAGCACCCAGCACCCTGAGTACTGAGCACCCAGCACCCTGAGCACTGAGTACCCAGCACCCTGAGCACTGAGCACCCAGCACCCTGAGCACTGAGCACACAGCACCCTGAGCACTGAGCACCCAGCACCCTGAGGACTGAGCACTGAGCACCCAGCAACCCGAGCACTGAGCACCCAGCACCCTGAGTACTGAGCACTGAGCACCCAGCACCCCGAGCACTGAGCACCCAGCACTCCGAGCACTGAGCACCCAGCACCCCGAGAATGAGCAGCCAGGTCCCTGAGTACTGAGCACCCAGCACCCTGAGTACTGAGGACCCAGCACCCCGAGCACTGAGCACCCTGAGTACTGAGCACCCAGCACCCTGAGTACTGAGCACTACGCACGGAGAGCACTGAGCACACAGCATCCCGAGCACGGAGCACCCAGGACCCCGAGCACTGAGTACTGAGCACCCAGCACCCTGAGTACTGAGCACCGAGCTCCCCGAGCAGTGAGCACCCTGAGTACTGAGCACTAAGCACCCAGAGCACTGAGCACCCAGCACCCCGATCACTGAGCACCCAGCACCCTGAGCACTGAGCACCCAGCACCCCGAGCACTGAGCACCCTGCACCCCGATCACTGAGCACCCAGCACCCCGAGTACTGAGCACCCAGCACCAGGAGCACTGAGCACCCAGCGCCCCGAGCACTGAGCACCCAGCACTCCGAGCACTGAGCACTGAGCACCCTGAGCACTGAGCACCCAGCACCCCGAGTACTGAGCACTGAGCACCCTGAGTACTGAGCACCAAGCACCCCAAGTACTGAGCACTGAGCACCCTGAGTACTGAGCACCCAGCACCCTGAGCACTGAGTACCCAGCACCCTGAGTACTGAGCACTGAGAACCCTGAGTACTGAGCACCGAGCACCCTGAGTACTGAGCACCCAGCACCCTGATCACTGAGCACAGAGCATCCCGAGGACTGAGCACCCAGCACACTGAGCACTGTGCACCCAACACCTTGAGTACTGAGCACCGAGCACCCCGAGCACTGTGCACCCAGCACCCTGAGTACTGAGCACCCAGCACCCTGAGCACTGAGCACCCAGCACCCTGAGCACTGAGCACCCAGCACCCCGAGCACTGATCACCCAGCACCCTGAGTAGTGAGCACCCAGCACCCTGAGCACTGAGCACCCAGCACGCTGAGTACTGAGCACCCAGCACCCTGAGTACTGAGCAACCAGCACCCTGAGCACTGAGCACTGAGCACCCAGCACCCTGGGCACTGAGCACTGAGCACCCAGCACCCCGAGCACTGAGCACTAGGTACCCCGAGCACTGAGCACCCAGCATCCTGAGCACTGAGCACCCAGCACCCTGAGCACTGAGCACCCAGCACCCTGAGTACTGAGCACCCAGCACCCTGAGCACTGAGTACCCAGCACCCTGAGCACTGAGCACCCAGCACCCTGAGCACTGAGCACCCAGCACAATGAGCACTGAGCACCCAGCACCCTGAGTACTGAGCACTGAGCACCCAGCACCCCGAGCACTGAGCACCCAGCACACTGAGTACTGAGCACTGAGCACCCAGCACCCCGAGCACTGAGCACCCAGCACCCTTAGCACTGAGCACCCAGCACCCGAGTACTGAGCACCCAGCACCCTGAGTACTGAGCACCCAGCACCCTGAGTACTGAGCACCCAGCACCCCGAGTACTGAGCACCCAGCACCCTGAGTACTGAGCACCCAGCACCTTGAGCACTGAGCACCCAGCACCCCGAGCACTGAGCACCCAGCACCCTGAGTACTGAGCACCCAGCACCCTGAGCACTGAGCACCCAGCACCCTGAGCACTGAGCACCCAGCACCCTGAGCACTGAGCACCCAGCACCCTGAGCACTGAGCACCCAGCACCCTGAGCACTGAGCACCCAGCACCCTGAGTAGTGAGCACCCAACGTACTGAGCACCGAGCACCCCGAGCACTGAGCACCCAGCACCCTGAGTACTGAGCACAAAGCACCCTGAGCACTGAGCACCCAGCACCCTGAGTACTGAGCTCCGAGCACCCCAAGCACTGAGCACCCAGCACCCCGAGCACCGAGCACCCTGAGCACTGAGCACCCAGCACCCTGAGTACTGAGCACCCAGCACCCTGAGCACTGAGCACACAGCACCCTGAGCACTGAGCACCCAGCACCCTGAGTACTGAGCACTGAGCACCCAGCACCCCGAGCACTGAGCACCAAGCACCCTGAGTACTGAGCACCGAGCACCCCGAGCACTGAGCACCCAGCACCCTGAGTAATGAGCTCCGAGCAGACCGAGCACTGAGCAACCTGAGCACTGAGCACTGAGCACCCAGCACCCTGAGCACTGAGTAACCAGCACCCTGAGCACTGAGGACACAGCACCCTGAGCACTGAGCACCCAGCACCCTGAGCACTGAGCACCCAGCACCCTGAGTACTGAGCACCCAGCACCCCGAGCACTGAGCACCCAGCACCCCGAGTACTGAGCACTGAGCACCCTGAGTACTGAGCACCCAGCACCCTGAGCACTGAGTACCAAGCACCCTGAGCACTGAGCACCCAGCACCCTGAGCACTGAGCACCCAGCACCCTGAGCACTGAGCACCCAGCACACTGAGTACTGAGCACAAAGCACCCAGCACCCCGAGCACTGAGCACCCAGCACCCTGAGCAATGAGCACCCAGCACCCGAGTACTGAGCACCCAGCACCCTGAGTACTGAGCACCCAGCACCCTGAGTACTGAGCACCCAGCACCCCGAGTACTGAGCACCCAGCACCCTGAGTACTGAGCACTCAGCACCTTGAGCACTGAGCACCCAGCACCCTGAGTACTGAGCACCTAGCACCCCGAGCACTGAGCACCCAGCACCCTGAGTACTGAGCACCCAGCACCCTGAGCACTGAGCACCGAGCACCCTGAGCACTGAGGACCCAGCACCCTGAGGACTGAGCACCCAGCACCCCGAGCACTGAGCACACAGCACCCTGAGCACTGAGCTCCCTGAGTACTGAGCACTGAGCACCCTGAGTACTGAGCACTGAGCACCCTGAGTACTGAGCACCCAGCACCCTGAGTAATGAGCACCCAGCACCTCGAGCACTGAGTACCCAGCACCCTGAGCACCGAGTACCCAGCACCCTGAGCACTGAGCAACCAGCACCCTGAGCACTGAGCACCCAGCACCCGGAGCACTGAGCACCCAGCACCCTGAGTACTGAGCACTGAGCACCCAGCACCCCGAGCACTGAGCACCGAGCACCCTGAGTACTGAGCACTGAGCACCCAGCACCCCGAGCACTGAGCACCCAGCACCCTGAGCACTGAGCACCCAGCACCCGAGTACTGATCACCCAGCACCCTGAGTACTGAGCACCCAGCACCCTGAGTACTGAGCACCCAGCACCCCGAGTACTGAGCACCCAGCACCCTGAGCACTGAGCACCCAGCACCCTGAGTACTGAGCACTGAGCACCCAGCACCCTGAGCACTGAGCACCGAGCACCCTGAGTACTGAGCACTGAGCACCCAGCACCCCGAGCACTGAGCACCCAGCACCCTGAGCACTGAGCACCCAGCACCCGAGTACTGATCACCCAGCACCCTGAGTACTGAGCAGGCAGCACCCTGAGTACTGAGCACCCAGCACCCCGAGTACTGAGCACCCAGCACCCTGAGCACTGAGCACCCAGCACCCTGAGCACTGAGCAACCAGCACCCCGAGCACTGTGCACCCAGCAACCTGAGTACTGAGCACCCAGCACCCTGAGCACTGAGCACCCAGCACACTGAGCACTGAGCACCCAGCACCCTGAGCACTGAGAACCCAGCACCCTGAGTAGTTAGCACCCAACGTACTGAGCACCGAGCACCCCGAGAACTGAGCACCCAGCACCCTGAGTACTGAGCACCGAGCACGCCGAGCACTGAGCACCCAGCACCCTGAGTACTGAGCTCCGAGCACCCTGAGAACAGAGCACCCAGCGCCCCGAGCACTGAGCACCCAGCGCCCCGAGCGCTGAGCACCCAGAACCCCGAGTACTGAGCACAAAGCACCATGAGTACTGAGCACGCAGCACCATGAGTACTGAGCACCCAGCACTCTGAGCACTAAGCACCCAGCACCCTGAGTACTGAGCACCCAGCACCCTGAGTACTGAGTACCCAGCACCCTGAGCACTGAGCACCCAGCACCCTGAGTACTGAGCACCGAGCACCCTAAGTACTGAGCACCCAGCACCCTGAGTACTGAGCACCCAGCACCCTGAGTACTGAGCACCCAGCACCCTGAGTACTGAGCACCCAGCACCCCGAGCACTGAGCACCCAGCACCCTGAGCACTGAGCACCCAGCACCCTGAGCACTGAGCACCCAGCACCCTGAGTACTGAGTACCCAGCACCCTGAGCACTGAGCACCCAGCAAACTGAGTACTGATCACCGAGCACCCCGAGCACTGAGCACCCAGCACCCTGAGTACTGAGCACCCAGCACCCTGAGGACTGAGCACCCAGCACCCTGAGTACTGAGCACCCAGCACCCTGAGCACTGAGCACAAAGCACGCTGAGTACTGAGCACTGAGCACCCTGAGTACTGAGCACTGAGCACCCTGAGTACTGAGCACCGAGGACCCTGAGCACTGAGCACCCAGCATGCTGAGTACTGAGCACTGAGCACCCTGAGTACTGAGCACCCACCACCCTGAACACTGAGCAGCCAGCACCCTGAGCACTGAGCACCCAGCACCCCGAGCACTGAGCACCCAGCAACCTGAGTACTGAGCGCCCAGCACCCTGAGTACTGAGCACCCCGCACCCTGAGTACTGAGCACCCAGCACCCTGAGCACTGAGCACAAAGCACGCTGAGTACTGAGCTCTGAGCACCCTGAGTACTGAGCACCGAGGACCCTGAGCACCCAGCACGCTGAGTACTGAGCACTGAGCACCCTGAGTACTGAGCATCCTGCACCCTGAGCACTGAGCAGCCATCACCCTGAGCACTGAGCACCCAGCACCCCGGGCACTGAGCACCCAGCACCCTGAGCACTGTGCACCCAGCACCCCGAGTACTGAGCACCCAGCACCCGGAGTACTGAGCACCCAGCACCCTGAGTACTGAGCACCAAGCACCCTGAGTACTGAGCACCCAGTACCCTGAGCACTGAACACACAGCACCCTGAGTACTGAGCACCCCGAGCACTGAGCACCCAGCACCCTGAGCACTGTGCACCCAGCACACCGAGCACTGAGCACCCAGCACCCTGAGTACTGAGAACAGATCACCCTGAGTACTGAGTACCCAGCACCCTGAGCACTGAGCACCCAGCACCCTGAGTACTGATCACCGAGCACCCCGAGCACTGAGCACCCAGCACCCTGAGTACTGAGCACCCAGCACCCTGAGTACTGAGCACCCAGCACCCTGAGCACTGAGCACCCAGCACCCTGAGCACTGAGCACAAAGCACGCTGAGTACTGAGCACTGAGCACCCTGAGTACTGAGCACTGAGCACCCTGAGTACTGAGCACCGAGGACCCTGAGCACTAAGCACCCAGCATGCTGAGTACTGAGCACTGAGCACCCTGAGTACTGAGCACCCAGCACCCTGAACACTGAGCAGCTAGCACCCTGAGCACTGAGCACCCAGCACCCTGAGCAATGAGCACAAAGCACGCTGAGTACTGAGCACTGAGCACCCTGAGTACTGAGCACCAAGGACCCTGAGCACCCAGCACGCTGAGTACTGAGCACTGAGCACCCTGAGTACTGAGCACCCAGCACCCTGAGCACTGAGCAGCCATCACCCCGGGCACTGAGCACCCAGCACCCTGAGCACTGTGCACCCAGCACCCCGAGTACTGAGCACCCAGCACCCCGAATATTGAGCACCCAGCACCCTGAGTACTGAGCACCAAGCACCCTGAGTACTGAGCACCCAGTACCCTGAGCACTGAACACACAGCACCCTGAGTACTGAGCACCCCGAGCACTGAGCACCCAGCACCCTGAGCACTGTGCACCCAGCACACCGAGCACTGAGCACCCAGCACCCTGAGTACTGAGCCCCCAGCACCCTGAGTATTGAGCATCCAGCACCCCGAGCACTGAGCACCCAGCACCCCGAGAATGAGCACCCAGCACCCTGAGTACTGAGAACCGAGCACCCTGAGTACTGAGCACCCAGCACCCTGAGTACTGAGCCCCCAGCAGCCTGAGTACTGAGCACCTAGCACCCTGAGTACTGAGCACCCAGCACCCCGAGCACTGAGCACCCAGCACCCCGAGAATGAGCACCCAGCACCCTGAGTTCTGAGCACCCAGCACCCTGAGTACTAAGCACCCAGCACCCCGAGCACTGAGCACCCTGAGTACTGAGCACCCAGCACCCTGAGTACTGAGCACTAAGCACCCAGAGCACTGAGCACCCAGCACCACGAGCACGGAGCACCCAGGACCCCGAGCACTGAGTACTGAGCACCCAGCACCCTGAGTACTGAGCACCGAGCTCCACGAGCACTGAGCACCCTGAGTACTGTGCACCCAGCACCCCGATCACTGAGCACCCAGCACCCTGAGCACTGAGCACCCAGCATCCCAAAATGAGCACCCAGCACCCTGAGTACTGAGCACCCAGCACACCGAGCACTGAGCAACCTGAGTACTGAGCACCCAGCACCCTGAGTAATGAGCACCCAGCACCCCGAGAACTGAGCACCCAGCACCCTGAGTACTGAGCACCGAGCACCCTGATTACTGAGCAGCCAGCACACTGAGTACTGAGCACCCAGCGTACTGAGCACCGAGCACCCAGCACCCTGAGTACTGAGCACCCAGCACCCTGAGCACTGACCAACCAGCAACCTGAGTACTGAGCACCGAGCACCCCGAGTACTGAGCACCCAGCACCCCGAGCACTGAGCACCCAGCACCCTGAGCACTGAGCACCCAGCACCCCGACCACTGAGCACCCAGCATCCCGAGCCCTGAGCACCCAGCACCCCGAGCACCGAGCAGCCTGAATACTAAGCACCGAGCACCCTGAGCACTGAGCACCCAGCACCCTGAGCACTGAGCACCCAGCACCCTGAGTACTGAGCACCCAGCACCCCGAGCACTGAGCACCCAGCACCCTGAGTACTGAGCACCGAGCACCCTGAGCACTGAGCACCGAGCACCCTGAGCACTGAGCACCCAGCACCCTGAGGACTGAGCACCCAGCACCCCGAGCACTGAGCACACAGCACCCTGAGCACTGAGCTCCCTGAGTACTGAGCACTGAGCACCCTGAGTACTGAGCACTGAGCACCCTGAGTACTGAGCACCCAGCAACCTGAGCACTGAGCACCCAGCACCCTGAGCACTGAGCACCCAGCACCCTGAGTAATGAGTACCCAGCACCCTGAGCACTGAGCACCCAGCACCCTGAGTACTGAGCACCGACCACCCTAAGTACTGAGCACCCAGCACCCTGAGTACTGAGCACCCAGCACCCTGAGCACTGAGCACCCAGCACCCTGATTACTGAGCACCCAGCACCCCGAGTACTGAGCACCCAGCACCCCGAGCACTGAGCACCCAGCACCCTGAGTACTGAGCACTGAGCACCCTGAGTACTGAGCACCGAACACCCTGAGTACTGAGCACCCAGCACCCTGAGTACTGAGCACCAAGCACCCCGAGCACTGAGCACCCAGCACCCCGAGCACTGAGCACCCAGCACCCCGAGCACTGAGTACCCAGCACCCCGAGCACTGAGCACCCAGCACCCTGAGCACTGAGCACCCAGCACCCTGAGCACTGAGTACCCAGCACCCTGAGTACTGAGTACCCAGCACACTGAGCACTGAGCACCCAGCACCCTGAGTACTGATCACCGAGCACCCCGAGCACTGAGCACCCAGCACCCTGAGTACTGAGCACCCAGCACCCTGAGTACTGAGCACCCAGCACCCTGAGTACTGAGCACCCAGCACCCTGAGCACTGAGCACAAAGCACGCTGAGTACTGAGCACTGAGCACCCTGAGTACTGTGCACCGAGGACCCTGAGCACCCAGCACGCTGAGTACTGAGCACTGAGCACCCTGAGTACTGAGCATCCAGCACCCTGAGCACTGAGCAGCCATCACCCTGAGCACTGAGCACCCAGTAACCTGAGCACTGAACACACAGCACCCTGAGTACTGAGCACCCCGAGCACTGAGCACCCAGCACCCTGAGCACTGTGCACCCAGCACACCGAGCACTGAGCACCCAGCACCCTGAGTACTGAGAACAGATCACCCTGAGTACTGAGTACCCAGCACCCTGAGCACTGAGCACCCAGCACCCTGAGTACTGATCACCGAGCACCCCGAGCACTGAACACCCAGCACCCTGAGTACTGAGCACCCAGCACCCTGAGTACTGAGCACACAGCACCCTGAGCACTGAGCACCCAGCACCCTGAGCACTGAGCACAAAGCACGCTGAGTACTGAGCACTGAGCACCCTGAGTACTGAGCACTGAGCACCCTGAGTACTGAGCACCGAGGACCCTGAGCACTAAGCACCCAGCATGCTGAGTACTGAGCACTGAGCAACCTGAGTACTGAGCACCCAGCACCCTGAGCACTGAGCAGCCATCACCCCGGGCACTGAGCACCCAGCACCCTGAGCACTGTGCACCCAGCACCCCGAGTACTGAGCACCCAGCACCCCGAATACTGAGCACCCAGCACCCTGAGTACTGAGCACCAAGCACCCTGAGTACTGAGCACCCAGTACCCTGAGCACTGAACACACAGCACCCTGAGTACTGAGCACCCCGAGCACTGAGCACCCAGCACCCTGAGCACTGTGCACCCAGCACACCGAGCACTGAGCACCCAGCACCCTGAGTACTGAGAACAGATCACCCTGAGTACTGAGCACCCAGCACCCTGAGTACTGAGCCCCCAGCACCCTGAGTATTGAGCATCCAGCACCCCGAGCACTGAGCACCCAGCACCCCGAGAATGAGCACCCAGCACCCTGAGTACTGAGAACCGAGCACCCTGAGTACTGAGCACCCAGCACCCTGAGTACTGAGCCCCCAGCAGCCTGAGTACTGAGCACCTAGCACCCTGAGTACTGAGCACCCAGCACCCCGAGCACTGAGCACCCAGCACCCCGAGAATGAGCACCCAGCACCCTGAGTTCTGAGCACCCAGCACCCTGAGTACTGAGCACCCAGCACCCCGAGCACTGAGCACCCTGAGTACTGAGCACCCAGCACCCTGAGTACTGAGCACTAAGCACCCAGAGCACTGAGCACCCAGCACCACGAGCACGGAGCACCCAGGACCCCGAGCACTGAGTACTGAGCACCCAGCACCCTGAGTACTGAGCACCGAGCTCCCCGAGCACTGAGCACCCTGAGTACTGTGCACCCAGCACCCCGATCACTGAGCACCCAGCACCCTGAGCACTGAGCACCAAGCATCCCAAAATGAGCACCCAGCACCCTGAGTACTGAGCACCCAGCACACCGAGCACTGAGCAACCTGAGTACTGAGCACCCAGCACCCTGAGTAATGAGCACCGAGCACCCTGATTACTGAGCAGCCAGCACACTGAGTACTGAGCACCCAGCGTACTGAGCACCGAGCACCCAGCACCCTGAGTACTGAGCACCCAGCACCCTGAGCACTGAGCAACCAGCAACCTGAGTACTGAGCACCGAGCACCCCGAGTACTGAGCACCCAGCACCCCGAGCACTGAGCACCCAGCACCCTGAGCACTGAGCACCCAGCACCCCGACCACTGAGCACCCAGCATCCCGAGCACTGAGCACCCAGCACCCCGAGCACCGAGCAGCCTGAATACTAAGCACCGAGCACCATGAGCACTGAGCACCCAGCACCTTGAGAACTGAGCACCCAGCACCCTGAGTACTGAGCACCCAGCACCCCGAGCACTGAGCACCCAGCACCCTGAGTACTGAGCACCCAGCACCCTGAGCACTGAGCACCGAGCACCCTGAGCACTGAGCACCCAGCACCCTGAGGACTGAGCACCCAGCACCCCGAGCACTGAGCACACAGCACCCTGAGCACTGAGCTCCCTGAGTACTGAGCACTGAGCACCCTGAGTACTGAGCACTGAGCACCCTGAGTACTGAGCACCCAGCAACCTGAGCACTGAGCACCCAGCACCCTGAGCACTGAGCACCCAGCACCCTGAGTACTGAGTACCCAGCACCCTGAGCACTGAGCACCCAGCACCCTGAGTACTGAGCACCGACCACCCTAAGTACTGAGCACCCAGCACCCTGAGTACTGAGCACCCAGCACCCTGAGCACTGAGCACCCAGCACCCTGAGTACTGAGCACCCAGCACCCCGAGTACTGAGCACCCAGCACCCCGAGCACTGAGCACCCAGCACCCTGAGTACTGAGCACTGAGCACCCTGAGTACTGAGCACCGAACACCCTGAGTACTGAGCACTGAGCACCCTGAGTACTGAGCACCGAACACCCTGAGTACTGAGCACCCAGCACCCCGAGCACTGAGCACCCAGCACCCCGAGCACTGAGTACCCAGCACCCCGAGCACTGAGCACCCAGCACCCTGAGCACTGAGCACCCAGCACCCTGAGCACTGAGTACCCAGCACCCTGAGTACTGAGTACCCAGCACACTGAGCACTGAGCACCCAGCACCCTGAGTACTGATCACCGAGCACCCCGAGCACTGAGCACCCAGCACCCTGAGTACTGAGCACCCAGCACCCTGAGTACTGAGCACCCAGCACCCTGAGTACTGAGCACCCAGCACCCTGAGCACTGAGCACAAAGCACGCTGAGTACTGAGCACTGAGCACCCTGAGTACTGAGCACCGAGGACCCTGAGCACTGAGCACCCAGCACGCTGAGTACTGAGCACTGAGCACCCTGAGTACTGAGCACCCAGCACCCTGAACACTGAGCAGCCAGCACCCTGAGCACTGAGCACCCAGCACCCCGAGCACTGTGCACCCAGCATCCCGAGTACTGAGAACCCAGCACCCCTAGTACTGAGCACCCAGCACCCTGAGTACTGAGCACCAAGCACCCTGAGTACTGAGCACCCAGTACCCTGAGCACTGAACACACAGCACCCTGAGTACTGAGCACCCCGAGCACTGAGCACCCAGCACCCCGAGCTCTGAGCACCCAGCACCCTGAGTACTGAGAACAGATCACCCTGAGTACTGAGCACCCAGCACCCTGAGTACTGAGCCCCCAGCACCCTGAGTACTGAGCACCCAGCACACCGAGCACTGAGCACCCAGCACCCTGAGAATGAGCACCCAGCACCCTGAGTACTGAGAACCGAGCACCATGAGTACTGAGCACCCAGCACCCTGAGTATTGAGCCCCCAGCACCCTGAGTACTGAGCACCCAGCACCCTGAGTACTGAGCACCCAGCACCCCGAGCACTGAGCACCCAGCACCCCGAGAATGAGCACCCAGCACCCTGAGTACTGAGCACCCAGCAACCTGAGCACTGAGCACCCAGCACCCTGAGCACTGTGCACCCAGCACACCGAGCACTGAGCACCCAGCACCCTGAGTACTGAGAACAGATCACCCTGAGTACTGAGTACCCAGCACCCTGAGCACTGAGCACCCAGCACCCTGAGTACTGATCACCGAGCACCCCGAGCACTGAACACCCAGCACCCTGAGTACTGAGCACCCAGCACCCTGAGTACTGAGCACACAGCACCCTGAGCACTGAGCACCCAGCACCCTGAGCACTGAGCACAAAGCACGCTGAGTACTGAGCACTGAGCACCCTGAGTACTGAGCACTGAGCACCCTGAGTACTGAGCACCGAGGACCCTGAGCACTAAGCACCCAGCATGCTGAGTACTGAGCACTGAGCAACCTGAGTACTGAGCACCCAGCACCCTGAACACTGAGCAGCTAGCACCCTGAGCACTGAGCACCCAGCACCCTGAGCAATGAGCACAAAGCACGCTGAGTACTGAGCACTGAGCACCCTGAGTACTGAGCACCAAGGACCCTGAGCACCCAGCACGCTGAGTACTGAGCACTGAGCACCCTGAGTACTGAGCACCCAGCACCCTGAGCACTGAGCAGCCATCACCCCGGGCACTGAGCACCCAGCACCCTGAGCACTGTGCACCCAGCACCCCGAGTACTGAGCACCCAGCACCCCGAATACTGAGCACCCAGCACCCTGAGTACTGAGCACCAAGCACCCTGAGTACTGAGCACCCAGTACCCTGAGCACTGAACACACAGCACCCTGAGTACTGAGCACCCCGAGCACTGAGCACCCAGCACCCTGAGCACTGTGCACCCAGCACACCGAGCACTGAGCACCCAGCACCCTGAGTACTGAGAACAGATCACCCTGAGTACTGAGCACCCAGCACCCTGAGTACTGAGCCCCCAGCACCCTGAGTATTGAGCATCCAGCACCCCGAGCACTGAGCACCCAGCACCCCGAGAATGAGCACCCAGCACCCTGAGTACTGAGAACCGAGCACCCTGAGTACTGAGCACCCAGCACCCTGAGTACTGAGCCCCCAGCAGCCTGAGTACTGAGCACCTAGCACCCTGAGTACTGAGCACCCAGCACCCCGAGCACTGAGCACCCAGCACCCCGAGAATGAGCACCCAGCACCCTGAGTTCTGAGCACCCAGCACCCTGAGTACTGAGCACCCAGCACCCCGAGCACTGAGCACCCTGAGTACTGAGCACCCAGCACCCTGAGTACTGAGCACTAAGCACCCAGAGCACTGAGCACCCAGCACCACGAGCACGGAGCACCCAGGACCCCGAGCACTGAGTACTGAGCACCCAGCACCCTGAGTACTGAGCACCGAGCTCCCCGAGCACTGAGCACCCTGAGTACTGTGCACCCAGCACCCCGATCACTGAGCACCCAGCACCCTGAGCACTGAGCACCAAGCATCCCAAAATGAGCACCCAGCACCCTGAGTACTGAGCACCCAGCACACCGAGCACTGAGCAACCTGAGTACTGAGCACCCAGCACCCTGAGTAATGAGCACCGAGCACCCTGATTACTGAGCAGCCAGCACACTGAGTACTGAGCACCCAGCGTACTGAGCACCGAGCACCCAGCACCCTGAGTACTGAGCACCCAGCACCCTGAGCACTGAGCAACCAGCAACCTGAGTACTGAGCACCGAGCACCCCGAGTACTGAGCACCCAGCACCCCGAGCACTGAGCACCCAGCACCCTGAGCACTGAGCACCCAGCACCCCGACCACTGAGCACCCAGCATCCCGAGCACTGAGCACCCAGCACCCCGAGCACCGAGCAGCCTGAATACTAAGCACCGAGCACCATGAGCACTGAGCACCCAGCACCCTGAGCACTGAGCACCCAGCACCCTGAGTACTGAGCACCCAGCACCCCGAGCACTGAGCACCCAGCACCCTGAGTACTGAGCACCCAGCACCCTGAGCACTGAGCACCGAGCACCCTGAGCACTGAGCACCCAGCACCCTGAGGACTGAGCACCCAGCACCCCGAGCACTGAGCACACAGCACCCTGAGCACTGAGCTCCCTGAGTACTGAGCACTGAGCACCCTGAGTACTGAGCACTGAGCACCCTGAGTACTGAGCACCCAGCAACCTGAGCACTGAGCACCCAGCACCCTGAGCACTGAGCACCCAGCACCCTGAGTACTGAGTACCCAGCACCCTGAGCACTGAGCACCCAGCACCCTGAGTACTGAGCACCGACCACCCTAAGTACTGAGCACCCAGCACCCTGAGTACTGAGCACCCAGCACCCTGAGCACTGAGCACCCAGCACCCTGAGTACTGAGCACCCAGCACCCCGAGTACTGAGCACCCAGCACCCCGAGCACTGAGCACCCAGCACCCTGAGTACTGAGCACTGAGCACCCTGAGTACTGAGCACCGAACACCCTGAGTACTGAGCACTGAGCACCCTGAGTACTGAGCACCGAACACCCTGAGTACTGAGCACCCAGCACCCCGAGCACTGAGCACCCAGCACCCCGAGCACTGAGTACCCAGCACCCCGAGCACTGAGCACCCAGCACCCTGAGCACTGAGCACCCAGCACCCTGAGCACTGAGTACCCAGCACCCTGAGTACTGAGTACCCAGCACACTGAGCACTGAGCACCCAGCACCCTGAGTACTGATCACCGAGCACCCCGAGCACTGAGCACCCAGCACCCTGAGTACTGAGCACCCAGCACCCTGAGTACTGAGCACCCAGCACCCTGAGTACTGAGCACCCAGCACCCTGAGCACTGAGCACAAAGCACGCTGAGTACTGAGCACTGAGCACCCTGAGTACTGAGCACCGAGGACCCTGAGCACTGAGCACCCAGCACGCTGAGTACTGAGCACTGAGCACCCTGAGTACTGAGCACCCAGCACCCTGAACACTGAGCAGCCAGCACCCTGAGCACTGAGCACCCAGCACCCCGAGCACTGTGCACCCAGCATCCCGAGTACTGAGAACCCAGCACCCCTAGTACTGAGCACCCAGCACCCTGAGTACTGAGCACCAAGCACCCTGAGTACTGAGCACCCAGTACCCTGAGCACTGAACACACAGCACCCTGAGTACTGAGCACCCCGAGCACTGAGCACCCAGCACCCCGAGCTCTGAGCACCCAGCACCCTGAGTACTGAGAACAGATCACCCTGAGTACTGAGCACCCAGCACCCTGAGTACTGAGCCCCCAGCACCCTGAGTACTGAGCACCCAGCACACCGAGCACTGAGCACCCAGCACCCTGAGAATGAGCACCCAGCACCCTGAGTACTGAGAACCGAGCACCATGAGTACTGAGCACCCAGCACCCTGAGTATTGAGCCCCCAGCACCCTGAGTACTGAGCACCCAGCACCCTGAGTACTGAGCACCCAGCACCCCGAGCACTGAGCACCCAGCACCCCGAGAATGAGCACCCAGCACCCTGAGTACTGAGCACCCAGCACCCTGAGTACTGAGCACCCAGCACCCCGAGCACTGATCACGCTGAGTACTGAGCACCCAGCACCCTGAGTACTGAGCACTAAGCACCCAGAGCACTGAGCACCCAGCACCCCGAGCACGGAGCACCCAGGACCCCGAGCACTGAGTACTGAGCACCCAGCAACCTGAGTACTGAGCACCGAGCTCCCCGAGCACTGAGCACCCTGAGTACTGAGCGCCCAGCACCCCGATCACTTTGCACCCAGCACCCTGAGCACTGAGCACCCAGCACACTGAGCACTGAGCATCCAGCACCCTGAGTACTGAGCACCCAGCACCCCGAGCACTGAGCAACCAGCACCCTGAGTACTGAGCACTGAGCACCCAGCACCCCGAGCACTGAGCACCCAGCACCCTGTGTACTGAGCACTGAGCACCCTGAGTACTGAGCACCCAGCACCCTGAGTACTGAGCACCCAGGACCCTGAGCACTGAGCACCGAGCACCCCGAGCACTGAGCACCCTGCACCCTGAGCACTCAGCACCCAGCACCTCGAGCACTGAGTACTGAGCACCCAGCACCCTGAGCACTGAGCACCCAGCACCCTGAGCACTGAGCACCCAGCACGGTGAGTACTGAGCACCGAGCACCCTAAGTACTGAGCACCCAGCACCCTGAGTACTGAGCACCCAGCACCCAGAGCACTGAACACCCAGCACGCTGAGTACTGAGCACCCAGCACCCCGAGTACTGAGCACCCAGCACCCCGAGCACTGAGCACCCAGCACCCTGAGTACTGAGCACTGAGCACCCAGCACCCCGAGCACTGAGCACCCAGCACCCTGAGCACTGAGCACCCAGCACCCGAGTACTGATCACCCAGCACCCTGAGTACTGAGCACCCAGCACCCTGAGTACTGAGCACCCAGCACCCCGAGTACTGAGCACCCAGCACCCTGAGCACTGAGCACCCAGCACCAAAAGCACAGAGCAACCAGCACCCCGAGCACTGTGCACCCAGCACCCTGAGTACTGAGCACCCAGCACCCTGAGCACTGAGCACCCAGCACCCTGAGCACTGAGCACCCAGCACCCTGAGCACTGAGAACCCAGCACCCTTAGTACTGAGCACCCAACGTACTGAGCACCGAGCACCCCGAGCACTGAGCACCCAGCACCCTGAGTACTGAGCACCGAGCACCCCGAGCACTGAGCACCCAGCACCCTGAGTACTGAGCTCCGAGCACCCCGAGCACAGAGCACCCAGCGCCCCGAGCACTGAGCACCCAGAACCCCGAGCACTGAGCACCCAGCACCCCGAGCACTGAGCACCCAGCACCCCGAGCACTGAGCACCCAGCACCCCGAGCACTGAGCACCCAGCACACTGAGTACTGAGCACCCAGCACAATGAGCACTGAGCACCCAGCACCCTGAGTACTGAGCACCCAGCACCCTGAGTACTGAGTACCCAGCACCCTGAGCACTGAGCACCCAGCACCCTGAGTACTGAGCACCGAGCACCCTAAGTACTGAGCACCCAGCACCCTGAGTACTGAGCACCCAGCACCCAGAGCACTGAGCACCCAGCACCCTGAGTACTGAGCACCCAGCACCCCGAGTACTGAGCACCCAGCACCCCGAGCACTGAGCACCAAGCACCCTGAGTACTGAGCAACGAACACCCTGAGTACTGAGCACCCAGCACCCTGAATACTGAGCACCCAGCACCCCGAGCACTGAGCACCCAGCACCCCGAGCACTGAGCACCCAGCACCCCGAGCACTGAGCACCCAGCACCCCGAGCACTGAGCACCCAGCTCCCTGAGCACTGAGCACCCAGCACCCTGAGCACTGAGCACCCAGCAACCTGAGTACTGAGTACCCAGCACCCTGAGCACTGAGCACCCAGCACCCTGAGTACTGATCACCGAGCACCCCGAACACTGAGCACCCAGCACCCTGAGTACTGACCACCCAGCACACTGAGTACTGAGCACCCAGCACCCTGAGTACTGAGCACCCAGCACCCTGAGCACTGAGCACAAAGCACGCTGAGTACTGAGCACTGAGCACCCTGAGTACTGAGCACCGAGGACCCTGAGCACTGAGCACCCAGCACGCTGAGTACTGAGAACTGAGCACCCTGAGTACTGAGCACCCAGCACCCTAAACACTGAGCAGCCAGCACCCTGAGCACTGAGCACCCAGCACCGCGAGCACTGAGCACCCAGCACCCTGAGCACTGAGCACCCAGCACCCCTAGTACTGAGCACCCAGTACCCTGAGTATTGAGCACCAAGCACCCTGAGTACTGAGCACCCAGTACCCTGAGCACTGAACACACAGGACCCTGAGTACTGAGCACCCCGAGCACTGAGCACCCAGCAACCTGAGCTCTGTGCACCCAGCACCCCGAGCTCTGAGCATCCAGCACCCTGAGTACTGAGAACAGATCACCCTGAGTAGTGAGCACCCAGCACCCTGAGTACTGAGCCCCCAGCACCCTGAGTACTGAGCACCCAGCACCCCGAGCACTGAGCACCCAGCACCCCGAGAATGAGCACCCAGCACCCTGAGTACTGAGAACCGAGCACCATGAGTACTGAGCACCCAGCACCCTGAATATTGAGCCCCCAGCACCCTGAGTACTGAGCACCCAGCACCCTGAGTACTGAGCACCCAGCACCCCGAGCACTGAGCACCCAGCACCCCGAGAATGAGCACCCGGCACCCTGAGTACTGAGAAGCCAGCACGCTGAGTACTGAGCACCCAGCACCCCGAGCACTGAGCACCCTGAGTACTGAGCACCCAGCACCCTGAGTACTGAGCACTAAGCACCCAGAGCACTGAGCTCCCAGCACCCTGAGCACGGAGCAGCCAGGACCCCGAGCACTGAGTACTGAGCACCCAGCACCCTGAGTACTGAGCACCGAGCTCCCCGAGCACTGAGCACCCTGAGCACTGAGCGCCCAGCACCCCGATCACTTTGCAAACAGCACCCTGAGCACTGAGCACCCAGCACCCTGAGCACTGAGCACCCAGCACCCTGAGTACTGAGCACCCAGCACCCCGAGCACTGAGCACCCAGCACCCTGAGTACTGAGCACTGAGCACCCAGCACTCCGAGCACTGAGCACCCAGCACCCTGTGTACTGAGCACTGAGCACCCTGAGTACTAAGCACCCAGCACCCTGAGTACTGAGCACCCAGGACCCTGAGCACTGAGCACCGAGCACCCCGAGCACTGAGCACCCTGCACCCTGAGCACTCAGCACCCAGCACCCTGAGCACTGAGTACTGAGCACCCAGCACCCAGAGCACTGAGCACCCAGCACCCTGAGCACTGTGCACCCAGCACCCTGAGTACTGAGCACCCAGAACCCCAAGCACTGAGCACCGAGCACCCTGAGTACTGAGCACCCAGCACGCTGAGCACTGAGCACCCAGCACCCCGAGTACTGAGCAACCAGCACCCTGAGTACTGAGCACCCAGCACCCTGAGTACTGAGCACCCAGCACCCCGAGCACTGAGCACCCAGCACCCTGAGCACTGAGCACCCAGCACCCTGAGTACTGAGCACCAAGAACCCTGAGCACTGAGCACCCAGCACCCTGAGAACTGAGAACCCAGCACCCTGAGCACTGAGCACCCAGCACCCTGAGCACTGAGCACCCAGCACCCTGAGCACTGAGCACCCAGCACCCTGAGTACTGAGCACCCAACGTACTGAGCACCGAGCACCCCGATAACTGAGCACCCAGCACTCTGAGTACTGAGCACCCAGCACCCCGAGCACTGAGCACCCAGCACCCTGAGTACTGAGCACCGAGCACCCTGAATACTGAGCACCCAGCACCCTGAGCACTGAGCACCCAGCACCCTGAGTACTGAGCACCGAGCACTCTAAGTACTGAGCACCCAGCACCCTGAGTACTGAGCACCCAGCACCCAGAGCACTGAGCACCCAGCACCCTGAGTACTGAGCACCCAGCACCCCGAGCACTGAGCACCAAGCACCCTGAGTACTGAGCACCGAACACCCTGAGTACTGAGCACCCAGCACCCTGAATACTGAGCACCCAGCACCCCGAGCACTGAGCACCCAGCACCCCGAGCACTGAGCACCCAGCACCCCGAGCACTGAGCACCCAGCACCCCGAGCACTGAGCACCCAGCACCCTGAGCACTGAGCACCCAGCACCCTGAGCACTGAGCACCCAGCACCCTGAGTACTGAGTACCCAGCACCCTGAGCACTGAGCACCCAGCACCCTGAGTACTGATCACCGAGCACCCCGAACACTGAGCACCCAGCACCCTGAGTACTGAGCACCCAGCACACTGAGTACTGAGCACCCAGCACCCTGAGTACTGAGCACCCAGCACCCTGAGCACTGAGCACAAAGCACGCTGAGTACTGAGCACTGAGCACCCTGAGTACTGAGCACCGAGGACCCTGAGCACTGAGCACCCAGCACGCTGAGTACTGAGAACTGAGCACCCTGAGTACTGAGCACCCAGCACCCTAAACACTGAGCAGCCAGCACCCTGAGCACTGAGCACCCAGCACCGCGAGCACTGAGCACCCAGCACCATGAGCACTGTGCACCCAGCACCCCGAGTACTGAGCACCCAGCACCCCTAGTACTGAGCACCCAGTACCCTGAGTATTGAGCACCAAGCACCCTGAGTACTGAGCACCCAGTACCCTGAGCACTGAACACACAGGACCCTGAGTACTGAGCACCCCGAGCACTGAGCACACAGCAACCTGAGCTCTGTGCACCCAGCACCCCGAGCTCTGAGCATCCAGCACCCTGAGTACTGAGAACAGATCACCCTGAGTAGTGAGCACCCAGCACCCTGAGTACTGAGCCCCCAGCACCCTGAGTACTGAGCACCCAGCACCCCGAGCACTGAGCACCCAGCACCCCGAGAATGAGCACCCAGCACCCTGAGTACTGAGAACCGAGCACCATGAGTACTGAGCACCCAGCACCCTGAATATTGAGCCCCCAGCACCCTGAGTACTGAGCACCCAGCACCCTGAGTACTGAGCACCCAGCACCCCGAGCACTGAGCACCCAGCACCCCGAGAATGAGCACCCGGCACCCTGAGTACTGAGAACCCAGCACCCTGAGTACTGAGCACCCAGCACCCCGAGCACTGAGCATCCTGAGTACTGAGCACCCAGCACCCTGAGTACTGAGCACTAAGCACCCAGAGCACTGAGCTCCCAGCACCCCGAGCACGGAGCAGCCAGGACCCCGAGCACTGAGTACTGAGCACCCAGCACCCTGAGTACTGAGCACCGAGCTCCCCGAGCACTGAGCACCCTGAGCACTGAGCGCCCAGCACCCCGATCACTTTGCAAACAGCACCCTGAGCACTGAGCACCCAGCACCCTGAGCACTGAGCACCCAGCACCCTGAGTACTGAGCACCCAGCACCCCGAGCACTGAGCACCCAGGACCCTGAGCACTGAGCACCGAGCACCCCGAGCACTGAGCACCCTGCACCCTGAGCACTCAGCACCCAGCACCCCGAGCACTGAGTACTGAGCACCCAGCACCCTGAGCACTGAGCACCCAGCACCCCAAGCACTGAGCACTGAGCACCCTGAGTACTGAGCACCCAGCACGCTGAGCACTGAGCACCCAGCACCCCGAGTACTGAGCAACCAGCACCCTGAGTACTGAGCACCCAGCACCCTGAGTACTGAGCACCCAGCACCCCGAGCACTGAGCACCCTGCACCCTGAGCACTCAGCACCCAGCACCCCGAGCACTGAGTACTGAGCACCCAGCACCCTGAGCACTGAGCACCCAGAACCCCAAGCACTGAGCACTGAGCACCCTGAGTACTGAGCACCCAGCACGCTGAGCACTGAGCACCCAGCACCCCGAGTACTGAGCAACCAGCACCCTGAGTACTGAGCACCCAGCACCCTGAGTACTGAGCACCCAGCACCCCGAGCACTGAGCACCCAGCACCCTGAGCACTGAGCACCCAGCACCCTGAGTACTGAGCACCAAGAACCCTGAGCACTGAGCACCCAGCACCCTGAGAACTGAGAACCCAGCACCCTGAGCACTGAGCACCCAGCACCCTGAGCACTGAGCACCCAGCACCCTGAGCACTGAGCACCCAGCACCCTGAGTACTGAGCACCCAACGTACTGAGCACCGAGCACCCCGAGAACTGAGCACCCAGCACTCTGAGTACTGAGCACCCAGCACCCCGAGCACTGAGCACCCAGCACCCTGAGTACTGAGCACCGAGCACCCTGAGTACTGAGCACCCAGCACCCCGAGCACTGAGCTCCCAGCACCCGGAGCACTGAGCACCCAGCACTGAGCACCCAGCACCCTGAGTACTGAGCACCCAGCACCCTGAGAACTGAGCACTGAGCACCCCGAGCACTGAGCACCGGGCACACCGAGCACTGAGCACCCAGCACCCTGAGTTGTGAGCACCCAGCACCCTGAGTACTGAGCACTGAGCACCCTGAGCACTGAGTACCCAGCACCCTGAGCACTGAGCACCCAGCATCCTGAGCACTGAGTACTGAGCACCCAGCACCCTGAGCACTGAGCACCCAGCACCCTGAGCACTGAGCACCCAGCACGCTGAGTACTGAGCACCCAGCACCCCAAACACTGAGCACCGAGCACCCTGAGAACTGAGCACCGAGCACCTTGAGTACTGAGCACCCAGCACCATGAGTATTGAGCACCGAGTACACAGAGTACTGAGCAACCTGAGTACTGAGCACCCAGCACCCCGAGCACGGAGCACCCAGGACCCTGAGCACTGAGTACTGAGCACCCAGCACCCTGAGTACTGAGCACCGAGCTCCCCGAGCACTGAGCACCCTGAGTACTGAGCGCCCAGCACCCCGATCACTTTGCACCCAGCACCAAGAGCACTGAGCACCCAGCACCCTGAGCACTGAGCACCCAGCACCCTGTGTACTGAGCACTGAGCACCCTGAGTACTAAGCACCCAGCACCCTGAGTACTGAGCACCCAGGACCCTGAGCACTGAGCACCGAGCACCCCGAGCACTGAGCACCCTGCACCCTGAGCACTCAGCACCCAGCACCCCGAGCACTGAGTACTTAGCACAAAGCACCCTGAGCACTGAGCACCCAGCACCCTGAGTACTGAGTACCCAGCACCCTGAGCACTGAGCACCCAGCACCCTGAGTACTGAGCACCGAGCACCCTAAGTACTGAGCACCCAGCACCCTGAGTACTGAGCACCCAGCACCCTGAGCACTGAGCACCCAGCACGCTGAGTACTGAGCACCCAGCACCCCGAGTACTGAGCACCCAGCACCCCGAGCACTGAGCACCCAACACCCTGAGTACTGAGCACTGAGCACCCTGAGTACTGAGCACCGAACAGCCTGAGTACTGAGCACCCAGCTCCCTGAGTACTGAGCACCCAGCACCCCGAGCACTGAGCACCCAGCACCCCGAGCACTGAGCACCCAGCACCCCGAGCACTGAGCACCAAGCACCCCTAGCACTGAGCACCCAGCACCCTGAGCACTGAGCACCCAGCACCCTGAGCACTGAGCACGGAGCACCCTGAGTACTGAGTACCCAGCACCCTGAGCACTGAGCACCCAGCACCCTGAGTACTGATCACCGAGCACCCCGAGCACTGAGCACCCAGCACCCTGAGTACTGAGCACCCAGCACCCTGAGTACTGAGCACCCAGCACCCTGAGTACTGAGCACCCAGCACCCTGAGCACTGAGCACAAAGCACGCTGAGTACTGAGCACTGAGCACCCTGAGTACTGAGCACCGAGAACCCTGAGCACTGAGCACCCAGCACGCTGAGTACTGAGCACTGAGCACCCTGAGTACTGAGCACCCAGCACCCTGAACACTGAGCAGCCAGCACCCTGAGCACTGAGCACCCAGCAACCCGAGCACTGGGCACCCAGCACCCTGAGCACTGTGCACCCAGCACCCCGAGTACTGAGCACCCAGCACCCCTAGTAATGATCACCCAGCACCCTGAGTACTGAGTACCAAGGACCCTGAGTACTGAGCACCCAGTACCCTGAGCACTGAACACACAGCACCCTGAGTACTGAGCACCCCGAGCACTGAGCACCCAGCACCCTGAGCTCTGTGCACCCAGCACCCCGAGCTCTGAGCACCCAGCACCCTGAGTACTGAGAACAGATCACCCTGAGTACTGAGCACCCAGCACCCTGAGTACTGAGCCCCCAGCACCCTGAGTACTGAGCACCCAGCACCCCAAGCACTGAGCACCCAGCACCCCGAGAATGAGCACCCAGCACCCTGAGTACTGAGAACCGAGCACCATGAGTACTGAGCACCCAGCACCCTGAGTATTGAGCCCCCAGCACCCTGAGTACTGAGCACCCAGCACCCTGAGTACTGAGCACCCAGCACACCGAGCACTGAGCACCCAGCACCCCGAGCACTGAGCACCCTGAGTACTGAGCACCCAGCACCCTGAGTACTGAGCACTAAGCACCCAGAGCACTGAGCACCCAGCACCCCGAGCACGGAGCACCCAGGACCCCGAGCACTGAGTACTGAGCACCCAGCAACCTGAGTACTGAGCACCGAGCTCCCCGAGCACTGAGCACCCTGAGTACTGAGCGCCCAGCACCCCGATCACTTTGCACCCAGCACCCTGAGCACTGAGCACCCAGCACCCTGAGCACTGAGCACCCAGCACCCTGAGTACTGAGCACCCAGCACCCCGAGCACTGAGCACCCAGCACCCTGAGTACTGAGCACTGAGCACCCAGCACCCCGAGCACTGAGCACCCAGCACCCTGTGTACTGAGCACTGAGCACCCTGAGTACTAAGCACCCAGCACCCTGAGTACTGAGCACCCAGGACCCTGAGCACTGAGCACCGAGCACCCCGAGCACTGAGCACCCTGCACCCTGAGCACTCAGCACCCAGCACCCCGAGCACTGAGTACTGAGCACCCAGCACCCTGAGCACTGAGCACGCAGCACCCTGAGAACTGTGCACCCAGCACCCTTAGTACTGAGCACCCAGAACCCCAAGCACTGAGCACCGAGCACCCTGAGTACTGAGCACCCAGCACGCTGAGCACTGAGCACCCAGCACCCCGAGTACTGAGCAACCAGCACCCTGAGTACTGAGCACCCAGCACCCTGAGTACTGAGCACCCAGCACCCCGAGCACTGAGCACCCAGCACCCTGAGCACTGAGCACCCAGGACCCTGAGTACTGAGCACCAAGAACCCTGAGCACTGAGCACCCAGCACCCTGAGCACTGAGCACCCAGCACCCTGAGCACTGAGCACCCAGCACCCTGAGTACTGAGCACCCAACGTACTGAGCACCGAGCACCCCGAGCACTGAGCACCCAGCACGCTGAGTACTGAGCACCCAGCGCCCCGAGCACTGAGCACCCAGCACCCTGAGTACTGAGCACCGAGCACCCTGAGTACTGAGCACCCAGCACCCCGAGCACTGAGCACCCAGCACCCGGAGCACTGAGCACCCAGCACCCTGAGTACTGAGCACCCAGCACCCTGAGAACTGAGCACTGAGCACCCCGAGCACTGAGCACCGGGCACACCGAGCACTGAGCACCCAGCACCCTGAGTACTGAGCACCCAGCACCCTGACTACTGAGCACTGAGCACCCTGAGCACTGAGTACCCAGCACCCTGAGCACTGAGCACCCAGCATCCTGAGCACTGAGTACTGAGCACCCAGCACCCTGAGCACTGAGCACCCAGCACCCTGAGCACTGAGCACCCAGCACGCTGAGTACTGAGCACCCAGCACCCCAAACACTGAGCACCGAGCACCCTGAGAACTGAGCACCGAGCACCTTGAGTACTGAGCACCCAGCACCATGAGTACTGAGCACCGAGTACCCAGAGTACTGAGCAACCTGAGTACTGAGCACCCAGCACCCCGAGAATGAGCACCCAGCACCATGAGTACTGAGCACCGAGCACCCTGAGCACTGAGCACCCAGCACCATGAGTACTGAGCACCAAGCACCCTGAGTACTGAGTACCCAGCACCCTGAGTACTGAGCACCCAGCACCCTGAGTTCTGAGCACCCAGCACCCGGAGCACTGAGCACCCAGCACTGAGCACCCAGCACGCTGAGTACTGAGCACCCAGCACCCCAAACACTGAGCAATGAGCACCCTGAGTACTGAGCACTGAGCACCCTGAGCACTGAGCACCCAGTACCCTGAGCACTGAGCACCCAGCACCCTGAGCACTGAGGACCCAGCACCCTGAGCAATGAGGACCCAGCACCACGAGCAGTGAGCACCCAGCACCCTGAGTACTGAGCACCAAGCACCCTGAGCACTGAGCACCCAGCACCCCGAGCACTGAGAACCCAGCACGCTGAGTACTGAGCACTGAGCACCCAGCACCCTGAGTACTGAGCACCCAGCACCCTGAGTATTGAGCCCCCAGCACCCTGAGTACCGAGCACCCAGCACCCTGAGTACTGAGCACCCAGCACCCTGAGCACTGAGCACCCAGCACCCCGAGAATGAGCACCCAGCACCCTGAGTACTGAGCACCCAGCACCCTGAGTACTGAGCACCCGGCACCCGGAGCACTGAGCACCCTGAGTACTGAGCACCCAGCACCCCGAGCACTGAGCACCCTGAGTACTGAGCACCCAGCACCCTGAGTACTGAGCACTAAGCACCCAGAGCACTGAGCACCCAGCACCCCGAGCACGGAGCACCCAGGACCCCGAGCACTGAGTACTGAGCACCCAGCACCCTGAGTACTGAGCACCGAGCTCCCCGAGCACTGAGCACCCTGAGTACTGAGAGCCCAGCACCCCGATCACTTTGCACCCAGCACCCTGAGCACTGAGCACCCAGCACCCTGAGCACTGAGCACCCAGCACCCTGAGTACTGAGCACCCAGCACCCCGAGCACTGAGCACCCAGCACCCTGAGTACTGAGCACTGAGCACCCAGCACCCCGAGCACTGAGCACCAAGCACCCTGTGTACTGAGCACTGTGCAACCTGAGTACTAAGCACCCAGCACCCTGAGTACTGACCACCCAGGACCCTGAGCACTGAGCACCGAGCACCCTGAGCACTGAGCACCCTGCACCCTGAGCACTGTGCACCCAGCACCCTGAGTACTGAGCACCCAGCACCCCAAGCACTGAGCACCGAGCACAATGAGTACTTAGCACCCAGCACGCTGAGCACTGAGCACCCAGCACCCCGAGTACTGAGCAACCAGCACCCTGAGTACTGAGCACCCAGCACCCTGAGTACTTAGCACCCAGCACCCCGAGCACTGAGCACCCAGCACCCTGAGCACTGAGCACCCAGCACCCTGACTACTGAGCACCAAGCACCCTGAGCACTGAGCACCCAGCAACCTGAGCACTGAGAACCCAGCACGCTGAGCACTGAGTACCCAGCACCCTGAGCACTGAGCACCCAGCACCCTGAGCACTGAGCACCCAGCACCCTGAGTACTGAGCACCCAATGTACTGAGCACCGAGCACCCCGAGCACTGAGCACCCAGCACCCTGAGTACTGAGCACCCATCACCCCGAGCACTGAGCACGCAGCACCCTGAGTACTGAGCACCGAGCACCCTGAGTACTGAGCACCCAGCACCCCGAGCACTGAGCACCCAGCACCCTGAGTTCTGAGCACCCAGCACCCTGAGCACTGAGCACACTGTGTACTGAGCAACCAGCACCCTGAGCACTGAGCACCCAGCACCCAGAGCACTGAGCACCCAGCACCCGGAGCACTGAGCACCCAGCACTGAGCACCCAGCACGCTGAGTACTGAGCACCCAGCACCCCAAACACTGAGCACCGAGCACCTTGAGAACTGAGCACCGAGCACCCTGAGTACTGAGCACCCAGCACCATGAGTACTGAACACCGAGTACCAAGAGTACTGAGCAACCTGAGTACTGAGCACCCAGCACCCCGAGAATGAGCACCCAGCACCATGAGTACTGAGCACCGAGCACCCTGAGCACTGAGCACCCAGCACCATGAGTACTGAGCACCAAGCACCCTGAGTACTGAGCACCCAGCACCCTGAGAACTGAGCACACAGCACCCTGAGTTCTGAGCACCCAGCACCCTGAGCACTGAGCACACTGAGTACTGAGCAACCAGCACCCTGAGCACTGAGCACCCAGCACCCCGAGCACTGAGCACCCAGCACCCCGAGCACTGAGCACTGAGTACCCTGTGAACTGAGCACCGAGCACCCTGAGTACTGAGCACTGAGCACACTGAGCACTGAGCACCCAGCACCCTGAGCACTGAGCACCCAGCACCCTGAGCACTGAGGACCCAGCACCCTGAGCACTGAGGACCCAGCACCCCGAGCACTAAGCACCCAGCACGCTGAGTACTGAGCACTGAGCACCCAGCACCCTGAGTACTGAGCACCCAGCACCCTGAGCACTGAGCACCCAGCACCCCGAGCACTGAGCACTGAGCACCCTGAGTACTGAGCACTGAGCACCCTTAGTACTGAGCACCGAGCACCCTGAGTACTGAGCACCCAGCACCCTGAGCACGGAGCACACCGAGGACTGAGCACTCAGCACCGTGAGCACTGAGCACCCAGCACCCAGAGCACTGAGCACCCAGCACTGAGCACCCAGCACCCTGAGTACTGAGCACCCAGCACCCTGACAACTGAGCACCGAGCACCCCGAGCACTGAGCACCGGGCACACCGAGCACTGAGCACACAGCACCCTGAGTACTGAGCACCCAGCACCCTGAGTACTGAGCACTGAGCACCCTGAGCACTGAGTACTGAGCACCCAGCACCCTGAGCCCTGACCACCCAGCACCCTGAGCACTGAGCACCCAGCACGCTGAGTACTGAGCACCCAGCACCCCAAACACTGAGCACCGAGCACCCTGAGAACTGAGCACCGAGCACCTTGAGTACTGAGCACCCAGCACCATGAGTACTGAGCACCGAGTACCCAGAGTACTGAGCAACCTGAGTACTGAGCACCCAGCACCCCGAGAATGAGCACCCAGCACCATGAGTACTGAGGACCCAGCACCCTAAGTACTGAGCACCCAGCACCCTGAGTTCTGAGCACCCAGCACCCTGAGCACTGAGCACACTGTGTACTGAGCAACCAGCACCCTGAGCACTGAGCACCCAGCACCCAGAGCACTGAGCACCCAGCACCCGGAGCACTGAGCACCCAGCACTGAGCACCCAGCACGCTGAGGACTGAGCACCCAGCACCCCAAACACTGAGCACCGAGCACCTTGAGAACTGAGCACCGAGCACCCTGAGTACTGAGCACCCAGCACCATGAGTACTGAGCACCGAGTACCAAGAGTACTGAGCAACCTGAGTACTGAGCACCCAGCACCCCGAGAATGAGCACCCAGCACCATGAGTACTGAGCACCGAGCACCCTGAGCACTGAGCCCCCAGCACCATGAGTACTGAGCACCAAGCACCCTGAGTACTGAGCACCCAGCACCCTGAGAACTGAGCACACAGCACCCTGAGTTCTGAGCACCCAGCACCCTGAGCACTGAGCACACTGAGTACTGAGCAACCAGCACCCTGAGCCCTGAGCACCCAGCACCCCGAGCACTGAGCACCCAGCACCCCGAGCACTGAGCACTGAGTACCCTGTGAACTGAGCACCGAGCACCCTGAGTACTGAGCACTGAGCACACTGAGCACTGAGCACCCAGCACCCTGAGCACTGAGCACCCAGCACCCTGAGCACTGAGGACCCAGCACCCTGAGCACTGAGGACCCAGCACCACGAGCAGTGAGCACCCAGCACCCTGAGTACTGAGCACCAAGCACCCTGAGCACTGAGCACCCAGCACCCCGAGCACTAAGCACCCAGCACGCTGAGTACTGAGCACTGAGCACCCAGCACCCAGAGTACTGAGCACCCAGCACCCCGAGCACTGAGCACCCAGCACCCCGAGCACTGAGCACTGAGCACCCTGAGTACTGAGCACTGAGCACCCTTAGTACTGAGCACCGAGCAACCTGAGTACTGAGCACCCAGCACCCTGAGCACGGAGCACACCGAGGACTGAGCACTCAGCACCGTGAGCACTGAGCACCCAGCACCTTGAGTACTGAGCACCGAGCACCCCGAGCACTGGGCACCCAGCACCCTAAGTACTGAGCACCCAGCACCCTGAGCACTGAGCACCCAGCACCCCGAGCACTGAGCACCCAGCACCCTGAGTACTGAGCACCCAGCACCCCGAGCACTGAGCACCCAGCACCCTGAGCACTGAGCACCCAGCACCCTGAGTACTGAGCACCCAGCACCCTGAGCACTGAGCACCCAGCACCCCGAGTACTGAGCACCCAGCCCCCTGAGTACTGAGCACTGAGCACCCTGAGCACTGAGCACCCAGCAACCCCGAGCACTGAGCACCCAGCACCCTGAGTACTGAGCACCCGGCACCCTGAGTACTGAGCACTCAGCACCCTGAGTACTGAGCACCGAGCACCCCGAGCACCGAGCACGCAGCACCCTGAGCACGGAGCACCCCGAGGACTGAGCACCCAGCACCCTGAGCACTGAGCACCAAGCACCTTGAGTACTGAGCACCCAGCACCATGAGCACTGAGCACCTAGCACCCTGAGCACTGAGCACCCAGCACCCCGAGCACTGAGCACCCAGCACCCTGAGTACTGAGCACCCAACACCCAGAGTACTGAGCACCCAGCACCCTGAGCACTGAGCACCCAGCACCCTGAGTACTGAGCACCCTGAGTACTGAACACCCAGCACCCTGAGCACTGAGCACTGAGCACCCTGAGCACTGAGTACTGAGCACTGAGCAACCTGAGCACTGAGCACCCAGCACCCCGAGTACTGAGCACCCAGCACAGCGAGAACTGAGCACCCAGCGCCCCGAGCATTGAGTACCCAGCACTCCGAGCACTGGGCACTGAGCACCCTGAGCACTGAGCACCCAGCACCCCGAGTACTGAGCACTGAGCACCCTGAGTACTGAGCACCAAGCACCCCGAGTACTGAGCACTGAGCACCCTGAGTACTGAGCACCCTGCTCCCTGAGCACTGAGTACCCATCACCCTGAGTACTGAGCACTGAGAACCCTGAGTACTGAGCACCGAGCACCCTGAGTACTGAGCAACCAGCACCCTGATCACTGAGCACGGAGCACCCCGAGGACTCAGCACCCAGCACCCTGAGCACTGAGCACACATCACCTTGAGTACTGAGCACCGAGCACCAAGAGCACTGAGCACCCAGCACCCTGACTACTGAGCACCCAGCACCCTGAGCACTGAGCACCCACCACCCTGAGCACTGAGCACCCAGCACCCCGAGCACTGATCACCCAGCACCCTGAGTACTGAGCACCCAGCACCCTGAGCACTGAGCACCCAGCACCCTGAGTACTGAGCACCCAGAACCCTGAGTACTGAGCAACCAGCACCCTGAGCACTGAGCACTGAGCACCCAGCACCCTGAGCACTGAGAACTGAGCATCCAGCACCCCGAGCACTGAGCACCCAGCACCCCGAGCACTGAGCACCCACCACCCTGAGTACTGAGCACCCAGCACCCTGGGCACTGAGCACCCAGCACCCTGAGTACTGAGCACCAAGCACCCTGAGTACTGAGTACCCAGTACCCTGAGTACTGAGCACCCAGCACCCTGAGCACTGAGCACCCAGCACCCCGAGCACTGAGCACCGAGCACCCTGAGCACTGAGCACCCAGCACCCTGAGTACTGAGCCCCCAGCACCCTGGGCACTGAGCACCCAGCAACCTGAGTACTGAGCACCCAGCACCCTGAGTACTGAGTACCCAGTACCCTGAGTACTGAGCACCCAGCACCCTGAGCACTGAGCACCCAGCACCCTGAGCACTGAGCACCCAGCACCCTGAGTACTGAGCACCCAGCACCCTGAGTACTGAGCACCCAGCACCCAGAGCACTGAGCACCCAGCACCCTGAGTACTGAGCACCCAGCACCCCGAGCACTGAGCACCCAGCACCCTGAGCACTGAGCACCCAGCACCCCGAGTACTGACCACCCAGCACCCTGAGTACTGAGCACTGAGCACCCTGAGCACTGAGCACCCAGCACCCCGAGCACTGAGCACCCAGAACCCTGAGTACTGAGCACCCAGCACCCCGAGCACTGAGCACCCTGAGTACTGAGCACCCAGCACCCTGAGTACTGAGCACTAAGCACCCAGAGCACTGAGCACCCAGCACCACGAGCACTGAGCACCCAGCACCCTGAGTACTGAGCACCCAGCACCCTGAGCACTGAGCACCCAGCACGCTGAGCACTGAGCATCCAGCACCCCGAGTACTGAGCAACCAGCACCCTGAGTACTGAGCACCCAGGACCCCGAGCACTGAGTACTGAGCACCCAGCACCCTGAGTACTGAGCACCGAGCTCCCCGAGCACTGAGCACCCTGAGTACTGTGCACCCAGCACCCCAATCACTGAGCACCCAGCACGCTGAGCACTGAGCACCCAGCACCCCGAGCAATGAGCACCCAGCACCCTGAGTACTGAGCACCCAGCACCCCGAGCACTGAGCACCCTGAGTACTGAGCACCCAGCACCCTGAGTAATGAGCACCCAGCACCACGAGCACTGAGCATTCAGCACCCTGAGAACTGAGCACCGAGCACCCTGCGTACTGAGCAGCCAGCACCCTGAGTATTGAGCACCCAGCGTACTGAGCACCAAGCACCAAGCACCCTGAGTACTGAGCACCCAGCACCCTGAGCACTGAGCAACCAGCAACCTGAGTACTGAGCACCGAGCACCCCGAGTACTGAGCACCCAGCACCCCGAGGACTGAGCACCCAGCACCCTGAGCACTGAGCACCCAGCACCCCGAGCACTGAGCACCCAGCATCCCGAGCACTGAGCACCCAGCACCCCGAGCACTGAGCACCCAGCACCCCGAGCACCGAGCAGCCTGAGTACTAAGCACCGAGCACCCTGAGCACTGAGCACCCAGCACCCAGAGCACTGAGCAACCAGCACCCCGAGCACTGTGCACCCAGCACCCTGAGTACTGAGCACCCAGCACCCTGAGCACTGAGCACCCAGCACCCTGAGCACTGAGCACCCAGCACCCTGAGCACTGAGAACCCAGCACCCTGAGTAGTGAGCACCCAAAGTACTGAGCACCGAGCACCCCGAGCACTGAGCACCCAGCACCCTGAGTACTGAGCACCGAGCACCCCGAGCACTGAGCACCCAGCACCCTGAGTACTGAGCTCCGAGCACCCTAAGTTCTGAGCACCCAGCACCCTGAGTTCTGAGCACCCAGCACCCCGAGTACTGAGCACCCAGCACCCCGAGTACTGAGCACCCAGCGCCCCGAGCACTGAGCACCCAGCGCCCAGAGCACTGAGCACCCAGAACCCCGAGCACTGAGCACCCAGCACCCCGAGCACTGAGCACCCAGCACCCCGAGCACTGAGCACCGAGCACCCCGAGAACTGAGCACCGAGCACCCTGAGTACTGAGCACCGAGCACCCTAAGTTCTGAGCACCCAGCACCCTGAGTTCTGAGCACCCAGCACCCCGAGTACTGAGCACCCAGCACCCCGAGTACTGAGCACCCAGCACCCCGAGCACTGAGCACCCATCACCTTGAGCACTGAGCACCCAGCACCCTGAGTACTGAGCAACGAGCACCCTGAGTACTGAGCACCGAACACCCTGAGTACTGAGCACCCAGCACCCTGAGTACTGAGCACCCAGCACCCCGAGCACTGAGCACCCAGCACCCCGAGCACTGAGCACCCAGCACCCCGAGCACTGAGCACCCAGCACCCCGAGCACTGAGCACCCAGCACCCTGAGCACTGAGCACCCAGCACCCTGAGCACTGAGCACCCAGCACCCTGAGTACTGAGTACCCAGCACCATGAGCACTGAGCACCCAGCACCCTGAGTACTGATCACCGAGCACCCCGAGCACTGAGCACCCAGCACCCTGAGTACTGAGCACCCAGCACCCTGAGTACTGAGCACCAAGCACCCTGAGTACTGAGCACCCAGTACCCTGAGCACTGAACACACAGCACCCTGAGTACTGAGCTCCCCGAGCACTGAGCACCCAGCACCCTGAGCTCTGTGCACCCAGCACCCCGAGCTCTGAGCACCCAGCACCCTGAGTACTGAGAACAGATCACCCTGAGTACTGAGCACCCAGCACCCTGAGTACTGAGCGCCCAGGACCCTGAGCACTGAGCACCGAGCACCCCGAGCACTGAGCACCCTGCACCCTGAGCACTCAGCACCCAGCACCCCGAGCACTGAGTACTGAGCACCCAGCACCCTGAGCACTGAGCACCCAGCACCCTGAGCACTGTGCACCCAGCACCCTGAGTACTGAGCACCCAGCACCCCAAGCACTGAGCACCGAGCACCCTGAGTACTGAGCACCCAGCACGCTGAGCACTGAGCACCCAGCACCCCGAGTACTGAGCAACCAGCACCCTGAGTACTGAGCACCCAGCACCCTGAGTACTGAGCACCCAGCACCCCGAGCACTGAGCACCCAGCATCCTGAGCACTGAGCACCCAGCACCCTGAGTACTGAGCACCAAGAACCCTGAGCACTGAGCACCCAGCACCCTGAGCACTGAGAACCCAGCACCCTGAGCACTGAGCACCCAGCACCCTGAGCACTGAGCACCCAGCACCCTGAGCACTGAGCACCCAGCACCCTGAGTACTGAGCACCCAACGTACTGAGCACATAGCACCCCGTGCACTGAGCACCCAGCACCCTGAGTACTGAGCACCGAGCACCCCGAGCACTGAGCACCCAGCACCCTGATTACTGAGCACCGAGCACCCTGAGTACTGAGCACCCAGCACGCCGAGCACTGAGCACCCAGCACCCGGAGCACTGAGCACCCAGCACTGAGCACCCAGCACCCTGAGTACTGAGCACCCAGCACCCTGTGAACTGAGCACCGAGCACCCCGAGCACTGAGCACCGGGCACACCGAGCACTGAGCACCCAGCACCTTGAGCACTGAGCACCCAGCACCCTGAGTACTGAGCACCGAGCAACCTAAGTACTGAGCACCCAGCACCCTGAGTACTGAGCACCCAGCACCCCGAGCACTGAGCACCCAGCACCCTGAGTACTGAGCACCCAGCACCCCGAGTACTGAGCACCCAGCACCCCGAGCACTGAGCACCCAGCACCCTGAGTACTGAGCACTGAGCACCCTGAGTACTGAGCACCGAACACCCTGAGTACTGAGCACCCAGCACCCTGAGTGCTGAGCACCCAGCACCCCGAGCACTGATCACCCAGCACCCTGAGCACTGAGCACCCAGCACCCTGAGCACTGAGCACGGAGCACCCTGAGTACTGAGTACCCAGCACCCTGAGCACTGAGCACCCAGCACCCTGAGTACTGATCAACGAGCACCCCGAGCACTGAGCACCCAGCACCCTGAGTACTGAGCACCCAGCACCCTGAGCACTGAGCACAAAGCACCCTGAGTACTGAGCACCCAGCACCCTGAGTACTGAGCACCCAGCACCCCGAGCACTGAGCACCCAGCATCCTGAGCACTGAGCACCCAGCACCCTGAGTACTGAGCACCAAGAACCCTGAGCACTGAGCACCCAGCACCCTGAGCACTGAGAACCCAGCACCCTGAGCACTGAGCACCCAGCACCCTGAGCACTGAGCACCCAGCACCCTGAGCACTGAGCACCCAGCACCCTGAGTACTGATCAACGAGCACCCCGAGCACTGAGCACCCAGCACCCTGAGTACTGAGCACCCAGCACCCTGAGCACTGAGCACAAAGCACGCTGAGTACTGAGCACTGAGCACCCTGAGTACTGAGCACCGAGGACCCTGAGCACTGAGCACCCAGCACCCTGAGTACTGATCACCGAGCACCCCGAGTACTGAGCACCCAGCACCCTGAGTACTGAGCACCCAGCACCCTGAGCACTGAGCACAAAGCACGCTGAGTACTGAGCACTGAGCACCCTGAGTACTGAGCACCGAGGACCCTGAGCACTGAGCACCCAGCACGCTGAGTACTGAGCACTGAGCACCCTGAGTACTGAGCACCCAGCACCCTGAACACTGAGCAGCCAGCACCCTGAGCACTGAGCAGCCAGCACCCCGAGCACTGAGCACCCAGCACCCTGAGCACTGTGCACCCAGCACCCCGAGTACTGAGCACCCAGCACTCCTAGTACTGAGCACCCAGCACCCTGAGTACTGAGCACCAAGCACCCTGAGTACTGAGCACCCAGTACCCTGAGCACTGAACACACAGCACCCTGAGTACTGAGCACCCCGAGCACTGAGCACCCAGCACCCTGAGCTCTGTGCACCCAGCACCCCGAGCTCTGAGCACCCAGCACCCTGAGTACTGAGAACAGATCACCCTGAGTACTGAGCACCCAGCACCCTGAGTACTGAGCCCCCAGCACCCTGAGTACTGAGCACCCAGCACCCCGAGCACTGAGCACCCAGCACCCCGAGAATGAGCACCCAGCACCCTGAGTACTGAGAAAAGAGCACGATGAGTACTGAGCACCCAGCACCCTGAGTATTGAGCCCCCAGCACCCTGAGTACTGAGCACCCAGCACCCTGAGTACTGAGCACCCAGCACCCCGAGCACTGAGCACCCAGCAACTCGAGAATGAGCACCCAGCACACTGAGTACTGAGCACCCAGCAACCTGAGTACTGAGCACCCAGCACCCCGAGCACTGAGCACCCTGAGTACTGAGCACCCAGCACCCTGAGTACTGAACACTAAGCACCCAGAGCACTGAGCACCCAGCACCCCGAGCACGGAGCACCCAGGACCCCGAGCACTGAGTACTGAGCACCCAGCACCCTGAGTACTGAGCACCGAGCTCCCCGAGCACTGAGCACCCTGAGTACTGAGCGCCCAGCACCCCGATCACTTTGCACCCAGCACCCTGAGCACTGAGCACCCAGCACCCTGAGCACTGAGCACCCAGCACCCTGAGTACTGAGCACCCAGCACCCCGAGCACTGAGCACCCAGCACCCTGAGTACTGAGCACTGAGCACCCAGCACCCTGTGTACTGAGCACTGAGCACCCTGAGAACTAAGCACCCAGCACCCTGAGTACTGAGCACCCAGCACCCCAAGCACTGAGCACCGAGCACCCTGAGTACTGAGCACCCAGCACGCTGAGCACTGAGCACCCAGCACCCCGAGTACTGAGCAACCAGCACCCTGAGTACTGAGCACCCAGCACCCTGAGTACTGAGCACCCAGCACCCCGAGCACTGAGCACCCAGCACCCTGAGCACTGAGCACCCAGCACCCTGAGTACTGAGCACCAAGAACCCTGAGCACTGAGCACCCAGCACCCTGAGCACTGAGAAACCAGCACCCTGAGCACTGAGCACCCAGCACCCTGAGCACTGAGCACCCAGGACCCTGAGCACTGAGCACCCAGCACCCTGAGTACTGAGCACCCAACGTACTGAGCACATAGCACCCCGAGCACTGAGCACCCAGCACCCTGAGTACTGAGCACCCAGCACCCCGAGCACTGAGCACCCAGCACCCTGATTACTGAGCACCGAGCACCCTGAGAACTGAGCACCCAGCACCCCGAGCACTGAGCACCCAGCACCCGGAGCACTGAGCACCCAGCACGGAGCACCCAGCACCCTGAGTACTGAGCACCCAGCACCCTGAGAACTGAGCACCGAGCACCCCGAGCACTGAGCACCGGGCACACCGAGCACTGAGCACCCAGCACCATGAGCACTGAGCACCCAGCACCCTGAGTACTGAGCACCCAGCACCCTGAGCACTGAGCACAAAGCACGCTGAGTACTGAGCACTGAGCACCCTGAGTACTGAGCACCGAGGACCCTGAGCACTGAGCACCCAGCACCCTGAGTACTGATCACCGAGCACCCCGAGTACTGAGCACCCAGCACCCTGAGTACTGAGCACCCAGCACCCTGAGCACTGAGCACAAAGCACGCTGAGTACTGAGCACTGAGCACCCTGAGTACTGAGCACCGAGGACCCTGAGCACTGAGCACCCAGCACGCTGAGTACTGAGCACTGAGCACCCTGAGTACTGAGCACCCAGCACCCTGAACACTGAGCAGCCAGCACCCTGAGCACTGAGCACCCAGCACCCCGAGCACTGAGCACCCAGCACCCTGAGCACTGTGCACCCAGCACCCCGAGTACTGAGCACCCAGTACTCCTAGTACTGAGCACCCAGCACCCTGAGTACTGAGCACCAAGCACCCTGAGTACTGAGCACCCAGTACCCTGAGCACTGAACACACAGCACCCTGAGTACTGAGCACCCCGAGCACTGAGCACCCAGCACCCTGAGCTCTGTGCACCCAGCACCCCGAGCACTGAGCACCCAGCACCCTGAGTACTGAGAACAGATCACCCTGAGTACTGAGCACCCAGCACCCTGAGTACTGAGCCCCCAGCACCCTGAGTACTGAGCACCCAGCACCCCGAGCACTGAGCACCCAGCACCCCGAGAATGAGCACCCAGCACCCTGAGTACTGAGAACCGAGCACGATGAGTACTGAGCACCCAGCACCCTGAGTATTGAGCCCCCAGCACCCTGAGTACTGAGCACCCAGCACCCTGAGTACTGAGCACCCAGCACCCCGAGCACTGAGCACCCAGCACCCCGAGAATGAGCACCCAGCACCCTGAGTACTGAGCACCCAGCACCCTGAGTACTGAGCACCCAGCACCCCGAGCACTGAGCACCCTGAGTACTGAGCACCCAGCACCCTGAGTACTGAGCACTAAGCACCCAGAGCACTGAGCACCCAGCACCCCGAGCACGGAGCACCCAGGACCCCGAGCACTGAGTACTGAGCACCCAGCACCCTGAGTACTGAGCACCGAGCTCCCCGAGCACTGAGCACCCTGAGTACTGAGCGCCCAGCACCCCGATCACTTTGCACCCAGCACCCTGAGCACTGAGCACCCAGCACCCTGAGCACTGAGCACCCAGCACCCTGAGGACTGAGCACCCAGCACCCCGAGCACTGAGCACCCAGCACCCTGAGTACTGAGCACTGAGCACCCAGCACCCTGTGTACTGAGCACTGAGCACCCAGAGTACTAAGCACCCAGCACCCTGAGTACTGAGCACCCAGGACCCTGAGCACTGAGCACCGAGCACCCCGAGCACTGAGCACCCTGCACCCTGAGCACTCAGCACCCAGCACCCCGAGCACTGAGTACTGAGCACCCAGCACCCTGTGCACTGAGCACCCAGCACCCTGAGCACTGTGCACCCAGCACCCTGAGTACTGAGCACCCAGCACCCCAAGCACTGAGCACCGAGCACCCTGAGTACTGAGCACCCAGCACGCTGAGCACTGAGCACCCAGCACCCCGAGTACTGAGCAACCAGCACCCTGAGTACTGAGCACCCAGCACCCTGAGTACTGAGCACCCAGCACCCCGAGCACTGAGCACCCAGCACCCTGAGCACTGAGCACCCAGCACCCTGAGTACTGAGCACCAAGAACCCTGAGCACTGAGCACCCAGCACCCTGAGCACTGAGAACCCAGCACCCTGAGCACTGAGCACCCAGCACCCTGAGCACTGAGCACCCAGCACCCTGAGCACTGAGCACCCAGCACCCTGAGTACTGAGCACCCAACGAACTGAGCACATAGCACCCCGAGCACTGAGCACCCAGCACCCTGAGTACTGAGCACCCAGCACCCCGAGCACTGAGCACCCAGCACCCTGAGTACTGAGCACCGAGCATCCTGAGTACTGAGCACCCAGCACCCCGAGCACTGAGCACCCAGCACCCGGACCACTGAGCACCCAGCACTGAGCACCCAGCACCCTGAGTACTGAGCACCCAGCACCCTGAGAACTGAGCACCGAGCACCCCGAGAACTGAGCACCGGGCACACCGAGCACTGAGCACGCAGCAGCCTGAGTACTGAGCACCCAGCACTCTGAGTACTGAGCACTGAGCACCCTGAGCACTGAGTACCCAGCACCCTGAGCCCTGAGCACCCAGCATCCTGAGCACTGAGTACTGAGCACCCAGCACCCTGAGCACTGAGCACCCAGCACCCTGAGCACTGAGCACCCAGCACGCTGAGTACTGAGCACCCAGCACCCCAAACACTGAGCACCGAGCACCCTGAGAACTGAGCACCGAGCACCTTGAGTACTGAGCACCCAGCACCATGAGTACTGAGCACCGAGTACCCAGAGTACTGAGCAACCTGAGTACTGAGCACCCAGCACCATGAGTACTGAGCACCGAGCACCCTGAGCACTGAGCACCCAGCACCATGAGTACTGAGCACCAAGCACCCTGAGTACTGAGGACCCAGTACCCTGAGTACTGAGCACCCAGCACCCTGAGTTCTGAGCACCCAGCACCCTGAGCACTGAGCACACTGTATACTGAGCAACCAGCACCCTGAGCACTGAGCACCCAGCACCCAGAGCACTGAGCACCCAGCACCCGGAGCACTGAGCACCCAGCACTGAGCACCCAGCACGCTGAGTACTGAGCACCCAGCACCCCAAACACTGAGCACCGAGCACCCTGAGAACTGAGCACCGAGCACCCTGAGTACTGAGCACCCAGCACCATGAGTACTGAGCACCGAGTACCCAGAGTACTGAGCAACCTGAGTACTGAGCACCCAGCACCCCGAGAATGAGCACCCAGCACCATGAGTACTGAGCACCAAGCACCCTGAGTACTGAGCACCCAGCACCCTGAGAAATGAGCACCCAGCACCCTGAGTTCTGAGCACCCAGCACCCTAAGCACTGAGCACACTGAGTACTGAGCAACCAGCAATCTGAGCACTGAGCACCCAGCACCCGAGCACTGTGCACCCAGCACCCCGAGCACTGAGCACTGAGTACCCTGTGCACTGAGCACCGAGCACCCTGAGTACTGAGCACTGAGCACCCTGAGCACTGAGCACCCAGCACCCTGAGCACTGAGCACCCAGCACCCTGAGCACTTAGGACCCAGCACCCTGATCACTGAGGACCCAGCACCACGAGCAGTGAGCACCCAGCACCCTGAGTACTGAGCACCAAGCACCCTGAGCACTGAGCACCCAGCAGCCCGAGCACTGAGCACCCAGCACGCTGAGTACTGAGCACTGAGCACCCAGCACCCTGAGTACTGAGCACCCAGCACCCCGAGCACTGAGCACCCAGCACCCCGTGCACTGAGCACCCAGCACCCTGAGTACTGAGTACCCAGCACCCTGAGCACTGAGCACCCAGCACCCTGAGTACTTATCACCGAGCACCCCGAGCACTGAGCACCCAGCACCCTGAGTACTGAGCAACCAGCACCCTGAGTACTGAGCACCCAGCACCCGGAGTACTGAGCACCAAGCACCCTGAGTACTGAGCACCCAGTACCCTGAGCACTGAACACACAGCACCCTGAGTACTGAGCACCCCGTGCACTGAGCACCCAGCACCCTGAGCTCTGTGCACCCAGCACCTCGAGGTCTGAGCACCCAGCACCGTGAGTACTGAGAACAGATCACCCTGAGTACTGAGCACCCAGCACCCTGAGTACTGAGCCCCCAGCACCCTGAGTACTGAGCACCCAGCACCCCGAGCACTGAGCACCCAGCACCCCGAGAATGAGCACCCAGCACCCTGAGTACTGAGAACCGAGCACCATGAGTACTGAGCACCCAGCACCCTGAGTATTGAGCCCCCAGCACCCTGAGTACTGAGCACTGAGCACACTGTGTACTGAGCAACCAGCGCCCTGAGCACTGAGCAACCAGCACCCCGAGCACTGAGCACCCAGCACCCCGAGCACTGAGCACTGAGTACCCTGTGCACTGAGCACCGAGCACCCTGAGTACTGAGCACTGAGCACCCTGAGCACTGAGCACCCAGCACCCTGAGCACTGAGCACCCAGCACCCTGAGCACTGAGGACCCAGCATCCTGAGCACTGAGGACCCAGCACCACGAGCAGTGAGCACACAGCACCCTGAGTACTGAGCACCAAGCACCCTGAGCACTGAGCACCCAGCACCCCGAGCACTGAGCACCCAGCACGCTGGGTACTGAGCACTGAGCACCCAGCACCCTGAGTACTGAGCACCCAGCACACCGAGCACTGAGCACCCAGCACCCCGAGCACTGAGCACTGAGCACCCTGAGTACTGAGCACTGAGCACCCTTAGTACTGAGCACCGAGCACCCTGAGTACTGAGGACCCAGCACCCTGAGCACGGAGCACCCCGAGGACTGAGCACCCAGCACCGTGAGCATTGAGCACACAGCACCTTGAGTACTGAGCACTGAGCACCCCGAGCACTGGGCACCCAGCACCCTAAGTACTGAGCACCCAGCACCCTGAGCACTGAGCAACCAGCACCCCGAGCACTGAGCACCCAGCACCCTGAGTACTGAGCACCCAGCACCCCGAGCACTGTGCACCCAGCACCCTGAGCACTGAGCACCCAGCACCCTGAGTACTGAGCACCCAGCACCCTGAGCACTGAGCACCCAGCACCCCGAGTACTGAGCACCCAGCCCCCTGAGTACTGAGCACTGAGCACCCTGAGCACTGAGCACCCAGCACCCCGAGCACTGAGCACCCAGCACCCTGAGTAGTAAGCACCAGGCACCCTGAGTACTGAGCTCTCAGCAGCCTGAGTACTGAGCACCGAGCAACCTGAGCACTGAGCACCCAGCACCCTGAGCACGGAGCACCTCGAGGACTGAGCACCCAGCACCCTGAGCACTGAGCACCAAGCACCTTGAGTACTGAGCACCGTGCACCTCGAGCACTGAGCACCCAGCACCCTGAGTACTGAGCACCCAGCACCATGAGCACTGATCACCCAGCACCCTGAGCACTGAGCACCCAGCACCCCGAGCACTGAGCACCCAGCACCCTGAGTACTGAGCACCCAACACCCAGAGTACTGAGCACCCAGCACCCTGAGCACTGAGCACCCAGCACCCTGAGTACTGAGCACCCTGAGTACTGAACACCCAGCACCCTGAGCACTGAGCACTGAGCACCCTGAGCACTGAGTACTGAGCACTGAGAAACCTGAGCACTGAGCACCCAGCACCCCGAGTACTGAGCACCAAGCACCCCGAGCACTGAGCACCCAGCGCCCCGAGCATTGAGTACCCAGCACTCCGAGCACTGAGCACTGAGCACCCTGAGCACTGAGCACCCAGCACCCCGAGTACTGAGCACTGAGCACCCTGAGTACTGAGCACCCTGCACCCTGAGCACTGAGTACCCAGCACCCTGAGTACTGAGCACTGAGAACCCTGAGTACTGAGCACCGAGCACCCTGAGTACTGAGCACCCAGCACCCTGATCACTGAGCACGGAGCACCCCGAGGACTGAGCACCCAGCACCCTGAGCACTGAGCACACAGCACCTTGAGTACTGAGCACCGAGCACCAAGAGCACTGAGCACCCAGCACCCTGACTACTGAGCACCCAGCACCCTGAGCACTGAGCACCCACCACCCTGAGCACTGAGCACCCAGCACCCCGAGCACTGATCACCCAGCACCCTGAGTACTGAGCACCCAGCACCCTGAGCACTGAGCACCCAGCACCCTGAGTACTGAGCACCCAGCACCCTGAGTACTGAGCACCCAGCACCTTGAGTACTGAGCACCGAGCACCCCGAGCACTGGGCACCCAGCACCCTAAGTACTGAGCACCCAGCAACCTGAGCACTGAGCACCCAGCACCCCGAGCACTGAGCACCCAGCACCCTGAGTACTGAGCACCCAGCACCCCGAGCACTGAGCACCCAGCACCCTGAGCACTGAGCACCCAGCACCCTGAGTACTGAGCACCCAGCACCCTGAGCACTGAGCACCCAGCACCCTGAGTACTGATCACCGAGCACCCCGAGTACTGAGCACCCAGCACCCTGAGTACTGAGCACCCAGCACCCTGAGCACTGAGCACAAAGCACGCTGAGTACTGAGCACTGAGCACCCTGAGTACTGAGCACCGAGGACCCTGAGCACTGAGCACCCAGCACGCTGAGTACTGAGCACTGAGCACCCTGAGTACTGAGCACCCAGCACCCTGAACACTGAGCAGCCAGCACCCTGAGCACTGAGCAGCCAGCACCCCGAGCACTGAGCACCCAGCACCCTGAGCACTGTGCACCCAGCACCCCGAGTACTGAGCACCCAGCACTCCTAGTACTGAGCACCCAGCACCCTGAGTACTGAGCACCAAGCACCCTGAGTACTGAGCACCCAGTACCCTGAGCACTGAACACACAGCACCCTGAGTACTGAGCACCCCGAGCACTGAGCACCCAGCACCCTGAGCTCTGTGCACCCAGCACCCCGAGCTCTGAGCACCCAGCACCCTGAGTACTGAGAACAGATCACCCTGAGTACTGAGCACCCAGCACCCTGAGTACTGAGCCCCCAGCACCCTGAGTACTGAGCACCCAGCACCCCGAGCACTGAGCACCCAGCACCCCGAGAATGAGCACCCAGCACCCTGAGTACTGAGAACCGAGCACGATAAGTACTGAGCACCCAGCACCCTGAGTATTGAGCCCCCAGCACACTGAGTACTGAGCACCCAGCACCCTGAGTACTGAGCACCCAGCACCCCGAGCACTGAGCACCCAGCACGTCGAGAATGAGCACCCAGCACCCTGAGTACTGAGCACCCAGCACCCTGAGTACTGAGCACCCAGCACCCCGAGCACTGAGCACCCTGAGTACTGAGCACCCAGCACCCTGAGTACTGAGCAATAAGCACCCAGAGCACTGAGCACCCAGCACCCCGAGCACGGAGCACCCAGGACCCCGAGCACTGAGTACTGAGCACCCAGCACCCTGAGTACTGAGCACCGAGCTCCCCGAGCACTGAGCACCCTGAGTACTGAGCGCCCAGCACCCCGATCACTTTGCACCCAGCACCCTGAGCACTGAGCACCCAGCACCCTGAGCACTGAGCACCCAGCACCCTGAGTACTGAGCACCCAGCACCCCGAGCACTGAGCACCCAGCACCCTGAGTACTGAGCACTGAGCACCCAGCACCCTGTGTACTGAGCACTGAGCACCCTGAGAACTAAGCACCCAGCACCCTGAGTACTGAGCACCCAGCACCCCAAGCACTGAGCACCGAGCACCCTGAGTACTGAGCACCCAGCACGCTGAGCACTGAGCACCCAGCACCCCGAGTACTGAGCAACCAGCACCCTGAGTACTGAGCACCCAGCACCCTGAGTACTGAGCACCCAGCACCCCGAGCACTGAGCACCCAGCACCCTGAGCACTGAGCACCCAGCACCCTGAGTACTGAGCACCAAGAACCCTGAGCACTGAGCACCCAGCACCCTGAGCACTGAGAAACCAGCACCCTGAGCACTGAGCACCCAGCACCCTGAGCACTGAGTACCCAGCACCCTGAGCACTGAGCACCCAGCACCCTGAGTACTGAGCACCCAACGTACTGAGCACATAGCACCCCGAGCACTGAGCACCCAGCACCCTGAGTACTGAGCACCCAGCACCCCGAGCACTGAGCACCCAGCACCCTGATTACTGAGCACCGAGCACCCTGAGTACTGAGCACCCAGCACCCCGAGCACTGAGCACCCAGCACCCGGAGCACTGAGCACCCAGCACGGAGCACCCAGCACCCTGAGTACTGAGCACCCAGCACCCTGAGAACTGAGCACCGAGCACCCCGAGCACTGAGCACCGGGCACACCGAGCACTGAGCACCCAGCACCATGAGCACTGAGCACCCAGCACCCTGAGTACTGAGCACCCAGCACCCTGAGCACTGAGCACAAAGCACGCTGAGTACTGAGCACTGAGCACCCTGAGTACTGAGCACCGAGGACCCTGAGCACTGAGCACCCAGCACCCTGAGTACTGATCACCGAGCACCCCGAGTACTGAGCACCCAGCACCCTGAGTACTGAGCACCCAGCACCCTGAGCACTGAGCACAAAGCACGCTGAGTACTGAGCACTGAGCACCCTGAGTACTGAGCACCGAGGACCCTGAGCACTGAGCACCCAGCACGCTGAGTACTGAGCACTGAGCACCCTGAGTACTGAGCACCCAGCACCCTGAACACTGAGCAGCCAGCACCCTGAGCACTGAGCACCCAGCACCCCGAGCACTGAGCACCCAGCACCCTGAGCACTGTGCACCCAGCACCCCGAGTACTGAGCACCCAGCACTCCTAGTACTGAACACACAGCACCCTGAGTACTGAGCACCCCGAGCACTGAGCACCCAGCACCCTGAGCTCTGTGCACCCAGCACCCCGAGCACTGAGCACCCAGCACCCTGAGTACTGAGAACAGATCACCCTGAGTACTGAGCACCCAGCACCCTGAGTACTGAGCCCCCAGCACCCTGAGTACTGAGCACCCAGCACCCCGAGCACTGAGCACCCAGCACCCCGAGAATGAGCACCCAGCACCCTGAGTACTGAGAACCGAGCACGATGAGTACTGAGCACCCAGCACCCTGAGTATTGAGCCCCCAGCACCCTGAGTACTGAGCACCCAGCACCCTGAGTACTGAGCACCCAGCACCCCGAGCACTGAGCACCCAGCACCCCGAGAATGAGCACCCAGCACCCTGAGTACTGAGCACCCAGCACCCTGAGTACTGAGCACCCAGCACCCTGAGCACTGAGCACCCTGAGTACTGAGCACCCAGCACCCTGAGTACTGAGCACTAAGCACCCAGAGCACTGAGCACCCAGCACCCCGAGCACGGAGCACCCAGGACCCCGAGCACTGAGTACTGAGCACCCAGCACCCTGAGTACTGAGCACCGAGCTCCCCGAGCACTGAGCACCCTGAGTACTGAGCGCCCAGCACCCCGATCACTTTGCACCCAGCACCCTGAGCACTGAGCTCCCAGCACCCCGAGCACTGAGCACCCAGCACCCTGAGTACTGAGCACTGAGCACCCAGCACCCTGTGTACTGAGCACTGAGCACCCAGAGTACTAAGCACCCAGCACCCTGAGTACTGAGCACCCAGGACCCTGAGCACTGAGCACCGAGCACCCCGAGCACTGAGCACCCTGCACCCTGAGCACTCAGCACCCAGCACCCCGAGCACTGAGTACTGAGCACCCAGCACCCTGTGCACTGAGCACCCAGCACCCTGAGCACTGTGCACCCAGCACCCTGAGTACTGAGCACCCAGCACCCCAAGCACTGAGCACCGAGCACTCTGAGTACTGAGCACCCAGCACGCTGAGCACTGAGCACCCAGCACCCCGAGTACTGAGCAACCAGCACCCTGAGTACTGAGCACCCAGCACCCTGAGTACTGAGCACCCAGCACCCCGAGCACTGAGCACCCAGCACCCTGAGCACTGAGCACCCAGCACCCTGAGTACTGAGCACCAAGAACCCTGAGCACTGAGCACCCAGCACCCTGAGCACTGAGAACCCAGCACCCTGAGCACTGAGCACCCAGCACCCTGAGCACTGAGCACCCAGCACCCTGAGCACTGAGCACCCAGCACCCTGAGTACTGAGCACCCAACGAACTGAGCACATAGCACCCCGAGCACTGAGCACCCAGCACCCTGAGTACTGAGCACCCAGCACCCCGAGCACTGAGCACCCAGCACCCTGAGTACTGAGCACCGAGCATCCTGAGTACTGAGCACCCAGCACCCCGAGCACTGAGCACCCAGCACCCGGACCACTGAGCACCCAGCACTGAGCACCCAGAACCCTGAGTACTGAGCACCCAGCACCCTGAGAACTGAGCACCGAGCACCCCGAGCACTGAGCACCGGGCACACCGAGCACTGAGCACGCAGCAGCCTGAGTACTGAGCACCCAGCACTCTGAGTACTGAGCACTGAGCACCCTGAGCACTGAGTACCCAGCACCCTGAGCCCTGAGCACCCAGCATCCTGAGCACTGAGTACTGAGCACCCAGCACCCTGAGCACTGAGCACCCAGCACCCTGAGCACTGAGCACCCAGCACGCTGAGAACTGAGCACCCAGCACCCCAAACACTGAGCACCGAGCACCCTGAGAACTGAGCACCGAGCACCTTGAGTACTGAGCACCCAGCACCATGAGTACTGAGCACCGAGTACCCAGAGTACTGAGCAACCTGAGTACTGAGCACCCAGCACCATGAGTACTGAGCACCGAGCACCCTGAGCACTGAGCACCCAGCACCATGAGTACTGAGCACCAAGCACCCTGAGTACTGAGGACCCAGCACCCTGAGTACTGAGCACCCAGCACCCTGAGTTCTGAGCACCCAGCACCCTGAGCACTGAGCACACTGTATACTGAGCAACCAGCACCCTGAGCACTGAGCACCCAGCACCCAGAGCACTGAGCACCCAGCACCCGGAGCACTGAGCACCCAGCACTGAGCACCCAGCACGCTGAGTACTGAGCACCCAGCACCCCAAACACTGAGCACCGAGCACCCTGAGAACTGAGCACCGAGCACCCTGAGTACTGAGCACCCAGCACCATGAGTACTGAGCACCGAGTACCCAGAGTACTGAGCAACCTGAGTACTGAGCACCCAGCACCCCGAGAATGAGCACCCAGCACCATGAGTACTGAGCACCAAGCACCCTGAGTACTGAGCACCCAGCACCCTGAGAAATGAGCACCCAGCACCCTGAGTTCTGAGCACCCAGCACCCTAAGCACTGAGCACACTGAGTACTGAGCAACCAGCAATCTGAGCACTGAGCACCCAGCACCCGAGCACTGTGCACCCAGCACCCCGAGCACTGAGCACTGAGTACCCTGTGCACTGAGCACCGAGCACCCTGAGTACTGAGCACTGAGCACCCTGAGCACTGAGCACCCAGCACCCTGAGCACTGAGCACCCAGCACCCTGAGCACTTAGGACCCAGCACCCTGATCACTGAGGACCCAGCACCACGAGCAGTGAGCACCCAGCACCCTGAGTACTGAGCACCAAGCACCCTGAGCACTGAGCACCCAGCAGCCCGAGCACTGAGCACCCAGCAGGCTGAGTACTGAGCACTGAGCACCCAGCACCCTGAGTACTGAGCACCCAGCACCCCGAGCACTGAGCACCCAGCACCCCGTGCACTGAGCACCCAGCACCCTGAGTACTGACTACCCAGCACCCTGAGCACTGAGCACCCAGCACCCTGAGTACTTATCACCGAGCACCCCGAGCACTGAGCACCCAGCACCCTGAGTACTGAGCAACCAGCACCCTGAGTACTGAGCACCCAGCACCCGGAGTACTGAGCACCAAGCACCCTGAGTACTGAGCACCCAGTACCCTGAGCACTGAACACACAGCACCCTGAGTACTGAGCACCCCGTGCACTGAGCACCCAGCACCCTGAGCTCTGTGCACCCAGCACCTCGAGCTCTGAGCACCCAGCACCGTGAGTACTGAGAACAGATCACCCTGAGTACTGAGCACCCAGCACCCTGAGTACTGAGCCCCCAGCACCCTGAGTTCTGAGGACCCAGCACCCGAAGCACTGAGCACACTGAGTACTGAGCAACCAGCAATCTGAGCACTGAGCACCCAGCACCCGAGCACTGTGCACCCAGCACCCCAAGCACTGAGCACTGAGTACCCTGTGCACTGAGCACCGAGCACCCTGAGTACTGAGCACTGAGCACCCTGAGCACTGAGCACCCAGCACCCTGAGCACTGAGCACCCAGCACCCTGAGCACTTAGGACCCAGCACCCTGATCACTGAGGACCCAGCACCACGAGCAGTGAGCACCCAGCACCCTGAGTACTGAGCACCAAGCACCCTGAGCACTGAGCACCCAGCAGCCCGAGCACTGAGCACCCAGCACGCTGAGTACTGAGCACTGAGCACCCAGCACCCTGAGTACTGAGCACCCAGCACCCCGAGCACTGAGCACCCAGCACCCCGTGCACTGAGCACCCAGCACCCTGAGTACTGAGTACCCAGCACCCTGAGCACTGAGCACCCAGCACCCTGAGTACTTATCACCGAGCACCCCGAGCACTGAGCACCCAGCACCCCGAGAATGAGCACCCAGCACCCTGAGTACTGAGAACCGAGCACCATGAGTACTGAGCACCCAGCACCCTGAGTATTGAGCCCCCAGCACCCTCAGTACTGAGCACTGAGCACACTGTGTACTGAGCAACCAGCGCCCTGAGCACTGAGCAACCAGCACCCCGAGCACTGAGCACCCAGCACCCCAAGCACTGAGCACTATGTACCCTGTGCACTGAGCACCGAGCACCCTGAGTACTGAGCACTGAGCACCCTGAGCACTGAGCACCCAGCACCCTGAGCACTGAGCAACCAGCACCCTGAGCACTGAGGACCCAGCATCCTGAGCACTGAGGACCCAGCACCACGAGCAGTGAGCACACAGCACCCTGAGTACTGAGCACCAAGCACCCTGAGCACTGAGCACCCAGCACCCCGAGCACTGAGCACCCAGCACGCTGAGTACTGAGCACTGAGCACCCAGCACCCTGAGTACTGAGCACCCAGCACACCGAGCACTGAGCACCCAGCACCCCGAGCACTGAGCACTGAGCACCCTGAGTACTGAGCACTGAGCACCCTTAGTACTGAGCACCGAGCACCCTGAGTACTGAGGACCCAGCACCCTGAGCACGGAGCACCCCGAGGACTGAGCACCCAGCACCGTGAGCATTGAGCACACAGCACCTTGAGTACTGAGCACTGAGCACCCCGAGCACTGGGCACCCAGCACCCTAAGTACTGAGCACCCAGCACCCTGAGCACTGAGCAACCAGCACCCCGAGCACTGAGCACCCAGCACCCTGAGTACTGAGCACCCAGCACCCCGAGCACTGTGCACCCAGCACCCTGAGCACTGAGCACCCAGCACCCTGAGTACTGAGCACCCAGCACCCTGAGCACTGAGCACCCAGCACCCCGAGTACTGAGCACCCAGCCCCCTGAGTACTGAGCACTGAGCACCCTGAGCACTGAGCACCCAGCACCCCGAGCACTGAGCACCCAGCACCCTGAGTACTAAGCACCAGGCACCCTGAGTACTGAGCACTCAGCAGCCTGAGTACTGAGCACCGAGCAACCTGAGCACTGAGCACCCAGCACCCTGAGCACGGAGCACCCCGAGGACTGAGCACCCAGCACCCTGAGCACTGAGCACCAAGCACCTTGAGTACTGAGCACCGTGCACATCGAGCACTGAGCACCCAGCACCCTGAGTACTGAGCACCCAGCACCATGAGCACTGATCACCCAGCACCCTGAGCACTGAGCACCCAGCACCCCGAGCACTGAGCACCCAGCACCCTGAGTACTGAGCACCCAACACCCAGAGTACTGAGCACCCAGCACCCTGAGCACTGAGCACCCAGCACCCTGAGTACTGAGCACCCTGAGTACTGAACACCCAGCACCCTGAGCACTGAGCACTGAGCACCCTGAGCACTGAGTACTGAGCACTGAGAAACCTGAGCACTGAGCACCCAGCACCCCGAGTACTGAGCACCAAGCACCCCGAGCACTGAGCACCCAGCGCCCCGAGCATTGAGTACCCAGCACTCCGAGCACTGAGCACTGAGCACCCTGAGCACTGAGCACCCAGCACCCCGAGTACTGAGCACTGAGCACCCTGAGTACTGAGCACCCTGCACCCTGAGCACTGAGTACCCAGCACCCTGAGTACTGAGCACTGAGAACCCTGAGTACTGAGCACCGAGCACCCTGAGTACTGAGCACCCAGCACCCTGATCACTGAGCACGGAGCACCCCGAGGACTGAGCACCCAGCACCCTGAGCACTGAGCACACAGCACCTTGAGTACTGAGCACCGAGCACCAAGAGCACTGAGCACCCAGCACCCTGACTACTGAGCACCCAGCACCCTGAGCACTGAGCACCCACCACCCTGAGCACTGAGCACCCAGCACCCCGAGCACTGATCACCCAGCACCCTGAGTACTGAGCACCCAGCACCCTGAGCACTGAGCACCCAGCACCCTGAGTACTGAGCACCCAGCACCCTGAGTACTGAGCACCCAGCACCTTGAGTACTGAGCACCGAGCACCCCGAGCACTGGGCACCCAACACCCTAAGTACTGAGCACCCAGCAACCTGAGCACTGAGCACCCAGCACCCCGAGCACTGAGCACCCAGCACCCTAAGTACTGAGCACCCAGCACCCCGAGCACTGATCACCCAGCACCCTGAGCACTGAGCACCCAGCACCCTGAGTACTGAGCACCCAGCACCCTGAGCACTGAGCACCCAGCACCCCGAGTACTGAGCACCCAGCCCCCTGAGTACTGAGCACTGAGCACCCTGAGCACTGAGCACCCAGCACCCCGAGCACTGCGCACCCAGCACCCTGAGTACTGAGCACCCGGCACCCTGAGTACTGAGCACTCAGCACCCTGAGTACTGAGCACCGAGCACCCCGAGCACTGAGCACACAGCACCCTGAGCACGGAGCACCCCGAGGACTGAGCACCCAGCACCCTGAGCACTGAGCACCCAGCACCTTGAGTACTGAGCACCGAGCACCTCGAGCACTGAGCACCCAGCACCCTGAGTATTGAGCACCCAGCACCATGAGCACTGAGCACCCAGCACCCTGAGCACTGAGCACCCAGCACCCCGAGCACTGAGCACCCAGCACCCTGAGTACTGAGCACCCAACACCCAGAGTACTGAGCACCCAGCACCCTGAGCACTGAGCACCCAGCACCCTGAGTACTGAGCACCCTGAGTACTAAACACCCAGCACCCTGAGCACTGAGCACTGAGCACCCTGAGCACTGAGTACTGAGCACTGAGCAACCTGAGCACTGAGCACCCAGCACCCCGAGGACTGAGCACCCAGCACCCCGAGAACTGAGCACCCAGCGCCCCGAGCATTGAGCACCCAGCACCCCGAGCACTGAGCACTGAGCACCCTGAGCACTGAGCACCCAGCAACCCGAGTACTGAGCACTGAGCACCCTGAGTACTGAGCACCAAGCACCCCGAGTACTGAGCACTGAGCACCCTGAGTACTGAGTACCCTGCACCCTGAGCACTGAGTACCCAGCACCCTGAGTACTGAGCACTGAGAACCCTGAGTACTGAGCACCGAGCACCCTGAGTACTGAGCAACCAGCACACTGAGCACTGAGCACCCAGCACGCTGAGCACTGAACACTGATCACCCAGCACCCCGAGCACTGAGCGCCCAGCACCCCGAGCACTGAGCACCCAGCACCCTGAGGACTGAGCACCCAGCACCCCGAGCACTGAGCACCCAGCACCCTGAGTACTGAGTACTGAGCACCCAGCACCCTGAGTACTGAGCACCGAGCTCCCCGAGCACTGAGCACCCTGAGTACTGAGCGCCCAGCACCCTGATCACTTTGCACCCAGCACCCTGAGCACTGAGCACCCAGCACCCTGAGCACTGAGCACCCAGCACCCTGAGGACTGAGCACCCAGCACCCCGAGCACTGAGCACCCAGCACCCTGTGTACTGAGCACTGAGCACCCAGAGTACTAAGCACCCAGCACCCTGAGTACTGAGCACCCAGGACCCTGAGCACTGAGCACCGAGCACCCCGAGCACTGAGCACCCTGCACCCTGAGCACTCAGCACCCAGCACCCCGAGCACTGAGTACTGAGCACCCAGCACCCTGTGCACTGAGCACCCAGCACCCTGAGCACTGTGCACCCAGCACCCTGAGTACTGAGCACCCAGCACCCCAAGCACTGAGCACCGAGCACCCTGAGTACTGAGCACCCAGCACGCTGAGCACTGAGCACCCAGCACCCCGAGTACTGAGCAACCAGCACCCTGAGTACTGAGCACCCAGCACCCTGAGTACTGAGCACCCAGCACCCCGAGCACTGAGCACCCAGCACCCTGAGCACTGAGCACCCAGCACCCTGAGTACTGAGCACCAAGAACCCTGAGCACTGAGCACCCAGCACCCTGAGCACTGAGAACCCAGCACCCTGAGCACTGAGCACCCAGCACCCTGAGCACTGAGCACCCAGCACCCTGAGCACTGAGCACCCAGCACCCTGAGTACTGAGCACCCAACGAACTGAGCACATAGCACCCCGAGCACTGAGCACCCAGCACCCTGAGTACTGAGCACCCAGCACCCAGAGCACTGAGCACCCAGCACCCTGAGTACTGAGCACCGAGCATCCTGAGTACTGAGCACCCAGCACCCCGAGCACTGAGCACCCAGCACCCGGACCACTGAGCACCCAGCAATGAGCACCCAGCACCCTGAGTACTGAGCACCCAGCACCCTGAGAACTGAGCACCGAGCACCCCGAGCACTGAGCACCGGGCACACCGAGCACTGAGCACCCAGCACCCTGAGTACTGAGCACCCAGCACCCTGAGAACTGAGCACCGAGCACCCCGAGCACTGAGCACCGGGCACACCGAGCACTGAGCACGCAGCAGCCTGAGTACTGAGCACCCAGCACTCTGAGTACTGAGCACTGAGCACCCTGAGCACTGAGTACCCAGCACCCTGAGCCCTGAGCACCCAGCATCCTGAGCACTGAGTACTGAGCACCCAGCACCCTGAGCACTGAGCACCCAGCACCCTGAGCACTGAGCACCCAGCACGCTGAGTACTGAGCACCCAGAACCCCAAACACTGAGCACCGAGCACCCTGAGAACTGAGCACCGAGCACCTTGAGTACTGAGCACCCAGCACCATGAGTACTGAGCACCGAGTACCCAGAGTACTGAGCAACCTGAGTACTGAGCACCCAGCACCATGAGTACTGAGCACCGAGCACCCTGAGCACTGAGCACCCAGCACCATGAGTACTGAGCACCAAGCACCCTGAGTACTGAGGACCCAGCACCCTGAGTACTGAGCACCCAGCACCCTGAGTTCTGAGCACCCAGCACCCTGAGCACTGAGCACACTGTATACTGAGCAACCAGCTCCCTGAGCACTGAGCACCCAGCACCCAGAGCACTGAGCACCCAGCACCCGGAGCACTGAGCACCCAGCACTGAGCACCCAGCACGCTGAGTACTGAGCACCCAGCACCCCAAACACTGAGCACCGAGCACCCTGAGAACTGAGCACCGAGCACCCTGAGTACTGAGCACCCAGCACCATGAGTACTGAGCACCGAGTACCCAGAGTACTGAGCAACATGAGTACTGAGCACCCAGCACCCCGAGAATGAGCACCCAGCACCATGAGTACTGAGCACCAAGCACCCTGAGTACTGAGCACCCAGCACCCTGAGAACTGAGCACCCAGCACCCTGAGTTCTGAGCACCCAGCACCCTAAGCACTGAGCACACTGAGTACTGAGCAACCAGCACCCTGAGCACTGAGCACCCAGCACCCGAGCACTGAGCACCCAGCACCCCGAGCACTGAGCACTGAGTACCCTGTGCACTGAGCACCGAGCACCCTGAGTACTGAGCACTGAGCACCCTGAGCACTGAGCACCCAGCACCCTGAGCACTGAGCACCCAGCACCCTGAGCACTTAGGACCCAGCACCCTGATCACTAAGGACCCAGCACCACGAGCAGTGAGCACCCAGCACCCTGAGTACTGAGCACCAAGCACCCTGAGCACTGAGCACCCAGCAGTCCGAGCACTGAGCACCCAGCACGCTGAGTACTGAGCACTGAGCATCCAGCACCCTGAGTACTGAGCACCCAGCACCCCGAGCACTGAGCACCCAGCACCCCGAGCACTGAGCACCCAGCACCCTGAGTACTGAGTACCCAGCACCCTGAGCACTGAGCACACAGCACCCTGAGTACTTATCACCGAGCACCCCGAGCACTGAGCACCCAGCACCCTGAGTACTGAGCAACCAGCACCCTGAGTACTGAGCACCCAGCACCCTGAGTACTGAGCACCCAGCACCCTGAGCACTGAGCACAAAACACGCTGAGTACTGAGCACTGAGCACCCTGAGTACTGAGCACCGAGGACCCTGAGCTCTGAGCACCCAGCAAGCTGAGTACTGAGCACTGAGCACCCTGAGTACTGAGCACCCAGCACCCTGAACACTGAGCAGCCAGCACCCTGAGCACTGAGCACCCAGCACCCCGAGCACTGAGCACCCAGCACCCTGAGCACTGTGCACCCAGCACCCCTAGTACTGAGCACCCAGCACCCCTAGTACTGAGCACCCAGCACCCGGAGTACTGAGCACCAAGCACCCTGAGTACTGAGCACCCAGTACCCTGAGCACTGAACACACAGCACCCTGAGTACTGAGCACCCCGTGCACTGAGCACCCAGCACCCTGAGCTCTGTGCACCCAGCACCTCGAGCTCTGAGCACCCAGCACCCTGAGTACTGAGAACAGATCACCCTGAGTACTGAGCACCCAGCACCCTGAGTACTGAGCCCCCAGCACCCTGAGTACTGAGCACCCAGTACCCCGAGCACTGAGCACCCAGCACCCCGAGAATGAGCACCCAGCACCCTGAGTACTGAGAACCGAGCACCATGAGTACTGAGCACCCAGCACCCTGAGTATTGAGCCCCCAGCACCCTGAGTACTGAGCACTGAGCACACTGTGTACTGAGCAACCAGCACCCTGAGCACTGAGCACCCAGCACCCCGAGCACTGAGCACCCAGCACCCCGAGCACTGAGCACTGAGTACCCTGTGCACTGAGCACCGAGCACCCTGAGTACTGAGCACTGAGCACCCTGAGCACTGAGCACCCAGCACCCCGAGCACTGAGCACCCAGCACGCTGAGTACTGAGCACTGAGCACCCAGCACCCTGAGCACTGAGGACCCAGCACTCTGAGCACTGAGGACCCAGCACCACGAGCAGTGAGCACACAGCACCCTGAGTACTGAGCACCAAGCACCCTGAGCACTGAGCACCCAGCACCCCGAGCACTGAGCACCCAGCACGCTGAGTACTGAGCACTGAGCACCCAGCACCCTGAGTACTGAGCACCCAGCACACCGAGCACTGAGCACCCAGCACCCCGGGCACTGAGCACTGAGCACCCTGAGTACTGAGCACTGAGCACCCTTAGTACTGAGCACCGAGCACCCTGAGTACTGAGGACCCAGCACCCTGAGCACGGAGCACCCCGAGGACTGAGCACCCAGCACCGTGAGCATTGAGCACACAGCACCTTGAGTACTGAGCAACCAGCACCCCGAGCACTGAGCACCCAGCACCCTGAGTACTGAGCACCCAGCACCCCGAGCACTGTGCACCCAGCTCCCTGAGCACTGAGCACCCAGCACCCTGAGTACTGAGAACCCAGCACCCTGAGCACTGAGCACCCAGCACCCCGAGTACTGAGCACCCAGCCCCCTGAGTACTGAGCACTGAGCACCCTGAGCACTGAGCACCCAGCACCCCGAGCACTGAGCACCCAGCACCCTGAGTACTAAGCACCAGGCACCCTGAGTACTGAGCACTCAGCAGCCTGAGTACTGAGCACCGAGCAACCCGAGCACTGAGCACCCAGCACCCTGAGCACGGAGCACCCCGAGGACTGAGCACCCAGCACCCTGAGCACTGAGCACCAAGCACCTTGAGTACTGAGCACCGTGCACCTCGAGCACTGAGCACCCAGCACCCTGAGTACTGAGCACCCAGCACCATGAGCACTGATCACCCAGCACCCTGAGCACTGAGCACCCAGCAACCCGAGCACTGAGCACCCAGCACCCTGAGTACTGAGCACCCAACACCCAGAGTACTGAGCACCCAGCACCCTGAGCACTGAGCACCCAGCACCCTGAGTACTGAGCACCCTGAGTACTGAACACCCAGCACCCTGAGCACTGAGCACTGAGCACCCTGAGCACTGAGTACTGAGCACTGAGAAACCTGAGCACTGAGCACCCAGCACCCCGAGTACTGAGCACCAAGCACCCCGAGCACTGAGCACCCAGCACCCCGAGCATTGAGTACCCAGCACTCCGAGCACTGAGCACTGAGCACCCTGAGCACTGAGCACCCAGCACCCCGAGTACTGAGCACTGAGCACCCTGAGTACTGAGCACCCTGCACCCTGAGCACTGAGTACCCAGCACCCTGAGTACTGAGCACTGAGAACCCTGAGTACTGAGCACCGAGCACCCCGAGGACTGAGCACCCAGCACCCTGAGCACTGAGCACACAGCACCTTGAGTACTGAGCACCGAGCACCAAGAGCACTGAGCACCCAGCACCCTGACTACTGAGCACCCAGCACCCTGAGCACTGAGCACCCACCACCCTGAGCACTGAGCACCCAGCACCCCGAGCACTGATCACCCAGCACCCTGAGTACTGAGCACCCAGCACCCTGAGCACTGAGCACCCAGCACCCTGAGTACTGAGCACCCAGCACCCTGAGTACTGAGCACCCAGCACCTTGAGTACTGAGCACCGAGCACCCCGAGCACTGGGCACCCAGCACCCTAAGTACTGAGCACCCAGCAACCTGAGCACTGAGCACCCAGCACCCCGAGCACTGAGCACCCAGCACCCTGAGTACTGAGCACCCAGCACCCCGAGCACTGAGCACCCAGCACCCTGAGCACTGAGCACCCAGCACCCTGAGTACTGAGCACCCAGCACCCTGAGCACTGAGCACCCAGCCCCCTGAGTACTGAGCACTGAGCACCCTGAGCACTGAGCACCCAGCACCCCGAGCACTGCGCACCCAGCACCCTGAGTACTGAGCACCCGGCACCCTGAGTACTGAGCACTCAGCACCCTGAGTACTGAGCACCGAGCACCCCGAGCACTGAGCACACAGCACCCTGAGCACGGAGCACCCCGAGGACTGAGCACCCAGCACCCTGAGCACTGAGCACCCAGCACCTTGAGTACTGAGCACCGAGCACCTCGAGCACTGAGCACCCAGCACCCTGAGTATTGAGCACCCAGCACCATGAGCACTGAGCACCCAGCACCCTGAGCACTGAGCACCCAGCACCCCGAGCACTGAGCACCCAGCACCCTGAGTACTGAGCACCCAACACCCAGAGTACTGAGCACCCAGCACCCTGAGCACTGAGCACCCAGCACCCTGAGTACTGAGCACCCTGAGTACTAAACACCCAGCACCCTGAGCACTGAGCACTGAGCACCCTGAGCACTGAGTACTGAGCACTGAGCAACCTGAGCACTGAGCACCCAGCACCCCGAGTACTGAGCACCCAGCACCCCGAGAACTGAGCACCCAGCGCCCCGAGCATTGAGCACCCAGCACCCCGAGCACTGAGCACTGAGCACCCTGAGCACTGAGCACCCAGCACCCCGAGTACTGAGCACTGAGCACCCTGAGAACTGAGCACCAAGCACCCCGAGTACTGAGCACTGAGCACCCTGAGTACTGAGTACCCTGCACCCTGAGCACTGAGTACCCAGCACCCTGAGTACTGAGCACTGAGAACCCTGAGTACTGAGCACCGAGCACCCTGAGTACTGAGCACCCAGCACCCTGATCAATGAGCACGGAGCACCCCGAGGACTGAGCACCCAGCACCCTGAGCACTGAGCACACAGCACCTTGAGTACTGAGCACCGAGCACCCCGAGCACTGAGCACCCAGCACCCTGACTACTGAGCACCCAGCACACTGAGCACTGAGCAAGGAGCACACTGAGCACTGAGCACTGAGCACCCAGCACGCAGAGCACTGAACACTGATCACCCAGCACCCCGAGCACTGAGCGCCCAGCACCCCGAGCACTGAGCACCCAGCACCCCGAGCACTGAGCACCCAGCACCCCGAGCACTGAGCACCCAGCACCCTGAGCACTGAGCACCCAGCACCCTGAGCACTGAGCACCCAGCACCCTGAGTACTGAGCAACCAGCACCCTGAGTACTGAGCACCCAGCACCCTGAGTACTGAGCACCGAGCACCGCGAGCACTGAGCACCCAGCACCCTGAGCACTGAGCACAATGAGGACTGAGCACCCAGCACCCTGAGCACTGAGCACCCAGCACCCCGAGCACTGAGCACCCAGCACCCTGAGTACTGAGCACCCTGAGTACTGAGCACTGAGCACCAAGCACCCTGAGTACTGAGCACCTTGAGGACTGAGCACCCAGCACCCTGTGTACTGAGCACCCAGCACCCTGAGCACTGAGTACCCAGCACCCTGTGTACTGAGCACTGAGAACCCTGAGTACTGAGCACCGAGCACCCTGAGTACTGAGCACCCAGCACCCCAAGCACTGAGCACCGAGCACCCTGAGTACTGAGCACCCAGCACGCTGAGCACTGAGCACCCAGCACCCCGAGTACTGAGCAACCAGCACCCTGAGTACTGAGCACCCAGCACCCCGAGCACTGAGCACCCAGCACCCTGAGCACTGAGCACCAAGCACCCTGAGTACTGAGCACCAAGCACCCTGAGCACTGAGCACCCAGCACCCTGAGCACTGAGAACCCAGCACCCTGAGCACTGTGCACCCAGCACCCTGAGCACTGAGCACCCAGCACCCTGAGCACTGAGCACCCAGCACCCTGATTACTGAGCACCCAACGTACTGAGCACCGAGCACCCCGAGCATTGAGCACCCAGCACCCTGAGTACTGAGCACCCAGCACCCCGAGCACTGAGCACCCAGCACCCTGAGTACTGAGCACTGAGCACCCTGAGTACTGAGCACCCAGCACCCGGAGCACTGAGCACCCAGCACTGAGCACCCAGCTCCCTGAGTACTGAGCACCCAGCACCCTGAGAACTGAGCACCGAGCACCCCGAGCACTGAGCACCGGGTACACCGAGCACTGAGCACCCAGCACCCTGAGTACTGAGCACCGAGCACCCTGAGTACTGAGCACCCAGCACCCTGATCACTGAGCACGAAGCACCCCGAGCACTGAGCACCCAGCACCCTGACTACTGAGCACCCAGCACCCTGAGCACTGAGCAACCAGCACACTGAGCACTGAGCACTGAGCACCCAGCACGCTGAGCACTGAACACTGAGCACCCAGCACCCCAAGCACTGAGCGCCCAGCACCCCAAGCACTGAGCACCCAGCACCCTGAGCACTGAGCACCCAGCACCCCGAGCACTGAGCACCCAGCACCCTGAGCACTGAGCACCCAGCACCCTGAGTACTGAGCACCCAGCACCCTGAGTACTGAGCACCGAGCACCGCGAGCACTGAGCACCCAGCACCCTGAGCACTGAGCACCCTGAGGACTGAGCACCCAGCACCCTGAGCACTGAGCACCCAGCACCCCGAGCACTGAGCACCCAGCACCCTGTGTACTGAGCACCCTGAGTACTGAGCACTGAGCACCAAGCACCCTGAGTACTGAGCACCTTGAGGACTGAGCACCCAGCACCCTGTGTACTGAGCACCCAGCACCCTGAGTACTGAGCACCGGTCAACCTGAGCACTGAGCACCCAGCACCCCGAGCTCTGAGCACCCAGCACAATGAGTACTGAGCACCCAGCACCCTGCGCACTGAGCACCCAGCACCCTGAGTACTGAGCACCCAGCACCCTGAGTACTGAGCACCCAGCACCCTGGGCACTGAGCACCCAGCACCCTGAGTACTGAGCACCGAGCACCCTGAGTACTGAGTACCCAGTACCCTGAGTACTGAGCACCCACTACCCTGAGTACTGAGCACCCAGCACTGAGCACCCAGCACCCTGAGTACTGAGCACCCAGCACCCTGAGAACTGAGCACCGAGCACCCCGAGCACTGAGCACCGGGTACACCGAGCACTGAGCACCCAGCACCCTGAGTACTGAGCACCCAGCACCCTGAGTACTGAGCACTGAGCACCCTGAGCACTGAGTACCCAGCACCCTGAGCACTGAGCCCCCAGCATCCTGAGCACTGAGTACTGAGCACCCAGCACCCTGAGCACTGAGCACCCAGCACCCTGAGCACTGAGCACCCAGCACGCTGAGTACTGAGCACCCAGCACCCCAAACACTGAGCACCGAGCACCCTGAGAACTGAGCACCGAGCACCTTGAGTACTGAGCACCCAGCACCATGAGTACTGAGCACCGAGTACCCAGAATACTGAGCAACCTGAGTACTGAGCACCCAGCACCCCGAGAATGAGCACCCAGCGCCATGAGTACTGAGCACCCAGCACCCAGAGCACTGAGCACCCAGCACCATGAGTACTGAGCGCCAAGCACCCTGAGTACTGAGGACCCAGCACCCTGAGTACTGAGCACCCAGCACCCTGAGTTCTGAGCACCCAGCGCCCTGAGCACTGAGCACACTGTGTACTGAGCAACCAGCACCCTGAGCACTGAGCACCCAGCACCCAGAGCACTGAGCACCCAGCACCCGGAGCACTGAGCACCCAGCATTGAGCACCCAGCACGCTGAGTACTGAGCACCCAGCACCCCAAACACTGCGCACCGAGCACCCTGAGAACTGAGCACCGAGCACCCTGAGTACTGAGCACCCAGTACCATTAGTACTGAGCACCGAGTACCCAGGGTACTGAGCAACCTGAGTACTGAGCACCCAGCACCCCGAGAATGAGCACCCAGCACCATGAGTACTGAGCACCGAGCACCCTGAGCACTGAGCACCCAGCACCATGAGTACTGAGCACCAAGCACCCTGAGTACTGAGCACCCAGCACCCTGAGAACTGAGCACCCAGCACCCTGAGTTCTGAGCACCCAGCACCCTGAGCACTGAGCACACTGAGTACTGAGCAACCAGCACCCTGAGTACTGAGCACCCAGCACCCCGAGCACTGAGCACCCAGCACCCCGAGCACTGAGCACTGAGTATCCTGTGCACTGAGCACCGAGCACCCTGAGTACTGAGCACTTAGCACCCTGAGCACTGAGCACCCAGCACCCTGAGCACTGAGGACCCAGCACCCTGAGCACTGAGGACCCAGCACCACAAGCAGTGAGCACCCAGCACCCTGAGTACAGAGCACCAAGCACCCTGAGCACTGAGCACCCAGCACCCCGAGCACTGAGCACCCAGCACGCTGAGTACTGAGCACTGAGCACCCAGCACCCTGAGTACTGAGCACCCAGCACCCCAAGCACTGAGCACCCAGCACCCCGAGCACTGAGCACTGAGCACCCTGAGTACTGAGCACTGAGCACCCTTAGTACTGAGTACCGAGCACCCTGAGTACTGAGCACACAGCACCCTGAGCACGGAGCAAACCGAGGACTGAGCACCCAGCACCGTGAGCACTGTGCACCCAGCACCTTGAGTACTGAGCACCGAGCACCCCGAGCACTGGGCACCCAGCACCCTAAGTACTGAGCACCCAGCACCCTGAGCACTGAGCACACAGCACCCCGAGCACTGAGCACCCAGCACCCTGAGTACTGAGCACCCAGCACCCCGAGCACTGAGCACCCAGCACCCTGAGCACTGAGCACCCAGCACCCTGAGTAATGAGCACCCAGCACCCTGAGCACTGAGCACCCAGCACCCCGAGTACTGAGCACCCAGCCCCCTGAGTACTGAGCACTGAGCACCCTGAGTACTGAGTACCGAGCACCCTGAGTACTGAGCACACAGCACCCTGAGCACGGAGCAACCCGAGGACTGAGCACCCAGCACCGTGAGCACTGTGCACCCAGCACCTTGAGTACTGAGCACCGAGCACCCCGAGCACTGGGTACCCAGCACCCTGAGTACTGAGCACCCAGCACCCTGAGTACTGAGCACCGAGCACCCCGAGCACTGAGCACCCAGCACCCTGAGCACTGAGCACCAAGCACCTTGAGTACTGAGCACCGAGCACCTCGAGCACTGAGCACCCAGCACCCTGAGTACTGACCACCCAGCACCATGAGCACTGAGCACCCAGCACCCTGAGCACTGAGCACCCAGCACCCCGAGCACTGAGCACCCAGCACCGTGAGTACTGAGCACCCAACACCCAGAGTACTGAGCACCCAGCACCCTGAGCACTGAGCACCCAGCACCCTGAGTACTGAGCACCCTGAGTACTGAACACCCAGCACCCTGAGCACTGAGCACTGAGCACCCTGAGCACTGAGTACTGAGCACTGAGCAACCTGAGCACTGAGCACCCAGCTCCACGAGTACTGAGCACCCAGCACCACGAGCACTGAGCACCCAGCGCCCTGAGCATTGAGTACCCAGCACACCGAGCACTGAGCACTGAGCACCCTGAGCACTGAGCACCCAGCACACCGAGTACTGAGCACTGAGCACCCTGAGTACTGAGCACTGAGAACCCTGAGTAATGAGCACCGAGCACCCTGAGTACTGAGCACCCAGCACCCTGATCACTGAGCACGGAGCACCCCGAGGACTGAGCTCCCAGCACCCTGAGCACTGAGCACACAGCACCTTGAGTACTGAGCACCGAGCACCCCGAGCACTGAGCACCCAGCACCCTGACTACTGAGCACCCAGCACCCTGAGCACTGAGCAACCAGCACACTGAGCACTGAGCACTGAGCACCCAGCACGCTGAGCACTGAACACTGAGCACCCAGCACCCCGAGCACTGAGCGCCCAGCACCCCGAGCACTGAGCACCCAGCACCCCGAGCACTGAGCACCCAGCACCCCGAGCACTGAGCACCCAGCACCCCGAGCACTGAGCACCCAGCACCCTGAGCACTGAGCACCCAGCACCCTGAGTACTGAGCAACCAGCACCCTGAGTACTGAGCACCCAGCACCCTGAGTTCTGAGCACCGAGCACCACGAGCACTGAGCACCCAGCACCCTGAGCACTGAGCACCCTGAGGACTGAGCACCCAGCACCCTGAGCACTGAGCACCCAGCACCCTGAGCACTGAGCACCCAGCACCCTGAGTACTGAGCACCCTGAGTACTGAGCACTGAGCACCAAGCACCCTGAGTACTGAGCACCTTGAGGACTGAGCACCCAGCACCCTGTGTACTGAGCACCCAGCACCCTGAGTACTGAGCACCGATCAACCTGAGCACTGAGCACCCAGCACCCCGAGCTCTGAGCACCCAGCACACTGAGTACTGAGCACCCAGCACCCTGAGCACTGAGCACCCAGCACCCTGAGTACTGAGCACCCAGCACCCTGAGTAATGAGCACCCAGCACCCTGGGCACTGAGGACCCAGCACCCTGAGTACTGAGCACCGAGCACCCTGAGTACTGAGTACCCAGTACCCTGAGTACTGAGCACCCAGCATCCTGAGCACTGAGCACCCAGGACCCTGAGCACTGAGCACCCACCACCCTGAGTACTGAGCACCCAGCACCCTGAGTACTGAACACCCAGCACCCTGAGCACTGAGCACTGAGCACCCTGAGCACTGAGTACTGAGCACTGAGCACCCTGAGCACTGAGCACCCAGCACCCCGAGTACTGAGCAACCAGCACCCCGAGCACTGAGCACCCAGCGCCCCGATCACTGAGAACCCAGCACCCCGAGTACTGAGCACTGAGCACCCTGAGTACTGAGCACCAAGCACCCCGAGTACTGAGCACTGAGCACCCTGAGTACTGAGCACCCAGCACCCCGAGCGCTGAGCACCCAGCGCCCCGATCACTGAGAACACAGCAACCTGAGTACTGAGCACCCAGCACCCTGAGAACTGAGCACCGAGCACCCCGAGCACTGAGCACCGGGTACACCGAGCACTGAGCACCCAGCACCCTGAGTACTGAGCACCCAGCACCCTGAGTACTGAGCACTGAGCACCCTGAGCACTGAGTACCCAGCACCCTGAGCACTGAGCCCCCAGCATCCTGAGCACTGAGTACTGAGCACCCAGCACCCTGAGCACTGAGCACCCAGCACCCTGAGCACTGAGCACCCAGCACGCTGAGTACTGAGCACCCAGCACCCCAAACACTGAGCACGGAGCACCCTGAGAACTGAGCACCGAGCACCTTAAGTACTGAGCACCCAGCACCATGAGTACTGAGCACCGAGTACCCAGAATACTGAGCAACCTGAGTACTGAGCACCCAGCACCCCGAGAATGAGCACCCAGCACCATGAGTACTGAGCACCCAGCACCCTGAGCACTGAGCACCCAGCACCATGAGTACTGAGCACCAAGCACCCTGAGTACTGAGGACCAAGCACCCTGAGTACGAGCACCCAGCACCCTGAGTTCTGAGCACCCAGCGCCTTGAGCACTGAGCACACTGTGTACTGAGCAACCAGCACCCTGAGCACTGAGCACCCAGCACCCAGAGCACTGAGCACCCAGCACCCGGAGCACTGAGCACCCAGCATTGAGCACCCAGCACGCTGAGTACTGAGCACCCAGCACCCCAAACACTGAGCACCGAGCACCCTGAGAACTGAGCACCGAGCACCCTGAGTACTGAGCACCCAGCACCATTAGTACTGAGCACCGAGTACCCAGAGTACTGAGCAACCTGAGTACTGAGCACCCAGCACCCCGAGAATGAGCACCCAGCACCATGAGTACTGAGCACCGAGCACCCTGAGCACTGAGCACATAGCACCATGAGTACTGAGCACCAAGCACCCTGAGTACTGAGCACCCAGCACCCTGAGAACTGAGCACCCAGCACCCTGAGTTCTGAGCACCCAGCACCCTGAGCACTGAGCACACTGAGTACTGAGCAACCAGCACCCTGAGCACTGAGCACCCAGCACCCCGAGCACTGAGCACCCAGCACCCCGAGCACTGAGCACTGAGTACCCTGTGCACTGAGCACCGAGCACCCTGAGTACTGAGCACTTAGCACCCTGAGCACTGAGCACCCAGCACCCTGAGCACTGAGGACCCAGCACCCTGAGCACTGAGGACCCAGCACCACGAGCAGTGAGCACCCAGCACCCCGAGCACTGAGCACCCAGCACCCCGAGCACTGAGCACCCAGCACCCCGAGCACTGAGCACCCAGCACGCTGAGTACTGAGCACTGAGCACCCAGCACCCTGAGTACTGAGCAACGAGCACCCTGAGTACTGAGCACCCAGCACCCTGAGTTCTGAGCACTGAGCACCACGAGCACTGAGCACCCAGCACCCTGAGCACTGAGCACCCTGAGGACTGAGCACCCAGCACCCTGAGCACTGAGCACCCAGCACCCTGAGCACTGAGCACCCAGCACCCTGAGTACTGAGCACCCTGAGTACTGAGCACTGAGCACCAAGCACCCTGAGTACTGAGCACCTTGAGGACTGAGCACCCAGCACCCTGTGTACTGAGCACCCAGCACCCTGAGTACTGAGCACCGATCAACCTGAGCACTGAGCACCCAGCACCCCGAGCTCTGAGCACCCAGCACACTGAGTACTGAGCACCCAGCACCCTGAGCACTGAGCACCCAGCACCCTGAGTACTGAGCACCCAGCACCCTGAGTAATGAGCACCCAGCACCCTGGGCACTGAGCACCCAGCACCCTGAGTACTGAGCACCGAGCACCCTGAGTACTGAGTACCCAGTACCCTGAGTACTGAGCACCCAGCATCCTGAGCACTGAGCACCCAGGACCCTGAGCACTGAGCACCCACCACCCTGAGTACTGAGCACCCAGCACCCTGAGTACTGAACACCCAGCACCCTGAGCACTGAGCAACCAGCACCCCGAGCACTGAGCACCCAGCGCCCTGATCACTGAGAACCCAGCACCCCGAGTACTGAGCACTGAGCACCCTGAGTACTGAGCACCAAGCACCCCGAGTACTGAGCACTGAGCACCCTGAGTACTGAGCACCCAGCACCCTGAGCATTGAGTACCCAGCACCCTGAGTACTGAGCACTGAGAACCCTGAGTACTGAGCACCGAGCACCCTGAGTACTGAGCACCCAGCACCCCAAGCACTGAGCACCGAGCACCCTGAGTACTGAGCACCCAGCAGCCCGAGTACTGAGCACCCAGCACCCCGAGCGCTGAGCACCCAGCGCCCCGAGCACTGAGAACACAGCACCCTGAGTACTGAGCACCCAGCACCCTGAGAACTGAGCACCGAGCACCCCGAGCACTGAGCACCGGGTACACCGAGCACTGAGCAGCCAGCACCCTGAGTACTGAGCACCCAGCACCCTGAGTACTGAGCACTGAGCACCCTGAGCACTGAGTACCCAGCACCCTGAGCACTGAGCCCCCAGCATCCTGAGCACTGAGTACTGAGCACCCAGCACCCTGAGCACTGAGCACCCAGCACCCTGAGCACTGAGCACCCAGCACGCTGAGTACTGAGCACCCAGCACCCCAAACACTGAGCACGGAGCACCCTGAGAACTGAGCACCGAGCACCTTAAGTACTGAGCACCCAGCACCATGAGTACTGAGCACCGAGTACCCAGAATACTGAGCAACCTGAGTACTGAGCACCCAGCACCCCGAGAATGAGCACCCAGCACCATGAGTACTGAGCACCCAGCACCCTGAGCACTGAGCACCCAGCACCATGAGTACTGAGCACCAAGCACCCTGAGTACTGAGGACCCAGCACCCTGAGTACTGAGCACCCAGCACCCTGAGTTCTGAGCACCCAGCGCCTTGAGCACTGAGCACACTGTGTACTGAGCAACCAGCACCCTGAGCACTGAGCACCCAGCACCCAGAGCACTGAGCACCCAGCACCCGGAGCACTGAGCACCCAGCATTGAGCACCCAGCACGCTGAGTACTGAGCACCCAGCACCCCAAACACTGAGCACCGAGCACCCTGAGAACTGAGCACCGAGCACCCTGAGTACTGAGCACCCAGCACCATTAGTACTGAGCACCGAGTACCCAGAGTACTGAGCAACCTGAGTACTGAGCACCCAGCACCCCGAGAATGAGCACCCAGCACCATGAGTACTGAGCACCGAGCACCCTGAGCACTGAGCACCCAGCACCATGAGTACTGAGCACCAAGCACCCTGAGTACTGAGCACCCAGCACCCTGAGAACTGAGCACCCAGCACCCTGAGTTCTGAGCACCCAGCACCCTGAGCACTGAGCACACTGAGTACTGAGCAACCAGCACCCTGAGCACTGAGCACCCAGCACCCCGAGCACTGAGCACCCAGCACCCCGAGCACTGAGCACTGAGTACCCTGTGCACTGAGCACCGAGCACCCTGAGTACTGAGCACTTAGCACCCTGAGCACTGAGCACCCAGCACCCTGAGCACTGAGGACCCAGCACCCTGAGCACTGAGGACCCAGCACCACGAGCAGTGAGCACCCAGCACCCTGAGTACTGAACACCAAGCACCCTGAGCACTGAGCACCCAGCACCCCGAGCACTGAGCACCCAGCACGCTGAGTACTGAGCACTGAGCACCCAGCACACTGAGTACTGAGCACCCAGCACCCCGAGCACTGAGCACCCAGCACCCCGAGCACTGAGCACTGAGCACCCTGAGTAATGAGCACTGAGCACCCTTAGTACTGAGCACTGAGCACCCTGAGTACTGAGCACCCAGCACCCTGAGCACGGAGCACCCAGCACCTTGAGTACTGAACACCGAGCACCCCGAGCACTGGGCACCCAGCACCCTAAGTACTGAGCACCCAGCACCCTGAGCACTGAGCACCCAGCACCAAGAGCACTGAGCACCCAGCACCCTGAGTACTGAGCACCCAGCACCCCGAGCACTGAGCACCCAGCACCCTGAGCACTGAGCACCCAGCACCCTGAGTACTGAGCACCCAGCACCCTGATCACTGAGCACCCAGCAACCCGAGTATGAGCACCCAGCACCATGAGTACTGAGCACCGAGCACCCTGAGCACTGAGCACCCAGCACCATGAGTACTGAGCACCAAGCACCCTGAGTACTGAGCACCCAGCACCCTGAGAACTGAGCACCCAGCACCCTGAGTTCTGAGCCTCCAGCACCCTGAGCACTGAGCACACTGAGTACTGAGCAACCAGCACACTGAGCACTGAGCACCCAGCACCCCGAGCACTGAGCACCCAGCACCCCGAGCACTGAGCACTGAGTACCCTGTGCACTGAGCACCGAGCACCCTGAGTACTGAGCACTTAGCACCCTGAGCACTGAGCACCCAGCACCCTGAGCACTGAGGACCCAGCACCCTGAGCACTGAGGACCCAGCACCACGAGCAGTGAGCACCCAGCACCCTGAGTACTGAGCACCAAGCACCCTGAGCACTGAGCACCCAGCACCCCGAGCACTGAGCACCCAGCACCCCGAGCACTGAGCACTGAGCACCCTGAGTACTGAGCACCCAGCACCCTGAGCACGGAGCACCCCGAGGACTGAGCACCCAGCACCGTGAGCACTGTGCACCCAGCACCCTGAGTACTGAGCACTTAACACCCTGAGCACTGAGCACCCAGCACCCTGAGCACTGAGGACCCAGCACCCTGAACACTGAGGACCCAGCACCACGAGCAGTGAGCACCCAGCACCCTGAGTACTGAGCACCAAGCACCCTGAGCACTGAGCACCCAGCACCCCGAGTACTGAGCACCCAGCCCCCTGAGTACTGAGCACTGAGCACCCTGAGTACTGAGCACCCAGCACCCCGAGCACTGAGCACCCAGCACCCTGAGTACTGAGCACCGAGCACCCCGATCACTGAGCACCCAGCACCCTGAGCACGGAGCACCCCGAGGACTGAGCACCCAGCACCCTGAGCACTGAGCACCAAGCACCTTGAGTACTGAGCACCGAGCACCTCGAGCACTGAGCACCCAGCACCCTGAGTACTGACCACCCAGCACCATGAGCACTGAGCAACCAGCACCCTGAGCACTGAGCATCCAGCACCCCGAGCACTGAGCACCCAGCACCCTGAGTACTGAGCACCCAACACCCAGAGTACTGAGCACCCAGCACCCTGAGCACTGAGCACCCAGCACCCTGAGTACTGAGCACCCTGAGTACTGAACACCCAGCACCCTGAGCACTGAGCACTGAGCACCCTGAGCACTGAGTACTGAGCACTGAGCAACCTGAGCACTGAGCACCCAGCACCCCGAGTACTGAGCACCCAGCACCACGAGCACTGAGCACCCAGCGCCCCGAGCATTGAGTACCCAGCACTCCGAGCACTGAGCACTGAGCACCCTGAGCACTGAGCACCCAGCACCCCGAGTACTGAGCACTGAGCACCCTGAGTACTGAGCACTGAGAACCCTGAGTAATGAGCACCGAGCACCCTGAGTACTGAGCACCCAGCACCCTGATCACTGAGCACGGAGCACCCCGAGGACTGAGCACCCAGCACCCTGAGCACTGAGCACACAGCACCTTGAGTACTGAGCACCGAGCACCCCGAGCACTGAGCACCCAGCACCCTGACTACTGAGCACCCAGCACCCTGAGCACTGAGCAACCAGCACACTGAGCACTGAACACTGAGCACCCAGCACCCCGAGCACTGAACACTGAGCACCCAGCACCCCGAGCACTGAGCACCCAGCACCCCGAGCACTGAGCACCCAGCACCCCGAGCACTGAGCGCCCAGCACCCTGAGCACTGAGCACCCAGCACCCTGAGCACTGAGCACCCAGCACCCTGAGTACTGAGCAACCAGCACCCTGAGTACTGAGCACCCAGCACCCTGAGTTCTGAGCACCGAGCACCGCGAGCACTGAGCACCCAGCACCCTGAGCACTGAGCACCCTGAGGACTGAGCACCCAGCACCCTGAGCACTGAGCACCCAGCACCCTGAGCACTGAGCACCCAGCACCCTGAGTACTGAGCACCCTGAGTACTGAGCACTGAGCACCAAGCACCCTGAGTACTGAGCACCTTGAGGACTGAGCACCCAGCACCCTGTGTACTGAGCACCCAGCACCCTGAGTACTGAGCACCGATCAACCTGAGCACAGAGCACCCAGCACCCCGAGCTCTGAGCACCCAGCACACTGAGTACTGAGCACCCAGCACCCTGAGCACTGAGCACCCAGCACAAGGAGTACTGAGCACCCAGCACCCTGAGTACTGAGCACCCAGCACCCTGGGCACTGAGCACCCAGCACCCTGAGTACTGAGCACCGAGCACCCTGAGTACTGAGTACCCAGTACCCTGAGTACTGAGCACCCAGCATCCTGAGCACTGAGCACCCAGGACCCTGAGCACTGAGCACCCACCACCCTGAGTACTGAGCACCCAGCACCCTGAGTACTGAACACCCAGCACCCTGAGCACTGAGCACTGAGCACCCTGAGCACTGAGTACTGAGCACTGAGCACCCTGAGCACTGAGCACCCAGCACCCCGAGTACTGAGCACTGAGCACCCTGAGTCCTGAGCACCAAGCACCCCGAGTACTGAGCACTGAGAACCCTGAGTACTGAGCACCGAGCACCCTGAGTACTGAGCACCCAGCACCCTGAGCATTGAGTACCCAGCACCCTGAGTACTGAGCACTGAGAACCCTGAGTACTGAGCAACCAGCACCCCGAGCACTGAGCACCCAGCGCCCCGAGCACTGAGAACCCAGCACCCCGAGTACTGAGCACTGAGCACCCTGAGTCCTGAGCACCAAGCACCCCGAGTACTGAGCACTGAGCACCCTGAGTACTGAGCACCCAGCACCCTGAGCATTGAGTACCCAGCACCCTGAGTACTGAGCACTGAGAACCGTGAGTACTGAGCACCGAGCACCCTGAGTACTGAGCACCCAGCACCCCAAGCACTGAGCACCGAGCACCCTGAGTACTGAGCACCCAGCACGCTGAGCACTGAGCACCCAGCACCCCGAGTACTGAGCACCCAGCACCCCGAGCGCTGAGCACCCAGCCCCCCGAGCACTGAGAACCCAGCACCCTGAGTACTGAGCACTGAGCACCCTGAGTACTGAGCACCAAGCACCCCGAGTACTGAGCACTGAGCACCCTGAGTACTGAGCACCCAGCACCCTGAGCACTGAGTACCCAGCACCCTGTGTACTGAGCACTGTGAACCCTGAGTACTGATCACCGAGCACCCTGAGTACTGAGCACCCAGCACCCCATGCACTGAGCACCGAGCACCCTGAGTACTGAGCACCCAGCACGCTGAGCACTGAGCACCCAGCACCCCGAGTACTGAGCAACCAGCACCCTGAGTACTGAGCAATCTGCACCCCGAGCACTGAGCACCCAGCACCCTGAGCACTGAGCACCAAGAACCCTGTGTACTGAGCACCAAGCACCCTGAGCACTGAGCACCCAGCACCCTGAGCACTGAGAACCCAGCACCCTGAGCACTGAGCACCCAGCACCCTGAGCACTGAGCACCCAGCACCCTGAGCACTGAGCACCCAGCACCCTGAGTACTGAGCACCCAACGTACTGAGCACCGAGCACCCCGAACACTGAGCACCCAGCACCCTGAGTACTGAGCACCCAGCACCCCGAGCACTGAGCACCCAGCACCCTGAGTACTGAGCACCGAGCACCCTGAGTACTGAGCAGCCAGCACCCCGAGCACTGAGCACCCAGCACCCGGAGCACTGAGCACCCAGCACTGAGCACCCAGCACCCTGAGTACTGAGCACCCAGCACCCTGAGAACTGAGCACCGAGCACCCCGAGCACTGAGCACCGGGTACACAGAGCACTGAGCACCCAGCACCCTGAGTACTGAGCACCCAGCACCCTGAGTACTGAGCACTGAGCACCCTGAGCACTGAGTACCCAGCACCCTGAGCACTGAGCCCCCAGCATCCTGAGCACTGAGTACTGAGCACCCAGCACCCTGAGCCCTGAGCACGCAGCACCCTGAGCACTGAGCACCCACCACGCTGAGTACTGAGCACCCAGCACCCCAAACACTGAGCACCGAGCACCCTGAGAACTGAGCACCGAGCACCTTGAGTACTGAGCACCCAGCACCATGAGTACTGAGCACCGAGTACCCAGAGTACTGAGCAACCTGAGTACTGAGCACCCAGCACCCCGAGAATGAGCACCCAGCACCATGAGTACTGAGCACCCAGCACCCTGAGCACTGAGCACCCAGCACCATGAGTACTGAGCACCAAGCACCCTGAGTACTGAGGACCCAGCACCCTGAGTACTGAGCACCCAGCACCCTGAGTTCTGAGCACCCAGCACCCTGAGCACTGAGCACACTGTGTACTGAGCAACCAGCACCCTGAGCACTGAGCACCCAGCACCCAGAGCACTGAGCACCCAGCACCCGGAGCACTGAGCACCCAGCATTGAGCACCCAGGACGCTGAGTACTGAGCACCCAGCACCCCAAACACTGAGCACCGAGCACCCTGAGAACTGAGCACCGAGCACCCTGAGTACTGAGCACCCAGCACCATTAGTACTGAGCACCGAGTACCCAGAGTACTGAGCAACCTGAGTACTGAGCACCCAGCACCCCGAGAATGAGCACCCAGCACCATGAGTACTGAGCACCAAGCACCCTGAGTACTGAGCACCCAGCACCCTGAGAACTGAGAACCCAGCACCCTGACTTCTGAGCACCCAGCACCCTGAGCACTGAGCACACTGAGTACTGAGCAACCAGCACCCTGAGCACTGAGCACCCAGCACCCCGAGCACTGAGCACCCAGCACCCCGAGCACTGAGCACTGAGCACCCTGAGCACTGAGCACCCAGCACCCTGAGCACTGAACACCCAGCACCCTGAGTACTGAGCACCAAGCACCCAGAGCACTGAGCACCCAGCACCCTGAGCACTGAGAACCCAGCACCCTGAGCACTGAGCACCCAGCACCCTGAGCACTGAGCACCCAGCACCCTGAGCACTGAGCACCCAGCACCCTGAGCACTGAGCACCCAGCACCCTGAGTACTGAGCACCCAACGTACTAAGCACCGAGCACCCCGAGCACTGAGCACCCAGCACCCTGAGTACTGAGCACCCAGCACCCCGAGCACTGAGCACCCAGCACCCTGAGTACTGAGCACCGAGCACCCTGAGTACTGAGCACCAAGCACCCTGAGCACTGAGCACCCAGCACCCGGAGCACTGAGCACCCAGCACTGAGCACCCAGCACCTTGAGTACTGAGCAGCCAGCACCCTGAGAACTGAGCACCGAGCACCCCGAGCACTGAGCACCGGGCACCCCGAGCACTGAGCACCCAGCACCCTGAGTACTGAGCACCCAGCACCCTGAGTACTGAGCACTGAGCACCCTGAGCACTGAGCACCCAGCACCCTGAGTACTGAGCACCCAGAACCAGGAGCACTGAGCACCTAGCACCCTGAGTACTGAGCACCCAGCACACCGAGCACTGAGCACCCAGCACCCTGAGAATGAGCACCCAGCACCCCGAGTACTGAGCACCGAGCACCCTGAGCACTGAGTACCCAGCACCCTGAGTACTGAGCACCCAGCACCCTGAGCACTGAGCACCCAGCACCCCGAACACTGAGAACACAGCACCCCGAGCACTGAGCACTGAGCACCCTGTGCACTGAGCACCGAGCACCCTGAGTACTGAGCACTGAGCAGCCTGAGCACTGAGCAGCCAGCACCCTGAGCACTGAGCACCCAGCACCCTGAGTACTGAGCACCAAGCACACAGAGCACTGAGCACCCAGCACCCTGAGCACTGAGAACCCAACACCCTGAGCACTGAGCACCCAGCACCCTGAGCACTGAGCACCCAGCACCCTGAGCACTGAGCACCCAGCACCCTGAGCACTGAGCACCCAGCACCCTGAGTACTGAGCACCCAACGTACTGAGCACCGAGCACCCCGAGCACTGAGCACCCAGCACCCTGAGTACAGACCACCCAGCACCCCGAGCACTGAGCACCCAGCACCCTGAGTACTGAGCACCGACCACCCTGTGTACTGAGCACCCAGCACCCCGAGCACTGAGCACCCAGCACCCGGAGCACTGAGCACCCAGCACTGAGCACCCAGCACCTTGAGTACTGAGCACCCAGCACCCTGAGAACTGAGCACCGAGCACCCCGAGCACTGAGCACCGGGCACCCCGAGCACTGAGCACCCAGCACCCTGAGTACTGAGCACCCAGCACCCTGAGTACTGAGCACTGAGCACCCTGAGCACTGAGCACCCAGCACCATGAGCACTGAGCACCCAGCATCCTGAGCACTGAGCAACCAGCACCCTGAGTACTGAGCACCCAGCACCCTGAGTTCTGAGCACCGAGCACCGCGAGCACTGAGCACCCAGCACCCTGAGCACTGAGCACCCTGAGGACTGAGCACCCAGCACCCTGAGCACTAAGCACCCAGCACCCTGAGCACTGAGCACCCAGCACCCTGAGTACTGAGCACCCTGAATACTGAGCACTGAGCACCAAGCACCCTGAGTACTGAGCACCTTGAGGACTGAGCACCCAGCACCCTGTGTACTGAGCACCCAGCACCCTGAGTACTGAGCACCGATCAACCTGAGCACTGAGCACCCAGCACCCCGAGCTCTGAGCACCCAGCACACTGAGTACTGAGCACCCAGCACCCTGAGCACTGAGCACCCAGCACCCTGAGTACTGAGCACCCAGCACCCTGAGTACTGATCACCGAGCACCCTGAGTACTGAGTACCCAGTACCCTGAGTACTGAGCACCCAGCATCCTGAGCACTGAGCACCCAGGACCCTGAGCACTGAGCACCCACCACCCTGAGTACTGAACACCCAGCACCCTGAGCACTGAGCACTGAGCACCCTGAGCACTGAGTACTGAGCACTGAGCACCCTGAGCACTGAGCACCCAGCACCCCGAGTACTGAGCACTGAGCACCCTGAGTACTGAGCACCAAGCACCCCGAGTACTGAGCACTGAGCACCCTGAGTACTGAGCACCCAGCACCCTGAGCATTGAGTACCCAGCACCCTGAGTACTGAGCACTGAGAACCCTGAGTACTGAGCACCGAGCACCCTGAGTACTGAGCACCCAGCACCCCAAGCACTGAGCACCGAGCACCCTGAGTACTGAGCACCCAGCACGCTGAGCACTGAGCACCCAGCACCCCGAGTACTGAGCACCCAGCACCCCGAGCGCTGAGCACCCAGCGCCCCGAGCACTGAAAACCCAGCACCCTGAGTACTGAGCACTGAGCACCCTGAGTACTGAGCACCAAGCACCCCGAGTACTGAGCACTGAGCACCCTGAGTACTGAGCACCCAGCACCCTGAGCACTGAGTACCCAGCACCCTGTGTACTGAGCACTGGGAACCCTGAGTACTGAGCACCGAGCACCCTGAGTACTGAGCACCCAGCACCCCAAGCACTGAGCACCGAGCACCCTGAGTACTGAGCACCCAGCACGCTGAGCACTGAGCACCCAGCACCCCGAGTACTGAGCAACCAGCACCCTGAGTACTGAGCACCCTGCACCCCGAGCACTGAGCACCCAGCGCCCTGAGCACTGAGCACCAAGCACCCTGAGTACTGAGCACCAAGCACCCTGAGCACTGACCACCCAGCACCCTGAGCACTGAGAACCCAGCACCCTGAGCACTGAGCACCCAGCACCCTGAGCACTGAGCACCCAGCACCCTGAGCACTGAGCACCCAGCACCCTGAGTACTGAGCACCCAACGTACTGAGCACCGAGCACCCCGAGCACTGAGCACCCAGCACCCTGAGTACTGAGCACCCAGCACCCCGAGCACTGAGCACCCAGCACCCTGAGTACTGAGCACCGAGCACCCTGAGTACTGAGCACCCAGCACCCCGAGCACTGAGCACCCAGCACCCGGAGCACTGAGCACCCAGCACTGAGCACCCAGCACCCTGAGTACTGAGCACCCAGCTCCCTGAGAACTGAGCACCGAGCACCCCGAGCACTGAGCACCGGGTACACCGAGCACTGAGCACCCAGCACCCTGAGTACTGAGCACCCAGCACCCTGAGTACTGAGCACTGAGCACCCTGAGCACTGAGTACCCAGCACCCTGAGCACTGAGCCCCCAGCATCCTGAGCACTGAGTACTGAGCAACCAGCACCCTGAGCCCTGAGCACCCAGCACCCTGAGCACTGAGCACCCAGCACGCTGAGTACTGAGCACCGAGCACCCCAAACACTGAGCACCGAGCACCCTGAGAACTGAGCACCGAGCACCTTGAGTACTGAGCACCCAGCACCATGAGTACTGAGCACCGAGTACCCAGAGTACTGAGCAACCTGAGTACTGAGCACCCAGCACCCCGAGAATGAGCACCCAGCACCATGAGTACTGAGCACCCAGCACCCTGAGCACTGAGCACCCAGCACCATGAGTACTGAGCACCAAGCACCCTGAGTACTGAGGACCCAGCACCCTGAGTACTGAGCACCAAGCACGATGAGTTCTGAGCACCCAGCACCCTGAGCACTGAGCACACTGTGTACTGAGCAACCAGCACCCTGAGCACTGAGCACCCAGCACCCAGAGCACTGAGCACCCAGCACCCGGAGCACTGAGCACCCAGCATTGAGCACCCAGCACGCTGAGTATTGAGCACCCAGCACCCCAAACACTGAGCACCGAGCACCCTGAGAACTGAGCACCGAGCACCCTGAGTACTGAGCACCCAGCACCATTAGTACTGAGCACCGAGTACCCAGAGTACTGAGCAACCTGAGTACTGAGCACCCAGCACCCCGAGAATGAGCACCCAGCACCATGAGTACTGAGCACCGAGCACCCTGAGCACTGAGCACCCAGCACCATGAGTACTGAGCACCAAGCACCCTGAGTACTGAGCACCCAGCACCCTGAGAACTGAGCACCCAGCACCCTGACTTCTGAGCACCCAGCACCCTGAGCACTGAGCACACTGAGTACTGAGCAAACAGCACCATGAGCACTGAGCACCCAGCACCCCGAGCACTGAGCACCCAGCACCCCGAGCACTGAGCACTGAGTACCCTGTGCACTGAGCACCGAGCACCCTGAGTACTGAGCACTTAGCACCCTGAGCACTGAGCACCCAGCACCCTGAGCACTGAGGACCCAGCACCCTGAGCACTGAGCACCCAGCACCCTGAGCACTGAGCACCCAGCACCCTGAGCACTGAGCACCCAGCACCCTGAGCACTGAGCACCCAGCACCCTGAGTACTGAGCACCCAACGTACTGAGCACCGAGCACCCCGAGCACTCAGCACCCAGCACCCTGAGTACTGAGCACTGAGCACCCTGAGTACTGAGCACCCAGCACCCCGAGCACTGAGCACCCAGCACCCGGAACACTGAGCACCCAGCACTGAGCACCCAGCACCTTGAGTACTGAGCAGCCAGCACCCTGAGAACTGAGCACCGAGCACCCCGAGCACTGAGCACCGGGCACCCCGAGCACTGAGCACCCAGCACCCTGAGTACTGAGCACCCAGCACCCTGAGTACTGAGCACTGAGCACCCTGAGCACTGAGCACCCAGCACCCTGAGTACTGAGCACCCAGCACCCTGAGCACTGAGCACCCAGCACCCTGAGTACTGAGCACCCAGCACCCCGAGCACTGAGCACCCAGCACCCTGAGAATGAGCACCCAGCACCCCGAGTACTGAGCACCGAGCACCCTGAGCACTGAGTACCCAGCACCCTGAGTACTGAGCACCCAGCACCCTGAGCACTGAGCACCCAGCACACTGAGTACTGAGCACCCAGCACCCTGAGCACTGAGCACCCAGCACCCCGAACACTGAGCACCCAGCACCCCGAGCACTGAGCACTGAGCACCCTGTGCACTGAGCACCGAGCACCCTGAGTACTGAGCACTGAGCAGCCTGAGCACTGAGCAGCCAGCACCCTGAGCACTGAGCACCCAGCACCCTGAGTACTGAGCACCAAGCACACAGAGCACTGAGCACCCAGCACCCTGAGCACTGAGAACCCAACACCCTGAGCACTGAGCACCCAGCACCCTGAGCACTGAGCACCCAGCACCCTGAGCACTGAGCACCCAGCACCCTGAGCACTGAGCACCCAGCACCCTGAGTACTGAGCACCCAACGTACTGAGCACCGAGCACCCCGAGCACTGAGCACCCAGCACCCTGAGTACAGACCACCCAGCACCCCGAGCACTGAGCACCCAGCACCCTGAGTACTGAGCACCGACCACCCTGTGTACTGAGCACCCAGCACCCCGAGCACTGAGCACCCAGCACCCGGAGCACTGAGCACCCAGCACTGAGCACCCAGCACCTTGAGTACTGAGCACCCAGCACCCTGAGAACTGAGCACCGAGCACCCCGAGCACTGAGCACCGGGCACCCCGAGCACTGAGCACCCAGCACCCTGAGTACTGAGCACCCAGCACCCTGAGTACTGAGCACTGAGCACCCTGAGCACTGAGCACCCAGCACCATGAGCACTGAGCACCCAGCATCCTGAGCACTGAGCAACCAGCACCCTGAGTACTGAGCACCCAGCACCCTGAGTTCTGAGCACCGAGCACCGCGAGCACTGAGCACCCAGCACCCTGAGCACTGAGCACCCTGAGGACTGAGCACCCAGCACCCTGAGCACTGAGCACCCAGCACCCTGAGCACTGAGCACCCAGCACCCTGAGTACTGAGCACCCTGAGTACTGAGCACTGAGCACCAAGCACCCTGAGTACTGAGCACCTTGAGGACTGAGCACACAGCACCCTGTGTACTGAGCACCCAGCACCCTGAGTAATGAGCACCGATCAACCTGAGCACTGAGCACCCAGCACCCCGAGCTCTGAGCACCCAGCACACTGAGTACTGAGCACCCAGCACCCTGAGCACTGAGCACCCAGCACCCTGAGTACTGAGCATCCAGCACCCTGAGTACTGAGCACCCAGCACCCTGGGCACTGAGCACCCAGCACCCTGAGTACTGAGCACCGAGCACCCTGAGTACTGAGTACCCAGTACCCTGAGTACTGAGCACCCAGCATCCTGAGCACTGAGCACCCAGGACCCTGAGCACTGAGCACCCACCACCCTGAGTACTGAGCACCCAGCACCCTGAGTACTGAACACCCAGCACCCTGAGCACTGAGCACTGAGCACCCTGAGCACTGAGTACTGAGCACTGAGCACCCTGAGCACTGAGCACCCAGCACCCCGAGTACTGAGCACTGAGCACCCTGAGTACTGAGCACCAAGCACCCCGAGTACTGAGCACTGAGCACCCTGAGTACTGAGCACCCAGCACCCTGAGCATTGAGTACCCAGCACCCTGAGTACTGAGCACTGAGAACCCTGCGTACTGAGCACCGAGCACCCTGAGTACTGAGCACCCAGCACCCCAAGCACTGAGCACCGAGCACCCTGAGTACTGAGCACCCAGCACGCTGAGCACTGAGCACCCAGCACCCCGAGTACTGAGCACCCAGCACCCCGAGCGCTGAGCACCCAGCGCCCCGAGCACTGAGAACCCAGCACCCTGAGTACTGAGCACTGAGCACCCTGAGTACTGAGCACCAAGCACCCCGAGTACTGAGCACTGAGCACCCTGAGTACTGAGCACCCAGCACCCCGAGTACTGAGCAACCAGCACCCTGAGTACTGAGCACCCTGCACCCCGAGCACTGAGCACCCAGCACCCTGAGCACTGAGCACCAAGCACCCTGAGTACTGAGCACCAAGCACCCTGAGCACTGTCCACCCAGCACCCTGAGCACTGAGAACCCAGCACCCTGAGCACTGAGCACCCAGCACCCTGAGCACTGAGCACCCAGCACCCTGAGCACTGAGCACCCAGCACCCTGAGTACTGAGCACCCAACGTACTGAGCACCGAGCACCCCGAGCACTGAGCACCCAGCACCCTGAGTACTGAGCACCCAGCACCCCGAGCACTGAGCACCCAGCACCCTGAGTACTGAGCACCGAGCACCCTGAGTACTGAGCACCCAGCACCCCGAGCACTGAGCACCCAGCACCCGGAGCACTGAGCACCCAGCACTGAGAACCCAGCACCCTGAGTACTGAGCACCCAGCTCCCTGAGAACTGAGCACCGAGCACACCGAGCACTGAGCAGCGGGTACACGGAGCACTGAGCACCCAGCACCCTGAGTACTGAGCACCCAGCACCCTGAGTACTGAGCACTGAGCACCCTGAGCACTGAGTACCCAGCACCCTGAGCACTGAGCCCCCAGCATCCTGAGCACTGAGTACTGAGCACCCAGCACCCTGAGCCCTGAGCACCCAGCACCCTGAGCACTGAGCACCCAGCACGCTGAGTACTGAGCACCGAGCACCCCAAACACTGAGCACCGAGCACCCTGAGAACTGAGCACCGAGCACCTTGAGTACTGAGCACCCAGCACCATGAGTACTGAGCACCGAGTACCCAGAGTACTGAGCAACCTGAGTACTGAGCACCCAGCACCCCGAGAATGAGCACCCAGCACCATGAGTACTGAGCAGCCAGCACCCTGAGCACTGAGCACCCAGCACCATGAGTACTGAGCACCAAGCACCCTGAGTACTGAGGACCCAGCACCCTGAGTACTGAGCACCCAGCACCCTGAGTTCTGAGCACCCAGCACCCTGAGCACTGAGCACACTGTGTACTGAGCAACCAGCACCCTGAGCACTGAGCACCCAGCACCCAGAGCACTGAGCACCCAGCACCCGGAGCACTGAGCACCCAGCATTGAGCACCCAGCACGCTGAGTATTGAGCACCCAGCACCCCAAACACTGAGCACCGAGGACCCTGAGAACTGAGCACCGAGCACCCTGAGTACTGAGCACCCAGCACCATTAGTACTGAGCACCGAGTACCCAGAGTACTGAGCAACCTGAGTACTGAGCACCCAGCCCCGCGAGAATGAGCACCCAGCACCATGAGTACTGAGCACCGAGCACACTGAGCACTGAGCACCCAGCACCATGAGTACTGAGCACCAAGCACGCTGAGTACTGAGCACCCAGCACCCTGAGAACTGAGAACCCAGCACCCTGACTTCTGAGCACCCAGCACCCTGAGCACTGAGCACACTGAGTACTGAGCAACCAGCACCCTGAGCACTGAGCACCCAGCACCCCGAGCACTGAGCACCCAGCACCCCGAGCACTGAGCACTGAGTACCCTGTGCACTGAGCACCGAGCACCCTGAGTACTGAGCACTTAGCACCCTGAGCACTGAGCACCCAGCACCCTGAGCACTGAGGACCCAGCACCCTGAGCACTGAGCACCGAGCACCCCGAGCACTGAGCACTGAGCACCCTGTGCTCTGAGCACCGAGCACCCTGAGTACTGAGCACTGAGCACCTTGAGCACTGAGCACCCAGCACCCTGAGCACTGAGCACCCAGCACCCTGAGTACTGAGCACCAAGCACCCAGAGCACTGAGCACCCAGCACCCTGAGCACTGAGAACCCAGCACCCTGAGCACTGAGCACCCAGCACCCTGAGCACTGAGCACCCAGCACCCTGAGCACTGAGCACCCAGCACCCTGAGCACTGAGCACCCAGCAAACTGAGTACTGAGCAACCAACGTACTGAGCACCGAGCACCCCGAGCACTGAGCACCCAGCACGCTGAGTACTGAGCACCCAGCACCCCGAGCACTGAGCACCCAGCACCCTGAGAACTGAGCACCCAGCACCCCGAGCACTGAGCACCCAGCACCCGGAGCACTGAGCACCCAGCACTGAGCACCCAGCACCTTGAGTACTGAGCAGCCAGCACCCTGAGAACTGAGCACCGAGCACCCCGAGCACTGAGCACCGGGCACCCCGAGCACTGAGCACCCAGCACCCTGAGTACTGAGCACCCAGCACCCTGAGTACTGAGCACTGAGCACCCTGAGCACTGAGCACCCAGCACCCTGAGTACTGAGCACCCAGCACCCTGAGCACTGAGCACCCAGCACACTGAGTACTGAGCACCCAGCACCCCGAGCACTGAGCACCCAGCACCCTGAGAATGAGCACCCAGCACCCCGAGTACTGAGCACCGAGCACCCTGAGCACTGAGTACCCAGCACCCTGAGTACTGAGCACCCAGCACCCTGAGCACTGAGCACCCAGCACACTGAGTACTGAGCACCCAGCACCCTGAGCACTGAGCACCCTGTGCACTGAGCACCGAGCACCCTGAGTACTGAGCACTGAGCAGCCTGAGCACTGAGCAGCCAGCACCCTGAGCACTGAGCACCCAGCACCCTGAGTACTGAGCACCAAGCACACAGAGCACTGAGCACCCAGCACCCTGAGCACTGAGAACCCAACACCCTGAGCACTGAGCACCCAGCACCCTGAGCACTGAGCACCCAGCACCCTGAGCACTGAGCACCCAGCACCCTGAGCACTGAGCACCCAGCACCCTGAGTACTGAGCACCCAACGTACTGAGCACCGAGCACCCCGAGCACTGAGCACCCAGCACCCTGAGTACTGAGCACCCAGCACCATTAGTACTGAGCACCGAGTACCCAGAGTACTGAGCAACCTGAGTACTGAGCACCCAGCCCCGCGAGAATGAGCACCCAGCACCATGAGTACTGAGCACCGAGCACACTGAGCACTGAGCACCCAGCACCATGAGTACTGAGCACCAAGCACGCTGAGTACTGAGCACCCAGCACCCTGAGAACTGAGAACCCAGCACCCTGACTTCTGAGCACCCAGCACCCTGAGCACTGAGCACACTGAGTACTGAGCAACCAGCACCCTGAGCACTGAGCACCCAGCACCCCGAGCACTGACTACCCAGCACCCCGAGCACTGAGCACTGAGTACCCTGTGCACTGAGCACCGAGCACCCTGAGTACTGAGCACTTAGCACCCTGAGCACTGAGCACCCAGCACCCTGAGCACTGAGGACCCAGCACCCTGAGCACTGAGCACCGAGCACCCCGAGCACTGAGCACTGAGCACCCTGTGCTCTGAGCACCGAGCACCCTGAGTACTGAGCACTGAGCACCCTGAGCACTGAGCACCCAGCACCCTGAGCACTGAGCACCCAGCACCCTGAGTACTGAGCACCAAGCACCCAGAGCACTGAGCACCCAGCACCCTGAGCACTGAGAACCCAGCACCCTGAGCACTGAGCACCCAGCACCCTGAGCACTGAGCACCCAGCACCCTGAGCACTGAGCACCCAGCACCCTGAGCACTGAGCACCCAGCAAACTGAGTACTGAGCAACCAACGTACTGAGCACCGAGCACCCCGAGCACTGAGCACCCAGCACGCTGAGTACTGAGCACCCAGCACCCCGAGCACTGAGCACCCAGCACCCTGAGAACTGAGCACCCAGCACCCCGAGCACTGAGCACCCAGCACCCGGAGCACTGAGCACCCAGCACTGAGCACCCAGCACCTTGAGTACTGAGCAGCCAGCACCCTGAGAACTGAGCACCGAGCACCCCGAGCACTGAGCACCGGGCACCCCGAGCACTGAGCACCCAGCACCCTGAGTACTGAGCACCCAGCACCCTGAGTACTGAGCACTGAGCACCCTGAGCACTGAGCACCCAGCACCCTGAGTACTGAGCACCCAGCACCCTGAGCACTGAGCACCCAGCACCCTGAGTACTGAGCACCAAGCACACAGAGCACTGAGCACCCAGCACCCTGAGCACTGAGAACCCAACACCCTGAGCACTGAGCACCCAGCACCCTGAGCACTGAGCACCCAGCACCCTGAGCACTGAGCACCCAGCACCCTGAGCACTGAGCACCCAGCACCCTGAGTACTGAGCACCCAACGTACTGAGCACCGACCACCCTGTGTACTGAGCACCCAGCACCCCGAGCACTGAGCACCCAGCACCCGGAGCACTGAGCACCCAGCACTGAGCACCCAGCACCTTGAGTACTGAGCACCCAGCACCCTGAGAACTGAGCACCGAGCACCCCGAGCACTGAGCACCCAGCACCCTGAGTACTGAGCACCCAGCACCCTGAGTACTGAGCACTGAGCACCCTGAGCACTGAGCACCCAGCGCCATGAGCACTGAGCACCCAGCATCCTGAGCACTGAGCAACCAGCACCCTGAGTACTGAGCACCCAGCACCCTGAGTTCTGAGCACCGAGCACCGCGAGCACTGAGCACCCAGCACCCTGAGCACTGAGCACCCTGAGGACTGAGCACCCAGCACCCTGAGCACTGAGCACCCAGCACCCTGAGCACTGAGCACCCAGCACCCTGAGAACTGAGCACCCTGAGTACTGAGCACTGAGCACCAAGCACCCTGAATACTGAGCACCTTGAGGACTGAGCACCCAGCACCCTGGGTACTGAGCACCCAGCACCCTGAGTACTGAGCACCGATCAACCTGAGCACTGAGCACCCAGCACCCCGAGCTCTGAGCACCCAGCACACTGAGTACTGAGCACCCAGCACCCTGAGCACTGAGCACCCAGCACCCTGAGTACTGAGCACCCAGCACCCTGAGTACTGAGCACCCAGCACCCTGGGCACTGAGCACCCAGCACCCTGAGTACTGAGCACCGAGCACCCTGAGTACTGAGTACCCAGTACCCTGAGTACTGAGCACCCAGCATCCTGAGCACTGAGCACCCAGGACCCTGAGCACTGAGCACCCACCACCCTGAGTACTGAGCACCCAGCACCCTGAGTACTGAACACCCAGCACCCTGAGCACTGAGCATTGAGCACCCTGAGCACTGAGTACTGAGCACTGAGCACCCTGAGCACTGAACACCCAGCACCCCGAGTACTGAGCACTGAGCACCCTGAGTACTGAGCACCCAGCACCCTGAGCATTGAGTACCCAGCACCCTGAGTACTGAGCACTGAGAACCCTGAGTACTGAGCACCGAGCACCCTGAGTACTGAGCACCCAGCACCCCAAGCACTGAGCACCGAGCACCCTGAGTACTGAGCACCCAGCACGCTGAGCACTGAGCACACAGCACCCCGAGTACTGAGCACCCAGCACCCCGAGCGCTGAGCACCCAGCGCCCCGAGCACTGAGAACCCAGCACCCTGAGTACTGAGCACTGAGCACCCTGATTACTGAGCACCAAGCACCCCGAGTACTGAGCACTGAGCACCCTGAGTACTGAGCACCCAGCACGCTGAGCACGGAGCACCCAGCACCCCGAGTACTGAGCAACCAGCACCCTGAGTACTGAGCACCCTGCACCCCGAGCACTGAGCACCCAGCACCCTGAGCACTGAGCACCAAGCACCCTGAGTACTGAGCACCAAGCACCCTGAGCACTGACCACCCAGCACCCTGAGCACTGAGAACCCAGCACCCTGAGCACTGAGCACCCAGCACCCTGAGCACTGAGCACCCAACACCCTGAGCACTGAGCACCCAGCACCCTGAGTACTGAGCACCCAACGTACTGAGCACCGAGCACCCCGAGCACTGAGCACCCAGCACCCTGAGTACTGAGCACCCAGCACCCCGAGCACTGAGCACCCAGCACCCTGAGTACTGAGCACCGAGCACCCTGAGGACTGAGCACCCAGCACCCCGAGCACTGAGCACCCAGCACCCGGAGCACTGAGCACCCAGCACTGAGCACCCAGCACCCTGAGTACTGAGCACCCAGCTCCCTGAGAACTGAGCACCGAGCACCCCGAGCACTGAGCACCGGGTACACCGAGCACTGAGCACCCAGCACCCTGAGTACTGAGCACCCAGCACCCTGAGTACTGAGCACTGAGCACCCTGAGCACTGAGTACCCAGCACCCTGAGCACTGAGCCCCCAGCATCCTGAGCACTGAGTACTGAGCACCCAGCACCCTGAGCCCTGAGCACCCAGCACCCTGAGCACTGAGCACCCAGCACGCTGAGTACTGAGCACCCAGCACCCCAAACACTGAGCACCGAGCACCCTGAGAACTGAGCACCGAGCACCTTGAGTACTGAGCACCCAGCACCATGAGTACTGAGCACCGAGTACCCAGAGTACTGAGCAACCTGAGTACTGAGCACCCAGCACCCCGAGAATGAGCACCCAGCACCATGAGTACTGAGCACCCAGCACCCTGAGCACTGAGCACCCAGCACCATGAGTACTGAGCACCAAGCACCCTGAGTACTGAGGACCCAGCACCCTGAGTACTGAGCACCCAGCACCCTGAGTTCTGAGCACCCAGCACCCTGAGCACTGAGCACACTGTGTACTGAGCAACCAGCACCCAAAAACTGAGCACCCAGCACCCAGAGCACTGAGCACCCAGCACCCGGAGCACTGAGCACCCAGCATTGAGCACCCAGCACGCTGAGTATTGAGCACCCAGCACCCCAAACACTGAGCACCGAGCACCCTGAGAACTGAGCACCAAGCACCCTGAGTACTGAGCACCCAGCACCATTAGTACTGAGCACCGAGTACCCAGAGTACTGAGCAACCTGAGTACTGAGCACCCAGCACCCCGAGAATGAGCACCCAGCACCATGAGTACTGAGCACCGAGCACCCTGAGCACTGAGCACCCAGCACCATGAGTACTGAGCACCAAGCACCCTGAGTACTGAGCACCCAGCACCCTGAGAACTGAGCACCCAGCACCCTGACTTCTGAGCACCCAGCACCCTGAGCACTGAGCACACTGAGTACTGAGCAAACAGCACCATGAGCACTGAGCACCCAGCACCCCGAGCACTGAGCACCCAGCACCCCGAGCACTGAGCACTGAGTACCCTGTGCACTGAGCACCGAGCACCCTGAGTACTGAGCACTTAGCACCCTGAGCACTGAGCACCCAGCACCCTGAGCACTGAGGACCCAGCACCCTGAGCACTGAGCACCCAGCACCCTGAGCACTGAGCACCCAGCACCCTGAGCACTGAGCACCCAGCACCCTGAGCACTGAGCACCCAGCACCCTGAGTACTGAGCACCCAACGTACTGAGCACCGAGCACCCCGAGCACTGAGCACCCAGCACCCTGAGTACTGAGCACCCAGCACCCCGAGCACTGAGCACCCAGCACCCTGAGTACTGAGCACCGAGCACCCTGAGTACTGAGCACCCAGCACCCCGAGCACTGAGCACCCAGCACTCGGAGCACTGAGCACCCAGCACTGAGCACCCAGCACCTTGAGTACTGAGCAGCCAGCACCCTGAGAACTGAGCACCGAGCACCCCGAGCACTGAGCACCGGGCACCCCGAGCACTGAGCACCCAGCACCCTGAGTACTGAGCACCCAGCACCCTGAGTACTGAGCACTGAGCACCCTGAGCACTGAGCACCCAGCACCCTGAGTACTGAGCACCCAGCACCCTGAGCACTGAGCACCCAGCACCCTGAGTACTGAGCACCCAGCACCCCGAGCACTGAGCACCCAGCACCCTGAGTATGAGCACCCAGCACCCCGAGTACTGAGCACCGAGCACCCTGAGCACTGAGTACCCAGCACCCTGAGTACTGAGCACCCAGCACCCTGAGCACTGAGCACCCAGCACACTGAGTACTGAGCACCCAGCACCCTGAGCACTGAGCACCCAGCACCCCGAACACTGAGAACCCAGCACCCCGAGCACTGAGCACTGAGCACCCTGTGCACTGAGCACCGAGCACCCTGAGTACTGAGCACTGAGCAGCCTGAGCACTGAGCAGCCAGCACCCTGAGCACTGAGCACCCAGCACCCTGAGTACTGAGCACCAAGCACACAGAGCACTGAGCACCCAGCACCCTGAGCACTGAGAACCCAACACCCTGAGCACTGAGCACCCAGCACCCTGAGCACTGAGCACCCAGCACCCTGAGCACTGAGCACCCAGCACCCTGAGCACTGAGCACCCAGCACCCTGAGTACTGAGCACCCAACGTACTGAGCACCGAGCACCCCGAGCACTGAGCACCCAGCACCCTGAGTACAGACCACCCAGCACCCCGAGCACTGAGCACCCAGCACCCTGAGTACTGAGCACCGACCACCCTGTGTACTGAGCACCCAGCACCCCGAGCACTGAGCACCCAGCACCCGGAGCACTGAGCACCCAGCACTGAGCACCCAGCACCTTGAGTACTGAGCACCCAGCACCCTGAGAACTGAGCACCGAGCACCCCGAGCACTGAGCACCGGGCACCCCGAGCACTGAGCACCCAGCACCCTGAGTACTGAGCACCCAGCACCCTGAGTACTGAGCACTGAGCACCCTGAGCACTGAGCACCCAGCACCATGAGCACTGAGCACCCAGCATCCTGAGCACTGAGCAACCAGCACCCTGAGTACTGAGCACCCAGCACCCTGAGTTCTGAGCACCGAGCACCGCGAGCACTGAGCACCCAGCACCCTGAGCACTGAGCACCCTGAGGACTGAGCACCCAGCACCCTGAGCACTGAGCACCCAGCACCCTGAGCACTGAGCACCCAACACCCTGAGCACTGAGCACCCAGCACCCTGAGTACTGAGCACTGAGAACCCTGAGTACTGAGCACCGAGCACCCTGAGTACTGCGCACCCAGCACCCCAAGCACTGAGCACCGAGCACCCTGAGTACTGAGCACCCAGCACGCTGAGCACTGAGCACACAGCACCCCGAGTACTGAGCACCCAGCACCCCGAGCGCTGAGCACCCAGCGACCCGAGCACTGAGAACCCAGCACCCTGAGTACTGAGCACTGAGCACCCTGAGTACTGAGCACCAAGCACCCCGAGTACTGAGCACTGAGCACCCTGAGTACTGAGCACCCAGCACGCTGAGCACTGAGCACCCAGCACCCCGAGTACTGAGCAACCAGCACCCTGAGTACTGAGCACCCTGCACCCCGAGCACTGAGCACCCAGCACCCTGAGCACTGAGCACCAAGCACCCTGAGTACTGAGCACCAAGCACCCTGAGCACTGACCACCCAGCACCCTGAGCACTGAGAACCCAGCACCCTGAGCACTGAGCACCCAGCACCCTGAGCACTGAGCACCCAACACCCTGAGCACTGAGCACCCAGCACCCTGAGTACTGAGCACCCAACGTACTGAGCACCGAGCACCCCGAGCACTGAGCACCCAGCACCCTGAGTACTGAGCACCCAGCGCACCCAACACCCTGAGCACTGAGCACCCAGCACCCTGAGTACTGAGCACCCAACGTACTGAGCACCGAGCACCCCGAGCACTGAGCACCCAGCACCCTGAGTACTGAGCACCGAGCACCCTGAGTACTGAGCACCCAGCACCCCGAGCACTGAGCACCCAGCACCCGGAGCACTGAGCACCCAGCACTGAGCACCCAGCACCCTGAGTACTGAGCACCCAGCTCCCTGAGAACTGAGCACCGAGCACCCCGAGCACTGAGCACCGGGTACACCGAGCACTGAGCACCCAGCACCCTGAGTACTGAGCACCCAGCACCCTGAGTACTGAGCACTGAGCACCCTGAGCACTGAGTACCCAGCACCCTGAGCACTGAGCCCCCAGCATCCTGAGCACTGAGTACTGAGCACCCAGCACCCTGAGCCCTGAGCACCCAGCACCCTGAGCACTGAGCACCCAGCACGCTGAGTACTGAGCACCCAGCACCCCAAACACTGAGCACCGAGCACCCTGAGAACTGAGCACCGAGCACCTTGAGTACTGAGCACCCAGCACCATGAGTACTGAGCACCGAGTACCCAGAGTACTGAGCAACCTGAGTACTGAGCACCCAGCACCCCGAGAATGAGCACCCAGCACCATGAGTACTGAGCACCCAGCACCCTGAGCACTGAGCACCCAGCACCATGAGTACTGAGCACCAAGCACCCTGAGTACTGAGGACCCAGCACCCTGAGTACTGAGCACCCAGCACCCTGAGTTCTGAGCACCCAGCACCCTGAGCACTGAGCACACTGTGTACTGAGCAACCAGCACCCTGAGCACTGAGCACCCAGCACCCAGAGCACTGAGCACCCAGCACCCGGAGCACTGAGCACCCAGCATTGAGCACCCAGCACGCTGAGTATTGAGCACCCAGCACCCCAAACACTGAGCACCGAGCACCCTGAGAACTGAGCACCAAGCACCCTGAGTACTGAGCACCCAGCACCATTAGTACTGAGCACCGAGTACCCAGAGTACTGAGCAACCTGAGTACTGAGCACCCAGCACCCCGAGAATGAGCACCCAGCACGATGAGTACTGAGCACCGAGCACCCTGAGCACTGAGCACCCAGCACCATGAGTACTGAGCACCAAGCACCCTGAGTACTGAGCACCCAGCACCCTGAGAACTGAGCACCCAGCACCCTGACTTCTGAGCACCCAGCACCCTGAGCACTGAGCACACTGAGTACTGAGCAAACAGCACCATGAGCACTGAGCACCCAGCACCCCGAGCACTGAGCACCCAGCACCCCGAGCACTGAGCACTGAGTACCCTGTGCACTGAGCACCGAGCACCCTGAGTACTGAGCACTTAGCACCCTGAGCACTGAGCACCCAGAACCCTGAGCACAGAGGACCCAGCACCCTGAGCACTGAGCACCCAGCACCCTGAGCACTGAGCACCCAGCACCCTGAGCACTGAGCACCCAGCACCCTGAGCACTGAGCACCCAGCACCCTGAGTACTGAGCACCCAACGTACTGAGCACCGAGCACCCCGAGCACTGAGCACCCAGCACCCTGAGTACTGAGCACCCAGCACCCCGAGCACTGAGCACCCAGCACCCTGAGTACTGAGCACCGAGCACCCTGAGTACTGAGCACCCAGCACCCCGAGCACTGAGCACCCAGCACTCGGAGCACTGAGCACCCAGCACTGAGCACCCAGCACCTTGAGTACTGAGCAGCCAGCACCCTGAGAACTGAGCACCGAGCACCCCGAGCACTGAGCACCGGGCACCCCGAGCACTGAGCACCCAGCACCCTGAGTACTGAGCACCCAGCACCCTGAGAATGAGCACCGAGCACCCTGAGTACTGAGCACTGAGCAGCCTGAGCACTGAGCAGCCAGCACCCTGAGCACTGAGCACCCAGCACCCTGAGTACTGAGCACCAAGCACACAGAGCACTGAGCACCCAGCACCCTGAGCACTGAGAACCCAACACCCTGAGCACTGAGCACCCAGCACCCTGAGCACTGAGCACCCAGCACCCTGAGCACTGAGCACCCAGCACCCTGAGCACTGAGCACCCAGCACCCTGAGTACTGAGCACCCAACGTACTGAGCACCGAGCACCCCGAGCACTGAGCACCCAGCACCCTGAGTACAGACCACCCAGCACCCCGAGCACTGAGCACCCAGCACCCTGAGTACTGAGCACCGACCACCCTGTGTACTGAGCACCCAGCACCCCGAGCAATGAGCACCCAGCACCCGGAGCACTGAGCACCCAGCACTGAGCACCCAGCACCTTGAGTACTGAGCACCCAGCACCCTGAGAACTGAGCACCGAGCACCCCGAGCACTGAGCACCGGGCACCCCGAGCACTGAGCACCCAGCACCCTGAGTACTGAGCACCCAGCACCCTGAGTACTGAGCACTGAGCACCCTGAGCACTGAGCACCCAGCACCATGAGCACTGAGCACCCAGCATCCTGAGCACTGAGCAACCAGCACCCTGAGTACTGAGCACCCAGCACCCTGAGTTCTGAGCACCGAGCACCGCGAGCACTGAGCACCCAGCACCCTGAGCACTGAGCACCCTGAGGACTGAGCACCCAGCACCCTGAGCACTGAGCACCCAGCACCCTGAGTACTGAGCACCCTGAGTACTGAGCACTGAGCACCAAGCACCCTGTGTACTGAGCACCTTGAGGACTGAGCACCCAGCACCCTGTGTACTGAGCACCCAGCACCCTGAGTACTGAGCACCGATCAACCTGAGCACTGAGCACCCAGCACCCCGAGTTCTGAGCACCCAGCACACTGAGTACTGAGCACCCAGCACCCTGAGCACTGAGCACCCAGCACCCTGAGTACTGAGCACCCAGCACCCTGAGTACTGAGCACCCAGCACCCTGGGCACTGAGCACCCAGCACCCTGAGTACTGAGCACCGAGCACCCTGAGTACTGAGTACCCAGTACCCTGAGTACTGAGCACCCAGCATCCTGAGCACTGAGCACCCAGGACCCTGAGCACTGAGCACCCACCACCCTGAGTACTGAGCACCCAGCACCCTGAGTACTGAACACCCAGCACCCTGAGCACTGAGCACTGAGCACCCTGAGCACTGAGTACTGAGCACTGAGCACCCTGAGCACTGAGCACCCAGCACCCCGAGTACTGAGCACTGAGCACCCTGAGTACTGAGCACCAAGCACCCCAAGTACTGAGCACTGAGCACCCTGAGTACTGAGCACCCAGCACCCTGAGCATTGAGTACCCAGCACCCTGAGTACTGAGCACTGAGAACCCTGAGTACTGAGGACCGAGCACCCTGAGTACTGAGCACCCAGCACCCCAAGCACTGAGCACCGAGCACCCTGAGTACTGAGCACCCAGCACGCTGAGCACTGAGCACCCAGCACCCCGAGTACTGAGCACCCAGCAACCCGAGCGCTGAGCACCCTGCGCCCCGAGCACTGAGAACCCAGCACCCTGAGTACTGAGCACTGAGCACCCTGAGTACTGAGCACCAAGCACCACGAGTACTGAGCACTGAGCACCCTGAGTACTGAGCACCCAGCACCCTGAGCACTGAGTACCCAGCACCCTGTGTACTGAGCACTGGGAACCCTGAGTACTGAGCACCGAGAACCCTGAGTACTGAGCACCCAGCACCCCGAGCACTGAGCACCCAGCACCCTGAGAATGAGCACCCAGCACCCCGAGTACTGAACACCGAGCACCCTGAGCACTGAGTACCCAGCACCCTGAGTACTGAGCACCCAGCACCCTGAGCACTGAGCACCCAGCACACTGAGTACTGAGCACCCAGCACCCTGAGCACTGAGCACCCAGCACCCCGAACACTGAGAACCCAGCACCCCGAGCACTGAGCACTGAGCACCCTGTGCACTGAGCACCGAGCACCCTGAGTACTGAGCACTGAGCAGCCTGAGCACTGAGCAGCCAGCACCCTGAGCACTGAGCACCCAGCACCCTGAGTACTGAGCACCCAGCACCCTGAGCACTGAGCACCCAGCACCCTGAGCACTGAGCACCCAGCACCCTGAGCACTGAGCACCCAGCACCCTGAGTACTGAGCACCCAACGTACTGAGCACCGAGCACCCCGAGCACTGAGCACCCAGCACCCTGAGTACAGACCACCCAGCACCCCGAGCACTGAGCACCCAGCACCCTGAGTACTGAGCACCGACCACCATGTGTACTGAGCACCCAGCACCCCGAGCACTGAGCACCCAGCACCCGGAGCACTGAGCACCCAGCACTGAGCACCCAGCACCTTGAGTACTGAGCACCCAGCACCCTGAGAACTGAGCACCGAGCACCCCGAGCACTGAGCACCGGGCACCCCGAGCACTGAGCACCCAGCACCCTGAGTACTGAGCACCCAGCACCCTGAGTACTGAGCACTGAGCACCCTGAGCACTGAGCACCCAGCACCATGAGCACTGAGCACCCAGCATCCTGAGCACTGAGCAACCAGCACCCTGAGTACTGAGCACCCAGCACCCTGAGTTCTGAGCACCGAGCACCGCGAGCACTGAGCACCCAGCACCCTGAGCACTGAGCACCCTGAGGACTGAGCACCCAGCACCCTGAGCACTGAGCACCCAGCACCCTGAGCACTGAGCACCCAGCACCCTGAGTACTGAGCACCCTGAGTACTGAGCACTGAGCACCAAGCACCCTGTGTACTGAGCACCTTGAGGACTGAGCACCCAGCACCCTGTGTACTGAGCACCCAGCACCCTGAGTACTGAGCACCGATCAACCTGAGCACTGAGCACCCAGCACCCCGAGCTCTGAGCACCCAGCACACTGAGTACTGAGCACTCAGCACCCTGAGCACTGAGCACCCAGCACCCTGAGTACTGAGCACCCAGCACCCTGAGTACTGAGCACCCAGCACCCTGGGCACTGAGCACCCAGCACCCTGAGTACTGAGCACCGAGCACCCTGAGTACTGAGTACCCAGTACCCTGAGTACTGAGCACCCAGCATCCTGAGCACTGAGCACCCAGGACCCTGAGCACTGAGCACCCACCACCCTGAGTACTGAGCACCCAGCACCCTGAGTACTGAACACCCAGCACCCTGAGCACTGAGCACTGAGCACCCTGAGCACTGAGTACTGAGCACTGAGCACCCTGAGCACTGAGCACCCAGCACCCCGAGTACTGAGCACTGAGCACCCTGAGTACTGAGCACCAAGCACCCCAAGTACTGAGCACTGAGCACCCTGAGTACTGAGCACCCAGCACCCTGAGCATTGAGTACCCAGCACCCTGAGTACTGAGCACTGAGAACCCTGAGTACTGAGGACCGAGCACCCTTAGTACTGAGCACCCAGCACCCCAAGCACTGAGCACCGAGCACCCTGAGTACTGAGCACCCAGCACGCTGAGCACTGAGCACCCAGCACCCCGAGTACTGAGCACCCAGCAACCCGAGCGCTGAGCACCCAGCGCCCCGAGCACTGAGAACCCAGCACCCTGAGTACTGAGCACTGAGCACCCTGAGTACTGAGCACCAAGCACCCCGAGTACTGAGCACTGAGCACCCTGAGTACTGAGCACCCAGCACCCTGAGCACTGAGTACCCAGCACCCTGTGTACTGAGCACTGGGAACCCTGAGTACTGAGCACCGAGAACCCTGAGTACTGAGCACCCAGCACACCAAGCACTGAGCACCGAGCACCCTGAGTACTGAGCACCCTGCACCCCGAGCACTGAGCACCCAGCACCCTGAGCACTGAGCACCAAGCACCCTGAGTACTGAGCACCAAGCACCCTGAGCACTGACCACCCAGCACCCTGAGCACTGAGAACCCAGCACCCTGAGCACTGAGCACCCAGCACCCTGAGCACTGAGCACCCAGCACCCTGAGCACTGAGCACCCAGCACCCTGAGTACTGAGCACCCAACGTACTGAGCACCGAGCACCCCGAGCACTGAGCACCCAGCACCCTGAGTACTGAGCACCCAGCACCCCGAGCACTGAGCACCCAGCCCCCTGAGTACTGAGCACCGAGCACCCTGAGTACTGAGCACCCAGCACCCCGAGCACTGAGCACCCAGCACCTGGAGCACTGAGCACCCAGCACTGAGCACCCAGCACCCTGAGTACTGAGCACCCAGCTCCCTGAGAACTGAGCACCGAGCACCCCGAGCACTGAGCACCGGGTACACCGAGCACTGAGCACCCAGCACCCTGAGTACTGAGCACCCAGCACCCTGAGTACTGAGCACTGAGCACCCTGAGCACTGAGTACCCAGCACCCTGAGCACTGAGCCCCCAGCATCCTGAGCACTGAGTACTGAGCACCCAGCACCCTGAGCCCTGAGCACCCAGCACCCTGAGCACTGAGCACCCAGCACGCTGAGTACTGAGCACCCAGCACCCCAAACACTGAGCACCGAGCACCCTGAGAACTGAGCACCGAGCACCTTGAGTACTGAGCACCCAGCACCATGAGTACTGAGCACCGAGTACCCAGAGTACTGAGCAACCTGAGTACTGAGCACCCAGCACGCCGAGAATGAGCACCCAGCACCATGAGTACTGAGCACACAGCACCCTGAGCACTGAGCACCCAGCACCATGAGTACTGAGCACCAAGCACCCTGAGTACTGAGGACCCAGCACCCTGAGTACTGAGCACCCAGCACCCTGAGTTCTGAGCACCCAGCACCCTGAGCACTGAGCACACTGTGTACTGAGCAACCAGCACCCTGAGCACTGAGCACCCAGCACCCAGAGCACTGAGCACCCAGCACCCGGAGCACTGAGCACCCAGCATTGAGCACCCAGCACGCTGAGTATTGAGCACCCAGCACCCCAAACACTGAGCACCGAGCACCTTGAGAACTGAGCACCGAGCACCCTGAGTACTGAGCACCCAGCACCATTAGTACTGAGCACCGAGTACCCAGAGTACTGAGCAACCTGAGTACTGAGCACCCAGCACCCCGAGAATGAGCACCCAGCACCATGAGTACTGAGCACCGAGCACCCTGAGCACTGAGCACCCAGCACCATGAGTACTGAGCACCAAGCACCCTGAGTACTGAGCACCCAGCACCCTGAGAACTGAGCACCCAGCACCCTGACTTCTGAGCACCCAGCACCCTGAGCACTGAGCACACTGAGTACTGAGCAAACAGCACCATGAGCACTGAGCACCCAGCACCCCGAGCACTGAGCACCCAGCACCCCGAGCACTGAGCACTGAGTACCCTGTGCACTGAGCACCGAGCACCCTGAGTACTGAGCACTTAGCACCCTGAGCACTGAGCACCGAGCACCCTGAGCACTGAGCACCCTGAGGACTGAGCACCCAGCACCCTGAGCACTGAGCACCCAGCACCCTGAGCACTGAGCACCCAGCACCCTGAGTACTGAGCACCCTGAGTACTGAGCACTGAGCACCAAGCACCCTGTGTACTGAGCACCTTGAGGACTGAGCACCCAGCACCCTGTGTACTGAGCACCCAGCACCCTGAGTACTGAGCACCGATCAACCTGAGCACTGAGCACCCAGCACCCCGAGCTCTGAGCACCCAGCACACTGAGTACTGAGCACCCAGCACCCTGAGCACTGAGCACCCAGCACCCTGAGTACTGAGCACCCAGCACCCTGAGTACTGAGCACCCAGCACCCTGGGCACTGAGCACCCAGCACCCTGAGTACTGAGCACCGAGCACCCTGAGTACTGAGTACCCAGTACCCTGAGTACTGAGCACCCAGCATCCTGAGCACTGAGCACCCAGGACCCTGAGCACTGAGCACCCACCACCCTGAGTACTGAGCACCCAGCACCCTGAGTACTGAACACCCAGCACCCTGAGCACTGAGCACTGAGCACCCTGAGCACTGAGTACTGAGCACTGAGCACCCTGAGCACTGAGCACCCAGCACCCCGAGTACTGAGCACTGAGCACCCTGAGTACTGAGCACCAAGCAACCCAAGTACTGAGCACTGAGCACCCTGAGTACTGAGCACCCAGCACCCTGAGGATTGAGTACCCAGCACCCTGAGTACTGAGCACTGAGAACCCTGAGTACTGAGGACCGAGCACCCTGAGTACTGAGCACCCAGCACCCCAAGCACTGAGCACCGAGCACCCTGAGTACTGAGCACCCAGCACGCTGAGCACTGAGCACCCAGCACCCCGAGTACTGAGCACCCAGCAACCCGAGCGCTGAGCACCCTGCGCCCCGAGCACTGAGAACCCAGCACCCTGAGTACTGAGCACTGAGCACCCTGAGTACTGAGCACCAAGCACCCCGAGTACTGAGCACTGAGCACCCTGAGTACTGAGCACCCAGCACCCTGAGCACTGAGTACCCAGCACCCTGTGTACTGAGCACTGGGAACCCTGAGTACTGAGCACCGAGAACCCTGAGTACTGAGCACCCAGCACCCCAAGCACTGAGCACCCAGCACCCTGAGAATGAGCACCCAGCACCCCGAGTACTGAGCACCGAGCACCCTGAGCACTGAGTACCCAGCACCCTGAGTACTGAGCACCCAGCACCCTGAGCACTGAGCACCCAGCACACTGAGTACTGAGCACCCAGCACCCTGAGCACTGAGCACCCAGCACCCCGAACACTGAGAACCCAGCACCCCGAGCACTGAGCACTGAGCACCCTGTGCACTGAGCACCGAGCACCCTGAGTACTGAGCACTGAGCAGCCTGAGCACTGAGCAGCCAGCACCCTGAGCACTGAGCACCCAGCACCCTGAGTACTGAGCACCCAGCACCCTGAGCACTGAGCACCCAGCACCCTGAGCACTGAGCACCCAGCACCCTGAGCACTGAGCACCCAGCACCCTGAGTACTGAGCACCCAACGTACTGAGCACCGAGCACCCCGAGCACTGAGCACCCAGCACCCTGAGTACAGACCACCCAGCACCCCGAGCACTGAGCACCCAGCACCCTGAGTACTGAGCACCGACCACCATGTGTACTGAGCACCCAGCACCCCGAGCACTGAGCACCCAGCACCCGGAGCACTGAGCACCCAGCACTGAGCACCCAGCACCTTGAGTACTGAGCACCCAGCACCCTGAGAACTGAGCACCGAGCACCCCGAGCACTGAGCACCGGGCACCCCGAGCACTGAGCACCCAGCACCCTGAGTACTGAGCACCCAGCACCCTGAGTACTGAGCACTGAGCACCCTGAGCACTGAGCACCCAGCACCATGAGCACTGAGCACCCAGCATCCTGAGCACTGAGCAACCAGCACCCTGAGTACTGAGCACCCAGCACCCTGAGTTCTGAGCACCGAGCACCGCGAGCACTGAGCACCCAGCACCCTGAGAACTGAGCACCCTGAGGACTGAGCACCCAGCACCCTGAGCACTGAGCACCCAGCACCCTGAGCACTGAGCACCCAGCACCCTGAGTACTGAGCACCCTGAGTACTGAGCACTGAGCACGAAGCACCCTGTGTACTGAGCACCTTGAGGACTGAGCACCCAGCACCCTGTGTACTGAGCACCCAGCACCCTGAGTACTGAGCACCGATCAACCTGATCACTGAGCACCCAGCACCCAGAGCTCTGAGCACCCAGCACACTGAGTACTGAGCACCCAGCACCCTGAGCACTGAGCACCCAGCACCCTGAGTACTGAGCACCCAGCACCCTGAGTACTGAGCACCCAGCACCCTGGGCACTGAGCACCCAGCACCCTGAGTACTGAGCACCGAGCACCCTGAGTACTGAGTACCCAGTACCCTGAGTACTGAGCACCCAGCATCCTGAGCACTGAGCACCCAGGACCCTGAGCACTGAGCACCCACCACCCTGAGTACTGAGCACCCAGCACCCTGAGTACTGAACACCCAGCACCCTGAGCACTGAGCACTGAGCACCCTGAGCACTGAGTACTGAGCACTGAGCACCCTGAGCACTGAGCACCCAGCACCCCGAGTAATGAGCACTGAGCACCCTGAGTACTGAGCACCAAGCACCCCAAGTACTGAGCACTGAGCACCCTGAGTACTGAGCACCCAGCACCCTGAGCATTGAGTACCCAGCACCCTGAGTACTGAGCACTGAGAACCCTGAGTACTGAGGACCGAGCACCCTGAGTACTGAGCACCCAGCACCCCAAGCACTGAGCACCGAGCACCCTGAGTACTGAGCACCCAGCACGCTGAGCACTGAGAACCCAGCACCCCGAGTACTGAGCACCCAGCAACCCGAGCGCTGAGCACCCAGCGCCCCGAGCACTGAGAACCCAGCACCCTGAGTACTGAGCACTGAGCACCCTGAGTACTGAGCACCAAGCACCCCGAGTACTGAGCACTGAGCACCCTGAGTACTGAGCACCCAGCACCCTGAGCACTGAGTACCCAGCACCCTGTGTACTGAGCACTGGGAACCCTGAGTACTGAGCACCGAGAACCCTGAGTACTGAGCACCCAGCACCCCAAGCACTGAGCACCGAGCACCCTGAGTACTGAGCACCCAGCACGCTGAGCACTGAGCACCCAGCACCCCGAGTACTGAGCAACCAGCACCCTGAGTACTGAGCACCCTGCACCCCGAGCACTGAGCACCCAGCACCCTGAGCACTGAGCACCAAGCACCCTGAGTACTGAGCACCAAGCACCCTGAGCACTGACCACCCAGCACCCTGAGCACTGAGAACCCAGCACCCTGAGCACTGAGCACCCAGCACCCTGAGCACTGAGCACCCAGCACCCTGAGCACTGAGCACCCAGCACCCTGAGTACTGAGCACCCAACGTACTGAGCACCGAGCACCCCGAGCACTGAGCACCCAGCACCCTGAGTACTGAGCACCCAGCACCCCGAGCACTGAGCACCCAGCACCCTGAGTACTGAGCACCGAGCACCCTGAGTACTGAGCACCCAGCACCCCGAGCACTGAGCACCCAGCACCCGGAGCACTGAGCACCCAGCACTGAGCACCCAGCACCCTGAGTACTGAGCACCCAGCTCCCTGAGAACTGAGCACCGAGCACCCCGAGCACTGAGCACCGGGTACACCGAGCACTGAGCACCCAGCACCCTGAGTACTGAGCACCCAGCACCCTGAGTACTGAGCACTGAGCACCCTGAGCACTGAGTACCCAGCACCCTGAGCACTGAGCCCCCAGCATCCTGAGCACTGAGTACTGAGCACCCAGCACCCTGAGCCCTGAGCACCCAGCACCCTGAGCACTGAGCACCCAGCACGCTGAGTACTGAGCACCCAGCACCCCAAACACTGAGCACCGAGCACCCTGAGAACTGAGCACCGAGCACCTTGAGTACTGAGCACCCAGCACCATGAGTACTGACCACCGAGTACCCAGAGTACTGAGCAACCTGAGTACTGAGCACCCAGCACCCCGAGAATGAGCACCCAGCACCATGAGTACTGAGCACCCAGCACCCTGAGCACTGAGCACCCAGCACCATGAGTACTGAGCACCAAGCACCCTGAGTACTGAGGACCCAGCACCCTGAGTACTGAGCACCCAGCACCCTGATTTCTGAGCACCCAGCACCCTGAGCACTGAGCACACTGTGTACTGAGCAAACAGCACCCTGAGCACTGAGCACCCAGCACCCAGAGCACTGAGCACCCAGCACCCGGAGCACTGAGCACCCAGCATTGAGCACCCAGCACGCTGAGTATTGAGCACCCAGCACCCCAAACACTGAGCACCGAGCACCTTGAGAACTGAGCACCGAGCACCCTGAGTACTGAGCACCCAGCACCATTAGTACTGAGCACCGAGTACCCAGAGTACTGAGCAACCTGAGTACTGAGCACCCAGCACCCCGAGAATGAGCACCCAGCACCATGAGTACTGAGCACCGAGCACCCTGAGCACTGAGCACCCAGCACCATGAGTACTGAGCACCAAGCACCATGAGTACTGAGCACCCAGCACCCTGAGAACTGAGCACCCAGCACCCTGACTTCTGAGCACCCAGCACCCTGAGCACTGAGCACACTGAGTACTGAGCAAACAGCACCATGAGCACTGAGCACCCAGCACCCCGAGCACTGAGCACCCAGCACCCCGAGCACTGAGCACTGAGTACCCTGTGCACTGAGCACCGAGCACCCTGAGTACTGAGCACTTAGCACCCTGAGCACTGAGCACCGAGCACCCTGAGCACTGAGGACCCAGCACCCTGAGCACTGAGCACCCAGCACCCTGAGCACTGAGCACCCAGCACCCTGAGCACTGAGCACCCAGCACCCTGAGCACTGAGCACCCAGCACCCTGAGTACTGAGCACCCAACGTACTGAGCACCGAGCACCCCGAGCACTGAGCACCCAGCACCCTGAGTACTGAGCACCAAGCACCCCGAGCACTGAGCACCCAGCACCCTGAGTACTGAGCACCGAGCACCCTGAGTACTGAGCACCCAGCACCCCGAGCACTGAGCACCCAGCACCCGGAGCACTGAGCACCCAGCACCCTGAGTACTGAGCACCAAGCACACAGAGCACTGAGCACCCAGCACCCTGAGTACTGAGCACCCAGCACCCTGAGCACTGAGCACCGAGCACCCCGAGCACTGAGCACCGGGCACCCCGAGCACTGAGCACCCAGCACCCTGAGTACTGAGCTCCCAGCACCCTGAGTACTGAGCACTGAGCACCCTGAGCACTGAGCACCCAGCACCCTGAGTACTGAGCACCCAGCACCCTGAGCACTGAGCACCCACCACCCTGAGTACTGAGCACCCAGCACCCCGAGCACTGAGCACCCAGCACCCTGAGAATGAGCATCCAGCACCCCGAGTACTGAGCACCGAGCACCCTGAGCACTGAGTACCCAGCACCCTGAGTACTGAGCACCCAGCACCCTGAGCACTGAGCACCGAGCACACTGAGTACTGAGCACCCAGCACCCTGAGCACTGAGCACCCAGCACCCCGAACACTGAGCACCCAGCACCCCGAGCACTGAGCACTGAGCACCCTGTGCACTGAGCACCGAGCACCCTGAGTACTGAGCACTGAGCAGCCTGAGCACTGAGCAGCCAGCACCCTGAGCACTGAGCACCCAGCACCCTGAGTACTGAGCACCAAGCACACAGAGCACTGAGCACCCAGCACCCTGAGCACTGAGAACCCAACACCCTGAGCACTGAGCACCCAGCACCCTGAGCACTGAGCACCCAGCACCCTGAGCACTGTGCACCCAGCACCCTGAGTACTGAGCACCCAACGTACTGAGCACCGAGCACCCCGAGCACTGAGCACCCAGCACCCTGAGTACAGACCACCCAGCACCCCGAGCACTGAGCACCCAGCACCCTGAGTACTGAGCACCGACCACCATGTGTACTGAGCACCCAGCACCCCGAGCACTGAGCACCCAGCACCCGGAGCACTGAGCACCCAGCACTGAGCACCCAGCACCTTGAGTACTGAGCACCCAGCACCCTGAGAACTGAGCACCGAGCACCCCGAGCACTGAGCACCGGGCACCCCGAGCACTGAGCACCCAGCACCCTGAGTACTGAGCACCCAGCACCCTGAGTACTGAGCACTGAGCACCCTGAGCACTGAGCACCCAGCACCATGAGCACTGAGCACCCAGCATCCTGAGCACTGAGCAACCAGCACCCTGAGTACTGAGCACCCAGCACCCTGAGTTCTGAGCACCGAGCACCGCGAGCACTAAGCACCCAGCACCCTGAGCACTGAGCACCCTGAGGACTGAGCACCCAGCACCCTGAGCACTGAGCACCCAGCACCCTGAGCACTGAGCACCCAGCACCCTGAGTACTGAGCACCCTGAGTACTGAGCACTGAGCACCAAGCACCCTGAGTACTGAGCACCTTGAGGACTGAGCACCCAGCACCCTGTGTACTGAGCACCCAGCACCCTGAGTACTGAGCACCGATCAACCTGAGCACTGAGCACCCAGCATCCCGAGCTCTGAGCACCCAGCACCCTGAGTACTGAGCACCCAGCACCCTGAGCACTGAGCACCCAGCACCCTGAGTACTGAGCACCCAGCACCCTGGGCACTGAGCACCCAGCACCCTGAGTACTGAGCACCGAGCACCCTGAGTACTGAGTACCCAGTACCCTGAGTACTGAGCACCCAGCATCCTGAGCACTGAGCACCCAGGACCCTGAGCACTGAGCACCCACCACCCTGAGTACTGAGCACCCAGCACCCTGAGTACTGAACACCCAGCACCCTGAGCACTGAGCACTGAGCACCCTGAGCACTGAGTACTGAGCACTGAGCACCCTGAGCACTGAGCACCCAGCACCCCGAGTACTGAGCACTGAGCACCCTGAGTACTGAGCACCAAGCACCCCGAGTACTGAGCACTGAGCACCCTGAGTACTGAGCACCCAGCACCCTGAGCATTGAGTACCCAGCACCCTGAGTACTGAGCACTGAGAACCCTGAGTACTGAGCACCGAGCACCCTGAGTACTGAGCACCCAGCACCCCAAGCACTGAGCACCGAGCACCCTGAGTACTGAGCACCCAGCACCCCGAGCGCTGAGCACCCAGCGCCCCGAGCACTGAGAACACAGCACCCTGAGTACTGAGCACTGAGCACCCTGAGTACTGAGCACCAAGCACCCCGAGTACTGAGCACTGAGCACCCTGAGTACTGAGCACCCAGCACCCTGAGCACTGAGTACCCAGCACCCTGTGTACTGAGCACTGGGAACCCTGAGTACTGAGCACCGAGCACCCTGAGTACTGAGCACCCAGCACCCCAAGCACTGAGCACCGAGCACCCTGAGTACTGAGCACCCAGCACGCTGAGCACTGAGCACCCAGCACCCCGAGTACTGAGCACCCAGCACCCCGAGCGCTGAGCACCCAGCGCCCCGAGCACTGAGAACCCAGCACCCTGAGTACTGAGCACTGAGCACCCTGAGTACTGAGCACCAAGCACCCCGAGTACTGAGCACTGAGCACCCTGAGTACTGAGCACCCAGCACCCTGAGCACTGAGTACCCAGCACCCTGTGTACTGAGCACTGGGAACCCTGAGTACTGAGCACCGAGCACCCTGAGTACTGAGCACCCAGCACCCCAAGCACTGATCACCGAGCACCCTGAGTACTGAGCACCCAGCACGCTGAGCACTGAGCACCCAGCACCCCGAGTACTGAGCAACCAGCACCCTGAGTACTGAGCACCCTGCACCCCGAGCACTGAGCACCCAGCACCCTGAGCACTGAGCACCAAGCACCCTGAGTACTGAGCACCAAGCACCCTGAGCACTGTCCACCCAGCACCCTGAGCACTGAGAACCCAGCACCCTGAGCACTGAGCACCCAGCACCCTGAGCACTGAGCACCCAGCACCCTGAGCACTGAGCACCCAGCACCCTGAGTATTGAGCACCCAACGTACTGAGCACCGAGCACCCCGAGCACTGAGCACCCAGCACCCTGAGTACTGAGCACCCAGCACCACGAGCACTGAGCACCCAGCACCCGGAGCACTGAGCACCCAGCACTGAGCACCCAGCACCCTGAGTACTGAGCACCCAGCTCCCTGAGAACTGAGCACCGAGCACCCCGAGCACTGAGCACCGGGTACACCGAGCACTGAGCACCCAGCACCCTGAGTACTGAGCACCCAGCACCCTGAGTACTGAGCACTGAGCACCCTGAGCACTGAGTACCCAGCACCCTGAGCACTGAGCCCCCAGCATCCTGAGCACTGAGTACTGAGCACCCAGCACCCTGAGCCCTGAGCACAGAGCACCCTGAGCACTGAGCACCCAGCACGCTGAGTACTGAGCACCCAGCACCCCAAACACTGAGCACCGAGCACCCTGAGAACTGAGCACCGAGCACCTTGAGTACTGAGCACCCAGCACCATGAGTACTGAGCACCGAGTACCCAGAGTACTGAGCAACCTGAGTACTGAGCACCCAGCACCCCGAGAATGAGCACCCAGCACCATGAGTACTGAGCACCCAGCACCCTGAGCACTGAGCACCCAGCACCATGAGTACTGAGCACCAAGCACCGTGAGTACTGAGGACCCAGCACCCTGAGTACTGAGCACACAGCACACTGAGTTCTGAGCACCCAGCACCCTGAGCACTGAGCACACTGTGTACTGAGCAACCAGCACCCTGAGCACTGAGCACCCAGCACCCAGAGCACTGAGCACCCAGCACCCGGAGCACTGAGCACCCAGCATTGAGCACCCAGCACGCTGAGTATTGAGCACCCAGCACCCCAAACACTGAGCACCGAGCACCCTGAGAACTGAGCACCGAGCACCCTGAGTACTGAGCACCCAGCACCATTAGTACTGAGCACCGAGTACCCAGAGTACTGAGCAACCTGAGTACTGAGCACCCAGCACCCCGAGAATGAGCACCTAGCACCATGAGTACTGAGCACCGAGCACCCTGAGCACTGAGCACCCAGCACCATGAGTACTGAGCACCAAGCACCCTGAGTACTGAGCACCCAGCACCCTGAGAACTGAGCACCCAGCACCCTGACTTCTGAGCACCCAGCACCCTGAGCACTGAGCACACTGAGTACTGAGCAAACAGCACCATGAGCACTGAGCACCCAGCACCCCGAGCACTGAGCACCCAGCACCCCGAGCACTGAGCACTGAGTACCCTGTGCACTGAGCACCGAGCACCCTGAGTACTGAGCACTTAGCACCCTGAGCACTGAACACCCAGCACCCTGAGCACTGAGGACCCAGCACCCTGAGCACTGAGCACCCAGCACCCCGAGCACTGAGCACTGAGCACCCTGTGCTCTGAGCACCGAGCACCCTGAGTACTGAGCACTGAGCACCCTGAGCACTGAGCACCCAGCACCCAGAGCACTGAGCACCCAGCACCCTGAGCACTGAGAACCCAGCACCCTGAGCACTGAGCACCCAGCACCCTGAGCACTGAGCACCCAGCACGCTGAGCACTGAGCACCCAGCACCCTGAGCACTGAGCACCCAGCACCCTGAGTACTGAGCACCCAACGTACTGAGCACCGAGCACCCCGAGCACTGAGCACCCAGCACCCTGAGTACTGAGCACCCAGCACCCCGAGCACTGAGCACCCAGCACCCTGAGTACTGAGCACCGAGCACCCTGAGTACTGAGCACCCAGCACCCCGAGCACTGAGCACCCAGCACCCGGAGCTCTGAGCACCCAGCACTGAGCACCCAGCACCTTGAGTACTGAGCAGCCAGCACCCTGAGAACTGAGCACCGAGCACCCCGAGCACTGAGCACCGGGCACCCCGAGCACTGAGCACCCAGCACCCTGAGTACTGAGCACCCAGCACCCTGAGTACTGAGCACTGAGCACCCTGAGCACTGAGCACCCAGCACCCTGAGTACTGAGCACCCAGCACCCTGAGCACTGAGCACCCAGCACCCTGAGTACTGAGCACCCAGCACCCCGAGCACTGAGCACCCAGCACCCTGAGAATGAGCACCCAGCACCCCGAGTACTGAGCACCGAGCACCCTGAGCACTGAGTACCCAGCACCCTGAGTACTGAGCACCCAGCACCCTGAGCACTGAGCACCCAGCACACTGAGTACTGAGCACCCAGCACCCTGAGCACTGAGCACCCAGCACCCCGAACACTGAGCACCCAGCACCCCGAGCACTGAGCACTGAGCACCCTGTGCACTGAGCACCGAGCACCCTGAGTACTGAGCACTGAGCACCCTGAGCACTGAGCACCCAGCACCCTGAGCACTGAGCACCCAGCACCCTGAGTACTGAGCACCAAGCACCCAGAGCACTGAGCACCCAGCACCCTGAGCACTGAGAACCCAACACCCTGAGCACTGAGCACCCAGCACCCTGAGCACTGAGCACCCAGCACCCTGAGCACTGAGCACCCAGCACCCTGAGCACTGAGCACCCAGCACCCTGAGTACTGAGCACCCAACGTACTGAGCACCGAGCACCCCGAGCACTGAGCACCCAGCACCCTGAGTACAGACCACCCAGCACCCCGAGCACTAAGCACCCAGCACCCTGAGTACTGAGCACCGACCACCCTGTGTACTGAGCACCCAGCACCCCGAGCACTGAGCACCCAGCACCCGAAGCACTGAGCACCCAGCACTGAGCACCCAGCACCTTGAGTACTGAGCACCCAGCACCCTGAGAACTGAGCACCGAGCACCCCGAGCACTGAGCACCGGGCACCCCGAGCACTGAGCACCCAGCACCCTGAGTACTGAGCACCCAGCACCCTGAGTACTGAGCACTGAGCACCCTGAGCACTGAGCACCCAGCAGCATGAGCACTGAGCACCCAGCATCCTGAGCACTGAGTACTGAGCACACAGCACCCTGAGCACTGAGCACCCAGCACCCTGAGCACTGAGCACCCAGCACCCCAAACACTGAGCACCCTGAGAACTGAGCACCGAGCACCCTGAGAACTGAGCACCGAACACCCTGAGTACTGAGCACCCAGCACCATGAGTAATGAGCACCGAGTACCCAGAGTACTGAGCAACCTGAGTACTGAGCACCCAGCACCCTGAGAATGAGCACCCAGCACCATGAGTACTGAGAACCGAGCACCCTGAGCACTGAGCACCCAGCACCATGAGTACTGAGCACCAAGAACCCTGAGTACTGAGCACCCAGCACCCTGAGTACTGAGCACCCAGCACCCTGAGTTCTGAGCACCCAGCACCCTGAGCACTGAGCACACTGAGTACTGAGCAACCAGCACCCTGAGCACTGAGCACCCAGCACCCCGAGCACTGAGCACCCAGCACCCCGAGCACTGAGCACTGAGAACCCTGTGCACTGAGCACCGAGCACCCTGAGTACTGAGCACTGAGCACCCTGAGCACTGAGCACCCAGCACCCTGAGCACTGAGCACCCAGCACCCTGAGCACTGAGGACCCAGCACCCTGAGCACTGAGGACCCAGCACCACGAGCACTGAGCACCCAGCACCCTGAGTACTGAGCACCCAGCACCCTGAGCACTGAGCACCCAGCACATCGAGCACTGAGCACCCAGCACGCTGAGTACTGAGCACTGAGCACCCAGCACCCTGAGTACTGAACACCCAGCACCCCGAGCACTGAGCACCCAGCACCCCGAGCACTGAGCACTGAGCACCCTGAGTTCTGAGCACTGAGCACCCTTAGTACTGAGCACCGAGCACCCTGAGCACTGAGCACCCAGCACCCCGAGTACTGAGCACCCAGCACCCTGAGTACTGAGCACTGAGCACCCTGAGCACTGAGCACCCAGCACACCGAGCACTGAGCACCCAGCACCCTGAGTACTGAGCACCCGGCACCCTGAGTACTGAGCACTCAGCACCCTGAGTACTGAGCACCGAGCACCCCAAGCACTGAGCACCCAGCACCCTGAGCACAGAGCACCCCGAGGACTGAGCACCCAGCACCCTGAGCACTGAGCACCCAGCACCTTGAGTACTGCGCACCGACCACCTCGAGCACTGAGCAACCAGCACCCTGAGTACTGAGCACCCAGCACCATGAGCACTGAGCACCCAGCACCCTGAGCACTGAGCACCCAGCACCCCGAGTACTGAGCACCCAGCACCCTGAGTACTGAGCACCCAACACCCAGAGTACTTAGCACCCAGCACCCTGAGCACTGAGCACCCCGCACCCTGAGTACTGAAAACCCAGCACACTGAGCACTGAGCACTGAGCACCCAGAGCACTGAGTACTGAGCACTGAGCAACCTGAGCACTGAGCACCCAGCACCCCGAGTACTGAGCACCCAGCAACCCGAGCACTGAGCACCTAGCGCCCCGAGCATTGAGCACCCAGCACCCCGAGCACTGAGCACTGAGCACCCTGAGCATTGAGCACCCAGCACCATGAGTACTGAGCACTGAGCACCCTGAGTACTGAGCACCAAGCACCCCGAGTACTGAGCACTGAGCACCCTGAGTACTGAGCACCCTGCACCCTGAGCAATGAGTACACAGCACCCTGAGTACTGAGCACTGAGAACCCTGAGTACTGAGCACCGAGCACCCTGAGTACTGAGCAACCAGCACCCTGATCACTGAGCACGGAGCACCCCGAGGACTGAGCACCCAGCACCCTGAGCACTGAGCACCCAGCACCCTGAGCACTGAGCACCCAGCACCATGAGTAATGAGCACCGATCACCCTGAGCACTGAGCTCACATCACCCTGAGTACTGAGCACCCAGCACCCTGAGCACTGAGCACCAAGCACCCTGAGTACTGAGCACCCAGCAACCTGAGCACTGAGCACACAGCACCCTGAGTACTGAGCACCCAGCACCCTGAGCACTGAGCACCCAGCATCCTGAGTACTGAGCACCCAGCACCCTGAGCACTGAGCACCCAGTACCCTGAGAATGAGCACCCAGCACCCCGAGTACTGAGCACCGAGCACCCTGAGCACTGAGTACCCAGCACCCTGAGTACTGAGCACCCAGCACCCTGAGCACTGAGGACCCAGCACACTGAGTACTGAGCACACAGCACCCTGAGCACTGAGCACCCAGCACCCCGTGCACCCAGCACCCCGAGCACTGAGCACTGAGCACCCTGTGCACTGAGCACCGAGCACCCTGAGTACTGAGCACTGAGCACCCTGAGCACTGAGCACCCAGCACCCTGAGCACTGAGCACCCAGCACCCTGAGTACTGAGCACCAAGCACCCAGAGCACTGAGGACCCAGCACCCTGAGCACTGAGAACCCAGCACCCTGAGCACTGAGCACCCAGCACCCTGAGCACTGAGCACCAAGCACCCTGAGCACTGAGCACCCAGCACCCTGAGCACTGAGCACCCAGCACCCTGAGTACTGAGCACCCAACGTACTGAGCACTGAGAACCCAGCACTGAGCACCCAGCACCTTGAGTTCTGAGCACCCAGCACCCTGAGAACTGAGCACCGAGCACCCCGAGCACTGAGCACCGGGCACAACGAGCACTGAGCACCCAGCACCCTGAGTACTGAGCACCCAGCACCCTGAGTACTGAGCACTGAGCACCCTGAGCACTGAGCACCCAGCACCCTGAGTACTGAGCACCCAGCACCCTGAGCACTGAGCACCCAGCACCCTGAGTACTGAGCACCCAGCACCCCGAGCACTGAGCACCCAGCACCCTGAGAATGAGCACCCAGCACCCCGAGTACTGAGCACCGAGCACCATGAGCACTGAGTACCCAGCACCCTGAGTACTGAGCACCCAGCACCCTGAGCACTGAGCACCCAGCACACTGAGTACTGAGCACCCAGCACTCTGAGCACTGAGCACCCAGCACCCCGAACACTGAGCACCCAGCACCCCGAGCACTGAGCACTGAGCACCCTGTGCACTGAGCACCGAGCACCCTGAGTACTGAGCACTGAGCACCCTGAGCAGTGAGCACCCAGCACCCTGAGCACTGAGCACCCAGCACCCTGAGTACTGAGCACCAAGCACCCAGAGCACTGAGCACCCAGCACCCTGAGCACTGAGAACCCAACACCCTGAGCACTGAGCACCCAGCACCCTGATTACTGAGCACCCAGCACCCTGAGCACTGAGCACCCAGCACCCTGAGCACTGAGCGCCCAGCACCCTGAGTACTGAGCACCCAACGTACTGAGCACTGAGCACCCCGAGCACTGAGCACCCAGCACCCTGAGTACTGACCACCCAGCACCCCGAGCACTTAGCACCCAGCACCCTGAGTACTGAGCACCGAGCACCCTGTGTACTGAGCACCCAGCACCCCGAGCACTGAGCACCCAGCACCCGGAGCACTGAGCACCCAGCACTGAGCACCCAGCACCTTGAGTACTGAGCACCCAGCACCCTGAGAACTGAGCACCGAGCACCCCGAGCATTGAGCACCGGGCACCCCGAGCACTGAGCACCCAGCACCCTGAGTACTGAGCACTGAGCACCCTGAGCACTGAGCACCCAGCACCATGAGCACTGAGCACCCAGCATCCTGAGCACTGAGTACTGAGCACCCAGCACCCTGAGCACTGAGCACCCAGCACCCTGAGCACTGAGCACCCAGCACCCCAAACACTGAGCACCCTGAGTACTGAGCACCGAGCACCCTGAGAACTGAGCACCAAGCACCCTGAGTACTGAGCACCCAGCACCATGAGTAATGAGCACCGAGTACCCAGAGTACTGAGCAACCTGAGTACTGAGCACCCAGCACTCCGAGAATGAGCACCCAGCACCATGAGTACTGAGCACCGAGCACCCTGAGCACTGAGCACCCAGCACCTTGAGTACTGAGCACCAAGCACCCTGAGTACTGAGCACCCAGCACCCTGAGTACTGAGCACCCAGCACCCTGAGTTCTGAGCACCCAGCACCCTGAGCACTGAGCACACTGAGTACTGAGCAACCAGCACCCTGAACACTGAGCACCCAGCACACCGAGCACTGAGCACCCAGCACCCCGAGCACTGAGCACTGAGCACCCTGTGCAGTGAGCACCGAGCACCCTGAGTACTGAGCACTGAGCACCCTGAGCACTGAGCACCCAGCACCCTGAGCACTGAGCACCCAGCACCCTGAGCACTGAGGACCCAGCACCCTGAGCACTGAGGACCCAGCACCACGAGCACTGAGCACCCAGCACCCTGAGTACTGAGCACCCAGCACCCTGAGCACTGAGCACCCAGCACCCCGAGCACTGAGCACACAGCACGCTGAGTACTGAGCACTGAGCACCCAGCACCCTGAGTACTGAGCACCCAGCACCGCGAGCACTGAGCACCCAGCACCCCAAGCACTGAGCACTGAGCACCCTGAGTACCGAGCACTGAGCACCCTTAGTACTGAGCACCGAGCACCCTGAGCACTGAGCACCCAGCACCCCGAGTACTGAGCACCCAGCACCCTGAGTACTGAGCACTGAGCACCCTGAGCACTGAGCACCCAGCACCCCGAGCACTGAGCACCCAGCACCCTGAGTACTGAGCACCCGGCACCCTGAGTACTGAGCACTCAGCACCCTGAGTACTGAGCACCGAGCACCCCAAGCACTGAGCACCCAGCACCCTGAGCACGGAGCACCCCGAGGACTGAGCACCCAGCACCCTGAAAACTGAGCACCCAGCACCTTGAGTATTGAGCACCGAGCACCTCGAGCACTGAGCACCCAGCACCCTGAGTACTGAGCAAAGAGCACCATGAGCACTGAGCACCCAGCACCCTGAGCACTGAGCACCCAGCACCCCGAGCACTGAGCACCCAGCACCCTGAGTACTGAGCACCCAACACCCAGAGTACTGAGCACCCAGCACCCTGAGCACTGAGCACCCAGCACCCTGAGTACTGAAAACCCAGCACCCTGAGCACTGAGCACTGAGCACCCTGAGCACTGAGTACTGAGCACTGAGCAACCTGAGCACTGAGCACCCAGCACCCCGAGTACTGAGCACCCAGCACCCCGAGCACTGAGCACCCAGCGCCCCGAGCATTGAGCACCCAGCACCCCGAGCACTGAGCACTGAGCACCCTGAGCACTGAGCACCCAGCACCAAGAGTAGTGAGCACTGAGCACCCTGAGTACTGAGCACCAAGCACCCCGAGTACTGAGCACTGAGCACCCTGAGTACTGAGCACCCTGCACCCTGAGCAGTGAGTACCCAGCACCATGAGTACTGAGCACTGAGCACCCTGAGTACTGAGCACCGAGCACCCTGAGTACTGAGCACCCAGCACCCTGATCACTGAGCACGGAGCACCCCGAGGACTGAGCACCCAGCACCCTGAGCACTGAGCACACAGCACCTTGAGTACTGAGCACCGAGCACCCCGAGCACTGAGCACCCAGCACCCTGACTACTGAGCACCCAGCACCCTGAGCACTGAGCACCCACCAACCTGAGCACTGAGCACCCAGCACCCCGAGCACTGATCACCCAGCACCCTGAGTACTGAGCACCCAGCACCCTGAGCACTGAGCACCCAGCACCCTGAGTACTGAGCACCCAGAACCCTGAGTACTGAGCAACCAGCACCCTGAGCACTGAGCACTGAGCACCCAGCACCCTGAGCACTGAGCACCCAGCACCCCGAGCACTGATCACCCAGCACCCTGAGTACTGAGCACCCAGCACCCTGAGCACTGAGCACCCAGCACCCCGAGCACTGAGCACCCAGCACCCCGAGCACTGAGCACCCAGCACCCTGAGCACTGAGCACCCAGCACCCTGAGCACTGAGCACCCAGCACCCTGAGTACTGAGCACCCAGCACCCTGAGTACTGAGCACCGAGCACCGCTAGCACTGAGCACCCAGCACCCTGAGCACTGAGCACCCTGAGGACTGAGCACCCAGCACCCTGAGCACTGAGCGCCCAGCACCCTGAGTACTGAGCACCCAGCACCCCGAGCACTGAGCACCCAGCACCCTGAGTACTGAGCACCCTGAGTACTGAGCACTGAGCACCAAGCACCCTGAGCACTGAGCACCCTGAGTACTGAGCACCCAGCACCCTGAGCACTGAGTACCCAGCACCCTGAGTACTGAGCACTGAGAACCCTGAGTACTGAGCACCGAGCACCCTGAGTACTGAGCACCCAGCACCCTGATCACTGAGCACGGAGCACCCCGAGGACTGAGCACCCAGCAACCTGAGCACTGAGCACCCAGCACCTTGTGTACTGAGCACCGAGCACACCGAGCACTGAGCACCCAGCACCCTGAGCACTGAGCACATAGCACCCCGAGCACTGATCACACAGCATCCTGAGTACTGAGCACCCAGCACCCTGAGCACTGAGCACCCAGCACCCTGAGTACTGAGCACCAAGCACCCTGAGTACTGAGCAACCAGCACCCTGAGTACTGAGCACCCAGCACCCTGAGTACTGAGCACCGAGCACCCCGAGCACTGAGCACCCAGCACCCTGAGCACTGAGCACCCTGAGGACTGAGCACCCAGCACCCTGAGCACTGAGCACCCAACACCCTGAGTACTGAGCACCGATCACCCTGAGCACTGAGCACCCAGCACCCCGAGCACTGGGCACCCAGCACCCTGAGCACTGAGCACCCTGAGGACTGAGCACCCAGCACCCTGAGCACTGAGCACTGATCACCCTGAGCACTGAGCACAAAGCACACCGAGCACTGAGCACCCAGCACCCTGAGTACTGAGCACCCAGCACCTCGAATACTGAGCACCCAGCACCCTGAGCACTGAGCACCCAACACCCTGAGTACTGAGCACTGATCACCCTGAGCACTGAGCACCCAGCACCCCGAGCACTGAGCACCCAGCACCCTGAGTACTGAGCACCCAGCACCCTGAGCACTGAGCACCCAGCACCCTGAGAACTGAGCACCCAGCACCCTGAGCACTGAGCACCCAACACCCTGAGTACTGAGCACCGATCACCCTGAGCACTGAGCACCCAGCACCCGAGCACTGAGCACCCAGCACCCTGAGCACTGAGCACCCTGAGGACTGAGCACCCAGCACCCTGAGAACTGAGCACTGATCACCCTGAGCACTGAGCACAAAGCACACCGAGCACTGAGCACCCAGCACCCTGAGTACTGAGCACCCAGCAACTCGAGTACTGAGCACCCAGCACCCTGAGTACTGAGCACCCAGCACCCCGAGCACTGAGCACGCAGCACCCTGAGTACTGAGCACCCTGAGTACTGAGCACTGAGCACCCAGCACCCTGATTACTGAGCACCCTGAGGACTGAGCACCCAGCACCCTGAGCACTGAGCAACCAGCACCCTGAGTACTGAGCACTGATCACCCTGAGCACTGAGCACCCAGCACCCCGAGCACTGAGCACCCAGCACATTGAGTACTGAGCACCCAGCACACTGAGCATCCAGCACCCTGAGAACTGAGCACCCAGCACCCTGAGTACTGAGCACCCAACACCCTGGGCACTGAGCACCCAGCACCCTGAGTACTGAGCACCGAGCACCCTGAGTACTGAGCACCCAGCACCCTGAGTACTGAGCACCCAGCACCCTGAGCACTGAGCACCCAGCACCCTGAGCACTGAGCACCCAGCACCCTGAGTACTGAGCACCCAGGAGCCCGAGCACTGAGTACTGAGCACCCCGCACGCTGAGTACTGAGCACCGAGCTCCCCGAGCAATGATCACCCTGAGTACTGAGCACCCAGCACCCTGATCACTGAGCACCCAGCACGCTGAGTACTGAGCACCCAGCACCCCGAGCACTGAGCACCCAGCACCCTGAGTACTGAGCACTGAGCACCCAGCACCCCGAGCACTGAGCACCCAGCAGCCTGTGTACTGAGCACTGAGCACCCTGAGTACTAAGCACCCAGCACCCTGAGTACTGAGCACCCAGGACCCTGAGCACTGAGCACCGAGCACCCCGAGAACTGAGCACCCAGCTCCCTGAGCACTCAGCACCCAGCTCCCCGAGCACTGAGCACCCTGCTCCCTGAGCACTCAGCACCCAGCTCCCCGAGCACTGAGCACCCAGCACCCTGAGCACTGAGCACCCAGCACCCTGAGCACGGAGCACCTCGAGCACTAAGCACCCAGCACCCTGAGTACTGAGCACCCAGCACCCTGAGCACTGAGCACCCAGCACCCTGAGCACTGAGCACCCAGCACCCCGAGCACTGAGCACCCAGCACCCTGAGTCCTGAGCACCCAACACCCAGAGTACTGAGCACCCAGCACCCTGAGCACTGAGCACCCAGCACCCTGAGTACTGAGCACCCAGCACCCTGAGTACTGAACACCCAGCACCCTGAGCACTGAGCACTGACCACCCTGCGCACTGAGTACAAAGCACTGAGCACCCTGAGCACTGAGCACCCAGCACCCCGAGTACTGAGCACCCAGCACCGCGAGCACTGAGCACCCAGCGCCCCGAGCACTGAGCACCCAGCACCCCGAGCACTGAGCACTGAGCACCCTGAGCACTGAGCACCCAGCACGGCGAGTACTGAGCACTGAGCACCCTGAGTACTGAGCACCAAGCACCACGAGTACTGAGCACTGAGCACCCTGAGTACTGAGCACCCAGCACCCTGAGCACTGAGCACCCAGCACCCTGAGCACTGAGCACCCAGCACCCTGAGTACTGAGCTCCAAGCACCCTGAGCACTGAGCACCCTGAGGACTGAGCACCCAGCACCCTGAGCACTGAGCACTGATCACCCTGAGCACTGAGCACAAAGCACACCGAGCACTGAGCACCCAGCACCCTGAGTACTGAGCACCCAGCACCCCGAGTACTGAGCACCCAGCACCCTGAGTACTGAGCACCCAGCACCCCGAGCACTGAGCACCCAGCACCCTGAGTACTGAGCACTGAGCACCCAGCACCCTGATTACTGAGCACCCTGAGGACTGAGCACCCAGCACCCTGAGCACTGAGCACCCAGCACCCTGAGTACTGAGCACTGATCACCCCGAGCACTGAGCACCCAGCACCCCGAGCACTGAGCACCCAGCACCCTGAGTACTGAGCACCCAGCACCCTGAGCACTGAGCACCCAGCACCCTGAGAACTGAGCACCCAGCACCCTGAGTACTGAGCACCCAGCACCCTGGGCACTGAGCACCCAGCACCCTGAGTACTGAGCACCGAGCACCCTGAGTACTGAGCACCCAGCACCCTGAGTACTGAGCACCCAGCACCCTGATTACTGAACACCCAGCACCCTGAGCACTGAGCACTGAACACCCAGCACCCTGAGCACTGAGCACTGAGCACCCAGCACCCTGAGCACTGAGCACAAAGCACCCCGAGCACTGAGCACCCAGCACCCTGAGCACCCAGCACCCTGAGAACTGAGCACACTGAGCACTGAGCACTGAGCACCCAGCACCCTGAGTACTGAGCACCCAACACTCTGAGCACTGAGCACCCAGCACGCTGAGTACTGAGCACTGAGCACACAGCACCCTGAGTACTGAGCACCCAGCACCCCGAGCACTGAGCACCCAGCACCCCGAGCACTGAGCACCCAGCACCCTGAGTACTGAGCACCCAGCACCCTGAGTACTGAGCACCCAGCACCCCGAGCACTGAGCACCCCGCACCCCGAGCACTGAGCACCCAGCACCCTGAGTACTGAGCACCCAGCACCCCGAGCACTGAGCACCCAGCACCCTGAGTACTTAGCACCCAGCACCCTGAGTACTGAGCACTGAGCACCCTGAGCACTGAGCACCCAGCACCCCGAGCACTGAGCACCCAGCACCCTGAGTACTGAGCACCCATCACCCTGAGTACTGAGCACTCAGCACCCTGAGTACTGAGCACCGAGCACACCGAGCACTGAGCACCCAGCACCCTGAGCACTGAGCACCCAGCACCTTGAGTACTGAGCACCGAGCACCTCGAGCACTGAGCACCCAGCACCCTGAGTACTGAGCACCCAGCACCCTGAGCACTGAGCACCCTGCACCCTGAGCACTGAGCACCCAGCACCCTGAGTACTGAGCACCCAACTCCCAGAGTACTGAGCACCCAGCACCCTGAGCACTGAGCCCCCAGCACCCTGAGTACTGAGCACCCAGCACCCTGAGTACTGAACACCCAGCACCCTGAGCACTGAGCACTGAGCACCCTGAGCACTGACTACTGAGCACTGAGCACCCTGAGCACTGAGCACCCAGCACACCGAATACTGAGCACCCAGCACCCTGAGTACTGAACACCCAGCACCCTGAGCACTGAGTACTGAGCACTGAGCACCCTGAGCACTGAGCACCCAGCACCCTGAGTACTGTGCACCCAGCACCCTGAGTACTGAACACCCAGCACCCTGAGCACTGAGCGCTGAGCACCCTGCACCCCGAGCACTGATCACTGAGCACCCTGAGCACTGAGAACCCAGCACCCTGAGTACTGAGCAATGAGCACCCTGAGTACTGAGCACCAAGCACCCCGAGTACTGAGCACTGAGCACTCTGAGTACTGAGCACCCAGCACCCTGAGCACTGAGCACCCAGCACCCTGAGCACTGAGCACTTAGCACCCAGCACCCCGAGCACTGAGCACCCAGCACCCTGAATACTGAGCACCCAGCACCTTGAGCACTGAGCAGCCTGAGGACTGAGCACCCAGCACCCTGAGCACTGAGCACCGATCACCCTGAGCACTGAGCACCCAGCACCCCGAGCACTGAGCACCCAGCACCCTGAGTACTGAGCACCCAGCACCCTGAGTACTGAGCACCCAGCACCCTGAGCACTGAGCACAAAGCACGCTGAGTACTGAGTACTGAGCACCCTGAGTACTGAGCACCGAGGACCCTGAGCACTGAGCACCCAGCACGCTGAGTACTGAGCACTGAGCACCCTGAGGACTGAGCACCGAGCACGCTGAGTACTGAGCACCCAGCACCCTGAGCACTGAGCAGCCAGCACCCTCAGCACTGAGCACCCAGCACCCCGAGCACTGAGCAACCAGCACCCTGAGCACTGAGCACCCAGCACCCTGAGTACTGAGCACCGAGCACCCCGAGCACTGAGCACCCAGCACCTTGAGCACTGAGCACCCTGAGGACTGAGCACCCAGCACCGTGAGCACTGAGCACCGATCACCCTGAGCACTGAGCACCCAGCACCCAGAGCTCTGAGCACCCAGCACCCTGATTACTGAGCACCCAGCACCCCGAGTACTGAGCACCCAGCACCCTGAGTACTGAGCACCCAGCACCCCGAGCACTGAGCACCCAGCACCCTGAGTACTGAACACCCTGAGTACTGAGCACTGAGCACCGAGCACCCTGAGTACTGAGCACCCTGAGGACTGAGCACACAGCACACTGAGCACTGAGCAACCAGCACCCTGAGTACTGAGCACTGATCACCCTGAGCACTGAGCACCCAGCACCCCGAGCACTGAGCACCCAGCACCCTGAGTACTGAGCACCCAGCACCCTGAGCACTGAGCACCCAGCACCCTGAGTACTGAGCACTGATCACCCTGAGCACTGAGCACCCAGCACCCTGAGTACTGAGCACCCAGCACCCTGAGTACTGAGCACCCTGAGGACTGAGCACCCAGCACCCTGAGCACTGAGCACCCAGCACCCTGAGTACTGAGCACTGATCATCCTGAGCACTGAGCACCCAGCACCCTGAGCAATGAGCACGGAGCACCCCGAGGACTGAGCACCCAGCACCCTGAGCACTGAGCACCCAGCACCTTGAGTACTGAGCACCGAGCACCCCGAGCACTGAGCACCCAGCACCCTGAATACTGAGCACTCAGCACCCTGAGCACTGAGCACACAGCACCCCGAACACTGAGCACCCAGCACCCCGAGCACTGAGCACCCAACACCCTGAGTACTGAGCACCCAACACCCAGAGTACTGAGCACCCAGCACCCTGAGCACTGAGCACCCAGCACCCTGAGTACTGAGCACCCAGCACCCTGAGTACTGAGCACGCAGCACCCTGAGCACTGAGCACCCAGCACCCTGAGTACTGAGCACTGATCATCCTGAGCACTGAGCACCCAGCACCCTGAGCAATGAGCACGGAGCACCCCGAGGACTGAGCACCCAGCACCCTGAGCACTGAGCACCCAGCACCTTGAGTACTGAGCACCGAGCACCCCGAGCACTGAGCACCCAGCACCCTGAATACTGAGCACCCAGCACCCTGAGCACTGAGCACACAGCACCCCGAACACTGAGCACCCAGCACCCCGAGCACTGAGCACCCAGCACCCTGAGCACTGAGCACCCTGAGGACTGAGCACCCAGCACCCTGAGCACTGAGCACCCAGCACCCTGAGTACTGATCACCGATCACCCTGAGCACTGAGCACCCAGGACCCTGAGTACTGAGCACCCAGCACCCTGAGCACTGAGCACCCAGCAACCTGAGCACTGAGCACCCAGCACCCTGAGTACTGAGCACCCAGCACCCTGAGTACTGAGTACCCAGCACCCTGAGCACTGAGCACCCAGCACCCTGAGTACTGAGCACCGAGCACCCTGAGTACTGAGTACCCAGCACCCTGAGCACTGAGCACCCAGCACCCTTAGTACTGAGCACCCAGCACCACCCTCAGCACGGAGCACCCAGCACCCCGAGCACTGAGCACCCAGCACCCTGAGCACTGTGCACCCAGCACCCCGAGTACTGAGCACCCAGCACCCCGAGTACTGAGCACCGAGCACCCTGAGCACTGAGCACGCAGCACCCTGAGTACTGAGCACCCAGCACCCTGAGTACTGAGCACTGAGCACCCCGAGTACTAAGCACCCAGCACCCCGAGCAATGAGCACCCAGCAACCTGAGTACTGAGAACAGATCACCCTGAGTACTGAGCACCCAGCACCCTGAGTACTGAGCCCCAGCACCCTGAGTACTGAGCACCCAGCACCCCGAGAACTGAGCAAAGCACCCCGAGAATGAGCACCCAGCACCCTGAGTACTGAGAACTGAGCACCCTGAGGACTGAGCACCCAGAACCCTGAGTACTGAGCCCCCAGCACCCTGAGCCCTGAGCACCCAGCACCCCGAGCACTGAGCACCCAGCACCCCGAGAATGAGCACCCAGCACCCTGAGTACTGAGCACCCAGCACCCTGAGTACTGCGCACTAAACACCCAGAGCACTGAGCACCCAGCACCCCGAGCACGGATCACCCAGGTCCCCGAGCACTGAGTACTGAGCACCCAGCACCCTGAGTACTGAGCACCGAGCTCCCCGAGCACTTAGCAACCTGAGTACTGAACACCCAGCACCCCGATCACTGAGCACCCAGTACCCTGAGCACTGAGCACCCAGCACCCTGAGCACTGAGCACCCAGCACCCTGAGTACTGAGCACCCAGCACCCTGAGTACTGAGCAACCAGCACCCTGAGCACTGAGCACTGAGCACCCAGCACCCTGAGCACTGAGCACTGAGCACCCAGCACTCCGAGCACTGAGCACCCAGCACCCCGAGCACTGAGCACCCAGCACCCTGAGCACTGAGCTATCAGCACCCTGAGTACTGAGCACCGAGCACCCCGAGCACTGAGCACCCAGCACCTTGAGCACTGAGCACCCTGAGGACTGAGCACCCAGCACCGTGAGCACTGAGCACCGATCACCCTGAGCACTGAGCACCCAGCACCCAGAGCTCTGAGCACCCAGCACCCTGAGTACTGAGCACCCAGCACCCCGAGTACTGAGCACCCAGCACCCTGAGTACTGAGCACCCAGCACCCCGAGCACTGAGCACCCAGCACCCTGAGCACCCAGCACCCTGAGAACTGAGCACACTGAGCACTGAGCACTGAGAACCCAGCACCCTGAGTACTGAGCAATGAGCACCCTGAGTACTGAGCACCAAGCACCCCGAGTACTGAGCACTGAGCACTCTGAGTACTGAGCACCCAGCACCCTGAGCACTGAGCACCCAGCACCCTGAGCACTGAGCACTGAGCACCCAGCACCCCGAGCACTGAGCACCCAGCACCCTGAATACTGAGCACCCAGCACCTTGAGCACTGAGCAGCCTGAGGACTGAGCACCCAGCACCCTGAGCACTGAGCACCGATCACCCTGAGCACTGAGCACCCAGCACCCTGAGTACTGAGCACCCAGCACCCTGAGTACTGAGCACCCAGCACCCTGAGCACTGAGCACAAAGCACGCTGAGTACTGAGTACTGAGCACCCTGAGTACTGAGCACCGAGGACCCTAAGCACTGAGCACCCAGCACGCTGAGTACTGAGCACTGAGCACCCTGAGGACTGAGCACCGAGCACGCTGAGTACTGAGCACCCAGCACCCTGAGCACTGAGCAGCCAGCACCCTCAGCACTGAGCACCCAGCACCCCGAGCACTGAGCAACCAGCACCCTGAGCACTGAGCACCCAGCACCCTGAGTACTGAGCACCCAGCACCCTGAGCACTGAGCACCCAGCACCCTGAGTACTGAGCACTGATCACCCTGAGAACTGAGCACCCAGCACCCTGAGTACTGAGCACCCAGCACCCTGAGTACTGAGCACCCTGAGGACTGAGCACCCAGCACCCTGAGCACTGAGCACCCAGCACCCTGAGTACTGAGCACTGATCATCCTGAGCACTGAGCACCCAGCACCCTAAGCAATGAGCACGGAGCACCCCGAGGACTGAGCACCAAGCACCCTGAGCACTGAGCACCCAGCACCTTGAGTACTGAGCACCGAGCACCCCGAGCACTGAGCACCCAGCACCCTGAATACTGAGCACCCAGCACCCTGAGCACTGAGCACACAGCACCCCGAACACTGAGCACCCAGCACCCTGAGCACTGAGCACCCAACACCCTGAGTACTGAGCACCCAACACCCAGAGTACTGAGCACCCAGCACCCTGAGCACTGAGCACCCAGCACCCTGAGTACTGAGAACCCAGCACCCTGAGTACTGAGCACGCAGCACCCTGAGCACTGAGCACCCAGCACCCTGAGTACTGAGCACTGATCATCCTGAGCACTGAGCACCCAGCACCCTGAGCAATGAGCACGGAGCACCCCGAGGACTGAGCACCCAGCACCCTGAGCACTGAGCACCCAGCACCTTGAGTACTGAGCACCGAGCACCCCGAGCACTGAGCACCCAGCACCCTGAATACTGAGCCCCCAGCACGCTGAGCACTGAGCACAGAGCACCCCGAACACTGAGCACCCAGCACCCCAAGCACTGAGCACCCAGCACCCTGAGCACTGAGCACCCTGAGGACTGAGCACCCAGCACCCTGAGCACTGAGCACCCAGCACCCTGAGTACTGAGCACCGATCACCCTGAGCACTGAGCACCCAGGACCCTGAGTACTGAGCACCCAGCACCCTGAGCACTGAGCACCCAGCAACCTGAGCACTGAGCACCCAGCACCCTGAGTACTGAGCACCCAGCACACTGAGTACTGAGTACCCAGCACCCTGAGCACTGAGCACCCAGCACCCTGAGTACTGAGCACCGAGCACCCTGAGTACTGAGTACCCAGCACCCTGAGCACTGAGCACCCAGCACCCTTAGTACTGAGCACCCAGCACCACCCTCAGCACTGAGCACCCAGCACCCCGAGCACTGAGCACCCAGCACCCTGAGCACTGTGCACCCAGCACCCCGAGTACTGAGCACCCAGCACCCCGAGTACTGAGCACCGAGCACCCTGAGCACTGAGCACGCAGCACCCTGAGTACTGAGCACCCAGCACCCTGAGTACTGAGCACTGAGCACCCCGAGTACTAAGCACCCAGCACCCCGAGCAATGAGCACCCAGCAACCTGAGTACTGAGAACAGATCACCCTGAGTACTGAGCACACAGCACCCTGAGTACTGAGCCCCAGCACCCTGAGTACTGAGCACCCAGCACCCCGAGAACTGAGCAAAGCACCCCGAGAATGAGCACCCAGCACCCTGAGTACTGAGAACCGAGCACCCTGAGGACTGAGCACCCAGAACCCTGAGTACTGAGCCCCCAGCACCCTGAGCCCTGAGCACCCAGCACCCCGAGCACTGAGCACCCAGCACCCCGAGAATGAGCACCCAGCACCCTGAGTACTGAGCACCCAGCACCCTGAGTACTGAGCACTAAGCACCCAGAGCACTGAGCACCCAACACCCTGAGCACTGAGCACTGAGCACCCAGCACCCTGAGCACTGAGCACCCAGCACCCCGAGCACTGAGCACCCAGCACCCTGAGCACTGAGCACCCAGCACCCTGAGTACTGAGCACCCAGCACCCTGAGTACTGAGCACGCAGCACCCTGAGCACTGAGCACTGAGCACCCAACACCCTGAGCACTGAGCACTGAGCACCCAGCACCCTGAGCACTGAGCACCCAGCACCCCGAGCACTGAGCACCCAGCACCCTGAGCACTGAGCAAGCAGCACCCTGAGCACTGAGCACCCAGCCCCCTGAGTACTGAGCACCCAGCACCATGAGTACTGAGCACCCAGCACCCTGAGTACTGAGCAATCAGCACCCGGGGTACTGAGCACCGAGCACCCCGAGCACTGAGCACCCAGCACCCTGAGCACTGAGCACCCTGAGGACTGAGCACCCAGCACCCTGAGCACTGAGCACCCAGCACCCTGAGTACTGAGCACCAATCACCCTGAGCACTGAGCACCCAGGACCCTGAGTACTGAGCACCCAGCACCCTGAGCACTGAGCACCCAGCAACCTGAGCACTGAGCACCCAGCACCCTGAGTACTGAGCACCCAGCACCCTGAGTACTGAGTACCCAGCACCCTGAGCACTGAGCACCCAGCACCCTGAGTACTGAGCACCGAGCACCCTGAGTACTGAGTACCCAGCACCCTGAGCACTGAGCACCCAGCACCCTTAGTACTGAGCACCCAGCACCACCCTCAGCACTGAGCACCCAGCACCCCGAGCACTGAGCACCCAGCACCCTGAGCACTGTGCACCCAGCACCCCGAGTACTGAGCACCTTAGCACCCCGAGTACTGAGCACCGAGCACCCTGAGCACTGAGCACGCAGCACCCTGAGTACTGAGCACCCAGCACCCTGAGTACTGAGCACTGAGCACCCCGAGTACTAAGCACCCAGCACCCCGAGCAATGAGCACCCAGCAACCTGAGTACTGAGAACAGATCACCCTGAGTACTGAGCACCCAGCACCCTGAGTACTGAGCCCCAGCACCCTGAGTACTGAGCACCCAGCACCCCGAGAACTGAGCAAAGCACCCCGAGAATGAGCACCCAGCACCCTGAGTACTGAGAACCGAGCACCCTGAGGACTGAGCACCCAGAACCCTGAGTACTGAGCCCCCAGCACCCTGAGCCCTGAGCACCCAGCACCCCGAGCACTGAGCACCCAGCACCCCGAGAATGAGCACCCAGCACCCTGAGTACTGAGCACCCAGCACCCTGAGTACTGAGCACTAAGCACCCAGAGCACTGAGCACCCAGCACCCCGAGCACGGATCACCCAGGTCCCCGAGCACTGAGTACTGAGCACCCAGCACCCTGAGTACTGAGCACCGAGCTCCCCGAGCACTGAGCAACCTGAGTACTGAGCACCCAGCACCCCGATCACTGAGCACCCAGTACCCTGAGCACTGAGCACCCAGCACCCTGAGCACTGAGCACCCAGCACCCTGAGTACTGAGCCCCCAGCACCCTGAGTACTGAGCAACCAGCACCCTGAGCACTGAGCACTGAGCACCCAGCACCCTGAGCACTGAGCACTGAGCACCCAGCACCCCGAGCACTGAGCACCCAGCACCCCGAGCACTGAGCACCCAGCACCCTGAGCACTGAGCAATCAGCACACTGAGTACTGAGCACCGAGCACCCCGAGCACTGAGCACCCAGCACCTTGAGCACTGAGCACCCTGAGGACTGAGCACCCAGCACCGTGAGCACTGAGCACCGATCACCCTGAGCACTGAGCACCCAGCACCCAGAGCTCTGAGCACCCAGCACCCTGAGTACTGAGCACCCAGCACCCCGAGTACTGAGCACCCAGCACCCTGAGTACTGAGCACCCAGCACCCCGAGCACTGAGCACCCAGCACCCTGAGTACTGAACACCCTGAGTACTGAGTACTGAGCACCGAGCACCCTGAGTACTGAGCACCCTGAGGACTGAGCACCCAGCACCCCGAGCACTGAGCACCCAGCACCCTGAGTACTGAGCACCCAGCACCCTGAGCACTGAGCACCCAGCACCCTGAGTACTGAGCACTGATCACCCTGAGCACTGAGCACCCAGCACCCTGAGTACTGAGCACCCAGCACCCTGAGTACTGAGCACCCTGAGGACTGAGCACCCAGCACCCTGAGCACTGAGCACCCAGCACCCTGAGTACTGAGCTCTGATCATCCTGAGCACTGAGCTCCCAGCACCCTGAGCAATGAGCACGGAGCACCCCGAGGACTGAGCACCCAGCACCCTGAGCACTGAGCACCCAGCACCTTGAGTACTGAGCACCGAGCACCCCGAGCACTGAGCACCCAGCACCCTGAATACTGAGCACCCAGCACCCTGAGCACTGAGCACACAGCACCCCGAACACTGAGCACCCAGCACCCCGAGCACTGAGCACCCAGCACCCTGAGTACTGAGCACCCAACACCCAGAGTACTGAGCACCCAGCACCCTGAGCACTGAGCACCCAGCACCCTGAGTACTGAGCACCCAGCACCCTGAGTACTGAGCACGCAGCACCCTGAGCACTGAGCACTGAGCACCCAACACCCTGAGCACTGAGCACTGAGCACCCAGCACCCTGAGCACTGAGCACCCAGCACCCCGAGCCCTGAGCACCCAGCACCCTGAGCACTGAGCAAGCAGCACCCTGAGCACTGAGCACCCAGCCCCCTGAGTACTGAGCACCCAGCACCATGAGTACTGAGCACCCAGCACCCTGAGTACTGAGCACTCAGCACCCTGAGTACTGAGCACCGAGCACCCCGAGCACTGAGCACCCAGCACCCTGAGCACTGAGCACCCTGAGGACTGAGCACCCAGCACCCTGAGCACTGAGCACCCAGCACCCTGAGTACTGAGTACCGATCACCCTGAGCACTGAGCACCCTGGACCCTGAGTACTGAGCACCCAGCACCCTGAGCACTGAGCACCCAGCAACCTGAGCACTGAGCACCCAGCACCCTGAGTACTGAGCACCCAGCACCCTGAGTACTGAGTACCCAGCACCCTGAGCACTGAGCACCCAGCACCCTGAGTACTGAGCACCGAGCACCCTGAGTACTGAGTACCCAGCACCCTGAGCACTGAGCACCCAGCACCCTTAGTACTGAGCACCCAGCACCACCCTCAGCACTGAGCACCCAGCACCCCGAGCACTGAGCACCCAGCACCCTGAGCACTGTGCACCCAGCACCCCGAGTACTGAGCACCCAGCACCCCGAGTACTGAGCACCGAGCACCCTGAGCACTGAGCACCCAGCACCCCGAACACTGAGCACCCAGCACCCCGAGCACTGAGCACTGAGCACCCTGTGCACTGAGCACCGAGCACCCTGAGTACTGAGCACTGAGCACCCTGAGCAGTGAGCACCCAGCACCCTGAGCACTGAGCACCCAGCACCCTGAGTACTGAGCACCAAGCACCCAGAGCACTGAGCACCCAGCACCCTGAGCACTGAGAACCCAACACCCTGAGCACTGAGCACCCAGCACCCTGATTACTGAGCACCCAGCACCCTGAGCACTGAGCACCCAGCACCCTGAGCACTGAGCGCCCAGCACCCTGAGTACTGAGCACCCAACGTACTGAGCACTGAGCACCCCGAGCACTGAGCACCCAGCACCCTGAGTACTGACCACCCAGCACCCCGAGCACTTAGCACCCAGCACCCTGAGTACTGAGCACCGAGCACCCTGTGTACTGAGCACCCAGCACCCCGAGCACTGAGCACCCAGCACCCGGAGCACTGAGCACCCAGCACTGAGCACCCAGCACCTTGAGTACTGAGCACCCAGCACCCTGAGAACTGAGCACCGAGCACCCCGAGCATTGAGCACCGGGCACCCCGAGCACTGAGCACCCAGCACCCTGAGTACTGAGCACTGAGCACCCTGAGCACTGAGCACCCAGCACCATGAGCACTGAGCACCCAGCATCCTGAGCACTGAGTACTGAGCACCCAGCACCCTGAGCACTGAGCACCCAGCACCCTGAGCACTGAGCACCCAGCACCCCAAACACTGAGCACCCTGAGTACTGAGCACCGAGCACCCTGAGAACTGAGCACCAAGCACCCTGAGTACTGAGCACCCAGCACCATGAGTAATGAGCACCCAGCACCCTGAGTTCTGAGCACCCAGCACCCTGAGCACTGAGCACACTGAGTACTGAGCAACCAGCACCCTGAACACTGAGCACCCAGCACACCGAGCACTGAGCACCCAGCACCCCGAGCACTGAGCACTGAGCACCCTGTGCAGTGAGCACCGAGCACCCTGAGTACTGAGCACTGAGCACCCTGAGCACTGAGCACCCAGCACCCTGAGCACTGAGCACCCAGCACCCTGAGCACTGAGGACCCAGCACCCTGAGCACTGAGGACCCAGCACCACGAGCACTGAGCACCCAGCACCCTGAGTACTGAGCACCCAGCACCCTGAGCACTGAGCACCCAGCACCCCGAGCACTGAGCACACAGCACGCTGAGTACTGAGCACTGAGCACCCAGCACCCTGAGTACTGAGCACCCAGCACCGCGAGCACTGAGCACCCAGCACCCCAAGCACTGAGCACTGAGCACCCTGAGTACCGAGCACTGAGCACCCTTAGTACTGAGCACCGAGCACCCTGAGCACTGAGCACCCAGCACCCCGAGTACTGAGCACCCAGCACCCTGAGTACTGAGCACTGAGCACCCTGAGCACTGAGCACCCAGCACCCCGAGCACTGAGCACCCAGCACCCTGAGTACTGAGCACCCGGCACCCTGAGTACTGAGCACTCAGCACCCTGAGTACTGAGCACCGAGCACCGCAAGCACTGAGCACCCAGCACCCTGAGCACGGAGCACCCCGAGGACTGAGCACCCAGCACCCTGAAAACTGAGCACCCAGCACCTTGAGTATTGAGCACCGAGCACCTCGAGCACTGAGCACCCAGCACCCTGAGTACTGAGCAAAGAGCACCATGAGCACTGAGCACCCAGCACCCTGAGCACTGAGCACCCAGCACCCCGAGCACTGAGCACCCAGCACCCTGAGTACTGAGCACCCAACACCCAGAGTACTGAGCACCCAGCACCCTGAGCACTGAGCACCCAGCACCCTGAGTACTGAAAACCCAGCACCCTGAGCACTGAGCACTGAGCACCCTGAGCACTGAGTACTGAGCACTGAGCAACCTGAGCACTGAGCACCCAGCACCCCGAGTACTGAGCACCCAGCACCCCGAGCACTGAGCACCCAGCGCCCCGAGCATTGAGCACCCAGCACCCCGAGCACTGAGCACTGAGCACCCTGAGCACTGAGCACCCAGCACCAAGAGTACTGAGCACTGAGCACCCTGAGTACTGAGCACCAAGCACCCCGAGTACTGAGCACTGAGCACCCTGAGTACTGAGCACCCTGCACCCTGAGCAGTGAGTACCCAGCACCATGAGTACTGAGCACTGAGCACCCTGAGTACTGAGCACCGAGCACCCTGAGTACTGAGCACCCAGCACCCTGATCACTGAGCACGGAGCACCCCGAGGACTGAGCACCCAGCACCCTGAGCACTGAGCACACAGCACCTTGAGTACTGAGCACCGAGCACCCCGAGCACTGAGCACCCAGCACCCTGACTACTGAGCACCCAGCACCCTGAGCACTGAGCACCCACCAACCTGAGCACTGAGCACCCAGCACCCCGAGCACTGATCACCCAGCACCCTGAGTACTGAGCACCCAGCACCCTGAGCACTGAGCACCCAGCACCCTGAGTACTGAGCACCCAGAACCCTGAGTACTGAGCAACCAGCACCCTGAGCACTGAGCACTGAGCACCCAGCACCCTGAGCACTGAGCACCCAGCACCCCGAGCACTGATCACCCAGCACCCTGAGTACTGAGCACCCAGCACCCTGAGCACTGAGCACCCAGCACCCCGAGCACTGAGCACCCAGCACCCCGAGCACTGAGCACCCAGCACCCTGAGCACTGAGCACCCAGCACCCTGAGCACTGAGCACCCAGCACCCTGAGTACTGAGCACCCAGCACCCTGAGTACTGAGCACCGAGCACCGCTAGCACTGAGCACCCAGCACCCTGAGCACTGAGCACCCTGAGGACTGAGCACCCATCACCCTGAGCACTGAGCGCCCAGCACCCTGAGTACTGAGCACCCAGCACCCCGAGCACTGAGCACCCAGCACCCTGAGTACTGAGCACCCTGAGTACTGAGCACTGAGCACCAAGCACCCTGAGCACTGAGCACCCTGAGTACTGAGCACCCAGCACCCTGAGCACTGAGTACCCAGCACCCTGAGTACTGAGCACTGAGAACCCTGAGTACTGAGCACCGAGCACCCTGAGTACTGAGCACCCAGCACCCTGATCACTGAGCACGGAGCACCCCGAGGACTGAGCACCCAGCAACCTGAGCACTGAGCACCCAGCACCTTGTGTACTGAGCACCGAGCACACCGAGCACTGAGCACCCAGCACCCTGAGCACTGAGCACATAGCACCCCGAGCACTGATCACACAGCATCCTGAGTACTGAGCACCCAGCACCCTGAGCACTGAGCACCCAGCACCCTGAGTACTGAGCACCAAGCACCCTGAGTACTGAGCAACCAGCACCCTGAGTACTGAGCACCCAGCACCCTGAGTACTGAGCACCGAGCACCCCGAGCACTGAGCACCCAGCACCCTGAGCACTGAGCACCCTGAGGACTGAGCACCCAGCACCCTGAGCACTGAGCACCCAACACCCTGAGTACTGAGCACCGATCACCCTGAGCACTGAGCACCCAGCACCCCGAGCACTGGGCACCCAGCACCCTGAGCACTGAGCACCCTGAGGACTGAGCACCCAGCACCCTGAGCACTGAGCACTGATCACCCTGAGCACTGAGCACAAAGCACACCGAGCACTGAGCACCCAGCACCCTGAGTACTGAGCACCCAGCACCTCGAATACTGAGCACCCAGCACCCTGAGCACTGAGCACCCAACACCCTGAGTACTGAGCACTGATCACCCTGAGCACTGAGCACCCAGCACCCCGAGCACTGAGCACCCAGCACCCTGAGTACTGAGCACCCAGCACCCTGAGCACTGAGCACCCAGCACCCTGAGAACTGAGCACCCAGCACCCTGAGCACTGAGCACCCAACACCCTGAGTACTGAGCACCGATCACCCTGAGCACTGAGCACCCAGCACCCGAGCACTGAGCACCCAGCACCCTGAGCACTGAGCACCCTGAGGACTGAGCACCCAGCACCCTGAGAACTGAGCACTGATCACCCTGAGCACTGAGCACAAAGCACACCGAGCACTGAGCACCCAGCACCCTGAGTACTGAGCACCCAGCAACTCGAGTACTGAGCACCCAGCACCCTGAGTACTGAGCACCCAGCACCCCGAGCACTGAGCACGCAGCACCCTGAGTACTGAGCACCCTGAGTACTGAGCACTGAGCACCCAGCACCCTGATTACTGAGCACCCTGAGGACTGAGCACCCAGCACCCTGAGCACTGAGCAACCAGCACCCTGAGTACTGAGCACTGATCACCCTGAGCACTGAGCACCCAGCACCCCGAGCACTGAGCACCCAGCACATTGAGTACTGAGCACCCAGCACACTGAGCATCCAGCACCCTGAGAACTGAGCACCCAGCACCCTGAGTACTGAGCACCCAGCACCCTGGGCACTGAGCACCCAGCACCCTGAGTACTGAGCACCGAGCACCCTGAGTACTGAGCACCCAGCACCCTGAGTACTGAGCACCCAGCACCCTGAGCACTGAGCACCCAGCACCCTGAGCACTGAGCACCCAGCACCCTGAGTACTGAGCACCCAGGAGCCCGAGCACTGAGTACTGAGCACCCCGCACGCTGAGTACTGAGCACCGAGCTCCCCGAGCAATGATCACCCTGAGTACTGAGCACCCAGCACCCTGATCACTGAGCACCCAGCACGCTGAGTACTGAGCACCCAGCACCCCGAGCACTGAGCACCCAGCACCCTGAGTACTGAGCACTGAGCACCCAGCACCCCGAGCACTGAGCACCCAGCAGCCTGTGTACTGAGCACTGAGCACCCTGAGTACTAAGCACCCAGCACCCTGAGTACTGAGCACCCAGGACCCTGAGCACTGAGCACCGAGCACCCCGAGAACTGAGCACCCAGCTCCCTGAGCACTCAGCACCCAGCTCCCCGAGCACTGAGCACCCTGCTCCCTGAGCACTCAGCACCCAGCTCCCCGAGCACTGAGCACCCAGCACCCTGAGCACTGAGCACCCAGCACCCTGAGCACGGAGCACCTCGAGCACTAAGCACCCAGCACCCTGAGTACTGAGCACCCAGCACCCTGAGCACTGAGCACCCAGCACCCTGAGCACTGAGCACCCAGCACCCCGAGCACTGAGCACCCAGCACCCTGAGTCCTGAGCACCCAACACCCAGAGTACTGAGCACCCAGCACCCTGAGCACTGAGCACCCAGCACCCTGAGTACTGAGCACCCAGCACCCTGAGTACTGAACACCCAGCACCCTGAGCACTGAGCACTGACCACCCTGCGCACTGAGTACAAAGCACTGAGCACCCTGAGCACTGAGCACCCAGCACCCCGAGTACTGAGCACCCAGCACCGCGAGCACTGAGCACCCAGCGCCCCGAGCACTGAGCACCCAGCACCCCGAGCACTGAGCACTGAGCACCCTGAGCACTGAGCACCCAGCACGGCGAGTACTGAGCACTGAGCACCCTGAGTACTGAGCACCAAGCACCACGAGTACTGAGCACTGAGCACCCTGAGTACTGAGCACCCAGCACCCTGAGCACTGAGCACCCAGCACCCTGAGCACTGAGCACCCAGCACCCTGAGTACTGAGCTCCAAGCACCCTGAGCACTGAGCACCCTGAGGACTGAGCACCCAGCACCCTGAGCACTGAGCACTGATCACCCTGAGCACTGAGCACAAAGCACACCGAGCACTGAGCACCCAGCACCCTGAGTACTGAGCACCCAGCACCCCGAGTACTGAGCACCCAGCACCCTGAGTACTGAGCACCCAGCACCCCGAGCACTGAGCACCCAGCACCCTGAGTACTGAGCACTGAGCACCCAGCACCCTGATTACTGAGCACCCTGAGGACTGAGCACCCAGCACCCTGAGCACTGAGCACCCAGCACCCTGAGTACTGAGCACTGATCACCCCGAGCACTGAGCACCCAGCACCCCGAGCACTGAGCACCCAGCACCCTGAGTACTGAGCACCCAGCACCCTGAGCACTGAGCACCCAGCACCCTGAGAACTGAGCACCCAGCACCCTGAGTACTGAGCACCCAGCACCCTGGGCACTGAGCACCCAGCACCCTGAGTACTGAGCACCGAGCACCCTGAGTACTGAGCACCCAGCACCCTGAGTACTGAGCACCCAGCACCCTGATTACTGAACACCCAGCACCCTGAGCACTGAGCACTGAACACCCAGCACCCTGAGCACTGAGCACTGAGCACCCAGCACCCTGAGCACTGAGCACAAAGCACCCCGAGCACTGAGCACCCAGCACCCTGAGCACCCAGCACCCTGAGAACTGAGCACACTGAGCACTGAGCACTGAGCACCCAGCACCCTGAGTACTGAGCACCCAACACTCTGAGCACTGAGCACCCAGCACGCTGAGTACTGAGCACTGAGCACACAGCACCCTGAGTACTGAGCACCCAGCACCCCGAGCACTGAGCACCCAGCACCCCGAGCACTGAGCACCCAGCACCCTGAGTACTGAGCACCCAGCACCCTGAGTACTGAGCACCCAGCACCCCGAGCACTGAGCACCCCGCACCCCGAGCACTGAGCACCCAGCACCCTGAGTACTGAGCACCCAGCACCCCGAGCACTGAGCACCCAGCACCCTGAGTACTTAGCACCCAGCACCCTGAGTACTGAGCACTGAGCACCCTGAGCACTGAGCACCCAGCACCCCGAGCACTGAGCACCCAGCACCCTGAGTACTGAGCACCCATCACCCTGAGTACTGAGCACTCAGCACCCTGAGTACTGAGCACCGAGCACACCGAGCACTGAGCACCCAGCACCCTGAGCACTGAGCACCCAGCACCTTGAGTACTGAGCACCGAGCACCTCGAGCACTGAGCACCCAGCACCCTGAGTACTGAGCACCCAGCACCCTGAGCACTGAGCACCCTGCACCCTGAGCACTGAGCACCCAGCACCCTGAGTACTGAGCACCCAACTCCCAGAGTACTGAGCACCCAGCACCCTGAGCACTGAGCCCCCAGCACCCTGAGTACTGAGCACCCAGCACCCTGAGTACTGAACACCCAGCACCCTGAGCACTGAGCACTGAGCACCCTGAGCACTGACTACTGAGCACTGAGCACCCTGAGCACTGAGCACCCAGCACACCGAATACTGAGCACCCAGCACCCTGAGTACTGAACACCCAGCACCCTGAGCACTGAGTACTGAGCACTGAGCACCCTGAGCACTGAGCACCCAGCACCCTGAGTACTGTGCACCCAGCACCCTGAGTACTGAACACCCAGCACCCTGAGCACTGAGCGCTGAGCACCCTGCACCCCGAGCACTGATCACTGAGCACCCTGAGCACTGAGAACCCAGCACCCTGAGTACTGAGCAATGAGCACCCTGAGTACTGAGCACCAAGCACCCCGAGTACTGAGCACTGAGCACTCTGAGTACTGAGCACCCAGCACCCTGAGCACTGAGCACCCAGCACCCTGAGCACTGAGCACTTAGCACCCAGCACCCCGAGCACTGAGCACCCAGCACCCTGAATACTGAGCACCCAGCACCTTGAGCACTGAGCAGCCTGAGGACTGAGCACCCAGCACCCTGAGCACTGAGCACCGATCACCCTGAGCACTGAGCACCCAGCACCCCGAGCACTGAGCACCCAGCACCCTGAGTACTGAGCACCCAGCACCCTGAGTACTGAGCACCCAGCACCCTGAGCACTGAGCACAAAGCACGCTGAGTACTGAGTACTGAGCACCCTGAGTACTGAGCACCGAGGACCCTGAGCACTGAGCACCCAGCACGCTGAGTACTGAGCACTGAGCACCCTGAGGACTGAGCACCGAGCACGCTGAGTACTGAGCACCCAGCACCCTGAGCACTGAGCAGCCAGCACCCTCAGCACTGAGCACCCAGCACCCCGAGCACTGAGCAACCAGCACCCTGAGCACTGAGCACCCAGCACCCTGAGTACTGAGCACCGAGCACCCCGAGCACTGAGCACCCAGCACCTTGAGCACTGAGCACCCTGAGGACTGAGCACCCAGCACCGTGAGCACTGAGCACCGATCACCCTGAGCACTGAGCACCCAGCACCCAGAGCTCTGAGCACCCAGCACCCTGATTACTGAGCACCCAGCACCCCGAGTACTGAGCACCCAGCACCCTGAGTACTGAGCACCCAGCACCCCGAGCACTGAGCACCCAGCACCCTGAGTACTGAACACCCTGAGTACTGAGCACTGAGCACCGAGCACCCTGAGTACTGAGCACCCTGAGGACTGAGCACACAGCACACTGAGCACTGAGCAACCAGCACCCTGAGTACTGAGCACTGATCACCCTGAGCACTGAGCACCCAGCACCCCGAGCACTGAGCACCCAGCACCCTGAGTACTGAGCACCCAGCACCCTGAGCACTGAGCACCCAGCACCCTGAGTACTGAGCACTGATCACCCTGAGCACTGAGCACCCAGCACCCTGAGTACTGAGCACCCAGCACCCTGAGTACTGAGCACCCTGAGGACTGAGCACCCAGCACCCTGAGCACTGAGCACCCAGCACCCTGAGTACTGAGCACTGATCATCCTGAGCACTGAGCACCCAGCACCCTGAGCAATGAGCACGGAGCACCCCGAGGACTGAGCACCCAGCACCCTGAGCACTGAGCACCCAGCACCTTGAGTACTGAGCACCGAGCACCCCGAGCACTGAGCACCCAGCACCCTGAATACTGAGCACTCAGCACCCTGAGCACTGAGCACACAGCACCCCGAACACTGAGCACCCAGCACCCCGAGCACTGAGCACCCAACACCCTGAGTACTGAGCACCCAACACCCAGAGTACTGAGCACCCAGCACCCTGAGCACTGAGCACCCAGCACCCTGAGTACTGAGCACCCAGCACCCTGAGTACTGAGCACGCAGCACCCTGAGCACTGAGCACCCAGCACCCTGAGTACTGAGCACTGATCATCCTGAGCACTGAGCACCCAGCACCCTGAGCAATGAGCACGGAGCACCCCGAGGACTGAGCACCCAGCACCCTGAGCACTGAGCACCCAGCACCTTGAGTACTGAGCACCGAGCACCCCGAGCACTGAGCACCCAGCACCCTGAATACTGAGCACCCAGCACCCTGAGCACTGAGCACACAGCACCCCGAACACTGAGCACCCAGCACCCCGAGCACTGAGCACCCAGCACCCTGAGCACTGAGCACCCTGAGGACTGAGCACCCAGCACCCTGAGCACTGAGCACCCAGCACCCTGAGTACTGATCACCGATCACCCTGAGCACTGAGCACCCAGGACCCTGAGTACTGAGCACCCAGCACCCTGAGCACTGAGCACCCAGCAACCTGAGCACTGAGCACCCAGCACCCTGAGTACTGAGCACCCAGCACCCTGAGTACTGAGTACCCAGCACCCTGAGCACTGAGCACCCAGCACCCTGAGTACTGAGCACCGAGCACCCTGAGTACTGAGTACCCAGCACCCTGAGCACTGAGCACCCAGCACCCTTAGTACTGAGCACCCAGCACCACCCTCAGCACGGAGCACCCAGCACCCTGAGCACTGAGCACCCAGCACCCTGAGCACTGTGCACCCAGCACCCCGAGTACTGAGCACCCAGCACCCCGAGTACTGAGCACCGAGCACCCTGAGCACTGAGCACGCAGCACCCTGAGTACTGAGCACCCAGCACCCTGAGTACTGAGCACTGAGCACCCCGAGTACTAAGCACCCAGCACCCCGAGCAATGAGCACCCAGCAACCTGAGTACTGAGAACAGATCACCCTGAGTACTGAGCACCCAGCACCCTGAGTACTGAGCCCCAGCACCCTGAGTACTGAGCACCCAGCACCCCGAGAACTGAGCAAAGCACCCCGAGAATGAGCACCCAGCACCCTGAGTACTGAGAACTGAGCACCCTGAGGACTGAGCACCCAGAACCCTGAGTACTGAGCCCCCAGCACCCTGAGCCCTGAGCACCCAGCACCCCGAGCACTGAGCACCCAGCACCCCGAGAATGAGCACCCAGCACCCTGAGTACTGAGCACCCAGCACCCTGAGTACTGCGCACTAAACACCCAGAGCACTGAGCACCCAGCACCCCGAGCACGGATCACCCAGGTCCCCGAGCACTGAGTACTGAGCACCCAGCACCCTGAGTACTGAGCACCGAGCTCCCCGAGCACTTAGCAACCTGAGTACTGAACACCCAGCACCCCGATCACTGAGCACCCAGTACCCTGAGCACTGAGCACCCAGCACCCTGAGCACTGAGCACCCAGCACCCTGAGTACTGAGCACCCAGCACCCTGAGTACTGAGCAACCAGCACCCTGAGCACTGAGCACTGAGCACCCAGCACCCTGAGCACTGAGCACTGAGCACCCAGCACTCCGAGCACTGAGCACCCAGCACCCCGAGCACTGAGCACCCAGCACCCTGAGCACTGAGCTATCAGCACCCTGAGTACTGAGCACCGAGCACCCCGAGCACTGAGCACCCAGCACCTTGAGCACTGAGCACCCTGAGGACTGAGCACCCAGCACCGTGAGCACTGAGCACCGATCACCCTGAGCACTGAGCACCCAGCACCCAGAGCTCTGAGCACCCAGCACCCTGAGTACTGAGCACCCAGCACCCCGAGTACTGAGCACCCAGCACCCTGAGTACTGAGCACCCAGCACCCCGAGCACTGAGCACCCAGCACCCTGAGCACCCAGCACCCTGAGAACTGAGCACACTGAGCACTGAGCACTGAGAACCCAGCACCCTGAGTACTGAGCAATGAGCACCCTGAGTACTGAGCACCAAGCACCCCGAGTACTGAGCACTGAGCACTCTGAGTACTGAGCACCCAGCACCCTGAGCACTGAGCACCCAGCACCCTGAGCACTGAGCACTGAGCACCCAGCACCCCGAGCACTGAGCACCCAGCACCCTGAATACTGAGCACCCAGCACCTTGAGCACTGAGCATCCTGAGGACTGAGCACCCAGCACCCTGAGCACTGAGCACCGATCACCCTGAGCACTGAGCACCCAGCACCCTGAGTACTGAGCACCCAGCACCCTGAGTACTGAGCACCCAGCACCCTGAGCACTGAGCACAAAGCACGCTGAGTACTGAGTACTGAGCACCCTGAGTACTGAGCACCGAGGACCCTAAGCACTGAGCACCCAGCACGCTGAGTACTGAGCACTGAGCACCCTGAGGACTGAGCACCGAGCACGCTGAGTACTGAGCACCCAGCACCCTGAGCACTGAGCAGCCAGCACCCTCAGCACTGAGCACCCAGCACCCCGAGCACTGAGCAACCAGCACCCTGAGCACTGAGCACCCAGCACCCTGAGTACTGAGCACCCAGCACCCTGAGCACTGAGCACCCAGCACCCTGAGTACTGAGCACTGATCACCCTGAGAACTGAGCACCCAGCACCCTGAGTACTGAGCACCCAGCACCCTGAGTACTGAGCACCCTGAGGACTGAGCACCCAGCACCCTGAGCACTGAGCACCCAGCACCCTGAGTACTGAGCACTGATCATCCTGAGCACTGAGCACCCAGGACCCTGAGCAATGAGCACGGAGCACCCCGAGGACTGAGCACCAAGCACCCTGAGCACTGAGCACCCAGCACCTTGAGTACTGAGCACCGAGCACCCCGAGCACTGAGCACCCAGCACCCTGAATACTGAGCACCCAGCACCCTGAGCACTGAGCACACAGCACCCCGAACACTGAGCACCCAGCACCCTGAGCACTGAGCACCCAACACCCTGAGTACTGAGCACCCAACACCCAGAGTACTGAGCACCCAGCACCCTGAGCACTGAGCACCCAGCACCCTGAGTACTGAGAACCCAGCACCCTGAGTACTGAGCACGCAGCACCCTGAGCACTGAGCACCCAGCACCCTGAGTACTGAGCACTGATCATCCTGAGCACTGAGCACCCAGCACCCTGAGCAATGAGCACGGAGCACCCCGAGGACTGAGCACCCAGCACCCTGAGCACTGAGCAACCAGCACCTTGAGTACTGAGCACCGAGCACCCCGAGCACTGAGCACCCAGCACCCTGAATACTGAGCCCCCAGCACGCTGAGCACTGAGCACAGAGCACCCCGAACACTGAGCACCCAGCACCCCGAGCACTGAGCACCCAGCACCCTGAGCACTGAGCACCCTGAGGACTGAGCACCCAGCACCCTGAGCACTGAGCACCCAGCACCCTGAGTACTGAGCACCGATCACCCTGAGCACTGAGCACCCAGGACCCTGAGTACTGAGCACCCAGCACCCTGAGCACTGAGCACCCAGCAACCTGAGCACTGAGCACCCAGCACCCTGAGTACTGAGCACCCAGCACACTGAGTACTGAGTACCCAGCACCCTGAGCACTGAGCACCCAGCACCCTGAGTACTGAGCACCGAGCACCCTGAGTACTGAGTACCCAGCACCCTGAGCACTGAGCACCCAGCACCCTTAGTACTGAGCACCCAGCACCACCCTCAGCACTGAGCACCCAGCACCCCGAGCACTGAGCACCCAGCACCCTGAGCACTGTGCACCCAGCACCCCGAGTACTGAGCACCCAGCACCCCGAGTACTGAGCACCGAGCACCCTGAGCACTGAGCACGCAGCACCCTGAGTACTGAGCACCCAGCACCCTGAGTACTGAGCACTGAGCACCCCGAGTACTAAGCACCCAGCACCCCGAGCAATGAGCACCCAGCAACCTGAGTACTGAGAACAGATCACCCTGAGTACTGAGCACACAGCACCCTGAGTACTGAGCCCCAGCACCCTGAGTACTGAGCACCCAGCACCCCGAGAACTGAGCAAAGCACCCCGAGAATGAGCACCCAGCACCCTGAGTACTGAGAACCGAGCACCCTGAGGACTGAGCACCCAGAACCCTGAGTACTGAGCCCCCAGCACCCTGAGCCCTGAGCACCCAGCACCCCGAGCACTGAGCACCCAGCACCCCGAGAATGAGCACCCAGCACCCTGAGTACTGAGCACCCAGCACCCTGAGTACTGAGCACTAAGCACCCAGAGCACTGAGCACCCAACACCCTGAGCACTGAGCACTGAGCACCCAGCACCCTGAGCACTGAGCACCCAGCACCCCGAGCACTGAGCACCCAGCACCCTGAGCACTGAGCACCCAGCACCCTGAGTACTGAGCACCCAGCACCCTGAGTACTGAGCACGCAGCACCCTGAGCACTGAGCACTGAGCACCCAACACCCTGAGCACTGAGCACTGAGCACCCAGCACCCTGAGCACTGAGCACCCAGCACCCCGAGCACTGAGCACCCAGCACCCTGAGCACTGAGCAAGCAGCACCCTGAGCACTGAGCACCCAGCCCCCTGAGTACTGAGCACCCAGCACCATGAGTACTGAGCACCCAGCACCCTGAGTACTGAGCAATCAGCACCCGGGGTACTGAGCACCGAGCACCCCGAGCACTGAGCACCCAGCACCCTGAGCACTGAGCACCCTGAGGACTGAGCACCCAGCACCCTGAGCACTGAGCACCCAGCACCCTGAGTACTGAGCACCAATCACCCTGAGCACTGAGCACCCAGGACCCTGAGTACTGAGCACCCAGCACCCTGAGCACTGAGCACCCAGCAACCTGAGCACTGAGCACCCAGCACCCTGAGTACTGAGCACCCAGCACCCTGAGTACTGAGTACCCAGCACCCTGAGCACTGAGCACCCAGCACCCTGAGTACTGAGCACCGAGCACCCTGAGTACTGAGTACCCAGCACCCTGAGCACTGAGCACCCAGCACCCTTAGTACTGAGCACCCAGCACCACCCTCAGCACTGAGCACCCAGCACCCCGAGCACTGAGCACCCAGCACCCTGAGCACTGTGCACCCAGCACCCCGAGTACTGAGCACCTTAGCACCCCGAGTACTGAGCACCGAGCACCCTGAGCACTGAGCACGCAGCACCCTGAGTACTGAGCACCCAGCACCCTGAGTACTGAGCACTGAGCACCCCGAGTACTAAGCACCCAGCACCCCGAGCAATGAGCACCCAGCAACCTGAGTACTGAGAACAGATCACCCTGAGTACTGAGCACCCAGCACCCTGAGTACTGAGCCCCAGCACCCTGAGTACTGAGCACCCAGCACCCCGAGAACTGAGCAAAGCACCCCGAGAATGAGCACCCAGCACCCTGAGTACTGAGAACCGAGCACCCTGAGGACTGAGCACCCAGAACCCTGAGTACTGAGCCCCCAGCACCCTGAGCCCTGAGCACCCAGCACCCCGAGCACTGAGCACCCAGCACCCCGAGAATGAGCACCCAGCACCCTGAGTACTGAGCACCCAGCACCCTGAGTACTGAGCACTAAGCACCCAGAGCACTGAGCACCCAGCACCCCGAGCACGGATCACCCAGGTCCCCGAGCACTGAGTACTGAGCACCCAGCACCCTGAGTACTGAGCACCGAGCTCCCCGAGCACTGAGCAACCTGAGTACTGAGCACCCAGCACCCCGATCACTGAGCACCCAGTACCCTGAGCACTGAGCACCCAGCACCCTGAGCACTGAGCACCCAGCACCCTGAGTACTGAGCCCCCAGCACCCTGAGTACTGAGCAACCAGCACCCTGAGCACTGAGCACTGAGCACCCAGCACCCTGAGCACTGAGCACTGAGCACCCAGCACCCCGAGCACTGAGCACCCAGCACCCCGAGCACTGAGCACCCAGCACCCTGAGCACTGAGCAATCAGCACACTGAGTACTGAGCACCGAGCACCCCGAGCACTGAGCACCCAGCACCTTGAGCACTGAGCACCCTGAGGACTGAGCACCCAGCACCGTGAGCACTGAGCACCGATCACCCTGAGCACTGAGCACCCAGCACCCAGAGCTCTGAGCACCCAGCACCCTGAGTACTGAGCACCCAGCACCCCGAGTACTGAGCACCCAGCACCCTGAGTACTGAGCACCCAGCACCCCGAGCACTGAGCACCCAGCACCCTGAGTACTGAACACCCTGAGTACTGAGTACTGAGCACCGAGCACCCTGAGTACTGAGCACCCTGAGGACTGAGCACCCAGCACCCCGAGCACTGAGCACCCAGCACCCTGAGTACTGAGCACCCAGCACCCTGAGCACTGAGCACCCAGCACCCTGAGTACTGAGCACTGATCACCCTGAGCACTGAGCACCCAGCACCCTGAGTACTGAGCACCCAGCACCCTGAGTACTGAGCACCCTGAGGACTGAGCACCCAGCACCCTGAGCACTGAGCACCCAGCACCCTGAGTACTGAGCTCTGATCATCCTGAGCACTGAGCTCCCAGCACCCTGAGCAATGAGCACGGAGCACCCCGAGGACTGAGCACCCAGCACCCTGAGCACTGAGCACCCAGCACCTTGAGTACTGAGCACCGAGCACCCCGAGCACTGAGCACCCAGCACCCTGAATACTGAGCACCCAGCACCCTGAGCACTGAGCACACAGCACCCCGAACACTGAGCACCCAGCACCCCGAGCACTGAGCACCCAGCACCCTGAGTACTGAGCACCCAACACCCAGAGTACTGAGCACCCAGCACCCTGAGCACTGAGCACCCAGCACCCTGAGTACTGAGCACCCAGCACCCTGAGTACTGAGCACGCAGCACCCTGAGCACTGAGCACTGAGCACCCAACACCCTGAGCACTGAGCACTGAGCACCCAGCACCCTGAGCACTGAGCACCCAGCACCCCGAGCCCTGAGCACCCAGCACCCTGAGCACTGAGCAAGCAGCACCCTGAGCACTGAGCACCCAGCCCCCTGAGTACTGAGCACCCAGCACCATGAGTACTGAGCACCCAGCACCCTGAGTACTGAGCACTCAGCACCCTGAGTACTGAGCACCGAGCACCCCGAGCACTGAGCACCCAGCACCCTGAGCACTGAGCACCCTGAGGACTGAGCACCCAGCACCCTGAGCACTGAGCACCCAGCACCCTGAGTACTGAGTACCGATCACCCTGAGCACTGAGCACCCTGGACCCTGAGTACTGAGCACCCAGCACCCTGAGCACTGAGCACCCAGCAACCTGAGCACTGAGCACCCAGCACCCTGAGTACTGAGCACCCAGCACCCTGAGTACTGAGTACCCAGCACCCTGAGCACTGAGCACCCAGCACCCTGAGTACTGAGCACCGAGCACCCTGAGTACTGAGTACCCAGCACCCTGAGCACTGAGCACCCAGCACCCTTAGTACTGAGCACCCAGCACCACCCTCAGCACTGAGCACCCAGCACCCCGAGCACTGAGCACCCAGCACCCTGAGCACTGTGCACCCAGCACCCCGAGTACTGAGCACCCAGCACCCCGAGTACTGAGCACCGAGCACCCTGAGCACTGAGCACGCAGCACCCTGAGTACTGAGCACCCAGCACCCTGAGTACTGAGCACTGAGCACCCCGAGTACTAAGCACCCAGCACGCCGAGCAATGAGCACCCAGCAACCTGAGTACTGAGAACAGATCACCGTGAGTACTGAGCACCCAGCACCCTGAGTACTGAGCCCAGGCACCCTGAGTACTGAGCACCCAGCACCCCGAGAACTGAGCAAAGCACCCTGAGAATTAGCACCCAGCACCCTGAGTACTGAGAACCGAGCACCCTGAAGACTGAGCACCCAGAACCCTGAGTACTGAGCCCACAGCACCCTGAGCCCTGAGCACCCAGCACCCCGAGCACTGAGCACCCAGCACCCCGAGAATGAGCACCCAGCACCCTGAGTACTGAGAACCCAGCACCCTGAGTACTGAGCACTAAGCACCCAGAGCACTGAGCACCCAGCACCCCGAGCAAGGATCACCCAGGTCCCTGAGCACTGAGTACTGAGCACCCAGCACCCTGATTACTGAGCACCGAGCTCCCCGAGCACTGAGCAACCTGAGTACTGAGCACCCAGCACCCCGATCACTGAGCACCCAGTACCCTGAGCACTGAGCACGCAGCACCCTGAGCACTGAGCACCCAGCACCCTGAGTACTGAGCACCCAGCACGCTGAGTACTGAGCACCCAGCACCCCGAGCACTGAGCACCCAGCACCCTGAGTACTGAGCACTGAGCACCCAGCAAGGCGAGCACTGAGAACCCAGCACCCTGTGTACTGAGCACTGAGCACCCTGAGTACTAAGCACCCAGCACCCTGAGTACTGAGCACCCAGGACCCCGAGCACTGAGCACCCAGCGCCCCGAGCACTGAGCACCCAGCACCCCGAGCACTGAGCACCCAGCACCCTGAGTACTGAGCACCCAGCACCCCGAGAACTGAGCACACAGCACCAAGAGAATGAGCACCCAGCACCCTGAGTACTGAGCACCCAGCACCCTGAGTACTGAGCACTAAGCACCCAGAGCACTGAGCACCCAGCACCCCGAGCACAGAGCACCCAGGACCCCGAGCACTGAGTACTGAGCACCCAGCACCCTGAGTACTGAGCACCGAGCTCCCCGAACACTGAGCACCGAGCACCCTGAGCACTGAGCACCCAGCACCCTGAGTAATGAGCACCCAGCACCCTGAGTACTGAGCACCCAGCACACTGAGCACTGAGGACCTAGCACCCCGAGCACTGAGCACCCAGCACGCTGAGTACTGAGCACTGAGCACCCAGCACCCTGAGTACTGAGCACCCAGCACCCTGAGTACTGAGCACCCAGCACCCTGAGCACTGAGCACTGAGCACCCTGAGTACTGAGCACTGAGCACCCTTAGTACTGAGCACCAAGCACCCTGAGTACTGAGCACCCAGCACCCTGAGCACTGAGCACGGAGCACCCCGAGGACTGAGCACCCAGCACCGTGAGTACTGAGCACCCAGCACCTTGAGTACTGAGCACCGAGCACATCGAGCACTTAGCACGGAGCACCCTGAGTACTGAGCACCCAGCACCCCGAGCACTGAGCACCCAGCACCCTGAGTACTGAGCACCCAGCACCCTGAGTACTGAGCACTGAGCACCCTGAGCACTGAGCACCCAACACCCCGAGCACTGAGCACCCAACACCCTGAGTACTGAGCACCCAGCACCCTGAGTACTGAGCACTCAGCACCCTGAGTACTGAGCACACTGAGGACTGAGCACCCAGCACCCTGAGTACTGAGCACCCAGCACCCTGAGTACTGAGCACCCAGCACCCTGAGCACTGAGCACCCTGAGGACTGAGCACCCAGCACCCTGAGTACTGAGCACCCAGCACCCTGAGTACTGAGCACCCAGCATCCTGAGTACTGAGCACCGATCACCCTGAGCACTGAGCACCCAGCACCCCGAGCACTGAGCACCCAGCACCCTGAGTACTGAGCACCCTGAGTGGTGAGCACCCAGCACCCTGATTACTGAGCACCCAGCACCCTGAGCACTGAGCACCAGGCACCCTGTGTACTGAGCACCCAGCACCCTGAGTACTGAGCACCCAGCACCGCGAGCACTGAGCACATAGCAGCCCGAGCACTGAGCACCCAGCACCCTGAGTACTGAGCACCCAGCACCCCGAGCACTGAGCACCCAGCACCCTGAGCACTGAGCACCCAGCACCCCAAGCACTGAGCACCCAGCACCCTGAGTACTGAGTACTGAGCACCCTGAGTACTGAGCACCCAGCACCCTGAGCACTGAGCACCCAGCACCCTGAGTACTGAGCACCGAGCACCCCGAGCACTAAGCACCCAGCACCCTGAGTACTGAGCACCCAGCACCAAAAGTACTGAGCACCGAGCACCCCGAGCCCTGAGAACCCAGCACCCTGAGTACTGAGCACCCAGCACCAAGAGTACTGAGCAGCAAGCACCCCGAGCACTGAGCACCCAGCACCCTGAGTAATGAGCACCCAGCACCCCGAGTACTGAGCACCCAGCACCGTGAGTACTGAGCACCCACCACCCTGAGTACTGAGCACAAAGCACCCTGAGCACTGAGCACAAAGCACGCTGAGTACTGAGCACCCTGAGTACTGAGCACCGAGGACCCTGAGCACTGAGCACCCAGCACCCCTCGCACTGAGCACCCAGCACCCCGAGAATGGGCACCCAGCACCCTGAGTACTGAGCACCCAGCACCCCGAGCACTGAGCACCCAGAAACCCGAGAATGAGCACCCAGCACCCTGAGTACTGAGCACCCAGCACCCTGAGTACTGAGCACCCAGCACCCCGAGCACTGAGCACCCTGAATACTGAGCACCCAGCACCCTGAATACTGTGCACTAAGCACCCAGAGCGCTGAGCACTCAGGACCCCGAGCACTGAGTACTGAGCACCCAGCACCCTGAGTACTGAGCACCGAGCTCCCCGAGCACTGAGCACACTGAGTACTGAGCACCCATCACCCTGAGTACTAAGCACCCAGCACCCTGTGCAATGAGCACCCAGCACCCTGAGTACTGAGCACCCAGCACCCCGAGCACTGAGCACCCAGCACCCTGAGTACTGTGCAACCCGAGCACTGAGCACCCAGCACCCTGAGTACTGAGCACCCTGAGGACTGAGCACCCAGCACCCTGAGTACTGAGCACCCAGCACCCTGAGAACTGAGCACCCAGCACCCTGAGTACTGAGCAGCGAGCACCCTGAGTACTGAGCACACAGCACCCTGAGTACTGAGCACCCAGCACCCTGAGTACTGAGCACCGAGCACCCCGAGTACTGAGCACCCAGCACCCTGAGCACTGAGCACCCAGCACCCTGAGTACTGAGCTCCCAGCACCCCGAGCCCTGAGCACCCAGCACCCTGAGTACTGAGCACCCTGAGTACTGAGCACCGATCACCCTGAGCACTGAGCACCCAGCACCCTGAGTACTGAGCACCCAACGTACTGAGCACCGAGCATACCGAGCACTGAGTTCCCAGCACCCTGAGTACTGAGCACTGAGCACCCTGAGCACTGAGCACCCAGCACCCTGAGTACTGAGCACCGAGCACCCCGAGCACTGAGCACCCAGCGCCCTGAGCATTGAGCACCCTGAGGACTGAGCACCCAGCACCCTGAGTACTGAGCACCCAGCACCCTGAGTACTGAGCACCCAGCATCCTGAGTACTGAGCACCGATCACCCTGAACACTGAGCAGCCAGCACCCGAGCACTGAGCACCCAGCACCCTGAGTACTGAGCACCCTGAGTACTGAGCACCCAGCACCCCGAGCACTGAGCACCCAGCAGACTGAGTACTGAGCACCCTGAGTGCTGAGCACCCAGCAACCTGAGCACTGAGCACCCAGCACCCTGAGCACTGAGACCCAGCACCCTGAGTACTGAGCACCCAGCACCCTGAGTACTTAGCACCCAGCACCTGAGCACTGAGCAACCAGCACCCTGAGTACTGAGCACCCAGCACCCTGTGTACTGAGAACCGATCACCCCGAGTACTGAGCACCCAGCAACCTGAGCACTGAGCACCCAGCACCCTGAGTACTGAGCACCGAGCACCCCGAGGACTGAGCACCCAGCACCCTGAGCACTGAGCACCCTGAGGACTGAGCGCCCAGCACCCTGAGCACTGAGCACCCAGCACCCTGAGTACTGAGCACCGATCACCCTGAGCACTGAGCACCCAGGACCCCGAGCACTGAGCACCCAGCACCCTGAGTACAGAGCACACAGCACCCCGAGTACTGAGCACCCAGCACCCCGAGCACTGAGCACCCAGCACCCTGAGTACTGAGCACCCTGAGTACTGAGCACCGATCACCCTGAGCACTGCGCACCCAGCACCCTGAGTACTGAGCACCCAGCACCCTGAGCACTGAACACCCAGTAACCTGAGCAATGAGCACCCAGCACCCTGAGTACTGAGCACCCAGCACCCTGAGTACTGAGTACCCAGCACCCTGAGCACTGAGCACCCAGCACCCTGAGTACTGAGCACCGAGCACCCTGAGTACTGAGCACCCAGCACCCTGAGCACTGAGCACCCAGCACCCTTAGTACTGAGCACCCAGCACCACCCTCAGCACTGAGCACCCAGCACCCCGAGCACTGAGCACCCAGCACCCTGAGCACTGTGCACCCAGCACCCCGAGTACTGAGCACCCAGCACCCCGAGTACTGAGCACCGAGCACCCTGAGCACTGAGAACCCAGCACCCTGAGTACTGAGCACCCAGCACCCTGAGTACTGAGCACTGAGCACCCCGAGTACTAAGCACCCAGCACCCCGAGCAATGAGCACCCAGCAACCTGAGTACTGAGAACAGATCACCCTGAGTACTGAGCACCCAGCACCCTGAGTACTGAGCCCCAGCACCCTGAGTACTGAGCACACAGCACCCCGAGAACTGAGCAAAGCACCCCGAGAATGAGCACCCAGCACCCTGAGTACTGAGAACCGAGCACCCTGAAGACTGAGCACCCAGAACCCTGAGTACTGAGCCCCCAGCACCCTGAGCCCTGAGCACCCAGCACCCCGAGCACTGAGCACCCAGCACCCCGAGAATGAGCACCCAGCACCCTGAGTACTGAGCACCCAGCACCCTGAGTACTGAGCACTAAGCACCCAGAGCACTGAGCACCCAGCACCCCGAGCACGGTTCACCCAGTTCCCCGAGCACTGAGTACTGAGCACCCAGCACCCTGAGTACTGAGCACCGAGCTCCCCGAGCACTGAGAACCCAACACCCTGAGCACTGAGCACCCAGCATCCTGAGCACTGAGTACTGAGCACCGAGCACCCTGAGCACTGAGCACCCAGCACCCTGAGCACTGAGCACCCAGCACCCTGAGTACTGAGCACCCAGCACCCCAAACACTGAGCACTGAGCACCCTGAGAACTGAGCACCGAGCACCCTGAGTACTGAGCACCCAGCACCATGAGTACTGAGCCCTGAGCAACCAGAGTACTGAGCAACCTGAGTACTGAGCACCCAGCACCCCGAGAATGAGCACCCAGCACCATGAGTACTGAGCACCGAGCACCCTGAGCACTGAGCACCCAGCACCCTGAGTACTGAGCACCAAGCAACCTGAGTACTGAGCACCCAGCACCCTGAGTACTGAGCACCCAGCACCCTGAGTTCTGAGCAACCAGCACCCTGAGCACTGAGCACCCAGCACCCCGAGCACTGAGCACCCAGCACCCCGAGCATTGAGCACTGAGCACCCTGAGCACTGAGGACCCAGCACCCCGAGCACTGAGCACCCAGCACCCTGAGCACTGAGCACCCAGCACACTGAGCACTGAGGACCTAGCACCCCGAGCACTGAGCACCCAGCACGCTGAGTACTGAGCACTGAGCACCCAGCACCCTGAGTACTGAGCACCCAGCACCCTGAGTACTGAGCACCCAGCACCCTGAGCACTGAGCACTGAGCACCCTGAGTACTGAGCACTGAGCACCCTTAGTACTGAGCACCAAGCACCCTGAGTACTGAGCACCCAGCACCCTGAGCACTGAGCACGGAGCACCCCGAGGACTGAGCACCCAGCACCGTGAGCACTGAGCACCCAGCACCTTGAGTACTGAGCACCGAGCACATTGAGCACTGAGCACCCAGCACCCTGAGTACTGAGCACCCAGCACCCCGAGCCCTGAGCACCCAGCACCCTGAGTACTGAGCACCCAGCACCCTGAGTACTGAGCACTGAGCACCCTGAGCACTGAGCACCCAACACCCCGAGCACTGAGCACCCAACACCCTGAGTACTCAGCACCCAGCACCCTGAGTACTGAGCACTCAGCACCCTGAGTACTGAGCACACTGAGGACTGAGCACCCAGCACCCTGAGTACTGAGCACCCAGCACCCTGAGTACTGAGCACCCAGCACCCTGAGCACTGAGCACCCTGAGGACTGAGCACCCAGCACCCTGAGTACTGAGCATCCAGCACCCTGAGTACTGAGCACCCAGCATCCTGAGTACTGAGCACCGATCACCCTGAGCACTGAGCACCCAGCATCCCGAGCACTGAGCACCCAGCACCCTGAGTACTGAGCACCCTGAGTGGTGAGCACCCAGCACCCTGATTACTGAGCACCCAGCACCCTGAGCACTGAGCACCCAGCACCCTGTGTACTGAGCAAATAGCACCCTGAGTACTTAGCACCCAGCACCTGAGCACTGAGTACCCAGCACCCCGAGCACTGAGCACCCAGCACCCCGAGCACTGAGCACCGAGCACCCCGAGTACTGAGCACCCAGCACCCCGAGCACTGAGCACCCAGCACCCTGAGCACTGAGCACCCAGCACCCCAAGCACTGAGCACCCAGCACCCTGAGTACTGAGTACTGAGCACCCTGAGTACTGAGCACCCAGCACCCGGAGCACTGAGCACCCAGCACCCTGAGTACTGAGCACCGAGCACCCCGAGCACTGAGCACCCAGCACCCTGAGTACTGAGCACCCAGCACCAAAAGTACTGAGCACCGAGCATCCTGATCACTGAGCACCGAGCACCCCGAGCCCTGAGCACCCAGCACCCTGAGTACTGAGCACCCAGCACCAAGAGTACTGAGCAGCAAGCACCCCGAGCACTGAGCACCCAGCACCCTGAGTAATGAGCACCCAGCACCCCGAGTACTGAGCACCCAGCACCGTGAGTACTGAGCACCCACCACCCTGAGTACTGAGCACCCAGCACCCTGAGCACTGAGCACAAAGCACGCTGAGTACTGAGCACCCTGAGTACTGAGCACCGAGGACCCTGAGCACTGAGCACCCAGCACCCCTAGCACTGAGCACCCAGCACCCCGAGAATGGGCACCCAGCACCCTGAGTACTGAGCACCCAGCACCCCGAGCACTGAGCACCCAGCACCCCGAGAATGAGCACCCAGCACCCTGAGTACTGAGCACCCAGCACCCTGAGTACCGAGCACCCAGCACCCCGAGCACTGAGCACCCTGAATACTGAGCACCCAGCACCCTGAGTACTGTGCACTAAGCACCCAGAGCGCTGAGCACCCAGGACCCCGAGCACTGAGTACTGAGCACCCAGCACCCTGAGTACTGAGCACCGAGCTCCCCGTGCACTGAGCACACTGAGTACTGAGCACCCATCACCCTGAGTACTAAGCACCCAGCACCCTGTGCACTGAGCACCCAGCACCCTCAGTACTGAGCACCCAGCACCCCGAGCACTGAGCACCCAGCACCCTGAGTACTGAGCAACCAGCACCCTGAGTACTGTGCAACCCGAGCACTGAGCACCCAGCACCCTGAGTACTGAGCACCCTGAGGACTGAGCACCGATCACCCTGAGCACTGAGCACCCAGCACCCTGAGTACTGAGCACCCAGCACCCTGAGAACTGAGCACCCAGCACCCTGAATACTGAGCAGCGAGCACCCTGAGTACTGAGCACCCAGCACCCTGAGTACTGAGCACCCAGCACCCTGAGTACTGAGCACCGAGCACCCCGAGTACTGAGCACCCAGCATCCTGAGCACTCAGCACCCAGCACCCCGAGCACTGAGCACACAGCACCCTGAGTACTGAGCTCCCAGCACCCCGAGCCCTGAGCACCCAGCACCCTGAGTACTGAGCACCCTGAGTACTGAGCACCGATCACCCTGAGCACTGAGCACCCAGCACCCTGAGTACTGAGCACCCAACGTACTGAGCACCGAGCATACCGAGCACTGAGCACCCAGCACCCTGAGTACTGAGCACCGAGCACCCCGAGCACTGAGCACCCAGCACCCTGAGTACTGAGCACCGAGCACCCCGAGCACTGAGCACCCAGCGCCCTGAGCACTGAGCACCCTGAGGACTGAGCACCCAGCACCCTGAGTACTGAGCACCCAGCACCCTGAGTACTGAGCACCCAGCATCCTGAGTACTGAGCACCGATCACCCTGAGCACTGAGCAGCCAGCACCCGAGCACTGAGCACCCAGCACCCTGAGTACTGAGCACCCTGAGTACTGAGCACCCAGCACCCCGAGCACTGAGCACCCAGCAGACTGAGTACTGAGCACCCTGAGTGCTGAGCACCCAGCACCCTGAGCACTGAGCACCCAGCACCCTGAGCACTGAGTCCCAGCACCCTGAGTACTGAGCACCCAGCACCCTGAGTACTTAGCACCCAGCACCTGAGCACTGAGCAACCAGCACCCTGAGTACTGAGCACCCAGCACCCTGTGTACTGAGAACCGAGCACCCCGAGTACTGAGCACCCAGCAACCTGAGCACTGAGCACCCAGCACCCTGAGCACTGAGCACACAGCACCCCGAGCACTGAGCACCCAGCACCCTGAGTACTGAGTACTGAGCACCCTGAGTACTGAGCACCCTGAGTACTGAGCACCCAGCACCCTGAGGACTGAGCACCCAGCACCCTGAGCACTGAGCACCCAGCACCCTGAGTAATGAGCACCCAGCACGAAAAGTACTGAGCACCGAGCATCCTGAGCACAGAGCACCGAGCACCCCGAGAACTGAGCACCCAGCACCCTGAGTACTGAGCATCCAGCACCAAGAGTACTGAGCAGCAAGCACCCTGAGCACTGAGCAACCAGCACCCTGAGTAATGAGCACCCAGCACCCCGATTACTGAGCACCCAACACCCTGTGTACTGAGCACTGAGCACCCTGAGTACTGAGCACCCAGGACCCTGAGCACTGAGCACCCCGAGCACTGAGCACCCAGCACCCTGAGCACTCAGCACCCAGCACCCCGAGCACTGAGCACCCAGCACCCTGAGCACTGAGCACCCAGCACCCTGAGCACGGAGCACCCCACCACTGAGCACCCAGCACCCTGAGTACTGAGCCCCCAGCACCCTGAGTACTGAGCACCCAGCACCCCGAGCACTGAGCACCCAGCACCCCGAGAATGAGCACCCAGCACCCTGAGTACTGAGAACCGAGCAACCTGAGTACTGAGCACCCAGCACCCTGAATACTGAGCCCCCAGCACCCTGAGTACTGAGCACCCAGCACCCCGAACACTGAGCACCCAGCACCCCGAGAATGAGCACACAGCACCCTGAGTACTGAGCACCCAGCACCCTGAGTACTGAGCACTAAGCACCCAGAGCACTGAGCAACCAGCACCCCGAGCACGGAGCACCCAGGACACCGAGCACTGAGTACTGAGCACCCAGCACCCTGAGTACTGAGCACCGAGCTCCCCGAGCACTGAGCACCCACCACCCTGAGTACTGAGCACCCAGCACCCTGAGCACTGAGCACAAAGCACGCTGAGTACTGAGCACCCTGAGTACTGAGCACCGAGGACCCTGAGCACTGAGCACCCAGCACCCCGAGCACTGAGCACCCAGCACCCCGAGAATTGGCACCCAGCACCCTGAGTACTGAGAACCGAGCACCCTGAGTACTGAGCACACAGCACCCTGAGTACTGAGCACCCAGCACCAAGAGTACTGAGCAGCAAGCACCCCGAGCACTGAGCACCCAGCACCCTGAGTAATGAGCACCCAGCACCCCGAGTACTGAGCACCCAGCACCCTGAGTCCTGAGCAACCCGAGCACTGAGCACCCAGCACCCTGAGTACTGAGCACCGTGAGGACTGAGCACCGATCACCCTGAGCACTGAGCACCCAGCACCCTGAGTACTGAGCACCCAGCACCCTGAGTACTGAGCAGCCAGCACCCTGAGCACTGAGCACCCAGCACCCTGAGTACTGAGCAGCCAGCACCCTGAGTACTGAGCACCCAGCACCCTGAGTACTGAGCACCCAGCACCCTGAGTACTGAGCACCGAGCACCACGAGTACTGAGCACCCTGCACCCTGAGGACTCAGCACACATCACCCCGAGCTCTGAGCACCCAGCACCCTGAGTACTGAGCTCCCAGCACCCCGAGCCCTGAGCACCCAGCACCCTGAGTACTGAGCACCCTGAGTACTGAGCACCGATCACCCTGAGCACTGAGCACCCAGCACCCTGAGTACTGAGCACCCAACGTACTGAGCACCGAGCATACCGAGCACTGAGCTCCCAGCACCCTGAGTACTGAGCACCGAGCACCCTGAGCACTGAGCACCCAGCACCCTGAGTACTGAGCACCGAGCACCCCGAGCACTGATCACCCAGCGCCCTGAGCACTGAGCACCCTGAGGACTGAGCACCCAGCACCCTGAGTACTGAGCACCCAGCACCCTGAGTACTGAGCACCCTGAGTACTGAGCACCCAGCACCGGAGCACTGAGCACCCAGCACCCTGAGTACTGAGAAACCTGAGTACTGAGCACCCAGCACCCCGTGCACTGAGCACCCAGCACCCTGAGTACTGAGCACCCTGAGTGCTGAGCACCCAGCACCCTGAGCACTGAGCACCCAGCACCCTGAGCACTGAGCACCCAGCACCCTGAGTACTGAGCACCCAGCACCCTGAGTACTTAGCACCCAGCACCTGAACACTGAGCACCCAGCACCCTGAGTACTGAGCACCCAGCACACTGTGTACTGAGCACTGAGCACCCTGAGTACTAAGCACCCAGCACCCTGAGTACTGAGCACCCAGCACCCTGAGCACTGAGCACCCAGCACCCCGAGCACTGAGCACCCAGCACCCTGAACACTCAGCACCCGGCACCCCGAGCACTGAGCACCCAGCACCCTGAGCACTGAGCACCCAGCATCCTGAGCACGGAGCACCCCGAGGACTGAGCACCCAGCACCCTGAGTACTGAGCCCCCAGCACCCTGAGTACTGAGCACCCAGCACCCCGAACACTGAGCACCCAGCACCCCGAGAATGAGCTCCCAGCACCCTGAGTACTGAGAACCGAGCACCCTGAGTACTGAGCACCCAGCACCCTGAGTACTGAGCACCCAGCATCCCGAGCACTGAGCTCCCAGCACCCCAAGAATGAGCACCCAGCACCCTGAGTACTGAGCACCCAGCACCCTTTGTACTGAGCACTAAGCACCCAGAACACTGAGCAACCAGCACCCCGAGCACGGAGCACCCAGGACCCCGAGCACTGAGTACTGAGCACCCAGCACCCTAAGTACTGAGCACTGAGCTCCCCGAGCACTGAGCACCCAGCACACTGAGCACTGAGCACCCAGCACCCTGAGCACTGAGCACCCAGCACCCTGAGTACTGAGCACCCAACATGCTGAGTACTGAGCACCCAGCACCCCGAGCACTGAGCACCCAGCACCCTGCGTACTGAGCACTGAGCACCCAGCACCCCGAGCACTGAGCACCCAGCACCCTGTGTACTGAGCACTGAGCACCCTGAGTACTAAGCACCCAGCACCCTGAGTACTGAGCACCCAGGACCCTGAGCACTGAGCACCGAGCACCCCGAGCACTGAGCACCCAGCACCCTGAGGACTCAGCACCCATCACCCCGATCACTGAGCACCCACCACCCTGAGCACTGAGCACCCAGCACCCTGAGCACTGAGCACCCAGGACCCAGAGCACTGAGCAACCAGCACCCTGAGCACTGAGCACCCAGCACCCTGAGTACTGAGCAGTGAGCACCGTGAGTACTGAGCACCCAGCACCCTGAGTACTGAGCACCCAGCACCCTGAGTACTGAGCACCGAGCACCCCGAGTACTGAGCACCCAGCACCCTGAGCACTCAGCACCCAGCACCCTGAGTACTGAGCACCCTGAGTACTGAGCACCGATCACCCTGAGCACTGAGCAATCAGCACCCTGAGTATTGAGCACCCAGCACCCTGAGCACTGAGCACTGAGCACCCAGCACCCCGAGCACTGAGCACCCAGCACCCCGAGCACTGAGCACCCAGCACCCTGAGCACTGAGCACCCAGCACCCTGAGCACTGAGCACCCAGCACCCTGAGTACTGAGCACCCAGCACCCTGAGTACTGAGCACCCAGCACCGTGAGAACTGAGCACTCAGCACCCTGAGTACTGAGCACCGAGCACCCCGAGCACTGAGCACCCAGCACCCTGAGCACTGAGCACCCTGAGGACTGAGCACCCTGAGGACTGAGCACCCAGCACCCTGAGCACTGAGCACCGATCACCCTGAGCACTGAGCACCCAGCACCCCGAGCACTGAGCACCCAGCACCCTGAGTACTGAGCACCCAGCACCCCGAGCACTGAGCACCCGGCACCCTGAGTACTGAGAACCCTGAGTACTGAGCACTGAGCACCCAACACCCTGAGGACTGAGTACCCAGCACCCTGAGGACTGAGCACCCAGCACCCTGAGTACTGAGCACTGATCACCCTGAGCACTGAGCACCCAGCACCCCGAGCACTGAGCACCCAGCACCCTGAGTACTGAGCAGCCAGCACCCTGAGCACTGAGCACCCAGCACCCTGAGTACTGAGCACCCAGCACCCTGAGTACTGAGCACCCAGCACCCTGGGCACTGAGCACCCAGCACCCTGAGTACTGAGCACCGAGCACCCTGAGTACTGAGCACCCAGCACCCTGAGTACTGAGCACCCAGCACCCTGAGCACTGAGCACCCTGCACCCTGAGCACTGAGCACCCAGCAACCTGAGTACTGAGCACTGAGCACCCAGCACCCTGAGCACTGAGCACCCAGCACCCTGAGCACTGAGCACCCAGCACCCTGAGCACGGAGCACCCCGAGGACTGAGCACCCAGCACCCTGAGCACTGAGCACCCAGCACCTTGAGTACTGAGCACCGAGCACATCGAGCACTGAGCACCCTGAGTACTGAGCACCCAGCACCCCTATCACTGAGCACCCTGCACCCTGAGCACTGAGCACCCAGCACCCTGAGCACTGAGCACCAAGCACCCTGAGTACTGAGCACTGAGAACCCTGAGTACTGAGCACCGAGCACCCTGAGTACTGAGCACCCAGCACCCTGATCACTGAGCACGGAGCACCCAGAGGACTGAGCACCCAGCACCCCGAACACTGAGCACCCAGCACCCCGAGAATGAGCACACAGCACCCTGAGTACTGAGCACCCAGCACCCTGAGTACTGAGCACTAAGCACCCAGAGCACTGAGCAACCAGCACCCCGAGCACGGAGCACCCAGGACACCGAGCACTGAGTACTGAGCACCCAGCACCCTGAGTACTGAGCACCGAGCTCCCCGAGCACTGAGCACCCACCACCCTGAGTACTGAGCACCCAGCACCCTGAGCACTGAGCACAAAGCACGCTGAGTACTGAGCACCCTGAGTACTGAGCACCGAGGACCCTGAGCACTGAGCACCCAGCACCCCGAGCACTGAGCACCCAGCACCCCGAGAATTGGCACCCAGCACCCTGAGTACTGAGAACCGAGCACCCTGAGTACTGAGCACACAGCACCCTGAGTACTGAGCACCCAGCACCAAGAGTACTGAGCAGCAAGCACCCCGAGCACTGAGCACCCAGCACCCTGAGTAATGAGCACCCAGCACCCCGAGTACTGAGCACCCAGCACCCTGAGTCCTGAGCAACCCGAGCACTGAGCACCCAGCACCCTGAGTACTGAGCACCGTGAGGACTGAGCACCGATCACCCTGAGCACTGAGCACCCAGCACCCTGAGTACTGAGCACCCAGCACCCTGAGTACTGAGCAGCCAGCACCCTGAGGACTGAGCACCCAGCACCCTGAGTACTGAGCAGCCAGCACCCTGAGTACTGAGCACCCAGCACCCTGAGTACTGAGCACCCAGCACCCTGAGTACTGAGCACCGAGCACCACGAGTACTGAGCACCCTGCACCCTGAGGACTCAGCACACATCACCCCGAGCTCTGAGCACCCAGCACCCTGAGTACTGAGCTCCCAGCACCCCGAGCCCTGAGCACCCAGCACCCTGAGTACTGAGCACCCTGAGTACTGAGCACCGATCACCCTGAGCACTGAGCACCCAGCACCCTGAGTACTGAGCACCCAACGTACTGAGCACCGAGCATACCGAGCACTGAGCTCCCAGCACCCTGAGTACTGAGCACCGAGCACCCTGAGCACTGAGCACCCAGCACCCTGAGTACTGAGCACCGAGCACCCCGAGCACTGATCACCCAGCGCCCTGAGCACTGAGCACCCTGAGGACTGAGCACCCAGCACCCTGAGTACTGAGCACCCAGCACCCTGAGTACTGAGCACCCTGAGTACTGAGCACCCAGCACCGGAGCACTGAGCACCCAGCACCCTGAGTACTGAGAAACCTGAGTACTGAGCACCCAGCACCCCGTGCACTGAGCACCCAGCACCCTGAGTACTGAGCACCCTGAGTGCTGAGCACCCAGCACCCTGAGCACTGAGCACCCAGCACCCTGAGCACTGAGCACCCAGCACCCTGAGTACTGAGCACCCAGCACCCTGAGTACTTAGCACCCAGCACCTGAACACTGAGCACCCAGCACCCTGAGTACTGAGCACCCAGCACACTGTGTACTGAGCACTGAGCACCCTGAGTACTAAGCACCCAGCACCCTGAGTACTGAGCACCCAGCACCCTGAGCACTGAGCACCCAGCACCCCGAGCACTGAGCACCCAGCACCCTGAACACTCAGCACCCGGCACCCCGAGCACTGAGCACCCAGCACCCTGAGCACTGAGCACCCAGCATCCTGAGCACGGAGCACCCCGAGGACTGAGCACCCAGCACCCTGAGTACTGAGCCCCCAGCACCCTGAGTACTGAGCACCCAGCACCCCGAACACTGAGCACCCAGCACCCCGAGAATGAGCTCCCAGCACCCTGAGTACTGAGAACCGAGCACCCTGAGTACTGAGCACCCAGCACCCTGAGTACTGAGCACCCAGCATCCCGAGCACTGAGCTCCCAGCACCCCAAGAATGAGCACCCAGCACCCTGATTACTGAGCACCCAGCACCCTTTGTACTGAGCACTAAGCACCCAGAACACTGAGCAACCAGCACCCCGAGCACGGAGCACCCAGGACCCCGAGCACTGAGTACTGAGCACCCAGCACCCTAAGTACTGAGCACTGAGCTCCCCGAGCACTGAGCACCCAGCACACTGAGCACTGAGCACCCAGCACCCTGAGCACTGAGCACCCAGCACCCTGAGTACTGAGCACCCAACATGCTGAGTACTGAGCACCCAGCACCCCGAGCACTGAGCACCCAGCACCCTGCGTACTGAGCACTGAGCACCCAGCACCCCGAGCACTGAGCACCCAGCACCCTGTGTACTGAGCACTGAGCACCCTGAGTACTAAGCACCCAGCACCCTGAGTACTGAGCACCCAGGACCCTGAGCACTGAGCACCGAGCACCCCGAGCACTGAGCACCCAGCACCCTGAGGACTCAGCACCCATCACCCCGATCACTGAGCACCCACCACCCTGAGCACTGAGCACCCAGCACCCTGAGCACTGAGCACCCAGGACCCAGAGCACTGAGCAACCAGCACCCTGAGCACTGAGCACCCAGCACCCTGAGTACTGAGCAGTGAGCACCGTGAGTACTGAGCACCCAGCACCCTGAGTACTGAGCACCCAGCACCCTGAGTACTGAGCACCGAGCACCCCGAGTACTGAGCACCCAGCACCCTGAGCACTCAGCACCCAGCACCCTGAGTACTGAGCACCCTGAGTACTGAGCACCGATCACCCTGAGCACTGAGCAATCAGCACCCTGAGTATTGAGCACCCAGCACCCTGAGCACTGAGCACTGAGCACCCAGCACCCCGAGCACTGAGCACCCAGCACCCCGAGCACTGAGCACCCAGCACCCTGAGCACTGAGCACCCAGCACCCTGAGCACTGAGCACCCAGCACCCTGAGTACTGAGCACCCAGCACCCTGAGTACTGAGCACCCAGCACCGTGAGAACTGAGCACTCAGCACCCTGAGTACTGAGCACCGAGCACCCCGAGCACTGAGCACCCAGCACCCTGAGCACTGAGCACCCTGAGGACTGAGCACCCTGAGGACTGAGCACCCAGCACCCTGAGCACTGAGCACCGATCACCCTGAGCACTGAGCACCCAGCACCCCGAGCACTGAGCACCCAGCACCCTGAGTACTGAGCACCCAGCACCCCGAGCACTGAGCACCCGGCACCCTGAGTACTGAGAACCCTGAGTACTGAGCACTGAGCACCCAACACCCTGAGGACTGAGTACCCAGCACCCTGAGGACTGAGCACCCAGCACCCTGAGTACTGAGCACTGATCACCCTGAGCACTGAGCACCCAGCACCCCGAGCACTGAGCACCCAGCACCCTGAGTACTGAGCAGCCAGCACCCTGAGCACTGAGCACCCAGCACCCTGAGTACTGAGCACCCAGCACCCTGAGTACTGAGCACCCAGCACCCTGGGCACTGAGCACCCAGCACCCTGAGTACTGAGCACCGAGCACCCTGAGTACTGAGCACCCAGCACCCTGAGTACTGAGCACCCAGCACCCTGAGCACTGAGCACCCTGCACCCTGAGCACTGAGCACCCAGCAACCTGAGTACTGAGCACTGAGCACCCAGCACCCTGAGCACTGAGCACCCAGCACCCTGAGCACTGAGCACCCAGCACCCTGAGCACGGAGCACCCCGAGGACTGAGCACCCAGCACCCTGAGCACTGAGCACCCAGCACCTTGAGTACTGAGCACCGAGCACATCGAGCACTGAGCACCCTGAGTACTGAGCACCCAGCACCCCTATCACTGAGCACCCTGCACCCTGAGCACTGAGCACCCAGCACCCTGAGCACTGAGCACCAAGCACCCTGAGTACTGAGCACCCAGCACGCTGAGTACTGAGCACCCAGCACCTCGAGCACTGAGGAACCAGCACCCTGAGCACGGAGCACACCGAGGACTGAGCACCCAGCACCTTGAGTACTGAGCACCGAGCACCTCGAGCACTAAGCACCCAGCACCCTGAGTACTGAGCACCCAGCACCCTGAGCACTGAGCACCCAGCACCCTGAGCACTGAGCACCCAGCACCCCGAGCACTGAGCACACAGCACCCTGAGTACTGAGCACCCAACACCCAGAGTACTGAGCACCCAGCACCCTGAGCACTGAGCACCCAGCAACCTGAGTACTGAGAACCCAGCACCCTGAGTACTGAACACCAAGCACCCTGAGCACTGAGCACTGAGCACCCTGAGCACTGAGTACTGAGCACTGAGCACCCTGAGCACTGAGCACCCAGCAACCCGAGTACTGAGCACTGAGCACCCTGAGTACTGAGCACCAAGCACCCCGAGTACTGAGCACTGAGCACCCTGAATACTGAGCACCCAGCACCCTGAGCACTGAGCACCCAGCACCCTGAGTACTGAGCACTGAGAACCCAGCACCCCGAGCACTGAGCACCCAGCACCCTGAGTACTGAGCACCGAGCACCCTGAGTACTGAGCACCAAGCACCCTGATCACTGAGCACGGAGCACCCCGCGGACTGAGCACCCAGCACCCTGAGCACTGAGCACCCAGCACCTTGAGTACTGAGCACCGAGCACCCCGAGCACTGAACACCCAGCACCCTGAGTATTGAGCACCCAGCACCCTGAGCACTGAGCACCCAGCACCCTGAGCACTAAGCACGCAGCACCCCGAGCACTGAGGACCCAGCACCCTGAGTACTGAGCACCCAGCACCCTGAGTACTGAGCACCCAGCACCCTGAGTACTGAGCACCCAGCACCCTGAGCACTGAGCACCCAGCACCCAGAGTACTGAGCACCCAGCACCCTGAGTACTGAGCACCCAGCACCGTGAGAACTGAGCACTCAGCACCCTGAGTACTGAGCACCGAGCACCCCGAGCACTGAGCACCCAGCACCCTGAGCACTGAGCACCCTGAGGACTGAGCACCCAGCACCCTGAGCACTGAGCACCGATCACCCTGAGCACTGAGCACCCAGCACCCCGAGCACTGAGCACCCAGCACCCTGAGCACTGAGCACCCTGAGGACTGAGCACCCAGCACCCTGAGCACTGAGCACCGATCACCCTGAGCACTGAGCACCCAGCACCCCGAGCACTGAGCACCCAGCTCCCTGAGTACTGAGCACCCAGCACCCCGAGCACTGAACACCCAGCACCCTGAGCACTGAGCACTGAGCACCCAGCACCCTGAGCACTGAGCACCCAGCACCCTGAGCACGGAGCACCCCGAGGACTGAGCACCCAGCACCCTGAGCACTGAGCACCCAGCACCTTGAGTATTGAGCACCGAGCACATCGAGCACTGAGCACCCTGAGTACTGAGCACCCAGCACCCCTATCACTGAGCACCCTGCACCCTGAGCACTGAGCACCCAGCACCCTGAGCACTGAGCACCCAGCACCCTGAGTACTGAGCACCCAGCACGCTGAGTACTGAGCACCCAGCACCTCGAGCACTGAGCAACCAGCACCCTGAGCACGGAGCACCCCGAGGACTGAGCACCCAGCACCTTGAGTACTGAGCACCGAGCACCTCGAGCACTAAGCACCCAGCACCCTGAGTACTGAGCACCCAGCACCCTGAGCACTGAGCACCCAGCACCCTGAGCACTGAGGACCCAGCACCCTGAGCACTGAGCACCCAGCACCCTGAGTACTGAGCACCCAACACCCAGAGTACTGAGCACCCAGCACCCTGAACACTGAGCACCCAGCAACCTGAGTACTGAGCACCCAGCACCCTGAGTACTGAACACCCAGCACCCTGAGCACTGAGCACTGAGCACCCTGAGCACTGAGTACTGAGCACTGAGCACCCTGAGCACTGAGCACCCAGCACCCCGAATACTGAGCACCCAGCACCCCGAGCACTGAGCACCCAGCGCCCCGAGCACTGAGCACCCAGCACCCCGAGCACTGAGCACTGAGCACCCTGAGCACTGAGCACCCAGCACCCCGAGTACTGAGCACTGAGCTCCCTGAGTACTGAGCACCAAGCACCCCGAGTACTGAGCACTGAGCACCCTGAATACTGAGCACCCAGCAACCTGAGCACTGAGCACCCAGCACCCTGAGTACTGAGCACTGAGAACCCAGCACCCCGAGCACTGAGCACCCAGCACCCTGAGTACTGAGCACCGAGCACCCTGAGTACTGAGCACCAAGCACCCTGATCACTGAGCACGGAGCACCCCGCGGACTGAGTACCCAGCACCCTGAGCAATGAGCACCCAGCACCTTGAGTACTGAGCACCCAGCACCCTGAGTACTCAGCAACCAGCACCCTGAGCACTGAGCACCCAGCACCCTGAGCACTGAGCACTGAGCACCCAGCACCCCGAGCACTGAGCACCCAGCACCGCGAGCACTGAGCACCCAGCACCCTGAGCACTGAGCACCCAGCACCCTGAGCACTGAGCACCCAGCACCCTGAGTACTGAGCACCCAGCACCCTGAGTACTGAGCACCCAGCACCGTGAGAACTGAGCACTCAGCACCCTGAGTACTGAGCACCGAGCACCCCGAGCACTGAGCACCCAGCACCCTGAGCACTGAGCACCCTGAGGACTGAGCACCCAGCACCCTGAGCACTGAGCACCGATCACCCTGAGCACTGAGCACCCAGCACCCCGAGCACTGAGCACACAGCACCCTGAGTACTGAGCACCCAGCAACCCGAGCACTGAGCACCCGGCACCCTGAGTACTGAGAACCCTGAGTACTGAGCACTGAGCACCCAACACCCTGAGGACTGAGTACCCAGCACCCTGAGCACTGAGCACCCAGCACCCTGAGTACTGAGCACTGATCACCCTGAGCACTGAGCACCCAGCACCCCGAGCACTGAGCACCCAGCACCCTGAGTACTGAGCAGCCAGCACCCTGAGCACTGAGCACCCAGCACCCTGAGTACTGAGCACCCAGCACCCTGAGTAATGAGCACCCAGCACCCTGGGCACTGAGCACCCAGCACCCTGAGTACTGAGCACCGAGCACCCTGAGTACTGAGCACCCAGCACCCTGAGTACTGAGCACCCAGCACCCTGAGTACTGAGCACCCAGCACCCCGAGTACTGAGCACTGAGCACCCTGAGTACTGAGCACCAAGCACCCCGAGTACTGAGCACTGAGCACCCTGAATACTGAGCACCCAGCACCCTGAGCACTGAGCACCCAGCACCCTGAGTACTGAGCACTGAGAACCCAGCACCCCGAGCACTGAGCACCCAGCACCCTGAGTACTGAGCACCGAGCACCCTGAGTACTGAGCACCAAGCACCCTGATCACTGAGCACGGAGCACCCCGCAGACTGAGCACCCAGCACCCTGAGCACTGAGCACCCAGCACCTTGAGTACTGAGCACCGAGCACCCCGAGCACTGAACACCCAGCACCTGAGTATTGAGCACCCAGCACCCTGAGCACTGAGCACCCAGCACCCTGAGCACTAAGCACGCAGCACCCCGAGCACTGAGGACCCAGCACCCTGAGCACTGAGCACCCTGAGGACTGAGCACCCAGCACCCTGAGCACTGAGCACCGATCACCCTGAGCACTGAGCACCCAGCACCCTGAGCACTGAGCACCGAGCACCCCGAGCACTGTGCACCCAGCACCCTGAGCACTGAGCACCCTGAGGACTGAGCACCCAGCACCCTGAGCACTGAGCACCGATCACCCTGAGCACTGAGCACCCAGCACCCCGAGCACTGAGCACCCAGCACCCTGAGCACTGAGCACCCTGAGGACTGAGCACCCAGCACCCTGAGCACTGAGCACCGATCACCCTGAGCACTGATCACCCAGCACCCCGAGCACTGAGCACCCAGCACCCTGAGTACTGAGCACCCAGCACCCCGAGCACTGAACACCCAGCACCCTGAGCACTGAGCACTGAGCACCCAGCACCCTGAGCACTGAGCACCCAGCACCCTGAGCACGGAGCACCCCGAGGACTGAGCACCCAGCACCCTGAGCACTGAGCACCCAGCACCTTGAGTATTGAGCACTGAGCACATCGAGCACTGAGCACCCTGAGTACTGTGCACCCAGCACCCCTATCACTGAGCACCCTGCACCCTGAGCACTGAGCACCCAGCACCCTGAGCACTGAGCACCCAGCACCCTGAGTACTGAGCACCCAGCACGCTGAGTACTGAGCACCCAGCACCTCGAGCACTGAGCAACCAGCACCCTGAGCACGGAGCACCCCGAGGACTGAGCACCCAGCACCTTGAGTACTGAGCACCGAGCACCTCGAGCACTAAGCATCCAGCACCCTGAGTACTGAGCACCCAGCACCCTGAGCACTGAGCACCCAGCACCCTGAGCACTGAGCACCCAGCACCCTGAGCACTGAGCACCCAGCACCCTGAGTACTGAGCACCCAACACCCAGAGTACTGAGCACCCAGCACCCTGAACACTGAGCACCCAGCAACCTGAGTACTGAGCACCCAGCACCCTGAGTACTGAACACCCAGCACCCTGAGCACTGAGCACTGAGCACCCTGAGCACTGAGTACTGAGCACTGAGCACCCTGAGCACTGAGCACCCAGCACCCCGAGTACTGAGCACCCAGCACCCCGAGCACTGAGCACCCAGCGCCCCGAGCACTGAGCACCCTGAGCACTGAGCACCCAGCACCCCGAGTACTGAGCACTGAGCACCCTGAGTACTGAGCACCAAGCACCCCGAGTACTGAGCACTGAGCACCCTGAATACTGAGCACCCAGCAACCTGAGCACTGAGCACCCAGCACCCTGAGTACTGAGTACTGAGAACCCAGCACCCCGAGCACTGAGCACCCAGCACCCTGAGTACTGAGCACCGAGCACCCTGAGTACTGAGCACCAAGCACCCTGATCACTGAGCACGGAGCACCCCGCGGACTGAGCACCCAGCACCCTGAGCAATGAGCACCTAGCACCTTGAGTACTGAGCAGCCAGCACCCTGAGTACTCAGCAACTAGCACCCTGAGCACTGAGCACCCAGCACCCTGAGCACTGAGCACTGAGCACCCAGCACCCCGAGCACTGAGCACCCAGCACCGCGAGCACTGAGCACCCAGCACCCTGAGCACTGAGCACCCAGCACCCTGAGCACTGAGCACCCAGCACCCTGAGTACTGAGCACCCAGCACCCTGAGTACTGAGCACCCAGCACCGTGAGAACTGAGCACTCAGCACCCTGAGTACTGAGCACCGAGCACCCCGAGCACTGAGCACCCAGCACCCTGAGCACTGAGCACCCTGAGGACTGAGCCCCCAGCACCCTGAGTACTGAGCACCCAGCACCCCGAGCACTGAGCACCCAGCACCCCGAGAATGAGCACCCAGCACCCTGAGTACTGAGAACCGAGCACCCTGAGTACTGAGCACCCAGCACACTGAGTACTGAGCCCCCAGCACCCTGAGTACTGAGCACCCAGCACCCCGATCACTGAGCACCCAGCACCCCGAGAATGAGCACACAGCACCCTGAGTACTGAGCACCCAGCACCCTGAGTACTGAGCACTAAGCACCCAGAGCACTGAGCAACCAGCACCCCGAGCACGGAGCACCCAGGACCCTGAGCACTGAGTACTGAGCACCCAGCACCCTGAGTACTGAGCACCGAGCTCCCTGAGCACTGAGCACCCACCACCCTGAGTACTGAGCTCCCAGCAACCTGAGCACTGCTCACAAAGCACGCTGAGTACTGAGCACCCTGAGTACTGAGCAACGAGGACCCTGAGCACTGAGCACCCAGCACCCCGAGCACTGAGCACCCAGCACCCCGAGAATGGGCACCCAGCACCCTGAGTACTGAGAACCGAGGACCCTGAGTACTGAGCACCCAGCACCCTGAGCACTGAGCACCCAGCACCCTGAGCACTGAGCACCCAGCACCCAGAGCACTGAGCACCCAGCACCCTGAGCACTGAGCACCCAGCACCCTGAGCACTGAGCACCCAGGACCCTGAGTAGTGAGCATCCAACGTACTGAGCACCGAGCACCCCGAGCACTGAGCACCCACCACCCTGAGGACTGAGCACCGATCACCCCGAGCACTGAGCACCCAGCACCCTGAGTACTGAGCTCCGAGCACCCCGAGCACTGAGCACCCAGGGCCCCGAGCACTGAGCACCCAGCACCCTGAGCACTAAGCACCCAGCGTACTGAGCACCCAGCACCCCAAGCACGGAGCACCCAGGACCCCGAGCACTGAGTACTGAGCACCCAGCACCCTGAGTACTGAGCACCGAGCACCCTGAGCACTGAGCACCCAGCACCCCGAGCACGGAGCACCCAGGACCCCGAGCACTGAGTACTGAGCACCCAGCACCCTGAGTACTGAGCAGCAAGCACCCCGAGCACTGAGCACCCAGCACCCTGAGTAATGAGCACCCAGCACCCCGAGTACTGAGCACCCAGCACCGGGAGTACTGAGCACCCACCACCCTGAGTACTGAGCACCCAGCACCCTGAGCACTGAGCACAAAGCATGCTGAGTACTGAGCACCCTGAGCACTGAGCACCGAGCACCCCGAGCACTGAGCACCCAGCACCCTGAGGACTCAGCACCCATCACCCCGATCACTGAGCACCCAGCACCCTGAGCACTGAGCACCCAGCACCCTGAGCACTGAGCACCCAGCACCCAGAGCACTGAGCACCCAGCACCCTGCGCACTGAGCACCCAGCACCCTGAGTACTGAGCAGCGAGCACCCTGAGTACTGAGCACCCAGCACCCTGAGTACTGAGCACCCAGCACCCTGAGTACTGAGCACCGAGCACCCCGAGTACTGAGCACCCAGCACCCTGAGAACTCAGCACCCAGCACCCCGAGCACTGAGCACCCAGCACCCTGAGTACTGAGCACCCAGCACCCTGAGCACTGAGCACCCAGCACCCTGAGCACTGAGCACTGAGCACCCAGCACCCCGAGCACTGAGCACCCAGCACCGCGAGCACTGAGCACCCAGCACCCTGAGCACTGAGCACCCAGCACCCTGAGCACTGAGCACCCAGCACCCTGAGTACTGAGCACCCAGCACCCTGAGTACTGAGCACCCAGCACCGTGAGAACTGAGCACTCAGCACCCTGAGTACTGAGCACCGAGCACCCCGAGCACTGAGCACCCAGCACCCTGAGCACTGAGCACCCTGAGGACTGAGCACCCAGCACCCTGAGCACTGAGCACCGATCACCCTGAGCACTGAGCACCCAGCACCCCGAGCACTGAGCACCCAGCACCCTGAGCACTGAGCACCCAGCACCCTGATTACGGAGCACCCCGACCACTGAGCACCCTGAAGACTGAGCACCCAGAACCCTGAGTACTGAGCCCCCAGCACCCTGAGCCCTGAGCACCCAGCACCCCGAGCACTGAGCACCCAGCACCCCGAGAATGAGCACCCAGCACCCTGAGTACTGAGCACCCAGCACCCTGAGTACTGAGCACTAAGCACCCAGAGCACTGAGCACCCAGCACCCCGAGCACGGTTCACCCATTTCCCCGAGCACTGAGTACTGAGCACCCAGCACCCTGAGTACTGAGCACCGAGCTCCCCGAGCACTGAGAACCCAACACCCTGAGCACTGAGCACCCAGCATCCTGAGCACTGAGTACTGAGCACCGAGCACCCTGAGCACTGAGCACCCAGCACCCTGAGCACTGAGCACCCAGCACCCTGAGTACTGAGCACCCAGCACCCCAAACACTGAGCACTGAGCACCCTGAGAACTGAGCACCGAGCACCCTGAGTACTGAGCACCCAGCACCATGAGTACTGAGCCCTGAGCAACCAGAGTACTGAGCAACCTGAGTACTGAGCACCCAGCACCCCGAGAATGAGCACCCAGCACCATGAGTACTGAGCACCGAGCACCCTGAGCACTGAGCACCCAGCACCCTGAGTACTGAGCACCAAGCAACCTGAGTACTGAGCACCCAGCACCCTGAGTACTGAGCACCCAGCACCCTGAGTTCTGAGCAACCAGCACCCTGAGCACTGAGCACCCAGCACCCCGAGCACTGAGCACCCAGCACCCCGAGCATTGAGCACTGAGCACCCTGAGCACTGAGGACCCAGCACCCCGAGCACTGAGCACCCAGCACCCTGAGCACTGAGCACCCAGCACACTGAGCACTGAGGACCTAGCACCCCGAGCACTGAGCACCCAGCACGCTGAGTACTGAGCACTGAGCACCCAGCACCCTGAGTACTGAGCACCCAGCACCCTGAGTACTGAGCACCCAGCACCCTGAGCACTGAGCACTGAGCACCCTGAGTACTGAGCACTGAGCACCCTTAGTACTGAGCACCAAGCACCCTGAGTACTGAGCACCCAGCACCCTGAGCACTGAGCACGGAGCACCCCGAGGACTGAGCACCCAGCACCGTGAGCACTGAGCACCCAGCACCTTGAGTACTGAGCACCGAGCACATCGAGCACTGAGCACCCAGCACCCTGAGTACTGAGCACCCAGCACCCCGAGCCCTGAGCACCCAGCACCCTGAGTACTGAGCACCCAGCACCCTGAGTACTGAGCACTGAGCACCCTGAGCACTGAGCACCCAACACCCCGAGCACTGAGCACCCAACACCCTGAGTACTCAGCACCCAGCACCCTGAGTACTGAGCACTCAGCACCCTGAGTACTGAGCACACTGAGGACTGAGCACCCAGCACCCTGAGTACTGAGCACCCAGCACCCTGAGTACTGAGCACCCAGCACCCTGAGCACTGAGCACCCTGAGGACTGAGCACCCAGCACCCTGAGTACTGAGCACCCAGCACCCTGAGTACTGAGCACCCAGCATCCTGAGTACTGAGCACCGATCACCCTGAGCACTGAGCACCCAGCATCCCGAGCACTGAGCACCCAGCACCCTGAGTACTGAGCACACTGAGTGGTGAGCACCCAGCACCCTGATTACTGAGCACCCAGCACCCTGAGCACTGAGCACCCAGCACCCTGTGTACTGAGCAAATAGCACCCTGAGTACTTAGCACCCAGCACCTGAGCACTGAGTACCCAGCACCCCGAGCACTGAGCACCCAGCACCCCGAGCACTGAGCACCGAGCACCCCGAGTACTGAGCACCCAGCACCCCGAGCACTGAGCACCCAGCACCCTGAGCACTGAGCACCCAGCACCCCAAGCACTGAGCACCCAGCACCCTGAGTACTGAGTACTGAGCACCCTGAGTACTGAGCACCCAGCACCCGGAGCACTGAGCACCCAGCACCCTGAGTACTGAGCACCGAGCACCCCGAGCACTGAGCACCCAGCACCCTGAGTACTGAGCACCCAGCACCAAAAGTACTGAGCACCGAGCATCCTGATCACTGAGCACCGAGCACCCCGAGCCCTGAGCACCCAGCACCCTGAGTACTGAGCACCCAGCACCAAGAGTACTGAGCAGCAAGCACCCCGAGCACTGAGCACCCAGCACCCTGAGTAATGAGCACCCAGCACCCCGAGTACTGAGCACCCAGCACCGTGAGTACTGAGCACCCACCACCCTGAGTACTGAGCACCCAGCACCCTGAGCACTGAGCACAAAGCATGCTGAGTACTGAGCACCCTGAGTACTGAGCACCGAGGACCCTGAGCACTGAGCACCCAGCACCCCTAGCACTGAGCACCCAGCACCCCGAGAATGGGCACCCAGCACCCTGAGTACTGAGCACCCAGCACCCCGAGCACTGAGCACCCAGCACCCCGAGAATGAGCACCCAGCACCCTGAGTACTGAGCACCCAGCACCCTGAGTACCGAGCACCCAGCACCCCGAGCACTGAGCACCCTGAATACTGAGCACCCAGCACCCTGAGTACTGTGCACTAAGCACCCAGAGCGCTGAGCACCCAGGACCCCGAGCACTGAGTACTGAGCACCCAGCACCCTGAGTACTGAGCACCGAGCTCCCCGTGCACTGAGCACACTGAGTACTGAGCACCCATCACCCTGAGTACTAAGCACCCAGCACCCTGTGCACTGAGCACCCAGCACCCTCAGTACTGAGCACCCAGCACCCCGAGCACTGAGCACCCAGCACCCTGAGTACTGAGCAACCAGCACCCTGAGTACTGTGCAACCCGAGCACTGAGCACCCAGCACCCTGAGTACTGAGCACCCTGAGGACTGAGCACCGATCACCCTGAGCACTGAGCACACAGCACCCTGAGTACTGAGCACCCAGCACCCTGAGAACTGAGCACCCAGCACCCTGAATACTGAGCAGCGAGCACCCTGAGTACTGAGCACCCAGCACCCTGAGTACTGAGCACCCAGCACCCTGAGTACTGAGCACCGAGCACCCCGAGTACTGAGCACCCAGCATCCTGAGCACTCAGCACCCAGCACCCCGAGCACTGAGCACACAGCACCCTGAGTACTGAGCTCCCAGCACCCCGAGCCCTGAGCACCCAGCACCCTGAGTACTGAGCACCCTGAGTACTGAGCACCGATCACCCTGAGCACTGAGCACCCAGCACCCTGAGTACTGAGCACCCAACGTACTGAGCACCGAGCATACCGAGCACTGAGTTCCCAGCACCCTGAGTACTGAGCACCGAGCACCCTGAGCACTGAGCACCCAGCACCCTGAGTACTGAGCACCGAGCACCCCGAGCACTGAGCACCCAGCGCCCTGAGCACTGAGCACCCTGAGGACTGAGCACCCAGCACCCTGAGTACTGAGCACCCAGCACCCTGAGTACTGAGCACCCAGCATCCTGAGTACTGAGCACCGATCACCCTGAGCACTGAGCAGCCAGCACCCGAGCACTGAGCACCCAGCACCCTGAGTACTGAGCACCCTGAGTACTGAGCACCCAGCACCCCGAGCACTGAGCACCCAGCAGACTGAGTACTGAGCACCCTGAGTGCTGAGCACCCAGCACCCTGAGCACTGAGCACCCAGCACCCTGAGCACTGAGTCCCAGCACCCTGAGTACTGAGCACCCAGCACCCTGAGTACTTAGCACCCAGCACCTGAGCACTGAGCAACCAGCACCCTGAGTACTGAGCACCCAGCACCCTGTGTACTGAGAACCGAGCACCCCGAGTACTGAGCACCCAGCAACCTGAGCACTGAGCACCCAGCACCCTGAGCACTGAGCACACAGCACCCCGAGCACTGAGCACCCAGCACCCTGAGTACTGAGTACTGAGCACCCTGAGTACTGAGCACCCTGAGTACTGAGCACCCAGCACCCTGAGGACTGAGCACCCAGCCCCCTGAGCACTGAGCACCCAGCACCCTGAGTAATGAGCACCCAGCACGAAAAGTACTGAGCACCGAGCATCCTGAGCACAGAGCACCGAGCACCCCGAGAACTGAGCACCCAGCACCCTGAGTACTGAGCATCCAGCACCAAGAGTACTGAGCAGCAAGCACCCTGAGCACTGAGCACCCAGCACCCTGAGTAATGAGCACCCAGCACCCCGAGTACTGAGCACCCAACACCCTGTGTACTGAGCACTGAGCACCCTGAGTACTGAGCACCCAGGACCCTGAGCACTGAGCACCCCGAGCACTGAGCACCCAGCACCCTGAGCACTCAGCACCCAGCACCCCGAGCACTGAGCACCCAGCACCCTGAGCACTGAGCACCCAGCACCCTGAGCACGGAGCACCCCACCACTGAGCACCCAGCACCCTGAGTACTGAGCCCCCAGCACGGTGAGTACTGAGCACCCAGCACCCCGAGCACTGAGCACCCAGCACCCCGAGAATGAGCACCCAGCACCCTGAGTACTGAGAACCGAGCAACCTGAGTACTGAGCACCCAGCACCCTGAATACTGAGCCCCCAGCACCCTGAGTACTGAGCACCCAGCACCCCGAACACTGAGCACCCAGCACCCCGAGAATGAGCACACAGCACCCTGAGTACTGAGCACCCAGCACCCTGAGTACTGAGCACTAAGCACCCAGAGCACTGAGCAACCAGCACCCCGAGCACGGAGGACCCAGGACACCGAGCACTGAGTACTGAGCACCCAGCACCCTGAGTACTGAGCACCGAGCTCCCCGAGCACTGAGCACCCACCACCCTGAGTACTGAGCACCCAGCACCCTGAGCACTGAGCACAAAGCACGCTGAGTACTGAGCACCCTGAGTACTGAGCACCGAGGACCCTGAGCACTGAGCACCCAGCACCCCGAGCACTGAGCACCCAGCACCCCGAGAATTGGCACCCAGCACCCTGAGTACTGAGAACCGAGCACCCTGAGTACTGAGCACACAGCACCCTGAGTACTGAGCACCCAGCACCAAGAGTACTGAGCAGCAAGCACCCCGAGCACTGAGCACCCAGCACCCTGAGTAATGAGCACCCAGCACCCCGAGTACTGAGCACCCAGCACCCTGAGTCCTGAGCAACCCGAGCACTGAGCACCCAGCACCCTGAGTACTGAGCACCGTGAGGACTGAGCACCGATCACCCTGAGCACTGAGCACCCAGCACCCTGAGTACTGAGCACCCAGCACCCTGAGTACTGAGCAGCCAGCACCCTGAGCAATGAGCACCCAGCACCCTGAGTACTGAGCAGCCAGCACCCTGAGTACTGAGCACCCAGCACCCTGAGTACTGAGCACCCAGCACCCTGAGTACTGAGCACCGAGCACCACGAGTACTGAGCACCCAGCACCCTGAGGACTCAGCACACATCACCCCGAGCTCTGAGCACCCAGCACCCTGAGTACTGAGCTCCCAGCACCCCGAGCCCTGAGCACCCAGCACCCTGAGTACTGAGCACCCTGAGTACTGAGCACCGATCACCCTGAGCACTGAGCACCCAGCACCCTGAGTACTGAGCACCCAACGTACTGAGCACCGAGCATACCGAGCACTGAGCTCCCAGCACCCTGAGTACTGAGCACCGAGCACCCTGAGCACTGAGCACCCAGCACCCTGAGTACTGAGCACCGAGCACCCCGAGCACTGATCACCCAGCGCCCTGAGCACTGAGCACCCTGAGGACTGAGCACCCAGCACCCTGAGTACTGAGCACCCAGCACCCTGAGTACTGAGCACCCTGAGTACTGAGCACCCAGCACCGGAGCACTGAGCACCCAGCACCCTGAGTACTGAGAAACCTGAGTACTGAGTCCCCAGCACCCCGTGCACTGAGCACCCAGCACCCTGAGTACTGAGCACCCTGAGTGCTGAGCACCCAGCACCCTGAGCACTGAGCACCCAGCACCCTGAGCACTGAGCACCCAGCACCCTGAGTACTGAGCACCCAGCACCCTGAGTACTTAGCACCCAGCACCTGAACACTGAGCACCCAGCACCCTGAGTACTGAGCACCCAGCACACTGTGTACTGAGCACTGAGCACCCTGAGTACTAAGCACCCAGCACCCTGAGTACTGAGCACCCAGCACCCTGAGCACTGAGCACCCAGCACCCCGAGCACTGAGCACCCAGCACCCTGAACACTCAGCACCCGGCACCCCGAGCACTGAGCACCCAGCACCCTGAGCACTGAGCACCCAGCATCCTGAGCACGGAGCACCCCGAGGACTGAGCACCCAGCACCCTGAGTACTGAGCCCCCAGCACCCTGAGTACTGAGCACCCAGCACCCCGAACACTGAGCACCCAGCACCCCGAGAATGAGCTCCCAGCACCCTGAGTACTGAGAACCGAGCACCCTGAGTACTGAGCACCCAGCACCCTGAGTACTGAGCACCCAGCACCCCGAGCACTGAGCTCCCAGCACCCCAAGAATGAGCACCCAGCACCCTGAGTACTGAGCACCCAGCACCCTTTGTACTGAGCACTAAGCACCCAGAACACTGAGCAACCAGCACCCCGAGCACGGAGCACCCAGGACCCCGAGCACTGAGTACTGAGCACCCAGCACCCTAAGTACTGAGCACTGAGCTCCCTGAGCACTGAGCACCCAGCACACTGAGCACTGAGCACCCAGCACCCTGAGCACTGAGCACCCAGCACCCTGAGTACTGAGCACCCAACATGCTGAGTACTGAGCACCCAGCACCCCGAGCACTGAGCACCCAGCACCCTGCGTACTGAGCACTGAGCACCCAGCACCCCGAGCACTGAGCACCCAGCACCCTGTGTACTGAGCACTGAGCACCCTGAGTACTAAGCACCCAGCACCCTGAGTACTGAGCACCCAGGACCCTGAGCACTGAGCACCGAGCACCCCGAGCACTGAGCACCCAGCACCCTGAGGACTCAGCACCCATCACCCCGATCACTGAGCACCCACCACCCTGAACACTGAGCACCCAGCACCCTGAGCACTGAGCACCCAGGACCCAGAGCACTGAGCAACCAGCACCCTGAGCACTGAGCACCCAGCACCCTGAGTACTGAGCAGTGAGCACCGTGAGTACTGAGCACCCAGCACCCTGAGTACTGAGCACCCAGCACCCTGAGTACTGAGCACCGAGCACCCCGAGTACTGAGCACCCAGCACCCTGAGCACTCAGCACCCAGCACCCTGAGTACTGAGCACCCTGAGTACTGAGCACCGATCACCCTGAGCACTGAGCAATCAGCACCCTGAGTATTGAGCACCCAGCACCCTGAGCACTGAGCACTGAGCACCCAGCACCCCGAGCACTGAGCACCCAGCACACCGAGCACTGAGCACCCAGCACCCTGAGCACTGAGCACCCAGCACCCTGAGCACTGAGCACCCAGCACCCTGAGTACTGAGCACCCAGCACCCTGAGTACTGAGCACCCAGCACCGTGAGAACTGAGCACTCAGCACCCTGAGTACTGAGCACCGAGCACCCCGAGCACTGAGCACCCAGCACCCTGAGCACTGAGCACCCTGAGGACTGAGCACCCTGAGGACTGAGCACCCAGCACCCTGAGCACTGAGCACCGATCACCCTGAGCACTGAGCACCCAGCACCCCGAGCACTGAGCACCCAGCACCCTGAGTACTGAGCACCCAGCACCCCGAGCACTGAGCACCCGGCACCCTGAGTACTGAGAACCCTGAGTACTGAGCACTGAGCACCCAACACCCTGAGGACTGAGTACCCAGCACCCTGAGGACTGAGCACCCAGCACCCTGAGTACTGAGCACTGATCACCCTGAGCACTGAGCACCCAGCACCCCGAGCACTGAGCACCCAGCACCCTGAGTACTGAGCAGCCAGCACCCTGAGCACTGAGCACCCAGCACCCTGAGTACTGAGCACCCAGCACCCTGAGTACTGAGCACCCAGCACCCTGGGCGCTGAGCACCCAGCACCCTGAGTACTGAGCACCGAGCACCCTGAGTACTGAGCACCCAGCACCCTGAGTACTGAGCACCCAGCACCCTGAGCACTGAGCACCCTGCACCCTGAGCACTGAGCACCCAGCAACCTGAGTACTGAGCACCCAGCACCCTGAGTACTGAGCACTGAGCACCCAGCACCCTGAGCACTGAGCACCCAGCACCCTGAGCACGGAGCACCCCGAGGACTGAGCACCCAGCACCCTGAGCACTGAGCACCCAGCACCTTGAGTACTGAGCACCGAGCACATCGAGCACTGAGCACCCTGAGTACTGAGCACCCAGCACCCCTATCACTGAGCACCCTGCACCCTGAGCACTGAGCACACAGCACCCTGAGCACTGAGCACCAAGCACCCTGAGTACTGAGCACCCAGCACGCTGAGTACTGAGCACCCAGCACCTCGAGCACTGAGGAACCAGCACCCTGAGCACGGAGCACACCGAGGACTGAGCACCCAGCACCTTGAGTACTGAGCACCGAGCACCTCGAGCACTAAGCACCCAGCACCCTGAGTACTGAGCACCCAGCACCCTGAGCACTGAGCACCCAGCACCCTGAGCACTGAGCACCCAGCACCCCGAGCACTGAGCACACAGCACCCTGAGTACTGAGCACCCAACACCCAGAGTACTGAGCACCCAGCACCCTGAGCACTGAGCACCCAGCAACCTGAGTACTGAGAACCCAGCACCCTGAGTACTGAACACCAAGCACCCTGAGCACTGAGCACTGAGCACCCTGAGCACTGAGTACTGAGCACTGAGCACCCTGAGCACTGAGCACCCAGCAACCCGAGTACTGAGCACTGAGCACCCTGAGTACTGAGCACCAAGCACCCCGAGTACTGAGCACTGAGCACCCTGAATACTGAGCACCCAGCACCCTGAGCACTGAGCACCCAGCACCCTGAGTACTGAGCATTGAGAACCCAGCACCCCGAGCACTGAGCACCCAGCACCCTGAGTACTGAGCACCGAGCACCCTGAGTACTGAGCACCAAGCACCCTGATCACTGAGCACGGAGCACCCCGCGGACTGAGCACCCAGCACCCTGAGCACTGAGCACCCAGCACCTTGAGTACTGAGCACCGAGCACCCCGAGCACTGAACACCCAGCACCCTGAGTATTGAGCACCCAGCACCCTGAGCACTGAGCACCCAGCACCCTGAGCACTAAGCACGCAGCACCCCGAGCACTGAGGACCCAGCACCCTGAGTACTGAGCACCCAGCACCCTGAGTACTGAGCACCCAGCACCCTGAGTACTGAGCACCCAGCACCCTGAGCACTGAGCACCCAGCACCCAGAGTACTGAGCACCCAGCACCCTGAGTACTGAGCACCCAGCACCGTGAGAACTGAGCACTCAGCACCCTGAGTACTGAGCACCGAGCACCCCGAGCACTGAGCACCCAGCACCCTGAGCACTGAGCACCCTGAGGACTGAGCACCCAGCACCCTGAGCACTGAGCACCGATCACCCTGAGCACTGAGCACCCAGCACCCCGAGCACTGAGCACCCAGCACCCTGAGCACTGAGCACCCTGAGGACTGAGCACCCAGCACCCCGAGCACTGAGCACCCAGCTCCCTGAGTACTGAGCACCCAGCACCCCGAGCACTGAACACGGAGCACCCTGAGCACTGAGCACTGAGCACCCAGCACCCTGAGCACTGAGCACCCAGCACCCTGAGCACGGAGCACCCCGAGGACTGAGCACCCAGCACCCTGAGCACTGAGCACCCAGCACCTTGAGTATTGAGCACCGAGCACATCGAGCACTGAGCACCCTGAGTACTGAGCACCCAGCACCCCTATCACTGAGCACCCTGCACCCTGAGCACTGAGCACCCAGCACCCTGAGCACTGAGCACCCAGCACCCTGAGTACTGAGCACCCAGCACGCTGAGTACTGAGCACCCAGCACCTCGAGCACTGAGCAACCAGCACCCTGAGCACGGAGCACCCCGAGGACTGAGCACCCAGCACCTTGAGTACTGAGCACCGAGCACCTCGAGCACTAAGCACCCAGCACCCTGAGTACTGAGCACCCAGCACCCTGAGCACTGAGCACCCAGCACCCTGAGCACTGAGGACCCAGCACCCTGAGCACTGAGCACCCAGCACCCTGAGTACTGAGCACCCAACACCCAGAGTACTGAGCACCCAGCACCCTGAACACTGAGCACCCAGCAACCTGAGTACTGAGCACCCAGCACCCTGAGTACTGAACACCCAGCACCCTGAGCACTGAGCACTGAGCACCCTGAGCACTGAGTACTGAGCACTGAGCACCCTGAGCACTGAGCACCCAGCACCCCGAATACTGAGCACCCAGCACCCCGAGCACTGAGCACCCAGCGCCCCGAGCACTGAGCACCCAGCACCCCGAGCACTGAGCACTGAGCACACTGAGCACTGAGCACCCAGCACCCCGAGTACTGAGCACTGAGCACCCTGAGTACTGAGCCCCAAGCACCCCGAGTACTGAGCACTGAGCACCCTGAATACTGAGCACCCAGCAACCTGAGCACTGAGCACCCAGCACCCTGAGTACTGAGCACTGAGAACCCAGCACCCCGAGCACTGAGCACCCAGCACCCTGAGTACTGAGCACCGAGCACCCTGAGTACTGAGCACCAAGCACCCTGATCACTGAGCACGGAGCACCCCGCGGACTGAGTACCCAGCACCCTGAGCAATGAGCACCCAGCACCTTGAGTACTGAGCACCCAGCACCCTGAGTACTCAGCAACCAGCACCCTGAGCACTGAGCACCCAGCACCCTGAGCACTGAGCACTGAGCACCCAGCACCCCGAGCACTGAGCACCCAGCACCGCGAGCACTGAGCACCCAGCACCCTGAGCACTGAGCACCCAGCACCCTGAGCACTGAGCACCCAGCACCCTGAGTACTGAGCACCCAGCACCCTGAGTACTGAGCACCCAGCACCGTGAGAACTGAGCACTCAGCACCCTGAGTACTGAGCACCGAGCACCCCGAGCACTGAGCACCCAGCACCCTGAGCACTGAGCACCCTGAGGACTGAGCACCCAGCACCCTGAGCACTGAGCACCGATCACCCTGAGCACTGAGCACCCAGCACCCCGAGCACTGAGCACACAGCACCCTGAGTACTGAGCACCCAGCAACCCGAGCACTGAGCACCCGGCACCCTGAGTACTGAGAACCCTGAGTACTGAGCACTGAGCACCCAACACCCTGAGGACTGAGTACCCAGCACCCTGAGCACTGAGCACCCAGCACCCTGAGTACTGAGCACTGATCACCCTGAGCACTGAGCACCCAGCACCCCGAGCACTGAGCACCCAGCACCCTGAGTACTGAGCAGCCAGCACCCTGAGCACTGAGCACCCAGCACCCTGAGTACTGAGCACCCAGCACCCTGAGTAATGAGCACAGAGCACCCTGGGCACTGAGCACCCAGCACCCTGAGTACTGAGCACCGAGCACCCTGAGTACTGAGCACCCAGCACCCTGAGTACTGAGCACCCAGCACCCTGAGTACTGAGCACCCAGCACCCCGAGTACTGAGCACTGAGCACCCTGAGTACTGAGCACCAAGCACCCCGAGTACTGAGCACTGAGCACCCTGAATACTGAGCACCCAGCACCCTGAGTACTGAGCACTGAGAACCCAGCACCCCGAGCACTGAGCACCCAGCACCCTGAGTACTGAGCACCGAGCACCCTGAGTACTGAGCACCAAGCACCCTGATCACTGAGCACGGAGCACCCCGCAGACTGAGCACCCAGCACCCTGAGCACTGAGCACCCAGCACCTTGAGTACTGAGCACCGAGCACCCCGAGCACTGAACACCCAGCACCCTGAGTATTGAGCACCCAGCACCCTGAGCACTGAGCACCCAGCACCCTGAGCACTAAGCACGCAGCACCCCGAGCACTGAGGACCCAGCACCCTGAGCACTGAGCACCCTGAGGACTGAGCACCCAGCACCCTGAGCACTGAGCACCGATCACCCTGAGCACTGAGCACCCAGCACCCTGAGCACTGAGCACCGAGCACCCCGAGCACTGTGCACCCAGCACCCTGAGCACTGAGCACCCTGAGGACTGAGCACCCAGCACCCTGAGCACTGAGCACCGATCACCCTGAGCACTGAGCACCCAGCACCCCAAGCACTGAGCACCCAGCACCCTGAGCACTGAGCACCCTGAGGACTGAGCACCCAGCACCCTGAGCACTGAGCACCGATCACCCTGAGCACTGATCACCCAGCACCCCGAGCACTGAGCACCCAGCACCCTGAGTACTGAGCACCCAGCACCCCGAGCACTGAACACCCAGCACCCTGAGCACTGAGCACTGAGCACCCAGCACCCTGAGCACTGAGCACCCAGCACCCTGAGCACGGAGCACCCCGAGGACTGAGCACCCAGCACCCTGAGCACTGAGCACCCAGCACCTTGAGTATTGAGCACTGAGCACATCGAGCACTGAGCACCCTGAGTACTGAGCACCCAGCACCCCTATCACTGAGCACCCTGCACCCTGAGCACTGAGCACCCAGCACCCTGAGCACTGAGCACCCAGCACCCTGAGTACTGAGCACCCAGCACGCTGAGTACTGAGCACCCAGCACCTCGAGCACTGAGCAACCAGCACCCTGAGCACGGAGCACCCCGAGGACTGAGCACCCAGCACCTTGAGTACTGAGCACCGAGCACCTCGAGCACTAAGCACCCAGCACCCTGAGTACTGAGCACCCAGCACCCTGAGCACTGAGCACCCAGCACCCTGAGCACTGAGCAGGCAGCACCCTGAGCACTGAGCACCCAGCACCCTGAGTACTGAGCACCCAACACCCAGAGTACTGAGCACCCAGCACCCTGAACACTGAGCACCCAGCAACCTGAGTACTGAGCACCCAGCACCCTGAGTACTGAACACCCAGCACCCTGAGCACTGAGCACTGAGCACCCTGAGCACTGAGTACTGAGCACTGAGCACCCTGAGCACTGAGCACCCAGCACCCCGAGTACTGAGCACCCAGCACCCCGAGCACTGAGCACCCAGCGCCCCGAGCATTGAGCACCCTGAGCACTGAGCACCCAGCACCCCGAGTACTGAGCACTGAGCACCCTGAGTACTGAGCACCAAGCACCCCGAGTACTGAGCACTGAGCACCCTGAATACTGAGCACCCAGCAACCTGAGCACTGAGCACCCAGCACCCTGAGTACTGAGTACTGAGAACCCAGCACCCCGAGCACTGAGCACCCAGCACCCTGAGTACTGAGCACCGAGCACCCTGAGTACTGAGCACCAAGCACCCTGATCACTGAGCACGGAGCACCCCGCGGACTGAGCACCCAGCACCCTGAGCAATGAGCACCTAGCACCTTGAGTACTGAGCACCCAGCACCCTGAGTACTCAGCAACTAGCACCCTGAGCACTGAGCACCCAGCACCCTGAGCACTGAGCACTGAGCACCCAGCACCCCGAGCACTGAGCACCCAGCACCGCGAGCACTGAGCACCCAGCACCCTGAGCACTGAGCACCCAGCACCCTGAGCACTGAGCACCCAGCACCCTGAGTACTGAGCACCCAGCACCCTGAGTACTGAGCACCCAGCACCGTGAGAACTGAGCACTCAGCACCCTGAGTACTGAGCACCGAGCACCCCGAGCACTGAGCACCCAGCACCCTGAGCACTGAGCACCCTGAGGACTGAGCACCCAGCACCCTGAGCACTGAGCACCGATCACCCTGAGCACTGAGCACCCAGCACCCCGAGCACTGAGCACCCAGCACCCTGAGCACTGAGCACCCAGCACCCTGATTACGGAGCACCCCGACCACTGAGCACCCAGCACCCTGAGTACTGAGCCCCCAGCACCCTGAGTACTGAGCACCCAGCACCCCGAGCACTGAGCACCCAGCACCCCGAGAATGAGCACCCAGCACCCTGAGTACTGAGAACCGAGCACCCTGAGTACTGAGCACCCAGCACACTGAGTACTGAGCCCCCAGCACCCTGAGTACTGAGCACCCAGCACCCCGATCACTGAGCACCCAGCACCCCGAGAATGAGCACACAGCACCCTGAGTACTGAGCACCCAGCACCCTGAGTACTGATCACTAAGCACCCAGAGCACTGAGCAACCAGCACCCCGAGCACGGAGCACCCAGGACCCTGAGCACTGAGTACTGAGCACCCAGCACCCTGAGTACTGAGCACCGAGCTCCCTGAGCACTGAGCACCCACCACCCTGAGTACTGAGCTCCCAGCAACCTGAGCACTGAGCACAAAGCACGCTGAGTACTGAGCACCCTGAGTACTGAGCAACGAGGACCCTGAGCACTGAGCACCCAGCACCCCGAGCACTGAGCACCCAGCACCCCGAGAATGGGCACCCAGCACCCTGAGTACTGAGAACCGAGGACCCTGAGTACTGAGCACCCAGCACCCTGAGCACTGAGCACCCAGCACCCTGAGCACTGAGCACCCAGCACCCAGAGCACTGAGCACCCAGCACCCTGAGCACTGAGCACCCAGCACCCTGAGCACTGAGCACCCAGGACCCTGAGTAGTGAGCATCCAACGTACTGAGCACCGAGCACCCCGAGCACTGAGCACCCACCACCCTGAGGACTGAGCACCGATCACCCCGAGCACTGAGCACCCAGCACCCTGAGTACTGAGCTCCGAGCACCCCGAGCACTGAGCACCCAGGGCCCCGAGCACTGAGCACCCAGCACCCTGAGCACTAAGCACCCAGCGTACTGAGCACCCAGCACCCCAAGCACGGAGCACCCAGGACCCCGAGCACTGAGTACTGAGCACCCAGCACCCTGAGTACTGAGCACCGAGCACCCTGAGCACTGAGCACCCAGCACCCCGAGCACGGAGCACCCAGGACCCCGAGCACTGAGTACTGAGCACCCAGCACCCTGAGTACTGAGCAGCAAGCACCCCGAGCACTGAGCACCCAGCACCCTGAGTAATGAGCACCCAGCACCCCGAGTACTGAGCACCCAGCACCGGGAGTACTGAGCACCCACCACCCTGAGTACTGAGCACCCAGCACCCTGAGCACTGAGCACAAAGCATGCTGAGTACTGAGCACCCTGAGCACTGAGCACCGAGCACCCCGAGCACTGAGCACCCAGCACCCTGAGGACTCAGCACCCATCACCCCGATCACTGAGCACCCAGCAACCTGAGCACTGAGCACCCAGCACCCTGAGCACTGAGCACCCAGCACCCAGAGCACTGAGCACCCAGCACCCTGCGCACTGAGCACGCAGCACCCTGAGTACTGAGCAGCGAGCACCCTGAGTACTGAGCACCCAGCACCCTGAGTACTGAGCACCCAGCACCCTGAGTACTGAGCACCGAGCACCCCGAGTACTGAGCACCCAGCACCCTGAGAACTCAGCACCCAGCACCCCGAGCACTGAGCACCCAGCACCCTGAGTACTGAGCTCCCAGTACCCCGAGCACTGAGCACCCAGCACCCTGAGTACTGAGCACCCTGAGTACTGAGCACCGATCACCCTGGGCACTGAGCACCCAGCACCCTGAGTACTGAGCAACGAGCACCCTGAGTACTGAGCACCCAGCACCCTGAGTACTGAGCACCCAGCACCCTGAGCACTGAGCACCCAGCACCCTGAGCACTGAGCACCCAGCACCCTGAGTACTGAGCATCCCGCACCCTGAGTACTGAACACCCAGCACCCTGAGCACTGAGCACTGAGCACCCAGCACCCTGAGCACTGAGCACCCAGCACCCTGAGCACGGAGCACCCCGAGGACTGAGCACCCAGCACCCTGAGCACTGAGCACCCAGCACCTTGAGTACTGAGCACCGAGCACATCGAGCACTGAGCACCCTGAGTACTGAGCACCCAGCACCCCTATCACTGAGCACCCTGCACCCTGAGCACTGAGCACCCAGCACCCTGAGCACTGAGCACCCAGCACCCTGAGTACTGAGCACCCAGCACGCTGAGTACTGAGCACCCAGCACCCTGAGTACTGAACACCCAGCACCCTGAGCACTGAGCACTGAGCACCCTGAGCACTGAGTACTGAGCACTGAGCACCCTGAGCACTGAGCACCCAGCACCCCGAGCACTGAGCACCCAGCGCCCTGAGTACTGAGCACCGAGCACCTCGAGCACTAAGCACCCAGCACCCTGAGTACTGAGCACCCAGCACCCTGAGCACTGAGCACCCAGCACCCTGAGCACTGAGCACCCAGCCCCCCGAGCACTGAGCACCCAGCACCCTGAGTACTGAGCACCCAACACCCAGAGTACTGAGCACCCAGCACCCTGAACACTGAGCACCCAGCAACCTGAGTACTGAGCACCCAGCACCCTGAGTACTGAACACCCAGCACCCTGAGCACTGAGCACTGAGCACCCTGAGCACTGAGTACTGAGCACTGAGCACCCTGAGCAGTGAGCACCCAGCACCCCGAGCACTGAGCACCCAGCGCCCCGAGCACTGAGCACCCAGCAACCAGAGCACTGAGCACTGAGCACCCTGAGCACTGAGCACCCAGCACCCCGAGTACTGAGCACTGAGCACCCTGAGTACTGAGCACCAAGCACCCCGAGTACTGTGCACTGAGCACCCTGAATACTGAGCACCCAGCAACCTGAGCACTGAGCACCCAGCACCCTGAGTACTGAGCACTGAGAACCCAGCACCCCGAGCACTGAGCACCCAGCACCCTGAGTACTGAGCACCGAGCACCCTGAGTACTGAGCACCAAGCACCCTGATCACTGAGCACGGAGCACCCCGCGGACTGAGCACCCAGCACCCTGAGCACTGAGCATCCAGCACCTTGAGTACTGAGCACCGAGCACCCCGAGCACTGAACACCCAGCACCCTGAGTATTGAGCACCCAGCACCCTGAGCCCTGAGCACCCAGCACCCCGAGCACTGAGCACCCAGCACCCTGAGTACTGAGCCCCCAGCACCCTGAGTACTGAGCACCCAGCACCCCGAGCACTGAGCACCCAGCACCCCGAGAATGAGCACCCAGCACCCTGAGTACTGAGAACCGAGCACCCTGAGTACTGAGCACCCAGCACACTGAGTACTGAGCCCCCAGCACCCTGAGTACTGAGCACCCAGCACCCCGATCACTGAGCACCCAGCACCCCGAGAATGAGCACACAGCACCCTGAGTACTGAGCACCCAGCACCCTGAGTACTGAGCACTAAGCACCCAGAGCACTGAGCAACCAGCACCCCGAGCACGGAGCACCCAGGACCCCGAGCACTGAGTACTGAGCGCCCAGCACCCTGAGTACTGAGCACCGAGCTCCCCGAGCACTGAGCACCCACCACCCTGAGTACTGAGCTCCCAGCAACCTGAGCACTGAGCACAAAGCACGCTGAGTACTGAGCACCCTGAGTACTGAGCAACGAGGACCCTGAGCACTGAGCACACAGCACCCCGAGCACTGAGCACCCAGCACCCCGAGAATGGGCACCCAGCACCCTGAGTACTGAGAACCGAGGACCCTGAGTACTGAGCACCCAGCACCCTGAGTACTGAGCACCCAGCACCCCGAGTACTGAGCACCCAGCACCGTGAGTACTGAGCACCCACCACCCTGAGTACTGAGCACCCAGCACCCTGAGCACTGAGCACAAAGCATGCTGAGTACTGAGCACCCTGAGCACTGAGCACCCAGCACCCTGAGGACTCAGCACCCATCACCCCGATCACTGAGCACCCAGCACCCTGAGCACTGAGCACCCAGCACCCTGAGCACTGAGCACCCAGCACCCAGAGCACTGAGCACCCAGCACCCTGCGCACTGAGCACCCAGCACCCTGAGTACTGAGCAGCGAGCACCCTGAGTACTGAGCACCCAGCACCCGGAGTACTGAGCACCCAGCACCCTGAGTACTGAGCACCGAGCACCCCGAGTACTGAGAACCCAGCACCCTGAGAACTCAGCACCCAGCACCCCGAGAACTGAGCACCCAGCACCCTGAGTACTGAGCTCCCAGTACCCCGAGCACTGAGCACCCAGCACCCTGAGAACTGAGCACCCTGAGTACTGAGCACCGATCACCCTGGGCACTGAGCACCCAGCACCCTGAGTACTGAGCAACGAGCACCCTGAGTACTGAGCACCCAGCACCCTGAGTACTGAGCACCCAGCACCCTGAGCACTGAGCACCCAGCACCCTGAGCACTGAGCACCCAGCACCCTGAGTACTGAGCACCCCGCACCCTGAGTACTGAACACCCAGCACCCTGAGCACTGAGCACTGAGCACCCAGCACCCTGAGCACTGAGCACCCAGCACCCTGAGCACGGAGCACCCCGAGGACTGAGCACCCAGCACCCTGAGCACTGAGCACCCAGCACCTTGAGTACTGAGCAGCGAGCACATCGAGCACTGAGCACCCTGAGTACTGAGCACCCAGCACCCCTATCACTGAGCACCCTGCACCCTGAGCACTGAGCACCCAGCACCCTGAGTACTGAGCACTGAGAACCCACCACCCCGAGCACTGAGCACCCAGCACCCTGAGTACTGAGCACCGAGCACCCTGAGTACCGAGCACCAAGCACCCTGATCACTGAGCACGGAGCACCCCGCGGACTGAGCACCCAGCACCCTGAGCACTGAGCATACAGCACCTTGAGTACTGAGCACCGAGCACCCCGAGCACTGAACACCCAGCACCCTGAGTATTGAGCACCCAGCACCCTGAGCACTGAGCACCCAGCACCCCGAGCACTGAGCACCCAGCACCCTGAGTACTGAGCCCCCAGCACCCTGAGTACTGAGCACCCAGCACCCCGAGCACTGAGCACCCAGCACCCCGAGAATGAGCACCCAGCACCCTGAGTACTGAGAACCGAGCACCCTGAGTACTGAGCACCCAGCACACTGAGTACTGAGCCCCCAGCACCCTGAGTACTGAGCACCCAGCACCCCGATCACTGAGCACCCAGCACCCCGAGAATGAGCACACAGCACCCTGAGTACTGAGCACCCAGCACCCTGAGTACTGAGCACTAAGCACCCAGAGCACTGAGCAACCAGCACCCCGAGCACGGAGCACCCAGGACCCCGAGCACTGAGTACTGAGCACCCAGCACCCTGAGTACTGAGCACCGAACTCCCCGAGCACTGAGCACCCACCACCCTGAGTACTGAGCTCCCAGCAACCTGAGCACTGAGCACAAAGCACGCTGAGTACTGAGCACCCTGAGTACTGAGCAACGAGGACCCTGAGCACTGAGCACACAGCACCCCGAGCACTGAGCACCCAGCACCCCGAGAATGGGCACCCTGCACCCTGAGTACTGAGAACCGAGGACCCTGAGTACTGAGCACCCAGCACCCTGAGTACTGAGCACCCAGCACCCCGAGTACTGAGCACCCAGCACCGTGAGTACTGAGCACCCACCACCCTGAGTACTGAGCACCCAGCACCCTGAGCACTGAGCACAAAGCATGCTGAGTACTGAGCACCCTGAGCACTGAGCAGCGAGCACCCCGAGCACTGAGCACCCAGCACCCTGAGGACTCAGCACCCATCACCCCGATCACTGAGCACCCAGCACCCTGAGCACTGAGCACCCAGCACCCTGAGCACTGAGCACCCAGCACCCAGAGCACTGAGCACCCAGCACCCTGCGCACTGAGCACCCAGCACCCTGAGTACTGAGCAGCGAGCACCCTGAGTACTGAGCACCCAGCACCCGGAGTACTGAGCACCCAGCACCCTGAGTACTGAGCACCGAGCACCCCGAGTACTGAGCACCCAGCACCCTGAGAACTCAGCACCCAGCACCCCGAGCACTGAGCACCCAGCACCCTGAGTACTGAGCTCCCAGTACCCTGAGCACTGAGCACCCAGCACCCTGAGTACTGAGCACCCTGAGTACTGAGCACCGATCACCCTGGGCACTGAGCACCCAGCACCCTGAGTACTGAGCAACGAGCACCCTGAGTACTGAGCACCCAGCACCCTGAGTACTGAGCACCCAGCACCCTGAGCACTGAGCACCCAGCACCCTGAGCACTGAGCACCCAGCACCCTGAGTACTGAGCACCCCGCACCCTGAGTACTGAACACCCAGCACCCTGAGCACTGAGCACTGAGCACCCAGCACCCTGAGCACTGAGCACCCAGCACCCTGAGCACGGAGCACCCCGAGGACTGAGCACCCAGCACCCTGAGCGCTGAGCACCCAGCACCTTGAGTACTGAGCACCGAGCACATCGAGCACTGAGGACCCTGAGTACTGAGCACCCAGCACCCCTATCACTGAGCACCCTGCACCCTGAGCACTGAGCACCCAGTACCCTGAGCACTGAGCACCCAGCACCCTGAGTACTGAGCCCCCAGCACCCCTATCACTGAGCACCCTGCACCCTGAGCACTGAGCACCCAGTACCCTGAGCACTGAGCACCCAGCACCCCGAGCACTGAGCACCCAGCACCCTGAACACTGAGCACCCAGCAACCTGAGTACTGAGCACCCAGCACCCTGAGTACTGAACACCCAGCACCCTGAGCACTGAGCACTGAGCACCCTGAGCACTGAGTACTGAGCACTGAGCACCCTGAGCACTGAGCACCCAGCACCCCGAGTACTGAGCACCCAGTACCCCGAGCACTGAGCACCCAGCGCCCCGAGCACTGAGCACCCAGCAACCCGAGCACTGAGCACTGAGCACCCTGAGCACTGAGCACCCAGCACCCCGAGTACTGAGCACTGAGCACCCTGAGTACTGAGCACCAAGCACCCCGAGTACTGAGCACTGAGCACCCTGAATACTGAGCACCCAGCAACCTGAGCACTGAGCACCCAGCACCCTGAGTACTGAGCACTGAGAACCCAGCACCCCGAGCACTGAGCACCCACCACCCTGAGTACTGAGCACCGAGCACCCTGAGTACTGAGCACCAAGCACCCTGATCACTGAGCATGGATCACCCCGCGGACTGAGCACCCAGCACCCTGAGCACTGAGCATCCAGCACCTTGAGTACTGAGCACCGAGCACCCCGAGCACTGAACACCCAGCACCCTGAGTATTGAGCACCCAGCACCCTGAGCACTGAGCACCCAGCACCCTGAGCACTGAGCACGCAGCACCCCGAGCACTGAGCACCCAGCACCCTGAGTACTGAGCAAAGAGCACCCCGAGAACTGAGCACCCAGCACCCTGAGCACTGAGCACCCTGAGGACTGAGCACCCAGCACCCTGAGCACTGAGCACCGATCATCCTGAGCACTGAGCACCCAGCACCCCGAGCACTGAGCACCCAGCACCCTGAGCACTGAGCACCCAGCACCCTGATTACGGAGCACCCCGACCACTGAGCACCCAGCACCCTGAGTACTGAGCCCCCAGCACCCTGAGTACTGAGCACCCAGCACCCCGAGCACTGAGCACCCAGCACACCGAGAATGAGCACCCAGCACCCTGAGTACTGAGAACCGAGCACCCTGAGTACTGAGCACCCAGCACACTGAGTACTGAGCCCCCAGCACCCTGAGTACTGAGCACCCAGCACCCCGATCACTGAGCACCCAGCACCCCGAGAATGAGCACACACAGCACCCTGAGTACTGAGCACCCAGCACCCTGAGTACTGAGCACAAAGCACCCAGAGCACTGAGCAACCAGCACCCCGAGCACGGAGCACCCAGGACCCCGAGCACTGAGTACTGAGCACCCAGCACCCTGAGTACTGAGCACCGAGCTCCCCGAGCACTGAGCACCCACCACCCTGAGTACTGAGCACCCAGCAACCTGAGCACTGAGCACAATGCACGCTGAGTACTGAGCACCCTGAGTACTGAGCAGCGAGCACCCTGAGTACTGAGCACCCAGCACCCGGAGTACTGAGCACCCAGCACCCTGAGTACTGAGCACCCAGCACCCTGAGTACTGAGCACCGAGCACCCCGAGTACTGAGCACCCAGCACCCTGAGAACTCAGCACCCAGCACCCCGAGCACTGAGCACCCAGCACCCTGAGTACTGAGCTCCCAGTACCCCGAGCACTGAGCACCCAGCACCCTGAGTAATGAGCACCCTGAGTACTGAGCACCCAGCACCCTGAGTACTGAGCACCCAGCACCCTGAGCACTGAGCACCCAGCACCCTGAGCACTGAGCACCCAGCACCCTGAGTACTGAGCACCCCGCACCCTGAGTACTGAACACCCAGCACAATGAGCACTGAGCACTGAGCACCCAGCACCCTGAGCACTGAGCACCCAGCACCCTGAGCACGGAGCACCCCGAGGACTGAGCACCCAGCACCCTGAGCACTGAGCACCCAGCACCTTGAGTACTGAGCACCGAGCACCTCGAGCACTAAGCACCCAGCACCCTGAGTACTGAGCACCCAGCACCCTGAGCACTGAGCACCCAGCACCCTGTGCACTGAGCACCCAGCACCCCGAGCACTGAGCACCCAGCACCCTGAGTACTGAGCACCCAACACCCAGAGTACTGAGCACCCAGCACCCTGAACACTGAGCACCCAGCAACCTGAGTACTGAGCACCCAGCACCCTGAGTACTGAACACCCAGCACCCTGAGCACTGAGCACTGAGCACCCTGAGCACTGAGTACTGAGCACTGAGCACCCTGAGCACTGAGCACCCAGCACCCCGAGTACTGAGCACCCAGCACCCCGAGCACTGAGCACCCAGCGCCCCGAGCACTGAGCACCCAGCAACCCGAGCACTGAGCACTGAGCACCCTGAGCACTGAGCACCCAGCACCCCGAGTACTGAGCACTGAGCACCCTGAGTACTGAGCACCAAGCACCCCGAGTACTGAGCACTGAGCACCCTGAATACTGAGCACCCAGCAACCTGAGCACTGAGCACCCAGCACCCTGAGTACTGAGCACTGAGAACCCAGCACCCCGAGCACTGAGCACCCACCACCCTGAGTACTGAGCACCGAGCACCCTGAGTACTGAGCATGGAGCACCCCGCGGACTGAGCACCCAGCACCCTGAGCACTGAGCATCCAGCACCTTGAGTACTGAGCACCGAGCACCCCGAGCACTGAACACCCAGCACCCTGAGTATTGAGCACCCAGCACCCTGAGCACTGAGCACCCAGCACCCTGAGCACTGAGCACGCAGCACCCCGAGCACTGAGCACCCAGCACCCTGAGTACTGAGCACCCAGCACCCTGAGTACTGAGCACCAAGCACCCTGAGTACTGAGCACCCAGCACCCTGAGCACTGAGCACCCAGCACCCTGAGTACTGAGCACCCAGCACCCTGAGTACTGAGCAACCAGCACCCTGAGCACTGAGCACCCAGCACCCTGAGCACTGAGCACTGAGCACCCAGCACCCCGAGCACTGAGCACCCAGCACCCCGAGCACTGAGCACCCAGCACCCTGAGCACTGAGCACCCAGCACCCTGAGCACTGAGCACCCAGCACCCTGAGTACTGAGCACCCAGCACCCTGAGTACTGAGCACCCCGCACCGTGAGAACTGAGCACTCAGCACCCTGAGTACTGAGCAAAGAGCACCCCGAGAACTGAGCACCCAGCACCCTGAGCACTGAGCACCCTGAGGACTGAGCACCCAGCACCCTGAGCACTGAGCACCGATCACCCTGAGCACTGAGCACCCAGCACCCCGAGCACTGAGCACCCAGCACCCTGAGCACTGAGCACCCAGCACCCTGATTACGGAGCACCCCGACCACTGAGCACCCAGCACCCTGAGTACTGAGCCCCCAGCACCCTGAGTACTGAGCACCCAGCACCCCGAGCACTGAGCACCCAGCACCCCGAGAATGAGCACCCAGCACCCTGAGTACTGAGAACCGAGCACCCTGAGTACTGAGCACCCAGCACACTGAGTACTGAGCCCCCAGCACCCTGAGTACTGAGCACCCAGCACCCCGATCACTGAGCACCCAGCACCCCGAGAATGAGCACACAGCACCCTGAGTACTGAGCACCCAGCACCCTGAGTACTGAGCACAAAGCACCCAGAGCACTGAGCAACCAGTAGTCCGAGCACGGAGCACCCAGGACCCCGAGCACTGAGTACTGAGCACCCAGCACCCTGAGTACTGAGCACCGAGCTCCCCAAGCAATGAGCACCCACCACCCTGAGTACTGAGCACCCAGCAACCTGAGCACTGAGCACAATGCACGCTGAGTACTGAGCACCCTGAGTACTGAGCAACGAGGACCCTGAGCACTGAGCACCCAGCACCCCGAGCACTGAGCACCCAGCACCCTGAGAATGGGCACCCAGCACCCTGAGTACTGAGAACCGAGGACCCTGAGTACTGACCACACAGGACCCTGAGTACTGAGCACCCAGCACCAAGAGTACTGAGCAGCAAGCACCCCGAGCACTCAGCACCCAGCACCCTGAGTAATGAGCACCCAGCACCCCGAGTACTGAGCACCCAGCACCGTGAGTACTGAGCACCCACCACCCTGAGTACTGAGCACCCAGCACCCTGAGCACTGAGCACAAAGCATGCTGAGTACTGAGCACCCTGAGCACTGAGCACCCCGATCACTGAGCACCCAGCACCCTGAGGACTCAGCACCCATCACCCTGATCACTGAGCACCCAGCACCCTGAGCACTGAGCACCCAGCACCCTGAGCACTGAGCACCCAGCACCCAGAGCACTGAGCACCCAGCACCCTGCGCACTGAGCACCAAGCACCCTGATTACTGAGCAGCGAGCACCCTGAGTACTGAGCACCCAGCACCCTGAGTACTGAGCACCCAGCACCCTGAGTACTGAGCACCGAGCACCCCGAGTACTGAGCACCCAGCACCCTGAGTACTGAGCTCCCAGTACCGCAAGCACTGAGCACCCAGCACCCTGAGAACTGAGCACCCTGAGTACTGAGCACCGATCACCCTGAGCACTGAGCACCCAGCACCCTGAGTATTGAGCACCCAGCACCCTGAGCACTGAGCACCCAGCACCCTGAGCACTGAGCACGCAGAACCCCGAGCACTGAGCACCCAGCACCCTGAGTACTGAGCACCCAGCACCCTGATAACTGTGCACCCAGCACCCTGAGTACTGAGCACCCAGCACCCTGAGCACTGAGCACCCAGCACCCTGAGTACTGAGCACCCAGCACCCTGAGTACTGAGCAACCAGCACCCTGAGCACTGAGCACCCAGCACCCTGAGCACTGAGCACTGAGCACCCAGCACCCCGAGCACTGAGCACCCAGCACCCCGAGCACTGAGCACCAAGCACCCTGAGCACTGAGCACCCAGCACCCTGAGCACTGAGCACCCAGCACCCTGAGTACTGAGCACCCAGCACCCTGAGTACTGAGCACCCAGCACCGTGAGAACTGAGCACTCAGCACCCTGAGTACTGAGCACCGAGCACCCCGAGCACTGAGCACCCAGCACCCTGAGCACTGAGCACCCTGAGGACTGAGCACCCAGCACACTGAGCACTGAGCACCGATCACCCTGAGCACTGAGCACCCAGCACCCCGAGCACTGAGCACCCAGCACCCTGAGTACTGAGCACCCAGCACCCCGAGCACTGAGCACCCGGCACCCTGAGTACTGAGCACCCTGAGTACTGAGCACTGAGCACCCAGCACCCTGAGGACTGAGTACCCAGCACCCTGAGCACTGAGCACCCAGCACCCTGAGTACTGAGCACTGATCACCCTGAGCACTGAGCACCCAGCACCCCGAGCACTGAGCACCCAGTACCCTGAGTACTGAGCAGCCAGCACCCTGAGCACTGGGCACCCAGCACCCTGAGTACTGAGCACCCAGCACCCTGAGTACTGAGCACCCAGCACCCTGGGCACTGAGCACCCAGCACCCTGAGTACTGAGCACCGAGCACCCTGAGTACTGAGCACCGAGTACCCTGAGTACTGAGCACCCAGCACCCTGAGCACTGAGCACCCAGCACCCTGGGCACTTAGCACCCAGCACCCTGAGTACTGAGCCCCCAGCAACCTGAGTACTGAACACCCAGCACCCTGAGCACTGAGCACTGAGCACCCAGCACCCTGAGCACTGAGCACCCAGCACCCTGAGCACGGAGCACCCCGAGGACTGAGCACCCAGCACCCTGAGCACTGAGCACCCAGCACCTTGAGTAAGGAGCACCGAGCACCTCGAGCACTGAGCACCCTGAGTACTGAGCACCCAGCACCCCTATCACTGAGCACCCTGCACCCTGAGCAATGAGCACCCAGCACCCTGAGCACTGAGCACCCAGCATCCTGAGTACTGAGCACCCAGCACGCTGAGTACTGAGCACCCAGCACCTCGAGCACTGAGCAACCAGCACCCTGAGCACGGAGCACCCCGAGGACTGAGCACCCAGCACCTTGAGTACTGAGCACCGAGCACCTCGAGCATTCAGCACCCAGCACCCTGAATATTGAGCACCCAGCACACTGAGCACTGAGCACCCAGCACCCTGAGCACTGAGCACCCAGCACCCCGAGCACTGAGCACCCAGCACCCTGAGTACTGAGCACCCAACTCCCAGAGTACTGAGCACCAAGCACCCTGAGCACTGAGCACCCAGCAACCTGAGTACTGATCACCCAGCACCCTGAGTACTGAGCACCCAGCACCCTGAGCACTGAGCATCCAGCACCTTGAGTACTGAGCACCGAGCACCCCGAGCACTGAACACCCAGCACCCTGAGTATTGAGCACCCAGCACCCTGAGCACTGAGCACCCAGCACCCTGAGCACTGAGCACGCAGCACCCCGAGCACTGAGCACCCAGCACCCTGAGTACTGAGCAAAGAGCACCCCGAGAACTGAGCACCCAGCACCCTGAGCACTGAGCACCCTGAGGACTGATCACCCAGCACCCTGAGCACTGAGCACCGATCATCCTGAGCACTGAGCACCCAGGACCCCGAGCACTGAGCACCCAGCACCCTGAGCACTGAGCACCCAGCACCCTGATTACGGAGCACCCCGACCACTGAGCACCCAGCACCCTGAGTACTGAGCCCCCAGCACCCTGAGTACTGAGCACCCAGCACCCCGAGCACTGAGCTCCCAGCACACCGAGAATGAGCACCCAGCACCCTGAGTACTGAGAACCGAGCACCCTGAGTACTGAGCACCCAGCACACTGAGTACTGAGCCCCCAGCACCCTGAGTACTGAGCACCCAGCACCCCGATCACTGAGCACCCAGCACCCCGAGAATGAGCACACAGCACCCTGAGTACTGAGCACCCAGCACACTGAGTACTGAGCACAAAGCACCCAGAGCACTGAGCAACCAGCACCCCGAGCACGGAGCACCCAGGACCCCGAGCACTGAGTACTGAGCACCCAGCACCCTGAGTACTGAGCACCGAGCTCCCCGAGCACTGAGCACCCACCACCCTGAGTACTGAGCACCCAGCAACCTGAGCACTGAGCACAATGCACGCTGAGTACTGAGCACCCTGAGTACTGAGCAGCGAGCACCCTGAGTACTGAGCACCCAGCACCCGGAGTACTGAGCACCCAGCACCCTGAGTACTGAGCACCCAGCACCCTGAGTACTGAGCACCGAGCACCCCGAGTACTGAGCACCCAGCACCCTGAGAACTCAGCACCCAGCACCCCGAGCACTGAGCACCCAGCACCCTGAGTACTGAGCTCCCAGTACCCCGAGCACTGAGCACCCAGCACCCTGAGTAATGAGCACCCTGAGTACTGAGCACCCAGCACCCTGAGTACTGAGCACCCAGCACCCTGAGCACTGAGCACCCAGCACCCTGAGCACTGAGCACCCAGCACCCTGAGTACTGAGCACCCCGCACCCTGAGTACTGAACACCCAGCACCCTGAGCACTGAGCACTGAGCACCCAGCACCCTGAGCACTGAGCACCCAGCACCCTGAGCACGGAGCACCCCGAGGACTGAGCACCCAGCACCCTGAGCACTGAGCACCCAGCACCTTGAGTACTGAGCACCGAGCACCTCGAGCACTAAGCACCCAGCACCCTGAGTACTGAGCACCCAGCACCCTGAGCACTGAGCACCAAGCACCCTGTGCACTGAGCACCCAGCACCCCGAGCACTGAGCACCCAGCACCCTGAGTACTGAGCACCCAACACCCAGAGTACTGAGCACCCAGCACCCTGAACACTGAGCACCCAGCAACCTAAGTACTGAGCACCCAGCACCCTGAGTACTGAACACCCAGCACCCTGAGCACTGAGCACTGAGCACCCTGAGCACTGAGTACTGAGCACTGAGCACCCTGAGCACTGAGCACCCAGCACCCCGAGTACTGAGCACCCAGCACCCCGAGCACTGAGCACCCAGCGCCCCGAGCACTGAGCACCCAGCAACCCGAGCACTGAGCACTGAGCACCCTGAGCACTGAGCACCCAGCACCCCGAGTACTGAGCACTGAGCACCCTGAGTACTGAGCACCAAGCACCCCGAGTACTGAGCACTGAGCACCCTGAATACTGAGCACCCAGCAACCTGAGCACTGAGCACCCAGCACCCTGAGTACTGAGCACTGAGAACCCAGCACCCCGAGCACTGAGCACCCACCACCCTGAGTACTGAGCACCGAGCACCCTGAGTACTGAGCACCAAGCACCCTGATCACTGAGCATGGAGCACCCCGCGGACTGAGCACCCAGCACCCTGAGCACTGAGCATCCAGCACCTTGAGTACTGAGCACCGAGCACCCCGAGCACTGAACACCCAGCACCCTGAGTATTGAGCACCCAGCACCCTGAGCACTGAGCACCCAGCACCCTGAGCACTGAGCACGCAGCACCCCGAGCACTGAGCACCCAGCACCCTGAGTACTGAGCACCCAGCACCCTGAGTACTGAGCACCAAGCACCCTGAGTACTGAGCACCCAGCACCCTGAGCACTGAGCACCCAGCACCCTGAGTACTGAGCACCCAGCACCCTGAGTACTGAGCAACCAGCACCCTGAGCACTGAGCACCCAGCACCCTGAGCACTGAGCACTGAGCACCCAGCACCCCGAGCACTGAGCACCCAGCACCCCGAGCACTGAGCACCCAGCACCCTGAGCACTGAGCACCCAGCACCCTGAGCACTGAGCACCCAGCACCCTGAGTACTGAGCACCCAGCACCCTGAGTACTGAGCACCCCGCACCGTGAGAACTGAGCACTCAGCACCCTGAGTACTGAGCAAAGAGCACCCCGAGAACTGAGCACCCAGCACCCTGAGCACTGAGCACCCTGAGGACTGAGCACCCAGCACCCTGAGCACTGAGCACCGATCACCCTGAGCACTGAGCACCCAGCACCCCGAGCACTGAGCACCCAGCACCCTGAGCACTGAGCACCCAGCACCCTGATTACGGAGCACCCCGACCACTGAGCACCCAGCACCCTGAGTACTGAGCCCCCAGCACCCTGAGTACTGAGCACCCAGCACCCCGAGCACTGAGCACCCAGCACCCCGAGAATGAGCACCCAGCACCCTGAGTACTGAGAACCGAGCACCCTGAGTACTGAGCACCCAGCACACTGAGTACTGAGCCCCCAGCACCCTGAGTACTGAGCACCCAGCACCCCGATCACTGAGCACCCAGCACCCCGAGAATGAGCACACAGCACCCTGAGTACTGAGCACCCAGCACCCTGAGTACTGAGCACAAAGCACCCAGAGCACTGAGCAACCAGTAGTCCGAGCACGGAGCACCCAGGACCCCGAGCACTGAGTACTGAGCACCCAGCACCCTGAGTACTGAGCACCGAGCTCCCCAAGCAATGAGCACCCACCACCCTGAGTACTGAGCACCCAGCAACCTGAGCACTGAGCACAATGCACGCTGAGTACTGAGCACCCTGAGTACTGAGCAACGAGGACCCTGAGCACTGAGCACCCAGCACCCCGAGCACTGAGCACCCAGCACCCTGAGAATGGGCACCCAGCACCCTGAGTACTGAGAACCGAGGACCCTGAGTACTGACCACCCAGGACCCTGAGTACTGAGCACCCAGCACCAAGAGTACTGAGCAGCAAGCACCCCGAGCACTCAGCACCCAGCACCCTGAGTAATGAGCACCCAGCACCCCGAGTACTGAGCACCCAGCACCGTGAGTACTGAGCACCCACCACCCTGAGTACTGAGCACCCAGCACCCTGAGCACTGAGCAAAAAGCATGCTGAGTACTGAGCACCCTGAGCACTGAGCACCCCGATCACTGAGCACCCAGCACCCTGAGGACTCAGCACCCATCACCCCGATCACTGAGCACCCAGCACCCTGAGCACTGAGCACCCAGCACCCTGAGCACTGAGCACCCAGCACCCAGAGCACTGAGCACCCAGCACCCTGCGCACTGAGCACGAAGCACCCTGATTACTGAGCAGCGAGCACCCTGAGTACTGAGCACCCAGCACCCTGAGTACTGAGCACCCAGCACCCTGAGTACTGAGCACCGAGCACCCCGAGTACTGAGCACCCAGCACCCTGAGAACTCAGCACCCAGCACCCCGAGCACTGAGCACCCAGCACCCTGAGTACTGAGCTCCCAGTACCCCAAGCACTGAGCACCCAGCACCCTGAGAACTGAGCACCCTGAGTACTGAGCACCGATCACCCTGAGCACTGAGCACCCAGCACCCTGAGTATTGAGCACCCAGCACCCTGAGCACTGAGCACCCAGCACCCTGAGCACTGAGCACGCAGAACCCCGAGCACTGAGCACCCAGCACCCTGAGTACTGAGCACCCAGCACCCTGATAACTGTGCACCCAGCACCCTGAGTACTGAGCACCCAGCACCCTGAGCACTGAGCACCCAGCACCCTGAGTACTGAGCACCCAGCACCCTGAGTACTGAGCAACCAGCACCCTGAGCACTGAGCACCCAGCACCCTGAGCACTGAGCACTGAGCACCCAGCACCCCGAGCACTGAGCACCCAGCACCCCGAGCACTGAGCACCAAGCACCCTGAGCACTGAGCACCCAGCACCCTGAGCACTGAGCACCCAGCACCCTGAGTACTGAGCACCCAGCACCCTGAGTACTGAGCACCCAGCACCGTGAGAACTGAGCACTCAGCACCCTGAGTACTGAGCACCGAGCACCCCGAGCACTGAGCACCCAGCACCCTGAGCACTGAGCACCCTGAGGACTGAGCACCCAGCACACTGAGCACTGAGCACCGATCACCCTGAGCACTGAGCACCCAGCACCCCGAGCACTGAGCACCCAGCACCCTGAGTACTGAGCACCCAGCACCCCGAGCACTGAGCACCCGGCACCCTGAGTACTGAGCACCCTGAGTACTGAGCACTGAGCACCCAGCACCCTGAGGACTGAGTACCCAGCACCCTGAGCACTGAGCACCCAGCACCCTGAGTACTGAGCACTGATCACCCTGAGCACTGAGCACCCAGCACCCCGAGCACTGAGCACCCAGTACCCTGAGTACTGAGCAGCCAGCACCCTGAGCACTGGGCACCCAGCACCCTGAGTACTGAGCACCCAGCACCCTGAGTACTGAGCACCCAGCACCCTGGGCACTGAGCACCCAGCACCCTGAGTACTGAGCACCGAGCACCCTGAGTACTGAGCACCGAGCACCCTGAGTACTGAGCACCCAGCACCCTGAGCACTGAGCACCCAGCACCCTGGGCACTTAGCACCCAGCACCCTGAGTACTGAGCACCCAGCAACCTGAGTACTGAACACCCAGCACCCTGAGCACTGAGCACTGAGCACCCAGCACCCTGAGCACTGAGCACCCAGCACCCTGAGCACGGAGCACCCCGAGGACTGAGCACCCAGCACCCTGAGCACTGAGCACCCAGCACCTTGAGTAAGGAGCACCGAGCACCTCGAGCACTGAGCACCCTGAGTACTGAGCACCCAGCACCCCTATCACTGAGCACCCTGCACCCTGAGCAATGAGCACCCAGCACCCTGAGCACTGAGCACCCAGCATCCTGAGTACTGAGCACCCAGCACGCTGAGTACTGAGCACCCAGCACCTCGAGCACTGAGCAACAAGCACCCTGAGCACGGAGCACCCCGAGGACTGAGCACCCAGCACCTTGAGTACTGAGCACCGAGCACCTCGAGCACTCAGCACCCAGCACCCTGAATACTGAGCACCCAGCACCCTGAGCACTGAGCACCCAGCACCCTGAGCACTGAGCACCCAGCACCCCGAGCACTGAGCACCCAGCACCCTGAGTACTGAGCACCCAACACCCAGAGTACTGAGCACCCAGCACCCTGAGCACTGAGCACCCAGCAACCTGAGTACTGATCACCCAGCACCCTGAGTACTGAACACCCAGCACCCTGAGCACTGAGCACTGAGCACCCTGAGCACTGAGTACTGAGCACTGAGCACCCTGAGCACTGAGCACCCAGCACCCCGAGTACTGAGCACCCAGCACCCCGAGCACTGTGCACCCAGCGCCCCGAGCACTGAGCACCCAGCACCCCGAGCACTGAGCACCCTGAGCACTGAGCACCCAGCACCCCGAGTACTGAGCACTGAGCACCCTGAGCACTGAGCACCAAGCACCCCGAGTATTGAGCACTGAGCACCCTGAATACTGAGCACCCAGCATCCTGAGCACTGAGCACCCAGCACCCTGAGTACTGAGCACTGAGAACCCAGCACCCCGAGCACTGAGCACCCATCACCCTGAGTACTGAGCACCGAGCACCCTGAGTACTGAGCACCAAGCACCCTGATCACTGAGCACGGAGCACCCCGCGGACTGAGCACCCAGCACCCTGAGCACTGAGCACCCAGCACCTTGAGTACTGAGCACCGAGCACCCCGAGCACTGAACACCCAGCACCCTGAGTATTGAGCACCCAGCACCCTGAGCACTGAGCACCCAGCACCCTGAGCACTGAGCACGCAGCACCCCGAGCACTGAGCACCCAGCACCCTGAGTACTGAGCACCCAGCACCCTGAGTACTGAGCACCCAGCACCCTGAGTACTGAGCACCCAGCACCCTGAGCACTGAGCACCCAGCACCCTGAGTACTGAGCACCCAGCACCCTGAGTACTGAGCAACCAGCACCCTGAGTACTGAGCACCCAGCACCCTGAGCACTGAGCACCCAACACCCTGAGCACTGAGCACCCATCACCCAGAGCACTGAGCACCCAGCACCCTGCGCACTGAGCACCCAGCACCCTGAGTACTGAGCAGCGAGCACCCTGAGTACTGAGCACCCAGCACCCTGAGTATTGAGCACCCAGCACCCTGAGAACTGAGCACCGAGCACCCCGAGTACTGAGCACCCAGCACCCTGAGAACTCAGCACTCAGCACCCCGAGCACTGAGCACCCAGCACCCTGAGTACTGAGCTCCCAGTACCCCGAGCACTGAGCACCCAGCACCCTGAGTACTGAGCACCCTGAGTACTGAGCACCGATCACCCTGAGCACTGAGCACCCAGCACCCTGAGTATTGAGCACCCAGCACCCTGAGCACTGAGCACCCAGCACCCTGAGCACTGAGCACGCAGCACCTCGAGCACTGAGTACCCAGCACCCTGAGTACTGAGCACCCAGCACCCTGAGTACTGTGCACCCAGCACCCTGAGTACTGAGCACCCAGCACCCTGAGCACTGAGCACCCAGCACACTGAGTACTGAGCACCGAACACCCATAGTACTGAGCAACCAGCACCCTTAGCACTGAGCACCCAGCACCCTGAGCACTGAGCACTGAGCACCCAGCACCCTGAGCACTGAGCACCCAGCACCCCGAGCACTGAGCACCCAGCACCCTGAGCACTGAGCAGCCAGCACCCTGAGCACTGAGCACCCAGCACCCTGAGTACTGAGCACCCAGCACCCTGAGTACTGAGCACCCAGCACCGTGAGAACTGAGCACTCAGCACCCTGAGTACTGAGCACCGAGCACCCTGAGCACTGAGCACCCAACACCCTGAGCACTGAGCACCCTGAGGACTGAGCACCCAGCACACTGAGCACTGAGCACCGATCACCCTGAGCACTGAGCACCCAGCACCCCGAGCACTGAGCACCCAGCACCCTGAGTACTGAGCACCCAGCAGCCCGAGCACTGAGCACCCGGCACCCTGAGTACTGAGCACCCTGAGTACTGAGCACTGAGCACCCAGCACACTTCGGACTGAGTACCCAGCACCCTGAGCACTGAGCACCCAGCACCCTGAGTACTGAACACCCAGCACCCTGAACACTGAGCACTGAGCACCCAGCACCCTGAGCACTGAGCACCCAGCACCCTGAGCATGGAGCACCCAGAGGACTGAGCACCCAGCACCATGAGCACTGAGCACCCAGCACCTTGAGTACTGAGCACCGAGCACCTCGAGCACTGAGCACCCTGAGTACTGAGCACCCAGCACCCCTATCACTGAGCACCCTGCACCCTGAGCACTGAGCACCCAGCACCCTGAGCACTGAGCACCCAGCACCCTGAGTACTGAGCACCCAGCACGCTGAGTACTGAGCACCCAGCACCTCGAGCACTGAGCAACCAGCACCCTGAGCACGGTGCACCCCGAGGACTGAGCACCCAGCACCTTGAGTACTGAGCACCGAGCACCTCGAGCACTAAGCACCCAGCACCCTGAGTACTGAGCACCCAGCACACTGAGCACTGAGCACCCAGCACCCTGAGTACTGAGCACCCAGCACCTCGAGCACTGAGCACCCAGCACCCTGAGTACTGAGCACCCAACACCCAGAGTACTGAGCACCCAGCACCCTGAGCACTGAGCACCCAGCAACCTGTGTACTGAGCACCCAGCACCCTGAGTACTGAACACCCAGCACCCTGAGCACTGAGCACTGAGCACCCTGAGCACTGAGTACTGAGCACTGAGCACCCTGAGCACTGAGCACCCAGCACCCCGAGTACTGAGCACCCAGCACACCGAGCACTGAGCACCCAGCGCCCCGAGCACTGAGCACCCAGCACCCCGAGCAATGAGCACTGAGCACCCTGAGCACTGAGCACCCAGCACCCCGAGTACTGAGCACTGAGCACCCTGAGTACTGAGCACCAAGCACCCCGAGTACTGAGCACTGAGCACCCTGAATACTGAGCACCCAGCACCCTGAGCACTGAGCACCCAGCACCCTGAGTACTGAGCACTGAGAACCCAGCACCCGGAGCACTGAGCACCCAGCACCCTGAGTACTGAGCACCAAGCACCCTGATCACTGAGCACGGAGCACCCCGCGGACTGAGCACCCAGCACACTGAGCACTGAGCACCCAGCACCTTGAGTACTGAGCACCGAGCACCCCGAGCACTGAACACCCAGCACCCTGAGTATTGAGCACCCAGCACCCTGAGCACTGAGCACAAAGCACCCTGAGCACTGAGCACGCAGCACCCCGTGCACTGAGCACCCAGCACCCTGAGTAATGAGCACCCAGCACACTGAGTACTGAGCACCCAGCACCCTGAGTACTGAGCACCCAGCAACCTGAGCACTGAGCACCCAGCACCCTGAGTACTGAGCACCCAGCACCCTGAGTACTGAGCGACCAGCACCCTGAGCACTGAGCACCCAGCACCCTGAGCACTGAGCACTGAGCACCCAGCTCCCCGAGCACTGAGCACACAGCACCCCGAGCACTGAGCACCCAGCACCCTGAGCACTGAGCACCCAGCACCCTGAGCACTGAGCACCCAGCACCCTGAGTACTGAGCACCCAGCACCCTGTGTACTGAGCACCCAGCACCCTGAGTACTGAGCACTAAGCACCCAGAGCACTGAGCAACCAGCACCCCGAGCACGGAGCACCCAGGACCCCGAGCACTGAGTACTGAGCACCCAGCACCCTGAGTACTGAGCACCGAGCTCCCCGAGCACTGAGCACCCACCACCCTGAGTTCTGAGCACCCAGCAACCTGAGCACTGAGCACAAAGCACGCTGAGTAATGAGCACCCTGAGTACTGAGCACCGAGGACCCTGAGCACTGAGCACCCAGCACCCCGGCACTGAGCACCCAGCACCCCGAGAATGGGCACCCAGCACCCTGAGTACTGAGAACCGAGCACCCTGTGTACTGAGCACCCAGCACCCTGAGTACTGAGCACCCAGCACCAAGAGTACTGAGCAGCAAGCACCCCGAGCACTGAGCACCCAGCACCCTGAGCACTGAGCACCCAGCACCCTGAGCACTGAGCACCCAGCACCCAGAGCACTGAGCACCCAGCACCCTGCGCACTGAGCACCCAGCACCCTGAGTACTGAGCAGCGAGCACCCTGAGTACTGAGCACCCAGCACCCTGAGTATTGAGCACCCAGCACCCTGAGTACTGAGCACCGAGCACCCCGAGTACTGAGCACCCAGCACCCTGAGAACTCAGCACTCAGCACCCCGAGCACTGAGCACAGAGCACCCTGAGTAATGAGCTCCCAGAACCCCGAGCACTGAGCACCCAGCACCCTGAGTACTGAGCACCCTGAGTACTGAGCACCGATCACCCTGAGCACTGAGCACCAAGCACCCTGAGTATTGAGCACCCAGCACCCTGAGCACTGAGCACCCAGCACCCTGAGCACTGAGCACGCAGCACCTCGAGCACTGAGCACCCAGCACCCTGAGTACTGAGCACCCAGCACCGAGTACTGTGCACCCAGCACCCTGAGTACTGAGCACCCAGCACCCTGAGCACTGAGCACCCAGCACACTGAGTACTGAGCACCGAACACCCTTAGTATTGAGCAACCAGCACCCTTAGCACTGAGCACCCAGCACCCTGAGCACTGAGCACTGAGCACCCAGCACCCCGAGCACTGAGCACCCAGCACCCCGAGCACTGAGCACCCAGCACCCTGAGCACTGAGCACCCAGCACCCTGAGCACTGAGCACCCAGCACCCTGAGTACTGAGCACCCAGCACCCTGAGTACTGAGCACCCAGCACCCCGAGCACTGAGCACCCAGCACCCTGAGCACTGAGCACCGATCACCCTGAGCACTGAGCACCCAGCACCCCGAGCACTGAGCACCCAGCACCCTGAGTACTGAGCACCCAGCAGCCCGAGCACTGAGCACCCGGCACCCTGAGTACTGAGCACCCTGAGTACTGAGCACTGAGCACCCAGCACCCTGAGGACTGAGTACCCAGCACCCTGAGCACTGAGCACCCAGCACCCTGAGTACTGAGCACTGATCACCCTGAGCACTGAGCACCCAGCACCCCTAGCACTGAGCACCCAGCACCCTGAGTATTGAGCAGCCAGCACCCTGAGCACTGAGCACCCAGCACCCTGAGTACTGAGCACCCAGCACCCTGAGTACTGAGCACCCAGCACCCTGGGCACTGAGCACCCAGCACCCTGAGTACTGAGCACCGAGCACCCTGAGTACTGAGCACCCAGCACCCTGAGAACTGAGCACCCAGCACCCTGAGCACTGAGCACCCAGCACCCTGAGCACTGAGCACCCAGCACCCTGAGTACTGAGCACCCAGCACGCTGAGTACTGAACACCCAGCACCCTGAGCACTGAGCACTGAGCACCCAGCACCCTGAGCACTGAGCACCCAGCACCCTGAGCATGGAGCACCCCGAGGACTGAGCACCCAGCACCATGAGCACTGAGCACCCAGCACCTTGATTACTGAGCACCGAGCACCTCGAGCACTGAGCACCCTGAGTACTGAGCACCCAGCACCCCTATCACTGAGCACCCTGCACCCTGAGCACTGAGCACCCAGCACCCTGAGCACTGAGCACCCAGCACCCTGAGTACTGAGCACCCAGCACGCTGAGTACTGAGCACCCAGCACCTCGAGCACTGAGCAACCAGCACCCTGAGCACGGTGCACCCCGAGGACTGAGCACCCAGCACCTTGAGTACTGAGCACCGAGCACCTCGAGCACTAAGCACCCAGCACCCTGAGTACTGAGCACCCAGCACACTGAGCACTGAGCACCCAGCACCCTGAGCACTGAGCACCCAGCACCCCGAGCACTGAGCACCCAGCACCCTGAGTACTGAGCACCCAACACCCAGAGTACTGAGCACCCAGCACCCTGAGCACTGAGCACCCAGCAACCTGTGTACTGAGCACCCAGCACCCTGAGTACTGAACACCCAGCACCCTGAGCACTGAGCACTGAGCACCCTGAGCACTGAGTACTGAGCACTGAGCACCCTGAGCACTGAGCACCCAGCACCCCGAGTACTGAGCACCCAGCACCCCGAGCACTGAGCACCCAGCGCCCCGAGCACTGAGCACCCAGCACCCCGAGCACTGAGCACTGAGCACCCTGAGCACTGAGCACCCAGCACCCCGAGTACTGAGCACTGAGCACCCTGAGTACTGAGCACCCAGCACCCTGAGTATTGAGCACCCAGCACCCTGAGTACTGAGCACCGAGCACCCCGAGTACTGAGCACCCAGCACCCTGAGAACTCAGCACTCAGCACCCCGAGCACTGAGCACCCAGCACCCTGAGTAATGAGCTCCCAGAACCCCGAGCACTGAGCACCCAGCACCCTGAGTACTGAGCACCCTGAGTACTGAGCACCGATCACCCTGAGCACTGAGCACCAAGCACCCTGAGTATTGAGCACCCAGCACCCTGAGCACTGAGCACCCAGCACCCTGAGCACTGAGCACGCAGCACCTCGAGCACTGAGCACCCAGCACCCTGAGTACTGAGCACCCAGCACCGAGTACTGTGCACCCAGCACCCTGAGTACTGAGCACCCAGCACCCTGAGCACTGAGCACCCAGCACACTGAGTACTGAGCACCGAACACCCTTAGTATTGAGCAACCAGCACCCTTAGCACTGAGCACCCAGCACCCTGAGCACTGAGCACTGAGCACCCAGCACCCCGAGCACTGAGCACCCAGCACCCCGAGCACTGAGCACCCAGCACCCTGAGCACTGAGCACCCAGCACCCTGAGCACTGAGCACCCAGCACCCTGAGTACTGAGCACCCAGCACCCTGAGTACTGAGCACCCAGCACCCCGAGCACTGAGCACCCAGCACCCTGAGCACTGAGCACCGATCACCCTGAGCACTGAGCACCCAGCACCCCGAGCACTGAGCACCCAGCACCCTGAGTACTGAGCACCCAGCAGCCCGAGCACTGAGCACCCGGCACCCTGAGTACTGAGCACCCTGAGTACTGAGCACTGAGCACCCAGCACCCTGAGGACTGAGTACCCAGCACCCTGAGCACTGAGCACCCAGCACCCTGAGTACTGAGCACTGATCACCCTGAGCACTGAGCACCCAGCACCCCTAGCACTGAGCACCCAGCACCCTGAGTATTGAGCAGCCAGCACCCTGAGCACTGAGCACCCAGCACCCTGAGTACTGAGCACCCAGCACCCTGAGTACTGAGCACCCAGCACCCTGGGCACTGAGCACCCAGCACCCTGAGTACTGAGCACCGAGCACCCTGAGTACTGAGCACCCAGCACCCTGAGAACTGAGCACCCAGCACCCTGAGCACTGAGCACCCAGCACCCTGAGCACTGAGCACCCAGCACCCTGAGTACTGAGCACCCAGCACGCTGAGTACTGAACACCCAGCACCCTGAGCACTGAGCACTGAGCACCCAGCACCCTGAGCACTGAGCACCCAGCACCCTGAGCATGGAGCACCCCGAGGACTGAGCACCCAGCACCATGAGTACTGAGCACCCAGCACCTTGATTACTGAGCACCGAGCACCTCGAGCACTGAGCACCCTGAGTACTGAGCACCCAGCACCCCTATCACTGAGCACCCTGCACCCTGAGCACTGAGCACCCAGCACCCTGAGCACTGAGCACCCAGCACCCTGAGTACTGAGCACCCAGCACGCTGAGTACTGAGCACCCAGCACCTCGAGCACTGAGCAACCAGCACCCTGAGCACGGTGCACCCCGAGGACTGAGCACCCAGCACCTTGAGTACTGAGCACCGAGCACCTCGAGCACTAAGCACCCAGCACCCTGAGTACTGAGCACCCAGCACACTGAGCACTGAGCACCCAGCACCCTGAGCACTGAGCACCCAGCACCCCGAGCACTGAGCACCCAGCACCCTGAGTACTGAGCACCCAACACCCAGAGTACTGAGCACCCAGCACCTTGAGCACTGAGCACCCAGCAACCTGTGTACTGAGCACCCAGCACCCTGAGTACTGAACACCCAGCACCCTGAGCACTGAGCACTGAGCACCCTGAGCACTGAGTACTGAGCACTGAGCACCCTGAGCACTGAGCACCCAGCACCCCGAGTACTGAGCACCCAGCACCCCGAGCACTGAGCACCCAGCGCCCCGAGCACTGAGCACCCAGCACCCCGAGCACTGAGCACTGAGCACCCTGAGCACTGAGCACCCAGCACCCCGAGTACTGAGCACCCTGAGTACTGAGCACCAAGCACCCCGAGTACTGAGCACTGAGCACCCTGAATACTGAGCACCCAGCACCCTGAGCACTGAGCACCCAGCACCCTGAGTACTGAGCACTGAGAACCCAGCACCCCGAGCACTGAGCACCCAGCACCCTGAATACTGAGCACCAAGCACCCTGATCACTGAGCACGGAGCACCCCGCGGACTGAGGACCCAGCACCCTGAGCACTGAGCACCCAGCACCTTGAGTACTGAGCACCGAGCACCCCGAGCACTGAACACCCAGCACCCTGAGTATTGAGCACCCAGCACCCTGAGCACTGAGCACAAAGCACCCTGAGCACTGAGCACGCAGCACCCCGAGCACTGAGCACCCAGCACCCTGAGTAATGAGCACCCAGCACCCTGAGTACTGAGCACCCAGCACCCTGAGTACTGAGCACCCAGCACCCTGAGCACTGAGCACCCAGCACCCTGAGTACTGAGCACCCAGCACCCTGAGTACTGAGCAACCAGCACCCTGAGCACTGAGCACCCAGCACCCTGAGCACTGAGCACTGAGCTCCCAGCTCCCCGAGCACTGAGCACACAGCACCCCGAGCACTGAGCACCCAGCACCCTGAGCACTGAGCACCCAGCACCCTGAGCACTGAGCACCCAGCACCCTGAGTACTGAGCACCCAGCACCCTGAGTACTGAGCACCCAGCACCGTGAGAACTGAGCACTCAGCACCCTGAGTACTGAGCACCAAGCACCCCGAGCACTGAGCACCCAGCACCCTGAGCACTGAGCACCCTGAGGACTGAGCACCCAGCACCCTGAGCACTGAGCACCGATCACCCTGAGCACTGAGCACCCAACACCCCGAGCACTGAGCACCCAGCACCCTGAGCACTGAGCACCCAGCACCCTGAGCACGGAGCACCCCGACCACTGAGCACCCAGCACCCTGAGTACTGAGCCCCCAGCACCCTGAATACTGAGCACCCAGCACCCCGATCACTGAGCACCCAGCACCCCGAGAATGAGCACACAGCACCCTGAGTACTGAGCACCCAGCACCCTGAGTACTGAGCACTAAGCACCCAGAGCACTGAGCAACCAGCACCCCGAGCACGGAGCACCCAGGACCCCGAGCACTGAGTACTGAGCACGCAGCACCCTGAGTACTGAGCACCGAGCTCCCCGAGCACTGAGCACCCACCACCCTGAGTACTGAGTACCCAGCAACCTGAGCACTGAGCACAAAGCACGCTGAGTACTGAGCACCCTGAGTACTGAGCACCGAGGACCCTGAGCACTGAGCACCCAGCACCCCGAGCACTGAGCACCCAGCACCCCGAGAATGGGCACCCAGCACCCTGAGTACTGAGAACCGAGCACCCTGAGTACTGAGCACCCAGCACCCCGAGCACTGAGCACCCAGCACCCCGAGCACTGAGCACCCTGAATACTGAGCACCCAGCACCCTGAGTACTGTGCACTAAGCACCCAGAGCGCTGAGCACCCAGGACACCGAGCACTGAGTACTGAGCACCCAGCACCCTGAGTACTGAGCACCGAGCTCCCCTAGCACTGAGCACCCTGAGTACAGAGCACATCACCCTGAGTACTGAGCACCCAGCATCCTGTGCACTGAGCACCCAGCACCCTGAGTACTGAGCACCCAGCACCCCGAGCACTGAGCACCCAGCACCCTGAGTACTGAGCACCCAGCACCATGAGTACTGAGCAACCCGAGCACTGAGCACCCAGCACCCTGAGTACTTAGCACCCAGCACCAAAAGTACTGAGCACCGAACATCCTGAGAACAGAGCACCGAGCACCCCGAGCACTGAGCACCCAGCACACTGAGTACTGAGCCCCCAGCACCCTGAGTACAGAGCACCCAGCACCCCGAGAATGAGCACCCAGCTCCCTGAGTACTGAGAACCGAGCACCCTGAGTACTGAGCACAAAGCACCCTGAGTACTGAGCCCCCAGCACCCTGAGTACTGAGCACCCAGCACCCCGAGCACTGAGCACCCAGCACCCCGAGAATGAGCACCCAGCACCCTGAGTACTGAGCACCCAGCACCCTGAGTACTGAGCACTAAGCACCCAGAGCACTGAGCAACCAGCACCCCGAGCACGGAGCACCCAGGACCCCAAGCACTGAGTACTGAGCACCCAGCACCCTGAGTACTGAGCACCGAGCTCCCCGAGCACTGAGCACCCAGCACACTGAGCACTGAGCACCCAGCACCCTGAGCACTGAGCACCCAGCACCCTGAGTACTGAGCACCCAGCACGCTGAGTACTGAGCACCCAGCACCCCGAGCACTGAGCACCCAGCACCCTGAGTACTGAGCACTGAGCACCCAGCAACCCGAGCACTGAGCACCCAGCACCCTGTGTACTGAGCACTGAGCACCCTGAGTACTAAGCACCCAGCACCCTGAGTACTGAGCACCCTGGACCCTGAGCACTGAGCACCCATCACCCCGATCACTGAGCACCCAGCACCCTGAGCACTGAGCACCCAGCACCCTGAGCACTGAGCACCAAGCACCCAGAGCACTGAGCACCCAGCACCCTGAGCACCGAGCACCCAGCACCCTGAGTACTGAGCAGCGAGCACCCTGAGTACTGAGCACCCAGCACCCTGAGTACTGAGCACCCAGCACCCTGAGTACTGAGCACCGAGCACCCCGAGTACTGAGCACCCAGCACCCTGAGCACTCAGCACCCAGCACCCTGAGTACTGAGCTCCCAGCACCCCGAGCCCTGAGCACCCAGCAACCTGAGTACTGAGCACCCTGAGTTCTGAGCACCGATCACCCTGAGCACTGAGCACCCAGCACCCTGAGTATTGAGCACCCAGCACCCTGAGCACTGAGCACCCAGCACCCTGAGCACTGAGCACGCAGCACCCCGAGCACTGAGCACCCAGCACCCTGAGTACTGAGCACCCAGCACCCTGAGTACTGAGCACCCAGCACCCTGAGTACTGAGCACCCAGCACCCTGAGCACTGAGCACCCAGCACCCTGAGTACTGAGCACCCAGCACCCTGAGTACTGAGCAACCAGCACCCTGAGCACTGAGCACCCACCACCCTGAGCACTAAGCACTGAGCACCCAGCACCCCGAGCACTGAGCACCCAGCACCCCGAGCACTGAGCACCCAGCACCCTGAGCACTGAGCACCCAGCACCCTGTGCACTGAGCATCCAGCACCCTGAGTACTGAGCACCCAGCACCCTGAGTACTGAGCACCCAGCACCCTGAGTACTGAGCACCCAGCACGCTGAGTACTGAGCACCCAGCACCCCGAGCACTGAGCACCCAGCACCCTGAGTACTGAGCACTGAGCAACCAGCACCCCGAGCACAGAGCACCCAGGACCCCAAGCACTGAGTACTGAGCACCCAGCACCCTGAGTACTGAGCACCGAGCTCCCCTAGCACTGAGCACCAAGCACACTGAGAACTGAGCACCCAGCTCCCTGAGCACTGAGCACCCAGCACCCTGAGTACTGAGCACCCAGCACGCTGAGTACTGAGCACCCAGCACCCCGAGCACTGAGCACCCAGCACCCTGAGTACTGAGCACTGAGCACCCAGCACCCCGAGCACTGAGCACCCAGCACCCCGAGCACTGAGCACCCAACACCCTGAGTACTGAGCACCCAGCACCCTGAGTAGTGAGCACCCAGCACCGTGAGAACTGAGCACTCAGCTCCCTGAGTACTGAGCACCGAGCACCCCGAGCACTGAGCACCCAGCACCCTGAGCACTGAGCACCCTGAGGACAGAGTACCCAGCACCCTGAGCACTGAGCACCCAGCACACTGAGTACTGAGCACTGATCACCCTGAGCACTGAGCACCCAGCACCCTGAGGACAGAGTACCCAGCACCCTGAGCACTGAGCACCCAGCACCCTGAGTACTGAGCACTGATCACCCTGAGCACTGAGCACACAGCACCCCGAGCACTGAGCACCCAGCACCCTGAGTACTGAGCAGCCAGCACCCTGAGCACTGAGCACCCAGCACCCTGAGTACTGAGCACCCAGCACCCTGAGTACTGAGCACCCAGCACCCTGGGCACTGAGCACCCAACACCCTGAGTACTGAGCACCGAGCACCCTGAGTACTGAGCACCCAGCACCCTGGGTACTGAGCACCCAGCACCCTGAGCACTGAGCACGCAGCACCCTGAGCACTGAGCACCCAGCACCCTGAGTACTGAGCACCCAGCACCCTGAGTACTGAACACCCAGCACCCTGAGCACTGAGCACTGAGCACCCAGCACCCCGAGTACTGAGCACCCAGCACCCTGAGTACTGAGCACCCAGCACCCCGAGCACTGAGCACCCGGCACCCTGAGTACTGAGCACCCTGAGTACTGAGCACTGAGCACCCAGCACCCTGAGGACTGAGTACCCAGCACCCTGAGCACTGAGCACCCAGCACCCTGAGTACTGAGCACTGAGCACCCAGCAACCCGAGCACTGAGCACCCAGCACCCTGTGTACTGAGCACTGAGCACCCTGAGTACTAAGCACCCAGCACCCTGAGTACTGAGCACCCTGGACGCTGAGCACTGAGCACCCATCACCCCGATCACTGAGCACCCAGCACCCTGAGCACTGAGCACCCAGCACCCTGAGCACTGAGCACCAAGCACCCAGAGCACTGAGCACCCAGCACCCTGAGCACCGAGCACCCAGCACCCTGAGTACTGAGCAGCGAGCACCCTGAGTACTGAGCACCCAGCACCCTGAGTACTGAGCACCCAGCACCCTGAGTACTGAGCACCGAGCACCCCGAGTACTGAGCACCCAGCACCCTGAGCACTCAGCACCCAGCACCCTGAGTACTGAGCTCCCAGCACCCCGAGCCCTGAGCACCCAGCAACCTGAGTACTGAGCACCCTGAGTTCTGAGCACCGATCACCCTGAGCACTGAGCACCCAGCACCCTGAGTATTGAGCACCCAGCACCCTGAGCACTGAGCACCCAGCACCCTGAGCACTGAGCACGCAGCACCCCGAGCACTGAGCACCCAGCACCCTGAGTACTGAGCACCCAGCACCCTGAGTACTGAGCACCCAGCACCCTGAGTACTGAGCACCCAGCACCCTGAGCACTGAGCACCCAGCACCCTGAGTACTGAGCACCCAGCACCCTGAGTACTGAGCAACCAGCACCCTGAGCACTGAGCACCCAGCACCCTGAGCACTAAGCACTGAGCACCCAGCACCCCGAGCACTGAGCACCCAGCACCCCGAGCACTGAGCACCCAGCACCCTGAGCACTGAGCACCCAGCACCCTGTGCACTGAGCACCCAGCACCCTGAGTACTGAGCACCCAGCACCCTGAGTACTGAGCACCCAGCACCCTGAGTACTGATCACCCAGCACGCTGAGTACTGAGCACCCAGCACCCCGAGCACTGAGCACCCAGCACCCTGAGTACTGAGCTCTGAGCAACCAGCACCCCGAGCACGGAGCACCCAGGACCCCAAGCACTGAGTACTGAGCACCCAGCACCCTGAGTACTGAGCAATGAGCTCCCCGAGCACTGAGCACCCAGCACACTGAGAACTGAGCACCCAGCACCCTGAGCACTGAGCACCCAGCACCCTGAGTACTGAGCACCCAGCACGCTGAGTACAGAGCACCCAGCACCCCGAGCACTGAGCACCCAGCACCCTGAGTACTGAGCACTGAGCACCCAGCACCCCGAGCACTGAGCACCCAGCACCCTGAGCACTGAGCACCCAGCACCCTGAGCACTGAGCACCCAGCACACTGAGTACTGAGCACTGATCACCCTGAGCACTGAGCACCCAGCACCCTGAGGACAGAGTACCCAGCACCCTGAGCACTGAGCACCCAGCACCCTGAGTACTGAGCACTGATCACCCTGAGCACTGAGCACACAGCACCCCGAGCACTGAGCACCCAGCACCCTGAGTACTGAGCAGCCAGCACCCTGAGCACTGAGCACCCAGCACCCTGAGTACTGAGCACCCAGCACCCTGAGTACTGAGCACCCAGCACCCTGGGCACTGAGCACCCAACACCCTGAGTACTGAGCACCGAGCACCCTGAGTACTGAGCACCCAGCACCCTGGGTACTGAGCACCCAGCACCCTGAGCACTGAGCACCCAGCACCCTGAGCACTGAGCACCCAGCACCCTGAGTACTGAGCACCCAGCACCCTGAGTACTGAACACCCAGCACCCTGAGCACTGAGCACTGAGCACCCAGCACCCTGAGCACTGAGCACCCAGCACCCTGAGCACGGAGCACCCCGAGGACTGAGCACCCAGCACCCTGAGCACTGAGCACCCAGCACCTTGAGTACTGAGCACCGAGCACCTCGAGCACTGAGCACCATGAGTACTGAGCACCCAGCACCCCGATCACTGAGCACCCTGCACCCTGAGCACTGAGCACCCAGCACCCTGAGCACCCAGCACCCTGAGTACTGAGCACCCAGCACCCCGAGCACTGAGCAACCAGCACGGTGAGCACGGAGCACCCCGAGGACTGAGCACCCAGCACCTTGAGTACTGAGCACCGAGCACCTCGAGCACTAAGCACCCAGCACCCTGAGTACTGAGCACCCAGCACCATGAGCACTGAGCACCCAGCACCCTGAGCACTGAGCACCCAGCACCCCGAGCACTGAGCACCCAGCACCCTGAGTACTGAGCACCCAACACCCAGAGTACTGAGCACCCAGCACCCTGAGCACTGAGCACCCAGCAACCTGAGTACTGAGCACCCAGCACCCTGAGTACTGAACACCCAGCACCCTGAGCACTGAGCACTGAGCACCCTGAGCACTGAGTACTGAGCACTGAGCACCCTGAGCACTGAGCACCCAGCACCCCGAGTACTGATCACCCAGCATCCCGAGCGCTGAGCACCCAGCGCCCCGAGCACTGAGCACCCAGCACCCCGAGCACTGAGCACTGAGCACCCTGAGCACTGAGCACCCAGCACCCCGAGTACTGAGCACTGAGCACCCTGAGTACTGAGCACCAAGCACCCTGAGTACTGAGCACTGAGCACCCTGAATACTGAGCACCCAGCACCCTGAGCACTGAGCACCCAGCACCCTGAGTACTGAGCACCGAGCACCCTGAGTACTGAGCACCCAGCACCCTGATCACTGAGCACGGAGCACCCCGAGGACTGAGCACCCAGCACCCTGAGCACTGAGCACCCAGCACCTTGAGTACTGAGCACAGAGCACCCCGAGCACTGAGCACCCAGCACCCTGAGTATTGAGCACCCAGCACCCTGAGCACTGAGCACCCAGCACCCTGAGCACTGAGCACGCAGCACCCCGAGCACTGAGCACCCAGCACCCTGAGTACTGAGCACCCAGCACCCTGAGTACTGAGCACCCAGCACCTTGAGTACTGAGCACCCAGCACCCTGAGCACTGAGCACCCAGCACCCTGAGTACTGAGCACCCAGCACCCTGAGTACTGAGCAACCAGCACCCTGAGCACTGAGCACCCAGCACCCTGAGCACTGAGCACCCAGTACCCCGAGCACTGAGCACCCAGCACCCCGAGCACTGAGCACCCAGCACAATGAGCACTGAGCACCCAGCACCCTGAGCACTGAGCACCCAGGACCCTGAGTACTGAGCACCCAGCACCCTGAGTACTGAGCACCCAGCACCGTGAGAACTGAGCACTCAGCACCCTGAGTACTGAGCACCGAGCACCCCGAGCACTGAGCACCCAGCACCCTGAGCACTGAGCACCCTGAGGACTGAGCACCCAGCACCCTGAGCACTGAGCACCGATCACCCTGAGCACTGAGCACCCAGCTCCCCGAGAACTGAGCACCCAACACCCTGAGTACTGAGCACCCAGCACCCCGAGCACTGAGCACCCGGCACCCTGAGTACTGAGCACCCTGAGTACTGAGCACTGAGCACCCAGCACCCTGAGGACTGAGTACCCAGCACCCTGAGCACTGAGCACCCAGCACCCTGAGTACTGAGCACTGATCACCCTGAGCACTGAGCACCCAGCACCCCGAGCACTGAGCACCCAGCACCCTGAGAACTTAGCAGCCAGCACCCTGAGCACTGAGCACCCAGCACCCTGAGTACTGAGCACCCAGCACCCTGAGTACTGAGCACCCAGCACCCTGGGCACTGAGCACCCAGCACCCTGAGTACTGAGCACCGAGCACCCTGAGTACTGAGCACCCATCACCCTGAGTACTGAGCACCCAGCACCCTGAGCACTGAGCACCCAGCACCCTGAGCACTGAGCACCCAGCACCCTGAGTACTGAGCACCCAGCACCCTGAGTACTGAACACCCAGCACCCTGAGCACTGAGCACTGAGCACCCAGCACCCTGAGCACTGAGCACTGAGCACCCAGCACCCTGAGCACTGAGCACCCAGCACGCCGAGCACTGAGCACCCAGCACCCTGAGCACCCAGCACCCTGAGCACTGAGCACCATGAGCACTGAGCACTGAGCACCCAGCACGCTGAGTACTGAGCACTGAGCACACAGCACCCTGAGTACTGAGCACCAGGCACCCCGAGCACTGAGTACCCAGCGCCCCGAGCACTGAGCACCCAGCACCCCGAGCACTGAGCACCCAGCACCCTGAGTACTGAGCAACCAGCACCCTGAGCACTGAGCACCCAGCACCCTGAGCACTGAGCGCTGAGCACCCAGCACCCCGAGCACTGAGCACCCAGCACCCCGAGCACTGAGCACCCAGCACCCTGAGCACTGAGCACCCAGCACCCTGTGCACTGAGCACCCAGCACCCTGAGTACTGAGCACCCAGCACCCTGAGTACTGAGCACCCAGCACCCTGAGTACTGAGCACCCAGCATGCTGAGTACTGAGCACCCAGCACCCCGAGCACTGAGGACCCAGCACCCTGAGTACTGAGCACTGAGCAACCAGCACCCCGAGCACGGAGCACCCAGGACCCCAAGCACTGAGTACAGAGCACCCAGCACCCTGAGTACTGAGCACCGAGCTCCCCGAGCACTGAGCACCCAGCACACTGAGCACTGAGCACCCAGCACCCTGAGCACTGAGCACCCAGCACCCTGAGTACTGAGCACCCAGCACGCTGAGTACTGAGCACCCAGCACCCCGAGCACTGAGCACCCAGCACCCTGAGTACTGAGCACTGAGCACCCAGCACCCTGAGCACTGAGCAACCAGCACCCTGTGCACTGAGAATCCAGCACCCTGAGTACTGAGCACCCAGCACCCTGAGTACTGAGCAACCAGCACCGTGAGAACTGAGCACTCAGCACCCTGAGTACTGAGCACCGAGCACCCTGAGCACTGAGCACCCAGCACCCTGAGCACTGAGCACCCTGAGGACTGAGCACCCAGCACCCTGAGCACTGAGCACCGATCACCCTGAGCACTGAGCACCCAGCACCCCGAGCACTGAGCACCCAGCACCCTGAGTACTGAGCACCCAGCACCCCGAGTACTGAGCACCCAGCACCCTGAGTACTGAGCACCCAGCACCCTGAGCACTGAGCACCCGGCACCCTGAGTACTGAGCACCATGAGTACTGAGCACTGAGCACCCAGCACCCTGAGGACAGAGTACCCAGCACCCTGAGCACTGAGCACCCAGCACCCTGAGTACTGAGCACTGATCACCCTGAGCACTGAGCACCCAGCACCCCGAGCACTGAGCACCCAGCACCCTGAGTACTGAGCATCCAGCACCCTGAGCACTGAGCACCCAGCACCCTGAGTACTGAGCACCCAGCACCCTGAGTACTGAGCACCCAGCACCCTGGGCACTGAGCACCCAGCACCCTGAGTACTGAGCACCGAGCACCCTGAGTACTGAGCACCCAGCACCCTGAGTACTGAGCACCCAGCACCCTGAGCACTGAGCACCCAGCACCCTGAGCACTGAGCACCCAGCACCCTGAGTACTGAGCACCCAGCACCCTGAGTACTGAACAACTAGCACCCTGAGCACTGAGCACTGAGCACCCAGCACCCTGAGCACTGAGTACCCAGCACCCTGAGCACGGAGCACCCCGAGGACTGAGCACCCAGCACCCTGAGCACTGAGCACCCAGCACCTTGAGTACTGAGCACCGTGCACCTCGAGCACTGAGCACCCTGAGTACTGAGCACCCAGCACCCCGATCACTGAGCACCCTGCACCCTGAGCACTGAGCACCCAGCACCCTGAGCACTGAGCACCCAGCACCCTGAGTACTGAGCACCCAGCACGCTGAGTACTGAGCACCCAGCACCCCGAGCAGTGAGCAACCAGCACCGTGAGCACGGAGCACCCCGAGGACTGAGCACCCAGCACCTTGAGTACTGAGCACCGAGCACCTCGAGCACTAAGCACCCAGCACACTGAGTACTGAGCACCCAGCACCCTGAGCACTGAGCACCCAGCACCCTGAGCACTGAGCACCCAGCAACCTGAGTACTGAGCACTCAGCACCCTGAGTACTGAACACCCAGCACCCTGAGCACTGAGCACTGAGCACCCTGAGCACTGAGTACTGAGCACTGAGCACCCTGAGCACTGAGCACCCAGCACCCCGAGTACTGAGCACCCAGCACCCCGAGCACTGAGCACCCAGCGCCCCGAGCACTGAGCACCCAGCACCCCGAGCACTGAGCACTGAGCACCCTGAGCACTGAGCACCCAGCACCCCGAGTACTGAGCACTGAGCACCTTGAGTACTGAGCACCAAGCACCCCGAGTACTGAGCACTGAGCACCCTGAATACTGAGCACCCAGCACCCTGAGCACTGAGCACCCAGCACCCTGAGTACTCAGCACTGAGAACCCAGCACCCCGAGGACTGAGCACCCAGCACCCTGAGTACTGAGCACCGAGCACCCTGAGTACTGAGCACCCAGCACCCTGCTCACTGAGCACGGAGCACCCCGAGGTACTGAGCACCCAGCACAATGAGCACTGAGCACCCAGCACCCTGAGGACTGAGTACCCAGCACCCTGAGCACTGAGCACCCAGCACCCTGAGTACTGAGCACTGATCACCCTGAGCACTGAGCACCCAGCACCCCGAGCACTGAGCACCCAGCACCCTGAGTACTGAGCACCCAGCACCCTGGGCACTGAGCACCCAGCACCCTGAGTACTGAGCACCGAGCACCCTGAGTACTGAGCACCCATCACACTGAGTACTGAGCACCCAGCACCCTGAGCACTGAGCACCCAACACCCTGAGCACTGAGCACCCAGCACCCTGAGTACTGAGCACCCAGCACCCTGAGTACTGAACACCCAGCACCCTGAGCACTGAGCACTGAGCACCCAGCACCCTGAGCACTGAGCACTGAGCACCCAGCACCCTGAGCACTGAGCACCCAGCACCCCGAGCACTGAGCACCCAGCACCCTGAGCACCCAGCACCCTGAGCACTGAGCACCATGAGCACTGAGCACTGAGCACCCAGCACGCTGAGTACTGAGCACTGAGCACACAGCACCCTGAGTACTGAGCACCCAGCACCCCGATCACTGAGTACCCAGCGCCCCGAGCACTGAGCACCCAGCACCCCGAGCACTGAGCACCCAGCACCCTGAGTACTGAGCAACCAGCACCCTGAGCACTGAGCACCCAGCACCCTGAGCACTGAGCGCTGAGCACCCAGCACCCCGAGCACTGAGCACCCAGCACCCCGAGCACTGAGCACCCAGCACCCTGAGCACTGAGCACCCAGCACCCTGTGCACTGAGCACCCAGCACCCTGAGTACTGAGCACCCAGCACCCTGAGTACTGAGCACCCAGCACCCTGAGTACTGAGCACCCAGCACGCTGAGTACTGAGCACCCAGCACCCCGAGCACTGAGGACCCAGCACCCTGAGTACTGAGCACTGAGCAACCAGCACCCCGAGCACGGAGCACCCAGGACCCCAAGCACTGAGTACAGAGCACCCAGCACCCTGAGTACTGAGCACCGAGCTCCCCGAGCACTGAGCACCCAGCACACTGAGCACTGAGCACCCAGCACCCTGAGCACTGAGCACCCAGCACCCTGAGTACTGAGCACCCAGCACGCTGAGTACTGAGCACCCAGCACCCCGAGCACTGAGCACCCAGCACCCTGAGTACTGAGCACTGAGCACCCAGCACCCCGAGAACTGAGCACCCAGCACCCTGTGCACTGAGCATCCAGCACCCTGAGTACTGAGCACCCAGCACCCTGAGTACTGAGCACCCAGCATCGTGAGAACTGAGCACTCAGCACCCTGAGTACTGAGCACCGAGCACCCCGAGCACTGAGCACCCAGCACCCTGAGCACTGAGCACCCTGAGGACTGAGCACCCAGCACCCTGAGCACTGAGCACCGATCACCCTGAGCAGTGAGCACCCAGCACCCCGAGCACTGAGCACCCAGCACCCTGAGTACTGAGCACCCAGCACCCCGAGTACTGAGCACCCAGCACCCTGAGTACTGAGCACCCAGCACCCCGAGCACTGAGCACCCGGCACCCTGAGTACTGAGCACCATGAGTACTGAGCACTGAGCACCCAGCACCCTGAGGACAGAGTACCCAGCACCCTGAGCACTGAGCACCCAGCACCCTGAGTACTGAGCACTGATCACCCTGAGCACTGAGCACCCAGCACCCCGAGCACTGAGCACCCAGCACCCTGAGTACTGAGCATCCAGCACCCTGAGCACTGAGCACCCAGCACCCTGAGTACTGAGCACCCAGCACCCTGAGTACTGAGCACCCAGCACCCTGGGCACTGAGCACCCAGCACCCTGAGTACTGAGCACCAAGCACCCTGAGTACTGAGCACCCAGCACCCTGAGTACTGAGCACCCAGGACCCTGAGCACTGAGCACCCAGCACCCTGAGCACTGAGCACCCAGCACCCTGAGTACTAAGCACCCAGCACCCTGAGTACTGAACACCCAGCACCCTGAGCACTGAGCACTGAGCACCCAGCACCCTGAGCACTGAGCACCCAGCACCCTGAGCACGGAGCACCCCGAGGACTGAGCACCCAGCACCCTGAGCACTGAGCACCCAGCACCTTGAGTACTGAGCACCGTGCACCTCGAGCACTGAGCACCCTGAGTACTGAGCACCCAGCACCCCGATCACTGAGCACCCTGCACCCTGAGCACTGAGCACCCAGCACCCTGAGCACTGAGCACCCAGCACCCTGAGTACTGAGCACCCAGCACGCTGAGTACTGAGCACCCAGCACCAAGAGCAGTGAGCAACCAGCACCGTGAGCACGGAGCACCCCGAGGACTGAGCACCCAGCACCTTGAGTACTGAGCACCGAGCACCTCGAGCACTAAGCACCCAGCACCCTGAGTACTGAGCACCCAGCACCCTGAGCACTGAGCACCCAGCACCCTGAGCACTGAGCACCCAGCAACCTGAGTACTGAGCACTCAGCACCCTGAGTACTGAAGACCCAGCACCCTGAGCACTGAGCACTGAGCACCCTGAGCACTGAGTACTGAGCACTGAGCACCCTGAACACTGAGCACCCAGCACCCCGAGTACTGAGCACCCAGCACCCCGAGCACTGAGCACCCAGCGCCCCGAGCACTGAGCACCCAGCACCCCGAGCACTGAGCACTGAGCACCCTGAGCACTGAGCACCCAGCACCCCGAGTACTGAGCACTGAGCACCTTGAGTACTGAGCACCAAGCACCTCGAGTACTGAGCACTGAGCACCCTGAATACTGAGCACCCAGCACCCTGAGCACTGAGCACCCAGCACCTTGAGTACTGAGCACCGAGCACCCCGAGCACTGAGCACCCAGCACGCTGAGTACTGAGCACCCAGCACCCCGAGCACTGAGCACCCAGCACCCTGAGTACTGAGCACTGAGCACCCAGCACCCCGAGCACTGAGCACCCAGCACCCCGAGCACTGAGCACCCAGCACCCTGAGTACTGAGCACCCAGCACCCTGAGTAGTGAGCACCCAGCACCGTGAGAACTGAGCACTCAGCTCCCTGAGTACTGAGCACCGAGCACCCCGAGCACTGAGCACCCAGCACCCTGAGCACTGAGCACCCTGAGGACAGAGTACCCAGCACCCTGAGCACTGAGCACCCAGCACACTGAGTACTGAGCACTGATCACCCTGAGGACTGAGCACCCAGCACCCTGAGGACAGAGTACCCAGCACCCTGAGCACTGAGCACCCAGCACCCTGAGTACTGAGCACTGATCACCCTGAGCACTGAGCACACAGCACCCCGAGCACTGAGCACCCAGCACCCTGAGTACTGAGCAGCCAGCACCCTGAGCACTGAGCACCCAGCACCCTGAGTACTGAGCACCCAGCACCCTGAGTACTGAGCACCCAGCACCCTGGGCACTGAGCACCCAACACCCTGAGTACTGAGCACCGAGCACCCTGAGTACTGAGCACCCAGCACCCTGGGTACTGAGCACCCAGCACCCTGAGCACTGAGCACGCAGCACCCTGAGCACTGAGCACCCAGCACCCTGAGTACTGAGCACCCAGCACCCTGAGTACTGAACACCCAGCACCCTGAGCACTGAGCACTGAGCACCCAGCACCCCGAGTACTGAGCACCCAGCACCCTGAGTACTGAGCACCCAGCACCCCGAGCACTGAGCACCCGGCACCCTGAGTACTGAGCACCCTGAGTACTGAGCACTGAGCACCCAGCACCCTGAGGACTGAGTACCCAGCACCCTGAGCACTGAGCACCCAGCACCCTGAGTACTGAGCACTGAGCACCCAGCAACCCGAGCACTGAGCACCCAGCACCCTGTGTACTGAGCACTGAGCACCCTGAGTACTAAGCACGAAGCACCCTGAGTACTGAGCACCCTGGACCCTGAGCACTGAGCACCCATCACCCCGATCACTGAGCACCCAGCACCCTGAGCACTGAGCACCCAGCACCCTGAGCACCGAGCACCCAGCACCCTGAGTACTGAGCAGCGAGCACCCTGAGTACTGAGCACCCAGCACCCTGAGTACTGAGCACCCAGCACCCTGAGTACTGAGCACCGAGCACCCCGAGTACTGAGCACCCAGCACACTGAGCACTCAGCACCCAGCACCCTGAGTACTGAGCTCCCAGCACCCCGAGCCCTGAGCACCCAGCAACCTGAGTACTGAGCACCCTGAGTTCTGAGCACCGATCACCCTGAGCACTGAGCACCCAGCACGCTGGGTATTGAGCACCCAGCACCCTGAGCACTGAGCACCCAGCACCCTGAGCACTGAGCACGCAGCACCCCGAGCACTGAGCACCCAGCACCCTGAGTACTGAGCACCCAGCACCCTGAGTACTGAGCACCCAGCACCCTGAGCACTGAGCACCCAGCACCCTGAGTACTGAGCACCCAGCACCCTGAGTACTGAGCAACCAGCACCCTGAGCACTGAGCACCCAGCACCCTGAGCACTAAGCACTGAGCACCCAGCACCCCGAGCACTGAGCACCCAGCACCCCGAGCACTGAGCACCCAGCACCCTGAGCACTGAGCACCCAGCACCCTGTGCACTGAGCACCCAGCACCCTGAGTACTGAGCACCCAGCACCCTGAGTACTGAGCACCCAGCACCCTGAGTACTGAGCACCCAGCACGCTGAGTACTGAGCACCCAGCACCCCGAGCACTGAGCACCCAGCACCCTGAGTACTGAGCACTGAGCAACCAGCACCCCGAGCACGGAGCACCCAGGACCCCAAGCACTGAGTACTGAGCACCCAGCACCCTGAGTACTGAGCAATGAGCTCCCCGAGCACTGAGCACCCAGCACACTGAGAACTGAGCACCCAGCACCCTGAGCACTGAGCACCCAGCACCCTGAGTACTGAGCACCCAGCACGCTGAGTACTGAGCACCCAGCACCCCGAGCACTGAGCACCCAGCACCCTGAGTACTGAGCACTGAGCACCCAGCACCCCGAGCACTGAGCACCCAGCACCCTGTGCACTGAGCACCCAGCACCCTGAGTACTGAGCACCCAGCACCCTGAGTAGTGAGCACCCAGCACCGTGAGAACTGAGCACTCAGCTCCCTGAGTACTGAGCACCGAGCACCCCGAGCACTGAGCACCCAGCACCCTGAGCACTGAGCACCCTGAGGACAGAGTACCCAGCACCCTGAGCACTGAGCACCCAGCACACTGAGTACTGAGCACTGATCACCCTGAGCACTGAGCACCCAGCACCCTGAGGACAGAGTACCCAGCACCCTGAGCACTGAGCACCCAGCACCCTGAGTACTGAGCACTGATCACCCTGAGCACTGAGCACACAGCACCCCGAGCACTGAGCACCCCACACCCTGAGTACTGAGCAGCCAGCACCCTGAGCACTGAGCACCCAGCACCCTTAGTACTGAGCACCCAGCACCCTGAGTACTGAGCACCCAGCACCCTGGGCACTGAGCACCCAACACCCTGAGTACTGAGCACCGAGCACCCTGAGTACTGAGCACCCAGCACCCTGGGTACTGAGCACCCAGCACCCTGAGCACTGAGCACCCAGCACCCTGAGCACTGAGCACCCAGCACCCTGAGTACTGAGCACCCAGCACCCTGAGTACTGAACACCCAGCACCCTGAGCACTGAGCACTGAGCACCCAGCACCCTGAGCACTGAGCACCCAGCACCCTGAGCACGGAGCACCCCGAGGACTGAGCACCCAGCACCCTGAGCACTGAGCACCCAGCACCTTGAGTACTGAGCACCGAGCACCTCGAGCACTGAGCACCATGAGTACTGAGCACCCAGCACCCCGATCACTGAGCACCCTGCACCCTGAGCACCCAGCACCCTGAGTACTGAGCACCCAGCACGCTGAGTACTGAGCACCCAGCACCCCGAGCACTGAGCAACCAGCACCGTGAGCACGGAGCACCCCGAGGACTGAGCACCCAGCACCTTGAGTACTGAGCACCGAGCACCTCGAGCACTAAGCACCCAGCACCCTGAGTACTGAGCACCCAGCACCATGAGCACTGAGCACCCAGCACCCTGAGTACTGAGCACCCAGCACACTGAGCACTGAGCACCCAGCACCCTGAGTACTGAGCACCCAGCACCCCGATCACTGAGCACCCAGCACCCCGAGAATGAGCACACAGCACCCTGAGTACTGAGCACCCAGCACCCTGAGTACTGAGCACAAAGCACCCAGAGCACTGAGCAACCAGCACCCCGAGCACGGAGCACCCAGGACCCCGAGCACTGAGTACTGAGCACCCAGCACCCTGAGTACTGAGCACCGAGCTCCCCGAGCACTGAGCACCCACCACCCTGAGTACTGAGCACCCAGCAACCTGAGCACTGAGCACAATGCACGCTGAGTACTGAGCACCCTGAGTACTGAGCAGCGAGCACCCTGAGTACTGAGCACCCAGCACCCGGAGTACTGAGCACCCAGCACCCTGAGTACTGAGCACCCAGCACCCTGAGTACTGAGCACCGAGCACCCCGAGTACTGAGCACCCAGCACCCTGAGAACTCAGCACCCAGCACCCCGAGCACTGAGCACCCAGCACCCTGAGTACTGAGCTCCCAGTACCCCGAGCACTGAGCACCCAGCACCCTGAGTAATGAGCACCCTGAGTACTGAGCACCCAGCACCCTGAGTACTGAGCACCCAGCACCCTGAGCACTGAGCACCCAGCACCCTGAGCACTGAGCACCCAGCACCCTGAGTACTGAGCACCCCGCACCCTGAGTACTGAACACCCAGCACCCTGAGCACTGAGCACTGAGCACCCAGCACCCTGAGCACTGAGCACCCAGCACCCTGAGCACGGAGCACCCCGAGGACTGAGCACCCAGCACCCTGAGCACTGAGCACCCAGCACCTTGAGTACTGAGCACCGAGCACCTCGAGCACTAAGCACCCAGCACCCTGAGTACTGAGCACCCAGCACCCTGAGCACTGAGCACCCAGCACCCTGTGCACTGAGCACCCAGCACCCCGAGCACTGAGCACCCAGCACCCTGAGTACTGAGCACCCAACACCCAGAGTACTGAGCACCCAGCACCCTGAACACTGAGCACCCAGCAACCTGAGTACTGAGCACCCAGCACCCTGAGTACTGAACACCCAGCACCCTGAGCACTGAGCACTGAGCACCCTGAGCACTGAGTACTGAGCACTGAGCACCCTGAGCACTGAGCACCCAGCACCCCGAGTACTGAGGACCCAGTACCCCGAGCACTGAGCACCCAGCGCCCCGAGCACTGAGCACCCAGCAACCCGAGCACTGAGCACTGAGCACCCTGAGCACTGAGCACCCAGCACCCCGAGTACTGAGCACTGAGCACCCTGAGTACTGAGCACCAAGCACCCCGAGTACTGAGCACTGAGCACCCTGAATACTGAGCACCCAGCAACCTGAGCACTGAGCACCCAGCACCCTGAGTACTGAGCACTGAGAACCCAGCACCCCGAGCACTGAGCACCCACCACCCTGAGTACTGAGCACCGAGCACCCTGAGTACTGAGCACCAAGCACCCTGATCACTGAGCATGGAGCACCCCGCGGACTGAGCACCCAGCACCCTGAGCACTGAGCATCCAGCACCTTGAGTACTGAGCACCGAGCACCCCGAGCACTGAACACCCAGCACCCTGAGTATTGAGCACCCAGCACCCTGAGCACTGAGCACCCAGCACCCTGAGCACTGAGCACGCAGCACCCCGAGCACTGAGCACCCAGCACCCTGAGTACTGAGCACCCAGCACCCTGAGTACTGAGCACCAAGCACCCTGAGTACTGAGCACCCAGCACCCTGAGCACTGAGCACCCAGCACCCTGAGTACTGAGCACCCAGCACCCTGAGTACTGAGCAACCAGCACCCTGAGCACTGAGCACCCAGCACCCTGAGCACTGAGCACTGAGCACCCAGCACCCCGAGCACTGAGCACCCAGCACCCCGAGCACTGAGCACCCCGCACCCTGAGCACTGAGCACCCAGCACCCTGAGCACTGAGCACCCAGCAGCCTGAGTACTGAGCACCCAGCACCCTGAGTACTGAGCACCCCGCACCGTGAGAACTGAGCACTCAGCACCCTGAGTACTGAGCAAAGAGCACCCCGAGAACTGAGCACCCAGCACCCTAAGCACTGAGCACCCTGAGGACTGAGCACCCAGCACCCTGAGCACTGAGCACCGATCACCCTGAGCACTGAGCACCCAGCACCCCGAGCACTGAGCACCCAGCACCCTGAGCACTGAGCACCCAGCACCCTGATTACGGAGCACCCCGACCACTGAGCACCCAGCACCCTGAGTACTGAGCCCCCAGCACCCTGAGTACTGAGCACCCAGCACCCCGAGCACTGAGCACCCAGCACCCCGAGAATGAGCACCCAGCACCCTGAGTACTGAGAACCGAGCACCCTGAGTACTGAGCACCCAGCACACTGAGTACTGAGCCCCCAGCACCCTGAGTACTGAGCACCCAGCACCCCGATCACTGAGCACCCAGCACCCCGAGAATGAGCACACAGCACCCTGAGTACTGAGCACCCAGCACCCTGAGTACTGAGCACAAAGCACCCAGAGCACTGAGCAACCAGTAGTCCGAGCACGGAGCACCCAGGACCCCGAGCACTGAGTACTGAGCACCCAGCACCCTGAGTACTGAGCACCGAGCTCCCCAAGCAATGAGCACCCACCACCCTGAGTACTGAGCACCCAGCAACCTGAGCACTGAGCACAATGCACGCTGAGTACTGAGCACCCTGAGTACTGAGCAACGAGGACCCTGAGCACTGAGCACCCAGCACCCCGAGCACTGAGCACCCAGCACCCTGAGAATGGGCACCCAGCACCCCGAGTACTGAGCACCCAGCACCGTGAGTACTGAGCACCCACCACCCTGAGTACTGAGCACCCAGCACCCTGAGCACTGAGCACAAAGCATGCTGAGTACTGAGCACCCTGAGCACTGAGCACCCCGATCACTGAGCACCCAGCACCCTGAGGACTCAGCACCCATCACCCCGATCACTGAGCACCCAGCACCCTGAGCACTGAGCACCCAGCACCCTGAGCACTGAGCACCCAGCACCCAGAGCACTGAGCACCCAGCACCCTGCGCACTGAGCACCAAGCACCCTGATTACTGAGCAGCGAGCACCCTGAGTACTGAGCACCCAGCACCCTGAGTACTGAGCACCCAGCACCCTGAGTACTGAGCACCGAGCACCCCGAGTACTGAGCACCCAGCACCCTGAGAACTCAGCACCCAGCACCCTGAACACTGAGCACCCAGCACCCTGAGTACTGAGCTCCCAGTACCCCAAGCACTGAGCACCCAGCACCCTGAGAACTGAGCACCCTGAGTACTGAGCACCGATCACCCTGAGCACTGAGCACCCAGCACCCTGAGTATTGAGCATACAGCACCCTGAGCACTGAGCACCCAGCACCCTGAGCACTGAGCACGCAGCACCCCGAGCACTGAGCACCCAGCACCCTGAGTACTGAGCACCCAGCACCCTGATAACTGTGCACCCAGCACCCTGAGTACTGAGCACTGAGCACCCTGAGTACTGAGCACCAAGCACCCCGAGTACTGAGCACTGAGCACCCTGAATACTGAGCACCCAGCAACCTGAGCACTGAGCACCCAGCACCCTGAGTACTGAGCACTGAGAACCCAGCACCCCGAGCACTGAGCACCCACCACCCTGAGTACTGAGCACCGAGCACCCTGAGTACTGAGCACCAAGCACCCTGATCACTGAGCATGGAGCACCCCGCGGACTGAGCACCCAGCACCCTGAGCACTGAGCATCCAGCACCTTGAGTACTGAGCACCGAGCACCCCGAGCACTGAACACCCAGCACCCTGAGTATTGAGCACCCAGCACCCTGAGCACTGAGCACCCAGCACCCTGAGCACTGAGCACGCAGCACCCCGAGCACTGAGCACCCAGCACCCTGAGTACTGAGCACCCAGCACCCTGAGTACTGAGCACCAAGCACCCTGAGTACTGAGCACCCAGCACCCTGAGCACTGAGCACCCAGCACCCTGAGTACTGAGCACCCAGCACCCTGAGTACTGAGCAACCAGCACCCTGAGCACTGAGCACCCAGCACCCTGAGCACTGAGCACTGAGCACCCAGCACCCCGAGCACTGAGCACCCAGCACCCCGAGCACTGAGCACCCCGCACCCTGAGCACTGAGCACCCAGCACCCTGAGCACTGAGCACCCAGCACCCTGAGTACTGAGCACCCAGCACCCTGAGTACTGAGCACCCCGCACCGTGAGAACTGAGCACTCAGCACCCTGAGTACTGAGCAAAGAGCACCCCGAGAACTGAGCACCCAGCACCCTAAGCACTGAGCACCCTGAGGACTGAGCACCCAGCACCCTGAGCACTGAGCACCGATCACCCTGAGCACTGAGCACCCAGCACCCCGAGCACTGAGCACCCAGCACCCTGAGCACTGAGCACCCAGCACCCTGATTACGGAGCACCCCGACCACTGAGCACCCAGCACCCTGAGTACTGAGCCCCCAGCACCCTGAGTACTGAGCACCCAGCACCCCGAGCACTGAGCACCCAGCACCCCGAGAATGAGCACCCAGCACCCTGAGTACTGAGAACCGAGCACCCTGAGTACTGAGCACCCAGCACACTGAGTACTGAGCCCCCAGCACCCTGAGTACTGAGCACCCAGCACCCCGATCACTGAGCACCCAGCACCCCGAGAATGAGCACACAGCACCCTGAGTACTGAGCACCCAGCACCCTGAGTACTGAGCACAAAGCACCCAGAGCACTGAGCAACCAGTAGTCCGAGCACGGAGCACCCAGGACCCCGAGCACTGAGTACTGAGCACCCAGCACCCTGAGTACTGAGCACCGAGCTCCCCAAGCAATGAGCACCCACCACCCTGAGTACTGAGCACCCAGCAACCTGAGCACTGAGCACAATGCACGCTGAGTACTGAGCACCCTGAGTACTGAGCAACGAGGACCCTGAGCACTGAGCACCCAGCACCCCGAGCACTGAGCACCCAGCACCCTGAGAATGGGCACCCAGCACCCCGAGTACTGAGCACCCAGCACCGTGAGTACTGAGCACCCACCACCCTGAGTACTGAGCACCCAGCACCCTGAGCACTGAGCACAAAGCATGCTGAGTACTGAGCACCCTGAGCACTGAGCACCCCGATCACTGAGCACCCAGCACCCTGAGGACTCAGCACCCATCACCCCGATCACTGAGCACCCAGCACCCTGAGCACTGAGCACCCAGCACCCTGAGCACTGAGCACCCAGCACCCAGAGCACTGAGCACCCAGCACCCTGCGCACTGAGCACCAAGCACCCTGATTACTGAGCAGCGAGCACCCTGAGTACTGAGCACCCAGCACCCTGAGTACTGAGCACCCAGCACCCTGAGTACTGAGCACCGAGCACCCCGAGTACTGAGCACCCAGCACCCTGAGAACTCAGCACCCAGCACCCTGAACACTGAGCACCCAGCACCCTGAGTACTGAGCTCCCAGTACCCCAAGCACTGAGCACCCAGCACCCTGAGAACTGAGCACCCTGAGTACTGAGCACCGATCACCCTGAGCACTGAGCACCCAGCACCCTGAGTATTGAGCATACAGCACCCTGAGCACTGAGCACCCAGCACCCTGAGCACTGAGCACGCAGCACCCCGAGCACTGAGCACCCAGCACCCTGAGTACTGAGCACCCAGCACCCTGATAACTGTGCACCCAGCACCCTGAGTACTGAGCACCCAGCACCCTGAGCACTGAGCACCCAGCACCCTGAGTACTGAGCACCCAGCACCCTGAGTACTGAGCAACCAGCACCCTGAGCACTGAGCACCCAGCACCCTGAGCACTGAGCACTGAGCACCCAGCACCCCGAGCACTGAGCACCCAGCACCCCGAGCACTGAGCACCAAGCACCCTGAGCACTGAGCACCCAGCACCCTGAGCACTGAGCACCCAGCACCCTGAGTACTGAGCACCCAGCATCCTGAGTACTGAGCACCCAGCACCGTGAGAACTGAGCACTCAGCACCCTGAGTACTGAGCACCGAGCACCCCGAGCACTGAGCACCCAGCACCCTGAGCACTGAGCACCCTGAAGACTGAGCACCCAGCACACTGAGCACTGAGCACCGATCACCCTGAGCACTGAGCACCCAGCACCCCGAGCACTGAGCACCCAGCACCCTGAGTACTGAGCACCCAGCACCCCGAGCACTGAGCACCCGGCACCCTGAGTACTGAGCACCCTGAGTACTGAGCACTGAGCACCCAGCACCCTGAGGACTGAGTACCCAGCACCCTGAGCACTGAGCACCCAGCACCCTGAGTACTGAGCACTGATCACCCTGAGCACTGAGCACCCAGCACCCCGAGCACTGAGCACCCAGTACCCTGAGTACTGAGCAGCCAGCACCCTGAGCACTGGGCACCCAGCACCCTGAGTACTGAGCACCCAGCACCCTGAGTACTGAGCACCCAGCACCCTGGGCACTGAGCACCCAGCACCCTGAGTACTGAGCACCGAGCACCCTGAGTACTGAGCACCGAGCACCCTGAGTACTGAGCACCCAGCACCCTGAGCACTGAGCACCCAGCACCCTGGGCACTTAGCACCCAGCACCCTGAGTACTGAGCACCCAGCAACCTGAGTACTGAACACCCAGCACCCTGAGCACTGAGCACTGAGCACCCAGCACCCTGAGCACTGAGCACCCAGCACCCTGAGCACGGAGCACCCCGAGGACTGAGCACCCAGCACCCTGAGCACTGAGCACCCAGCACCTTGAGTAAGGAGCACCGAGCACCTCGAGCACTGAGCACCCTGAGTACTGAGCACCCAGCACCCCTATCACTGAGCACCCTGCACCCTGAGCAATGAGCACCCAGCACCCTGAGCACTGAGCACCCAGCATCCTGAGTACTGAGCACCCAGCACGCTGAGTACTGAGCACCCAGCACCTCGAGCACTGAGCAACCAGCACCCTGAGCACGGAGCACCCCGAGGACTGAGCACCCAGCACCTTGAGTACTGAGCACCGAGCACCTCGAGCACTCAGCACCCAGCACCCTGAATACTGAGCACCCAGCACCCTGAGCACTGAGCACCCAGCACCCTGAGCACTGAGCACCCAGCACCCCGAGCACTGAGCACCCAGCACCCTGAGTACTGAGCACCCAACACCCAGAGTACTGAGCACCCAGCACCCTGAGCACTGAGCACCCAGCAACCTGAGTACTGATCACCCAGCACCCTGAGTACTGAACACCCAGCACCCTGAGCACTGAGCACTGAGCACCCTGAGCACTGAGTACTGAGCACTGAGCACCCTGAGCACTGAGCACCCAGCACCCCGAGTACTGAGCACCCAGCACCCCGAGCACTGTGCACCCAGCGCCCCGAGCACTGAGCACCCAGCACCCCGAGCACTGAGCACCCTGAGCACTGAGCACCCAGCACCCCGAGTACTGAGCACTGAGCACCCTGAGCACTGAGCACCAAGCACCCCGAGTATTGAGCACTGAGCACCCTGAATACTGAGCACCCAGCATCCTGAGCACTGAGCACCCAGCACCCTGAGTACTGAGCACTGAGAACCCAGCACCCCGAGCACTGAGCACCCATCACCCTGAGTACTGAGCACCGAGCACCCTGAGTACTGAGCACCAAGCACCCTGATCACTGAGCACGGAGCACCCCGCGGACTGAGCACCCAGCACCCTGAGCACTGAGCACCCAGCACCTTGAGTACTGAGCACCGAGCACCCCGAGCACTGAACACCCAGCACCCTGAGTATTGAGCACCCAGCACCCTGAGCACTGAGCACCCAGCACCCTGAGCACTGAGCACGCAGCACCCCGAGCACTGAGCACCCAGCACCCTGAGTACTGAGCACCCAGCACCCTGAGTACTGAGCACCCAGCACCCTGAGTACTGAGCACCCAGCACCCTGAGCACTGAGCACCCAGCACCCTGAGTACTGAGCACCCAGCACCCTGAGTACTGAGCAACCAGCACCCTGAGCACTGAGAACCCAGCACCCTGAGCACTGAGCACTGAGCACCCAGCACCCCGAGCACTGAGCACCCAGCACCCCGAGCACTGAGCACCCAGCACCCTGAGCACTGAGCACCCAGCACCCAGAGCACTGAGCACCCAGCACCCTGAGTACTGAGCACCCAGCCCCCTGAGTACTGAGCACACAGCACCGTGAGAACTGAGCACTCAGCACCCTGAGTACTGAGCACCGAGCACCCCGAGCACTGAGCACCCAGCACCCTGAGCACTGAGCACCCTGAGGACTGAGCACCCAGCACCCTGAGCACTGAGCACCGATCACCCTGAGCACTGAGCACCCAGCACCCCGAGCACTGAGCACCCATCACCCTGAGCACTGAGCACCCAGCACCCTGAGCACGGAGCACCCCGACCACTGAGCACCCAGCACCCTGAGTACTGAGCCCCCTGCACCCTGAGTACTGAGCACCCAGCACCCCGAGCACTGAGCACCCAGCACCCCGAGAATGAGCACCCAGCACCCTGAGTACTGAGAACCGAGCACCCTGAGTACTGAGCACCCAGCACCCTGAGTACTGAGCCCCCAGCACCCTGAGTACTGAGCACCCAGCACCCCGATCACTGAGCACCCAGCGCCCCGAGAATGAGCACACAGCACCCTGAGTACTGAGCACCCAGCAACCTGAGTACTGAGCACTAAGCACCCAGAGCACTGAGCAACCAGCACCCCGAGCACGGAGCACCCAGGACCCCGAGCACTGAGTACTGAGCACCCAGCACCCTGAGTACTGAGCACCGAGCTCCCCGAGCACTGAGCACCCACCACCCTGAGTACTGAGCACCCAGCAACCTGAGCACTGAGCACAAAGCACGCTGAGTACTGAGCACCCTGAGTACTGAGCACCGAGGACCCTGAGCACTGAGCACCCAGCACCCCGAGCACTGAGCACCCAGCACCCCGAGAATGGGCACCCAGCACCCTGAGTACTGAGAACCGAGCACCCTGTGTACTGAGCACCCAGCACCCTGAGTACTGAGCACCCAGCACCAAGAGTACTGAGCAGCAAGGACCCCGAGCACTGAGCACCCAGCACCCTGAGCACTGAGCACCCAGCACCCTGAGCACTGAGCACCCATCACCCAGAGCACTGAGCACCCAGCACCCTGCGCACTGAGCACCCAGCACCCTGAGTACTGAGCAGCGAGCACCCTGAGTACTGAGCACCAAGCACCCTGAGTATTGAGCACCCAGCACCCTGAGTACTGAGCACCGAGCACCCCGAGTACTGAGCACCCAGCACCCTGAGAACTCAGCACTCAGCACCCCGAGCACTGAGCACCCAGCACCCTGAGTACTGAGCTCCCAGTACCCCGAGCACTGAGCACCCAGCACCCTGAGTACTGAGCACCCTGAGTACTGAGCACCGATCACCCTGAGCACTGAGCACCCAGCACCCTGAGTATTGAGCACCCAGCACCCTGAGCACTGAGCACCCAGCACCCTGAGCACTGAGCACGCAGCACCTCGAGCACTGAGTACCCAGCACCCTGAGTACTGAGCACCCAGCACCCTGAGTACTGTGCACCCAGCACCCTGAGTACTGAGCACCCAGCACCCTGAGCACTGAGCACCCAGCACACTGAGTACTGAGCACCGAACACCCATAGTACTGAGCAACCAGCACCCTTAGCACTGAGCACCCAGCACCCTGAGCACTGAGCACTGAGCACCCAGCACCCCGAGCACTGAGCACCCAGCACCCCGAGCACTGAGCACCCAGCACCCTGAGCACTGAGCAGCCAGCACCCTGAGCACTGAGCACCCAGCACCCTGAGTACTGAGCACCCAGCACCCTGAGTACTGAGCACCCAGCACCGTGAGAACTGAGCACTCAGCACCCTGAGTACTGAGCACCGAGCACCCTGAGCACTGAGCACCCAGCACCCTGAGCACTGAGCACCCTGAGGACTGAGCACCCAGCACACTGAGCACTGAGCACCGATCACCCTGAGCACTGAGCACCCAGCACCCCGAGCACTGAGCACCCAGCACCCTGAGTACTGAGCACCCAGCAGCCCGAGCACTGAGCACCCGGCACCCTGAGTACTGAGCACCCTGAGTACTGAGCACTGAGCACCCAACACCCTTCGGACTGAGTACCCAGCACCCTGAGCACTGAGCACCCAGCACCCTGAGTACTGAGCACTGATCACCCTGAGCACTGAGCACCCAGCACCCCGAGCACTGAGCACCCAGCACCCTGAGTACTGAGCACCCAGCACCCTGGGCACTGAGCACCCAGCACCCTGAGTACTGAGCACCGAGCACCCTGAGTACTGAGCACCCAGCACCCTGAGTACTGAGCACCCAGCACCCTGAGCACTGAGCACCCAGCATCCTGAGCACTGAGCACCCAGCACCCTGAGTACTGAGCACCCAGCACGCTGAGTACTGAACACCCAGCACCCTGAACACTGAGGACTGAGCACCCAGCACCCTGAGCACTGAGCACCCAGCACCCTGAGCATGGAGCACCCCGAGGACTGAGAACCCAGCACCATGAGCACTGAGCACCCAGCACCTTGAGTACTGAGCACCGAGCACCTCGAGTACTGAGCACCCTGAGTACTGAGCACCCAGCACCCCTATCACTGAGCACCCTGCACCCTGAGCACTGAGCACCCAGCACCCTGAGCACTGAGCACCCAGCACCCTGAGTACTGAGCACCCAGCACGCTGAGTACTGAGCACCCAGCACCTCGAGCCCTGAGCAACCAGCACCCTGAGCACGGTGCACCCCGAGGACTGAGCACCCAGCACCTTGAGTACTGAGCACCGAGCACCTCGAGCACTAAGCACCCAGCACCCTGTGTACTGAGCACCCAGCACACTGAGCACTGAGCACCCAGCACCCTGAGTACTGAGCACCCAGCACCTCGAGCACTGAGCACCCAGCACCCTGAGTACTGAGCACCCAACACCCAGAGTACTGAGCACCCAGCACCCTGAGCACTGAGCACCCAGCAACCTGTGTACTGAGCACCCAGCACCCTGAGTACTGAACACCCAGCACACTGAGCACTGAGCACTGAGCACCCTGAGCACTGAGTACTGAGCACTGAGCACCCTGAGCACTGAGCACCCAGCACCCCGAGTACTGAGCACCCAGCACACTGAGCACTGAGCACCCAGCGCCCCGAGCACTGAGCACCCAGCACCCCGAGCACTGAGCACTGAGCACCCTGAGCACTGAGCACCCAGCACCCCGAGTACTGAGCACTGAGCACCCTGAGTACTGAGCACCAAGCACCCCGAGTAGTGAGCACTGAGCACCCTGAATACTGAGCACCCAGCACCCTGAGCACTGAGCACCCAGCACCCTGAGTACTGAGCACTGAGAACCCAGCACCCGGAGCACTGAGCACCCAGCACCCTGAGTACTGAGCACCAAGCACCCTGATCACTGAGCACGGAGCACCCCGCGGACTGAGCACCCAGCACACTGAGCACTGAGCACCCAGCACCTTGAGTACTGAGCACCGAGCACCCCGAGCACTGAACACCCAGCACCCTGAGTATTGAGCACCCAGCACCCTGAGCACTGAGCACAAAGCACCCTGAGCACTGAGCACGCAGCACCCCGAGCACTGAGCACCCAGCACCCTGAGTAATGAGCACCCAGCACACTGAGTACTGAGCACCCAGCACCCTGAGTACTGAGCACCCAGCAACCTGAGCACTGAGCACCCAGCACCCTGAGTACTGAGCACCCAGCACCCTGAGTACTGAGCGACCAGCACCCTGAGCACTGAGCACCCAGCACCCTGAGCACTGAGCACCCAGCTCCCCGAGCACTGAGCACACAGCACCCCGAGCACTGAGCACCCAGCACCCTGAGCACTGAGCACCCAGCACCCTGAGCACTGAGCACCCAGCACCCTGAGTACTGAGCACCCAGCACCCTGTGTACTGAGCACCCAGCACCCTGAGTACTGAGCACTAAGCACCCAGAGCACTGAGCAACCAGCACCCCGAGCACGGAGCACCCAGGACCCCGAGCACTGAGTACTGAGCACCCAGCACCCTGAGTACTGAGCACCGAGCTCCCCGAGCACTGAGCACCCACCACCCTGAGTTCTGAGCACCCAGCAACCTGAGCACTGAGCACAAAGCACGCTGAGTACTGAGCACCCTGAGTACTGAGCACCGAGGACCCTGAGCACTGAGCACCCAGCACCCCGGCACTGAGCACCCAGCACCCCGAGAATGGGCACCCAGCACCCTGAGTACTGAGAACCGAGCACCCTGTGTACTGAGCACCCAGCACCCTGAGTACTGAGCACCCAGCACCAAGAGTACTGAGCAGCAAGCACCCCGAGCACTGAGCACCCAGCACCCTGAGCACTGAGCACCCAGCACCCTGAGCACTGAGCACCCAGCACCCAGAGCACTGAGCACCCAGCACCCTGCGCACTGAGCACCCAGCACCCTGAGTACTGAGCAGCGAGCACCCTGAGTACTGAGCACCCAGCACCCTGAGTATTGAGCACCCAGCACCCTGAGTACTGAGCACCGAGCACCCCGAGTACTGAGCACCCAGCACCCTGAGAACTCAGCACTCAGCACCCCGAGCACTGAGCACCCAGCACCCTGAGTAATGAGCTCCCAGTACCCCGAGCACTGAGCACCCAGCACCCTGAGTACTGAGCACCCTGAGTACTGAGCACCGATCACCCTGAGCACTGAGCACCCAGCACCCTGAGTATTGAGCACCCAGCACCCTGAGCACTGAGCACCCAGCACCCTGAGCACTGAGCACGCAGCACCTCGAGCACTGAGCACCCAGCACCCTGAGTACTGAGCACCCAGCACCGAGTACTGTGCACCCAGCACCCTGAGTACTGAGCACCCAGCACCCTGAGCACTGAGCACCCAGCACACTGAGTACTGAGCACCGAACACCCTTAGTATTGAGCAACCAGCACCCTTAGCACTGAGCACCCAGCACCCTGAGCACTGAGCACTGAGCACCCAGCACCCCGAGCACTGAGCACCCAGCACCCCGAGCACTGAGCACCCAGCACCCTGAGCACTGAGCACCCAGCACCCTGAGCACTGAGCACCCAGCACCCTGAGTACTGAGCACCCAGCACCCTGAGTACTGAGCACCCAGCACCCCGAGCACTGAGCACCCAGCACCCTGAGCACTGAGCACCGATCACCCTGAGCACTGAGCACCCAGCACCCCGAGCACTGAGCACCCAGCACCCTGAGTACTGAGCACCCAGCAGCCCGAGCACTGAGCACCCGGCACCCTGAGTACTGAGCACCCTGAGTACTGAGCACTGAGCACCCAGCACCCTGAGGACTGAGTACCCAGCACCCTGAGCACTGAGCACCCAGCACCCTGAGTACTGAGCACTGATCACCCTGAGCACTGAGCACCCAGCACCCCTAGCTCTGAGCACCCAGCACCCTGAGTATTGAGCAGCCAGCACCCTGAGCACTGAGCACCCAGCACCCTGAGTACTGAGCACCCAGCACCCTGAGTACTGAGCACCCAGCACCCTGGGCACTGAGCACCCAGCACCCTGAGTACTGAGCACCGAGCACCCTGAGTACTGAGCACCCAGCACCCTGAGAACTGAGCACCCAGCAACCTGAGCACTGAGCACCCAGCACCCTGAGCACTGAGCACCCAGCACCCTGAGTACTGAGCACCCAGCACGCTGAGTACTGAACACCCAGCACCCTGAGCACTGAGCACTGAGCACCCAGCACCCTGAGCACTGAGCACCCAGCACCCTGAGCATGGAGCACCCCGAGGACTGAGCACCCAGCTCCATGAGCACTGAGCACCCAGCACCTTGATTACTGAGCACCGAGCACCTCGAGCACTGAGCACCCTGAGTACTGAGCACCCAGCACCCCTATCACTGAGCACCCTGCACCCTGAGCACTGAGCACCCAGCACCCTGAGCACTGAGCACCCAGCACCCTGAGTACTGAGCACCCAGCACGCTGAGTACTGAGCACCCAGCACCTCGAGCACTGAGCAACCAGCACCCTGAGCACGGTGCACCCCGAGGACTGAGCACCCAGCACCTTGAGTACTGAGCACCGAGCACCTCGAGCACTAAGCACCCAGCACCCTGAGTACTGAGCACCCAGCACACTGAGCACTGAGCACCCAGCACCCTGAGCACTGAGCACCCAGCACCCCGAGCACTGAGCACCCAGCACCCTGAGTACTGAGCACCCAACACCCAGAGTACTGAGCACCCAGCACCCTGAGCACTGAGCACCCAGCAACCTGTGTACTGAGCACCCAGCACCCTGAGTACTGAACACCCAGCACCCTGAGCACTGAGCACTGAGCACCCTGAGCACTGAGTACTGAGCACTGAGCACCCTGAGCACTGAGCACCCAGCACCCCGAGTACTGAGCACCCAGCACCCCGAGCACTGAGCACCCAGCGCCCCGAGCACTGAGCACCCAGCACCCCGAGCACTGAGCACTGAGCACCCTGAGCACTGAGCACCCAGCACCCCGAGTACTGAGCACTGAGCACCCTGAGTACTGAGCACCAAGCACCCCGAGTACTGAGCACTGAGCACCCTGAATACTGAGCACCCAGCACCCTGAGCACTGAGCACCCAGCACCCTGAGTACTGAGCACTGAGAACCCAGCACCCCGAGCACTGAGCACCCAGCACCCTGAGTACTGAGCACCAAGCACCCTGATCACTGAGCACGGAGCACCCCGCGGACTGAGGACCCAGCACCCTGAGCACTGAGCACCCAGCACCTTGAGTACTGAGCACCGAGCACCCCGAGCACTGAACACCCAGCACCCTGAGTATTGAGCACCCAGCACCCTGAGCACTGAGCACAAAGCACCCTGAGCACTGAGCACGCAGCACCCCTAGCACTGAGCACCCAGCACCCTGAGTAATGAGCACCCAGCACCCTGAGTACTGAGCACCCAGCACCCTGAGTACTGAGCACCCAGCACCCTGAGCACTGAGCACCCAGCACCCTGAGTACTGAGCACCCAGCACCCTGAGTACTGAGCAACCAGCACCCTGAGCACTGAGCACCCAGCACCCTGAGCACTGAGCACTGAGCTCCCAGCTCCCCGAGCACTGAGCACACAGCACCCCGAGCACTGAGCACCCAGCACCCTGAGCACTGAGCACCCAGCACCCTGAGCACTGAGCACCCAGCACCCTGAGTACTGAGCACCCAGCACCCTGAGTACTGAGCACCCAGCACCGTGAGAACTGAGCACTCAGCACCCTGAGTACTGAGCACCGAGCACCCCGAGCACTGAGCACCCAGCACCCTGAGCACTGAGCACCCTGAGGACTGAGCACCCAGCACCCTGAGCACTGAGCACCGATCACCCTGAGCACTGAGCACCCAACACCCCGAGCACTGAGCACCCAGCACCCTGAGCAATGAGCACCCAGCACCCTGAGCACGGAGCACCCCGACCACTGAGCACCCAGCACCCTGAGTACTGAGCCCCCAGCACCCTGAATACTGAGCACCCAGCACACCGATCACTGAGCACCCAGCACCCCGAGAATGAGCACACAGCACCCTGAGTACTGAGCACCCAGCACCCTGAGTACTGAGCACTAAGCACCCAGAGCACTGAGCAACCAGCACCCCGAGCACGGAGCACCCAGGACCCCGAGCACTGAGTACTGAGCACGCAGCACCCTGAGTACTGAGCACCGAGCTCCCCGAGCACTGAGCACCCACCACCCTGAGTACTGAGTACCCAGCAACCTGAGCACTGAGCACAAAGCACGCTGAGTACTGAGCACCCTGAGTACTGAGCACCGAGGACCCTGAGCACTGAGCACCCAGCACCCCGAGCACTGAGCACCCAGCACCCCGAGAATGGGCACCCAGCACCCTGAGTACTGAGAACCGAGCACCCTGAGTACTGAGCACCCAGCACCCTGAGTACTGAGCACCCAGCACCAAGAGTACTGAGCAGCAAGCACCCCGAGCACTGAGCACCCAGCACACTGAGTAATGAGCACCCAGCACGCTGAGCACTGAGCACCCAGCACCCCGAGCACTGAGCACCCTGAATACTGAGCACCCAGCACCCTGAGTACTGTGCACTAAGCACCCAGAGCGCTGAGCACCCAGGACACCGAGCACTGAGTACTGAGCACCCAGCACCCTGAGTACTGAGCACCGAGCTCCCCTAGCACTGAGCACCCTGAGTACAGAGCACACATCACCCTGAGTACTGAGCACCCAGCATCCTGTGCACTGAGCACCCAGCACCCTGAGTACTGAGCACCCAGCACCCCGAGCACTGAGCACCCAGCACCCTGAGTACTGAGCACCCAGCACCATGAGTACTGAGCAACCCGAGCACTGAGCACCCAGCACCCTGAGTACTTAGCACCCAGCACCAAAAGTACTGAGCACCGAACATCCTGAGCACAGAGCACCGAGCACCCCGAGCACTGAGCACCCAGCACACTGAGTACTGAGCCCCCAGCACCCTGAGTACAGAGCACCCAGCACCCCGAGAATGAGCACCCAGCTCCCTGAGTACTGAGAACCGAGCACCCTGAGTACTGAGCACAAAGCACCCTGAGTACTGAGCCACCAGCACCCTGAGTACTGAGCACCCAGCACCCCGAGCACTGAGCACCCAGCACCCCGAGAATGAGCACCCAGCACCCTGAGGACTGAGCACCCAGCACCCTGAGTACTGAGCACTAAGCACCCAGAGCACTGAGCAACCAGCACCCCGAGCACGGAGCACCCAGGACCCCAAGCACTGAGTACTGAGCACCCAGCACCCTGAGTACTGAGCACCGAGCTCCCCGAGCACTGAGCACCCAGCACACTGAGCCCTGAGCACCCAGCACCCTGAGCACTGAGCACCCAGCACCCTGAGTACTGAGCACCCAGCACGCTGAGTACTGAGCACCCAGCACCCCGAGCACTGAGCACCCAGCACCCTGAGTACTGAGCACTGAGCACCCAGCAACCCGAGCACTGAGCACCCAGCACCCTGTGTACTGAGCACTGAGCACCCTGAGTACTAAGCACCCAGCACCCTGAGTACTGAGCACCCTGGACCCTGAGCACTGAGCACCCATCACCCCGATCACTGAGCACCCAGCACCCTGAGCACTGAGCACCCAGCACCCTGAGCACTGAGCACCAAGCACCCAGAGCACTGAGCACCCAGCACCCTGAGCACCGAGCACCCAGCACCCTGAGTACTGAGCAGCGAGCACCCTGAGTACTGAGCACCCAGCACCCTGAGTACTGAGCACCCAGCACCCTGAGTACTGAGCACCGAGCACCCCGAGTACTGAGCACCCAGCACCCTGAGCACTCAGCACCCAGCACCCTGAGTACTGAGCTCCCAGCACCCCGAGCCCTGAGCACCCAGCAACCTGAGTACTGAGCACCCTGAGTTCTGAGCACCGATCACCCTGAGCACTGAGCACCCAGCACCCTGAGTATTGAGCAGCCAGCACCCTGAGCACTGAGCACCCAGCACCCTGAGCACTGAGCACGCAGCACCCCGAGCACTGAGCACCCAGCACCCTGAGTACTGAGCACCCAGCACCCTGAGTACTGAGCACCCAGCACCCTGAGTACTGAGCACCCAGCACCCTGAGCACTGAGCACCCAGCACCCTGAGTACTGAGCACCCAGCACCCTGAGTACTGAGCAACCAGCACCCTGAGCACTGAACACCCAGCACCCTGAGCACTAAGCACTGAGCACCCAGCACCCCGAGCACTGAGCACCCAGCACCCCGAGCACTGAGCACCCAGCACCCTGAGCACTGAGCACCCAGCACCCTGTGCACTGAGCACCCAGCACCCTGAGTACTGAGCACCCAGCACCCTGAGTACTGAGCACCCAGCACCCTGAGTACTGAGCACCCAGCACGCTGAGTACTGAGCACCCAGCACCCCGAGCACTGAGCACCCAGCACCCTGAGTACTGAGCACTGAGCAACCAGCACCCCGAGCACGGAGCACCCAGGACCCCAAGCACTGAGTACTGAGCACCCAGCACCCTGAGTACTGAGCACCCAGCACGCTGAGTACTGAGCACCCAGCACCCCGAGCACTGAGCACCCAGCACCCTGAGTACTGAGCACTGAGCACCCAGCACCCCGAGCACTGAGCACCCAGCACCCCGAGCACTGAGCACCCAACACCCTGAGTACTGAGCACCCAGCACCCTGAGTAGTGAGCACCCAGCACCGTGAGAACTGAGCACTCAGCTCCCTGAGTACTGAGCACCGAGCACCCCGAGCACTGAGCACCCAGCACCCTGAGCACTGAGCACCCTGAGGACAGAGTACCCAGCACCCTGAGCACTGAGCACCCAGCACACTGAGTACTGAGCACTGATCACCCTGAGCACTGAGCACCCAGCACCCTGAGGACAGAGTACCCAGCACCCTGAGCACTGAGCACCCAGCACCCTGAGTACTGAGCACTGATCACCCTGAGCACTGAGCACACAACACCCCGAGCACTGAGCACCCAGCACCCTGAGTACTGAGCAGCCAGCACCCTGAGCACTGAGCACCCAGCACCCTGAGTACTGAGCACCCAGCACCCTGAGTACTGAGCACCCAGCACCCTGGGCACTGAGCACCCAACACCCTGAGTACTGAGCACCGAGCACCCTGAGTACTGAGCACCCAGCACCCTGGGTACTGAGCACCCAGCACCCTGAGCACTGAGCACGCAGCACCCTGAGCACTGAGCACCCAGCACCCTGAGTACTGAGCACCCAGCACCCTGAGTACTGAACACCCAGCACCCTGAGCACTGAGCACTGAGCACCCAGCACCCCGAGTACTGAGCACCCAGCACCCTGAGTACTGAGCACCCAGCACCCCGAGCACTGAGCACCCGGCACCCTGAGTACTGAGCACCCTGAGTACTGAGCACTGAGCACCCAGCACCCTGAGGACTGAGTACCCAGCACCCTGAGCACTGAGCACCCAGCACCCTGAGTACTGAGCACTGAGCACCCAGCAACCCGAGCACTGAGCACCCAGCACCCTGTGTACTGAGCACTGAGCACCCTGAGTACTAAGCACCCAGCACCCTGAGTACTGAGCACCCTGGACGCTGAGCACCCATCACCCCGATCACTGAGCACCCAGCACCCTGAGCACTGAGCACCCAGCACCCTGAGCACTGAGCACCAAGCACCCAGAGCACTGAGCACCCAGCACCCTGAGCACCGAGCACCCAGCACCCTGAGTACTGAGCAGCGAGCACCCTGAGTACTGAGCACCCAGCACCCTGAGTACTGAGCACCCAGCACCCTGAGTACTGAGCACCGAGCACCCCGAGTACTGAGCACCCAGCACCCTGAGCACTCAGCACCCAGCACCCTGAGTACTGAGCTCCCAGCACCCCGAGCCCTGAGCACCCAGCAACCTGAGTACTGAGCACCCTGAGTTCTGAGCACCGATCACCCTGAGCACTGAGCACCCAGCACCCTGAGTATTGAGCACCCAGCACCCTGAGCACTGAGCACCCAGCACCCTGAGCACTGAGCACGCAGCACCCCGAGCACTGAGCACCCAGCACCCTGAGTACTGAGCACCCAGCACCCTGAGTACTGAGCACCCAGCACCCTGAGTACTGAGCACCCAGCACCCTGAGCACTGAGCACCCAGCACCCTGAGTACTGAGCACCCAGCACCCTGAGTACTGAGCAACCAGCACCCTGAGCACTGAGCACCCAGCACCCTGAGCACTAAGCACTGAGCACCCAGCACCCCGAGCACTGAGCACCCAGCACCCCGAGCACTGAGCACCCAGCACCCTGAGCACTGAGCACCCAGCACCCTGTGCACTGAGCACCCAGCACCCTGAGTACTGAGCACCCAGCACCCTGAGTACTGATCACCCAGCACCCTGAGTACTGATCACCCAGCACGCTGAGTACTGAGCACCCAGCACCCCGAGCACTGAGCACCCAGCACCCTGAGTACTGAGCACTGAGCAACCAGCACCCCGAGCACGGAGCACCCAGGACCCCAAGCACTGAGTACTGAGCACCCAGCACCCTGAGTACTGAGCAATGAGCTCCCCGAGCACTGAGCACCCAGCACACTGAGAACTGAGCACCCAGCACCCTGAGCACTGAGCACCCAGCACCCTGAGTACTGAGCACCCAGCACGCTGAGTACTGAGCACCCAGCACCCCGAGCACTGAGCACCCAGCACCCTGAGTACTGAGCACTGAGCACCCAGCACCCCGAGCACTGAGCACCCAGCACCCTGAGCACTGAGCACCCAGCACCCTGAGCACTGAGCACCCAGCACACTGAGTACTGAGCACTGATCACCCTGAGCACTGAGCACCCAGCACCCTGAGGACAGAGTACCCAGCACCCTGAGCACTGAGCACCCAGCACCCTGAGTACTGAGCACTGATCACCCTGAGCACTGAGCACACAGCACCCCGAGCACTGAGCACCCAGCACCCTGAGTACTGAGCAGCCAGCACCCTGAGCACTGAGCACCCAGCACCCTGAGTACTGAGCACCCAGCACCCTGAGTACTGAGCACCCAGCACCCTGGGCACTGAGCACCCAACACCCTGAGTACTGAGCACCGAGCACCCTGAGTACTGAGCACCCAGCACCCTGGGTACTGAGCACCCAGCACCCTGAGCACTGAGCACCCAGCACCCTGAGCACTGAGCACCCAGCACCCTGAGTACTGAGCACCCAGCACCCTGAGTACTGAACACCCAGCACCCTGAGCACTGAGCACTGAGCACCCAGCACCCTGAGCACTGAGCACCCAGCACCCTGAGCACGGAGCACCCCGAGGACTGAGCACCCAGCACCCTGAGCACTGAGCACCCAGCACCTTGAGTACTGAGCACCGAGCACCTCGAGCACTGAGCACCATGAGTACTGAGCACCCAGCACCCTGATCACTGAGCACCCTGCACCCTGAGCACTGAGCACCCAGCACCCTGAGCACAAAGCACCCTGAGTACTGAGCACCCAGCACGCTGAGTACTGAGCACCCAGCACCCCGAGCACTGAGCAACCAGCACGGTGAGCACGGAGCACCCCGAGGACTGAGCACCCAGCACCTTGAGTACTGAGCACCGAGCACCTCGAGCACTAAGCACCCAGCACCCTGAGTACTGAGCACCCAGCACCATGAGCACTGAGCACCCAGCACCCTGAGCACTGAGCACCCAGCACCCCGAGCACTGAGCACCCAGCACCCTGAGTACTGAGCACCCAACACCCAGAGTACTGAGCACCCAGCACCCTGAGCACTGAGCACCCAGCAACCTGAGTACTGAGCACCCAGCACCCTGAGTACTGAACACCCAGCACCCTGAGCACTGAGCACTGAGCACCCTGAGCACTGAGTACTGAGCACTGAGCACCCTGAGCACTGAGCACCCAGCACCCCGAGTACTGATCACCCAGCATCCCGAGCGCTGAGCACCCAGCGCCCCGAGCACTGAGCACCCAGCACCCCGAGCACTGAGCACTGAGCACCCTGAGCACTGAGCACCCAGCACCCCGAGTACTGAGCACTGAGCACCCTGAGTACTGAGCACCAAGCACCCCGAGTACTGAGCACTGAGCACCCTGAATACTGAGCACCCAGCACCCTGAGCACTGAGCACCCAGCACCCTGAGTACTGAGCACCGAGCACCCTGAGTACTGAGCACCCAGCACCCTGATCACTGAGCACGGAGCACCCCGAGGACTGAGCACCCAGCACCCTGAGCACTGAGCACCCAGCACCTTGAGTACTGAGCACAGAGCACCCCGAGAACTGAGCACCCAGCACCCTGAGTATTGAGCACCCAGCACCCTGAGCACTGAGCACCCAGCACCCTGAGCACTGAGCACGCAGCACCCCGAGCACTGAGCACCCAGCACCCTGAGTACTGAGCACCCAGCACCCTGAGTACTGAGCACCCAGCACCTTGAGTACTGAGCACCCAGCACCCTGAGCACTGAGCACCCAGCACCCTGAGTACTGAGCACCCAGCACCCTGAGTACTGAGCAACCAGCACCCTGAGCACTGAGCACCCAGCACCCTGAGCACTGAGCACTGAGCACCCAGTACCCCGAGCACTGAGCACCCAGCACCCCGAGCACTGAGCACCCAGCACCCTGAGCACTGAGCACCCAGCACCCTGAGCACTGAGCACCCAGGACCCTGAGTACTGAGCACCCAGCACCCTGAGTACTGAGCACCCAGCACCGTGAGAACTGAGCACTCAGCACCCTGAGTACTGAGCACCGAGCACCCCGAGCACTGAGCACCCAGCACCCTGAGCACTGAGCACCCTGAGGACTGAGCACCCAGCACCCTGAGCACTGAGCACCGATCACCCTGAGCACTGAGCACCCAGCACCCCGAGAACTGAGCACCCAACACCCTGAGTACTGAGCACCCAGCACCCCGAGTACTGAGCACCCAGCACCCTGAGTACTGAGCACCCAGCACCCCGAGCACTGAGCACCCGGCACCCTGAGTACTGAGCACCCTGAGTACTGAGCACTGAGCACCCAGCACCCTGAGGACTGAGTACCCAGCACCCTGAGCACTGAGCACCCAGCACCCTGAGTACTGAGCACTGATCACCCTGAGCACTGAGCACCCAGCACCCCGAGCACTGAGCACCCAGCACCCTGAGAACTTAGCAGCCAGCACCCTGAGCACTGAGCACCCAGCACCCTGAGTACTGAGCACCCAGCACCCTGAGTACTGAGCACCCAGCACCCTGGGCACTGAGCACCCAGCACCCTGAGTACTGAGCACCGAGCACCCTGAGTACTGAGCACCCATCACCCTGAGTACTGAGCACCCAGCACCCTGAGCACTGAGCACCCAGCACCCTGAGCACTGAGCACCCAGCACCCTGAGTACTGAGCACCCAGCACCCTGAGTACTGAACACCCAGCACCCTGAGCACTGAGCACTGAGCACCCAGCACCCTGAGCACTGAGCACTGAGCACCCAGCACCCTGAGCACTGAGCACACAGCACCCCGAGCACTGAGCACCCAGCACCCTGAGCACCCAGCACCCTGAGCACCCAGCACCCTGAGCACTGAGCACCCAGCACCCTGAGTACTCAGCACTGAGAACCCAGCACCCCGAGGACTGAGCACCCAGCACCCTGAGTACTGAGCACCGAGCACCCTGAGTACTGAGCACCCAGCACCCTGATCACTGAGCACGGAGCACCCCGAGGTACTGAGCACCCAGCACAATGAGCACTGAGCACCCAGCACCCTGAGGACTGAGTACCCAGCACCCTGAGCACTGAGCACCCAGCACCCTGAGTACTGAGCACTGATCACCCTGAGCACTGAGCACCCAGCACCCCGAGCACTGAGCACCCAGCACCCTGAGTACTGAGCACCCAGCACCCTGGGCACTGAGCACCCAGCACCCTGAGTACTGAGCACCGAGCACCCTGAGTACTGAGCACCCATCACACTGAGTACTGAGCACCCAGCACCCTGAGCACTGAGCACCCAGCACCCTGAGCACTGAGCACCCAGCACCCTGAGTACTGAGCACCCAGCACCCTGAGTACTGAACACCCAGCACCCTGAGCACTGAGCACTGAGCACCCAGCACCCTGAGCACTGAGCACTGAGCACCCAGCACCCTGAGCACTGAGCACCCAGCACCCCGAGCACTGAGCACCCAGCACCCTGAGCACCCAGCACCCTGAGCACTGAGCACCATGAGCACTGAGCACTGAGCACCCAGCACGCTGAGTACTGAGCACTGAGCACACAGCACCCTGAGTACTGAGCACCCAGCACCCCGAGCACTGAGTACCCAGCGCCCCGAGCACTGAGCACCCAGCACCCCGAGCACTGAGCACCCAGCACCCTGAGTACTGAGCAACCAGCACCCTGAGCACTGAGCACCCGGCACCCTGAGTACTGAGCACCCTGAGTACTGAGCACTGAGCACCCAGCACCCTGAGTACTGAGCACCCAGCACCCCGAGCACTGAGCACCCGGCACCCTGAGTACTGAGCACCCTGAGTACTGAGCACTGAGCACCCAGCACCCTGAGGACTGAGTACCCAGCACCCTGAGCACTGAGCACCCAGCACCCTGAGTACTGAGCACTGATCACCCTGAGCACTGAGCACCCAGCACCCCGAGCACTGAGCACCCAGCACCCTGAGAACTTAGCAGCCAGCACCCTGAGCACTGAGCACCCAGCACCCTGAGTACTGAGCACCCAGCACCCTGAGTACTGAGCACCCAGCACCCTGGGTACTGAGCACCCAGCACCCTGAGTACTGAGCACCGAGCACCCTGAGTACTGAGCACCCATCACCCTGAGTACTGAGCACCCAGCACCCTGAGCACTGAGCACCCAGCACCCTGAGCACTGAGCACCCAGCACCCTGAGTACTGAGCACCCAGCACCCTGAGTACTGAACACCCAGCACCCTGAGCACTGAGCACTGAGCACCCAGCACCCTGAGCACTGAGCACTGAGCACCCAGCACCCTGAGCACTGAGCACCCAGCACCCCGAGCACTGAGCACCCAGCACCCTGAGCACCCAGCACCCTGAGCACTGAGCACCATGAGCACTGAGCACTGAGCACCCAGCACGCTGAGTACTGAGCACTGAGCACACAGCACCCTGAGTACTGAGCACCAGGCACCCCGAGCACTGAGTACCCAGCGCCCCGAGCACTGAGCACCCAGCACCCCGAGCACTGAGCACCCAGCACCCTGAGTACTGAGCAACCATCACCCTGAGCACTGAGCACCCAGCACCCTGAGCACTGAGCGCTGAGCACCCAGCACCCCGAGCACTGAGCACCCAGCACCCCGAGCACTGAGCACCCAGCACCCTGAGCACTGAGCACCCAGCACCCTGTGCACTGAGCACCCAGCACCCTGAGTACTGAGCACCCAGCACCCTGAGTACTGAGCACCCAGCACCCTGAGTACTGAGCACCCAGCACGCTGAGTACTGAGCACCCAGCACCCCGAGCACTGAGGACCCAGCACCCTGAGTACTGAGCACTGAGCAACCAGCACCCCGAGCACGGAGCACCCAGGACCCCAAGCACTGAGTACAGAGCACCCAGCACCCTGAGCTCCGAGCTCCCCGAGCACTGAGCACCCAGCACACTGAGCACTGAGCACCCAGCACCCTGAGCACTGAGCACCCAGCACCCTGAGTACTGAGCACCCAGCACGCTGAGTACTGAGCACCCAGCACCCCGAGCACTGAGCACCCAGCACCCTGAGTACTGAGCACTGAGCACCCAGCACCCTGAGCACTGAGCACCCAGCACCCTGTGCACTGAGAATCCAGCACCCTGAGTACTGAGCACCCAGCACCCTGAGTACTGAGCAACCAGCACCGTGAGAACTGAGCACTCAGCACCCTGAGTACTGAGCACCGAGCACCCTGAGCACTGAGCACCCAGCACCCTGAGCACTGAGCACCCTGAGGACTGAGCACCCAGCACCCTGAGCACTGAGCACCGATCACCCTGAGCACTGAGCACCCAGCACCCCGAGCACTGAGCACCCAGCACCCTGAGTACTGAGCACCCAGCACCCCGAGTACTGAGCACCCAGCACCCTGAGTACTGAGCACCCAGCACCCTGAGCACTGAGCACCCGGCACCCTGAGTACTGAGCACCATGAGTACTGAGCACTGAGCACCCAGCACCCTGAGGACAGAGTACCCAGCACCCTGAGCACTGAGCACCCAGCACCCTGAGTACTGAGCACTGATCACCCTGAGCACTGAGCACCCAGCACCCCGAGCACTGAGCACCCAGCACCCTGAGTACTGAGCATCCAGCACCCTGAGCACTGAGCACCCAGCACCCTGAGTACTGAGCACCCAGCACCCTGAGTACTGAGCACCTAGCACCCTGGGCACTGAGCACCCAGCACCCTGAGTACTGAGCACCGAGCACCCTGAGTACTGAGCACCCAGCACCCTGAGTACTGAGCACCCAGCACCCTGAGCACTGAGCACCCAGCACCCTGAGCACTGAGCACCCAGCACCCTGAGTACTGAGCACCAAGCACCCTGAGTACTGAACACCCAGCACCCTGAGCACTGAGCACTGAGCACCCAGCACCCTGAACACTGAGTACCCAGCACCCTGAGCACGGAGCACCCCGAGGACTGAGCACCCAGCACCCTGAGCACTGAGCACCCAGCACCTTGAGTACTGAGCACCGTGCACCTCGAGCACTGAGCACCCTGAGTACTGAGCACCCAGCACCCCGATCACTGAGCACCCTGCACCCTGAGCACTGAGCACCCTGAGGACTGAGCACCCAGCACCCTGAGCACTGAGCACCGATCACCCTGAGCACTGAGCACCCAGCACCCCGAGCACTGAGCACCCAGCACCCTGAGTACTGAGCACCCAGCACCCCGAGTACTGAGCACCCAGCACCCTGAGTACTGAGCACCCAGCACCCTGAGCACTGAGCACCCGGCACCCTGAGTACTGAGCACCATGAGTACTGAGCACTGAGCACCCAGCACCCTGAGGACAGAGTACCCAGCACCCTGAGCACTGAGCACCCAGCACCCTGAGTACTGAGCACTGATCACCCTGAGCACTGAGCACCCAGCACCCCGAGAACTGAGCACCCAGCACCCTGAGTACTGAGCATCCAGCACCCTGAGCACTGAGCACCCAGCACCCTGAGTACTGAGCACCCAGCACCCTGAGTACTGAGCACCCAGCACCCTGGGCACTGAGCACCCAGCACCCTGAGTACTGAGCACCGAGCACCCTGAGTACTGAGCACCCAGCACCCTGAGTACTGAGCACCCAGCACCCTGAGCACTGAGCACCCAGCACCCTGAGCACTGAGCACCCAGCACCCTGAGTACTGAGCACCCAGCACCCTGAGTACTGAACACCCAGCACCCTGAGCACTGAGCACTGAGCACCCAGCACCCTGAACACTGAGTACCCAGCACCCTGAGCACGGAGCACCCCGAGGACTGAGCACCCAGCACCCTGAGCACTGAGCACCCAGCACCTTGAGTACTGAGCACCGTGCACCTCGAGCACTGAGCACCCTGAGTACTGAGCACCCAGCACCCCGATCACTGAGCACCCTGCACCCTGAGCACTGAGCACCCAGCACCCTGAGCACTGAGCACCCAGCACCCTGAGTACTGAGCACCCAGCACGCTGAGTACTGAGCACCCAGCACCCCGAGCAGTGAGCAACCAGCACCGTGAGCACGGAGCACCCCGAGGACTGAGCACCCAGCACCTTGAGTACTGAGCACCGAGCACCTCGAGCACTAAGCACCCAGCACACTGAGTACTGAGCACCCAGCACCCTGAGCACTGAGCACCCAGCACCCTGAGCACTGAGCACCCAGCAACCTGAGTACTGAGCACTCAGCACCCTGAGTACTGAACACCCAGCACCCTGAGCACTGAGCACTGAGCACCCTGAGCAATGAGTACTGAGCACTGAGCACCCTGAGCACTGAGCACCCAGCACCCCGAGTACTGACCACCCAGCACGCCGAGCACTGAGCACCCAGCGCCCCGAGCACTGAGCACCCAGCACCCCGAGCACTGAGCACTGAGCACCCTGAGCACTGAGCACCCAGCACCCCGAGTACTGAGCACTGAGCACCTTGAGTACTGAGCACCAAGCACCCCGAGTACTGAGCACTGAGCACCCTGAATACTGAGCACCCAGCACCCTGAGCACTGAGCACCCAGCACCCTGAGTACTCAGCACTGAGAACCCAGCACCCCGAGGACTGAGCACCCAGCACCCTGATCACTGAGCACGGAGCACCCCGAGGTACTGAGCACCCAGCACAATGAGCACTGAGCACCCAGCACCCTGAGGACTGAGTACCCAGCACCCTGAGCACTGAGCACCCAGCACCCTGAGTACTGAGCACTGATCACCCTGAGCACTGAGCACCCAGCACCCCGAGCACTGAGCACCCAGCACCCTGAGTACTGAGCACCCAGCACCCTGGGCACTGAGCACCCAGCACCCTGAGTACTGAGCACCGAGCACCCTGAGTACTGAGCACCCATCACACTGAGTACTGAGCACCCAGCACCCTGAGCACTGAGCACCCAGCACCCTGAGCACTGAGCACCCAGCACCCTGAGTACTGAGCACCCAGCACCCTGAGTACTGAACACACAGCACCCTGAGCACTGAGCACTGAGCACCCAGCACCCTGAGCACTGAGCACTGAGCACCCAGCACCCTGAGCACTGAGCACCCAGCACCCCGAGCACTGAGCACCCAGCACCCTGAGCACCCAGCACCCTGAGCACTGAGCACCATGAGCACTGAGCACTGAGCACCCAGCACGCTGAGTACTGAGCACTGAGCACACAGCACCCTGAGTACTGAGCACCCAGCACCCCGAGCACTGAGTACCCAGCGCCCCGAGCACTGAGCACCCAGCACCCCGAGCACTGAGCACCCAGCACCCTGAGTACTGAGCAACCAGCACCCTGAGCACTGAGCACCCGGCACCCTGAGTACTGAGCACCCTGAGTACTGAGCACTGAGCACCCAGCACCCTGAGTACTGAGCACCCAGCACCCCGAGCACTGAGCACCCGGCACCCTGAGTACTGAGCACCCTGAGTACTGAGCACTGAGCACCCAGCACCCTGAGGACTGAGTACCCAGCACCCTGAGCACTGAGCACCCAGCACCCTGAGTACTGAGCACTGATCACCCTGAGCACTGAGCACCCAGCACCCCGAGCACTGAGCACCCAGCACCCTGAGAACTTAGCAGCCAGCACCCTGAGCACTGAGCACCCAGCACCCTGAGTACTGAGCACCCAGCACCCTGAGTACTGAGCACCCAGCACCCTGGGCACTGAGCACCCAGCACCCTGAGTACTGAGCACCGAGCACCCTGAGTACTGAGCACCCATCACCCTGAGTACTGAGCACCCAGCACCCTGAGCACTGAGCACCCAGCACCCTGAGCACTGAGCACCCAGCACCCTGAGTACTGAGCACCCAGCACCCTGAGTACTGAACACCCAGCACCCTGAGCACTGAGCACTGAGCACCCAGCACCCTGAGCACTGAGCACTGAGCACCCAGCACCCTGAGCACTGAGCACCCAGCACCCCGAGCACTGAGCACCCAGCACCCTGAGCACCCAGCACCCTGAGCACTGAGCACCATGAGCACTGAGCACTGAGCACCCAGCACGCTGAGTACTGAGCACTGAGCACACAGCACCCTGAGTACTGAGCACCAGGCACCCCGAGCACTGAGTACCCAGCGCCCCGAGCACTGAGCACCCAGCACCCCGAGCACTGAGCACCCAGCACCCTGAGTACTGAGCAACCATCACCCTGAGCACTGAGCACCCAGCACCCTGAGCACTGAGCGCTGAGCACCCAGCACCCCGAGCACTGAGCACCCAGCACCCCGAGCACTGAGCACCCAGCACCCTGAGCACTGAGCACCCAGCACCCTGTGCACTGAGCACCCAGCACCCTGAGTACTGAGCACCCAGCACCCTGAGTACTGAGCACCCAGCACCCTGAGTACTGAGCACCCAGCACGCTGAGTACTGAGCACCCAGCACCCCGAGCACTGAGGACCCAGCACCCTGAGTACTGAGCACTGAGCAACCAGCACCCCGAGCACGGAGCACCCAGGACCCCAAGCACTGAGTACAGAGCACCCAGCACCCTGAGCTCCGAGCTCCCCGAGCACTGAGCACCCAGCACACTGAGCACTGAGCACCCAGCACCCTGAGCACTGAGCACCCAGCACCCTGAGTACTGAGCACCCAGCACGCTGAGTACTGAGCACCCAGCACCCCGAGCACTGAGCACCCAGCACCCTGAGTACTGAGCACTGAGCACCCAGCACCCTGAGCACTGAGCACCCAGCACCCTGTGCACTGAGAATCCAGCACCCTGAGTACTGAGCACCCAGCACCCTGAGTACTGAGCAACCAGCACCGTGAGAACTGAGCACTCAGCACCCTGAGTACTGAGCACCGAGCACCCTGAGCACTGAGCACCCAGCACCCTGAGCACTGAGCACCCTGAGGACTGAGCACCCAGCACCCTGAGCACTGAGCACCGATCACCCTGAGCACTGAGCACCCAGCACCCCGAGCACTGAGCACCCAGCACCCTGAGTACTGAGCACCCAGCACCCCGAGTACTGAGCACCCAGCACCCTGAGTACTGAGCACCCAGCACCCTGAGCACTGAGCACCCGGCACCCTGAGTACTGAGCACCATGAGTACTGAGCACTGAGCACCCAGCACCCTGAGGACAGAGTACCCAGCACCCTGAGCACTGAGCACCCAGCACCCTGAGTACTGAGCACTGATCACCCTGAGCACTGAGCACCCAGCACCCCGAGCACTGAGCACCCAGCACCCTGAGTACTGAGCATCCAGCACCCTGAGCACTGAGCACCCAGCACCCTGAGTACTGAGCACCCAGCACCCTGAGTACTGAGCACCTAGCACCCTGGGCACTGAGCACCCAGCACCCTGAGTACTGAGCACCGAGCACCCTGAGTACTGAGCACCCAGCACCCTGAGTACTGAGCACCCAGCACCCTGAGCACTGAGCACCCAGCACCCTGAGCACTGAGCACCCAGCACCCTGAGTACTGAGCACCCAGCACCCTGAGTACTGAACACCCAGCACCCTGAGCACTGAGCACTGAGCACCCAGCACCCTGAACACTGAGTACCCAGCACCCTGAGCACGGAGCACCCCGAGGACTGAGCACCCAGCACCCTGAGCACTGAGCACCCAGCACCTTGAGTACTGAGCACCGTGCACCTCGAGCACTGAGCACCCTGAGTACTGAGCACCCAGCACCCCGATCACTGAGCACCCTGCACCCTGAGCACTGAGCACCCTGAGGACTGAGCACCCAGCACCCTGAGCACTGAGCACCGATCACCCTGAGCACTGAGCACCCAGCACCCCGAGCACTGAGCACCCAGCACCCTGAGTACTGAGCACCCAGCACCCCGAGTACTGAGCACCCAGCACCCTGAGTACTGAGCACCCAGCACCCTGAGCACTGAGCACCCGGCACCCTGAGTACTGAGCACCATGAGTACTGAGCACTGAGCACCCAGCACCCTGAGGACAGAGTACCCAGCACCCTGAGCACTGAGCACCCAGCACCCTGAGTACTGAGCACTGATCACCCTGAGCACTGAGCACCCAGCACCCCGAGAACTGAGCACCCAGCACCCTGAGTACTGAGCATCCAGCACCCTGAGCACTGAGCACCCAGCACCCTGAGTACTGAGCACCCAGCACCCTGAGTACTGAGCACCCAGCACCCTGGGCACTGAGCACCCAGCACCCTGAGTACTGAGCACCGAGCACCCTGAGTACTGAGCACCCAGCACCCTGAGTACTGAGCACCCAGCACCCTGAGCACTGAGCACCCAGCACCCTGAGCACTGAGCACCCAGCACCCTGAGTACTGAGCACCCAGCACCCTGAGTACTGAACACCCAGCACCCTGAGCACTGAGCACTGAGCACCCAGCACCCTGAACACTGAGTACCCAGCACCCTGAGCACGGAGCACCCCGAGGACTGAGCACCCAGCACCCTGAGCACTGAGCACCCAGCACCTTGAGTACTGAGCACCGTGCACCTCGAGCACTGAGCACCCTGAGTACTGAGCACCCAGCACCCCGATCACTGAGCACCCTGCACCCTGAGCACTGAGCACCCAGCACCCTGAGCACTGAGCACCCAGCACCCTGAGTACTGAGCACCCAGCACGCTGAGTACTGAGCACCCAGCACCCCGAGCAGTGAGCAACCAGCACCGTGAGCACGGAGCACCCCGAGGACTGAGCACCCAGCACCTTGAGTACTGAGCACCGAGCACCTCGAGCACTAAGCACCCAGCACACTGAGTACTGAGCACCCAGCACCCTGAGCACTGAGCACCCAGCACCCTGAGCACTGAGCACCCAGCAACCTGAGTACTGAGCACTCAGCACCCTGAGTACTGAACACCCAGCACCCTGAGCACTGAGCACTGAGCACCCTGAGCAATGAGTACTGAGCACTGAGCACCCTGAGCACTGAGCACCCAGCACCCCGAGTACTGACCACCCAGCACGCCGAGCACTGAGCACCCAGCGCCCCGAGCACTGAGCACCCAGCACCCCGAGCACTGAGCACTGAGCACCCTGAGCACTGAGCACCCAGCACCCCGAGTACTGAGCACTGAGCACCTTGAGTACTGAGCACCAAGCACCCCGAGTACTGAGCACTGAGCACCCTGAATACTGAGCACCCAGCACCCTGAGCACTGAGCACCCAGCACCCTGAGTACTCAGCACTGAGAACCCAGCACCCCGAGGACTGAGCACCCAGCACCCTGAGTACTGAGCACCGAGCACCCTGAGTACTGAGCACCCAGCACCCTGATCACTGAGCACGGAGCACCCCGAGGTACTGAGCACCCAGCACAATGAGCACTGAGCACCCAGCACCCTGAGGACTGAGTACCCAGCACCCTGAGCACTGAGCACCCAGCACCCTGAGTACTGAGCACTGATCACCCTGAGCACTGAGCACCCAGCACCCCGAGCACTGAGCACCCAGCACCCTGAGTACTGAGCACCCAGCACCCTGGGCACTGAGCACCCAGCACCCTGAGTACTGAGCACCGAGCACCCTGAGTACTGAGCACCCATCACACTGAGTACTGAGCACCCAGCACCCTGAGCACTGAGCACCCAGCACCCTGAGCACTGAGCACCCAGCACCCTGAGTACTGAGCACCCAGCACCCTGAGTACTGAACACCCAGCACCCTGAGCACTGAGCACTGAGCACCCAGCACCCTGAGCACTGAGCACTGAGCACCCAGCACCCTGAGCACTGAGCACCCAGCACCCCGAGCACTGAGCACCCAGCACCCTGAGCACCCAGCACCCTGAGCACTGAGCACCATGAGCACTGAGCACTGAGCACCCAGCACGCTGAGTACTGAGCACTGAGCACACAGCACCCTGAGTACTGAGCACCCAGCACCCCGAGCACTGAGTACCCAGCGCCCCGAGCACTGAGCACCCAGCACCCCGAGCACTGAGCACCCAGCACCCTGAGTACTGAGCAACCAGCACCCTGAGCACTGAGCACCCGGCACCCTGAGTACTGAGCACCCTGAGTACTGAGCACTGAGCACCCAGCACCCTGAGTACTGAGCACCCAGCACCCCGAGCACTGAGCACCCGGCACCCTGAGTACTGAGCACCCTGAGTACTGAGCACTGAGCACCCAGCACCCTGAGGACTGAGTACCCAGCACCCTGAGCACTGAGCACCCAGCACCCTGAGTACTGAGCACTGATCACCCTGAGCACTGAGCACCCAGCACCCCGAGCACTGAGCACCCAGCACCCTGAGAACTTAGCAGCCAGCACCCTGAGCACTGAGCACCCAGCACCCTGAGTACTGAGCACCCAGCACCCTGAGTACTGAGCACCCAGCACCCTGGGCACTGAGCACCCAGCACCCTGAGTACTGAGCACCGAGCACCCTGAGTACTGAGCACCCATCACCCTGAGTACTGAGCACCCAGCACCCTGAGCACTGAGCACCCAGCACCCTGAGCACTGAGCACCCAGCACCCTGAGTACTGAGCACCCAGCACCCTGAGTACTGAACACCCAGCACCCTGAGCACTGAGCACTGAGCACCCAGCACCCTGAGCACTGAGCACTGAGCACCCAGCACCCTGAGCACTGAGCACCCAGCACCCCGAGCACTGAGCACCCAGCACCCTGAGCACCCAGCACCCTGAGCACTGAGCACCATGAGCACTGAGCACTGAGCACCCAGCACGCTGAGTACTGAGCACTGAGCACACAGCACCCTGAGTACTGAGCACCAGGCACCCCGAGCACTGAGTACCCAGCGCCCCGAGCACTGAGCACCCAGCACCCCGAGCACTGAGCACCCAGCACCCTGAGTACTGAGCAACCATCACCCTGAGCACTGAGCACCCAGCACCCTGAGCACTGAGCGCTGAGCACCCAGCACCCCGAGCACTGAGCACCCAGCACCCCGAGCACTGAGCACCCAGCACCCTGAGCACTGAGCACCCAGCACCCTGTGCACTGAGCACCCAGCACCCTGAGTACTGAGCACCCAGCACCCTGAGTACTGAGCACCCAGCACCCTGAGTACTGAGCACCCAGCACGCTGAGTACTGAGCACCCAGCACCCCGAGCACTGAGGACCCAGCACCCTGAGTACTGAGCACTGAGCAACCAGCACCCCGAGCACGGAGCACCCAGGACCCCAAGCACTGAGTACAGAGCACCCAGCACCCTGAGCTCCGAGCTCCCCGAGCACTGAGCACCCAGCACACTGAGCACTGAGCACCCAGCACCCTGAGCACTGAGCACCCAGCACCCTGAGTACTGAGCACCCAGCACGCTGAGTACTGAGCACCCAGCACCCCGAGCACTGAGCACCCAGCACCCTGAGTACTGAGCACTGAGCACCCAGCACCCTGAGCACTGAGCACCCAGCACCCTGTGCACTGAGAATCCAGCACCCTGAGTACTGAGCACCCAGCACCCTGAGTACTGAGCAACCAGCACCGTGAGAACTGAGCACTCAGCACCCTGAGTACTGAGCACCGAGCACCCTGAGCACTGAGCACCCAGCACCCTGAGCACTGAGCACCCTGAGGACTGAGCACCCAGCACCCTGAGCACTGAGCACCGATCACCCTGAGCACTGAGCACCCAGCACCCCGAGGACTGAGCACCCAGCACCCTGAGTACTGAGCACCCAGCACCCCGAGTACTGAGCACCCAGCACCCTGAGTACTGAGCACCCAGCACCCTGAGCACTGAGCACCCGGCACCCTGAGTACTGAGCACCATGAGTACTGAGCACTGAGCACCCAGCACCCTGAGGACAGAGTACCCAGCACCCTGAGCACTGAGCACCCAGCACCCTGAGTACTGAGCACTGATCACCCTGAGCACTGAGCACCCAGCACCCCGAGCACTGAGCACCCAGCACCCTGAGTACTGAGCATCCAGCACCCTGAGCACTGAGCACCCAGCACCCTGAGTACTGAGCACCCAGCACCCTGAGTACTGAGCACCCAGCACCCTGGGCACTGAGCACCCAGCACCCTGAGTACTGAGCACCGAGCACCCTGAGTACTGAGCACCCAGCACCCTGAGTACTGAGCACCCAGCACCCTGAGCACTGAGCACCCAGCACCCTGAGCACTGAGCACCCAGCACCCTGAGTACTGAGCACCCAGCACCCTGAGTACTGAACACCCAGCACCCTGAGCACTGAGCACTGAGCACCCAGCACCCTGAACACTGAGTACCCAGCACCCTGAGCACGGAGCACCCCGAGGACTGAGCACCCAGCACCCTGAGCACTGAGCACCCAGCACCTTGAGTACTGAGCACCGTGCACCTCGAGCACTGAGCACCCTGAGTACTGAGCACCCAGCACCCCGATCACTGAGCACCCTGCACCCTGAGCACTGAGCACCCAGCACCCTGAGCACTGAGCACCCAGCACCCTGAGTACTGAGCACCCAGCACGCTGAGTACTGAGCACCCAGCACCCCGAGCAGTGAGCAACCAGCACCGTGAGCACGGAGCACCCCGAGGACTGAGCACCCAGCACCTTGAGTACTGAGCACCGAGCACCTCGAGCACTAAGCACCCAGCACACTGAGTACTGAGCACCCAGCACCCTGAGCACTGAGCACCCAGCACCCTGAGCACTGAGCACCCAGCAACCTGAGTACTGAGCACTCAGCACCCTGAGTACTGAACACCCAGCACCCTGAGCATTGAGCACTGAGCACCCTGAGCACTGAGTACTGAGCACTGAGCACCCTGAGCACTGAGCACCCAGCACCCCGAGTACTGAGCACCCAGCACGCCGAGCACTGAGCACCCAGCGCCCCGAGCACTGAGCACCCAGCACCCCGAGCACTGAGCACTGAGCACCCTGAGCACTGAGCACCCAGCACCCCGAGTACTGAGCACTGAGCACCTTGAGTACTGAGCACCAAGCACCCCGAGTACTGAGCACTGAGCACCCTGAATACTGAGCACCCAGCACCCTGAGCACTGAGCACCCAGCACCCTGAGTACTCAGCACTGAGAACCCAGCACCCCGAGGACTGAGCACCCAGCACCCTGAGTACTGAGCACCGAGCACCCTGAGTACTGAGCACCCAGCACCCTGATCACTGAGCACGGAGCACCCCGAGGTACTGAGCACCCAGCACAATGAGCACTGAGCACCCAGCACCCTGAGGACTGAGTACCCAGCACCCTGAGCACTGAGCACCCAGCACCCTGAGTACTGAGCACTGATCACCCTGAGCACTGAGCACCCAGCACCCCGAGCACTGAGCACCCAGCACCCTGAGTACTGAGCACCCAGCACCCTGGGCACTGAGCACCCAGCACCCTGAGTACTGAGCACCGAGCACCCTGAGTACTGAGCACCCATCACACTGAGTACTGAGCACCCAGCACCCTGAGCACTGAGCACCCAGCACCCTGAGCACTGAGCACCCAGCACCCTGAGTACTGAGCACCCAGCACCCTGAGTACTGAACACCCAGCACCCTGAGCACTGAGCACTGAGCACCCAGCACCCTGAGCACTGAGCACTGAGCACCCAGCACCCTGAGCACTGAGCACCCAGCACCCCGAGCACTGAGCACCCAGCACCCTGAGCACCCAGCACCCTGAGCACTGAGCACCATGAGCACTGAGCACTGAGCACCCAGCACGCTGAGTACTGAGCACTGAGCACACAGCACCCTGAGTACTGAGCACCCAGCACCCCGAGCACTGAGTACCCAGCGCCCCGAGCACTGAGCACCCAGCACCCCGAGCACTGAGCACCCAGCACCCTGAGTACTGAGCAACCAGCACCCTGAGCACTGAGCACCCAGCACCCTGAGCACTGAGCGCTGAGCACCCAGCACCCCGAGCACTGAGCACCCAGCACCCCGAGCACTGAGCACCCAGCACCCTGAGCACTGAGCACCCAGCACCCTGTGCACTGAGCACCCAGCACCCTGAGTACTGAGCACCCAGCACCCTGAGTACTGAGCACCCAGCACCCTGAGTACTGAGCACCCAGCACGCTGAGTACTGAGCACCCAGCACCCCGAGCACTGAGGACCCAGCACCCTGAGTACTGAGCACTGAGCAACCAGCACCCCGAGCACGGAGCACCCAGGACCCCAAGCACTGAGTACAGAGCACCCAGCACCCTGAGTACTGAGCACCGAGCTCCCCGAGCACTGAGCACCCAGCACACTGAGCACTGAGCACCCAGCACCCTGAGCACTGAGCACCCAGCACCCTGAGTACTGAGCACCCAGCACGCTGAGTACTGAGCACCCAGCACCCCGAGCACTGAGCACCCAGCACCCTGAGTACTGAGCACTGAGCACCCAGCACCCCGAGAACTGAGCACCCAGCACCCTATGCACTGAGCATCCAGCACCCTGAGTACTGAGCACCCAGCACCCTGAGTACTGAGCACCCAGCATCGTGAGAACTGAGCACTCAGCACCCTGAGTACTGAGCACCGAGCACCCCGAGCACTGAGCACCCAGCACCCTGAGCACTGAGCACCCTGAGGACTGAGCACCCAGCACCCTGAGCACTGAGCACCGATCACCCTGAGCACTGAGCACCCAGCACCCCGAGCACTGAGCACCCAGCACCCTGAGTACTGAGCACCCAGCACCCCGAGTACTGAGCACCCAGCACCCTGAGTACTGAGCACCCAGCACCCTGAGCACTGAGCACCCGGCACCCTGAGTACTGAGCACCATGAGTACTGAGCACTGAGCACACAGCACCCTGAGGACAGAGTACCCAGCACCCTGAGCACTGAGCACCCAGCACCCTGAGTACTGAGCACTGATCACCCTGAGCACTGAGCACGCAGCACCCCGAGCACTGAGCACCCAGCACCCTGAGTACTGAGCATCCAGCACCCTGAGCACTGAGCACCCAGCACCCTGAGTACTGAGCACCCAGCACCCTGAGTACTGAGCACCCAGCACCCTGGGCACTGAGCACCCAGCACCCTGAGTACTGAGCACCGAGCACCCTGAGTACTGAGCACCCAGCACCCTGAGTACTGAGCACCCAGGACCCTGAGCACTGAGCACCCAGCACCCTGAGCACTGAGCACCCAGCACCCTGAGTACTGAGCACCCAGCACCCTGAGTACTGAACACCCAGCACCCTGAGCACTGAGCACTGAGCACCCAGCACCCTGAGCACTGAGCACCCAGCACCCTGAGCACGGAGCACCCCGAGGACTGAGCACCCAGCACCCTGAGCACTGAGCACCCAGCACCTTGAGTACTGAGCACCGTGCACCTCGAGCACTGAGCACCCTGAGTACTGAGCACCCAGCACCCCGATCACTGAGCACCCTGCACCCTGAGCACTGAGCACCCAGCACCCTGAGCACTGAGCACCCAGCACCCTGAGTACTGAGCACCCAGCACGCTGAGTACTGAGCACCCAGCACCCCGAGCAGTGAGCAACCAGCACCGTGAGCACGGAGCACCCCGAGGACTGAGCACCCAGCACCTTGAGTACTGAGCACCGAGCACCTCGAGCACTAAGCACCCAGCACCCTGAGTACTGAGCACCCAGCACCCTGAGCACTGAGCACCCAGCACCCTGAGCACTGAGCACCCAGCAACCTGAGTACTGAGCACTCAGCACCCTGAGTACTGAACACCCAGCACCCTGAGCACTGAGCACTGAGCACCTTGAGCACTGAGTACTGAGCACTGAGCACCCTGAACACTGAGCACCCAGCACCCCGAGTACTGAGCACCCAGCACCCCGAGCACTGAGCACCCAGCGCCCCGAGCACTGAGCACCCAGCACCCCGAGCACTGAGCACTGAGCACCCTGAGCACTGAGCACCCAGCACCCCGAGTACTGAGCACTGAGCACCTTGAGTACTGAGCACCAAGCACCCCGAGTACTGAGCACTGAGCACCCTGAATACTGAGCACCCAGCACCCTGAGCACTGAGCACCCAGCACCTTGAGTACTGAGCACCAAGCACCCCGAGCACTGAGCACCCAGCACGCTGAGTACTGAGCACCCAGCACCCCGAGCACTGAGCACCCAGCACCCTGAGTACTGAGCACTGAGCACCCAGCACCCCGAGCACTGAGCACCCAGCACCCCGAGCACTGAGCACCCAGCACCCTGAGTACTGAGCACCCAGCACCCTGAGTAGTGAGCACCCAGCACCGTGAGAACTGAGCACTCAGCTCCCTGAGTACTGAGCACCGAGCACCCCGAGCACTGAGCACCCAGCACCCTGAGCACTGAGCACCCTGAGGACAGAGTACCCAGCACCCTGAGCACTGAGCACCCAGCACACTGAGTACTGAGCACTGATCACCCTGAGGACTGAGCACCCAGCACCCTGAGGACAGAGTACCCAGCACCCTGAGCACTGAGCACCCAGCACCCTGAGTACTGAGCACTGATCACCCTGAGCACTGAGCACACAGCACCCCGAGCACTGAGCACCCAGCACCCTGAGTACTGAGCAGCCAGCACCCTGAGCACTGAGCACCCAGCACCCTGAGTACTGAGCACCCAGCACCCTGAGTACTGAGCACCCAGCACCCTGGGCACTGAGCACCCAACACCCTGAGTACTGAGCACCGAGCACCCTGAGTACTGAGCACCCAGCACCCTGGGTACTGAGCACCCAGCACCCTGAGCACTGAGCACGCAGCACCCTGAGCACTGAGCACCCAGCACCCTGAGTACTGAGCACCCAGCACCCTGAGTACTGAACACCCAGCACCCTGAGCACTGAGCACTGAGCACCCAGCACCCCGAGTACTGAGCACCCAGCACCCTGAGTACTGAGCACCCAGCACCCCGAGCACTGAGCACCCGGCACCCTGAGTACTGAGCACCCTGAGTACTGAGCACTGAGCACCCAGCACCCTGAGGACTGAGTACCCAGCACCCTGAGCACTGAGCACCCAGCACCCTGAGTACTGAGCACTGAGCACCCAGCAACCCGAGCACTGAGCACCCAGCACCCTGTGTACTGAGCACTGAGCACCCTGAGTACTAAGCACGAAGCACCCTGAGTACTGAGCACCCTGGACCCTGAGCACTGAGCACCCATCACCCCGATCACTGAGCACCCAGCACCCTGAGCACTGAGCACCCAGCACCCTGAGCACTGAGCACCAAGCACCCAGAGCACTGAGCACCCAGCACCCTGAGCACCGAGCACCCAGCACCCTGAGTACTGAGCAGCGAGCACCCTGAGTACTGAGCACCCAGCACCCTGAGTACTGAGCACCCAGCACCCTGAGTACTGAGCACCGAGCACCCCGAGTACTGAGCACCCAGCACACTGAGCACTCAGCACCCAGCACCCTGAGTACTGAGCTCCCAGCACCCCGAGCCCTGAGCACCCAGCAACCTGAGTACTGAGCACCCTGAGTTCTGAGCACCGATCACCCTGAGCACTGAGCACCCAGCACCCTGGGTATTGAGCACCCAGCACCCTGAGCACTGAGCACCCAGCACCCTGAGCACTGAGCACGCAGCACCCCGAGCACTGAGCACCCAGCACCCTGAGTACTGAGCACCCAGCACCCTGAGTACTGAGCACCCAGCACCCTGAGCACTGAGCACCCAGCACCCTGAGTACTGAGCACCCAGCACCCTGAGTACTGAGCAACCAGCACCCTGAGCACTGAGCACCCAGCACCCTGAGCACTAAGCACTGAGCACCCAGCACCCCGAGCACTGAGCACCCAGCACCCCGAGCACTAAGCACCCAGCACCCTGAGCACTGAGCACCCAGCACCCTGTGCACTGAGCACCCAGCACCCTGAGTACTGAGCACCCAGCACCCTGAGTACTGAGCACCCAGCACCCTGAGTACTGAGCACCCAGCACGCTGAGTACTGAGCACCCAGCACCCCGAGCACTGAGCACCCAGCACCCTGAGTACTGAGCACTGAGCAACCAGCACCCCGAGCACGGAGCACCCAGGACCCCAAGCACTGAGTACTGAGCACCCAGCACCCTGAGTACTGAGCAATGAGCTCCCCGAGCACTGAGCACCCAGCACACTGAGAACTGAGCACCCAGCAGCCTGAGCACTGAGCACCCAGCACCCTGAGTACTGAGTACCCAGCACGCTGAGTACTGAGCACCCAGCACCCCGAGCACTGAGCACCCAGCACCCTGAGTACTGAGCACTGAGCACCCAGCACCCCGAGCACTGAGCACCCAGCACCCTGTGCACTGAGCACCCAGCACCCTGAGTACTGAGCACCCAGCACCCTGAGTAGTGAGCACCCAGCACCGTGAGAACTGAGCACACAGCTCCCTGAGTACTGAGCACCGAGCACCCCGAGCACTGAGCACCCAGCACCCTGAGCACTGAGCACCCTGAGGACAGAGTACCCAGCACCCTGAGCACTGAGCACCCAGCACACTGAGTACTGAGCACTGATCACCCTGAGCACTGAGCACCCAGCACCCTGAGGACAGAGTACCCAGCACCCTGAGCACTGAGCACCCAGCATCCTGAGTACTGAGCACTGATCACCCTGAGCACTGAGCACACAGCACCCCGAGCACTGAGCACCCAGCACCCTGAGTACTGAGCAGCCAGCACCCTGAGCACTGAGCACCCAGCACCCTGAGTACTGAGCACCCAGCACCCTGAGTACTGAGCACCCAGCACCCTGGGCACTGAGCACACAACACCCTGAGTACTGAGCACCGAGCACCCTGAGTACTGAGCACCCAGCACCCTGGGTACTGAGCACCCAGCACCCTGAGCACTAAGCACCCAGCACCCTGAGCACTGAGCACCCAGCACCCTGAGTACTGAGCACCCAGCACCCTGAGTACTGAACACCCAGCACCCTGAGCACTGAGCACTGAGCACCCAGCACCCTGAGCACTGAGCACCCAGCACCCTGAGCACGGAGCACCCCGAGGACTGAGCACCCAGCACCCTGAGCACTGAGCACCCAGCACCTTGAGTACTGAGCACCGAGCACCTCGAGCACTGAGCACCATGAGTACTGAGCACCCAGCACCCCGATCACTGAGCACCCTGCACCCTGAGCACCCAGCACCCTGAGTACTGAGCACCCAGCACGCTGAGTACTGAGCACCCAGCACCCCGAGCACTGAGCAACCAGCACCGTGAGCACGGAGCACCCCGAGGACTGAGCACCCAGCACCTTGAGTACTGAGCACCGAGCACCTCGAGCACTAAGCACCCAGCACCCTGAGTACTGAGCACCCAGCACCATGAGCACTGAGCACCCAGCACCCTGAGCACTGAGCACCCAGCACCCCGAGCACTGAGCACCCAGCACCCTGAGTACTGAGCACCCAACACCCAGAGTACTGAGCACCCAGCACCCTGAGCACTGAGCACCGAGCAACCTGAGTACTGAGCACCCAGCACCCTGAGTACTGAACACCCAGCACCCTGAGCACTGAGCACTGAGCACCCTGAGCACTGAGCACTGAGCACCCAGCACCCTGAGTACTGAGCACCCAGCACCCCGAGCACTGAGTACCCAGCGCCCCGAGCACTGAGCACCCAGCACCCCGAGCACTGAGCACCCAGCACCCTGAGTACTGAGCAACCAGCACACTGAGCACTGAGCACCCAGCACCCTGAGCACTGAGCGCTGAGCACCCAGCACCCCGAGCACTGAGCACCCAGCACCCCGAGCACTGAGCACCCAGCACCCTGAGCACTGAGCACCCAGCACCCTGTGCACTGAGCACCCAGCACCCTGAGTATTGAGCACCCAGCACCCTGAGTACTGAGCACCCAGCACCCTGAGTACTGAGCACCCAGCACGCTGAGTACTGAGCACCCAGCACCCCGAGCACTGAGGACCCAGCACCCTGAGTACTGAGCACTGAGCAACCAGCACCCCGAGCACGGAGCACCCAGGACCCCAAGCACTGAGTACAGAGCACCCAGCACCCTGAGTACTGAGCACCGAGCTCCCCGAGCACTGAGCACCCAGCACACTGAGCACTGAGCACCCAGCACCCTGAGCACTGAGCACCCAGCACCCTGAGTACTGAGCACCCAGCACGCTGAGTACTGAGCACCCAGCACCCCGAGCACTGAGCACCCAGCACCCTGAGTACTGAGCACTGAGCACCCAGCACCCCGAGCACTGAGCACCCAGCACCCTGTGCACTGAGCATCCAGCACCCTGAGTACTGAGCACCCAGCACCCTGAGTACTGAGCAACCAGCACCGTGAGAACTGAGCACTCAGCACCCTGAGTACTGAGCACCGAGCACCCCGAGCACTGAGCACCCAGCACCCTGAGCACTGAGCACCCTGAGGACTGAGCACCCAGCACCCTGAGCACTGAGCACCGATCACCCTGAGCACTGAGCACCCAGCACCCCGAGCACTGAGCACCCAGCACCCTGAGTACTGAGCACCCAGCACCCCGAGTACTGAGCACCCAGCACCCTGAGTACTGAGCACCCAGCACCCCGAGCACTGAGCACCCGGCACCCTGAGTACTGAGCACCATGAGTACTGAGCACTGAGCACCCAGCACCCTGAGGACAGAGTACCCAGCACCCTGAGCACTGAGCACCCAGCACCCTGAGTACTGAGCACTGATCACCCTGAGCACTGAGCACCCAACACCCTGAGCACTGAGCACCCAGCACCCTGAGTACTGAGCATCCAGCACCCTGAGCACTGAGCACCCAGCACCCTGAGTACTGAGCACCCAGCACCCTGAGTAGTGAGCACCCAGCACCCTGGGCCCTGAGCACCCAGCACCCTGAGTACTGAGCACCGAGCACCCTGAGTACTGAGCACCCAGCACCCTGAGTACTGAGCACCCAGCACCCTGAGCACTGAGCACCCAGCACCCTGAGCACTGAGCACCCAGCACCCTGAGTACTGAGCACCCAGCACCCTGAGTACTGAACACCCAGCACCCTGAGCACTGATTACTGAGCACCCAGCACCCTGAGCACTGAGCACCCAGCACCCTGAGCACGGAGCACCCCGAGGACTGAGCACACAGCACCCTGAGCACTGAGCACCCAGCACCTTGAGTACTGAGCACCCTGAGTACTGAGCACCCAGCACCCCGATCACTGAGCACCCTGCACCCTGAGCACTGAGCACCCAGCACCCTGAGCACTGAGCACCCAGCACCCTGAGTACTGAGCACCCAGCACGCTGAGTACTGAGCACCCAGCACCCCGAGCAGTGAGCAACCAGCACCGTGAGCACGGAGCACCCCGAGGACTGAGCACCCAGCACCTTGAGTACTGAGCACCGAGCACCTCGAGCACTAAGCACCCAGCACCCTGAGTACTGAGCACCCAGCACCCTGAGCACTGAGCACCCAGCACCCTGAGCACTGAGCACCCAGCAACCTGAGTACTGAGCACTCAGCACCCTGAGTACTGAACAGCCAGCACCCTGAGCACTGAGCACTGAGCACCCTGAGCACTGAGTACTGAGCACTGAGCACCCTGAGCACTGAGCACCCAGCACCCCGAGTACTGAGCCCCCAGCACCCCGAGCACTGAGCACCCAGCGCCCCGAGCACTGAGCACCCAGCACCCCGAGCACTGAGCACTGAGCACCCTGAGCACTGAGCACCCAGCACCCCGAGTACTGAGCACTGAGCACCTTGAGTACTGAGCACCAAGCACCCCAAGTACTGAGCACTGAGCACCCTGAATACTGAGCACCCAGCACCCTGAGCACTGAGCACCCAGCACCATGAGTACTCAGCACTGAGAACCCAACACCCCGAGGACTGAGCACCCAGCACCCTGAGTACTGAGCACCGAGCACCCTGAGTACTGAGCACCCAGCACCCTGATCACTGAGCAGGGAGCACCCCGAGGTACTGAGCACCCAGCACCCTGAGCACTGAGCACCCAGCACCCTGAGGACTGAGTACCCAGCACCCTGAGCACTGAGCACCCAGCACCCTGATTACTGAGCACTGATCACCCTGAGCACTGAGCACCCAGCACCCCGAGCACTGAGCACCCAGCACCCTGAGTACTGAGCACCCAGCACCCTGGGCACTGAGCACCCAGCACCCTGAGTACTGAGCACCGAGCACCCTGAGTACTGAGCACCCATCACCCTGAGTACTGAGCACCCAGCACCCTGAGCACTGAGCACCCAGCACCCTGAGCACTGAGCACCCAGCACCCTGAGTACTGAGCACCCAGCACCCTGAGTACTGAACACCCAGCACCCTGAGCACTGAGCACTGAGCACCCAGCACCCTGAGCACTGAGCACTGAGCACCCAGCACCCTGAGCACTGAGCACCCAGCACCCCGAGCACTGAGCACCCAGCACCCTGAGCACCCAGCACCCTGAGCACTGAGCACCATGAGCACTGAGCACTGAGCACCCAGCACGCTGAGTACTGAGCACTGAGCACACAGCACCCTGAGTACTGAGCACCCAGCACCTCGAGCACTGAGTACCCAGCGCCCCGAGCACTGAGCACGCAGCACCCCGAGCACTGAGCACCCAGCACCCTGAGTACTGAGCAACCAGCACCCTGAGCACTGAGCACCCAGCACCCTGAGCACTGAGCGCTGAGCACCCAGCACCCCGAGCACTGAGCACCCAGCACCCCGAGCACTGATCACCCAGCACCCTGAGCACTGAGCACCCAGCACCCTGTGCACTGAGCACCCAGCACCCTGAGTACTGAGCACCCAGCACCCTGGGCACTGAGCACCCAGCACCCTGAGTACTGAGCACCGAGCACCCTGAGTACTGAGCACCCAGCACCCTGAGTACTGAGCACCCAGGACCCTGAGCACTGAGCACCCAGCACCCTGAGCACTGAGCACCCAGCACCCTGAGTACTGAGCACCCAGCACCCTGAGTACTGAACACCCAGCACCCTGAGCACTGAGCACTGAGCACCCAGCACCCTGAGCACTGAGCACCCAGCACCCTGAGCACGGAGCACCCCGAGGACTGAGCACCCAGCACCCTGAGCACTGAGCACCCAGCACCTTGAGTACTGAGCACCGTGCACCTCGAGCACTGAGCACCCTGAGTACTGAGCACCCAGCACCCCGATCACTGAGCACCCTGCACCCTGAGCACTGAGCACCCAGCACCCTGAGCACTGAGCACCCAGCACCCTGAGTACTGAGCAACCAGCACGCTGAGTACTGAGCACCCAGCACCCCGAGCAGTGAGCAACCAGCACCGTGAGCACGGAGCACCCCGAGGACTGAGCACCCAGCACCTTGAGTACTGAGCACCGAGCACCTCGAGCACTAAGCACCCAGCACCCTGAGTACTGAGCACCCAGCACCCTGAGCACTGAGCACCCAGCACTCTGAGCACTGAGCACCCAGCAACCTGAGTACTGAGCACTCAGCACCCTGAGTACTGAACACCCAGCACCCTGAGCACTGAGCACTGAGCACCTTGAGCACTGAGTACTGAGCACTGAGCACCCTGAACACTGAGCACCCAGCACCCCGAGTACTGAGCACCCAGCACCCTGAGCACTGAGCACCCAGCGCCCCGAGCACTGAGCACCCAGCACCCCGAGCACTGAGCACTGAGCACCCTGAGCACTGAGCACCCAGCACCCCGAGTACTGAGCACTGAGCACCTTGAGTACTGAGCACCAAGCACCCCGAGTACTGAGCACTGAGCACCCTGAATACTGAGCACCCAGCACCCTGAGCACTGAGCACCCAGCACCTTGACTACTGAGCACCAAGCACCCCGAGCACTGAGCACCCAGCACGCTGAGTACTGAGCACCCAGCACCCCGAGCACTGAGCACCCAGCACCCTGAGTACTGAGCACTGAGCACCCAGCACCCCGAGCACTGAGCACCCAGCACCCCGAGCACTGAGCACCCAGCACCCTGAGTACTGAGCACCCAGCACCCTGAGTAGTGAGCACCCAGCACCGTGAGAACTGAGCACTCAGCTCCCTGAGTACTGAGCACCGAGCACCCCGAGCACTGAGCACCCAGCACCCTGAGCACTGAGCACCCTGAGGACAGAGTACCCAGCACCCTGAGCACTGAGCACCCAGCACACTGAGTACTGAGCACTGATCACCCTGAGGACTGAGCACCCAGCACCCTGAGGACAGAGTACCCAGCACCCTGAGCACTGAGCACCCAGCACCCTGAGTACTGAGCACTGATCACCCTGAGCACTGAGCACACAGCACCCCGAGCACTGAGCACCCAGCACCCTGAGTACTGAGCAGCCAGCACCCTGAGCACTGAGCACCCAGCACCCTGAGTACTGAGCACCCAGCACCCTGAGTACTGAGCACCCAGCACCCTGGGCACTGAGCACCCAACACCCTGAGTACTGAGCACCGAGCACCCTGAGTACTGAGCACCCAGCACCCTGGGTACTGAGCACCCAGCACCCTGAGCACTGAGCACGCAGCACCCTGAGCACTGAGCACCCAGCACCCTGAGTACTGAGCACCCAGCACCCTGAGTACTGAACACCCAGCACCCTGAGCACTGAGCACTGAGCACCCAGCACCCCGAGTACTGAGCACCCAGCACCCTGAGTACTGAGCACCCAGCACCCCGAGCACTGAGCACCCGGCACCCTGAGTACTGAGCACCCTGAGTACTGAGCACTGAGCACCCAGCACCCTGAGGACTGAGTACCCAGCACCCTGAGCACTGAGCACCCAGCACCCTGAGTACTGAGCACTGAGCACCCAGCAACCCGAGCACTGAGCACCCAGCACCCTGTGTACTGAGCACTGAGCACCCTGAGTACTAAGCACGAAGCACCCTGAGTACTGAGCACCCTGGACCCTGAGCACTGAGCACCCATCACCCCGATCACTGAGCACCCAGCACCCTGAGCACTGAGCACCCAGCACCCTGAGCACTGAGCACCAAGCACCCAGAGCACTGAGCACCCAGCACCCTGAGCACCGAGCACCCAGCACCCTGAGTACTGAGCAGCGAGCACCCTGAGTACTGAGCACCCAGCACCCTGAGTACTGAGCACCCAGCACCCTGAGTACTGAGCACCGAGCACCCCGAGTACTGAGCACCCAGCACACTGAGCACTCAGCACCCAGCACCCTGAGTACTGAGCTCCCAGCACCCCGAGCCCTGAGCACCCAGCAACCTGAGTACTGAGCACCCTGAGTTCTGAGCACCGATCACCCTGAGCACTGAGCACCCAGCACCCTGGGTATTGAGCACCCAGCACCCTGAGCACTGAGCACCCAGCACCCTGAGCACTGAGCACCCAGCACCCTGAGTACTGAGCACCCAGCACCCTGAGTACTGAGCACCCAGCACCCTGAGCACTGAGCACCCAGCACCCTGAGTACTGAGCACCCAGCACCCTGAGTACTGAGCAACCAGCACCCTGAGCACTGAGCACCCAGCACCCTGAGCACTAAGCACTGAGCACACAGCACCCCGAGCACTGAGCACCCAGCACTCCGAGCACTAAGCACCCAGCACCCTGAGCACTGAGCACCCAGCACCCTGTGCACTGAGCACCCAGCACCCTGAGTACTGAGCACCCAGCACCCTGAGTACTGAGCACCCAGCACCCTGAGTACTGAGCACCCAGCACGCTGAGTACTGAGCACCCAGCACCCCGAGCACTGAGCACCCAGCACCCTGAGTACTGAGCACTGAGCAACCAGCACCCCGAGCACGGAGCACCCAGGACCCCAAGCACTGAGTACTGAGCACCCAGCACCCTGAGTACTGAGCAATGAGCTCCCCGAGCACTGAGCACCCAGCACACTGAGAACTGAGCACCCAGCACCCTGAGCACTGAGCACCCAGCACCCTGAGTACTGAGCACCCAGCACGCTGAGTACTGAGCACCCAGCACCCCGAGCACTGAGCACCCAGCACCCTGAGTACTGAGCACTGAGCACCCAGCACCCCGAGCACTGAGCACCCAGCACCCTGTGCACTGAGCACCCAGCACCCTGAGTACTGAGCACCCAGCACCCTGAGTAGTGAGCACCCAGCACCGTGAGAACTGAGCACTCAGCTCCCTGAGTACTGAGCACCGAGCACCCCGAGCACTGAGCACCCAGCACCCTGAGCACTGAGCACCCTGAGGACAGAGTACCCAGCACCCTGAGCACTGAGCACCCAGCACACTGAGTACTGAGCACTGATCACCCTGAGCACTGAGCACCCAGCACCCTGAGGACAGAGTACCCAGCACCCTGAGCACTGAGCACCCAGCACCCTGAGTACTGAGCACTGATCACCCTGAGCACTGAGCACACAGCACCCCGAGCACTGAGCACCCAGCACCCTGAGTACTGAGCAGCCAGCACCCTGAGCACTGAGCACCCAGCACCCTGAGTACTGAGCACCCAGCACCCTGAGTACTGAGCACCCAGCACCCTGGGCACTGAGCACCCAACACCCTGAGTACTGAGCACCGAGCACCCTGAGTACTGAGCACCCAGCACCCTGGGTACTGAGCACCCAGCACCCTGAGCACTAAGCACCCAGCACCCTGAGCACTGAGCACCCAGCACCCTGAGTACTGAGCACCCAGCACCCTGAGTACTGAACACCCAGCACCCTGAGCACTGAGCACTGAGCACCCAGCACCCTGAGCACTGAGCACCCAGCACCCTGAGCACGGAGCACCCCGAGGACTGAGCACCCAGCACCCTGAGCACTGAGCACCCAGCACCTTGAGTACTGAGCACCGAGCACCTCGAGCACTGAGCACCATGAGTACTGAGCACCCAGCACCCCGATCACTGAGCACCCTGCACCCTGAGCACCCAGCACCCTGAGTACTGAGCACCCAGCACGCTGAGTACTGAGCACCCAGCACCCCGAGCACTGAGCAACCAGCACCGTGAGCACGGAGCACCCCGAGGACTGAGCACCCAGCACCTTGAGTACTGAGCACCGAGCACCTCGAGCACTAAGCACCCAGCACCCTGAGTACTGAGCACCCAGCACCATGAGCACTGAGCACCCAGCACCCTGAGCACTGAGCACCCAGAACCCCGAGCACTGAGCACCCAGCACCCTGAGTACTGAGCACCCAACACCCAGAGTACTGAGCACCCAGCACCCTGAGCACTGAGCACCGAGCAACCTGAGTACTGAGCACCCAGCACCCTGAGTACTGAACACCCAGCACCCTGAGCACTGAGCACTGAGCACCCTGAGCACTGAGCACTGAGCACCCAGCACCCTGAGTACTGAGCACCCAGCACCCCGAGCACTGAGTACCCAGCGCCCCGAGCACTGAGCACCCAGCACCCCGAGCACTGAGCACCCAGCACCCTGAGTACTGAGCAACCAGCACACTGAGCACTGAGCACCCAGCACCCTGAGCACTGAGCGCTGAGCACCCAGCACCCCGAGCACTGAGCACCCAGCACCCCGAGCACTGAGCACCCAGCACCCTGAGTACTGAGCACCCAGCACCCTGTGCACTGAGCACCCAGCACCCTGAGTATTGAGCACCCAGCACCCTGAGTACTGAGCACCCAGCACCCTGAGTACTGAGCACCCAGCACGCTGAGTACTGAGCACCCAGCACCCCGAGCACTGAGGACCCAGCACCCTGAGTACTGAGCACTGAGCAACCAGCACCCCGAGCACGGAGCACCCAGGACCCCAAGCACTGAGTACAGAGCACCCAGCACCCTGAGTACTGAGCACCGAGCTCCCCGAGCACTGAGCACCCAGCACACTGAGCACTGAGCACCCAGCACCCTGAGCACTGAGCACCCAGCACCCTGAGTACTGAGCACCCAGCACGCTGAGTACTGAGCACCCAGCACCCCGAGCACTGAGCACCCAGCACCCTGAGTACTGAGCACTGAGCACCCAGCACCCCGAGCACTGAGCACCCAGCACCCTGTGCACTGAGCATCCAGCACCCTGAGTACTGAGCACCCAGCACCCTGAGTACTGAGCAACCAGCACCGTGAGAACTGAGCACTCAGCAACCTGAGTACTGAGCACCGAGCACCCCGAGCACTGAGCACCCAGCACCCTGAGCACTGAGCACCCTGAGGACTGAGCACCCAGCACCCTGAGCACTGAGCACCGATCACCCTGAGCACTGAGCACCCAGCACCCCGAGCACTGAGCACCCAGCACCCTGAGTACTGAGCACCCAGCACCCCGAGTACTGAGCACCCAGCACCCTGAGTACTGAGCACCCAGCACCCCGAGCACTGAGCACCCGGCACCCTGAGTACTGAGCACCATGAGTACTGAGCACTGAGCACCCAGCACCCTGAGGACAGAGTACCCAGCACCCTGAGCACTGAGCACCCAGCACCCTGAGTACTGAGCACTGATCACCCTGAGCACTGAGCACCCAACACCCCGAGCACTGAGCACCCAGCACCCTGAGTACTGAGCATCCAGCACCCTGAGCACTGAGCACCCAGCACCCTGAGTACTGAGCACCCAGCACCCTGAGTACTGAGCACCCAGCACCCTGGGCCCTGAGCACCCAGCACCCTGAGTACTGAGCACCGAGCACCCTGAGTACTGAGCACCCAGCACCCTGAGTACTGAGCACCCAGCACCCTGAGCACTGAGCACCCAGCACCCTGAGCACTGAGCACCCAGCACCCTGAGTACTGAGCACCCAGCACCCTGAGTACTGAACACCCAGCACCCTGAGCACTGATTACTGAGCACCCAGCACCCTGAGCACTGAGCACCCAGCACCCTGAGCACGGAGCACCCCGAGGACTGAGCACCCAGCACCCTGAGCACTGAGCACCCAGCACCTTGAGTACTGAGCACCCTGAGTACTGAGCACCCAGCACCCCGATCACTGAGCACCCTGCACCCTGAGCACTGAGCACCCAGCACCCTGAGCACTGAGCACCCAGCACCCTGAGTACTGAGCACCCAGCACGCTGAGTACTGAGCACCCAGCACCCCGAGCAGTGAGCAACCAGCACCGTGAGCACGGAGCACCCCGAGGACTGAGCACCCAGCACCTTGAGTACTGAGCACCGAGCACCTCGAGCACTAAGCACCCAGCACCCTGAGTACTGAGCACCCAGCACCCTGAGCACTGAGCACCCAGCACCCTGAGCACTGAGCACCCAGCAACCTGAGTACTGAGCACTTAGCACCCTGAGTACTGAACAGCCAGCACCCTGAGCACTGAGCACTGAGCACCCTGAGCACTGAGTACTGAGCACTGAGCACCCTGAGCACTGAGCACCCAGCACCCCGAGTACTGAGCCCCCAGCACCCCGAGCACTGAGCACCCAGCGCCCCGAGCACTGAGCACCCAGCACCCCGAGCACTGAGCACTGAGCACCCTGAGCACTGAGCACCCAGCACCCCGAGTACTGAGGACTGAGCACCTTGAGTACTGAGCACCAAGCACCCCAAGTACTGAGCACTGAGCACCCTGAATACTGAGCACCCAGCACCCTGAGCACTGAGCACCCAGCACCATGAGTACTCAGCACTGAGAACCCAACACCCCGAGGACTGAGCACCCAGCACCCTGAGTACTGAGCACCGAGCACCCTGAGTACTGAGCACCCAGCACCCTGATCACTGAGCAGGGAGCACCCCGAGGTACTGAGCACCCAGCACCCTGAGCACTGAGCACCCAGCACCCTGAGGACTGAGTACCCAGCACCCTGAGCACTGAGCACCCAGCACCCTGATTACTGAGCACTGATCACCCTGAGCACTGAGCACCCAGCACCCCGAGCACTGAGCACCCAGCACCCTGAGTACTGAGCACCCAGCACCCTGGGCACTGAGCACCCAGCACCCTGAGTACTGAGCACCGAGCACCCTGAGTACTGAGCACCCATCACCCTGAGTACTGAGCACCCAGCACCCTGAGCACTGAGCACCCAGCACCCTGAGCACTGAGCACCCAGCACCCTGAGTACTGAGCACCCAGCACCCTGAGTACTGAACACCCAGCACCCTGAGCACTGAGCACTGAGCACCCAGCACCCTGAGCACTGAGTACTGAGCACCCAGCACCCTGAGCACTGAGCACCCAGCACCCCGAGCACTGAGCACCCAGCACCCTGAGCACCCAGCACCCTGAGCACTGAGCACCATGAGCACTGAGCACTGAGCACCCAGCACGCTGAGTACTGAGCACTGAGCACACAGCACCCTGAGTACTGAGCACCCAGCACCCCGAGCACTGAGTACCCAGCGCCCCGAGCACTGAGCACGCAGCACCCCGAGCACTGAGCACCCAGCACCCTGAGTACTGAGCAACCAGCACCCTGAGCACTGAGCACCCAGCACCCTGAGCACTGAGCGCTGAGCACCCAGCACCCCGAGCACTGAGCACCCAGCACCCCGAGCACTGAGCACCCAGCACCCTGAGCACTGAGCACCCAGCACCCTGTGCACTGAGCACCCAGCACCCTGAGTACTGAGCACCCAGCACCCTGAGTACTGAGCACCCAGCACCCTGAGTACTGAGCACCCAGCACGCTGAGTACTGAGCACCCAGCACCCCGAGCACTGAGGACCCAGCACCCTGAGTACTGAGCACTGAGCAACCAGCACCCCGAGCACGGAGCACCCAGTACCCCAAGCACTGAGTACAGAGCACCCAGCACCCTGAGTACTGAGCACCGAGCTCCCCGAGCACTGAGCACCCAGCACACTGAGCACTGAGCACCCAGCACCCTGAGCACTGAGCACCCAGCACCCTGAGTACTGAGCACCCAGCACGCTGAGTACTGAGCACCCAGCACCCCGAGCACTGAGCACCCAGCACCCTGAGTACTGAGCACTGAGCACCCAGCACCCCGAGAACTGAGCACCCAGCACCCTGTGCACTGAGCATCCAGCACCCTGAGTACTGAGCACCCAGCACCCTGAGTACTGAGCACCCAGCACCGTGAGAACTGAGCACTCAGCACCCTGATTACTGAGCACCGAGCACCCCGAGCACTGAGCACCCAGCACCCTGAGTACTGAGCACCCAGCACCCTGAGTACTGAGCACCCAGCACCCTGAGCACTGAGCACCCAGCACCCTGAGCACTGAGCACCCAGCACCCTGAGTACTGAGCACCCAGCACCCTGAGTACTGAACACCCAGCACCCTGAGCACTGAGCACCCAGCACCCTGAGCACTGAGTACCCAGCACCCTGAGCACGGAGCACCCCGAGGACTGAGCACCCAGCACCCTGAGCACTGAGCACCCAGCACCTTGAGTACTGAGCACCGTGCACCTCGAGCACTGAGCACCCTGAGTACTGAGCACCCAGCACCCCGATCACTGAGCACCCTGCACCCTGAGCACTGAGCACCCAGCACCCTGAGCACTGAGCACCCAGCACCCTGAGTACTGAGCACCCAGCACGCTGACTACTGAGCACCCAGCACCCTGAGCAGTGAGCAACCAGCACCGTGAGCACGGAGCACCCCGAGGACTGAGCACCCAGCACCTTGAGTACTGAGCACCGAGCACCTCGAGCACTAAGCACCCAGCACCCTGAGTACTGAGCACCCAGCACCCTGAGCACTGAGCACCCAGCACCCTGAGCACTGAGCACCCAGCAACCTGAGTACTGAGCACTCAGCACCCTGAGTACTGAACACCCAGCACCCTGAGCACTGAGCACTGAGCACCCTGAGCACTGAGTACTGAGCACTGAGCAGGCTGAGCACTGAGCACCCAGCACCCCGAGTACTGAGCACCCAGCACCCCGAGCACTGAGCACCCAGCGCCCCGAGCACTGAGCACCCAGCACCCCGAGCACTGAGCACTGAGCACCCTGAGCACTGAGCACCCAGCACCCCGAGTACTGAGCACTGAGCACCTTGAGTACTGAGCACCAAGCACCCCGAGTACTGAGCACTGAGCACCCTGAATACTGAGCACCCAGCACCCTGAGCACTGAGCACCCAGCACCCTGAGTACTCAGCACTGAGAACCCAGCACCCCGAGGACTGTGCACCCAGCACCCTGAGTACTGAGCACCGAGCACCCCGAGTACTGAGCACCCAGCACCCTGATCACTGAGCACGGAGCACCCCGAGGTACTGAGCACCCAGCACCCTGAGCACTGAGCACCCAGCACCCTGAGGACTGAATACCCAGCACCCTGAGCACTGAGCACCCAGCACCCTGAGTACTGAGCACTGATCACCCTGAGCACTGAGCACCCAGCACCCCGAGCACTGAGCACCCAGCACCCTGAGTACTGAGCACCCAGCACCCTGGGCACTGAGCACCCAGCACCCTGAGTACTGAGCACCGAGCACCCTGAGTACTGAGCACCCATCACCCTGAGTACTGAGCACCCAGCACCCTGAGCACTGAGCACCCAGCACCCTGAGCACTGAGCACCCAGCACCCTGAGTACTGAGCACCCAGCACCCTGAGTACTGAACACCCAGCACCCTGAGCACTGAGCACTGAGCACCCAGCACCCTGAGCACTGAGCACTGAGCACCCAGCACCCTGAGCACTGAGCACCCAGCACCCCGAGCACTGAGCACCCAGCACCCTGAGCACCCAGCACCCTGAGCACTGAGCACCATGAGCACTGAGCACTGAGCACCCAGCACGCTGAGTACTGAGCACTGAGCACACAGCACCCTGAGTACTGAGCACCCAGCACCCCGAGCACTGAGTACACAGCGCCCCGAGCACTGAGCACCCAGCACCCCTAGCACTGAGCACCCAGCACCCTGAGTACTGAGCAACCAGCACCCTGAGCACTGAGCACCCAGCACCCTGAGCACTGAGCGCTGAGCACCCAGCACCCCGAGCACTGAGCACCCAGCACCCCGAGCACTGAGCACCCAGCACCCTGAGCACTGAGCACCCAGCACCCTGTGCACTGAGCACCCAGCACCCTGAGTACTGAGCACCCAGCACCCTGAGTATTGAGCACCCAGCACCCTGAGTACTGAGCACCCAGCACGCTGAGTACTGAGCACCCAGCACCCCAAGCACTGAGGACCCAGCACCCTGAGTACTGAGCACTGAGCAACCAGCACCCCGAGCACGGAGCACCCAGTACCCCAAGCACTGAGTACAGAGCACCCAGCACCCTGAGTACTGAGCACCGAGCTCCCCGAGCACTGAGCACCCAGCACACTGAGCACTGAGCACCCAGCACCCTGAGCACTGAGCACCCAGCACCCTGAGTACTGAGCACCCAGCACGCTGAGTACTGAGCACCCAGCACCCCGAGCACTGAGCACCCAGCACCCTGAGTACTGAGCACTGAGCACCCAGCACCCCGAGAACTGAGCACCCAGCACCCTGTGCACTGAGCATCCAGCACCCTGAGTACTGAGCACCCAGCACCCTGAGTACTGAGCACCCAGCACCGTGAGAACTGAGCACTCAGCACCCTGAGTACTGAGCACCGAGCACCCCGAGCACTGAGCACCCAGCACCCTGAGCACTGAGCACCCTGAGGACTGAGCACCCAGCACCCTGAGCACTGAGCACCGATCACCCTGAGCACTGAGCACCCAGCACCCCGAGCACTGAGCACCCAGCACCCTGAGTACTGAGCACCCAGCACCCCGAGTACTGAGCACCCAGCACCCTGAGTACTGAGCACCCAGCACCCCGAGCACTGAGCACCCGGCACCCTGAGTACTGAGCACCATGAGTACTGAGCACTGAGCACCCAGCACCCTGAGGACAGAGTACCCAGCACCCTGAGCACTGAGCACCCAGCACCCTGAGTACTGAGCACTGATCACCCTGAGCACTGAGCACCCAGCACCCCGAGCACTGAGCACCCAGCACCCTGAGTACTGAGCATCCAGCACCCTGAGCACTGAGCACCCAGCACCCTGAGTACTGAGCACCCAGCACCCTGAGTACTGAGCACCCAGCACCCTGGGCACTGAGCACCCAGCACCCTGAGTACTGAGCACCGAGCACCCTGAGTACTGAGCACCCAGCACCCTAAGTACTGAGCACCCAGCACCCTGAGCACTGAGCACCCAGCACCCTGAGCACTGAGCACCCAGCACCCTGAGTACTGAGCACCCAGCACCCTGAGTACTGAACACCCAGCACCCTGAGCACTGAGCACTGAGCACCCAGCACCCTGAGCACTGAGCACCCAGCACCCTGAGCACGGAGCACCCCGAGGACTGAGCACCCAGCACCCTGGGCACTGAACACCCAGCACCCTGAGTACTGAGCACCAAGCACCCTGAGTACTGAGCACCCAGCACCCTGGGCACTGAGCACCCAGCACCCTGAGTACTGAGCACCGAGCACCCTGAGTACTGAGCACCCAGCACCCTGAGTACTGAGCACCCAGCACCCTGAGCACTGAGCACCCAGCACCCTGAGCACTGAGCACCCAGCACCCTGAGTACTGAGCACCCAGCACCCTGAGTACTGAACACCCAGCACCCTGAGCACTGAGCACTGAGCACCCAGCACCCTGAGCACTGAGCACCCAGCACCCTGAGCACGGAGCACCCCGAGGACTGAGCACCCAGCACCCTGGGCACTGAACACCCAGCACCCCGAGTACTGAGCACTGAGCACCTTGAGTACTGAGCACCAAGCACCCCGAGTACTGAGCACTGAGCACCCTGAATACTGAGCACCCAGCACCCTGAGCACTGAGCACCCAGCACCTTGAGTACTGAGCACCGAGCACCCCGAGCACTGAGCACCCAGCACCCTGAGTATTGAGCACCCAGCACCCTGAGCACTGAGCACCCAGCACCCTGAGCACTGAGCACACAGCACCCCGAGCACTGAGCACCCAGCACCCTGAGTACTGAGCACCCAGCACCCTGAGTACTGAGCACCCAGCACCTTGAGTACTGAGCACCCAGCACCCTGAGCACTGAGCACCCAGCACCCTGAGTACTGAGCACCCAGCACCCTGAGTACTGAGCAACCAGCACCCTGAGCACTGAGCACTCAGCACCCTGAGCACTGAGCACTGAGCACCCAGTACCCCGAGCACTGAGCACCCAGCACCCCGAGCACTGAGCACCCAGCACCCTGAGCACTGAGCACCCAGCACCCTGAGCACTGAGGACCCAGCACCCTGAGTACTGAGCACCCAGCACCCTGAGTACTGAGCACCCAGCACCGTGAGAACTGAGCACTCAGCACCCTGAGTACTGAGCACCCAGCACCCTGGGCACTGAACACCCAGCACCCTGAGTACTGAGCACCAAGCACCCTGAGTACTGAGCACCCATCACCCTGAGTACTGAGCACCCAGCACCCTGAGCACTGAGCACCCAGCACCCTGAGCACTGAGCACCCAGCACCCTGAGTACTGAGCACCCAGCACCCTGAGTACTGAACACCCAGCACCCTGAGCACTGAGCACTGAGCACCCAGCACCCTGAGCACTGAGCACTGAGCACCCAGCACCCTGAGCACTGAGCACCCAGCACCCCGAGCACTGAGCACCCAGCACCCTGAGCACCCAGCACCCTGAGCACTGAGCACCATGAGCACTGAGCACTGAGCACCCAGCACGCTGAGTACTGAGCACTGAGCACACAGCACCCTGAGTACTGAGCACCCAGCACCCCGAGCACTGAGTACCCAGCGCCCCGAGCACTGAGCACCCAGCACCCCGAGCACTGAGCACCCAGCACCCTGAGTACTGAGCACCCAGCACCCTGAGCACTGAGCACCCAGCACCCTGTGCACTGAGCACCCAGCACCCTGAGTACTGAGCACCCAGCACCCTGAGTACTGAGCACCCAGCACCCTGAGTACTGAGCACCCAGCACGCTGAGTACTGAGCACCCAGCACCCCGAGCACTGAGGACCCAGCACCCTGAGTACTGAGCACTGAGCAACCAGCACCCCGAGCACGGAGCACCCAGGACCCCAAGCACTGAGTACAGAGCACCCAGCACCCTGAGTACTGAGCACCGAGCTCCCCGAGCACTGAGCACCCAGCACACTGAGCACTGAGCACCCAGCACCCTGAGCACTGAGCACCCAGCACCCTGAGTACTGAGCACCCAGCACGCTGAGTACTGAGCACCCAGCACCAAGAGCACTGAGCACCCAGCACCCTGAGCACTGAGCACTGAGCACCCAGCACCCCGAGCACTGAGCACCCAGCACACTGTGCACTGAGCATCCAGCACCCTGAGTACTGAGCACCCAGCACCCTGAGTACTGAGCACCCAGCACCGTGAGAACTGAGCACTCAGCACCCTGAGTACTGAGCACCGAGCACCCCGAGCACTGAGCACCCAGCACCCTGAGCACTGAGCACCCTGAGGACTGAGCACCCAGCACCCTGAGCACTGAGCACCGATCACCCTGAGCACTGAGCACCCAGCACCCCGAGCACTGAGCACCCAGCACCCTGAGTACTGAGCACCCAGCACCCCGAGTACTGAGCACCCAGCACCCTGAGTACTGAGCACCCAGCACCCCGAGCACTGAGCACCCGGCACCCTGAGTACTGAGCACCATGAGTACTGAGCACTGAGCACCCAGCACCCTGAGGACAGAGTACCCAGCACCCTGAGTACTGAGCACCCAGCACCCCGAGCACTGAGCACCCGGCACCCTGAGTACTGAGCACCATGAGTACTGAGCACTGAGCACCCAGCACCCTGAGGACAGAGTACCCAGCACCCTGAGCACTGAGCACCCAGCACCCTGAGTACTGAGCACTGATCACCCTGAGCACTGAGCACCCAGCACCCCGAGCACTGAGCACCCAGCACCCTGAGTACTGAGCATCCAGCACCCTGAGCACTGAGCACCCAGCACCCTGAGTACTGAGCACCCAGCACGCTGAGTACTGAGCACCCAGCAACCTGGGCACTGAGCACCCAGCACCCTGAGTACTGAGCACCGAGCACCCTGAGTACTGAGCACCCAGCACCCTGAGTACTGAGCACCCAGCACCCTGAGCACTGAGCACCCAGCACCCTGAGCACTGAGCACCCAGCACCCTGAGTACTGAGCACCCAGCACCCTGAGTACTGAACACCCAGCACCCTGAGCACTGAGCACTGAGCACCCAGCACCCTGAGCACTGAGCACCCAGCACCCTGAGCACGGAGCACCCCGAGGACTGAGCACCCAGCACCCTGAGCACTGAGCACCCAGCACCTTGAGTACTGAGCACCGTGCACCTCGAGCACTGAGCACCCTGAGTACTGAGCACCCAGCACCCCGATCACTGAGCACCCTGCACCCTGAGCACTGAGCACCCAGCACCCTGAGCACTGAGCACCCAGCACCCCGAGCACTGAGCAACCAGCACCGTGAGCACGGAGCACCCCGAGGACTGAGCACCCAGCACCTTGAGTCCTGAGCACCGAGCACCTCGAGCACTAAGCACCCAGCACCCTGAGTACTGAGCACCCAGCACCCTGAGCACTGAGCACCCAGCACCCTGAGCACTGAGCACCCAGCAACCTGAGTACTGAGCACCCAGCACCCTGAGTACTGAACACCCAGCACCCTGAGCACTGAGCACTGAGCACCCTGAGCACTGAGTACTGAGCACTGAGCACCCTGAGCACTGAGCACCCAGCACCCCGAGCACTGAGCACCCAGCACCCTGAGTACTGAGCACTGAGCACCCAGCACCCCGAGCACTGAGCACCCAGCACCCTGTGCACTGAGCATCCAGCACCCTGAGTACTGAGCACCCAGCACCCTGAGTACTGAGCAACCAGCACCGTGAGAACTGAGCACTCAGCAACCTGAGTACTGAGCACCGAGCACCCCGAGCACTGAGCACCCAGCACCCTGAGCACTGAGCACCCTGAGGACTGAGCACCCAGCACCCTGAGCACTGAGCACCGATCACCCTGAGCACTGAGCACCCAGCACCCCGAGCACTGAGCACCCAGCACCCTGAGTACTGAGCACCCAGCACCCCGAGTACTGAGCACCCAGCACCCTGAGTACTGAGCACCCAGCACCCCGAGCACTGAGCACCCGGCACCCTGAGTACTGAGCACCATGAGTACTGAGCACTGAGCACCCAGCACCCTGAGGACAGAGTACCCAGCACCCTGAGCACTGAGCACCCAGCACCCTGAGTACTGAGCACTGATCACCCTGAGCACTGAGCACCCAACACCCCGAGCACTGAGCACCCAGCACCCTGAGTACTGAGCATCCAGCACCCTGAGCACTGAGCACCCAGCACCCTGAGTACTGAGCACCCAGCACCCTGAGTACTGAGCACCCAGCACCCTGGGCCCTGAGCACCCAGCACCCTGAGTACTGAGCACCGAGCACCCTGAGTACTGAGCACCCAGCACCCTGAGTACTGAGCACCCAGCACCCTGAGCACTGAGCACCCAGCACCCTGAGCACTGAGCACCCAGCACCCTGAGTACTGAGCACCCAGCACCCTGAGTACTGAACACCCAGCACCCTGAGCACTGATTACTGAGCACCCAGCACCCTGAGCACTGAGCACCCAGCACCCTGAGCACGGAGCACCCCGAGGACTGAGCACCCAGCACCCTGAGCACTGAGCACCCAGCACCTTGAGTACTGAGCACCCTGAGTACTGAGCACCCAGCACCCCGATCACTGAGCACCCTGCACCCTGAGCACTGAGCACCCAGCACCCTGAGCACTGAGCACCCAGCACCCTGAGTACTGAGCACCCAGCACGCTGAGTACTGAGCACCCAGCACCCCGAGCAGTGAGCAACCAGCACCGTGAGCACGGAGCACCCCGAGGACTGAGCACCCAGCACCTTGAGTACTGAGCACCGAGCACCTCGAGCACTAAGCACCCAGCACCCTGAGTACTGAGCACCCAGCACCCTGAGCACTGAGCACCCAGCACCCTGAGCACTGAGCACCCAGCAACCTGAGTACTGAGCACTTAGCACCCTGAGTACTGAACAGCCAGCACCCTGAGCACTGAGCACTGAGCACCCTGAGCACTGAGTACTGAGCACTGAGCACCCTGAGCACTGAGCACCCAGCACCCCGAGTACTGAGCCCCCAGCACCCCGAGCACTGAGCACCCAGCGCCCCGAGCACTGAGCACCCAGCACCCCGAGCACTGAGCACTGAGCACCCTGAGCACTGAGCACCCAGCACCCCGAGTACTGAGGACTGAGCACCTTGAGTACTGAGCACCAAGCACCCCAAGTACTGAGCACTGAGCACCCTGAATACTGAGCACCCAGCACCCTGAGCACTGAGCACCCAGCACCATGAGTACTCAGCACTGAGAACCCAACACCCCGAGGACTGAGCACCCAGCACCCTGAGTACTGAGCACCGAGCACCCTGAGTACTGAGCACCCAGCACCCTGATCACTGAGCAGGGAGCACCCCGAGGTACTGAGCACCCAGCACCCTGAGCACTGAGCACCCAGCACCCTGAGGACTGAGTACCCAGCACCCTGAGCACTGAGCACCCAGCACCCTGATTACTGAGCACTGATCACCCTGAGCACTGAGCACCCAGCACCCCGAGCACTGAGCACCCAGCACCCTGAGTACTGAGCACCCAGCACCCTGGGCACTGAGCACCCAGCACCCTGAGTACTGAGCACCGAGCACCCTGAGTACTGAGCACCCATCACCCTGAGTACTGAGCACCCAGCACCCTGAGCACTGAGCACCCAGCACCCTGAGCACTGAGCACCCAGCACCCTGAGTACTGAGCACCCAGCACCCTGAGTACTGAACACCCAGCACCCTGAGCACTGAGCACTGAGCACCCAGCACCCTGAGCACTGAGTACTGAGCACCCAGCACCCTGAGCACTGAGCACCCAGCACCCCGAGCACTGAGCACCCAGCACCCTGAGCACCCAGCACCCTGAGCACTGAGCACCATGAGCACTGAGCACTGAGCACCCAGCACGCTGAGTACTGAGCACTGAGCACACAGCACCCTGAGTACTGAGCACCCAGCACCCCGAGCACTGAGTACCCAGCGCCCCGAGCACTGAGCACGCAGCACCCCGAGCACTGAGCACCCAGCACCCTGAGTACTGAGCAACCAGCACCCTGAGCACTGAGCACCCAGCACCCTGAGCACTGAGCGCTGAGCACCCAGCACCCCGAGCACTGAGCACCCAGCACCCCGAGCACTGAGCACCCAGCACCCTGAGCACTGAGCACCCAGCACCCTGTGCACTGAGCACCCAGCACCCTGAGTACTGAGCACCCAGCACCCTGAGTACTGAGCACCCAGCACCCTGAGTACTGAGCACCCAGCACGCTGAGTACTGAGCACCCAGCACCCCGAGCACTGAGGACCCAGCACCCTGAGTACTGAGCACTGAGCAACCAGCACCCCGAGCACGGAGCACCCAGTACCCCAAGCACTGAGTACAGAGCACCCAGCACCCTGAGTACTGAGCACCGAGCTCCCCGAGCACTGAGCACCCAGCACACTGAGCACTGAGCACCCAGCACCCTGAGCACTGAGCACCCAGCACCCTGAGTACTGAGCACCCAGCACGCTGAGTACTGAGCACCCAGCACCCCGAGCACTGAGCACCCAGCACCCTGAGTACTGAGCACTGAGCACCCAGCACCCCGAGAACTGAGCACCCAGCACCCTGTGCACTGAGCATCCAGCACCCTGAGTACTGAGCACCCAGCACCCTGAGTACTGAGCACCCAGCACCGTGAGAACTGAGCACTCAGCACCCTGATTACTGAGCACCGAGCACCCCGAGCACTGAGCACCCAGCACCCTGAGTACTGAGCACCCAGCACCCTGAGTACTGAGCACCCAGCACCCTGAGCACTGAGCACCCAGCACCCTGAGCACTGAGCACCCAGCACCCTGAGTACTGAGCACCCAGCACCCTGAGTACTGAACACCCAGCACCCTGAGCACTGAGCACCCAGCACCCTGAGCACTGAGTACCCAGCACCCTGAGCACGGAGCACCCCGAGGACTGAGCACCCAGCACCCTGAGCACTGAGCACCCAGCACCTTGAGTACTGAGCACCGTGCACCTCGAGCACTGAGCACCCTGAGTACTGAGCACCCAGCACCCCGATCACTGAGCACCCTGCACCCTGAGCACTGAGCACCCAGCACCCTGAGCACTGAGCACCCAGCACCCTGAGTACTGAGCACCCAGCACGCTGACTACTGAGCACCCAGCACCCTGAGCAGTGAGCAACCAGCACCGTGAGCACGGAGCACCCCGAGGACTGAGCACCCAGCACCTTGAGTACTGAGCACCGAGCACCTCGAGCACTAAGCACCCAGCACCCTGAGTACTGAGCACCCAGCACCCTGAGCACTGAGCACCCAGCACCCTGAGCACTGAGCACCCAGCAACCTGAGTACTGAGCACTCAGCACCCTGAGTACTGAACACCCAGCACCCTGAGCACTGAGCACTGAGCACCCTGAGCACTGAGTACTGAGCACTGAGCAGGCTGAGCACTGAGCACCCAGCACCCCGAGTACTGAGCACCCAGCACCCCGAGCACTGAGCACCCAGCGCCCCGAGCACTGAGCACCCAGCACCCCGAGCACTGAGCACTGAGCACCCTGAGCACTGAGCACCCAGCACCCCGAGTACTGAGCACTGAGCACCTTGAGTACTGAGCACCAAGCACCCCGAGTACTGAGCACTGAGCACCCTGAATACTGAGCACCCAGCACCCTGAGCACTGAGCACCCAGCACCCTGAGTACTCAGCACTGAGAACCCAGCACCCCGAGGACTGTGCACCCAGCACCCTGAGTACTGAGCACCGAGCACCCCGAGTACTGAGCACCCAGCACCCTGATCACTGAGCACGGAGCACCCCGAGGTACTGAGCACCCAGCACCCTGAGCACTGAGCACCCAGCACCCTGAGGACTGAATACCCAGCACCCTGAGCACTGAGCACCCAGCACCCTGAGTACTGAGCACTGATCACCCTGAGCACTGAGCACCCAGCACCCCGAGCACTGAGCACCCAGCACCCTGAGTACTGAGCACCCAGCACCCTGGGCACTGAGCACCCAGCACCCTGAGTACTGAGCACCGAGCACCCTGAGTACTGAGCACCCATCACCCTGAGTACTGAGCACCCAGCACCCTGAGCACTGAGCACCCAGCACCCTGAGCACTGAGCACCCAGCACCCTGAGTACTGAGCACCCAGCACCCTGAGTACTGAACACCCAGCACCCTGAGCACTGAGCACTGAGCACCCAGCACCCTGAGCACTGAGCACTGAGCACCCAGCACCCTGAGCACTGAGCACCCAGCACCCCGAGCACTGAGCACCCAGCACCCTGAGCACCCAGCACCCTGAGCACTGAGCACCATGAGCACTGAGCACTGAGCACCCAGCACGCTGAGTACTGAGCACTGAGCACACAGCACCCTGAGTACTGAGCACCCAGCACCCCGAGCACTGAGTACACAGCGCCCCGAGCACTGAGCACCCAGCACCCCTAGCACTGAGCACCCAGCACCCTGAGTACTGAGCAACCAGCACCCTGAGCACTGAGCACCCAGCACCCTGAGCACTGAGCGCTGAGCACCCAGCACCCCGAGCACTGAGCACCCAGCACCCCGAGCACTGAGCACCCAGCACCCTGAGCACTGAGCACCCAGCACCCTGTGCACTGAGCACCCAGCACCCTGAGTACTGAGCACCCAGCACCCTGAGTACTGAGCACCCAGCACCCTGAGTACTGAGCACCCAGCACGCTGAGTACTGAGCACCCAGCACCCCAAGCACTGAGGACCCAGCACCCTGAGTACTGAGCACTGAGCAACCAGCACCCCGAGCACGGAGCACCCAGTACCCCAAGCACTGAGTACAGAGCACCCAGCACCCTGAGTACTGAGCACCGAGCTCCCCGAGCACTGAGCACCCAGCACACTGAGCACTGAGCACCCAGCACCCTGAGCACTGAGCACCCAGCACCCTGAGTACTGAGCACCCAGCACGCTGAGTACTGAGCACCCAGCACCCCGAGCACTGAGCACCCAGCACCCTGAGTACTGAGCACTGAGCACCCAGCACCCCGAGAACTGAGCACCCAGCACCCTGTGCACTGAGCATCCAGCACCCTGAGTACTGAGCACCCAGCACCCTGAGTACTGAGCACCCAGCACCGTGAGAACTGAGCACTCAGCACCCTGAGTACTGAGCACCGAGCACCCCGAGCACTGAGCACCCAGCACCCTGAGCACTGAGCACCCTGAGGACTGAGCACCCAGCACCCTGAGCACTGAGCACCGATCACCCTGAGCACTGAGCACCCAGCACCCCGAGCACTGAGCACCCAGCACCCTGAGTACTGAGCACCCAGCACCCCGAGTACTGAGCACCCAGCACCCTGAGTACTGAGCACCCAGCACCCCGAGCACTGAGCACCCGGCACCCTGAGTACTGAGCACCATGAGTACTGAGCACTGAGCACCCAGCACCCTGAGGACAGAGTACCCAGCACCCTGAGCACTGAGCACCCAGCACCCTGAGTACTGAGCACTGATCACCCTGAGCACTGAGCACCCAGCACCCCGAGCACTGAGCACCCAGCACCCTGAGTACTGAGCATCCAGCACCCTGAGCACTGAGCACCCAGCACCCTGAGTACTGAGCACCCAGCACCCTGAGTACTGAGCACCCAGCACCCTGGGCACTGAGCACCCAGCACCCTGAGTACTGAGCACCGAGCACCCTGAGTACTGAGCACCCAGCACCCTAAGTACTGAGCACCCAGCACCCTGAGCACTGAGCACCCAGCACCCTGAGCACTGAGCACCCAGCACCCTGAGTACTGAGCACCCAGCACCCTGAGTACTGAACACCCAGCACCCTGAGCACTGAGCACTGAGCACCCAGCACCCTGAGCACTGAGCACCCAGCACCCTGAGCACGGAGCACCCCGAGGACTGAGCACCCAGCACCCTGGGCACTGAACACCCAGCACCCTGAGTACTGAGCACCAAGCACCCTGAGTACTGAGCACCCAGCACCCTGGGCACTGAGCACCCAGCACCCTGAGTACTGAGCACCGAGCACCCTGAGTACTGAGCACCCAGCACCCTGAGTACTGAGCACCCAGCACCCTGAGCACTGAGCACCCAGCACCCTGAGCACTGAGCACCCAGCACCCTGAGTACTGAGCACCCAGCACCCTGAGTACTGAACACCCAGCACCCTGAGCACTGAGCACTGAGCACCCAGCACCCTGAGCACTGAGCACCCAGCACCCTGAGCACGGAGCACCCCGAGGACTGAGCACCCAGCACCCTGGGCACTGAACACCCAGCACCCCGAGTACTGAGCACTGAGCACCTTGAGTACTGAGCACCAAGCACCCCGAGTACTGAGCACTGAGCACCCTGAATACTGAGCACCCAGCACCCTGAGCACTGAGCACCCAGCACCTTGAGTACTGAGCACCGAGCACCCCGAGCACTGAGCACCCAGCACCCTGAGTATTGAGCACCCAGCACCCTGAGCACTGAGCACCCAGCACCCTGAGCACTGAGCACACAGCACCCCGAGCACTGAGCACCCAGCACCCTGAGTACTGAGCACCCAGCACCCTGAGTACTGAGCACCCAGCACCTTGAGTACTGAGCACCCAGCACCCTGAGCACTGAGCACCCAGCACCCTGAGTACTGAGCACCCAGCACCCTGAGTACTGAGCAACCAGCACCCTGAGCACTGAGCACTCAGCACCCTGAGCACTGAGCACTGAGCACCCAGTACCCCGAGCACTGAGCACCCAGCACCCCGAGCACTGAGCACCCAGCACCCTGAGCACTGAGCACCCAGCACCCTGAGCACTGAGGACCCAGCACCCTGAGTACTGAGCACCCAGCACCCTGAGTACTGAGCACCCAGCACCGTGAGAACTGAGCACTCAGCACCCTGAGTACTGAGCACCCAGCACCCTGGGCACTGAACACCCAGCACCCTGAGTACTGAGCACCAAGCACCCTGAGTACTGAGCACCCATCACCCTGAGTACTGAGCACCCAGCACCCTGAGCACTGAGCACCCAGCACCCTGAGCACTGAGCACCCAGCACCCTGAGTACTGAGCACCCAGCACCCTGAGTACTGAACACCCAGCACCCTGAGCACTGAGCACTGAGCACCCAGCACCCTGAGCACTGAGCACTGAGCACCCAGCACCCTGAGCACTGAGCACCCAGCACCCCGAGCACTGAGCACCCAGCACCCTGAGCACCCAGCACCCTGAGCACTGAGCACCATGAGCACTGAGCACTGAGCACCCAGCACGCTGAGTACTGAGCACTGAGCACACAGCACCCTGAGTACTGAGCACCCAGCACCCCGAGCACTGAGTACCCAGCGCCCCGAGCACTGAGCACCCAGCACCCCGAGCACTGAGCACCCAGCACCCTGAGTACTGAGCACCCAGCACCCTGAGCACTGAGCACCCAGCACCCTGTGCACTGAGCACCCAGCACCCTGAGTACTGAGCACCCAGCACCCTGAGTACTGAGCACCCAGCACCCTGAGTACTGAGCACCCAGCACGCTGAGTACTGAGCACCCAGCACCCCGAGCACTGAGGACCCAGCACCCTGAGTACTGAGCACTGAGCAACCAGCACCCCGAGCACGGAGCACCCAGGACCCCAAGCACTGAGTACAGAGCACCCAGCACCCTGAGTACTGAGCACCGAGCTCCCCGAGCACTGAGCACCCAGCACACTGAGCACTGAGCACCCAGCACCCTGAGCACTGAGCACCCAGCACCCTGAGTACTGAGCACCCAGCACGCTGAGTACTGAGCACCCAGCACCAAGAGCACTGAGCACCCAGCACCCTGAGCACTGAGCACTGAGCACCCAGCACCCCGAGCACTGAGCACCCAGCACACTGTGCACTGAGCATCCAGCACCCTGAGTACTGAGCACCCAGCACCCTGAGTACTGAGCACCCAGCACCGTGAGAACTGAGCACTCAGCACCCTGAGTACTGAGCACCGAGCACCCCGAGCACTGAGCACCCAGCACCCTGAGCACTGAGCACCCTGAGGACTGAGCACCCAGCACCCTGAGCACTGAGCACCGATCACCCTGAGCACTGAGCACCCAGCACCCCGAGCACTGAGCACCCAGCACCCTGAGTACTGAGCACCCAGCACCCCGAGTACTGAGCACCCAGCACCCTGAGTACTGAGCACCCAGCACCCCGAGCACTGAGCACCCGGCACCCTGAGTACTGAGCACCATGAGTACTGAGCACTGAGCACCCAGCACCCTGAGGACAGAGTACCCAGCACCCTGAGTACTGAGCACCCAGCACCCCGAGCACTGAGCACCCGGCACCCTGAGTACTGAGCACCATGAGTACTGAGCACTGAGCACCCAGCACCCTGAGGACAGAGTACCCAGCACCCTGAGCACTGAGCACCCAGCACCCTGAGTACTGAGCACTGATCACCCTGAGCACTGAGCACCCAGCACCCCGAGCACTGAGCACCCAGCACCCTGAGTACTGAGCATCCAGCACCCTGAGCACTGAGCACCCAGCACCCTGAGTACTGAGCACCCAGCACGCTGAGTACTGAGCACCCAGCAACCTGGGCACTGAGCACCCAGCACCCTGAGTACTGAGCACCGAGCACCCTGAGTACTGAGCACCCAGCACCCTGAGTACTGAGCACCCAGCACCCTGAGCACTGAGCACCCAGCACCCTGAGCACTGAGCACCCAGCACCCTGAGTACTGAGCACCCAGCACCCTGAGTACTGAACACCCAGCACCCTGAGCACTGAGCACTGAGCACCCAGCACCCTGAGCACTGAGCACCCAGCACCCTGAGCACGGAGCACCCCGAGGACTGAGCACCCAGCACCCTGAGCACTGAGCACCCAGCACCTTGAGTACTGAGCACCGTGCACCTCGAGCACTGAGCACCCTGAGTACTGAGCACCCAGCACCCCGATCACTGAGCACCCTGCACCCTGAGCACTGAGCACCCAGCACCCTGAGCACTGAGCACCCAGCACCCCGAGCACTGAGCAACCAGCACCGTGAGCACGGAGCACCCCGAGGACTGAGCACCCAGCACCTTGAGTCCTGAGCACCGAGCACCTCGAGCACTAAGCACCCAGCACCCTGAGTACTGAGCACCCAGCACCCTGAGCACTGAGCACCCAGCACCCTGAGCACTGAGCACCCAGCAACCTGAGTACTGAGCACCCAGCACCCTGAGTACTGAACACCCAGCACCCTGAGCACTGAGCACTGAGCACCCTGAGCACTGAGTACTGAGCACTGAGCACCCTGAGCACTGAGCACCCAGCACCCCGAGTACTGAGCACCCAATACCCCGAGCACTGAGCACCCAGCGCCCCGAGCACTGAGCACCCAGCACCCCGAGCACTGAGCACTGAGCACCCTGAGCACTGAGCACCCAGCACCCCGAGTACTGAGCACTGAGCACCTTGAGTACTGAGCGCCAAGCACCCCGAGTACTGAGCACTGAGCACCCTGAATACTGAGCACCCAGCACCCTGAGCACTGAGCACCCAGCACCCTGAGTACTCAGCACTGAGAACCCAGCACCCCGAGGACTGAGCACCCAGCACCCTGAGTACTGAGCACCGAGCACCCTGAGTACTGAGCACCCAGCACCCTGATCACTGAGCACGGAGCACCCCGAGGTACTGAGCACCCAGCACCCTGAGCACTGAGCACCCAGCACATTGAGTACTGAGCACCGAGCACCCCGAGCACTGAGCACCCAGCACCCTGAGTATTGAGCACCCAGCACCCTGATTACTGAGCACGCAGCACCCCGAGCACTGAGCACCCAGCACCCTGAGTACTGAGCACCCAGCACGCTGAGTACTGAGCACCCAGCACCCCGAGCACTGAGCACCCAGCACCCTCAGTACTGAGCACTGAGCAACCAGCACCCCGAGCACGGAGCACCCAGGACCCCAAGCACTGAGTACAGAGCACCCAGCACCCTGAGTACTGAGCACCGAGCTCCCCGAGCACTGAGCACCCAGCACACTGAGCACTGAGCACCCAGCACCCTGAGCACTGAGCTCCCAGCACCCTGAGTACTGAGCACCCAGCACGCTGAGCACTGAGCACCCAGCACCTTGAGCACTGAGCTCCCAGAACCCTGAGTACTGAGCACCCAGCACGCTGAGTACTGAGCACCCAGCACCCCGAGCACTGAGCACCCAGCACCCTGAGTACTGAGCACTGAGCACCCAGCACCCCGAGCACTGAGCACCCAGCACCCTGTGCACTGAGCATCCAGCACCCTGAGTACTGAGCACCCAGCACCCTGTGCACTGAGCATCCAGCACCGTGAGAACTGAGCACTCAGCACCCTGAGTACTGAGCACCGAGCACCCCGAGCACTGAGCACCCAGCACCCTGAGCACTGAGCACCCTGAGGACTGAGCACCCAGCACACTGAGCACTGAGCACCGATCACCCTGAGCACTGAGCACCCAGCACCCCGAGCACTGAGCACCCAGCACCCTGAGTACTGAGCACCCAGCACCCCGAGTACTGAGCACCCAGCACCCTGAGTACTGAGCACCCAGCACCCCGAGCACTGAGCACCCGGCACCCTGAGTACTGAGCACCATGAGTACTGAGCACTGAGCACCCAGCACCCTGAGGACAGAGTACCCAGCACCCTGAGCACTGAGCACCCAGCACCCTGAGTACTGAGCACTGATCACCCTGAGCACTGAGCACCCAGCACCCCGAGCACTGAGCACCCAGCACCCTGAGTACTGAGCATCCAGCACCCTGAGCACTGAGCACCCAGCACCCTGAGTACTGAGCACCCAGCACCCTGAGTACTGAGCACCCAGCACCCTGGGCACTGAGCACCCAGCACCCTGAGTACTGAGCACCGAGCACCCTGAGTACTGAGCACCCAGCACCCTGAGTACTGAGCACCCAGCACCCTGAGCACTGAGCACCCAGCACCCTGAGCACTGAGCACCCAGCACCCTGAGTACTGAGCACCCAGCACCCTGAGTACTGAACACCCAGCACCCTGAGCACTGAGCACTGAGCACCCAGCACCCTGAGCACTGAGCACCCCGAGGACTGAGCACCCAGCACCCTGAGCACTGAGCACCCAGCACCTTGAGTACTGAGCGCCGTGCACCTCGAGCACTGAGCACCCTGAGTACTGAGCACCCAGCACCCCGAACACTGAGCACCCTGCACCCTGAGCACTGAGCACCCAGCACCCTGAGCACTGAGCACCCAGCACCCTGAGTACTGAGCACCCAGCACGCTGAGTACTGAGCACCCAGCACCCCGAGCACTGAGCAACCAGCACCGTGAGCACGGAGCACCCCGAGGACTGAGCACCCAGCACCTTGAGTACTGAGCACCGAGCACCTCGAGCACTAAGCACCCAGCACCCTGAGTACTGAGCACCCAGCACCCTGAGCACTGAGCACCCAGCACCCTGAGCACTGAGCACCCAGCAACCTGAGTACTGAGCACCCAGCACCCTGAGTACTGAACAACCAGCACCCTGAGCACTGAGCACTGAGCACCCTGAGCACTGAGTACTGAGCACCCAGCACCCCGAGCACTGAGCACCCAGCGCCCCGAGCACTGAGCACCCAGCACCCCGAGCACTGAGCACTGAGCACCCTGAGCACTGAGCACCCAGCACCCCGAGTACTGAGCACTGAGCACCTTGAGTACTGAGCACCAAGCACCCCGAGTACTGAGCACTGAGCACCCTGAATACTGAGCACCCAGCACCCTGAGCACTGAGCACCCAGCACCCTGAGTACTCAGCACTGAGAACCCAGCACCCCGAGGACTGAGCACCCAGCACCCTGAGTACTGAGCACCCAGCACCCCGAGTACTGAGCACCCAGCACTCTGAGTACTGAGCACCCAGCACACCGAGCACTGAGCACCCGGAACCCTGAGTACTGAGCACCCTGAGTACTGAGCACTGAGCACCCAGCACCCTGAGGACTGAGTACCCAGCACCCTGAGCACTGAGCACCCAGCACCCTGAGTACTGAGCACTGATCACCCTGAGCACTGAGCACCCAGCACCCCGAGCACTGAGCACCCAGCACCCTGAGAACTGTGCAGCCAGCACCCTGAGCACTGAGCACCCAGCACCCTGAGTACTGAGCACCCAGCACCCTGAGTACTGAGCACCCAGCACCCTTGGCACTGAGCACCCAGCACCCTGAGTACTGAGCACCGAGCACCCTGAGTACTGAGCACCCAGCACCCTGAGTACTGAGCACCCAGCACCCTCAGCACTGAGCACCCAGCACCCTGAGCACTGAGCACCCAGCACCCTGAGTACTGAGCACCCAGCACCCTGAGTACTGAACACCCAGCACCCTGAGCACTGAGCACTGAGCACCCAGCACCCTGAGCACTGAGCACTGAGCACCCAGCACCCTGAGCACTGAGCAACCAGCACCCCGAGCACTGAGCACCCAGCACCCTGAGCACCCAGCACCCTGAGAACTGAGCACCCTGAGCACTGAGCACCGATCACCCTAAGCACTGAGCACCCAGCACCCCGAGCACTGAGCACCCAGCACCCTGAGTACTGAGCACCCAGCAGCCCGAGCACTGAGCACCCGGCACCCTGAGTACTGAGCACCCTGAGTACTGAGCACTGAGCACCCAGCACCCTGAGGACTGATTACCAAGCACCCTGAGCACTGAGCACCCAGCACCCTGAGTACTGAGCACTGATCACCCTGAGCACTGAGCACCCAGCACCCCGAGCACTGAGCACCCAGCACCCTGAGTACTGAGCAGCCAGCACCCTGAGCACTGAGCACCCAGCACGCTGAGTACTGAGCACCCAGCACCCTGGGCACTGAGCACCCAGCACCCTGAGTACTGAGCACCGAGCACCCTGAGTACTGAGCACCCAGCACCCTGAGTACTGAGCACCCAGCACCCTGAGCACTGAGCACCCATCACCCTGAGCACTGAGCACACAGCACCCTGAGTACTGAGCACCCAGCACCCTGAGTACTGAACACCCAGCACCCTGAGCACTGAGCACTGAGCACCCAGCACCCTGAGCACTGAGCACCCAGCACCCTGAGCATGGAGCACCCCGAGGACTGAGCACCCAGCACCCTGAGCACTGAGCACCCAGCACCTTGAGTACTGAGCACCGAGCACCTCGAGCACTGAGCACCCTGAGTACTGAGCACCCAGCACCCCTATCACTGAGCACCCTGCACCCTGAGCACTGAGCACCCAGCACCCTGAGCACTGAGAACCCAGCACCCTGAGTACTGAGCACCCAGCACGCTGAGTACTGAGCACCCAGCACCTCGAGCACTGAGCAACCAGCACCCTGAGCACGGAGCACCCCGAGGACTGAGCACCCAGCACCTTGAGTACTGAGCACCGAGCACCTCGAGCACTAAGCACCCAGCACCCTGAGTACTGAGCACACAGCACCCTGAGCACTGAGCACCCAGCACCCTGAGCACTGAGCACCCAGCACCCCGAGCACTGAGCACCCAGCACCCTGAGTACTGAGCACCCAACACCCAGAGTACTGAGCACCCAGCACCCTGAGCACTGAGCACCCGGCAACCTGTGTACTGAGCACCCAGCACCCTGAGTACTGAACACCCAGCACCCTGAGCACTGAGCACTGAGCACCCTGAGCACTGAGTACTGAGCAATGAGCACACTGAGCACTGAGCACCCAGCACCCCGAGTACTGAGCACCCAGCACCCCGAGCACTGAGCACCCAGCGCCCCGAGCACTGAGCACCCAGCACCCCGAGCACTGAACACTGAGCACCCTGAGCACTGAGCACCCAGCACCCCGAGTACTGAGCACTGAGCACCCTGAGTACTGAGCACCAAGCACCCCGAGTACTGAGCACTGAGCACCCTGAATACTGAGCACCCAGCACCCTGAGCACTGAGCACCCAGCACCCTGAGTACTGAGCACTGAGAACCCAGCACCCCGAGCACTTAGCACCCAGCACCCTGAGTACTGAGCACCAAGCACCCTGATCACTGAGCACGGAGCACCCCGCGGACTGAGCACCCAGCACCCTGAGCACTGAGCACACAGCACCTTGAGTACAGAGCACCGAGCACCCCGAGCACTGAACACCCAGCACCCTGAGTATTGAGCACCCAGCACCCTGAGCACTGAGCACCTAGCACCCTGAGCACTGAGCACCCAGCACCCTGAGCACTGAGCACACAGCACCTTGAGTACAGAGCACCGAGCACCCCGAGCACTGAGCACCCAGGACCCTGAGTAATGAGCACCCAGCACCCTGAGTACTGAGCACCCAGCACCCTGAGTACTGAGCACCCAGCACACTGAGCACTGAGCACCCAGCACCCTGAGTACTGAGCACCCAGCACCCTGAGTACTGAGCAACCAGCACCCTGAGCACTGAGCACCCAGCACCCTGAGCACTGAGCACTGAGCACCCAGCACCCCGAGCACTGAGCACCCAGCACCCCGAGCACTGAGCACCCAGCACCCTGAGCACTGAGCACCCAGCACCCTGAGCACTGATCACGCAGCACCCTGAGTACTGAGCACCCAGCACCCTGAGTACTGAGCACCAAGCACCGTGAGAACTGAGCACTCAGCACCCTGAGTACTGAGCACCGAGCACCCCGAGCACTGAGCACCCAGCACCCTGAGCACTGAGCACCCTGAGGACTGAGCACCCAGCACCCTGAGCACTGAGCACCGATCACCCTGAGCACTGAGCACCCAGCACCCCGAGCACTGAGCACCCCGCACCCTGAGCACTGAGCACCCAGCACCCTGAGCACGGAGCACCCCGACCACTGAGCACCCAGCACCCTGAGTACTGAGCCCCCAGCACCCTGAGTACTGAGCACCCAGCACCAAGAGCACGGAGCACCCAGCACCCCGAGAATGAGCACCCAGCACCCTGAGTACTGAGAACCGAGCACCCTGAGTACTGAGCACCCAGCACCCTGAGTACTGAGCCCCCAGCACCCTGAGTACTGAGCACCCAGCACCCCGATCACTGAGCACCCAGCACCCCGAGAATGAGCACACAGCACCCTGAGTACTGAGCACCCAGCACCCTGAGTACTGAGCACTAAGCACCCAGAGCACTGAGCAACCAGCACCCCGAGCACGGAGCACCCAGGACCCCGAGCACTGAGTACTGAGCACCCAGCACCCTGAGTACTGAGCACCTAGCTCCCCGAGCACTGAGCACACACCACCCTGAGTACTGAGCACCCAGCAACCTGAGCACTGAGCACAAAGCACGCTGTGTACTGAGCACACTGAGTACTGAGCATCGAGGACCCTGAGCACTGAGCACCCAGCACCCCGAGCACTGAGCACCCAGCACCCCGAGAATGGGCACCCAGCACCCTGAGTACTGAGAACCGAGCACCCTGAGTACTGAGCACCCAGCACCCTGAGTACTGAGCACCCAGCACCAAGAGTACTGAGCAGCAAGCACCCCGAGCACTGAGCAACCAGCACCCTGAGTAATGAGCACCCAGCACCCCGAGTACTGAGCACCCAGCACCGTGAGTACTGAGCACCCACCACCCTGAGTACTGAGCACCCAGCACCCTGAGCACTGAGCACAAAACATGCTGAGTACTGAGCACCCTGACTACTGAGCACCGAGGACCCTGAGCACTGAGCACCCAGCACCCCGAGCACTGAGCACCCAGCACCCCGAGAATGGGCACCCAGCACCCTGAGTACTGAGAACCGAGCACCCTGAGTACTGAGCACCCAGCACGCTGAGCACTGAGCACCCAGCACCCCGAGTACTGAGCACCCAGCACCCCGAGAACTGAGCACCCAGCACCCCGAGAATGAGCACTCAGCTACCTGAGTACTGAGCACCCAGCACCCTGAGTACTGAGCACCCAGCACCCCGAGCACTGAGCACCCTGAATACTGAGCACCCAGCACCCTGAGTACTGTGCACTAAGCACCCAGAGCGCTGAGCACCCAGGATTCCGAGCACTGAGTACTGAGCACCCAGCACCCTGAGTACTGAGCACCGAGCTCCCCGAGCACTGAGCACCCTGAGTACAGAGCACACATCACCCTGAGTACTGAGCTCCCAGCATCCTGTGCACTGAGCACCCAGCACCCTGATTACTGAGCACCCAGCACCCCGAGCACTGAGCACCCAGCACCCTGAGTACTGAGCACCCAGCACCATGAGTACTGAGCAACCCGAGCACTGAGCACCCAGCACCCTGAGTACTGAGCACCCAGCACCAAAAGTACTGAGCACCGAACATCCTGAGCACAGAGCACCGAGCACCCCGAGCACTGAGCACCCAGCACACTGAGTACTGAGCACCCAGCACCAAGAGTACTGAGCAGCAAGCACCCCGAGCACTGAGCACCCAGAACCCTGAGTAATGAGCACCCAGCACCCCGAGTACTGAGCACCCAGCACCCTGTGTATTGAGCACTGAGCACCCTGAGTACTAAGCACAAAGCAACCTGAGTACTGAGCACCCAGGACCCTGAGCACTGAGCACCGAGCACCCCGAGCACTGAGCACCCAGCACCCTGAGCACTCAGCACCCAGCACCCCGAGCACTGAGCACCCAGCACCCTGAGCACTGAGCACCCAGCACCCTGAGCACGGAGCACCCCGAGGACTGAGCACCTAGCACCCTGAGTACTGAGCCCCCAGCACCCTGAGTACTGAGCACAGAGCACCCCGAGCACTGAGCACCCAGCACCCCGAGAATGAGCACCCAGCACCCTGAGTACTGAGAACCGAGCAACCTGAGTACTGAGCACAAAGCACCCTGAGTACTGAGGCCCCAGCACCCTGAGTACTGAGCACCCAGCACCCCGAGCACTGAGCACCCAGCACCCCGAGAATGAGCACCCAGCACCCTGAGTACTGAGCACCCAGCACCCTGAGTACTGAGCACCGAGCTCCCCGAGCACTGAGCACCCAGCACACTGAGCACTGAGCACCCAGCACCCTGAGCACTGAGCACCCAGCAACCTGAGTACTGAGCACCCAGCTCGCTGAGTACTGAGCACCCAGCACCCCGAGCACTGAGCACCCAGCACCCTGAGTACTGAGCACTGAGCACCCAGCAACCCGAGCACTGAGCACCCAGCACCCTGTGTACTGAGCACTGAGCACCCTGAGTACTAAGCACCCAGCACCCTGAGTACTGAGCACCCTGGACCCTGAGCACTGAGCACCGAGCACCCCGAGCACTGAGCACCCAGCACCCTGAGGACTCAGCACCCATCACCCCGATCACTGAGCACCCAGCACCCTGAGCACTGAGCACCCAGCACCCTGAGCACTGAGCACCAAGCACCCAGAGCACTGAGCACCCAGCACCCTGAGCACTGAGCACCCAGCACCCTGAGTACTGAGCAGCGAGCACCCTGAATACTGAGCACCCAGCACCCTGAGTACTGAGCACCCAGCACCCTGAGTACTGAGCACCGAGCACCCCGAGTACTGAGCACCCAGCACCCTGAGCACTCAGCACACAGCACCCTGAGTACTGAGCATCCAGCACCCCGAGCCCTGAGCACCCAGCACCCTGAGTACTGAGCACCCTGAGTTCTGAGCACCGATCACCCTGAGCACTGAGCACCCAGCACCCTGAGTATTGAGCACCCAGCACCCTGAGCACTGAGCACCCAGCACCCTGAGCACTGAGCACGCAGCACCCCGAGCACTGAGCACCCAGCACCCTGAGTACTGAGCACCCAGCACCATGAGTACTGAGCAACCCGAGCACTGAGCACCGAGCTCCCCGAGCACTGAGCACCCTGAGTACAGAGCACACATCACCCTGAGTACTGAGCACCCAGCATCCTGTGCACTGAGCACCCAGCACCCTGATTACTGAGCACCCAGCACCCCGAGCACTGAGCACCCAGCACCCTGAGTACTGAGCACCCAGCACCAAGAGTACTGAGCAACCCGAGCACTGAGCACCCAGCACCCTGAGTACTGAGCACCCAGCACCAAAAGTACTGAGCACCGAACATCCTGAGCACAGAGCACCGAGCACCCCGAGCACTGAGCACCCAGCACACTGAGTACTGAGCACCCAGCACCAAGAGTACTGAGCAGCAAGCACCCCGCGCACTGAGCACCCAGAACCCTGAGTAATGAGCACCCAGCACCCCGAGTACTGAGCACCCAGCACCCTGTGTACTGAGCACTGAGCACCCTGAGTACTAAGCACCCAGCAACCTGAGTACTGAGCACCCAGGACCCTGAGCACTGAGCACCGAGCACCCCGAGCACTGAGCACCCAGCACCCTGAGCACTCAGCACCCAGCACCCCGAGCACTGAGCACCCAGCACCCTGAGCACTGAGCACCCAGCACCCTGAGCACGGAGCACCCCGAGGACTGAGCACCCAGCACCCTGAGTACTGAGCCCCCAGCACCCTGAGTACTGAGCACCCAGCACCCCGAGCACTGAGCACCCAGCACCCCGAGAATGAGCACCCAGCACCCTGAGTACTGAGAACCGAGCACCCTGAGTACTGAGCACAAAGCACCCTGAGTACTGAGCCCCCAGCACCCTGAGAACTGAGCACCCAGCACCCCGAGCACTGAGCACCCAGCACCCCGAGAATGAGCACCCAGCACCCTGAATACTGAGCACCCAGCACCCTGAGTACTGAGCACCGAGCTCCCCGAGCACTGAGCACCCAGCACCCTGAGCACTGAGCACCCAGCAACCTGAGTACTGAGCACCCAGCTCGCTGAGTACTGAGCACCCAGCACCCCGAGCACTGAGCACCCAGCACCCTGAGTACTGAGCACTGAGCACCCAGCAACCCGAGCACTGAGCACCCAGCACCCTGTGTACTGAGCACTGAGCACCCTGAGTACTAAGCACCCAGCACCCTGAGTACTGAGCACCCTGGACCCTGAGCACTGAGCACCGAGCACCCCGAGCACTGAGCACCCAGCACCCTGAGGACTCAGCACCCATCACCCCGATCACTGAGCACCCAGCACCCTGAGCACTGAGCACCCAGCACCCTGAGCACTGAGCACCAAGCACCCAGAGCACTGAGCACCCAGCACCCTGAGCACTGAGCACCCAGCACCCTGAGTACTGAGCAGCGAGCACCCTGAGTACTGAGCACCCAGCACCCTGAGTACTGAGCACCCAGCACCCTGAGTACTGAGCACCGAGCACCCCGAGTACTGAGCACCCAGCACCCTGAGCACTCAGCACCCAGCACCCTGAGTACTGAGCTCCCAGCACCCCGAGCCCTGAGCACCCAGCACCCTGAGTACTGAGCACCCTGAGTTCTGAGCACCGATCACCCTGAGCACTGAGCACCCAGCACCCTGAGTATTGAGCACCCAGCACCCTGAGCACTGAGCACTCAGGACCCTGAGCACTGAGCACGCAGCACCCCGAGCACTGAGCACCCAGCACCCTGAGTACTGAGCACCCAGCACCCTGAGTACTGAGCACCCAGCACCCTGAATACTGAGCACCCAGCACCCTGAGCACTGAGCACCCAGCACCCTGAGTACTGAGCACCCAGCACCCTGAGTACTGAGCAACCAGCACCCTGAGCACTGAGCACCCAGCACCCTGAGCACTAAGCACTGAGCACCCAGCACCCCGAGCACTGAGCACCCAGCACCCCGAGCACTGAGCACCCAGCACCCTGAGCACTGAGCACCCAGCACCCTGTGCACTGAGCACCCAGCACCCTGAGTACTGAGCACCCAGCACCCTGAGTACTGAGCACCCAGCACGCTGAGTACTGAGCACCCAGCACGCTGAGTACTGAGCACCCAGCACCCCGAGCACTGAGCACCCAGCACCCTGAGTACTGAGCACTGAGCAACCAGCACCCCGAGCACGGAGCACCCAGGACCCCAAGCACTGAGTACTGAGCACCCAGCACCCTGAGTACTGAGCACCGAGCTCCCCGAGCACTGAGCACCCAGCACACTGAGCACTGAGCACCCAGCACCCTGAGCACTGAGCAACCAGCACCCAGAGTACTGAGCACCCAGCACCCCGAGCACTGAGCACCCAGCACCCTGAGTACTGAGCACTGAGCACCCAGCACCCCGAGCACTGAGCACCCAGCACCCTGTGCACTGAGCACCCAGCACCCTGAGTACTGAGCACCCAGCACCCTGAGTACTGAGCACCCAGCACCGTGAGAACTGAGCACTCAGCACCCTGAGTACTGAGCACCGAGCACCCCGAGCACTGAGCACCCAGCACCCTGAGCACTGAGCACCCTGAGGACTGAGCACCCAGCACCATGAGCACTGAGCACCGATCACCCTGAGCACTGAGCACCCAGCACCCCGATCACTGAGCAGCCTGCACCCTGAGCACTGAGCACCCTGAGGACTGAGCACCCAGCACCCTGAGTACTGAGCACCCAGCACGCTGAGTACTGAGCACCCAGCACCCCGAGCACTGAGCAACCAGCACCGTGAGCACGGAGCACCCCGAGGACTGAGCACCCAGCACCTTGAGTACTGAGCACCGAGCACCTCGAGCACTAAGCACCCAGCACCCTGAGTACTGAGCACCCAGCACCCTGAGCACTGAGCACCCAGCACCCTGAGCACTGAGCACCCAGCACCCCGAGCACTGAGCACCCAGCACCCTGAGTACTGAGCACCCAACACCCAGAGTACTGAGCACCCAGCACCCTGAGCACTGAGCACCCAGCAACCTGAGTACTGAGCACCCAGCACCCTGAGTACTGAACACCCAGCACCCTGAGCACTGAGTACTGAGCACTGAGCACCCTGAGCACTGAGCACCCAGCACCCCGAGTACTGAGCACCCAGCACCCCGAGCACTGAGCACCCAGTGCCCCGAGCACTGAGCACCCAGCACCCCGAGCACTGAGCACTGAGCACCCTGAGCACTGAGCACCCAGCACCCCGAGTACTGAGCACTGAGCACCCTGAGTACTGAGCACCAAGCACCCCGAGTACTGAGCACTGAGCACCCTGAATACTGAGAACCCAGCACCCTGAGCACTGAGCACCCAGCACCCTGAGTACTGAGCACTGAGAACCCAGCACCCCGAGCACTGAGCACCCAGCACCCTGAGTACTGAGCACCGAGCACCCTGAGTACTGAGCACCCAGCACCCTGATCACTGAGCACGGAGCACCCCGAGGACTGAGCACCCAGCACCCTGAGCACTGAGCACCCAGCACCTTGAGTACTGAGCACCGAGCACCCCGAGCACTGAGCACCCAGCACCCTGAGTATTGAGCACCCAGCACCCTGAGCACTGAGCACCCAGCACCCTGAGCACTGAGCACGCAGCACCCCGAGCACTGAGCACCCAGCACCCTGAGTACTGAGCACCCAGCACCCTGAGTACTGAGCACCCAGCACCCTGAGTACTGAGCACCCAGCACTCTGAGCACTGAGCACCCAGCACCCTGAGTACTGAGCACCCAGCACCCTGAGTACTGAGCAACCAGCACCCTGAGCACTGAGCACCCAGCACCCTGAGCACTGAGCACTGAGCACCCAGCACCCCGAGCACTGAGCACCCAGCACCCCGAGCACTGAGCACCCAGCACACTGAGCACTGAGCACCCAGCACCCTGAGCACTGAGCACCCAGCACCCTGAGTACTGAGCACCCAGCACCGTGAGAACTGAGCACACAGCACCCTGAGTACTGAGCACCGAGCACCCCGAGCACTGATCACCCAGCACCCTGAGCACTGAGCACCCTGAGGACTGAGCACCCAGCACCCTGAGCACTGAGCACCGATCACCCTGAGCACTGAGCACCCAGCACCCCGAGCACTGAGCACCCAGCACCCTGAGTACTGAGCACCCAGCACCCCGAGTACTGAGCACCCAGCACCCTGAGTACTGAGCACCCAGCACCCCGAGCACTGAGCACCCGGCACCCTGATTACTGAGCACCCTGAGTTCTGAGCACTGAGCACCCAGCACCCTGAGGACTGAGCACTAAGCACCCAGAGCACTGAGCACCCAGCACCCCGAGCACGGATCACCCAGGACCCCGAGCACTGAGTACTGAGCACCCAGCACCCTGAGTACTGAGCACCGAGCTCCCCGAGCACTGAGCACCCTGAGTACTGAGCACCCAGCACCCCGATCACTGAGCACCCAGTACCCTGAGCACTGAGCACCCAGCACCCTGAGCACTGAGCACCCAGCACCCTGAGTACTGAGCACCCAGCACGCTGAGTACTGAGCACCCAGCACCCCGAGCACTGAGAACCCAGCACCCTGAGTACTGAGCACTGAGCACCCAGCAAGGCAAGCACTGAGCACCCAGCACCCTGTGTACTGAGCACTGAGCACCCTGAGTACTAAGCACCCAGCACCCTGAGTACTGAGCACCCAGGACCCTGAGCACTGAGCACCGAGCACCCCGAGCACTGAGCACCCAGCACCCTGAGCACTCAGCACCCAGCACCCCGAGCACTGAGCACCCAGCACCCTGAGCACTGAGCACCCAGCACCCTGAGCACGGAGCACCCCGAGGACTGAGCACCCAGCACCCTGAGTACGGGGCCCCCAGCACCCTGAGTACTGAGCACCAAGCACCCTGAGCACTGAGCACCCAGCACCCCGAGAATGAGCACCCAGCACCCTGAGTACGGAGAACCGAGCACCCTGTGTACTGAGCACCCAGCACCCTTAGTACTGAGCCACCAGCACCCTGAGTACTGAGTACCCAGCACCCCGAGAATGAGCACCCAGCACCCTGAGTACTGAGCACCCAGCACCCTGAGTACTGAGCACTAAGCACCCAGAGCACTGAGCACCCAGCACCCCGAGCACGGAGCACCCAGGACCCCGAGCACTGAGTACTGAGCATCCAGCACCCTGAGTACTGAGCACCGAGCTCCCCGAACACTGAGCACCCAGCACCCTGAGCACTGACCACCCAGCACCCTGAGTACTGAGCACCCAGACCCCGAGCACTGAGCACCCAGCACCCTGAGTACTGAGCACCCTGAGTACTGAGCACCGATCACCCTGAGCACTGCGCACCCATCACCCTGAGTACTGAGCACCCAGCACCCTGAGCACTGAGCGCCCAGCACCCTGAGCACTGAGCACCCAGCACCCTGAGTACTGTTCACCCAGCACCCTGAGTACTGAGTACCCAGCACCTTGAGCACTGAGCACCCAGCACCCTGAGTACTGAGCACCGAGCACCCTGAGTACTGAGCACCCATCACCCTGAGCACTGAGCACCCAGCACCCTTAGTACTGAGCACCCAGCACCACACTCAGCACTGAGCACCCAGCACCCCGAGCACTGAGCACCCAGCACCCTGAGCACTGTGCACCCAGCACCCCGAGTACTGAGCACCCAGCACCCCGAGTACTGAGCACCGAGCACCCGAGCACTGAGCACCCAGCACCCTGAGTACTGAGCACCCAGCACCCTGAGTACTGAGCACTGAGCACCCCGAGTACTGAGCACCCAGCACACCGAGCAATGAGCACCCAGCAACCTGAGTACTGAGAACAGATCACCCTGAGTACTGAGCACCCAGCACCCTGTGTACTGAGCCCCAGCACCCTGAGTACTGAGCACCCAGCACCCCGAGAACTGAGCACCCAGCACCCCGAGAATGAGCACCCAGCACCCTGAGTACTGAGAACCGAGCACCCTGAGTACTGAGCACCCAGATCCCTGAGTACTGAGCCCCCAGCACCCTGAGCCCTGAGCACCCAGCACCCGGAGCACTGAGCACCCAGCACCCCGAGAATGAGCACCCAGCACCCTGAGTACTGAGCACCCAGCACCCTGAGTACTGAGCACTAAGCACCCAGAGCACTGAGCACCCAGCACCCCGAGCACGGATCACCCAGGACCCGGAGCACTGAGTACTGAGCACCCAGCACCCTGAGTACTGAGCACCGAGCTCCCCGAGCACTGAGCACCCTGAGTACTGAGCACCCAGCACCCCGATCACTGAGCACCCAGTACCCTGAGCACTAAGCACCCAGCACCCTGAGCACTGAGCACCCAGCACCCTGAGTACTGAGCACCCAGCACCCCGAGCACTGAGCACCCAGCACCCTGAGTACTGAGCACTGAGCACCCAGCAAGGCAAGCACTGAGCACCCAGCACCCTGTGTACTGAGCACTGAGCACCCTGAGTACTAAGCACCCAGCACCCTGAGTACTGAGCACCCAGGACCCTGAGCACTGAGCACCGAGCACCCCGAGCACTGAGCACCCAGCACCCTGAGTACTGAGTACTGAGCACCCTGAGTACTGAGCACCCAGCACCCTGAGCACTGAGCACCCAGCACCCTGAGTACTGAGCACCGAGCACCCCGAGAACTGAGCACCCAGCACCCTGAGTACTGAGCACCCAGCACCAAAAGTACTGAGCACCGAGCATCCTGAGCACTGAGCACCGAGCACCCCGAACCCTGAGCACCCAGCACCCTGAGTACTGAGCACCCAGCACCAAGAGTACTGAGCAGCAAGCACCCCGAGCACTGAGCACCCAGCACCCTGAGTAATGAGCACCCAGCACCCCTAGGACTGAGCACCCAGCACCCTGAGCACTGAGCACCCAGCACCTTGAGTACTGAGCAGCGAGCACCCCGAGCACTGAGCACCCAGCACCCTGAATACTGAGCACCCAGCACCCTGAGCACTGAGCACACAGCACCCCGAGCACTGAGCACCCAGCACCCCGAGCACTGAGCACCCAGCACCCTGAGTACTGAGCACCCAACACCCAGAGTACTGAGCACCCAGCACCCTGAGCACTGAGCACCCAGCACCCTGAGTACTAAGCACCCAGCACCCTGAGTACTGAGCACGCAGCACCCTGAGCACTGAGCACTAAGCACACAACACCCTGAGCACTGAGCACTGAGCACCCAGCACCCCGAGCACTGAGCACCCAGCACCCCGAGCACTGAGCACCCAGCACCCTGAGCACTGAGCACCCAGCAACCTGAGCACTGAGCACCCAGCCCCCTGAGTACTGAGCACCCAGCACCATGAGTACTGAGCACCCAGCACCCTGAGTACTGAGCACTCAGCACCCTGAGTACTGAGCACCGAGCACCCCGAGCACTGAGCACCCAGCACCCTGAGCACTGAGCACCCTGAGGACTGAGCACCCAGCACCCTGAGCACTGAGCACCCAGCACCCTGAGTACTGAGCACCGATCACCCTGAGCACTGAGCACCCAGGACCCCGAGCACTGAGCACCCAGCACCCTGAGTACAGAGCACCCAGCACCCCGAGTACTGAGCACCCAGCACCCCGAGCACTGAGCACACATCACCCTGAGTACTGAGCACCCTGAGTACTGAGCACCGATCACCCTGAGCACTGCGCACCCATCACCCTGAGTACTGAGCACCCAGCACCCTGAGCACTGAGCACCCAGCACCCTGAGCACTGAGCACCCAGCACCCTGAGTACTGTTCACCCAGCACCCTGAGTTCTGAGTACCCAGCACCCTGAGCACTGAGCACCCAGCACCCTGAGTACTGAGCACCGAGCACCCTGAGTACTGAGCACCTATCACCATGAGCACTGAGCACCCAGCACCCTTAGTACTGAGCACCCAGCACCACCCTCAGCACTGAGCACCCAGCACCCCGAGCACTGAGCACCCAGCACCCTGAGCACTGTGCACCCAGCACCCCGAGTACTGAGCACCCAGCACCCCGAGTACTGAGCACCGAGCACCCGAGCACTGAGCACCCAGCACCCTGAGTACTGAGCACCCAGCACCCTGAGTACTGAGCACTGAGCACCCCGAGTACTGAGCACCCAGCACCCCGAGCAATGAGCACCCAGCAACCTGAGTACTGAGAACAGATCACCCTGAGTACTGAGCACCCAGCACCCTGAGTACTGAGCCCCAGCACCCTGAGTACTGAGCACCCAGCACCCCGAGAACTGAGCACCCAGCACCCCGAGAATGAGCACCCAGCACCCTGAGTACTGAGAACCGAGCACCCTGAGTACTGAGCACCCAGAACCCTGAGTACTGAGCCCCCAGCACCCTGAGCCCTGAGCACCCAGCACCCCGAGCACTGAGCACCCAGCACCCCGAGAATGAGCACCCAGCACCCTGAGTACTGAGCACTAAGCACCCAGAGCACTGAGCACCCAGCACCCCGAGCACGGATCACCCAGGACCCCGAGCACTGAGTACTGAGCACCCAGCACCCTGAGTACTGAGCACCGAGCTCCCCGAGCACTGAGCACCCTGAGTACTGAGCACCCAGCACCCCGATCACTGAGTACCCAGTACCCTGAGCACTGAGCACCCAGCACCCTGAGCACTGAGCACCCAGCACCCTGAGTACTGAGCACCCAGCACGCTGAGTACTGAGCACCCAGCACCCCGAGCACTGAGCACCCAGCACCCTGAGTACTGAGCACTGAGCACCCAGCAAGGCAAGCACTGAGCACCCAGCACGCTGTGTACTGAGCACTGAGCACCCTGAGTACTAAGCACCCAGCACCCTGAGTACTGAGCACCCAGGACCCTGAGCACTGAGCACCGAGCACCCCGAGCACTGAGCACCCAGCACCCTGAGCACTCAGCACCCAGCACCCCGAGCACTGAGCACCCAGCACCCTGAGCACTGAGCACCCAGCACCCTGAGCACGGAGCACCCCGAGGACTGAGCACCCAGCACCCTGAGTACGGGGCCCCCAGCACCCTGAGTACTGAGCACCAAGCACCCTGAGCACTGAGCACCCAGCACCCCGAGAATGAGCACCCAGCACCCTGAGTACGGAGAACCGAGCACCCTGAGTACTGAGCACCCAGCACCCTGAGTACAGAGCAACGATCACCCTGAGCCCTGAGCACCCAGCACCCCGAGCACTGAGCACCCAGCACCCTGAGTACTGAGCACCCTGAGTGCTGAGCACCCAGCACCCTGTTTACTGAGCACCCAGCACCCTGAGCACTGAGCACCCAGCACCCTGAGTACTTAGCACCCAGCACCTGAGCACTGAGCACCCAGCACCCCGAGCACTGAGCACCCAGCACCCCGAGCACTGAGCACCGAGCACCCCGAGTACTGAGCACCCAGCACCCCGAGCACTGAGCACCCAGCACACTGAGCACTGAGCACCCAGCACCCCAAGCACTGAGCACCCAGCACCCTGAGTACTGAGTACTGAGCACCCTGAGTACTGAGCACCCAGCACCCTGAGCACTGAGCACCCAGCACCCTGAGTACTGAGCACCGAGCACCCCGAGCACTGAGCACCCAGCATCCTGAGTACTGAGCACCCAGCACCAAAAGTCCTGAGCACCGAGCATCCTGAGCACTGAGCACCGAGCACCCCGAACCCTGAGCACCCAGCACCCTGAGTACTGAGCACCCAGCACCAAGAGTACTGAGCAGCAAGCACCCCGAGCACTGAGCACCCAGCACCCTGAGTAATGAGCACCCAGCACCCCGAGTACTGAGCACCCAGCACCGTGAGTACTGAGCACCCACCACCCTGAGTACTGAGCACCCAGCACCCTGAGCACTGAGCACAAAGCACTCTGAGTACTGAGCACCCTGAGTACTGAGCACCGAGGACCCTGAGCACTGAGCACCCAGCACCCCGAGCACTGAGCACCCAGCACCCCGAGAATGGGCACCCTGCACCCTGAGTACTGAGAACCGTGCACCCTGAGTACTGAGCACCCAGCACGCTGAGCACTGAGCACCCAGCACCCCGAGTACTGAGCACCCAGCACCCCGAGCACTGAGCACCCAGCACCCCGAGAATGAGCACCCAGCACCCTGAGTACTGAGCACCCAGCACCCTGAGTACTGAGCACCCAGCACTCTGAGCGCTGAGCACTGAGCACCCTGACCACTGAGTAATGAGCACTGAGCACCCTGAGCACTGAGCACCCAGCACACCGAGTACTGAACACCCAGCACCCTGAGTACTGAACACCCAGCACCCTGAGCACTGAGTACTGAGCACTTAGCACCCTGAGCACTGAGCACCCAGCACCCTGAGTACAGAGCACCCAGCACCCTGAGTACTGAACACCCAGCACCCTGAGTACTGAGCACCCAGCACCCCGAGCACTGAGCACCCAGCACCCCGAGCACTGAGCACCCAGCACCCTGAGTACTGAGCACCCAGCACCCTGAGTACTGAGCACCCAGCACCCTGAGCACTGAGCACCCAGCACCCTGAGTACTGAGCACCCAGCACCCTGAGTACTGAGCAACCAGCACCCTGAGCACTGAGCACTGAGCACCCAGCACCCTGAGCACTGAGCACTGAGCACCCAGCACCCCGAGTACTGAGCACCCAGCACCCCGAGCACTGAGCACAAAGCACCCTGAGCACTGAGCACCCAGCACCCTGAGCACTGAGCACCCAGCACCCTGAGTACTGAGCACCCAGCACCCTGAGTACTGAGCACTCAGCACCCTGAGTACTGAGCACAGAGCACCCCGAGCACTGAGCACCCAGCACCTTGAGCACTGAGCACCCTGAGGACTGAGCACCCAGCACCGTGAGCACTGAGCACCGATCACCCTGAGCACTGAGCACCCAGCACCCCGAGCACTGAGCACCCAGCACCCTGAGTACTGAGCACCCAGCACCCTGAGTACTGAGCACCCAGCACCCTGAGTACTGAGCACCCAGCACCCCGAGCACTGAGCACCCAGCACCCTGAGTACAGAACACCCTGAGTACTGAGCACTGAGCACCGAGCACCCTGAGTACTGAGCACCCTGAGGACTGAGCACCCAGCACCCTGAGCACTGAGCAACCAGCACCCTGAGTACTGAGCACTGATCACCCTGAGCACTGAGCACACAGCACCCCCAGCACTGAGCACCCAGCACCCTGAGTACTGAGCACCCAGCACCCTGAGCACTAAGCACCCAGCACCCTGAGTACTGAGCACTGATCACCCTGAGCAATGAGCACCCAGCACCCTGAGTATTGAGCACCCAGCACCCTGAGTACTTAGCACCCAGCACCTGAGCACTGAGCACCCAGCACCCCGAGCACTGAGCACCCAGCACCCCGAGCACTGAGCACCGAGCACCCCGAGTACTGAGCACCCAGCACCCCGAGCACTGAGCACCCAGCACCCTGAGCACTGAGCACCCAGCACCCCAAGCACTGAGCACCCAGCACCCTGAGTACTGAGTACTGAGCACCCTGAGTACTGAGCACCCAGCACCCTGAGCACTGAGCACCCAGCACCCTGAGTACTGAGCACCGAGCACCCCGAGCACTGAGCACCCAGCATCCTGAGTACTGAGCACCCAGCACCAAAAGTCCTGAGCACCGAGCATCCTGAGCACTGAGCACCGAGCACCCCGAACCCTGAGCACCCAGCACCCTGAGTACTGAGCACCCAGCACCAAGAGTACTGAGCAGCAAGCACCCCGAGCACTGAGCACCCAGCACCCTGAGTAATGAGCACCCAGCACCCCGAGTACTGAGCACCCAGCACCGTGAGTACTGAGCACCCACCACCCTGAGTACTGAGCACCCAGCACCCTGAGCACTGAGCACAAAGCACTCTGAGTACTGAGCACCCTGAGTACTGAGCACCGAGGACCCTGAGCACTGAGCACCCAGCACCCCGAGCACTGAGCACCCAGCACCCCGAGAATGGGCACCCTGCACCCTGAGTACTGAGAACCGTGCACCCTGAGTACTGAGCACCCAGCACGCTGAGCACTGAGCACCCAGCACCCCGAGTACTGAGCACCCAGCACCCCGAGCACTGAGCACCCAGCACCCCGAGAATGAGCACCCAGCACCCTGAGTACTGAGCACCCAGCACCCTGAGTACTGAGCACCCAGCACTCTGAGTGCTGAGCACTGAGCACCCTGAGCACTGAGTAATGAGCACTGAGCACCCTGAGCACTGAGCACCCAGCACACCGAGTACTGAACACCCAGCACCCTGAGTACTGAACACCCAGCACCCTGAGCACTGAGTACTGAGCACTTAGCACCCTGAGCACTGAGCACCCAGCACCCTGAGTACAGAGCACCCAGCACCCTGAGTACTGAACACCCAGCACCCTGAGTACTGAGCACCCAGCACCCCGAGCACTGAGCACCCAGCACCCCGAGCACTGAGCACCCAGCACCCTGAGTACTGAGCACCCAGCACCCTGAGTACTGAGCACACAGCACCCTGAGCACTGAGCACCCAGCACCCTGAGTACTGAGCACCCAGCACCCTGAGTACTGAGCAACCAGCACCCTGAGCACTGAGCACTGAGCACCAAGCACCCTGAGCACTGAGCACTGAGCACCCAGCACCCCGAGTACTGAGCACCCAGCACCCTGAGCACTGAGCACCCAGCACCCTGAGCACTGAGCACCCAGCACCCTGAGCACTGAGCACCCAGCACCCTGAGTACTGAGCACCCAGCACCCTGAGTACTGAGCACTCAGCACCCTGAGTACTGAGAACAGAGCACCCCGAGCACTGAGCACCCAGCACCTTGAGCACTGAGCACCCTGAGGACTGAGCACCCAGCACCGTGAGCACTGAGCACCGATCACCCTGAGCACTGAGCACCCAGCACCCCGAGCACTGAGCACCCAGGACCCTGAGTACTGAGCACCCAGCACCCTGAGTACTGAGCACCCAGCACCCTGAGTACTGAGCACCCAGCACCCCGAGCACTGAGCACCCAGCACCCTGAGTACAGAACACCCTGAGTACTGAGCAATGAGCACCGAGCACCCTGAGTACTGAGCACCCTGAGGACTGAGCACCCAGCACCCTGAGCACTGAGCAACCAGCACCCTGAGTACTGAGCACTGATCACCCTGAGCACTGAGCACACAGCACCCCCAGCACTGAGCACCCAGCACCCTGAGTACTGAGCACCCAGCACCCTGAGCACTAAGCACCCAGCACCCTGAGTACTGAGCACTGATCACCCTGAGCAATGAGCACCCAGCACCCTGAGTACTGAGCACCCAGCACCCTGAGTACTGAGCACCCTGAGGACTGAGCACCCAGCACCCTGAGCACTGAGCACCCAGCACCCTGAGTAATGAGCACTGATCACCCTGAGCACTGAGCACCCAGCACCCTGAGTACTGAGCACCCAGCACCCTTTATACTGAGCAACCTGAGGACTGAGCACCCAGCACCCTGATCACTGAGCACCCAGCACCCTGAGTACTGAGCACTGATCACCCTGAGCACTGAGCACGGAGCACCCCTAGGACTGAGCACCCAGCACCCTGAGCACTGAGCACCCAGCACCTTGAGTACTGAGCAGCGAGCACCCCGAGCACTGAGCACCCAGCACCCTGAATACTGAGCACCCAGCACCCTGAGCACTGAGCACACAGCACCCCGAGCACTGAGCACCCAGCACCCCGAGCACTGAGCACCCAGCACCCTGAGTACTGAGCACCCAACACCCAGAGTACTGAGCACCCAGCACCCTGAGCACTGAGCACCCAGCACCCTGAGTACTAAGCACCCAGCACCCTGAGTACTGAGCACGCAGCACCCTAAGCACTGAGCACTAAGCACACAACACCCTGAGCACTGAGCACTGAGCACCCAGCACCCCGAGCACTGAGCACCCAGCACCCCGAGCACTGAGCACCCAGCACCCTGAGCACTGAGCACCCAGCACCCTGAGCACTGAGCACCCAGCCCCCTGAGTACTGAGCACCCAGCACCATGAGTACTGAGCACCCAGCACCCTGAGTACTGAGCACTCAGCACCCTGAGTACTGAGCACCGAGCACCCCGAGCACTGAGCACCCAGCACCCTGAGCACTGAGCACCCTGAGGACTGAGCACCCAGCACCCTGAGCACTGAGCACCCAGCACACTGAGTACTGAGCACCGATCACCCTGAGCACTGAGCACCCAGGACCCCGAGCACTGAGCACCCAGCACCCTGAGTACAGAGCACCCAGCACCCCGAGTACTGAGCACCCAGCACCCCGAGCACTGAGCACCCATCACCCTGAGTACTGAGCACCCTGAGTACTGAGCACCGATCACCCTGAGCACTGCGCACCCATCACCCTGAGTACTGAGCACCCAGCACCCTGAGCACTGAGCACCCAGCACCCTGAGTACTGTTCACCCAGCACCCTGAGTACTGAGTACCCAGCACCCTGAGCACTGAGCACCCAGCACACTGAGTACTGAGCACCGAGCACCCTGAGTACTGAGCACCTATCACCTTGAGCACTGAGCACCCAGCACCCTTAGTACTGAGCACCCAGCACCACCCTCAGCACTGAGCACCCAGCACCCCGAGCACTGAGCACCCAGCACCCTGAGCACTGTGCACCCAGCACCCCGAGTACTGAGCACCCAGCACCCCGAGTACTGAGCACCGAGCACCCGAGCACTGAGCACCCAGCACCCTGAGTACTGAGCACCCAGCACCCTGAGTACTGAGCACTGAGCACCCCGAGTACTGAGCACCCAGCACCCCGAGCAATGAGCACCCAGCAACCTGAGTACTGAGAACAGATCACACTGAGTACTGAGCACCCAGCACCCTGAGTACTGAGCCCCAGCACCCTGAGTACTGAGCACCCAGCACCCCGAGAACTGAGCACCCAGCACCCCGAGAATGAGCACCCAGCACCCTGAGTACTGAGAACCGAGCACCCTGAGTACTGAGCACCCAGAACCCTGAGTACTGAGCCCCCAGCACCCTGAGCCCTGAGCACCCAGCACCCCGAGCACTGAGCACCCAGCACCCCGAGAATGAGCACCCAGCACCCTGAGTAATGAGCACCCAGCACCCTGAGTACTGAGCACTAAGCACCCAGAGCACTGAGCACCCAGCACCCCGAGCACGGATCACCCAGGACCCCGAGCACTGAGTACTGAGCACCCAGCACCCTGAGTACTGAGCACCGAGCTCCCCGAGCACTGAGCACCCTGAGTACTGAGCACCCAGCACCCCGATCACTGAGTACCCAGTACCCTGAGCACTGAGCACCCAGCACCCTGAGCACTGAGCACCCAGCACCCTGAGCACTGAGCACCCAGCACCCCGAGAATGAGCACCCAGCACCCTGAGTACGGAGAACCGAGCACCCTGAGTACTGAGCACCCAGCACCCTTAGTACTGAGCCACCAGCACCCTGAGTACTGAGTACCCAGCACCCCGAGAATGAGCACCCAGCACCCTGAGTACTGAGCACCCAGCACCCTGAGTACTGAGCACTAAGCACCCAGAGCACTGAGCACCCAGCACCCCGAGCACGGAGCACCCAGGACCCCGAGCACTGAGTACTGAGCATCCAGCACCCTGAGTACTGAGCACCGAGCTCCCCGAACACTGAGCACCCAGCACCCTGAGCACTGACCACCCAGCACCCTGAGTACTGAGCACCCAGACCCCGAGCACTGAGCACCCAGCACCCCTAGCACTGTGCACCCAGCACCCTGAGTACTGAGAACCCAGCATCCTGAGCACTGAGCACACAGCACCCTTAGTACTGAGCACCCAGCACCACCCTCAGCACTGAGCACCCAGCAACCCGAGCACTGAGCACCCGGAACCCCGAGTACTGAGCACCCTGAGTACTGAGCACTGAGCACCCAGCACCCTGAGCACTGACCACCCAGCAGCCTGAGCACTGAGCACCCAGCATCTTGAGCACTGAGTACTGAGCACCCAGCACCCTGAGCACTGAGCACCCAGCACCCTGAGCACTGAACACCCAGCACCCTGAGTACTGAGCACCCAGCACCCCAAGCACTGAGCACCGAGCAACCTGAGTACTGAGCACCCAGCACGCTGAGCACTGAGCACCCAGCACCCCGAGTACTGAGCACCCAGCACCCTGAGTACTGAGCACCCAGCACCCTGAGCACTGAGCACCCAGCACCCTGAGTACTGAGCATCAAGCACGCTGAGCACTGAGCACCCATCACCCTGAGCACTGAGCACCCAGCACCCTGAGCACTGAGCACACAGCACCCTGAGTACTGAGCACCGAGCACCCCGAACACTGAGCACCGTGTACCCCGAGCACTGAGCACCCAGCACCCTGAGTACTGAGCACCCAGCACCCTGAGTACTGAGCACTGAGCACTGAGCACCCTGAGCACTGAGCACCCAACACCCTGAGCACTGAGCACCCAGCACCCCAAACACTGAGCACCGAGCACCCTGAGAACTGAGCACCGAGCACCCTGAGTACTGAGCACCCAGCACCATGAGTACTGAGCCCCGAGCAACCAGAGTACTGAGCAACCTGAGTACTGAGCACCCAGCACCATGAGTACTGAGCACCGAGCACCCTGAGCACTGAGCACCCAGCACCCTGAGTACTGAGCACCAAGCACCCTGAGTACTGAGCACCCACGACCCTGAGTACTGAGCACCCAGCACCCTGAGTTCTGAGCACCTAGCACCCTGAGCACTGAGCACACTGAGTACTGAGCAACCAGCACCCTGAGCACTGAGCACCCAGCACCCCGAGCACTGAGCACCCAGCACCCCGAGCATTGAGCACTGAGCACCCTGAGCACTGAGGACCCAGCACCCTGAGCACTGAGCACCCAGCACCCTGAGAATTGAGCACCCAGCACACTGAGCACTGAGGACCTAGCACCCCGAGCACTGAGCACAGAGCACGCTGAGTACTGAGCACTGAGCACCCAGCACCCTGAGTACTGAGCACCCAGCACCCTGAGTCCTGAGCACCCAGCACCCCGAGCACTGAGCACTGAGCACCCTGAGTACTGAGCACAGAGCACCATTAGTACTGAGCACCAAGCACCCTGAGTACTGAGCACCCAGCAACCTGAGCACTGAGCACAGAGCACCCCGAGGACTGAGCACCCAGCACCGTGAGCACTGAGCACCCAGCACCTTGAGTACTGAGCACCGAGCACCCCGAGGACTGAGCACCCAGCACCTTGAGTACTGAGCACCGAGCACCTCGAGCACTAAGCACCCAGCACCCTGAGTACTGAGCACCCAGCACCCTGAGCACTGAGCACCCAGCACCCTGAGCACTGAGCACCCAGCACCCCGAGCACTGAGCACCCAGCACCCTGAGTACTGAGCACCCAACACCCAGAGTACTGAGCACCCAGCACCCTGAGCACTGAGCACCCAGCAACCTGAGTACTGAGCACCCAGCACCCTGAGTACTGAACACCCAGCACCCTGAGCACTGAGTACTGAGCACTGAGCACCCTGAGCACTGAGCACCCAGCACCCCGAGTACTGAGCACCCAGCACCCCGAGCACTGAGCACCCAGTGCCCCGAGCACTGAGCACCCAGCACCCCGAGCACTGAGCACTGAGCACCCTGAGCACTGAGCACCCAGCACCCCGAGTACTGAGCACTGAGCACCCTGAGTACTGAGCACCAAGCACCCCGAGTACTGAGCACTGAGCACCCTGAATACTGAGAACCCAGCACCCTGAGCACTGAGCACCCAGCACCCTGAGTACTGAGCACTGAGAACCCAGCACCCCGAGCACTGAGCACCCAGCACCCTGAGTACTGAGCACCGAGCACCCTGAGTACTGAGCACCCAGCACCCTGATCACTGAGCACGGAGCACCCCGAGGACTGAGCACCCAGCACCCTGAGCACTGAGCACCCAGCACCTTGAGTACTGAGCACCGAGCACCCCGAGCACTGAGCACCCAGCACCCTGAGTATTGAGCACCCAGCACCCTGAGCACTGAGCACCCAGCACCCTGAGCACTGAGCACGCAGCACCCCGAGCACTGAGCACCCAGCACCCTGAGTACTGAGCACCCAGCCCCCTGAGTACTGAGCACCCAGCACCCTGAGTACTGAGCACCCAGCACTCTGAGCACTGAGCACCCAGCACCCTGAGTACTGAGCACCCAGCACCCTGAGTACTGAGCAACCAGCACCCTGAGCACTGAGCACCCAGCACCCTGAGCACTGAGCACTGAGCACCCAGCACCCCGAGCACTGAGCACCCAGCACCCCGAGCACTGAGCACCCAGCACACTGAGCACTGAGCACCCAGCACCCTGAGCACTGAGCACCCAGCACCCTGAGTACTGAGCACCCAGCACCGTGAGAACTGAGCACACAGCACCCTGAGTACTGAGCACCGAGCACCCCGAGCACTGATCACCCAGCACCCTGAGCACTGAGCACCCTGAGGACTGAGCACCCAGCACCCTGAGCACTGAGCACCGATCACCCTGAGCACTGAGCACCCAGCACCCCGAGCACTGAGCACCCAGCACCCTGAGTACTGAGCACCCAGCACCCCGAGTACTGAGCACCCAGCACCCTGAGTACTGAGCACCCAGCACCCCGAGCACTGAGCACCCGGCACCCTGATTACTGAGCACCCTGAGTTCTGAGCACTGAGCACCCAGCACCCTGAGGACTGAGCACTAAGCACCCAGAGCACTGAGCACCCAGCACCCCGAGCACGGATCACCCAGGACCCCGAGCACTGAGTACTGAGCACCCAGCACCCTGAGTACTGAGCACCGAGCTCCCCGAGCACTGAGCACCCTGAGTACTGAGCACCCAGCACCCCGATCACTGAGCACCCAGTACCCTGAGCACTGAGCACCCAGCACCCTGAGCACTGAGCACCCAGCACCCTGAGTACTGAGCACCCAGCACGCTGAGTACTGAGCACCCAGCACCCCGAGCACTGAGAACCCAGCACCCTGAGTACTGAGCACTGAGCACCCAGCAAGGCAAGCACTGAGCACCCAGCACCCTGTGTACTGAGCACTGAGCACCCTGAGTACTAAGCACCCAGCACCCTGAGTACTGAGCACCCAGGACCCTGAGCACTGAGCACCGAGCACCCCGAGCACTGAGCACCCAGCACCCTGAGCACTCAGCACCCAGCACCCCGAGCACTGAGCACCCAGCACCCTGAGCACTGAGCACCCAGCACCCTGAGCACGGAGCACCCCGAGGACTGAGCACCCAGCACCCTGAGTACGGGGCCCCCAGCACCCTGAGTACTGAGCACCAAGCACCCTGAGCACTGAGCACCCAGCACCCCGAGAATGAGCACCCAGCACCCTGAGTACGGAGAACCGAGCACCCTGAGTACTGAGCACCCAGCACCCTTAGTACTGAGCCACCAGCACCCTGAGTACTGAGTACCCAGCACCCCGAGAATGAGCACCCAGCACCCTGAGTACTGAGCACCCAGCACCCTGAGTACTGAGCACTAAGCACCCAGAGCACTGAGCACCCAGCACCCCGAGCACGGAGCACCCAGGACCCCGAGCACTGAGTACTGAGCATCCAGCACCCTGAGTACTGAGCACCGAGCTCCCCGAACACTGAGCACCCAGCACCCTGAGCACTGACCACCCAGCACCCTGAGTACTGAGCACCCAGACCCCGAGCACTGAGCACCCAGCACCCTGAGTACTGAGCACCCTGAGTACTGAGCACCGATCACCCTGAGCACTGCGCACCCATCACCCTGAGTACTGAGCACCCAGCACCCTGAGCACTGAGCGCCCAGAACCCTGAGCACTGAGCACCCAGCACCCTGAGTACTGTTCACCCAGCACCCTGAGTACTGAGTACCCAGCACCTTGAGCACTGAGCACCCAGCACCCTGAGTACTGAGCACCGAGCACCCTGAGTACTGAGCAACCATCACCCTGAGCACTGAGCACCCAGCACCCTTAGTACTGAGCACCCAGCACCACCCTCAGCACTGAGCACCCAGCACCCCGAGCACTGAGCACCCAGCACCCTGAGCACTGTGCACCCAGCACCCCGAGTACTGAGCACCCAGCACCCCGAGTACTGAGCACCGAGCACCCGAGCACTGAGCACCCAGCACCCTGAGTACTGAGCACCCAGCACCCTGAGTACTGAGCACTGAGCACCCCGAGTACTGAGCACCCAGCACACCGAGCAATGAGCACCCAGCAACCTGAGTACTGAGAACAGATCACCCTGAGTACTGAGCACCCAGCACCCTGTGTACTGAGCCCCAGCACCCTGAGTACTGAGCACCCAGCACCCCGAGAACTGAGCACCCAGCACCCCGAGAATGAGCACCCAGCACCCTGAGTACTGAGAACCGAGCACCCTGAGTACTGAGCACCCAGATCCCTGAGTACTGAGCCCCCAGCACCCTGAGCCCTGAGCACCCAGCACCCGGAGCACTGAGCACCCAGCACCCCGAGAATGAGCACCCAGCACCCTGAGTACTGAGCACCCAGCACCCTGAGTACTGAGCACTAAGCACCCAGAGCACTGAGCACCCAGCACCCCGAGCACGGATCACCCAGGACCCCGAGCACTGAGTACTGAGCACCCAGCACCCTGAGTACTGAGCACCGAGCTCCCCGAGCACTGAGCACCCTGAGTACTGAGCACCCAGCACCCCGATCACTGAGCACCCAGTACCCTGAGCACTAAGCACCCAGCACCCTGAGCACTGAGCACCCAGCACCCTGAGTACTGAGCACCCAGCACCCCGAGCACTGAGCACCCAGCACCCTGAGTACTGAGCACTGAGCACCCAGCAAGGCAAGCACTGAGCACCCAGCACCCTGTGTACTGAGCACTGAGCACCCTGAGTACTAAGCACCCAGCACCCTGAGTACTGAGCACCCAGGACCCTGAGCACTGAGCACCGAGCACCCCGAGCACTGAGCACCCAGCACGCTGAGCACTCAGCACCCAGCACCCCGAGCACTGAGCACCCAGCACCTTGAGCACTGAGCACCCAGCACCCTGAGCACGGAGCACCCCGAGGACTGAGCACCCAGCACCCTGAGTACGGGGCCCCCAGCACCCTGAGTACTGAGCACCAAGCACCCTGAGCACTGAGCACCCAGCACCCCGAGAATGAGCACCCAGCACCCTGAGTACGGAGAACCGAGCACCCTGAGTACTGAGCACCCAGCACCCTTAGTACTGAGCCACCAGCACCCTGAGTACTGAGTACCCAGCACCCCGAGAATGAGCACCCAGCACCCTGAGTACTGAGCACCCAGCACCCTGAGTACTGAGCACTAAGCACCCAGAGCACTGAGCACCCAGCACCCCGAGCACGGAGCACCCAGGACCCCGAGCACTGGGTACTGAGCATCCAGCACCCTGAGTACTGAGCACCGAGCTCCCCGAACACTGAGCACCCAGCACCCTGAGCACTGACCACCCAGCACCCTGAGTACTGAGCAACCAGACCCCGGGCACTGAGCACCCAGCACCCCTAGCACTGTGCACCCAGCACCCTGAGTACTGAGAACCCAGCATCCTGAGCACTGAGCACCCAGCACCCTTAGTACTGAGCACCCAGCACCAGCCTCAGCACTGAGCACCCAGCACCCCGAGCACTGAGCAACCGGCACCCCGAGTACTGAGCACCCTGAGTACTGAGCACTGAGCACCCAGCACCCTGAGCACTGAGTACTGAGCACCCAGCACCCTGAGCACTGAGCACCCAGCACCCTGACCACTGAACACCCAGCACCCTGAGTACTGAGCACCCAGCACCCCAAACACTGAGCACCGAGCACCCTGAGAACTGAGCACCGAGCACCCTGAGTACTGAGCACCCAGCACCATGAGTACTGAGCCCTGAGCAACCAGAGTACTGAGCAACCTGAGTACTGAGCACCCAGCACCCCGAGAATGAGCACCCAGCACCATGAGTACTGAGCACCGAGCACCCTGAGCACTGAGCACCCAGCACCCTGAGTACTGAGCACCCAGCACACCGAGCATTGAGCACCCAGCACCCTGAGCACTGAGCACCCAGCACCCTGAGTCCTGAGCATCAAGCACGCTGAGCACTGAGCACCCAGCACACTAAGCACTGAGCACCCAGCACCCTGAGCACTGAGCACACAGCACCCTGAGTACTGAGCACCGAGCACCCCGAACACTGAGCACCGTGTACCCCGAGCACTGAGCACCCAGCACCCTGAGTACTGAGCACCCAGCACCCTGAGTACTGAGCACTGAGCACTGAGCACCCTGAGCACTGAGCACCCAACACCCTGAGCACTGAGCACCCAGCATCCTGAGCACTGAGTACTGAGCACCCAGCACCCTGAGCACTGAACACCCAGCACCCTGAGCACTGAGCACCCAGCACCCTGAGTACTGAGCACCCAGCACCCCAAACACTGAGCACCGAGCACCCTGAGAACTGAGCACCGAGCACCCTGAGTACTGAGCACCCAGCACCATGAGTACTGAGCCCCGAGCAACCAGAGTACTGAGCAACCTGAGTACTGAGCACCCAGCACCCCGAGAATGAGCACCCAGCACCATGAGTACTGAGCACCGAGCACCCTGAGCACTGAGCACCCAGCACCCTGAGTACTGAGCACCAAGCACCCTGAGTACTGAGCACCCAGGACCCTGAGTACTGAGCACCCAGCACCCTGAGTTCTGAGCACCTAGCACCCTGAGCACTGAGCACACTGAGTACTGAGCAACCAGCACCCTGAGCACTGAGCACCCAGCACCCCGAGCACTGAGCACCCAGCACCCCGAGCATTGAGCACTGAGCACCCTGAGCACTGAGGACCCAGCACCCCGAGCACTGAGCACCCAGCACCCTGAGAATTGAGCACCCAGCACACTGAGCACTGAGGACCTAGCACCCCGAGCACTGAGCACAGAGCACGCTGAGTACTGAGCACTGAGCACCCAGCACCCTGAGTACTGAGCACCCAGCACCCTGAGTACTGAGCACCCAGCACCCCGAGCACTGAGCACTGAGCACCCTGAGTACTGAGCACTGAGCACCCTTAGTACTGAGCACCAAGCACCCTGAGTACTGAGCACCCAGCAACCAGAGCACTGAGCACAGAGCACCCCGAGGACTGAGCACCCAGCACCGTGAGCACTGAGCACCCAGCACCTTGAGTACTGAGCACCGAGCACCCCGAGCACTGAGCACCCAGCACCCTGAATACTGAGCACCCAGCACCCCGAGCACTGAGCACCCAGCACCCTGAGTACTGAGCACCCAGCACCCTGAGTACTGAGCACTGAGCACCCTGAGAACTGAGCACCCAACACACCGAGCACTGAGCATCCAACACCCTGAGTACTGAGCACCCAGCAGCCTGAGTACTGAGCACTCAGCACCCTGAGTACTGAGCTCCGAGCACCCCGAGCACTGGGAACCCAGCACCCTGAGCACTGAGCACCCTGAGGACTGAGCACCCAGCACCCTGTGTACTGAGCACCCAGCACCCTGAGTACTGAGCACCCAGCACCCTGAGTACAGAGCAACGATCACCCTGAGCCCTGAGCACCCAGCACCCCGAGCACTGAGCACCCAGCACCCTGAGTACTGAGCACCCTGAGTGCTGAGCACCCAGCACCCTGATTACTGAGCACCCAGCACCCTGAGCACTGAGCACCCAGCACCCTGAGTACTTAGCACCCAGCACCTGAGCACTGAGCACCCAGCACCCCGAGCACTGAGCACCCAGCACCCTGAGTCCTGAGCATCAAGCACGCTGAGCACTGAGCACCCAGCACACTAAGCACTGAGCACCCAGCACCCTGAGCACTGAGCACACAGCACCCTGAGTACTGAGCACCGAGCACCCCGAACACTGAGCACCGTGTACCCCGAGCACTGAGCACCCAGCACCCTGAGTACTGAGCACCCAGCACCCTGAGTACTGAGCACTGAGCACTGAGCACCCTGAGCACTGAGCACCCAACACCCTGAGCACTGAGCACCCAGCATCCTGAGCACTGAGTACTGAGCACCCAGCACCCTGAGCACTGAACACCCAGCACCCTGAGCACTGAGCACCCAGCACCCTGAGTACTGAGCACCCAGCACCCCAAACACTGAGCACCGAGCACCCTGAGAACTGAGCACCGAGCACCCTGAGTACTGAGCACCCAGCACCATGAGTACTGAGCCCCGAGCAACCAGAGTACTGAGCAACCTGAGTACTGAGCACCCAGCACCCCGAGAATGAGCACCCAGCACCATGAGTACTGAGCACCGAGCACCCTGAGCACTGAGCACCCAGCACCCTGAGTACTGAGCACCAAGCACCCTGAGTACTGAGCACCCAGGACCCTGAGTACTGAGCACCCAGCACCCTGAGTTCTGAGCACCTAGCACCCTGAGCACTGAGCACACTGAGTACTGAGCAACCAGCACCCTGAGCACTGAGCACCCAGCACCCCGAGCACTGAGCACCCAGCACCCCGAGCATTGAGCACTGAGCACCCTGAGCACTGAGGACCCAGCACCCCGAGCACTGAGCACCCAGCACCCTGAGAATTGAGCACCCAGCACACTGAGCACTGAGGACCTAGCACCCCGAGCACTGAGCACAGAGCACGCTGAGTACTGAGCACTGAGCACCCAGCACCCTGAGTACTGAGCACCCAGCACCCTGAGTACTGAGCACCCAGCACCCCGAGCACTGAGCACTGAGCACCCTGAGTACTGAGCACTGAGCACCCTTAGTACTGAGCACCAAGCACCCTGAGTACTGAGCACCCAGCAACCAGAGCACTGAGCACAGAGCACCCCGAGGACTGAGCACCCAGCACCGTGAGCACTGAGCACCCAGCACCTTGAGTACTGAGCACCGAGCACCCCGAGCACTGAGCACCCAGCACCCTGAATACTGAGCACCCAGCACCCCGAGCACTGAGCACCCAGCACCCTGAGTACTGAGCACCCAGCACACTGAGTACTGAGCACCGATCACCCTGAGCACTGAGCACCCAGGACCCCGAGCACTGAGCACCCAGCACCCTGAGTACAGAGCACCCAGCACCCCGAGTACTGAGCACCCAGCACCCCGAGCACTGAGCACCCAGCACCCTGAGTACTGAGCACCCTGAGTACTGAGCACCGATCACCCTGAGCACTGCGCACCCATCACCCTGAGTACTGAGCACCCAGCACCCTGAGCACTGAGCACCCAGCACCCTGAGTACTGTTCACCCAGCACCCTGAGTACTGAGTACCCAGCACCCTGAGCACTGAGCACCCAGCACACTGAGTACTGAGCACCGAGCACCCTGAGTACTGAGCACCTATCACCTTGAGCACTGAGCACCCAGCACCCTTAGTACTGAGCACCCAGCACCACCCTCAGCACTGAGCACCCAGCACCCCGAGCACTGAGCACCCAGCACCCTGAGCACTGTGCACCCAGCACCCCGAGTACTGAGCACCCAGCACCCCGAGTACTGAGCACCGAGCACCCGAGCACTGAGCACCCAGCACCCTGAGTACTGAGCACCCAGCACCCTGAGTACTGAGCACTGAGCACCCCGAGTACTGAGCACCCAGCACCCCGAGCAATGAGCACCCAGCAACCTGAGTACTGAGAACAGATCACACTGAGTACTGAGCACCCAGCACCCTGAGTACTGAGCCCCAGCACCCTGAGTACTGAGCACCCAGCACCCCGAGAACTGAGCACCCAGCACCCCGAGAATGAGCACCCAGCACCCTGAGTACTGAGAACCGAGCACCCTGAGTACTGAGCACCCAGAACCCTGAGTACTGAGCCCCCAGCACCCTGAGCCCTGAGCACCCAGCACCCCGAGCACTGAGCACCCAGCACCCCGAGAATGAGCACCCAGCACCCTGAGTAATGAGCACCCAGCACCCTGAGTACTGAGCACTAAGCACCCAGAGCACTGAGCACCCAGCACCCCGAGCACGGATCACCCAGGACCCCGAGCACTGAGTACTGAGCACCCAGCACCCTGAGTACTGAGCACCGAGCTCCCCGAGCACTGAGCACCCTGAGTACTGAGCACCCAGCACCCCGATCACTGAGTACCCAGTACCCTGAGCACTGAGCACCCAGCACCCTGAGCACTGAGCACCCAGCACCCTGAGCACTGAGCACCCAGCACCCCGAGAATGAGCACCCAGCACCCTGAGTACGGAGAACCGAGCACCCTGAGTACTGAGCACCCAGCACCCTTAGTACTGAGCCACCAGCACCCTGAGTACTGAGTACCCAGCACCCCGAGAATGAGCACCCAGCACCCTGAGTACTGAGCACCCAGCACCCTGAGTACTGAGCACTAAGCACCCAGAGCACTGAGCACCCAGCACCCCGAGCACGGAGCACCCAGGACCCCGAGCACTGAGTACTGAGCATCCAGCACCCTGAGTACTGAGCACCGAGCTCCCCGAACACTGAGCACCCAGCACCCTGAGCACTGACCACCCAGCACCCTGAGTACTGAGCACCCAGACCCCGAGCACTGAGCACCCAGCACCCCTAGCACTGTGCACCCAGCACCCTGAGTACTGAGAACCCAGCATCCTGAGCACTGAGCACACAGCACCCTTAGTACTGAGCACCCAGCACCACCCTCAGCACTGAGCACCCAGCAACCCGAGCACTGAGCACCCGGAACCCCGAGTACTGAGCACCCTGAGTACTGAGCACTGAGCACCCAGCACCCTGAGCACTGACCACCCAGCAGCCTGAGCACTGAGCACCCAGCATCTTGAGCACTGAGTACTGAGCACCCAGCACCCTGAGCACTGAGCACCCAGCACCCTGAGCACTGAACACCCAGCACCCTGAGTACTGAGCACCCAGCACCCCAAGCACTGAGCACCGAGCAACCTGAGTACTGAGCACCCAGCACGCTGAGCACTGAGCACCCAGCACCCCGAGTACTGAGCACCCAGCACCCTGAGTACTGAGCACCCAGCACCCTGAGCACTGAGCACCCAGCACCCTGAGTACTGAGCATCAAGCACGCTGAGCACTGAGCACCCATCACCCTGAGCACTGAGCACCCAGCACCCTGAGCACTGAGCACACAGCACCCTGAGTACTGAGCACCGAGCACCCCGAACACTGAGCACCGTGTACCCCGAGCACTGAGCACCCAGCACCCTGAGTACTGAGCACCCAGCACCCTGAGTACTGAGCACTGAGCACTGAGCACCCTGAGCACTGAGCACCCAACACCCTGAGCACTGAGCACCCAGCACCCCAAACACTGAGCACCGAGCACCCTGAGAACTGAGCACCGAGCACCCTGAGTACTGAGCACCCAGCACCATGAGTACTGAGCCCCGAGCAACCAGAGTACTGAGCAACCTGAGTACTGAGCACCCAGCACCCCGAGAATGAGCACCCAGCACCATGAGTACTGAGCACCGAGCACCCTGAGCACTGAGCACCCAGCACCCTGAGTACTGAGCACCAAGCACCCTGAGTACTGAGCACCCACGACCCTGAGTACTGAGCACCCAGCACCCTGAGTTCTGAGCACCTAGCACCCTGAGCACTGAGCACACTGAGTACTGAGCAACCAGCACCCTGAGCACTGAGCACCCAGCACCCCGAGCACTGAGCACCCAGCACCCCGAGCATTGAGCACTGAGCACCCTGAGCACTGAGGACCCAGCACCCTGAGCACTGAGCACCCAGCACCCTGAGAATTGAGCACCCAGCACACTGAGCACTGAGGACCTAGCACCCCGAGCACTGAGCACAGAGCACGCTGAGTACTGAGCACTGAGCACCCAGCACCCTGAGTACTGAGCACCCAGCACCCTGAGTCCTGAGCACCCAGCACCCCGAGCACTGAGCACTGAGCACCCTGAGTACTGAGCACAGAGCACCATTAGTACTGAGCACCAAGCACCCTGAGTACTGAGCACCCAGCAACCTGAGCACTGAGCACAGAGCACCCCGAGGACTGAGCACCCAGCACCGTGAGCACTGAGCACCCAGCACCTTGAGTACTGAGCACCGAGCACCTCGAGCACTGAGCACCCAGCACCCTGAGTACTGAGCACCCAGCACCCCGAGCACTGAGCACCCAGCACCCTGAGTACTGAGCACCCAGCACCCTGAGTACTGAGCACTGAGCACCCTGAGAACTGAGCACCCAACACACCGAGCACTGAGCATCCAACAACCTGAGTACTGAGCACCCAGCACCCTGAGTACTGAGCACTCAGCACCCTGAGTACTGAGCACCGAGCACCCCGAGCACTGGGAACCCAGCACCCTGAGCACTGAGCACCCTGAGGACTGAGCACCCAGCACCCTGAGTACTGAGCACCCAGCACCCTGAGTACTGAGCACCCAGCACCCTGAGTACAGAGCAACGATCACCCTGAGCCCTGAGCACACAGCACCCCGAGCACTGAGCACCCAGCACCCTGAGTACTGAGCACCCAGAGTGCTGAGCACCCAGCACCCTGATTACTGAGCACCCAGCACCCTGAGCACTGAGCACCCAGCACCCTGAGTACTTAGCACCCAGCTCCTGAGCACTGAGCACCCAGCACCCCGAGCACTGAGCACCCAGCACCCCGAGCACTGAGCACCGAGCACCCCGAGTACTGAGCACCCAGCACCCCGAGCACTGAGCACCCAGCACCCTGAGCACTGAGCACCCAGCACCCCAAGCACTGAGCACCCAGCACCCTGAGTACTGAGTACAGAGCACCCTGAGTACTGAGCACCCAGCACCCTGAGCACTGAGCACCCAGCACCCTGAGTACTGAGCACCGAGCACCCCGAGCACTGAGCACCAAGCACCCTGAGTACTGAGCACCCAGCACCAAAAGTACTGAGCACCGAGCATCCTGAGCACTGAGCACCGAGCACCCCGAACCCTGAGCACCCAGCACCCTGAGTACTGAGCACCCAGCACCAAGAGTACTGAGCAGCAAGCACCCCGAGCACTGAGCACCCAGCACCCTGAGTAATGAGCACCCAGCACCCCGAGTACTGAGCACCCAGCACCGTGAGTACTGAGCACCCACCACCCTGAGTACTGAGCACCCAGCACCCTGAGCACTGAGCACAAAGCACGCTGAGTACTGAGCACCCTGAGTACTGAGCACCGAGGACCCTGAGCACTGAGCACCCAGCACCCCGAGCACTGAGCACCCAGCACCCCGAGAATGGGCACCCTGCACCCTGAGTACTGAGAACCGTGCACCCTGAGTACTGAGCACCCAGCACGCTGAGCACTGAGCACCCAGCACCCCGAGTACTGAGCACCCAGCACCCCGAGCACTGAGCACCCAGAACCCCGAGAATGAGCACCCAGCACCCTGAGTACTGAGCACCCAGCACCCTGAGTACTGAGCACCCAGCACCCCGAGCACTGAGCACCCTGAATACTGAGCACCCAGCACCCTGAGTACTGTGAACTAAACACCCAGAGCGCTGAGCACCCAGGACCCCGAGCACTGAGTACTGAGCACCCAGCACCCTGAGTACTGAGCACCCAGCATCCTGAGTACTGAGCACCGATCACCCTGAGCACTGAGCACCCAGCACCCGAGCACTGAGCACCCAGCACCCTGAGTACTGAGCACCCTGAGTACTGAGCACCCAGCACCCCGAGCACTGAGCACCCAGCACCCTGAGTACTGAGCACCCTGAGTGCTGAGCACCCAGCACCCTGAGCACTGAGCACCCAGCACCCTGAGCACTGAGCACCCAGCAACCTGAGTACTGAGCACCCAGCACCCTGAGTACTTAGCACCCAGCACCTGAGCACTGAGCACCCAGCACCCTGAGTACTGAGCACCCAGCACCCTGATTACTGAGCACCGAGCACCCCGAGTACTGAGCACCCAGCAACCTGAGCACTGAGTACCCAGCACCCTGAGCGCTGAGCACCCAGCACCCCGAGCACTGAGCACCCAGCACCCTGAGTACTGAGTACTGAGCACCCTGAGTACTGAGCACCCAGCACCCTGAGCACTGAGCACCCAGCACCCTGAGCACTGAGCACCCAGCACCCTGAGTACTGAGCACCCAGCACCGAAAGTACTGAGCACCGAGTATCCTGAGCACAGAGCACCGAGCACCCCGAGCACTGAGCACCCAGCACCCTGAGTACTGAGCACCCAGCACCAAGAGTACTGAGCAGCAAGCACCCCGAGCACTGAGCACCCAGCACCCTGAGTAATGAGCACCCAGCACCCCGAGTACTGAGCACCCAGCACCCTGTGTACTGAGCACTGTGCACCCTGAGTACTAAGCACCCAGCACCCTGAATACTGAGCACCCAGGACCCTGAGCACTGAGCACCGAGCACCCCGAGCACTGAGCACCCAGCACCCTGAGCACTCAGCACCCAGCACCCCGAGCACTGAGCATCCAGCACCCTGAGCACTGAGCCCCCAGCACCCTGAGTACTGAGCCCCCAGCACCCTGAGTACTGAGCACCCAGCACCCTGAGCACTGAGCACCCAGCACCCCGAGAATGAGCACCCAGCACCCTGAGTACTGAGAACCGAGCACCCTGAGTACTGAGCACCCAGCACCATGAGTACTGAGCCCCCAGCACCCTGAGTACTGAGCACGCAGCACCCCGAACACTGAGCACCCAGCACCCAGAGAATGAGCACACAGCACCCTGAGTAATGAGCACCCAGCTCCCTGAGTACTGAGCACTAAGCACCCAGAGCACTGAGCAACCAGCACCCCGAGCACGGAGCACTGAGGACCCCGAGCACTGAGTACTGAGCACCCAGCACCCTGAGTACTGAGCACCGAGCTCCCCGAGCACTGAGCACCCACCACCCTGAGTACTGAGCACCCAGCACCCTGAGCACTGAGCACAAACACGCTGAGTACTGAGCACCCTGAGTACTGAGCACCGAGGACCCTGAGCACTGAGCACCCTGCATCCCAAGCACTGAGCACCCAGTACCCCGAGAATGGGCACCCAGCACCCTGAGTACTGAGAACCGAGCACCCTGAGTACTGAGCACCCAGCACCCTGAGTACTGAGCACCCAGCACCAAGAGTACTGAGCAGCAAGCACCCCGAGCACTGAGCACCCAGCACCCTGAGTAATGAGCACCCAGCACCCCGAGCACTGAGCACCCAGCACCGTGAGTACTGAGCACCCACCACCCTGAGTACTGAGCACCCAGCACCCTGAGCACTGAGCACAAAGCATGCTGAGTACTGAGCACCCTGAGTACTGTGCACCGAGGACCCTGACCACTGAGCACCCAGCACCCCGAGCACTGAGCACCCAGCACCCCGAGAATGGGCACCCAGCACCCTGAGTACTGAGAACCGAGCACCCTGAGTACTGAGCACCCAGCACGCTGAGCACTGAGCACCCAGCACCCCGAGTACTGAGCACCCAGCACCCCGAGCACTGAGCACCCAGCACCCCGAGAATGAGCACCCAGCAACCTGAGTACTGAGCACCCAGCACCCTGAGTACTGAGCACCCAGCACCCAGAGCACTGAGCAACCTGAATACTGAGCACCCAGCACCCTGAGTACTGTGCACTAAGCACCCAGAGCGCTGAGCACCCAGGACCCCGAGCACTGAGTACTGAGCACCCAGCACCCTGAGTTCTGAGCACGGAGCTCCCCGAGCACTGATCACCCTGAGTACTGAGCACCCATCAAACTGAGTACTGAGCACCCAGCACCCTGTGCACTGAGCACCCAGCACCCTGAGTACTGAGCACCCAGCACCCCGAGCACTGAGCACCCAGCACCCTGAGTACTGAGCACCCAGCACCCTGAGTACTGAGCAACCCGAGCACTGAGCACCCAGCACCCTGAGTACTGAGCACCCTGAGGACTGAGCACCGATCACCCTGAGCACTGAGCACCCAGCACCCTGAGTACTGAGCACCCAGCACCCTGAGCACTGAGCACCCAGCACCCTGAGTACTGAGCAGCGAGCACCTTGAGTACTGAGCACCCAGCACCCTGAGTACTGAGCACCCAGCACCCTGAGTACTGAGCACCGAGCACCCCGAGTACTGAGCACCCAGCACCCTGAGCACTCAGCACCCTGCACCCCGAGCACAGAGCACCCAGCACCCTGAGTACTGAGCTCCCAGCACCCCGAGCCCTGAGCACCCAGCACCCTGAGTACTGAGCACCCTGAGTACTGAGCACCGATCACCCTGAGCACTGAGCACCCAGCACCCTGAGTACTGAGCACCCAACGTACTGAGCACCGAGCATACCGAGCACTGAGCTCCCAGCACCCTGAGTACTGAGCACCGAGCACCCTGAGCACTGAGCACCCAGCATCCTGAGTACTGAGCACCGAGCACCCCGAGCACTGAGCACCCAGCGCCCTGAGCACTGAGCACCCTTAGGACTGAGCAACCAGCACCCTGAGTACTGAGCACCCAGCACCCTGAGTCCTGAGCACCCAGCATCCTGAGTACTGAGCAACGATCACCCTGAGCACTGAGCACCCAGCACCGGAGCACTGAGCACCCAGCACCCTGAGTACTGAGCACCCTGAGTACTGAGCACCCAGCACCCCGTGCACTGAGCACCCAGCACCCTGAGTACTGAGTACCCTGAGTGCTGAGCACCCAGCACCCTGAGCACTGAGCACCCAGCACCCTGAGCACTGAGCACCCAGCACCCTGAGTACTGAGCACCCAGCACCCTGAGTACTTAGCACCCAGCACCTGAGCACTGAGCACCCAGCAACCTGAGTACTGAGCACCCAGCACCCTGAGTACTGAGCACCGAGCACCCCGAGTACTGAGCACCCAGCAACCTGAGCACTGAGCACCCAGCACCCTGAGTAATGAGCACCCAGCACCCCAAGCAATGAGCACCCAGCACCCTGAGTACTGAGTACTGAGCACCCTGCGTACTGAGCACCCAGCACCCTGAGCACTGAGCACCCAGCACCCTGAGCACTGAGCACCCAGCACCCTGAGTACTGAGCACCCAGCACCAAATGTACTGAGCACCGAGCATCCTGAGCACAGAGCACCGAGCACCCCGAGCACTGAGCACCCAGCACCCAGAGTACTGAGCACCCAGGACCCTGAGCACTGAGCACCGAGCAACCCGAGCACTGAGCACCCAGCACCCTGAGCACTGAGCACCCAGCACCCTGAGCACGGAGCACCCCGAGGACTGAGCACCCAGCACCCTGAGTACTGAGCCCCCAGCACCCTGAGTACTGAGCACCCAGCACCCCGAGCACTGAGCACCCAGCACCCCGAGAATGGGCACCCAGCACCCTGAGTACTGAGAACCGAGCACCATGAGTTCTGAGCACCCAGCACGCTGAGCACTGAGCACCCAGCACCCCGAGTACTGAGCACCCAGCACCCCGAGCACTGAGCACCCAGCACCCCGAGAATGAGCACCCAGCAACCTGAGTCCTGAGCACCCAGCACCCTGAGTACTGAGCACCCAGCACCCAGAGCACTGAGCACCCTGAATACTGAGCACCCAGCACCCTGAGTACTGTGCACTAAGCACCCAGAGCGCTGAGCACCCAGGACCCCGAGCACTGAGTACTGAGCACCCAGCACCCTGAGTACTGAGCACCGAGCTCCCCGAGCACTGAGCACCCTGAGTACTGAGCACCCATCACCCTGAGTACTGAGCACCCATCACCCTGTGCACTGAGCACCCAGCACCCTGAGTACTGAGCACCCAGCACCCCGAGCACTGAGCACCCAGCACCCTGAGTACTGAGCACCCAGCACCCTGAGTACTGAGCAACCCGAGCACTGAGCACCCAGCACCCTGAGTACTGAGCACCCAGCACCCTGAGCACTGAGCACCCAGCACCCTGAGTACTGAGCAGCGAGCACCTTGAGTACTGAGCACCCAGCACCCTGAGTACTGAGCACCCAGCACCCTGAGTACTGAGCACCCAGCACCCTGAGTTCTGAGCACCCCGCACCCTGAGCACTGAGCACACTGGGTACTGAGCACCCAGCTCCCTGAGCACTGAGGACCCAGCACACTGAGTACTGAGCACGAAGCACCCTGAGCACTGAGGACCCAGCACCCCGAGCACTGAGCACCCAGCACCCTGAGTACTGAGCACCCAGCACCCCGAGCACTGAGCACCGGGCACCCCGAGCACTGAGTACCCAGCACTCTGAGTACTGAGCTCCCAGCACCCTGAGTACTGAGCACTGAGCACCCTGAGCACTGAGCACCCAGCACCCTGAGCACTGAGCACCCAGCATCCTGAGCACTGAGTACTGAGCACCCAGCACCCTGAGGACTGACCACCCAGCACCCTGAGCACTGAGCACCCAGCACCCAGAGTACTGAGCAACCTGAGTACTGAGCACCCAGCACCCCGAGAATGAGCACCCAGCACCATGAGTACTGAGCACCGAGCACCCTGAGCACTGAGCACCAAACACCCTGAGTACTGAGCACCCAGCACTCTGAGTACTGAGCACCCAGCACCCTGAGCACTGAGGACCCAGCACCCCGAGCACTGAGCACCCAGCACACTGAGCACTGAGGACCCAGCACCCCGAGCACTGAGCACCCAGCACCCCGAGTACTGAGCACCCAGCACCCTGAGCACTGAGGACCCAGCACCCCGAGCACTGAGCACCCAGCACACTGAGTACTGAGCACTGAGCACCCAGCACCCTGAGCACTGAGGACCCAGCACCCCGAGCACTGAGCACCCAGCACACTGAGTACTGAGCACTGAGCACCCAGCACCCTGAGTACTGAGCTCCCAGCACCCCGAGACCTGAGCACCCAGCACCCTGAGTACTGAGCACCCTGAGTACTGAGCACCGATCACCCTGAGCACTGAGCACCCAGCACCCTGAGTACTGAGCACCCAACGTACTGAGCACCAAGCATACCGAGCACTGAGCTCCCAGCACCCTGAGTATTGAGCACCGAGCACCCTGAGCACTGAGCACCCAGCACCCTGAGTACTGAGCACCAAGCACCCCGAGCACTGAGCACCCAGCGCCCTGAGCACTGAGCACCCTGAGGACTGAGCACCCAGCACCCTGAGCACTCAGCACCCAGCACCCCGAGCACAGAGCACCCAGCACCCTGAGTACTGAGCACCCTGAGTACTGAGCACCGATCACCCTGAGCACTGAGCACCCAGCACCCTGAGTACTGAGCACCCAGCACCCTGAGTACTGAGCAACCCGAGCACTGAGCACCCAGCACCCTGAGTACTGAGCACCCTGAGGACTGAGCACCGATCACCCTGAGCACTGAGCACCCAGCACCCTGAGTACTGAGCACCCAGCACCCTGAGCACTGAGCACCCAGCACCCTGAGTACTGAGCAGCGAGCACCTTGAGTACTGAGCACCCAGCACCCTGAGTACTGAGCACCCAGCACCCTGAGTACTGAGCACCGAGCACCCCGAGTACTGAGCACCCAGCACCCTGAGCACTCAGCACCCAGCACCCCGAGCACAGAGCACCCAGCACCCTGAGTACTGAGCTCCCAGCACCCCGAGCCCTGAGCACCCAGCACCCTGAGTACTGAGCACCCTGAGTACTGAGCACCGATCACCCTGAGCACTGAGCACCCAGCACCCTGAGTACTGAGCACCCAGCACCCTGAGTCCTGAGCACCCAGCATCCTGAGTACTGAGCAACGATCACCCTGAGCACTGAGCACCCAGCACCGGAGCACTGAGCACCCAGCACCCTGAGTACTGAGCACCCTGAGTACTGAGCACCCAGCACCCCGTGCACTGAGCACCCAGCACCCTGAGTACTGAGTACCCTGAGTGCTGAGCACCCAGCACCCTGAGCACTGAGCACCCAGCACCCTGAGCACTGAGCACCCAGCACCCTGAGTACTGAGCACCCAGCACCCTGAATACTTAGCACCCAGCACCTGAGCACTGAGCACCCAGCACCCTGAGTACTGAGCACCCAGCACCCTGAGTACTGAGCACCGAGCACCCCGAGTACTGAGCACCCAGCAACCTGAGCACTGAGCACCCAGCACCCTGAGTACTGAGCACCCAGCACCCCAAGCAATGAGCACCCAGCACCCTGAGTACTGAGTACTGAGCACCCTGCGTACTGAGCACCCAGCACCCTGAGCACTGAGCACCCAGCACCCTGAGCACTGAGCACCCAGCACCCTGAGTACTGAGCACCCAGCACCAAATGTACTGAGCACCGAGCATCCTGAGCACAGAGCACCGAGCACCCCGAGCACTGAGCACCCAGCACCCAGAGTACTGAGCACCCAGGACCCTGAGCACTGAGCACCGAGCAACCCGAGCACTGAGCACCCAGCACCCTGAGCACTGAGCACCCAGCACCCTGAGCACGGAGCACCCCGAGGACTGAGCACCCAGCACCCTGAGTACTGAGCCCCCAGCACCCTGAGTACTGAGCACCCAGCACCCCGAGCACTGAGCACCCAGCACCGCGAGAATGGGCACCCAGCACCCTGAGTACTGAGAACCGAGCACCATGAGTTCTGAGCACCCAGCACGCTGAGCACTGAGCACCCAGCACCCCGAGTACTGAGCACCCAGCTCCCCGAGCACTGAGCACCCAGCACCCCGAGAATGAGCACCCAGCAACCTGAGTACTGAGCACCCAGCACCCTGAGTACTGAGCAACCCGAGCACTGAGCACCCAGCACCCTGAGTACTGAGCACCCAGCACCCTGAGCACTGAGCACCCAGCACCCTGAGTACTGAGCAGCGAGCACCTTGAATACTGAGCACCCAGCACCCTGAGTACTGAGCACCCAGCACCCTGAGTACTGAGCACCCAGCACCCTGAGTTCTGAGCACCCCGCACCCTGAGCACTGAGCACACTGGGTACTGAGCACCCAGCTCCCTGAGCACTGAGGACCCAGCACACTGAGTACTGAGCACGAAGCACCCTGAGCACTGAGGACCCAGCACCCCGAGCACTGAGCACCCAGCACCCTGAGTACTGAGCACCCAGCACCCCGAGCACTGAGCACCGGGCACCCCGAGCACTGAGTACCCAGCACTCTGAGTACTGAGCACCCAGCACCCTGAGTACTGAGCACTGAGCACCCTGAGCACTGAGCACCCAGCACCCTGAGCACTGAGCACCCAGCATCCTGAGCACTGAGTACTGAGCACCCAGCACCCTGAGGACTGACCACCCAGCACCCTGAGCACTGAGCACCCAGCACCCAGAGTACTGAGCAACCTGAGTACTGAGCACCCAGCACCCCGAGAATGAGCACCCAGCACCATGAGTACTGAGCACCGAGCACCCTGAGCACTGAGCACCAAACACCCTGAGTACTGAGCACCAAGCACCCTGAGTACTGAGCACCCAGCACTCTGAGTACTGAGCACCCAGCACCCTGAGCACTGAGGACCCAGCACCCCGAGCACTGAGCACCCAGCACACTGAGCACTGAGGACCCAGCACCCCGAGCACTGAGCACCCAGCACCCTGAGTACTGAGCACCCAGCACCCTGAGCACTGAGGACCCAGCACCCCGAGCACTGAGCACCCAGCACACTGAGTACTGAGCACTGAGCACCCAGCACCCTGAGCACTGAGGACCCAGCACCCCGAGCACTGAGCACCCAGCACACTGAGTACTGAGCACCCTGAGGACTGAGCACCGATCACCCTGAGCACTGAGCACCCAGCACCCTGAGTACTGAGCACCCAGCACCCTGAGCACTGAGCACCCAGCACCCTGAGTACTGAGCAGCGAGCACCTTGAGTACTGAGCACCCAGCACCCTGAGTACTGAGCACCCAGCACCCTGAGTACTGAGCACCGAGCACCCCGAGTACTGAGCACCCAGCACCCTGAGCACTCAGCACCCAGCACCCCGAGCACAGAGCACCCAGCACCCTGAGTACTGAGCTCCCAGCACCCCGAGCCCTGAGCACCCAGCACCCTGAGTACTGAGCACCCTGAGTACTGAGCACCGATCACCCTGAGCACTGAGCACCCAGCACCCTGAGTACTGAGCACCCAACGTACTGAGCACCGAGCATACCGAGCACTGAGCTCCCAGCACCCTGAGTACTGAGCACCGAGCACCCTGAGCACTGAGCACCCAGCACCCTGAGTACTGAGCACCGAGCACCCCGAGCACTGAGCACCCAGCGCCCTGAGCACTGAGCACCCTTAGGACTGAGCACCCAGCACCCTGAGTACTGAGCACCCAGCACCCTGAGTCCTGAGCACCCAGCATCCTGAGTACTGAGCAACGATCACCCTGAGCACTGAGCACCCAGCACCGGAGCACTGAGCACCCAGCACCCTGAGTACTGAGCACCCTGAGTACTGAGCACCCAGCACCCCGTGCACTGAGCACCCAGCACCCTGAGTACTGAGTACCCTGAGTGCTGAGCACCCAGCACCCTGAGCACTGAGCACCCAGCACCCTGAGCACTGAGCACCCAGCACCCTGAGTACTGAGCACCCAGCACCCTGAGTACTTAGCACCCAGCACCTGAGCACTGAGCACCCAGCACCCTGAGTACTGAGCACCCAGCACCCTGAGTACTGAGCACCGAGCACCCCGAGTACTGAGCACCCAGCAACCTGAGCACTGAGCACCCAGCACCCTGAGTACTGAGCACCCAGCACCCCAAGCAATGAGCACCCAGCACCCTGAGTACTGAGTACTGAGCACCCTGCGTACTGAGCACCCAGCACCCTGAGCACTGAGCACCCAGGACCCTGAGCACTGAGCACCGAGCAACCCGAGCACTGAGCACCCAGCACCCTGAGCACTGAGCACCCAGCACCCTGAGCACGGAGCACCCCGAGGACTGAGCACCCAGCACCCTGAGTACTGAGCCCCCAGCACCCTGAGTACTGAGCACCCAGCACCCCGAGCACTGAGCACCCAGCACCGCGAGAATGGGCACCCAGCACCCTGAGTACTGAGAACCGAGCACCATGAGTTCTGAGCACCCAGCACGCTGAGCACTGAGCACCCAGCACCCCGAGTACTGAGCACCCAGCACCCCGAGCACTGAGCACCCAGCACCCCGAGAATGAGCACCCAGCAACCTGAGTACTGAGCACCCAGCACCCTGAGTACTGAGCACCCAGCACCCTGAGCACTGAGCACCCAGCACCCTGAGTACTGAGCAGCGAGCACCTTGAATACTGAGCACCCAGCACCCTGAGTACTGAGCACCCAGCACCCTGAGTACTGAGCACCCAGCACCCTGAGTTCTGAGCACCCCGCACCCTGAGCACTGAGCACACTGGGTACTGAGCACCCAGCTCCCTGAGCACTGAGGACCCAGCACACTGAGTACTGAGCACGAAGCACCCTGAGCACTGAGGACCCAGCACCCCGAGCACTGAGCACCCAGCACCCTGAGTACTGAGCACCCAGCACCCCGAGCACTGAGCACCGGGCACCCCGAGCACTGAGTACCCAGCACTCTGAGTACTGAGCACCCAGCACCCTGAGTACTGAGCACTGAGCACCCTGTGCACTGAGCACCCAGCACCCTGAGCACTGAGCACCCAGCATCCTGAGCACTGAGTACTGAGCACCCAGCACCCTGAGGACTGACCACCCAGCACCCTGAGCACTGAGCACCCAGCACCCAGAGTACTGAGCAACCTGAGTACTGAGCACCCAGCACCCCGAGAATGAGCACCCAGCACCATGAGTACTGAGCACCGAGCACCCTGAGCACTGAGCACCAAACACCCTGAGTACTGAGCACCAAGCACCCTGAGTACTGAGCACCCAGCACTCTGAGTACTGAGCACCCAGCACCCTGAGCACTGAGGACCCAGCACCCCGAGCACTGAGCACCCAGCACACTGAGCACTGAGGACCCAGCACCCCGAGCACTGAGCACCCAGCACCCTGAGTACTGAGCACCCAGCACCCTGAGCACTGAGGACCCAGCACCCCGAGCACTGAGCACCCAGCACACTGAGTACTGAGCACTGAGCACCCAGCACCCTGAGCACTGAGGACCCAGCACCCCGAGCACTGAGCACCCAGCACACTGAGTACTGAGCACTGAGCACCCAGCACCCTGAGTACTGAGCTCCCAGCACCCCGAGACCTGAGCACCCAGCACCCTGAGTACTGAGCACCCTGAGTACTGAGCACCGATCACCCTGAGCACTGAGCACCCAGCACCCTGAGTACTGAGCACCCAACGTACTGAGCACCAAGCATACCGAGCACTGAGCTCCCAGCACCCTGAGTATTGAGCACCGAGCACCCTGAGCACTGAGCACCCAGCACCCTGAGTACTGAGCACCGAGCACCCCGAGCACTGAGCACCCAGCGCCCTGAGCACTGAGCACCCTGAGGACTGAGCACCCAGCACCCTGAGCACTCAGCACCCAGCACCCCGAGCACAGAGCACCCAGCACCCTGAGTACTGAGCACCCTGAGTACTGAGCACCGATCACCCTGAGCACTGAGCACCCAGCACCCTGAGTACTGAGCACCCAGCACCCTGAGTACTGAGCAACCCGAGCACTGAGCACCCAGCACCCTGAGTACTGAGCACCCTGAGGACTGAGCACCGATCACCCTGAGCACTGAGCACCCAGCACCCTGAGTACTGAGCACCCAGCACCCTGAGCACTGAGCACCCAGCACCCTGAGTACTGAGCAGCGAGCACCTTGAGTACTGAGCACCCAGCACCCTGAGTACTGAGCACCCAGCACCCTGAGTACTGAGCACCGAGCACCCCGAGTACTGAGCACCCAGCACCCTGAGCACTCAGCACCCAGCACCCCGAGCACAGAGCACCCAGCACCCTGAGTACTGAGCTCCCAGCACCCCGAGCCCTGAGCACCCAGCACCCTGAGTACTGAGCACCCTGAGTACTGAGCACCGATCACCCTGAGCACTGAGCACCCAGCACCCTGAGTACTGAGCACCCAACGTACTGAGCACCGAGCATACCGAGCACTGAGCTCCCAGCACCCTGAGTACTGAGCACCGAGCACCCTGAGCACTGAGCACCCAGCACCCTGAGTACTGAGCACCGAGCACCCCGAGCACTGAGCACCCAGCGCCCTGAGCACTGAGCACCCTTAGGACTGAGCACCCAGCACCCTGAGTACTGAGCACCCAGCACCCTGAGTCCTGAGCACCCAGCATCCTGAGTACTGAGCAACGATCACCCTGAGCACTGAGCACCCAGCACCGGAGCACTGAGCACCCAGCACCCTGAGTACTGAGCACCCTGAGTACTGAGCACCCAGCACCCCGTGCACTGAGCACCCAGCACCCTGAGTACTGAGTACCCTGAGTGCTGAGCACCCAGCACCCTGAGCACTGAGCACCCAGCACCCTGAGCACTGAGCACCCAGCACCCTGAGTACTGAGCACCCAGCACCCTGAGTACTTAGCACCCAGCACCTGAGCACTGAGCACCCAGCACCCTGAGTACTGAGCACCCAGCACCCTGAGTACTGAGCACCGAGCACCCCGAGTACTGAGCACCCAGCAACCTGAGCACTGAGCACCCAGCACCCTGAGTACTGAGCACCCAGCACCCCAAGCAATGAGCACCCAGCACCCTGAGTACTGAGTACTGAGCACCCTGCGTACTGAGCACCCAGCACCCTGAGCACTGAGCACCCAGCACCCTGAGCACTGAGCACCCAGCACCCTGAGTACTGAGCACCCAGCACCAAATGTACTGAGCACCGAGCATCCTGAGCACAGAGCACCGAGTACCCCGAGCACTGAGCACCCAGCACCCAGAGTACTGAGCACCCAGGACCCTGAGCACTGAGCACCGAGCAACCCGAGCACTGAGCACCCAGCACCCTGAGCACTGAGCACCCAGCACCCTGAGCACGGAGCACCCCGAGGACTGAGCACCCAGCACCCTGAGTACTGAGCCCCCAGCACCCTGAGTACTGAGCACCCAGCACCCCGAGCACTGAGCACCCAGCACCGCGAGAATGGGCACCCAGCAGCCTGAGTACTGAGAACCGAGCACCATGAGTTCTGAGCACCCAGCACGCTGAGCACTGAGCACCCAGCACCCCGAGTACTGAGCACCCAGCACCCCGAGCACTGAGCACCCAGCACCCCGAGAATGAGCACCCAGCAACCTGAGTACTGAGCACCCAGCACCCTGAGTACTGAGCACCCAGCACCCAGAGCACTGAGCACCCTGAATACTGAGCACCCAGCACCCTGAGTACTGAGCACCGAGCTCCCCGAGCACTGAGCACCCTGAGTACTGAGCACCCATCACCCTGAGTACTGAGCACCCATCACCCTGTGCACTGAGCACCCAGCACCCTGAGTACTGAGCACCCAGCACCCCGAGCACTGAGCACCCAGCACCCTGAGTACTGAGCACCCAGCACCCTGAGTACTGAGCAACCCGAGCACTGAGCACCCAGCACCCTGAGTACTGAGGTCCCTGAGGACTGAGCACCGATCACCCTGAACACTGAGCACCCAGCACCCTGAGTACTGAGCACCCAGCACCCTGAGCACTGAGCACCCAGCACCCTGAGTACTGAGCAGCGAGCACCTTGAGTACTGAGCACCCAGCACCCTGAGTACTGAGCACCCAGCACCCTGAGTACTGAGCACCCAGCACCCTGAGTTCTGAGCACCCCGCACCCTGAGCACTGAGCACACTGGGTACTGAGCACCCAGCTCCCTGAGCACTGAGGACCCAGCACACTGAGTACTGAGCACGAAGCACCCTGAGCACTGAGGACCCAGCACCCCGAGCACTGAGCACCCAGCACCCTGAGTACTGAGCACCCAGCACCCCGAGCACTGAGCACCGGGCACCCCGAGCACTGAGTACCCAGCACTCTGAGTACTGAGCACCCAGCACCCTGAGTACTGAGCACTGAGCACCCTGAGCACTGAGCACCCAGCACCCTGAGCACTGAGCACCCAGCATCCTGAGCACTGAGTACTGAGCACCCAGCACCCTGAGGACTGAGCACCCAGCACCCTGAGCACTGAGCACCCAGCACCCAGAGTACTGAGCAACCTGAGTACTGAGCACCCAGCACCCCGAGAATCAGCACCCAGCACCATGAGTACTGAGCACCGAGCACCCTGAGCACTGAGCACCAAACACCCTAAGTACTGAGCACCAAGCACCCTGAGTACTGAGCACCCAGCACTCTGAGTACTGAGCACCCAGCACCCTGAGCACTGAGGACCCAGCACCCTGAGCACTGAGCACCCAGCACACTGAGCACTGAGGACCCAGCACCCCGAGCACTGAGCACCCAGCACCCTGAGTACTGAGCACCCAGCACCCTGAGCACTGAGGACCCAGCACCCCGAGGACTGAGCACCCAGCACACTGAGTACTGAGCACTGAGCACCCAGCACCCTGAGCACTGAGGACCCAGCACCCCGAGCACTGAGCACCCAGCACACTGAGTACTGAGCACTGAGCACCCAGCACCCTGAGTACTGAGCTCCCAGCACCCCGAGCCCTGAGCACCCAGCACCCTGAGTACTGAGCACCCTGAGTACTGAGCACCGATCACCCTGAGCACTGAGCACCCAGCACCCTGAGTACTGAGCACCCAACGTACTGAGCACCAAGCATACCGAGCACTGAGCTCCCAGCACCCTGAGTATTGAGCACTGAGCACCCTGAGCACTGAGCACCCAGCACCCTGAGTACTGAGCACCGAGCACCCCGAGCACTGAGCACCCAGCGCCCTGAGCACTGAGCACCCTGAGGACTGAGCACCCAGCACCCTGAGTACTGAGCACCCAGCACCCTGAGTCCTGAGCACCCAGCATCCTGAGTACTGAGCAACGATCACCCTGAGCACTGAGCACCCAGCACCGGAGCACTGAGCACACAGCACCCTGAGTACTGAGCACCCTGAGTACTGAGCACCCAGCACCCCGTGCACTGAGCAGCCAGCACCCTGAGTACTGAGCAACCTGAGTGCTGAGCACCCAGCACCCTGAGCACTGAGCACCCAGCACCCTGAACACTGAGCACCCAGCACCCTGAGTACTGAGCACCCAGCACCCTGAGTACTTAGCACCCAGCACCTTAGCACTGAGCACCCAGCACCCTGAGTACTGAGCACCCAGCACCCTGAGTACTGCGCACTGAGCACCCCGAGTACTGAGCACCCAGCAACCTGAGCACTGAGCACCCAGCACCCTGAGCACTGAGCACCCAGCACCCCAAGCAATGAGCACCCAGCACCCTGAGTACTGAGTACTGAGCACCCTGCGTACTGAGCACCCAGCACCCTGAGCACTGAGCACCCAGCACCCTGGCACTGAGCACCCAGCACCCTGAGTACTGAGCACCCAGCACCAAAAGTACTGAGCACCGAGCATCCTGAGCACAGAGCACCGAGCACCCCGAGCACTGAGCACCCAGCGCCCAGAGTACTGAGCACCCAGGACCCTGAGCACTGAGCACCGAGCAACCCGAGCACTGAGCACCCAGCACCCTGAGCACTCAGCACCCAGCACCCCGAGCGCTGAGCACCCAGCACCCTGAGCACTGAGCACCCAGCACCCTGAGCACGGAGCACCCCGAGGACTGAGCACCCAGCACCCTGAGTACTGAGCCCCCAGCACCCTGAGTACTGAGCACCCAGCACCCTGAGCACTGAGCACCCAGCACCCCGAGAATGAGCACCCAGCACCCTGAGTACTGAGAACCGAGCACCCTGAGTACTGAGCACCCAGCACCCTGAGTACTGAGCCCCCAGCACCCTGAGTGCTGAGCACCCAGCACCCCGAGCACTGAGCACCCAGCACCCCGAGAATGAGCACCCAGCAATCTGAGTACTGAGAACCGAGCACCCTGAATACTGAGCACCCAGCACCCTGAGTACTGAGCCCCCAGCACCCTGAGTACTGAGCACCCAGCACCCTGAGTACTGAGCACTAAGCACACAGAGCACTGAGCAACCAGCACCCCGAGCACGGAGCACCCAGGACCCCGAGCACTGAGTACTGAGCACCCAGCACCCTGAGTACTGAGCACCGAGCTCCCCGAGCACTGAGCACCCAGCACCCTGAGCACTGAGCACCCAGCACGCTGAGGACTCAGTACCCATCACCCCGATCACTGAGCACCCAGCACCCTGAGCACTGAGCACCCAGCACCCTGAGCACTGAGCACCCAGCACCCAGAGCACTGAGCACCCAGCACCCTGAGCACTGAGCACCCAGCACCCTGAGTACTGAGCACCCAGCACCCTGAGTACTGAGCACCCAGACCCCGAGCACTGAGCACCCAGCACCCCTAGCACTGTGCACCCAGCACCCTGAGTACTGAGAACCCAGCACCCTGAGTACTGAGCACCCAGCACCCTGAGCACTGAGCACCCAGCAGCCCGAGCACTGAGCACCCAGCATCCTGAGCACTTAGTAATGAGCACCCAGCACCCTGAGCACTGAGCACCCAGCACCCTGAGCACTCAGCACCCAGCACCCTGAGTACTGAGCACCCAGCACCCCAAGCACTGAGCACCAAGCAATCTGAGTACTGAGCACCCAGCACGCTGAGCACTGAGCACCCAGCACCCCGAGTACTGAGCACCCAGCACCCTGAGTACTGAGCACCCAGCACCCTGAGTACTGAGCACCCAGCACCCCGAGCACTGAGCACCCAGCACCCTGAGCACTGAGCACCCAGCACCCTGAGCAATGAGCACCCAGCACCCTGAGTACTGAGCACCGAGCACCCTGAGCACTGAGCACCGGGTACCCCGAGCACTGAGCACCCAGCACCCTGAGTACCGAGCACCCAGCACCCTGAGTAGTGAGCACTGAGCACTGAGCACCCTGAGCACTGAGCACCCAGCACCCTGAGCACTGAGCACCCAGCACCCTGAGCACTGAGCACCCAGCACCCTGAGTACTGAGCACCCAGCACCCCAAACACTCAGCACCGAGCACCCTGAGAACTGAGCACCGAGCACCCTGAGTACTGAGCACCCAGCACCATGAGTACTGAGCCCCGAGCACCCAGAGTACTGAGCAACCTGAGTACTGAGCACCCAGCACCCCGAGAATGAGCACCCAGCACCATGAGTACTGAGCACCGAGCACCCTGAGCACTGAGCACCCAGCACCCTGAGTACTTAGCACCAAGCACCCTGAGTACTGAGCACTCAGCACCCTGAGTACTGAGCACCCAGCACCCTGAGTTCTGAGCACCCAGCACCCTGAGCACTGAGCACACTGAGTACTGAGCACCCAGCACCCTGAGCACTGAGCACCCAGCACCCCGAGCACTGAGCACCCAGCACCGCGAGCACTGAGCACTGAGCACCCTGAGCACTGAGGACACAGCACCCCGAGCACTGAGCACCCAGCACCCTGAGTACTGAGCACCCAGCTCCCTGAGCACTGAGGACCTAGCACCCCGAGCACTGAGCACACAGCACGCTGAGTACTGAGCACTGAGCACCCAGCACCCTGAGTACTGAGCACCCAGCACCCTGAGTACTGAGCACCCAGCACCCTGAGCACTGAGCACCCAGCACCCTGAGCACGGAGCACCCCGAGGACTGAGCACCCAGCACCCTGAGTACTGAGCCCCAGCACCCTGAGTACTGAGCACCCAGCACCCTTAGCACTGAGCACCCAGCACCACGAGAATGAGCACACAGCACCCTGAGTACTGAGAACCGAGCACCCTGAGTACTGAGCACCCAGCACCCTGAGTACTGAGCCCCCAGCACCCTGAGTACTGAGCACCCAGCACCCCGAGCACTGAGCACCCAGCACCCCGAGAATGAGCAGCCAGCACCCTGAGTACTGAGCACCCAGCACCCTGAGTACTGAGCACTAAGCACACAGAGCACTGAGCAACCAGCACCCCGAGCACGGAGCACCCAGGACCCCGAGCACTGAGTACTGAGCACCCAGCACCCTGAGTACTGAGCACCGAGCTCCCCGAGCACTGAGCACCCAGCACACTGAGCACTGAGCACCCAGCACCCTGAGCACTGAGCACCCAGCACGCTGAGGACTCAGTACCCATCACCCCGATCACTGAGCACCCAGCACCCTGAGCACTGAGCACCCAGCACCCTGAGCACTGAGCACCCAGCACCCAGAGCACTGAGCACCCAGCACCCTGAGCACTGAGCACCCAGCACCCTGAGTACTGAGCACCCAGAACCCTGAGTACTGAGCACCCAGACCCCGAGCACTGAGCACCCAGCACCCCTAGCACTGTGCACCCAGCACCCTGAGTACTGAGAACCCAGCACCCTGAGTACTGAGCACACAGCACCCTGAGCACTGAGCACCCAGCAGCCCGAGCACTGAGCACCCAGCATCCTGAGCACTTAGTAATGAGCACCCAGCACCCTGAGCACTGAGCACCCAGCACCCTGAGCACTCAGCATACAGCACCCTGAGTACTGAGCACCCAGCACCCCAAGCACTGAGCACCGAGCAATCTGAGTACTGAGCACCCAGCACGCTGAGCACTGAGCACCCAGCACCCCGAGTACTGAGCACCCAGCACCCTGAGTACTGAGCACCCAGCACCCTGAGTACTGAGCACCCAGCACCCCGAGCACTGAGCACCCAGCATCCTGAGCACTGAGCACCCAGCACCCTGAGCAATGAGCACCCAGCACCCTGAGTACTGAGCACCGAGCACCCTGAGCACTGAGCACCGGCTACCCCGAGCACTGAGCACCCAGCACCCTGAGTACCGAGCACCCAGCACCCTGAGTAGTGAGCACTGAGCACTGAGCACCCTGAGCACTGAGCACCCAGCAATCTGAGCACTGAGCACCCAGCATCCTGAGCACTGAGTACAGAGCACCCAGCACCCTGAGCACTGAGCACCCAGCACCCTGAGCACTGAGCACCCACCACCCTGAGTACTGAGCACCCAGCACCCCAAACACACAGCACCGAGCACCCTGAGAACTGAGCACCGAGCACCCTGAGTACTGAGCACCCAGCACCATGAGTACTGAGCCCCGAGCACCCAGAGTACTGAGCAACCTGAGTACTGAGCACCCAGCACCCCGAGAATGAGCACCCAGCACCATGAGTACTGAGCACGGAGCACCCTGAGCACTGAGCACCCAGCACCCTGAGTACTGAGCACCAAGCACCCTGAGTACTGAGCACTCAGCACCCTGAGTACTGAGCACCCAGCACCCTGAGTTCTGAGCACCCAGCACCCTGAGCACTGAGCACACTGAGTACTGAGCACCCAGCACCCTGAGCACTGAGCACCCAGCACCCCGAGCACTGAGCACCCAGCACCCCGAGCACTGAGCACTGAGCACCCTGAGCACTGAGGACACAGCACCCCGAGCACTGAGCACCCAGCACCCTGAGTACTGAGCACCCAGCTCCCTGAGCACTGAGGACCTAGCACCCCGAGCACTGAGCACACAGCACGCTGAGTACTGAGCACTGAGCACCCAGCACCCTGAGTACTGAGCACCCAGCACCCTGAGTACTGAGCACCCAGCACCGGGAGCACTGAGCACTGAGCACCCTGAGTACTGAGCACTGAGCACCCTTAGTATTGAGCACCAAGCACCCTGAGTACTGAGCACCCAGCACCCTGAGCACTGAGCACGGAGCACGCCGAGGACTTAGCACCCAGCACCGTGAGCACTGAGCACCCTGCACCTTGAGTACTGAGCACCGAGCACCCCGAGCACTGAGCACCCAGCAACCTGAGTACTGAGCACCCAGCACCCCGAGCACTGAGCACCCAGCACCCTGAGTACTGAGCACCCAGCACCGTGAGTACTGAGCACTGAGCACCGTGAGCACTGAGCACCCAACACCCTGAGCACTGAGCACCCAACACCCTGAGTACTGAGCACCCAGCACCCTGAGTACTGCGCACTCAGCACCCTGAGTTCTGAGCACCGAGCACCCCGAGCACTGAGCACCCAGCACCCTGAGCACTGAGCACCCTGAGGACTGAGCACCCAGCACCCTGAGTACTGAGCACCCAGCACCCTGAGTACTGAGCACCCAGCATCCTGAGTACTGAGCACCGATCACCCTGAGCACTGAGCACCCAGCACCCCGAGCACTGAGCACCCAGCACCCAGAGTACTGAGCACCCTGTGTGCTGAGCACCCAGCACCATGAGTACTGAGCACCCAGCACCCTGAGCACTGAGCACCCAGCACCCTGAGTACTGAGCACCCAGCACCCTGAGTACTGAGCACCGAGCACCCTGAGTACTTAGCACCCAGCACCTTGAGTACTGAGCACCCAGCACCCTGAGTACTGAGCACCCAGCAACCTGAGTACTGAGCACCGAGCACCCCGAGTACTGAGCACCCAGCACCCCGAGCACTGAGCACCCAGCACCCTGAGCATTGAGCACCCAGCACCCTAGTACTGAGCACCCTGAGTACTGAGTACACAGCACCCTGAGCACTGAGCACCCAGCACCCCGAGCACTGTGCACCCAGCACCCTGAGCACTGAGCACCCTGAGTACTGAGCACTGAGCACCCTGAGTACTGAGCACTGAGCACCCTTAGTACTGAGCACCCAGCACCCTGAGTACTGAGCACCCAGCACCCTAAGCAATGAGCACCCTGAGTACTGAGCACCCAGCACCCTGAGCACTGAGCACCGAGCACCCCGAGCACTGAGCACTCAGCACCCTGAGTACTAAGCACCGAGCACCCTGAGTACTGAGCAACCAGTACCCTGAGCACTGAACACACAGCACCCTGAGTTCTGAGCACCCCGAGCACTGAGCACCCAGCACACTGAGCACTGAGGACCCAGCACCCTGAGTACTGAGCACCCAGCACCCTGAGCACTGAGCACCCAGCACCCTGAGTACTGAGCACCCAGCACCCTGAGCACTGAGCACCCAGCACCCTGAGTACTGAGCATCCAGCACCCCGAGCACTGAGCACCCAGCACCCTGAGTACTGAGCACTGAGCACCCAGCACCCCGAGCACTGAGCACTCAGCTCCCTGTGTACTGAGCACTGAGTACCCAGCACCCCGAGCACTGAGCACACAGCACCCTGAGCACTGAGCACCCTGAGTACTGAGCACCCAGCTCCCCGAGCACTGAGCACCCAGCACCCTGAGCACTGAGCACCCAGCACTCAGAGCACTGAGCACTGAGTACCCTGAGTACTGAGCACTGAGCACCCTGAGCACTGAGCACCGAGCACCCTGTGTACTGAGCACTGAGCACCCTGAGCACTGAGCACCCAGCACACTGAGTACTGAGCACCCAGCACCCTGAGCACTGAGGACCGAGCACCCCAAGTACTGAGCACCCAGGACCCTGAGCACTGAGCACACAGCACCCCGAGCACTGAGCACCCAGCACCCTGAGTACTGAGCACCCAGCACCCTGAGTACTGAGCACCCAGCACCCTGAGTACTGAGCACCCAGCACCCTGAGTACTGAGCACCCAGCACCCTGAGTACTGACCACCGAGCACCCTTAGCACTGAGCACCCTGCAACCCAAGCACTGAGCACCCAGCACCCTGAGTACTGAGTACTGAGCACCCTGAGTACTGAGCACCCAGGACCCTGAGCACTGAGCACCCAGCAACCCGCGCACTGAGCACCCAGCACCCCAAGCACTAAGCACCCAGAACCCTGAGTACTGAGTACTGAGCACCCTGAGTACTGAGCACCCAGCACCCTGAGTACTGAGCACCGAGCACCCCGAGCACTGAGCTCCCAGCACCCTGAGTACTGAGCACCCAGCACCAAGAGTACTGAGCAGCGAGCACCCCGAGCACTGAGCACCCAGCACCCTGAGTAATGAGCACCCAGCACCCCGAGTATTGAGCACACAGCACCATGAGTACTGAGCACCCATCACCCTGATTACTGAGCACCCAGCACCCTGAGCACTGAGCACAAAGCACGCTGAGTACTGAGCACCCTGAGTACTGAGCACCGAGGACCCTAAGCACTGAGCGCCCAGCACCCCGAGCACTGAGCACCCAGCACCCCGCGTACTGAGCACCCAGCACCCTGAGTACTGAGCACCCAGCACCCTGAGTACTGAGCACGCAGCACCCCGAGCACTGAGCACCCTGAACACTGAGCACCCAGCACTGAGCACCCAGCACAATGAGGACTGAGCACCCAGCACCCCGAGCACTGAGCACCCAGCACCCTGAGCACTGAGCACCCTGAGTACTGAGCACTGAGCACCCTGAGTACTGAGCACTGAGCACCCTGAGTACTGAGCACCCAGCACATTGTGTACTGAGCACCCAGCACCCTGAGCACTGAGCACCGTCCACCCTGAGCACTGAGCACCCAGCACCCTGAGCACTGAGCACCCAGCACCCAGAGCAGTGAGCACCCAGCACCCTGAGCCCTGAGCACCCTGAGTACTGAGCACTGAGCACCCTGAGTACTGAGCAATGAGCAACCTGTGTACTGAGCACCCAGCACCCTGAGGACTGAGCACCCAGCACCCTGAGCAATGAGCACCCTGAGTACTGAGCACCCAGCACCCTGAGCACTGAGCACCGAGCACCCCGAGCACTGAGCACCCAGCAACCGGAGTACTGAGCTCCCAGCACCCTGAGTACTAAGCACCAAGCACCCTGAGTACTGAGCACCCCGAGCACTGAGCACCCAGCACCCTGAGCACTGAGGACCCAGCACCCTGAGTACTGAGCACCCAGCACCCTGAGCACTGAGCACCCAGCACCCTGAGTACTGAGCACCCAGCACCCTGAGCACTGAGCACCCTGCACCCTGAGTACTGAGCATCCAGCACCCCGAGCACTGAGCACCCAGCACCCTGAGTACTGAGCACTGAGCACCCAGCACCCCGAGCACTGAGCACCCAGCACCCTGTGTACTGAGCACTGAGTACCCAGCACCCCGAGCACTGAGCACCCAGCACCCTGAGCACTGAGCACCCTGAGTACTGAGCACCCAGCACCCTGAGCACTGAGCCCCCAGCACCCCGAGCACTGAGCACCCAGCACCCAGAGCACTGTGCACTGAGCACCCTGAGTACTGAGCACTGAGCACCCTGAGCACTGAGCACCGAGCACCCTGAGTACTGAGCACTGAGCACCCTGAGCACTGAGCACCCTGCAACCTGAGTACTGAGCACCCAGCACCCTGAGCACTGAGGACCGAGCACCCTGAGTACTAAGCACCCAGCACCCTGAGTAGTGAGCACCCAGCACCCTGAGCACTGAGTACCCAGCACGCTGAGTACTGAGCACTGTGCACCCTGAGTACTGAGCACCGAGCACCATGAGCACTGAGCACCCAGCACGCTGAGTACTGAGCACTGAACACCCTGAGCACTGAGCACCCAGCACCCTGAGTACTGAGCACCGAGCACCCTGAGTACTGAGCACCCAGCACTCTGAGCACTGAGCACCCAGCACCCTGAGTAGTGAGCACACAGCACCCTGAGCACTGAGCACCCAGCACAACGAGTACTGAGCACCCAGCACCCTGATTACTGAGCACCATGCACCCCGAGCACTGAGCACCGAGCATACCGAGCACTGAGCACCCAGCACTCCGAGCACTGAGCACCCAGCACCCTGAGTACTAAGCACCCAGCACCCTAAGTACTGAGCACCCATCACCCTGAGTACTGAGCACCCAGCACACTGAGCACTGAGCACCCACCACCCTGAGCACTGAGCGCCCTGAGTACTGAGCACCCTGAGTACTGAGCACTGAGCACCCTGAGTTCTGAGCACCCAGCACCCTGAATACTGAGCACCCAGCACCCTGAGCACTGAGCACCGAGCACCCTGAGCACTGAGCACACAGCACCCTGAGCACTGAGCACCTAGCACCCCGAGCAGTGAGCACCCAGCACTCTGAGCCCTGAGCACCCTGAGTACTGAGCACTGAGCACCCTGAGTACTGAGCACCCAGGACCCTGAGTACTGAGCACCCAGGACCCTGAGTACTGAGCACCCAGCACCCTGAGTACTGAGCACCCAGTACCCTGAGCAATGAGCACCCTGAGTACTGAGCACCCAGCACCCTGAGCACTGAGCACCGAGCACCCCGAGCACTGAGCACACAGCACCCAGAATACTGAGCACCCAGCACACTGAGCACTGAGCACCGAGCACCCCGAGCAGTGAGCACCCAGCACCCTGAGCCCTGAGCCCCCTGAGTACTGAGCACTGAGCACCCTGAGTACTGAGCACTGAGCACCCTGAGTACTGAGCACTGAGTACCCTGAGTACTGAGCACCAAGCACCCTGAGCAATGAGCACCCTGAGTACTGAGCACCCAGCACCCTGAGCACTGAGCACCGAGCACCACGAGCACTGAGCACCCAGCACCCGGAGTACTGAGCACCCAGCACCCTGAGTACTAAGCACGAAGCACCCTGAGTACTGAGCACCCAGTACCCTGAGCACTGAACACACAGCATCCTGAGTACTGAGCACCCTGAGCACTGAGCACCCAGCATACTGAGTACTGAGCACCCAGCACCCTGAGTACTGAGCACCCAGCACCCCGAGCACTGAGCACCCAGCACCCCGAGCACTGAGCACCCAGCACCTTGAGCACTGAGCACCCTGAGTACTGAGCACTGAGCACCCTGAGTACTGAGCACTGAGCACCCTGAGTACTGAGCAACCAGCACCCTGAGTACTGAGCACCCAGCACCCCGAGCAGTGAGTACCCAGCACCCTGAGCACTGAGTACCCAGCACCCTGAGCACTGAGCACCCAGCACACTGAGCACTGAGCACCCAGCACCCTGAGCACTGAGCACCCAGCACCCTGAGTACTGAGCACTGAGCACCCAGCAACCCGAGCACTGAGCACCCAGCACCCTGAGTACTGAGCACTGAGCACCCAGCACCCCGAGCACTGAGCACCCAGCACCCTGAGCACTGAGCACCCAGCACCCTGAGCACTGAGCACCCAGCACCCCGAGTACTGAGCACCCAGCACCCTGATTACTGAGCACCAAGCACCTCGAGCACTGAGCACCGAGCACACCGAGCACTGAGCACCCAGCACTCCGAGCACTGAGCACCCAGCACACTGAGTACTAAGCACCCAGCACCCAAAGTACTGAGCACCCATCACCCTGAGTACTGAGCACCCAGCACCCTGAGTACTGAGCACCCAGCGTACTGAGCACCGAGCACACCGAGCACTGAGCACCCAGCACCCTGAGCACTGAGCACCCAGCACCCTGAGTACTGAGCACCGAGCACCCTGTGTACTGAGCACCGAGCTCCCTGAGTACTGAGCACCCAGCATCCTGAGCACTGAGCACCCAGAACCCTGAGCACTGAGCACCCAGCACACTGAGTACTGAGCACCGAGCACCCCGAGCACTGAGCCCCAGCACCCTGAGCACCGAGCACCCTGAGCACTGAGCACCCAGCACCCTGAGTACTGAGCACCCAGCACCCTGAGCACTGAGCACCCAGCACCCTGAGTACTGAGCACCCAACACCCCAAGCACTGAGCACCCTGAGTACTGAGCACCCAGCACCCAAAGCACTGAGCACCCTGAGTACTGAGCACCCAGCACCCTGAGTAATGAGCACCCAGCACCCCGAGCACTGAGCACCCAGCACCCTGAGTACTGAGCACCGAGCACCCTGAGTACTGAGCAGCCAGCACCCTGAGTACTGAGCACCCAGCATACTGAGCACCGAGCACCCAGCACCCTGAGTACTGAGCACCCAGCACCCCAAGCACTGAGCACCCAGCACCCTGAGTACTGAGCACCCAGCACCCTGAGCACTGAGCACCGAGCACCCTGAGCACTGAGCACCCAGCACCCTGAGGACTGAGCACCCAGCACCCTGAGCACTGAGCACCCACCACCCTGAGCACTGAGCGCCCTGAGTACTGAGCACTGAGCACCCTGAGTTCTGAGCACCCAGCACCCTGAATACTGAGCACCCAGCACCCTGAGCACTGAGCACCGAGCACCCTGAGCACTGAGCACACAGCACCCTGAGCACTGAGCACCCAGCAACCCGAGCAGTGAGCACCCAGCACTCTGAGCCCTGAGCACCCTGAGTACTGAGCACTGAGCACCCTGAGTACTGAGCATTGAGCACCCTGAGTACTGAGCACCCAGGACCCTGAGTACTGAGCACCCAGCACCCTGAGTACTGAGCACCCAGTACCATGAGCAATGAGCACCCTGAGTACTGAGCACCCAGCACCCTGAGCACTGAGCACCGAGCACCCCGAGCACTGAGCACACAGCACCCTGAATACTGAGCACCCAGCACACTGAGCACTGAGCACTGAGCACCCCGAGCAGTGAGCACACAGCACCCTGAGCCCCGAGCACCCTGAGTACTGAGCACTGAGTACCCTGAGTACTGAGCACTGAGCACCCTGAGTACTGAGCACTGAGCACCCTGAGTACTGAGCACCAAGCACCCTGAGCAATGAGCACCCTGAGTACTGAGCACCCAGCACCCTGAGCACTGAGCACCGATCACCACGAGCACTGAGCACCCAGCACCCGGAGTACTGAGCACCCAGCACCCTGAGTACTAAGCACCAAGCACCCTGAGTACTGAGCACCCAGTACCCTGAGCACTGAACACACAGCATCCTGAGTACTGAGCACCCCGAGCACTGAGCACCCAGCATACTGAGTACTGAGCACCCAGCACCCTGAGTACTGAGCACCCAGCACCCCGAGCACTGAGCACCCAGCACCCCGAGCACTGAGCACCCAGCACCCTGAGCACTGAGCACCCTGAGTACTGAGCACTGAGCACCCTGAGTACTGAGCACTGAGCACCCTGAGTACTGAGCAACCAGCACCCTGAGTACTGAGCACCCAGCACCCCGAGCAGTGAGTACCCAGCACCCTGAGCACTGAGTACCCAGCACCCTGAGCACTGAGCACCCAGCACACTGAGCACTGAGCACCCAGCACCCTGAGCACTGAGCACCCAGCACCCTGAGTACTGAGCACTGAGCACCCAGCACCCCGAGCACTGAGCACCCAGCACCCTGAGTACTGAGCACTGAGCACCCAGCACCCCGAGCACTGAGCACCCAGCACCCTGAGCACTGAGCACCCAGCACCCTGAGCACTGAGCACCCAGCACCCCGAGCACTGATCACCCAGCACCCTGAGCACTGAGCACCAAGCACCCTGAGCACTGAGCACCCAGCACCCTGAGCACTGAGCACCCAGCGCCCTGAGCACTGAGCACCCAGCACCCTGAGCACTGAGCACCCAGCACCCCGAGCACTGAGCACCCAGCACCCTGAGCACTGAGCACCAAGCACCCTGAGCACTGAGCACCCAGCACCCTGTGTACTGAGCACCCAGCACCCCGAGCACTGAGCACCCAGCACCCTGAGTACTGAGCACCCAGCACCCTGAGCACTGAGCACCCAGCACCCTGAACACTGAGCACCCAGCACCCTGAGCACTGAGCACCAAGCACCCTGAGTAGTGAGTACCCAACGTACTGAGCACCGAGCACCCCGAGCACTGAGCACCCAGCACCCTGAGTACTGAGCACCGAGCACCCCGAACACTGAGCACCGAGCACCCTGAGTACTGAGCACCGAGCTCCCTGAGTACTGAGCACCCAGCACCCTGAGCACTGAGCACCCAGCACCCTGAGCACTGAGCACCCAGCACCCTGAGTACTGAGCACCGAGCACCCCGAGCACTGAGCACCCAGCACCCTGAGCACTGAGCACCCTTAGTACTGAGCACTGAGCACCCTGAGTACTGAGCACTGAGCACCCTGAGCACTGAGCACCCAGCACCCTGAGTACTGAGCACCCAGCACCCTGAGCACTGAGCACCCAGCACCCGGAGCACTGAGGACCCAGCACCCTGAGCACTGAGCACCGAGCACCCTGAGAACTGAGCACCCAGCATCCTGAGTACTGAGCACCCAGCACACTGAGTACTGAGCACCGAGCACACTGAGTACTGAGCACCCAGCACCCTGAGCACTGATCACCCAGCACCCTGAGTACTGAGCACCGAGTACCCTGAGTACTGTGCACCCAGCACCCCGAGCACTGAGCACCCAGCACCCTGAGTACTGAGCACTGAGCACCCAGCACCCTGAGCACTGAGCACCGAGCTCCCTGAGAACTGAGCACCCAGCACCCCGAGCACTGAGCACCCAGCACCCTGAGCACCGAGCACCCTGAGTACTGAGCACTGAGCACCCTGAGTACTGAGCACTGAGCACCCTGAGTACTGAGCACCCAGCACCCCGAGCACTGAGTACCCAGCACCCTCAGCACTGAGCACCCAGCACCCTGAGCACTGAGCACCCAGCACCCTGAGCACTGAGCACCCAGCACCCTGAGCACTGAGCACCCAGCACCCTGAGTACTGAGCACTGAGCACCCAGCACCCCGAGCACTGAGCACCCAGCACCCTGAGTACTGAGCACTGAGCACCCAGCACCCTGAGCACTGAGCACCCAGCACTCTGAGCATTGAGCACCCAGCACCCGAGTACTGATCACCCAGCACCCTGAGTACTGAGCACCCGGCACCCGGAGTACTGAGCACCCAGCACCCCGAGTACTGAGCACCCAGCACCCTGAGCACTGAGCACCCAGTACCCCGAGCACTGCGCACCCCGCACCCTGAGTACTGAGCACCCAGCACCCTGATCACTGAGCACCCAGCACCCTGAGCACTGAGCACCCAGCACCCTGAGCACTGAGCACCCAGCACCCGGAGCACTGAGCACCCAGCACCCTGAGTACAGAGCACTGAGCACCCAGCACCCCGAGCACTGAGCACCCAGCACCCTGAGTACTGAGCACTGAGCACCCAGCACCCTGAGCAGTGAGCACCCAGCACCCTGAGTACTGAGCACTGAGCACCCAGCACCCCGAGCACTGAGCACCCAGAACCCTGAGCACTGAGCACCCAGCACCCGAGTACTGAGCACCCAGCACCCTGAGTACTGAGCACCCAGCTCCCTGAGTACTGAGCACCCAGTACCCCGAGTACTGAGCACCCAGCACCCTGAGTACTGAGCACCCAGCACAGTGAGCACTGAGCACCCAGCACCCCGAGCACTGAGGAACCAGCACCCTGAGCACTGAGCACCCAGCACCCTGAGTACTGAGCACCCAGCACCCTGAGTACTGAGCACCCAGCACCCTGAGTACTGAGCACCCAGCACACTGAGTACTGAGCACCCAGCACCCTGAGCACTGATCACCCAGCACCCTGAGTACTGAGCACCGAGTACCCTGAGTACTGAGCACCCAGCACCCCGAGCACTGAGCACCCAGCACCCTGAGTACTGAGCAATGAGCACCTAGCACCCCGAGCACTGAGCACCCAGCACCCTGTGTACTGAGCACTGAGTACCCAGTACCCCGAGCACTGAGACCCAGCACCCTGAGCACTGAGCACCCAGCACCCTGAGTACTGAGCACCCAGCACCCCGAGCACTGTGCACCCAGCACCCTGAGCACTGAGCACCGAGCACCCTGAGTACTGAGCACCCAGCACCCTGAGCACTGAGCACCCACCACCCTGAGCACTGAGCACCCAGCAACCTGAGTACTGAGCACCCAGCACCCTGAGTACTAAGCACCGAGCACCCTGAGCACTGAGCACCCAGCACAATGAGCACTGAGCACCCAGCACCCTGAGTACTGAGCACCCAGCACCCCGAGCACTGAGCACACAGCACCCGGAGAACTGAGCACCCAGCACCCTGAGCACTGAGCACCGAGCACCCTGAGCACTGAGCACCCATCACCCTGAGGACTGAGCACCCAGCACCCTGAGCACTGAGCACCCAGCAATCTGAGCACTGAGCACCCTGAGTACTGAGCACTGAGCACCCTGAGTACTGAGCACTGAGCACCCTGAGTACTGAGCACCCAGCACCCTGAGTACTGAGCACCCAGCACCCCGAGCACTGAGTACCCAGCACCCTGAGCACTGAGTACCCAGCACCCTGAGCACTGAGCACCCAGCACCCTGAGCACTGAGCACCCAGCACCCTGAGCACTGAGCACCCAGCACCCTGAGTACTGAGCATTGAGCATCCAGCACCCCGAGCACTGAGCACCCAGCACCCTGAGTACTGAGCACTGAGCACCCAGCATCCCGAGCACTGAGCACCCAGAACTCTGAGCATTGAGCACCCTACACCCGAGTACTGATCACCCAGCACCCTGAGTACTGAGCACCCAGCACCCTGAGTACTGAGCACCCAGCACCCCGAGTACTGAGCACCCAGCACCCTGAGCACTGAGCACCCAGCACCCTGAGCACTGAGCACCCAGTACCCCGAGCACTGCGCACCCAGCACCCTGAGTACTGAGCACCCAGCACCCTGAGCACTGAGCACCCAGCACCCTGAGCACAGAGCACCCAGCACCCTGAGCACTGAGCACACAGCACCCTGAGCACTGAGCACCCAGCACCCCGAGCAGTGAGCACCCAGCACCCTGAGCCCTGAGCACCCTGAGTACTGAGCACTGAGCACCCTGAGTACTGAGCACTGAGCACCCTGAGTACTGAGCACCCAGCACCCTGAGTACTGAGCACCCAGCACCCTGAGTACTGAGCACCAAGCACCCTGAGCAATGAGCACCCTGAGTACTGAGCACCCAGCACGCTGAGCACTGAGCACCGAGCACCCCGAGCACTGAGCACCCAGCACCCGGAGTACTGAGCACCCAGCACTCTGAGTACTAAGCACCAAGCACCCTGAGTACTGAGCACCCAGTACCCTGAGCACTGAACAAACAGCACCCTTAGTACTGAGCACCCTGAGCACTGAGCACCCAGCATACTGAGTACTGAGCACCCAGCACCCTGAGTACTGAGCACCCAGCACCCTGAGCACTGAGCACCCAGCACCCCGAGCACTGAGCACCCAGCACCCTGAGCACTGAGCACCCTGAGTAATGAGCACTGAGCACCCTGAGTACTGAGCACTGAGCACCCTGAGTATTGAGCACCCAGCACCCTGAATACTGAGCACCCAGCACCCTGAGCACTGAGCACCGAGCACCCCGAGCAGTGAGCACCCAGCACCCTGAGCCCTGAGCACCCTGAGTACTGAGCACTGAGCACCCTGAGTACTGAGCACTGAGCACCCTGAGTACTGAGCACTGAGCACCCTGAGTACTGAGCACCAATCACCCTGAGCAATGAGCACCCTGAGTACTGAGCACCCAGCACCCTGAGCACTGAGCACCGAGCACCCCGAGCACTGAGCACCCAGCACCCGGAGTACTGAGCACCCAGCACCCTGAGTACTAAGCACCAAGCACCCTGAGTACTGAGCACCCAGTACCCTGAGCACTCAACACACAGCATCCTGAGTACTGAGCACCCCGAGCACTGTGCACCCAGCATACTGAGTACTGAGCACCCAGCACCCTGAGCACTGAGCACCCAGCATCCCGAGCACTGAGCACCCAGCACCCTGAGCACTGAGCACCCTGAGTACTGAGCACTGAGCACCCTGAGTACTGAGCACTGAGCACCCTGAGTACTGAGCAACCAGCACCCTGAGTACTGAGCACCCAGCACCCCGAGCACTGAGTACCCAGCACCCTGAGCACTGAGTACCCAGCACCCTGAGCACTGAGCACCCAGCACACTGAGCACTAAGCACCCAGCACCTTGAGTACTAAGCACTGAGCACCCAGCACCCCGAGCACTGAGCACCCAGCACCCTGAGTACTGAGCACTGAGCACCCAGCACCCCGAGAACTGAGCACCCAGCACCCTGAGCACTGAGCACCGAGCACCCTGAGCACTGAGCACCCAGCACCCCGAGCACTGAGCACACAGCACCCTGAGCACTGAGCACCAAGCACCCTGAGTACTGAGCACCCAGCACCCCGAGCACTGTGCACCCAGCACCCTGAGCACTGAGCACCGAGCACCCTGAGTACAAAGCACCGAGCACCCTGAGCACTGAGCACCCAGCACCCTGAGCACTGAGCACCCAGCACCCTGAGTACTGAGCACCCAGCACCCCGAGCACTGAGCACACAGCACCCGGAGAACTGAGCACCTAGCACCCTGAGCACTGAGCACCAAGCACCCTGAGCACTGAGCACCCATCACCCTGAGGACTGAGCACCCAGCACACCGAGCACTGAGCACCCAGCAATTTGAGCACTGAGCACCCTGAGTACTGAGCACTGAGCACCCTGAGTACTGAGCACTGAGTACTGAGAACCCAGCACCCTGAGTACTTAGCACCCAGCACCACGAGCACTGAGTACCCAGCACCCTGAGCACTGAGTACCCAGCACCCTGAGCACTGAGCACCCAGCACCCTGAGCACTGAGCACCCAGCACCCTGAGCACTGAGCACCCAGCACCCTGAGTACTGAGCATTGAGTACCCAGCACCCCGAGGACTGAGCACCCAGCACCCTGAGTACTTAGCACCCAGCACCTCGAGAACTGAGCAACCAGCACCCTGAGTACTGAGCACCGAGCACCCTGAGTTCTGAGCAGCCAGCACCCTGAGTACTGAGCACCCAGCGTACTGAGCACCCAGCACCCTGAGTAATGAGCACCCAGCACCCCGAGCCCTTAGCACCCAGCACCCTGAGTACTGAGCACCGAGCACCCTGAGTACTGAGCAGCCAGCACCCTGAGTACTGAGCACCCAGCGTACTGAGCACCGAGCACCCAGCACCCTGAGTACTGAGCACCCAGCACCCTGAGCACTGAGCACCCAGCACCCCGAGCACTGAGCACCCAGCACCCCGAGCACTGAGCACCCTGCACCCCGAGCACTGAGCACCCAGCACCCCGAGCACCGAGCACCCTGAGTACTAAGCAACGAACACCCTGAGCACTGAGCACCCAGCACCCTGAGCACTGAGCACCCAGCACCCTGAGTACTGAGCACCCAGCACCCCAAGCACTGAGCACCCAGCACCCTGAGTACTGAGCACCCAGCACCCTGAGCACTGAGCACCGAGCACCCTGAGCACTGAGCACCCAGCACCCTGAGGACTGAGCACCCAGCACCCTGAGCACTGAGCACCCACCACCCTGAGCAATGAGCGCCCTGAGTACTGAGCACCCTGAGTACTGAGCACTGAGCACCCTGAGTACTGAGCACTGAGCACCCTGAGTACTGAGCACCCAGTACCCTGAGTACTGAGCACCCAGCACCCCGAGCACTGAGTACCCAGCACCCTGAGCACTGAGCACCCAGCACCCTGAGCACTGAGCACCCAGCACCCTGAGCACTGAGCACCCAGCACCCTGAGCACTGAGCACCCAGCACCCTGAGTACTGAGCACTGAGCACCCAGCACCCCGAGCACTGAGCACCCAGCACCCTGAGTACTGAGCACTGAGCACCCAGCACCCCGAGCACTGAGCACCCAGCACTCTGAGCATTGAGCACCCAGCACCCGAGTACTGATCACCCAGCACCCTGAGTACTGAGCACCCAGCACCCGGAGTACTGAGCACACAGCACCCCGAGTACTGAGCACCCAGCACCCTGAGCACTGAGCATCCAGTACCCCGAGCACTGCGCACCCCGCACCCTGAGTACTGAGCACCCAGCACCCTGAGCACTGAGCACCCAGCACCCTGAGTACTGAGCACTGAGCACCCAGCACCCCGAGCACTGAGCACCCAGCACCCTGAGCACTGAGCACCCAGCACCCGGAGCACTGAGCACCCAGCACCCTGAGTACTGAGCACTGAGCACCCAGCACCCCGAGCACTGAGCACCCAGCACCCTGAGTACTGAGCACTGAGCACCCTGAGTACTGAGCACTGAGCACCCAGCACCCTGAGCACTGAGCACCCAGCACTCTGAGTACTGAGCACTGAGCACCCAGCACCCCGAGCACTGAGCACCCAGCACCCTGAGTACTGAGCACTGAGCACCCAGCACCCCGAGCACTGAGCACCCAGCACCCTGAGTACTGAGCACCCAGCACCCCGAGCACTGAGCACCCAGCACAATAAGTAATGAGTACCCAGCACCCCCAGCACTGAGCACCCAGCACAATGAGTAATGAGCACCCAGCACCCCCAGCACTGAGCACCCAGCACCCCGAGAATGAGCACCCAGCACCCCGTGTACTGAGCACCCAGCACCCCGAGCACTGAGCACCCAGCACCCTGAGTACTGAGCACTGAGCACCCAGCAGCCAGAGCACTGACCACCCAGAACCCTGAGCACTGAGCACCCAGCACCCTGAGTACTGAGCACCCAGCACCCCTAGCACTGAGCACCCAGCACCCTGAGTACTGAGCACTGAGCACCCAGCAGCCAGAGCACTGAGCACCCAGAACCCTGAGCACTGAGCACCCAGCAACCTGAGTACTGAGCAATGAGCACCCAGCACCCCGAGCACTGAGCACCCAGCACCCTGTGTACTGAGCACTGAGTACCCAGTACCCCGAGCACTGAGACCCAGCACCCTGAGCACTGAGCTCCCAGCACCCTGAGTACTGAGCACCCAGCACCCCGAGCACTGGGCACCCAGCACCCTGAGCACTGAGCACCGAGCACCCTGAGTACTGAGCACCCAGCACCCTGAGCACTGAGCACCCAGCACCCTGAGCACTGAGCACCCAGCACCCTGACTACTGAGCACCCAGCACCCTGAGTACTAAGCACCGAGCACCCTGAGCACTGAGCACCCAGCACCCTGAGCACTGCGCACCCAGCACCCTGAGTACTGAGCACCCAGCACCCTGAGCACTGAGCACCCAGCACCCTGAGCACAGAGCACCCAGCACCCTGAGCACTGAGCACACAGCACCCTGAGCACTGAGCACCCAGCACCCCGAGCAGTGAGCACCCAGCACCCTGAGCCCTGAGCACCCTGAGTACTGAGCACTGAGCACCCTGAGTACTGAGCACTGAGCACCCTGAGTACTGAGCACCCAGCACCCTGAGTACTGAGCACCCAGCACCCTGAGTACTGAGCACCCAGCACCCTGAGCAATGAGCACCCTGAGTACTGAGCACCCAGCACGCTGAGCACTGAGCACCGAGCAACCCGAGCACTGAGCACCCAGCACCCGGAGTACTGAGCACCCAGCACCCTGAGTACTAAGCACCAAGCACCCTGAGTACTGAGCACCCAGTACCCTGAGCACTCAACACACAGCATCCTGAGTACTGAGCACCCCGAGCACTGTGCACCCAGCATACTGAGTACTGAGCACCCAGCACCCTGAGCACTGAGCACCCAGCATCCCGAGCACTGAGCACCCAGCACCCTGAGCACTGAGCACCCTGAGTACTGAGCACTGAGCACCCTGAGTACTGAGCACTGAGCGCCCTGAGTACTGAGCAACCAGCACCCTGAGTACTGAGCACCCAGCACCCCGAGCACTGAGTACCCAGCACCCTGAGCACTGAGTACCCAGCACCCTGAGCACTGAGCACCCAGCACACTGAGCACTAAGCACCCAGCACCTTGAGTACTAAGCACTGAGCACCCAGCACCCCGAGCACTGAGCACCCAGCACCCTGAGTACTGAGCACTGAGCACCCAGCACCCCGAGCACTGAGCACCCAGCACCCTGAGCACTGAGCACCGAGCACCCTGAGCACTGAGCACCCAGCACCCCGAGCACTGAGCACACAGCACCCTGAGCACTGAGCACCAAGCACCCTGAGTACTGAGCACCCAGCACCCCGAGCACTGTGCACCCAGCACCCTGAGCACTGAGCACCGAGCACCCTGAGTACTGAGCACACAGCACCCTGAGCACTGAGCACCCAGCACCCTGAGCACTGAGCACCCAGCACCCTGAGTACTGAGCACCCAGCACCCTGAGCACTGAGCACCCAGCACCCTGAGCACTGAGCACCCAGCACCCTGAGTACTGAGCACCCAGCACCCCGAGCACTGAGCACACAGCACCCGGAGAACTGAGCACCTAGCACCCTGAGCACTGAGCACCAAGCACCCTGAGCACTGAGCACCCATCACCCTGAGGACTGAGCACCCAGCACACCGAGCACTGAGCACCCAGCAATTTGAGCACTGAGCACCCTGAGTACTGAGCACTGAGCACCCTGAGTACTGAGCACTGAGTACTGAGCACCCAGCACCCTGAGTACTTAGCACCCAGCACCACGAGCACTGAGTACCCCGCACCCTGAGCACTGAGTACCCAGCACCCTGAGCACTGAGCACCCAGCACCCTGAGCACTGAGCACCCAGCACCCTGAGCACTGAGCACCCAGCACCCTGAGTACTGAGCATTGAGTACCCAGCACCCCGAGGACTGAGCACCCAGCACCCTGAGTACTGAGCACTGAGCACCCAGCACCCCGAGCACTGAGCACCCAGCACCCTGAGTACTGAGCACTGAGCACCCTGAGTACTGAGCACTGAGCACCCAGCACCCTGAGCACTGAGCACCCAGCACTCTGAGTACTGAGCACTGAGCACCCAGCACCCCGAGCACTGAGCACCCAGCACCATGAGTACTGAGCACTGAGCACCCAGCACCCCGAGCACTGAGCACCCAGCACCCTGAGTACTGAGCACCCAGCACCCCGAGCACTGAGCACCCAGCACAATAAGTAATGAGCACCCAGCACCCCCAGCACTGAGCACCCAGCACAATGAGTAATGAGCACCCAGCACCCCCAGCACTGAGGACCCAGCACCCCGAGAATGAGCACCCAGCACCCCGTGTACTGAGCACCCAGCACCCCGAGCACTGAGCACCCAGCACCCTGAGTACTGAGCACTGAGCACCCAGCAGCCAGAGCACTGAGCACCCAGAACCCTGAGCACTGAGCACCCAGCACCCTGAGTACTGAGCACCCAGCACCCCGAGCACTGAGCACCCAGCACCCTGAGTACTGAGCACTGAGCACCCAGCAGCCAGAGCACTGAGCACCCAGAACCCTGAGCACTGAGCACCCAGCAACCTGAGTACTGAGCAATGAGCACCCTGAGTACTGAGCACTGAGCACCCAGCACCCTGAGCACTGAGCACCCAGCACTCTGAGTACTGAGCACTGAGCACCCAGCACCCCGAGCACTGAGCACCCAGCACCCTGAGTACTGAGCACTGAGCACCCAGCACCCCGAGCACTGAGCACCCAGCACCCTGAGTACTGAGCACCCAGCACCCCGAGCACTGAGCACCCAGCACCCTGTGTACTGAGCACTGAGTACCCAGTACCCCGAGCACTGAGACCCAGCACCCTGAGCACTGAGCTCCCAGCACCCTGAGTACTGAGCACCCAGCACCCCGAGCACTGTGCACCCAGCACCCTGAGCACTGAGCACCGAGCACCCTGAGTACTGAGCACCCAGCACCCTGAGCACTGAGCACCCAGCACCCTGAGCACTGAGCACCCAGCACCCTGACTACTGAGCACCCAGCACCCTGAGTACTAAGCACCGAGCACCCTGAGCACTGAGCACCCAGCACCCTGAGCACTGCGCACCCAGCACCCTGAGTACTGAGCACCCAGCACCCTGAGCACTGAGCACCCAGCACCCTGAGCACAGAGCACCCAGCACCCTGAGCACTGAGCACACAGCACCCTGAGCACTGAGCACCCAGCACCCCGAGCAGTGAGCACCCAGCACCCTGAGCCCTGAGCACCCTGAGTACTGAGCACTGAGCACCCTGAGTACTGAGCACTGAGCACCCTGAGTACTGAGCACCCAGCACCCTGAGTACTGAGCACCCAGCACCCTGAGTACTGAGCACCCAGCATCCTGAGCAATGAGCACCCTGAGTACTGAGCACCCAGCACGCTGAGCACTGAGCACCGAGCACCCCGAGCACTGAGCACCCAGCACCCGGAGTACTGAGCACCCAGCACCCTGAGTACTAAGCACCAAGCACCCTGAGTACTGAGCACCCAGTACCCTGAGCACTCAACACACAGCATCCTGAGTACTGAGCACCCCGAGCACTGTGCACCCAGCATACTGAGTACTGAGCACCCAGCACCCTGAGCACTGAGCACCCAGCATCCCGAGCACTGAGCACCCAGCACCCTGAGCACTGAGCACCCTGAGTACTGAGCACTGAGCACCCTGAGTACTGCGCACTGAGCACCCTGAGTACTGAGCAACCAGCACCCTGAGTACTGAGCACCCAGCACCCCGAGCACTGAGTACCCAGCACCCTGAGCACTGAGTACCCAGCACCCTGAGCACTGAGCACCCAGCACACTGAGCACTAAGCACCCAGCACCTTGAGTACTAAGCACTGAGCACCCAGCACCCCGAGCACTGAGCACCCAGCACCCTGAGTACTGAGCACTGAGCACCCAGCACCCCGAGCACTGAGCACCCAGCACCCTGAGCACTGAGCACCGAGCACCCTGAGCACTGAGCACCCAGCACCCCGAGCACTGAGCACACAGCACCCTGAGCACTGAGCACCAAGCACCCTGAGTACTGAGCACCCAGCACCCCGAGCACTGTGCACCCAGCACCCTGAGCACTGAGCACCGAGCACCCTGAGTACAAAGCACCGAGCACCCTGAGCACTGAGCACCCAGCACCCTGAGCACTGAGCACCCAGCACCCTGAGTACTGAGCACCCAGCACCCCGAGCACTGAGCACACAGCACCCGGAGAACTGAGCACCTAGCACCCTGAGCACTGAGCACCAAGCACCCTGAGCACTGAGCACCCATCACCCTGAGGACTGAGCACCCAGCACACCGAGCACTGAGCACCCAGCAATTTGAGCACTGAGCACCCTGAGTACTGAGCACTGAGCACCCTGAGTACTGAGCACTGAGTACTGAGCACCCAGCACCCTGAGTACTTAGCACCCAGCACCACGAGCACTGAGTACCCAGCACCCTGAGCACTGAGTACCCAGCACCCTGAGCACTGAGCACCCAGCACCCTGAGCACTGAGCACCCAGCACCCTGAGCACTGAGCACCCAGCACCCTGAGTACTGAGCATTGAGTACCCAGCACCCCGAGGACTGAGCACCCAGCACCCTGAGTACTTAGCACCCAGCACCTCGAGAACTGAGCAACCAGCACCCTGAGTACTGAGCACCGAGCACCCTGAGTTCTGAGCAGCCAGCACCCTGAGTACTGAGCACCCAGCGTACTGAGCACCCAGCACCCTGAGTAATGAGCACCCAGCACCCCGAGCCCTTAGCACCCAGCACCCTGAGTACTGAGCACCGAGCACCCTGAGTACTGAGCAGCCAGCACCCTGAGTACTGAGCACCCAGCGTACTGAGCACCGAGCACCCAGCACCCTGAGTACTGAGCACCCAGCACCCTGAGCACTGAGCACCCAGCACCCCGAGCACTGAGCACCCAGCACCCCGAGCACTGAGCACCCTGCACCCCGAGCACTGAGCACCCAGCACCCCGAGCACCGAGCACCCTGAGTACTAAGCAACGAACACCCTGAGCACTGAGCACCCAGCACCCTGAGCACTGAGCACCCAGCACCCTGAGTACTGAGCACCCAGCACCCCAAGCACTGAGCACCCAGCACCCTGAGTACTGAGCACCCAGCACCCTGAGCACTGAGCACCGAGCACCCTGAGCACTGAGCACCCAGCACCCTGAGGACTGAGCACCCAGCACCCTGAGCACTGAGCACCCACCACCCTGAGCAATGAGCGCCCTGAGTACTGAGCACCCTGAGTACTGAGCACTGAGCACCCTGAGTACTGAGCACTGAGCACCCTGAGTACTGAGCACCCAGTACCCTGAGTACTGAGCACCCAGCACCCCGAGCACTGAGTACCCAGCACCCTGAGCACTGAGCACCCAGCACCCTGAGCACTGAGCACCCAGCACCCTGAGCACTGAGCACCCAGCACCCTGAGCACTGAGCACCCAGCACCCTGAGTACTGAGCACTGAGCACCCAGCACCCCGAGCACTGAGCACCCAGCACCCTGAGTACTGAGCACTGAGCACCCAGCACCCCGAGCACTGAGCACCCAGCACTCTGAGCATTGAGCACCCAGCACCCGAGTACTGATCACCCAGCACCCTGAGTACTGAGCACCCAGCACCCGGAGTACTGAGCACACAGCACCCCGAGTACTGAGCACCCAGCACCCTGAGCACTGAGCATCCAGTACCCCGAGCACTGCGCACCCCGCACCCTGAGTACTGAGCACCCAGCACCCTGAGCACTGAGCACCCAGCACCCTGAGTACTGAGCACTGAGCACCCAGCACCCCGAGCACTGAGCACCCAGCACCCTGAGCACTGAGCACCTAGCACCCGGAGCACTGAGCACCCAGCACCCTGAGTACTGAGCACTGAGCACCCAGCACCCCGAGCACTGAGCACCCAGCACCCTGAGTACTGAGCACTGAGCACCCTGAGTACTGAGCACTGAGCACCCAGCACCCTGAGCACTGAGCACCCAGCACTCTGAGTACTGAGCACTGAGCACCCAGCACCCCGAGCACTGAGCACCCAGCACCCTGAGTACTGAGCACTGAGCACCCAGCACCCCGAGCACTGAGCACCCAGCACCCTGAGTACTGAGCACCCAGCACCCCGAGCACTGAGCACCCAGCACAATAAGTAATGAGTACCCAGCACCCCCAGCACTGAGCACCCAGCACAATGAGTAATGAGCACCCAGCACCCCCAGCACTGAGCACCCAGCACCCCGAGAATGAGCACCCAGCACCCCGTGTACTGAGCACCCAGCACCCCGAGCACTGAGCACCCAGCACCCTGAGTACTGAGCACTGAGCACCCAGCAGCCAGAGCACTGACCACCCAGAACCCTGAGCACTGAGCACCCAGCACCCTGAGTACTGAGCACCCAGCACCCCTAGCACTGAGCACCCAGCACCCTGAGTACTGAGCACTGAGCACCCAGCAGCCAGAGCACTGAGCACCCAGAACCCTGAGCACTGAGCACCCAGCAACCTGAGTACTGAGCAATGAGCACCCAGCACCCCGAGCACTGAGCACCCAGCACCCTGTGTACTGAGCACTGAGTACCCAGTACCCCGAGCACTGAGACCCAGCACCCTGAGCACTGAGCTCCCAGCACCCTGAGTACTGAGCACCCAGCACCCCGAGCACTGGGCACCCAGCACCCTGAGCACTGAGCACCGAGCACCCTGAGTACTGAGCACCCAGCACCCTGAGCACTGAGCACCCAGCACCCTGAGCACTGAGCACCCAGCACCCTGACTACTGAGCACCCAGCACCCTGAGTACTAAGCACCGAGCACCCTGAGCACTGAGCACCCAGCACCCTGAGCACTGCGCACCCAGCACCCTGAGTACTGAGCACCCAGCACCCTGAGCACTGAGCACCCAGCACCCTGAGCACAGAGCACCCAGCACCCTGAGCACTGAGCACACAGCACCCTGAGCACTGAGCACCCAGCACCCCGAGCAGTGAGCACCCAGCACCCTGAGCCCTGAGCACCCTGAGTACTGAGCACTGAGCACCCTGAGTACTGAGCACTGAGCACCCTGAGTACTGAGCACCCAGCACCCTGAGTACTGAGCACCCAGCACCCTGAGTACTGAGCACCCAGCACCCTGAGCAATGAGCACCCTGAGTACTGAGCACCCAGCACGCTGAGCACTGAGCACCGAGCAACCCGAGCACTGAGCACCCAGCACCCGGAGTACTGAGCACCCAGCACCCTGAGTACTAAGCACCAAGCACCCTGAGTACTGAGCACCCAGTACCCTGAGCACTCAACACACAGCATCCTGAGTACTGAGCACCCCGAGCACTGTGCACCCAGCATACTGAGTACTGAGCACCCAGCACCCTGAGCACTGAGCACCCAGCATCCCGAGCACTGAGCACCCAGCACCCTGAGCACTGAGCACCCTGAGTACTGAGCACTGAGCACCCTGAGTACTGAGCACTGAGCACCCTGAGTACTGAGCAACCAGCACCCTGAGTACTGAGCACCCAGCACCCCGAGCACTGAGTACCCAGCACCCTGAGCACTGAGTACCCAGCACCCTGAGCACTGAGCACCCAGCACACTGAGCACTAAGCACCCAGCACCTTGAGTACTAAGCACTGAGCACCCAGCACCCCGAGCACTGAGCACCCAGCACCCTGAGTACTGAGCACTGAGCACCCAGCACCCCGAGCACTGAGCACCCAGCACCCTGAGCACTGAGCACCGAGCACCCTGAGCACTGAGCACCCAGCACCCCGAGCACTGAGCACACAGCACCCTGAGCACTGAGCACCAAGCACCCTGAGTACTGAGCACCCAGCACCCCGAGCACTGTGCACCCAGCACCCTGAGCACTGAGCACCGAGCACCCTGAGTACTGAGCACACAGCACCCTGAGCACTGAGCACCCAGCACCCTTAGCACTGAGCACCCAGCACCCTGAGTACTGAGCACCCAGCACCCTGAGCACTGAGCACCCAGCACCCTGAGCACTGAGCACCCAGCACCCTGAGTACTGAGCACCCAGCACCCCGAGCACTGAGCACACAGCACCCGGAGAACTGAGCACCTAGCACCCTGAGCACTGAGCACCAAGCACCCTGAGCACTGAGCACCCATCACCCTGAGGACTGAGCACCCAGCACACCGAGCACTGAGCACCCAGCAATTTGAGCACTGAGCACCCTGAGTACTGAGCACTGAGCACCCTGAGTACTGAGCACTGAGTACTGAGCACCCAGCACCCTGAGTACTTAGCACCCAGCACCACGAGCACTGAGTACCCAGCACCCTGAGCACTGAGTACCCAGCACCCTGAGCACTGAGCACCCAGCACCCTGAGCACTGAGCACCCAGCACCCTGAGCACTGAGCACCCAGCACCCTGAGTACTGAGCATTGAGTACCCAGCACCCCGAGGACTGAGCACCCAGCACCCTGAGTACTGAGCACTGAGCACCCAGCACCCCGAGCACTGAGCACCCAGCACCCTGAGTACTGAGCACTGAGCACCCTGAGTACTGAGCACTGAGCACCCAGCACCCTGAGCACTGAGCACCCAGCACTCTGAGTACTGAGCACTGAGCACCCAGCACCCCGAGCACTGAGCACCCAGCACCCTGAGTACTGAGCACTGAGCACCCAGCACCCCGAGCACTGAGCACCCAGCACCCTGAGTACTGAGCACCCAGCACCCCGAGCACTGAGCACCCAGCACAATAAGTAATGAGCACCCAGCACCCCCAGCACTGAGCACCCAGCACAATGAGTAATGAGCACCCAGCACCCCCAGCACTGAGGACCCAGCACCCCGAGAATGAGCACCCAGCACCCCGTGTACTGAGCACCCAGCACCCCGAGCACTGAGCACCCAGCACCCTGAGTACTGAGCACTGAGCACCCAGCAGCCAGAGCACTGAGCACCCAGAACCCTGAGCACTGAGCACCCAGCACCCTGAGTACTGAGCACCCAGCACCCCGAGCACTGAGCACCCAGCACCCTGAGTACTGAGCACTGAGCACCCAGCAGCCAGAGCACTGAGCACCCAGAACCCTGAGCACTGAGCACCCAGCAACCTGAGTACTGAGCAATGAGCACCCTGAGTACTGAGCACTGAGCACCCAGCACCCTGAGCACTGAGCACCCAGCACTCTGAGTACTGAGCACTGAGCACCCAGCACCCCGAGCACTGAGCACCCAGCACCCTGAGTACTGAGCACTGAGCACCCAGCACCCCGAGCACTGAGCACCCAGCACCCTGAGTACTGAGCACCCAGCACCCCGAGCACTGAGCACCCAGCACCCTGTGTACTGAGCACTGAGTACCCAGTACCCCGAGCACTGAGACCCAGCACCCTGAGCACTGAGCTCCCAGCACCCTGAGTACTGAGCACCCAGCACCCCGAGCACTGTGCACCCAGCACCCTGAGCACTGAGCACCGAGCACCCTGAGTACTGAGCACCCAGCACCCTGAGCACTGAGCACCCAGCACCCTGAGCACTGAGCACCCAGCACCCTGACTACTGAGCACCCAGCACCCTGAGTACTAAGCACCGAGCACCCTGAGCACTGAGCACCCAGCACCCTGAGCACTGCGCACCCAGCACCCTGAGTACTGAGCACCCAGCACCCTGAGCACTGAGCACCCAGCACCCTGAGCACAGAGCACCCAGCACCCTGAGCACTGAGCACACAGCACCCTGAGCACTGAGCACCCAGCACCCCGAGCAGTGAGCACCCAGCACCCTGAGCCCTGAGCACCCTGAGTACTGAGCACTGAGCACCCTGAGTACTGAGCACTGAGCACCCTGAGTACTGAGCACCCAGCACCCTGAGTACTGAGCACCCAGCACCCTGAGTACTGAGCACCCAGCATCCTGAGCAATGAGCACCCTGAGTACTGAGCACCCAGCACGCTGAGCACTGAGCACCGAGCACCCCGAGCACTGAGCACCCAGCACCCGGAGTACTGAGCACCCAGCACCCTGAGTACTAAGCACCAAGCACCCTGAGTACTGAGCACCCAGTACCCTGAGCACTCAACACACAGCATCCTGAGTACTGAGCACCCCGAGCACTGTGCACCCAGCATACTGAGTACTGAGCACCCTGCACCCTGAGCACTGAGCACCCAGCATCCCGAGCACTGAGCACCCAGCACCCTGAGCACTGAGCACCCTGAGTACTGAGCACTGAGCACCCTGAGTACTGAGCACTGAGCACCCTGAGTACTGAGCAACCAGCACCCTGAGTACTGAGCACCCAGCACCCCGAGCACTGAGTACCCAGCACCCTGAGCACTGAGTACCCAGCACCCTGAGCACTGAGCACCCAGCACACTGAGCACTAAGCACCCAGCACCTTGAGTACTAAGCACTGAGCACCCAGCACCCCGAGCACTGAGCACCCAGCACCCTGAGTACTGAGCACTGAGCACCCAGCACCCCGAGCACTGAGCACCCAGCACCCTGAGCACTGAGCACCGAGCACCCTGAGCACTGAGCACCCAGCACCCCGAGCACTGAGCACACAGCACCCTGAGCACTGAGCACCAAGCACCCTGAGTACTGAGCACCCAGCACCCCGAGCACTGTGCACCCAGCACCCTGAGCACTGAGCACCGAGCACCCTGAGTACTGAGCACACAGCACCCTGAGCACTGAGCACCCAGCACCCTGAGCACTGAGCACCCAGCACCCTGAGTACTGAGCACCCAGCACACTGAGTACAAAGCACCGAGCACCCTGAGCACTGAGCACCCAGCACCCTGAGCACTGAGCACCCAGCACCCTGAGTACTGAGCACCCAGCACCCCGAGCACTGAGCACACAGCACCCGGAGAACTGAGCACCTAGCACCCTGAGCACTGAGCACCAAGCACCCTGAGCACTGAGCACCCATCACCCTGAGGACTGAGCACCCAGCACACCGAGCACTGAGCACCCAGCAATTTGAGCACTGAGCACCCTGAGTACTGAGCACTGAGCACCCTGAGTACTGAGCACTGAGTACTGAGCACCCAGCACCCTGAGTACTTAGCACCCAGCACCACGAGCACTGAGTACCCAGCACCCTGAGCACTGAGTACCCAGCACCCTGAGCACTGAGCACCCAGCACCCTGAGCACTGAGCACCCAGCACCCTGAGCACTGAGCACCCAGCACCCTGAGTACTGAGCATTGAGTACCCAGCACCCCGAGGACTGAGCACCCAGCACCCTGAGTACTGAGCACTGAGCACCCAGCACCCCGAGCACTGAGCACCCAGCACCTCGAGAACTGAGCAACCAGCACCCTGAGTACTGAGCACCCAGCACCCTGAGTACTGAGCACCCAGCACCCTGTGCACTGAGCACCCAGCACCCTGAGTACTGAGCACCCAACACCCCAAGCACTGAGCACCCTGAGTACTGAGCACCCAGCACCCCAAGCACTGAGCACCCTGAGTACTGAGCACCCAGCACCCTGAGTAATGAGCACCCAGAACCCCGAGCCCTTAGCACCCAGCACCCTGAGTACTGAGCACCGAGCACCCTGAGTACTGAGCAGCCAGCACCCTGAGTACTGAGCACCCAGCGTACTGAGCACCGAGCACCCAGCACCCTGAGTACTGAGCACCCAGCACCCTGAGCACTGAGCACCCAGCACCCCGAGCACTGAGCACCCAGCACCCCGAGCACTGAGCACCCTGCACCCCGAGCACTGAGCACCCAGCACCCCGAGCACCGAGCAACCTGAGTACTAAGCAACGAACACCCTGAGCACTGAGCATACAGCACCCTGAGCACTGAGCACCCAGCACCCTGAGTACTGAGCACCCAGCACCCCAAGCACTGAGCACCCAGCACCCTGAGTACTGAGCACCCAGCACCCTGAGCACTGAGCACCGAGCACCCTGAGCACTGAGCACCCAGCACCCTGAGGACTGAGCACCCAGCACCCTGAGCACTGAGCACCCACCACCCTGAGCAATGAGCGCCCTGAGTACTGAGCACCCTGAGTACTGAGCACTGAGCACCCTGAGTACTGAGCACTGAGCACCCTGAGTACTGAGCACCCAGTACCCTGAGTACTGAGCACCCAGCACCCCGAGCACTGAGTACCCAGCACCCTGAGCACTGAGCACCCAGCACCCTGAGCACTGAGCACCCAGCACCCTGAGCACTGAGCACCCAGCACCCTGAGCACTGAGCACCCAGCACCCTGAGTACTGAGCACTGAGCACCCAGCACCCCGAGCACTGAGCACCCAGCACCCTGAGTACTGAGCACTGAGCACCCAGCACCCCGAGCACTGAGCACCCAGCACTCTGAGCATTGAGCACACAGCACCCGAGTACTGATCACCCAGCACCCTGAGTACTGAGCACCCAGCACCCGGAGTACTGAGCACCCAGCACCCCGAGTACTGAGCACCCAGCACCCTGAGCACTGAGCACCCAGTACCCCGAGCACTGCGCACCCCGCACCCTGAGTACTGAGCACCCAGCACCCTGAGCACTGAGCACCCAGCACCCTGAGTACTGAGCACTGAGCACCCAGCACCCCGAGCACTGAGCACCCAGCACCCTGAGCACTGAGCACCCAGCACCCGGAGCACTGAGCACCCAGCACCCTGAGTACTGAGCACTGAGCACCCAGCACCCCGAGCACTGAGCACCCAGCACCCTGAGTACTGAGCACTGAGCACCCTGAGTACTGAGCACTGAGCACCCAGCACCCTGAGCACTGAGCACCCAGCACTCTGAGTACTGACCACTGAGCACCCAGCACCCCGAGCACTGAGCACCCAGCACCCTGAGTACTGAGCACTGAGCACCCAGCACCCCGAGCACTGAGCACCCAGCAACCTGAGTACTGAGCAATGAGCACCCAGCACCCCGAGCACTGAGCACCCAGCACCCTGAGTACTGAGCACCCAGCACCCCGAGCACTGTGCACCCAGCACCCTGAGCACTGAGCACCGAGCACCCTGAGTACTGAGCACCCAGCACCCTGAGCACTGAGCACCCAGCACCCTGAGCACTGAGCACCCAGCACCCTGAGTACTGAGCACCCAGCACCCTGAGTACTAAGCACCGAGCACCCTGAGCACTGAGCACCCAGCACCCTGAGCACTGAGCACCCAGCACCCTGAGTACTGAGCACCCAGCACCCCAAGCACTGAGCACCCTGAGTACTGAGCACCCAGCACCCTGAGTACTAAGCACCGAGCACCCTGAGCACTGAGCACCCAGCACCCAACACCGCAAGCACTGAGCACCCTGAGTACTGAGCACCCAGCACCCCAAGCACTGAGCACCCTGAGTACTGAGCACCCAGCACCCTGAGTAATGAGCACCCAGCACCCCGAGCCCTTAGCACCCAGCACCCTGAGTACTGAGCACCGAGCACCCTGAGTACTGAGCAGCCAGCACCCTGAGTACTGAGCACCCAGCGTACTGAGCACCGAGCACCTAGCACCCTGAGTACTGAGCACCCAGCACCCTGAGCACTGAGCACCCAGCACCCCGAGCACTGAGCACCCAGCACCCCGAGCACTGAGCAGCCTGCACCCCGAGCACTGAGCACCCAGCACCCCGAGCATCCGAGCACCCTGAGTACTAAGCAACGAACACCCTGAGCACTGAGCACCCAGCACCCTGAGCACTGAGCACCCAGCACCCTGAGTACTGAGCACCCAGCACCCCAAGCACTGAGCACCCAGCACCCTGAGTACTGAGCACCCAGCACCCTGAGCACTGAGCACCGAGCACCCTGAGCACTGAGCACCCAGCACCCTGAGGACTGAGCACCCAGCACCCTGAGCACTGAGCACCCACCACCCTGAGCAATGAGCGCCCTGAGTACTGAGCACCCTGAGTACTGAGCACTGAGCACCCTGAGTACTGAGCACTGAGCACCCTGAGTACTGAGCACCCAGTACCCTGAGTACTGAGCACCCAGCACCCCGAGCACTGAGTACCCAGCACCCTGAGCACTGAGCACCCAGCACCCTGAGCACTGAGAACCCAGCACCCTGAGCACTGAGCACCCAGCACCCTGAGCACTGAGCACCCAGCACCCTGAGTACTGAGCACTGAGCACCCAGCACCCCGAGCACTGAGCACCCAGCACCCTGAGTACTGAGCACTGAGCACCCAGCACCCCGAGCACTGAGCACCCAGCACTCTGAGCATTGAGCACCCAGCACCCGAGTACTGATCACCCAGCACCCTGAGTACTGAGCACCCAGCACCCGGAGTACTGAGCACCCAGCACCCCGAGTACTGATCACCCAGCACCCTGAGCACTGAGCACCCAGTACCCCGAGCACTGCGCACCCCGCACCCTGAGTACTGAGCACCCAGCACCCTGAGCACTGAGCACCCAGCACCCTGAGTACTGAGCACTGAGCACCCAGCACCCCGAGCACTGAGCACCCAGCACCCTGAGCACTGAGCACCCAGCACCCGGAGCACTGAGCACCCAGCACCCTGAGTACTGAGCACTGAGCACCCAGCACCCCGAGCACTGAGCACCCAGCACCCTGAGTACTGAGCACTGAGCACCCTGAGTACTGAGCACTGAGCACCCAGCACCCTGAGCACTGAGCACCCAGCACTCTGAGGACTGAGCACTGAGCACCCAGCACCCCGAGCACTGAGCACCCAGCACCCTGAGTACTGAGCACTGAGCACCCAGCACCCCGAGCACTGAGCACCCAGCACCCTGAGTACTGAGCACCCAGCACCCCGAGCACTGAGCACCCAGCACAATAAGTAATGAGCACCCAGCACCCCCAGCACTGAGCACCCAGCACAATGAGTAATGAGCACCCAGCACCCCCAGCACTGAGCACCCAGCACCCCGAGAATGAGCACCCAGCACCCCGTGTACTGAGCACCCAGCACCCCGAGCACTGAGCACCCAGCACCCTGAGTACTGAGCACTGAGCACCCAGCAGCCAGAGCACTGAGCACCCAGAACCCTGAGCACTGAGCACCCAGCACCCTGAGTACTGAGCACCCAGCACCCCGAGCACTGAGCACCCAGCACCCTGAGTACTGAGCACTGAGCACCCAGCAGCCAGAGCACTGAGCACCCAGAACCCTGAGCACTGAGCACCCAGCAACCTGAGTACTGAGCAATGAGCACCCAGCACGCCGAGCACTGAGCACCCAGCACCCTGTGTACTGAGCACTGAGTACCCAGTACCCCGAGCACTGAGACCCAGCACCCTGAGCACTGAGCTCCCAGCACCCTGAGTACTGAGCACCCAGCACCCCGAGCACTGTGCACCCAGCACCCTGAGCACTGAGCACCGAGCACCCTGAGTACTGAGCACCCAGCACCCTGAGCACTGAGCACCCAGCACCCTGAGCACTGAGCACCCAGGACCCTGAGTACTGAGCACCCAGCACCCTGAGTACTAAGCACCGAGCACCCTGAGCACTGAGCACCCAGCACCCTGAGCACTGAGCACCCAGCACCCTGAGTACTGAGCACCCAGCACCCCGAGCACTGAGCACACAGCACCCGGAGAACTGAGCACCCAGCACCCTGAGCACTGAGCACCGAGCACCCTGAGCACTGAGCACCCATCACCCTGAGGACTGAGCACCCAGCACCCCGAGCACTGAGCACCCAGCAATCTGAGCACTGAGCACCCTGAGTACTGAGCACTGAGCACCCTGAGTACTGAGCACTGAGCACCCTGAGTACTGAGCACCCAGCACCCTGAGTACTGAGCACCCAGCACCCCGAGCACTGAGTACCCTGCACCCTGAGCACTGAGTACCCAGCACCCTGAGCACTGAGCACCCAGCACCCTGAGCACTGAGCACCCAGCACCCTGAGCACTGAGCACCGAGCACCCTGAGCACTGAGCACCCATCACCCTGAGGACTGAGCACCCAGCACCCCGAGCACTGAGCACCCAGCAATCTGAGCACTGAGCACCCTGAGTACTGAGCACTGAGCACCCTGAGCACTGAGCACCCAGCACCCTGAGCACTGAGCACCCAGCACCCTGAGTACTGAGCACTGAGCACCCAGCACCCCGAGCACTGAGCACCCAGCACCCTGAGTACTGAGCACTGAGCACCCAGCACCCCGAGCACTGAGCACCCAGCACTCTGAGCACTGAGCACCCAGCACTCGAGTACTGATCACCCAGCACCCTGAGTACTGAGCACCCAGCACCCGGAGTACTGAGCACCCAGCACCCCGAGTACTGAGCACCCAGCACCCTGAGCACTGAGCACCCAGTACCCCGAGCACTGCGCACCCCGCACCCTGAGTACTGAGCACCCAGCACCCTGAGCACTGAGCACCCAGCACCCTGAGTACTGAGCACTGAGCACCCAACACCCCGAGCACTGAGCACCCAGCACCCTGAGCACTGAGCACCCAGCACACGGAGCACTGAGCACCCAGCACCCTGAGTACTGAGCACTGAGCACCCAGCACCCCGAGCACTGAGCACCCAGCACCCTGAGTACTGAGCACTGAGCACCCTGAGTACTGAGCACTGAGCACCCAGCACCCTGAGCACTGAGCACCCAGCACTCTGAGTACTGAGCACTGAGCACCCAGCACCCCGAGCACTGAGCACCCAGCACCCTGAGTACTGAGCACTGAGCACCCAGCACCCCGAGCACTGAGCACCCAGCACCCTGAGTACTGAGCACCCAGCACCCCGAGCACTGAGCACCCAGCACAATAAGTAATGAGCACCCAGCACCCCCAGCACTGAGCACCCAGCACAATGAGTAATGAGCACCCAGCACCCCCAGCACTGAGCACCCAGCACAATAAGTAATGAGCACCCAGCACCCCGTGTACTGAGCACCCAGCACCCCGAGCACTGAGCACCCAGCACCCTGAGTACTGAGCACTGAGCACCCAGCAGCCAGAGCACTGAGCACCCAGAACCCTGAGCACTGAGCACCCAGCACCCTGAGTACTGAGCACCCAGCACCCCGAGCACTGAGCACCCAGCACCCTGAGTACTGAGCACTGAGCACCCAGCAGCCAGAGCACTGAGCACCCAGAACCCTGAGCACTGAGCACCCAGCAACCTGAGTACTGAGCAATGAGCACCCAGCACCCCGAGCACTGAGCACCCAGCACCCTGTGTACTGAGCACTGAGTACCCAGTACCCCGAGCACTGAGACCCAGCACCCTGAGCACTGAGCTCCCAGCACCCTGAGTACTGAGCACCCAGCACCCCGAGCACTGTGCACCCAGCACCCTGAGCACTGAGCACCGAGCACCCTGAGTACTGAGCACCCAGCACCCTGAGCACTGAGCACCCAGCACCCTGAGCACTGAGCACCCAGCACCCTGAGTACTGAGCACCCAGCACCCTGAGTACTAAGCACCGAGCACCCTGAGCACTGAGCACCCAGCACCCTGAGCACTGCGCACCCAGCACCCTGAGTACTGAGCACCCAGCACCCTGAGCACTGAGCACCCAGCACCCTGAGCACAGAGCACCCAGCACCCTGAGCACTGAGCACACAGCACCCTGAGCACTGAGCACCCAGCACCCCGAGCAGTGAGCACCCAGCACCCTGAGCCCTGAGCACCCTGAGTACTGAGCACTGAGCACCCTGAGTACTGAGCACTGAGCACCCTGAGTACTGAGCACCCAGTACCCTGAGTACTGAGCACCCAGCACCCTGAGTACTGAGCACCCAGCACCCTGAGCAATGAGCACCCTGAGTACTGAGCACCCAGCACGCTGAGCACTGAGCACCGAGCACCCCGAGCACTGAGCACCCGGCACCCGGAGTACTGAGCACCCAGCACCCTGAGTACTAAGCACCAAGCACCCTGAGTACTGAGCACCCAGTACCCTGAGCACTCAACACACAGCATCCTGAGTACTGAGCACCCCGAGCACTGTGCACCCAGCATACTGAGTACTGAGCACCCAGCACCCTGAGCACTGAGCACCCATCATCCCGAGCACTGAGCACCCAGCACCCTGAGCACTGAGCACCCTGAGTACTGAGCACTGAGCACCCTGAGTACTGAGCACTGAGCACCCTGAGTACTGAGCAACCAGCACCCTGAGTACTGAGCACCCAGCACCCCGAGCACTGAGTACCCAGCACCCTGAGCACTGAGTACCGAGCACCCTGAGCACTGAGCACCCAGCACACTGAGCACTAAGCACCCAGCACCTTGAGTACTAAGCACTGAGCACCCAGCACCCCGAGCACTGAGCACCCAGCACCCTGAGTACTGAGCACTGAGCACCCAGCACCCCGAGCACTGAGCACCCAGCACCCTGAGAACTGAGCACCGAGCACCCTGAGCACTGAGCACCCAGCACCCCGAGCACTGAGCACACAGCACCCTGAGCACTGAGCACCAAGCACCCTGAGTACTGAGCACCCAGCACCCCGAGCACTGTGCACCCAGCACCCTGAGCACTGAGCACCGAGCACCCTGAGTACTGAGCACACAGCACCCTGAGCACTGAGCACCCAGCACCCTGAGCACTGAGCACCCAGCACCCTGAGTACTGAGCACCCAGCACACTGAGTACAAAGCACCGAGCACCCTGAGCACTGAGCACCCAGCACCCTGAGCACTGAGCACCCAGCACCCTGAGTACTGAGCACCCAGCACCCCGAGCACTGAGCACACAGCACCCGGAGAACTGAGCACCTAGCACCCTGAGCACTGAGCACCAAGCACCCTGAGCACTGAGCACCCATCACCCTGAGGACTGAGCACCCAGCACACCGAGCACTGAGCACCCAGCAATTTGAGCACTGAGCACCCTGAGTACTGAGCACTGAGCACCCTGAGTACTGAGCACTGAGTACTGAGCACCCAGCACCCTGAGTACTTAGGACCCAGCACCACGAGCACTGAGTACCCAGCACCCTGAGCACTGAGTACCCAGCACCCTGAGCACTGAGCACCCAGCACCCTGAGCACTGAGCACCCAGCACCCTGAGCACTGAGCACCCAGCACCCTGAGTACTGAGCATTGAGTACCCAGCACCCCGAGGACTGAGCACCCAGCACCCTGAGTACTGAGCACTGAGCACCCAGCACCCCGAGCACTGAGCACCCAGCACCTCGAGAACTGAGCAACCAGCACCCTGAGTACTGAGCACCCAGCACCCTGAGTACTGAGCACCCAGCACCCTGTGCACTGAGCACCCAGCACCCTGAGTACTGAGCACCCAACACCCCAAGCACTGAGCACCCTGAGTACTGAGCACCCAGCACCCCAAGCACTGAGCACCCTGAGTACTGAGCACCCAGCACCCTGAGTAATGAGCACCCAGCACCCCGAGCCCTTAGCACCCAGCACCCTGAGTACTGAGCACCGAGCACCCTGAGTACTGAGCAGCCAGCACCCTGAGTACTGAGCACCCAGCGTACTGAGCACCGAGCACCCAGCACCCTGAGTACTGAGCACCCAGCACCCTGAGCACTGAGCACCCAGCACCCCGAGCACTGAGCACCCAGGACCCCGAGCACTGAGCACCCTGCACCCCGAGCACTGAGCACCCAGCACCCCGAGCACCGAGCACCCTGAGTACTAAGCAACGAACACCCTGAGCACTGAGCACCCAGCACCCTGAGCACTGAGCACCCAGCACCCTGAGTACTGAGCACCCAGCACCCCAAGCACTGAGCACCCAGCACCCTGAGTACTGAGCACCCAGCACCCTGAGCACTGAGCACCGAGCACCCTGAGCACTGAGCACCCAGCACCCTGAGGACTGAGCACCCAGCACCCTGAGCACTGAGCACCCACCACCCTGAGCAATGAGCGCCCTGAGTACTGAGCACCCTGAGTACTGAGCACTGAGCACCCTGAGTACTGAGCACTGAGCACCCTGAGTACTGAGCACCCAGTACCCTGAGTACTGAGCACCCAGCACCCCGAGCACTGAGTACCCAGCACCCTGAGCACTGAGCACCCAGCACCCTGAGCACTGAGCACCCAGCACCCTGAGCACTGAGCACCCAGCACCCTGAGCACTGAGCACCCAGCACCCTGAGTACTGAGCACTGAGCACCCAGCACCCCGAGCACTGAGCACCCAGCACCCTGAGTACTGAGCACTGAGCACCCAGCACCCCGAGCACTGAGCACCCAGCACTCTGAGCATTGAGCACCCAGCACCCGAGTACTGATCACCCAGCACCCTGAGTACTGAGCACCCAGCACCCGGAGTACTGAGCACCCAGCACCCCGAGTACTGAGCACCCAGCACCCTGAGCACTGAGCACCCAGTACCCCGAGCACTGCGCACCCCGCACCCTGAGTACTGAGCACCCAGCACCCTGAGCACTGAGCACCCAGCACCCTGAGTACTGAGCACTGAGCACCCAGCACCCCGAGCACTGAGCACATCACCCTGAGCACTGAGCACCCAGCACCCGGAGCACTGAGCACCCAGCACCCTGAGTACTGAGCACTGAGCACCCAGAACCCCGAGCACTGAGCACCCAGCACCCTGAGTACTGAGCACTGAGCACCCTGAGTACTGAGCACTGAGCACCCAGCACCCTGAGCACTGAGCACCCAGCACTCTGAGTACTGAGCACTGAGCACCCAGCACCCCGAGCACTGAGCACCCAGCACCCTGAGTACTGAGCACTGAGCACCCAGCACCCCGAGCACTGAGCACCCAGCACCCTGAGTACTGAGCACCCAGCACCCCGAGCACTGAGCACCCAGCACAATAAGTAATGAGCACCCAGCACCCCCAGCACTGAGCACCCAGCACCCTGAGTACTGAGCACTGAGCACCCAGCAGCCAGAGCACTGAGCACCCAGAACCCTGAGCACTGAGCACCCAGCAACCTGAGTACTGAGCAATGAGCACCCAGCACCCCGAGCACTGAGCACCCAGCACCCTGTGTACTGAGCACTGAGTACCCAGTACCCCGAGCACTGAGACCCAGCACCCTGAGCACTGAGCTCCCAGCACCCTGAGTACTGAGCACCCAGCACCCCGAGCACTGTGCACCCAGCACCCTGAGCACTGAGCACCGAGCACCCTGAGTACTGAGCACCCAGCACCCTGAGCACTGAGCACCCAGCACCCTGAGCACTGAGCACCCAGCACCCTGAGTACTGAGCACCCAGCACCCTGAGTACTAAGCACAGAGCACCCTGAGCACTGAGCACCCAGCACCCTGAGCACTGAGCACCCAGCACCCTGAGTACTGAGCACCCAGCACCCCAAGCACTGAGCACCCTGAGTACTGAGCACCCAGCACCCTGAGTACTAAGCACCGAGCACCCTGAGCACTGAGCACCCAGCACCCAACACCCCAAGCACTGAGCACCCTGAGTACTGAGCACCCAGCACCCCAAGCACTGAGCACCCTGAGTACTGAGCACCCAGCACCCTGAGTAATGAGCACCCAGCACCCCGAGCCCTTAGCACCCAGCACCCTGAGTACTGAGCACCGAGCACCCTGAGTACTGAGCAGCCAGCACCCTGAGTACTGAGCACCCAGCGTACTGAGCACCGAGCACCCAGCACCCTGAGTACTGAGCACCCAGCACCCTGAGCACTGAGCACCCAGCACCCCGAGCACTGAGCACCCAGCACCCCGAGCACTGAGCACCCTGCACCCCGAGCACTGAGCACCCAGCACCCCGAGCACCGAGCACCCTGAGTACTAAGCAACGAACACCCTGAGCACTGAGCACCCAGCACCCTGAGCACTGAGCACCCAGCACCCTGAGTACTGAGCACCCAGCACCCCAAGCACTGAGCACCCAGCACCCTGAGTACTGAGCACCCAGCACCCTGAGCACTGAGCACCGAGCACCCTGAGCACTGAGCACCCAGCACCCTGAGGACTGAGCACCCAGCACCCTGAGCACTGAGCACCCACCACCCTGAGCAATGAGCGCCCTGAGTACTGAGCACCCTGAGTACTGAGCACTGAGCACCCTGAGTACTGAGCACTGAGCACCCTGAGTACTGAGCACCCAGTACCCTGAGTACTGAGCACCCAGCACCCCGAGCACTGAGTACCCAGCACCCTGAGCACTGAGCACCCAGCACCCTGAGCACTGAGAACCCAGCACCCTGAGCACTGAGCACCCAGCACCCTGAGCACTGAGCACCCAGCACCCTGAGTACTGAGCACTGAGCACCCAGCACCCCGAGCACTGAGCACCCAGCACCCTGAGTACTGAGCACTGAGCACCCAGCACCCCGAGCACTGAGCACCCAGCACTCTGAGCATTGAGCACCCAGCACCCGAGTACTGATCACCCAGCACCCTGAGTACTGAGCACCCAGCACCCGGAGTACTGAGCACCCAGCACCCCGAGTACTGAGCACCCAGCACCCTGAGCACTGAGCACCCAGTACCCCGAGCACTGCGCACCCCGCACCCTGAGTACTGAGCACCCAGCACCCTGAGCACTGAGCACCCAGCACCCTGAGTACTGAGCACTGAGCACCCAGCTCCCCGAGCACTGAGCACCCAGCACCCTGAGCACTGAGCACCCAGCACCCGGAGCACTGAGCACCCAGCACCCTGAGTACTGAGCACTGAGCACCCAGCACCCCGAGCACTGAGCACCCAGCACCCTGAGTACTGAGCACTGAGCACCCTGAGTACTGAGCACTGAGCACCCAGCACCCTGAGCACTGAGCACCCAGCACTCTGAGTACTGAGCACTGAGCACCCAGCACCCCGAGCACTGAGCACCCAGCACCCTGAGTACTGAGCACTGAGCACCCAGCACCCCGAGCACTGAGCACCCAGCACCCTGAGTACTGAGCACCCAGCACCCCGAGCACTGAGCACCCAGCACAATAAGTAATGAGCACCCAGCACCCCCAGCACTGAGCACCCAGCACAATGAGTAATGAGCACCCAGCACCCCCAGCACTGAGCACCCAGCACCCCGAGAATGAGCACCCAGCACCCCGTGTACTGAGCACCCAGCACAACGAGCACTGAGCACCCAGCACCCTGAGTACTGAGCACTGAGCACCCAGCAGCCAGAGCACTGAGCACCCAGAACCCTGAGCACTGAGCAGCCAGCACCCTGAGTACTGAGCACCCAGCACCCCGAGCACTGAGCACCCAGCACCCTGAGTACTGAGCACTGAGCACCCAGCAGCCAGAGCACTGAGCACCCAGAACCCTGAGCACTGAGCACCCAGCAACCTGAGTACTGAGCAATGAGCACCCAGCACCCCGAGCACTGAGCACCCAGCACCCTGTGTACTGAGCACTGAGTACCCAGTACCCCGAGCACTGAGACCCAGCACCCTGAGCACTGAGCTCCCAGCACCCTGAGTACTGAGCACCCAGCACCCCGAGCACTGTGCACCCAGCACCCTGAGCACTGAGCACCGAGCACCCTGAGTACTGAGCACCCAGCACCCTGAGCACTGAGCACCCAGCACCCCGAGCACTGAGCACACAGCACCCGGAGAACTGAGCACCCAGCACCCTGAGCACTGAGCACCGAGCACCCTGAGCACTGAGCACCCATCACAATGAGGACTGAGCACCCAGCACCCCGAGCACTGAGCACCCAGCAATCTGAGCACTGAGCACCCTGAGTACTGAGCACTGAGCACCCTGAGTACTGAGCACTGAGCACCCTGAGTACTGAGCACCCAGCACCCTGAGTACTGAGCACCGAGCACCCCGAGCACTGAGTACCCTGCACCCTGAGCACTGAGTACCCAGCACCCTGAGCACTGAGCACCCAGCACCCTGAGCACTGAGCACCCAGCACCCTGAGCACTGAGCACCCAGCTCCCCGAGTACTGAGCATTGAGCACCCAGCACCCCGAGCACTGAGCACCCAGCACCCTGAGTACTGAGCACTGAGCACCCAGCATCCCGAGCACTGAGCACCCAGAACTCTGAGCATTGAGCACCCAGCACCCGAGTACTGATCACCCAGCACCCTGAGTACTGAGCACCCAGCACCCTGAGTACTGAGCACCCAGCACCCCGTGTACTGAGCACTGAGCACCCTGAGCACTGAGCACCCAGCACCCTGAGCACTGAGCACCCAGTACCCCGAGCACTGCGCACCCAGCACCCTGAGTACTGAGCACCCAGCACCCTGAGCACTGAGCACCCAGCACCCTGAGCACTGAGCACCCAGCACCCTGAGCACTGAGCACACAGCACCCTGAGCACTGAGCACCCAGCACCCCGAGCAGTGAGCACCCAGCACCCTGAGTACTGAGCACCCAGCAGCCTGAGCAATGAGCACCCTGAGTACTGAGCACTGAGCACCCTGAGTACCGAGCACCCAGCACCCTGAGTACTGAGCACCCAGCACCCTGAGTACTGAGCACCCAGCAGCCTGAGCAATGAGCACCCTGAGTACTGAGCACCCAGCACCCTGAGCACTGAGCACCGGGCACCCCGAGCACTGAGCACCCAGCACCCGGACTACTGAGCACCCAGCACCCTGAGTACTAAGCACCAAGCACCCTGAGTACTGAGCACCCAGTACCCTGAGCACTGAACAAACAGCACACTTAGTACTGAGCACCCCGAGCACTGAGCACCCAGCATACTGAGTACTGAGCACCCAGCACCCTGAGTACTGAGCACCCAGCACCCTGAGCACTGAGCACCCAGCACCCCGAGCACTGAGCACGCAGCACCCTGAGCACTGAGCACCCTGAGTAATGAGCACTGAACACCCTGAGTACTGAGCACTGAGCACCCTGAGTATTGAGCACCCAGCACCCTGAATACTGAGCACCCAGCACCCTGAGCACTGAGCACCGAGCACCCTGAGCAGTGAGCACCCAGCACCCTGAGCCCTGAGCACCCTGAGTACTGAGCACTGAGCACCCTGAGTACTGAGCACTGAGCACCCTGAGTACTGAGCACCCAGCACCCCGAGCACTGAGCACCCAGCACCCCGAGCACTGAGCACCCAGCACCCGGAGTACTGAGCACCCAGCACCCTGAGTACTAAGCACCAAGCACCCTGAGTACTGAGCACCCAGTACCCCGAGCACTGAGCACCCAGCACCCCGAGCACTGAGCACCCAGCACCCGGAGTACTGAGCACCCAGCACCCTGAGTACTAAGCACCCAGCACCCGGAGTACTGAGCACCCAGCACCCTGAGTACTAAGCACCAAGCACCCTGAGTACTGAGCACCCAGTACCCTGAGCACTGAACACACAGCATCCTGAGTACTGAGCACCCCGAGCACTGTGCACCCAGCATACTGAGTACTGAGCACCCAGCACCCTGAGTACTGTGCACCCAGCACCCCGAGCACTGAGCACCCAGCATCCCGAGCACTGAGCACCCAGCACCCTGAGCACTGAGCACCCTGAGTACTGAGCACTGAGCACCCTGAGTACTGAGCACTGAGCACCCTGAGTACTGAGCAACCAGCACCCTGAGTACTGAGCACCCAGCACCCTGAGTACTGAGCACCCAGCACCCCGAGCCCTGAGCACCCAGCATCCCGAGCACTGAGCACCCAGCACCCTGAGCACTGAGCACCCTGAGTACTGAGCACTGAGCACCCTGAGTACTGAGCACTGAGCACCCTGAGTACTGAGCAACCAGCACCCTGAGTACTGAGCACCCAGCACCCCAAGCACTGAGTACCCAGCACCCTGAGCACTGAGTACCCAGCACCCTGAGCACTGAGCACCCAGCACACTGAGCACTGAGCACCCAGCACCCTGAGCACTGAGCACCCAGCACCTTGAGTACTGAGCACTGAGCACCCAGCACCCCGAGCACTGAGCACCCAGCACCCTGAGTACTGAGCACTGAGCACCCAGCACCCCGAGCACTGATCACCCAGCACCCTGAGCACTGAGCACCCAGCACCCTGAGCACTGAGCACCCAGCACCCCGAGCACTGAGCACCCAGCACCCTGAGCACTGAGCACCAAGCACCCTGAGTACTGAGCACCCAGCACCCCGAGCACTGTGCACGCAGCACCCTGAGCACTGAGCACCGAGCACCCTGAGTACTGAGCACCCAGCACCCTGAGCACTGAGCATCCAGCACCCTGAGCACTGAGCACCCAGCACCCTGAGTACTGAGCACCCAGCACACTGAGTACTAAGCACCGAGCAACCTGAGCACTGAGCACCCAGCACCCTGAGCACTGAGCACCCAGGACCCTGAGTACTGAGCACCCAGCACCCCGAGCAATGAGCACACAGCACCCGGAGAACTGAGCACCCAGCACCCTGAGCACTGAGCATTGAGTACCCAGCACCCCGAGCACTGAGCATCCAGCACCCTGAGTACTTAGCACTGAGCACCCAGCACCCCGAGCACTGAGCACCCAGCACTCTGAGCATTGAGCACCCAGCACCCGAGTAGTGATCACCCAGCACCCTGAGTACTGAGCACCCAGCACCCTGAGTACTGAGCACCCAGCACCACGAGTTCTGAGCACCCAGCACCCTGAGCACTGAGCACCCAGCACCCTGAGCACTGAGCACCCAGTACCCCGAGCACTGCGCAACCAGCACCCTGAGTACTGAGCACCCAGCACCCTGAGCACTGAGCACCCAGCACCCTGAGCACTGAGCACCCAGCACCCTGAGCACTGAGCACCAAGCACCCTGAGTAGTGAGCACCCAACGTACTGAGCACCGAGCACCCTGAGCACTGAGCACCCAGCACCCTGAGTACTGAACACCGAGCACCCCGAGCACTGAGCACCCAGCACCCTGAGTACTGAGCTCCGAGCACCCCGAACACTGAGCACCCAGCGCCCCGAGCACTGAGCACCCAGAACCCTGAGCACTGAGCACCCAGCACCCCGAGCACTGAGCACCCAGCACCCTGAGCACTGAGCACCCAGCACCCCGAGAACTGAGCACCCAGCACCCTGAGTACTGAGCACCCAGCACCCTGAGTACTGAGCACCCAGCACCCTGTGCACTGAGCACCCAGCACCCTGAGTACTGAGCACCCAACACCCCAAGCACTGAGCAACCTGAGTACTGAGCACCCAGCACCCCAAGCACTGAGCACCCTGAGTACTGAGCACCCAGCACCCTGAGTAATGAGCACCCAGCACCCCGAGCACTGAGCACCCAGCACCCTGAGTACTAAGCACCGAGCACCCTGAGTACTGAGCAGCCAGCACCCTGAGTACTGAGCACCCAGCGTACTGAGCAACGAGCACCCAGCACCCTGAGAACTGAGCACCCAGCACCCTGAGCACTGAGCAACCAGCACCCCGAGCACTGAGCACCCAGCACCCCGAGCACTGAGCACCCTGCACCCCGAGCACTGAGCACCCAGGACCCCGAGCACCGAGCACCCTGAGTACTAAGCAACGAACACCCTGAGCACTCAGCACCCACCACCCTGAGCACTGAGCACCCAGCACCCTGAGTACTGAGCACCCAGCACCCCAAGCACTGAGCACCCAGCACCCTGAGTACTGAGCACCCAGCACCCTGAGCACTGAGCACCGAGCACCCTGAGCACTGAGCACCCAGCACCCTGAGGACTGAGCACCCAGCACCCTGAGCACTGAGCACACACCACCCTGAGCACTGAGCGCCCTGAGTACTGAGCACCCTGAGTACTGAGCACTGAGCGCCCTGAGTACTGAGCACCCTGAGTACTGAGCACTGAGCACCCTGAGTTCTGAGCACCCAGCACCCTGAGTACTGAGCACCCAGCACCCTGAGTACTGAGCACCCAGCACCCTGAGCACTGAGCACCCAGCACCCTGAGTACTGAGCACCCAGCACCCTGAGCACTGAGCACCCAGCACCCTGAGTACTGAGCACCCAGCACCCTGAGTACTGAGCACCCAGCACCCTGAGCACTGAGCACCCAGCACCCTGAGTACTGAGCACCCAACACCCCAAGCACTGAGCACCCTGAGTACTGAGCACCCAGCACCCCAAGCACTGAGCACCCTGAGTACTGAGCACCCAGCACCCTGAGTAATGAGCACCCAGCACCCCGAGCACTGAGCACCCAGCACCCTGAGTACTAAGCACCGAGCAACCTGAGTACTGAGCAGCCAGCACCCTGAGTACTGAGCACCCAGCGTACTGAGCACTGAGCACCCAGCACCCTGAGTACTGCGCACCCAGCACCCTGAGCACTGAGCACCCAGCACCCTGAGTACTGAGCACCGAGCACCCCGAGTACTGAGCACCCAGCACCCTGAGCACTGAGTACCCAGCACCCTGAGCACTGAGTACCCAGCACCCTGAGCACTGAGCACCCAGCACACTGAGCACTGAGTACCCAGCACATTGAGCACTGAGCACCCAGCACACTGAGCACTGAGCACCCAGCACCCTGAGCACTGAGCACCCAGCACACTGAGTACTGAGCACTGAGCACCCAGCACCACGAGCACTGAGCACCCAGCACCCCGAACACTGAGCACCGAGCACCCTGAGTACTGAGCACCGAGCTCCCTGAGTACTGAGTACCCAGCACCCTGAGTACTGAGCACCCAGCACCCTGAGCACTGAGCACCCAGCACCCTGAGTACTGAGCACCGAGCACCCCGAGCACTGAGCACCCAGCACCCTGAGGACTGAGCACCCTTAGTACTGAGCACTGAGCACCCTGAGTACTGAGCACTGAGCACCCTGAGAACTGAGCACCCAGCACCCTGAGTACTGAGCAACCAGCACCCTGAGCAATGATCACCCTGAGTACTGAGCACGCAGCAACTTGAGCACTGAGCACCGAGCACCCCGAGCACTGAGCACCCAGCACCCGGAGTACTGTGCACCCAGCACCCTGAGTACTAAGCACCGAGCACCCTGAGTACTGAGCACCCAGCACCCTGAGCACTGAACACACAGCACCCTGAGTACTGAGCACCCCGAGCACTGAGCACCCAGCACCCTGAGTACTGAGCACCGAGCACCCCCAGCGCTGAGCACCCAGCACCCCGAGCACTGAGCACCCAGCACCCCGAGCACTGAGCACCCCGCACCCTGAGTACTGAGCACCCAGCACCCTGAGTACTGAGCACCCAGCACCCCGAGCACTGAGTACCCAGCACCCTGAGCACTGAGCACCCAGCACCCTGAGCACTGAGCACCCAGCACCCTGAGCACTGAGCACAAAGCACCCTGAGCACTGAGCACCCAGCACCCTGAGTACTGAGCACTGAGCACCCAGCACCCCGAGCACTGAGCACCCAGCACCCTGAGTACTGAGCACTGAGCACCCAGCACCCCGAGCACTGAGCACCCAGCACCCTGAGCACTGAGCACCCAAGACCCGAGTACTGAGAACCCAGCACCCTGAGTACTGAGCACCCAGCACCGTGAGTACTGAGCACCCAGCACCCCGAGTTCTGAGCACCCAGCACCCTGAGTACTGAGCACCCAGCACCCTGAGCACTGAGCACCCAGCACCCGGAGCACTGAGGACCCAGCACCCTGAGCACTGAGCACCGAGCACCCTGAGTACTGAGCACCCAGCACCCTGAGTACTGAGCACCCAGCACACTGAGTACTGGGCATTGAGCACACTGAGTACTGAGCACCCAGCACCCTGAGCACTGATCACCCAGCACCCTGAGTACTGAGCACCGAGTACCCTGAGTACTGTGCACCCAGCACCCCGAGCACTGAGCACCCAGCACCCTGAGGACTGAGCACCCAGCACCCCGAGCACTGAGCACCCAGCACCCTGAGCACTGAGCACCCTCAGTGCTGAGCACTGAGCACCCTGAGTACTGAGTACCCAGCACCCTGAGTACTGAGCACCCAGCACCCCGAGCACTGAGTACCCAGCACCCTGAGCACTGAGCACCCAGCACCCTGAGCACTGAGCACCCAGCACCCTGAGCACTGAGCACCCAGCACCCTGAGCACTGAGCACCCAGCACCCTGAGTACTGAGCACTGAGCACCCAGCACCCCGAGCACTGAGCACCCAGCACCCTGAGTACTGAGCACTGAGCACCCAGCACTCTGAGCATTGAGCACCCAGCACCCGAGTACTGATCACCCAGCACCCTGAGTACTGAGCACCCAGCACCCTGAGTACTGAGCACCCAGCACCCCGAGTACTGAGCACCCAGCAACCTGAGCACTGAGCACCCAGTACCCCGAGCACTGCGCACCCCGCACCCTGAGTACTGAGCACCCAGCACCCTGAGCACTGAGCACCCAGCACCCTGAGCACTGAGCACCCAGCACCCTGAGCACTGAGCACCAAGCACCCTGAGTAGTGAGCACCCAACGTACTGAGCACCGAGCACCCCGAGCACTGAGCACCCAGCACCCTGAGTACTGAGCACCGAGCACTCCGAGCACTGAGCACCCAGCACCCTGAGTACTGAGCTCCGAGCACCCCGAACACTGAGCACCCAGCGCCCAGAGTACTGAGCACCCAGAACAATGAGCACTGAGCACCGAGCACCAGGAGCACTGAGCACCCAGAATCCGGAGTACTGAGCACCCAGGACCCTGAGTACTAAGCACCAAGCACCCTGAGTACTGAGCACCCAGTACCCTGAGCACTAAACACACAGCATCCTGAGTACTGAGCACCCCGAGCACTGAGCACCCAGCATACTGAGTACTGAGCACCCAGCACCCTGAGTACTGAGCACCGAGCAACCAGAGCACTGAGCACCCAGAACCCCGAGCACTGAGCACACAGCACCCTGAGCACTGAGCACCCTGAGTACTGAGCACTGAGCACCCTGAGTACTGAGCAACCAGCACCCTGAGTACTGAGCACCCAGCACCCCAAGCACTGAGTACCCAGCACCCTGAGCACTGAGTACCCAGCACCTTGAGCACTGAGCACCCAGCACACTGAGCACTGAGCACCCAGCACCCTGAGCACTCAGCACCCAGCACCCTGAGTACTGAGCACTGAGCACCCAGCACCCCGAGCACTGAGCACCCAGCACCCTGAGTACTGAGCACTGAGCACCCCGAGTACTGAGCACCCAGCCCCCCGAGCACTGAGCACCCAGCACTCTGAGTACTGAGCACCCAGCACCCCGAGCACTGAGCACCCAGCACCCTGAGTACTGATCACCCAGCACCCTGAGTACTGAGCACCCAGCGTAATGAGCACCGAGCACCCAGCACCCTGAGTACTGAGCACCCAGCACCCTGAGCACTGTGCACCCAGCACCCTGAGTACTGAGCACCCAGCACCCTGAGCACTGAGCACCCAGCACCCTGAGCACTGAGCACCCAGCACCCTGAGTACTGAGCACCCAGCACCCTGAGCAATGATCACCCTGAGTACTGAGCACGCAGCAACTTGAGCACTGAGCACCGAGCACCCCGAGCACTGAGCACCCAGCACCCGGAGTACTGAGCACCCAGCACCCTGAGTACTGAGCACCGAGCAACCAGAGCACTGAGCACCCAGAACCCCGAGCACTGAGCACACAGCACCCTGAGCACTGAGCACCCTGAGTACTGAGCACTGAGCACCCTGAGTACTGAGCAACCAGCACCCTGAGTACTGAGCACCCAGCACCCCAAGCACTGAGTACCCAGCACCCTGAGCACTGAGTACCCAGCACCCTGAGCACTGAGCACCCAGCACACTGAGCACTGAGCACCCAGCACCCTGAGCACTCAGCACCCAGCACCCTGAGTACTGAGCACTGAGCATCCAGCACCCCGAGCACTGAGCACCCAGCACCCTGAGTACTGAGCACTGAGCACCCCGAGTACTGAGCACCCAGCCCCCCGAGCACTGAGCACCCAGCACCCTGAGTACTGAGCACCCAGCACCCCGAGCACTGAGCACCCAGCACCCTGAGTACTGATCACCCAGCACCCTGAGTACTGAGCACCCAGCGTAATGAGCACCGAGCACCCAGCACCCTGAGTACTGAGCACCCAGCACCCTGAGCACTGTGCACCCAGCACCCTGAGTACTGAGCACTGAGCACCCCGAGTACTGAGCACCGGGCACCCCGAGCACTAAGCACCCAGCACCCCAAGCACCGAGCACCCAGCACCCTGAGCACTGAGCACCCAGCACCCTGAGCACTGAGCACCCAGCACCCTGAGTACTGAGCACTGAGCACCCAGCACCCCGAGCACTGAGCACCCAGCACCCTGAGTACTGAGCACTGAGCACCCAGCACTATGAGCACTGAGCACCCAGCACCCGAGTACTGATCACCCAGCACCCTGAGTACTGAGCACCCAGAACCCTGAGTACTGAGCACCCAGCACCCCGAGTACTGAGCACCCAGCACCCTGAGCACAGAGCACCCAGCACCCTGAGCACTGAGCACCCAGCACCCCGAGCACTGCGCACCCAGCACCCTGAGTACTGAGCACCCAGCACCCTGAGCACTGAGCACCCACCACCCTGAGCACTGAGCACCCAGCACCCTGAGCACTGAGCACCAAGCACCCTGAGTAGTGAGTACACAACGTACTGAGCACCGAGCACCCCGAGCACTGAGCACCCAGCACCCCGAGCACTGAGCACCCAGCGCCCCGAGCACTGAGCACCCAGAACCCTGAGCACTGAGCACCCAGCACCCCGAGCACTGAGAACCCAGCGCCCCGAGCACTGAGCACCCAGCACCCCGAGCACTGAGCACCCAGCACCCTGAGTACTGAGCACCCAGCACCCTGAGTACTGAGCACCCAGCACCCTGAGCACTGAGCACCCAGCACCCTGAGTACTGAGCACCCAGCACCCTGAGTACTGAGCACCCAGCACCCTGAGCACTGAGCACCCAGCACCCTGAGTACTGAGCACCCAACACCCCAAGCACTGAGCACCCTGAGTACTGAGCACCCAGCACCCCAAGCACTGAGCACCCTGAGTACTGAGCACCCAGCACCCTGAGTAATGAGCACCCAGCACCCCGAGCACTGAGCACCCAGCACCCTGAGTACTAAGCACCGAGCAACCTGAGTACTGAGCAGCCAGCACCCTGAGTACTGAGCACCCAGCGTACTGAGCACTGAGCACCCAGCACCCTGAGTACTGAGCACCGAGCACCCCGAGTACTGAGCACCCAGCACCCCGAGCACTGAGCACCCAGCACCCCGAGCACTGAGCACCCAGCACCCCGAGCACTGAGCACCCAGCACACCGAGCACTGAGCACCCAGCACCCCGAGCATTGCACACCCAGCACCCCGAGCACCGAGCACCCTGAGCACTGAGCACCCAGAACCCTGAGCACTGTGCACCCAGCACCCTGAGTACTGAGCACCCAGCACCCCGAGCACTGAGCACCCTGAGTACTGAGCACTGAGCACCCTGAGTACTGAGCACTGAGCTCCCTGAGTACTGAGCACCCAGCACCCTGAATACTGAGCACACAGCACCCTGAGCACTGAGCACCGAGCACCCTGAGCACTGAGCACACAGCACCCTGAGCACTGAGCACCCAGCACCCCGAGCAGTGAGCTCCCAGCTCCCTGAGCCCTGAGCAACCTGAGTACTGAGCACTGAGAACCCTGAGTACTGAGCACTGAGCACCCTGAGTACTGAGCACCCAGCACCCTGAGCAATGAGCACCCTGAGTACTGAGCACCGAGCACCTCGAGCACTGAGCACCCAGCACCCGGAGTACTGAGCACCCAGCACCCTGAGTACTAAGCACCAAGCACCCTGAGTACTGAGCACCCAATACCCTGAGCACTGAACACCCAGCAGCCTGAGTACTGAGCACCACGAGCACTGAGCACCCAGCATACTGAGTACTGAGCACCCAGCACCCTGAGTACTGAGCACCCAGCACCCTGAGCACTGAGCACCCAGCACCCTGAGTACTGAGCATCTAGCACCCTGAGCACTGAGCACCCAGCACCCTGAGCACTGAGCACCCTGAGGACTGAGCACCCAGCACCCTGAGCACTGAGCACCCAGCACCCCGAGCACTGAGCACCCAGCACCCAGAGCACTGAGCACTGAGCACCCTGAGTACTGAGCACTGAGCACCCTGAGCACTGAGCCTGAGCACCCTGAGTACTGAGCACTGAGCACCCTGGGTACTGAGCACCGAGCACCCTGAGTACTGAGCACCCAGCGCCCTGAGTACTGAGCACCCAGCACCCTGAGTACTGAGCACCCAGCACCCTGAGCACTGAGCACCCAGCACCCTGAGTACTGAGCACCCAGCACCCTGAGTACTGAGCACCCAGCACCCTGAGCACTGAGCACCCAGCACCCTGAGTACTGAGCACCCAACACCCCAAGCACTGAGCACCCTGAGTACTGAGCACCCAGCACCCCAAGCACTGAGCACCCTGAGTACTGAGCACCCAGCACCCTGAGTAATGAGCACCCAGCACCCCGAGCACTGAGCACCCAGCACCCTGAGTACTAAGCACCGAGCAACCTGAGTACTGAGCAGCCAGCACCCTGAGTACTGAGCACCCAGCGTACTGAGCACTGAGCACCCAGCACCCTGAGTACTGAGCACCGAGCACCCCGAGTACTGAGCACCCAGCACCCCGAGCACTGAGCACCCAGCACCCCGAGCACTGAGCACCCAGCACCCCGAGCACTGAGCACCCAGCACACCGAGCACTGAGCACCCAGCACCCCGAGCATTGCACACCCAGCACCCCGAGCACCGAGCACCCTGAGCACTGAGCACCCAGAACCCTGAGCACTGTGCACCCAGCACCCTGAGTACTGAGCACCCAGCACCCCGAGCACTGAGCACCCTGAGTACTGAGCACTGAGCACCCTGAGTACTGAGCACTGAGCTCCCTGAGTACTGAGCACCCAGCACCCTGAATACTGAGCACACAGCACCCTGAGCACTGAGCACCGAGCACCCTGAGCACTGAGCACACAGCACCCTGAGCACTGAGCACCCAGCACCCCGAGCAGTGAGCTCCCAGCTCCCTGAGCCCTGAGCAACCTGAGTACTGAGCACTGAGAACCCTGAGTACTGAGCACTGAGCACCCTGAGTACTGAGCACCCAGCACCCTGAGCAATGAGCACCCTGAGTACTGAGCACCGAGCACCTCGAGCACTGAGCACCCAGCACCCGGAGTACTGAGCACCCAGCACCCTGAGTACTAAGCACCAAGCACCCTGAGTACTGAGCACCCAATACCCTGAGCACTGAACACCCAGCAGCCTGAGTACTGAGCACCACGAGCACTGAGCACCCAGCATACTGAGTACTGAGCACCCAGCACCCTGAGTACTGAGCACCCAGCACCCTGAGCACTGAGCACCCAGCACCCTGAGTACTGAGCATCTAGCACCCTGAGCACTGAGCACCCAGCACCCTGAGCACTGAGCACCCTGAGGACTGAGCACCCAGCACCCTGAGCACTGAGCACCCAGCACCCCGAGCACTGAGCACCCAGCACCCAGAGCACTGAGCACTGAGCACCCTGAGTACTGAGCACTGAGCACCCTGAGCACTGAGCCTGAGCACCCTGAGTACTGAGCACTGAGCACCCTGGGTACTGAGCACCGAGCACCCTGAGTACTGAGCACCCAGCGCCCTGAGTACTGAGCACCCAGCACCCTGAGTACTGAGCACCCAGCACCCTGAGCACTGAGCACCCAGCACCCTGAGTACTGAGCACCCAGCACCCTGAGTACTGAGCACCCAGCACCCTGAGCACTGAGCACCCAGCACCCTGAGTACTGAGCACCCAACACCCCAAGCACTGAGCACCCTGAGTACTGAGCACCCAGCACCCCAAGCACTGAGCACCCTGAGTACTGAGCACCCAGCACCCTGAGTAATGAGCACCCAGCACCCCGAGCACTGAGCACCCAGCACCCTGAGTACTAAGCACCGAGCAACCTGAGTACTGAGCAGCCAGCACCCTGAGTACTGAGCACCCAGCGTACTGAGCACTGAGCACCCAGCACCCTGAGTACTGAGCACCGAGCACCCTGAGTACTGAGCACCCAGCACCCCGAGCACTGAGCACCCAGCACCCCGAGCACTGAGCACCCAGCACCCCGAGCACTGAGCACCCAGCACACCGAGCACTGAGCACCCAGCACCCCGAGCATTGCACACCCAGCACCCCGAGCACCGAGCACCCTGAGCACTGAGCACCCAGAACCCTGAGCACTGTGCACCCAGCACCCTGAGTACTGAGCACCCAGCACCCCGAGCACTGAGCACCCTGAGTACTGAGCACTGAGCACCCTGAGTACTGAGCACTGAGCTCCCTGAGTACTGAGCACCCAGCACCCTGAATACTGAGCACACAGCACCCTGAGCACTGAGCACCGAGCACCCTGAGCACTGAGCACACAGCACCCTGAGCACTGAGCACCCAGCACCCCGAGCAGTGAGCTCCCAGCTCCCTGAGCCCTGAGCAACCTGAGTACTGAGCACTGAGAACCCTGAGTACTGAGCACTGAGCACCCTGAGTACTGAGCACCCAGCACCCTGAGCAATGAGCACCCTGAGTACTGAGCACCGAGCACCTCGAGCACTGAGCACCCAGCACCCGGAGTACTGAGCACCCAGCACCCTGAGTACTAAGCACCAAGCACCCTGAGTACTGAGCACCCAATACCCTGAGCACTGAACACCCAGCAGCCTGAGTACTGAGCACCACGAGCACTGAGCACCCAGCATACTGAGTACTGAGCACCCAGCACCCTGAGTACTGAGCACCCAGCACCCTGAGCACTGAGCACCCAGCACCCTGAGTACTGAGCATCTAGCACCCTGAGCACTGAGCACCCAGCACCCTGAGCACTGAGCACCCTGAGGACTGAGCACCCAGCACCCTGAGCACTGAGCACCCAGCACCCCGAGCACTGAGCACCCAGCACCCAGAGCACTGAGCACTGAGCACCCTGAGTACTGAGCACTGAGCACCCTGAGCACTGAGCCTGAGCACCCTGAGTACTGAGCACTGAGCACCCTGGGTACTGAGCACCGAGCACCCTGAGTACTGAGCACCCAGCACCCCGAGCACTGAGCACCGAGCACCCTGAGCACTGAGCACCCAGCACCCTGAGTACTAAGCACCCAGCACCCTGAGTACTGAGCACCCAGCACCCTGAGTACTGAGCACCCAGCACCCTGAGTACTGAGCACCCAGCGTACTGAGCACCGAGCACCCCGAGCACTGAGCACCCAGCACCCTGAGTACTGAGCACCCAGCACCCTGAGCACTGAGCACCCAGCACCCTGAGTACTGAGCACCGAGCACCCTGAGTACTGAGCACCCAGCACCCTGAGTACTGAGCACCCAGCTCCCTGAGAACTGAGGACCCAGCGTACTGAGCACCGAGCACCCAGCACCCTGAGTACTGAGCACCCAGCACCCTGAGCAGTGAGCACCCAGCAACCTGAGTACTGAGCACTGAGCATCCCAAGTACTGAGCACCGAGCACCCCGAGCACTGAGCACCCAGAACCCCGAGCACCGAGCACCCTGAGTACTGAGCACCCAGCACCCTGAGCACTGAGCACCCAGCACCCTGAGCACTGAGCACCCAGCACCCTGAGTACTGAGCACTGAGCACCCCGAGCACTGAGCACCCAGCACCCTGAGCACTGAGCACCCTTAGTACTGAGCACTGTGCACCCTGAGTACTGACAACTGAGCACCTTGAATAGTGAGCACCCAGCACCCTGAGTACTGAGCACCCAGCACCCCGAGCAGTGAGCACCCAGCACCCTGAGCCCTGAGCACCCTGAGTACTGAGCACTGAGCACCCTGAGTACTGAGCACTGAGCACCCTGTGTACTGAGCACCCAGCACCCTGAGCAATGAGCACCCTGAGTACTGAGCACCCAGCACCCTGAGCCCTGAGCACCGAGCACCTCGAGAACTGAGCACCCAGCACCCGGAGTACTGAGCACCCAGCACCCTGAGTACTAAGGACCAAGCACCCTGAGTACTGAGCACCCAATACCCTGAGCACTGAACACACAGCACCCTGAGTACTGAGCACCCCGAGCACTGAGCACCCAGCATACTGAGTACTGAGCACCCAGCACCCTGAGTACTGAGCACCCAGCACCCTGAGCACTGAGCACCCAGCACCCTGAGTACTGAGCATCCAGCACCCCGAGCACTGAGCACCCTGAGTACTGAGCACCCAGCACCCTGAGCACTGAGCACCCAGCACCCTGAGTACTGAGCACTGAGCACCCCGAGTACTGAGCACCGAGCACCCCGAGCACTGAGCACCCAGAACCCCGAGCACCGAGCACCCTGAGTACTGAGCACCCAGCACCCTGAGCACTGAGCACTGAGCACCCTGAGTACTGAGCACTGAGCACCCTGACCACTGAGCACCCTGCACCCTGAGTACTGAGCACCCAGCACCCTGAGCACTGAGGAACGAGCACCCTGAGTACTAAGCACCCAGCACCCTGAGTACTGAGCAAGCAGCACCCTGAGCACTGAGCACCCAGCACGCTGAGTACTGAGCACTGAGCACCCTGAGTACTGAGCACTGAGCACCCTGAGCACTGAGCACCCAGCACGCTGAAAACTGATCACTGAGCACCCTGAGCACTGAGCACCCAGCACCCTGAGTACTGAGCACCGAGCACCCTGAGTACTCAGCACCCAGCACTCTGAGCACTGAGTACCCAGCACCCTGAGCACTGAGACACCCAGCACCCCGAGCACTGAGCACCCAGCACCCCGAGCACTGAGCACCCTGCACCCCGAGCACTGAGCCTGAGCACCCTGAGTACTGAGCACTGAGCACCCTGAGTACTGAGCACCGAGCACCCTGAGTACTGAGCACCCAGCACCCCGAGCACTGAGCACCGAGCACCCTGAGCACTGAGCACCCAGCACCCTGAGTACTAAGCACCCAGCACCCTGAGTACTGAGCACCCAGCACCCTGAGTACTGAGCACCCAGCACCCTGAGTACTGAGCACCCAGCGTAATGAGCACCGAGCACCCCGAGCACTGAGCACCCAGCACCCTGAGTATTGAGCACCCAGCACCCTGAGCACTGAGCACCCAGCACTCTGAGTACTGAGCACCGAGCACCCTGAGTACTGAGCACCCAGCACCCTGAGTGCTGAGCACCCAGCTCCCTGAGTACTGAGGACCCAGCGTACTGAGTACCGAGCACCCAGCACCCTGAGTACTGAGCACCCAGCACCCTGAGCACTGAGCACCCAGCACCCTGAGTACTGAGCACTGAGCACCCCGAGTACTGAGCACCGAGCACCCCGAGCACTGAGCACCCAGAACCCCGAGCACCGAGCACCCTGAGTACTGAGCACCCAGCACCCTGAGCACTGAGCACCCAGCACCCTGAGCACTGAGCACCCAGCACCCTGAGCACTGAGCACCCAGCACCCTGAGTACTGAGCACCGAGCACCCAGCACCCTGAGCACTGAGCACCCTTAGTACTGAGCACTGAGCACCCTGAGTACTGAGCACTGAGCACCTTGAGTACTGAGCACCCAGCACCCTGAGTACTGAGCACCCAGCACCCTGAGCAATGATCACCCTGAGTACTGAGCACCCAGCACCTTGAGCACTGAGCACCGAGCACCCCGAGCACTGAGCACCCAGCACCCGGAGTACTGAGCACCCAGCACCCTGAGTACTAAGCACCGAGCACCCTGAGTACTGAGCACCCAGCACCCTGAGTACTGAACACACAGCACCCTGGGTACTGAGCACCCCGTGCACTGAGCACCCAGCACCCTGAGGACTGAGCACCGAGCACACTGAGCACTGAGCACCCAGCACCCCGAGCACTGAGCACCCAGCATCCTGAGTACTGAGCACCCAGCACCCTGAGTACTGAGCACCCAGCACACCGAGCACTGAGTACCCAGCACCCTGAGCACTGAGCACCCAGCACCGTGAGCACTGAGCACCCAGAACCCAGAGCACTGAGCACCCAGCGCCCTGAGTACTGAGCACTGAGCACCCAGCTCCCTGAGCACTGAGCACCCAGCACCCTGAGTACTGAGCACTGAGCACCCAGCACCCCGAGCACTGAGCACCCAGCACCCTGAGCACTGAGCACCCAGCACCCGAGTACTGAGCACACAGCACCCTGAGTACTGAGCACCCAGCTCCCTGAGTACTGAGCACCGAGCAGCCTGAGTACTGAGCACCCAGCACCCTGAGCACTGAGCACCCAGCACCCTGAGTACTGAGCACCCAGCACCCCGAGCACTGATCACCCAGCAACCTGAGCACTGAGCACCCAGCACCTGAGTACTGAGCACCCAGCACCCTGAGTAATGAGCACCCAGTTCCCTGAGTACTGAGCACCCAGCACCCCGAGTACTGAGCACCCAGCACCCTGAGTACTGAGCACCCAGCACCCCGAGCACTAAGCACCCAGCACCCCGAGCACTGAGGACCCAGCACCCTGAGCACTGAGCACCCAGCACCCTGAGTACTGAGCACCAAGCACCCTGAGTACTGAGCACCCAGCATCCTAAGCACTGATCACCCAGCACACTCAGTACTGAGCACCAAGTACCCTGAGTACTGAGCACCCAGCACCCCGAGCACTGAGCACCCAGCACCCTGAGTACTGAGCACTGAGCACACAGCACCCCGAGCACTGAGCACCCAGCACCCTGTGTACTGAGCACTGAGTACCCAGTACCCCGAGCACTGAGACCCAGCACCCTGAGCACTGAGCACCCAGCACCCTGAGTACTGAGCACCCAGCACCCCGAGCACTGAGCACCCAGCACCCCGAGCACTGAGCACCCAGCACCCGGAGCAATGAGCACCCAGCACCCTGAGTACTGAGCACCCAGCACCCCCAGTACTGAGCACCCAGCAACCTGAGAACCGAGCAGCCAGCACCCCGAGCGCTGAGCACCCAGCACCCTGAGCACTGAGCACCCAGCACCCTGAGTACTGAGCACTGAGCACCCCGAGTACTGAGCACCCAGCACCCCGAGCACTGAGCACCCAGCACCCTGAGTACTGAGCACCCAGCACCCTGAGTACTGAGCACCCAGCACCCTGAGCACTGAGCAAACAGCACCCTGAGTACTAAGCATCCAACACCCCAAGCACTGAGCACCATGAGTACTGAGCACCCAGCACCCCAAGCACTGAGCACCCTGAGCACTGAGCAGCCAGCACCCTGAGTACTGAGCACCGAGCACCCTGAGTACTGAGCAGCCAGCACCCCGAGCACTGAGCACCCTGCACCCTGAGTACTGAGCACCCAGCACCCTGAGTACTGAGCACCCAGCACCCTGAGTACTAAGCACCGAGCACCCTGAGTACTGAGCACCCAGCACCCTGAGCACTGAACACACAGCACCCTGAGTACTGAGCACCCCGAGCACTGAGCACCCAGCACCCTGAGTACTGAGCACCGAGCACCCCGAGCGCTGAGCACCCAGCACCCCGAGCACTGAGCACCCAGCACCCCGAGCACTGAGCACCCTGCACCCTGAGTACTGAGCACCCAGCACCCTGAGTACTGAGCACCCAGCACCCCGAGCACTGAGTACCCAGCACCCTGAGCACTGAGCACCGAGCACCCTGAGCACTGAAAACCCAGCACCCTGAGCACTGAGCACCCAGCAACCTGAGTACTGAGCACTGAGCACCCAGCACCCCGAGCACTGAGCACCCAGCACCCTGAGTACTGAGCACTGAGCACCCAGCACCCCGAGCACTGAGCACCCAGCACCCTGAGCACTGAGCACCCAGCACCCGAGTACTGAGCACCCAGCACCCTGAGTACTGAGCACCCAGCTCCTTGAGTACTGAGCACCCAGCACCCCGAGTTCTGAGCACCCAGCACCCTGAGTACTGAGCACCCAGCACCCTGAGCACTGAGCACCCAGCACCCGGAGCACTGAGGACCCAGCACCCTGAGCACTGAGCACCCAGCACCCTGAGTACTGAGCACCCAGCACCCTGAGTACTGAGCACCCAGCACACTGAGTACTGAGCACCGAGCACACTGAGTACTGAGCACCCAGCACCCTGAGCACTGATCACCCAGCACCCTGAGTACTGAGCACCGAGTACCCTGAGTACTGTGCACCCAGCACCCCGAGCACTGAGCACCCAGCACCCTGAGTACTGAGCACTGAGCACCCAGCACCCCGAGCACTGAGCACCCAGCACCCTGAGTACTGAGCACTGAGCACCCAGCACTCTGAGCATTGAGCACCCAGCACCCGAGTACTGATCACCCAGCACCCTGAGTACTGAGCACCCTGCACCCTGAGTACTGAGCACCCAGGACCCCGAGTACTGAGCACCCAGCACCCTGAGCACTGAGCACCCAGTACCCCGAGCACTGCGCACCCCGCACCCTGAGTACTGAGCACCCAGCACCCTGAGCACTGAGCACCCAGCACCCTGAGCACTGAGCACCCAGCACCCTGAGCACTGAGCACCAAGCACCCTGAGTAGTGAGCACCCAACGTACTGAGCACCGAGCACCCCGAGCACTGAGCACCCAGCACCCTGAGTACTGAGCACCCAGCACCCCGAGCAGTGAGCACCCAGCACCCTGAGCCCTGAGCACCCTGAGTACTGAGCACTGAGCACCCTGAGTACTGAGCACTGAGCACCCTGTGTACTGAGCACCCAGCACCCTGAGCAATGAGCACCCTGAGTACTGAGCACCCAGCACCCTGAGCCCTGAGCACCGAGCACCTCGAGAACTGAGCACCCAGCACCCGGAGTACTGAGCACCCAGCACCCTGAGTACTAAGGACCAAGCACCCTGAGTACTGAGCACCCAATACCCTGAGCACTGAACACACAGCACCCTGAGTACTGAGCACCCCGAGCACTGAGCACCCAGCATACTGAGTACTGAGCACCCAGCACCCTGAGTACTGAGCACCCAGCACCCTGAGCACTGAGCACCCAGCACCCTGAGTACTGAGCATCCAGCACCCCGAGCACTGAGCACCCTGAGTACTGAGCACCCAGCACCCTGAGCACTGAGCACCCAGCACCCCGAGCACTGAGCACCCAGCACCCAGTGCACTGAGCACTGAGCACCCTGAGTACTGAGCACTGAGCACCCTGACCACTGAGCACCCTGCACCCTGAGTACTGAGCAAAACTGAGTACTGAGAACCGAGCACCCCGAGCACTGAGCACCCAGCACCCTGAGTACTGTGCACCCAGCACCCCGAGCACTGAGTACCCAGCACCCTGTGTACTGAGCACCGAGCACCCCGAGCACTGAGAACCCAGCACCCTGAGTACTGAGCACCCAGCACCCTGAGATTGAGCACCCAGCACCCCGAGCACTGAGCACCCTGCACCATGAGCACTGAGCACCCAGCACCCTGAGTACTGAGCACCCAGCACCCCGAGCACTGAGCACCCAGCACCCTGAGTACTGAGCACCCTGAGTACTGAGCACCCAGCACCCTGAGTACTGAGCACCCTGCACCCCGAGCACTGAGCTCCCTGAATACTGAGCACCCAGCACCCTGAGTACTGAGCACCCAGCACCCTGAGTACTGAGCACTGAGCACCAAGCCCCCTGAGCACTGAGCACTGAGGACCCAGCACCCTGAGCACTGAGCACCCAGCACCCTGAGTACTGAACACACAGCACCCTGAGCACTGAGCACTGAGCACCCAGCACCCTGAGCACTGAGCACTGGGCACCCAGCACCCTGAGCACTGAGCACCCAGCACCCCGAGCACTGAGCACCCAGCACCCTGAGTACTGAGCACCCAGCACCCTGAGCACTGAGCACCCAGCACCCTGAGCACTGAGCACCCAGCACACTGAGTACTGAGCCCCCAGCACCCTGAGTACTGAACACCCAGCATCCTGAGCACTGAGCACTCAGCACCCACCACCCTGAGCACTGAGCACTGAGCACCCAGCACCCTGAGCACTGAGCACCGAGCTTCCCGAGCACTGAGCACCCAGCACCCTGAGCACCCAGCACCCTGAGCACTGAGCACCCTGAGCACTGAGCACTGAGCACCCAGCACCCTGAGTACTGAGCACCCAGCACCCTGAGTACTGAGCACCCAGCACCCTGAGCACTGAGCACTGAGCACCCAGCCCCCTGAGCACTGAGGACCGAGCACCCTGAGTACTAAGCACCCAGCACCCTGAGTACTGAACACCCAGCACCCTGAGCACTGAGCACCCAGCACCCTGAGCACTGAGCACTGAGCACCCAGCACCCTGAGCACTGAGCACCCAGCACCCCGAGCACTGAGCAGCCAGCACCCTGAGCACCCAGCACGCTGAGTACTGAGCACTGAGCACCCAGCACCCTGAGTACTGTGCACCCAGCACCCCGAGCACTGAGCACCCAGCACCCTGTGTACTGAGCACCGAGCACCCCGAGCACTGAGCACCCAGCACCCTGAGTACTGAGCACCCAGCACCCCGAGATTGAGCACCCAGCACCCCGAGCACTGAGCACCCAGCACCATGAGCACTGAGCACCCAGCACCCTGAGTACTGAGCACCCAGCACCCCGAGCACTGAGCACCCAGCACCCTGAGTACTGAGCACCCTGAGTACTGAGCACCCAGCACCCTGAGTAGTGAGCACCCTGCACCCCGAGCACTGAGCTCCCTGAGTACTGAGCACCCAGCACCCTGAGTACTGAGCACCCAGCACCCTGAGTACTGAGCACTGAGCACCCAGCCCCCTGAGCACTGAGCACTGAGGAACCAGCACCCTGAGCACTGAGCACCCAGCACCCTGAGTACTGAACACCCAACACCCTTAGCACTGAGCACTGAGCACCCAGCACCCTGAGCACTGATCACAGGGGACCCAGCACCCTGAGCACTGAGCACCCAGCATCCCGAGCACTGAGCACCCAGCACCCTGAGTACTGAGCACCCAGCTCCCTGAGCACTGAGCACCCAGCACCCTGAGCACTGAGCACCCAGCACACTGAGTACTGAGCACCCAGCACCCTGAGTACTGAACACCCAGCACCCTGAGCACTGAGCACTGAGCACCCACCACCCTGAGCACTGAGCACTGAGCACCCAGCTCCCTGAGCACTGAGCAACGAGCACCCCGAGGACTGAGCACCCAGCACCCTGAGCACCCAGCACCCTGAGCACTGAGCACCCTGAGCACTGAGCACTGAGCACCCAGCAACCTGAGTACTGAGCACCCAACACTCTGAGCACTGAGCACCCAGCACGCTGAGTACTGAGCACTGAGCACCCAGCACCCTGAGTACTGAGCAGCCAGCAGCCCCGAGAACTGAGCACCCAGCACCCTGTGTACTGAGCACCGAGCACCCCGAGCACTGAGCACCCAGCACCCTGAGTACTGAGCACCCAGCACCCTGAGAATGAGCACCCAGCACCCCGAGCACTGAGCACCCAGCACCCTGAACACTGAGCACCCAGCACCCTGAGTACTGAGCACCCAGCACCCCGAGCACTGAGCACCCAGCACCCTGAGTACTTAGCACCCTGAGTACTGAGCACCCAGCACCCTGAGTACTGAGCACCCAGCACCCCGAGCACTGAGCTCCCTGAGTACTGAGCACCCAGCACCCTGAGTACTGAGCACCCAGCAACCTGAGTACTGAGCACTGAGCACCTAGAGAACTGAGCACCCAGCACCCCGAGCACTGAGCACCCAGCACCCCGAGCACTGATCACCGAGCACCCCAAGCACTGTGCACCCAGCACCCTGAGCACTGAGCACCCAGCACCCTGAGTACTGAGCACTCAGCGTCCAGAGCACTGAGTACTGAGCACCCCGAGCACTGAGCACCCAGCACCCTGAGCACTGAGCACCCAGCACCCCTTGCACTGAGCACCCAGCAGCCGGAGTACTGAGCACCCAGCACCCCGAGCACTGAGCCTCCAGCACCCTGAGTACTGAGCACCCAGCACCCTGAGTACTGAGCACTGAGCACCCAGCCCCCAGAGCACTGAGCACTGAGGACCCAGCACCCTGAGCACTGAGCACCCAGCACCCTGAGTACTGAACACCCAGCACCCTGAGCACTGAGCACTGAGCACCCAGCACCCTGAGCACTGAGCCCTTGGCACCCAGCACCCTGAGCACTGAGCACCCAGCAGCCTGAGCACTGAGCACCCAGCACACTGAGTACTGAGCACCCAGCACCCTGAGTACTGAACACCCAGCACCCTGAGCACTGAGCACTGAGCACCCAGCACCCTGAGCACTGAGCACTGAGTACCCAGCACCCTGAGCACTGAGCACCCTGAGCACTGAGCACTGAGCACCCAGCACCCTGAGTACTGAGCACCCAACACTCTGAGCACTGAGCACCCAGCACGCTGAGTACTGAGCACTGAGCACCCAGCACCCTGAGTACTGAGTACCCAGCACCCTGATCATTGAGCACCGAGCACCCTGAGCACTGAGCACCCAGCACCCTGAGGACTGAGCACGAAGCACCCCGAGCACTGACCACCCAGCACCCTGAGCACTGAGCTCCCTGAGTACTGAGCACTGAGCACCCTGAGTACTGAGCACTGAGCACCCTGAGTACTGAGCACCCAGCACACTGAGTACTGAGCACCGAGCACCCCGAGTACTGAGCACCCAGCACCCCGAGCACTGAGCACCGAGCACCCCGAGCACTGAGCACCCAGCAACCAGAACACTGAGCACCCAGCACCCCGAGCACTGAGAACCCAGCACCCCGAGCACTGAGCAACCAGCACCCCGACCACTGAGCACCCAGCACCCCGAGCACTGAGCACCCAGCACCCCGAGCACTGAGCACCCAGCACCCTGATTATTGAGCACCCAGCACCCTGAGTACTGAGCACCCAGCACCCTGAGCACTGAGCACCCAGCACCCTGAGTACTGAGCACACAGCACCCCAAGCACTGAGCACCCTGTGTACTGAGCACCCAGCACCCCAAGCACTGAGCACCCTGAGTACTGAGCACCCAGCACCCTGATTAATGAGCACCCAGCACCCCGAGCACTGAGCACCCAGCACCCTGAGTACTGAGCACCGAGCACACTGAGTACTGAGCACCCAGCACCCTGAGTACTGAGCACCCAGCGTACTGAGCACCGAGCACCCAGCACCCTGAGTACTGAGCACCCAGCACCCTGAGCACTGAGCACCCAGCACCCTGAGTACTGAGCACCGAGCATCCTGAGTACTGAGCACCCAGCACCCTGAGCACTGAGCAGCCAGCACCCCGAGCACTGAGCACCCAGCACCGCGAGCACTGAGCACCCAGGACCCTGAGCACCGAGCACCCTGAGTACTAAGCACCGAGCACCATGAGCACTGAGAACCCAGCACCCTGTGCACTGAGCACCCAGCACCCGAGTACTGAGAACCTAGCACCCGAGTACTGAGCACCCAGCACCCTGAGTACTGAGCACCCAGCACCCTGAGTACTGAGCACCCAGCACCCCGAGTACTGAGCCGCCAGCACCCTGAGTACTGAGCACTGAGCACCCTGAGTACTGGGCACCCAGCACCCTGAGTACTGAGCACCCAGCACCCTGAGCAATGAGCACCCTGAGTACTGAGCACCCAGCATCCTGAGCACTGAGCACCGAGCACCCCAAGCACTGAGCACCCAGCACCCGGAGTACTGAGCACCCAGCACCCTGAGTACTAAGCACCGAGCACCCTGAGTATTGAGCACCCAGTACCCTGAGCACTGAACACACAGCACCCTGAGTACTGAGCACCCCGAGCACTGAGCACCCAGCACCCTGAGCACTGAGGACCCAGCCCCCTGAGTACTGAGCACCCAGCACCCTGAGCACTGAGCACCCAGCACCCTGAGTACTGAGCACCCAGCACCCTGAGCACTGAGCACCCAGCAGCCTGAGTACTGAGCATCCAGCACCCCGAGCACTGAGCACCCAGCACCCTGAGTACTGAGCACTGAGCACCCAGCACCCCGAGCACTGAGCACCCCGAGCACTGAGCACAGAGCACCCCGAGCACTCAGCATCCAAGCACCGCGTGCTGAGCACTGAGCACCCTGAGCTCTGAGCACTCAGCACCCTGAGTACTGAGCACCCAGCACCCTGAGCACTGAGGACCGAGCACCCTGAGTACTAAGCACACAGCACCCTGAGTACTGAGCACCCAGCACCCTGAGCACTGAGCACCCAGCACGCTGAGTACTGAGCACTGAGCACCCTGAGTACTGAGCACTGAGCACCCAGCACCCCGAGCACTGAGCACTCAGCACCCTGTGTACTGAGCACTGAGTACCCAGTACCCTGAGCACTGAGACCCAGCACCCTGAGCACTGAGCACCCAGCACACCGAGGACTGAGCACCCAGCACCCCGAGCACTGAGCACCCAGCACCCCGAGCACTGAGCACCGAGCACCCTGAGTACTGATCACCCAGCACCCCAAGCACTGAGCACCCAGCACCCCGAACACTGAGCACCCAGCACCCCGAGCACTGAGCACAGAGCACCCCGAGCACTGTGCACCCAGCACCCTGACAACTGAGCACCCAGCACCCTGAGTACTGAGCACCCAGCATCCTGAGCACTGAGTACTGAGCACCCCGAGCACTGACCACCCAGCACCCTGAGTACTGAGCACCCAGCATCCTGAGCACTGAGTACTGAGCACCCAGCACCCTGATGACTGAGCACCCAGCACCCCTTGCACTGAGCACCCAGCACCCGGAGTACTGAGCACGCAGCACCCTGAGTACTGAGCACCCAGCACCCCTAGAACTGAGCACCCAGCACCCTGAGCACTGAGCACCCAGCACCCTGAGTACTGAGCACCGAGCACCCCGAGCACTGAGCACCCAGCACCCTGAGTACTGAGCACCGAGCACCCGGAGCACTGAGCACCGAGCACCCGGAGCACTGAGCACCCAGCACCCTGAGTACTGAGCACCCAGCACCCCGAGCACTGAGCACCCAGCACCCTGAGTACTGAGCACCGAGCACCCCGAGCACTGAGCACCCAGCACCCTGAGTACTGAGCACCGAGCACCCGGAGCACTGAGCACCGAGCACCCGGAGCACTGAGCACCCAGCACCCTGAGTACTAAGCACCCAGCACCCTGAGTAATAAGCACCCAGCACCCTGAGTACTGAGCACACAGCACCCTGAGTACTGAGCACCCAGCACCCTGAGTACTGAGCACCCAGCGTACTGAGCACCGAGCACCCCGAGCACTGAGCACCCAGCACCCTGAGTACTGAGCACCCAGCACCCTGAGCACTGAGCACCCAGCACCCTGAGTACTGAGCACCGAGCACCCTGAGTACTGAGCACCCAGCACCCTGAGTACTGAGTACCCAGAAACCTGAGTACTGAGCACCCAGCGTACTGAGCACCGAGCACCCAGCACGATGAGTACTGAGCACCCAGCACCCTGAGCACTGAGCACCCAGCACCCTGAGTACTGAGCACTGAGCACCCGGAGTACTGAGCACCGAAAACCCTGAGTACTGAGCACCCAGCTCCCTGAGCACTGAGCAACCAGCACCCTGAGCACTGAGCACCCAGCACCATGAGCACTGAGCACCCAGCACCCTGAGTACTGAGCACCGAGCACACCGAACACTGAGCACCCAGCACCCTGAGCACTGAGCACCCTTAGTACTGAGCACTGAGCACGGTGAGTACTGAGCACTGAGCACCCTGAGTACTGAGCACCCAGCACCCTGAGTACTGAGCACCCAGCACCCTGAGCAATGATCACCCTGAGTACTGAGCACCCAGCACCTTGAGCACTGAGCACTGAGCACCCCGAGCACTGAGCACCCAGCACCCGGAGTACTGAGCACCCAGCACCCTGAGTACTAAGCTCCGAGCACCCTGAGTACTGAGCACCCAGCACCCTGAGCACTGAACAAACAGCACCCTGAGTACTGAGCACCCCGAGCACTGAGCACCCAGCACCCTGAGTACTGAGCACCGAGCACCCCGAGCACTGAGCACCCAGCACCCCGAGCACTGAGCACCCAGCACCCTGAGTACTGAGCACCCAGCACCCTGAGTACTGAGCACTGAGCACCCAGCACCCGGAGTACTGAGCACCCAGCACCCTGAGTACTAAGCACCGAGCACCCTGAGTACTGAGCACCCAGCACCCTGAGCAAGGAGCACCCAGCACCCTGAGCACTGAGCACCCAGCACACTGAGCACTGAGCACCCAGCACCCTGAGTACTGAGCACTGAGCACCCAGCACCCCGAGCACTGAGCCCCCAGCACCCTGAGTACTGTGCACTGAGCACCCAGCACCCCAAGCACTGAGCACCCAGCACCCTGAGCACTGAGCACCCAGCACCCGAGTACTGAGCACCCAGCACCCTGAGTACTGAGCACCCAGCTCCCTGAGTAGTGAGCACCCAGCACCCCGAGAACTGAGCACCCAGCACCCTGAGTACTGAGCACCCAGCACTCTGAGCACTGAGCACCCAGCACCCTGAGCACTGAGCACCCAGCACCCTGAGTACTTAGCACCCAGCACCCTGAGTACTAAGCACCGAGCACCCTTAGCACTGAGCACCCAGCACCCTGAGCACTGAGCACCCAGCACCCTGAGTACTGAGCACCCAGAACCCCGAGCACTGAGCACCCAGCACCCTGAGTACTGAGCACCCAGCACCCTGAGCACTGAGCACCGAGCACCCTGAGCACTGAGCACCCAGCACCCTGAGGACTGAGCACCCAGCACCCCGAGCACTGAGCACCCAGCACCCTGAGCACTGAGCACCCTGAGTACTGAGCACTGAGCACCCTGAGTACTGAGCACTGAGCACAATGAGTACTGAGCACAGAGCACACTGAGTACTGAGCACCCAGCACCCCGAGCACTGAGTACCCAGCACCCTGAGCACTGAGCACCCAGCACCCTGAGCACTGAGCACCCAGCACCCTGAGCACTGAGCACCCAGCACCCTGAGCACTGAGCACCCAGCACCCTGAGTACTGAGCACTGTGCACCCAGCACCAAGAGCACTGAGCACCCAGCACCCTGAGTACTGAGCACTGAGCACCCAGCAAGCCAAGCACTGAGCACCCAGCACTCTGAGCACTGAGCACCCAGCACCCTGAGTACTGAGCACGAAGCACCCTGAGTACTGAGCACCGAGCACCCCGAGCACTGAGCACCCAGCACCCTGAGCACTGAGCAACCAGCACACTGAGTACTGAGCTCCGAGCACCCCGAGCACTGAGTACCCAGCGCCCCGAGCACTGAGCACCCAGAACCCTGAGCACTGAGCACCCAGCACCCTGAGCACTGAGCACCCAGCACCCCGAGCACTGAGCACCCAGCACCCCGAGCACTGAGCACTGAGCACCCTGAGTACTGAGCACCCAGCACCCTGAGCAATGAGCACCCAGCACCCCGAGCACAGAGCACCCAGCACCCAGAGCACTGAGCACTGACCACCCTGAGTACTGAGCACCCAGCACCCCGAGCACTGAGCACCGAGCACCCTGAGCACTGTGCAGCCAGCACCCTGAGTACTAAGCACCCAGCAACCTGAGTACTAAGCACCCAGCACCCTGAGTACTGAGCACACAGCACCCTGAGTACTGAGCACCCAGCACCCTGAGTACTGAGCACCCAGCGTACTGAGCAACGAGCACCCCGAGCACTGAGCACCCAGCACCCTGAGTATTGAGCACCCAGCACCCTGAGCACTGAGCACCCAGCACCCTGAGCACTGAGCACACAGCACCCTGAGTACTGAGCACCCAGCACCCCGAGCACTGAGTACCCAGCACCCTGAGCACTGAGCACCCAGCACCCTGAGCACTGAGCACCCAGCACCCTGAGCACTGAGCACCCAGCACCCTGAGCACTGAGCACCCAGCACCCTGAGTACTGAGCACTGTGCACCCAGCACCAAGAGCACTGAGCACCCAGCACCCTGAGTACTGAGCACTGATCACCCAGCACCCCAAGCACTGAGCACCCAGCACTCTGAGCACTGAGCACCCAGCACCCGAGTACTGATCACCCAGCACCCTGAGTACTGAGCTCCCAGCACCCTGAGTACTGAGCACCCAGCACCCCGAGTACTGAGCACCCAGCACCCTGAGCACTGAGCACCCAGCACCCTGAGCACTGAGCACCCATCACCCCGAGCACTGCGCACCCAGCACCCTGAGTACTGAGCACCCAGCACCCTGAGCACTGAGCACCCAGCACCCTGAGCACTCAGCACCCAGCACCCTGAGCACTGAGCACCCAGCACCCTTAGTAGTGAGCACCCAACGTACTGAGCTCCGAGCACCCCGAGCACTGAGCACCCAGCGCCCCGAGCACTGAGCACCCAGCACCCTGAGCACTGAGCACCCAGCACCCTGAGCACTGAGCACCCAGCACCCTGAGCACTGCGCACCCAGCACCCTGAGTACTGAGCACCCAGCACCCTGAGCACTGAGCACCCAGCACCCTGAGCACTGAGCACCCAGCACCCTGAGCACTGAGCACCCAGCACCCTGATTAGTGAGCACCCAACGTACTGAGCACCGAACACCCCGAGTACTGAGCACCCAGCACCCCGAGCACTGAGCACCCAGCACCCCGAACACTGAGCACCCAGCACCCTGAGTACTGAGCACCCAGCACCCTGAGTACTGAGCACCCAGCACCCTGAGTACTGAGTACCCAGAAACCTGAGTACTGAGCACCCAGCGTACTGAGCACCGAGCACCCAGCACCCTGAGTACTAAGCACCCAGCACCCTGAGCACTGAGCACCCAGCACCCTGAGTACTGAGCACTGAGCACCCAGAGTACTGAGCACCGAAAACCCTGAGTACTGAGCACCCAGCTCCCTGAGCACTGAGCAACCAGCACCCTGAGCACTGAGCACCCAGCACCATGAGCACTGAGCACCCAGCACCCTGAGTACTGAGCACCGAGCACACCGAACACTGAGCACCCAGCACCCTGAGCACTGAGCACCCTTAGTACTGAGCACTGAGCACCCTGAGTACTGAGCACTGAGCACCCTGAGTACTGAGCACCCAGCACCCTGAGTACTGAGCACCCAGCACCCTGAGCAATGATCACCCTGAGTACTGAGCACCCAGCACCTTGAGCACTGAGCACTGAGCACCCCGAGCACTGAGCACCCAGCACCCGGAGTACTGAGCACCCAGCACCCTGAGTACTAAGCACCGAGCACCCTGAGTACTGAGCACCCAGCACCCTGAGCACTGAACAAACAGCACCCTGAGTACTGAGCACCCCGAGCACTGAGCACCCAGCACCCTGAGTACTGAGCACCGAGCACCCCGAGCACTGAGCACCCAGCACCCCGAGCACTGAGCACCCAGCACCCTGAGTACTGAGCACCCAGCACCATGAGTACTGAGCACTGAGCACCCAGCACCCGGAGTACTGAGCACCCAGCACCCTGAGTACTAAGCACCGAGCACCCTGAGTACTGAGCACCCAGCACCCTGAGCACTGAACACCCAGCACCCTGAGTACTGAGCACCCAGCACCCTGAGCACTGAGCACCCAGCACCCTGAGCACTGAGCACCCAGCACCCTGAGCACTGAGCACCCAGCACACTGAGTAGTGAGCACCCAACGTACTGAGCACCGAGCACCCCGAGCACTGAGCACCCAGCATCCTGAGCACTGAGCACCCAGCACCCGAGTACTGAGCACCCAGCACCCTGAGTACTGAGCACCCAGCACCCTGAGTACTGAGCACAAAGCACCCCGAGTACTGAGCACCCAGCACCCTGAATACTGAGCACCCAGCACCCTGAGCACTTAGCACCCAGCACCCCGAGCACTGAGCACCCAGCACCCTGAGTACTGAGCACCCAGCACCCTGAGCAATAAGCACCCTGAGTACTGAGCACCCAGCACCTTGAGCACTGAGCACCGAGCACCCCGAGCACTGAGCACCCAGCACCCGGAGTACTGAGCACCCAGCACCCTGAGTACTAAGCACCGAGCCTCCTGAGTACTGAGCACCCAGCACCCTGAGCACTGAACACAGAGCACCCTGAGTACTGAGCACCTCGAGCACTGAGCACCCTGCACCCTGAGTACTGAGCACTGAGCACCCAGCACCCTGAGCACTGAGCATCCAGCACCCTGAGTACTGAGCACTGAGCACCCAGCACCCCGAGCACTGAGCACCCAGCACCCTGAGCACTGAGCACCCAGCACCCGAGTACTGAGCACCCAGCACCCTGAGTAATGAGCACCCTGCACCCTGAGTACTGAGCACCCAGCACCCCGAGTACTGAGCACCCAGCACCCTGAGTACTGAGCACCCAGCACCCTGAGCACTGAGCACATAGCACCCCGAGCACTGAGCACCCAGCACACTGAGTACTGAGCACCCAGCACCCTGAGCACTGATCACCCAGCACCCTGAGCACTGAGCACCCAGCACCCTGAGCACTGAGCACCCAGCACCCTGAGTAGTGAGCACCCAACGTACTGAGCACCGAGCACCCCGAGCACCCCGAGCACTGAGCACCCAGCACCCTGAGCACTGAGCACCCAGCACCCGAGTACTGAGCACCCAGCACCCTGAGTACTGAGCACCCAGCACCCTGAGTACTGAGCACAAAGCACCCCGAGTACTGAGCACCCAGCACCCTGAGTACTGAGCACCCAGCACCCTGAGCACTGAGCACCCAGCACCCCGAGCACTGAGCACCCAGCACCCTGAGTACTGAGCACCCAGCGCCCCGAGCACTGAGCACCCAGCACCCTGAGCACTGAGCACCCAGCACCCTGAGTACTGAGCATCCAGCACCCCGAGTACTGAACACCCAGCACCCTGAGCACTGAGCACTGAGCACCCTGAGCACTGAGTACTGAGCACTGAGCACCCTGAGCACTGAGCAACCAGCACCCCGAGTACTGAGCACCCAGCACCCCGAGCACTGGTCACCCAGCGCCCCGAGCACTGAGCACATACCACCCCGAGCACTGAGCACTGAGCACCCTGAGCACTGAGCACCCAGCACCCCGAGTACTGAGCAGTGAGCACCCAGAGCACTGAGCACCCAGCACCCTGAGCAATGAGCACCCTGAGTACTGAGCACCCAGCACCTTGAGCACTGAGCACCGAGCACCCTGAGCACTGAGCACCCAGCATCCGGAGTACTGAGCACCCAGCACCCTGAGTACTAAGCACCGAGCACCCTGAGTACTGAGCACCCAGCACCCTGAGCACTGAACACACAGCACCCTGAGTACTGAGCACCTCGAGCACTGAGCACCCAGCACCCTGAGTACTGAGCACCGAGCACCCTGAGCACTGAGCACCCAGCACCCTGAGTACTGAGCACCCAGCACCGCGAGCACTGAGCACATAGCACCCCGAGCACTGAGCACCCAGCACCCTGAGTACTGAGCACCCAGCACCCTGAGCACTGAGCACCCAGCACCCTGAGCACTGAGTACCCAGCACCCTGAGCACTGAGCACCCAGCACCCTGAGCACTGAGCACACAGCACCCTGAGCACTGAGCACCCAGCACCCTGAGTACTGAGCACTGAGCACCCAGCACCCCGAGCACTGAGCACCCAGCACCTTGAGTACTGAGCACCGAGCACCCCGAGCACTGAGCACCCAGCACCCTGAGTACTGAGCTCCGAGCACCCCGAGCACTGAGCACCCTGAGCACTGAGCACCGAGCACCCTGAGTACTGAGCACCCAGCACCCTGAGTACTGAGCACCCAGCACCCTGAGTACTGAGCACCCAGCACCCTGAGTACTGAGTACCCAGAAACCTGAGTACTGAGCACCCAGCGTACTGAGCACCGAGCACCCAGCACCCTGAGTACTGAGCACCCAGCACCCTGAGCACTGAGCACCCAGCACCCTGAGTACTGAGCACTGAGCACCCGGAGTACTGAGCACCGAAAACCCTGAGTACTGAGCACCCAGCTCCCTGAGCACTGAGCAACCAGCACCCTGAGCACTGAGCACCCAGCACCATGAGCACTGAGCACCCAGCACCCTGAGTACTGAGCACCGAGCACACCGAACACTGAGCACCCAGCACCCTGAGCACTGAGCACCCTTAGTACTGAGCACTGAGCACCCTGAGTACTGAGCACTGAGCACCCTGAGTACTGAGCACCCAGCACCCTGAGTACTGAGCACCCAGCACCCTGAGCAATGATCACCCTGAGTACTGAGCACCCAGCACCTTGAGCACTGAGCACTGAGCACCCCGAGCACTGAGCACCCAGCACCCGGAGTACTGAGCACCCAGCACCCTGAGTACTAAGCACCGAGCACCCTGAGTACTGAGCACCCAGCACCCTGAGCACTGAACAAACAGCACCCTGAGTACTGAGCACCCCGAGCACTGAGCACCCAGCACCCTGAGTACTGAGCACCGAGCACCCCGAGCACTGAGCACCCAGCACCCCGAGCACTGAGCACCCAGCACCCTGAGTACTGAGCACCCAGCACCATGAGTACTGAGCACTGAGCACCCAGCACCCGGAGTACTGAGCACCCAGCACCCTGAGTACTAAGCACCGAGCACCCTGAGTACTGAGCACCCAGCACCCTGAGCACTGAACACCCAGCACCCTGAGTACTGAGCACCCAGCACCCTGAGCACTGAGCACCCAGCACCCTGAGCACTGAGCACCCAGCACACTGAGCACTGAGCACCCAGCACACTGAGTAGTGAGCACCCAACGTACTGAGCACCGAGCACCCCGAGCACTGAGCACCCAGCATCCTGAGCACTGAGCACCCAGCACCCGAGTACTGAGCACCCAGCACCCTGAGTACTGAGCACCCAGCACCCTGAGTACTGAGCACAAAGCACCCCGAGTACTGAGCACCCAGCACCCTGAGTACTGAGCACCCAGCACCCTGAGCACTTAGCACCCAGCACCCCGAGCACTGAGCACCCAGCACCCTGAGTACTGAGCACCCAGCACCCTGAGCAATAAGCACCCTGAGTACTGAGCACCCAGCACCTTGAGCACTGAGCACCGAGCACCCCGAGCACTGAGCACCCAGCACCCGGAGTACTGAGCACCCAGCACCCTGAGTACTAAGCACCGAGCCTCCTGAGTACTGAGCACCCAGCACCCTGAGCACTGAACACAGAGCACCCTGAGTACTGAGCACCTCGAGCACTGAGCACCCTGCACCCTGAGTACTGAGCACCGAGCACCCCGAGCACTGAGCACCCAGCACTGCGAGCACTGAGCACCCAGCACCCGGAGCACTGAGTACCCAGCACCCTGAGTACTGAGCACCCAGCACCCTGAGTACTGAGTACCCAGCACCCTGAGCACTGAGCACCCAGCACCCTGAGCACTGAGCACACAGCACTCTGAGCACTGAGCACCCAGCACCCTGAGTACTGAGCACTGAGCACCCAGCACCCTGAGCACTGAGCATCCAGCACCCTGAGTACTGAGCACTGAGCACCCAGCACCCCGAGCACTGAGCACCCAGCACCCTGAGCACTGAGCACCCAGCACCCGAGTACTGAGCACCCAGCACCCTGAGTAATGAGCACCCTGCACCCTGAGTACTGAGCACCCAGCACCCCGAGTACTGAGCACCCAGCACCCTGAGTACTGAGCACCCAGCACCCTGAGCACTGAGCACATAGCACCCCGAGCACTGAGCACCCAGCACACTGAGTACTGAGCACCCAGCACCCTGAGCACTGATCACCGAGCACCCTGAGCACTGAGCACCCAGCACCCTGAGCACTGAGCACCCAGCACCCTGAGTAGTGAGCACCCAACGTACTGAGCACCGAGCACCCCGAGCACCCCGAGCACTGAGCACCCAGCACCCTGAGCACTGAGCACCCAGCACCCGAGTACTGAGCACCCAGCACCCTGAGTACTGAGCACCCAGCACCCTGAGTACTGAGCACAAAGCACCCCGAGTACTGAGCACCCAGCACCCTGAGTACTGAGCACCCAGCACCCTGAGCACTGAGCACCCAGCACCCCGAGCACTGAGCACCCAGCACCCTGAGTACTGAGCACCCAGCGCCCCGAGCACTGAGCACCCAGCACCCTGAGCACTGAGCACCCAGCACCCTGAGTACTGAGCATCCAGCACCCCGAGTACTGAACACCCAGCACCCTGAGCACTGAGCACTGAGCACCCTGAGCACTGAGTACTGAGCACTGAGCACCCTGAGCACTGAGCAACCAGCACCCCGAGTACTGAGCACCCAGCACCCCGAGCACTGGTCACCCAGCGCCCCGAGCACTGAGCACATACCACCCCGAGCACTGAGCACTGAGCACCCTGAGCACTGAGCACCCAGCACCCCGAGTACTGAGCAGTGAGCACCCAGAGCACTGAGCACCCAGCACCCTGAGCAATGAGCACCCTGAGTACTGAGCACCCAGCACCTTGAGCACTGAGCACCGAGCACCCTGAGCACTGAGCACCCAGCATCCGGAGTACTGAGCACCCAGCACCCTGAGTACTAAGCACCGAGCACCCTGAGTACTGAGCACCCAGCACCCTGAGCACTGAACACACAGCACCCTGAGTACTGAGCACCTCGAGCACTGAGCACCCAGCACCCTGAGTACTGAGCACCGAGCACCCTGAGCACTGAGCACCCAGCACCCTGAGTACTGAGCACCCAGCACCGCGAGCACTGAGCACATAGCACCCCGAGCACTGAGCACCCAGCACCCTGAGTACTGAGCACCCAGCACCCTGAGCACTGAGCACCCAGCACCCTGAGCACTGAGTACCCAGCACCCTGAGCACTGAGCACCCAGCACCCTGAGCACTGAGCACACAGCACCCTGAGCACTGAGCACCCAGCACCCTGAGTACTGAGCACTGAGCACCCAGCACCCCGAGCACTGAGCACCCAGCACCTTGAGTACTGAGCACCGAGCACCCCGAGCACTGAGCACCCAGCACCCTGAGTACTGAGCTCCGAACACCCCGAGCACTGAGCACCCTGAGCACTGAGCACCGAGCACCCTGAGTACTGAGCACCCAGCACCCTGAGTACTGAGCACCCAGCACCCTGAGCAATAAGCACCCTGAGTACTGAGCACCCAGCACCTTGAGCACTGAGCACCGAGCACCCCGAGCACTGAGCACCCAGCACCCGGAGTACTGAGCACCCAGCACCCTGAGTACTGAGCACCGAGCACCCCGAGCACTGAGCACCCAGCACCGCGAGCACTGAGCACCCAGCACCCCGAGCACTGAGCACCCAGCACCCTGAGTACTGAGCACTGAGAACCCAGCACCCCGAGTACTGAGCACCCAGCACCCTGAGCACTGAGCACTGAGCACCCAGCACCCTGAGCACTGAGCACCCAGCACCCTGAGAACTGAGCACTGAGAACACAGCACCCCGAGTACTGAGCACCCAGCACCCTGAGCACTGAGCACCCAGCACCCTGAGCACTGATCACCCAGCACCCTGAGCACAGAGCACCCAGCACCGTGAGTACTGAGCACCCAGCACCCTGAGTACTGAGCACTCAGCACCCTGAGTACTGAGCACCGAGCACCCCGAGCACTGAGCACCCAGCACCCTGAGCACTGAGCACCCTGAGGACTGAGGACCCAGCACCCTGAGCACTGAGCACCCAGCACCGTGAGAACTGAGCACCGATCACCCTGAGCACTGAGCACCCAGCACCCCGAGCACTGAGCACCCAGCACCCTGAGTACTGAGCAACCTGAGTACTGAGCACCCAGCACCCTGAGCACTGAGCACCCAGCACCCTGAGTACTGAGCACCCAGCACCCTGAGCACTGAGCACCCAGCACCCTGAGTACTGAGCAACCTGAGTACTGAGCACCCAGCACCCCGAGCACTGAGCACCCAGCACCCTGAGTACTGAGCAACCTGAGTACTGAGCACCCAGCACCCTGAGCACTGAGCACCCAGCACCCTGAGCACTGAGCACCCAGCACCCTGAGTACTGAGCACCCAGCACCCTGAGCACTGAGCACCCAGCACCCCGAGAATGAGCACCCAGCACCCCGAGTACTGAGCACCGAGCACCCTGAGCACTGAGTACCCAGCACCCTGAGTACTGAGCACCCAGCACCCTGAGCACTGAGCACCAAGCACCCCGAGTACTGAGCACAAAGCACCCTGAGTACTGAGCACCCAGCACCCTGAGTACTGAGCACCCAGCACCCTGAGTACTGAACACCCAGCACCCTGAGCACTGAGCACTGAGCACCCAGCACCCTGAGTACTGAGCACCCAACACCCTGACTACTGAGCACCCAGCACCCTGAGTACTGAGCTCCGAGCACCCCGAGCACTGAGCACTCAGCGCCCCGAGCACCGAGCACCCTGAGCACTGAGCACCCAGCACCCTGAGTACTGAGCACCCAGCACCCTGAGTACTGAGCACCTCGAGCACTGAGCACCCAGCACCCTGAGTACTGAGCACCGAGCACCCCGAGCACTGAGCACCCAGCACCGCGAGCACTGAGCACCCAGCACCCCGAGACTGATCACCCAGCACCCTGAGTACTGAGCACCCAGCACCCTGAGCACTGAGCACCCAGCACCCTGAGCACTGAGCACCCAGCACCCTGAGCACTGAGCACCCAGCACCCTGAGTAGTGAGCACCCAACGTACTGAGCACCGAGCACCCCGAGCACTGAGCACCCAGCACCCTGAGTACTGAGCACTGAGCACCCCGCACCCCGAGCCCTGAGCACCCAGCACCCTGAGCACTGAGCACCCAGCACCCGAGTACTGAGCACCCAGCACCCTGAGTACTGAGCACACAGCACCCTGAGTACTGAGCACCCAGCACCCTCAACACTGAGCACCCAGCACCCCGAGGACTTAGCACCCAGCACCCTGAGTACTGAGCACCCAGCACCCTGAGCACTGAGCACCCAGCACCCCGAGCACTGAGCACCCAGCACCCTGAGTACTGAGCACCCAGCACCCTGAGCACTGAGCACCCAGCACCCTGAGCACTGAGCACCCAGCACCCTGAGTACTGAGCTCCGAGGACCCCGAGCACTGAGCACCCAGCGCCCCGAGCACTGAGCACCCAGCACCCTGAGTACTGAGCACCCAGCACCCTGAGCACTGAACACACAGCACCCTGAGTACTGAGCACCTCGAGCTCTGAGCACCCAGCACCCTGAGTACTGAGCACCGAGCACCCTGAGTACTGAGCACCCAGCACCCTGAGCACTGAGCACCCAGCACCCTGAGCACTGAGCACCCAGCACCCTGAGCACTGAGCACCCAGCACCCTGAGTAGTGAGCACCCAACGTACTGAGCACCGAGCACCCCGAGCACTGAGCACCCAGCACCCTGAGCACTGAGCACCCAGCACCCGAGTACTGAGCACCCAGCACCCTGAGTACTGAGCACCCAGTACCCTGAGTACTGAGCACAAAGCACCCCGAGTACTGAGCACCCAGCACCCTGAGTACTGAGCACCCAGCACCCTGAGCACTGAGCACCCAGCACCCTGAGCACTGAGCACCCAGCACCCTGAGTACTGAGCACCCAGCGCCCCGAGCACTGAGCACCCAGCACCCTGAGCACTGAGCACCCAGCACCCTGAGTACTGAGCATCCAGGACCCCGAGTACTGAACACCCAGCACCCTGAGCACTGAGCACCCTGAGCACTGAGTACTGAGCACTGAGGACCCTGAGCACTGAGCACCCAGCACCCCGAGTACTGAGCACCCAGCACCCCGAGCACTGGTCACCCAGCGCCCCGAGCACTGAGCACATAGCACCCCGAGCACTGAGCACTGAGCAACCTGAGCACTGAGCACCCAGCACCCCGAGTACTGAGCAGTGAGCACCCAGAGCACTGAGCACCCAGCACCCTGAGCAATGAGCACCCTGAGTACTGAGCACCCAGCACCTTGAGCACTGAGCACCGAGCACCCCGAGCACTGAGCACCCAGCACCCGGAGTACTGAGCACCCAGCACCCTGAGTACTAAGCACCGAGCACCCTGAGTACTGAGCACCCAGCACCCTGAGCACTGAACAAACAGCACCCTGAGTACTGAGCACCCCGAGCACTGAGCACCCAGCACCCTGAGTACTGAGCACCGAGCACCCCGAGCACTGAGCACCCAGCACCCCGAGCACTGAGCACCCAGCACCCTGAGTACTGAGCACCCAGCACCTTGAGCACTGAGAACCCAGCACCCGGAGTACTGAGCACCCAGCACCCTGAGTACTAAGCACCGAGCACCCTGAGTACTGAGCACCCAGCACCCTGAGCACTGAACACCCAGCACCCTGAGTACTGAGCACCCAGCACCCTGAGCACTGAGCACCCAGCACCCTGAGCACTGAGCACCCAGCACCCTGAGCACTGAGCACCCAGCACACTGAGTAGTGAGCACCCAACGTACTGAGCACCGAGCACCCCGAGCACTGAGCACCCAGCACCCTGAGCACTGAGCACCCAGCACCCGAGTACTGAGCACCCAGCACCCTGAGTACTGAGCACCCAGCACCCTGAGTACTGAGCACAAAGCACCCCGAGTACTGAGCACCCAGCACCCTGAGTACTGAGCACCCAGCACCCTGAGCACTTAGCACCCAGCACCCCGAGCACTGAGCACCCAGCACCCTGAGAACTGAGCACCCAGCACCCTGAGCAATAAGCACCCTGAGTACTGAGCACCCAGCACCTTGAGCATTGAGCACCGAGCACCCCGAGCACTGAGCACCCATCACCCGGAGTACTGAGCACCCAGCACCCTGAGTACTAAGCACCGAGCCTCCTGAGTACTGAGCACCCAGCACCCTGAGCACTGAACACAGAGCACCCTGAGTACTGAGCACCTCGAGCACTGAGCACCCTGCACCCTGAGTACTGAGCACCGAGCACCCCGAGCACTGAGCACCCAGCACTGCGAGCACTGAGCACCCAGCACCCGGAGCACTGAGCACCCAGCACCCTGAGTACTGAGCACCCAGCACCCTGAGTACTGAGTACCCAGCACCCTGAGCACTGAGCACCCAGCACCCTGAGCACTGAGCACACAGCACTCTGAGCACTGAGCACCCAGCACCCTGAGTACTGAGCACTGAGCACCCAGCACCCTGAGCACTGAGCATCCAGCACCCTGAGTACTGAGCACTGAGCACCCAGCACCCCGAGCACTCAGCACCCAGCACCCTGAGCACTGAGCACCCAGCACCCGAGTACTGAGCACCCAGCACCCTGAGTACTGAGCACGCTGCACCCTGAGTACTGAGCACCCAGCACCCCGAGTACTGAGCACCCAGCACCCTGAGTACTGAGCACCCAGCACCCTGAGCACTGAGCACATAGCACCTCGAGCACTGAGCACCCAGCACACTGAGTACTGAGCACCCAGCACCCTGAGCACTGAGCACCCAGCACCCTGAGCACTGAGCACCCAGCACCCTGAGCACTGAGCACCCAGCACCCTGAGTAGTGAGCACCCAACGTACTGAGCACCGAGCACCCCGAGCACTGAGCACCCAGCACCCTGAGCACTGAGCACCCAGCACCCGAGTACTGAGCACCCAGCACCCTGAGTACTGAGCACCCAGCACCCTGAGTACTGAGCACAAAGCACCCCGAGTACTGAGCACCCAGCACCCTGAGTACTGAGCACCCAGCACCCTGAGCACTGAGCACCCAGCACCCCGAGCACTGAGCACCCAGCACCCTGAGTACTGAGCACCCAGCGCCCCGAGCACTGAGCACCCAGCACCCTGAGCACTGATCACCCAGCACCCTGAGTACTGAGCATCCAGCACCCCGAGTACTGAACACCCAGCACCCTGAGCACTGAGCACTGAGCACCCTGAGCACTGAGTACTGAGCACTGAGCACCCTGAGCACTGAGCAACCAGCACCCCGAGTACTGAGCACCCAGCACCCCGAGCACTGGTCACCCAGCGCCCCGAGCACTGAGCACATACCACCCCGAGCACTGAGAACTGAGCACCCTGAGCACTGAGCACCCAGCACCCCGAGTACTGAGCAGTGAGCACCCAGAGCACTGAGCACCCAGCACCCTGAGCAATGAGCACCCTGAGTACTGAGCACCCAGCACCTTGAGCACTGAGCACCGAGCACCCTGAGCACTGAGCACCCAGCATCCGGAGTACTGAGCACCCAGCACCCTGAGTACTAAGCACCGAGCACCCTGAGTACTGAGCACCCAGCACCCTGAGCACTGAACACACAGCACCCAGAGTACTGAGCACCTCGAGCACTGAGCACCCAGCACCCTGAGTACTGAGCACCGAGCACCCTGAGCACTGAGCACCCAGCACCCTGAGTACTGAGCACCCAGCACCGCGAGCACTGAGCACATAGCACCCCGAGCACTGAGCACCCAGCACCCTGAGTACTGAGCACCCAGCACCCTGAGCACTGAGCACCCAGCACCCTGAGCACTGAGTACCCAGCACCCTGAGCACTGAGCACCCAGCACCCTGAGCACTGAGCGCACAGCACCCTGAGCACTGAGCACCCAGCACCCTGAGTACTGAGCACTGAGCACCCAGCACCCCGAGCACTGAACACCCAGCACCTTGAGTACTGAGCACCGAGCACCCCGAGCACTGAGCACCCAGCACCCTGAGTACTGAGCTCCGAGCACCCCGAGCACTGAGCACCCTGAGCACTGAGCACCGAGCACCCTGAGTACTGAGCACCCAGCACCCTGAGTACTGAGCACCCAGCACCCTGAGCAATAAGCACCCTGAGTACTGAGCACCCAGCACCTTGAGCACTGAGCACCGAGCACCCCGAGCACTGAGCACCCAGCACCCGGAGTACTGAGCACCCAGCACCCTGAGTACTGAGCACCGAGCACCCCGAGCACTGAGCACCCAGCACCGCGAGCACTGAGCACCCAGCACCCCGAGCACTGAGCACCCAGCACCCTGAGTACTGAGCACTGAGAACCCAGCACCCCGAGTACTGAGCACCCAGCACCCTGAGCACTGAGCACTGAGCACCCAGCACCCTGAGCACTGAGCACCCAGCACCCTGAGCACTGATCACCCAGCACCCTGAGCACAGAGCACCCAGCACCGTGAGTACTGAGCACCCAGCACCCTGAGTACTGAGCACTCAGCACCCTGAGTACTGAGCACCGAGCACCCCGAGCACTGAGCACCCAGCACCCTGAGCACTGAGCACCCTGAGGACTGAGGACCGAGCACCCTGAGCACTGAGCACCCAGCACCGTGAGAACTGAGCACCGATCACCCTGAGCACTGAGCACCCAGCACCCCGAGCACTGAGCACCCAGCACCCTGAGTACTGAGCAACCTGAGTACTGAGCACCCAGCACACTGAGCACTGAGCACCCAGCACCCTGAGTACTGAGCACCCAGCACCCTGAGCACTGAGCACCCAGCACCCTGAGTACTGAGCAACCTGAGTACTGAGCACCCAGCACCCCGAGCACTGAGCACCCAGCACCCTGAGTACTGAGCAACCTGAGTACTGAGCACCCTGCACCCTGAGCACTGAGCACCCAGCACCCTGAGCACTGAGCACCCAGCACCCTGAGTACTGAGCACCCAGCACCCTGAGCACTGAGCACCCAGCACCCCGAGAATGAGCACCCAGCACCCCGAGTACTGAGCACCGAGCACCCTGAGCACTGAGTACCCAGCACCCTGAGTACTGAGCACCCAGCACCCTGAGCACTGAGCACCAAGCACCCCGAGTACTGAGCACAAAGCACCCTGAGTACTGAGCACCCAGCACCCTGAGTACTGAGCACCCAGCACCCTGAGTACTGAACACCCAGCACCCTGAGCACTGAGCACTGAGCACCCAGCACCCTGAGTACTGAGCACCCAACACCCTGACTACTGAGCACCCAGCACCCTGAGTACTGAGCTCCGAGCACCCCGAGCACTGAGCACTCAGCGCCCCGAGCACCGAGCACCCTGAGCACTGAGCACCCAGCACCCTGAGTACTGAGCACCCAGCACCCTGAGTACTGAGCACCTCGAGCACTGAGCACCCAGCACCCTGAGTACTGAGCACCGAGCACCCCGAGCACTGAGCACCCAGCACCGCGAGCACTGAGCACCCAGCACCCCGAGACTGATCACCCAGCACCCTGAGTACTGAGCACCCAGCACCCTGAGCACTGAGCACCCAGCACCCTGAGCACTGAGCACCCAGCACCCTGAGCACTGAGCACCCAGCACCCTGAGTAGTGAGCACCCAACGTACTGAGCACCGAGCACCCCGAGCACTGAGCACCCAGCACCCTGAGTACTGAGCACTGAGCACCCCGCACCCCGAGCCCTGAGCACCCAGCACCCTGAGCACTGAGCACCCAGCACCCGAGTACTGAGCACCCAGCACCCTGAGTACTGAGCACACAGCACCCTGAGTACTGAGCACCCAGCACCCTCAACACTGAGCACCCAGCACCCCGAGGACTTAGCACCCAGCACCCTGAGTACTGAGCACCCAGCACCCTGAGCACTGAGCACCCAGCACCCCGAGCACTGAGCACCCAGCACCCTGAGTACTGAGCACCCAGCACCCTGAGCACTGAGCACCCAGCACCCTGAGCACTGAGCACCCAGCACCCTGAGTACTGAGCTCCGAGGACCCCGAGCACTGAGCACCCAGCGCCCCGAGCACTGAGCACCCAGCACCCTGAGTACTGAGCACCCAGCACCCTGAGCACTGAACACACAGCACCCTGAGTACTGAGCACCTCGAGCACTGAGCACCCAGCACCCTGAGTACTGAGCACCGAGCACCCTGAGTAGTGAGCACCCAGCACCCTGAGCACTGAACACCCAGCACCCTGAGCACTGAGCACCCAGCACCCTGAGCACTGAGCACCCAGCACCCTGAGTAGTGAGCACCCAACGTACTGAGCACCGAGCACCCCCAGCACTGAGCACCCAGCACCCTGAGCACTGAGCACCCAGCACCCGAGTACTGAGCACCCAGCACCCTGAGTACTGAGCACCCAGTACCCTGAGTACTGAGCACAAAGCACCCCGAGTACTGAGCACCCAGCACCCTGAGTACTGAGCACCCAGCACCCTGAGCACTGAGCACCCAGCACCCTGAGCACTGAGCACCCAGCACCCTGAGTACTGAGCACCCAGCGCCCCGAGCACTGAGCACCCAGCACCCTGAGCACTGAGCACCCAGCACCCTGAGTACTGAGCATCCAGGACCCCGAGTACTGAACACCCAGCACCCTGAGCACTGAGCACTGAGCACCCTGAGCACTGAGTACTGAGCACTGAGCACCCTGAGCACTGAGCACCCAGCACCCCGAGTACTGAGCACCCAGCACCCCGAGCACTGGTCACCCAGCGCCCCGAGCACTGAGCACATAGCACCCCGAGCACTGAGCACTGAGCAACCTGAGCACTGAGCACCCAGCACCCCGAGTACTGAGCAGTGAGCACCCAGAGCACTGAGCACCCAGCACCCTGAGCAATGAGCACCCTGAGTACTGAGCACCCAGCACCTTGAGCACTGAGCACCGAGCACCCCGAGCACTGAGCACCCAGCACCCGGAGTACTGAGCACCCAGCACCCTGAGTACTAAGCACCGAGCACCCTGAGTACTGAGCACCCAGCACCCTGAGCACTGAACACACAGCACCCTGAGTACTGAGCACCTCGAGCACTGAGCACCCAGCACCCTGAGTACTGAGCACCGAGCACCCTGAGCACTGAGCACCCAGCACCCTGAGTACTGAGCACCCAGCACCGCGAGCACTGAGCACATAGCAGCCCGAGCACTGAGCACCCAGCACCCTGAGTACTGAGCACCCAGCACCCTGAGTTCTGAGCACCCAGCACCCTGAGCACTGAGTACCCAGCACCCTGAGCACTGAGCACCCAGCACCCTGAGCACTGAGCACACAGCACCCTGAGCACTGAGCACCCAGCACCCTGAGTACTGAGCACTGAGCAACCAGCACCCCGAGCACTGAGCACCCAGCACCTTGAGTACTGTGCACAGAGCACCCCGAGCACTGAGCACCCAGCACCCTGAGTACTGAGCTCCGAGCACCCCGAGCACTGAGCACCCTGAGAACTGAGCACCGAGCACCCTGAGCACTGAGCACCCAGCACCCTGAGTACTGAGCACCCAGCACCCTGAGCAATAAGCACCCTGAGTAGTGAGCACAAAGCACCTTGAGCACTGAGCACCGAGCAACCCGAGCACTGAGCACCCAGCACCCTGAGCACTGAGCACCCAGCACCCTGAGCACTGATCACCCAGCACCCTGAGCACAGAGCACCCAGCACCGTGAGTACTGAGCACCCAGCACCCTGAGTACTGAGCACTCAGCACCCCGAGCACTGAGCACCCAGCACCCTGAGTACTGAGCAACCTGAGTACTGAGCACCCAGCAACCTGAGCACTGAGCACGAAGCACCCTGAGTACTGAGCACCCAGCACCCTGAGCACTGAGCACCCAGCACCCTGAGTACTGAGCAACCTGAGTACTGAGCACCCAGCACCCCGAGCACTGAGCACCCAGCACCCTGAGTACTGAGCAACCTGAGTACTGAGCACCCAGCACCCTGAGCACTGAGCACCCAGCACCCTGAGCACTGAGCACCCAGCACCCTGAGTACTGAGCACCCAGCACCCTGAGCACTGAGCACCCAGCACCCCGAGAATGAGCACCCAGCACCCCGAGTACTGAGCACCGAGCACCCTGAGCACTGAGTACCCAGCACCCTGAGTACTGAGCACCCAGCACCCTGAGCACTGAGCACCGAGCACCCCGAGTACTGAGCACAAAGCACCCTGAGTACTGAGCACCCAGCACCCTGAGTACTGAGCACCCAGCACCCTGAGTACTGAACACCCAGCACCCTGAGCACTGAGCACTGAGCACCCAGCACCCTGAGTACTGAGCACCCAACACCCTGACTACTGAGCACCCAGCACCCTGAGTACTGAGCTCCGAGCACCCCGAGCACTGAGCACTCAGCGCCCCGAGCACCGAGCACCCTGAGCACTGAGCACCCAGCACCCTGAGTACTGAGCACCCAGCACCCTGAGTACTGAGCACCTCCAGCACTGAGCACCCAGCACCCTGAGTACTGAGCACCGAGCACCCCGAGCACTGAGCACCCAGCACCGCGAGCACTGAGCACCCAGCACCCCGAGACTGATCACCCAGCACCCTGAGTACTGAGCACCCAGCACCCTGAGCACTGAGCACCCAGCACCCTGAGCACTGAGCACCCAGCACCCTGAGCACTGAGCACCCAGCACCCTGAGTAGTGAGCACCCAACGTACTGAGCACCGAGCACCCCGAGCACTGAGCACCCAGCACCCTGAGTACTGAGCACTGAGCACCCCGCACCCCGAGCCCTGAGCACCCAGCACCCTGAGCACTGAGCACCCAGCACCCGAGTACTGAGCACCCAGCACCCTTAGTACTGAGCACACAGCACCCTGAGTACTGAGCACCCAGCACCCTCAACACTGAGCACCCAGCACCCCGAGGACTTAGCACCCAGCACCCTGAGTACTGAGCACCCAGCACCCTGAGCACTGAGCACCCAGCACCCCGAGCACTGAGCACCCAGCACCCTGAGTACTGAGCACCCAGCACTATGAGCACTGAGCACCCAGCACCCTGAGCACTGAGCACCCAGCACCCTGAGTACTGAGCTCCGAGGACCCCGAGCACTGAGCACCCAGCGCCCCGAGCACTGAGCACCCAGCACCCTGAGTACTGAGCACCCAGCACCCTGAGCACTGAACACACAGCACCCTGAGTACTGAGCACCTCGAGCACTGAGCACCCAGCACCCTGAGTACTGAGCACCGAGCAACCTGAGTACTGAGCACCCAGCACCCTGAGCACTGAGCACCCAGCACCCTGAGCACTGAGCACCCAGCACCCTGAGCACTGAGCACCCAGCACCCTGAGTAGTGAGCACCCAACGTACTGAGCACCGAGCACCCCGAGCACTGAGCACCCAGCACCCTGAGCACTGAGCACCCAGCACCCGAGTACTGAGCACCCAGCACCCTGAGTACTGAGCACCCAGTACCCTGAGTACTGAGCACAAAGCACCCCGAGTACTGAGCACCCAGCACCCTGAGTACTGAGCACCCAGCACCCTGAGCACTGAGCACCCAGCACCCTGAGCACTGAGCACCCAGCACACTGAGCACTGAGCACCCAGCGCCCCGAGCACTGAGCACCCAGCACCCTGAGCACTGAGCACCCAGCACCCTGAGTACTGAGCATCCAGGACCCCGAGTACTGAACACCCAGCACCCTGAGCACTGAGCACTGAGCACCCTGAGCACTGAGTACTGAGCACTGAGCACCCTGAGCACTGAGCACCCAGCACCCCGAGTACTGAGCACCCAGCACCCCGAGCACTGGTCACCCAGCGCCCCGAGCACTGAGCACATAGCACCCCGACCACTGAGCACCCAGCACCCCGAGTACTGAGCAGTGAGCACCCAGAGCACTGAGCACCCAGCACCCTGAGCAATGAGCACCCTGAGTACTGAGCACCCAGCACCTTGAGCACTGAGCACCGAGCACCCCGAGCACTGAGCACCCAGCACCCGGAGTACTGAGCACCCAGCACCCTGAGTACTAAGCACCGAGCACCCTGAGTACTGAGCACCCAGCACCCTGAGCACTGAACACACAGCACGCTGAGTACTGAGCACCTCGAGCACTGAGCACCCAGCACCCTGAGTACTGAGCACCGAGCACCCTGAGCACTGAGCACCCAGCACCCTGAGTACTGAGCACCCAGCACCGCGAGCACTGAGCACATAGCAGCCCGAGCACTGAGCACCCAGCACCCTGAGTACTGAGCACCCAGCACCCTGAGCACTGAGCACCCAGCACCCCGAGAATGAGCACCCAGCACCCCGAGTACTGAGCACCGAGCACCCTGAGCACTGAGTACCCAGCACCCTGAGTACTGAGCACCCAGCACCCTGAGCACTGAGCACCAAGCACCCCGAGTACTGAGCACAAAGCACCCTGAGTACTGAGCACCCAGCACCCTGAGTACTGAGCACCCAGCACCCTGAGTACTGAACACCCAGCACCCTGAGCACTGAGCACTGAGCACCCAGCACCCTGAGTACTGAGCACCCAACACCCTGACTACTGAGCACCCAGCACCCTGAGTACTGAGCTCCGAGCACCCCGAGCACTGAGCACTCAGCGCCCCGAGCACCGAGCACCCTGAGCACTGAGCACCCAGCACCCTGAGTACTGAGCACCCAGCACCCTGAGTACTGAGCACCTCGAGCACTGAGCACCCAGCACCCTGAGTACTGAGCACCGAGCACCCCGAGCACTGAGCACCCAGCACCGCGAGCACTGAGCACCCAGCACCCCGAGACTGATCACCCAGCACCCTGAGTACTGAGCACCCAGCACCCTGAGCACTGAGCACCCAGCACCCTGAGCACTGAGCACCCAGCACCCTGAGCACTGAGCACCCAGCACCCTGAGTAGTGAGCACCCAACGTACTGAGCACCGAGCACCCCGAGCACTGAGCACCCAGCACCCTGAGTACTGAGCACTGAGCACCCCGCACCCCGAGCCCTGAGCACCCAGCACCCTGAGCACTGAGCACCCAGCACCCGAGTACTGAGCACCCAGCACCCTGAGTACTGAGCACACAGCACCCTGAGTACTGAGCACCCAGCACCCTCAACACTGAGCACCCAGTACCCCGAGGACTTAGCACCAAGCACCCTGAGTACTGAGCACCCAGCACCCTGAGCACTGAGCACCCAGCACCCCGAGCACTGAGCACCCAGCACCCTGAGTACTGAGCACCCAGCACCCTGAGCACTGAGCACCCAGCACCCTGAGCACTGAGCACCCAGCACCCTGAGTACTGAGCTCCGAGGACCCCGAGCACTGAGCACACAGCGCCCCGAGCACTGAGCACCCAGCACCCTGAGTACTGAGCACCCAGCACCCTGAGCACTGAACACACAGCACCCTGAGTACTGAGCACCTCGAGCACTGAGCACCCAGCACCCTGAGTACTGAGCACCGAGCACCCTGAGTAGTGAGCACCCAGCACCCTGAGCACTGAGCACCCAGCACCCTGAGCACTGAGCACCCAGCACCCTGAGCACTGAGCACCCAGCACCCTGAGTAGTGAGCACCCAACGTACTGAGCACCGAGCACCCCGAGCACTGAGCACCCAGCACCCTGAGCACTGAGCACCCAGCACCCGAGTACTGAGCACCCAGCACCCTGAGTACTGAGCACCCAGTACCCTGAGTACTGAGCACAAAGCACCCCGAGTACTGAGCACCCAGCACCCTGAGTACTGAGCACCCAGCACCCTGAGCACTGAGCACCCAGCACCCTGAGCACTGAGCACCCAGCACACTGAGTACTGAGCACCCAGCGCCCCGAGCACTGAGCACCCAGCACCCTGAGCACTGAGCACCCAGCACCCTGAGTACTGAGCATCCAGGACCCCGAGTACTGAACACCCAGCACCCTGAGCACTGAGCACTGAGCACCCTGAGCACTGAGTACTGAGCACTGAGCACCCTGAGCACTGAGCACCCAGCACCCCGAGTACTGAGCACCCAGCACCCCGAGCACTGGTCACCCAGCGCCCCGAGCACTGAGCACATAGCACCCCGACCACTGAGCACCCAGCACCCCGAGTACTGAGCAGTGAGCACCCAGAGCACTGAGCACCCAGCACCCTGAGCAATGAGCACCCTGAGTACTGAGCACCCAGCACCTTGAGCACTGAGCACCGAGCACCCCGAGCACTGAGCACCCAGCACCCGGAGTACTGAGCACCCAGCACCCTGAGTACTAAGCACCGAGCACCCTGAGTACTGAGCACCCAGCACCCTGAGCACTGAACACACAGCACGCTGAGTACTGAGCACCTCGAGCACTGAGCACCCAGCACCCTGAGTACTGAGCACCGAGCACCCTGAGCACTGAGCACCCAGCACCCTGAGTACTGAGCACCCAGCACCGCGAGCACTGAGCACATAGCAGCCCGAGCACTGAGCACCCAGCACCCTGAGTACTGAGCACCCAGCACCCTGAGCACTGAGCACCCAGCACCCCGAGAATGAGCACCCAGCACCCCGAGTACTGAGCACCGAGCACCCTGAGCACTGAGTACCCAGCACCCTGAGTACTGAGCACCCAGCACCCTGAGCACTGAGCACCAAGCACCCCGAGTACTGAGCACAAAGCACCCTGAGTACTGAGCACCCAGCACCCTGAGTACTGAGCACCCAGCACCCTGAGTACTGAACACCCAGCACCCTGAGCACTGAGCACTGAGCACCCAGCACCCTGAGTACTGAGCACCCAACACCCTGACTACTGAGCACCCAGCACCCTGAGTACTGAGCTCCGAGCACCCCGAGCACTGAGCACTCAGCGCCCCGAGCACCGAGCACCCTGAGCACTGAGCACCCAGCACCCTGAGTACTGAGCACCCAGCACCCTGAGTACTGAGCACCTCGAGCACTGAGCACCCAGCACCCTGAGTACTGAGCACCGAGCACCCCGAGCACTGAGCACCCAGCACCGCGAGCACTGAGCACCCAGCACCCCGAGACTGATCACCCAGCACCCTGAGTACTGAGCACCCAGCACCCTGAGCACTGAGCACCCAGCACCCTGAGCACTGAGCACCCAGCACCCTGAGCACTGAGCACCCAGCACCCTGAGTAGTGAGCACCCAACGTACTGAGCACCGAGCACCCCGAGCACTGAGCACCCAGCACCCTGAGTACTGAGCACTGAGCACCCCGCACCCCGAGCCCTGAGCACCCAGCACCCTGAGCACTGAGCACCCAGCACCCGAGTACTGAGCACCCAGCACCCTGAGTACTGAGCACACAGCACCCTGAGTACTGAGCACCCAGCACCCTCAACACTGAGCACCCAGCACCCCGAGGACTTAGCACCCAGCACCCTGAGTACTGAGCACCCAGCACCCTGAGCACTGAGCACCCAGCACCCCGAGCACTGAGCACCCAGCACCCTGAGTACTGAGCACCCAGCACCCTGAGCACTGAGCACCCAGCACCCTGAGCACTGAGCACCCAGCACCCTGAGTACTGAGCTCCGAGGACCCCGAGCACTGAGCACCCAGCGCCCCGAGCACTGAGCACCCAGCACCCTGAGTACTGAGCACCCAGCACCCTGAGCACTGAACACACAGCACCCTGAGTACTGAGCACCTCGAGCACTGAGCACCCAGCACCCTGAGTACTGAGCACCGAGCACCCTGAGTAGTGAGCACCCAGCACCCTGAGCACTGAACACCCAGCACCCTGAGCACTGAGCACCCAGCACCCTGAGCACTGAGCACCCAGCACCCTGAGTAGTGAGCACCCAACGTACTGAGCACCGAGCACCCCCAGCACTGAGCACCCAGCACCCTGAGCACTGAGCACCCAGCACCCGAGTACTGAGCACCCAGCACCCTGAGTACTGAGCACCCAGTACCCTGAGTACTGAGCACAAAGCACCCCGAGTACTGAGCACCCAGCACCCTGAGTACTGAGCACCCAGCACCCTGAGCACTGAGCACCCAGCACCCTGAGCACTGAGCACCCAGCACCCTGAGTACTGAGCACCCAGCGCCCCGAGCACTGAGCACCCAGCACCCTGAGCACTGAGCACCCAGCACCCTGAGTACTGAGCATCCAGGACCCCGAGTACTGAACACCCAGCACCCTGAGCACTGAGCACTGAGCACCCTGAGCACTGAGTACTGAGCACTGAGCACCCTGAGCACTGAGCACCCAGCACCCCGAGTACTGAGCACCCAGCACCCCGAGCACTGGTCACCCAGCGCCCCGAGCACTGAGCACATAGCACCCCGAGCACTGAGCACTGAGCAACCTGAGCACTGAGCACCCAGCACCCCGAGTACTGAGCAGTGAGCACCCAGAGCACTGAGCACCCAGCACCCTGAGCAATGAGCACCCTGAGTACTGAGCACCCAGCACCTTGAGCACTGAGCACCGAGCACCCCGAGCACTGAGCACCCAGCACCCGGAGTACTGAGCACCCAGCACCCTGAGTACTAAGCACCGAGCACCCTGAGTACTGAGCACCCAGCACCCTGAGCACTGAACACACAGCACCCTGAGTACTGAGCACCTCGAGCACTGAGCACCCAGCACCCTGAGTACTGAGCACCGAGCACCCTGAGCACTGAGCACCCAGCACCCTGAGTACTGAGCACCCAGCACCGCGAGCACTGAGCACATAGCAGCCCGAGCACTGAGCACCCAGCACCCTGAGTACTGAGCACCCAGCACCCTGAGTACAGAGCACCCAGCACCCTGAGCACTGAGTACCCAGCACCCTGAGCACTGAGCACCCAGCACCCTGAGCACTGAGCACACAGCACCCTGAGCACTGAGCACCCAGCACCCTGAGTACTGAGCACTGAGCAACCAGCACCCCGAGCACTGAGCACCCAGCACCTTGAGTACTGTGCACCGAGCACCCCGAGCACTGAGCACCCAGCACCCTGAGTACTGAGCTCCGAGCACCCCGAGCACTGAGCACCCTGAGCACTGAGCACCGAGCACCCTGAGCACTGAGCACCCAGCACCCTGAGTACTGAGCACCCAGCACCCTGAGCAATAAGCACCCTGAGTAGTGAGCACAAAGCACCTTGAGCACTGAGCACCGAGCAACCCGAGCACTGAGCACCCAGCACCCTGAGCACTGAGCACCCAGCACCCTGAGCACTGATCACCCAGCACCCTGAGCACAGAGCACCCAGCACCGTGAGTACTGAGCACCCAGCACCCTGAGTACTGAGCACTCAGCACCCTGAGCACTGAGCACCCAGCACCCCGAGCACTGAGCACCCAGCACCCTGAGTACTGAGCAACCTGAGTACTGAGCACCCAGCAACCTGAGCACTGAGCACGAAGCACCCTGAGTACTGAGCACCCAGCACCCTGAGCACTGAGCACCCAGCACCCTGAGTACTGAGCAACCTGAGTACTGAGCACCCAGCACCCCGAGCACTGAGCACCCAGCACCCTGAGTACTGAGCAACCTGAGTACTGAGCACCCAGCACCCTGAGCACTGAGCACCCAGCACCCTGAGCACTGAGCACCCAGCACCCTGAGTACTGAGCACCCAGCACCCTGAGCACTGAGCACCCAGCACCCCGAGAATGAGCACCCAGCACCCCGAGTACTGAGCACCGAGCACCCTGAGCACTGAGTACCCAGCACCCTGAGTACTGAGCACCCAGCACCCTGAGCACTGAGCACCGAGCACCCCGAGTACTGAGCACAAAGCACCCTTAGTACTGAGCACCCAGCACCCTGACTACTGAGCACCCAGCACCCTGAGTACTGAACACCCAGCACCCTGAGCACTGAGCACTGAGCACCCAGCACCCTGAGTACTGAGCACCCAACACCCTGACTACTGAGCACCCAGCACCCTGAGTACTGAGCTCCGAGCACCCCGAGCACTGAGCACTCAGCGCCCCGAGCACCGAGCACCCTGAGCACTGAGCACCCAGCACCCTGAGTACTGAGCACCCAGCACCCTGAGTACTGAGCACCTCCAGCACTGAGCACCCAGCACCCTGAGTACTGAGCACCGAGCACCCCGAGCACTGAGCACCCAGCACCGCGAGCACTGAGCACCCAGCACCCCGAGACTGATCACCCAGCACCCTGAGTACTGAGCACCCAGCACCCTGAGCACTGAGCACCCAGCACCCTGAGCACTGAGCACCCAGCACCCTGAGCACTGAGCACCCAGCACCCTGAGTAGTGAGCACCCAACGTACTGAGCACCGAGCACCCAGAGCACTGAGCACCCAGCACCCTGAGTACTGAGCACTGAGCACCCCGCACCCCGAGCCCTGAGCACCCAGCACCCTGAGCACTGAGCACCCAGCACCCGAGTACTGAGCACCCAGCACCCTTAGTACTGAGCACACAGCACCCTGAGTACTGAGCACCCAGCACCCTCAACACTGAGCACCCAGCACCCCGAGGACTTAGCACCCAGCACCCTGAGTACTGAGCACCCAGCACCCTGAGCACTGAGCACCCAGCACCCCGAGCACTGAGCACCCAGCACCCTGAGTACTGAGCACCCAGCACCCTGAGCACTGAGCACCCAGCACCCTGAGCACTGAGCACCCAGCACCCTGAGTACTGAGCTCCGAGGACCCCGAGCACTGAGCACCCAGCGCCCCGAGCACTGAGCACCCAGCACCCTGAGTACTGAGCACCCAGCACCCTGAGCACTGAACACACAGCACCCTGAGTACTGAGCACCTCGAGCACTGAGCACCCAGCACCCTGAGTACTGAGCACCGAGCAACCTGAGTACTGAGCACCCAGCACCCTGAGCACTGAGCACCCAGCACCCTGAGCACTGAGCACCCAGCACCCTGAGCACTGAGCACCCAGCACCCTGAGTAGTGAGCACCCAACATACTGAGCACCGAGCACCCCGAGCACTGAGCACCCAGCACCCTGAGCACTGAGCACCCAGCACCCGAGTACTGAGCACCCAGCACCCTAAGTACTGAGCACCCAGTACCCTGAGTACTGAGCACAAAGCACCCCGAGTACTGAGCACCCAGCACCCTGAGTACTGAGCACCCAGCACCCTGAGCACTGAGCACCCAGCACCCTGAGCACTGAGCACCCAGCACACTGAGTACTGAGCACCCAGCGCCCCGAGCACTGAGCACCCAGCACCCTGAGCACTGAGCACCCAGCACCCTGAGTACTGAGCATCCAGGACCCCGAGTACTGAACACCCAGCACCCTGAGCACTGAGCACTGAGCACCCTGAGCACTGAGTACTGAGCACTGAGCACCCTGAGCACTGAGCACCCAGCACCCCGAGTACTGAGCACCCAGCACCCCGAGCACTGGTCACCCAGCGCCCCGAGCACTGAGCACATAGCACCCCGACCACTGAGCACCCAGCACCCCGAGTACTGAGCAGTGAGCACCCAGAGCACTGAGCACCCAGCACCCTGAGCAATGAGCACCCTGAGTACTGAGCACCCAGCACCTTGAGCACTGAGCACCGAGCACCCCGAGCACTGAGCACCCAGCACCCGGAGTACTGAGCACCCAGCACCCTGAGTACTAAGCACCGAGCACCCTGAGTACTGAGCACCCAGCACCCTGAGCACTGAACACACAGCACGCTGAGTACTGAGCACCTCGAGCACTGAGCACCCAGCACCCTGAGTACTGAGCACCGAGCACCCTGAGCACTGAGCACCCAGCACCCTGAGTACTGAGCACCCAGCACCGCGAGCACTGAGCACATAGCAGCCCGAGCACTGAGCACCCAGCACCCTGAGTACTGAGCACCCAGCACCCTGAGCACTGAGTACCCAGCACCCTGAGCACTGAGCACCCAGCACCCTGAGCACTGAGCACACAGCACCCTGAGCACTGAGCACCCAGCACCCTGAGTACTGAGCACTGAGCAACCAGCACCCCGAGCACTGAGCACCCAGCACCTTGAGTACTGTGCACCGAGCACCCCGAGCACTGAGCACCCAGCACCCTGAGTACTGAGCTCCGAGCACCCCGAGCACTGAGCACCCTGAGCACTGAGCACCGAGCACCCTGAGCACTGAGCACCCAGCACCCTGAGTACTGAGCACCCAGCACCCTGAGCAATAAGCACCCTGAGTAGTGAGCACAAAGCACCTTGAGCACTGAGCACCGAGCAACCCGAGCACTGAGCACCCAGCACCCGGAGTACTGAGCACCCAGCACCCTGAGTACTAAGCACCAAGCACCCTGAGTACTGAGCACCCAGCACCCTGAGCACTGAACACACAGCACCCTGAGTACTGAGCACCTCGAGCACTGAGCACCCAGCACCCTGAGTACTGAGCACTGAGAACCCAGCACCCCGAGTACTGAGCACCCAGCACCCTGAGCACTGAGCACTGAGCACCCAGCACCCTGAGCACTGAGCACCCAGCACCCTGAGTACTGAGCACTGAGAACCCAGCACCCCGAGTACTGAGCACCCAGCACCCTGAGCACTGAGCACCCAGCACCCTGAGCACTGATCACCCAGCACCCTGAGCACTGAGCACCCAGCACCGTGAGTACTGAGCACCCAGCACCCTGAGTACTGAGCACTCAGCACCCTGAGTACTGAGCACCGAGCACCCCGAGCACTGAGCACCCAGCACCCTGAGCACTGAGCACCCTGAGGACTGAGCACCCAGCACCCTGAGCACTGAGCACCCAGCACCGTGAGAACTGAGCACCGATCACCCTGAGCACTGAGCACCCAGCACCCCGAGCACTGAGCACCCAGCACCCTGAGTACTGAGCAACCTGAGTACTGAGCACCCAGCACGCTGAGCACTGAGCACCCAGCACCCTGAGTACTGAGCACCCAGCACCCTGAGCACTGAGCACCCAGCACCCTGAGTACTGAGCACCCAGCACCCTGAGCACTGAGCACCCAGCACCCCGAGAATGAGCACCCAGCACCCCGAGTACTGAGCACCGAGCACCCTGAGCACTGAGTACCCAGCACCCTGAGTACTGAGCACCCAGCACCCTGAGCACTGTGCACCGAGCACCCCGAGTACTGAGCACAAAGCACCCTGAGTACTGAGCACCCAGCCCCCTGAGTACTGAGCACCCAGCACCCTGAGTACTGAACACCCAGCACCCTGAGCACTGAGCACTGAGCACCCTGATCACTGAGTACTGAGCACCGAGCACACCGAGAACTGAGCACCCAGCACCCCGAGCACTGAGCACCCAGCACCCTGAGTACTGAGCACCCAGCACCCTGACTACTGAGCACCCAGCACCCTGAGTACTGAGCTCCGAGCACCCCGAGCACTGAGCACTCAGCGCCCCGAGCACCGAGCACCCTGAGCACTGAGCACCCAGCACCCTGAGTACTGAGCACCCAGCACCCTGAGTACTGAGCACCTCGAGCACTGAGCACCCAGCACCCTGAGTACTGAGCACCGAGCACCCCGAGCACTGAGCACCCAGCACCGCGAGCACTGAGCACCCAGCACCCCGAGACTGAGCACCCAGCACCCTGAGTACTGAGCACCCAGCACCCTGAGCACTGAGCACCCAGCATCCTGAGCACTGAGCACCCAGCACCCTGAGCACTGAGCACCAAGCACCCTGAGTAGTGAGCACCCAACGTACTGAGCACCGAGCAACCCGAGCACTGAGCACCCAGCACCCTGAGTACTGAGCACTGAGCACCCCGCACCCCGAGCCCTGAGCACCCAGCACCCTGAGCACTGAGCACCCAGCACCCGAGTACTGAGCACCCAGCACCCTGAGTACTGAGCACCCAGCACCCTGAGTACTGAGCACCCAGCACCCTCAACACTGAGCACCCAGCACCCCGAGGACTGAGCACCCAGCACCCTGAGTACTGAGCACCCAGCACCCTGAGCACTGAGCACCCAGCACCCCGAGCACTGAGCACCCAGCACCCTGAGTACTGAGCACCCAGCACCCTGAGCACTGAGCACCCAGCACCCTGAGCACTGAGCACCCAGCACCCTGAGTACGGAGCTCCGAGGACCCCGAGCACTGAGCACCCAGCGCCCCGAGCACTGAGCACCCAGCACCCTGAGTACTGAGCACCCAGCACCTCGAGCACTGAGCACCCAGCACCCTGAGTACTGAGCACCGAGCACCCTGAGCACTGAGCACCCAGCACCCTGAGTACTGAGCAGCCAGCACCGCGAGCACTGAGCACATAGCACCCCGAGCACTGAGCACCCAGCACCCTGAGTACTGAGCACCCAGCACCCTGAGTACTGAGCACCCCGCACCCTGAGCACTGAGAACCCAGCACCCTGAGCACTTAGCACACAGCACCCTGAGCACTGAGCACCCAGCACCCTGAGTACTGAGCACTGAGCACCCAGCACCTTGAGAACTGAGCATCGAGCACCCCGAGCACTGAGCACCCAGCACCCTGAGTACTGAGCTCCGATCACCCCGAGCACTGAGCACCCTGAGCACTGAGCACCGAGCACCCTGAGCACTGAGCACCCAGCACCCTGAGCACTGAGCACCCAGCACCCTGATCACTGAGCACCCAGCACCCTGAGTAGTGAGCACCCAACGTACTGAGCACCGAGCACCCCGAGCACTGAGCACCCAGCACCCTGAGTACTGAGCACTGAGCACCCCGCACCCCGAGCCCTGAGCACCCAGCACCCTGAGCACTGAGCACCCAGCACCCGTGTACTGAGCACCCAGCACCCTGAGTACTGAGCACCCAGCACCCTGAGTACTGAGCACCCAGCACCCTGAACACTGAGCACCCAGCACCCCGAGGACTGAGCACCCAGCACCCTGAGTACTGAGCACCCAGCACCCTGAGCACTGAGCACCCAGCACCCCGAGCACTGAGCACCCAGCACCCTGAGTACTGAGCACCCAGCACCCTGAGCACTGAGCACCCAGCACCCTGAGCACTGAGCACCCAGCACCCTGAGTACTGAGCACCCAGCACCCTGAGTACTGAGCACCCAGCACCCTGAGCACTGAGCACCCAGCACCCAACGTACTGAGCACCGAGCACCCCGAGATCTGAGCACCCAGCACCCTGAGTACTGAGCTCCGAGCTCCCCGAGCACTGAGCACCCAGCGCCCCGAGCACTGAGCACCGAGCGCCCTGAGCACTGAGCACCAAGCACCCCGAGCAATGAGCACCCAGCACCCCGAGCCCTGAGCACCCAGCACCCCAAGCAATGAGCACCCAGCACCCTGAGTACTGAGCACCCAGCACCCCGAATACAGAGCACCCAGCAACCTGAGCACCGAGCAGCCAGCACCCTGAGCACTGAGCACCCAGCACCCTAAGCACTGAGCACCCAGCACCCTGAGTACTGAGCACTGAGCACCACGAGTACTGAGCACCCAGCACCCTGATCACTGAGCACCCAACACCCTGAGTACTGAGCAATCAACACCCCAATCACTGAGCACCCTAAGTACTGAGCACCCAGCACCCCAAGCACTGAGCACCCTGAGTATTGAGCACCCAGCAACCTGAGTACTGAGCAGCCAGCACACTGAGTACTGAGCACCCAGCACCCTGAGTACTGAGCACCCAGCATCCCGAGCACTGAGCACCCAGCACCCTGAGTACTGAGCACCCAGCACCCTGAGCACTGATCACCGAGCACCCTGAGCACTGAGCACCCAGCACCCTGAGGACTGAGCACCCAGCACCCTGAGCACTGAGCACCCTGAGTACTGAGCACCCTGAGTACTGAGCACTGAGCACCCTGAGTATTGAGCAACCAGCACCCTGAGTACTGAGCACCCAGCACCCTGAGCACTGAGCACCGAGCACCCTGAGCACTGAGCACCCAGCACCCTGAGCACTGAGCACCCAGCACCCTGAGTAGTGAGCACCCAACGTACTGAGCACCGAGCACCCCGATCACTGAGCACCCAGCTCCCTGAGTACTGAGCACCCAGCACCCCGAGCACTGAGCACCCAGCACCCTGAGCACTGAGCACCCAGCACCATGAGCACTGATCACCCAGCACCCTGAGCACTGAGCACCCAGCACCCTGAGTACTGAGCACCCAGCACCCTGAGTACTGAGCACTCAGCACCCTGAGTACTGAGCACCGAGCACCCCGAGCACTGAGCACGCAGCACCCTGAGCACTGAGCACCCTGAGGACTGAGCACCCAGCACCCTGAGCACTGAGCACCCAGCACCCTGAGTACTGAGCACCGATCACCCTGAGCACTGAGCACCCAGCACCCCGAGCACTGAGCACCCAGCACCCTGAGTACTGAGCAACCTGAGTACTGAGCACCCAGCACCCTGTGCACTGAGCACCCAGCACCCTGAGTACTGAGCACCCAGCACCCTGAGCACTGAGCACCCAGCACCCTGAGTACTGAGCACCCAGCACCCCGAGCACTGAGCACCCAGCACCCCGAGAATGAGCACCCAGCACCCCGATTACTGAGCACCGAGCACCCTGAGCACTGAGTACCCAGCACCCTGAGTACTGAGCACCCAGCACCCTGAGTACTGAACACCCAGCACCCTGAGCACTGAGCACTGAGCACCCTGATCACTGAGTACTGAGCACCGAGCACCCCGAGAACTGAGAACCCAGCACCCGGAGTACTGAGCACCCAGCACCCTGAGTACTGAGCACCCAGCACCCCGAGCACTGAGCACCCAGCACCCTGAGCACTGAGCACGCAGCACCCTGAGTACTGAGCACCCAGCACCCTGAGTACTGAACACCCAGCACCCTGAGCACTGAGCACTGAGCACCCTGATCACTGAGTACTGAGCACCGAGCACCCCGAGAACTGAGCACCCAGCACCCGGAGTACTGAGCACAGAGCACCCTGAGTACTGAGCACCCAGCACCCTGAGCACTGAACACACAGCACCCTGAGTACTGAGCACCTCGAGCACTGAGCACCCTGCACCCTGAGAACTGAGCACCGAGCACCCCGAGCACTGAGCACCCAGCACCGCGAGCACTGAGCACCCAGCACCCCGAGCACTGAGCACCCAGCACCCTGAGTACTGAGCACTGAGAACCCAGCACCCCGAGTACTGAGCACCCAGCACCCTGAGCACTGAGCACTGAGCACCCAGCACCCTGAGCACTGAGCACCCAGCACCCTGAGTACTGAGCACTGAGAACCCAGCACCCCGAGTACTGAGCACCCAGCACCCTGAGCACTGAGCACCCAGCACCCTGAGCACTGATCACCCAGCACCCTGAGCACTGAGCACCCAGCACCGTGAGTACTGAGCACCCAGCACCCTGAGTACTGAGCACTCAGCACCCTGAGTACTGAGCACCGAGCACCCCGAGCACTGAGCACCCAGCACCCTGAGCACTGAGCACCCTGAGGACTGAGCACCCAGCACCCTGAGCACTGAGCACCCAGCACCGTGAGAACTGAGCACCGATCACCCTGAGCACTGAGCACCCAGCACCCCGAGCACTGAGCACCCAGCACCCTGAGTACTGAGCAACCTGAGTACTGAGCACCCAGCACGCTGAGCACTGAGCACCCAGCACCCTGAGTACTGAGCACCCAGCACCCTGAGCACTGAGCACCCAGCACCCTGAGTACTGAGCACCCAGCACCCTGAGCACTGAGCACCCAGCACCCCGAGAATGAGCACCCAGCACCCCGAGTACTGAGCACCGAGCACCCTGAGCACTGAGTACCCAGCACCCTGAGTACTGAGCACCCAGCACCCTGAGCACTGTGCACCGAGCACCCCGAGTACTGAGCACAAAGCACCCTGAGTACTGAGCACCCAGCCCCCTGAGTACTGAGCACCCAGCACCCTGAGTACTGAACACCCAGCACCCTGAGCACTGAGCACTGAGCACCCTGATCACTGAGTACTGAGCACCGAGCACACCGAGAACTGAGCACCCAGCACCCCGAGCACTGAGCACCCAGCACCCTGAGTACTGAGCACCCAGCACCCTGAGCACTGAGCACCCAGCACCCTGACTACTGAGCACCCAGCACCCTGAGTACTGAGCTCCGAGCACCCTGAGTACTGAGCTCCGAGCACCCCGAGCACTGAGCACTCAGCGCCCCGAGAATGAGCACCCAGCTCCCCGAGTACTGAGCACCCAGCACCCTGACTACTGAGCACCCAGCACCCTGAGTACTGAGCTCAGAGCACCCCGAGCACTGAGCACTCAGCGCCCCGAGCACCGAGCACCCTGAGCACTGAGCACCCAGCACCCTGAGTACTGAGCACCCAGCACCCTGAGTACTGAGCACCTCGAGCACTGAGCACCCAGCACCCTGAGTACTGAGCACCGAGCACCCCGAGCACTGAGCACCCAGCACCGCGAGCACTGAGCACCCAGCACCCCGAGACTGAGCACCCAGCACCCTGAGTACTGAGCACCCAGCACCCTGAGCACTGAGCACCCAGCATCCTGAGCACTGAGCACCCAGCACCCTGAGCACTGAGCACCAAGCACCCTGAGTAGTGAGCACCCAACGTACTGAGCACCGAGCAACCCGAGCACTGAGCACCCAGCACCCTGAGTACTGAGCACTGAGCACCCCGCACCCCGAGCCCTGAGCACCCAGCACCCTGAGCACTGAGCACCCAGCACCCGAGTACTGAGCACCCAGCACCCTGAGTACTGAGCACCCAGCACCCTGAGTACTGAGCACCCAGCACCCTCAACACTGAGCACCCAGCACCCCGAGGACTGAGCACCCAGCACCCTGAGTACTGAGCACCCAGCACCCTGAGCACTGAGCACCCAGCACCCCGAGCACTGAGCACCCAGCACCCTGAGTACTGAGCACCCAGCACCCTGAGCACTGAGCACCCAGCACCCTGAGCACTGAGCACCCAGCACCCTGAGTACGGAGCTCCGAGGACCCCGAGCACTGAGCACCCAGCGCCCCGAGCACTGAGCACCCAGCACCCTGAGTACTGAGCACCCAGCACCTCGAGCACTGAGCACCCAGCACCCTGAGTACTGAGCACCGAGCACCCTGAGCACTGAGCACCCAGCACCCTGAGTACTGAGCAGCCAGCACCGCGAGCACTGAGCACATAGCACCCCGAGCACTGAGCACCCAGCACCCTGAGTACTGAGCACCCAGCACCCTGAGTACTGAGCACCCCGCACCCTGAGCACTGAGAACCCAGCACCCTGAGCACTTAGCACACAGCACCCTGAGCACGGAGCACCCAGCACCCTGAGTACTGAGCACTGAGCACCCAGCACCCCGAGCACTGAGCACCCAGCACCTTGAGAACTGAGCATCGAGCACCCCGAGCTCTGAGCACCCAGCACCCTGAGTACTGAGCTCCGATCACCCCGAGCACTGAGCACCATGAGCACTGAGCACCGAGCACCCTGAGCACTGAGCACCCAGCACCCTGAGCACTGAGCACCCAGCACCCTGATCACTGAGCACCCAGCACCCTGAGTAGTGAGCACCCAACGTACTGAGCACCGAGCACCCCGAGCACTGAGCACCCAGCACCCTGAGTACTGAGCACTGAGCACCCCGCACCCCGAGCCCTGAGCACCCAGCACCCTGAGCACTGAGCACCCAGCACCCGTGTACTGAGCACCCAGCACCCTGAGTACTGAGCACCCAGCACCCTGAGTACTGAGCACCCAGCACCCTGAACACTGAGCACCCAGCACCCCGAGGACTGAGCACCCAGCACCCTGAGTACTGAGCACCCAGCACCCTGAGCACTGAGCACCCAGCACCCCGAGCACTGAGCACCCAGCACCCTGAGTACTGAGCACCCAGCACCCTGAGCACTGAGCACCCAGCACCCTGAGCACTGAGCACCCAGCACCCTGAGTACTGAGCTCCGAGCACCCCGAGCACTGAGCACCCAGCGCCCCGAGCACTGAGCACCCAGCACCCTGAGTACTGAGCACCCAGCACCCTGAGTACTGAGCAAGCAGCACCCTGAACACTGAGCACCCAGCACCCCGAGGACTGAGCACCCAGCACCCTGAGTACTGAGCACCGAGCGCCGTGAGCACTGAGCACCAAGCACCCCGAGCAATGAGCACCCAGCACCCCGAGCACTGAGCACCCAGCACCCCAAGCAATGAGCACCCAGCACCCTGAGCACTGAGCACCCAGCACCCCGAATACAGAGCACCCAGCAACCTGAGCACCGAGCAGCCAGCACCCTGAGCACTGAGCACCCAGCACCCTAAGCACTGAGCACCCAGCACCCTGAGTACTGAGCACTGAGCACCACGAGTACTGAGCACCCAGCACCCTGATCACTGAGCACCCAACACCCTTAGTACTGAGCACCCAACACCCCAATCACTGAGCACCCTAAGTACTGAGCACCCAGCACCCCAAGCACTGAGCACCCTGAGTATTGAGCACCCAGCAACCTGAGTACTGAGCAGCCAGCACACTGAGTACTGAGCACCAAGCACCCTGAGTACTGAGCACCCAGCACCCCGAGCACTGAGCACCCAGCACCCTGAGTACTGAGCACCCAGCACCCTGAGCACTGATCACCGAGCACCCTGAGCACTGAGCACCCAGCACCCTGAGGACTGAGGACCCAGCACCCTGAGCACTGAGCACCCTGAGTACTGAGCACCCTGAGTACTGAGCACTGAGCACCCTGAGTATTGAGCAACCAGCACCCTGAGTACTGAGCACCCAGCACCCTGAGCACTGAGCACCGAGCACCCTGAGCACTGAGCACCCAGCACCCTGAGCACTGAGCACCCAGCACCCTGAGTAGTGAGCACCCAACGTACTGAGCACCGAGCACCCCGATCACTGAGCACCCAGCTCCCTGAGTACTGAGCACCCAGCACCCCGAGCACTGAGCACCCAGCACCCCGAGCACTGAGCACCCAGCACCATGAGCACTGATCACCCAGCACCCTGAGCACTGAGCACCCAGCACCCTGAGTACTGAGCACCCAGCACCCTGAGTACTGAGCACTCAGCACCCTGAGTACTGAGCACCGAGCACCCCGAGCACTGAGCACGCAGCACCCTGAGCACTGAGCACCCTGAGGACTGAGCACTCTGCACCCTGAGCACTGAGCACCCAGCACCCTGAGTACTGAGCACCGATCACCCTGAGCACTGAGCACCCAGCACCCCGAGCACTGAGCACCCAGCACCCTGAGTACTGAGCAACCTGAGTACTGAGCACCCAGCACCCTGTGCACTGAGCACCCAGCACCCTGAGTACTGAGCACCCAACACCCTGAGCACTGAGCACCCAGCACCCTGAGTACTGAGCACCCAGCACCCCGAGCACTGAGCACCCAGCACCCCGAGAATGAGCACCCAGCACCCCGATTGCTGAGCACCGAGCACCCTGAGCACTGAGTACCCAGCACCCTGAGTACTGAGCACCCAGCACCCTGAGTACTGAACACCCAGCACCCTGAGCACTGAGCACTGAGCACCCTGATCACTGAGTACTGAGCACCGAGCACCCCGAGAACTGAGAACCCAGCACCCGGAGTACTGAGCACCCAGCACCCTGAGTACTGAGCACCCAGCACCCCGAGCACTGAGCACCCAGCACCATGAGCACTGAGCATGCAGCACCCTGAGTACTGAGCACCCAGCACCCTGAGTACTGAACACCCAGCACCCTGAGCACTGAGCACTGAGCACCCTGATCACTGAGTACTGAGCACCGAGCACCCCGAGAACTGAGCACCAAGCACCCTGAGTACTGAGCAATGAGCACCCAGCACCCCGAGCACTGAGCACCAAGCACCCTGAGTACTGAGCACCGAGCACCCCGAGCACTGAGCACCCAGCACCCTGAGTACTGAGCTCCGAGCACCCCGAGCACTGAGCACCCTGAGCACTGAGCACTGAGCACCCAGCACCCTGAGCACTGAGTACCCAGCACCCTGAGCACTGAGGACACAGCACCCTGAGCACTGAGCACCCAGCACCCTGAGCACTGAGCACCCAGCACCCTGAGTACTGAGCACCCAGCACCCCGAGCACTGAGCACCCAGCACCCCGAGTACTGAGCACTGAGCACCCTGAGTACTGAGCACCCAGCACCCTGAGCACTGAGTACCAAGCACCCTGAGCACTGAGCACCCAGCACCCTGAGCACTGAGCACCCAGCACCCTGAGCACTGAGCACCCAGCACCCTGAGTACTGAGCACAAAGCACCCAGCACCCCGAGCACTGAGCACCCAGCACCCTGAGCAATGAGCACCCAGCACCCGAGTACTGAGCACCCAGCACCCTGAGTACTGAGCACCCAGCACCCTGAGTACTGAGCACTCAGCAACTCGTGTACTGAGCACCCAGCACCGTCAGTACTGAGCACCCAGCACCCTGAGCACTGAGCACCCAGCACCCTGAGCACTGAGCACCCAGCACCCTGAGTACTGAGCACCCAGCACCCTGAGCACGGAGCAACCAGCACCCTGAGCACTGAGCACCCAGCACCCTGAGCACTGAGCACCCAGCACCCTGAGTAGTGAACACCCAACGTACTGAGCACCGAGCACCCCGAGCACTGAGCACCCAGCAACCTGAGTACTGAGCACAAAGCACCCTGAGCACTGAGCACCCAGCACCCTGAGTACTGAGCTCCGAGCACCCCAAGCACTGAGCACCCAGCACCCCGAGCACCGAGCACCCTGAGCACTGAGCACCCAGCACCCTGAGTACTGAGCACCCAGCACCCTGAGCAATGAGCACCCTGAGTACTGAGCACCCAACACCTTGAGCACTGAGCACCGAGCACCCCGAGCACTGAGCACCCAGCACCCGGAGTACTGAGCACCCAGCACCCTGAGTACTAAGCACCGAGCACCCTGAGTACTGAGCACCCAGCACCCTGAGCACTGAACACACAGCACCCTGAGTACTGAGCACCTTGAGCACTGAGCACCCAGCACCCTGAGTACTGAGCACCGAGCACCCTGAGCACTGAACACCCAGCACCCTGAGTACTGAGCACCCAGCACCGCGAGCACTGGGCACATATCACCCCGAGCACTGAGCACCCAGCACCCTGAGTACTGAGCACCCAGCACCCTGAGTACTGAGCACCCAGCACCCTGAGCACTGAGTACCCAGCACCCTGAGCACTGAGCACCCAGCACCCTGAGCACTGAGCACACAGCACCCTGAGCACTGAGCACCCAGCACCCTGAGTACTGAGCACTGAGCACCCAGCACCCCGAGCACTGAGCACCCAGCACCTTGAGTACTGAGCAACGAGCACCCCGAGCACTGAGCACCCAGCACCCTGAGTACTGAGCTCCGAGCACCCCGATCACTGAGCACCCTGAGCACTGAGCACCGAGCACCCTGAGCACTGAGTACCCAGCACCCTGAGCACTGAGCACACAGCACCCTGAGCACTGAGCACCCAGCACCCTGAGCACTGAGCACCCAGCACCCTGAGTACTGAGCACCCAGCACCCCGAGCACTGAGCACCCAGCACCCCGAGTACTGAGCACTGAGCACACTGAGTACTGAGCACCCAGCACCCTGAGCACTGAGTACCAAGCAGGCTGAGCACTGAGCACCCAGAACCCTGAGCACTGAGCACCCAGCACCCTGAGCACTGAGCACCCAGCACCCTGAGTACTGAGCACAAAGCACCCAGCACCCCGAGCACTGAGCACCCAGCACCCTGAGCAATGAGCACCCAGCACCCGAGTATTGAGCACCCAGCACCCTGAGTACTGAGCACCCAGCACCCTGAGTACTGAGCACTCAGCAACTCGTGTACTGAGCACCCAGCACCGTCAGTACTGAGCACCCAGCACCCTGAGCACTGAGCACCCAGCACCCTGAGCACTGAGCACCCAGCACCCTGAGTACTGAGCACCCAGCACCATGAGCACTGAGCACCCAGCACCCTGAGCACTGAGCACCCAGCACCCTGAGCACTGAGCACCCAGCACCCTGAGTACTGAGCACCCAACGTACTGAGCACCGAGCACCCCGAGCACTGAGCACCCAGCACCCTGAGTACTGAGCACAAAGCACCCTGAGCACTGAGCACCCAGCACCCTGAGTACTGAGCTCCGAGCACCCCAAGCACTGAGCACCCAGCACAACGAGCACCGAGCACCCTGAGCACTGAGCACCCAGCACCCTGAGTACTGAGCACCCAGCACCCTGAGCAATGAGCACCCTGAGTACTGAGCACCCAACACCTTGAGCACTGAGCACCGAGCACCCCGAGCACTGAGCACCCAGCACCCGGAGGACTGAGCACCCAGCACCCTGAGTACTAAGCACCGAGCACCCTGAGTACTGAGCACCCAGCACCCTGAGCACTGAACACACAGCACCCTGAGTACTGAGCACCTCGAGCACTGAGCACCCAGCACCCTGAGTACTGAGCACCGAGCACCCTGAGCACTGAACACCCAGCACCCTGAGTACTGAGCACCCAGCACCGCGAGCACTGGGCACATATCACCCCGAGCACTGAGCACCCAGCACCCTGAGTACTGAGCACCCAGCACCCTGAGTACTGAGCACCCAGCACCCTGAGCACTCAGTACCCAGCACCCTGAGCACTGAGCACCCAGCACCCTGAGCACTGAGCACACAGCACCCTGAGCACTGAGCACCCAGCACCCTGAGTACTGAGCACTGAGCACCCAGCACCCCGAGCACTGAGCACCCAGCACCTTGAGTACTGAGCAACGAGCACCCCGAGCATTGAGCACCCAGCACCCTGAGTACTGAGCTCCGAGCACCCCGAGCACTGAGCACCCTGAGCACTGAGCACCGAGCACCCTGAGCACTGAGCACCCAGCACCCTGAGTACTGAGCAGCCAGCACCCTGAGCAATAAGCACCCTGAGTACTGAGCACCCACCACCTTGAGCACTGAGCACCGAGCACCCCGAGCACTGAGCACCCAGCACCCGGAGTACTGAGCACCCAGCACCCTGAGTACTAAGCACCGAGCAACCTGAGAACTGAGCACCCAGCACCCTGAGCACTGAACACACAGCACCCTGAGTACTGAGCACCGAGCACCCCGAGCACTGAGCACCCAGCACTGCGAGCACTGAGCACCCAGCACCCGGAGCACTGAGCACCCAGCCCCCTGAGTACTGAGCACCCAGCACCCTGAGTACTGAGCACCCAGCACCCTGAGCACTGAGTACCCAGCACCCTGAGCACTGAGCACCCAGCACCGTGAGCACTGAGCACACAGCACCCTGAGCACTGAGCACCCAGCACCCTGAGTACTGAGCACTGAGCACCCAGCACCCTGAGCACTGAGTATCCAGCACCCTGAGTACTGAGCACTGAGCACCCAGCACCCCGAGCACTGAGCACCCAGCACCCTGAGCACTGAGCACCCAGCACCCGAGTACTGAGCACCCAGCACCCTGAGTACTGAGCACCCTGCACCCTGAGTACTGAGCACCCAGCACCCCGAGTACTGAGCACCCAGCACCCTGAGTACTGAGCACCCAGCACCCTGAGCACTGAGCACCCAGCACCCTGAGCACTGAGCACCCAGCACCCTGAGCACTGAGCACCCAGCACCCTGAGTAGTGAGCACCCAACGTACTGAGCACCGAGCACCCCGAGCACTGAGCACCCAGCAACCTGAGTACTGAGCACAAAGCACCCTGAGCACTGAGCACCCAGCACCCTGAGTACTGAGCTCCGAGCACCCCAAGCACTGAGCACCCAGCACCCCGAGCACCGAGCACCCTGAGCACTGAGCACCCAGCACCCTGAGTACTGAGCACCCAGCACCCTGAGCAATGAGCACCCTGAGTACTGAGCACCCAACACCTTGAGCACTGAGCACCGAGCACCCCGAGCACTGAGCACCCAGCACCCGGAGTACTGAGCACCCAGCACCCTGAGTACTAAGCACCGAGCACCCTGAGTACTGAGCACCCAGCACCCTGAGCACTGAACACACAGCACCCTGAGTACTGAGCACCTCGAGCACTGAGCACCCAGCACCCTGAGTACTGAGCACCGAGCACCCTGAGCACTGAACACCCAGCACCCTGAGTACTGAGCACCCAGCACCGCGAGCACTGGGCACATATCACCCCGAGCACTGAGCACCCAGCACCCTGAGTACTGAGCACCCAGCACCCTGAGTACTGAGCACCCAGCACCCTGAGCACTGAGTACCCAGCACCCTGAGCACTGAGCACCCAGCACCCTGAGCACTGAGCACACAGCACCCTGAGCACTGAGCACCCAGCACCCTGAGTACTGAGCACTGAGCACCCAGCACCCCGAGCACTGAGCACCCAGCACCCTGAGTACTGAGCTCCGAGCACCCCGAGCACTGAGCACCCTGAGCACTGAGCACCGAGCACCCTGAGCACTGAGTACCCAGCACCCTGAGCACTGAGCACACAGCACCCTGAGCACTGAGCACCCAGCACCCTGAGCACTGAGCACCCAGCACCCTGAGTACTGAGCACCCAGCACCCCGAGCACTGAGCACCCAGCACCCCGAGTACTGAGCACTGAGCACCCTGAGTACTGAGCACCCAGCACCCTGAGCACTGAGTACCAAGCAGGCTGAGCACTGAGCACCCAGAACCCTGAGCACTGAGCACCCAGCACCCTGAGCACTGAGCACCCAGCACCCTGAGTACTGAGCGCAAAGCACCCAGCACCCCGAGCACTGAGCACCCAGCACCCTGAGCAATGAGCACCCAGCACCCGAGTACTGAGCACCCAGCACCCTGAGTACTGAGCACCCAGCACCCTGAGTACTGAGCACTCAGGAACTCGTGTACTGAGCACCCAGCACCGTCAGTACTGAGCACCCAGCACCCTGAGCACTGAGCACCCAGCACCCTGAGCACTGAGCACCCAGCACCCTGAGTACTGAGCACCCAGCACCCTGAGCACTGAGCACCCAGAACCCTGAGCACTGAGCACCCAGCACCCTGAGCACTGAGCACCCAGCACCCTGAGTACTGAGCACCCAACGTACTGAGCACCGAGCACCCCGAGCACTGAGCACCCAGCACCCTGAGTACTGAGCACAAAGCACCCTGAGCACTGAGCACCCAGCACCCTGAGTACTGAGCTCCGAGCACCCCAAGCACTGAGCACCCAGCACCCCGAGCACCGAGCACCCTGAGCACTGAGCACCCAGCACCCTGAGTACTGAGCACCCAGCACCCTGAGCAATGAGCACCCTGAGTACTGAGCACCCAACACCTTGAGCACTGAGCACCGAGCACCCCGAGCACTGAGCACCCAGCACCCGGAGTACTGAGCACCCAGCACCCTGAGTACTAAGCACCGAGCACCCTGAGTACTGAGCACCCAGCACCCTGAGCACTGAACACACAGCACCCTGAGTACTGAGCACCTCGAGCACTGAGCACCCAGCACCCTGAGTACTGAGCACCGAGCACCCTGAGCACTGAACACCCAGCACCCTGAGTACTGAGTACCCAGCACATTGAGTACTGAGCACCCAGCACCCTGAGTACTGAGCACCCAGCACCCTGAGCACTGAGTACCCAGCACCCTGAGCACTGAGCACCCAGCACCCTGAGCACTGAGCACACAGCACCCTGAGCACTGAGCACCCAGCACCCTGAGTACTGAGCACTGAGCACCCAGCACCCCGAGCACTGAGCACCCAGCACCTTGAGTACTGAGCAACGAGCACCCCGAGCATTGAGCACCCAGCACCCTGAGTACTGAGCTCCGAGCACCCCGAGCACTGAGCACCCTGAGCACTGAGCACCGAGCACCCTGAGCACTGAGAACCCAGCACCCTGAGTACTGAGCAGCCAGCACCCTGAGCAATAAGCACCCTGAGTACTGAGCACCCACCACCTTGAGCACTGAGCACCGAGCACCCCGAGCACTGAGCACCCAGCACCCGGAGTACTGAGCACCCAGCACCCTGAGTACTAAGCACCGAGCAACCTGAGAACTGAGCACCCAGCACCCTGAGCACTGAACACACAGCACCCTGAGTACTGAGCACCGAGCACCCCGAGCACTGAGCACCCAGCACTGCGAGCACTGAGCACCCAGCACCCGGAGCACTGAGCACCCAGCCCCCTGAGTACTGAGCACCCAGCACCCTGAGTACTGAGCACCCAGCACCCTGAGCACTGAGTACCCAGCACCCTGAGCACTGAGCACCCAGCACCGTGAGCAATGAGCACACAGCACCCTGAGCACTGAGCACCCAGCACCCTGAGTACTGAGCACTGAGCACCCAGCACCCTGAGCACTGAGTATCCAGCACCCTGAGTACTGAGCACTGAGCACCCAGCACCCCGAGCACTGAGCACCCAGCACCCTGAGCACTGAGCACCCAGCACCCGAGTACTGAGCACCCAGCACCCTGAGTACTGAGCACCCTGCACCCTGAGTACTGAGCACCCAGCACCCCGAGTACTGAGCACCCAGCACCCTGAGTACTGAGCACCCAGCACCCTGAGCACTGAGCACCCAGCACCCTGAGCACTGAGCACCCAGCACCCTGAGCACTGAGCACCCAGCACCCTGAGTAGTGAGCACCCAACGTACTGAGCACCGAGCACCCCGAGCACTGAGCACCCAGCAACCTGAGTACTGAGCACAAAGCACCCTGAGCACTGAGCACCCAGCACCCTGAGTACTGAGCTCCGAGCACCCCAAGCACTGAGCACCCAGCACCCCGAGCACCGAGCACCCTGAGCACTGAGCACCCAGCACCCTGAGTACTGAGCACCCAGCACCCTGAGCAATGAGCACCCTGAGTACTGAGCACCCAACACCTTGAGCACTGAGCACCGAGCACCCCGAGCACTGAGCACCCAGCACCCGGAGTACTGAGCACCCAGCACCCTGAGTACTAAGCACCGAGCACCCTGAGTACTGAGCACCCAGCACCCTGAGCACTGAACACACAGCACCCTGAGTACTGAGCACCTCGAGCACTGAGCACCCAGCACCCTGAGTACTGAGCACCGAGCACCCTGAGCACTGAACACCCAGCACCCTGAGTACTGAGCACCCAGCACCGCGAGCACTGGGCACATATCACCCCGAGCACTGAGCACCCAGCACCCTGAGTACTGAGCACCCAGCACCCTGAGTACTGAGCACCCAGCACCCTGAGCACTGAGTACCCAGCACCCTGAGCACTGAGCACCCAGCACCCTGAGCACTGAGCACACAGCACCCTGAGCACTGAGCACCCAGCACCCTGAGTACTGAGCACTGAGCACCCAGCAACCCGAGCACTGAGCACCCAGCACCTTGAGTACTGAGCAACGAGCACCCTGAGCACTGAGCACCCAGCACCCTGAGTACTGAGCTCCGAGCACCCCGAGCACTGAGCACCCTGAGCACTGAGCACCGAGCACCCTGAGCACTGAGTACCCAGCACCCTGAGCACTGAGCACACAGCACCCTGAGCACTGAGCACCCAGCACCCTGAGCACTGAGCACCCAGCACCCTGAGTACTGAGCACCCAGCACCCCGAGCACTGAGCACCCAGCACCCCGAGTACTGAGCACTGAGCACCCTGAGTACTGAGCACCCAGCACCCTGAGCACTGAGTACCAAGCAGGCTGAGCACTGAGCACCCAGAACCCTGAGCACTGAGCACCCAGCACCCTGAGCACTGAGCACCCAGCACCCTGAGTACTGAGCGCAAAGCACCCAGCACCCCGAGCACTGAGCACCCAGCACCCTGAGCAATGAGCACCCAGCACCCGAGTACTGAGCACCCAGCACCCTGAGTACTGAGCACCCAGCACCCTGAGTACTGAGCACTCAGCAACTCGTGTACTGAGCACCCAGCACCGTCAGTACTGAGCACCCAGCACCCTGAGCACTGAGCACCCAGCACCCTGAGCACTGAGCACCCAGCACCCTGAGTACTGAGCACCCAGCACCCTGAGCACTGAGCACCCAGCACCCTGAGCACTGAGCACCCAGCACCCTGAGCACTGAGCACCCAGCACCCTGAGTACTGAGCACCCAACGTACTGAGCACCGAGCACCCCGAGCACTGAGCACCCAGCACCCTGAGTACTGAGCACAAAGCACCCTGAGCACTGAGCACCCAGCACCCTGAGTACTGAGCTCCGAGCACCCCAAGCACTGAGCACCCAGCACCCCGAGCACCGAGCACCCTGAGCACTGAGCACCCAGCACCCTGAGTACTGAGCACCCAGCACCCTGAGCAATGAGCACCCTGAGTACTGAGCACCCAACACCTTGAGCACTGAGCACCGAGCACCCCGAGCACTGAGCACCCAGCACCCGGAGTACTGAGCACCCAGCACCCTGAGTACTAAGCACCGAGCACCCTGAGTACTGAGCACCCAGCACCCTGAGCACTGAACACACAGCACCCTGAGTACTGAGCACCTCGAGCACTGAGCACCCAGCACCCTGAGTACTGAGCACCGAGCACCCTGAGCACTGAACACCCAGCACCCTGAGTACTGAGCACCCAGCACCGCGAGCACTGGGCACATATCACCCCGAGCACTGAGCACCCAGCACCCTGAGTACTGAGCACCCAGCACCCTGAGTACTGAGCACCCAGCACCCTGAGCACTGAGTACCCAGCACCCTGAGCACTGAGCACCCAGCACCCTGAGCACTGAGCACACAGCACCCTGAGCACTGAGCACCCAGCACCCTGAGTACTGAGCACTGAGCACCCAGCACCCCGAGCACTGAGCACCCAGCACCTTGAGTACTGAGCAACGAGCACCCCGAGCATTGAGCACCCAGCACCCTGAGTACTGAGCTCCGAGCACCCCGAGCACTGAGCACCCTGAGCACTGAGCACCGAGCACCCTGAGCACTGAGCACCCAGCACCCTGAGTACTGAGCAGCCAGCACCCTGAGCAATAAGCACCCTGAGTACTGAGCACCCACCACCTTGAGCACTGAGCACCGAGCACCCCGAGCACTGAGCACCCAGCACCCGGAGTACTGAGCACCCAGCACCCTGAGTACTAAGCACCGAGCAACCTGAGAACTGAGCACCCAGCACCCTGAGCACTGAACACACAGCACCCTGAGTACTGAGCACCGAGCACCCCGAGCACTGAGCACCCAGCACTGCGAGCACTGAGCACCCAGCACCCGGAGCACTGAGCACCCAGCCCCCTGAGTACTGAGCACCCAGCACCCTGAGTACTGAGCACCCAGCACCCTGAGCACTGAGTACCCAGCACCCTGAGCACTGAGCACCCAGCACCGTGAGCACTGAGCACACAGCACCCTGAGCACTGAGCACACAGCACCCTGAGTACTGAGCACTGAGCACCCAGCACCCTGAGCACTGAGTATCCAGCACCCTGAGTACTGAGCACTGAGCACCCAGCACCCCGAGCACTGAGCACCCAGCACCCTGAGCACTGAGCACCCAGCACCCGAGTACTGAGCACCCAGCACCCTGAGTACTGAGCACCCTGCACCCTGAGTACTGAGCACCCAGCACCCCGAGTACTGAGCACCCAGCACCCTGAGTACTGAGCACCCAGCACCCTGAGCACTGAGCACCGAGCACCCCGAGCACTGAGCACCCATCACCCGGAGTACTGATCACCCAGCACCCTGAGTACTAAGCACCGAGCACCCTGAGTTCTGAGCACCCAGCACCCTGAGCACTGAACACACAGCACCCTGAGTACTGAGCACCTCGAGCACTGAGCACCCAGCACCCTGAGTACTGAGCACCGAGCACCCCGAGCACTGAGCACCCAGCACCGCGAGCACTGAGCACATAGCATCCCGAGCACTGAGCACCCAGCACCCTGAGTACTGAGCACCCAGCACCCTGAGTACTGAGCACCCAGCACCCTGAGCACTGAGTACCCAGCACCCTGAGCACTGAGCACCCAGCATCCTGAGCACTGAGCACACAGCACCCTGAGCACTGAGCACCCAGCACCCTGAGTACTGAGCACTGAGCACCCAGCACCCCGAGCACTGAGCACCAAGCACCCTGAGTACTGAGCACCGAGCACCCCGAGCACTGAGCACCCAGCACCCTGAGTACTGAGCTCCGAGCACCCCGAGCACTGAGCACCCTGAGCACTGAGCACCGAGTACCCTGAGCACTGAGTACCCAGCACCCTGAGCACTGAGCACACAGCACCCTGAGCACTGAGCACCCAGCACCCTGAGCACTGAGCACCCAGCACCCTGAGTACTGAGCACTGAGCACCCAGCACCCCGAGCACTGAGCACCCAGCACCCCGAGTACTGAGCACTGAGCACCCTGAGTTCTGAGCACCCAGCACCCTGAGCACTGAGTACCAAGCACCCTGAGCACTGAGTACCCAGCACCCTGAGTACTGAGCACCCAGCACCCTGAGTACTGAGCACTCACCACCTCGAGTACTGAGCACCCAGCACCGTCAGTACTGAGCACCCAGCACCCTGAGCACTGAGCACCCAGCACCCTGAGCACTGAGCACCCAGCACCCTGAGTACTGAGCACCCAGAACCCAGAGCACTGAGCACCCAGCACCCTGAGCACTGAGCACCCAGCACCCTGAGCACTGAGCACCCAGCACCCTGAGTAGTGAGCACCCAACATACTGAGCACCGAGCACCCCGAGCACTGAGCACCCAGCACCCTGAGTACTGAGCACCGAGCACCCTGAGCACTGAGCACCCAGCACCCTGAGTACTGAGATCCGAGCACCCCAAGCACTGAGCACCCAGCACCCCGAGCACCGAGCACCCTGAGCACTGAGCACCCAGCACCCTGAGTACTGAGCACCCAGCACCCTGAGCAATGAGCACCCTGAGTACTGAGCACCCAGCACCTTGAGCACTGAGCACCGAGCACCCCGAGCACTGAGCACCCAGCACCCGGAGTACTGAGCACCCAGCACCCTGAGTACTGAGCACCCAGCACCCTGAGTACTGAGCACCCAGCACCCTGAGTACTGAGCACCGAGCACCCTGAGAACTGAACACCCAGCACCCTGAGTACTGAGCACCCAGCACCGCGAGCACTGAGCACATAGCACCCCGAGCCCTGAGCACCCAGCACCCTGAGTACTGAGCACCCAGCACCCTGAGTACTGAGCACCCAGCACCCTGAGCACTGAGTACCCAGCATCCTGAGCACTGAGCACCCAGCACCCTGAGCACTGAGCACACAGCACCCTGAGCACTGAGCACCCAGCACCCTGAGTACTGAGCACTGAGCACCCAGCACCCCGAGCACTGAGCACCCAGCACCTTGAGTACTGAGCAACGAGCACCCCGAGCACTGAGCACCCAGCACCCTGAGTACTGAGCTCCGAGCACCCCGAGCACTGAGCACCCTGAGCACTGAGCACCGAGCACCCTGAGCACTGAGCACCCAGCACCCTGAGTACTGAGCACCCAGCACCCTGAGCAATAAGCACCCTGAGTACTGAGCACCCAGCACCTTGAGCACTGAGCACCGAGCACCCCGAGCACTGAGCACCCAGCACCCGGAGTACTGAGCACCCAGCACCCTGAGTACTAAGCACCGAGCACCCTGAGTACTGAGCACCCAGCACCCTGAGCACTGAACACACAGCACCCTGAGTACTGAGCACCGAGCACCCCGAGCACTGAGCACCCAGCACTGCGAGCACTGAGCACCCAGCACCCGGAGAACTGAGCAAACAGAACCCTGAGTACTGAGCACCCAGCACCCTGAGTACTGAGCACCCAGCACCCTGAGCACTGAGTACCCAGCACCCTGAGCACTGAGCACCCAGCACCCTGAGCACTGAGCACACAGCACCCTGAGCACTGAACACCCAGCACCCTGAGTACTGAGCACTGAGCACCCAGCACCCTGAGCACTGAGTATCCAGCACCCTGAGTACTGAGCACTGAGCACCCAGCACCCCGAGCACTGTGCACCCAGCACCCTGAGCACTGAGCACCCAGCACCCGAGTACTGAGCACCCAGCACCCTGAGTACTGAGCACCCTGCACCCTGAGTACTGAGCACCCAGCACCCCGAGTACTGAGCACCCAGCACCCTGAGTACTGAGCACCCTGAGCACTGAGCACATAGCACCCCGAGCACTGAGCACCCAACACCCTGAGTACTGAGCACCGAGCACCCTGAGCACTGAGCACCCAGCACCCTGAGTACTGAGCTCCGAGCACCCCAAGCACTGAGCACCCAGCACCCCGAGCACCGAGCACCCTGAGCACTGAGCACCCAGCACCCTGAGTACTGAGCACCCAGCACCCTGAGCAATGAGCACCCTGAGTACTGAGCACCCAGCACCTTGAGCACTGAGCATCGAGCACCCCGTGCACTGAGCACCCAGCACCCGGAGTACTGAGCACCCAGCACCCTGAGTACTAAGCACGGAGCACCCTGAGTACTGAGCACCCAGCACCCTGAGCACTGAACACACAGCACCCTGAGTACTGAGCACCTCGAGCACTGAGCACCCAGCACCCTGAGTACTGAGCACCGAGCACCCTGAGCACTGAACACCCAGCACCCTGAGTACTGAGCACCCAGCACCGCGAGCACTGAGCACATAGCACCCCGAGCCCTGAGCACCCAGCACCCTGAGTACTGAGCACCCTGCACCCTGAGTACTGAGCACCCAGCACCCTTTGCACTGAGTACCCAGCACCCTGAGCACTGAGCACCCAGCACCCTGAGCACTGAGCACACAGCACCCTGAGCACTGAGCACCCAGCACCCTGAGTACTGAGCACTGCGCACCCAGCACCCCGAGCACTGAGCACCCAGCACCTTGAGTACTGAGCAACGAGCACCCCGAGCACTGAGCACCCAGCACCCTGAGTACTGAGCTCCGAGCACCCCGAGCACTGAGCACCCTGAGCACTGAGCACCGAGCACCCTGAGCACTGAGCACCCAGCACCCTGAGTACTGAGCACCCAGCACCCTGAGCAATAAGCACCCTGAGTACTGAGCACCCAGCACCTTGAGCACTGAGCACCGAGCACCCCGAGCACTGAGCACCCAGCACCCGGAGTACTGAGCACCCAGCACCCTGAGTACTAAGCACCGAGCACCCTGAGTACTGAGCACCCAGCACCCTGAGCACTGAACACACAGCACCCTGAGTACTGAGCACCGAGCACCCCGAGCACTGAGCACCCAGCACTGCGAGCACTGAGCACCCAGCACCCGGAGCACTGAGCACCCAGCACACTGAGTACTGAGCACCCAGCACCCTGAGTACTGAGTACCCAGCACCCTGAGCACTGAGTACCCAGCACCCTGAGCACTGAGCACCCAGCACCCTGAGCACTGAGCACACAGCACCCTGAGCACTGAGCACCCAGCACCCTGAGTACTGAGCACTGAGCACCCAGCACCCTGAGCACTGAGTATCCAGCACCCTGAGTACTGAGCACTGAGCACCCAGCACCCCGAGCACTGAGCACCCAGCACCCTGAGCACTGAGCACCCAGCACCCGAGTACTGAGCACCCAGCACCCTGAGTACTGAGCACCCTGCACCCTGAGTACTGAGCACCCAGCACCCGAGTACTGAGCACCCAGCACCCTGAGTACTGAGCACCCTGAGCACTGAGCACATAGCACCCCGAGCACTGAGCACCCAGCACCCTGAGTACTGAGCACCCAGCACCCTGAGCACTGAGCACCCAGCACCCTGAGCACTGAGCACCCAGCACCATGAGCACTGAGCACCCAGCACCCTGAGCACTGAGCACCCAGCACCCGAGTACTGAGCACCCAGCACCCTGAGTACTGAGCACCCAGCACCCTGAGTACTGAGCACCCAGCACCCCGAGTACTGAGCACCCAGCAACCTGAGTACTGAGCACCCAGCGCCCCGAGCACTGAGCACCCAGCACCCCGAGCACTGAGCACTGAGCACCCTGAGCACTGAGCACCCAGCACCCCGAGTACTGAGCAGTGAACACCCAGAGCACTGAGCACCCAGCACCCTGAGCAATGAGCACCCTGAGTACTGAGCACCCAGCACCTTGAGCACTGAGCACCGAGCACCCCGAGCACTGAGCACCCAGCACCCGGAGTACTGAGCACCCAGCACCCTGAGTACTAAGCACCGAGCACCCTGAGTACTGAGCACCCAGCACCCTGAGTACTGAGCACTGAGCACCCAGCACCCTGAGCACTGAGTATCCAGCACCCTGAGTACTGAGCACTGAGCACCCAGCACCCCGAGCACTGAGCACCCAGCACCCTGAGCACTGAGCACCCAGCACCCGAGTACTGAGCACCCAGCACCCTGAGTACTGAGCACCCTGCACCCTGAGTACTGAGCACCCAGCACCCCGAGTACTGAGCACCCAGCACCCTGAGTACTGAGCACCCAGCACCCTGAGCACTGAGCACCCAGCACCCTGAGCACTGAGCACCCAGCACCCCGAGCACTGAGCACCCAGCACCCGGAGTACTGAGCACCCAGCACCCTGAGTACTAAGCACCGAGCACCCTGAGTACTGAGCACCCAGCACCCTGAGCACTGAACACACAGCACCCTGAGTACTGAGCACCTCGAGCACTGAGCACCCAGCACCCTGAGTACTGAGCACCGAGCACCCTGAGCACTGAACACCCAGCACCCTGAGTACTGAGCACCCAGCACCGCGAGCACTGGGCACATATCACCCCGAGCACTGAGCACCCAGCACCCTGAGTACTGAGCACCCAGCACCCTGAGTACTGAGCACCCAGCACCCTGAGCACTGAGTACCCAGCACCCTGAGCACTGAGCACCCAGCACCCTGAGCACTGAGCACACAGCACCCTGAGCACTGAGCACCCAGCACCCTGAGTACTGAGCACTGAGCACCCAGCACCCCGAGCACTGAGCACCCAGCACCTTGAGTACTGAGCAACGAGCACCCCGAGCACTGAGCACCCAGCACCCTGAGTACTGAGCTCCGAGCACCCCGAGCACTGAGCACCCTGAGCACTGAGCACCGAGCACCCTGAGCACTGAGTACCCAGCACCCTGAGCACTGAGCACACAGCACCCTGAGCACTGAGCACCCAGCACCCTGAGCACTGAGCACCCAGCACCCTGAGTACTGAGCACCCAGCACCCCGAGCACTGAGCACCCAGCACACCGAGTACTGAGCACTGAGCACCCTGAGTACTGAGCACCCAGCACCCTGAGCACTGAGTACCAAGCAGGCTGAGCACTGAGCACCCAGAACCCTGAGCACTGAGCACCCAGCACCCTGAGCACTGAGCACCCAGCACCCTGAGTACTGAGCACAAAGCACCCAGCACCCCGAGCACTGAGCACCCAGCACCCTGAGCAATGAGCACCCAGCACCCGAGTACTGAGCACCCAGCACCCTGAGTACTGAGCACCCAGCACCCTGAGTACTGAGCACTCAGCAACTCGTGTACTGAGCACCCAGCACCGTCAGTACTGAGCACCCAGCACCCTGAGCACTGAGCACCCAGCACCCTGAGCACTGAGCACCCAGCACCCTGAGTACTGAGCACCCAGCACCCTGAGCACTGAGCACCCAGCACCCTAAGCACTGAGCACCCAGCACCCTGAGCACTGAGCACCCAGCTCCCTGAGTACTGAGCACCCAACGTACTGAGCACCGAGCACCCCGAGCACTGAGCACCCAGCACCCTGAGTACTGAGCACAAAGCACCCTGAGCACTGAGCACCCAGCACCCTGAGTACTGAGCTCCGAGCACCCCAAGCACTGAGCACCCAGCACCCCGAGCACCGAGCACCCTGAGCACTGAGCACCCAGCACCCTGAGTACTGAGCACCCAGCACCCTGAGCAATGAGCACCCTGAGTACTGAGCACCCAACACCTTGAGCACTGAGCACCGAGCACCCCGAGCACTGAGCACCCAGCACCCGGAGTACTGAGCACCCAGCACCCTGAGTACTAAGCACCGAGCACCCTGAGTACTGAGCACCCAGCACCCTGAGCACTGAACACACAGCACCCTGAGTACTGAGCACCTCGAGCACTGAGCACCCAGCACCCTGAGTACTGAGCACCGAGCACCCTGAGCACTGAACACCCAGCACCCTGAGTACTGAGCACCCAGCACCGCGAGCACTGGGCACATATCACCCCGAGCACTGAGCACCCAGCACCCTGAGTACTGAGCACCCAGCACCCTGAGTACTGAGCACCCAGCACCCTGAGCACTGAGTACCCAGCACCCTGAGCACTGAGCACCCAGCACCCTGAGCACTGAGCACACAGCACCCTGAGCACTGAGCACCCAGCACCCTGAGTACTGATCACTGAGCACCCAGCACCCCGAGCACTGAGCACCCAGCACCTTGAGTACTGAGCAACGAGCACCCCGAGCATTGAGCACCCAGCACCCTGAGTACTGAGCTCCGAGCACCCCGAGCACTGAGCACCCTGAGCACTGAGCACCGAGCACCCTGAGCACTGAGCACCCAGCACCCTGAGTACTGAGCAGCCAGCACCCTGAGCAATAAGCACCCTGAGTACTGAGCACCCAGCACCCCGAGTACTGAGCACCCAGCAACCTGAGTACTGAGCACCCAGCGCCCCGAGCACTGAGCACCCAGCACCCCGAGCACTGAGCACTGAGCACCCTGAGCACTGAGCACCCAGCACCCCGAGTACTGAGCAGTGAACACCCAGAGCACTGAGCACCCAGCACCCTGAGCAATGAGCACCCTGAGTACTGAGCACCCAGCACCTTGAGCACTGAGCACCGAGCACCCCGAGCACTGAGCAACCAGCACCCGGAGTACTGAGCACCCAGCACCCTGAGTACTAAGCACCGAGCACCCTGAGTACTGAGCACCCAGCACCCTGAGTACTGAGCACTGAGCACCCAGCACCCTGAGCACTGAGTATCCAGCACCCTGAGTACTGAGCACTGAGCACCCAGCACCCCGAGCACTGAGCACCCAGCACCCTGAGCACTGAGCACCCAGCACCCGAGTACTGAGCACCCAGCACCCTGAGTACTGAGCACCCTGCACCCTGAGTACTGAGCACCCAGCACCCCGAGTACTGAGCACCCAGCACCCTGAGTACTGAGCACCCAGCACCCTGAGCACTGAGCACCCAGCACCCTGAGCACTGAGCACCCAGCACCCCGAGCACTGAGCACCCAGCACCCGGAGTACTGAGCACCCAGCACCCTGAGTACTAAGCACCGAGCACCCTGAGTACTGAGCACCCAGCACCCTGAGCACTGAACACACAGCACCCTGAGTACTGAGCACCTCGAGCACTGAGCACCCAGCACCCTGAGTACTGAGCACCGAGCACCCTGAGCACTGAACACCCAGCACCCTGAGTACTGAGCACCCAGCACCGCGAGCACTGGGCACATATCACCCCGAGCACTGAGCACCCAGCACCCTGAGTACTGAGCACCCAGCACCCTGAGTACTGAGCACCTAGCACCCTGAGCACTGAGTACCCAGCACCCTGAGCACTGAGCACCCAGCACCCTGAGCACTGAGCACACAGCACCCTGAGCACTGAGCACCCAGCACCCTGAGTACTGAGCACTGAGCACCCAGCACCCCGAGCACTGAGCACCCAGCACCTTGAGTACTGAGCAACGAGCACCCCGAGCACTGAGCACCCAGCACCCTGAGTACTGAGCTCCGAGCACCCCGAGCACTGAGCACCCTGAGCACTGAGCACCGAGCACCCTGAGCACTGAGTACCCAGCACCCTGAGCACTGAGCACACAGCACCCTGAGCACTGAGCACCCAGCACCCTGAGCACTGAGCACCCAGCACCCTGAGTACTGAGCACCCAGCACCCCGAGCACTGAGCACCCAGCACACCGAGTACTGAGCACTGAGCACCCTGAGTACTGAGCACCCAGCACCCTGAGCACTGAGTACCAAGCAGGCTGAGCACTGAGCACCCAGAACCCTGAGCACTGAGCACCCAGCACCCTGAGCACTGAGCACCCAGCACCCTGAGTACTGAGCACAAAGCACCCAGCACCCCGAGCACTGAGCACCCAGCACCCTGAGCAATGAGCACCCAGCACCCGAGTACTGAGCACCCAGCACCCTGAGTACTGAGCACCCAGCACCCTGAGTACTGAGCACTCAGCAACTCGTGTACTGAGCACCCAGCACCGTCAGTACTGAGCACCCAGCACCCTGAGCACTGAGCACCCAGCACCCTGAGCACTGAGCACCCAGCACCCTGAGTACTGAGCACCCAGCACCCTGAGCACTGAGCACCCAGCACCCTAAGCACTGAGCACCCAGCACCCTGAGCACTGAGCACCCAGCTCCCTGAGTACTGAGCACCCAACGTACTGAGCACCGAGCACCCCGAGCACTGAGCACCCAGCACCCTGAGTACTGAGCACAAAGCACCCTGAGCACTGAGCACCCAGCACCCTGAGTACTGAGCTCCGAGCACCCCAAGCACTGAGCACCCAGCACCCCGAGCACCGAGCACCCTGAGCACTGAGCACCCAGCACCCTGAGTACTGAGCACCCAGCACCCTGAGCAATGAGCACCCTGAGTACTGAGCACCCAACACCTTGAGCACTGAGCACCGAGCACCCCGAGCACTGAGCACCCAGCACCCGGAGTACTGAGCACCCAGCACCCTGAGTACTAAGCACCGAGCACCCTGAGTACTGAGCACCCAGCACCCTGAGCACTGAACACACAGCACCCTGAGTACTGAGCACCTCGAGCACTGAGCACCCAGCACCCTGAGTACTGAGCACCGAGCACCCTGAGCACTGAACACCCAGCACCCTGAGTACTGAGCACCCAGCACCGCGAGCACTGGGCACATATCACCCCGAGCACTGAGCACCCAGCACCCTGAGTACTGAGCACCCAGCACCCTGAGTACTGAGCACCCAGCACCCTGAGCACTGAGTACCCAGCACCCTGAGCACTGAGCACCCAGCACCCTGAGCACTGAGCACACAGCACCCTGAGCACTGAGCACCCAGCACCCTGAGTACTGATCACTGAGCACCCAGCACCCCGAGCACTGAGCACCCAGCACCTTGAGTACTGAGCAACGAGCACCCCGAGCATTGAGCACCCAGCACCCTGAGTACTGAGCTCCGAGCACCCCGAGCACTGAGCACCCTGAGCACTGAGCACCGAGCACCCTGAGCACTGAGCACCCAGCACCCTGAGTACTGAGCAGCCAGCACCCTGAGCAATAAGCACCCTGAGTACTGAGCACCCACCACCTTGAGCACTGAGCACCGAGCACCCCGAGCACTGAGCACCAAGCACCCGGAGTACTGAGCACCCAGCACCCTGAGTACTAAGCACCGAGGAACCTGAGAACTGAGCACCCAGCACCCTGAGCACTGAACACACAGCACCCTGAGTACTGAGCACCGAGCACCCCGAGCACTGAGCACCCAGCACTGCGAGCACTGAGCACCCAGCACCCGGAGCACTGAGCACCCAGCCCCCTGAGTACTGAGCACCCAGCACCCTGAGTACTGAGCACCCAGCACCCTGAGCACTGAGTACCCAGCACCCTGAGCACTGAGCACCCAGCACCGTGAGCACTGAGCACACAGCACCCTGAGCACTGAGCACCCAGCACCCTGAGTACTGAGCACTGAGCACCCAGCACCCTGAGCACTGAGTATCCAGCACCCTGAGTACTGAGCACTGAGCACCCAGCACCCCGAGCACTGAGCACCCAGCACCCTGAGCACTGAGCACCCAGCACCCGAGTACTGAGCACCCAGCACCCTGAGTACTGAGCACCCTGCACCCTGAGTACTGAGCACCCAGCACCCCGAGTACTGAGCACCCAGCACCCTGAGTACTGAGCACCCAGCACCCTGAGCACTGAGCACCGAGCACCCCGAGCACTGAGCACCCATCACCCGGAGTACTGATCACCCAGCACCCTGAGTACTAAGCACCGAGCACCCTGAGTTCTGAGCACCCAGCACCCTGAGCACTGAACACACAGCACCCTGAGTACTGAGCACCTCGAGCACTGAGCACCCAGCACCCTGAGTACTGAGCACCGAGCACCCCGAGCACTGAGCACCCAGCACCGCGAGCACTGAGCACATAGCATCCCGAGCACTGAGCACCCAGCACCCTGAGTACTGAGCACCCAGCACCCTGAGTACTGAGCACCCAGCACCCTGAGCACTGAGTACCCAGCACCCTGAGCACTGAGCACCCAGCATCCTGAGCACTGAGCACACAGCACCCTGAGCACTGAGCACCCAGCACCCTGAGTACTGAGCACTGAGCACCCAGCACCCCGAGCACTGAGCACCAAGCACCCTGAGTACTGAGCACCGAGCACCCCGAGCACTGAGCACCCAGCACCCTGAGTACTGAGCTCCGAGCACCCCGAGCACTGAGCACCCTGAGCACTGAGCACCGAGTACCCTGAGCACTGAGTACCCAGCACCCTGAGCACTGAGCACACAGCACCCTGAGCACTGAGCACCCAACACCCTGAGCACTGAGCACCCAGCACCCTGAGTACTGAGCACTGAGCACCCAGCACCCCGAGCACTGAGCACCCAGCACCCCGAGTACTGAGCACTGAGCACCCTGAGTTCTGAGCACCCAGCACCCTGAGCACTGAGTACCAAGCACCCTGAGCACTGAGTACCCAGCACCCTGAGTACTGAGCACCCAGCACCCTGAGTACTGAGCACTCAGCACCTCGAGTACTGAGCACCCAGCACCGTCAGTACTGAGCACCCAGCACCCTGAGCACTGAGCACCCAGCACCCTGAGCACTGAGCACCCAGCACCCTGAGTACTGAGCACCCAGCACCCAGAGCACTGAGCACCCAGCACCCTGAGCACTGAGCACCCAGCACCCTGAGCACTGAGCACCCAGCACCCTGAGTAGTGAGCACCCAACGTACTGAGCACCGAGCACCCCGAGCACTGAGCACCCAGCACCCTGAGTACTGAGCACCGAGCACCCTGAGCACTGAGCACCCAGCACCCTGAGTACTGAGCTCCGAGCACCCCAAGCACTGAGCACCCAGCACCCCGAGCACCGAGCACCCTGAGCACTGAGCACCCAGCACCCTGAGTACTGAGCACCCAGCACCCTGAGCAATGAGCACCCTGAGTACTGAGCACCCAGCACCTTGAGCACTGAGCACCGAGCACCCCGAGCACTGAGCACCCAGCACCCGGAGTACTGAGCACCCAGCACCCTGAGTACTGAGCACCCAGCACCCTGAGTACTGAGCACCCAGCACCCTGAGTACTGAGCACCGAGCACCCTGAGCACTGAACACCCAGCACCCTGAGTACTGAGCACCCAGCACCGCGAGCACTGAGCACATAGCACCCCGAGCCCTGAGCACCCAGCACCCTGAGTACTGAGCACCCAGCACCCTGAGTACTGAGCACCCAGCACCCTGAGCACTGAGTACCCAGCATCCTGAGCACTGAACACCCAGCACCCTGAGCACTGAGCACACAGCACCCTGAGCACTGAGCACCCAGCACCCTGAGTACTGAGCACTGAGCACCCAGCACCCCGAGCACTGAGCACCCAGCACCTTGAGTACTGAGCAACGAGCACCCCGAGCACTGAGCACCCAGCACCCTGAGTACTGAGCTCCGAGCACCCCGAGCACTGAGCACCCTGAGCACTGAGCACCGAGCACCCTGAGCACTGAGCACCCAGCACCCTGAGTACTGAGCACCCAGCACCCTGAGCAATAAGCACCCTGAGTACTGAGCACCCAGCACCTTGAGCACTGAGCACCGAGCACCCCGAGCACTGAGCACCCAGCACCCGGAGTACTGAGCACCCAGCACCCTGAGTACTAAGCACCGAGCACCCTGAGTACTGAGCACCCAGCACCCTGAGCACTGAACACACAGCACCCTGAGTACTGAGCACCGAGCACCCCGAGCACTGAGCACCCAGCACTGCGAGCACTGAGCACCCAGCACCCGGAGCACTGAGCAAACAGAACCCTGAGTACTGAGCACCCAGCACCCTGAGTACTGAGCACCCAGCACCCTGAGCACTGAGTACCCAGCACCCTGAGCACTGAGCACCCAGCACCCTGAGCACTGAGCACACAGCACCCTGAGCACTGAACACCCAGCACCCTGAGTACTGAGCACTGAGCACCCAGCACCCTGAGCACTGAGTATCCAGCACCCTGAGTACTGAGCACTGAGCACCCAGCACCCCGAGCACTGTGCACCCAGCACCCTGAGCACTGAGCACCCAGCACCCGAGTACTGAGCACCCAGCACCCTGAGTACTGAGCACCCTGCACCCTGAGTACTGAGCACCCAGCACCCCGAGTACTGAGCACCCAGCACCCTGAGTACTGAGCACCCTGAGCACTGAGCACATAGCACCCCGAGCACTGAGCACCCAACACCCTGAGTACTGAGCACCGAGCACCCTGAGCACTGAGCACCGAGCACCCTGAGTACTGAGCTCCGAGCACACCAAGCACTGAGCACCCAGCACCCCGAGCACCGAGCACCCTGAGCACTGAGCACCCAGCACCCTGAGTACTGAGCAACCAGCACCCTGAGCAATGAGCACCCTGAGTACTGAGCACCCAGCACCTTGAGCACTGAGCACCGAGCACCCCGTGCACTGAGCACCCAGCACCCGGAGTACTGAGCACCCAGCACCCTGAGTACTAAGCACCGAGCACCCTGAGTACTGAGCACCCAGCACCCTGAGCACTGAACACACAGCACCCTGAGTACTGAGCACCTCGAGCACTGAGCACCCAGCACCCTGAGTACTGAGCACCGAGCACCCTGAGCACTGAACACCCAGCACCCTGAGTACTGAGCACCCAGCACCGCGAGCACTGAGTACCCAGCACCCTGAGCACTGAGCACCCAGCACCCTGAGCACTGAGCACACAGCACCCTGAGCACTGAGCACCCAGCACCCTGAGTACTGAGCACTGAGCACCCAGCACCCCGAGCACTGAGCACCCAGCACCTTGAGTACTGAGCAACGAGCACCCCGAGCACTGAGCACCCAGCACCCTGAGTACTGAGCTCCGAGCACCCCGAGCACTGAGCACCCTGAGCACTGAGCACCGAGCACCCTGAGCACTGAGTACCCAGCACCCTGAGCACTGAGCACACAGCACCCTGAGCACTGAGCACCCAGCACCCTGATCACTGAGCACCCAGCACCCTGAGTACTGAGCACCCAGCACCCCGAGCACTGAGCACCCAGCACCCCGAGTACTGAGCACTGAGCACCCTGAGTACTGAGCACCCAGCACCCTGAGCACTGAGTACCAAGCAGGCTGAGCACTGAGCACCCAGAACCCTGAGCACTGAGCACCCAGCACCCTGAGCACTGAGCACCCAGCACCCTGAGTACTGAGCACAAAGCACCCAGCACCCCGAGCACTGAGCACCCAGCACCCTGAGCAATGAGCACCCAGCACCCGAGTACTGAGCACCCAGCACCCTGAGTACTGAGCACCCAGCACCCTGAGTACTGAGCACTCAGCAACTCGTGTACTGAGCACCCAGCACCGTCAGTACTGAGCACCCAGCACCCTGAGCACTGAGCACCCAGCACCCTGAGCACTGAGCACCCAGCACCCTGAGTACTGAGCACCCAGCACCCTGAGCACTGAGCACCCAGCACCCTGAGCACTGAGCACCCAGCACCCTGAGCACTGAGCACCCAGCACCCTGAGTACTGAGCACCCAACGTACTGAGCACCGAGCACCCCGAGCACTGAGCACCCAGCACCCTGAGTACTGAGCACAAAGCACCCTGAGCACTGAGCACCCAGCACCCTGAGTACTGAGCTCCGAGCACCCCAAGCACTGAGCACCCAGCACCCCGAGCACCGAGCACCCTGAGCACTGAGCACCCAGCACCCTGAGTACTGAGCACCCAGCACCCTGAGCAATGAGCACCCTGAGTACTGAGCACCCAACACCTTGAGCACTGAGCACCGAGCACCCCGAGCACTGAGCACCCAGCACCCGGAGTACTGAGCACCCAGCACCCTGAGTACTAAGCACCGAGCACCCTGAGTACTGAGCACCCAGCACCCTGAGCACTGAACACACAGCACCCTGAGTACTGAGCACCTCGAGCACTGAGCACCCAGCACCCTGAGTACTGAGCACCGAGCACCCTGAGCACTGAACACCCAGCACCCTGAGTACTGAGCACCCAGCACCGCGAGCACTGGGCACATATCACCCCGAGCACTGAGCACCCAGCACCCTGAGTACTGAGCACCCAGCACCCTGAGTACTGAGCACCCAGCACCCTGAGCACTGAGAACCCAGCACCCTGAGCACTGAGCACCCAGCACCCTGAGCACTGAGCACACAGCACCCTGAGCACTGAGCAACCAGCACCCTGAGTACTGATCACTGAGCACCCAGCACCCCGAGCACTGAGCACCCAGCACCTTGAGTACTGAGCAACGAGCACCCCGAGCATTGAGCACCCAGCACCCTGAGTACTGAGCTCCGAGCACCCCGAGCACTGAGCACCCTGAGCACTGAGCACCGAGCACCCTGAGCACTGAGCACCCAGCACCCTGAGTACTGAGCAGCCAGCACCCTGAGCAATAAGCACCCTGAGTACTGAGCACCCACCACCTTGAGCACTGAGCACCGAGCACCCCGAGCACTGAGCACCCAGCACCCGGAGTACTGAGCACCCAGCACCCTGAGTACTAAGCACTGAGCAACCTGAGAACTGAGCACCCAGCACCCTGAGCACTGAACACACAGCACCCTGAGTACTGAGCACCGAGCACCCCGAGCACTGAGCACCCAGCACTGCGAGCACTGAGCACCCAGCACCCGGAGCACTGAGCACCCAGCCCCCTGAGTACTGAGCACCCAGCACCCTGAGTACTGAGCACCCAGCACCCTGAGCACTGAGTACCCAGCACCCTGAGCACTGAGCACCCAGCACCGTGAGCACTGAGCACACAGCACCCTGAGCACTGAGCACCCAGCACCCTGAGTACTGAGCACTGAGCACCCAGCACCCTGAGCACTGAGTATCCAGCACCCTGAGTACTGAGCACTGAGCACCCAGCACCCCGAGCACTGAGCACCCAGCACCCTGAGCACTGAGCACCCAGCACCCGAGTACTGAGCACCCAGCACCCTGAGTACTGAGCACCCTGCACCCTGAGTACTGAGCACCCAGCACCCCGAGTACTGAGCACCCAGCACCCTGAGTACTGAGCACCCAGCACCCTGAGCACTGAGCACCGAGCACCCCGAGCACTGAGCACCCATCACCCGGAGTACTGATCACCCAGCACCCTGAGTACTAAGCACCGAGCACCCTGAGTTCTGAGCACTCAGCACCCTGAGCACTGAACACACAGCACCCTGAGTACTGAGCACCTCGAGCACTGAGCACCCAGCACCCTGAGTACTGAGCACCGAGCACCCCGAGCACTGAGCACCCAGCACCGCGAGCACTGAGCACATAGCATCCCGAGCACTGAGCTTCCAGCACCCTGAGTACTGAGCACCCAGCACCCTGAGTACTGAGCACCCAGCACCCTGAGCACTGAGTACCCAGCACCCTGAGCACTGAGCACCCAGCATCCTGAGCACTGAGCACACAGCACCCTGAGCACTGAGCACCCAGCACCCTGAGTACTGAGCACTGAGCACCCAGCACCCCGAGCACTGAGCACCAAGCACCCTGAGTACTGAGCACCGAGCACCCCGAGCACTGAGCACCCAGCACCCTGAGTACTGAGCTCCGAGCACCCCGAGCACTGAGCACCCTGAGCACTGAGCACCGAGTACCCTGAGCACTGAGTACCCAGCACCCTGAGCACTGAGCACACAGCACCCTGAGCACTGAGCACCCAGCACCTCGAGTACTGAGCACCCAGCACCGTCAGTACTGAGCACCCAGCACCCTGAGCACTGAGCACCCAGCACCCTGAGCACTGAGCACCCAGCACCCTGAGTACTGAGCACCCAGCACCCAGAGCACTGAGCACCCAGCACCCTGAGCACTGAGCACCCAGCACCCTGAGCACTGAGCACCCAGCACCCTGAGTAGTGAGCACCCAACGTAATGAGCAACGAGCACCCCGAGCACTGAGCACCCAGCACCCTGAGTACTGAGCACCGAGCACCCTGAGCACTGAGCACCCAGCACCCTGAGTACTGAGCTCCGAGCACCCCAAGCACTGAGCACCCAGCACCCCGAGCACCGAGCACCCCGAGCACTGAGCACCCAGCACCCTGAGTACTGAGCTCCGAGCACCCCGAGCACTGAGCACCCTGAGCACTGAGCACCGAGCACCCTGAGCACTGAGCACCCAGCACCCTGAGTACTGAGCACCCAGCACCCTGAGCAATAAGCACCCTGAGTACTGAGCACCCAGCACCTTGAGCACTGAGCACCGAGCACCCCGAGCACTGAGCACCCAGCACCCGGAGTACTGAGCACCCAGCACCCTGAGTACTAAGCACCGAGCACCCTGAGTACTGAGCACCCAGCACCCTGAGCACTGAACACACAGCACCCTGAGTACTGAGCACCGAGCACCCCGAGCACTGAGCACCCAGCACTGCGAGCACTGAGCACCCAGCACCCGGAGCACTGAGCAAACAGAACCCTGAGTACTGAGCACCCAGCACCCTGAGTACTGAGCACCCAGCACCCTGAGCACTGAGTACCCAGCACCCTGAGCACTGAGCACCCAGCACCCTGAGCACTGAGCACACAGCACCCTGAGCACTGAACACCCAGCACCCTGAGTACTGAGCACTGAGCACCCAGCACCCTGAGCACTGAGTATCCAGCACCCTGAGTACTGAGCACTGAGCACCCAGCACCCCGAGCACTGTGCACCCAGCACCCTGAGCACTGAGCACCCAGCACCCGAGTACTGAGCACCCAGCACCCTGAGTACTGAGCACCCTGCACCCTGAGTACTGAGCACCCAGCACCCCGAGTACTGAGCACCCAGCACCCTGAGTACTGAGCACCCTGAGCACTGAGCACATAGCACCCCGAGCACTGAGCACCCAACACCCTGAGTACTGAGCACCGAGCACCCTGAGCACTGAGCACCCAGCACCCTGAGTACTGAGCTCCGAGCACACCAAGCACTGAGCACCCAGCACCCCGAGCACCGAGCACCCTGAGCACTGAGCACCCAGCACCCTGAGTACTGAGCAACCAGCACCCTGAGCAATGAGCACCCTGAGTACTGAGCACCCAGCACCTTGAGCACTGAGCACCGAGCACCCCGTGCACTGAGCACCCAGCACCCGGAGTACTGAGCACCCAGCACCCTGAGTACTAAGCACCGAGCACCCTGAGTACTGAGCACCCAGCACCCTGAGCACTGAACACACAGCACCCTGAGTACTGAGCACCTCGAGCACTGAGCACCCAGCACCCTGAGTACTGAGCACCGAGCACCCTGAGCACTGAACACCCAGCACCCTGAGTACTGAGCACCCAGCACCGCGAGCACTGAGTACCCAGCACCCTGAGCACTGAGCACCCAGCACCCTGAGCACTGAGCACACAGCACCCTGAGCACTGAGCACCCAGCACCCTGAGTACTGAGCACTGAGCACCCAGCACCCCGAGCACTGAGCACCCAGCACCTTGAGTACTGAGCAACGAGCACCCCGAGCACTGAGCACCCAGCACCCTGAGTACTGAGCTCCGAGCACCCCGAGCACTGAGCACCCTGAGCACTGAGCACCGAGCACCCTGAGCACTGAGTACCCAGCACCCTGAGCACTGAGCACACAGCACCCTGAGCACTGAGCACCCAGCACCCTGATCACTGAGCACCCAGCACCCTGAGTACTGAGCACCCAGCACCCCGAGCACTGAGCACCCAGCACCCCGAGTACTGAGCACTGAGCACCCTGAGTACTGAGCACCCAGCACCCTGAGCACTGAGTACCAAGCAGGCTGAGCACTGAGCACCCAGAACCCTGAGCACTGAGCACCCAGCACCCTGAGCACTGAGCACCCAGCACCCTGAGTACTGAGCACAAAGCACCCAGCACCCCGAGCACTGAGCACCCAGCACCCTGAGCAATGAGCACCCAGCACCCGAGTACTGAGCACCCAGCACCCTGAGTACTGAGCACCCAGCACCCTGAGTACTGAGCACTCAGCAACTCGTGTACTGAGCACCCAGCACCGTCAGTACTGAGCACCCAGCACCCTGAGCACTGAGCACCCAGCACCCTGAGCACTGAGCACCCAGCACCCTGAGTACTGAGCACCCAGCACCCTGAGCACTGAGCACCCAGCACCCTGAGCACTGAGCACCCAGCACCCTGAGCACTGAGCACCCAGCACCCTGAGTACTGAGCACCCAACGTACTGAGCACCGAGCACCCCGAGCACTGAGCACCCAGCACCCTGAGTACTGAGCACAAAGCACCCTGAGCACTGAGCACCCAGCACCCTGAGTACTGAGCTCCGAGCACCCCAAGCACTGAGCACCCAGCACCCCGAGCACCGAGCACCCTGAGCACTGAGCACCCAGCACCCTGAGTACTGAGCACCCAGCACCCTGAGCAATGAGCACCCTGAGTACTGAGCACCCAACACCTTGAGCACTGAGCACCGAGCACCCCGAGCACTGAGCACCCAGCACCCGGAGTACTGAGCACCCAGCACCCTGAGTACTAAGCACCGAGCACCCTGAGTACTGAGCACCCAGCACCCTGAGCACTGAACACACAGCACCCTGAGTACTGAGCACCTCGAGCACTGAGCACCCAGCACCCTGAGTACTGAGCACCGAGCACCCTGAGCACTGAACACCCAGCACCCTGAGTACTGAGCACCCAGCACCGCGAGCACTGGGCACATATCACCCCGAGCACTGAGCACCCAGCACCCTGAGTACTGAGCACCCAGCACCCTGAGTACTGAGCACCCAGCACCCTGAGCACTGAGAACCCAGCACCCTGAGCACTGAGCACCCAGCACCCTGAGCACTGAGCACACAGCACCCTGAGCACTGAGCAACCAGCACCCTGAGTACTGATCACTGAGCACCCAGCACCCCGAGCACTGAGCACCCAGCACCTTGAGTACTGAGCAACGAGCACCCCGAGCATTGAGCACCCAGCACCCTGAGTACTGAGCTCCGAGCACCCCGAGCACTGAGCACCCTGAGCACTGAGCACCGAGCACCCTGAGCACTGAGCACCCAGCACCCTGAGTACTGAGCAGCCAGCACCCTGAGCAATAAGCACCCTGAGTACTGAGCACCCACCACCTTGAGCACTGAGCACCGAGCACCCCGAGCACTGAGCACCCAGCACCCGGAGTACTGAGCACCCAGCACCCTGAGTACTAAGCACTGAGCAACCTGAGAACTGAGCACCCAGCACCCTGAGCACTGAACACACAGCACCCTGAGTACTGAGCACCGAGCACCCCGAGCACTGAGCACCCAGCACTGCGAGCACTGAGCACCCAGCACCCGGAGCACTGAGCACCCAGCCCCCTGAGTACTGAGCACCCAGCACCCTGAGTACTGAGCACCCAGCACCCTGAGCACTGAGTACCCAGCACCCTGAGCACTGAGCACCCAGCACCGTGAGCACTGAGCACACAGCACCCTGAGCACTGAGCACCCAGCACCCTGAGTACTGAGCACTGAGCACCCAGCACCCTGAGCACTGAGTATCCAGCACCCTGAGTACTGAGCACTGAGCACCCAGCACCCCGAGCACTGAGCACCCAGCACCCTGAGCACTGAGCACCCAGCACCCGAGTACTGAGCACCCAGCACCCTGAGTACTGAGCACCCTGCACCCTGAGTACTGAGCACCCAGCACCCCGAGTACTGAGCACCCAGCACCCTGAGTACTGAGCACCCAGCACCCTGAGCACTGAGCACCGAGCACCCCGAGCACTGAGCACCCATCACCCGGAGTACTGATCACCCAGCACCCTGAGTACTAAGCACCGAGCACCCTGAGTTCTGAGCACTCAGCACCCTGAGCACTGAACACACAGCACCCTGAGTACTGAGCACCTCGAGCACTGAGCACCCAGCACCCTGAGTACTGAGCACCGAGCACCCCGAGCACTGAGCACCCAGCACCGCGAGCACTGAGCACATAGCATCCCGAGCACTGAGCTTCCAGCACCCTGAGTACTGAGCACCCAGCACCCTGAGTACTGAGCACCCAGCACCCTGAGCACTGAGTACCCAGCACCCTGAGCACTGAGCACCCAGCATCCTGAGCACTGAGCACACAGCACCCTGAGCACTGAGCACCCAGCACCCTGAGTACTGAGCACTGAGCACCCAGCACCCCGAGCACTGAGCACCAAGCACCCTGAGTACTGAGCACCGAGCACCCCGAGCACTGAGCACCCAGCACCCTGAGTACTGAGCTCCGAGCACCCCGAGCACTGAGCACCCTGAGCACTGAGCACCGAGTACCCTGAGCACTGAGTACCCAGCACCCTGAGCACTGAGCACACAGCACCCTGAGCACTGAGCACCCAGCACCTCGAGTACTGAGCACCCAGCACCGTCAGTACTGAGCACCCAGCACCCTGAGCACTGAGCACCCAGCACCCTGAGCACTGAGCACCCAGCACCCTGAGTACTGAGCACCCAGCACCCAGAGCACTGAGCACCCAGCACCCTGAGCACTGAGCACCCAGCACCCTGAGCACTGAGCACCCAGCACCCTGAGTAGTGAGCACCCAACGTAATGAGCAACGAGCACCCCGAGCACTGAGCACCCAGCACCCTGAGTACTGAGCACCGAGCACCCTGAGCACTGAGCACCCAGCACCCTGAGTACTGAGCTCCGAGCACCCCAAGCACTGAGCACCCAGCACCCCGAGCACCGAGCACCCTGAGCACTGAGCACCCAGCACCCTGAGTACTGAGCACCCAGCACCCTGAGCAATGAGCACCCTGAGTACTGAGCACCCAGCACCTTGAGCACTGAGCACCGAGCACCCCGAGCACTGAGCACCCAGCACCCGGAGTACTGAGCACCCAGCACCCTGAGTACTGAGCACCCAGCACCCTGAGTACTGAGCACCCAGCACCCTGAGTACTGAGCACCGAGCACCCTGAGCACTGAACACCCAGCACCCTGAGTACTGAGCACCCAGCACCGCGAGCACTGAGCACATAGCACCCCGAGCCCTGAGCACCCAGCACCCTGAGTACTGAGCACCCAGCACCCTGAGTACTGAGCACCCAGCACCCTGAGCACTGAGTACCCAGCATCCTGAGCACTGAGCACCCAGCACCCTGAGCACTGAGCACACAGCACCCTGAGCACTGAGCACCCAGCACCCTGAGTACTGAGCACTGAGCACCCAGCACCCCGAGCACTGAGCACCCAGCACCTTGAGTACTGAGCAACGAGCACCCCGAGCACTGAGCACCCAGCACCCTGAGTACTGAGCTCCGAGCACCCCGAGCACTGAGCACCCTGAGCACTGAGCACCGAGCACCCTGAGCACTGAGCACCCAGCACCCTGAGTACTGAGCACCCAGCACCCTGAGCAATAAGCACCCTGAGTACTGAGCACCCAGCACCTTGAGCACTGAGCACCGAGCACCCCGAGCACTGAGCACCCAGCACCCGGAGTACTGAGCACCCAGCACCCTGAGTACTAAGCACCGAGCACCCTGAGTACTGAGCACCCAGCACCCTGAGCACTGAACACACAGCACCCTGAGTACTGAGCACCGAGCACCCCGAGCACTGAGCACCCAGCACTGCGAGCACTGAGCACCCAGCACCCGGAGCACTGAGCAAACAGAACCCTGAGTACTGAGCACCCAGCACCCTGAGTACTGAGCACCCAGCACCCTGAGCACTGAGTACCCAGCACCCTGAGCACTGAGCACCCAGCACCCTGAGCACTGAGCACACAGCACCCTGAGCACTGAACACCCAGCACCCTGAGTACTGAGCACTGAGCACCCAGCACCCTGAGCACTGAGTATCCAGCACCCTGAGTACTGAGCACTGAGCACCCAGCACCCCGAGCACTGTGCACCCAGCACCCTGAGCACTGAGCACCCAGCACCCGAGTACTGAGCACCCAGCACCCTGAGTACTGAGCACCCTGCACCCTGAGTACTGAGCACCCAGCACCCCGAGTACTGAGCACCCAGCACCCTGAGTACTGAGCACCCTGAGCACTGAGCACATAGCACCCCGAGCACTGAGCACCCAACACCCTGAGTACTGAGCACCGAGCACCCTGAGCACTGAGCACCCAGCACCCTGAGTACTGAGCTCCGAGCACCCCAAGCACTGAGCACCCAGCACCCCGAGCACCGAGCAACCTGAGCACTGAGCACCCAGCACCCTGAGTACTGAGCACCCAGCACCCTGAGCAATGAGCACCCTGAGTACTGAGCACCCAGCACCTTGAGCACTGAGCACCGAGCACCCCGTGCACTGAGCACCCAGCACCCGGAGTACTGAGCACCCAGCACCCTGAGTACTAAGCACCGAGCACCCTGAGTACTGAGCACCCAGCACCCTGAGCACTGAACACACAGCACCCTGAGTACTGAGCACCTCGAGCACTGAGCACCCAGCACCCTGAGTACTGAGCACCGAGCACCCTGAGCACTGAACACCCAGCACCCTGAGTACTGAGCACCCAGCACCGCGAGCACTGAGCACATAGCACCCCGAGCACTGAGCACTGAGCACCCAGCACCCCGAGCACTGAGCACCAAGCACCCTGAGTACTGAGCACTGAGCACCCAGCACCCCGAGCACTGAGCACCAAGCACCCTGAGTACTGAGCACCGAGCACCCCGAGCACTGAGCACCCAGCACCCTGAGTACTGAGCTCCGACCACCCCGAGCACTGAGCACCCTGAGCACTGAGCACCGAGTACCCTGAGCACTGAGTACCCAGCACCCTGAGCACTGAGCACACAGCACCCTGAGCACTGAGCACCCAGCACCTCGAGTACTGAGCACCCAGCACCGTCAGTACTGAGCACCCAGCACCCTGAGCACTGAGCACCCAGCACCCTGAGCACTGAGCACCCAGCACCCTGAGTACTGAGCACCCAGCACCCAGAGCACTGAGCACCCAGCACCCTGAGCACTGAGCACCCAGCACCCTGAGCACTGAGCACCCACCACCCTGAGTAGTGAGCACCCAACGTAATGAGCAACGAGCACCCCGAGCACTGAGCACCCAGCACCCTGAGTACTGAGCACCGAGCACCCTGAGCACTGAGCACCCAGCACCCTGAGTACTGAGCTCCGAGCACCCCAAGCACTGAGCACCCAGCACCCCGAGCACCGAGCACCCTGAGCACTGAGCACCCAGCACCCTGAGTACTGAGCACCCAGCACCCTGAGCAATGAGCACCCTGAGTACTGAGCACCCAGCACCTTGAGCACTGAGCACCGAGCACCCCGAGCACTGAGCACCCAGCACCCGGAGTACTGAGCACCCAGCACCCTGAGTACTGAGCACCCAGCACCCTGAGTACTGAGCACCCAGCACCCTGAGTACTGAGCACCGAGCACCCTGAGCACTGAACACCCAGCACCCTGAGTACTGAGCACCCAGCACCGCGAGCACTGAGCACATAGCACCCCGAGCCCTGAGCACCCAGCACCCTGAGTACTGAGCACCCAGCACCCTGAGTACTGAGCAACCAGCACCCTGAGCACTGAGTACCCAGCATCCTGAGCACTGAGCACCCAGCACCCTGAGCACTGAGCACACAGCACCCTGAGCACTGAGCACCCAGCACCCTGAGTACTGAGCACTGAGCACCCAGCACCCCGAGCACTGAGCACCCAGCACCTTGAGTACTGAGCAACGAGCACCCCGAGCACTGAGCACCCAGCACCCTGAGTACTGAGCTCCGAGCACCCCGAGCACTGAGCACCCTGAGCACTGAGCACCGAGCACCCTGAGCACTGAGCACCCAGCACCCTGAGTACTGAGCACCCAGCACCCTGAGCAATAAGCACCCTGAGTACTGAGCACCCAGCACCTTGAGCACTGAGCACCGAGCACCCCGAGCACTGAGCACCCAGCACCCGGAGTACTGAGCACCCAGCACCCTGAGTACTAAGCACCGAGCACCCTGAGTACTGAGCACCCAGCACCCTGAGCACTGAACACACAGCACCCTGAGTACTGAGCACCGAGCACCCCGAGCACTGAGCACCCAGCACTGCGAGCACTGAGCACCCAGCACCCGGAGCACTGAGCAAACAGAACCCTGAGTACTGAGCACCCAGCACCCTGAGTACTGAGCACCCAGCACCCTGAGCACTGAGTACCCAGCACCCTGAGCACTGAGCACCCAGCACCCTGAGCACTGAGCACACAGCACCCTGAGCACTGAACACCCAGCACCCTGAGTACTGAGCACTGAGCACCCAGCACCCTGAGCACTGAGTATCCAGCACCCTGAGTACTGAGCACTGAGCACCCAGCACCCCGAGCACTGTGCACCCAGCACCCTGAGCACTGAGCACCCAGCACCCGAGTACTGAGCACCCAGCACCCTGAGTACTGAGCACCCTGCACCCTGAGTACTGAGCACCCAGCACCCCGAGTACTGAGCACCCAGCACCCTGAGTACTGAGCACCCTGAGCACTGAGCACATAGCACCCCGAGCACTGAGCACCCAACACCCTGAGTACTGAGCACCGAGCACCCTGAGCACTGAGCACCCAGCACCCTGAGTACTGAGCTCCGAGCACCCCAAGCACTGAGCACCCAGCACCCCGAGCACCGAGCAACCTGAGCACTGAGCACCCAGCACCCTGAGTACTGAGCACCCAGCACCCTGAGCAATGAGCACCCTGAGTACTGAGCACCCAGCACCTTGAGCACTGAGCACCGAGCACCCCGTGCACTGAGCACCCAGCACCCGGAGTACTGAGCACCCAGCACCCTGAGTACTAAGCACCGAGCACCCTGAGTACTGAGCACCCAGCACCCTGAGCACTGAACACACAGCACCCTGAGTACTGAGCACCTCGAGCACTGAGCACCCAGCACCCTGAGTACTGAGCACCGAGCACCCTGAGCACTGAACACCCAGCACCCTGAGTACTGAGCACCCAGCACCGCGAGCACTGAGCACATAGCACCCCGAGCACTGAGCACCCAGCACCCTGAGTACTGAGCACCCTGCACCCTGAGTACTGAGCACCCAGCACCCTTTGCACTGAGTACCCAGCACCCTGAGCACTGAGCACCCAGCACCCTGAGCACTGAGCACACAGCACCCTGAGCACTGAGCACCCAGCACCCTGAGTACTGAGCACTGCGCACCCAGCACCCCGAGCACTGAGCACCCAGCACCTTGAGTACTGAGCAACGAGCACCCCGAGCACTGAGCACCCAGCACCCTGAGTACTGAGCTCCGAGCACCCCGAGCACTGAGCACCCTGAGCACTGAGCACCGAGCACCCTGAGCACTGAGCACCCAGCACCCTGAGTACTGAGCACCCAGCACCCTGAGCAATAAGCACCCTGAGTACTGAGCACCCAGCACCTTGAGCACTGAGCACCGAGCACCCCGAGCACTGAGCACCCAGCACCCGGAGTACTGAGCACCCAGCACCCTGAGTACTAAGCACCGAGCACCCTGAGTACTGAGCACCCAGCACCCTGAGCACTGAACACACAGCACCCTGAGTACTGAGCACCGAGCACCCCGAGCACTGAGCACCCAGCACTGCGAGCACTGAGCACCCAGCACCCGGAGCACTGAGCACCCAGCACACTGAGTACTGAGCACCCAGCACCCTGAGTACTGAGTACCCAGCACCCTGAGCACTGAGTACCCAGCACCCTGAGCACTGAGCACCCAGCACCCTGAGCACTGAGCACACAGCACCCTGAGCACTGAACACCCAGCACCCTGAGTACTGAGCACTGAGCACCCAGCACCCTGAGCACTGAGTATCCAGCACCCTGAGTACTGAGCACTGAGCACCCAGCACCCCGAGCACTGAGCACCCAGCACCCTGAGCACTGAGCACCCAGCACCCGAGTACTGAGCACCCAGCACCCTGAGTACTGAGCACCCTGCACCCTGAGTACTGAGCACCCAGCACCCGAGTACTGAGCACCCAGCACCCTGAGTACTGAGCACCCTGAGCACTGAGCACATAGCACCCCGAGCACTGAGCACCCAGCACCCTGAGTACTGAGCACCCAGCACCCTGAGCACTGAGCACCCAGCACCCTGAGCACTGAGCACCCAGCACCATGAGCACTGAGCACCCAGCACCCTGAGCACTGAGCACCCAGCACCCGAGTACTGAGCACCCAGCACCCTGAGTACTGAGCACCCAGCACCCTGAGTACTGAGCACCCAGCACCCCGAGTACTGAGCACCCAGCACCCTGAGTACTGAGCACCCAGCGCCCCGAGCACTGAGCACCCAGCACCCCGAGCACTGAGCACTCAGCACCCTGAGCACTGAGCACCCAGCACCCCGAGTACAGAGCAGTGAACACCCAGAGCACTGAGCACCCAGCACCCTGAGCAATGAGCACCCTGAGTACTGAGCACCCAGCACCTTGAGCACTGAGCACCGAGCACCCCGAGCACTGAGCACCCAGCACCCGGAGTACTGAGCACCCAGCACCCTGAGTACTAAGCACCGAGCACCCTGAGTACTGAGCACCCAGCACCCTGAGCATTGAACACACAGCAAGCTGAGTACTGAGCACCTCGAGCACTGAGCACCCAGCACCCTGAGTACTGAGCACCGAGCACCCTGAGCACTGAGCACCCAGCACCCTGAGTACTGAGCACCCAGCACCGCGAGCACTGAGCACATAGCACCCCGAGCACTGAGCACCAAGCACCCTGAGTACTGAGCACCCAGCACCCTGAGTACTGAGCACCCAGCACCCTGAGCACTGAGTACCCAGCACCCTGAGCACTGAGCACCCAGCACCCTGAGCAATGAGCAAAGAGCACCCTGAGCACTGAGCACCCAGCACCCTGAGTACTGAGCACTGAGCACCCAGCACCCCGAGCACTGAGCACCCAGCACCTTGAGTACTGAGCACCGAGCACCCCGAGCACTGAGCACCCAGCACGTGAGTACTGAGCTCTGAGCACCCCGAGCAATGAGCACCCTGAGCACTGAGCACCGAGCACCCTGAGCACTGAGCACCCAGCACCCTGAGTACTGAGCACCCAGCAACCTGAGCAATAAGCACCCTGAGTACTGAGCACCCAGCATCTTGAGCACTGAGCACCGAGCACCCCGAGCACTGAGCACCCAGCACCCGGAGTACTGAGCACCCAGCACCCTGAGTACTAAGCACCAAGCACCCTGAGTACTGAGCACCCAGCACCCTGAGCACTGAACACACAGCACCCTGAGTACTGAGCACCTCGGGCACTGAGCACCCTGCACCCTGAGTACTGAGCACCAAGCACCCCGAGCACTGAGCACCCAGCACCGCGAGCACTGAGCACCCAGCACCCCGAGCACTGAGCACCCAGCACCCTGAGTACTGAGCAACCAGCACCCTGAGTACTGAGCACCCAGCACCCTGAGCACTGAGTACCCAGCACCCTGAGCACTGAGCACCCAGCACCCTGAGAACTGAGCACACAGCACCCTGAGCACTGAGCACCCAGCACCCTGAGTACTGAGCACTGAGCACCCAGCACCCTGAGCACTGAGCACGCAGCACCCTGAGTACTGAGCACTGAGCACCCAGCACCCCGAGCACTGAGCACCCAGCACCCTGAGCACTGAGCACCCAGCACCCGAGTACTGAGCACCCAGCACCCTGAGTACTGAGCATCCTGCACCCTGAGTACTGAGTACCCAGCACCCCGAGTACTGAGCACCCAGCACCCTGAGTACTGAGCACCCAGCACCCTGAGCACTGAGCACATAGCACCCCGAGCACGGAGCACCCAGCACCCTGAGTACTGAGCACCCAGCACCCTGAGCACTGAGCACCCAGCACCCTGAGCACTGAGCACCCAGCACCCTGAGCACTGAGCACCCAGCACCCTGAGTAGTCTGCACCCAAAGTACTGAGCACTGAGCACCCCGAGCACTGAGCACCTGGCACCCTGAGTACTGAGCACCGATCACCCCGAGCACTGAGCACACAGCACCCTGAGTACTGAGCTCCGAGCACCCCGAGAACTGAACACCCAGCACCCTGAGCACTGAGCACTGAGCACCCTGAGCACTGAGTACTGAGCACTGAGCACCCTGAACACTGAGAACCCAGCACCCCGAGTACTGAGCACCCAGCACCCCGAGCACTGAGCACCCAGCGCCCCGATCACTGAGCACCCAGCACCCCGAGAACTGAGCACTGAGCACCCTGAGCACTGAGCACCCAGCACCCCGAGTACTGAGCACTGAGCACCCTGAGCACTGAGCACCCAGCACCCCGAATACTGAGCACTGAGCACCCTGAGTACTGAGCACCCAGCACCCTGAGCACTGAGTACCCAGCACCTGAGCACTGAGCACCCAGCACCCTGAGCACTTAGCACCCAGCACTCTGAGCACTGAGCACCCAGCACCCTGAGGACTGAGCACTGAGCACAAAGCACCCCGAGCACTGAGCACCCAGCACCCTGAGTACTGAGCACTGAGCACCCAGCACCCCGAGCACAGAGCACCCAGCACTCCGAGCACTGAGCACCCAGCACCCCGAGAATGAGCAGCCAGGTCCCTGAGTACTGAGCACCCAGCACCCTGAGTACTGAGCACCCAGCACCCCGAGCACTGAGCACCCTGAGTACTGAGCACCCAGCACCCTGAGTACTGAGCACTACGCACCCAGAGCACTGAGCACCCAGCATCCCGAGCACGGAGCACCCAGGACCCCGAGCACTGAGTACTGAGCACCCAGCACCCTGAGTACTGAGCACCGAGCTCCCCGAGCAGTGAGCACCCTGAGTACTGAGCACTAAGCACCCAGAGCACTGAGCACCCAGCACCCCGATCACTGAGCACCCAGCACCCTGAGCACAGAGCACCCAGCACCCCGAGCACTGAGCACCGTGCACCCCGATCACTGAGCACCCAGCACCCCGAGTACTGAGCACCCAGCACCCCGAGCACTGAGCACCCAGCGCCCCGAGCACTGAGCACCCAGCACTCCGAGCACTGAGCACTGAGCACCCTGAGCACTGAGCACCCAGCACCCCGAGTACTGAGCACTGAGCACCCTGAGTACTGAGCACCAAGCACCCCAAGTACTGAGCACTGAGCACCCTGAGTACTGAGCACCCAGCACCCTGAGCACTGAGTACCCAGCACCCTGAGTACTGAGCACTGAGAACCCTGAGTACTGAGCACCGAGCACCCTGAGTACTGAGCACCCAGCACCCTGATCACTGAGCACAGAGCATCCCGAGGACTGAGCACCCAGCACACTGAGCACTGTGCACCCAACACCTTGAGTACTGAGCACCGAGCACCCCGAGCACTGAGCACCCAGCACCCTGAGTACTGAGCACCCAGCACCCTGAGCACTGAGCACCCAGCACCCTGAGCACTGAGCACCCAGCACCCCGAGCACTGATCACCCAGCACCCTGAGTACTGAGCACCCAGCACCCTGAGCACTGAGCACCCAGCACCCTGAGTACTGAGCACCCAGCACCCTGAGTACTGAGCAACCAGCACCCTGAGCACTGAGCACTGAGCACCCAGCACGCTGGGCACTGAGCACTGAGCACCCAGCACCCCGAGCACTGAGCACTAGGTACCCCGAGCACTGAGCACCCAGCATCCTGAGCACTGAGCACCCAGCACCCTGAGCACTGAGCACCCAGCACCCTGAGTACTGAGCACCCAGCACCCTGAGCACTGAGTACCCAGCACCCTGAGCACAGAGCACCCAGCACCCTGAGCACTGAGCACGCAGCACAATGAGCACTGAGCACCCAGCACCCTGAGTACTGAGCACTGAGCACTCAGCACCCCGAGCACTGAGCACCCAGCACACAGAGTACTGAGCACTGAGCACCCAGCACCCCGAGCACTGAGCACCCAGCACCCTTAGCACTGAGCACCCAGCACCCGAGTACTGAGCACCCAGCACCCTGAGTACTGAGCACCCAGCACCCTGAGTACTGAGCACCCAGCACCCCGAGTACTGAGCACCCAGCACCCTGAGTACTGAGCACCCAGCACCTTGAGCACTGAGCACCCAGCACCCCGAGCACTGAGCACCCAGCACCCTGAGTACTGAGCACCCAGCACCCTGAGCACTGAGCACCCAGCACCCTGAGCACTGAGCACCCAGCACCCTGAGCACTGAGCACCCAGCACCCTGAGTAGTGAGCACCCAACGTACTGAGCACCCAGCACCCTGAGCACTGAGCACCCAGCACCCTGAGTAGTGAGCACCCAACGTACTGAGCACCGATCACCCCGAGCACTGAGCATCCAGCACCCTGAGTACTGAGCACCGAGCACCCTGAGCACTGAGCACCCAGCACCCTGAGTACTGAGCTCCGAGCACCCCGAGCACTGAGCACCCAGCACCCCGAGCACCGAGCACCCTGAGCACCGAGCACCCAGCACCCTGAGTACTGAGCACCATGCACCCTGAGCAATGAGCACCCTGAGTACTGAGCACCCAGCACCTTGAGCACTGAGCACCGAGCACCCCGAGCACTGAGCACCCAGCACCCGGAGTACTGATCACCCAGCACCCTGAGTACTAAGCACCGAGCACCCTGAGTACTGAGCACCCAGCACCCTGAGCACTGAACACACAGCACCCTGAGTACTGAGCACCTCGAGCACTGAGCACCCAGCACCCTGAGTACTGAGCACCGAGCACGCCGAGCACTGAGCACCCAGCACCGCGAGCACTGAGCACCCAGCACCCTGAGTACTGAGCACTGAGCACCCAGCACCCTGAGCACTGAGCACCGAGCACCCTGAGCACTGAGTACCCAGCACCCTGAGCACTGAGCACCCAGCACCCTGAGCACTGAGCACCCAGCACCCTGAGTACTGAGCACTGAGCACCCAGCACCCCGAGCACTGAGCACACAGCACCCCGAGTACTGAGCAATGAGCACCCTGAGTACTGAGCACCCAGCACCCTGAGCACTGAGCACCCAGCACCCTGAGCACTGAGCACCCAGCACCCTGAGTACTGAGCACTAAGCACCCAGCACCCCGAGCACTGAGCACCCAGCACCCTGAGCACTGAGCACCCAGCACCTGAGTACTGAACACCCAGCACCCTGAGTACTGAGCACCCAGCACCCTGAGTACTGAGCACCCAGCACCTCGAGTACTGAGCACCCAGCACCGTGAGTACTGAGCACCCAGCACCCTGAGCACTGAGCACCCAGCACCCCGAGCACTGAGCACCCAGCACCCTGAGTACTGAGCACCCAGCACCCTGAGTACTGAGCACTGAGCACCCAGCACCCTGAGCACTGAGCACCAAGCACCCTGAGTACTGAGCACTGAGCACCCAGCACCCCGAGCACTGAGCACCAAGCACCCTGAGCACTGAGCACCCAGCACCCGAGTACTGAGCACCCAGCACCCTGAGTACTGAGCACCCTGCACCCTGAGTACTGAGCACCCAGCACCCCGAGTACTGAGCACCCAGCACCCTGAGTACTGAGCACCCAGCACCCTGAGCACTGAGCACATAGCACCCCGAGCACGGAGCACCCAGCACCCTGAGTACTGAGCACCCAGCACCCTGAGCACTGAGCACCCAGCACCCTGAGCACTGAGCACCCAGCACCCTGAGCACTGAGCACCCAGCACCCTGAGTAGTCTGCACCCAACGTACTGAGCACCGAGCACCCCGAGCACTGAGCACCTGGCACCCTGAGTACTGAGCACCGATCACCCCGAGCACTGAGCACACAGCACCCTGAGTACTGAGCTCCGAGCACCCCGAGAACTGAACACCCAGCACCCTGAGCACTGAGCACTGAGCACCCTGAGCACTGAGTACTGAGCACTGAGCACCCTGAACACTGAGCACCCAGCACCCCGAGTACTGAGCACCCAGCACCTCGAGCACTGAGCACCCAGCGCCCCGATCACTGAGCACCCAGCACCCCGAGAACTGAGCACTGAGCACCCTGAGCACTGAGCACCCAGCACCCCGAGTACTGAGCACTGAGCACCCTGAGCACTGAGCACCCAGCACCCCGAATACTGAGCACTGAGCACCCTGAGTACTGAGCACCCAGCACCCTGAGCACTGAGTACCCAGCACCTGAGCACTGAGCACCCAGCACCCTGAGCACTTAGCACCCAGCACCCTGAGCACTGAGCACCCAGCACCCTGAGGACTGAGCACTGAGCACCCAGCACCCCGAGCACTGAGCACCCAGCACCCTGAGTACTGAGCACTGAGCACCCAGCACCCCGAGCACTGAGCACCCAGCACTCCGAGCACTGAGCACCCAGCACCCCGAGAATGAGCAGCCAGGTCCCTGAGTACTGAGCACCCAGCACCCTGAGTACTGAGCACCCAGCACCCCGAGCACTGAGCACCCTGAGTACTGAGCACCCAGCACCCTGAGTACTGAGCACTACGCACCCAGAGCACTGAGCACCCAGCATCCCGAGCACGGAGCACCCAGGACCCCGAGCACTGAGTACTGAGCACCCAGCACCCTGAGTACTGAGCACCGAGCTCCCCGAGCAGTGAGCACCCTGAGTACTGAGCACTAAGCACCCAGAGCACTGAGCACCCAGCACCCCGATCACTGAGCACCCAGCACCCTGAGCACTGAGCACCCAGCACCCCGAGCACTGAGCACCCTGCACCCCGATCACTGAGCACCCAGCACCCTGAGTACTGAGCACACAGCACCCCGAGCACTGAGCACCCAGCGCCCCGAGCACTGAGCACCCAGCACTCCGAGCACTGAGCACTGAGCACCCTGAGCACTGAGCACCCAGCACCCCGAGTACTGAGCACTGAGCACCCTGAGTACTGAGCACCCAGCACCCTGAGTACTGAGCACCGAGCACCCCGAGCACTGAGCACCCAGCACCGCGAGCACTGAGAACCCAGCACCCTGAGTACTGAGCACTGAGCACCCAGCACCCTGAGTACTGAGCACCAAGCACCCCGAGCACTGAGCACCCAGCACCGCGAGCACTGAGCACCCTGCACCCTGAGCACTGAGCACCGAGCACCCTGAGCACTGAGTACCCAGCACCCTGAGCACTGAGCACCCAGCACCCTGAGCACTGAGCACCCAGCACCCTGAGTACTGAGCACTGAGCACCCAGCACCCCGAGCACTGAGCACCCAGCACCCCGAGTACTGAGCACTGAGCACCCTGAGTACTGAGCACCCAGCACCCTGAGCACTGAGCACCCAGCACCCTGAGCACTGAGCACCCAGCACCCTGAGTACTGAGCACTAAGCACCCAGCACCCCGAGCACTGAGCACCCAGCACCCTGAGCACTGAGCACCCAGCACCAGAGTACTGAGCACACAGCACCCTGAGTACTGAGCACCCAGCACCCTGAGTACTGAGCACCCAGCACCTCGAGTACTGAGCACCCAGCACCGTGAGTACTGAGCACCCAGCACCCTGAGCACTGAGCACCCAGCACCCCGAGCACTGAGCACCCAGCACCCTGAGTACTGAGCACCCAGCACCCTGAGTACTGAGCACTGAGCACCCAGCACCCTGAGCACTGAGCACCCAGCACTCCAAGCACTGAGCACTGAGCACCCTGAGCACTGAGCACCCAGCACCCCGAGTACTGAGCACTGAGCACCCTGAGTACTGAGCACCAAGCACCCCACGTACTGAGCACTGAGCACCCTGAGTACTGAGCACCCAGCACCCTGAGCACTGAGTACCCAGCACCCTGAGTACTGAGCACTGAGAACCCTGAGTACTGAGCACCGAGCACCCTGAGTACTGAGCACCCAGCACCCTGATCACTGAGCACAGAGCATCCCGAGGACTGAGCACCCAGCACACTGAGCACTGTGCACCCAACACCTTGAGTACTGAGCACCGAGCACCCCGAGCACTGAGCACCCAGCACCCTGAGTACTGAGCACCCAGCACCCTGAGCACTGAGCACCCAGCACCCTGAGCACTGAGCACCCAGCACCCCGAGCACTGATCACCCAGCACCCTGAGTACTGAGCACCCAGCACCCTGAGCACTGAGCACCCAGCACCCTGAGTACTGAGCACCCAGCACCCTGAGTACTGAGCAACCAGCACCCTGAGCACTGAGCACTGAGCACCCAGCACCCTGGGCACTGAGCACTGAGCACCCAGCACCCCGAGCACTGAGCACTAGGTACCCCGAGCACTGAGCACCCAGCATCCTGAGCACTGAGCACCCAGCACCCTGAGCACTGAGCACCCAGCACCCTGAGTACTGAGCACCCAGCACCCTGAGCACTGAGTACCCAGCACCCTGAGCACTGAGCACCCAGCACCCTGAGCACTGAGCACGCAGCACAATGAGCACTGAGCACCCAGCACCCTGAGTACTGAGCACTGAGCACCCAGCACCCCGAGCACTGAGCACCCAGCACACAGAGTACTGAGCACTGAGCACCCAGCACCCCGAGCACTGAGCACCCAGCACCCTTAGCACTGAGCACCCAGCACCCGAGTACTGAGCACCCAGCACCCTGAGTACTGAGCACCCAGCACCCTGAGTACTGAGCACCCAGCACCCCGAGTACGGAGCACCCAGCACCCTGAGTACTGAGCACCCAGCCCCTTGAGCACTGAGCACCCAGCACCCCGAGCACTGAGCACCCAGCACCTTGAGTACTGAGCACTCAGCACCCTGAGCACTGAGCACCCAGCACCCTGAGCACTGAGCACCCAGCACCCTGAGCACTGAACACCCAGCACCCTGAGTAGTGAGCACCCAACGTACTGAGCACCCAGCACCCTGAGCACTGAGCACCCAGCACCCTGAGTAGTGAGCACCCAACGTACTGAGCACCGATCACCCCGAGCACTGAGCATCCAGCACCCTGAGTACTGAGCACCGAGCACCCTGAGCACTGAGCACCCAGCACCCTGAGTACTGAGCTCCGAGCACCCCGAGCACTGAGCACCCAGCACCCCGAGCACCGAGCACCCTGAGCACCGAGCACCCAGCACCCTGAGTACTGAGCACCATGCACCCTGAGCAATGAGCACCCTGAGTACTGAGCACCCAGCACCTTGAGCACTGAGCACCGAGCACCCCGAGCACTGAGCACCCAGCACCCGGAGTACTGATCACCCAGCACCCTGAGTACTAAGCACCGAGCACCCTGAGTACTGAGCACCCAGCACCCTGAGCACTGAACACACAGCACCCTGAGTACTGAGCACCTCGAGCACTGAGCACCCAGCACCCTGAGTACTGAGCACCGAGCACGCCGAGCACTGAGCACCCAGCACCGCGAGCACTGAGCACCCAGCACCCTGAGTACTGAGCACTGAGCACCCAGCACCCTGAGTACTGAGCACCGAGCACCCCGAGCACTGAGCACCCAGCACCGCGAGCACTGAGCACCCAGCACCCTGAGTACTGAGTACTGAGCACCCAGCACCCTGAGCACTGAGCACCCAGCACCCTGAGCACTGAGCACCCAGCACCCTGAGTACTGAGCACTGAGCACCCAGCACCCCGAGCACTGAGCACCCAGCACCCCGAGTACTGAGCAATGAGCACCCTGAGTACTGAGCACCCAGCACCCTGAGCACTGAGCACCCAGCACCCTGAGCACTGAGCACCCAGCACCCTGAGTACTGAGCACTAAGCACCCAGCACCCCGAGCACTGAGCACCCAGCACCCTGAGCACTGAGCACCCAGCACCTGAGTACTGAGCACCCAGCACCCTGAGTACTGAGCACCCAGCACCCTGAGTACTGAGCACCCAGCACCTCGAGTACTGAGCACCCAGCACCGTGAGTACTGAGCATCCAGCACCCTGAGCACTGAGCACCCAGCACCCCGAGCACTGAGCAGCCAGCACCCTGAGTACTAAGCACCCAGCACCCTGAGTACTGAGCACTGAGCACCCAGCACCCTGAGCACTGAGCACCAAGCACCCTGAGTACTGAGCACTGAGCACCCAGCACCCCGAGCACTGAGCACCAAGCACCCTGAGCACTGAGCACCCAGCACCCGAGTACTGAGCACTGAGCACCCTGAGTACTGAGCACCAAGCACCCCAAGTACTGAGCACTGAGCACCCTGAGTACTGAGCACCCAGCACCCTGAGCACTGAGTACCCAGCACCCTGAGTACTGAGCACTGAGAACCCTGAGTACTGAGCACCGAGCACCCTGAGTACTGAGCACCCAGCACCCTGATCACTGAGCACAGAGCATCCCGAGGACTGAGCACCCAGCACACTGAGCACTGTGCACCCAACACCTTGAGTACTGAGCACCGAGCACCCCGAGCACTGAGCACCCAGCACCCTGAGTACTGAGCACCCAGCACCCTGAGCACTGAGCACCCAGCACCCTGAGCACTGAGCACCCAGCACCCCGAGCACTGATCACCCAGCACCCTGAGTACTGAGCACCCAGCACCCTGAGCACTGAGCACCCAGCACCCTGAGTACTGAGCACCCAGCACCCTGAGTACTGAGCAACCAGCACCCTGAGCACTGAGCACTGAGCACCCAGCACCCTGGGCACTGAGCACTGAGCACCCAGCACCCCGAGCACTGAGCACTAGGTACCCCGAGCACTGAGCACCCAGCATCCTGAGCACTGAGCACCCAGCACCCTGAGCACTGAGCACCCAGCACCCTGAGTACTGAGCACCCAGCACCCTGAGCACTGAGTACCCAGCACCCTGAGCACTGAGCACCCAGCACCCTGAGCACTGAGCACGCAGCACAATGAGCACTGAGCACCCAGCACCCTGAGTACTGAGCACTGAGCACCCAGCACCCCGAGCACTGAGCACCCAGCACACAGAGTACTGAGCACTGAGCACCCAGCACCCCGAGCACTGAGCACCCAGCACCCTTAGCACTGAGCACCCAGCACCCGAGTACTGAGCACCCAGCACCCTGAGTACTGAGCACCCAGCACCCTGAGTACTGAGCACCCAGCACCCCGAGTACGGAGCACCCAGCACCCTGAGTACTGAGCACCCAGCCCCTTGAGCACTGAGCACCCAGCACCCCGAGCACTGAGCACCCAGCACCCTGAGTACTGAGCACCCAGCACCCTGAGCACTGAGCACCCAGCACCCTGAGCACTGAGCACCCAGCACCCTGAGCACTGAGCACCCAGCACCCTGAGTAGTGAGCACCCAACGTACTGAGCACCCAGCACCCTGAGCACTGAGCACCCAGCACCCTGAGTAGTGAGCACCCAACGTACTGAGCACCGATCACCCCGAGCACTGAGCATCCAGCACCCTGAGTACTGAGCACCGAGCACCCTGAGCACTGAGCACCCAGCACCCTGAGTACTGAGCTCCGAGCACCCCGAGCACTGAGCACCCAGCACCCCGAGCACCGAGCACCCTGAGCACCGAGCACCCAGCACCCTGAGTACTGAGCACCATGCACCCTGAGCAATGAGCACCCTGAGTACTGAGCACCCAGCACCTTGAGCACTGAGCACCGAGCACCCCGAGCACTGAGCACCCAGCACCCGGAGTACTGATCACCCAGCACCCTGAGTACTAAGCACCGAGCACCCTGAGTACTGAGCACCCAGAACCCTGAGCACTGAACACACAGCACCCTGAGTACTGAGCACCTCGAGCACTGAGCACCCAGCACCCTGAGTACTGAGCACCGAGCACGCCGAGCACTGAGCACCCAGCACCGCGAGCACTGAGCACCCAGCACCCTGAGTACTGAGCACTGAGCACCCAGCACCCTGAGTACTGAGCACCGAGCACCCCGAGCACTGAGCACCCAGCACCGCGAGCACTGAGCACCCAGCACCCTGAGTACTGAGTACTGAGCACCCAGCACCCTGAGCACTGAGCACCCAGCACCCTGAGCACTGAGCACCCAGCACCCTGAGTACTGAGCACTGAGCACCCAGCACCCCGAGCACTGAGCACCCAGCACCCCGAGTACTGAGCAATGAGCACCCTGAGTACTGAGCACCCAGCACCCTGAGCACTGAGCACCCAGCACCCTGAGCACTGAGCACCCAGCACCCTGAGTACTGAGCACTAAGCACCCAGCACCCCGAGCACTGAGCACCCAGCACCCTGAGCACTGAGCACCCAGCACCTGAGTACTGAGCACCCAGCACCCTGAGTACTGAGCACCCAGCACCCTGAGTACTGAGCACCCAGCACCTCGAGTACTGAGCACCCAGCACCGTGAGTACTGAGCATCCAGCACCCTGAGCACTGAGCACCCAGCACCCCGAGCACTGAGCACCCAGCACCCTGAGTACTAAGCACCCAGCACCCTGAGTACTGAGCACTGAGCACCCAGCACCCTGAGCACTGAGCACCAAGCACCCTGAGTACTGAGCACTGAGCACCCAGCACCCCGAGCACTGAGCACCAAGCACCCTGAGCACTGAGCACCCAGCACCCGAGTACTGAGCACCCAGCACCCTGAGTACTGAGCACCCTGCACCCTGAGTACTGAGCACCCAGCACCCCGAGTACTGAGCACCCAGCACCCTGAGTACTGAGCACCCAGCACCCTGAGCACTGAGCACATAGCACCCCGAGCACGGAGCACCCAGCACCCTGAGTACTGAGCACCCAGCACCCTGAGCACTGAGCACCCAGCACCCTGAGCACTGAGCACCCAGCACCCTGAGCACTGAGCACCCAGCACCCTGAGTAGTCTGCACCCAACGTACTGAGCACCGAGCACCCCGAGCACTGAGCACCTGGCACCCTGAGTACTGAGCACCGATCACCCCGAGCACTGAGCACACAGCACCCTGAGTACTGAGCTCCGAGCACCCCGAGAACTGAACACCCAGCACCCTGAGCACTGAGCACTGAGCACCCTGAGCACTGAGTACTGAGCACTGAGCACCCTGAACACTGAGCACCCAGCACCCCGAGTACTGAGCACCCAGCACCCCGAGCACTGAGCACCCAGCGCCCCGATCACTGAGCACCCAGCACCCCGAGAACTGAGCACTAAGCACCCTGAGCACTGAGCACCCAGCACCCCGAGTACTGAGCACTGAGCACCCTGAGCACTGAGCACCCAGCACCCCGAATACTGAGCACTGAGCACCCTGAGTACTGAGCACCCAGCACCCTGAGCACTGAGTACCCAGCACCTGAGCACTGAGCACCCAGCACCCTGAGCACTTAGCACCCAGCACCCTGAGCACTGAGCACCCAGCACCCTGAGGACTGAGCACTGAGCACCCAGCACTCCGAGCACTGAGCACCCAGCACCCTGAGTACTGAGCACTGAGCACCCAGCACCCCGAGCACTGAGCACCCAGCACTCCGAGCACTGAGCACCCAGCACCCCGAGAATGAGCAGCCAGGTCCCTGAGTACTGAGCACCCAGCACCCTGAGTACTGAGCACCCAGCACCCCGAGCACTGAGCACCCTGAGTACTGAGCACCCAGCACCCTGAGTACTGAGCACTACGCACCCAGAGCACTGAGCACCCAGCATCCCGAGCACGGAGCACCCAGGACCCCGAGCACTGAGTACTGAGCACCCAGCACCCTGAGTACTGAGCACCGAGCTCCCCGAGCAGTGAGCACCCTGAGTACTGAGCACTAAGCACCCAGAGCACTGAGCACCCAGCACCCCGATCACTGAGCACCCAGCACCCTGAGCACTGAGCACCCAGCACCCCGAGCACTGAGCACCCTGCACCCCGATCACTGAGCACCCAGCACCCCGAGTACTGAGCACACAGCACCCCGAGCACTGAGCACCCAGCACTCCGAGCACTGAGCACTGAGCACCCTGAGCACTGAGCACCCAGCACCCCGAGTACTGAGCACTGAGCACCCTGAGTACTGAGCACCCAGCACCCTGAGCACTGAGCACCCAGCACCCCGATCACTGAGCACCCAGCACCCTGAGCACTGAGCACCCAGCACCCCGAGTACTGAGCACACAGCACCCCGAGCACTGAGCACCCAGCACTCCGAGCACTGAGCACTGAGCACCCTGAGCACTGAGCACCCAGCACCCCGAGTACTGAGCACACAGCACCCCGAGCACTGAGCACCCAGCACTCCGAGCACTGAGCACTGAGCACCCTGAGCACTGAGCACCCAGCACCCCGAGTACTGAGCACTGAGCACCCTGAGTACTGAGCACCCAGCACCCTGAGTACTGAGCACCGAGCACCCCGAGCACTGAGCACCCAGCACCGCGAGCACTGAGAACCCAGCACCCTGAGTACTGAGCACTGAGCACCCAGCACCCTGAGTACTGAGCACCGAGCACCCCGAGCACTGAGCACCCAGCACCGCGAGCACTGAGCACCCTGCACCCTGAGCACTGAGCACCGAGCACCCTGAGCACTGAGTACCCAGCACCCTGAGCACTGAGCACCCAGCACCCTGAGCACTGAGCACCCAGCACCCTGAGTACTGAGCACTGAGCACCCAGCACCCCGAGCACTGAGCACCCAGCACCCCGAGTACTGAGCACTGAGCACCCTGAGTACTGAGCACCCAGCACCCTGAGCACTGAGCACCCAGCACCCTGAGCACTGAGCACCCAGCACCCTGAGTACTGAGCACTAAGCACCCAGCACCCCGAGCACTGAGCACCCAGCACCCTGAGCACTGAGCACCCAGCACCAGAGTACTGAGCACCCAGCACCCTGAGTACTGAGCACCCAGCACCCTGAGTACTGAGCACCCAGCACCTCGAGTACTGAGCACCCAGCACCGTGAGTACTGAGCACCCAGCACCCTGAGCACTGAGCACCCAGCACCCCGAGCACTGAGCACCCAGCACCCTGAGTACTGAGCACCCAGCACCCTGAGTACTGAGCACTGAGCACCCAGCACCCTGAGCACTGAGCACGCAGCACCCTGAGTACTGAGCACTGAGCACCCAGCACCCCGAGCACTGAGCACCCAGCACCCTGAGCACTGAGCACCCAGCACCCGAGTACTGAGCACCCAGCACCCTGAGTACTGAGCACCCTGCACCCTGAGTACTGAGCACCCAGCACACCGAGTACTGAGCACCCAGCACCCTGAGTACTGAGCACCCAGCACCCTGAGCACTGAGCACATAGCACCCCGAGCACGGAGCACCCAGCACCCTGAGTACTGAGCACCCAGCACCCTGAGCACTGAGCACCCAGCACCCTGAGCACTGAGCACCCAGCACCCTGAGCACTGAGCACCCAGCACCCTGAGTAGTCTGCACCCAACGTACTGAGCACCGAGCACCCCGAGCACTGAGCACCTGGCACCCTGAGTACTGAGCACCGATCACGCCGAGCACTGAGCACACAGCACCCTGATTACTGAGCTCCGAGCACCCCGAGAACTGAACACCCAGCACCCTGAGCACTGAGCACTGAGCACCCTGAGCACTGAGTACTGAGCACTGAGCACCCTGAACACTGAGCACCCAGCACCCCGAGTACTGAGCACCCAGCACCCCGAGCACTGAGCACCCAGCGCCCCGATCACTGAGCACCCAGCACCCCGAGAACTGAGCACTGAGCACCCTGAGCACTGAGCACCCAGCACCCCGAGTACTGAGCACTGAGCACCCTGAGCACTGAGTACCCAGCACCTGAGCACTGAGCACCCAGCACCCTGAGCACTTAGCACCCAGCACCCTGAGCACTGAGCACCCAGCACCCTGAGGACTGAGCACTGAGCACCCAGCACCCCGAGCACTGAGCACCCAGCACCCTGAGTACTGAGCACTGAGCACCCAGCACCCCGAGCACTGAGCACCCAGCACTCCGAGCACTGAGCACCCAGCACCCCGAGAATGAGCAGCCAGGTCCCTGAGTACTGAGCACCCAGCACCCTGAGTACTGAGCACCCAGCACCCCGAGCACTGAGCACCCTGAGTACTGAGCACCCAGCACCCTGAGTACTGAGCACTACGCACCCAGAGCACTGAGCACCCAGCATCCTGAGCACGGAGCACCCAGGACCCCGAGCACTGAGTACTGAGCACCCAGCACCCTGAGTACTGAGCACCGAGCACTCCGAGCAGTGAGCACCCTGAGTACTGAGCACTAAGCACCCAGAGCACTGAGCACCCAGCACCCCGATCACTGAGCACCCAGCACCCTGAGCACTGAGCACCCAGCACCCCGAGCACTGAGCACCCTGCACCCCGATCACTGAGCACCCAGCACCCCGAGTACTGAGCACCCAGCACCCCGAGCACTGAGCACCCAGCGCCCCGAGCACTGAGCACCCAGCACCCCGAGCACTGAGCACCCAGCGCCCCGAGCACTGAGCACCCAGCACTCCGAGCACTGAGCACTGAGCACCCTGAGTACTGAGCACCCAGCACCCTGAGCACTGAGCACCCAGCACCCTGAGTACTGAGCACCCAGCACCCTGAGTACTGAGCAACCAGCACCCTGAGCACTGAGCACTGAGCACCCAGCACCCTGGGCACTGAGCACTGAGCACCCAGCACCCCGAGCACTGAGCACTAGGTACCCCGAGCACTGAGCACCCAGCATCCTGAGCACTGAGCACCCAGCACCCTGAGCACTGAGCACCCAGCACCCTGAGTACTGAGCACCCAGCACCCTGAGCACTGAGTACCCAGCACCCTGAGCACTGAGCACCCAGCACCCTGAGCACTGAGCACCCAGCACAATGAGCACTGAGCACCCAGCACCCTGAGTACTGAGCACTGAGCACCCAGCACCCCGAGCACTGAGCACCCAGCACACTGAGTACTGAGCACTGAGCACCCAGCACCCCGAGCACTGAGCACCCAGCACCCTTAGCACTGAGCACCCAGCACCCGAGTACTGAGCACCCAGCACCCTGAGTACTGAGCACCCAGCACCATGAGTACTGAGCACCCAGCACCCCGAGTACTGAGCACCCAGCACCGTGAGTACTGAGCACCCAGCACCTTGAGCACTGAGCACCCAGCACCCCGAGCACTGAGCACCCAGCACCCTGAGTACTGAGCACCCAGCACCCTGAGCACTGAGCACCCAGCACCCTGAGCACTGAGCACCCAGCACCCTGAGCACTGAGCACCCAGCACCCTGAGTAGTGAGCACCCAACGTACTGAGCACCCAGCACCCTGAGCACTGAGCACCCAGCACCCTGAGTAGTGAGCACCCAACGTACTGAGCACCGATCACCCCGAGCACTGAGCATCCAGAACCCTGAGTACTGAGCACCGAGCACCCTGAGCACTGAGCACCCAGCACCCTGAGTACTGAGCTCCGAGCACCCCGAGCACTGAGCACCCAGCACCCCGAGCACCGAGCACCCTGAGCACCGAGCACCCAGCACCCTGAGTACTGAGCACCATGCACGCTGAGCAATGAGCACCCTGAGTACTGAGCACCCAGCACCTTGAGCACTGAGCACCGAGCACCCCGAGCACTGAGCACCCAGCACCCGGAGTACTGATCACCCAGCACCCTGAGTACTAAGCACCGAGCACCCTGAGTACTGAGCACCCAGCACCCTGAGCACTGAACACACAGCACCCTGAGTACTGAGCACCTCGAGCACTGAGCACCCAGCACCCTGAGTACTGAGCACCGAGCACCCCGAGCACTGAGCACCCAGCACCGCGAGCACTGAGCACCCAGCACCCTGAGTACTGAGCACTGAGCACCCAGCACCCTGAGTACTGAGCACCGAGCACCCCGAGCACTGAGCACCCAGCACCGCGAGCACTGAGCACCCAGCACCCTGAGCACTGAGCACCGAGCACCCTGAGCACTGAGTACCCAGCACCCTGAGCACTGAGCACCCAGCACCCTGAGCACTGAGCACCCAGCACCCTGAGTACTGAGCACTGAGCACCCAGCACCCCGAGCACTGAGCACCCAGCACCCCGAGTACTGAGCACTGAGCACCCTGAGTACTGAGCACCCAGCACCCTGAGCACTGAGCACCCAGCACCCTGAGCACTGAGCACCCAGCACCCTGAGTACTGAGCACTAAGCACCCAGCACCCCGAGCACTGAGCACCCAGCACCCTGAGCACTGAGCACCCAGCACCCGAGTACTGAGCACCCAGCACCCTGAGTACTGAGCACCCAGCACCCTGAGTACTGAGCACCCAGCACCTCGAGTACTGAGCACCCAGCACCGTGAGTACTGAGCACCCAGCACCCTGAGCACTGAGCACCCAGCACCCCGAGCACTGAGCACCCAGCACCCTGAGTACTGAGCACCCAGCACCGTGAGCACTGAGCACACAGCACCCTGAGCACTGAGCACCCAGCACCCAGAGTACTGAGCACTGAGCACCCAGCACCCTGAGCACTGAGCACCCAGCACCCTGAGTACTGAGCACTGAGCACCCAGCACCTCGAGCACTGAGCACCGAGCACCCTGAGCACTGAGCACCCAGCACCCGAGTACTGAGCACCCAGCACCCTGAGTACTGAGCACCCTGCACCCTGAGTACTGAGCACCCAGCACCCTGAGTACTGAGCACCCAGCACCCTGAGCACTGAGCACATAGCACCCCGAGCTGGAGCACCCAGCACCCTGAGTACTGAGCACCCAGCACCCTGAGCACTGAGCACCCAGCACCCTGAGCACTGAGCACCCAGCACCCTGAGTAGTGAGCACCCAACGTACTGAGCACCGAGCACCCCGAGCACTGAGCACCTGGCACCCTGAGTACTGAGCACCGATCACCCCGAGCACTGAGCACACAGCACCCTGAGTACTGAGCTCCGAGCACCCCGAGTACTGAGCACCCAGCGCCCCGAGCACTGAACACCCAGCACCCTGAGCACTGAGCACTGAGCACCCTGAGCAGTGAGTACTGAGCACTGAGCACCCTGAACACTGAGCACCCAGCACCCCGAGCACTGAGCACCCAGCGCCCCGAGCACTGAGCACCCAGCACCCCGAGAACTGAGCACTGAGCACCCTGAGCACTGAGCACCCAGCACCCCGAGTACTGAGCACTGAGCACCCTGAGCACTGAGCACCCAGCACCCCGAATACTGAGCACTGAGCACCCTCAGTACTGAGCACCCAGCACCCTGAGCACTGAGTACCCAGCACCCTGAGCACTGAGCACCCAGCACCCTGAGCACTGAGCACCCAGCACCCTGAGCACTGAGCACCCAGAACCCTGAGTACTGAGCACTGAGTACCCAGCACCCCGAGCACTGAGCACCCAGCACCCTGAGTACTGAGCACTGAGCACCCAGCACCCCAAGCACTGAGCACCCAGCACTCCGAGCACTGAGAAGCCAGCACCCCGAGAATGAGCAGCCAGGACCCTGAGTACTGAGCACCCAGCACCCTGAGTACTGAGCACCCAGCACCCCGAGCACTGAGCACCCTGAGTACTGAGCACCCAGCACCCTGAGTACTGAGCACTAAGCACCCAGAGCACTGAGCACCCAGCATCCCGAGAACGGAGCACCCAGGACCCCGAGCACTGAGTACTGAGCACCCAGCACCCTGAGTACTGAGCACCGAGCTCCCCGAGCAGTGAGCACCCTGAGTACTGAGCACTAAGCACCCAGAGCACTGAGCACCCAGCACCCCGATCACTGAGCACCCAGCACCCTGAGCACTGAGCACCCAGCACCCCGAGCACTGAGCACCCTGCACCCCGATCACTGAGCACCGAGCACCCTGAGCACTGAGCACCCAGCACCCTGAGTACTGAGCACCCAGCACCGCGAGCACTGAGCACATAGCACCCCGAGCACTGAGCACCAAGCACACTGAGTACTGAGCACCCAGCACCCTGAGTACTGAGCACCCAGCACCCTGAGCACTGAGTACCCAGCACCCTGAGCACTGAGCACCCAGCACCCTGAGCAATGAGCAAAGAGCACCCTGAGCACTGAGCACTGAGCACCCTGAGTACTGAACACTGAGCACCCAGCACCCCGAGCACTGAGCCCCCAGCACCTTGAGTACTGAGCACCGAGCACCCCGAGCACTGAGCACCCAGCACCCTGAGTACTGAGCTCCGAGCACCCCGAGCACTGAGCCCCCTGAGCACTGAGCACCGAGCACCCTGAGCACTGAGCACCCAGCACCCTGAGTACTGAGCACCCAGCAACCTGAGCAATAAGCACCCTGAGTACTGAGCACCCAGCATCTTGAGCACTGAGCACCGAGCACCCCGAGCACTGAGCACCCAGCACCCGGAGTACTGAGCACCCAGCACCCTGAGTACTAAGCACCAAGCACCCTGAGTACTGAGCACCCAGCACCCTGAGCACTGAACACACAGCACCCTGAGTACTGAGCACCTCGGGCACTGAGCACCCTGCACCCTGAGTACTGAGCACCGAGCACCCCGAGCACTGAGCACCCAGCACCGCGAGCACTGAGCACCCAGCACCCCGAGCACTGAGCACCCAGCACCCTGAGTACTGAGCACCCAGCACCCTGAGTACTGAGCACCCAGCACCCTGAGCACTGAGTACCCAGCACCCTGAGCACTGAGCACCCAGCACCCTGAGCACTGAGCACACAGCACCCTGAGCACTGAGCACCCAGCACCCTGAGTACTGAGCACTGAGCACCCAGCACCCTGAGCACTGAGCACGCAGCACCCTGAGTACTGAACACTGAGCACCCAGCACCCCGAGCACTGAGCACCCAGCACCCTGATCACTGAGCACCCAGCACCCGAGTACTGAGCACCCAGCACCCTGAGTACTGAGCACCCTGCACCCTGAGTACTGAGCACCCAGCACCCCGAGTACTGAGCACCCAGCACCCTGAGTACTGAGCACCCAGCACCCTGAGCAATGAGCACATAGCACCCCGAGCACGGAGCACCCAGCACCCTGAGTACTGAGCACCCAGCACCCTGAGCACTGAGCACCCAGCACCCTGAGCACTGAGCACCCAGCACCCTGAGCACTGAGCACCCAGCACCCTGAGTAGTCTGCACCCAACGTACTGAGCACCGAGCACCCCGAGCACTGAGCACCTGGCACCCTGAGTACTGAGCACCGATCACCCCGAGCACTGAGCACACAGCACCCTGAGTACTGATCTCCGAGCACCCCAAGAACTGAGCACCCAGCGCCCCGAGCACTGAACACCCAGCACCCTGAGCACTGAGCACTGAGCACCCTGAGCACTGAGTACTGAGCACTGAGCACCCTGAACACTGAGCACCCAGCACCCTGAGTACTGAGCACCCAGCACCCCGAGCACTGAGCACCCAGCGCCCCGATCACTGAGCACCCAGCACCCCGAGTACTGAGCACTGAGCACCCTGAGCACTGAGCACCCAGCACCCCGAATACTGAGCACTGAGCACCCTGAGTACTGAGCACCCAGCACCCTGAGCACTGAGTACCCAGCACCTGAGCACTGAGCACCCAGCACCTTGAGCACTTAGCACCCAGCACCCTGAGCACTGAGCACCCAGCACCCTGAGGACTGAGCACTGAGCACCCAGCAACCCGAGCACTGAGCACCCAGCACCCTGAGTACTGAGCACTGAGCACCCAGCACCCCGAGCACTGAGCACCCAGCACTCCGAGCACTGAGCACCCAGCACCCCGAGAATGAGCAGCCAGGTCCCTGAGTACTGAGCACCCAGCACCCTGAGTACTGAGGACCCAGCACCCCGAGCACTGAGCACCCTGAGTACTGAGCACCCAGCACCCTGAGTACTGAGCACTACGCACCCAGAGCACTGAGCACCCAGCATCCCGAGCACGGAGCACCCAGGACCCCGAGCACTGAGTACTGAGCACCCAGCACCCTGAGTACTGAGCACCGAGCTCCCCGAGCAGTGAGCACCCTGAGTACTGAGCACTAAGCACCCAGAGCACTGAGCACCCAGCACCCCGATCACTGAGCACCCAGCACCCTGAGCACTGAGCACCCAGCACCCCGAGCACTGAGCACCCTGCACCCCGATCACTGAGCACCCAGCACCCCGAGTACTGAGCACACAGCACCAGGAGCACTGAGCACCCAGCGCCCCGAGCACTGAGCACCCAGCACTCCGAGCACTGAGCACTGAGCACCCTGAGCACTGAGCACCCAGAACCCCGAGTACTGAGCACTGAGCACCCTGAGTACTGAGCACCAAGCACCCCAAGTACTGAGCACTGAGCACCCTGAGTACTGAGCACCCAGCACCCTGAGCACTGAGTACCCAGCACCCTGAGTACTGAGCACTGAGAACCCTGAGTACTGAGCACCGAGCACCCTGAGTACTGAGCACCCAGCACCCTGATCACTGAGCACAGAGCATCCCGAGGACTGAGCACCCAGCACACTGAGCACTGTGCACCCAACACCTTGAGTACTGAGCACCGAGCACCCCGAGCACTGAGCACCCAGCACCCTGAGTACTGAGCACACAGCACCCTGAGCACTGAGCACCCAGCACCCTGAGCACTGAGCACCCAGCACCCCGAGCACTGATCACCCAGCACCCTGAGTACTGAGCACCCAGCACCCTGAGCACTGAGCACCCAGCACCCTGAGTACTGAGCACCCAGCACCCTGAGTACTGAGCAACCAGCACCCTGAGCACTGAGCACTGAGCACCCAGCACCCTGGGCACTGAGCACTGAGCACCCAGCACCCCGAGCACTGAGCACTAGGTACCCCGAGCACTGAGCACCCAGCATCCTGAGCACTGAGCACCCAGCACCCTGAGCACTGAGCACCCAGCACCCTGAGTACTGAGTACCCAGCACCCTGAGCACTGAGTACCCAGCACCCTGAGCACTGAGCACCCAGCACCCTGAGCACTGAGCACCCAGCACAATGAGCACTGAGCACCCAGCACCCTGAGTACTGAGCACTGAGCACCCAGCACCCCGAGCACTGAGCACCCAGCACACTGAGTACTGAGCACTGAGCACCCAGCACAGCGAGCACTGAGCACCCAGCACCCTTAGCACTGAGCACCCAGCACCCGAGTACTGAGCACCCAGCACCCTGAGGACTGAGCACCCAGCACCCTGAGTACTGAGCACCCAGCACCCCGAGTACTGAGCACCCAGCACCCTGAGTACTGAGCACCCAGCACCTTGAGCACTGAGCACCCAGCACCCCGAGCACTGAGCACCCAGCACCCTGAGTACTGAGCACCCAGCACCCTGAGCACTGAGCACCCAGCACCCTGAGCACTGAGCACCCAGCACCCTGAGCACTGAGCACCCAGCACCCTGAGCACTGAGCACCCAGCACCCTGAGCACTGAGCACCCAGCACCCTGAGTAGTGAGCACCCAACGTACTGAGCACCGAGCACCCCGAGCACTGAGCACCCAGCACCCTGAGTACTGAGCACAAAGCACCCTGAGCACTGAGCACCCAGCACCCTGAGTACTGAGCTCCGAGCACCCCAAGCACTGAGCACCCAGCACCCCGAGCACCGAGCACCCTGAGCACTGAGCACCCAGCACCCTGAGTACTGAGCACCCAGCACCCTGAGCACTGAGCACACAGCACCCTGAGCACTGAGCACCCATCACCCTGAGTACTGAGCACTGAGCACCCAGCACCCCGAGCACTGAGCACCAAGCACCCTGAGTACTGAGCACCGAGCACCCCGAGCACTGAGCACCCAGCACCCTGAGTAATGAGCTCCGAGCACCCCGAGCACTGAGCACCCTGAGCACTGAGCACCCAGCACCCTGAGCACTGAGTAACCAGCACCCTGAGCACTGAGGACACAGCACCCTGAGCACTGAGCACCCAGCACCCTGAGCACTGAGCACCCAGCACCCTGAGTACTGAGCACCCAGCACCCCGAGCACTGAGCACCCAGCACCCCGAGTACTGAGCACTGAGCACCCTGAGTACTGAGCACCCAGCACCCTGAGCACTGAGTACCAAGCACCCTGAGCACTGAGCACCCAGCACCCTGAGCACTGAGCACCCAGCACCCTGAGCACTGAGCACCCAGCACCCTGAGTACTGAGCACAAAGCACCCAGCACCCCGAGCACTGAGCACCCAGAACCCTGAGCAATGAGCACCCAGCACCCGAGTACTGAGCACCCAGCACCCTGAGTACTGAGCACCCAGCACCCTGAGTACTGAGCACCCAGCACCCCGAGTACTGAGCACCCAGCACCCTGAGTACTGAGCACTCAGCACCTTGAGCACTGAGCACCCAGCACCCTGAGTACTGAGCACCCAGCACCCCGAGCACTGAGCACCCAGCACCCTGAGTACTGAGCTCCCAGCACCCTGAGCACTGAGCACCGAGCACCCTGAGCAATGAGGACCCAGCACCCTGAGGACTGAGCACCCAGCACCCCGAGCACTGAGCACACAGCACCCTGAGCACTGAGCTCCCTGAGTACTGAGCACTGAGCACCCTGAGTACTGAGCACTGAGCACCCTGAGTACTGAGCACCCAGCACCCTGAGTACTGAGCACCCAGCACCCCGAGCACTGAGTACCCAGCACCCTGAGCACCGAGTACCCAGCACCCTGAGCACTGAGCAACCAGCACCCTGAGCACTGAGCACCCAGCACCCGGAGCACTGAGCACCCAGCACCCTGAGTACTGAGCACTGAGCACCCAGCACCCCGAGCACTGAGCACCGAGCACCCTGAGTACTGAGCACTGAGCACCCAGCACCCCGAGCACTGAGCACCCAGCACCCTGAGCACTGAGCACCCAGCACCCGAGTACTGATCACCCAGCACCCTGAGTACTGAGCACCCAGCACCCTGAGTACTGAGCACCCAGCACCCCGAGTACTGAGCACCCAGCACCCTGAGCACTGAGCACCCAGCACCCTGAGTACTGAGCACTGAGCACCCAGCACCCTGAGCACTGAGCACCGAGCACCCTGAGTACTGAGCACTGAGCACCCAGCACCCCGAGCACTGAGCACCCAGCACCCTGAGCACTGAGCACCCAGCACCCGAGTACTGATCACCCAGCACCCTGAGTACTGAGCAGGCAGCACCCTGAGTACTGAGCACCCAGCACCCCGAGTACTGAGCACCCAGCACCCTGAGCACTGAGCACCCAGCACCCTGAGCACTGAGCAACCAGCACCCCGAGCACTGTGCACCCAGCAACCTGAGTACTGAGCACCCAGCACCCTGAGCACTGAGCACCCAGCACACTGAGCACTGAGCACCCAGCACCCTGAGCACTGAGAACCCAGCACCCTGAGTAGTTAGCACCCAACGTACTGAGCACCGAGCACCCCGAGAACTGAGCACCCAGCACCCTGAGTACTGAGCACCGAGCACGCCGAGCACTGAGCACCCAGCACCCTGAGTACTGAGCTCCGAGCACCCTGAGAACAGAGCACCCAGCGCCCCGAGCACTGAGCACCCAGCGCCCCGAGCGCTGAGCACCCAGAACCCCGAGTACTGAGCACAAAGCACCATGAGTACTGAGCACGCAGCACCATGAGTACTGAGCACCCAGCACTCTGAGCACTGAGCACCCAGCACCCTGAGTACTGAGCACCCAGCACCCTGAGTACTGAGTACCCAGCACCCTGAGCACTGAGCACCCAGCACCCTGAGTACTGAGCACCGAGCACCCTAAGTACTGAGCACCCAGCACCCTGAGTACTGAGCACCCAGCACCCTGAGTACTGAGCACCCAGCACCCTGAGTACTGAGCACCCAGCACCCCGAGCACTGAGCACCCAGCACCCTGAGCACTGAGCACCCAGCACCCTGAGCACTGAGCACCCAGCACCCTGAGTACTGAGTACCCAGCACCCTGAGCACTGAGCACCCAGCAAACTGAGTACTGATCACCGAGCACCCCGAGCACTGAGCACCCAGCACCCTGAGTACTGAGCACCCAGCACCCTGAGGACTGAGCACCCAGCACCCTGAGTACTGAGCACCCAGCACCCTGAGCACTGAGCACAAAGCACGCTGAGTACTGAGCACTGAGCACCCTGAGTACTGAGCACTGAGCACCCTGAGTACTGAGCACCGAGGACCCTGAGCACCGAGCACCCAGCATGCTGAGTACTGAGCACTGAGCACCCTGAGTACTGAGCACCCAGCACCCCGAGCACTGAGCACCCAGCAACCTGAGTACTGAGCGCCCAGCACCCTGAGTACTGAGCACCCCGCACCCTGAGTACTGAGCACCCAGCACCCTGAGCACTGAGCACAAAGCACGCTGAGTACTGAGCACTGAGCACCCTGAGTACTGAGCACCGAGGACCCTGAGCACCCAGCACGCTGAGTACTGAGCACTGAGCACCCTGAGTACTGAGCATCCTGCACCCTGAGCACTGAGCAGCCATCACCCTGAGCACTGAGCACCCAGCACCCCGGGCACTGAGCACCCAGCACCCTGAGCACTGTGCACCCAGCACCCCGAGTACTGAGCACCCAGCACCCCGAGTACTGAGCACCCAGCACCCTGAGTACTGAGCACCAAGCACCCTGAGTACTGAGCACCCAGTACCCTGAGCACTGAACACACAGCACCCTGAGTACTGAGCACCCCGAACACTGAGCACCCAGCACCCTGAGCACTGTGCACCCACCACACCGAGCACTGAGCACCCAGCACCCTGAGTACTGAGAACAGATCACCCTGAGTACTGAGTACCCAGCACCCTGAGCACTGAGCACCCAGCACCCTGAGTACTGATCACCGAGCACCCCGAGCACTGAGCACCCAGCAACCTGAGTACTGAGCACCCAGCACCCTGAGTACTGAGCACCCAGCACCCTGAGCACTGAGCACCCAGCACCCTGAGCACTGAGCACAAAGCACGCTGAGTACTGAGCACTGAGCACCCTGAGTACTGAGCACTGAGCACCCTGAGTACTGAGCACCGAGGACCCTGAGCACTAAGCACCCAGCATGCTGAGTACTGAGCACTGAGCACCCTGAGTACTGAGCACCCAGCACCCTGAACACTGAGCAGCTAGCACCCTGAGCACTGAGCACCCAGCACCCTGAGCAATGAGCACAAAGCACGCTGAGTACTGAGCACTGAGCACCCTGAGTACTGAGCACCAAGGACCCTGAGCACCCAGCACGCTGAGTACTGAGCACTGAGCACCCTGAGTACTGAGCACCCAGCACCCTGAGCACTGAGCAGCCATCACCCCGGGCACTGAGCACCCAGCACCCTGAGCATTGTGCACCCAGCACCCCGAGTACTGAGCACCCAGCACCCCGAATACTGAGCACCCAGCACCCTGAGTACTGAGCACCAAGCACCCTGAGTACTGAGCACCCAGTACCCTGAGCACTGAACACACAGCACCCTGAGTACTGAGCACCCCGAGCACTGAGCACCCAGCACCCTGAGCACTGTGCACCCAGCACACCGAGCACTGAGCACCCAGCACCCTGAGTACTGAGCCCCCAGGACCCTGAGTATTGAGCATCCAGCACCCCGAGCACTGAGCACCCAGCACCCCGAGAATGAGCACCCAGCACCCTGAGTACTGAGAACCGAGCACCCTGAGTACTGAGCACCCAGGACCCTGAGTACTGAGCCCCCAGCAGCCTGAGTACTGAGCACCTAGCACCCTGAGTACTGAGCACCCAGCACCCCGAGCACTGAGCACCCAGCACCCCGAGAATGAGCACCCAGCACCCTGAGTTCTGAGCACCCAGCACCCTGAGTACTAAGCACCCAGGACCCCGAGCACTGAGCACCCTGAGTACTGAGCACCCAGCACCCTGAGTACTGAGCACTAAGCACCCAGAGCACTGAGCACCCAGCACCCCGAGCACGGAGCACCCAGGAACCCGAGCACTGAGTACTGAGCACCCAGCACCCTGAGTACTGAGCAGCGAGCTCCCCGAGCACTGAGCACCCTGAGTACTGTGCACCCAGCACCCCGATCACTGAGCACCCAGCACCCTGAGCACTGAGCACCCAGCATCCCAAAATGAGCACCCAGCACCCTGAGTACTGAGCACCCAGCACACCGAGCACTGAGCAACCTGAGTACTGAGCACCCAGCACCCTGAGTAATGAGCACCCAGCACCCCGAGAACTGAGCACCCAGCACCCTGAGTACTGAGCACCGAGCACCCTGATTACTGAGCAGCCAGCACACTGAGTACTGAGCACCCAGCGTACTGAGCACCGAGCACCCAGCACCCTGAGTACTGAGCACCCAGCACCCTGAGCACTGACCAACCAGCAACCTGAGTACTGAGCACCGAGCACCCCGAGTACTGAGCACCCAGCACCCCGAGCACTGAGCACCCAGCACCCTGAGCACTGAGCACCCAGCACCCCGACCACTGAGCACCCAGCATCCCGAGCACTGAGCACCCAGCACCCCGTGCACCGAGCAGCCTGAATACTAAGCACCAAGCACCCTGAGCACTGATCACCCAGCACCCTGAGCACTGAGCACCCAGCACCCTGAGTACTGAGCACCCAGCACCCCGAGCACTGAGCACCCAGAACCCTGAGTACTGAGCACCGAGCACCCTGAGCACTGAGCACCGAGCACCCTGAGCACTGAGCACCCAGCACCCTGAGGACTGAGCACCCAGCACCCCGAGCACTGAGCACACAGCACCCTGAGCACTGAGCTCCCTGAGTACTGAGCACTGAGCACCCTGAGTACTGAGCACTGAGCACCCTGAGTACTGAGCACCGAGCAACCTGAGCACTGAGCACCCAGCACCCTGAGCACTGAGCACCCAGCACCCTGAGCACTGAGCACCCAGCACCCTGAGCACTGAGCACCCAGCACCCTGAGTAGTGAGCACCCAACGTACTGAGCACCGAGCACCCCGAGCACTGAGCACCCAGCACCCTGAGTACTGAGCACAAAGCACCCTGAGCACTGAGCACCCAGCACCCTGAGTACTGAGCTCCGAGCACCCCAAGCACTGAGCACCCAGCACCCCGAGCACCGAGCACCCTGAGCACTGAGCACCCAGCACCCTGAGTACTGAGCACCCAGCACCCTGAGCACTGAGCACACAGCACCCTGAGCACTGAGCACCCAGCACCCTGAGTACTGAGCACTGAGCACCCAGCACCCCGAGCACTGAGCACCAAGCACCCTGAGTACTGAGCACCGAGCACCCCGAGCACTGAGCACCCAGCACCCTGAGTAATGAGCTCCGAGCACCCCGAGCACTGAGCACCCTGAGCACTGAGCACTGAGCACCGAGCACCCTGAGCACTGAGTAACCAGCACCCTGAGCACTGAGGACACAGCACCCTGAGCACTGAGCACCCAGCACCCTGAGCACTGAGCACCCAGCACCCTGAGTACTGAGCACCCAGCACCCCGAGCACTGAGCACCCAGCACCCCGAGTACTGAGCACTGAGCACCCTGAGTACTGAGCACCCAGCACCCTGAGCACTGAGTACCAAGCACCCTGAGCACTGAGCAACCAGCACCCTGAGCACTGAGCACCCAGCACCCTGAGCACTGAGCACCCAGCACCCTGAGTACTGAGCACAAAGCACCCAGCACCCCGAGCACTGAGCACCCAGCACCCTGAGCAATGAGCACATAGCACCCGAGTACTGAGCACCCAGCACCCTGAGTACTGAGCACCCAGCACCCTGAGTACTGAGCACCCAGCACCCCGAGTACTGAGCACCCAGCACCCTGAGTACTGAGCACTCAGCACCTTGAGCACTGAGCACCCAGCACCCTGAGTACTGAGCACCCAGCACCCCGAGCACTGAGCACCCAGCACCCTGAGTACTGAGCACCCAGCACCCTGAGCACTGAGCACCGAGCACCCTGAGCAATGAGGATCCAGCACCCTGAGGACTGAGCACCCAGCACCCCGAGCACTGAGCACACAGCACCCTGAGCACTGAGCTCCCTGAGTACTGAGCACTGAGCACCCTGAGTACTGAGCACTGAGCACCCTGAGTACTGAGCACCCAGCACCCTGAGTACTGAGCACCCAGCACCCCGAGCACTGAGTACCCAGCACCCTGAGCACCGAGTACCCAGCACCCTGAGCACTGAGCAACCAGCACCCTGAGCACTGAGCACCCAGCACCCGGAGCACTGAGCACCCAGCACCCTGAGTACTGAGCACTGAGCACCCAGCACCCCGAGCACTGAGCACCGAGCACCCTGAGTACTGAGCACTGAGCACCCAGCACCCCGAGCACTGAGCACCCAGCACCCTGAGCACTGAGCACCCAGCACCCGAGTACTGATCACCCAGCACCCTGAGTACTGAGCACCCAGCACCCTGAGTACTGAGCACCCAGCACCCCGAGTACTGAGCACCCAGCACCCTGAGCACTGAGCACCCAGCACCCTGAGTACTGAGCACTGAGCACCCAGCACCCTGAGCACTGAGCACCGAGCACCCTGAGTACTGAGCACTGAGCACCCAGCACCCCGAGCACTGAGCACCCAGCACCCTGAGCACTGAGCACCCAGCACCCGAGTACTGATCACCCAGCACCCTGAGTACTGAGCAGGCAGCACCCTGAGTACTGAGCACCCAGCACCCCGAGTACTGAGCACCCAGCACCCTGAGCACTGAGCACCCAGCACCCTGAGCACTGAGCAACCAGCACCCCGAGCACTGTGCACCCAGCAACCTGAGTACTGAGCACCCAGCACCCTGAGCACTGAGCACCCAGCACACTGAGCACTGAGCACCCAGCACCCTGAGCACTGAGAACCCAGCACCCTGAGTAGTTAGCACCCAACGTACTGAGCACCGAGCACCCCGAGAACTGAGCAACCAGCACCCTGAGTACTGAGCACCGAGCACGCCGAGCACTGAGCACCCAGCACCCTGAGTACTGAGCTCCGAGCACCCTGAGAACAGAGCACCCAGCGCCCCGAGCACTGAGCACCCAGCGCCCCGAGCGCTGAGCACCCAGAACCCCGAGTACTGAGCACAAAGCACCATGAGTACTGAGCACGCAGCACCATGAGTACTGAGCACCCAGCACTCTGAGCACTGAGCACCCAGCACCCTGAGTACTGAGCACCCAGCACCCTGAGTACTGAGTACCCAGCACCCTGAGCACTGAGCACCCAGCACCCTGAGTACTGAGCACCAAGCACCCTAAGTACTGAGCACCCAGCACCCTGAGTACTGAGCACCCAGCACCCTGAGTACTGAGGACCCAGCACCCTGAGTACTGAGCACCCAGCACCCCGAGCACTGAGCACCCAGCACCCTGAGCACTGAGCACCCAGCACCCTGAGCACTGAGCACCCAGCACCCTGAGTACTGAGTACCCAGCACCCTGAGCACTGAGCACCCAGCAAACTGAGTACTGATCACCGAGCACCCCGAGCACTGAGCACCCAGCACCCTGAGTACTGAGCACCCAGCACCCTGAGGACTGAGCACCCAGCACCCTGAGTACTGAGCACCCAGCACCCTGAGCACTGAGCACAAAGCACGCTGAGTACTGAGCACTGAGCACCCTGAGTACTGAGCACTGAGCACCCTGAGTACTGAGCACCGAGGACCCTGAGCACTGAGCACCCAGCATGCTGAGTACTGAGCACTGAGCACCCTGAGTACTGAGCACCCACCACCCTGAACACTGAGCAGCCAGCACCCTGAGCACTGAGCACCCAGCACCCCGAGCACTGAGCACCCAGCAACCTGAGTACTGAGCGCCCAGCACCCTGAGTACTGAGCACCCCGCACCCTGAGTACTGAGCACCCAGCACCCTGAGCACTGAGCACAAAGCACGCTGAGTACTGAGCACTGAGCACCCTGAGTACTGAGCACCGAGGACCCTGAGCACCCAGCACGCTGAGTACTGAGCACTGAGCACCCTGAGTACTGAGCATCCTGCACCCTGAGCACTGAGCAGCCATCACCCTGAGCACTGAGCACCCAGCACCCCGGGCACTGAGCACCCAGCACCCTGAGAAACTGTGCACCCAGCACCCCGAGTACTGAGCACCCAGCACCCCGAGTACTGAGCACCCAGCACCCTGAGTACTGAGCACCAAGCACCCTGAGTACTGAGCACCCAGTACCCTGAGCACTGAACACACAGCACCCTGAGTACTGAGCACCCCGAGCACTGAGCACCCAGCACCCTGAGCACTGTGCACCCAGCACACCGAGCACTGAGCACTCAGCACCCTGAGTACTGAGAACAGATCACCCTGAGTACTGAGTACCCAGCACCCTGAGCACTGAGCACCCAGCACCCTGAGTAGTGATCACCGAGCACCCCGAGCACTGAGCACCCAGCAACCTGAGTACTGAGCACCCAGCACCCTGAGTACTGAGCACCCAGCACCCTGAGCACTGAGCACCCAGCACCCTGAGCACTGAGCACAAAGCACGCTGAGTACTGAGCACTGAGCACCCTGAGTACTGAGCACTGAGCACCCTGAGTACTGAGCACCGAGGACCCTGAGCACTAAGCACCCAGCATGCTGAGTACTGAGCACTGAGCACCCTGAGTACTGAGCACCCAGCACCCTGAACACTGAGCAGCTAGCACCCTGAGCACTGAGCACCCAGCACCCTGAGCAATGAGCACAAAGCACGCTGAGTACTGAGCACTGAGCACCCTGAGTACTGAGCACCAAGGACCCTGAGCACCCAGCACGCTGAGTACTGTGCACTGAGCACCCTGAGTACTGAGCACCCAGCACCCTGAGCACTGAGCAGCCATCACCCCGGGCACTGAGCACCCAGCACCCTGAGCACTGTGCAACCAGCACCCCGAGTACTGAGCACCCAGCACCCCGAATACTGAGCACCCAGCACCCTGAGTACTGAGCACCAAGCACCCTGAGTACTGAGCACCCAGTACCCTGAGCACTGAACACACAGCACCCTGAGTACTGAGCACCCCGAGCACTGAGCACCCAGCACCCTGAGCACTGTGCACCCAGCACACCGAGCACTGAGCAACCAGCACCCTGAGTACTGAGCCCCCAGCACCCTGAGTATTGAGCATCCAGCACCCCGAGCACTGAGCACCCAGCACCCCGAGAATGAGCACCCAGCACCCTGAGTACTGAGAACCGAGCACCCTGAGTACTGAGCACCCAGCACCCTGAGTACTGAGCCCCCAGCAGCCTGAGTACTGAGCACCTAGCACCCTGAGTACTGAGCACCCAGCACCCCGAGCACTGAGCACCCAGCACCCCGAGAATGAGCACCCAGCACCCTGAGTTCTGAGCACCCAGCACCCTGAGTACTAAGCACCCAGCACCCCGAGCACTGAGCACCCTGAGTACTGAGCACCCAGCACCCTGAGTACTGAGCACTAAGCACCCAGAGCACTGAGCACCCAGCACCACGAGCACGGAGCACCCAGGACCCCGAGCACTGAGTACTGAGCACCCAGCACCCTGAGTACTGAGCACCGAGCTCCCCGAGCACTGAGCACCCTGAGTACTGTGCACCCAGCACCCCGATCACTGAGCACCCAGCACCCTGAGCACTGAGCACCCAGCATCCCAAAATGAGCACCCAGCACCCTGAGTACTGAGCACCCAGCACACCGAGCACTGAGCAACCTGAGTACTGAGCACCCAGCACCCTGAGTAATGAGCACCCAGCACCCCGAGAACTGAGCACCCAGCACCCTGAGTACTGAGCACCGAGCACCCTGATTACTGAGCAGCCAGCACACTGAGTACTGAGCACCCAGCGTACTGAGCACCGAGCACCCAGCACCCTGAGTACTGAGCACCCAGCACCCTGAGCACTGACCAACCAGCAACCTGAGTACTGAGCACCGAGCACCCCGAGTACTGAGCACCCAGCACCCCGAGCACTGAGCACCCAGCACCCTGAGCACTGAGCACCCAGCACCCCGACCACTGAGCACCCAGCATCCCGAGCACTGAGCACCCAGCACCCCGAGCACCGAGCAGCCTGAATACTAAGCACCGAGCACCCTGAGCACTGAGCACCCAGCACCCTGAGCACTGAGCACCCAGCACCCTGAGTACTGAGCACCCAGCACCCCGAGCACTGAGCACCCAGCACCCTGAGTACTGAGCACCGAGCACCCTGAGCACTGAGCACCGAGCACCCTGAGCACTGAGCACCCAGCACCCTGAGGACTGAGCACCCAGCACCCCGAGCACTGAGCACACAGCACCCTGAGCACTGAGCTCCCTGAGTACTGAGCACTGAGCACCCTGAGTACTGAGCACTGAGCACCCTGAGTACTGAGCACCCAGCAACCTGAGCACTGAGCACCCAGCACCCTGAGCACTGAGCACACAGCACCCTGAGTACTGAGTACCCAGCACCCTGAGCACTGAGCACCCAGCACCCTGAGTACTGAGCACCGACCACCCTAAGTACTGAGCACCCAGCACCCTGAGTACTGAGCACCCAGCACCCTGAGCACTGAGCACCCAGCACCCTGAGTACTGAGCACCCAGCACCCCGAGTACTGAGCACCCAGCACCCCGAGCACTGAGCACCCAGCACCCTGAGTACTGAGCACTGAGCACCCTGAGTACTGAGCACCGAACACCCTGAGTACTGAGCACCCAGCACCCTGAGTACTGAGCACCAAGCACCCCGAGCACTGAGCACCCAGCACCCCGAGCACTGAGCACCCAGCACCCCGAGCACTGAGTACCCAGCACCCCGAGCACTGAGCACCCAGCACCCTGAGCACTGAGCACCCAGCACCCTGAGCACTGAGTACCCAGCACCCTGAGAACTGAGTACCCAGCACACTGAGCACTGAGCACGCAGCACCCTGAGTACTGATCACCGAGCACCCCGAGCACTGAGCACCCAGCACCCTGAGTACAGAGCACCCAGCACCCTGAGTACTGAGCACCCAGCACCCTGAGTACTGAGCACCCAGCACCCTGAGCACTGAGCACAAAGCACGCTGAGTACTGAGCACTGAGCACCCTGAGTACTGTGCACCGAGGACCCTGAGCACCCAGCACGCTGAGTACTGAGCACTGAGCACCCTGAGTACTGAGCATCCAGCACCCTGAGCACTGAGCAGCCATCACCCTGAGCACTGAGCACCCAGCACGCCGGGCACTGAGCACCCAGCACCCTGAGCACTGTGCACCCAGCACCCCGAGTACTGAGCACCCAGCACCCCGAGTACTGAGCACCCAGCACCCTGAGTACTGAGCACCAAGCACCCTGAGTACTGAGCACCCAGTACCCTGAGCACTGAACACACAGCACCCTGAGTACTGAGCACCCCGAGCACTGAGCACCCAGCACCCTGAGCACTGTGCACCCAGCACACCGAGCACTGAGCACCCAGCACCCTGAGTACTGAGAACAGATCACCCTGAGTACTGAGTACCCAGCACCCTGAGCACTGAGCACCCAGCACCCTGAGTACTGATCACCGAGCACCCCGAGCACTGAGCACCCAGCACCCTGAGTACTGAGCACCCAGCACCCTGAGTACTGAGCACACAGCACACTGAGCACTGAGCACCCAGCACCCTGAGCACTGAGCACAAAGCACGCTGAGTACTGAGCACTGAGCACCCTGAGTACTGAGCACTGAGCACCCTGAGTACTGAGCACCGAGGACCCTGAGCACTAAGCACCCAGCATGCTGAGTACTGAGCACTGAGCAACCTGAGTACTGAGCACCCAGCACCCTGAACACTGAGCAGCTAGCACCCTGAGCACTGAGCACCCAGCACACTGAGCAATGAGCACAAAGCACGCTGGGTACTGAGCACTGAGCACCCTGAGTACTGAGCACCAAGGACCCTGAGCACCCAGCACGCTGAGTACTGAGCACTGAGCACCCTGAGTACTGAGCAGCCAGCACCCTGAGCACTGAGCAGCCATCACCCCGGGCACTGAGCACCCAGCACCCTGAGCACTGTGCACCCAGCACCCCGAGTACTGAGCACCCAGCACCCCGAATACTGAGCACCCAGCACCCTGAGTACTGAGCACCAAGCACCCTGAGTACTGAGAACCCAGTACCCTGAGCACTGAACACACAGCACCCTGAGTACTGAGCACCCCGAGCACTGAGCACCCAGCACCCTGAGCACTGTGCACCCAGCACACCGAGCACTGAGCACCCAGCACCCTGAGTACTGAGAACAGATCACCCTGAGTACTGAGCACCCAGCACCCTGAGTACTGAGCCCCCAGCACCCTGAGTATTGAGCATCCAGCACCCCGAGCACTGAGCACCCAGCACCCCGAGAATGAGCACCCAGCACCCTGAGTACTGAGAACCGAGCACCCTGAGTACTGAGCACCCAGCACCCTGAGTACTGAGCCCCCAGCAGCCTGAGTACTGAGCACCTAGCACCCTGAGTACTGAGCACCCAGCACCCCGAGCACTGAGCACCCAGCACCCCGAGAATGAGCACCCAGCACCCTGAGTTCTGAGCACCCAGCACCCTGAGTACTGAGCACCCAGCACCCCGAGCACTGAGCACCCTGAGTACTGAGCACCCAGCACCCTGAGTACTGAGCACTAAGCACCCAGAGCACTGAGCACCCAGCACCACGAGCACGGAGCACCCAGGACCCCGAGCACTGAGTACTGAGCACCCAGCACCCTGAGTACTGAGCACCGAGCTCCCCGAGCACTGAGCACCCTGAGTACTGTGCACCCAGCACCCCGATCACTGAGCACCCAGCACCCTGAGCACTGAGCACCCAGCATCCCAAAATGAGCACCCAGCACCCTGAGTACTGAGCACCCAGCACACCGAGCACTGAGCAACCTGAGTACTGAGCACCCAGCACCCTGAGTAATGAGCACCGAGCACCCTGATTACTGAGCAGCCAGCACACTGAGTACTGAGCACCAAGCACCCCGAGCACTGAGCACCCAGCACCCCGAGCACTGAGAACCCAGCACCCCGAGCACTGAGTACCCAGCACCCCGAGCACTGAGCACCCAGCACCCTGAGCACTGAGCACCCAGCACCCTGAGCACTGAGTACCCAGCACCCTGAGTACTGAGTACCCAGCACACTGAGCACTGAGCACCCAGCACCCTGAGTACTGATCACCGAGCACCCCGAGCACTGAGCACCCAGCACCCTGAGTACTGAGCACCCAGCACCCTGAGTACTGAGCACCCAGCACCCTGAGTACTGAGCACCCAGCACCTTGAGCACTGAGCACAAAGCACGCTGAGTACTGAGCACTGAGCACCCTGAGTACTGAGCACCGAGGACCCTGAGCACTGAGCACCCAGCACGCTGAGTACTGAGCACTGAGCACCCTGAGTACTGAGCACCCAGCACCCTGAACACTGAGCAGCCAGCACCCTGAGGACTGAGCACCCAGCACCCCGAGCACTGTGCACCCAGCACCCCGAGTACTGAGAACCCAGCACCCCTAGTACTGAGCACCCAGCACCCTGAGTACTGAGCACCAAGCACCCTGAGTACTGAGCACCCAGTACCCTGAGCACTGAACACACAGCACCCTGAGTACTGAGCACCCCGAGCACTGAGCACCCAGCACCCCGAGCTCTGAGCACCCAGCACCCTGAGTACTGAGAACAGATCACCCTGAGTACTGAGCACCCAGCACCCTGAGTACTGAGCCCCCAGCACCCTGAGTACTGAGCACCCAGCACACCGAGCACTGAGCACCCAGCACCCTGAGAATGAGCACCCAGCACCCTGAGTACTGAGAACCGAGCACCATGAGTACTGAGCACCCAGCACCCTGAGTATTGAGCCCCCAGCACCCTGAGTACTGAGCACCCAGCACCCTGAGTACTGAGCACCCAGCACCCCGAGCACTGAGCACCCAGCACCCCGAGAATGAGCACCCAGCACCCTGAGTACTGAGCACCCAGCACCCTGAGTACTGAGCACCCAGCACCCCGAGCACTGATCACGCTGAGTACTGAGCACCCAGCACCCTGAGTACTGAGCACTAAGCACCCAGAGCACTGAGCACCCAGCACCCCGAGCACGGAGCACCCAGGACACCGAGCACTGAGTACTGAGCACCCAGCACCCTGAGTACTGAGAACCGAGCTCCCCGAGCACTGAGCACCCTGAGTACTGAGCGCCCAGCACCCCGATCACTTTGCACCCAGCACCCTGAGCACTGAGCACCCAGCACACTGAGCACTGAGCATCCAGCACCCTGAGTACTGAGCACCCATCACCCCGAGCACTGAGCAACCAGCACCCTGAGTACTGAGCACTGAGCACCCAGCACCCCGAGCACTGAGCACCCAGCACCCTGTGTACTGAGCACTGAGCACCCTGAGTATTGAGCACCCAGCAGCCTGAGTACTGAGCACCCAGGACCCTGAGCACTGAGCACCGAGCACCCCGAGCACTGAGCACCCTGCACCCTGAGCACTCAGCACCCAGCACCTCGAGCACTGAGTACTGAGCACCCAGCACCCTGAGCACTGAGCACCCAGCACCCTGAGCACTGAGCACCCAGCACCCTGAGTACTGAGCACCGAGCACCCTAAGTACTGAGCACCCAGCACCCTGAGTACTGAGCACCCAGCACCCTGAGCACTGAACACCCAGCACGCTGAGTACTGAGCACCCAGCACCCCGAGTACTGAGCACCCAGCACCCCGAGCTCTGAGCACCCAGCACCCTGAGTACTGAGCACTGAGCACCCAGCACCCCGAGCACTGAGCACCCAGCACCCTGAGCACTGAGCACCCAGCACCCGAGTACTGATCACCCAGCACCCTGAGTACTGAGCACCCAGCACCCTGAGTACTGAGCACCCAGCACCCCGAGTACTGAGCACCCAGCACCCTGAGCACTGAGCACCCAGCACCAAGAGCACAGAGCAACCAGCACCCCGAGCACTGTGCACCCAGCACCCTGAGTACTGAGCACCCAGCACCCTGAGCACTGAGCACCCAGCACCCTGAGCACTGAGCACCCAGCACCCTGAGCACTGAGAACCCAGCACCCTGAGTACTGAGCACCCAACGTACTGAGCACCGAGCACCCCGAGCACTGAGCACCCAGCACCCTGAGTACTGAGCACCGAGCACCCCGAGCACTGAGCACCCAGCACCCTGAGTACTGAGCTCCGAGCACCCCGAGCACAGAGCACCCAGCGCCCCGAGCACTGAGCACCCAGAACCCCGAGCACTGAGCACCCAGCACCCCGAGCACTGAGCACCCAGCACCCCGAGCACTGAGCACCCAGCACCCCGAGCACTGAGTACTGAGCACCCAGCACCCTGAGCACTGAGCACCCAGCACCCTGAGCACTGTGCACCCAGCACCCTGAGTACTGAGCACCCAGAACCCCGAGCACTGAGCACCGAGCACCCTGAGTACTGAGCACCCAGCACGCTGAGCACTGAGCACCCAGCACCCCGAGTACTGAGCAACCAGCACCCTGAGTACTGAGCACCCAGCACCCAGAGCACTGAGCACCCAGCACCCTGAGTACTGAGCACCCAGCACCCCGAGTACTGAGCACCCAGCACCCCGAGCACTGAGCACCAAGCACCCTGAGTACTGAGCACCGAACACCCTGAGTACTGAGCACCCAGCACCCTGAATACTGAACACCCAGCACCCCGAGCACTGAGCACCCAGCACCCCGAGCACTGAGCACCCAGCACCCCGAGCACTGAGCACCCAGCACCCCGAGCACTGAGCACCCAGCACCCTGAGCACTGAGCACCCAGCACCCTGAGCACTGAGCACCCAGCACCCTGAGTACTGAGTACCCAGCACCCTGAGCACTGAGCACCCAGCACCCTGAGTACTGATCACCGAGCACCCCGAACACTGAGCACCCAGCACCCTGAGTACTGAGCACCCAGCACACTGAGTACTGAGCACCCAGCACCCTGAGTACTGAGCACCCAGCACCCTGAGCACTGAGCACAAAGCACGCTGAGTACTGAGCACTGAGCACCCTGAGTACTGAGCACCGAGGACCCTGAGCACTGAGCACCCAGCACGCTGAGTACTGAGAACTGAGCACCCTGAGTACTGAGCACCCAGCACCCTAAACACTGAGCAGCCAGCACCCTGAGCACTGAGCACCCAGCACCACGAGCACTGAGCACGCAGCACCCTGAGCACTGTGCACCCAGCACCCCGAGTACTGAGCACCCAGCACCCCAAGTACTGAGCACCCAGTACCCTGAGTATTGAGCACCAAGCACCCTGAGTACTGAGCACCCAGTACCCTGAGCACTGAACACACAGGACCCTGAGTACTGAGCACCCCGAGCACTGAGCACCCAGCAACCTGAGCTCTGTGCACCCAGCATTCCGAGCACTGAGCACCCAGCACCCCGAGAATGAGCACCCAGCACCCTGAGTACTGAGAACCGAGCACCATGAGTACTGAGCACCCAGCACCCTGAATATTGAGCCCCCAGCACCCTGAGTACTGAGCACCCAGCACCCTGAGTACTGAGCACCCAGCACCCCGAGCACTGAGCACCCAGCACCCCGAGAATGAGCACCCGGCACCCTGAGTACTGAGAACCCAGCACGCTGAGTACTGAGCACCCAGCACCCCGAGCACTGAGCACCCTGAGTACTGAGCACCCAGCACCCTGAGTACTGAGCACTAAGCACCCAGAGCACTGAGCTCCCAGCACCCCGAGCACGGAGCAGCCAGGACCCCGAGCACTGAGTACTGAGCACCCAGCACCCTGAGTACTGAGCACCGAGCTCCCCGAGCACTGAGCACCCTGAGCACTGAGCGCCCAGCACCCCGATCACTTTGCAAACAGCACCCTGAGCACTGAGCACCCAGCACCCTGAGCACTGAGCACCCAGCACCCTGAGTACTGAGCACCCAGCACCCCGAGCACTGAGCACCCAGCACCCTGAGTACTGAGCACTGAGCACCCAGCACTCCGAGCACTGAGCACCCAGCACCCTGTGTACTGAGCACTGAGCACCCTGAGTACTAAGCACCCAGCACCCTGAGTACTGAGCACCCAGGACCCTGAGCACGGAGCACCGAGCACCCCGAGCACTGAGCACCCTGCACCCTGAGCACTCAGCACCCAGCACCCCGAGCACTGAGTACTGAGCACCCAGCACCCTGAGCACTGAGCACCCAGCACCCTGAGCACTGTGCACCCAGCACCCTGAGTACTGAGCACCCAGAACCCCAAGCACTGAGCACCGAGCACCCTGAGTACTGAGCACCCAGCACGCTGAGCACTGAGCACCCAGCACCCCGAGTACTGAGCAACCAGCACCCTGAGTACTGAGCATCCAGCACCCTGAGTACTGAGCACCCAGCACCCCGAGCACTGAGCACCCAGCACCCTGAGCACTGAGCACCCAGCACCCTGAGTACTGAGCACCAAGAACCCTGAGCACTGAGCACCCAGCACCCTGAGAACTGAGAACCCAGCACCGTGAGCACTGAGCACCCAGCACCCTGAGCACTGAGCACCCAGCACCCTGAGCACTGAGCACCCAGCACCCTGAGTACTGAGCACCCAACGTACTGAGCACCGAGCACCCCGAGAACTGAGCACCCAGCACTCTGAGTACTGAGCACCCAGCACCCCGAGCACTGAGCACCCAGCACCCTGAGTACTGAGCACCGAGCACCCTGAGTACTGAGCACCCAGCACCCCGAGCACTGAGCTCCCAGCACCCGGAGCACTGAGCACCCAGCACTGAGCACCCAGCACCCTGAGTACTGAGCACCCAGCACCCTGAGAACTGAGCACTGAGCACCCCGAGCACTGAGCACCGGGCACACCGAGCACTGAGCACCCAGCACCCTGAGTTGTGAGCACCCAGCACCCTGAGTACTGAGCACTGAGCACCCTGAGCACTGAGTACCCAGCACCCTGAGCACTGAGCACCCAGCATCCTGAGCACTGAGTACTGAGCACCCAGCACCCTGAGCACTGAGCACCCAGCACCCTGAGCACTGAGCACCCAGCACGCTGAGTACTGAGCACCCAGCACCCCAAACACTGAGCACCGAGCACCCTGAGTACTGAGCACCCAGCACCCTGAGTACTGAGTACCCAGCACCCTGAGCACTGAGCACCCAGCACCCTGAGTACTGAGCACCGAGCAGCCTAAGTACTGAGCACCCAGCACCCTGAGTACTGAGCACCCAGCACCCAGAGCACTGAGCACCCAGCACCCTGAGTACTGAGCACCCAGCACCCCGAGTACTGAGCACCCAGCACCCCGAGCACTGAGCACCAAGCACCCTGAGTACTGAGCACCGAACACCCTGAGTACTGAGCACCCAGCACCCTGAATACTGAGCACCCAGCACCCCGAGCACTGAGCACCCAGCACCCCGAGCACTGAGCACCCAGCACCCCGAGCACTGAGCACCCAGCACCCCGAGCACTGAGCACCCAGCACCCTGAGCACTGAGCACCCAGCACCCTGAGCACTGAGCACCCAGCACCCTGAGTACTGAGTACCCAGCACCCTGAGCACTGAGCACCCAGCACCTTGAGTACTGATCACCGAGCACCCAGAACACTGACCACCCAGCACCCTGAGTACTGAGCACCCAGCACACTGAGTACTGAGCACCCAGCACCCTGAGTACTGAGCACCCAGCACCCTGAGCACTGAGCACAAAGCACGCTGAGTACTGAGCACTGAGCACCCTGAGTACTGAGCACCGAGGACCCTGAGCACTGAGCACCCAGCACGCTGAGAACTGAGAACTGAGCACCCTGAGTACTGAGCACCCAGCACCCTAAACACTGAGCAGCCAGCACCCTGAGCACTGAGCACCCAGCACCGCGAGCACTGAGCACCCAGCACCCTGAGCACTGTGCACCCAGCACCCCGAGTACTGAGCACACAGCACCCCTAGTACTGAGCACCCAGTACCCTGAGTATTGAGCACCAAGCACCCTGAGTACTGAGCACCCAGTACCCTGAGCACTGAACACACAGGACCCTGAGTACTGAGCACCCCGAGCACTGAGCACCCAGCAACCTGAGCTCTGTGCACCCAGCACCCCGAGCTCTGAGCATCCAGCACCCTGAGTACTGAGAACAGATCACCCTGAGTAGTGAGCACCCAGCACCCTGAGTACTGAGCCCCCAGCACCCTGAGTACTGAGCACCCAGCACCCCGAGCACTGAGCACCCAGCACCCCGAGAATGAGCACCCAGCACCCTGAGTACTGAGAACCGAGCACCATGAGTACTGAGCACCCAGCACCCTGAATATTGAGCCCCCAGCACCCTGAGTACTGAGCACCCAGCACCCTGAGTACTGAGCACCCAGCACCCCGAGCACTGAGCACCCAGCACCCCGAGAATGAGCACCCGGCACCCTGAGTACTGAGAACCCAGCACCCTGAGTACTGAGCACCCAGCACCCCGAGCACTGAGCACCCTGAGTACTGAGCACCCAGCACCCTGAGTACTGAGCACTAAGCACCCAGAGCACTGAGCTCCCAGCACCCCGAGCACGGAGCAGCCAGGACCCCGAGCACTGAGTACTGAGCACCCAGCACCCTGAGTACTGAGCACCGAGCTCCCCGAGCACTGAGCACCCTGAGCACTGAGCGCCCAGCACCCCGATCACTTTGCAAACAGCACCCTGAGCACTGAGCACCCAGCACCCTGAGCACTGAGCACCCAGCACCCTGAGTACTGAGCACCCAGCACCCCGAGCACTGAGCACCCAGCACCCTGAGTACTGAGCACTGAGCACCCAGCACTCCGAGCACTGAGCACCCAGCACCCTGTGTACTGAGCACTGAGCACCCTGAGTACTAAGCACCCAGCACCCTGAGTACTGAGCACCCAGGACCCTGAGCACTGAGCACCGAGCACCCCGAGCACTGAGCACCCTGCACCCTGAGCACTCAGCACCCAGCACCCCGAGCACTGAGTACTGAGCACCCAGCACCCTGAGCACTGAGCACCCAGCACCCTGAGCACTGTGCACCCAGCACCCTGAGTACTGAGCACCCAGAACCCCAAGCACTGAGCACCGAGCACCCTGAGTACTGAGCACCCAGCACGCTGAGCACTGAGCACCCAGCACCCCGAGTACTGAGCAACCAGCACCCTGAGTACTGAGCACCCAGCACCCTGAGTACTGAGCACCCAGCACCCCGAGCACTGAGCACCCAGCACCCTGAGCACTGAGCACCCAGCACCCTGAGTACTGAGCACCAAGAACCCTGAGCACTGAGCACCCAGCACCCTGAGAACTGAGAACCCAGCACCCTGAGCACTGAGCACCCAGCACCCTGAGCACTGAGCACCCAGCACCCTGAGCACTGAGCACCCAGCACCCTGAGTACTGAGCACCCAACGTACTGAGCACCGAGCACCCCGAGAACTGAGCACCCAGCACTCTGAGTACTGAGCACCCAGCACCCCGAGCACTGAGCACCCAGCACCCTGAGTACTGAGCACCGAGCACCCTGAGTACTGAGCACCCAGCACCCCGAGCACTGAGCTCCCAGCACCCGGAGCACTGAGCACCCAGCACTGAGCACCCAGCACCCTGAGTACTGAGCACCCAGCACCCTGAGAACTGAGCACTGAGCACACCGAGCTCTGAGCACCGGGCACACCGAGCACTGAGCACCCAGCACCCTGAGTTGTGAGCACCCAGCACCCTGAGTACTGAGCACTGAGCACCCTGAGCACTGAGTACCCAGCACCCTGAGCACTGAGCACCCAGCATCCTGAGCACTGAGTACTGAGCACCCAGCACCCTGAGCACTGAGCACCCAGCACCCTGAGCACTGAGCACCCAGCACGCTGAGTACTGAGCACCCAGCACCCCAAACACTGAGCACCGAGCACCCTGAGAACTGAGCACCGAGCACCTTGAGTACTGAGCACCCAGCACCATGAGTACTGAGCACCGAGTACACAGAGTACTGAGCAACCTGAGTACTGAGCACCCAGCACCCCGAGCACGGAGCACCCAGGACCCTGAGCACTGAGTACTGAGCACCCAGCACCCTGAGTACTGAGCACCGAGCTCCCCGAGCACTGAGCACCCTGAGTACTGAGCGCCCAGCACCCCGATCACTTTGCACCCAGCACCAAGAGCACTGAGCACCCAGCACCCTGAGCACTGAGCACCCAGCACCCTGAGTACTGAGCACCCAGCACCCCGAGCACTGAGCACCCAGCACCCTGAGTACTGAGCACTGAGCACCCAGCACCCCGAGCACTGAGCACCCAGCACCCTGTGTACTGAGCACTGAGCACCCTGAGTACTAAGCACCCAGCACCCTGAGTACTGAGCACCCAGGACCCTGAGCACTGAGCACCGAGCACCCCGAGCACTGAGCACCCTGCACCCTGAGCACTCAGCACCCAGCACCCCGAGCACTGAGTACTGAGCACAAAGCACCCTGAGCACTGAGCACCCAGCACCCTGAGTACTGAGTACCCAGCACCCTGAGCACTGAGCACCCAGCACCCTGAGTACTGAGCACCGAGCACCCTAAGTACTGAGCACCCAGCACCCTGAGTACTGAGCACCCAGCACCCTGAGCACTGAGCACCCAGCACGCTGAGTACTGAGCACCCAGCACCCCGAGTACTGAGCACCCAGCACCCCGAGCACTGAGCACCCAACACCCTGAGTACTGAGCACTGAGCACCCTGAGTACTGAGCACCGAACAGCCTGAGTACTGAGCACCCAGCTCCCTGAGTACTGAGCACCCAGCACCCCGAGCACTGAGCACCCAGCACCCCGAGCACTGAGCACCCAGCACCCCGAGCACTGAGCACCCAGCACCCCTAGCACTGAGCACCCAGCACCCTGAGCACTGAGCACCCAGCACCCTGAGCACTGAGCACGGAGCACCCTGAGTACTGAGTACCCAGCACCCTGAGCACTGAGCACCCAGCACCCTGAGTACTGATCACCGAGCACCCCGAGCACTGAGCACCCAGCACCCTGAGTACTGAGCACCCAGCACCCTGAGTACTGAGCACCCAGCACCCTGAGTACTGAGCACCCAGCACCCTGAGCACTGAGCACAAAGCACGCTGAGTACTGAGCACTGAGCACCCTGAGTACTGAGCACCGAGAACCCTGAGCACTGAGCACCCAGCACGCTGAGTACTGAGCACTGAGCACCCTGAGTACTGAGCACCCAGCACCCTGAACACTGAGCAGCCAGCACCCTGAGCACTGAGCACCCAGCAACCCGAGCACTGGGCACCCAGCACCCTGAGCACTGTGCACCCAGCACCCCGAGTACTGAGCACCCAGCACCCCTAGTACTGAGCACCCAGCAACCTGAGTACTGAGAACTGAGCACCCTGAGTACTGAGCACCCAGCACCCTAAACACTGAGCAGCCAGCACCCTGAGCACTGAGCACCCAGCACCGCGAGCACTGAGCACCCAGCACCCTGAGCACTATGCACCCAGCACCCCGAGTACTGAGCACACAGCACCCCTAGTACTGAGCACCCAGTACCCTGAGTATTGAGCACCAAGCACCCTGAGTACTGAGCACCCAGTACCCTGAGCACTGAACACACAGGACCCTGAGTACTGAGCACCCCGAGCACTGAGCACCCAGCAACCTGAGCTCTGTGCACCCAGCACCCCGAGCTCTGAGCATCCAGCACCCTGACTACTGAGAACAGATCACCCTGAGTAGTGAGCACCCAGCACCCTGAGTACTGAGCCCCCAGCACCCTGAGTACTGAGCACCCAGCACCCCGAGCACTGAGCACCCAGCACCCCGAGAATGAGCACCCAGCACCCTGAGTACTGAGAACCGAGCACCATGAGTACTGAGCACCCAGCACCCTGAATATTGAGCCCCCAGCACCCTGAGTACTGAGCACCCAGCACCCTGAGTACTGAGCACCCAGCACCCCGAGCACTGAGCACCCAGCACCCCGAGAATGAGCACCCGGCACCCTGAGTACTGAGAACCCAGCACCCTGAGTACTGAGCACCCAGCACCCCGAGCACTGAGCACCCTGAGTACTGAGCACCCAGCACCCTGAGTACTGAGCACTAAGCACCCAGAGCACTGAGCTCCCAGCACCCCGAGCACGGAGCAGCCAGGACCCCGAGCACTGAGTACTGAGCACCCAGCACCCTGAGTACTGAGCACCGAGCTCCCCGAGCACTGAGAACCCTGAGCACTGAGCGCCCAGCACCCCGATCACTTTGCAAACAGCACCCTGAGCACTGAGCACCCAGCACCCTGAGCACTGAGCACCCAGCACCCTGAGTACTGAGCACCCAGCACCCCGAGCACTGAGCACCCAGCACCCTGAGTACTGAGCACTGAGCACCCAGCACTCCGAGCACTGAGCACCCAGCACCCTGTGTACTGAGCACTGAGCACCCTGAGTACTAAGCACCCAGCACCCTGAGTACTGAGCACCCAGGACCCTGAGCACTGAGCACCGAGCACCCCGAGCACTGAGCACCCTGCACCCTGAGCACTCAGCACCCAGCACCCCGAGCACTGAGTACTGAGCACCCAGCACCCTGAGCACTGAGCACCCAGCACCCTGAGCACTGTGCACCCAGCACCCTGAGTACTGAGCACCCAGAACCCCAAGCACTGAGCACCGAGCACCCTGAGTACTGAGCACCCAGCACGCTGAGCACTGAGCACCCAGCACCCCGAGTACTGAGCAACCAGCACCCTGAGTACTGAGCACCCAGCACCCTGAGTACTGAGCACCCAGCACCCCGAGCACTGAGCACCCAGCACCCTGAGCACTGAGCACCCAGCACCCTGAGTACTGAGCACCAAGAACCCTGAGCACTGAGCACCCAGCACCCTGAGAACTGAGAACCCAGCACCCTGAGCACTGAGCACCCAGCACCCTGAGCACTGAGCACCCAGCACCCTGAGCACTGAGCACCCAGCACCCTGAGTACTGAGCACCCAACGTACTGAGCACCGAGCACCCCGAGAACTGAGCACCCAGCACTCTGAGTACTGAGCACCCAGCACCCCGAGCACTGAGCACCCAGCACCCTGAGTACTGAGCACCGAGCACCCTGAGTACTGAGCACCCAGCACCCCGAGCACTGAGCTCCCAGCACCCGGAGCACTGAGCACCCAGCACTGAGCACCCAGCACCCTGAGTACTGAGCACCCAGCACCCTGAGAACTGAGCACTGAGCACCCCGAGCACTGAGCACCGGGCACACCGAGCACTGAGCACCCAGCACCCTGAGTTGTGAGCACCCAGCACCCTGAGTACTGAGCACTGAGCACCCTGAGCACTGAGTACCCAGCACCCTGAGCACTGAGCACCCAGCATCCTGAGCACTGAGTACTGAGCACCCAGCACCCTGAGCACTGAGCACCCAGCACCCTGAGCACTGAGCACCCAGCACGCTGAGTACTGAGCACCCAGCACCCCAAACACTGAGCACCGAGCACCCTGAGAACTGAGCACCGAGCACCTTGAGTACTGAGCACCCAGCACCATGAGTACTGAGCACCGAGTACACAGAGTACTGAGCAACCTGAGTACTGAGCACCCAGCACCCCGAGCACGGAGCACCCAGGACCCTGAGCACTGAGTACTGAGCACCCAGCACCCTGAGTACTGAGCACCGAGCTCCCCGAGCACTGAGCACCCTGAGTACTGAGCGCCCAGCACCCCGATCACTTTGCACCCAGCACCAAGAGCACTGAGCACCCAGCACCCTGAGCACTGAGCACCCAGCACCCTGAGTACTGAGCACCCAGCACCCCGAGCACTGAGCACCCAGCACCCTGAGTACTGAGCACTGAGCACCCAGCACCCCGAGCACTGAGCACCCAGCACCCTGTGTACTGAGCACTGAGCACCCTGAGTACTAAGCACCCAGCACCCTGAGTACTGAGCACCCAGGACCCTGAGCACTGAGCACCGAGCACCCCGAGCACTGAGCACCCTGCACCCTGAGCACTCAGCACCCAGCACCCCGAGCACTGAGTACTGAGCACAAAGCACCCTGAGCACTGAGCACCCAGCACCCTGAGTACTGAGTACCCAGCACCCTGAGCACTGAGCACCCAGCACCCTGAGTACTGAGCACCGAGCACCCTAAGTACTGAGCACCCAGCACCCTGAGTACTGAGCACCCAGCACCCTGAGCACTGAGCACCCAGCACGCTGAGTACTGAGCACCCAGCACCCCGAGTACTGAGCACCCAGCACCCCGAGCACTGAGCACCCAACACCCTGAGTACTGAGCACTGAGCACCCTGAGTACTGAGCACCGAACAGCCTGAGTACTGAGCACCCAGCTCCCTGAGTACTGAGCACCCAGCACCCCGAGCACTGAGCACCCAGCACCCCGAGCACTGAGCACCCAGCACCCCGAGCACTGAGCACCCAGCACCCCTAGCACTGAGCACCCAGCACCCTGAGCACTGAGCACCCAGCACCCTGAGCACTGAGCACGGAGCACCCTGAGTACTGAGTACCCAGCACCCTGAGCACTGAGCACCCAGCACCCTGAGTACTGATCACCGAGCACCCCGAGCACTGAGCACCCAGCACCCTGAGTACTGAGCACCCAGCACCCTGAGTACTGAGCACCCAGCACCCTGAGTACTGAGCACCCAGCACCCTGAGCACTGAGCACAAAGCACGCTGAGTACTGAGCACTGAGCACCCTGAGTACTGAGCACCGAGAACCCTGAGCACTGAGCACCCAGCACGCTGAGTACTGAGCACTGAGCACCCTGAGTACTGAGCACCCAGCACCCTGAACACTGAGCAGCCAGCACCCTGAGCACTGAGCACCCAGCAACCCGAGCACTGGGCACCCAGCACCCTGAGCACTGTGCACCCAGCACCCCGAGTACTGAGCACCCAGCACCCCTAGTACTGAGCACCCAGCAACCTGAGTACTGAGCACCAAGGACCCTGAGTACTGAGCACCCAGTACCCTGAGCACTGAACACACAGCACCCTGAGTACTGAGCACCCCGAGCACTGAGCACCCAGCACCCTGAGCTCTGTGCACCCAGCACCCCGAGCTCTGAGCACCCAGCACCCTGAGTACTGAGAACAGATCACCCTGAGTACTGAGCACCCAGCACCCTGAGTACTGAGCCCCCAGCACCCTGAGTACTGAGCACCCAGCACCCCAAGCACTGAGCACCCAGCACCCCGAGAATGAGCACCCAGCACCCTGAGTACTGAGAACCGAGCACCATGAGTACTGAGCACCCAGCACCCTGAGTATTGAGCCCCCAGCACCCTGAGTACTGAGCACCCAGCACCCTGAGTACTGAGCACCCAGCACCCCGAGCACTGAGCACCCAGCACCCCGAGAATGAGCATCCAGCACCCTGAGTACTGAGCACCTAGCACCCTGAGTACTGAGCACCCAGCACCCCGAGCACTGAGCACCCTGAGTACTGAGCACCCAGCACCCTGAGTACTGAGCACTAAGCACCCAGAGCACTGAGCACCCAGCACCCCGAGCACGGAGCACCCAGGACCCCGAGCACTGAGTACTGAGCACCCAGCAACCTGAGTACTGAGCACCGAGCTCCCCGAGCACTGAGCACCCTGAGTACTGAGCGCCCAGCACCAGGATCACTTTGCACCCAGCACCCTGAGCACTGAGCACCCAGCACCCTGAGCACTGAGCACCCAGCACCCTGAGTACTGAGCACCCAGCACCCCGAGCACTGAGCACCCAGCACCCTGAGTACTGAGCACTGAGCACCCAGCACCCCGAGCACTGAGCACCCAGCACCCTGTGTACTGAGCACTGAGCACCCTGAGTACTAAGCACCCAGCACCCTGAGTACTGAGCACCCAGGACCCTGAGCACTGAGCACCGAGCACCCCGAGCACTGAGCACCCTGCACCCTGAGCACTCAGCACCCAGCACCCCGAGCACTGAGTACTGAGCACCCAGCACCCTGAGCACTGAGCACGCAGCACCCTGAGAACTGTGCACCCAGCACCCTGAGTACTGAGCACCCAGAACCCCAAGCACTGAGCACCGAGCACCCTGAGTACTGAGCACCCAGCACGCTGAGCACTGAGCACCCAGCACCCCGAGTACTGAGCAACCAGCACCCTGAGTACTGAGCACCCAGCACCCTGAGTACTGAGCACCCAGCACCCCGAGCACTGAGCACCCAGCACCCTGAGCACTGATCACCCAGGACCCTGAGTACAGAGCACCAAGAACCCTGAGCACTGAGCACCCAGCACCCTGAGCACTGAGAACCCAGCACCCTGAGCACTGAGCACCCTGCACCCTGAGCACTGAGCACCCAGCACCCTGAGCACTGAGCACCCAGCACCCTGAGTACTGAGCACCCAACGTACTGAGCACCGAGCACCCCGAGCACTGAGCAGCCAGCACGCTGAGTACTGAGCACCCAGCGCCCCGAGCACTGAGCACCCAGCACCCTGAGTACTGAGCACCGAGCACCCTGAGTACTGAGCACCCAGCACCCCGAGCACTGAGCACCCAGCACCCGGAGCACTGAGCACCCAGCACCCTGAGTACTGAGCACCCAGCACCCTGAGAACTGAGCACTGAGCACCCCGAGCACTGAGCACCGGGCACACCGAGCACTGAGCACCCAGCACCCTGAGTACTGAGCACCCAGCACCCTGACTACTGAGCACTGAGCACCCTGAGCACTGAGTACCCAGCACCCTGAGCACTGAGCACCCAGCATCCTGAGCACTGAGTACTGAGCACCCAGCACCCTGGGCACTGAGCACCCAGCACCCTGAGCACTGAGCACCCAGCACGCTGAGTACTGAGCACCCAGCACCCCAAACACTGAGCACCGAGCACCCTGAGAACTGAGCACCGAGCACCTTGAGTACTGAGCACCCAGCACCATGAGTACTGAGCACCGAGTACCCAGAGTACTGAGCAACCTGAGTACTGAGCACCCAGCACCCCGAGAATGAGCACCCAGCACCATGAGTACTGAGCACCGAGCACCCTGAGCACTGAGCACCCAGCACCATGAGTACTGAGCACCAAGCACCCTGAGTACTGAGTACCCAGCACCCTGAGTACTGAGCACCCAGCACCCTGAGTTCTGAGCACCCAGCACCCTGAGCACTGAGCACACTGTGTACTGAGCAACCAGCACCCTGAGCACTGAGCACCCAGCACCCAGAGCACTGAGCACCCAGCACCCGGAGCACTGAGCACCCAGCACTGAGCACCCAGCACGCTGAGTACTGAGCACCCAGCACCCCAAACACTGAGCAATGAGCACCCTGAGTACTGAGCACTGAGCACCCTGAGCACTGAGCACCCAGTACCCTGAGCACTGAGCACCCAGCACCCTGAGCACTGAGGACCCAGCACCCTGAGCAATGAGGACCCAGCACCACGAGCAGTGTGCACCAAGCACCCTGAGTACTGAGCACCAAGCACCCTGAGCACTGAGCACCCAGCACCCCGAGCACTGGGAACCCAGCACGCTGAGTACTGAGCACTGAGCACCCAGCACCCTGAGTACTGAGCACCCAGCAACCCGAGCACTGAGCACCCAGCACCCCGAGCACTGAGCACTGAGCACCCTGAGTACTGAGCACTGAGCACCCTTAGTACTGAGCACCGAGCACCCTGAGTACTGAGCACCCAGCACCCTGAGCACGGAGCACCCCGAGGACTGAGCACCCAGCACCGTGAGCACTGAGCACCCAGCACCTTGAGTACTGAGCACCGAGCACCCCGAGCACTGGGCACCCAGCACCCTAAGTACTGAGCACCCAGCACCCTGAGCACTGAGGACCCAGCACCCCGAGCACTGAGCACCCAGCACCCTGAGTACTGAGCACCCAGCATCCCGAGCACTGAGCACCCAGCACCCTGAGTACTGTGTACCCAGCACCCTGAGCACTGAGCACCCAGCACCCTGAGTACTTATCACCGAGCACCCCGAGCACTGAGCACCCAGCACCCTGAGTACTGAGCAACCAGCACCCTGAGTACTGAGCACCCAGCACCCTGAGTACTGAGCACCCAGCACCCTGAGCACTGAGCAGAAAGCACGCTGAGTACTGAGCACTGAGCACCCTGAGTACTGAGCACCGAGGACCCTGAGCACTGAGCACCCAGCACGCTGAGTACTGAGCACTGAGCACCCTGAGTACTGAGCACCCAGCACCCTGAACACTGAGCAGCCAGCACCCTGAGCACTGAGCACCCAGCAACCCGAGCACTGAGCACCCAGCACCCTGAGCACTGAGCACCCAGCACCACGAGTACTGAGCACCCAGCACCCCTAGTACTGAGCACCCAGCACCCTGAGTACTGAGCACCAAGCACCCTGAGTACTGAGCACCCAGTACCCTGAGCACTGAACACACAGCACCCTGAGTACTGAGCACCCCGAGCAGTGAGCACCCAGCACCCTGAGCTCTGTGCACCCAGCACCCCGATCTCTGAGCACCCAGCACCCTGACTACTGAGAACAGATCACCCTGAGTACTGAGCACCCAGCACCCTGAGTACTGAGCCCCCAGCACCCTGAGTACTGAGCACCCTGCACCCCGAGCACTGAGCACCCAGCACCCCGAGAATGAGCAACCAGCACCCTGAGTACTGAGAACCGAGCACCATGAGTACTGAGCACCCAGCACCCTGAGTATTGAGCCCCCAGCACCCTGAGTACCGAGCACCCAGCACCCTGAGTACTGAGCACCCAGCACCCTGAGCACTGAGCACCCAGCACCCCGAGAATGAGCACCCAGCACCCTGAGTACTGAGCACCCAGCACCCTGAGTACTGAGCACCCGGCACCCGGAGCACTGAGCACCCTGAGTACTGAGCACCCAGCACCCCGAGCACTGAGCACCCTGAGTACTGAGCACCCAGCACCCTGAGTACTGAGCACTAAGCACCCAGAGCACTGAGCACCCAGCACCCCGAGCACGGAGCACCCAGGACCCCGAGCACTGAGTACTGAGCACCCAGCGCCCCGAGCACTGAGCACCCAGCACCCTGAGTACTGAGCACCGAGCACCCTGAGTACTGAGCACCCAGCACCCCGAGCACTGAGCACCCAGCACCCGGACCACTGAGCACCCAGCACCCTGAGTACTGAGCACCCAGCACCCTGAGAACTGAGCACTGAGCACCCCGAGCACTAAGCACCGGGCACACCGAGCACTGAGCACCCAGCACCCTGAGTACTGAGCACCCAGCACCCTGACTACTGAGCACTGAGCACCCTGAGCACTGAGTACCCAGCACCCTGAGCACTGAGCACCCAGCATCCTGAGCACTGAGTACTGAGCACCCAGCACCCTGAGCACTGAGCACCCAGCACCCTGAGCACTGAGCACCCAGCACGCTGAGTACTGAGCACCCAGCACCCCAAACACTGAGCACCGAGCACCCTGAGAACTGAGCACCGAGCACCTTGAGTACTGAGCACCCAGCACCATGAGTACTGAGCACCGAGCACCCTGAGTACTGAGCACCCAGCACCATGAGTACTGAGCACCAAGCACCCTGAGTACTGAGTACCCAGGACCCTGAGTACTGAGCACCCAGCACCCTGAGTTCTGAGCACCCAGCACCCTGAGCACTGAGCACACTGTGTACTGAGCAACCAGCACCCTGAGCACTGAGCACCCAGCACCCAGAGCACTGAGCACCCAGCACCCAGAGCACTGAGCACCCAGCACTGAGCACCCAGCACGCTGAGTACTGAGCACCCAGCACCCCAAACACTGAGCAATGAGCACCCTGAGTACTGAGCACTGAGCACCCTGAGCACTGAGCACCCAGTACCCTGAGCACTGAGCACCCAGCACCCTGAGCACTGAGGACCCAGCACCCTGAGCAATGAGGACCCAGCACCACGAGCAGTGAGCACCCAGCACCCTGAGTACTGAGCACCAAGCACCCTGAGCACTGAGCACCCAGCACCCCGAGCACTGAGAACCCAGCACGCTGAGTACTGAGCACTGAGCACCCAGCACCCTGAGTACTGAGCACCCAGCAACCCGAGCACTGAGCACCCAGCACCCCGAGCACTGAGCACTGAACACCCTGAGTACTGAGCACTGAGCACCCTTAGTACTGGGCACCGAGCACCCTGAGTACTGAGCACCCAGCACCCTGAGCACGGAGCACCCCGAGGACTGAGCACCCAGCACCGTGAGCACTGAGCACCCAGCACCTTGAGTACTGAGCACCGAGCACCCCGAGCACTGGGCACCCAGCACCCTAAGTACTGAGCACCCAGCACCCTGAGCACTGAGGACCCAGCACCCCGAGCACTGAGCACCCAGCACCCTGAGTACTGAGCACCCAGCATCCCGAGCACTGAGCACCCAGCACCCTGAGTACTGTGTACCCAGCACCCTGAGCACTGAGCACCCAGCACCCTGAGTACTTATCACCGAGCACCCCGAGCACTGAGCACCCAGCACCCTGAGTACTGAGCAACCAGCACCCTGAGTACTGAGCACCCAGCACCCTGAGTACTGAGCACCCAGCACCATGAGCACTGAGCAGAAAGCACGCTGAGTACTGAGCACTGAGCACCCTGAGTACTGAGCACCGAGGACCCTGAGCACTGAGCACCCAGCACGCTGAGTACTGAGCACTGAGCACCCTGAGTACTGAGCACCCAGCACCCTGAACACTGAGCAGCCAGCACCCTGAGCACTGAGCACCCAGCACCCCGAGCACTGAGCACCCAGCACCCGGAGCACTGAGCACCCAGCACCACGAGTACTGAGCACCCAGCACCCCTAGTACTGAGCACCCAGCACCCTGAGTACTGAGCACCAAGCACCCTGAGTACTGAGCACCCAGTACCCTGAGCACTGAACACACAGCACCCTGAGTACTGAGCACCCCGAGCAGTGAGCACCCAGCACCCTGAGCTCTGTGCACCCAGCACCCCGATCTCTGAGCACCCAGCACCCTGACTACTGAGAACAGATCACCCTGAGTACTGAGCACCCAGCACCCTGAGTACTGAGCCCCCAGCACCCTGAGTACTGAGCACCCTGCACCCCGAGCACTGAGCACCCAGCACCCCGAGAATGAGCAACCAGCACCCTGAGTACTGAGAACCGAGCACCATGAGTACTGAGCACCCAGCACCCTGAGTATTGAGCCCCCAGCACCCTGAGTACCGAGCACCCAGAACCCTGAGTACTGAGCACCCAGCACCCTGAGCACTGAGCACCCAGCACCCCGAGAATGAGCACCCAGCACCCTGAGTACTGAGCACCCAACACCCTGAGTACTGAGCACCCGGCACCCGGAGCACTGAGCACCCTGAGTACTGAGCACCCAGCACCCCGAGCACTGAGCACCCTGAGTACTGAGCACCCAGCACCCTGAGTACTGAGCACTAAGCACCCAGAGCACTGAGCACCCAGCACCCCGAGCACGGAGCACCCAGGACCCCGAGCACTGAGTACTGAGCACCCAGCACCCTGAGTACTGAGCACCGAGCTCCCCGAGCACTGAGCACCCTGAGTACTGAGAGCCCAGCACCCCGATCACTTTGCACCCAGCACCCTGAGCACTGAGCACCCAGCACCCTGAGCACTGAGCACCCAGCACCCTGAGTACTGAGCACCCAGCACCCCGAGCACTGAGCACCCAGCACCCTGAGTACTGAGCACTGAGCACCCAGCACCCCGAGCACTGAGCACCAAGCACCCTGTGTACTGAGCACTGTGCACCCTGAGTACTAAGCATCCAGCACCCTGAGTACTGAGCACCCAGGACCCTGAGCACTGAGCACCGAGCACCCTGAGCACTGAGCACCCAGCACCCTGAGCACTGTGCACCCAGCACCCTGAATACTGAGCACCCAGCACCCCAAGCACTGAGCACCGAGCACAATGAGTACTTAGCACCCAGCACGCTGAGCACTGAGCACCCAGCACCCCGAGTACTGAGCAACCAGCACCCTGAGTACTGAGCACCCAGCACCCTGAGTACTTAGCACCCAGCACCCCGAGCACTGAGCACCCAGCACCCTGAGCACTGAGCACCCAGCACCCTGACTACTGAGCACCAAGCACCCTGAGCACTGAGCACCCAGCACCCTGAGCACTGAGAACCCAGCACCCTGAGCACTGAGTACCCAGCACCCTGAGCACTGAGCACCCAGCACCCTGAGCACTGAGCACCCAGCACCCTGAGTACTGAGCACCCAATGTACTGAGCACCGAGCACACCGAGCACTGAGCACCCTGCACCCTGAGTACTGAGCACCCATCACCCCGAGCACTGAGCACGCAGCACCCTGAGTACTGAGCACCGAGCACCCTGAGTACTGAGCACCCAGCACCCCGAGCACTGAGCACCCAGCACCCAGAGCACTGAGCACCCAGCACCCTGAGTACTGAGCACCCAGCACCCTGAGAACTGAGCACCGAGCACCCCGAGCACTGAGCACCGGGCACACCGAGCATTGAGCACCCAGCACCCTGAGTACTGAGCACCCAGCACCCTGAGTACTGAGCACTGAGCACCCTGAGCACTGAGTACTGAGCACCCAGCACCCTGAGCACTGAGCACCCAGCACCCTGAGCACTGAGCACCCAGCACGCTGAGTACTGAGCACCCAGCACCCTAAACACTGAGCACCGAGCACCCTGAGAACTGAGCACCGAGCACCTTGAGTACTGAGCACCCAGCACCATGAGTACTGAGCACCGAGTACCCAGAGTACTGAGCAACCTGAGTACTGAGCACCCAGCACCCCGAGAATGAGCACCCAGCACCATGAGTACTGAGCACCGAGCACCCTGAGCACTGAGCACCCAGCACCATGAGTACTGAGCACCAAGCACCCTGAGTACTGAGGACCCAGCACCCTAAGTACTGAGCACCCAGCACCCTGAGTTCTGAGCACCCAGCACCCTGAGCACTGAGCACACTGTGTACTGAGCAACCAGCACCCTGAGCACTGAGCACCCAGCACCCAGAGCACTGAGCACCCAGCACCCGGAGCACTGAGCACCCAGCACTGAGCACCCAGCACGCTGAGTACTGAGCACCCAGCACCCCAAACACTGAGCACCGAGCACCTTGAGAACTGAGCACCGAGCACCCTGAGTACTGAGCACCCAGCACCATGAGTACTGAACACCGAGTACCAAGAGTACTGAGCAACCTGAGTACTGAGCACCCAGCACCCCGAGAATGAGCACCCAGCACCATGAGTACTGAGCACCGAGCACCCTGAGCACTGAGCACCCAGCACCATGAGTACTGAGCACCAAGCACCCTGAGTACTGAGCACCCAGCACCCTGAGAACTGAGCACACAGCACCCTGAGTTCTGAGCACCCAGCACCCTGAGCACTGAGCACACTGAGTACTGAGCAACCAGCACCCTGAGCACTGAGCACCCAGCACCCCGAGCACTGAGCACCCAGCACCCCGAGCACTGAGCACTGAGTACCCTGTGAACTGAGCACCGAGCACCCTGAGTACTGAGCACTGAGCACACTGAGCACTGAGCACCCAGCACCCTGAGCACTGAGCACCCAGCACCCTGAGCACGGAGGACCCAGCACCCTGAGCACTGAGGACCCAGCACCCCGAGCACTAAGCACCCAGCACGCTGAGTACTGAGCACTGAGCACCCAGCACCCTGAGTACTGAGCACCCAGCACCCTGAGCACTGAGCTCCCAGCACCCCGAGCACTGAGCACTGAGCACCCTGAGTACTGAGCACTGAGCACCCTTAGTACTGAGCACCGAGCACCCTGAGTACTGAGCACCCAGCACCCTGAGCACGGAGCACACCGAGGACTGAGCACTCAGCACCGTGAGCACTGAGCACCCAGCACCCAGAGCACTGAGCACCCAGCACTGAGCACCAAGCACACTGAGTACTGAGCACCCAGCACCCTGACAACTGAGCACCGAGCACCCCGAGCACTGAGCACCGGGCACACCGAGCACTGAGCACACAGCACCCTGAGTACTGAGCACCCAGCACCCTGAGTACTGAGCACTGAGCACCCTGAGCACTGAGTACTGAGCACCCAGCACCCTGAGTACTGAGCACCCAGCACCCTGAGCACTGAGCACCCAGCACGCTGAGTACTGAGCACCCAGCACCCCAAACACTGAGCACCGAGCACCCTGAGAACTGAGCACCGACCACCTTGAGTACTGAGCACCCAGCACCATGAGTACTGAGCACCGAGTACCCAGAGTACTGAGCAACCTGAGTACTGAGCACCCAGCACCCCGAGAATGAGCACCCAGCACCATGAGTACTGAGCACCGAGCACCCTGAGCACTGAGCACCCAGCACCATGAGTACTGAGCACCAAGCACCCTGAGTACTGAGGACCCAGCACCCTAAGTACTGAGCACACAGCACCCTGAGTTCTGAGCACCCAGCACCCTGAGCACTGAGCACACTGTGTACTGAGCAACCAGCACCCTGAGCACTGAGCACCCAGCACCCAGAGCACTGAGCACCCAGCACCCGGAGCACTGAGCACCCAGCACTGAGCACCCAGCACGCTGAGTACTGAGCACCCAGCACCCCAAACACTGAGCACCGAGCACCTTGAGAACTGAGCACCGAGCACCCTGAGTACTGAGCACCCAGCACCATGAGTACTGAACACCGAGTACCAAGAGTACTGAGCAACCTGAGTACTGAGCACCCAGCACCCCGAGAATGAGCACCCAGCACCATGAGTACTGAGCACCGAGCACCCTGAGCACTGAGCACCCAGCACCATGAGTACTGAGCACCAAGCACCCTGAGTACTGAGCACCCAGCACCCTGAGAACTGAGCACACAGCACCCTGAGTTCTGAGCACCCAGCACCCTGAGCACTGAGCACACTGAGTACTGAGCAACCAGCACCCTGAGCACTGAGCACCCAGCACCCCGAGCACTGAGCACCCAGCACCCCGAGCACTGAGCACTGAGTACCCTGTGAACTGAGCACCGAGCACCCTGAGTACTGAGCACTGAGCACACTGAGCACTGAGCACCCAGCACCCTGAGCACTGAGCACCCAGCACCCTGAGCACTGAGGACCCAGCACCCTGAGCACTGAGGACCCAGCACCCCGAGCACTAAGCACCCAGCACGCTGAGTACTGAGCACTGAGCACCCAGCACCCTGAGTACTGAGCACCCAGCACCCTGAGCACTGAGCACCCAGCACCCCGAGCACTGAGCACTGAGCACCCTGAGTACTGAGCACTGAGCACCCTTAGTACTGAGCACCGAGCACCCTGAGTACTGAGCACCCAGCACCCTGAGCACGGAGCACACCGAGGACTGAGCACTCAGCACCGTGAGCACTGAGCACCCAGCACCCAGAGCACTGAGCACCCAGCACTGAGCACCCAGCACCCTGAGTACTGAGCACCCAGCACCCTGACAACTGAGCACCGAGCACCCCGAGCACTGAGCACCGGGCACACCGAGCACTGAGCACACAGCACCCTGAGTACTGAGCACCCAGCACCCTGAGTACTGAGCACTGAGCACCCTGAGCACTGAGTACTGAGCACCAAGCACCCTGAGTACTGAGGACCCAGCACCCTAAGTACTGAGCACCCAGCACCCTGAGTTCTGAGCACCCAGCACCCTGAGCACTGAGCACACTGTGTACTGAGCAACCAGCACCCTGAGCACTGAGCACCCAGCACCCAGAGCACTGAGCACCCAGCACCCGGAGCACTGAGCACCCAGCACTGAGCACCCAGCACGCTGAGTACTGAGCACCCAGCACCCCAAACACTGAGCACCGAGCACCTTGAGAACTGAGCACCAAGCACCCTGAGTACTGAGCACCCAGCACCATGAGTACTGAGCACCGAGTACCAAGAGTACTGAGCAACCTGAGTACTGAGCACCCAGCACCCCGAGAATGAGCACCCAGCACCATGAGTACTGAGCACCGAGCACCCTGAGCACTGAGCACCCAGCACCATGAGTACTGAGCACCAAGCACCCTGAGTACTGAGCACCCAGCACCCTGAGAACTGAGCACACAGCACCCTGAGTTCTGAGCACCCAGCACCCTGAGCACTGAGCACACTGAGTACTGAGCAACCAGCACCCTGAGCACTGAGCACCCAGCACCCCGAGCACTGAGCACCCAGCACCCCGAGCACTGAGCACTGAGTACCCTGTGAACTGAGCACCGAGCACCCTGAGTACTGAGCACTGAGCACACTGAGCACTGAGCACCCAGCACCCTGAGCACTGAGCACCCAGCACCCTGAGCACTGAGGACCCAGCACCCTGAGCACTGAGGACCCAGCACCACGAGCAGTGAGCACCCAGCACCCTGAGTACTGAGCACCAAGCACCCTGAGCACTGAGCACCCAGCACCCCGAGCACTAAGCACCCAGCACGCTGAGTACTGAGCACTGAGCACCCAGCACCCAGAGTACTGAGCACCCAGCACCCTGAGCACGGAGCACACCGAGGACTGAGCACTCAGCACCGTGAGCACTGAGCACCCAGCACCTTGAGTACTGAGCACCGAGCACCCCGAGCACTGGGCACCCAGCACCCTAAGTACTGAGCACCCAGCACCCTGAGCACTGAGCACCCAGCACCCCGAGCACTGAGCACCCAGCACCCTGAGTACTGAGCACCCAGCACCCCGAGCACTGAGCACCCAGCACCCTGAGCACTGAGCACCCAGCACCCTGAGTACTGAGCACCCAGCACCCTGAGCACTGAGCACCCAGCACCCCGAGTACTGAGCACCCAGCAGCCTGAGTACTGAGCACTGAGCACCCTGAGCACTGAGCACCCAGCAACCCCGAGCACTGAGCACCCAGCACCCTGAGTACTGAGCACCCGGCACCCTGAGTACTGAGCACTCAGCACCCTGAGTACTGAGCACCGAGCACCCCGAGCACCGAGCACGCAGCACCCTGAGCACGGAGCACCCCGAGGACTGAGCACCCAGCACCCTGAGCACTGAGCACCAAGCACCTTGAGTACTGAGCACCGAGCACCTCGAGCACTGAGCACCCAGCACCCTGAGTACTGAGCACCCAGCACCATGAGCACTGAGCACCTAGCACCCTGAGCACTGAGCACCCAGCACCCCGAGCACTGAGCACCCAGCACCCTGAGTACTGAGCACCCAACACCCAGAGTACTGAGCACCCAGCACCCTGAGCACTGAGCACCCAGCACCCTGAGTACTGAGCACCCTGAATACTGAACACCCAGCACCCTGAGCACTGAGCACTGAGCACCCTGAGCACTGAGTACTGAGCACTGAGCAACCTGAGCACTGAGCACCCAGCACCCCGAGTACTGAGCACCCAGCACAGCGAGAACTGAGCACCCAGCGCCCCGAGCATTGTGTACCCAGCACTCCGAGCACTGGGCACTGAGCACCCTGAGCACTGAGCACCCAGCACCCCGAGTACTGAGCACTGAGCACCCTGAGTACTGAGCACCAAGCACCCCGAGTACTGAGCACTGAGCACCCTGAGTACTGAGCACCCTGCACCCTGAGCACTGAGTACCCATCACCCTGAGTACTGAGCACTGAGAACCCTGAGTACTGAGCACCGAGCACCCTGAGTACTGAGCACCCAGCACCCTGATCACTGAGCACGGAGCACCCCGAGGACTCAGCACCCAGCACCCTGAGCACTGAGCACACATCACCTTGAGTACTGAGCACCGAGCACCAAGAGCACTGAGCACCCAGCACCCTGACTACTGAGCACCCAGCACCCTGAGCACTGAGCACCCACCACCCTGAGCACTGAGCACCCAGCACCCGGAGCACTGATCACCCAGCACCCTGAGTACTGAGCACCCAGAACCCTGAGCACTGAGCACCCAGCACCCTGAGTACTGAGCACCCAGAACCCTGAGTACTGAGCAACCAGCACCCTGAGCACTGAGCACTGAGCACCCAGCACCCTGAGCACTGAGCACTGAGCATCCAGCACCCCGAGCACTGAGCACCCAGCACCCCGAGCACTGAGCACCCACCACCCTGAGTACTGAGCACCCAGCACCCTGGGCACTGAGCACCCAGCACCCTGAGTACTGAGCACCAAGCACCCTGAGTACTGAGTACCCAGTACCCTGAGTACTGAGCACCCAGCACCCTGAGCACTGAGCACCCAGCACCCCGAGCACTGAGCACCGAGCACCCTGAGCACTGAGCACCCAGCACCCTGAGTACTGAGCCCCCAGCACCCTGGGCACTGAGCACCCAGCAACCTGAGTACTGAGCACCCAGCACCCTGAGTACTGAGTACCCAGTACCCTGAGTACTGAGCACCCAGCACCCTGAGCACTGAGCACCCAGCACCCTGAGCACTGAGCACCCAGCACCCTGAGTACTGAGCACCCAGCACCCTGAGTACTGAGTACCCAGCACCCAGAGCACTGAGCACCCAGCACCCTGAGTACTGAGCACCCAGCACCCCGAGCACTGAGCACCCAGCACCCTGAGCACTGAGCACCCAGCACCCCGAGTACTGACCACCCAGCACCCTGAGTACTGAGCACTGAGCACCCTGAGCACTGAGCACCCAGCACCCCGAGCACTGAGCACCCAGAACCCTGAGTACTGAGCACCCAGCACACCGAGCACTGAGCACCCTGAGTACTGAGCACCCAGCACCCTGAGTACTGAGCACTAAGCACCCAGAGCACTGAGCACCCAGCACCACGAGCACTGAGCACCCAGCACCCTGAGTACTGAGCACCCAGCACCCTGAGCACTGCGCACCCAGCACGCTGAGCACTGAGCACCCAGCACCCCGAGTACTGAGCAACCAGCACCCTGAGTACTGAGCACCCAGGACCCCGAGCACTGAGTACTGAGCACCCAGCACCCTGAGTACTGAGCACCGAGCTCCCCGAGCACTGAGCACCCTGAGTACTGTGCACCCAGCACCCCAATCACTGAGCACCCAGCACCCTGAGCACTGAGCACCCAGCACCCCGAGCAATGAGCACCCAGCACCCTGAGTACTGAGCACCCAGCACCCCGAGCACTGAGCACCCTGAGTACTGAGCACCCAGCACCCTGAGTAATGAGCACCCAGCACCCCGAGCACTGAGCATTCAGCACCCTGAGAACTGAGCACCGAGCACCCTGAGTACTGAGCAGCCAGCACCCTGAGTATTGAGCACCCAGCGTACTGAGCACCGAGCACCCAGCACCCTGAGTACTGAGCACCCAGCACCCTGAGCACTGAGCAACCAGCAACCTGAGTACTGAGCACCGAGCACCCCGAGTACTGAGCACCCAGCACCCCGAGGACTGAGCACCCAGCACCCTGAGCACTGAGCACCCAGCACCCCGAGCACTGAGCACCCAGCATCCCGAGCACTGAGCACCCAGCACCCCGAGCACTGAGCACCCAGCACCCCGAGCACCGAGCAGCCTGAGTACTAAGCACCGAGCACCCTGAGCACTGAGCACCCAGCACCCAGAGCACTGAGCAACCAGCACCCCGAGCACTGTGCACCCAGCACCCTGAGAACTGAGCACCCAGCACCCTGAGCACTGAGCACCCAGCACCCTGAGCACTGAGCACCCAGCACCCTGAGCACTGAGAACCCAGCACCCTGAGTAGTGAGCACCCAAAGTACTGAGCACCGAGCACCCCGAGCACTGAGCACCCAGCACCCTGAGTACTGAGCACCGAGCACCCCGAGCACTGAGCACCCAGCACCCTGAGTACTGAGCTCCGAGCACCCCGAGCACAGAGCACCCAGCGCCCCGAGCACTGAGCACCCAGCGCCCAGAGCACTGAGCACCCAGAACCCCGAGCACTGAGCACCCAGCACCCCGAGCACTGAGCACCCAGCACCCCGAGCACTGAGCACCGAGCACCCCGAGAACTGAGCACCGAGCACCCTGAGTACTGAGCACCGAGCACCCTAAGTTCTGAGCACCCAGCACCCTGAGTACTGAGCACCCAGCACCCCGAGTACTGAGCACCCAGCACCCCGAGTACTGAGCACCCAGCACCCCGAGCACTGAGCACCCATCACCTTGAGCACTGAGCACCCAGCACCCTGAGTACTGAGCAACGAGCACCCTGAGTACTGAGCACCGAACACCCTGAGTACTGAGCACCCAGCACCCCGAGTACTGAGCACCCAGCACCCCGAGCACTGAGCACCCAGCACCCCGAGCACTGAGCACCCAGCACCCCGAGCACTGAGCACCCAGCACCCAGAGCACTGAGCACCCAGCACCCTGAGCACTGAGCACCCAGCACCCTGAGCACTGAGCACCCAGCACCCTGAGTACTGAGTACCCAGCACCATGAGCACTGAGCACCCAGCACCCTGAGTACTGATCACCGAGCACCCTGAGCACTGAGCACCCAGCACCCTGAGTACTGAGCACCCAGCACCCTGAGTACTGAGCACCAAGCACCCTGAGTACTGAGCACCCAGTACCCTGAGCACTGAACACACAGCACCCTGAGTACTGAGCTCCCCGAGCACTGAGCACCCAGCACCCTGAGCTCTGTGCACCCAGCACCCCGAGCTCTGAGCACCCAGCACCCTGAGTACTGAGAACAGATCACCCTGAGTACTGAGCACCCAGCACCCTGAGTACTGAGCGCCCAGGACCCTGAGCACTGAGCACCGAGCACCCCGAGCACTGAGCACCCTGCACCCTGAGCACTCAGCACCCAGCACCCCGAGCACTGAGTACTGAGCACCCAGCACCCTGAGCACTGAGCACCCAGCACCCTGAGCACTGTGCACCCAGCACCCTGAGTACTGAGCACCCAGCACCCCAAGCACTGAGCACCGAGCACCCTGAGTACTGAGCACCCAGCACGCTGAGCACTGAGCACCCAGCACCCCGAGTACTGAGCAACCAGCACCCTGAGTACTGAGCACCCAGCACCCTGAGTACTGAGCACCCAGCACCCCGAGCACTGAGCACCCAGCATCCTGAGCACTGAGCACCCAGCACCCTGAGTACTGAGCACCAAGAACCCTGAGCACTGAGCACCCAGCACCCTGAGCACTGAGAACCCAGCACCCTGAGCACTGAGCACCCAGCACCCTGAGCACTGAGCACCCAGCACCCTGAGCACTGAGCACCCAGCACCCTGAGTACTGAGCACCCAAAGTACTGAGCACATAGCACCCCGAGCACTGAGCACCCAGCACCCTGAGTACTGAGCACCGAGCACCCCGAGCACTGAGCACCCAGCACCCTGATTACTGAGCACCGAGCACCCTGAGTACTGAGCACCCAGTACCCCGAGCACTGAGCACCCAGCACCCGGAGCACTGAGCACCCAGCACTGAGCACCCAGCACCCTGAGTACTGAGCACCCAGCACCCTGTGAACTGAGCACCGAGCACCCCGAGCACTGAGCACCGGGCACACCGAGCACTGAGCACCCAGCACCTTGAGCACTGAGCACCCAGCACCCTGAGTACTGAGCACCGAGCACCCTAAGTACTGAGCACCCAGCACCCTGAGTACTGAGCACCCAGCACCCTGAGCACTGAGCACCCAGCACCCTGAGTACTGAGCACCCAGCACCCCGAGTACTGAGCACCCAGCACCCCGAGCACTGAGCACCCAGCACCCTGAGTACTGAGCACTGAGCACCCTGAGTACTGAGCACCGAACACCCTGAGTACTGAGCACCCAGCACCCTGAGTACTGAGCACCCAGCACCCCGAGCACTGAGCACCCAGCACCCCGAGCACTGAGCACCCAGCACCCTGAGCACTGAGCACCCAGCACCCCGAGCACTGAGCACCCAGCACCCTGAGCACTGAGCACCCAGCACCCTGAGCACTGAGCACGGAGCACCCTGAGTACTGAGTACCCAGCACCCTGAGCACTGAGCACCCAGCACCCTGAGTACTGATCAACGAGCACCCCGAGCACTGAGCACCCAGCACCCTGAGTACTGAGCACCCAGCACCCTGAGCACTGAGCACAAAGCACGCTGAGTACTGAGCACTGAGCACCCTGAGTACTGAGCACCGAGGACCCTGAGCACTGAGCACCCAGCACCCTGAGTACTGATCACCGAGCACCCCGAGTACTGAGCACCCAGCACCCTGAGTACTGAGCACCCAGCACCCTGAGCACTGAGCACAAAGCACGCTGAGTACTGAGCACTGAGCACCCTGAGTACTGAGCACCGAGGACCCTGAGCACTGAGCACCCAGCACGCTGAGTACTGAGCACTGAGCACCCTGAGTACTGAGCACCCAGCACCCTGAACACTGAGCAGCCAGCACCCTGAGCACTGAGCAGCCAGCACCCCGAGCACTGAGCACCCAGCACCCTGAGCACTGTGCACCCAGCACCCCGAGTACTGAGCACCCAGCACTCCTAGTACTGAGCACCCAGTACCCTGAGCACTGAACACACAGCACCCTGAGTACTGAGCACCCCGAGCACTGAGCACCCAGCACCCTGAGCTCTGTGCACCCAGCACCCCGAGCTCTGAGCACCCAGCACCCTGAGTACTGAGAACAGATCACCCTGAGTACTGAGCACCCAGCACCCTGAGTACTGAGCCCCCAGCACCCTGAGTACTGAGCACCCAGCACCCCGAGCACTGAGCACCCAGCACCCCGAGAATGAGCACCCAGCACCCTGAGTACTGAGAACCGAGCACGATGAGTACTGAGCACCCAGCACCCTGAGTATTGAGCCCCAAGCACCCTGAGTACTGAGCACCCAGCACCCTGAGTACTGAGCACCCAGCACCCCGAGCACTGAGCACCCAGCACCTCGAGAATGAGCACCCAGCACCCTGAGTACTGAGCACCCAGCACACTGAGTACTGAGCACCCAGCACCCCGAGCACTGAGCACCCTGAGTACTGAGCACCCAGCACCCTGAGTACTGAGCACTAAGCACCCAGAGCACTGAGCACCCAGCACCCCGAGCACGGAGCACCCAGGACCCCGAGCACTGAGTACTGAGCACCCAGCACCCTGAGTACTGAGCACCGAGCTCCCCGAGCACTGAGCACCCTGAGTACTGAGCGCCCAGCACCCCGATCACTTTGCACCCAGCACCCTGAGCACTGAGCACCCAGCACCCTGAGCACTGAGCACCCAGCACCCTGAGTACTGAGCACCCAGCACCCCGAGCACTGAGCACCCAGCACCCTGAGTACTGAGCACTGAGCACCCAGCACCCTGTGTACTGAGCACTGAGCACCCTGAGAACTAAGCACCCAGCACCCTGAGTACTGAGCACCCAGCACACCAAGCACTGAGCACCGAGCACCCTGAGTACTGAGCACCCAGCACGCTGAGCACTGAGCACCCAGCACCCCGAGTACTGAGCAACCAGCACCCTGAGTACTGAGCACCCAGCACCCTGAGTACTGAGCACCCAGCACCCTGAGCACTGAGCACAAAGCACGCTGAGTACTGAGCACTGAGCACCCTGAGTACTGAGCACCGAGGACCCTGAGCACTGAGCACCCAGCACGCTGAGTACTGAGCACTGAGCACCCTGAGTACTGAGCACCCAGCACCCTGAACACTGAGCAGCCAGCACCCTGAGCACTGAGCACCCAGCACCCCGAGCACTGAGCACCCAGCACCCTGAGCACTGTGCACCCAGCACCCCGAGTACTGAGCACCCAGCACTCCTAGTACTGAGCACCCAGCACCCTGAGTACTGAGCACCAAGCACCCTGAGTACTGAGCACCCAGTACCCTGAGCACTGAACACACAGCACCCTGAGTACTGAGCACCCCGAGCACTGAGCACCCAGCACCCTGAGTACTGAGCACTAAGCACCCAGAGCACTGAGCACCCAGCACCCCGAGCACGGAGCACCCAGGACCCCGAGCACTGAGTACTGAGCACCCAGCACCCTGAGTACTGAGCACCGAGCTCCCCGAGCACTGAGCACCCTGAGTACTGAGCGCCCAGCACCCCGATGACTTTGCACCCAGCACCCTGAGCACTGAGCACCCAGCACCCTGAGCACTGAGCACCCAGCACCCTGAGGACTGAGCACCCAGCACCCCGAGCACTGAGCACCCAGCACCCTGAGTACTGAGCACTGAGCACCCAGCACCCTGTGTACTGAGCACTGAGCACCCAGAGTACTAAGCACCCAGCACCCTGAGTACTGAGCACCCAGGACCCTGAGCACTGAGCACCGAGCACCCCGAGCACTGAGCACCCTGCACCCTGAGCACTCAGCACCCAGCACCCCGAGCACTGAGTACTGAGCACCCAGCACCCTGTGCACTGAGCACCCAGCACCCTGAGCACTGTGCACCCAGCACCCTGAGTACTGAGCACCCAGCACCCCAAGCACTGAGCACCGAGCACCCTGAGTACTGAGCACCCAGCACGCTGAGCACTGAGCACCCAGCACCCCGAGTACTGAGCAACCAGCACCCTGAGTACTGAGCACCCAGCACCCTGAGTACTGAGCACCCAGCACCCCGAGCACTGAGCACCCAGCACCCTGAGCACTGAGCACCCAGCACCCTGAGTACTGAGCACCAAGAACCCTGAGCACTGAGCACCCAGCACCCTGAGCACTGAGAACCCAGCACCCTGAGCACTGAGCACCCAGCACCCTGAGCACTGAGCACCCAGCACCCTGAGCACTGAGCACCCAGCACCCTGAGTACTGAGCACCCAACGAACTGAGCACATAGCACCCCGAGCACTGAGCACCCAGCACCCTGAGTACTGAGCACCCAGCACCCCGAGCACTGAGCACCCAGCACCCTGAGTACTGAGCACCGAGCATCCTGAGTACTGAGCACCCAGCACCCCGAGCACTGAGCACCCAGCACCCGGACCACTGAGCACCCAGCACTGAGCACCCAGCACCCTGAGTACTGAGCACCCAGCACCCTGAGAACTGAGCACCGAGCACCCCGAGCACTGAGCACCGGGCACACCGAGCACTGAGCACGCAGCAGCCTGAGTACTGAGCACCCAGCACTCTGAGTACTGAGCACTGAGCACCCTGAGCACTGAGTACCCAGCACCCTGAGCCCTGAGCACCCAGCATCCTGAGCACTGAGTACTGAGCACCCAGCACCCTGAGCACTGAGCACCCAGCACCCTGAGCACTGAGCACCCAGCACGCTGAGTACTGAGCACCCACCACCCCAAACACTGAGCACCGAGCACCCTGAGAACTGAGCACTGAGCACCTTGAGTACTGAGCACCCAGCACCATGAGTACTGAGCACCGAGTACCCAGAGTACTGAGCAACCTGAGTACTGAACACCCAGCACCATGAGTACTGAGCACCGAGCACCCTGAGCACTGAGCACCCAGCACCATGAGTACTGAGCACCAAGCACCCTGAGTACTGAGGACCCAGCACCCTGAGTACTGAGCACCCAGCACCCTGAGTTCTGAGCACCCAGCACCCTGAGCACTGAGCACACTGTATACTGAGCAACCAGCACCCTGAGCACTGAGCACCCAGCACCCAGAGCACTGAGCACCCAGCACCCGGAGCACTGAGCACCCAGCACTGAGCACCCAGCACGCTGAGTACTGAGCACCCAGCACCCCAAACACTGAGCACCGAGCACCCTGAGAACTGCGCACCGAGCACCCTGAGTACTGAGCACCCAGCACCATGAGTACTGAGCACCGACTACCCAGAGTACTGAGCAACCTGAGTACTGAGCACCCAGCACCCCGAGAATGAGCACCCAGCACCATGAGTACTGAGCACCAAGCACCCTGAGTACTGAGCACCCAGCACCCTGAGAACTGAGCACCCAGCACCCTGAGTTCTGAGCACCCAGCACCCTAAGCACTGAGCACACTGAGTACTGAGCAACCAGCACCCTGAGCACTGAGCACCCAGCACCCGAGCACTGTGCACCCAGCACCCCGAGCACTGAGCACTGAGTACCCTGTGCACTGAGCACCGAGCACCCTGAGTACTGAGCACTGAGCACCCTGAGCACTGAGCACCCAGCACCCTGAGCACTGAGCACCCAGCACCCTGAGCACTTAGGACCCAGCACCCTGATCACTGAGGACCCAGCACCACGAGCAGTGAGCACCCAGCACCCTGAGTACTGAGCACCAAGCACCCTGAGCACTGAGCACCCAGCAGCCCTAGCACTGAGCACCCAGCACGCTGAGTACTGAGCACTGAGCACCCAGCACCCTGAGTACTGAGCACCCAGCACCCCGAGCACTGAGCACCCAGCACCCCGAGCACTGAGCACCCAGCACCCTGAGTACTGAGTACCCAGCACCCTGAGCACTGAGCACCCAGCACCCTGAGTACTTATCACCGAGCACCCCGAGCACTGAGCACCCAGCACCCTGAGTACTGAGCAACCAGCACCCTGAGTACTGAGCACCCAGCACCCGGAGTACTGAGCACCAAGCACCCTGAGTACTGAGCACCCAGTACCCTGAGCACTGAACACACAGCACCCTGAGTACTGAGCACCCCGTGCACTGAGCACCCAGCACCCTGAGCTCTGTGCACCCAGCACCTCGAGCTCTGAGCACCCAGCACCCTGAGTACTGAGAACAGATCACCCTGAGTACTGAGCACCCAGCACCCTGAGTACTGAGCCCCCAGCACCCTGAGTACTGAGCACCCAGCACCCCGAGCACTGAGCACCCAGCACCCCGAGAATGAGCACCCAGCACCCTGAGTACTGAGAACCGAGCACCATGAGTACTGAGCACCCAGCACCCTGAGTATTGAGCCCCCAGCACCCTGAGTACTGAGCACTGAGCACACTGTGTACTGAGCAACCAGCGCCCTGAGCACTGAGCAACCAGCACCCCAAGCACTGAGCACCCAGCACCCGGAGCACTGAGCACTGAGTACCCTGTGCACTGAGCACCGAGCACCCTGAGTACTGAGCACTGAGCACCCTGAGCACTGAGCACCCAGCACCCTGAGCACTGAGCACCCAGCACGCTGAGCACTGAGGACCCAGCACCCTGAGCACTGAGGACACAGCACCACGAGCAGTGAGCACACAGCACCCTGAGTACTGAGCACCAAGCACCGTGAGCACTGAGCACCCAGCACCCCGAGCACTGAGCACCCAGCACGCTGAGTACTGAGCACTGAGCACCCAGCACCCTGAGTACTGAGCACCCAGCACACCGAGCACTGAGCACCCAGCACCCCGAGCACTGAGCACTGAGCACCCTGAGTACTGAGCACTGAGCACCCTTAGTACTGAGCACCGAGCACCCTGAGTACTGAGGACCCAGCACCCTGAGCACGGAGCACCCCGAGGACTGAGCACCCAGCACCGTGAGCATTGAGCACACAGCACCTTGAGTACTGAGCACCGAGCACCCCGAGCACTGGGCACCCAGCACCCTAAGTACTGAGCACCCAGCACCCTGAGCACTGAGCAACCAGCACCCCGAGCACTGAGCACCCAGCACCCTGAGTACTGAGCACCCAGCACCCCGAGCACTGTGCACCCAGCACCCTGAGCACTGAGCACCCAGCACCCTGAGTACTGAGCACCCAACACCCAGAGTACTGAGCACCCAGCACCCTGAGCACTGAGCACCCAGCACCCTGAGTACTGAGCACCCTGAGTACTGAACACCCAGCACCCTGAGCACTGAGCACTGAGCACCCTGAGCACTGAGTACTGAGCACTGAGAAACCTGAGCACTGAGCACCCAGCACCCCGAGTACTGAGCACCAAGCACCCCGAGCACTGAGCACCCAGCGCCCCGAGCATTGAGTACCCAGCACTCCGAGCACTGAGCACTGAGCACCCTGAGCACTGAGCACCCAGCACCCCGAGTACTGAGCACTGAGCACCCTGAGTACTGAGCACCCTGCACCCTGAGCACTGAGTACCCAGCACCCTGAGTACTGAGCACTGAGAACCCTGAGTATTGAGCACCGAGCACCCTGAGTACTGAGCACGCAGCACCCTGATCACTGAGCACGGAGCACCCCGAGGACTGAGCACCCAGCACCCTGAGCACTGAGCACACAGCACCTTGAGTACTGAGCACCGAGCACCAAGAGCACTGAGCACCCAGCACCCTGACTACTGAGCACCCAGCACCCTGAGCACTGAGCACCCACCACCCTGAGCACTGAGCACATAGCACCCCGAGCACTGATCACCCAGCACCCTGAGTACTGAGCACCCAGCACCCTGAGCACTGAGCACCCAGCACCCTGAGTACTGAGCACCCAGCACCCTGAGTACTGAGCACACAGCACCTTGAGTACTGAGCACCGAGCACCCCGAGCACTGGGCACCCAGCACCCTAAGTACTGAGCACCCAGCAACCTGAGCACTGAGCACCCAGCACCCCGAGCACTGAGCACCCAGCACCCTGAGCACTGAGTACCCAGCACCCTGAGTACTGAGCACTGAGAACCCTGAGTACTGAGCACAGAGCACCCTGAGTACTGAGCAACCAGAACACTGAGCACTGACCACTGAGCACCCAGCACGCTGAGCACTGAACACTGATCACCCAGCACCCCGAGCACTGAGCGCCCAGCACCCCGAGCACTGAGCACCCAGCACCCTGAGGACTGAGCACCCAGCACCCCGAGCACTGAGCACCCAGCACCCTGAGTACTGAGTACTGAGCACCCAGCACCCTGAGTACTGAGCACCGAGCTCCCCGAGCACTGAGCACCCTGAGTACTGAGCGCCCAGCACCCCGATCACTTTGCACCCAGCACCCTGAGCACTGAGCACCCAGCACCCTGAGCACTGAGCACCCAGCACCCTGAGGACTGAGCACCCAGCACCCCGAGCACTGAGCACCCAGCACCCTGTGTACTGAGCACTGAGCACCCAGAGTACTAAGCACCCAGCACCCTGAGTACTGAGCACCCAGGACCCTGAGCACTGAGCACCGAGCACCCCGAGCACTGAGCACCCTGCACCCTGAGCACTCAGCACCCAGCACCCCGAGCACTGAGTACTGAGCACCCAGCACCCTGTGCACTGAGCACCCAGCACCCTGAGCACTGTGCACCCAGCACCCTGAGTACTGAGCACCCAGCACCCCAAGCACTGAGCACCGAGCACCCTGAGTACTGAGCACCCAGCACGCTGAGCACTGAGCACCCAGCACCCCGAGTACTGAGCAACCAGCACCCTGAGTACTGAGCACCCAGCACCCTGAGTACTGAGCACCCAGCACCCCGAGCACTGAGCACCCAGCACCCTGAGCACTGAGCACCCAGCACCCTGAGTACTGAGCACCAAGAACCCTGAGCACTGAGCACCCAGCACCCTGAGCACTGAGAACCCAGCACCCTGAGCACTGAGCACCCAGCACCCTGAGCACTGAGCACCCAGCACCCTGAGCACTGAGCACCCAGCACCCTGAGTACTGAGCACCCAACGAACTGAGCACATAGCACCCCGAGCACTGAGCACCCAGCACCCTGAGTACTGAGCACCCAGCACCCAGAGCACTGAGCACCCAGCACCCTGAGTACTGAGCACCGAGCATCCTGAGTACTGAGCACCCAGCACCCCGAGCACTGAGCACCCAGCACCCGGACCACTGAGCACCCAGCAATGATCACCCAGCACCCTGAGTACTGAGCACCCAGCACCCTGAGAACTGAGCACCGAGCACCCCGAGCACTGAGCACCGGGCACACCGAGCACTGAGCACGCAGCAGCCTGAGTACTGAGCACCCAGCACTCTGAGTACTGAGCACTGAGCACCCTGAGCACTGAGTACCCAGCACCCTGAGCCCTGAGCACCCAGCATCCTGAGCACTGAGTACTGAGCACCCAGCACCCTGAGCACTGAGCACCCAGCACCCTGAGCACTGAGCACCCAGCACGCTGAGTACTGAGCTCCCAGCACCCCAAACACTGAGCACCGAGCACCCTGAGAACTGAGCACCGAGCACCTTGAGTACTGAGCACCCAGCACCATGAGTACTGAGCACCGAGTACCCAGAGTACTGAGCAACCTGAGTACTGAGCACCCAGCACCATGAGTACTGAGCACCGAGCACCCTGAGCACTGAGCACCCAGCACCATGAGTACTGAGCACCAAGCACCCTGAGTACTGAGGACCCAGCACCCTGAGTACTGAGCACCCAGCACCCTGAGTTCTGAGCACCCAGCACCCTGAGCACTGAGCACACTGTATACTGAGCAACCAGCTCCCTGAGCACTGAGCACCCAGCACCCAGAGCACTGAGCACCCAGCACCCGGAGCACTGAGCACCCAGCACTGAGCACCCAGCACGCTGAGTACTGAGCACCCAGCACCCCAAACACTGAGCACCGAGCACCCTGAGAACTGAGCACCGAGCACCCTGAGTACTGAGCACCCAGCACCATGAGTACTGAGCACCGAGTACCCAGAGTACTGAGCAACCTGAGTACTGAGCACCCAGCACCCCGAGAATGAGCCCCCAGCACCATGAGTACTGAGCACCAAGCACCCTGAGTACTGAGCACCCAGCACCCTGAGAACTGAGCACCCAGCACCCTGAGTTCTGAGCACCCAGCACCCTAAGCACTGAGCACACTGAGTACTGAGCAACCAGCACACTGAGCACTGAGCACCCAGCACCCGAGCACTGAGCACCCAGCACCCCGAGCACTGAGCACTGAGTACCCTGTGCACTGAGCACCGAGCACCCTGAGTACTGAGCACTGAGCACCCTGAGCACTGAGCACCCAGCACCCCGAGCACTGCGCACCCAGCACCCTGAGTACTGAGCACCCGGCACTCTGAGTACTGAGCACTCAGCACCCTGAGTACTGAGCACCGAGCACCCCGAGCACTGAGCACACAGCACCCTGAGCACGGAGCACCCCGAGGACTGAGCACCCAGCACCCTGAGCACTGAGCACCCAGCACCTTGAGTACTGAGCACCGAGCACCTCGAGCACTGAGCACCCAGCACCCTGAGTATTGAGCACCCAGCACCATGAGCACTGAGCACCCAGCACCCTGAGCACTGAGCACCCAGCACCCCGAGCACTGAGCACCCAGCACCCTGAGTACTGAGCACCCAACACCCAGAGTACTGAGCACCCAGCACCCTGAGCACTGAGCACCCAGCACCCTGAGTACTGAGCACCCTGAGTACTAAACACCCAGCACCCTGAGCACTGAGCACTGAGCACCCTGAGCACTGAGTACTGAGCACTGAGCAACCTGAGCACTGAGCACCCAGCACCCCGAGTACTGAGCACCCAGCACCCCGAGAACTGAGCACCCAGCGCCCCGAGCATTGAGCACCCAGCACCCCGAGCACTGAGCACTGATCACCCTGAGCACTGAGCACCCAGCACCCCGAGTACTGAGCACTGAGCACCCTGAGTACTGAGCACCAAGCACCCCGAGTACTGAGCACTGAGCACCCTGAGTACTGAGTACCCTGCACCCTGAGCACTGAGTACCCAGCACCCTGAGTACTGAGCACTGAGAACCCTGAGTACTGAGCACCGAGCACCCTGAGTACTGAGCAACCAGCACACTGAGCACTGAGCACTGAGCACCCAGCACGCTGAGCACTGAACACTGATCACCCAGCACCCCGAGCACTGAGCGCCCAGCACCCCGAGCACTGAGCACCCAGCACCCTGAGGACTGAGCACCCAGCACCCCGAGCACTGAGCACCCAGCACCCTGAGTACTGAGTACTGAGCACCCAGCACCCTGAGTACTGAGCACCGAGCTCCCCGAGCACTGAGCACCCTGAGTACTGAGCGCCCAGCACCCCGATCACTTTGCACCCAGCACCCTGAGCACCCAGCACCCTGAGCACTGAGCACCCAGCACCCTGAGGACTGAACACCCAGCACCCCGAGCACTGAGCACCCAGCACCCTGTGTACTGAGCACTGAGCACCCAGAGTACTAAGCACCCAGCACCCTGAGTACTGAGCACCCAGGACCCTGAGCACTGAGCACCGAGCACCCCGAGCACTGAGCACCCTGCACCCTGAGCACTCAGCACCCAGCACCCCGAGCACTGAGTACTGAGCACCCAGCACCCTGTGCACTGAGCACCCAGCACCCTGAGCACTGTGCACCCAGCACCCTGAGTACTGAGCACCCAGCACCCCAAGCACTGAGCACCGAGCACCCTGAGTACTGAGCACCCAGCACGCTGAGCACTGAGCACCCAGCACCCCGAGTACTGAGCAACCAGCACCCTGAGTACTGAGCACCCAGCACCCTGAGTACTGAGCACCCAGCACCCCGAGCACTGAGCACTGAGTACCCTGTGCACTGAGCACCGAGCACCCTGAGTACTGAGCACTGAGCACCCTGAGCACTGAGCACCCAGCACCCTGAGCACTGAGCACCCAGCACCCTGAGCACTTAGGACCCAGCACCCTGATCACTAAGGACCCAGCACCACGAGCAGTGAGCACCCAGCACCCTGAGTACTGAGCACCAAGCACCCTGAGCACTGAGCACCCAGCAGCCCGAGCACTGAGCACCCAGCACGCTGAGTACTGAGCACTGAGCACCCAGCACCCTGAGTACTGAGCACCCAGCACCCCGAGCACTGAGCACCCAGCACCCCGAGCACTGAGCACCCAGCACCCTGAGTACTGAGTACCCAGCACCCTGAGCACTGAGCACCCAGCACCCTGAGTACTTATCACCGAGCACCCCGAGCACTGAGCACCCAGCACCCTGAGTACTGAGCAACCAGCACCCTGAGTACTGAGCACCCAGCACCCTGAGTACTGAGCACCCAGCACCCTGAGCACTGAGCACAAAACACGCTGAGTACTGAGCACTGAGCACCCTGAGTACTGAGCACCGAGGACCCTGAGCTCTGAGCACCCAGCAAGCTGAGTACTGAGCACTGAGCACCCTGAGTACTGAGCACCCAGCACCCTGAACACTGAGCAGCCAGCACCCTGAGCACTGAGCACCCAGCACCCCGAGCACTGAGCACCCAGCACCCTGAGTACTGAGCACCCAGCACCTTGAGTACTGAGCACCGAGCACCCCGAGCACTGGGCACCCAGCACCCTAAGTACTGAGCACCCAGCAACCAGAGCACTGAGCACCCAGCACCCCGAGCACTGAGCACCCAGCACCCTGAGTACTGAGCACCCAGCACCCCGAGCACTGAGCACCCAGCACCCTGAGCACTGAGCACCCAGCACCCTGAGTACTGAGCACCCAGCACCCTGAGCACTGAGCACCCAGCACCCCGAGTACTGAGCACCCAGCCCCCTGAGTACTGAGCACTGAGCACCCTGAGCACTGAGCACCCAGCACCCCGAGCACTGCGCACCCAGCACCCTGAGTACTGAGCACCCGGCACCCTGAGTACTGAGCACTCAGCACCCTGAGTACTGAGCACCGAGCACCCCGAGCACTGAGCACACAGCACCCTGAGCACGGAGCACCCCGAGGACTGAGCACCCAGCACCCTGAGCACTGAGCACCCAGCACCTTGAGTACTGAGCACCGAGCACCTCGAGCACTGAGCACCCAGCACCCTGAGTATTGAGCACCCAGCACCATGAGCACTGAGCACCCAGCACCCTGAGCACTGAGCACCCAGCACCCCGAGCACTGAGCACCCAGCACCCTGAGTACTGAGCACCCAACACCCAGAGTACTGAGCACCCAGCACCCTGAGCACTGAGCACCCAGCACCCTGAGTACTGAGCACCCTGAGTACTAAACACCCAGCACCCTGAGCACTGAGCACTGAGCACCCTGAGCACTGAGTACTGAGCACTGAGCAACCTGAGCACTGAGCACCCAGCACCCCGAGTACTGAGCACCCAGCACCCCGAGAACTGAGCACCCAGCGCCCCGAGCATTGAGCACCCAGCACCCCGAGCACTGAGCACTGATCACCCTGAGCACTGAGCACCCAGCACCCCGAGTACTGAGCACTGAGCACCCTGAGTACTGAGCACCAAGCACCCCGAGTACTGAGCACTGAGCACCCTGAGTACTGAGTACCCTGCACCCTGAGCACTGAGTACCCAGCACCCTGAGTACTGAGCACTGAGAACCCTGAGTACTGAGCACCGAGCACCCTGAGTACTGAGCAACCAGCACACTGAGCACTGAGCACTGAGCACCCAGCACGCTGAGCACTGAACACTGATCACCCAGCACCCCGAGCACTGAGCGCCCAGCACCCCGAGCACTGAGCACCCAGCACCCTGAGGACTGAGCACCCAGCACCCCGAGCACTGAGCACCCAGCACCCTGAGTACTGAGTACTGAGCACCCAGCACCCTGAGTACTGAGCACCGAGCTCCCCGAGCACTGAGCACCCTGAGTACTGAGCGCCCAGCACCCCGATCACTTTGCACCCAGCACCCTGAGCACCCAGCACCCTGAGCACTGAGCACCCAGCACCCTGAGGACTGAGCACCCAGCACCCCGAGCACTGAGCACCCAGCACCCTGTGTACTGAGCACTGAGCACCCAGAGTACTAAGCACCCAGCACCCTGAGTACTGAGCACCCAGGACCCTGAGCACTGAGCACCGAGCACCCCGAGCACTGAGCACCCTGCACCCTGAGCACTCAGCACCCAGCACCCCGAGCACTGAGTACTGAGCACCCAGCACCCTGTGCACTGAGCACCCAGCACCCTGAGCACTGTGCACCCAGCACCCTGAGTACTGAGCACCCAGCACCCCAAGCACTGAGCACCGAGCACCCTGAGTACTGAGCACCCAGCACGCTGAGCACTGAGCACCCAGCACCCCGAGTACTGAGCAACCAGCACCCTGAGTACTGAGCACCCAGCACCCTGAGTACTGAGCACCCAGCACCCCGAGCACTGAGCACCCAGCACCCTGAGCACTGAGCACCCAGCACCCTGAGTACTGAGCACCAAGAACCCTGAGCACTGAGCACCCAGCACCCTGAGCACTGAGAACCCAGCACCCTGAGCACTGAGCACCCAGCACCCTGAGCACTGAGCACCCAGCACCCTGAGCACTGAGCACCCAGCACCCTGAGTACTGAGCACCCAACGAACTGAGCACATAGCACCCCGAGCACTGAGCACCCAGCACCCTGAGTACTGAGCACCCAGCACCCAGAGCACTGAGCACCCAGCACCCTGAGTACTGAGCACCGAGCATCCTGAGTACTGAGCACCCAGCACCCCGAGCACTGAGCACCCAGCACCCGGACCACTGAGCACCCAGCAATGATCACCCAGCACCCTGAGTACTGAGCACCCAGCACCCTGAGAACTGAGCACCGAGCACCCCGAGCACTGAGCACCGGGCACACCGAGCACTGAGCACGCAGCAGCCTGAGTACTGAGCACCCAGCACTCTGAGTACTGAGCACTGAGCACCCTGAGCACTGAGTACCCAGCACCCTGAGCCCTGAGCACCCAGCATCCTGAGCACTGAGTACTGAGCACCCAGCACCCTGAGCACTGAGCACCCAGCACCCTGAGCACTGAGCACCCAGCACGCTGAGTACTGAGCACCCAGCACCCCAAACACTGAGCACCGAGCACCCTGAGAACTGAGCACCGAGCACCTTGAGTACTGAGCACCCAGCACCATGAGTACTGAGCACCGAGTACCCAGAGTACTGAGCAACCTGAGTACTGAGCGCCCAGGACCATGAGTACTGAGCACCGAGCACCCTGAGCACTGAGCACCCAGCACCATGAGTACTGAGCACCAAGCACCCTGAGTACTGAGGACCCAGCACCCTGAGTACTGAGCACCAAGCACCCTGAGTTCTGAGCACCCAGCACCCTGAGCACTGAGCACACTGTATACTGAGCAACCAGCTCCCTGAGCACTGAGCACCCAGCACCCAGAGCACTGAGCACCCAGCACCCGGAGCACTGAGCACCCAGCACTGAGCACCCAGCACGCTGAGTACTGAGCACCCAGCACCCCAAACACTGAGCACCGAGCACCCTGAGAACTGAGCACCGAGCACCCTGAGTACTGAGCACCCAGCACCATGAGTACTGAGCACCGAGTACCCAGAGTACTGAGCAACCTGAGTACTGAGCACCCAGCACCCCGAGAATGAGCACCCAGCACCATGAGTACTGAGCACCAAGCACCCTGAGTACTGAGCACCCAGCACCCTGAGAACTGAGCACCCAGCACCCTGAGTTCTGAGCACCCAGCACCCTAAGCACTGAGCACACTGAGTACTGAGCAACCAGCACCCTGAGCACTGAGCACCCAGCACCCGAGCACTGAGCACCCAGCACCCTGAGCACTGAGCACTGAGTACCCTGTGCACTGAGCACCGAGCACCCTGAGTACTGAGCACTGAGCACCCTGAGCACTGAGCACCCAGCACCCTGAGCACTGAGCACCCAGCACCCTGAGCACTTAGGACCCAGCACCCTGATCACTAAGGACCCAGCACCACGAGCAGTGAGCACCCAGCACCCTGAGTACTGAGCACCAAGCACCCTGAGCACTGAGCACCCAGCAGCCCGAGCACTGAGCACCCAGCACGCTGAGTACTGAGCACTGAGCACCCAGCACCCTGAGTACTGAGCACCCAGCACCCGAGCACTGAGCACCCAGCACCCCGAGCACTGAGCACCCAGCACCCTGAGTACTGAGTACCCAGCACCCTGAGCACTGAGCACCCAGCACCCTGAGTACTTATCACCGAGCACCCCGAGCACTGAGCACCCAGCACCCTGAGTACTGAGCAACCAGCACCCTGAGTACTGAGCACCCAGCACCCTGAGTACTGAGCACCCAGCACCCTGAGCACTGAGCACAAAACACGCTGAGTACTGAGCACTGAGCACCCTGAGTACTGAGCACCGAGGACCCTGAGCTCTGAGCACCCAGCAAGCTGAGTACTGAGCACTGAGCACCCTGAGTACTGAGCAACCAGCACCCTGAACACTGAGCAGCCAGCACCCTGAGCACTGAGCACCCAGCACCCCGAGCACTGAGCACCCAGCACCCTGAGCACTGTGCACCCAGCACCCCTAGTACTGAGCACCCAGCACCCCTAGTACTGAGCACCCAGCACCCGGAGTACTGAGCACCAAGCACCCTGAGTACTGAGCACCCAGTACCCTGAGCACTGAACACACAGCACCCTGAGTACTGAGCACCCCGTGCACTGAGCACCCAGCACCCTGAGCTCTGTGCACCCAGCACCTCGAGCTCTGAGCACCCAGCACCCTGAGTACTGAGAACAGATCACCCTGAGTACTGAGCACCCAGCACCCTGAGTACTGAGCCCCCAGCACCCTGAGTACTGAGCACCCAGCACCCCGAGCACTGAGCACCCAGCACCCCGAGAATGAGCACCCAGCACCCTGAGTACTGAGAACCGAGCACCATGAGTACTGAGCACCCAGCACCCTGAGTATTGAGCCCCCAGCACCCTGAGTACTGAGCACTGAGCACACTGTGTACTGAGCAACCAGCACCCTGAGCACTGAGCACCCATCACCACGAGCACTGAGCACCCAGCACCCCGAGCACTGAGCACTGAGTACCCTGTGCACTGAGCACCGAGCACCCTGAGTACTGAGCACTGAGCACCCTGAGCACTGAGCACCCAGCACCCTGAGCACTGAGCACCCAGCACCCTGAGCACTGAGGACCCAGCACCCTGAGCACTGAGGACCCAGCACCACGAGCAGTGAGCACACAGCACCCTGAGTACTGAGCACCAAGCACCCTGAGCACTGAGCACCCAGCACCCCGAGCACTGAGCACCCAGCACGCTGAGTACTGAGCACTGAGCACCCTGAGTACTGAGCACCCAGCACCCTGAACACTGAGCAGCCAGCACCCTGAGCACTGAGCACCCAGCACCCCGAGCACTGAGCACCCAGCACCCTGAGTACTGAGCACCCAGCACCTTGAGTACTGAGCACCGAGCACCCCGAGCACTGGGCACCCAGCACCCTAAGTACTGAGCACCCAGCAACCAGAGCACTGAGCACCCAGCACCCTGAGCACTGAGCACAAAGCACGCTGAGTACTGAGCACTGAGCACCCTGAGTACTGAGCACCGAGGACCCTGAGCACTGAGCACCCAGCACCATGAGTACTGATCACCGAGCACCCCGAGTACTGAGCACCCAGCACCCTGAGTACTGAGCACCCAGCACCCTGAGCACTGAGCACAAAGCACGCTGAGTACTGAGCACTGAGCACCCTGAGTACTGAGCACCGAGGACCCTGAGCACTGAGCACCCAGCACGCTGAGTACTGAGCACTGAGCACCCTGAGTACTGAGCACCCAGCACCCTGAACACTGAGCAGCCAGCACCCTGAGCACTGAGCAGCCAGCACCCCGAGCACTGAGCACCCAGCACCCTGAGCACTGTGCACCCAGCACCCCGAGTACTGAGCACCCAGCACTCCTAGTACTGAGCACCCAGTACCCTGAGCACTGAACACACAGCACCCTGAGTACTGAGCACCCCGAGCACTGAGCACCCAGCACCCTGAGCTCTGTGCACCCAGCACCCCGAGCTCTGAGCACCCAGCACCCTGAGTACTGAGAACAGATCACCCTGAGTACTGAGCACCCAGCACCCTGAGTACTGAGCCCCCAGCACCCTGAGTACTGAGCACCCAGCACCCCGAGCACTGAGCACCCAGCACCCCGAGAATGAGCACCCAGCACCCTGAGTACTGAGAACCGAGCACGATGAGTACTGAGCACCCAGCACCCTGAGTATTGAGCCCCAAGCACCCTGAGTACTGAGCACCCAGCACCCTGAGTACTGAGCACCCAGCACCCCGAGCACTGAGCACCCAGCACCTCGAGAATGAGCACCCAGCACCCTGAGTACTGAGCACCCAGCACCCTGAGTACTGAGCACCCAGCACCCCGAGCACTGAGCACCCTGAGTACTGAGCACCCAGCACCCTGAGTACTGAGCACTAAGCACCCAGAGCACTGAGCACCCAGCACCCCGAGCACGGAGCACCCAGGACCCCGAGCACTGAGTACTGAGCACCCAGCACCCTGAGTACTGAGCACCGAGCTCCCCGAGCACTGAGCACCCTGAGTACTGAGCGCCCAGCACCCCGATCACTTTGCACCCAGCACCCTGAGCACTGAGCACCCAGCACCCTGAGCACTGAGCACCCAGCACCCTGAGTACTGAGCACCCAGCACCCCGAGCACTGAGCACCCAGCACCCTGAGTACTGAGCACTGAGCACCCAGCACCCTGTGTACTGAGCACTGAGCACCCTGAGAACTAAGCACCCAGCACCCTGAGTACTGAGCACCCAGCACCCCAAGCACTGAGCACCGAGCACCCTGAGTACTGAGCACCCAGCACGCTGAGCACTGAGCACCCAGCACCCCGAGTACTGAGCAACCAGCACCCTGAGTACTGAGCACCCAGCACCCTGAGTACTGAGCACCCAGCACCCTGAGCACTGAGCACAAAGCACGCTGAGTACTGAGCACTGAGCACCCTGAGTACTGAGCACCGAGGACCCTGAGCACTGAGCACCCAGCACGCTGAGTACTGAGCACTGAGCACCCTGAGTACTGAGCACCCAGCACCCTGAACACTGAGCAGCCAGCACCCTGAGCACTGAGCACCCAGCACCCCGAGCACTGAGCACCCAGCACCCTGAGCACTGTGCACCCAGCACCCCGAGTACTGAGCACCCAGCACTCCTAGTACTGAGCACCCAGCACCCTGAGTACTGAGCACCAAGCACCCTGAGTACTGAGCACCCAGTACCCTGAGCACTGAACACACAGCACCCTGAGTACTGAGCACCCCGAGCACTGAGCACCCAGCACCCTGAGTACTGAGCACTAAGCACCCAGAGCACTGAGCACCCAGCACCCCGAGCACGGAGCACCCAGGACCCCGAGCACTGAGTACTGAGCACCCAGCACCCTGAGTACTGAGCACCGAGCTCCCCGAGCACTGAGCACCCTGAGTACTGAGCGCCCAGCACCCCGATGACTTTGCACCCAGCACCCTGAGCACTGAGCACCCAGCACCCTGAGCACTGAGCACCCAGCACCCTGAGGACTGAGCACCCAGCACCCCGAGCACTGAGCACCCAGCACCCTGAGTACTGAGCACTGAGCACCCAGCACCCTGTGTACTGAGCACTGAGCACCCAGAGTACTAAGCACCCAGCACCCTGAGTACTGAGCACCCAGGACCCTGAGCACTGAGCACCGAGCACCCCGAGCACTGAGCACCCTGCACCCTGAGCACTCAGCACCCAGCACCCCGAGCACTGAGTACTGAGCACCCAGCACCCTGTGCACTGAGCACCCAGCACCCTGAGCACTGTGCACCCAGCACCCTGAGTACTGAGCACCCAGCACCCCAAGCACTGAGCACCGAGCACCCTGAGTACTGAGCACCCAGCACGCTGAGCACTGAGCACCCAGCACCCCGAGTACTGAGCAACCAGCACCCTGAGTACTGAGCACCCAGCACCCTGAGTACTGAGCACCCAGCACCCCGAGCACTGAGCACCCAGCACCCTGAGCACTGAGCACCCAGCACCCTAAGTACTGAGCACCAAGAACCCTGAGCACTGAGCACCCAGCACCCTGAGCACTGAGAACCCAGCACCCTGAGCACTGAGCACCCAGCACCCTGAGCACTGAGCACCCAGCACCCTGAGCACTGAGCACCCAGCACCCTGAGTACTGAGCACCCAACGAACTGAGCACATAGCACCCCGAGCACTGAGCACCCAGCACCCTGAGTACTGAGCACCCAGCACCCCGAGCACTGAGCACCCAGCACCCTGAGTACTGAGCACCGAGCATCCTGAGTACTGAGCACCCAGCACCCCGAGCACTGAGCACCCAGCACCCGGACCACTGAGCACCCAGCACTGAGCACCCAGCACCCTGAGTACTGAGCACCCAGCACCCTGAGAACTGAGCACCGAGCACCCCGAGCAGTGAGCACCGGGCACACCGAGCACTGAGCACGCAGCAGCCTGAGTACTGAGCACCCAGCACTCTGAGTACTGAGCACTGAGCACCCTGAGCACTGAGTACCCAGCACCCTGAGCCCTGAGCACCCAGCATCCTGAGCACTGAGTACTGAGCACCCAGCACCCTGAGCACTGAGCACCCAGCACCCTGAGCACTGAGCACCCAGCACGCTGAGTACTGAGCACCCACCACCCCAAACACTGAGCACCGAGCACCCTGAGAACTGAGCACCGAGCACCTTGAGTACTGAGCACCCAGCACCATGAGTACTGAGCACCGAGTACCCAGAGTACTGAGCAACCTGAGTACTGAACACCCAGCACCATGAGTACTGAGCACCGAGCACCCTGAGCACTGAGCACCCAGCACCATGAGTACTGAGCACCAAGCACCCTGAGTACTGAGGACCCAGCACCCTGAGTACTGAGCACCCAGCACCCTGAGTTCTGAGCACCCAGCACCCTGAGCACTGAGCACACTGTATACTGAGCAACCAGCACCCTGAGCACTGAGCACCCAGCACCCAGAGCACTGAGCACCCAGCACCCGGAGCACTGAGCACCCAGCACTGAGCACCCAGCACGCTGAGTACTGAGCACCCAGCACCCCAAACACTGAGCACCGAGCACCCTGAGAACTGCGCACCGAGCACCCTGAGTACTGAGCACCCAGCACCATGAGTACTGAGCACCGACTACCCAGAGTACTGAGCAACCTGAGTACTGAGCACCCAGCACCCCGAGAATGAGCACCCAGCACCATGAGTACTGAGCACCAAGCACCCTGAGTACTGAGCACCCAGCACCCTGAGAACTGAGCACCCAGCACCCTGAGTTCTGAGCACCCAGCACCCTAAGCACTGAGCACACTGAGTACTGAGCAACCAGCACCCTGAGCACTGAGCACCCAGCACCCGAGCACTGTGCACCCAGCACCCCGAGCACTGAGCACTGAGTACCCTGTGCACTGAGCACCGAGCACCCTGAGTACTGAGCACTGAGCACCCTGAGCACTGAGCACCCAGCACCCTGAGCACTGAGCACCCAGCACCCTGAGCACTTAGGACCCAGCACCCTGATCACTGAGGACCCAGCACCACGAGCAGTGAGCACCCAGCACCCTGAGTACTGAGCACCAAGCACCCTGAGCACTGAGCACCCAGCAGCCCTAGCACTGAGCACCCAGCACGCTGAGTACTGAGCACTGAGCACCCAGCACCCTGAGTACTGAGCACCCAGCACCCCGAGCACTGAGCACCCAGCACCCCGAGCACTGAGCACCCAGCACCCTGAGTACTGAGTACCCAGCACCCTGAGCACTGAGCACCCAGCACCCTGAGTACTTATCACCGAGCACCCCGAGCACTGAGCACCCAGCACCCTGAGTACTGAGCAACCAGCACCCTGAGTACTGAGCACCCAGCACCCGGAGTACTGAGCACCAAGCACCCTGAGTACTGAGCACCCAGTACCCTGAGCACTGAACACACAGCACCCTGAGTACTGAGCACCCCGTGCACTGAGCACCCAGCACCCTGAGCTCTGTGCACCCAGCACCTCGAGCTCTGAGCACCCAGCACCCTGAGTACTGAGAACAGATCACCCTGAGTACTGAGCACCCAGCACCCTGAGTACTGAGCCCCCAGCACCCTGAGTACTGAGCACCCAGCACCCCGAGCACTGAGCACCCAGCACCCCGAGAATGAGCACCCAGCACCCTGAGTACTGAGAACCGAGCACCATGAGTACTGAGCACCCAGCACCCTGAGTATTGAGCCCCCAGCACCCTGAGTACTGAGCACTGAGCACACTGTGTACTGAGCAACCAGCGCCCTGAGCACTGAGCAACCAGCACCCCAAGCACTGAGCACCCAGCACCCGGAGCACTGAGCACTGAGTACCCTGTGCACTGAGCACCGAGCACCCTGAGTACTGAGCACTGAGCACCCTGAGCACTGAGCACCCAGCACCCTGAGCACTGAGCACCCAGCACGCTGAGCACTGAGGACCCAGCACCCTGAGCACTGAGGACACAGCACCACGAGCAGTGAGCACACAGCACCCTGAGTACTGAGCACCAAGCACCGTGAGCACTGAGCACCCAGCACCCCGAGCACTGAGCACCCAGCACGCTGAGTACTGAGCACTGAGCACCCAGCACCCTGAGTACTGAGCACCCAGCACACCGAGCACTGAGCACCCAGCACCCCGAGCACTGAGCACTGAGCACCCTGAGTACTGAGCACTGAGCACCCTTAGTACTGAGCACCGAGCACCCTGAGTACTGAGGACCCAGCACCCTGAGCACGGAGCACCCCGAGGACTGAGCACCCAGCACCGTGAGCATTGAGCACACAGCACCTTGAGTACTGAGCACCGAGCACCCCGAGCACTGGGCACCCAGCACCCTAAGTACTGAGCACCCAGCACCCTGAGCACTGAGCAACCAGCACCCCGAGCACTGAGCACCCAGCACCCTGAGTACTGAGCACCCAGCACCCCGAGCACTGTGCACCCAGCACCCTGAGCACTGAGCACCCAGCACCCTGAGTACTGAGCACCCAACACCCAGAGTACTGAGCACCCAGCACCCTGAGCACTGAGCACCCAGCACCCTGAGTACTGAGCACCCTGAGTACTGAACACCCAGCACCCTGAGCACTGAGCACTGAGCACCCTGAGCACTGAGTACTGAGCACTGAGAAACCTGAGCACTGAGCACCCAGCACCCCGAGTACTGAGCACCAAGCACCCCGAGCACTGAGCACCCAGCGCCCCGAGCATTGAGTACCCAGCACTCCGAGCACTGAGCACTGAGCACCCTGAGCACTGAGCACCCAGCACCCCGAGTACTGAGCACTGAGCACCCTGAGTACTGAGCACCCTGCACCCTGAGCACTGAGTACCCAGCACCCTGAGTACTGAGCACTGAGAACCCTGAGTATTGAGCACCGAGCACCCTGAGTACTGAGCACGCAGCACCCTGATCACTGAGCACGGAGCACCCCGAGGACTGAGCACCCAGCACCCTGAGCACTGAGCACACAGCACCTTGAGTACTGAGCACCGAGCACCAAGAGCACTGAGCACCCAGCACCCTGACTACTGAGCACCCAGCACCCTGAGCACTGAGCACCCACCACCCTGAGCACTGAGCACCCAGCACCCCGAGCACTGATCACCCAGCACCCTGAGTACTGAGCACCCAGCACCCTGAGCACTGAGCACCCAGCACCCTGAGTACTGAGCACCCAGCACCCTGAGTACTGAGCACACAGCACCTTGAGTACTGAGCACCGAGCACCCCGAGCACTGGGCACCCAGCACCCTAAGTACTGAGCACCCAGCAACCTGAGCACTGAGCACCCAGCACCCCGAGCACTGAGCACCCAGCACCCTGAGTACTGAGCACCCAGCACCCCGAGCACTGAGCACCCAGCACCCTGAGCACTGAGCACCCAGCACCCTGAGTACTGAGCACCCAGCACCCTGAGCACTGAGCACCCAGCACCCCGAGTACTGAGCACCCAGCCCCCTGAGTACTGAGCACTGAGCACCCTGAGCACTGAGCACCCAGCACCCCGAGCACTGCGCACCCAGCACCCTGAGTACTGAGCACCCGGCACCCTGAGTACTGAGCACTCAGCACCCTGAGTACTGAGCACCGAGCACCCCGAGCACTGAGCACACAGCACCCTGAGCACGGAGCGCCCCGAGGACTGAGCACCCAGCACCCTGAGCACTGAGCACCCAGCACCTTGAGTACTGAGCACCGAGCACCTCGAGCACTGAGCACCCAGCACCCTGAGTATTGAGCACCCAGCACCATGAGCACTGAGCACCCAGCACCCTGAGCACTGAGCACCCAGCACCCCGAGCACTGAGCACCCAGCACCCTGAGTACTGAGCACCCAACACCCAGAGTACTGAGCACCCAGCACCCTGAGCACTGAGCACCCAGCACCCTGAGTACTGAGCACCCTGAGTACTAAACACCCAGCACCCTGAGCACTGAGCACTGAGCACCCTGAGCACTGAGTACTGAGCACTGAGCAACCTGAGCACTGAGCACCCAGCACCCCGAGTACTGAGCACCCAGCAACCCGAGAACTGAGCACCCAGCGCCCCGAGCATTGAGCACCCAGCACCCCGAGCACTGAGCACTGAGCACCCTGAGCACTGAGCACCCAGCACCCCGAGTACTGAGCACTGAGCACCCTGAGTACTGAGCACCAAGCACCCCGAGTACTGAGCACTGAGCACCCTGAGTACTGAGTACCCTGCACCCTGAGCACTGAGTACCCAGCACCCTGAGTACTGAGCACTGAGAACCCTGAGTACTGAGCACAGAGCACCCTGAGTACTGAGCAACCAGAACACTGAGCACTGACCACTGAGCACCCAGCACGCTGAGCACTGAACACTGATCACCCAGCACCCCGAGCACTGAGCGCCCAGCACCCCGAGCACTGAGCACCCAGCACCCTGAGGACTGAGCACCCAGCACCCCGAGCACTGAGCACCCAGCACCCTGAGTACTGAGTACTGAGCACCCAGCACCCTGAGTACTGAGCACCGAGCTCCCCGAGCACTGAGCACCCTGAGTACTGAGCGCCCAGCACCCCGATCACTTTGCACCCAGCACCCTGAGCACTGAGCACCCAGCACCCTGAGCACTGAGCACCCAGCACCCTGAGGACTGAGCACCCAGCACCCCGAGCACTGAGCACCCAGCACCCTGTGTACTGAGCACTGAGCACCCAGAGTACTAAGCACCCAGCACCCTGAGTACTGAGCACCCAGGACCCTGAGCACTGAGCACCGAGCACCCCGAGCACTGAGCACCCTGCACCCTGAGCACTCAGCACCCAGCACCCCGAGCACTGAGTACTGATCACCCAGCACCCTGTGCACTGAGCACCCAGCACCCTGAGCACTGTGCACCCAGCACCCTGAGTACTGAGCACCCAGCACCCCAAGCACTGAGCACCGAGCACCCTGAGTACTGAGCACCCAGCACGCTGAGCACTGAGCACCCAGCACCCCGAGTACTGAGCAACCAGCACCCAGAGTACTGAGCACCCAGCACCCTGAGTACTGAGCACCCAGCACCCCGAGCACTGAGCACCCAGCACCCTGAGCACTGAGCACCCAGCACCCTGAGTACTGAGCACCAAGAACCCTGAGCACTGAGCACCCAGCACCCTGAGCACTGAGAACCCAGCACCCTGAGCACTGAGCACCCAGCACCCTGAGCACTGAGCACCCAGCACCCTGAGCACTGAGCACCCAGCACCCTGAGTACTGAGCACCCAACGAACTGAGCACATAGCACCCCGAGCACTGAGCACCCAGCACCCTGAGTACTGAGCACCCAGCACCCAGAGCACTGAGCACCCAGCACCCTGAGTACTGAGCACCGAGCATCCTGAGTACTGAGCACCCAGCACCCCGAGCACTGAGCACCCAGCACCCGGACCACTGAGCACCCAGCAATGATCACCCAGCACCCTGAGTACTGAGCACCCAGCACCCTGAGAACTGAGCACCGAGCACCCCGAGCACTGAGCACCGGGCACACCGAGCACTGAGCACGCAGCAGCCTGAGTACTGAGCACCCAGCACTCTGAGTACTGAGCACTGAGCACCCTGAGCACTGAGTACCCAGCACCCTGAGCCCTGAGCACCCAGCATCCTGAGCACTGAGTACTGAGCACCCAGCACCCTGAGCACTGAGCACCCAGCACCCTGAGCACTGAGCACCCAGCACGCTGAGTACTGAGCTCCCAGCACCCCAAACACTGAGCACCGAGCACCCTGAGAACTGAGCACCGAGCACCTTGAGTACTGAGCACCCAGCACCATGAGTACTGAGCACCGAGTACCCAGAGTACTGAGCAACCTGAGTACTGAGCACCCAGCACCATGAGTACTGAGCACCGAGCACCCTGAGCACTGAGCACCCAGCACCATGAGTACTGAGCACCAAGCACCCTGAGTACTGAGGACCCAGCACCCTGAGTACTGAGCACCCAGCACCCTGAGTTCTGAGCACCCAGCACCCTGAGCACTGAGCACACTGTATACTGAGCAACCAGCTCCCTGAGCACTGAGCACCCAGCACCCAGAGCACTGAGCACCCAGCACCCGGAGCACTGAGCACCCAGCACTGAGCACCCAGCACGCTGAGTACTGAGCACCCAGCACCCCAAACACTGAGCACCGAGCACCCTGAGAACTGAGCACCGAGCACCCTGAGTACTGAGCACCCAGCACCATGAGTACTGAGCACCGAGTACCCAGAGTACTGAGCAACCTGAGTACTGAGCACCCAGCACCCCGAGAATGAGCCCCCAGCACCATGAGTACTGAGCACCAAGCACCCTGAGTACTGAGCACCCAGCACCCTGAGAACTGAGCACCCAGCACCCTGAGTTCTGAGCACCCAGCACCCTAAGCACTGAGCACACTGAGTACTGAGCAACCAGCACACTGAGCACTGAGCACCCAGCACCCGAGCACTGAGCACCCAGCACCCCGAGCACTGAGCACTGAGTACCCTGTGCACTGAGCACCGAGCACCCTGAGTACTGAGCACTGAGCACCCTGAGCACTGAGCACCCAGCACCCCGAGCACTGCGCACCCAGCACCCTGAGTACTGAGCACCCGGCACTCTGAGTACTGAGCACTCAGCACCCTGAGTACTGAGCACCGAGCACCCCGAGCACTGAGCACACAGCACCCTGAGCACGGAGCACCCCGAGGACTGAGCACCCAGCACCCTGAGCACTGAGCACCCAGCACCTTGAGTACTGAGCACCGAGCACCTCGAGCACTGAGCACCCAGCACCCTGAGTATTGAGCACCCAGCACCATGAGCACTGAGCACCCAGCACCCTGAGCACTGAGCACCCAGCACCCCGAGCACTGAGCACCCAGCACCCTGAGTACTGAGCACCCAACACCCAGAGTACTGAGCACCCAGCACCCTGAGCACTGAGCACCCAGCACCCTGAGTACTGAGCACCCTGAGTACTAAACACCCAGCACCCTGAGCACTGAGCACTGAGCACCCTGAGCACTGAGTACTGAGCACTGAGCAACCTGAGCACTGAGCACCCAGCACCCCGAGTACTGAGCACCCAGCACCCCGAGAACTGAGCACCCAGCGCCCCGAGCATTGAGCACCCAGCACCCCGAGCACTGAGCACTGATCACCCTGAGCACTGAGCACCCAGCACCCCGAGTACTGAGCACTGAGCACCCTGAGTACTGAGCACCAAGCACCCCGAGTACTGAGCACTGAGCACCCTGAGTACTGAGTACCCTGCACCCTGAGCACTGAGTACCCAGCACCCTGAGTACTGAGCACTGAGAACCCTGAGTACTGAGCACCGAGCACCCTGAGTACTGAGCAACCAGCACACTGAGCACTGAGCACTGAGCACCCAGCACGCTGAGCACTGAACACTGATCACCCAGCACCCCGAGCACTGAGCGCCCAGCACCCCGAGCACTGAGCACCCAGCACCCTGAGGACTGAGCACCCAGCACCCCGAGCACTGAGCACCCAGCACCCTGAGTACTGAGTACTGAGCACCCAGCACCCTGAGTACTGAGCACCGAGCTCCCCGAGCACTGAGCACCCTGAGTACTGAGCGCCCAGCACCCCGATCACTTTGCACCCAGCACCCTGAGCACCCAGCACCCTGAGCACTGAGCACCCAGCACCCTGAGGACTGAACACCCAGCACCCCGAGCACTGAGCACCCAGCACCCTGTGTACTGAGCACTGAGCACCCAGAGTACTAAGCACCCAGCACCCTGAGTACTGAGCACCCAGGACCCTGAGCACTGAGCACCGAGCACCCCGAGCACTGAGCACCCTGCACCCTGAGCACTCAGCACCCAGCACCCCGAGCACTGAGTACTGAGCACCCAGCACCCTGTGCACTGAGCACCCAGCACCCTGAGCACTGTGCACCCAGCACCCTGAGTACTGAGCACCCAGCACCCCAAGCACTGAGCACCGAGCACCCTGAGTACTGAGCACCCAGCACGCTGAGCACTGAGCACCCAGCACCCCGAGTACTGAGCAACCAGCACCCTGAGTACTGAGCACCCAGCACCCTGAGTACTGAGCACCCAGCACCCCGAGCACTGAGCACTGAGTACCCTGTGCACTGAGCACCGAGCACCCTGAGTACTGAGCACTGAGCACCCTGAGCACTGAGCACCCAGCACCCTGAGCACTGAGCACCCAGCACCCTGAGCACTTAGGACCCAGCACCCTGATCACTAAGGACCCAGCACCACGAGCAGTGAGCACCCAGCACCCTGAGTACTGAGCACCAAGCACCCTGAGCACTGAGCACCCAGCAGCCCGAGCACTGAGCACCCAGCACGCTGAGTACTGAGCACTGAGCACCCAGCACCCTGAGTACTGAGCACCCAGCACCCCGAGCACTGAGCACCCAGCACCCCGAGCACTGAGCACCCAGCACCCTGAGTACTGAGTACCCAGCACCCTGAGCACTGAGCACCCAGCACCCTGAGTACTTATCACCGAGCACCCCGAGCACTGAGCACCCAGCACCCTGAGTACTGAGCAACCAGCACCCTGAGTACTGAGCACCCAGCACCCTGAGTACTGAGCACCCAGCACCCTGAGCACTGAGCACAAAACACGCTGAGTACTGAGCACTGAGCACCCTGAGTACTGAGCACCGAGGACCCTGAGCTCTGAGCACCCAGCAAGCTGAGTACTGAGCACTGAGCACCCTGAGTACTGAGCACCCAGCACCCTGAACACTGAGCAGCCAGCACCCTGAGCACTGAGCACCCAGCACCCCGAGCACTGAGCACCCAGCACCCTGAGTACTGAGCACCCAGCACCTTGAGTACTGAGCACCGAGCACCCCGAGCACTGGGCACCCAGCACCCTAAGTACTGAGCACCCAGCAACCAGAGCACTGAGCACCCAGCACCCCGAGCACTGAGCACCCAGCACCCTGAGTACTGAGCACCCAGCACCCCGAGCACTGAGCACCCAGCACCCTGAGCACTGAGCACCCAGCACCCTGAGTACTGAGCACCCAGCACCCTGAGCACTGAGCACCCAGCACCCCGAGTACTGAGCACCCAGCCCCCTGAGTACTGAGCACTGAGCACCCTGAGCACTGAGCACCCAGCACCCCGAGCACTGCGCACCCAGCACCCTGAGTACTGAGCACCCGGCACCCTGAGTACTGAGCACTCAGCACCCTGAGTACTGAGCACCGAGCACCCCGAGCACTGAGCACACAGCACCCTGAGCACGGAGCACCCCGAGGACTGAGCACCCAGCACCCTGAGCACTGAGCACCCAGCACCTTGAGTACTGAGCACCGAGCACCTCGAGCACTGAGCACCCAGCACCCTGAGTATTGAGCACCCAGCACCATGAGCACTGAGCACCCAGCACCCTGAGCACTGAGCACCCAGCACCCCGAGCACTGAGCACCCAGCACCCTGAGTACTGAGCACCCAACACCCAGAGTACTGAGCACCCAGCACCCTGAGCACTGAGCACCCAGCACCCTGAGTACTGAGCACCCTGAGTACTAAACACCCAGCACCCTGAGCACTGAGCACTGAGCACCCTGAGCACTGAGTACTGAGCACTGAGCAACCTGAGCACTGAGCACCCAGCACCCCGAGTACTGAGCACCCAGCACCCCGAGAACTGAGCACCCAGCGCCCCGAGCATTGAGCACCCAGCACCCCGAGCACTGAGCACTGATCACCCTGAGCACTGAGCACCCAGCACCCCGAGTACTGAGCACTGAGCACCCTGAGTACTGAGCACCAAGCACCCCGAGTACTGAGCACTGAGCACCCTGAGTACTGAGTACCCTGCACCCTGAGCACTGAGTACCCAGCACCCTGAGTACTGAGCACTGAGAACCCTGAGTACTGAGCACCGAGCACCCTGAGTACTGAGCAACCAGCACACTGAGCACTGAGCACTGAGCACCCAGCACGCTGAGCACTGAACACTGATCACCCAGCACCCCGAGCACTGAGCGCCCAGCACCCCGAGCACTGAGCACCCAGCACCCTGAGGACTGAGCACCCAGCACCCCGAGCACTGAGCACCCAGCACCCTGAGTACTGAGTACTGAGCACCCAGCACCCTGAGTACTGAGCACCGAGCTCCCCGAGCACTGAGCACCCTGAGTACTGAGCGCCCAGCACCCCGATCACTTTGCACCCAGCACCCTGAGCACCCAGCACCCTGAGCACTGAGCACCCAGCACCCTGAGGACTGAGCACTCAGCACCCCGAGCACTGAGCACCCAGCACCCTGTGTACTGAGCACTGAGCACCCAGAGTACTAAGCACCCAGCACCCTGAGTACTGAGCACCCAGGACCCTGAGCACTGAGCACCGAGCACCCCGAGCACTGAGCACCCTGCACCCTGAGCACTCAGCACCCAGCACCCCGAGCACTGAGTACTGAGCACCCAGCACCCTGTGCACTGAGCACCCAGCACCCTGAGCACTGTGCACCCAGCACCCTGAGTACTGAGCACCCAGCACCCCAAGCACTGAGCACCGAGCACCCTGAGTACTGAGCACCCAGCACGCTGAGCACTGAGCACCCAGCACCCCGAGTACTGAGCAACCAGCACCCTGAGTACTGAGCACCCAGCACCCTGAGTACTGAGCACCCAGCACCCCGAGCACTGAGCACCCAGCACCCTGAGCACTGAGCACCCAGCACCCTGAGTACTGAGCACCAAGAACCCTGAGCACTGAGCACCCAGCACCCTGAGCACTGAGAACCCAGCACCCTGAGCACTGAGCACCCAGCACCCTGAGCACTGAGCACCCAGCACCCTGAGCACTGAGCACCCAGCACCCTGAGTACTGAGCACCCAACGAACTGAGCACATAGCACCCCGAGCACTGAGCACCCAGCACCCTGAGTACTGAGCACCCAGCACCCAGAGCACTGAGCACCCAGCACCCTGAGTACTGAGCACCGAGCATCCTGAGTACTGAGCACCCAGCACCCCGAGCACTGAGCACCCAGCACCCGGACCACTGAGCACCCAGCAATGATCACCCAGCACCCTGAGTACTGAGCACCCAGCACCCTGAGAACTGAGCACCGAGCACCCCGAGCACTGAGCACCGGGCACACCGAGCACTGAGCACGCAGCAGCCTGAGTACTGAGCACCCAGCACTCTGAGTACTGAGCACTGAGCACCCTGAGCACTGAGTACCCAGCACCCTGAGCCCTGAGCACCCAGCATCCTGAGCACTGAGTACTGAGCACCCAGCACCCTGAGCACTGAGCACCCAGCACCCTGAGCACTGAGCACCCAGCACGCTGAGTACTGAGCACCCAGCACCCCAAACACTGAGCACCGAGCACCCTGAGAACTGAGCACCGAGCACCTTGAGTACTGAGCACCCAGCACCATGAGTACTGAGCACCGAGTACCCAGAGTACTGAGCAACCTGAGTACTGAGCGCCCAGCACCATGAGTACTGAGCACCGAGCACCCTGAGCACTGAGCACCCAGCACCATGAGTACTGAGCACCAAGCACCCTGAGTACTGAGGACCCAGCACCCTGAGTACTGAGCACCAAGCACCCTGAGTTCTGAGCACCCAGCACCCTGAGCACTGAGCACACTGTATACTGAGCAACCAGCTCCCTGAGCACTGAGCACCCAGCACCCAGAGCACTGAGCACCCAGCACCCGGAGCACTGAGCACCCAGCACTGAGCACCCAGCACGCTGAGTACTGAGCACCCAGCACCCCAAACACTGAGCACCGAGCACCCTGAGAACTGAGCACCGAGCACCCTGAGTACTGAGCACCCAGCACCATGAGTACTGAGCACCGAGTACCCAGAGTACTGAGCAACCTGAGTACTGAGCACCCAGCACCCCGAGAATGAGCACCCAGCACCATGAGTACTGAGCACCAAGCACCCTGAGTACTGAGCACCCAGCACCCTGAGAACTGAGCACCCAGCACCCTGAGTTCTGAGCACCCAGCACCCTAAGCACTGAGCACACTGAGTACTGAGCAACCAGCACCCTGAGCACTGAGCACCCAGCACCCGAGCACTGAGCACCCAGCACCCTGAGCACTGAGCACTGAGTACCCTGTGCACTGAGCACCGAGCACCCTGAGTACTGAGCACTGAGCACCCTGAGCACTGAGCACCCAGCACCCTGAGCACTGAGCACCCAGCACCCTGAGCACTTAGGACCCAGCACCCTGATCACTAAGGACCCAGCACCACGAGCAGTGAGCACCCAGCACCCTGAGTACTGAGCACCAAGCACCCTGAGCACTGAGCACCCAGCAGCCCGAGCACTGAGCACCCAGCACGCTGAGTACTGAGCACTGAGCACCCAGCACCCTGAGTACTGAGCACCCAGCACCCGAGCACTGAGCACCCAGCACCCCGAGCACTGAGCACCCAGCACCCTGAGTACTGAGTACCCAGCACCCTGAGCACTGAGCACCCAGCACCCTGAGTACTTATCACCGAGCACCCCGAGCACTGAGCACCCAGCACCCTGAGTACTGAGCAACCAGCACCCTGAGTACTGAGCACCCAGCACCCTGAGTACTGAGCACCCAGCACCCTGAGCACTGAGCACAAAACACGCTGAGTACTGAGCACTGAGCACCCTGAGTACTGAGCACCGAGGACCCTGAGCTCTGAGCACCCAGCAAGCTGAGTACTGAGCACTGAGCACCCTGAGTACTGAGCAACCAGCACCCTGAACACTGAGCAGCCAGCACCCTGAGCACTGAGCACCCAGCACCCCGAGCACTGAGCACCCAGCACCCTGAGCACTGTGCACCCAGCACCCCTAGTACTGAGCACCCAGCACCCCTAGTACTGAGCACCCAGCACCCGGAGTACTGAGCACCAAGCACCCTGAGTACTGAGCACCCAGTACCCTGAGCACTGAACACACAGCACCCTGAGTACTGAGCACCCCGTGCACTGAGCACCCAGCACCCTGAGCTCTGTGCACCCAGCACCTCGAGCTCTGAGCACCCAGCACCCTGAGTACTGAGAACAGATCACCCTGAGTACTGAGCACCCAGCACCCTGAGTACTGAGCCCCCAGCACCCTGAGTACTGAGCACCCAGCACCCCGAGCACTGAGCACCCAGCACCCCGAGAATGAGCACCCAGCACCCTGAGTACTGAGAACCGAGCACCATGAGTACTGAGCACCCAGCACCCTGAGTATTGAGCCCCCAGCACCCTGAGTACTGAGCACTGAGCACACTGTGTACTGAGCAACCAGCACCCTGAGCACTGAGCACCCATCACCACGAGCACTGAGCACCCAGCACCCCGAGCACTGAGCACTGAGTACCCTGTGCACTGAGCACCGAGCACCCTGAGTACTGAGCACTGAGCACCCTGAGCACTGAGCACCCAGCACCCTGAGCACTGAGCACCCAGCACCCTGAGCACTGAGGACCCAGCACCCTGAGCACTGAGGACCCAGCACCACGAGCAGTGAGCACACAGCACCCTGAGTACTGAGCACCAAGCACCCTGAGCACTGAGCACCCAGCACCCCGAGCACTGAGCACCCAGCACGCTGAGTACTGAGCACTGAGCACCCTGAGTACTGAGCACCCAGCACCCTGAACACTGAGCAGCCAGCACCCTGAGCACTGAGCACCCAGCACCCCGAGCACTGAGCACCCAGCACCCTGAGTACTGAGCACCCAGCACCTTGAGTACTGAGCACCGAGCACCCCGAGCACTGGGCACCCAGCACCCTAAGTACTGAGCACCCAGCAACCAGAGCACTGAGCACCCAGCACCCCGAGCACTGAGCACCCAGCACCCTGAGTACTGAGCACCCAGCACCCCGAGCACTGAGCACCCAGCACCCTGAGCACTGAGCACCCAGCACCCTGAGTACTGAGCACCCAGCACCCTGAGCACTGAGCACCCAGCACCCCGAGTACTGAGCACCCAGCCCCCTGAGTACTGAGCACTGAGCACCCTGAGCACTGAGCACCCAGCACCCCGAGCACTGCGCACCCAGCACCCTGAGTACTGAGCACCCGGCACCCTGAGTACTGAGCACTCAGCACCCTGAGTACTGAGCACCGAGCACCCCGAGCACTGAGCACACAGCACCCTGAGCACGGAGCACCCCGAGGACTGAGCACCCAGCACCCTGAGCACTGAGCACCCAGCACCTTGAGTACTGAGCACCGAGCACCTCGAGCACTGAGCACCCAGCACCCTGAGTATTGAGCACCCAGCACCATGAGCACTGAGCACCCAGCACCCTGAGCACTGAGCACCCAGCACCCCGAGCACTGAGCACCCAGCACCCTGAGTACTGAGTACTGAGCACCCAGCACCCTGAGTACTGAGCACCGAGCTCCCCGAGCACTGAGCACCGAGCACCCTGAGTACTGAGCACACAGCACGCTGAGCACTGAGCACCCAGCACCCCGAGTACTGAGCAACCAGCACCCTGAGTACTGAGCACCCAGCACCCTGAGTACTGAGCACCCAGCACCCCGAGCACTGAGCACTGAGTACCCTGTGCACTGAGCACCGAGCACCCTGAGTACTGAGCACTGAGCACCCTGAGCACTGAGCACCCAGCACCCTGAGCACTGAGCACCCAGCACCCTGAGCACTTAGGACCCAGCACCCTGATCACTAAGGACCCAGCACCACGAGCAGTGAGCACCCAGCACCCTGAGTACTGAGCACCAAGCACCCTGAGCACTGAGCACCCAGCAGCCCGAGCACTGAGCACCCAGCACGCTGAGTACTGAGCACTGAGCACCCAGCACCCTGAGTACTGAGCACCCAGCACCCCGAGCACTGAGCACCCAGCACCCCGAGCACTGAGCACCCAGCACCCTGAGTACTGAGTACCCAGCACCCTGAGCACTGAGCACCCAGCACCCTGAGTACTTATCACCGAGCACCCCGAGCACTGAGCACCCAGCACCCTGAGTACTGAGCAACCAGCACCCTGAGTACTGAGCACCCAGCACCCTGAGTACTGAGCACCCAGCACCCTGAGCACTGAGCACAAAACACGCTGAGTACTGAGCACTGAGCACCCTGAGTACTGAGCACCGAGGACCCTGAGCTCTGAGCACCCAGCAAGCTGAGTACTGAGCACTGAGCACCCTGAGTACTGAGCACCCAGCACCCTGAACACTGAGCAGCCAGCACCCTGAGCACTGAGCACCCAGCACCCCGAGCACTGAGCACCCAGCACCCTGAGTACTGAGCACCCAGCACCTTGAGTACTGAGCACCGAGCACCCCGAGCACTGGGCACCCAGCACCCTAAGTACTGAGCACCCAGCAACCAGAGCACTGAGCACCCAGCACCCCGAGCACTGAGCACCCAGCACCCTGAGTACTGAGCACCCAGCACCCCGAGCACTGAGCACCCAGCACCCTGAGCACTGAGCACCCAGCACCCTGAGTACTGAGCACCCAGCACCCTGAGCACTGAGCACCCAGCACCCCGAGTACTGAGCACCCAGCCCCCTGAGTACTGAGCACTGAGCACCCTGAGCACTGAGCACCCAGCACCCCGAGCACTGAGCACCCGGCACCCTGAGTACTGAGCACTCAGCACCCTGAGTACTGAGCACCGAGCACCCCGAGCACTGAGCACACAGCACCCTGAGCACGGAGCACCCCGAGGACTGAGCACCCAGCACCCTGAGCACTGAGCACCCAGCACCTTGAGTACTGAGCACCGAGCACCTCGAGCACTGAGCACCCAGCACCCTGAGTATTGAGCACCCAGCACCATGAGCACTGAGCACCCAGCACCCTGAGCACTGAGCACCCAGCACCCCGAGCACTGAGCACCCAGCACCCTGAGTACTGAGCACCCAACACCCAGAGTACTGAGCACCCAGCACCCTGAGCACTGAGCACCCAGCACCCTGAGTACTGAGCACCCTGAGTACTAAACACCCAGCACCCTGAGCACTGAGCACTGAGCACCCTGAGCACTGAGTACTGAGCACTGAGCAACCTGAGCACTGAGCACCCAGCACCCCGAGTACTGAGCACCCAGCACCCCGAGAACTGAGCACCCAGCGCCCCGAGCATTGAGCACCCAGCACCCCGAGCACTGAGCACTGAGCACCCTGAGCACTGAGCACCCAGCACCCCGAGTACTGAGCACTGAGCACCCTGAGTACTGAGCACCAAGCACCCCGAGTACTGAGCACTGAGCACCCTGAGTACTGAGTACCCTGCACCCTGAGCACTGAGTACCCAGCACCCTGAGTACTGAGCACTGAGAACCCTGAGTACTGAGCACCGAGCACCCTGAGTACTGAGCAACCAGCACACTGAGCACTGAGCACTGAGCACCCAGCACGCTGAGCACTGAACACTGATCACCCAGCACCCCGAGCACTGAGCGCCCAGCACCCCGAGCACTGAGCACCCAGCACCCTGAGGACTGAGCACCCAGCACCCCGAGCACTGAGCACCCAGCACCCTGAGTACTGAGTACTGAGCACCCAGCACCCTGAGTACTGAGCACCGAGCTCCCCGAGCACTGAGCACCCTGAGTACTGAGCGCCCAGCACCCCGATCACTTTGCACCCAGCACCCTGAGCACCCAGCACCCTGAGCACTGAGCACCCAGCACCCTGAGGACTGAGCACCCAGCACCCCGAGCACTGAGAACCCAGCACCCTGTGTACTGAGCACTGAGCACCCAGAGTACTAAGCACCCAGCACCCTGAGTACTGAGCACCCAGGACCCTGAGCACTGAGCACCGAGCACCCCGAGCACTGAGCACCCTGCACCCTGAGCACTCAGCACCCAGCACCCCGAGCACTGAGTACTGAGCACCCAGCACCCTGTGCACTGAGCACCCAGCACCCTGAGCACTGTGCACCCAGCACCCTGAGTACTGAGCACCCAGCACCCCAAGCACTGAGCACCGAGCACCCTGAGTACTGAGCACCCAGCACGCTGAGCACTGAGCACCCAGCACCCCGAGTACTGAGCAACCAGCACCCTGAGTACTGAGCACCCAGCACCCTGAGTACTGAGCACCCAGCACCCCGAGCACTGAGCACCCAGCACCCTGAGCACTGAGCACCCAGCACCCTGAGTACTGAGCACCAAGAACCCTGAGCACTGAGCACCCAGCACCCTGAGCACTGAGAACCCAGCACCCTGAGCACTGAGCACCCAGCACCCTGAGCACTGAGCACCCAGCACCCTGAGCACTGAGCACCCAGCACCCTGAGTACTGAGCACCCAACGAACTGAGCACATAGCACCCCGAGCACTGAGCACCCAGCACCCTGAGTACTGAGCACCCAGCACCCAGAGCACTGAGCACCCAGCACCCTGAGTACTGAGCACCGAGCATCCTGAGTACTGAGCACCCAGCACCCCGAGCACTGAGCACCCAGCACCCGGACCACTGAGCACCCAGCAATGATCACCCAGCACCCTGAGTACTGAGCACCCAGCACCCTGAGAACTGAGCACCGAGCACCCCGAGCACTGAGCACCAGGCACACCGAGCACTGAGCACGCAGCAGCCTGAGTACTGAGCACCCAGCACTCTGAGTACTGAGCACTGAGCACCCTGAGCACTGAGTACCCAGCACCCTGAGCCCTGAGCACCCAGCATCCTGAGCACTGAGTACTGAGCACCCAGCACCCTGAGCACTGAGCACCCAGCACCCTGAGCACTGAGCACCCAGCACGCTGAGTACTGAGCACCCAGCACCCCAAACACTGAGCACCGAGCACCCTGAGAACTGAGCACCGAGCACCTTGAGTACTGAGCACCCAGCACCATGAGTACTGAGCACCGAGTACCCAGAGTACTGAGCAACCTGAGTACTGAGCGCCCAGCACCATGAGTACTGAGCACCGAGCACCCTGAGCACTGAGCACCCAGCACCATGAGTACTGAGCACCAAGCACCCTGAGTACTGAGGACCCAGCACCCTGAGTACTGAGCACCAAGCACCCTGAGTTCTGAGCACCCAGCACCCTGAGCACTGAGCACACTGTATACTGAGCAACCAGCTCCCTGAGCACTGAGCACCCAGCACCCAGAGCACTGAGCACCCAGCACCCGGAGCACTGAGCACCCAGCACTGAGCACCCAGCACGCTGAGTACTGAGCACCCAGCACCCCAAACACTGAGCACCGAGCACCCTGAGAACTGAGCACCGAGCACCCTGAGTACTGAGCACCCAGCACCATGAGTACTGAGCACCGAGTACCCAGAGTACTGAGCAACCTGAGTACTGAGCACCCAGCACCCCGAGAATGAGCACCCAGCACCATGAGTACTGAGCACCAAGCACCCTGAGTACTGAGCACCCAGCACCCTGAGAACTGAGCACCCAGCACCCTGAGTTCTGAGCACCCAGCACCCTAAGCACTGAGCACACTGAGTACTGAGCAACCAGCACCCTGAGCACTGAGCACCCAGCACCCGAGCACTGAGCACTGAGTACCCTGTGCACTGAGCACCGAGCACCCTGAGTACTGAGCACTGAGCACCCTGAGCACTGAGCACCCAGCACCCTGAGCACTGAGCACCCAGCACCCTGAGCACTTAGGACCCAGCACCCTGATCACTAAGGACCCAGCACCACGAGCAGTGAGCACCCAGCACCCTGAGTACTGAGCACCAAGCACCCTGAGCACTGAGCACCCAGCAGCCCGAGCACTGAGCACCCAGCACGCTGAGTACTGAGCACTGAGCACCCAGCACCCTGAGTACTGAGCACCCAGCACCCGAGCACTGAGCACCCAGCACCCCGAGCACTGAGCAACCAGCACCCTGAGTACTGAGTACCCAGCACCCTGAGCACTGAGCACCCAGCACCCTGAGTACTTATCACCGAGCACCCCGAGCACTGAGCACCCAGCACCCTGAGTACTGAGCAACCAGCACCCTGAGTACTGAGCACCCAGCACCCTGAGTACTGAGCACCCAGCACCCTGAGCACTGAGCACAAAACACGCTGAGTACTGAGCACTGAGCACCCTGAGTACTGAGCACCGAGGACCCTGAGCTCTGAGCACCCAGCAAGCTGAGTACTGAGCACTGAGCACCCTGAGTACTGAGCAACCAGCACCCTGAACACTGAGCAGCCAGCACCCTGAGCACTGAGCACCCAGCACCCCGAGCACTGAGCACCCAGCACCCTGAGCACTGTGCACCCAGCACCCCTAGTACTGAGCACCCAGCACCCCTAGTACTGAGCACCCAGCACCCGGAGTACTGAGCACCAAGCACCCTGAGTACTGAGCACCCAGTACCCTGAGCACTGAACACACAGCACCCTGAGTACTGAGCACCCCGTGCACTGAGCACCCAGCACCCTGAGCTCTGTGCACCCAGCACCTCGAGCTCTGAGCACCCAGCACCCTGAGTACTGAGAACAGATCACCCTGAGTACTGAGCACCCAGCACCCTGAGTACTGAGCCCCCAGCACCCTGAGTACTGAGCACCCAGCACCCCGAGCACTGAGCACCCAGCACCCCGAGAATGAGCACCCAGCACCCTGAGTACTGAGAACCGAGCACCATGAGTACTGAGCACCCAGCACCCTGAGTATTGAGCCCCCAGCACCCTGAGTACTGAGCACTGAGCACACTGTGTACTGAGCAACCAGCACCCTGAGCACTGAGCACCCATCACCACGAGCACTGAGCACCCAGCACCCCGAGCACTGAGCACTGAGTACCCTGTGCACTGAGCACCGAGCACCCTGAGTACTGAGCACTGAGCACCCTGAGCACTGAGCACCCAGCACCCTGAGCACTGAGCACCCAGCACCCTGAGCACTGAGGACCCAGCACCCTGAGCACTGAGGACCCAGCACCACGAGCAGTGAGCACACAGCACCCTGAGTACTGAGCACCAAGCACCCTGAGCACTGAGCACCCAGCACCCCGAGCACTGAGCACCCAGCACGCTGAGTACTGAGCACTGAGCACCCTGAGTACTGAGCACCCAGCACCCTGAACACTGAGCAGCCAGCACCCTGAGCACTGAGCACCCAGCACCCCGAGCACTGAGCACCCAGCACCCTGAGTACTGAGCACCCAGCACCTTGAGTACTGAGCACCGAGCACCCCGAGCACTGGGCACCCAGCACCCTAAGTACTGAGCACCCAGCAACCAGAGCACTGAGCACCCAGCACCCCGAGCACTGAGCACCCAGCACCCTGAGTACTGAGCACCCAGCACCCCGAGCACTGAGCACCCAGCACCCTGTGCACTGAGCACCCAGCACCCTGAGTACTGAGCACCCAGCACCCTGAGCACTGAGCACCCAGCACCCCGAGTACTGAGCACCCAGCCCCCTGAGTACTGAGCACTGAGCACCCTGAGCACTGAGCACCCAGCACCCCGAGCACTGCGCACCCAGCACCCTGAGTACTGAGCACCCGGCACCCTGAGTACTGAGCACTCAGCACCCTGAGTACTGAGCACCGAGCACCCCGAGCACTGAGCACACAGCACCCTGAGCACGGAGCACCCCGAGGACTGAGCACCCAGCACCCTGAGCACTGAGCACCCAGCACCTTGAGTACTGAGCACCGAGCACCTCGAGCACTGAGCACCCAGCACCCTGAGTATTGAGCACCCAGCACCATGAGCACTGAGCACCCAGCACCCTGAGCACTGAGCACCCAGCACCCCGAGCACTGAGCACCCAGCACCCTGAGTACTGAGCACCCAACACCCAGAGTACTGAGCACCCAGCACCCTGAGCACTGAGCACCCAGCACCCTGAGCACTGAGCACCCAGCACCCTGAGCACTGAGCACCCAGCACCCCGAGCACTGAGCACCCAGCACCCTGAGTACTGAGCACCCAACACCCAGAGTACTGAGCACCCAGCACCCTGAGCACTGAGAAAACAGCACCCTGAGCACTGAGCACCCAGCACCCTGAGCACTGAGCACCCAGCACCCTGAGTACTGAGCACCCAACGAACTGAGCACATAGCACCCCGAGCACTGAGCACCCAGCACCCTGAGTACTGAGCACCCAGCACCCAGAGCACTGAGCACCCAGCACCCTGAGTACTGAGCACCGAGCATCCTGAGTACTGAGCACCCAGCACCCCGAGCACTGAGCACCCAGCACCCGGACCACTGAGCACCCAGCAATGATCACCCAGCACCCTGAGTACTGAGCACCCAGCACCCTGAGAACTGAGCACCGAGCACCCCGAGCACTGAGCACCGGGCACACCGAGCACTGAGCACGCAGCAGCCTGAGTACTGAGCACCCAGCACTCTGAGTACTGAGCACTGAGCACCCTGAGCACTGAGTACCCAGCACCCTGAGCCCTGAGCACCCAGCATCCTGAGCACTGAGTACTGAGCACCCAGCACCCTGAGCACTGAGCACCCAGCACCCTGAGCACTGAGCACCCAGCACGCTGAGTACTGAGCTCCCAGCACCCCAAACACTGAGCACCGAGCACCCTGAGAACTGAGCACCGAGCACCTTGAGTACTGAGCACCCAGCACCATGAGTACTGAGCACCGAGTACCCAGAGTACTGAGCAACCTGAGTACTGAGCACCCAGCACCATGAGTACTGAGCACCGAGCACCCTGAGCACTGAGCACCCAGCACCATGAGTACTGAGCACCAAGCACCCTGAGTACTGAGGACCCAGCACCCTGAGTACTGAGCACCCAGCACCCTGAGTTCTGAGCACCCAGCACCCTGAGCACTGAGCACACTGTATACTGAGCAACCAGCTCCCTGAGCACTGAGCACCCAGCACCCAGAGCACTGAGCACCCAGCACCCGGAGCACTGAGCACCCAGCACTGAGCACCCAGCACGCTGATTACTGAGCACCCAGCACCCCAAACACTGAGCACCGAGCACCCTGAGAACTGAGCACCGAGCACCCTGAGTACTGAGCACCCAGCACCATGAGTACTGAGCACCGAGTACCCAGAGTACTGAGCAACCTGAGTACTGAGCACCCAGCACCCCGAGAATGAGCACCCAGCACCATGAGTACTGAGCACCAAGCACCCTGAGTACTGAGCACCCAGCACCCTGAGAACTGAGCACCCAGCACCCTGAGTTCTGAGCACCCAGCACCCTAAGCACTGAGCACACTGAGTACTGAGCAACCAGCACACTGAGCACTGAGCACCCAGCACCCGAGCACTGAGCACCCAGCACCCCGAGCACTGAGCACTGAGTACCCTGTGCACTGAGCACCGAGCACCCTGAGTACTGAGCACTGAGCACCCTGAGCACTGAGCACCCAGCACCCTGAGCACTGAGCACCCAGCACCCTGAGCACTTAGGACCCAGCACCCTGATCACTAAGGACCCAGCACCACGAGCAGTGAGCACCCAGCACCCTGAGTACTGAGCACCAAGCACCCTGAGCACTGAGCACCCAGCAGCCCGAGCACTGAGCACCCAGCACGCTGAGTACTGAGCACTGAGCACCCAGCACCCTGAGTACTGAGCACCCAGCACCCCGAGCACTGAGCACCCAGCACCCCGAGCACTGAGCACCCAGCACCCTGAGTACTGAGTACCCAGCACCCTGAGCACTGAGCACCCAGCACCCTGAGTACTTATCACCGAGCACCCCGAGCACTGAGCACCCAGCACCCTGAGTACTGAGCAACCAGCACCCTGAGTACTGAGCACCCAGCACCCTGAGTACTGAGCACCCAGCACCCTGAGCACTGAGCAAAAAACACGCTGAGTACTGAGCACTGAGCACCCTGAGTACTGAGCACCGAGGACCCTGAGCTCTGAGCACCCAGCAAGCTGAGTACTGAGCACTGAGCACCCTGAGTACTGAGCACCCAGCACCCTGAACACTGAGCAGCCAGCACCCTGAGCACTGAGCACCCAGCACCCCGAGCACTGAGCACCCAGCACCCTGAGTACTGAGCACCCAGCACCTTGAGTACTGAGCACCGAGCACCCCGAGCACTGGGCACCCAGCACCCTAAGTACTGAGCACCCAGCAACCAGAGCACTGAGCACCCAGCACCCCGAGCACTGAGCACCCAGCACCCTGAGTACTGAGCACCCAGCACCCCGAGCACTGAGCACCCAGCACCCTGAGCACTGAGCACCCAGCACCCTGAGTACTGAGCACCCAGCACCCTGAGCACTGAGCACCCAGCACCCCGAGTACTGAGCACCCAGCCCCCTGAGTACTGAGCACTGAGCACCCTGAGCACTGAGCACCCAGCACCCCGAGCACTGCGCACCCAGCACCCTGAGTACTGAGCACCCGGCACCCTGAGTACTGAGCACTCAGCACCCTGAGTACTGAGCACCGAGCACCCCGAGCACTGAGCACACAGCACCCTGAGCACGGAGCACCCCGAGGACTGAGCACCCAGCACCCTGAGCACTGAGCACCCAGCACCTTGAGTACTGAGCACCGAGCACCTCGAGCACTGAGCACCCAGCACCCTGAGTATTGAGCACCCAGCACCATGAGCACTGAGCACCCAGCACCCTGAGCACTGAGCACCCAGCACCCCGAGCACTGAGCACCCAGCACCCTGAGTACTGAGCACCCAACACCCAGAGTACTGAGCACCCAGCACCCTGAGCACTGAGCACCCAGCACCCTGAGTACTGAGCACCCTGAGTACTAAACACCCAGCACCCTGAGCACTGAGCACTGAGCACCCTGAGCACTGAGTACTGAGCACTGAGCAACCTGAGCACTGAGCACCCAGCACCCCGAGTACTGAGCACCCAGCACCCCGAGAACTGAGCACCCAGCGCCCCGAGCATTGAGCACCCAGCACCCCGAGCACTGAGCACTGAGCACCCTGAGCACTGAGCACCCAGCACCCCGAGTACTGAGCACTGAGCACCCTGAGTACTGAGCACCAAGCACCCCGAGTACTGAGCACTGAGCACCCTGAGTACTGAGTACCCTGCACCCTGAGCACTGAGTACCCAGCACCCTGAGTACTGAGCACTGAGAACCCTGAGTACTGAGCACCGAGCACCCTGAGTACTGAGCAACCAGCACACTGAGCACTGAGCACTGAGCACCCAGCACGCTGAGCACTGAACACTGATCACCCAGCACCCCGAGCACTGAGCGCCCAGCACCCCGAGCACTGAGCACCCAGCACCCTGAGGACTGAGCACCCAGCACCCCGAGCACTGAGCACCCAGCACCCTGAGTACTGAGTACTGAGCACCCAGCACCCTGAGTACTGAGCACCGAGCTCCCCGAGCACTGAGCACCCTGAGTACTGAGCGCCCAGCACCCCGATCACTTTGCACCCAGCACCCTGAGCACCCAGCACCCTGAGCACTGAGCACCCAGCACCCTGAGGACTGAGCACCCAGCACCCCGAGCACTGAGCACCCAGCACCCTGTGTACTGAGCACTGAGCACCCAGAGTACTAAGCACCCAGCACCCTGAGTACTGAGCACCCAGGACCCTGAGCACTGAGCACCGAGCACCCCGAGCACTGAGCACCCTGCACCCTGAGCACTCAGCACCCAGCACCCCGAGCACTGAGTACTGAGCACCCAGCACCCTGTGCACTGAGCACCCAGCACCCTGAGCACTGTGCACCCAGCACCCTGAGTACTGAGCACCCAGCACCCCAAGCACTGAGCACCGAGCACCCTGAGTACTGAGCACCCAGCACGCTGAGCACTGAGCACCCAGCACCCCGAGTACTGAGCAACCAGCACCCTGAGTACTGAGCACCCAGCACCCTGAGTACTGAGCACCCAGCACCCCGAGCACTGAGCACCCAGCACCCTGAGCACTGAGCACCCAGCACCCTGAGTACTGAGCACCAAGAACCCTGAGCACTGAGCACCCAGCACCCTGAGCACTGAGAACCCAGCACCCTGAGCACTGAGCACCCAGCACCCTGAGCACTGAGCACCCAGCACCCTGAGCACTGAGCACCCAGCACCCTGAGTACTGAGCACCCAATGAACTGAGCACATAGCACCCCGAGCACTGAGCACCCAGCACCCTGAGTACTGAGCACCCAGCACCCAGAGCACTGAGCACCCAGCACCCTGAGTACTGAGCACCGAGCATCCTGAGTACTGAGCACCCAGCACCCCGAGCACTGAGCACCCAGCACCCGGACCACTGAGCACCCAGCAATGATCACCCAGCACCCTGAGTACTGAGCACCCAGCACCCTGAGAACTGAGCACCGAGCACCCCGAGCACTGAGCACCGGGCACACCGAGCACTGAGCACGCAGCAGCCTGAGTACTGAGCACCCAGCACTCTGAGTACTGAGCACTGAGCACCGTGAGCACTGAGTACCCAGCACCCTGAGCCCTGAGCACCCAGCATCCTGAGCACTGAGTACTGAGCACCCAGCACCCTGAGCACTGAGCACCCAGCACCCTGAGCACTGAGCACCCAGCACGCTGAGTACTGAGCACCCAGCACCCCAAACACTGAGCACCGAGCACCCTGAGAACTGAGCACCGAGCACCTTGAGTACTGAGCACCCAGCACCATGAGTACTGAGCACCGAGTACCCAGAGTACTGAGCAACCTGAGTACTGAGCACCCAGCACCATGAGTACTGAGCACCGAGCACCCTGAGCACTGAGCACCCAGCACCATGAGTACTGAGCACCAAGCACCCTGAGTACTGAGGACCCAGCACCCTGAGTACTGAGCACCAAGCACCCTGAGTTCTGAGCACCCAGCACCCTGAGCACTGAGCACACTGTATACTGAGCAACCAGCTCCCTGAGCACTGAGCACCCAGCACCCAGAGCACTGAGCACCCAGCACCCGGAGCACTGAGCACCCAGCACTGAGCACCCAGCACGCTGAGTACTGAGCACCCAGCACCCCAAACACTGAGCACCGAGCACCCTGAGAACTGAGCACCGAGCACCCTGAGTACTGAGCACCCAGCACCATGAGTACTGAGCACCGAGTACCCAGAGTACTGAGCAACCTGAGTACTGAGCACCCAGCACCCCGAGAATGAGCACCCAGCACCATGAGTACTGAGCACCAAGCACCCTGAGTACTGAGCACCCAGCACCCTGAGAACTGAGCACCCAGCACCCTGAGTTCTGAGCACCCAGCACCCTAAGCACTGAGCACACTGAGTACTGAGCAACCAGCACCCTGAGCACTGAGCACCCAGCACCCGAGCACTGAGCACCCAGCACCCTGAGCACTGAGCACTGAGTACCCTGTGCACTGAGCACCGAGCACCCTGAGTACTGAGCACTGAGCACCCTGAGCACTGAGCACCCAGCACCCTGAGCACTGAGCACCCAGCACCCTGAGCACTTAGGACCCAGCACCCTGATCACTAAGGACCCAGCACCACGAGCAGTGAGCACCCAGCACCCTGAGTACTGAGCACCAAGCACCCTGAGCACTGAGCACCCAGCAGCCCGAGCACTGAGCACCCAGCACGCTGAGTACTGAGCACTGAGCACCCAGCACCCTGAGTACTGAGCACCCAGCACCCGAGCACTGAGCACCCAGCACCCCGAGCACTGAGCACCCAGCACCCTGAGTACTGAGTACCCAGCACCCTGAGCACTGAGCACCCAGCACCCTGAGTACTTATCACCGAGCACCCCGAGCACTGAGCACCCAGCACCCTGAGTACTGAGCAACCAGCACCCTGAGTACTGAGCACCCAGCACCCTGAGTACTGAGCACCCAGCACCCTGAGCACTGAGCACAAAACACGCTGAGTACTGAGCACTGAGCACCCTGAGTACTGAGCACCGAGGACCCTGAGCTCTGAGCACCCAGCAAGCTGAGTACTGAGCACTGAGCACCCTGAGTACTGAGCAACCAGCACCCTGAACACTGAGCAGCCAGCACCCTGAGCACTGAGCACCCAGCACCCCGAGCACTGAGCACCCAGCACCCTGAGCACTGTGCACCCAGCACCCCTAGTACTGAGCACCCAGCACCCCTAGTACTGAGCACCCAGCACCCGGAGTACTGAGCACCAAGCACCCTGAGTACTGAGCACCCAGTACCCTGAGCACTGAACACACAGCACCCTGAGTACTGAGCACCCCGTGCACTGAGCACCCAGCACCCTGAGCTCTGTGCACCCAGCACCTCGAGCTCTGAGCACCCAGCACCCTGAGTACTGAGAACAGATCACCCTGAGTACTGAGCACCCAGCACCCTGAGTACTGAGCCCCCAGCACCCTGAGTACTGAGCACCCAGCACCCCGAGCACTGAGCACCCAGCACCCCGAGAATGAGCACCCAGCACCCTGAGTACTGAGAACCGAGCACCATGAGTACTGAGCACCCAGCACCCTGAGTATTGAGCCCCCAGCACCCTGAGTACTGAGCACTGAGCACACTGTGTACTGAGCAACCAGCACCCTGAGCACTGAGCACCCATCACCACGAGCACTGAGCACCCAGCACCCCGAGCACTGAGCACTGAGTACCCTGTGCACTGAGCACCGAGCACCCTGAGTACTGAGCACTGAGCACCCTGAGCACTGAGCACCCAGCACCCTGAGCACTGAGCACCCAGCACCCTGAGCACTGAGGACCCAGCACCCTGAGCACTGAGGACCCAGCACCACGAGCAGTGAGCACACAGCACCCTGAGTACTGAGCACCAAGCACCCTGAGCACTGAGCACCCAGCACCCCGAGCACTGAGCACCCAGCACGCTGAGTACTGAGCACTGAGCACCCTGAGTACTGAGCACCCAGCACCCTGAACACTGAGCAGCCAGCACCCTGAGCACTGAGCACCCAGCACCCCGAGCACTGAGCACCCAGCACCCTGAGTACTGAGCACCCAGCACCTTGAGTACTGAGCACCGAGCACCCCGAGCACTGGGCACCCAGCACCCTAAGTACTGAGCACCCAGCAACCAGAGCACTGAGCACCCAGCACCCCGAGCACTGAGCACCCAGCACCCTGAGTACTGAGCACCCAGCACCCCGAGCACTGAGCACCCAGCACCCTGAGCACTGAGCACCCAGCACCCTGAGTACTGAGCACCCAGCACCCTGAGCACTGAGCACCCAGCACCCCGAGTACTGAGCACCCAGCCCCCTGAGTACTGAGCACTGAGCACCCTGAGCACTGAGCACCCAGCACCCCGAGCACTGCGCACCCAGCACCCTGAGTACTGAGCACCCGGCACCCTGAGTACTGAGCACTCAGCACCCTGAGTACTGAGCACCGAGCACCCCGAGCACTGAGCACACAGCACCCTGAGCACGGAGCACCCCGAGGACTGAGCACCCAGCACCCTGAGCACTGAGCACCCAGCACCTTGAGTACTGAGCACCGAGCACCTCGAGCACTGAGCACCCAGCACCCTGAGTATTGAGCACCCAGCACCATGAGCACTGAGCACCCAGCACCCTGAGCACTGAGCACCCAGCACCCCGAGCACTGAGCACCCAGCACCCTGAGTACTGAGCACCCAACACCCAGAGTACTGAGCACCCAGCACCCTGAGCACTGAGCACCCAGCACCCTGAGTACTGAGCACCCTGAGTACTAAACACCCAGCACCCTGAGCACTGAGCACTGAGCACCCTGAGCACTGAGTACTGAGCACTGAGCAACCTGAGCACTGAGCACCCAGCACCCCGAGTACTGAGCACCCAGCACCCCGAGAACTGAGCACCCAGCGCCCCGAGCATTGAGCACCCAGCACCCCGAGCACTGAGCACTGAGCACCCTGAGCACTGAGCACCCAGCACCCCGAGTACTGAGCACTGAGCACCCTGAGTACTGAGCACCAAGCACCCCGAGTACTGAGCACTGAGCACCCTGAGTACTGAGTACCCTGCACCCTGAGCACTGAGTACCCAGCACCCTGAGTACTGAGCACTGAGAACCCTGAGTACTGAGCACCGAGCACCCTGAGTACTGAGCAACCAGCACACTGAGCACTGAGCACTGAGCACCCAGCACGCTGAGCACTGAACACTGATCACCCAGCACCCCGAGCACTGAGCGCCCAGCACCCCGAGCACTGAGCACCCAGCACCCTGAGGACTGAGCACCCAGCACCCCGAGCACTGAGCACCCAGCACCCTGAGTACTGAGTACTGAGCACCCAGCACCCTGAGTACTGAGCACCGAGCTCCCCGAGCACTGAGCACCCTGAGTACTGAGCGCCCAGCACCCCGATCACTTTGCACCCAGCACCCTGAGCACTGAGCACCCAGCACCCTGAGCAATGAGCACCCAGCACCCTGAGGACTGAGCACCCAGCACCCCGAGCACTGAACACCCAGCACCCTGTGTACTGAGCACTGAGCACCCAGAGTACTAAGCACCCAGCACCCTGAGTACTGAGCACCCAGGACCCTGAGCACTGAGCACCGAGCACCCCGAGCACTGAGCACCCTGCACCCTGAGCACTCAGCACCCAGCACCCCGAGCACTGAGTACTGAGCACCCAGCACCCTGTGCACTGAGCACCCAGCACCCTGAGCACTGTGCACCCAGCACCCTGAGTACTGAGCACCCAGCACCCCAAGCACTGAGCACCGAGCACCCTGAGTACTGAGCACCCAGCACGCTGAGCACTGAGCACCCAGCACCCCGAGTACTGAGCAACCAGCACCCTGAGTACTGAGCACCCAGCACCCTGAGTACTGAGCACCCAGCACCCCGAGCACTGAGCACCCAGCACCCTGAGCACTGAGCACCCAGCACCCTGAGTACTGAGCACCAAGAACCCTGAGCACTGAGCACCCAGCACCCTGAGCACTGAGAACCCAGCACCCTGAGCACTGAGCACCCAGCACCCTGAGCACTGAGCACCCAGCACCCTGAGCACTGAGCACCCAGCACCCTGAGTACTGAGCACCCAACGAACTGAGCACATAGCACCCCGAGCACTGAGCACCCAGCACCCTGAGTACTGAGCACCCAGCACCCAGAGCACTGAGCACCCAGCACCCTGAGTACTGAGCACCGAGCATCCTGAGTACTGAGCACCCAGCACCCCGAGCACTGAGCACCCAGCACCCGGACCACTGAGCACCCAGCAATGATCACCCAGCACCCTGAGTACTGAGCACCCAGCACCCTGAGAACTGAGCACCGAGCACCCCGAGCACTGAGCACCGGGCACACCGAGCACTGAGCACGCAGCAGCCTGAGTACTGAGCACCCAGCACTCTGAGTACTGAGCACTGAGCACCCTGAGCACTGAGTACCCAGCACCCTGAGCCCTGAGCACCCAGCATCCTGAGCACTGAGTACTGAGCACCCAGCACCCTGAGCACTGAGCACCCAGCACCCTGAGCACTGAGCACCCAGCACGCTGAGTACTGAGCACCCAGCACCCCAAACACTGAGCACCGAGCACCCTGAGAACTGAGCACCGAGCACCTTGAGTACTGAGCACCCAGCACCATGAGTACTGAGCACCGAGTACCCAGAGTACTGAGCAACCTGAGTACTGAGCACCCAGCACCATGAGTACTGAGCACCGAGCACCCTGAGCACTGAGCACCCAGCACCATGAGTACTGAGCACCAAGCACCCTGAGTACTGAGGACCCAGCACCCTGAGTACTGAGCACCCAGCACCCTGAGTTCTGAGCACCCAGCACCCTGAGCACTGAGCACACTGTATACTGAGCAAGGAGCTCCCTGAGCACTGAGCACCCAGCACCCAGAGCACTGAGCACCCAGCACCCGGAGCACTGAGCACCCAGCACTGAGCACCCAGCACGCTGAGTACTGAGCACCCAGCACCCCAAACACTGAGCACCGAGCACCCTGAGAACTGAGCACCGAGCACCCTGAGTACTGAGCACCCAGCACCATGAGTACTGAGCACCGAGTACCCAGAGTACTGAGCAACCTGAGTACTGAGCACCCAGCACCCCGAGAATGAGCACCCAGCACCATGAGTACTGAGCACCCAGCACCCTGAGAACTGAGCACCCAGCACCCTGAGTTCTGAGCACCCAGCACCCTAAGCACTGAGCACACTGAGTACTGAGCAACCAGCACCCTGAGCACTGAGCACCCAGCACCCGAGCACTGAGCACCCAGCACCCTGAGCACTGAGCACTGAGTACCCTGTGCACTGAGCACCGAGCACCCTGAGTACTGAGCACTGAGCACCCTGAGCACTGAGCACCCAGCACCCTGAGCACTGAGCACCCAGCACCCTGAGCACTTAGGACCCAGCACCCTGATCACTAAGGACCCAGCACCACGAGCAGTGAGCACCCAGCACCCTGAGTACTGAGCACCAAGCACCCTGAGCACTGAGCACCCAGCAGCCCGAGCACTGAGCACCCAGCACGCTGAGTACTGAGCACTGAGCACCCAGCACCCTGAGTACTGAGCACCCAGCACCCGAGCACTGAGCACCCAGCACCCCGAGCACTGAGCACCCAGCACCCTGAGTACTGAGTACCCAGCACCCTGAGCACTGAGCACCCAGCACCCTGAGTACTTATCACCGAGCACCCCGAGCACTGAGCACCCAGCACCCTGAGTACTGAGCAACCAGCACCCTGAGTACTGAGCACCCAGCACCCTGAGTACTGAGCACCCAGCACCCTGAGCACTGAGCACAAAACACGCTGAGTACTGAGCACTGAGCACCCTGAGTACTGAGCACCGAGGACCCTGAGCTCTGAGCACCCAGCAAGCTGAGTACTGAGCACTGAGCACCCTGAGTACTGAGCAACCAGCACCCTGAACACTGAGCAGCCAGCACCCTGAGCACTGAGCACCCAGCACCCCGAGAACTGAGCACCCAGCACCCTGAGCACTGTGCACCCAGCACCCCTAGTACTGAGCACCCAGCACCCCTAGTACTGAGCACCCAGCACCCGGAGTACTGAGCACCAAGCACCCTGAGTACTGAGCACCCAGTACCCTGAGCACTGAACACACAGCACCCTGAGTACTGAGCACCCCGTGCACTGAGCACCCAGCACCCTGAGCTCTGTGCACCCAGCACCTCGAGCTCTGAGCACCCAGCACCCTGAGTACTGAGAACAGATCACCCTGAGTACTGAGCACCCAGCACCCTGAGTACTGAGCCCCCAGCACCCTGAGTGCTGAGCACCCAGCACCCCGAGCACTGAGCACCCAGCACCCCGAGAATGAGCACCCAGCACCCTGAGTACTGAGAACCGAGCACCATGAGTACTGAGCACCCAGCACCCTGAGTATTGAGCCCCCAGCACCCTGAGTACTGAGCACTGAGCACACTGTGTACTGAGCAACCAGCACCCTGAGCACTGAGCACCCAGCACCACGAGCACTGAGCACTGAGTACCCTGTGCACTGAGCACCGAGCTCCCTGAGTACTGAGCACTGAGCACCCTGAGCACTGAGCACCCAGCACCCTGAGCACTGAGCACCCAGCACCCTGAGCACTGAGGACCCAGCACCCTGAGCACTGAGGACCCAGCACCACGAGCAGTGAGCACACAGCACCCTGAGTACTGAGCACCAAGCACCCTGAGCACTGAGCACCCAGCACCCCGAGCACTGAGCACCCAGCACGCTGAGTACTGAGCACTGAGCACCCAGCACCCTGAGTACTGAGCACCCAGCACACCGAGCACTGAGCACCCAGCACCCCGGGCACTGAGCACTGAGCACCCTGAGTACTGAGCACTGAGCACCCTTAGTACTGAGCACCGAGCACCCTGAGTACTGAGGACCCAGCACCCTGAGCACGGAGCACCCCGAGGACTGAGCACCCAGCACCGTGAGCATTGAGCACACAGCACCTTGAGTACTGAGCACCGAGCACCCCGAGCACTGGGCACCCAGCACCCTAAGTACTGAGCACCCAGCACCCTGAGCACTGAGCAACCAGCACCCCGAGCACTGAGCACCCAGCACCCTGAGTACTGAGCACCCAGCACCCCGAGCACTGTGCACCCAGCTCCCTGAGCACTGAGCACCCAGCACCCTGAGTACTGAGCACCCAGCACCCTGAGCACTGAGCACCCAGCACCCCGAGTACTGAGCACCCAGCCCCCTGAGTACTGAGCACTGAGCACCCTGAGCACTGAGCACCCAGCACCCCGAGCACTGAGCACCCAGCACCCTGAGTACTAAGCACCAGGCACCCTGAGTACTGAGCACTCAGCAGCCTGAGTACTGAGCACCGAGCAACCCGAGCACTGAGCACCCAGCACCCTGAGCACGGAGCACCCCGAGGACTGAGCACCCAGCACCCTGAGCACTGAGCACCAAGCACCTTGAGTACTGAGCACCGTGCACCTCGAGCACTGAGCACCCAGCACCCTGAGTACTGAGCACCCAGCACCATGAGCACTGATCACCCAGCACCCTGAGCACTGAGCACCCAGCACCCCGAGCACTGAGCACCCAGCACCCTGAGTACTGAGCACCCAACACCCAGAGTACTGAGCACCCAGCACCCTGAGCACTGAGCACCCAGCACCCTGAGTACTGAGCACCCTGTGTACTGAACACCCAGCACCCTGAGCACTGAGCACTGAGCACCCTGAGCACTGAGTACTGAGCACTGAGAAACCTGAGCACTGAGCACCCAGCACCCCGAGTACTGAGCACCAAGCACCCCGAGCACTGAGCACCCAGCACCCCGAGCATTGAGTACCCAGCACTCCGAGCACTGAGCACTGAGCACCCTGAGCACTGAGCACCCAGCACCCCGAGTACTGAGCACTGAGCACCCTGAGTACTGAGCACCCTGCACCCTGAGCACTGAGTACCCAGCACCCTGAGTACTGAGCACTGAGAACCCTGAGTACTGAGCACCGAGCACCCCGAGGACTGAGCACCCAGCACCCTGAGCACTGAGCACACAGCACCTTGAGTACTGAGCACCGAGCACCAAGAGCACTGAGCACCCAGCACCCTGACTACTGAGCACCCAGCACCCTGAGCACTGAGCACCCACCACCCTGAGCACTGAGCACCCAGCACCCCGAGCACTGATCACCCAGCACCCTGAGTACTGAGCACCCAGCACCCTGAGCACTGAGCACCCAGCACCCTGAGTACTGAGCACCCAGCACCCTGAGTACTGAGCACCCAGCACCTTGAGTACTGAGCACCGAGCACCCCGAGCACTGGGCACCCAGCACCCTAAGTACTGAGCACCCAGCAACCTGAGCACTGAGCACCCAGCACCCCGAGCACTGAGCACCCAGCACCCTGAGTACTGAGCACCCAGCACCCCGAGCACTGAGCACCCAGCACCCTGAGCACTGAGCACCCAGCACCCTGAGTACTGAGCACCCAGCACCCTGAGCACTGAGCACCCAGCCCCCTGAGTACTGTGCACTGAGCACCCTGAGCACTGAGCACCCAGCACCCCGAGCACTGCGCACCCAGCACCCTGAGTACTGAGCACCCGACACCCTGATTACTGAGCCCTCAGCACCCTGAGTACTGAGCACCGAGCACCCCGAGCACTGAGCACACAGCACCCTGAGCACGGAGCACCCCAAGGACTGAGCACCCAGCACCCTGAGCACTGAGCACCCAGCACCTTGAGTACTGAGCACCGAGCACCTCGAGCACTGAGCACCCAGCACCCTGAGTATTGAGCACCCAGCACCATGAGCACTGAGCACCCAGCACCCTGAGCACTGAGCACCCAGCACCCCGAGCACTGAGCACCCAGCACCCTGAGTACTGAGCACCCAACACCCAGAGTACTGAGCACCCAGCACCCTGAGCACTGAGCACCCAGCACCCTGAGTACTGAGCACCCTGAGTACTAAACACCCAGCACCCTGAGCACTGAGCACTGAGCACCCTGAGCACTGAGTACTGAGCACTGAGCAACCTGAGCACTGAGCACCCAGCACCCCGAGTACTGAGCACCCAGCACCCCGAGAACTGAGCACCCAGCGCCCCGAGCATTGAGCACCCAGCACCCCGAGCACTGAGCACTGAGCACCCTGAGCACTGAGCACCCAGCACCCCGAGTACTGAGCACTGAGCACCCTGAGTACTGAGCACCAAGCACCCCGAGTACTGAGCACTGAGCACCCTGAGTACTGAGTACCCTGCACCCTGAGCACTGAGTACCCAGCACCCTGAGTACTGAGCACTGAGAACCCTGAGTACTGAGCACCGAGCACCCTGAGTACTGAGCACCCAGCACCCTGATCACTGAGCACGGAGCACCCCGAGGACTGAGCACCTAGCACCCTGAGCACTGAGCACACAGCACCTTGAGTACTGAGCACCGAGCACCCCGAGCACTGAGCACCCAGCACCCTGACTACTGATCACCCAGCACACTGAGCACTGAGCAAGGAGCACACTGAGCACTGAGCACTGAGCACCCAGCACGCTGAGCACTGAACACTGATCACCCAGCACCCCGAGCACTGAGCGCCCAGGACCCCGAGCACTGAGCACCCAGCACCCCGAGGACTGAGCACCCAGCACCCCGAGCACTGAGCACCCAGCACCCTGAGCACTGAGCACCCAGCACCCTGAGCACTGAGCACCCAGCACCCTGAGTACTGAGCAACCAGCACCCTGAGTACTGAGCACCCAGCACCCTGAGTACTGAGCACCGAGCACCGCGAGCACTGAGCACCCAGCACCCTGAGCACTGAGCACAATGAGGACTGAGCACCCAGCACCCTGAGCACTGAGCACCCAGCACCCCGAGCACTGAGCACCCAGCACCCTGAGTACTGAGCACCCTGAGTACTGAGCACTGAGCACCAAGCACCCTGAGTACTGAGCACCTTGAGGACTGAGCACCCAGCACCCTGTGTACTGAGCACCCAGCACCCTGAGTACTGAGCACCGGTCAACCTGAGCACTGAGCACCCAGCACCCCGAGCTCTGAGCACCCAGCACACTGAGTACTGAGCACCCAGCACCCTGAGCACTGAGCACCCAGCACCCTGAGTACTGAGCACCCAGCACCCTGAGTACTGAGCACCCAGCACCCTGGGCACTGAGCACCCAGCACCCTGAGTACTGAGCACCGAGCACCCTGAGTACTGAGTACCCAGTACCCTGAGTACTGAGCACCCAGCATCCTGAGCACTGAGCACCCAGGACCCTGAGCACTGAGCACCCACTACCCTGAGTACTGAGCACCCAGCACCCTGAGTACTGAACACCCAGCACCCTGAGCACTGAGCACTGAGCACCCTGAGCACTGAGTACTGAGCACTGAGCACCCTGAGCACTGAGCACCCAGCACCCCAAGCACTGAGCACCGAGCACCCTGAGTACTGAGCACCCAGCACGCTGAGCACTGAGCACCCAGCACCCCGAGTACTGAGCACCCAGCACCCCGAGCGCTGAGCACCCAGCGCCCCGAGCACTGAGAACCCAGCACCCTGAGTACTGAGCACTGAGCACCCTGAGTACTGAGCACCAAGCACCCCGAGTACTGAGCACAGAGCACCCTGAGTACTGAGCACCCAGCACCCTGAGCACTGAGTACCCAGCACCCTGTGTACTGAGCACTGAGAACCCTGAGTACTGAGCACCGAGCACCCTGAGTACTGAGCACCCAGCACACCAAGCACTGAGCACCGAGCACCCTGAGTACTGAGCACCCAGCACGCTGAGCACTGAGCACCCAGCACCCCGAGTACTGAGCTACCAGCACCCTGAGTACTGAGCACCCAGCACCCCGAGCACTGAGCACCCAGCACCCTGAGCACTGAGCACCAAGCACCCTGAGTACTGAGCACCAAGCACCCTGAGCACTGAGCACCCAGCACCCTGAGCACTGAGAACCCAGCACCCTGAGCACTGTGCACCCAGCACCCTGAGCACTGAGCACCCAGCACCCTGAGCACTGAGCACCCAGCACCCTGATTACTGAGCACCCAACGTACTGAGCACCGAGCACCCCGAGCATTGAGCACCCAGCACCCTGAGTACTGAGCACCCAGCACCCCGAGCACTGAGCACCCAGCACCCTGAGTACTGAGCACTGAGCACCCTGAGTACTGAGCACCCAGCACCCCGAGCACTGAGCACCCAGCACCCGGAGCACTGAGCACCCAGCACTGAGCACCCAGCACCCTGAGTACTGAGCACCCAGCACCCTGAGAACTGAGCACCGAGCACCCCGAGCACTGAGCACCGGGTACACCGAGCACTGAGCACCCAGCACCCTGAGTACTGAGCACCGAGCACCCTGAGTACTGAGCACCCAGCACCCTGATCACTGAGCACGAAGCACCCCGAGCACTGAGCACCCAGCACCCTGACTACTGAGCACCCAGCACCCTGAGCACTGAGCAACCAGCACACTGAGCACTGAGCACTGAGCACCCAGCACGCTGAGCACTGAACACTGAGCACCCAGCACCCCAAGCACTGAGCGCCCAGCACCCCAAGCACTGAGCACCCAGCACCCCGAGCACTGAGCACCCAGCACCCCGAGCACTGAGCACCCAGCACCCTGAGCACTGAGCACCCAGCACCCTGAGCACTGAGCACCCAGCACCCTGAGTACTGAGCAACCAGCACCCTGAGTACTGAGCACCCAGCACCCTGAGTACTGAGCACCGAGCACCGCGAGCACTGAGCACCCAGCACCCTGAGCACTGAGCACCCTGAGGACTGAGCACCCAGCACCCAGAGCACTGAGCACCCAGCACCCCGAGCACTGAGCACCCAGCACCCTGAGTACTGAGCACCCTGAGTACTGAGCACTGAGCACCAAGCACCCTGAGTACTGAGCACCTTGAGGACTGAGCACCCAGCACCCTGTGTACTGAGCACCCAGCACCCTGAGTACTGAGCACCGGTCAACCTGAGCACTGAGCACCCAGCACCCCGAGCTCTGAGCACCCAGCACAATGAGTACTGAGCACCCAGCACCCTGCGCACTGAGCACCCAGCACCCTGAGTACTGAGCACCCAGCACCCTGAGTACTGAGCACCCAGCACCCTGGGCACTGAGCACCCAGCACCCTGAGTACTGAGCACCGAGCACCCTGAGTACTGAGTACCCAGTACCCTGAGTACTGAGCACCCAGCATCCTGAGCACTGAGCACCCAGGACCCTGAGCACTGAGCACCCACTACCCTGAGTACTGAGCACCCAGGACTGAGCACCCAGCACCCTGAGTACTGAGCACCCAGCACCCTGAGAACTGAGCACCGAGCACCCCGAGCACTGAGCACCGGGTACACCGAGCACTGAGCACCCAGCACCCTGAGTACTGAGCACCCAGCACCCTGAGTACTGAGCACTGAGCACCCTGAGCACTGAGTACCCAGCACCCTGAGCACTGAGCCCCCAGCATCCTGAGCACTGAGTACTGAGCACCCAGCACCCTGAGCACTGAGCACCCAGCACCCTGAGCACTGAGCACCCAGCACGCTGAGTACTGAGCACCCAGCACCCCAAACACTGAGCACCGAGCACCCTGAGAACTGAGCACCGAGCACCTTGAGTAATGAGCACCCAGCACCATGAGTACTGAGCACCAAGTACCCAGAATACTGAGCAACCTGAGTACTGAGCACCCAGCACCCCGAGAATGAGCACCCAGCACCATGAGTACTGAGCACCCAGCACACAGAGCACTGAGCACCCAGCACCATGAGTACTGAGCGCCAAGCACCCTGAGTACTGAGGACCCAGCACCCTGAGTACTGAGCACCCAGCACCCTGAGTTCTGAGCACCCAGCGCCCTGAGCACTGAGCACACTGTGTACTGAGCAACCAGCACCCTGAGCACTGAGCACCCAGCACCCAGAGCACTGAGCACCCAGCACCCGGAGCACTGAGCACCCAGCATTGAGCACCCAGCACGCTGAGTACTGAGCACCCAGCACCCCAAACACTGAGCACCGAGCACCCTGAGAACTGAGCACCGAGCACCCTGAGTACTGAGCACCCAGCACCATTAGTACTGAGCACCGAGTACCCAGGCTACTGAGCAACCTGAGTACTGAGCACCCAGCACCCCGAGAATGAGCACCCAGCACCATGAGTACTGAGCACCCAGCACCATGAGTACTGAGCACCAAGCACCCTGAGTACTGAGCACCCAGCACCCTGAGAACTGAGCACCCAGCACCCTGAGTTCTGAGCACCCAGCACCCTGAGCACTGAGCACACTGAGTACTGAGCAACCAGCACCCTGAGTACTGAGCACCCAGCACCCCGAGCACTGAGCACCCAGCACCCCGAGCACTGAGCACTGAGTACCCTGTGCACTGAGCACCGAGCACCCTGAGTACTGAGCACTTAGCACCCTGAGCACTGAGCACCCAGCACCCTGAGCACTGAGGACCCAGCACCCTGAGCACTGAGGACCCAGCACCACAAGCAGTGAGCACCCAGCACCCTGAGTACAGAGCACCAAGCACAGTGAGCTCTGAGCACCCAGCACCCCGAGCACTGAGCACCCAGCACGCTGAGTACTGAGCACTGAGCACCCAGCACCCTGAGTACTGAGCACCCAGCACCCCGAGCACTGAGCACCCAGCACCCCGAGCACTGAGCACTGAGCACCCTGAGTACTGAGCACTGAGCACCCTTAGTACTGAGTACCGAGCACCCTGAGTACTGAGCACACAGCACCCTGAGCACGGAGCAAACCGAGGACTGAGCACCCAGCACCGTGAGCACTGTGCACCCAGCACCTTGAGTACTGAGCACCGAGCACCCCGAGCACTGGGCACCCAGCACCCTAAGTACTGAGCACCCAGCACCCTGAGCACTGAGCACCCAGCACCCCGAGCACTGAGCACCCAGCACCCTGAGTACTGAGCACCCAGCACCCCGAGCACTGAGCACCCAGCACCCTGAGCACTGAGCACCCAGCACCCTGAGTACTGAGCACGCAGCACCCTGAGCACTGAGCACCCAGCACCCCGAGTACTGAGCACCCAGCCCCCTGAGTACTGAGCACTGAGCACCCTGAGTACTGAGTACCGAGCACCCTGAGTACTGAGCACACAGCACCCTGAGCACGGAGCAATCCGAGGACTGAGCACCCAGCACCGTGAGCACTGTGCACCCAGCACCTTGAGTACTGAGCACCGAGCACCCCGAGCACTGGGCACCCAGCACCCTGAGTACTGAGCACCCAGCACCCTGAGTACTGAGCACCGAGCACCCCGAGCACTGAGCACCCAGCACCCTGAGCACTGAGCACCAAGCACCTTGAGTACTGAGCACCGAGCACCTCGAGCACTGAGCACCCAGCACCCTGAGTACTGACCACCCAGCACCATGAGCACTGAGCACCCAGCACCCTGAGCACTGAGCACCCAGCACCCCGAGCACTGAGCACCCAGCACCGTGAGTACTGAGCACCCAACACCCAGAGTACTGAGCACCCAGCACCCTGAGCACTGAGCACCCAGCACCCTGAGTACTGAGCACCCTGAGTACTGAACACCCAGCACCCTGAGCACTGAGCACTGAGCACCCTGAGCACTGAGTACTGAGCACTGAGCAACCTGAGCACTGAGCACCCAGCTCCACGAGTACTGAGCACCCAGCACCACGAGCACTGAGCACCCAGCGCCCCGAGCATTGAGTACCCAGCACACCGAGCACTGAGCACTGAGCACCCTGAGCACTGAGCACCCAGCACCCCGAGTACTGAGCACTGAGCACCCTGAGTACTGAGCACTGAGAACCCTGAGTAATGAGCACCAAGCACCCTGAGTACTGAGCACCCAGCACCCTGATCACTGAGCACGGAGCACCCCGAGGACTGAGCTCCCAGCACCCTGAGCACTGAGCACACAGCACCTTGAGTACTGAGCACCGAGCACCCCGAGCACTGAGCACCCAGCACCCTGACTACTGAGCACCCAGCACCCTGAGCACTGAGCAACCAGCACACTGAGCACTGAGCACTGAGCACCCAGCACGCTGAGCACTGAACACTGAGCACCCAGCACCCCGAGCACTGAGCGCCCAGCACACCGAGCACTGAGCACCCAGCACCCCGAGCACTGAGCACCCAGCACCCCGAGCACTGAGCACCCAGCACCCCGAGCACTGAGCACCCAGCACCCTGAGCACTGAGCAGCCAGCACCCTGAGTACTGAGCAACCAGCACCCTGAGTACTGAGCACCCAGCACCCTGAGTTCTGAGCACCGAGCACCACGAGCACTGAGCACCCAGCACCCTGAGCACTGAGCACCCTGAGGACTGAGCACCCAGCACCCTGAGCACTGAGCACCCAGCACCCTGAGCACTGAGCACCCAGCACCCTGAGTACTGAGCACCCTGAGTACTGAGCACTGAGCACCAAGCACCCTGAGTACTGAGCACCTTGAGGACTGAGCACCCAGCACCCTGTGTACTGAGCACCCAGCACCCTGAGTACTGAGCACCGATCAACCTGAGCACTGAGCACCCAGCACCCCGAGCTCTGAGCACCCAGCACACTGAGTACTGAGCACCCAGCACCCTGAGCACTGAGCACCCAGCACCCTGAGTACTGAGCACCCAGCACCCTGAGTAATGAGCACCCAGCACCCTGGGCACTGAGCACCCAGCACCCTGAGTACTGAGCACCGAGCACCCTGAGTACTGAGTACCCAGTACCCTGAGTACTGAGCACCCAGCATCGTGAGCACTGAGCACCCAGGACCCTGAGCACTGAGCACCCACCACCCTGAGTACTGAGCTCCCAGCACCCTGAGTACTGAACACCCAGCACCCTGAGCACTGAGCACTGAGCACCCTGAGCACTGAGTACTGAGCACTGAGCACCCTGAGCACTGAGCACCCAGCACCCCGAGTACTGAGCAACCAGCACCCCGAGCACTGAGCACCCAGCGCCCCGATCACTGAGAACCCAGCACCCCGAGTACTGAGCACTGAGCACCCTGAGTACTGAGCACCAAGCACCCCGAGTACTGAGCACTGAGCACCCTGAGTACTGAGCACCCAGCACCCTGAGCATTGAGTACCCAGCACCCTGAGTACTGAGCACTGAGAACCCTGAGTACTGAGCACCGAGCACCCTGAGTACTGAGCACCCAGCACCCCAAGCACTGAGCACCGAGCACCCTGAGTACTGAGCACCCAGCACGCTGAGCACTGAGCACCCAGCAGCCCGAGTACTGAGTACCCAGTACCCTGAGTACTGAGCACCCAGCATCCTGAGTACTGAGCACTGAGCACCCTGAGCACTGAGTACCCAGCACCCTGAGCACTGAGCCCCCAGCATCCTGAGCACTGAGTACTGAGCACCCAGCACCCTGAGCACTGAGCACCCAGCACCCTGAGCACTGAGCACCCAGCACGCTGAGTACTGAGCACCCAGCACCCCAAACACTGAGCACGGAGCACCCTGAGAACTGAGCACCGAGCACCTTAAGTACTGAGCACCCAGCACCATGAGTACTGAGCACCGAGTACCCAGAATACTGAGCAACCTGAGTACTGAGCACCCAGCACCCCGAGAATGAGCACCCAGCACCATGAGTACTGAGCACCCAGCACCCTGAGCACTGAGCACCCAGCACCATGAGTACTGAGCACCAAGCACCCTGAGTACTGAGGACCCAGCACCCTGAGTACTGAGCACCCAGCACCCTGAGTTCTGAGCACCCAGCGCCTTGAGCACTGAGCACACTGTGTACTGAGCAACCAGCACCCTGAGCACTGAGCACCCAGCACCCAGAGCACTGAGCACCCAGCACCCTGAGTACTGAGCACCGAGCACCCTGAGTACTGAGCACCCAGCACCCTGATCACTGAGCATGAAGCACCCCGAGCACTGAGCACCCAGCACCCTGACTACTGAGCACCCAGCACCCTGAGCACTGAGCAACCAGCACACTGAGCACTGAGCACTGAGCACCCAGCACGCTGAGCACTGAACACTGAGCACCCAGCACCCCAAGCACTGAGCGCCCAGCACCCCAAGCACTGAGCACCCAGCACCCCGAGCACTGAGCACCCAGCACCCCGAGCACTGAGCACCCAGCACCCTGAGCACTGAGCACCCAGCACCCTGAGCACTGAGCACCCAGCACCCTGAGTACTGAGCAACCAGCACCCTGAGTACTGAGCACCCAGCACCCTGAGTACTGAGCACCGAGCACCGCGAGCACTGAGCACCCAGCACCCTGAGCACTGAGCACCCTGAGGACTGAGCACCCAGCACCCTGAGCACTGAGCACCCAGCACCCCGAGCACTGAGCACCCAGCACCCTGAGTACTGAGCACCCTGAGTACTGAGCACTGAGCACCAAGCACCCTGAGTACTGAGCACCTTGAGGACTGAGCACCCAGCACCCTGTGTACTGAGCACCCAGCACCCTGAGTACTGAGCACCGGTCAACCTGAGCACTGAGCACCCAGCACCCCGAGCTCTGAGCACCCAGCACAATGAGTACTGAGCACCCAGCACCCTGAGCACTGAGCACCCAGCACCCTGAGTACTGAGCACCCAGCACCCTGAGTACTGAGCACCCAGCACCCTGGGCACTGAGCACCCAGCACCCTGAGTACTGAGCACCGAGCACCCTGAGTACTGAGTACCCAGTACCCTGAGTACTGAGCACCCAGCATCCTGAGCACTGAGCACCCAGGACCCTGAGCACTGAGCACCCACTACCCTGAGTACTGAGCACCCAGCACTGAGCACCCAGCACCCTGAGTACTGAGCACCCAGCACCCTGAGAACTGAGCACCGAGCACCCCGAGCACTGAGCACCGGGTACACCGAGCACTGAGCACCCAGCACCCTGAGTACTGAGCACCCAGCACCCTGAGTACTGAGCACTGAGCACCCTGAGCACTGAGTACCCAGCACCCTGAGCACTGAGCCCCCAGCATCCTGAGCACTGAGTACTGAGCACCCAGCACCCTGAGCACTGAGCACCCAGCACCCTGAGCACTGAGCACCCAGCACGCTGAGTACTGAGCACCCAGCACCCCAAACACTGAGCACCGAGCACCCTGAGAACTGAGCACCGAGCACCTTGAGTAATGAGCACCCAGCACCATGAGTACTGAGCACCGAGTACCCAGAATACTGAGCAACCTGAGTACTGAGCACCCAGCACCCCGAGAATGAGCACCCAGCACCATGAGTACTGAGCACCCAGCACCCAGAGCACTGAGCACCCAGCACCATGAGTACTGAGCGCCAAGCACCCTGAGTACTGAGGACCCAGCACCCTGAGTACTGAGCACCCAGCACCCTGAGTTCTGAGCACCCAGCGCCCTGAGCACTGAGCACACTGTGTACTGAGCAACCAGCACCCTGAGCACTGAGCACCCAGCACCCAGAGCACTGAGCACCCAGCACCCGGAGCACTGAGCACCCAGCATTGAGCACCCAGCATTGAGCACCCAGCACGCTGAGTACTGAGCACCCAGCACCCCAAACACTGAGCACCGAGCACCCTGAGAACTGAGCACCGAGCACCCTGAGTACTGAGCACCCAGCACCATTAGTACTGAGCACCGAGTACCCAGGCTACTGAGCAACCTGAGTACTGAGCACCCAGCACCCCGAGAATGAGCACCCAGCACCATGAGTACTGAGCACCGAGCACCCTGAGCACTGAGCACCCAGCACCATGAGTACTGAGCACCAAGCACCCTGAGTACTGAGCACCCAGCACCCTGAGAACTGAGCACCCAGCACCCTGAGTTCTGAGCAGCCAGCACCCTGAGCACTGAGCACACTGAGTACTGAGCAACCAGCACCCTGAGTACTGAGCACCCAGCACCCCGAGCACTGAGCACTCAGCACCCCGAGCACTGAGCACTGAGTACCCTGTGCACTGAGCACCGAGCACCCTGAGTACTGAGCACTTAGCACCCTGAGCACTGAGCACCCAGCACCCTGAGCACTGAGGACCCAGCACCCTGAGCACTGAGGACCCAGCACCACAAGCAGTGAGCACCCAGCACCCTGAGTACAGAGCACCAAGCACCCTGAGCACTGAGCACCCAGCACCCCGAGCACTGAGCACCCAGCACGCTGAGTACTGAGCACTGAGCACCCAGCACCCTGAGTACTGAGCACCCAGCACCCCGAGCACTGAGCACCCAGCACCCCGAGCACTGAGCACTGAGCACCCTGAGTACTGAGCACTGAGCACCCTTAGTACTGAGTACCGAGCACCCTGAGTACTGAGCACACAGCACCCTGAGCACGGAGCAAACCGAGGACTGAGCACCCAGCACCGTGAGCACTGTGCACCCAGCACCTTGAGTACTGAGCACCGAGCACCCCGAGCACTGGGCACCCAGCACCCTAAGTACTGAGCACCCAGCACCCTGAGCACTGAGCACCCAGCACCCCGAGCACTGAGCACCCAGCACCCTGAGTACTGAGCACCCAGCACCCCGAGCACTGAGCACCCAGCACCCTGAGCACTGAGCACCCAGCACCCTGAGTAGTGAGCACCCAGCACCCTGAGCACTGAGCACCCAGCACCCCGAGTACTGAGCACCCAGCCCCCTGAGTACTGAGCACTGAGCACCCTGAGTACTGAGTACCGAGCACCCTGAGTACTGAGCACACAGCACCCTGAGCACGGAGCAATCCGAGGACTGAGCACCCAGCACCGTGAGCACTGTGCACCCAGCACCTTGAGTACTGAGCACCGAGCACCCCGAGCACTGGGCACCCAGCACCCTGAGTACTGAGCACCCAGCACCCTGAGTACTGAGCACCGAGCACCCCGAGCACTGAGCACCCAGCACCCTGAGCACTGAGCACCAAGCACCTTGAGTACTGAGCACCGAGCACCTCGAGCACTGAGCACCCAGCACCCTGAGTACTGACCACCCAGCACCATGAGCACTGAGCACCCAGCACCCTGAGCACTGAGCACCCAGCACCCCGAGCACTGAGCACCCAGCACCGTGAGTACTGAGCACCCAACACCCAGAGTACTGAGCACCCAGCACCCTGAGCACTGAGCACCCAGCTCCCTGAGTACTGAGCACCCTGAGTACTGAACACCCAGCACCCTGAGCACTGAGCACTGAGCACCCTGAGCACTGAGTACTGAGCACTGAGCAACCTGAGCACTGAGCACCCAGCTCCACGAGTACTGAGCACCCAGCACCACGAGCACTGAGCACCCAGCGCCCCGAGCATTGAGTACCCAGCACACCGAGCACTGAGCACTGAGCACCCTGAGCACTGAGCACCCAGCACCCCGAGTACTGAGCACTGAGCACCCTGAGTACTGAGCACTGAGAACCCTGAGTAATGAGCACCGAGCACCCTGAGTACTGAGCACCCAGCACCCTGATCACTGAGCACGGAGCACCCCGAGGACTGAGCTCCCAGCACCCTGAGCACTGAGCACACAGCACCTTGAGTACTGAGCACCGAGCACCCCTAGCACTGAGCACCCAGCACCCTGACTACTGAGCACCCAGCACCCTGAGCACTGAGCAACCAGCACACTGAGCACTGAGCACTGAGCACCCAGCACGCTGAGCACTGAACACTGAGCACCCAGCACCCCGAGCACTGAGCGCCCAGCACCCCGAGCACTGAGCACCCAGCACCCCGAGCACTGAGCACCCAGCACCCCGAGCACTGAGCACCCAGCACCCCGAGCACTGAGCACCCAGCACCCTGAGCACTGAGCAGCCAGCACCCTGAGTACTGAGCAACCAGCACCCTGAGTACTGAGCACCCAGCACCCTGAGTTCTGAGCACCGAGCACCACGAGCACTGAGCACCCAGCACCCTGAGCACTGAGCACCCTGAGGACTGAGCACCCAGCACCCTGAGCACTGAGCACCCAGCACCCTGGGCACTGAGCACCCAGCACCCTGAGTACTGAGCACCCTGAGTACTGAGCACTGAGCACCAAGCACCCTGAGTACTGAGCACCTTGAGGACTGAGCACCCAGCACCCTGTGTACTGAGCACCCAGCACCCTGAGTACTGAGCACCGATCAACCTGAGCACTGAGCACCCAGAACCCCGAGCTCTGAGCACCCAGCACACTGAGTACTGAGCACCCAGCACCCTGAGCACTGAGCACCCAGCACCCTGAGTACTGAGCACCCAGCACCCTGAGTAATGAGCACCCAGCACCCTGGGCACTGAGCACCCAGCACCCTGAGTACTGAGCACCGAGCACCCTGAGTACTGAGTACCCAGTACCCTGAGTACTGAGCACCCAGCATCGTGAGCACTGAGCACCCAGGACCCTGAGCACTGAGCACCCACCACCCTGAGTACTGAGCACCCAGCACCCTGAGTACTGAACACCCAGCACCCTGAGCACTGAGCACTGAGCACCCTGAGCACTGAGTACTGAGCACTGAGCACCCTGAGCACTGAGCACCCAGCACCCCGAGTACTGAGCAACCAGCACCCCGAGCACTGAGCACCCAGCGCCCCGATCACTGAGAACCCAGCACCCCGAGTACTGAGCACTGAGCACCCTGAGTACTGAGCACCAAGCACCCCGAGTACTGAGCACTGAGCACCCTGAGTACTGAGCACCCAGCACCCTGAGCATTGAGTACCCAGCACCCTGAGTACTGAGCACTGAGAACCCTGAGTACTGAGCACCGAGCACCCTGAGTACTGAGCACCCAGCACCCCAAGCACTGAGCACCGAGCACCCTGAGTACTGAGCACCCAGCACGCTGAGCACTGAGCACCCAGCAGCCCGAGTACTGAGCACCCAGCACCCCGAGCGCTGAGCACCCAGCGCCCCCATCACTGAGAACACAGCACCCTGAGTACTGAGCACCCAGCACCCTGAGAACTGAGCACCGAGCACCCCGAGCACTGAGCACCGGGTACACCGAGCACTGAGCACCCAGCACCCTGAGTACTGAGCACCCAGCACCCTGAGTACTGAGCACTGAGCACCCTGAGCACTGAGTACCCAGCACCCTGAGCACTGAGCCCCCAGCATCCTGAGCACTGAGTACTGAGCACCCAGCACCCTGAGCACTGAGCACCCAGCACCCTGAGCACTGAGCACCCAGCACGCTGAGTACTGAGCACCCAGCACCCCAAACACTGAGCACGGAGCACCCTGAGAACTGAGCACCGAGCACCTTAAGTACTGAGCACCCAGCACCATGAGTACTGAGCACCGAGTACCCAGAATACTGAGCAACCTGAGTACTGAGCACCCAGCACCCCGAGAATGAGCACCCAGCACCATGAGTACTGAGCACCCAGCACCCTGAGCACTGAGCACCCAGCACCATGAGTACTGAGCACCAAGCACCCTGAGTACTGAGGACCCAGCACCCTGAGTACTGAGCACCCAGCACCCTGAGTTCTGAGCACCCAGCGCCTTGAGCACTGAGCACACTGTGTACTGAGCAACCAGCACCCTGAGCACTGAGCACCCAGCACCCAGAGCACTGAGCACCCAGCACCCGGAGCACTGAGCACCCAGCATTGAGCACCCAGCACGCTGAGTACTGAGCACCCAGCACCCCAAACACTGAGCACCGAGTACCCTGAGAACTGAGCACCGAGCACCCTGAGTACTGAGCACCCAGCACCATTAGTACTGAGCACCGAGTACCCAGAGTACTGAGCAACCTGAGTACTGAGCACCCAGCACCCCGAGAATGAGCACCCAGCACCATGAGTACTGAGCACCGAGCACCCTGAGCACTGAGCACCCAGCACCATGAGTACTGAGCACCAAGCACCCTGAGTACTGAGCACCCAGCACCCTGAGAACTGAGCACCCAGCACCCTGAGTTCTGAGCACCCAGCACCCTGAGCACTGAGCACACTGAGTACTGAGCAACCAGCACCCTGAGCACTGAGCACCCAGCACCCCGAGCACTGAGCACCCAGCACCCCGAGCACTGAGCACTGAGTACCCTGTGCACTGAGCACCGAGCACCCTGAGTACTGAGCACTTAGCACCCTGAGCACTGAGCACCCAGCACCCTGAGCACTGAGGACCCAGCACCCTGAGCACTGAGGACCCAGCACCACGAGCAGTGAGCACCCAGCACCCCGAGCACTGAGCACCCAGCACCCCGAGCACTGAGAACCCAGCACCCCGAGCACTGAGCACCCAGCACCCTGAGCACTGAGCACCCAGCACCCTGAGTACTGAGCAACCAGCACCCTGAGTACTGAGCACCCAGCACCCTGAGTTCTGAGCACCGAGCACCACGAGCACTGAGCACCCAGCACCCTGAGCACTGAGCACCCTGAGGACTGAGCACCCAGCACCCTGAGCACTGAGCACCCAGCACCCTGAGCACTGAGCACCCAGCACCCTGAGTACTGAGCACCCTGAGTACTGAGCACTGAGCACCAAGCACCCTGAGTACTGAGCACCTTGAGGACTGAGCACCCAGCACCCTGTGTACTGAGCACCCAGCACCCTGAGTACTGAGCACCGATCAACCTGAGCACTGAGCACCCAGCACCCCGAGCTCTGAGCACCCAGCACACTGAGTACTGAGCACCCAGCACCCTGAGCACTGAGCACCCAGCACCCTGAGTACTGAGCACCCAGCACCCTGAGTAATGAGCACCCAGCACCCTGGGCACTGAGCACCCAGCACCCAGAGTACTGAGCACCGAGCACCCTGAGTACTGAGTACCCAGTACCCTGAGTACTGAGCACCCAGCATCCTGAGCACTGAGCACCCAGGACCCTGAGCACTGAGCACCCCCCACCCTGAGTACTGAGCACCCAGCACCCTGAGTACTGAACACCCAGCACCCTGAGCACTGAGCACTGAGCACCCTGAGCACTGAGTACTGAGCACTGAGCACCCTGAGCACTGAGCACCCAGCACCCCGAGTACTGAGCAACCAGCACCCCGAGCACTGAGCACCCAGCGCCCCGATCACTGAGAACCCAGCACCCCGAGTACTGAGCACTGAGCACCCTGAGTACTGAGCACCAAGCACCCCGAGTACTGAGCACTGAGCACCCTGAGTACTGAGCACCCAGCACCCTGAGCATTGAGTACCCAGCACCCTGAGTACTGATCACTGAGAACCCTGAGTACTGAGCACAGAGCACCCTGAGTACTGAGCACCCAGCACCCCAAGCACTGAGCACCGAGCACCCTGAGTACTGAGCACCCAGCACGCTGAGCACTGAGCACCCAGCAGCCCGAGTACTGAGCACCCAGCACCCCGAGCGCTGAGCACCCAGCGCCCCGAGCACTGAGAACACAGCACCCTGAGTACTGAGCACCCAGCACCCTGAGAACTGAGCACCGAGCACCCCGAGCACTGAGCACCGGGTACACCGAGCACTGAGCACCCAGCACCCTGAGTACTGAGCACCCAGCACCCTGAGTACTGAGCACTGAGCACCCTGAGCACTGAGTACCCAGCACCCTGAGCACTGAGCCCCCAGCATCCTGAGCACTGAGTACTGAGCACCCAGCACCCTGAGCACTGAGCACCCAGCACCCTGAGCACTGAGCACCCAGCACGCTGAGTACTGAGCACCCAGCACCCCAAACACTGAGCACGGAGCACCCTGAGAACTGAGCACCGAGCACCTTAAGTACTGAGCACCCAGCACCATGAGTACTGAGCACCGAGTACCCAGAATACTGAGCAACCTGAGTACTGAGCACCCAGCACCCCGAGAATGAGCACCCAGCACCATGAGTACTGAGCACCCAGCACCCTGAGCACTGAGCACCCAGCACCATGAGTACTGAGCACCAAGCACCCTGAGTACTGAGGACCCAGCACCCTGAGTACTGAGCACCCAGCACCCTGAGTTCTGAGCACCCAGCGCCTTGAGCACTGAGCACACTGTGTACTGAGCAACCAGCACCCTGAGCACTGAGCACCCAGCACCCAGAGCACTGAGCACCCAGCACCCGGAGCACTGAGCACCCAGCATTGAGCACCCAGCACGCTGAGTACTGAGCACCCAGCACCCCAAACACTGAGCACCGAGCACCCTGAGAACTGAGCACCGAGCACCCTGAGTACTGAGCACCCAGCACCATTAGTACTGAGCACCGAGTACCCAGAGTACTGAGCAACCTGAGTACTGAGCACCCAGCACCCCGAGAATGAGCACCCAGCACCATGAGTACTGAGCACCGAGCACCCTGAGCACTGAGCACCCAGCACCATGAGTACTGAGCACCAAGCACCCTGAGTACTGAGCACCCAGCACCCTGAGAACTGAGCACCCAGCACCCTGAGTTCTGAGCACCCAGCACCCTGAGCACTGAGCACACTGAGTACTGAGCAACCAGCACCCTGAGCACTGAGCACCCAGCACCCCGAGCACTGAGCACCCAGCACCCCGAGCACTGAGCACTGAGTACCCTGTGCACTGAGCACCGAGCACCCTGAGTACTGAGCACTTAGCACCCTGAGCACTGAGCACCCAGCACCCTGAGCACTGAGGACCCAGCACCCTGAGCACTGAGGACCCAGCACCACGAGCAGTGAGCACCCAGCACCCTGAGTACTGAGCACCAAGCACCCTGAGCACTGAGCACCCAGCACCCCGAGCACTGAGCACCCAGCACGCTGAGTACTGAGCACTGAGCACCCAGCACACTGAGTACTGAGCACCCAGCACCCCGAGCACTGAGCACCCAGCACCCCGAGCACTGAGCACTGAGCACCCTGAGTACTGAGCACTGAGCACCCTTAGTACTGAGCACCGAGCACCCTGAGTACTGAGCACCCAGCACCCTGAGCACGGAGCACCCAGCACCTTGAGTACTGAACACCGAGCACCCCGAGCACTGGGCACCCAGCACCCTAAGTACTGAGCACCCAGCACCCTGAGCACTGAGCACCCAGCACCAAGAGCACTGAGCACCCAGCACCCTGAGTACTGAGCACCCAGCACCCCGAGCACTGAGCACCCAGCACCCTGAGCACTGAGCACCCAGCACCCTGAGTACTGAGCACCCAGCACCCTGAGCACTGAGCACCCAGCACCCCGAGAATGAGCACCCAGCACCATGAGTACTGAGCACCGAGCACCCTGAGCACTGAGCACCCAGCACCATGAGTACTGAGAACCAAGCACCCTGAGTACTGAGCACCCAGCACCCTGAGAACTGAGCACCCAGCACCCTGAGTTCTGAGCACCCAGCACCCTGAGCACTGAGCACACTGAGTACTGAGCAACCAGCACACTGAGCACTGAGCACCCAGCACCCCGAGCACTGAGCACCCAGCACCCCGAGCACTGAGCACTGAGTACCCTGTGCACTGAGCACCGAGCACCCTGAGTACTGAGCACTTAGCACCCTGAGCACTGAGCACCCAGCACCCTGAGCACTGAGGACCCAGCACCCTGAGCACTGAGGACCCAGCACCACGAGCAGTGAGCACCCAGCACCCTGAGTACTGAGCACCAAGCACCCTGAGCACTGAGCACCCAGCACCCCGAGCACTGAGCACTGAGCACCCTGAGTACTGAGCACCCAGCACCCTGAGCACGGAGCACCCCGAGGACTGAGCACCCAGCACCGTGAGCACTGTGCACCCAGCACCTTGAGTACTGAGCACCGAGCACCCCGAGCACTGGGCACCCAGCACCCTAAGTACTGAGCACCCAGCACCCTGAGCACTGAGCACCCAGCACCCCGAGCACTGAGCACCCAGCACCCTGAGTACTGAGCACCCAGCACCCCGAGCACTGAGCGCCCAGCACCCTGAGCACTGAGCACCCAGCACCCTGAGTACTGAGCACCCAGCACCCTGAGCACTGAGCACCCAGCACCCCGAGTACTGAGCACCCAGCCCCCTGAGTACTGAGCACTGAGCACCCTGAGTACTGAGCACCCAGCACCCCGAGCACTGAGCACCCAGCACCCTGAGTACTGAGCACCGAGCACCCCGAGCACTGAGCACCCAGCACCCTGAGCACGGAGCACCCCGAGGACTGAGCACCCAGCACCCTGAGCACTGAGAACCAAGCACCTTGAGTACTGAGCACCGAGCACCTCGAGCACTGAGCACCCAGCACCCTGAGTACTGACCACCCAGCACCATGAGCACTGAGCAACCAGCACCCTGAGCACTGAGCACCCAGCACCCCGAGCACTGAGCACCCAGCACCCTGAGTACTGAGCACCCAACACCCAGAGTACTGAGCACCCAGCACCCTGAGCACTGAGCACCCAGCACCCTGAGTACTGAGCACCCTGAGTACTGAACACCCAGCACCCTGAGCACTGAGCACTGAGCACCCTGAGCACTGAGTACTGAGCACTGAGCAACCTGAGCACTGAGCACCCAGCACCCCGAGTACTGAGCACCCAGCACCACGAGCACTGAGCACCCAGCGCCCCGAGCATTGAGTACCCAGCACTCCGAGCACTGAGCACTGAGCACCCTGAGCACTGAGCACCCAGCACCCCGAGTACTGAGCACTGAGCACCCTGAGTACTGAGCACTGAGTACCCTGAGTAATGAGCACCGAGCACCCTGAGTACTGAGCACCCAGCACCCTGATCACTGAGCACGGAGCACCCCGAGGACTGAGCACCCAGCACCCTGAGCACTGAGCACACAGCACCTTGAGTACTGAGCACCGAGCACCCCGAGCACTGAGCACCCAGCACCCTGACTTCTGAGCACCCAGCACCCTGAGCACTGAGCAACCAGCACACTGAGCACTGAACACTGAGCACCCAGCACCCCGAGCACTGAACACTGAGCACCCAGCACCCCGAGCACTGAGCACCCAGCACCCCGAGCACTGAGCACCCAGCACCCCGAGCACTGAGCACCCAGCACCCCGAGCACTGAGCGCCCAGCACCCTGAGCACTGAGCACCCAGCACCCTGAGCACTGAGCACCCAGCACCCTGAGTACTGAGCAACCAGCACCCTGAGTACTGAGCACCCAGCACCCTGAGTTCTGAGCACCGAGCACCGCGAGCACTGAGCACCCAGCACCCTGAGCACTGAGCACCCTGAGGACTGAGCACCCAGCACCCTGAGCACTGAGCACCCAGCACCCTGAGCACTGAGCACCCAGCACCCTGAGTACTGAGCACCCTGAGTACTGAGCACTGAGCACCAAGCACCCTGAGTACTGAGCACCTTGAGGACTGAGCACCCAGCACCCTGTGTACTGAGCACCCAGCACCCTGAGTACTGAGCACCGATCAACCTGAGCACAGAGCACCCAGCACCCTGAGCTCTGAGCACCCAGCACACTGAGTACTGAGCACCCAGCACCCTGAGCACTGAGCACCCAGCACAATGAGTACTGAGCACCCAGCACCCTGAGTACTGAGCACCCAGCACCCTGGGCACTGAGCACCCAGCACCCTGAGTACTGAGCACCGAGCACCCTGAGTACTGAGTACCCAGTACCCTGAGTACTGAGCACCCAGCATCCTGAGCACTGAGCACCCAGGACCCTGAGCACTGAGCACCCACCACCCTGAGTACTGAGCACCCAGCACCCTGAGTACTGAACACCCAGCACCCTGAGCACTGAGCACTGAGCACCCTGAGCACTGAGTACTGAGAACTGAGCACCCTGAGCACTGAGCACCCAGCACCCGAGTACTGAGCACTGAGCACCCTGAGTCCTGAGCACCAAGCACCCCGAGTACTGAGCACTGAGAACCCTGAGTACTGAGCACCGAGCACCCTGAGTACTGAGCACCCAGCACCCTGAGCATTGAGTACCCAGCACCCTGAGTACTGAGCACTGAGAACCCTGAGTACTGAGCAACCAGCACCCCGAGCACTGAGCACCCAGCGCCCCGAGCACTGAGAACCCAGCACCCCGAGTACTGAGCACCGAGCACCCTGAGTCCTGAGCACCAAGCACCCCGAGTACTGAGCACTGAGCACCCTGAGTACTGAGCACCCAGCACCCTGAGCATTGAGTACCCAGCACCCTGAGTACTGAGCACTGAGAACCGTGAGTACTGAGCACCGAGCACCCTGAGTACTGAGCACCCAGCACCCCAAGCACTGAGCACCGAGCACCCTGAGTACTGAGCACCCAGCACGCTGAGCACTGAGCACCCAGCACCCCGAGTACTGAGCACCCAGCACCCCGAGCGCTGAGCACCCAGCCCCCCGAGCACTGAGAACCCAGCACCCTGAGTACTGAGCACTGAGCACCCTGAGTACTGAGCACCAAGCACCCCGAGTACTGAGCACTGAGCACCCTGAGTACTGAGCACCCAGCACCCTGAGCACTGAGTACCCAGCACCCTGTGTACTGAGCACTGTGAACCCTGAGTACTGATCACCGAGCACCCTGAGTACTGAGCACCCAGCACCCCAAGCACTGAGCACCGAGCACCCTGAGTACTGAGCACCCAGCACGCTGAGCACTGAGCACCCAGCACCCCGAGTACTGAGCAACCAGCACCCTGAGTACTGAGCACCCTGCACCCCGAGCACTGAGCACCCAGCACCCTGAGCACTGAGCACCAAGCACCCTGTGTACTGAGCACCAAGCACCCTGAGCACTGAGCACCCAGCACCCTGAGCACTGAGAACCCAGCACCCTGAGCACTGAGCACAAAGCACCCTGAGCACTGAGCACCCAGCACCCTGAGCACTGAGCACCCAGCACCCTGAGTACTGAGCACCCAACGTACTGAGCACCGAGCACCCCGAGCACTGAGCACCCAGCACCCTGAGTACTGAGCACCCAGCACCCCGAGCACTGAGCACCCAGCACCCTGAGTACTGAGCACCGAGCACCCTGAGTACTGAGCACCCAGCACCCCGAGCACTGAGCACCCAGCACCCGGAGCACTGAGCACCCAGCACTGAGCACCCAGCACCCTGAGTACTGAGCACCCAGCACCCTGAGAACTGAGCACCGAGCACCCCGAGCACTGAGCACCGGGTACAGCGAGCACTGAGCACCCAGCACCCTGAGTACTGAGCACCCAGCACCCTGAGTACTGAGCACTGAGCACCCTGAGCACTGAGTACCCAGCACCCTGAGCACTGAGCCCCCAGCATCCTGAGCACTGAGTACTGAGCACCCAGCACCCTGAGCCCTGAGCACCCAGCACCCTGAGCACTGAGCACCCACCACGCTGAGTACTGAGCACCCAGCACCCCAAACACTGAGCACCGAGCACCCTGAGAACTGAGCACCGAGCACCTTGAGTACTGAGCACCCAGCACCATGAGTACTGAGCACCGAGTACCCAGAGTACTGAGCAACCTGAGTACTGAGCACCCAGCACCCCGAGAATGAGCACCCAGCACCATGAGTACTGAGCACCCAGCACCCTGAGCACTGAGCACCCAGCACCATGAGTACTGAGCACCAAGCACCCTGAGTACTGAGGACCCAGCACCCTGAGTAATGAGCACCCAGCACCCTGAGTTCTGAGCACCCAGCACCCTGAGCACTGAGCACACTGTGTACTGAGCAACCAGCACCCTGAGCACTGAGCACCCAGCACCCAGAGCACTGAGCACCCAGCACCCGGAGCACTGAGCACCCAGCATTGAGCACCCAGGACGCTGAGTACTGAGCACCCAGCACCCCAAACACTGAGCACCGAGCACCCTGAGAACTGAGCACCGAGCACCCTGAGTACTGAGCACCCAGCACCATTAGTACTGAGCACCGAGTACCCAGAGTACTGAGCAACCTGAGTACTGAGCACCCAGCACCCCGAGAATGAGCACCCAGCACCATGAGTACTGAGCACCGAGCACCCTGAGCAGTGAGCACCCAGCAACATGAGTACTGAGCACCAAGCACCCTGAGTACTGAGCACCCAGCACCCTGAGAACTGAGAACCCAGCACCCTGACTTCTGAGCACCCAGCACCCTGAGCACTGAGCACACTGAGTACTGAGCAACCAGCACCCTGAGCACTGAGCACCCAGCACCCCGAGCACTGAGCACCCAGCACCCCGAGCACTGAGCACTGAGTACCCTGTGCACTGAGCACCGAGCACCCTGAGTACTGAGCACTTAGCACCCTGAGCACTGAGCACCCAGCACCCTGAGCACTGAGGACCCAGCACCCTGAGCACTGAGCACCCAGCACCCCGAGCACTGAGCACTGAGCACCCTGTGCTCTGAGCACCGAGCACCCTGAGTACTGAGCACTGAGCACCCTGAGCACTGAGCACCCAGCACCCTGAGCACTGAGCACCCAGCACCCTGAGTACTGAGCACCAAGCACCCAGAGCACTGAGCACCCAGCACCCTGAGCACTGAGAACCCAGCACCCTGAGCACTGAGCACCCAGCACCCTGAGCACTGAGCACCCAGCACCCTGAGCACTGAGCACCCAGCACCCTGAGCACTGAGCACCCAGCACCCTGAGTACTGAGCACCCAACGTACTAAGAACCGAGCACCCCGAGCACTGAGCACCCAGCACCCTGAGTACTGAGCACCCAGCACCCCGAGCACTGAGCACCCAGCACCCTGAGTACTGAGCACCGAGCACCCTGAGTACTGAGCACCAAGCACCCCGAGCACTGAGCACCCAGCACCCGGAGCACTGAGCACCCAGCACTGAGCACCCAGCACCTTGAGTACTGAGCAGCCAGCACCCTGAGAACTGAGCACCGAGCACCCCGAGCACTGAGCACCGGGCACCCCGAGCACTGAGCACCCAGCACCCTGAGTACTGAGCACCCAGCACCCTGAGTACTGAGCACTGAGCACCCTGAGCACTGAGCACCCAGCACCCTGAGTACTGAGCACCCAGCACCCTGAGCACTGAGCACCTAGCACCCTGAGTACTGAGCACCCAGCACCCCGAGCACTGAGCACCCAGCACCCTGAGAATGAGCACCCAGCACCCCGAGTACTGAGCACCGAGCACCCTGAGCACTGAGTACCCAGCACCCTGAGTACTGAGCACCCAGCACCCTGAGCACTGAGCACCCAGCACCCCGAACACTGAGAACCCAGCACCCCGAGCACTGAGCACTGAGCACCCTGTGCACTGAGCACCGAGCACCCTGAGTACTGAGCACTGAGCAGCCTGAGCACTGAGCAGCCAGCACCCTGAGCACTGAGCACCCAGCACCCTGAGTACTGAGCACCAAGCACACAGAGCACTGAGCACCCAGCACCCTGAGCACTGAGAACCCAACACCCTGAGCACTGAGCACCCAGCACCCTGAGCACTGAGCACCCAGCACCCTGAGCACTGAGCACCCAGCACCCTGAGCACTGAGCACCCAGCACCCTGAGTACTGAGCACCCAACGTACTGAGCACCGAGCACCCCGAGCACTGAGCACCCAGCACCCTGAGTACAGACCACCCAGCACCCCGAGCACTGAGCACCCAGCACCCTGAGTACTGAGCACCGACCACCCTGTGTACTGAGCACCCAGCACCCCGAGCACTGAGCACCCAGCACCCGGAGCACTGACCACCCAGCACTGAGCACCCAGCACCTTGAGTACTGAGCACCCAGCACCCTGAGAACTGAGCACCGAGCACCCCGAGCACTGAGCACCGGGCACCCCGAGCACTGAGCACCCAGCACCCTGAGTACTGAGCACCCAGCACCCTGAGTTCTGAGCACCGAGCACCGCGAGCACTGAGCACCCAGCACCCTGAGCACTGAGCACCCTGAGGACTGAGCACCCAGCACCCTGAGCACTAAGCACCCAGCACCCTGAGCACTGAGCACCCAGCACCCTGAGTACTGAGCACCCTGAATACTGAGCACTGAGCACCAAGCACCCTGAGTACTGAGCACCTTGAGTACTGAGCACCCAGCACCCTGTGTACTGAGCACCCAGCACCCTGAGTACTGAGCAGCGATCAACCTGAGCACTGAGCACCCAGCACCCCGAGCTCTGAGCACCCAGCACACTGAGTACTGAGCACCCAGCACCCTGAGCACTGAGCACCCAGCACCCTGAGTACTGAGCACCCAGCACCCTGAGTACTGAGCACCGAGCACCCTGAGTACTGAGTACCCAGGACCCTGAGTACTGAGCACCCAGCATCCTGAGCACTGAGCACCCAGGACCCTGAGCACTGAGCACCCACCACCCTGAGTACTGAGCACCCAGCACCCTGAGTACTGAACACCCAGCACCCTGAGCACTGAGCACTGAGCACCCTGAGCACTGAGTACTGAGCACTGAGCACCCTGAGCACTGAGCACCCAGCACCCCGAGTACTGAGCACTGAGCACCCTGAGTACTGAGCACCAAGCACCCCGAGTACTGAGCACTGAGCACCCTGAGTACTGAGCACCCAGCACCCTGAGCATTGAGTACCCAGCACCCTGAGTACTGAGCACTGAGAACCCTGAGTACTGAGCACCGAGCACCTTGAGTACTGAGCACCCAGCACCCCAAGCACTGAGCACCGAGCACCCTGAGTACTGAGCACCCAGCACGCTGAGCACTGAGCACCCAGCACCCCGAGTACTGAGCACCCAGCACCCCGAGCGCTGAGCACCCAGCGCCCCGAGCACTGAAAACCCAGCACCCTGAGTACTGAGCACTGAGCACCCTGAGTACTGAGCACCAAGCACCCCGAGTACTGAGCACTGAGCACCCTGAGTACTGAGCACCCAGCACCCTGAGCACTGAGTACCCAGCACCCTGTGTACTGAGCACTGGGAACCCTGAGTACTGAGCACCGAGCACCCTGAGTACTGAGCACCCAGCACCCCAAGCACTGAGCACCGAGCACCCTGAGTACTGAGCACCCAGCACGCTGAGCACTGAGCACCCAGCACCCCGAGTACTGAGCAACCAGCACCCTGAGTACTGAGCACCCTGCACCCCGAGCACTGAGCACCCAGCACCCTGAGCACTGAGCACCAAGCACCCTGAGTACTGAGCACCAAGCACCCTGAGCACTGACCACCCAGCACCCTGAGCACTGAGAACCCAGCACCCTGAGCACTGAGCACCCAGCACCCTGAGCACTGAGCACCCAGCACCCTGAGCACTGAGCACCCAGCACCCTGAGTACTGAGCACCCAACGTACTGAGCACCGAGCACCCCGAGCACTGAGCACCCAGCACCCTGAGTACTGAGCACCCAGCACCCCGAGCACTGAGCACCCAGCACCCTGAGTACTGAGCACCGAGCACCCTGAGTACTGAGCACCCAGCACCCCGAGCACTGAGCACCCAGCACCCGGAGCACTGAGCACCCAGCACTGAGCACCCAGCACCCTGAGTACTGAGCACCCAGCTCCCTGAGAACTGAGCACCGAGCACCCCGAGCACTGAGCACCGGGTACACCGAGCACTGAGCACCCAGCACCCTGAGTACTGAGCACCCAGCACCCTGAGTACTGAGCACTGAGCACCCTGAGCACTGAGTACCCAGCACCCTGAGCACTGAGCCCCCAGCATCCTGAGCACTGAGTACTGAGCAACCAGCACCCTGAGCCCTGAGCACCCAGCACCCTGAGCACTGAGCACCCAGCACGCTGAGTACTGAGCACCGAGCACCCCAAACACTGAGCACCGAGCACCTTGAGTACTGAGCACCCAGCACCATGAGTACTGAGCACCGAGTACCCAGAGTACTGAGCAACCTGAGTACTGAGCACCCAGCACCCCGAGAATGAGCACCCAGCACCATGAGTACTGAGCACCCAGCACCCTGAGCACTGAGCACCCAGCACCATGAGTACTGAGCACCAAGCACCCTGAGTACTGAGGACCCAGCACCCTGAGTACTGAGCACACAGCACCCTGAGTTCTGAGCACCCAGCACCCTGAGCACTGAGCACACTGTGTACTGAGCAACCAGCACCCTGAGCACTGAGCACCCAGCACCCAGAGCACTGAGCACCCAGCACCCGGAGCACTGAGCACCCAGCATTGAGCACCCAGCACGCTGAGTATTGAGCACCCAGCACCCCAAACACTGAGCACCGAGCACCCTGAGAACTGAGCACCGAGCACCCTGAGTACTGAGCACACTGAGTACTGAGCAAACAGCACCATGAGCACTGAGCACCCAGTACCCCGAGCACTGAGCACCCAGCACCCCGAGCACTGAGCACTGAGTACCCTGTGCACTGAGCACCGAGCACCCTGAGTACTGAGCACTTAGCACCCTGAGCACTGAGCACCCAGCACCCTGAGCACTGAGGACCCAGCACCCTGAGCACTGAGCACCCAGCACCCTGAGCACTGAGCACCCAGCACCCTGAGCACTGAGCACCCAGCACCCTGAGCACTGAGCACCCAGCACCCTGAGTACTAAGCACCCAACGTACTGAGCACCGAGCACCCCGAGCACTCAGCACCCAGCACCCTGAGTACTGAGCACCCAGCACCCCGAGCACTGAGCACCCAGCACCCTGAGTACTGAGCACCGAGCACCCTGAGTACTGAGCAACCAGCACCCCGAGCACTGAGCACCCAGCACCCGGAGCACTGAGCACACAGCACTGAGCACCCAGCACCTTGAGTACTGAGCAGCCAGCACCCTGAGAACTGAGCACCGAGCACCCCGAGCACTGAGCACCGGGCACCCCGAGCACTGAGCACCCAGCACCCTGAGTACTGAGCACCCAGCACCCTGAGTACTGAGCACTGAGCACCCTGAGCACTGAGCACCCAGCACCCTGAGTACTGAGCACCCAGCACCCTGAGCACTGAGCACCCAGCACCCTGAGTACTGAGCACCCAGCACCCCGAGCACTGAGCACCCAGCACCCTGAGAATGAGCACCCAGCACCCCGAGTACTGAGCACCGAGCACCCTGAGCACTGAGTACCCAGCACCCTGAGTACTGAGCACCCAGCACCCTGAGCACTGAGCACCCAGCACACTGAGTACTGAGCACCCAGCACCCTGAGAACTGAGCACCCAGCACCCCGAACACTGAGCACCCAGCACCCCGAGCACTGAGCACTGAGCACCCTGTGCACTGAGCACCGAGCACCCTGAGTACTGAGCACTGAGCAGCCTGAGCACTGAGCAGCCAGCACCCTGAGCACTGAGCACCCAGCACCCTGAGTACTGAGCACCAAGCACACAGAGCACTGAGCACCCAGCACCCTGAGCACTGAGAACCCAACACCCTGAGCACTGAGCACCCAGCACCCTGAGCACTGAGCACCCAGCACCCTGAGCACTGAGCACCCAGCACCCTGAGCACTGAGCACCCAGCACCCTGAGTACTGAGCACCCAACGTACTGAGCACCGAGCACCCCGAGCACTGAGCACCCAGCACCCTGAGTACAGACCACCCAGCACCCCGAGCACTGAGCACCCAGCACCCTGAGTACTGAGCACCGACCACCCTGTGTACTGAGCACCCAGCACCCCGAGCACTGAGCACCCAGCACCCGGAGCACTGAGCACCCAGCACTGAGCACCCAGCACCTTGAGTACTGAGCACCCAGCACCCTGAGAACTGAGCACCGAGCACCCCGAGCACTGAGCACCGGGCACCCCGAGCACTGAGCACCCAGCACCCTGAGTACTGAGCACCCAGCACCCTGAGTACTGAGCACTGAGCACCCTGAGCACTGAGCACCCTGAGCACTGAGCACCCAGCATCCTGAGCACTGAGCAACCAGCACCCTGAGTACTGAGCACCCAGCACCCTGAGTTCTGAGCACCGAGCACCGCGAGCACTGAGCACCCAGCACCCTGAGCACTGAGCACCCTGAGGACTGAGCACCCAGCACCCTGAGCACTGAGCACCCAGCACCCTGAGCACTGAGCACCCAGCACCCTGAGTACTGAGCACCCTGAGTACTGAGCACTGAGCACCAAGCACCCTGAGTACTGAGCACCTTGAGGACTGAGCACACAGCACCCTGTGTACTGAGCACCCAGCACCCTGAGTAATGAGCACCGATCAACCTGAGCACTGAGCACCCAGCACCCCGAGCTCTGAGCACCCAGCACACTGAGTACTGAGCACCCAGCACCCTGAGCACTGAGCACCCAGCACCCTGAGTACTGAGCATCCAGCACCCTGAGTACTGAGCACCCAGCACCCTGGGCACTGAGCACCCAGCACCCTGAGTACTGAGCACCGAGCACCCTGAGTACTGAGTACCCAGTACCCTGAGTACTGAGCACCCAGCATCCTGAGCACTGAGCACCCAGGACCCTGAGCACTGAGCACCCACCACCCTGAGTACTGAGCACCCAGCACCCTGAGTACTGAACACCCAGCACCCTGAGCACTGAGCACTGAGAACCCTGAGCACTGAGTACTGAGCACTGAGCACCCTGAGCACTGAGCACCCAGCACCCCGAGTACTGAGCACTGAGCACCCTGAGTACTGAGCACCAAGCACCCCGAGTACTGAGCACTGAGCACCCTGAGTACTGAGCACCCAGCACCCTGAGCATTGAGTACCCAGCACCCTGAGTACTGAGCACTGAGAACCCTGAGTACTGAGTACCGAGCACCCTGAGTACTGAGCACCCAGCACCCCAAGCACTGAGCACCGAGCACCCTGAGTACTGAGCACCCAGCACGCTGAGCACTGAGCACCCAGCACCCCGAGTACTGAGCACCCAGCACCCCTAGCGCTGAGCACCCAGCGCCCCGAGCACTGAGAACCCAGCACCCTGAGTACTGAGCACTGAGCACCCTGAGTACTGAGCACCAAGCACCCCGAGTACTGAGCACTGAGCACCCTGAGTACTGAGCACCCAGCACCCTGAGCACTGAGTACCCAGCACCCTGTGTACTGAGCACTGGGAACCCTGAGTACTGAGCACCCAGCACCCTGAGTACTGAGCACCCAGCACCCCAAGCACTGAGCACCGAGCACCCTGAGTACTGAGCACCCAGCACGCTGAGCACTGAGCACCCAGCACCCCGAGTACTGAGCAACCAGCACCCTGAGTACTGAGCACCCTGCACCCCGAGCACTGAGCACCCAGCACCCTGAGCACTGAGCACCAAGCACCCTGAGTACTGAGCACCAAGCACCCTGAGCACTGTCCACCCAGCACCCTGAGCACTGAGAACCCAGCACCCTGAGCACTGAGCACCCAGCACCCTGAGCACTGAGCACCCAGCACCCTGAGCACTGAGCACCCAGCACCCTGAGTACTGAGCACCCAACGTACTGAGCACCGAGCACCCCGAGCACTGAGCACCCAGCACCCTGAGTACTGAGCACCCAGCACCCCGAGCACTGAGCACCCAGCACCCTGAGTACTGAGCACCGAGCACCCTGAGTACTGAGCACCCAGCACCCCGAGCACTGAGCACCCAGCACCCGGAGCACTGAGCACCCAGCACTGAGCACCCAGCACCCTGAGTACTGAGCACCCAGCTCCCTGAGAACTGAGCACAGAGCACCCCGAGCACTGAGCACCGGGTACACGGAGCACTGAGCACCCAGCACCCTGAGTACTGAGCGCCCAGCACCCTGAGTACTGAGCACTGAGCACCCTGAGCACTGAGTACCCAGCACCCTTAGCACTGAGCCCCCAGCATCCTGAGCACTGAGTACTGAGCACCCAGCACCCTGAGCCCTGAGCACCCAGCACCCTGAGCACTGAGCACCCAGCACGCTGAGTACTGAGCACCCAGCACCCCAAACACTGAGCACCGAGCACCCTGAGAACTGAGCACCGAGCACCTTGAGTACTGAGCACCCAGCACCATGAGTACTGAGCACCGAGTACCCAGAGTACTGAGCAACCTGAGTACTGAGCACCCAGCACCCCGAGAATGAGCACCCAGCACCATGAGTACTGAGCACCCAGCACCCTGAGCACTGAGCACCCAGCACCATGAGTACTGAGCACCAAGCACCCTGAGTACTGAGGACCCAGCACCCTGAGTACTGAGCACCCAGCACCCTGAGTTCTGAGCACCCAGCACCCTGAGCACTGAGCACACTGTGTACTGAGCAACCAGCACCCTGATCACTGAGCACCCAGCACCCAGAGCACTGAGCACCCAGCACCCGGAGCACTGAGCACCCAGCATTGAGCACCCAGCACGCTGAGTATTGAGCACCCAGCACCCCAAACACTGAGCACCGAGCACCCTGAGAACTGAGCACCGAGCACCCTGAGTACTGAGCACCCAGCACCATTAGTACTGAGCACCGAGTACCCAGAGTACTGAGCAACCTGAGTACTGAGCACCCAGCACCCCGAGAATGAGCACCCAGCACCATGAGTACTGAGCACCGAGCACCCTGAGCACTGAGCACCCAGCACCATGAGTACTGAGCACCAAGCACGCTGAGTACTGAGCACCCAGCACCCTGAGAACTGAGAACCCAGCACCCTGACTTCTGAGCACCCAGCACCCTGAGCACTGAGCACACTGAGTACTGAGCAACCAGCACCCTGAGCACTGAGCACCCAGCACCCCGAGCACTGAGCACCCAGCACCCCGAGCACTGAGCACTGAGTACCCTGTGCACTGAGCACCGAGCACCCTGAGTACTGAGCACTTAGCACCCTGAGCACTGAGCACCCAGCACCCTGAGCACTGAGGACCCAGCACCCTGAGCACTGAGCACCGAGCACCCCGAGCACTGAGCACTGAGCACCCTGTGCTCTGAGCACCGAGCACCCTGAGTACTGAGCACTGAGCACCCTGAGCACTGAGCACCCAGCACCCTGAGCACTGAGCACCCAGCACCCTGAGTACTGAGCACCAAGCACCCAGAGCACTGAGCACCCAGCACCCTGAGCACTGAGAACCCAGCACCCTGAGCACTGAGCACCCAGCACCCTGAGCACTGAGCACCCAGCACCCTGAGCACTGAGCACCCAGCACCCTGAGCACTGAGCACCCAGCAAACTGAGTACTGAGCAACCAACGTACTGAGCACCGAGCACCCCGAGCACTGAGCACCCAGCACGCTGAGTACTGAGCACCCAGCACCCCGAGCACTGAGCACCCAGCACCCTGAGTACTGAGCACCGAGCACCCTGAGTACTGAGCACCCAGCACCCCGAGCACTGAGCACCCAGCACCCGGAGCACTGAGCACCAAGCACTGAGCACCCAGCACCTTGAGTACTGAGCAGCCAGCACCCTGAGAACTGAGCACCGAGCACCCCGAGCACTGAGCACCGGGCACCCCGAGCACTGAGCACCCAGCACCCTGAGTACTGAGCACCCAGCACCCTGAGTACTGAGCACTGAGCACCCTGAGCACTGAGCACCCAGCACCCTGAGTACTGAGCACCCAGCACCCTGAGCACTGAGCACCCAGCACCCTGAGTACTGAGCACCCAGCACCCCGAGCACTGAGCACCCAGCACCCTGAGAATGAGCACCCAGCACCCCGAGTACTGAGCACCGAGCACCCTGAGCACTGAGTACCCAGCACCCTGAGTACTGAGCACCCAGCACCCTGAGCACTGAGCACCCAGCACACTGAGTACTGAGCACCCAGCACCCTGAGCACTGAGCACCCTGTGCACTGAGCACCGAGCACCCTGAGTACTGAGCACTGAGCAGCCTGAGCACTGAGCAGCCAGCACCCTGAGCACTGAGCACCCAGCACCCTGAGTACTGAGCACCAAGCACACAGAGCACTGAGCACCCAGCACCCTGAGCACTGAGAACCCAACACCCTGAGCACTGAGCACCCAGCACGCTGAGCACTGAGCACCCAGCACCCTGAGCACTGAGCACCCAGCACCCTGAGCACTGAGCACCCAGCACCCTGAGTACTGAGCACCCAACGTACTGAGCACCGAGCACCCCGAGCACTGAGCACCCAGCACCCTGAGTACAGACCACCCAGCACCCCGAGCACTGAGCACCCAGCACCCTGAGTACTGAGCACCGACCACCCTGTGTACTGAGCTCCCAGCACCCCGAGCACTGAGCACCCAGCACCCGGAGCACTGAGCACCCAGCACTGAGCACCCAGCACCTTGAGTACTGAGCAACCAGCACCCTGAGAACTGAGCACCGAGCACCCCGAGCACTGAGCAACCAGCACCCTGAGTAGTGAGCACCCAGCACCCTGAGTACTGAGCACTGAGCACCCTGAGCACTGAGCACCCAGCGCCATGAGCACTGAGCACCCAGCATCCTGAGCACTGAGCAACCAGCACCCTGAGTACTGAGCACGCAGCACCCTGAGTTCTGAGCACCGAGCACCGCGAGCACTGAGCACCCAGCACCCTGAGCACTGAGCACCCTGAGGACTGAGCACCCAGCACCCTGAGCACTGAGCACCCAGCACCCTGAGCACTGAGCACCCAGCACCCTGAGTACTGAGCACCCTGAGTACTGAGCACTGAGCACCAAGCACCCTGAGTACTGAGCACCTTGAGGACTGAGCACCCAGCACCCTGTGTACTGAGCACCCAGCACCCTGAGTACTGAGCACCGATCAACCTGAGCACTGAGCACCCAGCACCCCGAGCTCTGAGCACCCAGCACACTGAGTACTGAGCACCCAGCACCCTGAGCACTGAGCACCCAGCACCCTGAGTACTGAGCACCCAGCACCCTGAGTACTGAGCACCCAGCACCCTGGGCACTGAGCACCCAGCACCCTGAGTACTGAGCACCGAGCACCCTGAGTACTGAGTACCCAGTACCCTGAGTACTGAGCACCCAGCATCCTGAGCACTGAGCACCCAGGACCCTGAGCACTGAGCACCCACCACCCTGAGTACTGAGCACCCAGCACCCTGAGTACTGAACACCCAGCACCCTGAGCACTGAGCACTGAGCACCCTGAGCACTGAGTACTGAGCACTGAGCACCCTGAGCACTGAGCACCCAGCACCCCGAGTACTGAGCACTGAGCACCCTGAGTACTGAGCACCCAGCACCCTGAGCATTGAGTACCCAGCACCCTGAGTACTGAGCACTGAGAACCCTGAGTACTGAGCACCGAGCACCCTGAGTACTGAGCACCCAGCACCCCAAGCACTGAGCACCGAGCACCCTGAGTACTGAGCACCCAGCACGCTGAGCACTGAGCACACAGCACCCCGAGTACTGAGCACCCAGCACCCCGAGCGCTGAGCACCCAGCGCCCCGAGCACTGAGAACCCAGCACCCTGAGTACTGAGCCCTGAGCACCCTGAGTACTGAGCACCAAGCACCCCGAGTACTGAGCACTGAGCACCCTGAGTACTGAGCACCCAGCATGCTGAGCACTGAGCACCCAGCACCCCGAGTACTGAGCAACCAGCACCCTGAGTACTGAGCACCCAGCATCCTGAGCACTGAGCACCCAGGACCCTGAGCACTGAGCACCCACCACCCTGAGTACTGAGCACCCAGCACCCTGAGTACTGAACACCCAGCACCCTGAGCACTGAGCACTGAGCACCCTGAGCACTGAGTACTGAGCACTGAGCACCCTGAGCACTGAGCACCCAGCACCCCGAGTACTGAGCACTGAGCACCCTGAGTACTGAGCACCCAGCACCCTGAGCATTGAGTACCCAGCACCCTGAGTACTGAGCACTGAGAACCCTGAGTACTGAGCACCGAGCACCCTGAGTACTGAGCACCCAGCACCCCAAGCACTGAGCACCGAGCACCCTGAGTACTGAGCACCCAGCACGCTGAGCACTGAGCACACAGCACCCCGAGTACTGAGCACCCAGCACCCCGAGCGCTGAGCACCCAGCGCCCCGAGCACTGAGAACCCAGCACCCTGAGTACTGAGCACTGAGCACCCTGAGTACTGAGCACCAAGCACCCCGAGTACTGAGCACTGAGCACCCTGAGTACTGAGCACCCAGCATGCTGAGCACTGAGCACCCAGCACCCCGAGTACTGAGCAACCAGCACCCTGAGTACTGAGCACCCTGCACCCCGAGCACTGAGCACCCAGCACCCTGAGCACTGAGCACCAAGCACCCTGAGTACTGAGCACCAAGCACCCTGAGCACTGACCACCCAGCACCCTGAGCACTGAGAACCCAGCACCCTGAGCACTGAGCACCCAGCACCCTGAGCACTGAGCACCCAACACCCTGAGCACTGAGCACCCAGCACCCTGAGTACTGAGCACCCAACGTACTGAGCACCGAGCACCCCGAGCACTGAGCACCCAGCACCCTGAGTACTGAGCACCCAGCACCCCGAGCACTGAGCACCCAGCACCCTGAGTACTGAGCACCGAGCACCCTGAGTACTGAGCACCCAGCACCCCGAGCACTGAGCACCCAGCACCCGGAGCACTGAGCACCCAGCACTGAGCACCCAGCACCCTGAGTACTGAGCACCCAGCTCCCTGAGAACTGAGCACCGAGCACCCCGAGCACTGAGCACCGGGTACACCGAGCACTGAGCACCCAGCACCCTGAGTACTGAGCACCCAGCACCCTGAGTACTGAGCACTGAGCACCCTGAGCACTGAGTACCCAGCACCCTGAGCACTGAGCCCCCAGCATCCTGAGCACTGAGTACTGAGCACCCAGCACCCTGAGCCCTGAGCACCCAGCACCCTGAGCACTGAGCACCCAGCACGCTGAGTACTGAGCACCCAGCACCCCAAACACTGAGCACCGAGCACCCTGAGAACTGAGCACCGAGCACCTTGAGTACTGAGCACCCAGCACCATGAGTACTGAGCACCGAGTACCCAGAGTACTGAGCAACCTGAGTACTGAGCACCCAGCACCCCGAGAATGAGCACCCAGCACCATGAGTACTGAGCACCCAGCACCCTGAGCACTGAGCACCCAGCACCATGAGTACTGAGCACCTAGCACCCTGAGTACTGAGGACCCAGCACCCTGAGTACTGAGCACCCAGCACCCTGAGTTCTGAGCACCCAGCACCCTGAGCACTGAGCACACTGTGTACTGAGCAACCAGCACCCTGAGCACTGAGCACCCAGCACCCAGAGCACTGAGCACCCAGCACCCGGAGCACTGAGCACCCAGCATTGTGCACCCAGCACGCTGAGTATTGAGCACCCAGCACCCCAAACACTGAGCACCGAGCACCCTGAGAACTGAGCACCAAGCACCCTGAGTACTGAGCACCCAGCACCATTAGTACTGAGCACCGAGTACCCAGAGTACTGAGCAACCTGAGTACTGAGCACCCAGCACCCCGAGAATGAGCACCCAGCACCATGAGTACTGAGCACCGAGCACCCTGAGCACTGAGCACCCAGCACCATGAGTACTGAGCACCAAGCACCCTGAGTACTGAGCACCCAGCACCCTGAGAACTGAGCACCCAGCACCCTGACTTCTGAGCACCCAGCATGCTGAGCACTGAGCACCCAGCACCCCGAGTACTGAGCAACCAGCACCCTGAGTACTGAGCACCCTGCACCCCGAGCACTGAGCACCCAGCACCCTGAGCACTGAGCACCAAGCACCCTGAGTACTGAGCACCAAGCACCCTGAGCACTGACCACCCAGCACCCTGAGCACTGAGAACCCAGCACCCTGAGCACTGAGCACCCAGCACCCTGAGCACTGAGCACCCAACACCCTGAGCACTGAGCACCCAGCACCCTGAGTACTGAGCACCCAACGTACTGAGCACCGAGCACCCCGAGCACTGAGCACCCAGCACCCTGAGTACTGAGCACCCAGCACCCCGAGCACTGAGCACCCAGCACCCTGAGTACTGAGCACCGAGCACCCTGAGTACTGAGCACCCAGCACCCCGAGCACTGAGCACCCAGCACCCGGAGCACTGAGCACCCAGCACTGAGCACCCAGCACCCTGAGTACTGAGCACCCAGCTCCCTGAGAACTGAGCACCGAGCACCCCGAGCACTGAGCACCGGGTACACCGAGCACTGAGCACCCAGCACCCTGAGTACTGAGCACCCAGCACCCTGAGTACTGAGCACTGAGCACCCTGAGCACTGAGTACCCAGCACCCTGAGCACTGAGCCCCCAGCATCCTGAGCACTGAGTACTGAGCACCCAGCACCCTGAGCCCTGAGCACCCAGCACCCTGAGCACTGAGCACCCAGCACGCTGAGTACTGAGCACCCAGCACCCCAAACACTGAGCACCGAGCACCCTGAGAACTGAGCACCGAGCACCTTGAGTACTGAGCACCCAGCACCATGAGTACTGAGCACCGAGTACCCAGAGTACTGAGCAACCTGAGTACTGAGCACCCAGCACCCCGAGAATGAGCACCCAGCACCATGAGTACTGAGCACCCAGCACCCTGAGCACTGAGCACCCAGCACCATGAGTACTGAGCACCAAGCACCCTGAGTACTGAGGACCCAGCACCCTGAGTACTGAGCACCCAGCACCCTGAGTTCTGAGCACCCAGCACCCTGAGCACTGAGCACACTGTGTACTGAGCAACCAGCACCCTGAGCACTGAGCACCCAGCACCCAGAGCACTGAGCACCCAGCACCCGGAGCACTGAGCACCCAGCATTGAGCACCCAGCACGCTGAGTATTGAGCACCCAGCACCCCAAACACTGAGCACCGAGCACCCTGAGAACTGAGCACCAAGCACCCTGAGTACTGAGCACCCAGCACCATTAGTACTGAGCACCGAGTACCCAGAGTACTGAGCAACCTGAGTACTGAGCACCCAGCACCCCGAGAATGAGCACCCAGCACCATGAGTACTGAGCACCCAGCACCCTGAGCACTGAGCACCCAGCACCATGAGTACTGAGCACCAAGCACCCTGAGTACTGAGGACCCAGCACCCTGAGTACTGAGCACCCAGCACCCTGAGTAGTGAGCACCCAGCACCCTGAGTACTGAGCACTGAGCACCCTGAGCACTGAGCACCCAGCGCCATGAGCACTGAGCACCCAGCATCCTGAGCACTGAGCAACCAGCACCCTGAGTACTGAGCACCCAGCACCCTGAGTTCTGAGCACCGAGCACCGCGAGCACTGAGCACCCAGCACCCTGAGCACAGAGCACCCTGAGGACTGAGCACCCAGCACCCTGAGCACTGAGCACCCAGCACCCTGAGCACTGAGCACCCAGCACCCTGAGTACTGAGCACCCTGAGTACTGAGCACTGAGCACCAAGCACCCTGAGTACTGAGCACCTTGAGGACTGAGCACCCAGCACCCTGTGTACTGAGCACCCAGCAACCTGAGTACTGAGCACCGATCAACCTGAGCACTGAGCACCCAGCACCCCGAGCTCTGAGCACCCAGCACACTGAGTACTGAGCACCCAGCACCCTGAGCACTGAGCACCCAGCACCCTGAGTACTGAGCACCCAGCACCCTGAGTACTGAGCACCCAGCACCCTGGGCACTGAGCACCCAGCACCCTGAGTACTGAGCACCGAGCACCCTGAGTACTGAGTACCCAGTACCCTGAGTACTGAGCACCCAGCATCCTGAGCACTGAGCACCCAGGACCCTGAGCACTGAGCACCCACCACCCTGAGTACTGAGCACCCAGCACCCTGAGTACTGAACACCCAGCACCCTGAGCACTGAGCACTGAGCACCCTGAGCACTGAGTACTGAGCACTGAGCACCCTGAGCACTGAGCACCCAGCACCCCGAGTACTGAGCACTGAGCACCCTGAGTACTGAGCACCCAGCACCCTGAGCATTGAGTACCCAGCACCCTGAGTACTGAGCACTGAGAACCCTGAGTACTGAGCACCGAGCACCCTGAGTACTGAGCACCCAGCACCCCAAGCACTGAGCACCGAGCACCCTGAGTACTGAGCACCCAGCACGCTGAGCACTGAGCACACAGCACCCCGAGTACTGAGCACCCAGCACCCCGAGCGCTGAGCACCCAGCGCCCCGAGCACTGAGAACCCAGCACCCTGAGTACTGAGCACTGAGCACCCTGAGTACTGAGCACCAAGCACCCCGAGTACTGAGCACTGAGCACCCTGAGTACTGAGCACCCAGCATGCTGAGCACTGAGCACCCAGCACCCCGAGTACTGAGCAACCAGCACCCTGAGTACTGAGCACCCTGCACCCCGAGCACTGAGCACCCAGCACCCTGAGCACTGAGCACCAAGCACCCTGAGTACTGAGCACCAAGCACCCTGAGCACTGACCACCCAGCACCCTGAGCACTGAGAACCCAGCACCCTGAGCACTGAGCACCCAGCACCCTGAGCACTGAGCACCCAACACCCTGAGCACTGAGCACCCAGCACCCTGAGTACTGAGCACCCAACGTACTGAGCACCGAGCACCCCGAGCACTGAGCACCCAGCACCCTGAGTACTGAGCACCCAGCACCCCGAGCACTGAGCACCCAGCACCCTGAGTACTGAGCACCGAGCACCCTGAGTACTGAGCACCCAGCACCCCGAGCACTGAGCACCCAGCACCCGGAGCACTGAGCACCCAGCACTGAGCACCCAGCACCCTGAGTACTGAGCACCCAGCTCCCTGAGAACTGAGCACCGAGCACCCCGAGCACTGAGCACCGGGTACACCGAGCACTGAGCACCCAGCACCCTGAGTACTGAGCACCCAGCACCCTGAGTACTGAGCACTGAGCACCCTGAGCACTGAGTACCCAGCACCCTGAGCACTGAGCCCCCAGCATCCTGAGCACTGAGTACTGAGCACCCAGCACCCTGAGCCCTGAGCACCCAGCACCCTGAGCACTGAGCACCCAGCACGCTGAGTACTGAGCACCCAGCACCCCAAACACTGAGCACCGAGCACCCTGAGAACTGAGCACCGAGCACCTTGAGTACTGAGCACCCAGCACCATGAGTACTGAGCACCGAGTACCCAGAGTACTGAGCAACCTGAGTACTGAGCACCCAGCACCCCGAGAATGAGCACCCAGCACCATGAGTACTGAGCACCCAGCACCCTGAGCACTGAGCACCCAGCACCATGAGTACTGAGCACCTAGCACCCTGAGTACTGAGGACCCAGCACCCTGAGTACTGAGCACCCAGCACCCTGAGTTCTGAGCACCCAGCACCCTGAGCACTGAGCACACTGTGTACTGAGCAACCAGCACCCTGAGCACTGAGCACCCAGCACCCAGAGCACTGAGCACCCAGCACCCGGAGCACTGAGCACCCAGCATTGAGCACCCAGCACGCTGAGTATTGAGCACCCAGCACCCCAAACACTGAGCACCGAGCACCCTGAGAACTGAGCACCAAGCACCCTGAGTACTGAGCACCCAGCACCATTAGTACTGAGCACCGAGTACCCAGAGTACTGAGCAACCTGAGTACTGAGCACCCAGCACCCCGAGAATGAGCACCCAGCACCATGAGTACTGAGCACCGAGCACCCTGAGCACTGAGCACCCAGCACCATGAGTACTGAGCACCAAGCACCCTGAGTACTGAGCACCCAGCACCCTGAGAACTGAGCACCCAGCACCCTGACTTCTGAGCACCCAGCACCCTGAGCACTGAGCACACTGAGTACTGAGCAAACAGCACCATGAGCACTGAGCACCCAGCAACCCGAGCACTGAGCACCCAGCACCCCGAGCACTGAGCACTGAGTACCCTGTGCACTGAGCACCGAGCACCCTGAGTACTGAGCACTTAGCACCCTGAGCACTGAGCACCCAGCACCCTGAGCACTGAGGACCCAGCACCCTGAGCACTGAGCACCCAGCACCCTGAGCACTGAGCACCCAGCACCCTGAGCACTGAGCACCCAGCACCCTGAGCACTGAGCACCCAGCACCCTGAGTACTGAGCACCCAACGTACTGAGCACCGAGCACCCCGAGCACTGAGCACCCAGCACCCTGAGTACTGAGCACCCAGCACCCCGAGCACTGAGCACCCAGCACCCTGAGTACTGAGCACCGAGCACCCTGAGTACTGAGCACCCAGCACCCCGAGAACTGAGCACCCAGCACCCGGAGCACTGAGCACCCAGCACTGAGCACCCAGCACCTTGAGTACTGAGCAGCCAGCACCCTGAGAACTGAGCACCGAGCACTGAGCACCGGGCACCCCGAACACTGAGCACCCAGCACCCTGAGTACTGAGCACCCAGCACCCTGAGTACTGAGCACTGAGCACCCTGAGCACTGAGCACCCAGCACCCTGAGTACTGAGCACCCAGCACCCTGAGCACTGAGCACCCAGCACCCTGAGTACTGAGCACCCAGCACCCCGAGCACTGAGCACCCAGCACCCTGAGAATGAGCACCCAGCACCCCGAGTACTGAGCACCGAGCACCCTGAGCACTGAGTACCCAGCACCCTGAGTACTGAGCACCCAGCACCCTGAGCACTGAGCACCCAGCACACTGAGTACTGAGCACCCAGCACCCTGAGCACTGAGCACCCAGCACCCCGAACACTGAGAACCCAGCACCCCGAGCACTGAGCACTGAGCACCCTGTGCACTGAGCACCGAGCACCCTGAGTACTGAGCACTGAGCAGCCTGAGCACTGAGCAGCCAGCACCCTGAGCACTGAGCACCCAGCACCCTGAGTACTGAGCACCAAGCACACAGAGCACTGAGCACCCAGCACCCTGAGCACTGAGAACCCAACACCCTGAGCACTGAGCACCCAGCTCCCTGAGCACTGAGCACCCAGCACCCTGAGCACTGAGCACCCAGCACCCTGAGCACTGAGCACCCAGCACCCTGAGTACTGAGCACCCAACGTACTGAGCACCGAGCACCCCGAGCACTGAGCACCCAGCACCCTGAGTACAGACCACCCAGCACCCCGAGCACTGAGCACCCAGCACCCTGAGTACTGAGCACCGACCACCCTGTGTACTGAGCACCCAGCACCCCGAGCACTGAGCACCCAGCACCCGGAGCACTGAGCACCCAGCACTGAGCACCCAGCACCTTGAGTACTGAGCACCCAGCACCCTGAGAACTGAGCACCGAGCACCCCGAGCACTGAGCACCGGGCACCCCGAGCACTGAGCACCCAGCACCCTGAGTACTGAGCACCCAGCACCCTGAGTACTGAGCACTGAGCACCCTGAGCACTGAGCACCCAGCACCATGAGCACTGAGCACCCAGCATCCTGAGCACTGAGCACCCAGCACCCTGAGTACTGAGCACCCAGCACCCTGAGTTCTGAGCACCGAGCACCGCGAGCACTGAGCACCCAGCACCCTGAGCACTGAGCACCCTGAGGACTGAGCACCCAGCACCCTGAGCACTGAGCACCCAGCACCCCAAGCACTGAGCACCGAGCACCCTGAGTACTGAGCACCCAGCACGCTGAGCACTGAGCACCCAGCACCCCGAGTACTGAGCACCCAGCAACCCGAGCGCTGAGCACCCAGCGCCCCGAGCACTGAGAACCCAGCACCCTGAGTACTGAGCACTGAGCACCCTGAGTACTGAGCACCAAGCACCCCGAGTACTGAGCACTGAGCACCCTGAGTACTGAGCACCCAGCACCCTGAGCACTGAGTACCCAGCACCCTGTGTACTGAGCACTGGGAACCCTGAGTACTGAGCACCGAGAACCCTGAGTACTGAGCACCCAGCACCCCAAGCACTGAGCACCGAGCACCCTGAGTACTGAGCACCCAGCACGCTGAGCACTGAGCACCCAGCACCCCGAGTACTGAGCAACCAGCACCCTGAGTACTGAGCACCCTGCACCCCGAGCACTGAGCACCCAGCACCCTGAGCACTGAGCACCAAGCACCCTGAGTACTGAGCACCAAGCACCCTGAGCACTGACCACCCAGCACCCTGAGCACTGAGAACCCAGCACCCTGAGCACTGAGCACCCAGCACCCTGAGCACTGAGCACCCAGCACCCTGAGCACTGAGCACCCAGCACCCTGAGTACTGAGCACCCAACGTACTGAGCACCGAGCACCCCGAGCACTGAGCACCCAGCACCCTGAGTACTGAGCACCCAGCACCCCGAGCACTGAGCACCCAGCACCCTGAGTACTGAGCACCGAGCACCCTGAGTACTGAGCACCCAGCACCCCGAGCACTGAGCACCCAGCACCCGGAGCACTGAGCACCCAGCACTGAGCACCCAGCACCCTGAGTACTGAGCACCCAGCTCCCTGAGAACTGAGCACCGAGCACCCCGAGCACTGAGCACCGTGTACACCGAGCACTGAGCACCCAGCACCCTGAGTACTGAGCACCCAGCACCCTGAGTACTGAGCACTGAGCACCCTGAGCACTGAGTACCCAGCACCCTGAGCACTGAGCCCCCAGCATCCTGAGCACTGAGTACTGAGCACCCAGCACCCTGAGCCCTGAGCACCCAGCACCCTGAGCACTGAGCACCCAGCACGCTGAGTACTGAGCACCCAGCACCCCAAACACTGAGCACCGAGCACCCTGAGAACTGAGCACCGAGCACCTTGAGTACTGAGCACCCAGCACCATGAGTACTGACCACCGAGTACCCAGAGTACTGAGCAACCTGAGTACTGAGCACCCAGCACCCCGAGAATGAGCACCCAGCACCATGAGTACTGAGCACCCAGCACCCTGAGCACTGAGCACCCAGCACCATGAGTACTGAGCACCAAGCACCCTGAGTACTGAGGACCCAGCACCCTGAGTACTGAGCACCCAGCACCCTGAGTTCTGAGCACCCAGCACCCTGAGCACTGAGCACACTGTGTACTGAGCAAACAGCACCCTGAGCACTGAGCACCCAGCACCCAGAGCACTGAGCAACCAGCACCCGGATCACTGAGCACCCAGCATTGAGCACCCAGCACGCTGAGTATTGAGCACCCAGCACCCCAAACACTGAGCACCGAGCACCCTGAGAACTGAGCACCGAGCACCCTGAGTACTGAGCACCCAGCACCATTAGTACTGAGCACCGAGTACCCAGAGTACTGAGCAACCTGAGTACTGAGCACCCAGCACCCCGAGAATGAGCACCCAGCACCATGAGTACTGAGCACCGAGCACCCTGAGCACTGAGCACCCAGCACCATGAGTACTGAGCACCAAGCACCCTGAGTACTGAGCACCCAGCACCCTGAGAACTGAGCACCCAGCACCCTGACTTCTGAGCACCCAGCACCCTGAGCACTGAGCACACTGAGTACTGAGCAAACAGCACCATGAGCACTGAGCACCCAGCACCCCGAGCACTGAGCACCCAGCACGCCGAGCACTGAGCACTGAGTACCCTGTGCACTGAGCACCGAGCACCCTGAGTACTGAGCACTTAGCACCCTGAGCACTGAGCACCGAGCACCCTGAGCACTGAGGACCCAGCACCCTGAGCACTGAGCACCCAGCACCCTGAGCACTGAGCACCCAGCACCCTGAGCACTGAGCACCCAGCACCCTGAGCACTGAGCACCCAGCACCCTGAGTACTGAGCACCCAACGTACTGAGCACCGAGCACCCCGAGCACTGAGCACCCAGCACCCTGAGTACTGAGCACCCAGCACCCCGAGCACTGAGCACCCAGCACCCTGGGCACTGAGCACCCAGCACCCTGAGCACTGAGCACCCAGCACTCTGAGTACTGAGTACCCAGTACCCTGAGCACTGAGCACCCAGCACTCTTAGTACTGATCACCGAGCACCCCGAGCACTGAGCACACAGCACCCTGAGTACTGAGCACCCAGCACCCTGAGTACTGAGCACCCAGCACCCTGAGTACTGAGCACCCAGCACCCTGAGCACTGAGCACAAAGCACGCTGAGTACTGAGCACTGAGCACCCTGAGTACTGAGCACCGAGGACCCTGAGGACTGAGCACCCAGCACGCTGAGTACTGAGCACTGAGCACCCTGAGTACTGAGCACCCAGCACCCAGAGCACTGAGCAGCCAGCAGCCTGAGCACTGAGCACCCAGCACCCCGAGCACTGAGCACCCAGCACCCTGAGCATTGTGCACCCAGCACCCCGAGTACTGAGCACCCAGCACCCCGAGTACTGAGCACCCAGCACCCTGAGTACTGAGCACCAAGCACCCTGAGTACTGAGCACCCAGTACCCTGAGCACTGAACACACAGCACCCTGAGTACTGAGCACGCTGAGCACTGAGCACCCAGCAACCTGGGCACTGTGCACCCAGCACCCCGAGCACTGAGCACCCAGCACCCTGAGTACTGAGAACAGATCACCCTGAGTACTGAGCCCCCAGCACCCTTAGTACTGAGCACCAAGCACCCCGAGCACTGAGCACCCAGCACCCTGAGTACTGAGAACCGAGCACCCTGAGTACTGAGCACCCAGCACCCTGAGTACTGAGCCCCCAGCACCCTGAGTACTGAGCACCCAGCACCCTGAGTACTGAGCACACAGCACCCTGAGTACTGAGCACCCAGCACCCTGAGTACTGAGCCCCCAGCACCCTGAGTACTGAGCACCCAGCACACTGAGTACTGAGCACCCAGCACCCTGAGCACTGAACACAAAGCACGCTGAGTAATGAGCACTGAGCACCCTGAGTACTGAGCACCGAGGACCCTGAGCACTGAGCACCCAGCACCCTGAGTACTGAGCACCCAGCACCCTGAGTACTGAGCACCCAGCACCCCGAGCACTGAGCACCCTGAGTACTGAGCACCCAGCACCCTGAGTACTGAGCACTAAGCACCCAGAGCACTGAGCACCCAGCACCCCGAGCACGGAGCACCCAGGACCCCGAGCACTGAGTACTGAGCACCCAGCACCCTGAGTACTGAGCACCGAGCTCCCCGAGCACTGAGCACCCTGAGTACTGAGCACCCAGCACCCCGATCACTGAGCACCCAGCACCATGAGCACTGAGCACCCAGCACCCCGAGCACTCAGCACCCAGCACCCTGAGTACTGAGCACCCAGCACCCCGAGCACTGACCACCCAGCACCCTGAGTACTGAGCACTGAGCACCCAGCACCCCGAGCACTGAGCTCCCAGCACCCCGAGTACTGACCACCGAGCACCCTGAGCACTGAGTACCCAGCACCCTGAGCACTGAGCACCCAGCACCCTGAGCACTGAGCACCCAGCACCCTGAGCAATGAGTACCCAGCACCCTGAGCACTGAGCACCCAGCACCCTGAGTACTGAGCACTGAGCACCCAGCACCCCGAGCACTGAGCACCCAGCACCCTGAGTACTGAGCAATGAGCACCCAGCACCCTGAGCACTGAGCACCCAGCACCCTGAGCACTGAGCACCCAGCACCCGAGTACTGATCACCCAGCCCCCTGAGTACTGAGCACGCAGCACCCTGAGTACTGAGCACCCAGCACCCTGAGCACTGAGCACCCAGCACCCTGAGCACTGAGCACCCAGCACCCTGAGCACTGAGTACCCAGCACCCTGAGCACTGAGCACCCAGCACCCTGAGTACTGAGCACTGAGCACCCAGCAACCCGAGCACTGAGCACCCAGCACCCTGAGTACTGAGCAATGAGCACCCAGCACCCCGAGCACTGAGCACCCAGCACCCTGAGCACTGAGCACCCAGCACCCGAGTACTGATCACCCAGCCCCCTGAGTACTGAGCACGCAGCACCCTGAGTACTGAGCACCCAGCACCCCGAGCACTGAGCACCCAGCACCCTGAGCACTGATCACCCAGCACCCGAGTACTGATCACCCAGCACCCTGAGTACTGAGCACGCAGCACCCTGAGTACTGAGCACCCAGCACCCCGAGTACTGAGCACCCAACACCCTGAGCACTGAGCACCCAGCACCCTGAGCACTGAGCAACCTGCACCCCGAGCACTGTGCACCCAGCACCCTGAGTAATGAGCACCCAGCACCCAGAGCACTGAGCACCCAGCATCCTGAGCACTGAGCACCCAGCACCCTGAGCACTGAGCACCCAGCACCCTGAGTAGTGAGCACCCAACTTACTGAGTACCCAGCACCCTGAGCACTGAGCACCCAGCACCCGAGTACTGATCACCCAGCACCCTGAGTACTGAGCACGCAGCACCCTGAGTACTGAGCACCCAGCACCCCGAGTACTGAGCACCCAACACACTGAGCACTGAGCACCAAGCACCCTGAGCACTGAGCAACCTGCACCCCGAGCACTGTGCACCCAGCACCCTGAGTACTGAGCACCCAGCACCCTGAGCACTGAGCACCCAGCATCCTGAGCACTGAGCACCCAGCACCCTGAGCACTGAGCACCCAGCACCCTGAGTAGTGAGCACCCAACTTACTGAGCACCGAGCACCCCGAGCACTAAGCACCCAGCACCCTGAGTACTGAGCACCGAGCACCCCGAGGACTGAGCACCCAGCACCCTGAGTACTGAGCTCTGAGCACCCCGAGCACAGAGCACCCAGCGCCCCGAGCACTGAGCACCCAGCACCCCGAGCACTGAGCCCCCAGCACCCCGAGCACTGAGCACCCAGCACACCGAGCACTGAGAACCCAGCACCCTGAGTACTGAGAACCCAGCACCCTGAGTACTGAGCACCCAGCACCCTGAGCACTGAGCACCCAGCACCCTGAGTACTGAGCACCCAGCACCCTGAGTACTGAGTACCCAGCACCCCGAGCACTCAGCAACCTGAGTACTGATGACCGAGCCCCCTAATTACTGAGCACCCAGCACACTGAGTACTGAGCACCCAGCACCCTGAGCACTGAGCACCCAGCACCCTGAGTACTGAGCACACAGTACCCCGAGTACTGAGCACCCAGCACTCCGAGCACTGAGCACCCAGCACCCTGAGTACTGAGCACTGAGCACCCTGAGTACTGAGCACCGAACACACTGAGTACTGAGCACCCAGCAACCTGAGTACTGAGCACCCAGCACCCCGAGCACTGAGCACCCAGCACCCCGAGCACTGAGCACCCAGCACCCCTAGCACTGAGCACCCAGCACCCTGAGCACTGAGCACCCAGCACCCTGAGCACTGAGCACTGAGCACCCAGCACCCTGAGCACTGAGCACCCAGCACCCCGAGCACTGAGCACCCAGCACCCTGGGCACTGAGCACCCAGCACCCTGAGCACTGAGCACCCAGCACTCTGAGTACTGAGTACCCAGTACCCTGAGCACTGAGCACCCAGCACTCTTAGTACTGATCACCGAGCACCCCGAGCACTGAGCACACAGCACCCTGAGTACTGAGCACCCAGCACCCTGAGTACTGAGCACCCAGCACCCTGAGTACTGAGCACCCAGCACCCTGAGCACTGAGCACAAAGCACGCTGAGTACTGAGCACTGAGCACCCTGAGTACTGAGCACCGAGGACCCTGAGGACTGAGCACCCAGCACGCTGAGTACTGAGCACTGAGCACCCTGAGTACTGAGCACCCAGCACCCAGAGCACTGAGCAGCCAGCAGCCTGAGCACTGAGCACCCAGCACCCCGAGCACTGAGCACCCAGCACCCTGAGCACTGTGCACCCAGCACCCCGAGTACTGAGCACCCAGCACCCCGAGTACTGAGCAACCAGCACCCTGAGTACTGAGCACCAAGCACCCTGAGTACTGAGCACCCAGTACCCTGAGCACTGAACACACAGCACCCTGAGTACTGAGCACGCTGAGCACTGAGCACCCAGCAACCTGGGCACTGTGCACCCAGCACCCCGAGCACTGAGCACCCAGCACCCTGAGTACTGAGAACAGATCACCCTGAGTACTGAGCCCCCAGCACCCTTAGTACTGAGCACCAAGCACCCCGAGCACTGAGCACCCAGCACCCTGAGTACTGAGAACCGAGCACCCTGAGTACTGAGCACCCAGCACCCTGAGTACTGAGCCCCCAGCACCCTGAGTACTGAGCACCCAGCACCCTGAGTACTGAGCACACAGCACCCTGAGTACTGAGCACCCAGCACCCTGAGTACTGAGCCCCCAGCACCCTGAGTACTGAGCACCCAGCACACTGAGTACTGAGCACCCAGCACCCTGAGCACTGAACACAAAGCACGCTGAGTAATGAGCACTGAGCACCCTGAGTACTGAGCACCGAGGACCCTGAGCACTGAGCACCCAGCACCCTGAGTACTGAGCACCCAGCACCCTGAGTACTGAGCACCCAGCACCCCGAGCACTGAGCACCCTGAGTACTGAGCACCCAGCACCCTGAGTACTGAGCACTAAGCACCCAGAGCACTGAGCACCCAGCACCCCGAGCACGGAGCACCCAGGACCCCGAGCACTGAGTACTGAGCACCCAGCACCCTGAGTACTGAGCACCGAGCTCCCCGAGCACTGAGCACCCTGAGTACTGAGCACCCAGCACCCCGATCACTGAGCACCCAGCACCATGAGCACTGAGCACCCAGCACCCCGAGCACTCAGCACTCAGCACCCTGAGTACTGAGCACCCAGCACCCCGAGCACTGACCACCCAGCACCCTGAGTACTGAGCACTGAGCACCCAGCACCCCGAGCACTGAGCTCCCAGCACCCCGAGTACTGACCACCGAGCACCCTGAGCACTGAGTACCCAGCACCCTGAGCACTGAGCACCCAGCACCCTGAGTACTGAGCACTGAGCACCCAGCAACCCGAGCACTGAGCACCCAGCACCCTGAGTACTGAGCAATGAGCACCCAGCACCCCGAGCACTGAGCACCCAGCACCCTGAGCACTGAGCACCCAGCACCCGAGTACTGATCACCCAGCCCCCTGAGTACTGAGCACGCAGCACCCTGAGTACTGAGCACCCAGCACCCCGAGCACTGAGCACCCAGCACCCTGAGCACTGATCACCCAGCACCCGAGTACTGATCACCCAGCACCCTGAGTACTGAGCACGCAGCACCCTGAGTACTGAGCACCCAGCACCCCGAGTACTGAGCACCCAACACCCTGAGCACTGAGCACCCAGCACCCTGAGCACTGAGCAACCTGCACCCCGAGCACTGTGCACCCAGCACCCTGAGTAATGAGCACCCAGCACCCAGAGCACTGAGCACCCAGCATCCTGAGCACTGAGCACCCAGCACCCTGAGCACTGAGCACCCAGCACCCTGAGTAGTGAGCACCCAACTTACTGAGCACCGAGCACCCCGAGCACTAAGCACCCAGCACCCTGAGTACTGAGCACCGAGCACCCCGAGGACTGAGCACCCAGCACCCTGAGTACTGAGCTCCGAGCACCCCGAGCACAGAGCACCCAGCGCCCCGAGCACTGAGCACCCAGCACCCCGAGCACTGAGCCCCCAGCACCCCGAGCACTGAGCACCCAGCACCCCGAGCACTGAGCACACAGCACCCCGAGTACTGAGCACCCAGCACCCCGAGCACTGAGCACCCAGCACCCTGAGTACTGAGCACTGAGCACACTGAGTACTGAGCACCCAGCACCCTGAGTACTGAGCACACAGTACCCCGAGCACTGAGCACCCAGCACCCCGAGCACTGAGCACCCAGCACCCCTAGCACTGAGCACCCAGCACCCTGAGCACTGAGCACCCAGCACCCTGAGCACTGAGCACTGAGCACCCAGCACCCTGAGCACTGAGCACCCAGCACCCCGAGCACTGAGCAACCAGCACCCTGAGCACTGAGTACCCAGCACCCTGAGCACTGAGCACCCAGCACCCTGAGTACTGAGTACCCAGTACCCTGAGCACTGAGCACCCAGCACTCTTAGTACTGAACACCGAGCACCCCGAGCACTGAGCACCCAGCACCCTGAGTACTGAGCACCCAGCACCCTGAGTACTGAGCACCCAGCACCCTGAGTACTCAGCACAAAGCACGCTGAGTACTGAGCACTGAGCACCCTGAGTACTGAGCACCGAGGACCCTGAGGACTGAGCACCCAGCACGCTGAGTACTGAGCACTGAGCACCCTGAGTACTGAGCACCCAGCACCCTGAGCACTGAGCAGCCAGCAGCCTGAGCACTGAGCACCCAGCACCCTGAGTACTGAGCCCTGAGCACCCAGCACCCCGAGCACTGAGCTCCCAGCACCCCGAGTACTGACCACCGAGCACCCTGAGCACTGAGTACCCAGCACGCTGAGTACTGAGCACTGAGCACCCTGCGTCCTGAGCACCGAGCACCCTGAGTACTGAGCACCCAGCACCCTGAGCACTGAGCACCCAGCACCCTGAGTACTGAGCACCCAGCACCCCAAACACTGAGCACCGAGCACCCTGAGAACTGAGCACCGAGCACCCTGAGTACTGAGCACCGAGCACCCAGAGTACTGAGCAACCTGAGTACTGAGCACCCAGCACCCCGAGAATGAGCACCCAGCACCATGAGTACTGAGCACCGAGCACCCTGAGCACTGAGCACCCAGCACCCTGAGTACTGAGCACCAAGCACTCTGAGTACTGAGCACCCAGCACCCTGAGTACTGAGCACCCAGCACCCTGAGTTCTGAGCACCCAGCACCCTGAGCACTGAGCACACTGAGTACTGAGCACCCAGCACCCTGAGCACTGAGTACCCAGCACCCTGAGTACTCAGCACCCAGCACCCCGAGCACTGAGCACCCAGCACCCTGAGTACTGAGCACTGAGCACCCAGCACCCCGAGCACTGAGCTCCCAGCACCCCGAGTACTGACCACCGAGCACCCTGAGCACTGAGTACCCAGCACCCTGAGCACTGAGCACCCAGCACCCTGAGCACTGAGCACCCAGCACCCTGAGCACTGAGTACCCAGCACCCTGAGCACTGAGCACCCAGCACCCTGAGTACTGAGCACTGAGCACCCAGCACCCCGAGCACTGAGCACCCAGCACCCTGAGTACTGAGCAATGAGCACCCAGCACCCCGAGCACTGAGCACCCAGCACCCTGAGCACTGAGCACCCAGCACCCGAGTACTGATCACCCAGCCCCCTGAGTACTGAGCACGCAGCACCCTGAGTACTGAGCACCCAGCACCCCGAGCACTGAGCACCCAGCACCCTGAGCACTGAGCACCCAGCACCCGAGTACTGATCACCCAGCACCCTGAGTACTGAGCACGCAGCACCCTGAGTACTGAGCACCCAGCACCCCGAGTACTGAGCACCCAACACACTGAGCACTGAGCACCAAGCACCCTGAGCACTGAGCAACCTGCACCCCGAGCACTGTGCACCCAGCACCCTGAGTACTGAGCACCCAGCACCCTGAGCACTGAGCACCCAGCATCCTGAGCACTGAGCACCCAGCACCCTGAGTAGTGAGCACCCAACTTACTGAGCACCGAGCACCCCGAGCACTAAGCACCCAGCACCCTGAGTACTGAGCACCGAGCACCCCGAGGACTGAGCACCCAGCACCCTGAGTACTGAGCTCTGAGCACCCCGAGCACAGAGCACCCAGCGCCCCGAGCACTGAGCACCCAGCACCCCGAGCACTGAGCCCCCAGCACCCCGAGCACTGAGCACCCAGCACACCGAGCACTGAGAACCCAGCACCCTGAGTACTGAGCACCCAGCACCCTGAGTACTGAGCACCCAGCACCCTGAGCACTGAGCACCCAGCACCCTGAGTACTGAGCACCCAGCACCCTGAGTACTGAGTACCCAGCACCCCGAGCACTCAGCAACCTGAGTACTGATGACCGAGCCCCCTAATTACTGAGCACCCAGCACACTGAGTACTGAGCACCCAGCACCCTGAGCACTGAGCACCCAGCACCCTGAGTACTGAGCACACAGTACCCCGAGTACTGAGCACCCAGCACTCCGAGCACTGAGCACCCAGCACCCTGAGTACTGAGCACTGAGCACCCTGAGTACTGAGCACCGAACACACTGAGTACTGAGCACCCAGCAACCTGAGTACTGAGCACCCAGCACCCCGAGCACTGAGCACCCAGCACCCCGAGCACTGAGCACCCAGCACCCCTAGCACTGAGCACCCAGCACCCTGAGCACTGAGCACCCAGCACCCTGAGCACTGAGCACTGAGCACCCAGCACCCTGAGCACTGAGCACCCAGCACCCCGAGCACTGAGCACCCAGCACCCTGGGCACTGAGCACCCAGCACCCTGAGCACTGAGCACCCAGCACTCTGAGTACTGAGTACCCAGTATCCTGAGCACTGAGCACCCAGCACTCTTAGTACTGATCACCGAGCACCCCGAGCACTGAGCACACAGCACCCTGAGTACTGAGCACCCAGCACCCTGAGTACTGAGCACCCAGCACCCTGAGTACTGAGCACCCAGCACCCTGAGCACTGAGCACAAAGCACGCTGAGTACTGAGCACTGAGCACCCTGAGTACTGAGCACCGAGGACCCTGAGGACTGAGCACCCAGCACGCTGAGTACTGAGCACTGAGCACCCTGAGTACTGAGCACCCAGCACCCAGAGCACTGAGCAGCCAGCAGCCTGAGCACTGAGCACCCAGCACCCCGAGCACTGAGCACCCAGCACCCTGAGCACTGTGCACCCAGCACCCCGAGTACTGAGCACCCAGCACCCCGAGTACTGAGCACCCAGCACCCTGAGTACTGAGCACCAAGCACCCTGAGTACTGAGCACCCAGTACCCTGAGCACTGAACACACAGCACCCTGAGTACTGAGCACGCTGAGCACTGAGCACCCAGCAACCTGGGCACTGTGCACCCAGCACCCCGAGCACTGAGCACCCAGCACCCTGAGTACTGAGAACAGATCACCCTGAGTACTGAGCCCCCAGCACCCTTAGTACTGAGCACCAAGCACCCCGAGCACTGAGCACCCAGCACCCTGAGTACTGAGAACCGAGCACCCTGAGTACTGAGCACCCAGCACCCTGAGTACTGAGCCCCCAGCACCCTGAGTACTGAGCACCCAGCACCCTGAGTACTGAGCACACAGCACCCTGAGTACTGAGCACCCAGCACCCTGAGTACTGAGCCCCCAGCACACTGAGTACTGAGCACCCAGCACACTGAGTACTGAGCACCCAGCACCCTGAGCACTGAACACAAAGCACGCTGAGTAATGAGCACTGAGCACCCTGAGTACTGAGCACCGAGGACCCTGAGCACTGAGCACCCAGCACCCTGAGTACTGAGCACCCAGCACCCTGAGTACTGAGCACCCAGCACCCCGAGCACTGAGCACCCTGAGTACTGAGCACCCAGCACCCTGAGTACTGAGCACTAAGCACCCAGAGCACTGAGCACCCAGCACCCCGAGCACGGAGCACCCAGGACCCCGAGCACTGAGTACTGAGCACCCAGCACCCTGAGTACTGAGCACCGAGCTCCCCGAGCACTGAGCACCCTGAGTACTGAGCACCCAGCACCCCGATCACTGAGCACCCAGCACCATGAGCACTGAGCACCCAGCACCCCGAGCACTCAGCACCCAGCACCCTGAGTACTGAGCACCCAGCACCCCGAGCACTGACCACCCAGCACCCTGAGTACTGAGCACTGAGCACCCAGCACCCCGAGCACTGAGCTCCCAGCACCCCGAGTACTGACCACCGAGCACCCTGAGCACTGAGTACCCAGCACCCTGAGCACTGAGCACCCAGCACCCTGAGCACTGAGCACCCAGCACCCTGAGCAATGAGTACCCAGCACCCTGAGCACTGAGCACCCAGCACCCTGAGTACTGAGCACTGAGCACCCAGCACCCCGAGCACTGAGCACCCAGCACCCTGAGTACTGAGCAATGAGCACCCAGCACCCTGAGCACTGAGCACCCAGCACCCTGAGCACTGAGCACCCAGCACCCGAGTACTGATCACCCAGCCCCCTGAGTACTGAGCACGCAGCACCCTGAGTACTGAGCACCCAGCACCCTGAGCACTGAGCACCCAGCACCCTGAGCACTGAGCACCCAGCACCCTGAGCACTGAGTACCCAGCACCCTGAGCACTGAGCACCCAGCACCCTGAGTACTGAGCACTGAGCACCCAGCAACCCGAGCACTGAGCACCCAGCACCCTGAGTACTGAGCAATGAGCACCCAGCACCCCGAGCACTGAGCACCCAGCACCCTGAGCACTGAGCACCCAGCACCCGAGTACTGATCACCCAGCCCCCTGAGTACTGAGCACGCAGCACCCTGAGTACTGAGCACCCAGCACCCCGAGCACTGAGCACCCAGCACCCTGAGCACTGATCACCCAGCACCCGAGTACTGATCACCCAGCACCCTGAGTACTGAGCACGCAGCACCCTGAGTACTGAGCACCCAGCACCCCGAGTACTGAGCACCCAACACCCTGAGCACTGAGCACCCAGCACCCTGAGCACTGAGCAACCTGCACCCCGAGCACTGTGCACCCAGCACCCTGAGTAATGAGCACCCAGCACCCAGAGCACTGAGCACCCAGCATCCTGAGCACTGAGCACCCAGCACCCTGAGCACTGAGCACCCAGCACCCTGAGTAGTGAGCACCCAACTTACTGAGCACCGAGCACCCCGAGCACTAAGCACCCAGCACCCTGAGTACTGAGCACCGAGCACCCCGAGGACTGAGCACCCAGCACCCTGAGTACTGAGCTCCGAGCACCCCGAGCACAGAGCACCCAGCGCCCCGAGCACTGAGCACCCAGCACCCCGAGCACTGAGCCCCCAGCACCCCGAGCACTGAGCACCCAGCACCCCGAGCACTGAGCACCCAGCACCCTGAGTACTGAGCACCCAGCACCCTGAGTACTGAGCACCCAGCACCCTGAGCACTGAGCACCCAGCACCCTGAGTACTGAGCACCCAGCACCCTGAGTACTGAATACCCAGCACCCTGAGCACTCAGCAACCTGAGTACTGAGGACCGAGCCCCCTAAGTACTGAGCACCCAGCACACTGAGTACTGAGCACCCAGCACCCTGAGCACTGAGCACCCAGCACCCTGAGTACTGATCACACAGTACCCCGAGTACTGAGCACCCAGCACCCCGAGCACTGAGCACCCAGCACCCTGAGTACTGAGCACTGAGCACCCTGAGTACTGAGCACCGAACACACTGAGTACTGAGCACCCAGCACCCTGAGTACTGAGCACCCAGCACCCCGAGCACTGAGCACCCAGCACCCCGAGCACTGAGCACCCAGCACCCCTAGCACTGAGCACCCAGCACCCTGAGCACTGAGCACCCAGCACCCTGAGCACTGAGCACTGAGCACCCAGCACCCTGAGCACTGAGCACCCAGCACCCCGAGCACTGAGCACCCAGCACCCTGGGCACTGAGCACCCAGCACCCTGAGCACTGAGCACCCAGCACCCTGAGTACTGAGTACCCAGTACCCTGAGCACTGAGCACCCAGCACTCTTAGTACTGATCACCGAGCACCCCGAGCACTGAGCACACAGCACCCTGAGTACTGAGCACCCAGCACCCTGAGTACTGAGCACCCAGCACCCTGAGTACTGAGCACCCAGCACCCTGAGCACTGAGCACAAAGCACGCTGAGTACTGAGCACTGAGCACCCTGAGTACTGAGCACCGAGGACCCTGAGGACTGAGCACCCAGCACGCTGAGTACTGAGCACTGAGCACCCTGAGTACTGAGCACCCAGCACCCAGAGCACTGAGCAGCCAGCAGCCTGAGCACTGAGCACCCAGCACCCCGAGCACTGAGCACCCAGCACCCTGAGCACTGTGCACCCAGCACCCCGAGTACTGAGCACCCAGCACCCCGAGTACTGAGCACCCAGCACCCTGAGTACTGAGCACCAAGCACCCTGAGTACTGAGCACCCAGTACCCTGAGCACTGAACACACAGCACCCTGAGTACTGAGCACGCTGAGCACTGAGCACCCAGCACCCTGGGCACTGTGCACACAGCACCCCGAGCACTGAGCACCCAGCACCCTGAGTACTGAGAACAGATCACCCTGAGTACTGAGCACCCAGCACCCTGAGTACTGAGCCCCCAGCACCCTTAGTACTGAGCACCAAGCACCCCGAGCACTGAGCACCCAGCACCCTGAGTACTGAGAACCGAGCACCCTGAGTACTGAGCACCCAGCACCCTGAGTACTGAGCCCCCAGCACCCTGAGCACTGAGCACCCAGCACCCTGAGCAATGAGTACCCAGCACCCTGAGCACTGAGCACCCAGCACCCTGAGCAATGAGTACCCAGCACCCTGAGCACTGAGCACCCAGCACCCTGAGTACTGAGCACTGAGCACCCAGCACCCCGAGCACTGAGCACCCAGCACCCTGAGTACTGAGCAATGAGCACCCAGCACCCTGAGCACTGAGCACCCAGCACCCTGAGCACTGAGCACCCAGCACCCGAGTACTGATCACCCAGCCCCCTGAGTACTGAGCACGCAGCACCCTGAGTACTGAGCACCCAGCACCCTGAGCACTGAGCACCCAGCACCCTGAGCACTGAGCACCCAGCACCCTGAGCACTGAGTACCCAGCACCCTGAGCACTGAGCACCCAGCACCCTGAGTACTGAGCACTGAGCACCCAGCAACCCGAGCACTGAGCACCCAGCACCCTGAGTACTGAGCAATGAGCACCCAGCACCCCGAGCACTGAGCACCCAGCACCCTGAGCACTGAGCACCCAGCACCCGAGTACTGATCACCCAGCCCCCTGAGTACTGAGCACGCAGCACCCTGAGTACTGAGCACCCAGCACCCCGAGCACTGAGCACCCAGCACCCTGAGCACTGATCACCCAGCACCCGAGTACTGATCACCCAGCACCCTGAGTACTGAGCACGCAGCACCCTGAGTACTGAGCACCCAGCACCCCGAGTACTGAGCACCCAACACCCTGAGCACTGAGCACCCAGCACCCTGAGCACTGAGCAACCTGCACCCCGAGCACTGTGCACCCAGCACCCTGAGTAATGAGCACCCAGCACCCAGAGCACTGAGCACCCAGCATCCTGAGCACTGAGCACCCAGCACCCTGAGCACTGAGCACCCAGCACCCTGAGTAGTGAGCACCCAACTTACTGAGCACCGAGCACCCCGAGCACTAAGCACCCAGCACCCTGAGTACTGAGCACCGAGCACCCCGAGGACTGAGCACCCAGCACCCTGAGTACTGAGCTCCGAGCACCCCGAGCACAGAGCACCCAGCGCCCCGAGCACTGAGCACCCAGCACCCCGAGCACTGAGCCCCCAGCACCCCGAGCACTGAGCACCCAGCACCCCGAGCACTGAGCACCCAGCACCCTGAGTACTGAGCACCCAGCACCCTGAGTACTGAGCACCCAGCACCCTGAGCACTGAGCACCCAGCACCCTGAGTACTGAGCACCCAGCACCCTGAGTACTGAATACCCAGCACCCTGAGCACTCAGCAACCTGAGTACTGAGGACCGAGCCCCCTAAGTACTGAGCACCCAGCACACTGAGTACTGAGCACCCAGCACCCTGAGCACTGAGCACCCAGCACCCTGAGTACTGATCACACAGTACCCCGAGTACTGAGCACCCAGCACCCCGAGCACTGAGCACCCAGCACCCTGAGTACTGAGCACTGAGCACCCTGAGTACTGAGCACCGAACACACTGAGTACTGAGCACCCAGCACCCTGAGTACTGAGCACCCAGCACCCCGAGCACTGAGCACCCAGCACCCCGAGCACTGAGCACCCAGCACCCCTAGCACTGAGCACCCAGCACCCTGAGCACTGAGCACCCAGCACCCTGAGCACTGAGCACTGAGCACCCAGCACCCTGAGCACTGAGCACCCAGCACCCCGAGCACTGAGCACCCAGCACCCTGGGCACTGAGCACCCAGCACCCTGAGCACTGAGCACCCAGCACCCTGAGTACTGAGTACCCAGTACCCTGAGCACTGAGCACCCAGCACTCTTAGTACTGATCACCGAGCACCCCGAGCACTGAGCACACAGCACCCTGAGTACTGAGCACCCAGCACCCTGAGTACTGAGCACCCAGCACCCTGAGTACTGAGCACCCAGCACCCTGAGCACTGAGCACAAAGCACGCTGAGTACTGAGCACTGAGCACCCTGAGTACTGAGCACCGAGGACCCTGAGGACTGAGCACCCAGCACGCTGAGTACTGAGCACTGAGCACCCTGAGTACTGAGCACCCAGCACCCAGAGCACTGAGCAGCCAGCAGCCTGAGCACTGAGCACCCAGCACCCCGAGCACTGAGCACCCAGCACCCTGAGCACTGTGCACCCAGCACCCCGAGTACTGAGCACCCAGCACCCCGAGTACTGAGCACCCAGCACCCTGAGTACTGAGCACCAAGCACCCTGAGTACTGAGCACCCAGTACCCTGAGCACTGAACACACAGCACCCTGAGTACTGAGCACGCTGAGCACTGAGCACCCAGCACCCTGGGCACTGTGCACACAGCACCCCGAGCACTGAGCACCCAGCACCCTGAGTACTGAGAACAGATCACCCTGAGTACTGAGCACCCAGCACCCTGAGTACTGAGCCCCCAGCACCCTTAGTACTGAGCACCAAGCACCCCGAGCACTGAGCACCCAGCACCCTGAGTACTGAGAACCGAGCACCCTGAGTACTGAGCACCCAGCACCCTGAGTACTGAGCCCCCAGCACCCTGAGTACTGAGCACCCAGCACCCTGAGTACTGAGCACCCAGCACCCTGAGTACTGAGCACCCAGCACCCTGAGTACTGAGCCCCCAGCACCCTGAGTACTGAGCACCCAGCACACTGAGTACTGAGCACCCAGCACCCTGAGCACTGAACACAAAGCACGCTGAGTAATGAGCACTGAGCACCCTGAGTACTGAGCCCCGAGGACCCTGAGCACTGAGCACCCAGCACCCTGAGTACTGAGCACCCAGCACCCTGAGTACTGAGCACCCAGCACCCCGAGCACTGAGCACCCTGAGTACTGAGCACCCAGCACCCTGAGTACTGAGCACTAAGCACCCAGAGCACTGAGCACCCAGCACCCCGAGCACGGAGCACCCAGGACCCCGAGCACTGAGTACTGAGCACCCAGCACCCTGAGTACTGAGCACCGAGCTCCCCGAGCACTGAGCACCCTGAGTACTGAGCACCCAGCACCCCGATCACTGAGCACCCAGCACCATGAGCACTGAGCACCCAGCACCCCGAGCACTCAGCACCCAGCACCCTGAGTACTGAGCACCCAGCACCCCGAGCACTGAGCACCCAGCACCCTGAGTACTGAGCACTGAGCACCCAGCACCCCGAGCACTGAGCTCCCAGCACCCCGAGTACTGACCACCGAGCACCCTGAGCACTGAGTACCCAGCACCCTGAGCACTGAGCACCCAGCACCCTGAGCACTGAGCACCCAGCACCCTGAGCACTGAGTGCCCAGCACCCTGAGCACTGAGCACCCAGCACCCTGAGTACTGAGCACTGAGCACCCAGCACCCCGAGCACTGAGCACCAAGCACCCTGAGTACTGAGCAATGAGCACCCAGCACCCCGAGCACTGAGCACCCAGCACCCTGAGCACTGAGCACCCAGCACCCGAGTACTGATCACCCAGCCCCCTGAGTACTGAGCACGCAGCACCCTGAGTACTGAGCACCCAGCACCCCGAGCACTGAGCACCCAGCACCCTGAGCACTGAGCACCCAGCACCCGAGTACTGATCACCCAGCACCCTGAGTACTGAGCACGCAGCACCCTGAGTACTGAGCACCCAGCACCCCTAGTACTGAGCACCCAACACCCTGAGCACTGAGCACCCAGCACCCTGAGCACTGAGCAACCTGCACCCCGAGCACTGTGCACCCAGCACCCTGAGTACTGAGCACCCAGCACCCCGAGCACTGTGCACCCAGCACCCTGAGTACTGAGCACCGAGCACCCTGAGCACTGAGCACCCAGCATCCTGAGCACTGAGCACCCAGCACCCTGAGCACTGAGCACCCAGCACCCTGAGTAGTGAGCACCCAACTTACTGAGCACCGAGCACCCCGAGCACAAAGCACCCAGCACCCTGAGTACTGAGCACCGAGCACCCCGAGGACTGAGCACCCAGCACCCTGAGTACTGAGCCCCAAGCACCCTGAGTACTGAGCACCCAGCACCCTGAGTACTGAGCACCCAGCACCCTGAGTACTGAGCACCCAGCACCCTGAGTACTGAGCCCCCAGCACCCTGAGTACTGAGCACCCAGCACACTGAGTACTGAGCACCCAGCACCCTGAGCACTGAACACAAAGCACGCTGAGTAATGAGCACTGAGCACCCTGAGTACTGAGCACCGAGGACCCTGAGCACTGAGCACCCAGCACCCTGAGTACTGAGCACCCAGCACCCTGAGTACTGAGCACCCAGCACCCCGAGCACTGAGCACCCTGAGTACTGAGCACCCAGCACCCTGAGTACTGAGCACTAAGCACCCAGAGCACTGAGCACCCAGCACCCCGAGCACGGAGCACCCAGGACCCCGAGCACTGAGTACTGAGCACCCAGCACCCTGAGTACTGAGCACCGAGCTCCCCGAGCACTGAGCACCCTGAGTACTGAGCACCCAGCACCCCGATCACTGAGCACCCAGCACCATGAGCACTGAGCACCCAGCACCCCGAGCACTCAGCACCCAGCACCCTGAGTACTGAGCACCCAGCACCCCGAGCACTGAGCACCCAGCACCCTGAGTACTGAGCACTGAGCACCCAGCACCCCGAGCACTGAGCTCCCAGCACCCCGAGTACTGACCACCGAGCACCCTGAGCACTGAGTACCCAGCACCCTGAGCACTGAGCACCCAGCACCCTGAGCACTGAGCACCCAGCACCCTGAGCACTGAGTACCCAGCACCCTGAGCACTGAGCACCCAGCACCCTGAGTACTGAGCACTGAGCACCCAGCACCCCGAGCACTGAGCACCCAGCACCCTGAGTACTGAGCAATGAGCACCCAGCACCCCGAGCACTGAGCACCCAGCACCCTGAGCACTGAGCACCCAGCACCCGAGTACTGATCACCCAGCCCCCTGAGTACTGAGCACGCAGCACCCTGAGTACTGAGCACCCAGCACCCCGAGCACTGAGCACCCAGCACCCTGAGCACTGAGCACCCAGCACCCGAGTACTGATCACCCAGCACCCTGAGTACTGAGCACGCAGCACCCTGAGTACTGAGCACCCAGCACCCCGAGTACTGAGCACCCAACACCCTGAGCACTGAGCACCCAGCACCCTGAGCACTGAGCAACCTGCACCCCGAGCACTGTGCACCCAGCACCCTGAGTACTGAGCACCCAGCACCCTGAGCACAGAGCACCCAGCATCCTGAGCACTGAGCACCCAGCACCCTGAGCACTGAGCACCCAGCACCCTGAGTAGTGAGCACCCAACTTACTGAGCACCGAGCACCCCGAGCACTAAGCACCCAGCACCCTGAGTACTGAGCACCGAGCACCCCGAGGACTGAGCACCCAGCACCCTGAGTACTGAGCTCCGAGCACCCCGAGCACAGAGCACCCAGCGCCCCGAGCACTGAGCACCCAGCACCCCGAGCACTGAGCCCCCAGCACCCCGAGCACTGAGCACCCAGCACCCCGAGCACTGAGCACCCAGCACCCTGAGTACTGAGCACCCAGCACCCTGAGTACTGAGCACCCAGCACCCTGAGCACTGAGCACCCAGCACCCTGAGTACTGAGCACCCAGCACCCTGAGTACTGAGTACCAAGCACCCTGAGCACTCAGCAACCTGAGTACTGAGGACCGAGCCCCCTAAGTACTGAGCACCCAGCACACTGAGTACTGAGCACCCAGCACCCTGAGCACTGAGCACCCAGCACCCTGAGTACTGAGCACACAGTACCCCGAGTACTGAGCACCCAGCACCCCGAGCACTGAGCACCCAGCACCCTGAGTACTGAGAACTGAGCACCCTGAGTACTGAGCACCGAACACACTGAGTACTGAGCACCCAGCACCCTGAGTACTGAGCACCCAGCACCCCGAGCACTGAGCACCCAGCACCCCGAGCACTGAGCACCCAGCACCCCTAGCACTGAGCACCCAGCACCCTGAGCACTGAGCACCCAGCACCCTGAGCACTGAGCACTGAGCACCCAGCACCCCGAGCACTGAGCACCCAGCACCCTGGGCACTGAGCACCCAGCACCCTGAGCACTGAGCACCCAGCACCCGAGTACTGATCACCCAGCACCCTGAGTACTGAGCACGCAGCACCCTGAGTACTGAGCACCCAGCAACCCTAGTACTGAGCACCCAACACCCTGAGCACTGAGCACCCAGCACCCTGAGCACTGAGCAACCTGCACCCCGAGCACTGTGCACCCAGCACCCTGAGTACTGAGCACCCAGCACCCCGAGCACTGTGCACCCAGCACCCTGAGTACTGAGCACCGAGCACCCTGAGCACTGAGCACCCAGCATCCTGAGCACTGAGCACCCAGCACCCTGAGCACTGAGCACCCAGCACCCTGAGTAGTGAGCACCCAACTTACTGAGCACCGAGCACCCCGAGCACAAAGCACCCAGCACCCTGAGTACTGAGCAGCGAGCACCCCGAGGACTGAGCACCCAGCACCCTGAGTACTGAGCCCCAAGCACCCTGAGTACTGAGCACCCAGCACCCTGAGTACTGAGCACCCAGCACCCTGAGTACTGAGCACCCAGCACCCTGAGTACTGAGCCCCCAGCACCCTGAGTACTGAGCACCCAGCACACTGAGTACTGAGCACCCAGCACCCTGAGCACTGAACACAAAGCACGCTGAGTAATGAGCACTGAGCACCCTGAGTACTGAGCACCGAGGACCCTGAGCACTGAGCACCCAGCACCCTGAGTACTGAGCACCCAGCACCCTGAGTACTGAGCACCCAGCACCCCGAGCACTGAGCACCCTGAGTACTGAGCACCCAGCACCCTGAGTACTGAGCACTAAGCACCCAGAGCACTGAGCACCCAGCACCCCGAGCACGGAGCACCCAGGACCCCGAGCACTGAGTACTGAGCACCCAGCACCCTGAGTACTGAGCACCGAGCTCCCCGAGCACTGAGCACCCTGAGTACTGAGCACCCAGCACCCCGATCACTGAGCACCCAGCACCATGAGCACTGAGCACCCAGCACCCCGAGCACTCAGCACCCAGCACCCTGAGTACTGAGCACCCAGCACCCCGAGCACTGAGCACCCAGCACCCTGAGTACTGAGCACTGAGCACCCAGCACCCCGAGCACTGAGCTCCCAGCACCCCGAGTACTGACCACCGAGCACCCTGAGCACTGAGTACCCAGCACCCTGAGCACTGAGCACCCAGCACCCTGAGCACTGAGCACCCAGCACCCTGAGCACTGAGTACCCAGCACCCTGAGCACTGAGCACCCAGCACCCTGAGTACTGAGCACTGAGCACCCAGCACCCCGAGCACTGAGCACCCAGCACCCTGAGTACTGAGCAATGAGCACCCAGCACCCCGAGCACTGAGCACCCAGCACCCTGAGCACTGAGCACCCAGCACCCGAGTACTGATCACCCAGCCCCCTGAGTACTGAGCACGCAGCACCCTGAGTACTGAGCACCCAGCACCCCGAGCACTGAGCACCCAGCACCCTGAGCACTGAGCACCCAGCACCCGAGTACTGATCACCCAGCACCCTGAGTACTGAGCACGCAGCACCCTGAGTACTGAGCACCCAGCACCCCGAGTACTGAGCACCCAACACCCTGAGCACTGAGCACCCAGCACCCTGAGCACTGAGCAACCTGCACCCCGAGCACTGTGCACCCAGCACCCTGAGTACTGAGCACCCAGCACCCTGAGCACAGAGCACCCAGCATCCTGAGCACTGAGCACCCAGCACCCTGAGCACTGAGCACCCAGCACCCTGAGTAGTGAGCACCCAACTTACTGAGCACCGAGCACCCCGAGCACTAAGCACCCAGCACCCTGAGTACTGAGCACCGAGCACCCCGAGGACTGAGCACCCAGCACCCTGAGTACTGAGCTCCGAGCACCCCGAGCACAGAGCACCCAGCGCCCCGAGCACTGAGCACCCAGCACCCCGAGCACTGAGCCCCCAGCACCCCGAGCACTGAGCACCCAGCACCCCGAGCACTGAGCACCCAGCACCCTGAGTACTGAGCACCCAGCACCCTGAGTACTGAGCACCCAGCACCCTGAGCACTGAGCACCCAGCACCCTGAGTACTGAGCACCCAGCACCCTGAGTACTGAGTACCAAGCACCCTGAGCACTCAGCAACCTGAGTACTGAGGACCGAGCCCCCTAAGTATTGAGCACCCAGCACACTGAGTACTGAGCACCCAGCACCCTGAGCACTGAGCACCCAGCACCCTGAGTACTGAGCACACAGTACCCCGAGTACTGAGCACCCAGCACCCCGAGCACTGAGCACCCAGCACCCTGAGTACTGAGAACTGAGCACCCTGAGTACTGAGCACCGAACACACTGAGTACTGAGCACCCAGCACCCTGAGTACTGAGCACCCAGCACCCCGAGCACTGAGCACCCAGCACCCCGAGCACTGAGCACCCAGCACCCCTAGCACTGAGCACCCAGCACCCTGAGCACTGAGCACCCAGCACCCTGAGCACTGAGCACTGAGCACCCAGCACCCCGAGCACTGAGCACCCAGCACCCTGGGCACTGAGCACCCAGCACCCTGAGCACTGAGCACCCAGCACCCTGAGTACTGAGTACCCAGTACCCTGAGCACTGAGCACCCAGCACTCTTAGTACTGATCACCGAGCACCCCGAGCACTGAGCACCCAGCACCCTGAGTACTGAGCACCCAGTACCCTGAGTACTGAGCACCCAGCACCCTGAGTACTGAGCACCCAGCACCCTGAGCACTGAGCACAAAGCACGCTGAGTACTGAGCACTGAGCACCCTGAGTACTGAGCACCGAGGACCCTGAGGACTGAGCACCCAGCACGCTGAGTACTGAGCACTGAGCACCCTGAGTACTGAGCACCCAGCACCCAGAGCACTGAGCAGCCAGCAGCCTGAGCACTGAGCACCCAGCACCCCGAGCACTGAGCACCCAGCACCCTGAGCACTGTGCACCCAGCACCCCGAGTACTGAGCACCCAGCACCCCGAGTACTGAGCACCCAGCACCCTGAGTACTGAGCACCAAGCACCCTGAGTACTGAGCACCCAGTACCCTGAGCACTGAACACACAGCACCCTGAGTACTGAGCACGCTGAGCACTGAGCACCCAGAACCCTGGGCACTGTGCACACAGCACCCCGAGCACTGAGCACCCAGCACCCTGAGTACTGAGAACAGATCACCCTGAGTACTGAGCACCCAGCACCCTGAGTACTGAGCCCCCAGCCCCCTTAGTACTGAGCACCAAGCACCCCGAGCACTGAGCACCCAGCACCCTGAGTACTGAGAACCGAGCACCCTGAGTACTGAGCACCCAGCACCCTGAGTACTGAGCCCCCAGCACCCTGAGTACTGAGCACCCAGCACCCTGAGTACTGAGCACCCAGCACCCTGAGTACTGAGCACCCAGCACCCTGAGTACTGAGCCCCCAGCACCCTGAGTACTGAGCACCAAGCACACTGAGTACTGAGCACCCAGCACCCTGAGCACTGAACACAAAGCACGCTGAGTAATGAGCACTGAGCACCCTGAGTACTGAGCACCGAGGACCGTGAGCACTGAGCACCCAGCACCCTGAGTACTGAGCACCCAGCACCCTGAGTACTGAGCACCCAGCACCCCGAGCACTGAGCACCCTGAGTACTGAGCACCCAGCACCCTGAGTACTGAGCACTAAGCACCCAGAGGACTGAGCACCCAGCAACCCGAGCACGGAGCACCCAGGACCCCGAGCACTGAGTACTGAGCACCCAGCACCCTGAGTACTGAGCACCGAGCTCCCCGAGCACTGAGCACCCTGAGTACTGAGCACCCAGCACCCCGATCACTGAGCACCCAGCACCCTGAGCACTGAACACACAGCACCCTGAGTACTGAGCACGCTGAGCACTGAGCACCCAGCACCCTGGGCACTGTGCACCCAGCACCCCGAGCACTGAGCACCCAGCACCCTGAGTACTGAGAACAGATCACCCTGAGTACTGAGCACCCAGCACCCTGAGTACTGAGCCCCCAGCACCCTTAGTACTGAGCACCAAGCACCCCGAGCACTGAGCACCCAGCACCCTGAGTACTGAGCACCCAGCACCCCGAGCACTGAGCACCCAGCACCCCGAGAATGAGCACCCAGCACCCTGAGTACTGAGCACACAGCACCCCGAGCACTGAGCACCCTGAGTACTGAGCACCCAGCACCCTTAGTACTGAGCACTAAGCACCCAGAGCACTGAGCACCCAGCACCCCGAGCACGGAGCACCCAGCACCCCGAGCACTGAGTACTGAGCACCCAGCACCCTGAGTACTGAGCACCGAGCTCCCCGAGCACTGAGCACCCTGAGTACTGAGCACCCAGCACCCCGATCACTGAGCACCCAGCACCCTGAGTAATGAGCACCCAGCACCGCGAGCACTGAGCACCCAGCACCCCGAGCACTGAGCACCCAGCACCCTGAGTACTGAGCACCCAGCACCCCGAGCACTGAGCACCCTGTGTACTGAGCACCCAGCACCCTGAGTAATGAGCACCCAGCACCGCGAGCACTGAGCACCCAGCACCCTGAGTACTGAGCACCGAGCACCCTGAGTACTCAGCAGCCAGCACCCTGAGTACTGAGCACCCAGCGTACTGAGCACCGAGCACCCAGGACCCTGAGTACTGAGCACCCAGCACCCTGAGCACTGAGCACCCAGCAACCCGAGTACTGAGCACCGAGCACCCCGAGTACTGAGCACCCAGCACCCCGAGCACTGAGCACCCAGCACCCCGAGCACTGAGCACCCAGCACCCCGAGCACTGAGCACACAGCACCCCGAGCACTGAGCACCCAGCACCCCGAACACCGAGTACCCTGAGTACAAAGCACCGAGCACCCTGAGCACTGAGCACCCAGCACCCTGAGCAGTGAGCACCCAGCACCCTGAGTACTGAGCACCCAGCACCCCGAGCACTGAGCACCCAGCACCCTGAGTACTGAGCACCCAGCACCCTGAGCACTGAGCACCGAGCACCCTGATCACTGAGCACCCAGCACCCTGAGGACTGAGCACCCAGCACCCCGAGCACTGAGCACACAGCACACTGAGCACTGAGCACCCTGAGTACTGAGCACCCAGCACCCTGAGCACTGAGCACCCAGCACCCTGAGTACTGAGCACTGAGCACCCAGCACCCCGAGCACTGAGCACCCAGCACCCTGAGTACTGAGCAATGAGAACCCAGCACCCCGAGCACTGAGCACCCAGCACCCTGAGCACTGAGCACCCAGCACCCGAGTACTGATCACCCAGCACCCTGAGTACTGAGCACCCAGCACCCTGAGTACTGAGCACCCAGCACCCCGAGCACTGAGTACCCAGCTCCCTGAGCACTGAGTACCCAGCACCCTGAGCACTGAGCACCCAGCACCCTGAGCACTGAGCACCCAGCACCCTGAGCACTGAGCACCAAGCACCCTGAGTACTGAGCACTGAGAACCCAGCACCCCGAGCACTGAGCACCCAGCACCCTGAGTACTGAGCACTGAGCACCCAGCACCCTGAGCACTGAGCACCCAGCACCCTGAGTAGTGAGCACCCAACTTACTGAGCACCGAGCACCCCGAGCACTAAGCACAGAGCACCCTAAGTACTGAGCACCGAGCACCCCGAGCACTGAGCACCCAGCACCCTGAGTACTGAGCTCTGAGCACCCCGAGCACAGAGCACCCAGCGCCCCGAGCACTGAGCACCCAGCACCGCGAGCACTGAGCCCCCAGCACCCCGAGCACTGAGCACCCAGCACCCCGAGCACTGAGCACCCAGCACCCTGAGTACTGAGCACCCAGCACCCTGAGTACTGAGCACCCAGCACCCTGAGCACTGAGCACCCAGCACCGCGAGCACTGAGCCCCCAGCACCCCGAGCACTGAGCACCCAGCACCCTGAGCACTGAGCACCCAGCACCCTGAGTACTGAGCACCCAGCACCCTGAGTACTGAGCACCCAGCACCCCGAGCACTGAGCACCCAGCACCCTGAGTACTGAGAACAGATCACCGTGAGTACTGAGCACCCAGCACCCTGAGTACTGAGCCCCCAGCACCCTTAGTACTGAGCACCAAGCACCCCGAGCACTGAGCACCCAGCACCCTGAGTTCTGAGAACCGAGCACCCTGAGTAAAGAGCACCCAGCACCCTGAGTACTGAGCCCCCAGCACCCTGAGTACTGAGCACCCAGCACCCTGAGTACTGAGCACCCAGCACCCTGAGTACTGAGCACCCAGCACCCTGAGTACTGAGCCCCCAGCACCCTGAGTACTGAGCACCCAGCACACTGAGTACTGAGCACCCAGCACCCTGAGCACTGAGCACAAAGCACGCTGAGTAATGAGCACTGAGCACCCTGAGTACTGAGCACCGAGGACCCTGAGCACTGAGCACCCAGCACCCTGAGTACTGAGCACCCAGCACCCCGAGCACTGAGCACCCTGAGTACTGAGCACCCAGCACCCTGAGTACTGAGCACTAAGCACCCAGAGCACTTAGCACCCAGCACCCCGAGCACGGAGCACCCAGGACCCCGAGCACTGAGTACTGAGCACCCAGCACCCTGAGTACTGAGCACCGAGCTCCCCAAGCACTGAGCACCCTGAGTAATGAGCACCCAGCACCCCGATCACTGAGCACCCAGCACCCTGAGCACTGAGCACCCAGCACCCCGAGCACTGAGCACCCAGCACCCTGAGTACTGAGCACCCAGCACCCCGAGCACTGAGCACCCTGAGTACTGAGCACCCAGCACCCTGAGTAATGAGCACCCAGCACCCCGAGCACTGAGCACCCAGCACCCTGAGTACTGAGCACCGAGCACCCTGAGTACTCAGCAGCCAGCACCCTGAGTACTGAGCACCCAGGGTACTGAGCACCGAGCACCCAGCACCCTGAGTACTGAGCACCCAGCACCCTGAGCACTGAGCACCCATCAACCTGAGTACTGAGCACCGAGCACCCCGAGCACTGAGCACCCAGCACCCCGAGCACTGAGCACCCAGCACCCTGAGCACTGAGCACCCAGCACCCCGAGCACTGAGCACCCAGCACCCCGAGCACTGAGCACCCAGCACCCCGAGCACTGAGCACCCAGCACCCCGAGCACCGAGCACCCTGAGTACAAAGCACCGAGCACCCTGAGCACTGAGCACCCAGCACCCTGAGCAGTGAGCACCCAGCACAATGAGTACTGAGCACCCAGCACCCCGAGCACTGAGCACCCAGCACCCTGAGTACTGAGCACCCAGCACCCTGAGCACTGAGCACCGAGCACCCTGAGCACTGACCACCCAGCACCCTGAGGACTGAGCACCCAGCACCCCGAGCACTGAGCACACAGCACACTGAGCACTGAGCACCCTGAGTACTGAGCACTGAGCACCCTGAGTACTGAGCACTGAGCACCCTGAGTACTGAGCACCCAGCAACCTGAGTACTGAGCAACCAGCACCCCGAGCACTGAGTACCCAGCTCCCTGAGCACTGAGTACCCAGCACCCTGAGCACTGAGCACCCAGCACCCTGAGCACTGAGCACCCAGCACCCTGAGCACTGAGCACCCAGCACCCTGAGTACTGAGCACTGAGCACCCATCACCCCGAGCACTGAGCACCCAGCACCCTGAGTACTGAGCTCCGAGTACCCCGAGCACAGAGCACCCAGCGCCCCGAGCACTGAGCACCCAGCACCCCGAGCACTGAGCCCCCAGCACCCCGAGCACTGAGGACCCAGCACCCCGAGCACTGAGCACCCAGCACCCTGAGTACTGAGCACCCAGCACGCTGAGCACTGAGCACCCAGCACCCTGAGTACTGAGCACCCAGCACCCTGAGTACTGAGTACCCAGCACCCTGAGCACTCAGCAACCTGAGTACTGAGGACCGAGCACCCTGAGCACTGAGAACACATCACCCTGAGTACTGAGCACCCAGCACCCCAAACACTGAGCACCGAGCACCCTGAGAACTGAGCACCGAGCTCCCCGAGCACTGAGCACCCTGAGTACTGAGCACCCAGCACCCCGATCACTGAGCACATAGCACCCTGAGCACTGACCACCCAGCACCCTGAGCACTGAGCACCCAGCACGCTGAGTACTGAGCACCTAGCACCCTGAGCACTGAGCACCCAGCACCCCGAGCACTGAGCACCCAGCACCCTGTGTACTGAGCACTGAGCACCCTGAGTACTAAGCACCCAGCACCCTGAGTACTGAGCACCCAGGACCCTGAGCACTGAGCACCGAGCACCCCGAGCACTGAGCACCCATCACCCTGAGCACTGAGTACTGAGCACCGAGCACCCTGAGCACTGAGCACCCAGCACCCTGAGCACTGAGCAGCCAGCACCCTGAGCACTGAGCACCCAGCACCCCGATCACTGAGCACATAGCACCCTGAGCACTGAGCACCCAGCACTCTGAGCACTGCGCACCCAGCACCCTGAGTACTGAGCACCCAGCACCCCGAGCACTGAGCACCCAGCACCCTGAGTACTGAGCACTGAGCACCCAGCACCCCGAGCACTGAGCACCCAGCACCCTGTGTACTGAGCACTGAGCACCCTGAGTACTAAGCACCCAGCACCCTGAGTACTGAGCACCCAGGACCCTGAGCACTGAGCACCGAGCACCCTGAGCACTGAGCACCCATCACCCTGAGCACTGAGTACTGAGCACCGAGCACCCTGAGCACTGAGCACCCAGCATCCTGAGCACTGAGTACTGAGCACCCAGCACCCTGAGCACTGAGCACCCAGCACCGTGAGTACTGAGCACCCAGCACCCTGAGTACTGAGCACCCAGCACCCTGAGCACTGAGCACAAAGCATGCTGAGTACTGAGCACTGAGCACCCTGAGCACTGAGCACCCAGAACCCTGAGTAATGAGCACCGAGCACCCTAAGTACTGAGCACCCAGCACCCTGAGTACTGAGCACCCAGCACCCTGAGAACTGAGTACCCAGCACCCTGAGTACTGAGCACCCAGCACCCCGAGTACTGAGCACCCAGCACCCCGAGCACTGAGCACCCAGCACCCTGAGTACTGAGCACTGAGCACCCTGAATACTGAGCACCGAACACCCTGAGTACTGAGCACCCAGCACCCTGAGTACTGAGCACCCAGCACCCCGAGCACTGAGCACCCAGCACCCCGTGCACTGAGCACCCAGCACCAAGAGCACTGAGCACCCAGCACCCTGAGTACTGATCACCGAGCACCCCGAGCACTGAGCACCCAGCACCCTGAGTACTGAGCACCCAGCACCCTGAGTACTGAGCACCCAGCACCCTTAGTACTGAGCACCCAGCACCCTGAGCACTGAGCACAAAGCACGCTGAGTACTGAGCACTGAGCACCCTGAGTACTGAGCACCGAGGACCCTGAGCACTGAGCACCCAGAACGCTGAGTACTGAGCACTGAGCACCCTGAGTACTGAGCACCCAGCACCCTGAGCACTGAGCAGCCAGCACCCTGAGCACTGTGCACCCAGCACCCCGAGTACTGAGCACCCAGCACCCCGAGTACCGAGCAACCAGCACCCTGAGTACTGAGCACCAAGCACCCTGAGTACTGAGCACCCAGTACCCTGAGCACTGAACACACAGCACCCTGAGTACTGAGCACCCCGAGCACTGAGCACCCAGCACCCTGAGCACTGTGCACACAGTACCCCGAGCACTGAGCACCCAGCACCCTGAGTACTGAGAACAGATCACCCTGAGTACTGAGCACCCACCACCCTGAGTACTGAGCCCCCAGCACAATGAGTACTGAGCACCCAGCACCCCGAGCACTGAGCACCCAGCACCCCGAGAATGAGCTCCCAGCACCCTGAGTACTGAGAACCGAGCACCCTGAGTACTGAGCACCCAGCACCCTGAGTACTGAGCCCCCAGCAGCCTGAGTACTGAGCACCCAGCACCCTGAGTACTGAGCAACCAGCACCCCGAGCACTGAGCACCCAGCACCCCGAGAATGAGCACCCAGCACCCTGAGTACTGAGCACCCAGCACCCTGAGTACTGAGCACCCAGCACCCCGAGCACTGAGCACCCTGAGTACTGAGCACCCAGCACCCTTAGTACTGAGCACTAAGCACCCAGAGCACTGAGCACCCAGCACCCCGAGCACGGAGCACCCAGGACCCCGAGCACTGAGTACTGAGCACCCAGCACCCTGAGTACTGAGCACCGAGCTCCCCGAGCACTGAGCACCCTGAGTACTGAGCAACCAGCACCCCGATCACTGAGCACCCAGCACCCTGAGCACTGAGCACCCAGCACCCCGAGCATTGAGCACCCAGCACCCTGAGTACTGAGCACCCAGCACCCCGAGCACTGAGCACCCTGAGTACTGAGCACCCAGCACCCTGAGTAATGAGCACCCAGCACCCCGAGCACTGAGCACCCAGCACCCTGATTACTGAGCACCGAGCACCCTGAGTACTCAGCAGACAGCACCCTGAGTACTGAGCACCCAGCGTACTGAGCACCGAGCACCCAGCACCCTGAGTACTGAGCACCCAGCACCCTGAGCACTGAGCACCCAGCAACCTGAGTACTGAGCACCGAGCACCCCGAGTACTGAGCACCCAGCACCCCGAGCACTGAGCACCCAGAACCCTGAGCACTGAGCACCCAGCACCCCGAGCACTGAGCACCCAGCACCCCGAGCACTGAGCACCCAGCACCCCGAGAACTGAGCACCCAGCAACCCGAGCACCGAGCACCCTGAGTACAAAGCACCGAGCACCCTGAGCACTGAGCACCCAGCACCCTGAGCAGTGAGCACCCAGCACCCTGAGTACTGAGCACCCAGCACCCCGAGCACTGAGCACCCAGCACCCTGAGTAATGAGCACCCAGCACCCTGAGCACTGAGCACCGAGCACCCTGAGCACTGAGCACCCAGCACCCTGAGGACTGAGCACCCAGCACCCCGAGCACTGAGCACACAGCACACAGAGCACTGAGCACCCTGAGTACTGAGCACTGAGCACCCTGAGTACTGAGCACTGAGCTCCCTGAGTACTGAGCACCCAGCACCCTGAGTACTGAGCACCCAGCACCCCGAGCACTGAGTACCCAGCTCCCTGAGCACTGAGTACCCAGCACCCTGAGCACTGAGCACCCAGCACCCTGAGCACTGAGCACCCAGCACCCTGAGCACTGAGCACCCAGCACCCTGAGTACTGAGCACTGAGCACCCAGCACCCCGAGCACTGAGCACCCAGCACCCTGAGTACTGAGCACTGAGCACCCAGCACCCCGAGCACTGAGCACCCAGCACCCTGAGCACTGAGCACCCAGCACCCGAGTACAGATGACCCAGCACCCTGAGTACTGATCACCCAGCACCCTGAGTACTGAGCACGCAGCACCCTGAGTACTGAGCACCCAGCACCCCGAGCACTAAGCACCCAGCACCCTGAGTACTGAGCACCGAGCACCCCGAGCACTGAGCACCCAGCACCCTGTGTACTGAGCTCCGAGCACCCCGAGCACAGAGCACCCAGCGCCCCGAGCACTGATCACCCAGCACCCCGAGCAATGAGCCCCCAGCACCCTGAGCACTGAGCACCCAGCACCCCGAGCACTGAGCACCCAGCACCCTGAGTACTGAGCACCCAGCACCCTGAGTACTGAGCACCCAGCACCCTGAGCACTGAGCACCCAGCACCCTGAGTACTGAGCACCCAGCACCCTGAGTACTGAGTACCCAGCAGCCTGAGCACTCAGCAACCTGAGTACTGAGCACCGAGCACCCTAAGTAATGAGCACCCAGCACCCTGAGTACTGAGCACCCAGCACCCTGAGCACTGAGCACCCAGCAACCTGAGTACTGAGCACCGAGCACCCCGAGTACTGAGCACCCAGCACCCCGAGCACTGAGCACCCAGAACCCTGAGCACTGAGCACCCAGCACCCCGAGCACTGAGCACCCAGCACCCCGAGCACTGAGCACCAAGCACCCCGAGCACTGAGCACCCAGCACCCCGAGCACCGAGCACCCTGAGTACAAAGCACAGAGCACCCTGAGCACTGAGCACCCAGCACCCTGAGCAGTGAGCACCCAGCACCCTGAGTACTGAGCACCCAGCACCCCGAGCACTGAGCACCCAGCACCCTGAGTACTGAGCACCCAGCACCCTGAGCACTGAGCACCGAGCACCCTGAGCACTGAGCACCCAGCACCCTGAGGACTGAGCACCCAGCACCCCGAGCACTGAGCACACAGCACACAGAGCACTGAGCACCCTGAGTACTGAGCACTGAGCACCCTGAGTACTGAGCACTGAGCACCCTGAGTACTGAGCACCCAGCACCCTGAGTACTGAGCACCCAGCACCCCGAGCACTGAGTACCCAGCTCCCTGAGCACTGAGTACCCAGCACCCTGAGCACTGAGCACCAAGCACCCTGAGCACTGAGCACCCAGCACCCTGAGCACTGAGCACCCAGCACCCTGAGTACTGAGCACTGAGCACCCAGCACCCCGAGCACTGAGCACCCAGCACCCTGAGTACTGAGCACTGAGCACCCAGCACCCCGAGCACTGAGCACCCAGCAACCTGAGCACTGAGCACCCAGCACCCGAGTACAGATCACCCAGCACCCTGAGTACAGATCACCCAGCACCCTGAGTACTGAGCACGCAGCACCCTGAGTACTGAGCACCCAGCACCCCGAGCACTAAGCACCCAGCACCCTGAGTACTGAGCACCGAGCACCCCGAGCACTGAGCACCCAGCACCCTGAGTACTGAGCTCCGAGCACCCGGAGCACAAAGCACACAGCGCCCCGAGCACTGAGCACCCAGCACCCCGAGCACTGAGCCCCCAGCACCCCGAGCACTGAGCACCCAGCACCCCGAGCACTGAGCACCAAGCACCCTGAGTACTGAGCACCCAGCACCCTGAGTACTGAGCACCCAGCACCCTGAGAACTGAGCACCCAGCACCCTGAGTACTGAGCACCCAGCACCCTGAGTACTGAGTACCCAGCACCCTGAGCACTCAGCAACCTGAGTACTGAGCACCGATCACCCTAAGTAATGAGCACCCAGCACCCTGAGTACTGAGCACCCAGCACCCTGAGCACTGAGCACCCAGCACCCTGAGTACTGAGCCCCCAGCACCCCGAGCACTGAGCACCCAGCACCCCGAGCACTGAGCACCCAGCACCCCGAGCACTGAGCACCCAGCACCCTGAGCACTGAGCACCCAGCACCCTGAGCACTGAGCAGCCAGCACCCTGAGCACTGAGCACCCAGCACCCCGATCACTGAGCACATAGCACCCTGAGCACTGAGCACCCAGCACTCTGAGCACTGCGCACCCAGCACCCTGAGTACTGAGCACCCAGCACCCCGAGCACTGAGCACTCAGCACCCTGAGTACTGAGCACTGAGCACCCAGCACCCCGAGCACTGAGCACCCAGCACCCTGTGTACTGAGCACTGAGCACCCTGAGTACTAAGCACCCAGCACCCTGAGTACTGAGCACCCAGGACCCTGAGCACTGAGCACCGAGCACCCTGAGCACTGAGCACCCATCACCCTGAGCACTGAGTACTGAGCACCGAGCACCCTGAGCACTGAGCACCCAGCATCCTGAGCACTGAGTACTGAGCACCCAGCACCCTGAGCACTGAGCACCCAGCACCGTGAGTACTGAGCACCCAGCACCCTGAGTACTGAGCACCCAGCACCCTGAGCACTGAGCACAAAGCATGCTGAGTACTGAGCACTGAGCACCCTGAGCACTGAGCACCCAGAACCCTGAGTAATGAGCACCGAGCACCCTAAGTACTGAGCACCCAGCACCCTGAGTACTGAGCACCCAGCACCCTGAGCACTGAGTACCCAGCACCCTGAGTACTGAGCACCCAGCACCCCGAGTACTGAGCACCCAGCACCCCGAGCACTGAGCACCCAGCACCCTGAGTACTGAGCACTGAGCACCCTGAATACTGAGCACCGAACACCCTGAGTACTGAGCACCCAGCACCCTGAGTACTGAGCACCCAGCACCCCGAGCACTGAGCACCCAGCACCCCGTGCACTGAGCACCCAGCACCAAGAGCACTGAGCACCCAGCACCCTGAGTACTGATCACCGAGCACCCCGAGCACTGAGCACCCAGCACCCTGAGTACTGAGCACCCAGCACCCTGAGTACTGAGCACCCAGCACCCTTAGTACTGAGCACCCAGCACCCTGAGCACTGAGCACAAAGCACGCTGAGTACTGAGCACTGAGCACCCTGAGTACTGAGCACCGAGGACCCTGAGCACTGAGCACCCAGAACGCTGAGTACTGAGTACTGAGCACCCTGAGTACTGAGCACCCAGCACCCTGAGCACTGAGCAGCCAGCACCCTGAGCACTGTGCACCCAGCACCCCGAGTACTGAGCACCCAGCACCCCGAGTACCGAGCAACCAGCACCCTGAGTACTGAGCACCAAGCACCCTGAGTACTGAGCACCCAGTACCCTGAGCACTGAACACACAGCACCCTGAGTACTGAGCACCCCGAGCACTGAGCACCCAGCACCCTGAGCACTGTGCACACAGTACCCCGAGCACTGAGCACCCAGCACCCTGAGTACTGAGAACAGATCACCCTGAGTACTGAGCACCCACCACCCTGAGTACTGAGCCCCCAGCACAATGAGTACTGAGCACCCAGCACCCCGAGCACTGAGCACCCAGCACCCCGAGAATGAGCTCCCAGCACCCTGAGTACTGAGAACCGAGCACCCTGAGTACTGAGCACCCAGCACCCTGAGTACTGAGCCCCCAGCAGCCTGAGTACTGAGCACCCAGCACCCTGAGTACTGAGCAACCAGCACCCCGAGCACTGAGCACCCAGCACCCCGAGAATGAGCACCCAGCACCCTGAGTACTGAGCACCCAGCACCCTGAGTACTGAGCACCCAGCACCCCGAGCACTGAGCACCCTGAGTACTGAGCACCCAGCACCCTTAGTACTGAGCACTAAGCACCCAGAGCACTGAGCACCCAGCACCCCGAGCACGGAGCACCCAGGACCCCGAGCACTGAGTACTGAGCACCCAGCACCCTGAGTACTGAGCACCGAGCTCCCCGAGCACTGAGCACCCTGAGTACTGAGCAACCAGCACCCCGATCACTGAGCACCCAGCACCCTGAGCACTGAGCACCCAGCACCCCGAGCATTGAGCACCCAGCACCCTGAGTACTGAGCACCCAGCACCCCGAGCACTGAGCACCCTGAGTACTGAGCACCCAGCACCCTGAGTAATGAGCACCCAGCACCCCGAGCACTGAGCACCCAGCACCCTGATTACTGAGCACCGAGCACCCTGAGTACTCAGCAGACAGCACCCTGAGTACTGAGCACCCAGCGTACTGAGCACCGAGCACCCAGCACCCTGAGTACTGAGCACCCAGCACCCTGAGCACTGAGCACCCAGCAACCTGAGTACTGAGCACCGAGCACCCCGAGTACTGAGCACCCAGCACCCCGAGCACTGAGCACCCAGAACCCTGAGCACTGAGCACCCAGCACCCCGAGCACTGAGCACCCAGCACCCCGAGCACTGAGCACCCAGCACCCCGAGAACTGAGCACCCAGCAACCCGAGCACCGAGCACCCTGAGTACAAAGCACCGAGCACCCTGAGCACTGAGCACCCAGCACCCTGAGCAGTGAGCACCCAGCACCCTGAGTACTGAGCACCCAGCACCCCGAGCACTGAGCACCCAGCACCCTGAGTAATGAGCACCCAGCACCCTGAGCACTGAGCACCGAGCACCCTGAGCACTGAGCACCCAGCACCCTGAGGACTGAGCACCCAGCACCCCGAGCACTGAGCACACAGCACACAGAGCACTGAGCACCCTGAGTACTGAGCACTGAGCACCCTGAGTACTGAGCACTGAGCTCCCTGAGTACTGAGCACCCAGCACCCTGAGTACTGAGCACCCAGCACCCCGAGCACTGAGTACCCAGCTCCCTGAGCACTGAGTACCCAGCACCCTGAGCACTGAGCACCCAGCACCCTGAGCACTGAGCACCCAGCACCCTGAGCACTGAGCACCCAGCACCCTGAGTACTGAGCACTGAGCACCCAGCACCCCGAGCACTGAGCACCCAGCACCCTGAGTACTGAGCACTGAGCACCCAGCACCCCGAGCACTGAGCACCCAGCACCCTGAGCACTGAGCACCCAGCACCCGAGTACAGATGACCCAGCACCCTGAGTACTGATCACCCAGCACCCTGAGTACTGAGCACGCAGCACCCTGAGTACTGAGCACGCAGCACCCCGAGCACTAAGCACCCAGCACCCTGAGTACTGAGCACCGAGCACCCCGAGCACTGAGCACCCAGCACCCTGTGTACTGAGCTCCGAGCACCCCGAGCACAGAGCACCCAGCGCCCCGAGCACTGATCACCCAGCACCCCGAGCAATGAGCCCCCAGCACCCTGAGCACTGAGCACCCAGCACCCCGAGCACTGAGCACCCAGCACCCTGAGTACTGAGCACCCAGCACCCTGAGTACTGAGCACCCAACACCCTGAGCACTGAGCACCCAGCACCCTGAGTACTGAGCACCCAGCACCCTGAGTACTGAGTACCCAGCAGCCTGAGCACTCAGCAACCTGAGTACTGAGCACCGAGCACCCTAAGTAATGAGCACCCAGCACCCTGAGTACTGAGCACCCAGCACCCTGAGCACTGAGCACCCAGCAACCTGAGTACTGAGCACCGAGCACCCCGAGTACTGAGCACCCAGCACCCCGAGCACTGAGCACCCAGAACCCTGAGCACTGAGCACCCAGCACCCCGAGCACTGAGCACCCAGCACCCCGAGCACTGAGCACCAAGCACCCCGAGCACTGAGCACCCAGCACCCCGAGCACCGAGCACCCTGAGTACAAAGCACAGAGCACCCTGAGCACTGAGCACCCAGCACCCTGAGCAGTGAGCACCCAGCACCCTGAGTACTGAGCACCCAGCACCCCGAGCACTGAGCACCCAGCACCCTGAGTACTGAGCACCCAGCACCCTGAGCACTGAGCACCGAGCACCCTGAGCACTGAGCACCCAGCACCCTGAGGACTGAGCACCCAGCACCCCGAGCACTGAGCACACAGCACACAGAGCACTGAGCACCCTGAGTACTGAGCACTGAGCACCCTGAGTACTGAGCACTGAGCACCCTGAGTACTGAGCACCCAGCACCCTGAGTACTGAGCACCCAGCACCCCGAGCACTGAGTACCCAGCTCCCTGAGCACTGAGTACCCAGCACCCTGAGCACTGAGCACCAAGCACCCTGAGCACTGAGCACCCAGCACCCTGAGCACTGAGCACCCAGCACCCTGAGTACTGAGCACTGAGCACCCAGCACCCCGAGCACTGAGCACCCAGCACCCTGAGTACTGAGCACTGAGCACCCAGCACCCCGAGCACTGAGCACCCAGCAACCTGAGCACTGAGCACCCAGCACCCGAGTACAGATCACCCAGCACCCTGAGTACAGATCACCCAGCACCCTGAGTACTGAGCACGCAGCACCCTGAGTACTGAGCACCCAGCACCCCGAGCACTAAGCACCCAGCACCCTGAGTACTGAGCACCGAGCACCCCGAGCACTGAGCACCCAGCACCCTGAGTACTGAGCTCCGAGCACCCGGAGCACAAAGCACCCAGCGCCCCGAGCACTGAGCACCCAGCACCCCGAGCACTGAGCCCCCAGCACCCCGAGCACTGAGCACCCAGCACCCCGAGCACTGAGCACCAAGCACCCTGAGTACTGAGCACCCAGCACCCTGAGTACTGAGCACCCAGCACCCTGAGAACTGAGCACCCAGCACCCTGAGTACTGAGCACCCAGCACCCTGAGTACTGAGTACCCAGCACCCTGAGCACTCAGCAACCTGAGTACTGAGCACCGATCACCCTAAGTAATGAGCACCCAGCACCCTGAGTACTGAGCACCCAGCACCCTGAGCACTGAGCACCCAGCACCCTGAGTACTGAGCCCCCAGCACCCCGAGCACTGAGCACCCAGCACCCCGAGCACTGAGCACCCAGCACCCCGAGCACTGAGCACCCAGCACCCTGAGCACTGAGCACCCAGCACCCTGAGCACTGAGCACCCAGCACCCTGAGCACTGAGCACCCAGCACCCCGAGCACTGAGCACCCAGCACCCTGAGCACTGAGCACCCAGCACCCTGAGCACTGAGCACCCAGCTCCCTGAGTACTGAGTACCCAGTACCCTGAGCACTGAGCACCCAGCACTCTTAGTACTGATCACCGAGCAACCCGAGCACTGAGCACCCAGCACCCTGAGTACTGAGCACCCAGCACCCTGAGTACTGAGCACCCAGCACCCTGAGTACTGAGCACCCAGCACCCTGAGCACTGAGCACAAATCACGCTGAGTACTGAGCACTGAGCACCCTGAGTACAGAGCACCGAGGAACCTGAGGACTGAGCACCCAGCATGCTGAGTACTGAGCACTGAGCACCCTGAGTACTGAGCACCCAGCACCCTGAGCACTGAGCAGCCAGCAGCCTGAGCACTGAGCACCCAGCACCCCAAGCACTGAGCACCCAGCACCCTGAGCACTGTGCACACAGCACCCCGAGTACTGAGCACCCAGCACCCCGAGTACTGAGCACCCAGCACCCTGAGTACTGAGCACCAAGCACCCTGAGTACTGAGCACCCAGTACCCTGAGCACTGAACACACAGCACCCTGAGTACTGAGCACCCTGAGCACTGAGCACCCAGCACCCTGGGCACTGTGCACCCAGTACCCTGAGCACTGAGCACCCAGCACCCTGAGTACTGAGCCCCCAGCACCCTTAGTACTGAGCACCAAGCACCCCGAGCACTGAGCACCTAGCACCCCGAGAATGAGCACCCAGCACCCTGAGTACTGAGAACCGAGCACCCTGAGTACTGAGCACCCAGCACCCTGAGTACTGAGCATCCAGCACCCTGAGTACTGAGCACCCAGCACCCTGAGTACTGAGCACCCAGCACCCTGAGTACTGAGCACCCAGCACCCTGAGTACTGAGCCCCCAGCACCCTGAGTACTGAGCACCCAGCACACTGAGTACTGAGCACCCAGCACCCTGAGCACTGAGCACAAAGCACGCTGAGTAATGAGCACTGAGCACCCTTAGTACTGAGCACCGAGGACCCTGAGCACTGAGCACCCAGCACCCTGAGTACTGAGCACCCAGCACCCTGAGTACTGAGCACCCAGCACCCCGAGCACTGAGCACCCTGAGTACTGAGCACCCAGCACCCTGAGTACTGAGCACTAAGCACCCAGAGCACTGAGCACCCAGCACCCCGAGCACGGAGCACCCAGGACCCCGAGCACTGAGTACTGAGCACCCAGCACCCTGAGTACTGAGCACCGAGCTCCCCGAGCACTGAGCACCCTGAGTACTGAGCACCCAGCACCCCGATCACTGAGCACCCAGCACCCTGAGCACTGAGCACCCAGCACCCCGAGCACTGAGCACCCAGCACCCTGAGTACTGAGCACCCAGCACCCCGAGCACTGAGCACCCAGCACCCTGAGTACTGAGCACTGAGCACCCAGCACCCCGAGCACTGAGCACCCAGCACCCTGTGTACTGAGCACTGAGCACCCTGAGTACAAAGCACCCAGCACCCTGAGTACTGAGCACCCAGGACCCTGAGCACTGAGCACCGAGCACCCCGAGCACTGAGCACCCTGCACCCAGAGCACTGAGCACCCAGCACCTTAAGCACTGAGCACCCAGCACCCAGAGCACTGAGCACCCAGCACCCTGAGCACTGAGCACCCAGCATCCTGAGTACTGAGCACCCAGCACCCTGAGTACTGAGCACCCAGACCCCGAGCTCTGAGCACCCAGCACCCCTAGCACTGTGCACCCCGCACCCTGAGTAATGAGAACCCAGCACCCTGAGTACTGAGCACCCAGCACCCTGAGCACTGAGCACCCAGCAGCCCGAGCACTGAGCACCCAGCATCCTGAGCACTGAGTACTGAGCACCCAGCACCCTGAGCACTGAGCACCCAGCACCCTGAGCACTGAGCACCCAGCACCCTGAGTACTGAGCACCCAGCACCCCAAGCACTGAGCACCGAGCACCCTGAGTACTGAGCACCCAGCACGCTGAGCACTGAGCACCCAGCACCCCGAGTACTGAGCACCCAGCACCCTGAGTACTGAGCACCCAGCACCCTGAGTACTGAGCACCCAGCACCCCGAGCACTGAGCACCCAGCACCCTGAGCACTGAGCACCCAGCACCCTGAGTACTGAGCACCCAGCACCCTGAGCACTGAGCACATAGCACCCTGAGCACTGAGCACCAAACACCCTGAGCACTGAGCACCCAGCACCCTGAGCACTGAGCACCCAGCACCCTGAGCACTGAGCACCCAGCACCCTGAGTACTGAACACCCAGCACCCTGAGTACTGAGCATCCAGCACCCTGAGTACTGAGCACCCAGCACCCTGAGTACTGAGCCCCCAGCACCCTGAGTACTGAGCACCCAGCACACTGAGTACTGAGCACCCAGCACCCTGAGCACTGAGCACAAAGCACGCTGAGTAATGAGCACTGAGCACCCTAAGTACTGAGCACCGAGGACCCTGAGCACTGAGCACCCAGCACCCTGAGTACTGAGCACCCAGCACCCTGAGTACTGAGCACCCAGCACCCCGAGCACTGAGCACCCTGAGTACTGAGCACCCAGCACCCTGAGTACTGAGCACTAAGCACCCAGAGCACTGAGCACCCAGCACCCCGAGCACGGAGCACCCAGGACCCCGAGCACTGAGTACTGAGCACCCAGCACCCTGAGTACTGAGCACCCAGCACCCCGATCACTAAGCACCCAGCACCCTGAGCACTGAGCACCCAGCACCCCGAGCACTCAGCACCCAGCACCCTGAGTACTGAGCACCCAGCACCCCGAGCACTGAGCACCCAGCACCCTGAGTACTGAGCACTGAGCACCCAGCACCCCGAGCACTGAGCTCCCAGCACCCCGAGTACTGACCCCCGAGCACCCTGAGCACTGAGTACCCAGCACGCTGAGTACTGAGCACTGAGCACCCTGAGTACTGAGCACCGAGCACCCTGAGTACTGAGCACCCAGCACCCTGAGCACTGAGCAGCCAGCACCCTGAGCACTGAGCACCCAGCACCCCGAGCACTGAGCACCCAGCACCCTGAGCACTGAGCAAGCAGCACCCCGAGTACTGAGCACACAGCACCCTGAGTACTGAGCACCGAGCACCCCAAGCACTGAGCACCCAGCACCCTGAGTACTGAGCACCCAGCACCCCAAACACTGAGCACCGAGCACCCTGAGAACTGAGCACCTAGCACCCTGAGTACTGAGCACCCAGCACCATGAGTACTGAGCACCGAGCACCCAGAGTACTGAGCAACCTGAGTACTGAGCACCCAGCACCCCGAGAATGAGCACCCAGCACCATGAGTACTGAGCACCGAGCACCCTGAGCACGGAGCACCCAGCACCCTGAGTACTGAGCACCAAGCACCCTGAGTACTGAGCACCCAGCACCCTGAGTACTGAGCACCCAGCACCCTGAGTTCTGAGCACCCAGCACCATGAGCACTGAACACACTGAGTACTGAGCACCCAGCACCCTGAGCACTGAGGACCCAGCACCCTGAGTACTGAGCACCCAGCACCCTGAGTACTGAGGACCCAGCACCCCGAGCACTGAGCACCCAGCACCCTAAGTACTGAGCACCCAGCACCCCGAGCACTGAGCACCCAGCACCCTGAGTACTGAGCACCCAGCACCCTGAGTACTGAGCACTGAACACTGAGCACCCTGAGCACTGAGCACCCAGCACCCTGAGCACTGAGCACCCAGCATCCTGAGCACTGAGTACTGAGCACCCAGCACCCTGAGCACTGAGCACCCAGCACCCTGAGCACTGAGCACGCATCACCCTGAGTACTGAGCACCCAGCACCCCAAACACTGAGCACCGAGCACCCTGAGAACTGAGCACCGAGCTCCCCGAGCACTGAGCACCCTGAGTACTGAGCACCCAGCACCCCGATCACTGAGCACATAGCACCCTGAGCACTGACCACCCAGCACCCTGAGCACTGAGCACCCAGCACGCTGAGTACTGAGCACCCAGCACCCTGAGCACTGAGCACCCAGCACCCTGAGTACTGAGCACTGAGCACCCAGCACCCCGAGCACTGAGCACCCAGCACCCTGTGTACTGAGGACTGAGCACCCTGAGTACTAAGCACCCAGCACCCTGAGTACTGAGCACCCAGGACCCTGAGCACTGAGCACCGAGCACCCCGAGCACTGAGCACCCATCACCCTGAGCACTGAGTACTGAGCACCGAGCACCCTGAGCACTGAGCACCCAGCACCCTGAGCACTGAGCAGCCAGCACCCTGAGCACTGAGCACCCAGCACCCCGATCACTGAGCACATAGCACCCTGAGCACTGAGCACCCAGCACTCTGAGCACTGCGCACCCAGCACCCTGAGTACTGAGCACCCAGCGCGCTGAGTACTGAGCACCCAGCACCCCGAGCACTGAGCACCCAGCACCCTGAGTACTGAGCACTGAGCACCCAGCACCCCGAGCACTGAGCACCCAGCACCCTGTGTACTGAGCACTGAGCACCCTGAGTACTAAGCACCCAGCACCCTGAGCACTGAGTACCCAGCACCCTGAGTACTGAGCACCCAGCACCCTGAGTACTGAGCACCCAGCACCCCGAGCACTGAGCACCCTGAGTACTGAGCACCCAGCACCCTGAGTACTGAGCACTAAGCACCCAGAGCACTGAGCACCCAGCACCCCGAGCACGGAGCACCCAGGACCCCGAGCACTGAGTACTGAGCACCCAGCACCCTGAGTACTGAGCACCCAGCACCCCGATCACTAAGCACCCAGCACCCTGAGCACTGAGCACCCAGCACCCCGAGCACTCAGCACCCAGCACCCTGAGTACTGAGCACCCAGCACCCCGAGCACTGAGCACCCAGCACCCTGAGTACTGAGCACTGAGCACCCAGCACCCCGAGCACTGAGCTCCCAGCACCCCGAGTACTGACCACCGAGCACCCTGAGCACTGAGTACCCAGCACGCTGAGTACTGAGCACTGAGCACCCTGAGTACTGAGCACCGAGCACCCTGAGTACTGAGCACCCAGCACCCTGAGCACTGAGCAGCCAGCACCCTGAGCACTGAGCACCCAGCACCCCGAGCACTGAGCACCCAGCACCCTGAGCACTGAGCAAGCAGCACCCCGAGTACTGAGCACACAGCACCCTGAGTACTGAGCACCGAGCACCCCAAGCACTGAGCACCCAGCACCCTGAGTACTGAGCACCCAGCACCCCAAACACTGAGCACCGAGCACCCTGAGAACTGAGCACCTAGCACCCTGAGTACTGAGCACCCAGCACCATGAGTACTGAGCACCGAGCACCCAGAGTACTGAGCAACCTGAGTACTGAGCACCCAGCACCCCGAGAATGAGCACCCAGCACCATGAGTACTGAGCACCGAGCACCCTGAGCACGGAGCACCCAGCACCCTGAGTACTGAGCACCAAGCACCCTGAGTACTGAGCACCCAGCACCCTGAGTACTGAGCACCCAGCACCCTGAGTTCTGAGCACCCAGCACCATGAGCACTGAACACACTGAGTACTGAGCACCCAGCACCCTGAGCACTGAGGACCCAGCACCCTGAGTACTGAGCACCCAGCACCCTGAGTACTGAGGACCCAGCACCCCGAGCACTGAGCACCCAGCACCCTAAGTACTGAGCACCCAGCACCCCGAGCACTGAGCACCCAGCACCCTGAGTACTGAGCACCCAGCACCCTGAGTACTGTGCACTGAACACTGAGCACCCTGAGCACTGAGCACCCAGCACCCTGAGCACTGAGCACCCAGCATCCTGAGCACTGAGTACTGAGCACCCAGCACCCTGAGCACTGAGCACCCAGCACCCTGAGCACTGAGCACGCATCACCCTGAGTACTGAGCACCCAGCACCCCAAACACTGAGCACCGAGCACCCTGAGAACTGAGCACCGAGCTCCCCGAGCACTGAGCACCCTGAGTACTGAGCACCCAGCACCCCGATCACTGAGCACATAGCACCCTGAGCACTGACCACCCAGCACCCTGAGCACTGAGCACCCAGCACGCTGAGTACTGAGCACCCAGCACCCTGAGCACTGAGCACCCAGCACCCTGAGTACTGAGCACTGAGCACCCAGCACCCCGAGCACTGAGCACCCAGCACCCTGTGTACTGAGGACTGAGCACCCTGAGTACTAAGCACCCAGCACCCTGAGTACTGAGCACCCAGGACCCTGAGCACTGAGCACCGAGCACCCCGAGCACTGAGCACCCATCACCCTGAGCACTGAGTACTGAGCACCGAGCACCCTGAGCACTGAGCACCCAGCACCCTGAGCACTGAGCAGCCAGCACCCTGAGCACTGAGCACCCAGCACCCCGATCACTGAGCACATAGCACCCTGAGCACTGAGCACCCAGCACTCTGAGCACTGCGCACCCAGCACCCTGAGTACTGAGCACCCAGCGCGCTGAGTACTGAGCACCCAGCACCCCGAGCACTGAGCACCCAGCACCCTGAGTACTGAGCACTGAGCACCCAGCACCCCGAGCACTGAGCACCCAGCACCCTGTGTACTGAGCACTGAGCACCCTGAGTACTAAGCACCCAGCACCCTGAGTACTGAGCACCCAGGACCCTGAGCACTGAGCACCGAGCACCCTGAGCACTGAGCACCCATCACCCTGAGCACTGAGTACTGAGCACCGAGCACCCTGAGCACTGAGCACCCAGCATCCTGAGCACTGAGTACTGAGCACCCAGCACCCTGAGCACTGAGCACCCAGCACCGTGAGTACTGAGCACCCAGCACCCTGAGTACTGAGCAGCCAGCATCCTGAGCACTGAGCACAAAGCACGCTGAGTACTGAGCACTGAGCACCCTGAGCACTGAGCACCCAGCACCCTGAGTAATGATCACCGAGCACCCTAAGTACTGAGCACCCAGCACCCTGAGTACTGAGCACCCAGCACCCTGAGCACTGAGCACCCAGCACCCTGAGCACTGAGCACCCAGCATCCTGAGCACTGAGTACTGAGCACCCAGCACCCTGAGCACTGAGCACCCAGCACCCTGAGCACTGAGCACGCATCACCCTGAGTACTGAGCACCCAGCACCCCAAACACTGAGCACCGAGCACCCTGAGAACTGAGCACCGAGCTCCCCGAGCACTGAGCACCCTGAGTACTGAGCACCCAGCACCCCGATCACTGAGCACATAGCACCCTGAGCACTGACCACCCAGCACCCTGAGCACTGAGCACCCAGCACGCTGAGTACTGAGCACCCAGGACCCTGAGCACTGGGCACCGAGCACCCCGTGCACTGAGCACCCATCACCCTGAGCACTGAGTACTGAGCACCGAGCACCCTGAGCACTGAGCACCCAGCACCCTGAGCACTGAGCAGCCAGCACCCTGAGCACTGAGCACCCAGCACCCCGATCACTGAGCACATAGCACCCTGAGCACTGAGCACCCAGCACTCTGAGCACTGCGCACCCAGCATCCTGAGTACTGAGCACCCAGCACGCTGAGTACTGAGCACCCAGCACCCCGAGCACTGAGCACCCAGCACCCTGAGTACTGAGCACTGAGCACCCAGCACCCCGAGCACTGAGCACCCAGCACCCTGTGTACTGAGCACTGAGCACCCTGAGTACTAAGCACCCAGCACCCTGAGTACTGAGCACCCAGGACCCTGAGCACTGAGCACCGAGCACCCTGAGCACTGAGCACCCATCACCCTGAGCACTGAGTACTGAGCACCGAGCACCCTGAGCACTGAGCACCCAGCATCCTGAGCACTGAGTACTGAGCACCCAGCACCCTGAGCACTGAGCACCCAGCACCGTGAGTACTGAGCACCCAGCACCCTGAGTACTGAGCACCCAGCATCCTGAGCACTGAGCACAAAGCACGCTGAGTACTGAGCACTGAGCACCCTGAGCACTGAGCACCCAGCACCCTGAGTAATGAGCACCGAGCACCCTAAGTACTGAGCACCCAGCACCCTGAGTACTGAGCACCCAGCACCCTGAGCACTGAGTACCCAGCACCCTGAGTACTGAGCACCCAGCACCCCGAGTACTGAGCACCCAGCACCCCGAGCACTGAGCACCCAGCACCCTGAGTACTGAGCACTGAGCACCCTGAATACTGAGCACCGAACACCCTGAGTACTGAGCACCCAGCACCCTGAGTACTGAGCACCCAGCACCCCGAGCACTGAGCACCCAGCACCCCGAGCACTGAGCACCCAGCACCAAGAGCACTGAGCACCCAGCACCCTGAGTACTGATCACCGAGCACCCCGAGCACTGAGCAACCAGCACCCTGAGTACTGAGCACCCAGCACCCTGAGTACTGAGCACCCAGCACCCTTAGTACTGAGCACCCAGCACCCTGAGCACTGAGCACAAAGCACGCTGAGTACTGAGCACTGAGCACCCTGAGTACTGAGCACCGAGGACCCTGAGCACTGAGCACCCAGAACGCTGAGTACTGAGCACTGAGCACCCTGAGTACTGAGCACCCAGCACCCTGAGCACTGAACAGCCAGCACCCTGAGCACTGTGCACCCAGCACCCCGAGTACTGAGCACCCAGCACCCCGAATACTGAGCAACCAGCACCCTGAGTACTGAGCACCAAGCAACCTGAGTACTGAGCACCCAGTACCCTGAGCACTGAACACACAGCACCCTGAGTACTGAGCACCCCGAGCACTGAGCACCCAGCACCCTGAGCACTTTGCACACAGCACCCCGAGCACTGAGCACCCAGCACCCTGAGTACTGAGAACAGATCACCCTGAGTACTGAGCACCCACCACCCTGAGTACTGAGCCCCCAGCACAATGAGTACTGAGCACCCAGCACCCCGAGCACTGAGCACCCAGCACCCCGAGAATGAGCTCCCAGCACCCTGAGTACTGAGAACCGAGCACCCTGAGTACTGAGCACCCAGCACCCTGAGTACTGAGCCCCCAGCAGCCTGAGTACTGAGCACCCAGCACCCTGAGTACTGAGCACCCAGCACCCCGAGCACTGAGCACCCAGCACCCCGAGAATGAGCACCCAGCAATCTGAGTACTGAGCACCCAGCACCCTGAGTACTGAGCACCCAGCACCCCGAGCACTGAGCACCCTGAGTACTGAGCACCCAGCACCCTTAGTACTGAGCACTAAGCACCCAGAGCACTGAGCACCCAGCACCCTGAGCACGGAGCACCCAGGACCCCGAGCACTGAGTACTGAGCACCCAGCACCCTGAGTACTGAGCACCGAGCTCCCCGAGCACTGAGCACCCTGAGTACTGAGCAACCAGCACCCCGATCACTGAGCACCCAGCACCCTGAGCACTGAGCACCCAGCACCCCGAGCATTGAGCACCCAGCACCCTGAGTACTGAGCACCCAGCACCCCGAGCACTGAGCACCCTGAGTACTGAGCACCCAGCACCCTGAGTAATGAGCACCCAGCACCCCGAGCACTGAGCACCCAGCACCCTGATTACTGAGCACCGAGCACCCTGAGTACTCAGCAGACAGCACCCTGAGTACTGAGCACCCAGCGTACTGAGCACCGAGCACCCAGCACCCTGAGTACTGAGCACCCAGCACCCTGAGCACTGAGCACCCAGCAACCTGAGTACTGAGCACCGAGCACCCCGAGTACTGAGCACCCAGCACCCCGAGCACTGAGCACCCAGAACCCTGAGCACTGAGCACCCAGCACCCGGAGCACTGAGCACCCAGCACCCCGAGCACTGAGCACCCAGCACCCCGAGCACTGAGCACCCAGCAACCCGAGCACCGAGCACCCTGAGTACAAAGCACCGAGCACCCTGAGCACTGAGCACCCAGCACCCTGAGTACTGAGCACCCAGCACCCTGAGCACTGAGCACCGAGCAACCTGAGCACTGAGCACCCAGCACCCTGAGGACTGAGCACCCAGCACCCCGAGCACTGAGCACACAGCACACAGAGCACTGAGCACCCTGAGTACTGAGCACTGAGCACCCTGAGTACTGAGCACTGAGCTCCCTGAGTACTGAGCACCCAGCACCCTGAGTACTGAGCACCCAGCACCCCGAGCACTGAGTACCCAGCTCCCTGAGCACTGAGCACCCAGCACCCTGAGCACTGAGCACCCAGCACCCTGAGTACTGAGCACTGAGCACCCAGCACCCCGAGCACTGAGCACCCAGCACCCTGAATACTGAGCACTGAGCACCCAGCACCCCGAGCACTGAGCACCCAGCACCCTGAGCACTGAGCACCCAGCACCCTGAGCACTGAGCACCCAGCACCCTGAGTACTGAGCACCCAGCACCCTGAGTACTGAGCACGCAGCACCCTGAGTACTGAGCACCCAGCACCCCGAGCACTAAGCACCCAGCACCCTGAGTACTGAGCACCGAGCACCCCGAGCACTGAGCACCCAGCACCCTGTGTACTGAGCTCCGAGCACCCCGAGCACAGAGCACCCAGCGCCCCGAGCACTGAGCACCCAGCACCCCGAGCAATGAGCCCCCAGCACCCCGAGCACTGAGCACCCAGCACCCCGAGCACTGAGCACCCAGCACCCTGAGTACTGAGCACCCAGCACCCTGAGTACTGAGCACCCAGCACCCTGAGCACTGAGCACCCAGCACCCTGAGTACTGAGCACCCAGCACCCTGAGTACTGAGTACCCAGCACCCTGAGCACTCAGCAACCTGAGTACTGAGCACCGAGCACCCTAAGTAATGAGCACCCAGCACCCTGAGTACGGAGCACCCAGCACCCTGAGTACTGAGCACCCAGCACCCCGAGCACTGAGCACCCAGCACCCCGAGAATGAGCACCCAGCACCCCGAGCACTGAGCACCCTGAGTAGTGAGCACCCAGCACACTTAGTACTGAGCACTAAGCACCCAGAGCACTGAGCACCCAGCACCCCGAGCACGGAGCACCCAGGACCCCGAGCACTGAGTACTGAGCACCCAGCACCCTGAGTACTGAGCACCGAGCTCCCCGAGCACTGAGTACCCTGAGTACTGAGCAACCAGCACCCCGATCACTGAGCACCCAGCACCCTGAGCACTGAGCACCCAGCACCCCGAGCATTGAGCACCCAGCACCCTGAGTACTGAGCACCCAGCACCCCGAGCACTGAGCACCCTGAGTACTGAGCACCCAGCACCCTGAGTAATGAGCACCCAGCACCCCGAGCACTGAGCACCCAGCACCCTGAGTACTGAGCACCGAGCACCCTGAGTACTCAGCAGCCAGCACCCTGAGTACTGAGCACCCAGCGTACTGAGCACCGAGCACCCAGCACCCTGAGTACTGAGCACCCAGCACCCTGAGCACTGAGCACCCAGCAACCTGAGTACTGAGCACCGAGCACCCCGAGTACTGAGCACCCAGCACCCCGAGCACTGAGCACCCAGAACCCTGAGCACTGAGCACTCAGCACCCCGAGCACTGAGCACCCAGCACCCCGAGCACTGAGCACCCAGCACCCCGAGCACTGAGCACCCAGCACCCCGAGCACCGAGCACCCTGAGTACAAAGCACCGAGCACCCTGAGCACTGAGCACCCAGCACCCTGAGCAGTGAGCACCCAGCACCCTGAGTACTGAGCACCCAGCACCCCGAGCACTGAGCACCCAGCACCCTGAGTACTGAGCACCCAGCACCCTGAGCACTGAGTACCGAGCACCCTGAGCACTGAGCACCCAGCACCCTGAGGACTGAGCACCCAGCACCCCGAGAACTGAGCACACAGCACACAGAGCACTGAGCACCCTGAGTACTGAGCACTGAGCACCCTGAGTACTGAGCACTGAGCACCCTGAGTACTGAGCACTGAGCACCCTGAGTACTGAGCACCCAGCACCCTGAGTACTGAGCACCCAGCACCCTGAGTACTGAGCACCCAGCACCCTGAGCACTGAGTACCCAGCACCCTGAGTACTGAGCACCCAGCACCCCGAGTACTGAGCACCCAGCACCCCGAGCACTGAGTACCCAGCACCCTGAGTACTGAGCACTGAGCACCCTGAATACTGAGCACCGAACACCCTGAGTACTGAGCACCCAGCACCCTGAGTACTGAGCACCCAGCACCCCGAGCACTGAGCACCCAGCACCCCGAGCACTGAGCACCCAGCACCAAGAGCACTGAGCACCCAGCACCCTGAGTACTGATCACCGAGCACCCCGAGCACTGAGCACCCAGCACCCTGAGTACTGAGCACCCAGCACCCTGAGTACTGAGCACCCAGCACCCTTAGTACTGAGCACCCAGCACCCTGAGCACTGAGCACAAAGCACGCTGAGTACTGAGCACTGAGCACCCTGAGTACTGAGCACCGAGGACCCTGAGCACTGAGCACCCAGAACGCTGAGTACTGAGCACTGAGCACCCTGAGTACTGAGCACCCAGCACCCTGAGCACTGAGCAGCCAGCACCCTGAGCACTGTGCACCCAGCACCCCGAGTACTGAGCACCCAGCACCCCGAGTACTGAGCAACCAGCACCCTGAGTACTGAGCACCAAGCACCCTGAGTACTGAGCACCCAGTACCCTGAGCACTGAACACACAGCACCCTGAGTACTGAGCACCCCGAGCACTGAGCACCCAGCACCCTGAGCACTGTGCACACAGCACCCCGAGCACTGAGCACCCAGCACCCTGAGTACTGAGAACAGATCACCCTGAGTACTGAGCACCCACCACCCTGAGTACTGAGCACCCAGCACCCCGAGCACTGAGCACCCAGCACCCCGAGAATGAGCTCCCAGCACCCTGAGTACTGAGAACCGAGCACCCTGAGTACTGAGCACCCAGCACCCTGAGTACTGAGCCCCCAGCAGCCTGAGTACTGAGCACCCAGCACCCTGAGTACTGAGCACCCAGCACCCCGAGCACTGAGCACCCAGCACCCCGAGAATGAGCACCCAGCACCCTGAGTACTGAGCACCCAGCACCCTGAGTACTGAGCACCCAGCACCCCGAGCACTGAGCACCCTGAGTACTGAGCACCCAGCACCCTTAGTACTGAGCACTAAGCACCCAGAGCACTGAGCACCCAGCACCCTGAGCACGGAGCACCCAGGACCCCGAGCACTGAGTACTGAGCACCCAGCACCCTGAGTACTGAGCACCGAGCTCCCCGAGCACTGAGCACCCTGAGTACTGAGCAACCAGCACCCCGATCACTGAGCACCCAGCACCCTGAGCACTGAGCACCCAGCACCCCGAGCATTGAGCACCCAGCACCCTGAGTACTGAGCACCCAGCACCCCGAGCACTGAGCACCCTGAGTACTGAGCACCCAGCACCCTGAGTAATGAGCACCCAGCACCCCGAGCACTGAGCACCCAGCACCCTGATTACTGAGCACCGAGCACCCTGAGTACTCAGCAGACAGCACCCTGAGTACTGAGCACCCAGCGTACTGAGCACCGAGCACCCAGCACCCTGAGTACTGAGCACCCAGCACCCTGAGCACTGAGCACCCAGCAACCTGAGTACTGAGCACCGAGCACCCCGAGTACTGAGCACCCAGCACCCCGAGCACTGAGCACCCAGAACCCTGAGCACTGAGCACCCAGCACCCCGAGCACTGAGCACCCAGCACCCCGAGCACTGAGCACCCAGCACCCCGAGCACTGAGCACCCAGCAACCCGAGCACCGAGCACCCTGAGTACAAAGCACCGAGCACCCTGAGCACTGAGCACCCAGCACCCTGAGCAGTGAGCACCCAGCACCCTGAGTACTGAGCACCCAGCACCCCGAGCACTGAGCACCCAGCACCCTGAGTACTGAGCACCCAGCACCCTGAGCACTGAGCACCGAGCACCCTGAGCACTGAGCACCCAGCACCCTGAGGACTGAGCACCCAGCACCCCGAGCACTGAGCACACAGCACACAGAGCACTGAGCACCCTGAGTACTGAGCACTGAGCACCCTGAGTACTGAGCACTGAGCTCCCTGAGTACTGAGCACCCAGCACCCTGAGTACTGAGCACCCAGCACCCCGAGCACTGAGTACCCAGCTCCCTGAGCACTGAGTACCCAGCACCCTGAGCACTGAGCACCCAGCACCCTGAGCACTGAGCACCCAGCACCCTGAGCACTGAGCACCCAGCACCCTGAGTACTGAGCACTGAGCACCCAGCACCCCGAGCACTGAGCACCCAGCACCCTGAGTACTGAGCACTGAGCACCCAGCACCCCGAGCACTGAGCACCCAGCACCCTGAGCACTGAGCACCCAGCACCCGAGTACAGATCACCCAGCACCCTGAGTACTGATCACCCAGCACCCTGAGTACTGAGCACGCAGCACCCTGAGTACTGAGCACCCAGCACCCCGAGCACTAAGCACCCAGAACCCTGAGTACTGAGCACCGAGCACCCCGAGCACTGAGCACCCAGCACCCTGTGTACTGAGCTCCGAGCACCCCGAGCACAGAGCACCCAGCGCCCCGAGAACTGAGCACCCAGCACCCCGAGCAATGAGCCCCCAGCACCCCGAGCACTGAGCACCCAGCACCCCGAGCACTGAGCACCCAGCACCCTGAGTACTGAGCACCCAGCACCCTGAGTACTGAGCACCCAGCACCCTGAGCACTGAGCACCCAGCACCCTGAGTACTGAGCACCCAGCACCCTGAGTACTGAGTAGCCAGCACCCTGAGCACTCAGCAACCTGAGTACTGAGCACAGAGCACCCTAAGTAATGAGCACCCAGCACCCTGAGTACGGAGCACCCAGCACCCTGAGTACTGAGCACCCAGCACCCCGAGCACTGAGCACCCAGCACCCCGAGAATGAGCACCCAGCACCCTGAGAACTGAGCAGCCAGCACCCTGAGTACTGAGCACCCAGCACCCCGAGCACTGAGCACCCTGAGTACTGAGCACCCAGCACACTTAGTACTGAGCACTAAGCACCCAGAGCACTGAGCACCCAGCACCCCGAGCACGGAGCACCCAGGACCCCGAGCACTGAGTACTGAGCACCCAGCACCCTGAGTACTGAGCACCGAGCTCCCCGAGCACTGAGCACCCTGAGTACTGAGCAACCAGCACCCCGATCACTGAGCACCCAGCACCCTGAGCACTGAGCACCCAGCACCCCGAGCATTGAGCACCCAGCACCCTGAGTACTGAGCACCCAGCACCCCGAGCACTGAGCACCCTGAGTACTGAGCACCCAGCACCCTGAGCACTGAGTACCGAGCACCCTGAGCACTGAGCACCCAGCACCCTGAGGACTGAGCACCCAGCACCCCGAGAACTGAGCACACAGCACACAGAGCACTGAGCACCCTGAGTACTGAGCACTGAGCACCCTGAGTACTGAGCACTGAGCACCCTGAGTACTGAGCACTGAGCACCCTGAGTACTGAGCACCCAGCACCCTGAGTACTGAGCACCCAGCACCCTGAGTACTGAGCACCCAGCACCCTGAGCACTGAGTACCCAGCACCCTGAGTACTGAGCACCCAGCACCCCGAGTACTGAGCACCCAGCACCCCGAGCACTGAGTACCCAGCACCCTGAGTACTGAGCACTGAGCACCCTGAATACTGAGCACCGAACACCCTGAGTACTGAGCACCCAGCACCCCGAGCACTGAGCACCCAGCACCAAGAGCACTGAGCACAAAGCACGCTGAGTACTGAGGACTGAGCACCCTGAGTACTGAGCACCGAGGACCCTGAGCACTGAGCACCAAGAACGCTGAGTACTGAGCACTGAGCACCCTGAGTACTGAGCACCCAGCACCCTGAGCACTGAGCAGCCAGCACCCTGAGCACTGTGCACCCAGCACCCCGAGTACTGAGCACCCAGCACCCCGAGTACTGAGCAACCAGCACCCTGAGTACTGAGCACCAAGCACCCTGAGTACTGAGCACCCAGTACCCTGAGCACTGAACACACAGCACCCTGAGTACTGAGCACCCCGAGCACTGAGCACCCAGCACCCTGAGCACTGTGCACACAGCACCCCGAGCACTGAGCACCCAGCACCCTGAGTACTGAGAACAGATCACCCTGAGTACTGAGCACCCACCACCCTGAGTACTGAGCCCCCAGCACAATGAGTACTGAGCACCCAGCACCCCGAGCACTGAGCACCCAGCACCCCGAGAATGAGCTCCCAGCACCCTGAGTACTGAGAACCGAGCACCCTGAGTACTGAGCACCCAGCACCCTGAGTACTGAGCCCCCAGCAGCCTGAGTACTGAGCACCCAGCACCCTGAGTACTGAGCACCCAGCACCCCGAGCACTGAGCACCCAGCACCCCGAGAATGAGCACCCAGCACCCTGAGTACTGAGCACCCAGCACCCTGAGTACTGAGCACCCAGCACCCCGAGCACTGAGCACCCTGATTACTGAGCACCCAGCACCCTTAGTACTGAGCACTAAGCACCCAGAGCACTGAGCACCCAGCACCCTGAGCACGGAGCACCCAGGACCCCGAGCACTGAGTACTGAGCACCCAGCACCCTGAGTACTGAGCACCGAGCTCCCCGAGCACTGAGCACCCTGAGTACTGAGCAACCAGCACCCCGATCACTGAGCACCCAGCACCCTGAGCACTGAGCACCCAGCACCCCGAGCATTGAGCACCCAGCACCCTGAGTACTGAGCACCCAGCACCCCGAGCACTGAGCACCCTGAGTACTGAGCACCCAGCACCCTGAGTAATGAGCACCCAGCACCCCGAGCACTGAGCACCCAGCACCCTGATTACTGAGCACCGAGCACCCTGAGTACTCAGCAGACAGCACCCTGAGTACTGAGCACCCAGCGTACTGAGCACCGAGCACCCAGCACCCTGAGTACTGAGCACCCAGCACCCTGAGCACTGAGCACCCAGCAACCTGAGTACTGAGCACCGAGCACCCCGAGTACTGAGCACCCAGCACCCCGAGCACTGAGCACCCAGAACCCTGAGCACTGAGCACCCAGCACCCCGAGCACTGAGCACCCAGCACCCCGAGCACTGAGCACCCAGCACCCCGAGCACTGAGCACCCAGCAACCCGAGCACCGAGCACCCTGAGTACAAAGCACCGAGCACCCTGAGCACTGAGCACCCAGCACCCTGAGCAGTGAGCACCCAGCACCCTGAGTACTGAGCACCCAGCACCCCGAGCACTGAGCACCCAGCACCCTGAGTACTGAGCACCCAGCACCCTGAGCACTGAGCACCGAGCACCCTGAGCACTGAGCACCCAGCACCCTGAGGACTGAGCACCCAGCACCCCGAGCACTGAGCACACAGCACACAGAGCACTGAGCACCCTGAGTACTGAGCACTGAGCACCCTGAGTACTGAGCACTGAGCTCCCTGAGTACTGAGCACCCAGCACCCTGAGTACTGAGCACCCAGCACCCCGAGCACTGAGTACCCAGCTCCCTGAGCACTGAGTACCCAGCACCCTGAGCACTGAGCACCCAGCACCCTGAGCACTGAGCACCCAGCACCCTGAGCACTGAGCACCCAGCACCCTGAGTACTGAGCACTGAGCACCCAGCACCCCGAGCACTGAGCACCCAGCACCCTGAGTACTGAGCACTGAGCACCCAGCACCCCGAGCACTGAGCACCCAGCACCCTGAGCACTGAGCACCCAGCACCCGAGTACAGATCACCCAGCACCCTGAGTACTGATCACCCAGCACCCTGAGTACTGAGCACCCAGCACCCCGAGCACTAAGCACCCAGAACCCTGAGTACTGAGCACCGAGCACCCCGAGCACTGAGCACCCAGCACCCTGTGTACTGAGCTCCGAGCACCCCGAGCACAGAGCACCCAGCGCCCCGAGCACTGAGCACCCAGCACCCCGAGCAATGAGCCCCCAGCACCCCGAGCACTGAGCACCCAGCACCCCGAGCACTGAGCACCCAGCACCCTGAGTACTGAGCACCCAGCACCCTGAGTACTGAGCACCCAGCACCCTGAGCACTGAGCACCCAGCACCCTGAGTACTGAGCACCCAGCACCCTGAGTACTGAGTAGCCAGCACCCTGAGCACTCAGCAACCTGAGTACTGAGCACCGAGCACCCTAAGTAATGAGCACCCAGCACCCTGAGTACGGAGCACCCAGCACCCTGAGTACTGAGCACCCAGCACCCCGAGCACTGAGCACCCAGCACCCCGAGAATGAGCACCCAGCACCCTGAGAACTGAGCACCCAGCACCCTGAGTACTGAGCACCCAGCACCCCGAGCACTGAGCACCCTGAGTACTGAGCACCCAGCACACTTAGTACTGAGCACTAAGCACCCAGAGCACTGAGCACCCAGCACCCCGAGCACGGAGCACCCAGGACCCCGAGCACTGAGTACTGAGCACCCAGCACCCTGAGTACTGAGCACCGAGCTCCCCGAGCACCGAGCACCCTGAGTACTCAGCAGCCAGCACCCTGAGTACTGAGCACCCAGCGTACTGAGCACCGAGCACCCAGCACCCTGAGTACTGAGCACCCAGCACCCTGAGCACTGAGCACCCAGCAACCTGAGTACTGAGCACCGAGCACCCCGAGTACTGAGCACCCAGCACCCCGAGCACTGAGCACCCAGAACCCTGAGCACTGAGCACCCAGCACCCCGAGCACTGAGCACCCAGCACCCCGAGCACTGAGCACCCAGCACCCCGAGCACTGAGCACCCAGCACCCCGAGCACCGAGCACCCTGAGTACAAAGCACCGAGCACCCTGAGCACTGAGCACCCAGCACCCTGAGCAGTGAGCACCCAGCACCCTGAGTACTGAGCACCCAGCACCCCGAGCACTGAGCACCCAGCACCCTGAGTACTGAGCACCCAGCACCCTGAGCACTGAGCACCGAGCACCCTGAGCACTGAGCACCCAGCACCCTGAGGACTGAGCACCCAGCACCCCGAGAACTGAGCACACAGCACACAGAGCACTGAGCACCCTGAGTACTGAGCACTGAGCACCCTGAGTACTGAGCACTGAGCACCCTGAGTACTGAGCACCCAGCACCCTGAGTACTGAGCACCCAGCACCCCGAGCACTGAGTACCCAGCTCCCTGAGCACTGAGTACCCAACACCCTGAGCACTGAGCACCCAGCACCCTGAGCACTGAGCACCCAGCACCCTGAGCACTGAGCACCCAGCACCCTGAGTACTGAGCACTGAGCACCCAGCACCCCGAGCACTGAGCACCCAGCACCCTGAGTACTGAGCACTGAGCACCCAGCACCCCGAGCACTGAGCACCCAGCAACCTGAGCACTGAGCACCCGGCACCCGAGTACAGATCACCCAGCACCCTGAGTACAGATCACCCAGCACCCTGAGTACTGAGCACGCAGCACCCTGAGTACTGAGCACCCAGCACCCCGAGCACTAAGCACCCAGCACCCTGAGTACTGAGCACCGAGCACCCCGAGCACTGAGCACCCAGCACCCTGAGTACTGAGCTCCGAGCACCCGGAGCACAGAGCACCCAGCGCCCCGAGCACTGAGCACCCAGCACCCCGAGCACTGAGCCCCCAGCACCCCGAGCACTGAGCACCCAGCACCCCGAGCACTGAGCACCCAGCACCCTGAGTACTGAGCACCCAGCACCCTGAGTACTGAGCACCCAGCACCCTGAGAACTGAGCACCCAGCACCCTGAGTACTGAGCACCCAGCACCCTGAGTACTGAGTACCCAGCACCCTGAGCACTCAGCAACCTGAGTACTGAGCACCGATCACCCTAAGTAATGAGCACCCAGCACCCTGAGTACTGAGCACCCAGCACCCTGAGCACTGAGCACCCAGCACCCTGAGTACTGAGCACCCAGCACCCCGAGTACTGAGCACCCAGCACCCCGAGCACTGAGCACCCAGCACCCTGAGTACTGAGCACTGAGCACCCTGAGTACTGAGCACCGAACACACTGAGTACTGAGCACCCAGCACCCTGAGTACTGAGCCCCCAGCACCCCGAGCACTGAGCACCCAGCACCCCGAGCACTGAGCACCCAGCACCCCGAGCACTGAGCACCCAGCACCCTGAGCACTGAGCACCCAGCACCCTGAGCACTGAGCACTGAGCACACACCACCCTGAGCACTGAGCACCCAGCACCCCGAGCACTGAGCACCCAGCACCCTGAGCACTGAGCTCCCAGCACCCTGAGCACTGAGCACCCAGCTCCCTGAGTACTGAGTACCCAGTACCCTGAGCACTGAGCACCCAGCACTCTTAGTACTGATCACCGAGCAACCCGAGCACTGAGCACCCAGCACCCTGAGTACTGAGCACCCAGCACCCTGAGTACTGAGCACCCAGCACCCTGAGTACTGAGCACCCAGCACCCTGAGCACTGAGCACAAATCACGCCGAGTACTGAGCACTGAGCACCCTGAGTACTGAGCACCCAGCACCCTGAGCACTGAGCAGCCAGCAGCCTGAGCACTGAGCACCCAGCACCCCAAGCACTGAGCACCCAGCACCCTGAGCACTGTGCACCCAGCACCCCGAGTACTGAGCACCCAGCACCCCGAGTACTGAGCACCCAGCACCCTGAGTACTGAGCACCAAGCACCCTGAGTACTGAGCACCCAGTACCCTGAACACTGAACACACAGCACCCTGAGTACTGAGCACCCTGAGCACTGAGCACCCAGCACCCTGGGCACTGTGCACCCAGTACCCTGAGCACTGAGCACCCAGCACCCTGAGTACTGAGCCCCCAGCACCCTTAGTACTGAGCACCAAGCACCCCGAGCACTGAGCACCTAGCACCCCGAGAATGAGCACGGAGCACCCTGAGTACTGAGAACCGAGCACCCTGAGTACTGAGCACCCAGCACCCTGAGTACTGAGCCCCCAGCACCCTGAGTACTGAGCACCCAGCACCCTGAGTACTGAGCACCCAGCACCCTGAGTACTGAGCACCCAGCACCCTGAGTACTGAGCCCCCAGCACCCTGAGTACTGAGCACCCAGCACACTGAGTACTGAGCACCCAGCACCCTGAGCACTGAGCACAAAGCACGCTGAGTAATGAGCACTGAGCACCCTTAGTACTGAGCACCGAGGACCCTGAGCACTGAGCACCCAGCACCCTGAGTACTGAGCACCCAGCACCCTGAGTACTGAGCACCCAGCACCCCGAGCACTGAGCACCCTGAGTACTGAGCACCCAGCACTCTGAGTACTGAGCACTAAGCACCCAGAGCACTGAGCACCCAGCACCCCGAGCACGGAGCACCCAGGACCCCGAGCACTGAGTACTGAGCACCCAGCACCCTGAGTACTGAGCACCGAGCTCCCCGAGCACTGAGCACCCTGAGTACTGAGCACCCAGCACCCCGATCACTGATCACCCAGCACCCTGAGCACTGAGCACCCAGCACCCGAGCACTGAGCACCCAGCACCCTGAGTACTGAGCACCCAGCACCCCGAGCACTGAGCACCCAGCACCCTGAGTACTGAGCACTGAGCACCCAGCACCCCGAGCACTGAGCACCCAGCACCCTGTGTACTGAGCACTGAGCACCCTGAGTACAAAGCACCCAGCACCCTGAGTACTGAGCACCCAGGACCCTGAGCACTGAGCACCGAGCACCCCGAGCACTGAGCACCCTGCACCCTGAGCACTCAGCACCCAGCACCCCGAGCATTGAACACCCAGCACCCTGAGCACTGAGCACCCAGCACCTTAAGCACTGAGCACCCAGCACCCAGAGCACTGAGCACCCAGCACCCTGAGCACTGAGCACCCAGCATCCTGAGTACTGAGCACCCAGCACCCTGAGTACTGAGCACCCAGACCCCGAGCTCTGAGCACACAGCACCCCTAGCACTGTGCACCCAGCACCCTGAGTAATGAGAACCCAGCACCCTGAGTACTGAGCACCCAGCACCCTGAGCACTGAGCACCGAGCACCCCGAGCACTAAGCACCGTGCACCCCGAGCACTGACCACCCAGCACCCTGAGTACTGAGCACCCAGCACCGTGAGTACTGAGCACAGAGCACCCTGAGCACTGAGCACCCAGCACCCAGAGCACTGAGCACACAGCATCCTGAGCACTGAGTACTGAGCACCCAGCACCCTGAGCACTGATCACCCAGCGCCCTGAGCACTGAGCACCCAGCACGCTGAGTACTGAGCAACCAGCACCCCAAACACTGAGCAGCGAGCACCCTGAGAACTGAGCACCGAGCACCCTGAGTACTGAGCACCCAGAACCGTGAGTACTGAGCCCCCAGCACCCTGAGTACTGAGCACCCAGCACCCTGAGTACTGAGCACCCAGCACCCTGAGTACTGAGCACCCAGCACCCTGAGTACTGAGACCCCAGCACCCTGAGTACTGAGCACCCAGCACACTGAGTACTGAGCACCCAGCACCCTGAGCACTGAGCACAAAGCACGCTGAGTAATGAGCACCCAGCACCCTTAGTACTGAGCACCAAGCACCCCGAGCACTGAGCACCCAGCACCCCGAGAATGAGCACCCAGCACCCTGAGTACTGAGAACAGAGCACCCTGAGTACTGAGCACCCAGCACCCTGAGTACTGAGCCCCCAGCACCCTGAGTACTGAGCATCCAGCCCCCTGAGTACTGAGCACCCAGCACCCTGTGTACTGAGCACCCAGCACCCTGAGTACTGAGCCCCCAGCACCCTGAGTACTGAGCACCCAGCACACTGAGTACTGAGCACCCAGCACCCTGAGCACTGAGCACAAAGCACGCTGAGTAATGAGCACTGAGCACCCTGAGTACTGAGCACCGAGGACCCTGAGCACTGAGCACCCAGCACCCTGAGTACTGAGCACCCAGCACCCTGAGTACTGAGCACCCAGCACCCTGAGTACTGAGCACCCAGCACCCCGAGCACTGAGCACCCTGAGTACTGAGCACCCAGCACCCTGAGTACTGAGCACTAAGCACCCAGAGCACTGAGCACCCAGCACCCCGAGCACGGAGCACCCAGGACCCCGAGCACTGAGTACTGAGCACCCAGCACCCTGAGTATTGAGCACCGAGCTCCCCGAGCACTAAGCACCCTGAGTACTGAGCACCCAGCACCCCGTACACTGAGCACCCAGCACCCTGAGCACTGAGCACCCAGCACCCCGTGCACTGAGCACCCAGCACCCTGAGTACTGAGCACCAAGCACCCCGAGCACTGAGCACCCAGCACCCTGAGTACTGAGCACTGAGCAACCAGCACCCCGAGCACTGAGCACCCAGCACCCTGTGTACTGAGCACTGAGCACCCTGAGTACAAAGCACCCAGGACCCTGAGTACTGAGCACCCAGGACCCTGAGCACTGAGCACCGAGCACCCCGAGCACTGAGCACCCTGCACCCTGAGCACTCAGCACCCAGCACCCCGAGCACTGAACACCCAGCGCCCTGAGCACTGAGCACCCAGCACCCTAAGCACTGAGCACCAAGCACCAAGAGCACTGAGCACCCAGCACCCTGAGCACTGAGCACCCTGCACCCTAAGCACGGAGCACCCAGCACCAAGAGCACTGAGCACCCAGCACCCAGAGCACTGAGCACCCAGCACCCTGAGCACTGAGCACCCAGCACCCTGAGCACTAAGCACCCAGAACCCTGAGTACTGAGCACCCAGCACCCTGAGTACTGAGCTCCGAGCACCCCGAGCACAGAGCACCCAGCGCCCCGAGCACTGAGCACCCAGCACCCAGAGCACTGAGCCCCCAGCACCCCGAGCACTGAGCACACAGCACCCTGGGTACTGAGCACCCAGCACCCTGAGTACTGAGCACCCAGCACCCTGAGTACTGAGCACCTAGCACCCTGAGCACTGAGCACCCAGAACCCTGAGTACTGAGCACCCAGCACCCTGAGTACTGAGTACCCAGCACCCTGAGCACTCAGCAACCTGAGTACTGAGCACCGAGCACCCTAAGTACTGAGCACCCAGCACCCTGAGTACTGAGCACCCAGCACCCTGAGCACTGAGCACCCAGCACCCTGAGCACTGAGCACCCAGCACCCTGAGTACTGAGCCGCCAGCACCCTTAGTACTGAGCACCAAGCACCCCGAGCACTGAGCACCCAGCACCCCGAGAATGAGCACCCAGCAGCGTGAGTACTGAGAACCGAGCACCCTGAGTACTGAGCACCCAGCACCCTGAGTACTGAGCCCCCAGCACCCTGAGTACTGAGCACCCAGCACCCTGAGTACTGAGCACCCAGCACCCTGAGTACTGAGCACCCAGCACCCTGAGTACTGAGCCCCCAGCACCCTGAGTACTGAGCACCCAGCACACTGAGTACTGAGCACCCAGCACCCTGAGCACTGAGCACAAAGCACGCTGAGTAATGAGCACTGAGCACCCTCAGCACTGAGCACCCAGCACCCTGAGCACTGAGCACCCAGCACCCCGAGCACTGAGCACCCAGCACCCTGAGCACTGAGCACCCAGCACCCTGAGCACTGAGCACCCAGCACCCTGAGTACTGAGTACCCAGTACCCTGAGCACTGAGCACCCAGCACTCTTAGTACTGATCACCGAGCACCCCGAGCACTGAGCACCCAGCACCCTGAGTACTGAGCACCCAGCACCCTGAGTACTGAGCACCCAGCACCCTGAGTACTGAGCACCCAGCACCCTGAGCACTGAGCACAAAGCACGCTGAGTACTGAGCACTGAGCACTCTGAGTACTGAGCACCGAGCACCCGGAGTACTGAGCACCCAGCACTCTGAGCACTTAGCACCCAGCACCCTGAGCACTGAGCACCCAGCACCCCGAGCACTGAGCACCCAGCACCCTGAGCACTGAGCACCCAGCACCCCGAGCACTGAGCACTGAGCACCCTAAGTACTGAGCACTGAGCACCCTGAGTACTAAGCACCCAGCACCCTGAGTACTGAGCACCCAGCACCCTGAGTACTGAGCACCCAGCACCCTGAGTAATGAGCACCCAGCGTACTGAGCACCGAGCACCCCGAGCACTGAGCACCCAGCACCCTGAGTACTGAGCACCCAGCACCCCGAGCACTGAGCACCCAGCACCCTGAGTACTGAGCACCGAGCACCCTAAGTACTGAGCACCCAGCACCCTGAGTACTGATCACCCAGCACCCCGAGCACTGAGTACCCAGCTCCCTGAGCACTGAGTACCCAGCACCCTGAGCACTGAGCACCCAGCACCCTGAGCACTGAGCACCCAGCACCCTGAGCACTGAGCACCCAGCACCCTGAGTACTGAGCACTGAGCACCCAGCACCCCGAGCACTGAGCACCCAGCACCCTGAATACTGAGCACTGAGCACCCAGCACCCCGAGCACTGAGCACCCAGCACCCTGAGCACTGAGCACCCAGCACCCTGAGCACTGAGCACCCAGCACCCTGAGTACTGAGCACCCAGCACCCTGAGTACTGAGCACGCAGCACCCTGAGTACTGAGCACCCAGCACCCCGAGCACTAAGCACCCAGCACCCTGAGTACTGAGCACCGAGCACCCCGAGCACTGAGCACCCAGCACCCTGTGTACTGAGCTCCGAGCACCCCGAGCACAGAGCACCCAGCGCCCCGAGCACTGAGCACCCAGCACCCCGAGCAATGAGCCCCCAGCACCCCGAGCACTGAGCACCCAGCACCCCGAGCACTGAGCACCCAGCACCCTGAGTACTGAGCACCCAGCACCCTGAGTACTGAGCACCCAGCACCCTGAGCACTGAGCACCCAGCACCCTGAGTACTGAGCACCCAGCACCCTGAGTACTGAGTACCCAGCACCCTGAGCACTCAGCAACCTGAGTACTGAGCACCGAGCACCCTAAGTAATGAGCACCCAGCACCCTGAGTACGGAGCACCCAGCACCCTGAGTACTGAGCACCCAGCACCCCGAGCACTGAGCACCCAGCACCCCGAGAATGAGCACCCAGCACCCTGAGAACTGAGCACCCAGCACCCTGAGTACTGAGCACCCAGCACCCCGAGCACTGAGCACCTTGAGTAGTGAGCACCCAGCACACTTAGTACTGAGCACTAAGCACCGAGAGCACTGAGCACCCAGCACCCCGAGCACGGAGCACCCAGGACCCCGAGCACTGAGTACTGAGCACCCAGCACCCTGAGTACTGAGCACCGAGCTCCCCGAGCACTGAGCACCCTGAGTACTGAGCAACCAGCACCCCGATCACTGAGCACCCAGCACCCTGACCACTGAGCACCCAGCACCCCGAGCATTGAGCACCCAGCACCCTGAGTACTGAGCACCCAGCACCCCGAGCACTGAGCACCCTGAGTACTGAGCACCCAGCACCCTGAGTAATGAGCACCCAGCACCCCGAGCACTGAGCACCCAGCACCCTGAGTACTGAGCACCGAGCACCCTGAGTACTCAGCAGCCAGCACCCTGAGTACTGAGCACCCAGCGTACTGAGCACCGAGCACCCAGCACCCTGAGTACTGAGCACCCAGCACCCTGAGCACTGAGCACCCAGCAACCTGAGTACTGAGCACCGAGCACCCCGAGTACTGAGCACCCAGCACCCCGAGCACTGAGCACCCAGAACCCTGAGCACTGAGCACCCAGCACCCCGAGCACTGAGCACCCAGCACCCCGAGCACTGAGCACCCAGCACCCCGAGCACTGAGCACCCAGCAACCCGAGCACCGAGCACCCTGAGTACAAAGCACCGAGCACCCTGAGCACTGAGCACCCAGCACCCTGAGCAGTGAGCACCCAGCACCCTGAGTACTGAGCACCCAGCACCCCGAGCACTGAGCACCCAGCACCCTGAGTACTGAGCACCCAGCACCCTGAGCACTGAGTACCGAGGACCCTGAGCACTGAGCACCCAGCACCCTGAGGACTGAGCACCCAGCACCCCGAGAACTGAGCACACAGCACACAGAGCACTGAGCACCCTGAGTACTGAGCACTGAGCACCCTGAGTACTGAGCACTGAGCACCCTGAGTACTGAGCACTGAGCACCCTGAGTACTGAGCACCCAGCACCCTGAGTACTGAGCACCCAGCACCCTGAGTACTGAGCACCCAGCACCCTGAGCACTGAGTACCCAGCACCCTGAGTACTGAGCACCCAGCACCCCGAGTACTGAGCACCCAGCACCCCGAGCACTGAGCACCCAGCACCCTGAGTACTGAGCACTGGGCACCCTGAATACTGAGCACCGAACACCCTGAGTACTGAGCACCCAGCACCCTGAGTACTGAGCACCCAGCACCCCGAGCACTGAGCACCCAGCACCCCGAGCACTGAGCACCCAGCACCAAGAGCACTGAGCACCCAGCACCCTGAGTACTGATCACCGAGCACCCCGAGCACTGAGCACCCAGCACCCTGAGTACTGAGCACCCAGCACCCTGAGTACTGAGCACCCAGCACCCTTAGTACTGAGCACCCAGCACCCTGAGCACTGAGCACAAAGCACGCTGAGTACTGAGCACTGAGCACCCTGAGTACTGAGCACCGAGGACCCTGAGCACTGAGCACCCAGAACGCTGAGTACTGAGCACTGAGCACCCTGAGTACTGAGCACCCAGGACCCTGAGCACTGAGCAGCCAGCACCCTGAGCACTGTGCACCCAGCACCCCGAGTACTGAGCACCCAGCACCCCGAGTACAGAGCAACCAGCACCCTGAGTACTGAGCACCAAGCACCCTGAGTACTGAGCACCCAGTACCCTGAGCACTGAACACACAGCACCCTGAATACTGAGCACCCCGAGCACTGAGCACCCAGCACCCTGAGCACTGTGCACACAGCACCCCGAGCACTGAGCACCCAGCACCCTGAGTACTGAGAACAGATCACCCTGAGTACTGAGCACCCACCACCCTGAGTACTGAGCCCCCAGCACAATGAGTACTGAGCACCCAGCACCCCGAGCACTGAGCACCCAGCACCCCGAGAATGAGCTCCCAGCACCCTGAGTACTGAGAACCGAGCACCCTGAGTACTGAGCACCCAGCACCCTGAGTACTGAGCCCCCAGCAGCCTGAGTACTGAGCACCCAGCACCCTGAGTACTGAGCACCCAGCACCCCGAGCACTGAGCACCCAGCACCCCGAGAATGAGCACCCAGCACCCTGAGTACTGAGCACCCAGCACCCTGAGTACTGAGCACCCAGCACCCCGAGCACTGAGCACCCTGAGTACTGAGCACCCAGCACCCTTAGTACTGAGCACTAAGCACCCAGAGCACTGAGCACCCAGCACCCTGAGCACGGAGCACCCAGGACCCCGAGCACTGAGTACTGAGCACCCAGCACCCTGAGTACTGAGCACCGAGCTCCCCGAGCACTGAGCACCCTGAGTACTGAGCAACCAGCACCCCGATCACTGAGCACCCAGCACCCTGAGCACTGAGCACCCAGCACCCCGAGCATTGAGCACCCAGCACCCTGAGTACTGAGCACCCAGCATCCCGAGCACTGAGCACCCTGAGTACTGAGCACCCAGCACCCTGAGTAATGAGCACCCAGCACCACGAGCACTGAGCACCCAGCACCCTGATTACTGAGCACCGAGCACCCTGAGTACTCAGCAGACAGCACCCTGAGTACTGAGCACCCAGCATCCCGAGCACTGAGCACCCTGAGTACTGAGCACCCAGCACCCTGAGTAATGAGCACCCAGCACCACGAGCACTGAGCACCCAGCACCCTGATTACTGAGCACCGAGCACCCTGAGCACTGAGCACCCAGCAACCTGAGTACTGAGCACCGAGCACCCCGAGTACTGAGCACCCAGCACCCCGAGTACTGAGCACCCAGAACCCTGAGCACTGAGCACCCAGCACCCCGAGCACTGAGCACCCAGCACCCCGAGCACTGAGCACCCAGCACCCCGAGCACTGAGCCCCCAGCAACCCGAGCACCGAGCACCCTGAGTACAAAGCACCGAGCACCCTGAGCACTGAGCACCCAGCACCCTGAGCAGTGAGCACCCAGCACCCTGAGTACTGAGCACCCAGCACCCCGAGCACTGAGCACCCAGCACCCTGAGTACTGAGCACCCAGCACCCTGAGCACTGAGCACCGAGCACCCTGAGCACTGAGCACCCAGCACCCTGAGGACTGAGCACCCAGCACCCCGAGCACTGAGCACACAGCACACAGAGCACTGAGCACCCTGAGTACTGAGCACTGAGCACCCTGAGTACTGAGCACTGAGCTCCCTGAGTACTGAGCACCCAGCACCCTGAGTACTGAGCACCCAGCACCCCGAGCACTGAGTACCCAGCTCCCTGAGCACTGAGTACCCAGCACCCTGAGCACTGAGCACCCAGCACCCTGAGCACTGAGCACCCAGCACCCTGAGCACTGAGCACCCAGCACCCTGAGTACTGAGCACTGAGCACCCAGCACCCCGAGCACTGAGCACCCAGCACCCTGAGTACTGAGCACTGAGCACCCAGCACCCCGAGCACTGAGCACCCAGCACCCTGAGCACTGAGCACCCAGCACCCGAGTACAGATCACCCAGCACCCTGAGTACTGATCACCCAGCACCCTGAGTACTGAGCACGCAGCACCCTGATTACTGAGCACCCAGCACCCCGAGCACTAAGCACCCAGAACCCTGAGTACTGAGCACCGAGCACCCCGAGCACTGAGCACCCAGCACCCTGTGTACTGAGCTCCGAGCACCCCGAGCACAGAGCACCCAGCGCCCCGAGCACTGAGCACCCAGCACCCCGAGCAATGAGCCCCAGCACCCCGAGCACTGAGCACCCAGCACCCCGAGCACTGAGCACCCAGCACCCTGAGTACTGAGCACCCAGCACCCTGAGTACTGAGCACCCAGCACTCTGAGCACTGAGCACCCAGCACCCTGAGTACTGAGCACCCAGCACCCTGAGTACTGAGTAGCCAGCACCCTGAGCACTCAGCAACCTGAGTACTGAGCACCGAGCACCCTAAGTAATGAGCACCCAGCACCCTGAGTACGGAGCACCCAGCACCCTGAGTACTGAGCACCCAGCACCCCGAGCACTGAGCACCCAGCACCCCGAGAATGAGCACCCAGCACCCTGAGAACTGAGCACCCAGCACCCTGAGTACTGAGCACCCAGCACCCCGAGCACTGAGCACCCTGAGTACTGAGCACCCAGCACACTTAGTACTGAGCACTAAGCACCCAGAGCACTGAGCACCCAGCACCCCGAGCACGGAGCACCCAGGACCCCGAGCACTGAGTACTGAGCACCCAGCACCCTGAGTACAGAGCACCGAGCTCCCCGAGCACTGAGCACCCTGAGTACTGAGCAACCAGCACCCCGATCACTGAGCACCCAGCACCCTGAGCACTGAGCACCCAGCACCCCGAGCATTGAGCACCCAGCACCCTGAGTACTGAGCACCCAGCACCCCGAGCACTGAGCACCCTGAGTACTGAGCACCCAGCACCCTGAGTAATGAGCACCCAGCACCCCGAGCACTGAGCACCCAGCACCCTGAGTACTGAGCACCGAGCACCCTGAGTACTCAGCAGCCAGCACCCTGAGTACTGAGCACCCAGCGTACTGAGCACCGAGCACCCAGCACCCTGAGTACTGAGCACCCAGCACCCTGAGCACTGAGCACCCAGCAACCTGAGTACTGAGCACCGAGCACCCCGAGTACTGAGCACCCAGCACCCCGAGCACTGAGCAACCAGAACCCTGAGCACTGAGCACCCAGCACCCCGAGCACTGAGCACCCAGCACCCCGAGCACTGAGCACCCAGCACCCCGAGCACTGAGCACCCAGCACCCCGAGCACCGAGCACCCTGAGTACAAAGCACCGAGCACCCTGAGCACTGAGCACCCAGCACCCTGAGCAGTGAGCACCCAGCACCCTGAGTACTGAGCACCCAGCACCCCGAGCACTGAGCACCCAGCACCCTGAGTACTGAGCACCCAGCACCCTGAGCACTGAGCACCGAGCACCCTGAGCACTGAGCACCCAGCACCCTGAGGACTGAGCACCCAGCACCCCGAGAACTGAGCACACAGCACACAGAGCACTGAGCACCCTGAGTACTGAGCACTGAGCACCCTGAGTACTGAGCACTGAGCACCCTGAGTACTGAGCACCCAGCACCCTGAGTACTGAGCACCCAGCACCCCGAGCACTGAGTACCCAGCTCCCTGAGCACTGAGTACCCAACACCCTGAGCACTGAGCACCCAGCACCCTGAGCACTGAGCACCCAGCACCCTGAGCACTGAGCACCCAGCACCCTGAGTACTGAGCACTGAGCACCCAGCACCCCGAGCACTGAGCACCCAGCACCCTGAGTACTGAGCACTGAGCACCCAGCACCCCGAGCACTGAGCACCCAGCAACCTGAGCACTGAGCACCCAGCACCCGAGTACAGATCACCCAGCACCCTGAGTACAGATCACCCAGCACCCTGAGTACTGAGCACGCAGCACCCTGAGTACTGAGCACCCAGCACCCCGAGCACTAAGCACCCAGCACCCTGAGTACTGAGCACCGAGCACCCCGAGCACTGAGCACCCAGCACCCTGAGTACTGAGCTCCGAGCACCCGGAGCACAGAGCACCCAGCGCCCCGAGAACTGAGCACCCAGCACCCCGAGCACTGAGCCCCCAGCACCCCGAGCACTGAGCTCCCAGCACCCCGAGAACTGAGCACCCAGCACCCTGAGTACTGAGCACCCAGCACCCTGAGTACTGAGCACCCAGCACCCTGAGAACTGAGCACCCAGCACCCTGAGTACTGAGCACCCAGCACCCTGAGTACTGAGTACCCAGCACCCTGAGCACTCAGCAACCTGAGTACTGAGCACCGATCACCCTAAGTAATGAGCACCCAGCACCCTGAGTACTGAGCACCCAGCACCCTGAGCACTGAGCACCCAGCACCCTGAGTACTGAGCACCCAGCACCCCGAGTACTGAGCACCCAGCACCCCGAGCACTGAGCACCCAGCACCCTGAGTACTGAGCACTGAGCACCCTGAGTACTGAGCAACGAACACACTGAGTACTGAGCACCCAGCACCCTGAGTACTGAGCCCCCAGCACCCCGAGCACTGAGCACCCAGCACCCCGAGCACTGAGCACCCAGCACCCCGAGCACTGAGCACCCAGCACCCTGAGCACTGAGCACCCAGCACCCTGAGCACTGAGCACTGAGCACCCAGCACCCTGAGCACTGAGCACCCAGCACCCCGAGCACTGAGCACCCAGCACCCTGAGCACTGAGCTCCCAGCACCCTGAGCACTGAGCACCCAGCTCCCTGAGTACTGAGTACCCAGTACCCTGAGCACTGAGCACCCAGCACTCTTAGTACTGATCACCGAGCAACCCGAGCACTGAGCACCCAGCACCCTGAGTACTGAGCACCCAGCACCCTGAGTACTGAGCACCCAGCACCCTGAGTACTGAGCACTAAGCACCCTGAGCACTGAGCACAAATCACGCCGAGTACTGAGCACTGAGCACCCTGAGTACAGAGCACCGAGGAACCTGAGGACTGAGCACCCAGCACGCTGAGTACTGAGCACTGAGCACCCTGTGTACTGAGCACCCAGCACCCTGAGCACTGAGCAGCCAGCAGCCTGAGCACTGAGCACCCAGCACCCCAAGCACTGAGCACCCAGCACCCTGAGCACTGTGCACCCAGCACCCCGAGTACTGAGCACCCAGCACCCCGAGTACTGAGCACCCAGCACCCTGAGTACTGAGCACCAAGCACCCTGAGTACTGAGCACCCAGTACCCTGAACACTGAACACACAGCACCCTGAGTACTGAGCACCCTGAGCACTGAGCACCCAGCACCCTGGGCACTGTGCACCCAGTACCCTGAGCACTGAGCACCCAGCACCCTGAGTACTGAGCCCCCAGCACCCTTAGTACTGAGCACCAAGCACCCCGAGCACTGAGCACCTAGCACCCCGAGAATGAGCACCCAGCACCCTGAGTACTGAGAACCGAGCACCCTGAGTACTGAGCACCCAGCACCCTGAGTACTGAGCCCCCAGCACCCTGAGTACTGAGCACCCAGCACCCTGAGTACTGAGCACCCAGCACCCTTAGTACTGAGCACCAAGCACCCCGAGCACTGAGCACCTAGCACCCCGAGAATGAGCACCCAGCACCCTGAGTACTGAGCACCGAGCTCCCCGAGCACTGAGCACCCTGAGTACTGAGCACCCAGCACCCCGATCACTGATCACCCAGCACCCTGAGCACTGAGCAGCCAGCAGCCTGAGCACTGAGCACCCAGCACCCCAAGCACTGAGCACCCAGCACCCTGAGCACTGTGCACCCAGCACCCCGAGTACTGAGCACCCAGCACCCCGAGTACTGAGCACCCAGCACCCTGAGTACTGAGCACCAAGCACCCTGAGTACTGAGCACCCAGCACCCTGAGTACTGAGCACCGAGCTCCCCGAGCACTGAGCACCCTGAGTACTGAGCACCCAGCACCCCGATCACTGATCACCCAGCACCCTGAGCACTGAGCACCCAGCACCCGAGCACTGAGCACCCAGCACCCTGAGTACTGAGCACCCAGCACCCCGAGCACTGAGCACCCAGCACCCTGAGTACTGAGCACTGAGCACCCAGCACCCCGAGCACTGAGCACCCAGCACCCTGTGTACTGAGCACTGAGCACCCTGAGTACAAAGCACCCAGCACCCTGAGTACTGAGCACCCAGGACCCTGAGCACTGAGCACCGAGCACCCCGAGCACTGAGCACCCTGCACCCTGAGCACTCAGCACCCAGCACCCCGAGCATTGAACACCCAGCACCCTGAGCACTGAGCACCCAGCACCTTAAGCACTGAGCACCCAGCACCCAGAGCACTGAGCACCCAGCACCCTGAGCACTGAGCACCCAGCATCCTGAGTACTGAGCACCCAGCACCCTGAGTACTGAGCACCCAGACCCCGAGCTCTGAGCACACAGCACCCCTAGCACTGTGCACCCAGCACCCTGAGTAATGAGAACCCAGCACCCTGAGTACTGAGCACCCAGCACCCTGAGCACTGAGCACCGAGCACCCCGAGCACTAAGCACCGTGCACCCCGAGCACTGACCACCCAGCACCCTGAGTACTGAGCACCCAGCACCGTGAGTACTGAGCACAGAGCACCCTGAGAACTGAGCACCCAGCACCCAGAGCACTGAGCACACAGCATCCTGAGCACTGAGTACTGAGCACCCAGCACCCTGAGCACTGATCACCCAGCACCCTGAGCACTGAGCACCCAGCACGCTGAGTACTGAGCACCCAGCACCCCAAACACTGAGCAGCGAGCACCCTGAGAACTGAGCACCGAGCACCCTGAGTACTGAGCACCCAGAACCGTGAGTACTGAGCCCCCAGCACCCTGAGTACTGAGCACCCAGCACCCTGAGTACTGAGCACCCAGCACCCGGAGTACTGAGCACCCAGCACCCTGAGTACTGAGCCCCCAGCACCCTGAGTACTGAGCACCCAGCACACTGAGTACTGAGCACCCAGCACCCTGAGCTCTGAGCACAAAGCACGCTGAGTAATGAGCACCCAGCACCCTTAGTACTGAGCACCAAGCACCCCGAGCACTGAGCACCCAGCACCCCGAGAATGAGCACCCAGCACCCTGAGAATGAGCACCCAGCACCCTTAGTACTGAGCACCAAGCACCCCGAGCACTGAGCACCCAGCACCCCGAGAATGAGCACCCAGCACCCTGAGTACTGAGAACAGAGCACCCTGAGTACTGAGCACCCAGCACCCTGAGTACTGAGCCCCCAGCACCCTGAGTACTGAGCATCCAGCCCCCTGAGTACTGAGCACCCAGCACCCTGTGTACTGAGCACCCAGCACCCTGAGTACTGAGCCCCCAGCACCCTGAGTACTGAGCACCCAGCACACTGAGTACTGAGCACCCAGCACCCTGAGCACTGAGCACAAAGCACGCTGAGTAATGAGCACTGAGCACCCTGAGTACTGAGCACCGAGGACCCTGAGCACTGAGCACCCAGCACCCTGAGTACTGAGCACCCAGCACCCTGAGTACTGAGCACCCAGCACCCTGAGTACTGAGCACCCAGCACCCCGAGCACTGAGCACCCTGAGTACTGAGCACCCAGCACCCTGAGTACTGAGCACTAAGCACCCAGAGCACTGAGCACCCAGCACCCCGAGCACGGAGCACCCAGGACCCCGAGCACTGAGTACTGAGCACCCAGCACCCTGAGTACTGAGCACCGAGCTCCCCGAGCACTAAGCACCCTGAGTACTGAGCACCCAGCACCCCGTACACTGAGCACCCAGCACCCTGAGCACTGAGCACCCAGCACCCCGAGCACTGAGCACCCAGCACCCTGAGTACTGAGCACAGAGCACCCAGCACCCCGAGCACTGAGCACCCAGCACCCTGTGTACTGAGCACTGAGCACCCTGAGTACAAAGCACCCAGGACCCTGAGTACTGAGCACCCAGGACCCTGAGCACTGAGCACCGAGCACCCCGAGCACTGAGCACCCTGCACCCTGAGCACTCAGCACCCAGCACCCCGAGCACTGAACACCCAGCACCCTGAGCACTGAGCACCCAGCACCCTAAGCACTGATCACCAAGCACCAAGAGCACTGAGCACCCAGCACCCTGAGCACTGAGCACCCTGCACCCTAAGCACGGAGCACCCAGCACCAAGAGCACTGAGCACCCAGCACCCAGAGCACTGAGCACCCAGCACCCTGAGCACTGAGCACCCAGCACCCTGAGCACTAAGCACCCAGAACCCTGAGTACTGAGCACCCAGCACCCTGAGTACTGAGCTCCGAGCACCCCGAGCACAGAGCACCCAGCGCCCTGAGCACTGAGCACCCAGCACCCAGAGCACTGAGCCCCCAGCACCCCGAGCACTGAGCACACAGCACCCTGGGTACTGAGCACCCAGCACCCTGAGTACTGAGCACCCAGCACCCTGAGTACTGAGCACCTAGCACCCTGAGCACTGAGCACCCAGCACCCTGAGTACTGAGCACCCAGCACCCTGAGTACTGAGTACCCAGCACCCTGAGCACTCAGCAACCTGAGTACTGAGCACCGAGCACCCTAAGTACTGAGCACCCAGCACCCTGAGTACTGAGCACCCAGCACCGTGAGCACTGAGCACCCAGCACCCTGAGCACTGAGCACCCAGCACCCTGAGTACTGAGCCGCCAGCACCCTTAGTACTGAGCACCAAGCACCCCGAGCACTGAGCACCCAGCACCCCGAGAATGAGCACCCAGCAGCCTGAGTACTGAGAACCGAGCACCCTGAGTACTGAGCACCCAGCACCCTGAGTACTGAGCCCCCAGCACCCTGAGTACTGAGCACCCAGCACCCTGAGTACTGAGCACCCAGCACCCTGAGTACTGAGCACCCAGCAACCTGAGTACTGAGCCCCCAGCACCCTGAGTACTGAGCACCCAGCACACTGAGTACTGAGCACCCAGCACCCTGAGCACTGAGCACAAAGCACGCTGAGTAATGAGCACTGAGCACCTTCAGCACTGAGCACCCAGCACCCTGAGCACTGAGCACCCAGCACCCCGAGCACTGAGCACCCAGCACCCTGAGCACTGAGCACCCAGCACCCTGAGCACTGAGCACCCAGCACCCTGAGTACTGAGTACCCAGTACCCTGAGCACTGAGCACCCAGCACTCTTAGTACTGATCACCGAGCACCCCGAGCACTGAGCACCCAGCACCCTGAGTACTGAGCACCCAGCACCCTGAGTACTGAGCACCCAGCACCCTGAGTACTGAGCACCCAGCACCCTGAGCACTGAGCACAAAGCACGCTGAGTACTGAGCACTGAGCACTCTGAGTACTGAGCACCGAGCACCCGGAGTACTGAGCACCCAGCACTCTGAGCACTTAGCACCCAGCACCCTGAGCACTGAGAACCCAGCACCCCGAGCACTGAGCACCCAGCACCCTGAGCACTGAGCACCCAGCACCCCGAGCACTGAGCACTGAGCACCCTAAGTACTGAGCACTGAGCACCCTGAGTACTAAGCACCCAGCACCCTGAGTACTGAGCACCCAGCACCCTGAGTACTGAGCACCCAGCACCCTGAGTAATGAGCACCCAGCGTACTGAGCACCGAGCACCCCGAGCACTGAGCACCCAGCACCCTGAGTACTGAGCACCCAGCACCCCGAGCACTGAGCACCCAGCACCCTGAGTACTGAGCACCGAGCACCCTAAGTACTGAGCACCCAGCACCCTGAGTACTGATCACCCAGCGTACTGAGCACCGAGCACCCAGCACCTTGAGTACTGAGCACCCAGCACCATGAGCACTGAGCACCCAGCACCCTGAGTACTGAGCACCCAGCACCCTGAGCACTGAGCACCCAGCACCCCAAGCACCGAGCACCCAGCACCCTGAGCACTGAGCACCCAGCACCCTGAGCACTGAGCACTCAGCACCCTGAGCACTGAGCACCCAGCACCCTGAGTACTGAGCACCCAACGTACTGAGCACCGAGCACCTTTAGCACTGAGCACCCAGCACCCTGAGCAATGAGCACACTGAGTACTGAGCACCCAGCAACTTGAGCACTGAGCACCGAGCACCCCGAGCACTGAGCACCCAGCACCCGGAGTACTGAGCACCCAGCACCCTGAGTAGTAAGCACCGAGCACCCTGAGTACTGAGCACCCAGCACCCTGAGCAGTGGACACACAGCACCCTGAGTACTGAGCACCCCGAGCACTGAGCACCCAGTACCCTGAGGACTGAGCACCGAGCACCCCGAGCACTGAGCACCCAGCACCCCGAGCACTGAGCACCCTGAGTACTGTGCACCCAGCACCCTGAGTACTGAGCACTAAGCACCCAGAGCACTGAGCACCCAGCACCCCGAGCACGGAGCACCCAGGACCCCGAGCACTGAGTACTGAGCACCCAGCACCCTGAGTACTGAGCACCGAGCTCCCCGAGCACTGAGCACCCTGAGTACTGAGCACCCAGCACCCCGATCACTGAGCACCCAGCACCCTGAGCACTGAGCACCCAGAACCCCGAGCACTGAGCACCCAGCACCCTGAGTACTGAGCACCAAGCACCCCGAGCACTGAGCACCCAGCACCCTGAGTACTGAGCACTGAGCACCCAGCACCCCGAGCACTGAGCACCCAGCACCCTGTGTACTGAGCACTGAGCACCCTGAGTACAAAGCACCCAGGACCCTGAGTACTGAGCACCCAGGACCCTGAGCACTGAGCACCGAGCACCCCGAGCACTGAGCACCCTGCACCCTGAGCACTCAGCACCCAGCACCCCGAGCACTGAACACCCAGCACCCTGAGCACTGAGCACCCAGCACCCTAAGCACTGAGCACCCAGCACCCAGAGCACTGAGCACCCAGCAACCTGAGCACTGAGCACCCAGCATCCTGAGTACTGAGCACCCAGCACCCTGAGTACTGAGCACCCAGACCCCGAGCTCTGAGCACCCAGCACCTCTAGCACTGTGCACCCAGCACCCTGAGTAATGAGAACCCAGCACCCTGAGTACTGAGCACCCAGCACCCTGAGCACTGAGCACCCAGCAGCCCGAGCACTGAGCACCCAGCATCCTGAGCACTGAGTACTGAGCACCCAGCACCCTGAACACTGAGCACCCAGCACCCTGAGCACTGAGCACCCAGCACCCTGAGTACTGAGCACCCAGCACCCCAAGCACTGAGCACCGAGCACCCTGAGTACTGAGCACCCAGCACGCTGAGCACTGAGCACCCAGCACCCTGAGTACTGAGCACCCAGCACCCTGAGTACTGAGCACCTAGCACCCTGAGTACTGAGCACCCAGCACCCCGAGCACTGAGCACCCAGCACCCTGAGCACTGAGCACCCAGCACCCCGAGCATTGAGCACCCAGCACCCTGAGTACTGAGCACCCAGCACCCCGAGCACTGAGCACCCTGAGTACTGAGCACCCAGCACCCTGAGTAATGAGCACCCAGCACCCCGAGCACTGAGCACCCAGCACCCTGAGTACTGAGCACCGAGCACCCTGAGTACTCAGCAGCCAGCACCCTGAGTACTGAGCACCCAGCGTACTGAGCACCGAGCACCCAGCACCCTGAGTACTGAGCACCCAGCACCCTGAGCACTGAGCACCCAGCAACCTGAGTACTGAGCACCGAGCACCCCGAGTACTGAGCACCCAGCACCCCGAGCACTGAGCACCCAGAACCCTGAGCACTGAGCACCCAGCACCCCGAGCACTGAGCACCCAGCACCCCGAGCACTGAGCACCCAGCACCCCGAGCACTGAGCACCCAGCAACCCGAGCACCGAGCACCCTGAGTACAAAGCACCGAGCACCCTGAGCACTGAGCACCCAGCACCCTGAGCAGTGAGCACCCAGCACCCTGAGTACTGAGCACCCAGCACCCCGAGCACTGAGCACCCAGCACCCTGAGTACTGAGCACCCAGCACCCTGAGCACTGAGTACCGAGGACCCTGAGCACTGAGCACCCAGCACCCTGAGGACTGAGCACCCAGCACCCCGAGAACTGAGCACACAGCACACAGAGCACTGAGCACCCTGAGTACTGAGCACTGAGCACCCTGAGTACTGAGCACTGAGCACCCTGAGTACTGAGCACTGAGCACCCTGAGTACTGAGCACCCAGCACCCTGAGTACTGAGCACCCAGCACCCTGAGTACTGAGCACCCAGCACCCTGAGCACTGAGTACCCAGCACCCTGAGTACTGAGCACCCAGCACCCCGAGTACTGAGCACCCAGCACCCCGAGCACTGAGCACCCAGCACCCTGAGTACTGAGCACTGGGCACCCTGAATACTGAGCACCGAACACCCTGAGTACTGAGCACCCAGCACCCTGAGTACTGAGCACCCAGCACCCCGAGCACTGAGCACCCAGCACCCCGAGCACTGAGCACCCAGCACCAAGAGCACTGAGCACCCAGCACCCTGAGTACTGATCACCGAGCACCCCGAGCACTGAGCACCCAGCACCCTGAGTACTGAGCACCCAGCACCCTGAGTACTGAGCACCCAGCACCCTTAGTACTGAGCACCCAGCACCCTGAGCACTGAGCACAAAGCACGCTGAGTACTGAGCACTGAGCACCCTGAGTACTGAGCACCGAGGACCCTGAGCACTGAGCACCCAGAACGCTGAGTACTGAGCACTGAGCACCCTGAGTACTGAGCACCCAGGACCCTGAGCACTGAGCAGCCAGCACCCTGAGCACTGTGCACCCAGCACCCCGAGTACTGAGCACCCAGCACCCCGAGTACAGAGCAACCAGCACCCTGAGTACTGAGCACCAAGCACCCTGAGTACTGAGCACCCAGTACCCTGAGCACTGAACACACAGCACCCTGAATACTGAGCACCCCGAGCACTGAGCACCCAGCACCCTGAGCACTGTGCACACAGCACCCCGAGCACTGAGCACCCAGCACCCTGAGTACTGAGAACAGATCACCCTGAGTACTGAGCACCCACCACCCTGAGTACTGAGCCCCCAGCACAATGAGTACTGAGCACCCAGCACCCCGAGCACTGAGCACCCAGCACCCCGAGAATGAGCTCCCAGCACCCTGAGTACTGAGAACCGAGCACCCTGAGTACTGAGCACCCAGCACCCTGAGTACTGAGCCCCCAGCAGCCTGAGTACTGAGCACCCAGCACCCTGAGTACTGAGCACCCAGCACCCCGAGCACTGAGCACCCAGCACCCCGAGAATGAGCACCCAACACCCTGAGTACTGAGCACCCAGCACCCTGAGTACTGAGCACCCAGCACCCCGAGCACTGAGCACCCTGAGTACTGAGCACCCAGCACCCTTAGTACTGAGCACTAAGCACCCAGAGCACTGAGCACCCAGCACCCTGAGCACGGAGCACCCAGGACCCCGAGCACTGAGTACTGAGCACCCAGCACCCTGAGTACTGAGCACCGAGCTCCCCGAGCACTGAGCACCCTGAGTACTGAGCAACCAGCACCCCGATCACTGAGCACCCAGCACCCTGAGCACTGAGCACCCAGCACCCCGAGCATTGAGCACCCAGCACCCTGAGTACTGAGCACCCAGCATCCCGAGCACTGAGCACCCTGAGTACTGAGCACCCAGCACCCTGAGTAATGAGCACCCAGCACCACGAGCACTGAGCACCCAGCACCCTGATTACTGAGCACCGAGCACCCTGAGTACTCAGCAGACAGCACCCTGAGTACTGAGCACCCAGCGTACTGAGCACCGAGCACCCAGCACCCTGAGTACTGAGCACCCAGCACCCTGAGCACTGAGCACCCAGCAACCTGAGTACTGAGCACCGAGCACCCCGAGTACTGAGCACCCAGCACCCCGAGTACTGAGCACCCAGAACCCTGAGCACTGAGCACCCAGCACCCCGAGCACTGAGCACCCAGCACCCCGAGCACTGAGCACCCAGCACCCCGAGCACTGAGCCCCCAGCAACCCGAGCACCGAGCACCCTGAGTACAAAGCACCGAGCACCCTGAGCACTGAGCACCCAGCACCCTGAGCAGTGAGCACCCAGCACCCTGAGTACTGAGCACCCAGCACCCCGAGCACTGAGCACCCAGCACCCTGAGTACTGAGCACCCAGCACCCTGAGCACTGAGCACCGAGCACCCTGAGCACTGAGCACCCAGCACCCTGAGGACTGAGCACCCAGCACCCCGAGCACTGAGCACACAGCACACAGAGCACTGAGCACCCTGAGTACTGAGCACTGAGCACCCTGAGTACTGAGCACTGAGCTCCCTGAGTACTGAGCACCCAGCACCCTGAGTACTGAGCACCCAGCACCCCGAGCACTGAGTACCCAGCTCCCTGAGCACTGAGTACCCAGCACCCTGAGCACTGAGCACCCAGCACCCTGAGCACTGAGCACCCAGCACCCTGAGCACTGAGCACCCAGCACCCTGAGTACTGAGCACTGAGCACCCAGCACCCCGAGCACTGAGCACCCAGCACCCTGAGTACTGAGCACTGAGCACCCAGCACCCCGAGCACTGAGCACCCAGCACCCTGAGCACTGAGCACCCAGCACCCGAGTACAGATCACCCAGCACCCTGAGTACTGATCACCCAGCACCCTGAGTACTGAGCACGCAGCACCCTGATTACTGAGCACCCAGCACCCCGAGCACTAAGCACCCAGAACCCTGAGTACTGAGCACCGAGCACCCCGAGCACTGAGCACCCAGCACCCTGTGTACTGAGCTCCGAGCACCCCGAGCACAGAGCACCCAGCGCCCCGAGCACTGAGCACCCAGCACCCCGAGCAATGAGCCCCAGCACCCCGAGCACTGAGCACCCAGCACCCCGAGCACTGAGCACCCAGCACCCTGAGTACTGAGCACCCAGCACCCTGAGTACTGAGCACCCAGCACTCTGAGCACTGAGCACCCAGCACCCTGAGTACTGAGCACCCAGCACCCTGAGTACTGAGTAGCCAGCACCCTGAGCACTCAGCAACCTGAGTACTGAGCACCGAGCACCCTAAGTAATGAGCACCCAGCACCCTGAGTACGGAGCACCCAGCACCCTGAGTACTGAGCACCCAGCACCCCGAGCACTGAGCACCCAGCACCCCGAGAATGAGCACCCAGCACCCTGAGAACTGAGCACCCAGCACCCTGAGTACTGAGCACCCAGCACCCCGAGCACTGAGCACCCTGAGTACTGAGCACCCAGCACACTTAGTACTGAGCACTAAGCACCCAGAGCACTGAGCACCCAGCACCCCGAGCACGGAGCACCCAGGACCCCGAGCACTGAGTACTGAGCACCCAGCACCCTGAGTACAGAGCACCGAGCTCCCCGAGCACTGAGCACCCTGAGTACTGAGCAACCAGCACCCCGATCACTGAGCACCCAGCACCCTGAGCACTGAGCACCCAGCACCCCGAGCATTGAGCACCCAGCACCCTGAGTACTGAGCACCCAGCACCCCGAGCACTGAGCACCCTGAGTACTGAGCACCCAGCACCCTGAGTAATGAGCACCCAGCACCCCGAGCACTGAGCACCCAGCACCCTGAGTACTGAGCACCGAGCACCCTGAGTACTCAGCAGCCAGCACCCTGAGTACTGAGCACCCAGCGTACTGAGCACCGAGCACCCAGCACCCTGAGTACTGAGCACCCAGCACCCTGAGCACTGAGCACCCAGCAACCTGAGTACTGAGCACCGAGCACCCCGAGTACTGAGCACCCAGCACCCCGAGCACTGAGCAACCAGAACCCTGAGCACTGAGCACCCAGCACCCCGAGCACTGAGCACCCAGCACCCCGAGCACTGAGCACCCAGCACCCCGAGCACTGAGCACCCAGCACCCCGAGCACCGAGCACCCTGAGTACAAAGCACCGAGCACCCTGAGCACTGAGCACCCAGCACCCTGAGCAGTGAGCACCCAGCACCCTGAGTACTGAGCACCCAGCACCCCGAGCACTGAGCACCCAGCACCCTGAGTACTGAGCACCCAGCACCCTGAGCACTGAGCACCGAGCACCCTGAGCACTGAGCACCCAGCACCCTGAGGACTGAGCACCCAGCACCCCGAGAACTGAGCACACAGCACACAGAGCACTGAGCACCCTGAGTACTGAGCACTGAGCACCCTGAGTACTGAGCACTGAGCACCCTGAGTACTGAGCACCCAGCACCCTGAGTACTGAGCACCCAGCACCCCGAGCACTGAGTACCCAGCTCCCTGAGCACTGAGTACCCAACACCCTGAGCACTGAGCACCCAGCACCCTGAGCACTGAGCACCCAGCACCCTGAGCACTGAGCACCCAGCACCCTGAGTACTGAGCACTGAGCACCCAGCACCCCGAGCACTGAGCACCCAGCACCCTGAGTACTGAGCACTGAGCACCCAGCACCCCGAGCACTGAGCACCCAGCAACCTGAGCACTGAGCACCCAGCACCCGAGTACAGATCACCCAGCACCCTGAGTACAGATCACCCAGCACCCTGAGTACTGAGCACGCAGCACCCTGAGTACTGAGCACCCAGCACCCCGAGCACTAAGCACCCAGCACCCTGAGTACTGAGCACCGAGCACCCCGAGCACTGAGCACCCAGCACCCTGAGTACTGAGCTCCGAGCACCCGGAGCACAGAGCACCCAGCGCCCCGAGAACTGAGCACCCAGCACCCCGAGCACTGAGCCCCCAGCACCCCGAGCACTGAGCTCCCAGCACCCCGAGAACTGAGCACCCAGCACCCTGAGTACTGAGCACCCAGCACCCTGAGTACTGAGCACCCAGCACCCTGAGAACTGAGCACCCAGCACCCTGAGTACTGAGCACCCAGCACCCTGAGTACTGAGTACCCAGCACCCTGAGCACTCAGCAACCTGAGTACTGAGCACCGATCACCCTAAGTAATGAGCACCCAGCACCCTGAGTACTGAGCACCCAGCACCCTGAGCACTGAGCACCCAGCACCCTGAGTACTGAGCACCCAGCACCCCGAGTACTGAGCACCCAGCACCCCGAGCACTGAGCACCCAGCACCCTGAGTACTGAGCACTGAGCACCCTGAGTACTGAGCAACGAACACACTGAGTACTGAGCACCCAGCACCCTGAGTACTGAGCCCCCAGCACCCCGAGCACTGAGCACCCAGCACCCCGAGCACTGAGCACCCAGCACCCCGAGCACTGAGCACCCAGCACCCTGAGCACTGAGCACCCAGCACCCTGAGCACTGAGCACTGAGCACCCAGCACCCTGAGCACTGAGCACCCAGCACCCCGAGCACTGAGCACCCAGCACCCTGAGCACTGAGCTCCCAGCACCCTGAGCACTGAGCACCCAGCTCCCTGAGTACTGAGTACCCAGTACCCTGAGCACTGAGCACCCAGCACTCTTAGTACTGATCACCGAGCAACCCGAGCACTGAGCACCCAGCACCCTGAGTACTGAGCACCCAGCACCCTGAGTACTGAGCACCCAGCACCCTGAGTACTGAGCACTAAGCACCCTGAGCACTGAGCACAAATCACGCCGAGTACTGAGCACTGAGCACCCTGAGTACAGAGCACCGAGGAACCTGAGGACTGAGCACCCAGCACGCTGAGTACTGAGCACTGAGCACCCTGTGTACTGAGCACCCAGCACCCTGAGCACTGAGCAGCCAGCAGCCTGAGCACTGAGCACCCAGCACCCCAAGCACTGAGCACCCAGCACCCTGAGCACTGTGCACCCAGCACCCCGAGTACTGAGCACCCAGCACCCCGAGTACTGAGCACCCAGCACCCTGAGTACTGAGCACCAAGCACCCTGAGTACTGAGCACCCAGTACCCTGAACACTGAACACACAGCACCCTGAGTACTGAGCACCCTGAGCACTGAGCACCCAGCACCCTGGGCACTGTGCACCCAGTACCCTGAGCACTGAGCACCCAGCACCCTGAGTACTGAGCCCCCAGCACCCTTAGTACTGAGCACCAAGCACCCCGAGCACTGAGCACCTAGCACCCCGAGAATGAGCACCCAGCACCCTGAGTACTGAGAACCGAGCACCCTGAGTACTGAGCACCCAGCACCCTGAGTACTGAGCCCCCAGCACCCTGAGTACTGAGCACCCAGCACCCTGAGTACTGAGCACCCAGCACCCTTAGTACTGAGCACCAAGCACCCCGAGCACTGAGCACCTAGCACCCCGAGAATGAGCACCCAGCACCCTGAGTACTGAGCACCGAGCTCCCCGAGCACTGAGCACCCTGAGTACTGAGCACCCAGCACCCCGATCACTGATCACCCAGCACCCTGAGCACTGAGCAGCCAGCAGCCTGAGCACTGAGCACCCAGCACCCCAAGCACTGAGCACCCAGCACCCTGAGCACTGTGCACCCAGCACCCCGAGTACTGAGCACCCAGCACCCCGAGTACTGAGCACCCAGCACCCTGAGTACTGAGCACCAAGCACCCTGAGTACTGAGCACCCAGCACCCTGAGTACTGAGCACCGAGCTCCCCGAGCACTGAGCACCCTGAGTACTGAGCACCCAGCACCCCGATCACTGATCACCCAGCACCCTGAGCACTGAGCACCCAGCACCCGAGCACTGAGCACCCAGCACCCTGAGTACTGAGCACCCAGCACCCCGAGCACTGAGCACCCAGCACCCTGAGTACTGAGCACTGAGCACCCAGCACCCCGAGCACTGAGCACCCAGCACCCTGTGTACTGAGCACTGAGCACCCTGAGTACAAAGCACCCAGCACCCTGAGTACTGAGCACCCAGGACCCTGAGCACTGAGCACCGAGCACCCCGAGCACTGAGCACCCTGCACCCTGAGCACTCAGCACCCAGCACCCCGAGCATTGAACACCCAGCACCCTGAGCACTGAGCACCCAGCACCTTAAGCACTGAGCACCCAGCACCCAGAGCACTGAGCACCCAGCACCCTGAGCACTGAGCACCCAGCATCCTGAGTACTGAGCACCCAGCACCCTGAGTACTGAGCACCCAGACCCCGAGCTCTGAGCACACAGCACCCCTAGCACTGTGCACCCAGCACCCTGAGTAATGAGAACCCAGCACCCTGAGTACTGAGCACCCAGCACCCTGAGCACTGAGCACCGAGCACCCCGAGCACTAAGCACCGTGCACCCCGAGCACTGACCACCCAGCACCCTGAGTACTGAGCACCCAGCACCGTGAGTACTGAGCACAGAGCACCCTGAGAACTGAGCACCCAGCACCCAGAGCACTGAGCACACAGCATCCTGAGCACTGAGTACTGAGCACCCAGCACCCTGAGCACTGATCACCCAGCACCCTGAGCACTGAGCACCCAGCACGCTGAGTACTGAGCACCCAGCACCCCAAACACTGAGCAGCGAGCACCCTGAGAACTGAGCACCGAGCACCCTGAGTACTGAGCACCCAGAACCGTGAGTACTGAGCCCCCAGCACCCTGAGTACTGAGCACCCAGCACCCTGAGTACTGAGCACCCAGCACCCGGAGTACTGAGCACCCAGCACCCTGAGTACTGAGCCCCCAGCACCCTGAGTACTGAGCACCCAGCACACTGAGTACTGAGCACCCAGCACCCTGAGCTCTGAGCACAAAGCACGCTGAGTAATGAGCACCCAGCACCCTTAGTACTGAGCACCAAGCACCCCGAGCACTGAGCACCCAGCACCCCGAGAATGAGCACCCAGCACCCTGAGAATGAGCACCCAGCACCCTTAGTACTGAGCACCAAGCACCCCGAGCACTGAGCACCCAGCACCCCGAGAATGAGCACCCAGCACCCTGAGTACTGAGAACAGAGCACCCTGAGTACTGAGCACCCAGCACCCTGAGTACTGAGCCCCCAGCACCCTGAGTACTGAGCATCCAGCCCCCTGAGTACTGAGCACCCAGCACCCTGTGTACTGAGCACCCAGCACCCTGAGTACTGAGCCCCCAGCACCCTGAGTACTGAGCACCCAGCACACTGAGTACTGAGCACCCAGCACCCTGAGCACTGAGCACAAAGCACGCTGAGTAATGAGCACTGAGCACCCTGAGTACTGAGCACCGAGGACCCTGAGCACTGAGCACCCAGCACCCTGAGTACTGAGCACCCAGCACCCTGAGTACTGAGCACCCAGCACCCTGAGTACTGAGCACCCAGCACCCCGAGCACTGAGCACCCTGAGTACTGAGCACCCAGCACCCTGAGTACTGAGCACTAAGCACCCAGAGCACTGAGCACCCAGCACCCCGAGCACGGAGCACCCAGGACCCCGAGCACTGAGTACTGAGCACCCAGCACCCTGAGTACTGAGCACCGAGCTCCCCGAGCACTAAGCACCCTGAGTACTGAGCACCCAGCACCCCGTACACTGAGCACCCAGCACCCTGAGCACTGAGCACCCAGCACCCCGAGCACTGAGCACCCAGCACCCTGAGTACTGAGCACAGAGCACCCAGCACCCCGAGCACTGAGCACCCAGCACCCTGTGTACTGAGCACTGAGCACCCTGAGTACAAAGCACCCAGGACCCTGAGTACTGAGCACCCAGGACCCTGAGCACTGAGCACCGAGCACCCCGAGCACTGAGCACCCTGCACCCTGAGCACTCAGCACCCAGCACCCCGAGCACTGAACACCCAGCACCCTGAGCACTGAGCACCCAGCACCCTAAGCACTGATCACCAAGCACCAAGAGCACTGAGCACCCAGCACCCTGAGCACTGAGCACCCTGCACCCTAAGCACGGAGCACCCAGCACCAAGAGCACTGAGCACCCAGCACCCAGAGCACTGAGCACCCAGCACCCTGAGCACTGAGCACCCAGCACCCTGAGCACTAAGCACCCAGAACCCTGAGTACTGAGCACCCAGCACCCTGAGTACTGAGCTCCGAGCACCCCGAGCACAGAGCACCCAGCGCCCTGAGCACTGAGCACCCAGCACCCAGAGCACTGAGCCCCCAGCACCCCGAGCACTGAGCACACAGCACCCTGGGTACTGAGCACCCAGCACCCTGAGTACTGAGCACCCAGCACCCTGAGTACTGAGCACCTAGCACCCTGAGCACTGAGCACCCAGCACCCTGAGTACTGAGCACCCAGCACCCTGAGTACTGAGTACCCAGCACCCTGAGCACTCAGCAACCTGAGTACTGAGCACCGAGCACCCTAAGTACTGAGCACCCAGCACCCTGAGTACTGAGCACCCAGCACCGTGAGCACTGAGCACCCAGCACCCTGAGCACTGAGCACCCAGCACCCTGAGTACTGAGCCGCCAGCACCCTTAGTACTGAGCACCAAGCACCCCGAGCACTGAGCACCCAGCACCCCGAGAATGAGCACCCAGCAGCCTGAGTACTGAGAACCGAGCACCCTGAGTACTGAGCACCCAGCACCCTGAGTACTGAGCCCCCAGCACCCTGAGTACTGAGCACCCAGCACCCTGAGTACTGAGCACCCAGCACCCTGAGTACTGAGCACCCAGCAACCTGAGTACTGAGCCCCCAGCACCCTGAGTACTGAGCACCCAGCACACTGAGTACTGAGCACCCAGCACCCTGAGCACTGAGCACAAAGCACGCTGAGTAATGAGCACTGAGCACCTTCAGCACTGAGCACCCAGCACCCTGAGCACTGAGCACCCAGCACCCCGAGCACTGAGCACCCAGCACCCTGAGCACTGAGCACCCAGCACCCTGAGCACTGAGCACCCAGCACCCTGAGTACTGAGTACCCAGTACCCTGAGCACTGAGCACCCAGCACTCTTAGTACTGATCACCGAGCACCCCGAGCACTGAGCACCCAGCACCCTGAGTACTGAGCACCCAGCACCCTGAGTACTGAGCACCCAGCACCCTGAGTACTGAGCACCCAGCACCCTGAGCACTGAGCACAAAGCACGCTGAGTACTGAGCACTGAGCACTCTGAGTACTGAGCACCGAGCACCCGGAGTACTGAGCACCCAGCACTCTGAGCACTTAGCACCCAGCACCCTGAGCACTGAGAACCCAGCACCCCGAGCACTGAGCACCCAGCACCCTGAGCACTGAGCACCCAGCACCCCGAGCACTGAGCACTGAGCACCCTAAGTACTGAGCACTGAGCACCCTGAGTACTAAGCACCCAGCACCCTGAGTACTGAGCACCCAGCACCCTGAGTACTGAGCACCCAGCACCCTGAGTAATGAGCACCCAGCGTACTGAGCACCGAGCACCCCGAGCACTGAGCACCCAGCACCCTGAGTACTGAGCACCCAGCACCCCGAGCACTGAGCACCCAGCACCCTGAGTACTGAGCACCGAGCACCCTAAGTACTGAGCACCCAGCACCCTGAGTACTGATCACCCAGCGTACTGAGCACCGAGCACCCAGCACCTTGAGTACTGAGCACCCAGCACCATGAGCACTGAGCACCCAGCACCCTGAGTACTGAGCACCCAGCACCCTGAGCACTGAGCACCCAGCACCCCAAGCACCGAGCACCCAGCACCCTGAGCACTGAGCACCCAGCACCCTGAGCACTGAGCACCCAGCACCCTGAGCACTGAGCACCCAGCACCCTGAGTACTGAGCACCCAACGTACTGAGCACCGAGCACCTTTAGCACTGAGCACCCAGCACCCTGAGCAATGAGCACACTGAGTACTGAGCACCCAGCAACTTGAGCACTGAGCACCGAGCACCCCGAGCACTGAGCACCCAGCACCCGGAGTACTGAGCACCCAGCACCCTGAGTACTAAGCACCGAGCACCCTGAGTACTGAGCACCCAGCACCCTGAGCAGTGGACACACAGCACCCTGAGTACTGAGCACCCCGAGCACTGAGCACCCAGTACCCTGAGGACTGAGCACCGAGCACCCCGAGCACTGAGCACCCAGCACCCCGAGCACTGAGCACCCAGCAGCCCGAGCACTGAGCCCCCAGCACCCTGAGTACTGAGCACCCAGCACCCTGAGTACTGAGCACCCAGCACCCCGAGCACTGAGTACCCAGCACCCTGAGCACTGAGCACCCAGCACCCTGAGCACTGAGCACCCAGCACCCCAAGCACTGAGCACCCTGCACCCTGAGTACTGAGCACTGAGCACCCTGCACCCCGAGCACTGAGCACCCAGCACCCTGAGTACTGAGCACTGAGCACCCAGCACCCCGAGCACTGAGCACCCAGCACCCTGAGCACTGAGCACCCAGCACCCGAGTACTGATCACCCAGCACCCTGAGTACTGAGCACCCCGCACCCTGAGTACTGAGCACCCAGCACCCTGAGTACTGAGCACCCAGCACCTTGAGTACTGAGCACCCCGCACCCCGACTACTGAGCACCCTGAGTACTGAGCCCCCAGCACCCTGAGTACTGAGCACCCTGCACCCCGAGCACTGAGCTCCCTGAGTACTGAGCACCCAGCACCCTGAGTACTGAGCACCCAGCACCCTGAGGACTGAGCACTGAGCACCCAGAGAACTGAGCACCCAGCACCCCGAGGACTGAGCACCCAGCACACTGAGCACTGAGCACTGAGCACCCAGCACCCTGTGCACTGAGCACTGAGCACCCAGCACCCTGAGCACTGAGCACCCAGCACCCCGAGCACTGAGTACCCAGCACCCTGAGTACTGAGCACCCAGTACCCTGAGCACTGAGCACCCAGCACCCTTAGTACTGACCACCCAGCACCCTGAGCACTGAGCACCCAGCACCCTGAGTACTGAGCATCCAGCACCCCGAGCACTGAGCACCCAGCACCCTGAGTACTGAGCACTGAGCACCCAGCCCCCCGAGCACTGAGCACCCAGCACCCTCATTACTGAGCACTGAGCACCCAGCACCCTGAGCACTGAGCACCCAGCACCCTGAGCACTGAGCACCCAGTACCCCGAGTACTGAGCACACATCACCCTGAGCACTGAGCACCCTGCACCCTGAGCACGGAGCACCCAGCACCCCGAGCACTGCGCACCCAGCACCCTGAGCACTGAGCACCCAGTACCCTAAGCACTGAACACACAGCACCCTGAGTACTGAGCACCCTGAGCACTGAGCACCCAGCACCCTGGGCACTGTGCACCCAGCACCCCGAGCACTGAGCACCCAGCACCCCGAGAATGAGCACCCAGCACCCTGAGAACTGAGAACCGAGCACCCTGAGTACTGAGCACCCAGCACCCTGAGTACTGAGCCCCCAGAACCCTGAGTACTGAGCATCCAGCACCCTGAGTACTGAGCACCCAGCACCCTGAGTACTGAGCACCCAGCACCCAGAGTACTGAGCCCCCAGCACCCTGAGTACTGAGCACCCAGCACACTGAGTACTGAGCACCCAGCACCCTGAGCACTGAGCACAAAGCACGCTGAGTAATGAGCACTGAGCACCCTGAGTACTGAGCACCGAGGACCCTGAGCACTGAGCACCCAGCACCCTGAGTACTGAGCACCCAGCACCCTGAGTACTGAGCACCCAGCACCCCGAGCACTGAGCACCCTGAGTACTGTGCACCCAGCACCCTGAGTACTGAGCACTAAGCACCCAGAGCACTGAGCACCCAGCACCCCGAGCACGGAGCACCCAGGACCCCGAGCACTGAGTACTGAGCACCCAGCACCCTGAGTACTGAGCACCGAGCTCCCCGAGCACTGAGCACCCTGAGTACTGAGCACCCAGCACCCCGATCACTGAGCACCCAGCACCCTGAGCACTGAGCACCCAGAACCCCGAGCACTGAGCACCCAGCACCCTGAGTACTGAGCACCAAGCACCCCGAGCACTGAGCACCCAGCACCCTGAGTACTGAGCACTGAGCACCCAGCACCCCGAGCACTGAGCACCCAGCACCCTGTGTACTGAGCACTGAGCACCCTGAGTACAAAGCACCCAGGACCCTGAGTACTGAGCACCCAGGACCCTGAGCACTGAGCACCGAGCACCCCGAGCACTGAGCACCCTGCACCCTGAGCACTCAGCACCCAGCACCCCGAGCACTGAACACCCAGCACCCTGAGCACTGAGCACCCAGCACCCTAAGCACTGAGCACCCAGCACCCAGAGCACTGAGCACCCAGCAACCTGAGCACTGAGCACCCAGCATCCTGAGTACTGAGCACCCAGCACCCTGAGTACTGAGCACCCAGACCCCGAGCTCTGAGCACCCAGCACCTCTAGCACTGTGCACCCAGCACCCTGAGTAATGAGAACCCAGCACCCTGAGTACTGAGCACCCAGCACCCTGAGCACTGAGCACCCAGCAGCCCGAGCACTGAGCACCCAGCATCCTGAGCACTGAGTACTGAGCACCCAGCACCCTGAACACTGAGCACCCAGCACCCTGAGCACTGAGCACCCAGCACCCTGAGTACTGAGCACCCAGCACCCCAAGCACTGAGCACCGAGCACCCTGAGTACTGAGCACCCAGCACGCTGAGCACTGAGCACCCAGCACCCTGAGTACTGAGCACCCAGCACCCTGAGTACTGAGCACCTAGCACCCTGAGTACTGAGCACCCAGCACCCCGAGCACTGAGCACCCAGCACCCTGAGCACTGAGCACCCAGCACCCTGAGTACTGAGCACCAAGCACCCTGAGCACTGAGCACCCAGCACCCTGAGCACTGAGCACCAAGCACCCTGAGCACTGAGAACCCAGCACCCTGAGCACTGAGCAACCAGCACCCTGAGCACTGAGCACCCAGCACCCTGAGTACTGAGCACCCAACGTACTGAGCACCGAGCACCCCGATCACTGAGCACCCAGCACCCTGAGTACTGAGCACCCAGCACCGCGAGCACTGAGCACCCAGCACCCTGAGTACTGAGCACCGAGCACCCTGAGTACTGAGCACCCAGCACCCCGAGCACTGAGCACCCAGCACCCGGAGCACTGAGCACCCAGCACCCGGAGCACTGAGCACCCAGCACTGAGCACCCAGCACCCTGAGTACTGAGCACCCAGCACCCTGAGCACTGAGCACACTGAGTACTGAGCAACCAGCACCCTGAGCACTGAGCACCCAGCACCCCGAGCACTGAGCACCCAGCACCCCGAGCACTGAGCACCCTGTGCACTGAGCACCGAGCACCCTGAGTACTGAGCACTGAGCACCCTGAGCACTGAGCACCCAGCACCCTGAGCACTGAGCACCCAGCACCCTGAGCACTGAGGACCCAGCACCACGAGCACTGAGAACCCAGCACCCTGAGTACTGAGCACCCAGCACCCTGAGCACTGAGGACGCAGCACCCCGAGCACTGAGCACCCAGCAGGCTGAGTACTGAGCACTGAGCACCCAGCACCCTGAGTACTGAGCACCCAGCACCCTGAGTAATGAGCACCCAGCACCCTGAGTACTGAGCACCGAGCACCCCGAGTACTGAGCACCCAGCACACCGAGCACTGAGCACCCAGCACCCCTAGCACTGAGCACCCAGCACACCGAGCACTGAGCACCCAGCACCCCGAGCACTGAGCACCCAGCACACCGAGCACTGAGCACCCAGCACCCCGAGCACTGAGCACCATGAGTACTAAGCACCGAGCACCATGAGCACAGAGCACCCAGCACCCCGAGTACTGAGCACCCAGCACCCTGAGTACTGAGCACTGAGCACCCTTAGTACTGAGCACCGAGCACCCTGAGTAATGAGCACCCAGCACCCTGAGCACTGAGCACGGAGCACGCCGAGGACTGAGCACCCAGCACCGTGAGCACTGAGCACCCTGCACCTTGAGTACTGACCACCGAGCACCCCGAGCACTGAGCACCCAGCACCCTAAGTACTGAGCACCCAGCACCCTGAGCACTGAGCACCCAGCACCCCGAGCACTGAGCACCCAGCACCCTGAGTACTGAGCACCCAGCACCCCGAGCACTGAGCACCGAGCACACTGACCACTGAGCACCCAGCACCCTGAGTACTGAGCAACCAGCACCCTGAGCACTGAGCACTCAGCACCCCGAATACTGAGCACCCAGCACCCTGAGTACTGAGCACTGAGCACCCTGAGCACTGAGCACCCAGCACCCCGAGCACTGAGCACCCAGCACCCTGAGTACTGAGCACCCGGCACCCTGAGTACTGAGCACTCAGCACCCTGAGTACTGAGCACCGAGCACCCCAAGCACTGAGCACCCAGCACCCTTAACACGGAGCACCCCGAGGACTGAGGACCCAGCACCCTGAGCACTGAGCACCCAGCACCTTGAGTACTGAGCACCGAGCACCTCGAGGCCTGAGCACCCAGCACCCTGAGTACTGAGCACCCAACACCATGAGCACTGAGCACCCAGCACCCCGAGCACTGAGCACCCAGCACCCTGAGTACAGAGCACCCAGCACCCTGAGCATTGAGCACCCAGCACCCTGAGTACTGAGCACCCTGAGTACTGAACACCCAGCACACTGAGTACTGAGCACTGAGCACCCTGAGTAATGAGCACCCAGCACCCTGAGAACTGAGTACCCAGCACCCTGAGTACTGAGCACTGACAACCCTGAGTACTGAGCACCGAGCACCCTGAGTACTGAGCACGCAGCACCCTGAGCACAGAGCACCCAGCACCCTGAGCACTGAGCACACAGCACCCCGAGCACTGATCACCCAGCACCCTGAGTACTGAGCACCCAGCACCCTGAGCACTGAGCACCCAGCACCCTGAGTACTGAGCACCCAGCACCCTGAGTACTGAGCAACCAGTACCCTGAGCAATGAGCACTGAGCACCCAGCACCCTGAGCTCTGAGCACTGAGCACCCAGCACCCCGAGCACTGAGCACCCAGCACCCCGAGCACTGATCACCCATCACCCTGAGCACTGATCACCCAGCACCCTGAGTACTGAGCACCCAGCACCCTGAGTACTGAGCAACCAGCACCCTGAGCACTGAGCACTGAGCACCCAGCACCCTGAGCTCTGAGCACTGAGCACCCAGCACCCCGAGCACTGAGCACCCAGCACCCCGAGCACTGATCACCCAGCACCCTGAGCACTGATCACCCAGCACCCTGAGTACTGAGCACCCAGCACCCTGAGTACTGAGCACCCTGAGGACTGAGCACCCAGCACCCTGAGCACTGAGCACCCAGCACCCTGAGTACTGAGCACCGATCACCCTGAGCACTGAGCACCCAGCACCCCGAGCACTGAGCACCCAGCACCCTGAGTACTGAGCACTCAGCACCCTGAGTACTGAGCACTCAGCACCCTGAGTACTGAGCACCGAGCACCCCGAGCACTGAGCACCCAGCACCCTGAGCACTGAGCACCCAGCACCCTGAGCACTGAGCACCCAGCACCCTGAGTACTGAGCACAGATCACCCTGAGCACTGAGCTCCCAGCCCCCTGAGTACTGAGCACCCAGCACCCTGAGCCCTGAGCACCCAGCACACTGAGTACTGAGCACCAAGCACCCTGAGTACTGAGCACCCAGCACCCTGAGCACTGAGCACCCAGCACCCTGAGCACTGAGCACCCAGCACCCTGAGTACTGAGCACCCATCACCCCGAGCACTGAGCACCCAGCACCCTGAGAATGAGCACCCAGCACCCCGAGTACTGAGCACCGAGCACCCTGAGCACTGAGTACCCAGCACCCTGAGTACTGAGCACCCAGCACCCTGAGCACTGAGCACCCAGCACACTGAGTACTGAGCACCCAGCACCCTGAGCACTGAGCACCCAGCACCCTGAATACTGAGCATCCAGCACCCCGAGCACTGAGCACCGAGCACCCCGAGCACTGAGCACCCAGCACCCCGAGCACTGAGCACCCAGCACCCTGAGTACTGAGTACCCAGCACCCTGAGTACTGATCACCCAGCGTACTGAGCACCGAGCACCCCGAGCACTGAGCACCTAGCACCCTGAGTACTGAGCACCCAGCACCCTGAGCACTGAGCACCCAGCACCCTGAGTACTGAGCACCGAGCACCCTGAGTACTGAGCACCCAGCGCCTGAGTACTGAGCACCCAGCACCCTGAGTACTGAGCACCCAGCGTACTGAGCACCGCGCAGCCAGCACCCTGAGTACTGAGCACCCAGCACCCTGAGCACTGAGCACCCAGCACCCTGAGCACTGAGCACCCAGCACCCTGAGTACTGAGCACCGATCACCCTGAGCACTGAGCTCCCAGCCCCCTGAGTACTGAGCACCCAGCACCCTGAGCACTGAGCACCCAGCACCCTGAGTACTGAGCACCCAGCACCCTGAGCACTGAGCACCCAGCACCCTGAGTACTGAGCACCCATCATCCCGAGCACTGAGCACCCAGCACCCTGAGAATGAGCACCCAGCACCCCGAGTACTGAGCACCGAGCACCCCGAGCACTGAGCACCTAGCACCCTGAGTACTGAGCACCCAGCACCCTGAGCACTGAGCACCCAGCACCCTGAGTACTGAGCACCGAGCACCCTGAGTACTGAGCACCCAGCACCCTGAGCACTGAGCACCCAGCACCCCGAGCACTGAGCACCCAGCACACTGAGTACTGAGCACCCAGCACCCTGAGCACTGAGCACCCAGCACCCTGAATACTGAGCATCCAGCACCCCGAGCACTGAGCACCCAGCACCCTGAGTACTGAGCACTGAGCACCCAGCACCCCGAGCACTGAGCACCCAGCACCCTGTTTACTGAGCACTGAGTACCCAGCACCCAGAGCACTGAGCACCCAGCACCCTGAGAACTGAGCACCCTGAGTACTGAGAACCCAGCACCCTGAGCACTGAGCACCCAGCACCCCGAGCACTGAGCACCCAGCACCCAGAGCACTGAGCACTGAGCACCCTGAGTACTGAGCACCGAGCACCCCGAGCACTGAGCACCCAGCACCCTGAGCACTGAGCACCCTGAGGACTGAGCACCCAGCACCCTGAGCACTGAGCACCCAGCACCCTGAGTACTGAGCACCGATAACCTGAGCACTGAGCACCCAGCAAGCCGAGCACTGAGCACCCAGCACCCTGAGCACTGAGCACCGAGCACCCTGAGCACTGAGCACCGAGCACCCTGAGTACTGAGCACTGAGCACCCTGAGCACTGAGCACCCTGCACCCTGAGTACTGAGCACCCAGCACCCTGAGCACTGAGCACCCAGCACGCTGAGTACTGAGCACTGAGCACCCTGAGTACTGAGCACCGAGCACCCTGAGCACTGAGCACCCAGCACTCTGAGTACTGAGCACTGAGCACCCTGAGCACTGAGCACAAAGCACCCTGAGTACTGAGAACTGAGCACCCTGAGTACTGACCACCCAGCACTCTGAGCACTGAGCACCCAGCACCCCGAGCACTAAGCACCCAGCACCCCGAGCACTGAGCACCCAGCACCCCGAGCACTGAGCACCCAGCACTCTGAGTACTGAGCACTGAGCCCCCTGAGCACTGAGCACAAAGCACCCTGAGTACTGTGCACCGAGCACCCTGAGTACTGAGCACCCAGCACTCTGAGCACTGAGCACCCAGCACCCCGAGCACTGAGCACCCAGCACCCCGAGCACTGAGCACCCAGCACCCCGAGCACTGAGCACCCAGCACCCTGAGTACTGAGCACTGAGCACCCTGAGTACTGATCACCGAGCACCCTGAGTACTGAGCACCCAGCAACCCGAGCACTGAGCACCAAGCACTCTGAGTACTGAGCACCCAGCACCATGAGCACTGAGCACCCAGCACAACGAGTACTGAGCACCCAGCACCCTGATTACTGAGCACCAAGCACCCCGAGCACTGAGCACCGAGCACCCCGAGCACTGAACACCCAGCACCCCGAGCACTGAGCACCCTGCACCCTGAGTACTGAGTACCCAGCACCCTGAGTACTGATCACCCAGCGTACTGAGCACCGAGCACCCCGAGCACTGAGCACCTAGCACCCTGAGTACTGAGCACCCAGCACCCTGAGCACTGAGCACCCAGCACCCTGAGTACTGAGCACCGAGCACCCTGTGTACTGAGCACCCAGCGCCTGAGTACTGAGCACCCAGCACCCTGAGTACTGAGCACCCAGCGTACTGAGCACCGCGCAGCCAGCACCCTGAGTACTGAGCACCCAGCACCCTGAGCACTGAGCACCCAGCACCCTGAGCACTGAGCACCCAGCACCCTGAGTACTGAGCACCGATCACCTTGAGCACTGAGCTCCCAGCCCCCTGAGTACTGAGCACCCAGCACCCTGAGCACTGAGCACCCAGCACCCTGAGTACTGAGCACCCAGCACCCTGAGCACTGAGCACCCAGCACCCTGAGTACTGAGCACCCAGCACCCTGAGCACTGAGCACCCAGCACCCTGAGTACTGAGCACCCATCATCCCGAGCACTGAGCACCCACCACCCTGAGAATGAGCACCCAGCACCCCGAGTACTGAGCACCGAGCAATCCGAGCACTGAGCACCTAGCACCCTGAGTACTGAGCACCCAGCACCCTGAGCACTGAGCACCCAGCACCCTGAGCACTGAGCACCCAGGACCCCGAGCACTGAGGACCTAGCACCCTGAGCACTGAGCACCCAGCACCCTGAGTACTGAGCAACGAGCACCCTGAGTTCTGAGCACCCAGCACCCTGAGTACTGAGCACCCAGCACACTGAGTACTGAGCACCCAGCACCCTGAGCACTGATCACCCAGCACCCTGAGTACTGAGCACTGAGCACCCATCACCCCGAGCACTGAGCACCCAGCACCCTGAGAATGAGCACCCAGCACCCCGAGGACTGAGCACCGAGCACCCTGAGCACTGAGTACCCAGCACCCTGAGTACTGAGCACCCAGCACCCTGAGCACTGAGCACCCAGCTCACTGAGTACTGAGCACCCAGCACCCTGAGCACTGAGCACCCAGCACCCTGAGTACTGAGCATCCAGCACCCTGAGCACTGAGCACCCAGCACCCTGAGTACTGAGCACTGAGCACCCAGCACCCCGAGCACTGAGCACCCAGCACCCTGTTTACTGAGCACTGAGTACCCAGCACCCAGAGCACTGAGCACCCAGCACCCTGAGAACTGACCACCCTGAGTACTGAGAACCCAGCACCCTGAGCACTGAGCACCCAGCACCCCGAGCACTGAGCACCCAGTACCCAGAGCACTGAGCACTGAGCACCCTGAGTACTGAGCACTGAGCACCCCGAGCACTGAGCACCGAGCACCCTGAGCACTGAGCACCCTGAGGACTGAGCACCCAGCACCCTGAGCAGTGAGCACCCAGCACCCTGAGCACTGAGCACCCTGAGTACTGAGCACCGATCACCTGAGCACTGAGCACCCAGCACCCCGAGCACTGAGCACCCAGCACCCTGAGCACTGAGCACCCAGCAGCCTGAGCACTGAGCACCCAGCACCCTGAGCACTGAGTACCCAGCACCCTGAGTACTGAGCACCGATCACCCTGAGCACTGAGCTCCCAGCACCCTGAGTACTGAGCACCCATCACAGCGAGCACTGAGCACCCAGCAACCTGAGAATGAGCACCCAGCACCCCGAGTACTGAGCACCGAGCACCCTGAGCACTGAGTACCCAGCACCCTGAGTACTGAGCACCCAGCACCCTGAGCACGGAGCACCCAGCACACTGAGTACTGAGCACCCAGCACCCTGAGCACTGAGCACCCAGCACCCTGAGTACTGAGCACCCAGCACCCCGAGCACTGAGCACCCAGCACCCTGTTTACTGAGCACTGAGTACCCAGCACCCAGAGCACTAAGCACCCAGCACCCTGAGAACTGAGCACCCTGAGTACTGAGAACCCACCACCCTGAGCACTGAGCACCCAGCACCCCGAGCACTGAGCACCCAGCACCCAGAGCACTGAGCTCTGAGCATCCTGAGTACTGAGCACCGAGCACCCCGAGCCCTGACCACCCAGCACCCTGAGCACTGAGCACCCTGAGGACTGAGCACCCAGCACCCTGAGCACTGAGCACCCAGCACCCTGAGCACTGAGCACCCTGAGGACTGAGCACCCAGCACCCTGAGCACTGAGCACCCAGGACCCTGAGTACTGAGCACCGATCACCTGAGCACTGAGCACCCAGCACCCCGAGCACTGAGCACCCAGCACCCTGAGCACTGAGCACCGAGGACCCTGAGCACTGAGCACTGAGCACCCTGAGCACTGAGCACCCTGCACCCTGAGTACTGAGCACCCAGCACCCTGAGCACTGAGGACCGAGCACACTGAGTACTAAGCACCCTGCACCCTGAGTACTGAGCACCCAGCACCCTGAGCTCTGAGCACCCAGCACGCTGAGTACTGAGCACTGAGCACCCTGAGTACTGAGCACCGAGCACCCTGAGCACTGAGCACCCAGCACTCTGACTACTGAGCACTGAGCACCCTGAGCACTGAGCACCCAGCACCCTGAGTACTGAGCACCGATCACCCTGAGTACTGAGCACCCAGCACTCTGAGAACTGAGCACCCAGCACCCTGAGCACTGAGCACCCAGCACCCCGAGCACTGAGCACCGAGCACCCTGAGTACTAAGCACCCAGCACCCTGAGTACTCAGCACCCAGCACCCTGAGCACTGAGCACCCAGTACCCCGAGCACTGAGCATCGAGCACCCTGAGTACTAAGCACCCAGAACCCTGAGTACTGAGCACCCAGCACCCTGAGTACTGAGCACCCAGCACCCTGAGTACTGAGCACCCAGCGTACTGAGCACCGAGCACCCCGAGCACTGAGCACCTAGCACCCTGAGTACTGAGCACCCAGCACCCTGAGCACTGAGCACCCAGCACCCTGAGTACTGAGCACCGAGCACCCTGAGTACTGAGCACCCAGCACCCTGAGTACTGAGCACCCAGCACGCTGAGTACTGAGCACCCAGCGTACTGAGCGCCGAGCACCCAGCACCCTGAGTACTGAGCACCCAGCACCCTGAGCACTGAGCACCCAGCACCCTGAGTACTGAGTACTGAGGACCCCGAGTACTGAGCAAAGAGCACCCCGAGCTCTGAGCACCCAGCACCCCGAGCACCGAGCACCCTGAGTACTGAGCACCCAGCACCCTGAGCGCTGAGCACCCAGCACCCTGAGTACTGAGCACCGAGCACCCCGAGCACTGAGCACCCAGCACCCTGAGCACGGAGCACCCTGATTACTGAGCACTGAGCACCCTGAGTACTGACCACCCAGCACCCTGAGTACTGAGCACCCAGCACCCTGAGCAATGATCACCCTGAGTACTGAGCACCCAGCACCTTGAGCAACGAGCACCGAGCACCCCGAGTACTGAGCACCCAGCATCCTGAGTACTAAGCACCGAGCTCCCTGAGTACTGAGCACCCAGCACCCTGAGCACTGAACATACAGCACCCTGAGTACTGAGCACCCGGAGCACTGAGCACCCAGCACCCTGAGTACTGAGCACCGAGCACCCCGAGAACTGAGCACCCAGCACCCCGAGCACTCAGCACCCAGCACCCCGAGCACTGAGCACCCAGCACCCTGAGTACTGAGCACCCAGCACCCTGAGTACTGAGCAACCAACACCCCGAGCACTGAGCACCCAGCACCCTGAGCACTGAGCACCCAGCACCCTGAGCACTGAGCACCCAGCACCACGAGCACTGAGCACCCAGCACCCTGAGTACTGAGCACTGAGCACCCAGCACCCCGAGCACTGAGACCCCAGCACCTTGAGTACTGAGCACTGAGCACCTAGCACCCCGAGCACTGAGCACCCAGCACCCTGAGCCCTGAGCACACATCACCCGAGTACTGAGCACCCAGCACCCAGAGTACTGAGCACCCAGCATCCTGAGTACTGAGCACCCAGCACCCCGAGTACTGAGCAACCAGCACCCTGAGTACTGAGCACCCAGCACCCTGAGCACTGAGCACCCAGCACCCCGAGCACTGAGGACCTAGCACCCTGAGCACTGAGCACCCAGCACCCTGAGTACTGAGCACCGAGCACCCTGAGTACTGAGCACCCAGCACCCTGAGTACTGAGCACCCAGCACACTGAGTACTGAGCACCCAGCACCCTGAGCACTGATCACCCAGCACCCTGAGTACTGAGCACTGAGTACCCAGCACCCCGAGCACTGAGCACCCAGCACCCTGAGTACTGAGCACCGAGTACCCTGAGTACTGAGCACACAGCACCCCGAGCACTGAGCACCCAGCACCCTGAGTACTGAGCACTGAGCACCCAGCACCCCGAGCACTGAGCACACAGCACCCTGTGTACTGAGCACTGAGTACCCAGTACCCCGAGCACTGAGACCCAGCACCCTGAGCACTGAGCACCCAGCACCCCGAGAACTGAGCACCCAGCACCCCGAGCACTGTGCACCCAGCACCCTGAGCACTGAGCACCCAGCACCCTGAGTACTGAGCACCCAGCACCCTGAGCACTGAGCACCCAGCACCCTGAGCACTGAGCACCCAGCACCCTGAGTACTGAGCACCCAGCACCCTGAGTTCTGAACACCCAGCACACCGAGCACTGAGCACCCAGCACCCTGAGCACTGAGCACCGAGCACCCTGAGTACTGAGCACCCAGCACCCTGAGTACTGAGCACCCAGCACCCTGAGCACTGAGCACCCAGCACCCTGAGCACTGAGCACCCAGCACCCTGATTACTGAGGACCCAGCACCCTGAGTACTGATCACCCAGCACCCTGAGCACTGAGCACTGAGCACCCAGCACCCTGAGCACTGAGCACTGAGCACCCAGCATCCTGAGCACTGAGCACCCATCACCCCGAGCACTGAGCACCCAGCACCCTGAGCACCCAGCACCCTGAGCACTGAGCACCCTGAGCACTGAGCACTGAGCACCCAGCACCCTGATTACTGAGCACCCAACACTCTGAGCACTGAGCACCCAGCACGGTGAGTACTGAGCACTGAGCACCCAGCACCCTGAGTACTGAGCACCCAGCACCCCGAGGACTGAGCACCCAGCACCCTGTGTACTGAGCACCGAGCACCCCGAGCACTGAGCACCCAGCACCCTGAGTACTGAGCACCCAGCACCCCGAGAATGAGCACCCAGCACGCCGAGCACTGAGCACCCAGCACCCTGAGCACTGAGCACCCAGCACCCTGAGTACTGAGCACCCAGCACCCCAAGCACTGAGCACCCAGCACCCTGAGTACTGAGCACCCTGAGTACTGAGCTCCCAGCACCCTGAGTACTGAGCACCCTGCACCCCGAGCACTGAGCTCCCTGAGTACTGAGCACCCAGCACCCTGAGTACTGAGCACCCAGCACCCTGAGTACTGAGGACTGAGCACAAAGAGAACTGAGCACCCAGCACCCCGAGGACTGACCACCCAGCACCCTGAGTACTGAGCACCGAGCACCCCGAGCACTGAGCACCCAGCACCCTGAGCACTGAGCACCCAGCACCCCGAGCACTGAGCACCCAGTAACCTGAGCACTGAGCACCCAGCACCCCGAGCACTGAGCACCCAGCACCCTGAGCACCCAGCAGCCTGAGCACTGAGCACACTGAGCACTGAGCACTGAGCACAGAGCACCCTGAGTACTGAGCACCCAACACTCTGAGCACTGAGCACCCAGCACCCTGAGTACTGAGCACCGAGCACCCTGAGTACTGAGCACCCAGCACCCTGAGTACTGAGCACCCAGCACCCTGAGAACTGAGCACCCAGCGTACTGAGCACCGAGCACCCAGCACCCTGAGTACTGAGCACTGAGCACCCAGAGAACTGAGCACCCAGCACCCAGAGGACTGAGCACCCAGCACCCTGTGCACTGAGCACTGAGCATCCAGCACCCCGAGCACTGAGCACCCTGAGCTCTTAGCACCCTGAGTACTGAGCACCCAGAACCCTGAGTACTGAGCACCCAGCACCCTGAGCACTGAGCACCCAGCACCCTGAGTACTGAGCACCGAGCACCCCGAGCACTGAGCACCCAGCACCCTGAGTACTGAGCCCCGAGCTCCCCGAGCACTGAGCACCCTGAGTACTGAGCACCCAGCACCCTGAGTACTGAGCACCGAGCACCCCGAGCACTGAGCACCCAGCACCCCGAGCACTGAGCACCCAGCACCCTGAGTACTGAGCACCCAGCACCCTGAGAATGAGCACCGTGAGCACTGAGTACCCAGCACCGTGAGTACTGAGCACCGAGCACCCTGAGCACTGAGCACCCAGCACCCTGAGTACTGAGCACCCAGCACCCTGAGTACTGAGCACCCAGCACCACGAGCACTGAGCACCGAACACCCTGAGTACTGATCACCCAGCACCCTGAGCACTGAGCACCCAGCACAACGAGTACTGAGCACAAAGCACCCTGATTACTGAGCACCAAGCACCCCGAGCACTGAGCACCGAGCACCCCAAGCACTGAGCACCCAGCACCCCGAGCACTGAGCACCCAGCACCCTGAGTACTAAGCACCCAGCACCCTGAGTACTGAGCACCCAGCACCCTGAGTACTGAGCACCCAGCACCCTGAGTACTGAGCACCCAGCGTACTGAGCACCGAGCACCCCGAGCACTGAGCACCTAGCACCCTGAGTACTGAGCACCGAGCACCCTGAGCACTGAGCACCCAGCACCCTGAGTACTGAGCACCGAGCACCCTGAGTACTGAGCACCCAGCACCCTGAGTACTGAGCACCCAGCACCCTGAGTACTGAGCACCCAGCGTACTGAGCACCGAGCACCCAGCACCCTGAGTACTGAGCACCCAGCACCCTGAGCACTGAGCACCCAGCACCCTGAGCACTGAGCACCCAGCACCCTGAGTACTGAGCACCCAGCACCCTGAGCACTGAGCACCCAGCACCCTGAGTACTGAGCACCCAGCACCCTGAGCACTGAGCACCCAGCACCCTAAGTACTGAGCACCCAGCACCCTGAGCACTGAGCAACCAGCACCCTGAGTACTGAGCACCCATCACAGCGAGCACTGAGCACCCAGCACCCTGAGAATGAGCACCCAGCACCCCGAGTACTGAGCACCGAGCACCCTGAGCACTGAGTACCCAGCACCCTGAGTACTGAGCACCCAGCACCCTGAGCACTGAGCACCCAGCACACTGAGTACTGAGCACCCAGCACCCTGAGCACTGAGCACCCAGCACCCTGAGTACTGAGCATCCAGCACCCCGAGCACTGAGCACCCAGCACCCAGAGCACTGAGCACTGAGCACCCTGAGTACTGAGCACCGAGCACCCCGAGCACTGAGCACCCAGCACCCTGAGCACTGAGCACCCTGAGGACTGAGCACCCAGCACCCTGAGCACTGAGCACCCAGCACCCTGAGCACTGAGCACCCTGAGGACTGAGCACCCAGCACCCTGAGCACTGAGCACCCAGCACCCTGAGTACTGAGCAGCGATCACCTGAGCACTGAGCACCCAGCACCCCGAGCACTGAGCACCCAGCACCCTGAGCACTGAGCACCGAGCACCCTGAGTACTGAGCACTGAGCACCCTGAGCACTGAGCACCCTGCACCCTGAGTACTGAGCACCCAGCACCCTGAGCACTGAGGACCGAGCACACTGAGTACTAAGCACCCTGCACCCTGAGTACTGAGCACCCAGCAACCTGAGCACTGAGCACCCAGCACGCTGAGTACTGAGCACTGAGCACCCTGAGTACTGAGCACCGAGCACCCTGAGCACTGAGCACCCAGCACCCTGAGTACTGAGCACTGAGCACCCTGAGCACTGAGCACCCAGCACCCTGAGTACTGAGCACGGATCACCCTGAGTACTGAGCACCCAGCACTCTGAGCACTGAGCACCCAGCACCCCGAGCACTGAGCACCCAGCACCCCGAGCACTGAGCACCCAGCAAGCCGAGCACTGAGCACCCAGCACCCTGAGCACTGAGCACCGAGCACCCTGAGCACTGAGCACCGAGCACCCTGAGTACTGAGCACTGAGCACCCTGAGCACTGAGCACCCTGCACCCTGAGTACTGAGCACCCAGCACCCTGAGCACTGAGCACCCAGCACGCTGAGTACTGAGCACTGAGCACCCTGAGTACTGAGCACCGAGCACCCTGAGCACTGAGCACCCAGCACTCTGAGTACTGAGCACTGAGCACCCTGAGCACTGAGCACAAAGCACCCTGAGTACTGAGAACTGAGCACCCTGAGTACTGACCACCCAGCACTCTGAGCACTGAGCACCCAGCACCCCGAGCACTAAGCACCCAGCACCCCGAGCACTGAGCACCCAGCACCCCGAGCACTGAGCACCCAGCACTCTGAGTACTGAGCACTGAGCCCCCTGAGTACTGAGCACAAAGCACCCTGAGTACTGAGAACTGAGCACCCTGAGTACTGAGCACCCAGCACTCTGAGCACTGAGCACCCAGCACCCCGAGCACTGAGCACCCAGCACCCCGAGCACTGAGCACCCAGCACCCCGAGCACTGAGCACCCAGCACCCTGAGTACTGAGCACTGAGCACCCTGAGTACTGATCACCGAGCACCCTGAGTACTGAGCACCCAGCAACCCGAGCACTGAGCACCAAGCACTCTGAGTACTGAGCACCCAGCACCATGAGCACTGAGCACCCAGCACAACGAGTACTGAGCACCCAGCACCCTGATTACTGAACACCCAGCACCCCGAGCACTGAGCACCCTGCACCCTGAGTACTGAGTACCCAGCACCCTGAGTACTGATCACCCAGCGTACTGAGCACCGAGCACCCCGAGCACTGAGCACCTAGCACCCTGAGTACTGAGCACCCAGCACCCTGAGCACTGAGCACCCAGCACCCTGAGTACTGAGCACCGAGCACCCTGTGTACTGAGCACCCAGCGCCTGAGTACTGAGCACCCAGCACCCTGAGTACTGAGCACCCAGCGTACTGAGCACCGCGCAGCCAGCACCCTGAGTACTGAGCACCCAGCACCCTGAGCACTGAGCACCCAGCACCCTGAGCACTGAGCACCCAGCACCCTGAGTACTGAGCACCGATCACCTTGAGCACTGAGCTCCCAGCCCCCTGAGTACTGAGCACCCAGCACCCTGAGCACTGAGCACCCAGCAACCTGAGTACTGAGCACCCAGCACCCTGAGCACTGAGCACCCAGCACCCTGAGTACTGAGCACCCAGCACCCTGAGCACTGAGCACCCAGCACCCTGAGTACTGAGCACCCATCATCCCGAGTACTGAGCACCCACCACCCTGAGAATGAGCACCCAGCACCCCGAGTACTGAGCACCGAGCAATCTGAGCACTGAGCACCTAGCACCCTGAGTACTGAGCACCCAGCACCCTGAGCACTGAGCACCCAGCACCCTGAGCACTGAGCACCCAGGACCCCGAGCACTGAGGACCTAGCACCCTGAGCACTGAGCACCCAGCACCCTGAGTACTGAGCAACGAGCACCCTGAGTTCTGAGCACCCAGCACCCTGAGTACTGAGCACCCAGCAAACTGAGTACTGAGCACCCAGCACCCTGAGCACTGATCACCCAGCACCCTGAGTACTGAGCACTGAGCACCCATCACCCCGAGCACTGAGCACCCAGCACCCTGAGTACTGAGCACTGAGCACCCAGCACCCCGAGCACTGAGCACCCAGCACCCTGAGAACTGACCACCCTGAGTACTGAGAACCCAGCACCCTGAGCACTGAGCACCCAGCACCCCGAGCACTGAGCACCCAGTACCCAGAGCACTGAGCACTGAGCACCCTGAGTACTGAGCACTGAGCACCCCGAGCACTGAGCACCGAGCACCCTGAGCACTGAGCACCCTGAGGACTGAGCACCCAGCACCCTGAGCACTGAGCACCCAGCACCCTGAGCACTGAGCACCCTGAGTACTGAGCACCGATCACCTGAGCACTGAGCACCCAGCACCCCGAGCACTGAGCACCCAGCACCCTGAGCACTGAGCACCCAGCAGCCTGAGCACTGAGCACCCAGCACCCTGAGCACTGAGTACCCAGCACCCTGAGTACTGAGCACCGATCACCCTGAGCACTGAGCTCCCAGCCCCCTCAGTACTGAGCACCCAGCACCCTGAGCACTGAGCACCCATCACCCTGAGTACTGAGCACCCAGCACCCTGAGCACTGAGCACCCAGCAACCTGAGTACTGAGCACCCAGCACCCTGAGCACTGAGCACCCAGCACCCTGAGTACTGAGCACCCATCACAGCGAGCACTGAGCACCCAGCAACCTGAGAATGAGCACCCAGCACCCCGAGTACTGAGCACCGGGCACCCTGAGCACTGAGTACCCAGCACCCTGAGTACTGAGCACCCAGCACCCTGAGCACGGAGCACCCAGCACACTGAGTACTGAGCACCCAGCACCCTGAGCACTGAGCACCCAGCACCCTGAGTACTGAGCACCCAGCACCCCGAGCACTGAGCACCCAGCACCCTGTTTACTGAGCACTGAGTACCCAGCACCCAGAGCACTAAGCACCCAGCACCCTGAGAACTGAGCGCCCTGAGTACTGAGAACCCACCACCCTGAGCACTGAGCACCCAGCACCCCGAGCACTGAGCACCCAGCACCCAGAGCACTGAGCTCTGAGCATCCTGAGTACTGAGCACCGAGCACCCCGAGCACTGACCACCCAGCACCCTGAGCACTGAGCACCCTGAGGACTGAGCACCCAGCACCCTGAGCACTGAGCACCCAGCACCCTGAGCACTGAGCACCCTGAGGACTGAGCACCCAGCACCCTGAGCACTGAGCACCCAGCACCCTGAGTACTGAGCACCGATCACCTGAGCACTGAGCACCCAGCACCCCGAGCACTGAGCACCCAGCACCCTGAGCACTGAGCACCGAGGACCCTGAGCACTGAGCACTGAGCACCCTGAGCACTGAGCACCCTGCACCCTGAGTACTGAGCACCCAGCACCCTGAGCACTGAGGACCGAGCACACTGAGTACTAAGCACCCTGCACCCTGAGTACTGAGCACCCAGCACCCTGAGCTCTGAGCACCCAGCACGCTGAGTACTGAGCACTGAGCACCCTGAGTACTGAGCACCGAGCACCCTGAGCACTGAGCACCCAGCACTCTGACTACTGAGCACTGAGCACCCTGAGCACTGAGCACCCAGCACCCTGAGTACTGAGCACCGATCACCCTGAGTACTGAGCACCCAGCACTCTGAGAACTGAGCACCCAGCACCCTGAGCACTGAGCACCCAGCACCCCGAGCACTGAGCACCGAGCACCCTGAGTACTAAGCACCCAGCACCCTGAGTACTCAGCACCCAGCACCCTGAGCACTGAGCACCCAGCACCCCGAGCACTGAGCATCGAGCACCCTGAGTACTAAGCACCCAGAACCCTGAGTACTGAGCACCCAGCACCCTGAGTACTGAGCACCCAGCACCCTGAGTACTGATCACCTAGCGTACTGAGCACCGAGCACCCCGAGCACTGAGCACCTAGCACCCTGAGTACTGAGCACCCAGCACCCTGAGCACTGAGCACCCAGCACCCTGAGTACTGAGCACCGAGCACCCTGAGTACTGAGCACCCAGCACCCTGAGTACTGAGCACCCAGCACGCTGAGTACTGAGCACCCTGAGTACTGAGCAACCAGCACACTGAGCACTGAGCACCCAGCACCCTGAGTACTGAGTACTGAGCACCCCGAGTACTGAGCAAAGAGCACCCCGAGCTCTGAGCACACAGCACCCCGAGCACCGAGCACCCTGAGTACTGAGCACCCAGCACCCTGAGCGCTGAGCACCCAGCACCCTGAGTACTGAGCACCGAGCACCCCGAGCACTGAGCACCCAGCACCCTGAGCACGGAGCACCCTGATTACTGAGCACTGAGCACCCTGAGTACTGACCACCCAGCACCCTGAGTACTGAGCACCCAGCACCCTGAGCAATGATCACCCTGAGTACTGAGCACCCAGCACCTTGAGCACCGAGCACCGAGCACCCCGAGTACTGAGCACCCAGCATCCTGAGTACTAAGCACCGAGCACCCTGAGTACTGAGCACCCAGCACCCTGAGCACTGAACACACAGCACCCTGAGTACTGAGCACCCGGTGCACTGAGCACCCAGCACCCTGAGTACTGAGCACCGAGCACCCCGAGAACTGAGCACCCAGCACCCCGAGCACTCAGCACCCAGCACCCCGAGCACTGAGCACCCAGCACCCTGAGTACTGAGCACCCAGCACCCTGAGTACTGAGCAACCAACACCCCGAGCACTGAGCACCCAGCACCCTGAGCACTGAGCACCCAGCACCCTGAGCACTGAGCACCCAGCACCCCGAGCACTGAGCACCCAGCACCCTGAGTACTGAGCACTGAGCACCCAGCACCCCGAGCACTGAGACCCCAGCACCTTGAGTACTGAGCACTGAGCACCTAGCACCCCGAGCACTGAGCACCCAGCACCCTGAGCCCTGAGCACACATCACCCGAGTACTGAGCACCCAGCACACAGAGTACTGAGCACCCAGCATCCTGAGTACTGAGCACCCAGCACCCCGAGTACTGAGCAACCAGCTCCCTGAGTACTGAGCACCCAGCACCCTGAGCACTGAGCACCCAGCACCCCGAGCACTGAGGACCTAGCACCCTGAGCACTGAGCACCCAGCACCCTGAGTACTGAGCACCGAGCACCCTGAGTACTGAGCACCCAGCACCCTGAGTACTGAGCACCCAGCACACTGAGTACTGAGCACCCAGCACCCTGAGCACTGATCACCCAGCACCCTGAGTACTGAGCACTGAGTACCCAGCACCCCGAGCACTGAGCACCCAGCACCCTGAGTACTGAGCACCGAGTACCCTGAGTACTGAGCACACAGCACCCCGAGCACTGAGCACCCAGCACCCTGAGTACTGAGCACTGAGCACCCAGCACCCTGAGCACTGAGCACACAGCACCCTGTGTACTGAGCACTGAGTACCCAGTACCCCGAGCACTGAGACCCAGCACCCTGAGCACTGAGCACCCTGCACCCCGAGAACTGAGCACCCAGCACCCCGAGCAATGTGCACCCAGCACCCTGAGCACTGAGCACCCAGCACCCTGAGTACTGAGCACCCAGCACCCTGAGCACTGAGCACCCAGCACCCTGAGCACTGAGCACCCAGCACCCTGAGTACTGAGCACCCAGCACCCTGAGTACTGAACACCCAGCACACCGAGCACTGAGCACCCAGCACCCTGAGCACTGAGCACCGAGCACCCTGAGTACTGAGCACCCAGCACCCTGAGTACTGAGCACCCAGCACCCTGAGCACTGAGCACCCAGCACCCTGAGCACTGAGCACCCAGCACCCTGATTACTGAGGACCCAGCACCCTGAGTACTGAACACCCAGCACCCTGAGCACTGAGCACTGAGCACCCAGCACCCTGAGCACTGAGCACTGAGCACCCAGCATCCTGAGCACTGAGCACCCATCACCCCGAGCACTGAGCACCCAGCACCCTGAGCACCCAGCACCCTGAGCACTGAGCACCCTGAGCACTGAGCACTGAGCACCCTGCACCCTGATTACTGAGCACCCAACACTCTGAGCACTGAGCACCCAGCACGGTGAGTACTGAGCACTGAGCACCCAGCACCCTGAGTACTGAGCACCCAGCACCCCGAGCACTGAGCACCCAGCACCCTGTGTACTGAGCACCGAGCACCCCGAGCACTGAGCACCCAGCACCCTGAGTACTGAGCACCCAGCACCCCGAGAATGAGCACCCAGCACGCCGAGCACTGAGCACCCAGCACCCTGAGCACTGAGCACCCAGCACCCTGAGTACTGAGCACCCAGCACCCCAAGCACTGAGCACCCAGCACCCTGAGTACTGAGCACCCTGAGTACTGAGCTCCCAGCACCCTGAGTACTGAGCACCCTGCACCCCGAGCACTGAGCTCCCTGAGTACTGAGCACCCAGCACACTGAGTACTGAGCACCCAGCACCCTGAGTACTGAGGACTGAGCACAAAGAGAACTGAGCACCCAGCACCCCGAGGACTGACCACCCAGCAGCCTGAGTACTGAGCACCGAGCACCCCGAGCACTGAGCACCCAGCACCCTGAGCACTGAGCACCCAGCACCCCGAGCACTGAGCACCCAGTAACCTGAGCACTGAGCACCCAGCACCCCGAGCACTGAGCACCCAGCACCCTGAGCACCCAGCAGCCTGAGCACTGAGCACACTGAGCACTGAGCACTGAGCACAGAGCACCCTGAGTACTGAGCACCCAACACTCTGAGCACTGAGCACCCAGCACCCTGAGTACTGAGCACCGAGCACCCTGAGTACTGAGCACCCAGCACCCTGAGTACTGAGCACCCAGCACCCTGAGTACTGAGCACCCAGCGTACTGAGCACCGAGCACCCAGCACCCTGAGTACTGAGCACTGAGCACCCAGAGAACTGAGCACCCAGCACCCAGAGGACTGAGCACCCAGCACCCTGTGCACTGAGCACTGAGCATCCAGCACCCCGAGCACTGAGCACCCTGAGCTCTTAGCACCCTGAGTACTGAGCACCCAGAACCCTGAGTACTGAGCACCCAGCACCCTGAGCACTGAGCACCCAGCACCCTGAGTACTGAGCACCGAGCACCCCGAGCACTGAGCACCCAGCACCCTGAGTACTGAGCCCCGAGCTCCCCGAGCACTGAGCACCCTGAGTACTGAGCACCCAGCACCCTGAGTACTGAGCACCGAGCACCCCGAGCACTGAGCACCCAGCACCCCGAGCACTGAGCACCCAGCACCCTGAGTACTGAGCACCCAGCACCCTGAGAATGAGCACCGTGAGCACTGAGTACCCAGCACCGTGAGTACTGAGCACCGAGCACCCTGAGCACTGAGCACCCAGCACCCTGAGTACTGAGCACCCAGCACCCTGAGTACTGAGCACCCAGCACCCCGAGCACTGAGCACCGAACACCCTGAGTACTGAGCACCCAGCACCCTGAGCACTGAGCACCCAGCACAACGAGTACTGAGCACAAAGCACCCTGATTACTGAGCACCAAGCACCCCGAGCACTGAGCACCGAGCACCCCAAGCACTGAGCACCCAGCACCCCGAGCACTGAGCACCCAGCACCCTGAGTACTAAGCACCCAGCACCCTGAGTACTGAGCACCCAGCACCCTGAGTACTGAGCACCCAGCACCCTGAGTACTGAGCACCCAGCGTACTGAGCACCGAGCACCCCGAGCACTGAGCACCTAGCACCCTGAGTACTGAGCACCGAGCACCCTGAGCACTGAGCACCCAGCACCCTGAGTACTGAGCACCGAGCACCCTGAGTACTGAGCACCCAGCACCCTGAGTACTGAGCACCCAGCACCCTGAGTACTGAGCACCCAGCGTACTGAGCACCGAGCACCCAGCACCCTGAGGACTGAGCACCCAGCACCCTGAGCACTGAGCACCCAGCACCCTGAGCACTGAGCACCCAGCACCCTGAGTACTGAGCACCCAGCACCCTGAGCACTGAGCACCCAGCACCCTGAGTACTGAGCACCCAGCACCCTGAGCACTGAGCACCCAGCACCCTAAGTACTGAGCACCCAGCACCCTGAGCACTGAGCAACCAGCACCCTGAGTACTGAGCACCCATCACAGCGAGCACTGAGCACCCAGCACCCTGAGAATGAGCACCCAGCACCCCGAGTACTGAGCACCGAGCACCCTGAGCACTGAGTACCCAGCACCCTGAGTACTGAGCACCCAGCACCCTGAGCACTGAGCACCCAGCACACTGAGTACTGAGCACCCAGCACCCTGAGCACTGAGCACCCAGCACCCTGAGTACTGAGCATCCAGCACCCCGAGCACTGAGCACCCAGCACCCAGAGCACTGAGCACTGAGCACCCTGAGTACTGAGCACCGAGCACCCCGAGCACTGAGCACCCAGCACCCTGAGCACTGAGCACCCTGAGGACTGAGCACCCAGCACCCTGAGCACTGAGCACCCAGCACCCTGAGCACTGAGCACCCTGAGGACTGAGCACCCAGCACCCTGAGCACTGAGCACCCAGCACCCTGAGTACTGAGCAGCGATCACCTGAGCACTGAGCACCCAGCACCCCGAGCACTGAGCACCCAGCACCCTGAGCACTGAGCACCGAGCACCCTGAGTACTGAGCACTGAGCACCCTGAGCACTGAGCACCCTGCACCCTGAGTACTGAGCACCCAGCACCCTGAGCACTGAGGACCGAGCACACTGAGTACTATGCACCCTGCACCCTGAGTACTGAGCACCCAGCACCCTGAGCACTGAGCACCCAGCACGCTGAGTACTGAGCACTGAGCACCCTGAGTACTGAGCACCGAGCACCCTGAGCACTGAGCACCCAGCACCCTGAGTACTGAGCACTGAGCACCCTGAGCACTGAGCACCCAGCACCCTGAGTACTGAGCACGGATCACCCTGAGTACTGAGCACCCAGCACTCTGAGCACTGAGCACCCAGCACCCCGAGCACTGAGCACCCAGCACCCCGAGCACTGAGCACCCAGCACCCCGAGCACTGAGCACCCAGCACCCTGAGTACTGAGCACTGAGCACCCTGAGTACTGAGCACCGAGCACCCTGAGTACTGAGCACCCAGCACCCCGAGCACTGAGCACCGAGCGCACTGAGTACTGAGCACCCAGCACCCTGAGCACTGAGCACCCAGCACCCGAGCACTGAGCACTGAGCACCCTGAGTACTAAGCCCCCAGAACCCTGAGTACTGAGCACCCAGCACCCTGAGTACTGAGCACCCAGCACCCTGAGTACTGAGCACCCAGCGTACTGAGCACCGAGCACCCCGAGCACTGAGCACCTAGCACCCTGAGTACTGAGCACCCAGCACCCTGAGCACTGAGCACCCAGCATCCTGAGTACTAAGCACCGAGCACCCTGAGTACTGAGCACCCAGGACCCTGAGCACTGAACACACAGCACCATTAGTACTGAGCACCCCGAGCACTGAGCACCCAGCACCCTGAGTACTGAGCACCGAGCACCCCGAGAACTGAGCACCCAGCAACCCGAGCACTGAGCACCCAGCACCCCCAGCACTGAGCACCCAGCACCCTGAGTACTGAGCACCCAGCACCCTGAGTACTGAGCAACCAACACCCCGAGCACTGAGCACCCAGCACCCTGAGCACTGAGCACCCAGCACCCCGAGCACTGAGCACCCAGCACCCAGAGCACTGAGCACTGAGCACCCTGAGTACTGAGCACCGAGCACCCCGAGCACTGACCACCCAGCACCCTGAGCACTGAGCACCCTGAGGACTGAGCACCCAGCACCCTGAGCACTGAGCACCCAGCACCCTGAGCACTGAGCACCCTGAGGACAGAGCACCCAGCACCCTGAGCACTGAGCACCCAGCACCCTGAGTACTGAGCATCGATCACCTGAGCACTGAGCACCCAGCACCCCGAGCACTGAGCACCCAGCACCCTGAGCACTGAGCACCGAGGACCCTGAGCACTGAGCACTGAGCACCCTGAGCACTGAGCACCCTGCACCCTGAGTACTGAGCACCCAGCACCCTGAGCACTGAGGACCGAGCACACTGAGTACTAAGCACCCTGCACCCTGAGTACTGAGCACCCAGCACCCTGAGCTCTGAGCACCCAGCACGCTGAGTACTGAGCACTGAGCACCCTGAGTACTGAGCACCGAGCACCCTGAGCACTGAGCACCCAGCACTCTGAGTACTGAGCACTGAGCACCCTGAGCACTGAGCACCCAGCACCCTGAGTACTGAGCACCGATCACCCTGAGTACTGAGCACCCAGCACTCTGAGAACTGAGCACCCAGCACCCTGAGCACTGAGCACCCAGCACCCCGAGCACTGAGCACCGAGCACCCTGAGTACTAAGCACCCAGCACCCTGAGTACTCAGCACCCAGCACCCTGAGCACTGAGCACCCAGCACCCCGAGCACTGAGCATCGAGCACCCTGAGTACTAAGCACCCAGAACCCTGAGTACTGAGCACCCAGCACCCTGAGTACTGAGCACCCAGCACCCTGAGTACTGAGCACCCAGCGTACTGAGCACCGAGCACCCCGAGCACTGAGCACCTAGCACCCTGAGTACTGAGCACCCAGCACCCTGAGCACTGAGCACCCAGCACCCTGAGTACTGAGCACCGAGCACCCTGAGTACTGAGCACGCAGCACCCTGAGTACTGAGCACCCAGCACGCTGAGTACTGAGCACCCAGCGTACTGAGCGCCGAGCACCCAGCACCCTGAGTACTGAGCACCCAGCACCCTGAGCACTGAGCACCCAGCACCCTGAGTACTGAGTACTGAGCACCCCGAGTACTGAGCAAAGAGCACCCCGAGCTCTGAGCACCCAGCACCCCGAGCACCGAGCACCCTGAGTACTGAGCACCCAGCACCCTGAGCGCTGAGCACCCAGCACCCTGAGTACTGAGCACCAAGCACCCCGAGCACTGAGCACCCAGCACCCTGAGCACGGAGCACCCTGATTACTGCGCACTGAGCACCCTGAGTACTGACCACCCAGCACCCTGAGTACTGAGCACCCAGCACCCTGAGCAATGATCACCCTGAGTACTGAGCACCCAGCACCCTGAGTACTGAGCACCCAGCACCCTGAGTACTGAGCACCCAGCGTACTGAGCACCGAGCACCCAGCACCCTGAGTACTGAGCACCCAGCACCCTGAGCACTGAGCACCCAGCACCCTGAGCACTGAGCACCCAGCACCCTGAGTACTGAGCACCCAGCACCCTGAGCACTGAGCACCCAGCACCCTGAGTACTGAGCACCCAGCACCCTGAGCACTGAGCACACAGCACCCTAAGTACTGAGCACCCAGCACCCTGAGCACTGAGCAACCAGCACCCTGAGTACTGAGCACCCATCACAGCGAGCACTGAGCACCCAGCACCCTGAGAATGAGCACCCAGCACCCCGAGTACTGAGCACCGAGCACCCTGAGCACTGAGTACCCAGCACCCTGAGTACTAAGCACCCAGCACCCTGAGCACTGAGCACCCAGCACACTGAGTACTGAGCACCCAGCACCCTGAGCACTGAGCACCCAGCACCCTGAGTACTGAGCATCCAGCACCCCGAGCACTGAGCACCCAGCACCCAGAGCACTGAGCACTGAGCACCCTGAGTACTGAGCACCGAGCACCCCGAGCACTGAGCACCCAGCACCCTGAGCACTGAGCACCCTGAGGACTGAGCACCCAGCACCCTGAGCACTGAGCACCCAGCACCCTGAGCACTGAGCACCCTGAGGACTGAGCACCCAGCACCCTGAGCACTGAGCACCCAGCACCCTGAGTACTGAGCAGCGATCACCTGAGCACTGAGCACCCAGCACCCCGAGCACTGAGCACCCAGCACCCTGAGCACTGAGCACCGAGCACCCTGAGTACTGAGCACTGAGCACCCTGAGCACTGAGCACCCTGCACCCTGAGTACTGAGCACCCAGCACCCTGAGCACTGAGGACCGAGCACACTGAGTACTAAGCACCCTGCACCCTGAGTACTGAGCACCCAGCACCCTGAGCACTGAGCACCCAGCACGCTGAGTACTGAGCACTGAGCACCCTGAGTACTGAGCACCGAGCACCCTGAGCACTGAGCACCCAGCACCCTGAGTACTGAGCACTGAGCACCCTGAGCACTGAGCACCCTGAGCACTGAGCACCCAGCACCCTGAGTACTGAGCACGGATCACCCTGAGTACTGAGCACCCAGCACTCTGAGCACTGAGCACCCAGCACCCCGAGCACTGAGCACCCAGCACCCCGAGCACTGAGCACCCAGCACCCCGAGCACTGAGCACCCAGCACCCTGAGTACTGAGCACTGAGCACCCTGAGTACTGAGCACCGAGCACCCTGAGTACTGAGCACCCAGCACCCCGAGCACTGAGCACCGAGCACACTGAGTACTGAGCACCCAGCACCCTGAGCACTGAGCACCCAGCACCCGAGCACTGAGCACTGAGCACCCTGAGTACTAAGCCCCCAGAACCCTGAGTACTGAGCACCCAGCACCCTGAGTACTGAGCACCCAGCACCCTGAGTACTGAGCACCCAGCGTACTGAGCACCGAGCACCCCGAGCACTGAGCACCTAGCACCCTGAGTACTGAGCACCCAGCACCCTGAGCACTGAGCACCCAGCATCCTGAGTACTAAGCACCGAGCACCCTGAGTACTGAGCACCCAGGACCCTGAGCACTGAACACACAGCACCATTAGTACTGAGCACCCCGAGCACTGAGCACCCAGCACCCTGAGTACTGAGCACCGAGCACCCCGAGAACTGAGCACCCAGCACCCCGAGCACTGAGCACCCAGCACCCCCAGCACTGAGCACCCAGCACCCTGAGTACTGAGCACCCAGCACCCTGAGTACTGAGCAACCAACACCCCGAGCACTGAGCACCCAGCACCCTGAGCACTGAGCACCCAGCACCCCGAGCACTGAGCACCCAGCACCCAGAGCACTGAGCACTGAGCACCCTGAGTACTGAGCACCGAGCACGCCGAGCACTGACCACCCAGCACCCTGAGCACTGAGCACCCTGAGGACTGAGCACCCAGCACCCTGAGCACTGACACCCAGCACCCTGAGCACTGAGCACCCTGAGGACAGAGCACCCAGCACCCTGAGCACTGAGCACCCAGCACCCTGAGTACTGAGCACCGATCACCTGAGCACTGAGCACCCAGCACCCCGAGCACTGAGCACCCAGCACCCTGAGCACTGAGCACCGAGGACCCTGAGCACTGAGCACTGAGCACCCTGAGCACTGAGCACCCTGCACCCTGAGTACTGAGCACCCAGCACCCTGAGCACTGAGGACCGATCACACTGAGTACTAAGCACCCTGCACCCTGAGTACTGAGCACGCAGCACCCTGAGCTCTGAGCACCCAGCACGCTGAGTACTGAGCACTGAGCACCCTGAGTACTGAGCACCGAGCACCCTGAGCACTGAGCACCCAGCACTCTGAGTACTGAGCACTGAGCACCCTGAGCACTGAGCACCCAGCACCCTGAGTACTGAGCACCGATCACCCTGAGTACTGAGCACCCAGCACTCTGAGAACTGAGCACCCAGCACCCTGAGCACTGAGCACCCAGCACCCCGAGCACTGAGCACCGAGCACCCTGAGTACTAAGCACCCAGGACCCTGAGTACTCAGCACCCAGCACCCTGAGCACTGAGCACCCAGCACCCCGAGCACTGAGCATCGAGCACCCTGAGTACTAAGCACCCAGAACCCTGAGTACTGAGCACCCAGCACCCTGAGTACTGAGCACCCAGCACCCTGAGCACTGAGCACCCAGCACCCTGAGTACTGAGCACCGAGCACCCCGAGCACTGAGCACCTAGCACCCTGAGTACTGAGCACCCAGCACCCTGAGCACTGAGCACCCAGCACCATGAGTACTGAGCACCGAGCACCCTGAGTACTGAGCACCCAGCACCCTGAGTACTGAGCACCCAGCACGCTGAGTACTGAGCACCCAGCGTACTGAGCGCCGAGCACCCAGCACCCTGAGTACTGAGCACCCAGCACCCTGAGCACTGAGCACCCAGCACCCTGAGTACTGAGTACTGAGCACCCCGAGTACTGAGCAAAGAGCACCCCGAGCTCTGAGCACCCAGCACCCCGAGCACCGAGCACCCTGAGTACTGAGCACCCAGCACCCTGAGCGCTGAGCACCCAGCACCCTGAGTACTGAGCACCGAGCACCCCGAGCACTGAGCACCCAGCACCCTGAGCAATGATCACCCTGAGTACTGAGCACCCAGCACCTTGAGCACCGAGCACCGAGCACCCCGAGTACTGAGCACCCAGCATCCTGAGTACTAAGCACCGAGCACCCTGAGTACTGAGCACCCAGCACCCTGAGCACTGAACACACAGCACCCTGAGTACTGAGCACCCGGAGCACTGAGCACCCAGCACCCTGAGTACTGAGCACCGAGCACCCCGAGAACTGAGCACCCAGCACCCCGAGCACTCAGCACCCAGCACCCCGAGCACTGAGCACCCAGCACCCTGAGTACTGAGCACCCAGCACCCTGAGTACTGAGCAACCAACACCCCGAGCACTGAGCACCCAGCACCCTGAGCACTGAGCACCCAGCACCCTGAGCACTGAGCACCCAGCACCCCGAGCACTGAGCACCCAGCACCCTGAGTACTGAGCACTGAGCACCCAGCACCCCGAGCACTGAGACCCCAGCACCTTGAGTACTGAGCACTGAGCACCTAGCACCCCGAGCACTGAGCACACATCACCCGAGTACTGAGCACCCAGCACCCAGAGTACTGAGCACCCAGCATCCTGAGTACTGAGCACCCAGCACCCCGAGTACTGAGCAACCAGCACCCTGAGTACTGAGCACCCAGCACCCTGAGCACTGAGCACCCAGCACCCCGAGCACTGAGGACCTAGCACCCTGAGCACTGAGCACCGAGCACCCTGAGTACTGAGCACCGAGCACCCTGAGTACTGAGCACCCAGCACCCTGAGTACTGAGCACCCAGCACACTGAGTACTGAGCACCCAGCACCCTGAGCACTGATCACCCAGCACCCTGAGTCCTGAGCACTGAGTACCCAGCACCCCGAGCACTGAGCACCCAGCACCCTGAGTACTGAGCACTGAGTACCCTGAGTACTGAGCACACAGCACCCCGAGCACTGAGCACCCAGCACCCTGATTACTGAGCACTGAGCACCCAGCACCCTGAGCACTGAGCACACAGCACCCTGTGTACTGAGCACTGAGTACCCAGTACCCCGAGCACTGAGACCCAGCACCCTGAGCACTGAGCACCCAGCACCCCGAGAACTGAGCACCCAGCACCCCGAGCACTGTGCACCCAGCACCCTGAGCACTGAGCACCCAGCACCCTGAGTACTGAGCACCCAGCACCCTGAGCACTGAGCACCCAGCACCCTGAGCACTGAGCACCCAGCACCCTGAGTACTGAGCACCCAGCACCCTGAGTACTGAACACCCAGCACACCGAGCACTGAGCACCCAGCACCCTGAGCACTGAGCACCGAGCACCCTGAGTACTGAGCACCCAGCACCCTGAGTACTGAGCACCCAGCACCCTGAGCACTGAGCACCCAGCACCCTGAGCACTGAGCACCCAGCACCCTGATTACTGAGGACCCAGCACCCTGAGTACTGAACACCCAGCACCCTGTGCACTGAGCACTGAGCACCCAGCACCCTGAGCACTGAGCACTGAGCACCCAGCATCCTGAGCACTGAGCACCCATCACCCCGAGCACTGAGCACCCAGCACCCAGAGCACCCAGCACCCTGAGCACTGAGCACCCTGAGCACTGAGCACTGAGCACCCAGCACCCTGATTACTGAGCACCCAACACTCTGAGCACTGAGCACCCAGCACGGTGAGTACTGAGCACTGAGCACCCAGCACCCTGAGTACTGAGCACCCAGCACCCCGAGCACTGAGCACCCAGCACCCTGTGTACTGAGCACCGGGCACCCCGAGCACTGAGCACCCAGCACCCTGAGTACTGAGCACCCAGCACCCCGAGAATGAGCACCCAGCACGCCGAGCACTGAGCACCCAGCACCCTGAGCACTGAGCACCCAGCACCCTGAGTACTGAGCACCCAGCACCCCAAGCACTGAGCACCCAGCACCCTGAGTACTGAGCACCCTGAGTACTGAGCTCCCAGCACCCTGAGTACTGAGCACCCTGCACCCCGAGCACTGAGCTCCCTGAGTACTGAGCACCCAGCACCCTGAGTACTGAGCACCCAGCACCCTGAGTACTGAGGACTGAGCACAAAGAGAACTGAGCACCCAGCACCCCGAGGACTGACCACCCAGCACCCTGAGTACTGAGCACCGAGCACCCCGAGCACTGAGCACCCAGCACCCTGAGCACTGAGCACCCAGCACCCCGAGCACTGAGCACCCAGTACCCTGAGCACTGAGCACCCAGCACCCCGAGCACTGAGCACCCATCACCCTGAGCACCCAGCAGCCTGAGCACTGAGCACACTGAGCACTGAGCACTGAGCACAGAGCACCCTGAGTACTGAGCACCCAACACTCTGAGCACTGAGCACCCAGCACCCTGAGTACTGAGCACCGAGCACCCTGAGTACTGAGCACCCAGCACCCTGAGTACTGAGCACCCAGCACCCTGAGTACTGAGGACCCAGCGTACTGAGCACCGAGCACCCAGCACCCTGAGTACTGAACACTGAGCACCCAGAGAACTGAGCACCCAGCACCCAGAGGACTGAGCACCCAGCACCCTGTGCACTGAGCACTGAGCATCCAGCACCCCGAGCACTGAGCACCCTGAGCTCTTAGCACCCTGAGTACTGAGCACCCAGAACCCTGAGTACTGAGCACCCAGCACCCTGAGCACTGAGCACCCAGCACCCTGAGTACTGAGCACCGAGCACCCCGAGCACTGAGCACCCAGCACCCTGAGTACTGAGCCCCGAGCTCCCCGAGCACTGAGCACACTGAGTACTGAGCACCCAGCACCCTGAGTACTGAGCACCGAGCACCCCGAGCACTGAGCACCCAGCACCCCGAGCACTGAGCACCCAGCACCGTGAGTACTGAGCACCGAGCACCCTGAGCACTGAGCACCCAGCACCCTGAGTACTGAGCACCCAGCACCCTGAGTACTGAGCACCCAGCACCCCGAGCACTGAGCACCGAACACCCTGAGTACTGAGCACCCAGCACCCTGAGCACTGAGCACCCAGCACAATGAGTACTGAGCACAAAGCACCCTGATTACTGAGCACCAAGCACCCCGAGCACTGAGCACCGAGCACCCCAAGCACTGAGCACCCAGCACCCCGAGCACTGAGCACCCAGCACCCTCAGTACTAAGCACCCAGCACCCTGAGTACTGAGCACCCAGCACCCTGAGTACTGAGCACCCAGCACCCTGAGTACTGAGCACCCAGCGTACTGAGCACCGAGCACACCGAGCACTGAGCACCTAGCACCCTGAGTACTGAGCACCCAGCACCCTGAGCACTGAGCACCCAGCACCCTGAGTACTGAGCACCGAGCACCCTGAGTACTGAGCACCCAGCACCCTGAGTACTGAGCACCCAGCACCCTGAGTACTCAGCACCCAGCGTACTGAGCACCGAGCACCCAGCACCCTGAGTACTGAGCACCCAGCACCCTGAGCACTGAGCACCCAGCACCCTGAGCACTGAGCACCCAGCACCCTGAGTACTGAGCACCCAGCACCCTGAGCACTGAGCACCCAGCACCCTGAGTACTGAGCACCCAGCACCCTGAGCACTGAGCACCCAGCACCCTAAGTACTGAGCACCCAGCACCCTGAGCACTGAGCAACCAGCACCCTGAGTACTGAGCACCCATCACAGCGAGCACTGAGCACCCAGCACCCTGAGAATGAGCACCCAGCACCCCGAGTACTGAGCACCGAGCACCCTGAGCACTGAGTACCCAGCACCCTGAGTACTGAGCACCCAGCACCCTGAGCACTGAGCACCCAGCACACTGAGTACTGAGCACCCAGCACCCTGAGCACTGAGCACCCAGCACCCTGAGTACTGAGCATCCAGCACCCCGAGCACTGAGCACCCAGCACCCAGAGCACTGAGCACTGAGCACCCTGAGTACTGAGCACCGAGCACCCCGAGCACTGAGCACCCAGCACCCTGAGCACTGAGCACCCTGAGGACTGAGCACCCAGCACCCTGAGCACTGAGCACCCAGCACCCTGAGCACTGAGCACCCTGAGGACTGAGCACCCAGCACCCTGAGCACTGAGCACCCAGCACCTTGAGTACTGAGCAGCGATCACCTGAGCACTGAGCACCCAGCACCCCGAGCACTGAGCACCCAGCACCCTGAGCACTGAGCACCGAGCACCCTGAGTACTGAGCACTGAGCACCCTGAGCACTGAGCACCCTGCACCCTGAGTACTGAGCACCCAGCACCCTGAGCACTGAGGACCGAGCACACTGAGTACTAAGCACCCTGCACCCTGAGTACTGAGCACCCAGCACCCTGAGCACTGAGCACCCAGCACGCTGAGTACTGAGCACTGAGCACCCTGAGTACTGAGCACCGAGCACCCTGAGCACTGAGCACCCAGCACCCTGAGTACTGAGCACTGAGCACCCTGAGCACTGAGCACCCAGCACCCTGAGTACTGAGCACGGATCACCCTGAGTACTGAGCACCCAGCACTCTGAGCACTGAGCACCCAGCACCCCGAGCACTGAGCACCCAGCACCCCGAGCACTGAACACCCAGCACCCTGAGTACTGAGCACTGAGCACCCTGAGTACTGAGCACCGAGCACCCTGAGTACTGAGCACCCAGCACCCCGAGCACTGAGCACCGAGCACGCTGAGTACTGAGCACCCAGCACCCTGAGCACTGAGCACCCAGCACCCCGAGCACTGAGCACTGAGCACCCTGAGTACTAAGCCCCCAGAACCCTGAGTACTGAGCACCCAGCACCCTGAGTACTGAGCACCCAGCACCCTGAGTACTGAGCACCCAGCGTACTGAGCACCGAGCACCCCGAGCACTGAGCACCTAGCACCCTGAGTACTGAGCACCCAGCACCCTGAGCACTGAGCACCCAGCATCCTGAGTACTAAGCACTGAGCACCCTGAGTACTGAGCACCCAGGACCCTGAGCACTGAACACACAGCACCATTAGTACTGAGCACCCCGAGCACTGAGCACCCAGCACCCTGAGTACTGAGCACCGAGCACCCCGAGAACTGAGCACCCAGCACCCCGAGCACTGAGCACCCAGCACCCCCAGCACTGAGCACCCAGCACCCTGAGTACTGAGCACCCAGCACCCTGAGTACTGAGCAACCAACACCCCGAGCACTGAGCACCCAGCACCCTGAGCACTGAGCACCCAGCACCCTGAGCACTGAGCACCCAGTACCCCTACCCCTGAGCAAGCAGCACCCTGAGTACTGAGCACTGAGCACCCAGCACCCCGAGCACTGAGCCCTCAGCACCTTGAGTACTGAGCACTGAGCACCTAGCACCCCGAGCACTGAGCACCCTGCACCCTGAGCCCTGAGCACCCATCACCCGAGAACTGAGCACCCAGCACCCAGAGTACTGAGCACCCAGCATCCTGAGTACTGAGCACCCAGCACCCTGAGTACTGAGCACCCAGCACCCTGAGTACTGAGCACCCAGCACCCTGAGCACTGAGCACCCAGCACCCCGAGCACTGAGGACCTAGCACCCTGAGTACTGAGCACTGAGCACCCAGCACCCCGAGCACTGAGCACCCAGCACCCTGAGTACTGAGCAATGAGCACCCAGCACCCCGAGCACTGAGCACCCAGCACCCTGAGCCCTGAGCACCCAGCACCCGAGTACTGAGCACCCAGCACCCAGAGTATTGAGCACCCAGCTCCCTGAGTACTGAGCACCCAGCACCCCGAGTACTGAGCACTGAGTACCCTGAGTACTGAGCACACAGCACCCCGAGCACTGAGCACCCAGCACCCTGAGTACTGAGCACTGAGCACCCAGCACCCCGAGCACTGAGCACCCAGCACCCTGTGTACTGAGGACTGAGTACCCAGTACCCCGAGCACTGAGACCCAGCACCCTGAGCATTGAGCACCCAGCACCCCGAGAACTGAGCACCCAGCACCCCTAGCACTGTGTACCCAGCACCCTGAGCACTGAGCACCGAGCACCCTGAGTACTGAGCACCCAGCACCCTGAGTACTGAGCACCCAGCACCCTGAGCACTGAGCACCCAGCACCCTGAGCACTGAGCATCCAGCACCCTGAGTACTGAGCACCCAGCACCCTGAGTACTGAACACCCAGCATACCGAGCACTGAGCACCCAGCACCCTGAGCACTGAGCACCGAGCACCCTGAGTACTGAGCACCCAGCACCCTGAGTACTGAGCACCCAGCACCCTGAGCACTGAGCACCCAGCACCCTGAGCACTGAGCACCCAGCACGCTGAGTACTGAGCACCCAGCACCCTGAGTACTGAACACCCAGCACCCTGAGCACTGAGCACTGAGCACCCAGCACCCTGAGCACTGAGCACTGAGCACCCAGCACCCTGAGCACTGAGCACCCATCACCCCGAGCACTGAGCACCCAGCACCCTGAGAACCCAGCACCCTGAGCACTGAGCACCCTGAGCACTGAGCACTGAGCACCCAGCACCCTGATTACTGAGGACCCAGCACCCTGAGTACTGAACACCCAGCACCCTGAGCACTGAGCACTGAGCACCCAGCACCCTGAGCACTGAGCAGTGAGCACCCAGCATCCTGAGCACTGAGCACCCATCACCCCGAGCACTGAGCACCCAGCACCCTGAGCACCCAGCACCCTGAGCACTGAGCACCCTGAGCACTGAGCACTGAGCACCCAGCACCCTGATTACTGAGCACCCAACACTCTGAGCACTGAGCACCCAGCACGGTGAGTACTGAGCACTGAGCACCCAGCACCCTGAGTACTGAGCACCCAGCACCCCGAGCACTGAGCACCCAGCACCCTGTGTACTGAGCACCGAGCACCCCGAGCACTGAGCACCCAGCACCCTGAGTACTGAGCACCCAGCACCCCGAGAATGAGCACCCAGCACGCCGAGCACTGAGCACCCAGCACCCTGAGCACTGAGCACCCAGCACCCTGAGTACTGAGCACCCAGCACCCCAAGCACTGAGCACCCAGCACCCTGAGTACTGAGCACCCTGAGTACTGAGCTCCCAGCACCCTGAGTACTGAGCACCCTGCACCACGAGCACTGAGCTCCCTGAGTACTGAGCACCCCACACCCTGAGTACTGAGCACCCAGCACCCTGAGTACTGAGGACTGAGCACAAAGAGAACTGAGCACCCAGCACACCGAGGACTGACCACCCAGCACCCTGAGTACTGAGCACCGAGCACCCCGAGCACTGAGCACCCAGCACCCTGAGCACTGAGCACCCAGCACCCCGAGCACTGAGCACCCAGTACCCTGAGCACTGAGCACCCAGCACCCCGAGCACTGAGCACCCAGCACCCTGAGCCCTGAGCACCCAGCACCCGAGTACTGAGCACCCAGCACCCAGAGTATTGAGCACCCAGCTCCCTGAGTACTGAGCACCCAGCACCCCGAGTACTGAGCACTGAGTACCCTGAGTACTGAGCACACAGCACCCCGAGCACTGAGCACCCAGCACCCTGAGTACTGAGCACTGAGCACCCAGCACCCCGAGCACTGAGCACCCAGCACCCTGTGTACTGAGGACTGAGTACCCAGTACCCCGAGCACTGAGACCCAGCACCCTGAGCACTGAGCACCCAGCACCCCGAGAACTGAGCACCCAGCACCCCTAGCACTGTGTACCCAGCACCCTGAGCACTGAGCACCGAGCACCCTGAGTACTGAGCACCCAGCACCCTGAGTACTGAGCACCCAGCACCCTGAGCACTGAGCACCCAGCACCCTGAGCACTGAGCATCCAGCACCCTGAGTACTGAGCACCCAGCACCCTGAGTACTGAACACCCAGCATACCGAGCACTGAGCACCCAGCACCCTGAGCACTGAGCACCGAGCACCCTGAGTACTGAGCACCCAGCACCCTGAGTACTGAGCACCCAGCACCCTGAGCACTGAGCACCCATCACCCTGAGCACTGAGCACCCAGCACCCTGAGTACTGAGCACCCAGCACCCTGAGTACTGAACACCCAGCACCCTGAGCACTGAGCACTGAGCACCCAGCACCCTGAGCACTGAGCACTGAGCACCCAGCACCCTGAGCACTGAGCACCCATCACCCCGAGCACTGAGCACCCAGCACCCTGAGCACCCAGCACCCTGAGCACTGAGCACCCTGAGCACTGAGCACTGAGCACCCAGCACCCTGATTACTGAGGACCCAGCACCCTGAGTACTGAACACCCAGCACCCTGAGCACTGAGCACTGAGCACCCAGCACCCTGAGCACTGAGCAGTGAGCACCCAGCATCCTGAGCACTGAGCACCCATCACCCCGAGCACTGAGCACCCAGCACCCTGAGCACCCAGCACCCTGAGCACTGAGCACCCTGAGCACTGAGCACTGAGCACCCAGCACCCTGATTACTGAGCACCCAACACTCTGAGCACTGAGCACCCAGCACGGTGAGTACTGAGCACTGAGCACCCAGCACCCTGAGTACTGAGCACCCAGCACCCCGAGCACTGAGCACCCAGCACCCTGTGTACTGAGCACCGAGCACCCCGAGCACTGAGCACCCAGCACCCTGAGTACTGAGCACCCAGCACCCCGAGAATGAGCACCCAGCACGCCGAGCACTGAGCACCCAGCACCCTGAGCACTGAGCACCCAGCACCCTGAGTACTGAGCACCCAGCACCCCAAGCACTGAGCACCCAGCACCCTGATTACTGAGCACCCTGAGTACTGAGCTCCCAGCACCCTGAGTACTGAGCACCCTGCACCCCGAGCACTGAGCTCCCTGAGTACTGAGCACCCAGCACCCTGAGTACTGAGCACCCAGCACCCTGAGTACTGAGGACTGAGCACAAAGAGAACTGAGCACCCAGCACACCGAGGACTGACCACCCAGCACCCTGAGTACTGAGCACCGAGCACCCCGAGCACTGAGCACCCAGCACCCTGAGCACTGAGCACCCAGCACCCCGAGCACTGAGCACCCAGTACCCTGAGCACTGAGCACCCAGCACCCCGAGCACTGAGCACCCAGCACCCTGAGCACCCAGCAGCCTGAGCACTGAGCACACTGAGCACTGAGCACTGAGCACAGCGCACCCTGAGTACTGAGCACCCAACACTCTGAGCACTGAGCACCCAGCACCCTGAGTACTGAGCACCGAGCACCCTGAGTACTGAGCACCCAGCACCCTGAGTACTGAGCACCCAGCACCCTGAGTACTGAGCACCCAGCGTACTGAGCACCGAGCACCCAGCACCCTGAGTACTGAGCACTGAGCACCCAGAGAACTGAGCACCCAGCACCCAGAGGACTGAGCACCCAGCACCCTGTGCACTGAGCACTGAGCATCCAGCACCCCGAGCACTGAGCACCCTGAGCTCTTAGCACCCTGAGTACTGAGCACCCAGAACCCTGAGTACTGAGCACCCAGCACCCTGAGCACTGAGCACCCAGCACCCTGAGTACTGAGCACCGAGCACCCCGAGCACTGAGCACCCAGCACCCTGAGTACTGAGCCCCGAGCTCCCCGAGCACTGAGCACCCTGAGTACTGAGCACCCAGCACCCTGAGTACTGAGCAGCGAGCACCCCGAGCACTGAGCACCCAGCACCCCGAGCACTGAGCACCCAGCACCCTGAGTACTGAGCACCCAGCACCCTGAGAATGAGTACCGTGAGCACTGAGTACCCAGCACCGTGAGTACTGAGCACCGAGCACCCTGAGCACTGAGCACCCAGCACCCTGAGTACTGAGCACCCAGCACCCTGAGTACTGAGCACCCAGCACCCCGAGCACTGAGCACCGAACACCCTGAGTACTGAGCACCCAGCACCCTGAGCACTGAGCACCCAGCACAACGAGTACTGAGCACAAAGCACCCTGATTACTGAGCACCAAGCACCCCGAGCACTGAGCACCGAGCACCCCAAGCACTGAGCACCCAGCACCCCGAGCACTGAGCACCCAGCACCCTGAGTACTAAGCACCCAGCACCCTGAGTACTGAGCACCCAGCACCCTGAGTACTGAGCACCCAGCACCCTGAGTACTGAGCACCCAGCGTACTGAGCACCGAGCACCCCGAGCACTGAGCACCTAGCACCCTGAGTACTGAGCACCCAGCACCCTGAGCACTGAGCACCCAGCACCCTCAGTACTGAGCACCGAGCACCCTGAGTACTGAGCACCCAGCACCCTGAGTACTGAGCACCCAGCACCCTGAGTACTGAGCACCCAGCGTACTGAGCACCGAGCACCCAGCACCCTGAGTACTGAGCACCCAGCACCCTGAGCACTGAGCACCCAGCACCCTGAGCACTGAGCACCCAGCACCCTGAGTACTGAGCACCCAGCACCCTGAGCACTGAGCACCCAGCACCCTGAGTACTGAGCACCCAGCACCCTGAGCACTGAGCACCCAGCACCCTGAGTACTGAGCACCCAGCACCCTGAGCACTGAGCAACCAGCACCCTGAGTACTGAGCTCCCATCACAGCGAGCACTGAGCACCCAGCACCCTGAGAATGAGCACCCAGCACCCCGAGTACTGAGCACCGAGCACCCTGAGCACTGAGTACCCAGCACCCTGAGTACTGAGCACCCAGCACCCTGAGCACTGAGCACCCAGCACACTGAGTACTGAGCACCCAGCACCCTGAGCACTGAGCACCCAGCACCCTGAGTACTGAGCATCCAACACCCCGAGCACTGAGCACCCAGCACCCAGAGCACTGAGCACTGAGCACCCTGAGTACTGAGCACCGAGCACCCCGAGCACTGAGCACCCAGCACCCTGAGCACTGAGCACCCTGAGGACTGAGCACCCAGCACCCTGAGCACTGAGCACCCAGCACCCTGAGCACTGAGCACCCTGAGGACTGAGCACCCAGCACCCTGAGCACTGAGCACCCAGCACCCTGAGCACTGAGGACCGAGCACACTGAGTACTAAGCACCCTGCACCCTGAGTACTGAGCACCCAGCACCCTGAGCACTGAGCACCCAGCACGCTGAGTACTGAGCACTGAGCACCCTGAGTACTGAGCACCGAGCACCCTGAGCACTGAGCACACAGCACCCTGAGTACTGAGCACCGAGCACCCTGAGCACTGAGCACCCAGCACCCTGAGTACTGAGCACTGAGCACCCTGAGCACTGAGCACTGAGCACCCTGAGTACTGAGCACCGAGCACCCTGAGTACTGAGCACCCAGCACCCCGAGCACTGAGCACCGAGCACCCTGAGTACTGAGCACCCAGCACCCTGAGCACTGAGCACCCAGCACCCCGAGCACTGAGCACTGAGCACCCTGAGTACTAAGCCCCCAGAACCCTGAGTACTGAGCACCCAGCACCCTGAGTACTGAGCACCCAGCACCCTGAGTACTGAGCACCCAGCGTACTGAGCACCGAGCACCCCGAGCACTGAGCACCTAGCACCCTGAGTACTGAGCACCCAGCACCCTGAGCACTGAGCACCCCGCATCCTGAGTACTAAGCACCGAGCACCCTGAGTACTGAGCACCCAGCACCCTGAGCACTGAACACACAGCACCATTAGTACTGAGCACCCCGAGCACTGAGCACCCAGTACCCTGAGTACTGAGCACCGAGCACCCCGAGAACTGAGCACCCAGCACCCTGAGCACTGAGCACCCAGCACTCCGAGCACTGAGCACCGAACACCCTGAGTACTGAGCACCCAGCACCCTGAGCACTGAGCACCCAGCACAACGAGTACTGAGCACAAAGCACCCTGATTACTGAGCACCAAGCACCCCGAGCACTGAGCACCGAGCACCCCAAGCACTGAGCACCCAGCACCCCGAGCACTGAGCACCCAGCACCCTGAGTACTAAGCACCCAGCACCCTGAGTACTGAGCACCCAGCACCCTGAGTACTGAGCACCCACCACCCTGAGTACTGAGCACCCAGCGTACTGAGCACCGAGCACCCCGAGCACTGAGCACCTAGCACCCTGAGTACTGAGCACCCAGCACCCTGAGCACTGAGCACCCAGCACCCTGAGTACTGAGCACCGAGCACCCTGAGTACTGAGCACCCAGCACCCTGAGTACTGAGCACCCAGCACCCTGAGTACTGAGCACCCAGCGTACTGAGCACCGAGCACCCAGCACCCTGAGTACTGAGCACCCAGCACCCTGAGCACTGAGCACCCAGCACCCTGAGCACTGAGCACCCAGCACCCTGAGTACTGAGCACCCAGCACCCTGAGCACTGAGCACCCAGCACCCTGAGTACTGAGCACCCAGCACCCTGAGCACTGAGCACCCAGCACCCTGAGTACTGAGCACCCAGCACCCTGAGCACTGAGCACCCAGCACACTGAGTACTGAGCACCCAGCACCCTGAGCACTGAGCACCCAGCACCCTGAGTACTGAGCATCCAGCACCCCGAGCACTGAGCACCCAGCACCCAGAGCACTGAGCACTGAGCACCCTGAGTACTGAGCACCGAGCACCCCGAGCACTGAGCACCCAGCACCCTGAGCACTGAGCACCCTGAGGACTGAGCACCCAGCACCCTGAGCACTGAGCACCCAGCACCCTGAGCACTGAGCACCCTGAGGACTGAGCACCCAGCACCCTGAGCACTGAGCACCCAGCACCCTGAGTACTGAGCAGCGATCACCTGAGCACTGAGCACCCAGCACCCCGAGCACTGAGCACCCAGCACCCTGAGCACTGAGCACCGAGCACCCTGACTACTGAGCACTGAGCACCCTGAGCACTGAGCACCCTGCACCCTGAGTACTGAGCACCCAGCACCCTGAGCACTGAGGACCGAGCACACTGAGTACTAAGCACCCTGCACCCTGAGTACTGAGCACCCAGCACCCTGAGCACTGAGCACCCAGCACGCTGAGTACTGAGCACTGAGCACCCTGAGTACTGAGCACCGAGCACCCTGAGCACTGAGCACCCAGCACCCTGAGTACTGAGCACTGAGCACCCTGAGCACTGAGCACCCAGCACCCTGAGTACTGAGCACGGATCACCCTGAGTACTGAGCACCCAGCACTCTGAGCACTGAGCACCCAGCACCCCGAGCACTGAGCACCCAGCACCCCGAGCACTGAGCACCCAGCACCCCGAGCACTGAGCACCCAGCACCCTGAGTCCTGAGCACTGAGCACCCTGAGTACTGAGCACCGAGCACCCTGAGTACTGAGCACCCAGCACCCCGAGCACTGAGCACCGAGCACCCTGAGTACTGAGCACCCAGCACCCTGAGCACTGAGCACCCAGCACCCCGAGCACTGAGCACTGAGCACCCTGAGTACTAAGCCCCCAGAACCCTGAGTACTGAGCACCCAGCACCCTGAGTACTGAGCACCCAGCACCCTGAGTACTGAGCACCCAGCGTACTGAGCACCGAGCACCCCGAGCACTGAGCACCTAGCACCCTGAGTACTGAGCACCCAGCACCCTGAGCACTGAGCACCCCGCATCCTGAGTACTAAGCACCGAGCACCCTGAGTACTGAGCACCCAGCACCCTGAGCACTGAACACACAGCACCATTAGTACTGAGCACCCCGAGCACTGAGCACCCAGTACCCTGAGTACTGAGCACCGAGCACCCCGAGAACTGAGCACCCAGCACCCTGAGCACTGAGCACCCAGCACCCCGAGCACTGAGCACCGAACACCCTGAGTACTGAGCACCCAGCACCCTGAGCACTGAGCACCCAAGCACAACGAGTACTGAGCACAAAGCACCCTGATTACTGAGCACCAAGCACCCCGAGCACTGAGCACCGAGCACCCCAAGCACTGAGCACCCAGCAAACCGAGCACTGAGCACCCAGCACCCTGAGTACTAAGCACCCAGCACCCTGAGTACTGAGCACCCAGCACCCTGAGTACTGAGCACCCAGCACCCTGAGTACTGAGCACCCAGCGTACTGAGCACCGAGCACCCCGAGCACTGAGCACCTAGCACCCTGAGTACTGAGCACCCAGCACCCTGAGCACTGAGCACCCAGCACCCTGAGTACTGAGCACAGAGCACCCTGAGTACTGAGCACCCAGCACCCGAGTACTGAGCACCCAGCACCCAGAGTATTGAGCACCCATCACAGCGAGCACTGAGCACCCAGCACCCTGAGAATGAGCACCCAGCACCCCGAGTACTGAGCACCGAGCACCCTGAGCACTGAGTACCCAGCACCCTGAGTACTGAGCAATGAGCACCCAGCACCCCGAGCACTGAGCACCCAGCACCCTGAGCCCTGAGCACCCAGCACCCGAGTACTGAGCACCCAGCACCCAGAGTATTGAGCACCCAGCTCCCTGAGTACTGAGCACTGAGTACCCTGAGTACTGAGCACACAGCACCCCGAGCACTGAGCACCCAGCACCCTGAGTACTGAGCACTGAGTACCCAGTACCCCGAGCACTGAGACCCAGCACCCTGTGTACTGAGGACTGAGTACCCAGTACCCCGAGCACTGAGACCCAGCACCCTGAGCACTGAGCACCCAGCACCCCGAGAACTGAGCACCCAGCACCCCTAGCACTGTGCAACCAGCACCCTGAGCACTGAGCACCGAGCACCCTGAGTACTGAGCACCCAGCACCCTGAGTACTGAGCACCCAGCACCCTGAGCACTGAGCACCCAGCACCCTGAGCACTGAGCATCCAGCACCCTGAGTACTGAGCACCCAGCACCCTGAGTACTGAACACCCAGAATACCGAGCACTGAGCACCCAGCACCCTGAGCACTGAGCACCGAGCACCCTGAGTACTGAGCACCCAGCACCCTGAGTACTGAGCACCCAGCACCCTGAGCACTGAGCACCCAGCACCCTGAGCACTGAGCACCCAGCACCCTGAGTACTGAGCACCCAGCACCCTGAGTACTGAACACCCAGCACCCTGAGCACTGAGCACTGAGCACCCAGCACCCTGAGCACTGAGCACTGAGCACCCAGCACCCTGAGCACTGAGCACCCATCACCCCGAGCACTGAGCACCCAGCACCCTGAGCACCCAGCACCCTGAGCACTGAGCACCCTGAGCACTGAGCACTGAGCACCCAGCACCCTGATTACTGAGGACCCAGCACCCTGAGTACTGAACACCCAGCACCCTGAGCACTGAGCACTGAGCACCCAGCACCCTGAGCACTGAGCAGTGAGCACCCAGCATCCTGAGCACTGAGCACCCATCACCCCGACCACTGAGCACCCAGCACCCTGAGCACCCAGCACCCTGAGCACTGAGCACCCTGAGCACTGAGCACTGAGCACCCAGCACCCTGATTACTGAGCACCCAACACTCTGAGCACTGAGCACCCAGCACGGTGAGTACTGAGCACTGAGCACCCAGCACCCTGAGTACTGAGCACCCAGCACCCCGAGCACTGAGCACCCAGCACCCTGTGTACTGAGCACCGAGCACCCCGAGCACTGAGCACCCAGCACCCTGAGTACTGAGCACCCAGCACCCCGAGAATGAGCACCCAGCACGCCGAGCACTGAGCACCCAGCACCCTGAGCACTGAGCACCCAGCACCCTGAGTACTGAGCACCCAGCACCCCAAGCACTGAGCACCCAGCACCCTGAGTACTGAGCACCCTGAGTACTGAGCTCCCAGCACCCTGAGTACTGAGCACCCTGCACCCCGAGCACTGAGCTCCCTGAGTACTGAGCACCCAGCACCCTGAGTACTGAGCACCCAGCACCCTGAGTACTGAGGACTGAGCACAAAGAGAACTGAGCACCCAGCACCCCGAGGACTGACCACCCAGCACCCTGAGTACTGAGCACCGAGCACCCCGAGCACTGAGCACCCAGCACCCTGAGCACTGAGCACCCAGCACCCCGAGCACTGAGCACCCAGTACCCTGAGCACTGAGCACCCAGCACCCCGAGCACTGAGCACCCAGCACCCTGAGCACCCAGCAGCCTGAGCACTGAGCACACTGAGCACTGAGCACTGAGCACAGAGCACCCTGAGTACTGAGCACCCAACACTCTGAGCACTGAGCACCCAGCACCCTGAGTACTGAGCACCGAGCACCCTGAGTACTGAGCACCCAGCACCCTGAGTACTGAGCACCCAGCACCCTGAGTACTGAGCACCCAGCGTACTGAGCACCGAGCACCCAGCACCCTGAGTACTGAGCACTGAGGACCCAGAGAACTGAGCACCCAGCACCCAGAGGACTGAGCACCCAGCACCCTGTGCACTGAGCACTGAGCATCCAGCACCCCGAGCACTGAGCACCCTGAGCTCTTAGCACCCTGAGTACTGAGCACCCAGAACCCTGAGTACTGAGCACCCAGCACCCTGAGCACTGAGCACCCAGCACCCTGAGTACTGAGCACCGAGCACCCCGAGCACTGAGCACCCAGCACCCTGACTACTGAGCCCCGAGCTCCCCGAGCACTGAGCACCCTGAGTACTGAGCACCCAGCACCCTGAGTACTGAGCACCGAGCACCCCGAGCACTGAGCACCCAGCACCCCGAGCACTGAGCACCCAGCACCCTGAGTACTGAGCACCCAGCACCCTGAGAATGAGTACCATGAGCACTGAGTACCCAGCACCGTGAGTACTGAGCACCGAGCACCCTGAGCACTGAGCACCCAGCACCCTGAGTACTGAGCACCCAGCACCCTGAGTACTGAGCACCCAGCACCCCGAGCACTGAGCACCGAACACCCTGAGTACTGAGCACCCAGCACCCTGAGCACTGAGCACCCAGCACAACGAGTACTGAGCACAAAGCACCCTGATTACTGAGCACCAAGCACCCCGAGCACTGAGCACCGAGCACCCCAAGCACTGAGCACCCAGCACCCCGAGCACTGAGCACCCAGCACCCTGAGTACTAAGCACCCAGCACCCTGAGTACTGAGCACCCAGCACCCTGAGTACTGAGCACCCAGCACCCTGAGTACTGAGCACCCAGCGTACTGAGCACCGAGCACCCAGAGCACTGAGCACCTAGCACCCTGAGTACTGAGCACCCAGCACCCTGAGCACTGAGCACCCAGCACCCTGAGTACTGAGCACCGAGCACCCTGAGTACTGAGCACCCAGCACCCTGAGTACTGAGCACCCAGCACCCTGAGTACTGAGCACCCAGCGTACTGAGCACCGAGCACCCAGCACCCTGAGTACTGAGCACCCAGCACCCTGAGCACTGAGCACCCAGCACCCTGAGCACTGAGCACCCAGCACCCTGAGTACTGAGCACCCAGCACCCTGAGCACTGAGCACCCAGCACCCTGAGTACTGAGCACCCAGCACCCTGAGCACTGAGCACCCAGCACCCTGAGTTCTGAGCACCCAGCACCCTGAGCACTGAGCAACCAGCACCCTGAGTACTGAGCACCCATCACAGCGAGCACTGAGCACCCAGCACCCTGAGAATGAGCACCCAGCACCCCGAGTACTGAGCACCGAGCACCCTGAGCACTGAGTACCCAGCACCCTGAGTACTGAGCACCCAGCACCCTGAGCACTGAGCACCCAGCACACTGAGTACTGAGCACCCAGCACCCTGAGCACTGAGCACCCAGCACCCTGAGTACTGAGCATCCAGCACCCCGAGCACTGAGCACCCAGCACCCAGAGCACTGAGCACTGAGCACCCTGAGTACTGAGCACCGAGCACCCCGAGCACTGAGCACCCAGCACCCTGAGCACTGAGCACCCTGAGGACTGAGCACCCAGCACCCTGAGCACTGAGCACCCAGCACCCTGAGCACTGAGCACCCTGAGGACTGAGCACCCAGCACCCTGAGCACTGAGCACCCAGCACCCTGAGCACTGAGGACCGAGCACACTGAGTACTAAGCACCCTGCACCCTGAGTACTGAGCACCCAGCACCCTGAGCACTGAGCACCCAGCACGCTGAGTACTGAGCACTGAGCACCCTGAGTACTGAGCACCGAGCACCCTGAGCACTGAGCACCCAGCACCCTGAGTACTGAGCACCGAGCACCCTGAGCACTGAGCACCCAGCACCCTGAGTACTGAGCACTGAGCACCCTGAGCACTGAGCACCCAGCACCCTGAGTACTGAGCACGGATCACCCTGAGTACTGAGCACCCAGCACTCTGAGCACTGAGCACCCAGCACCCCGAGCACTGAGCACCCAGCACCCCGAGCACTGAGCACCCAGCACCCCGAGCACTGAGCACCCAGCACCCTGAGTACTGAGAACTGAGCACCCTGAGTACTGAGCACCGAGCACCCTGAGTACTGAGCACCCAGCACCCCGTGCACTGAGCACCGAGCACCCTGAGTACTGAGCACCCAGCACCCTGAGCACTGAGCACCCAGCACCCCGAGCACTGAGCACTGAGCACCCTGAGTACTAAGCCCCCAGAACCCTGAGTACTGAGCACCCAGCACCCTGAGTACTGAGCACCCAGCACCCTGAGTACTGAGCACCCAGCGTACTGAGCACCGAGCACCCCGAGCACTGAGCACCTAGCACCCTGAGTACTGAGCACCCAGCACCCTGAGCACTGAGCACCCCGCATCCTGAGTACTAAGCACCGAGCACCCTGAGTACTGAGCACCCAGCACCCTGAGCACTGAACACACAGCACCATTAGTACTGAGCACCCCGAGCACTGAGCACCCAGTACCCTGAGTACTGAGCACCGAGCACCCCGAGAACTGAGCACCCAGCACCCTGAGCACTGAGCACCCAGCACCCCGAGCACTGAGCACCGAACACCCTGAGTACTGAGCACCCAGCACCCTGAGCACTGAGCACCCAGCACAACGAGTACTGAGCACAAAGCACCCTGATTACTGAGCACCAAGCACCCCGAGCACTGAGCACCGAGCACCCCAAGCACTGAGCACCCAGCACCCCGAGCACTGAGCACCCAGCACCCTGAGTACTAAGCACCCAGCACCCTGAGTACTGAGCACCCAGCACCCTGAGTACTGAGCACCCAGCACCCTGAGTACTGAGCACCCAGCGTACTGAGCACCGAGCACCCAGAGCACTGAGCACCTAGCACCCTGAGTACTGAGCACCCAGCACCCTGAGCACTGAGCACCCAGCACCCTGAGTACTGAGCACCGAGCACCCTGAGTACTGAGCACCCAGCACCCTGAGTACTGAGCACCCAGCACCCTGAGTACTGAGCACCCAGCGTACTGAGCACCGAGCACCCAGCACCCTGAGCACCCAGCAGCCTGAGCACTGAGCACACTGAGCACTGAGCACTGAGCACAGAGCACCCTGAGTACTGAGCACCCTGAGTACTGAGCTCCCAGCACCCTGAGTACTGAGCACCCTGCACCCCGAGCACTGAGCTCCCTGAGTACTGAGCACCCAGCACCCTGAGTACTGAGCACCCAGCACCCTGAGTACTGAGGACTGAGCACAAAGAGAACTGAGCACCCAGCACCCCGAGGACTGACCACCCAGCACCCTGAGTACTGAGCACCGAGCACCCCGAGCACTGAGCACCCAGCACCCTGAGCACTGAGCACCCAGCACCCCGAGCACTGAGCACCCAGTACCCTGAGCACTGAGCACCCAGCACCCCGAGCACTGAGCACCCAGCACCCTGAGCACCCAGCAGCCTGAGCACTGAGCACACTGAGCACTGAGCACTGAGCACAGAGCACCCTGAGTACTGAGCACCCAACACTCTGAGTACTGAGCACCGAGCACCCTGAGTACTGAGCACCCAGCACCCTGAGTACTGAGCACCCAGCACCCTGAGTACTGAGCACCCAGCGTACTGAGCACCGAGCACCCAGCACCCTGAGTACTGAGCACTGAGGACCCAGAGAACTGAGCACCCAGCACCCAGAGGACTGAGCACCCAGCACCCTGTGCACTGAGCACTGAGCATCCAGCACCCCGAGCACTGAGCACCCTGAGCTCTTAGCACCCTGAGTACTGAGCACCCAGAACCCTGAGTACTGAGCACCCAGCACCCTGAGCACTGAGCACCCAGCACCCTGAGTACTGAGCACCGAGCACCCCGAGCACTGAGCACCCAGCACCCTGAGTACTGAGCCCCGAGCTCCCCGAGTACTGAGCACCCTGAGTACTGAGCACCCAGCACCCTGAGTACTGAGCACCGAGCACCCCGAGCACTGAACACCCAGCACCCCGAGCACTGAGCACCCAGCACCCTGAGTACTGAGCACCCAGCACCCTGAGAATGAGTACCATGAGCACTGAGTACCCAGCACCGTGAGTACTGAGCACCGAGCACCCTGAGCACTGAGCACCCAGCACCCTGAGTACTGAGCACCCAGCACCCTGAGTACTGAGCACCCAGCACCCCGAGCACTGAGCACCGAACACCCTGAGTACTGAGCACCCAGCACCCTGAGCACTGAGCACCCAGCACAACGAGTACTGAGCACAAAGCACCCTGATTACTGAGCACCAAGCACCCCGAGCACTGAGCACCGAGCACCCCAAGCACTGAGCACCCAGCACCCCGAGCACTGAGCACCCAGCACCCTGAGTACTAAGCACCCAGCACCCTGAGTACTGAGCACCCAGCACCCTGAGTACTGAGCACCCAGCACCCTGAGTACTGAGCACCCAGCGTACTGAGCACCGAGCACCCAGAGCACTGAGCACCTAGCACCCTGAGTACTGAGCACCCAGCACCCTGAGCACTGAGCACCCAGCACCCTGAGTACTGAGCACCGAGCACCCTGAGTACTGAGCACCCAGCACACTGAGTACTGAGCACCCAGCACCCTGAGTACTGAGCACCCAGCGTACTGAGCACCGAGCACCCAGCACCCTGAGTACTGAGCACCCAGCACCCTGAGCACTGAGCACCCAGCACCCTGAGCACTGAGCACCCAGCACCCTGAGTACTGAGCACCCAGCACCCTGAGCACTGAGCACCCAGCACCCTGAGTACTGAGCACCCAGCACCCTGAGCACTGAGCACCCAGCACCCTGAGTACTGAGCACCCAGCACCCTGAGCACTGAGCAACCAGCACCCTGAGTACTGAGCACCCATCACAGCGAGCACTGAGCACCCAGCACCCTGAGAATGAGCACCCAGCACCCCGAGTACTGAGCACCGAGCACCCTGAGCACTGAGTACCCAGCACCCTGAGTACTGAGCACCCAGCACCCTGAGCACTGAGCACCCAGCACACTGAGTACTGAGCACCCAGCACCCTGAGCACTGAGCACCCAGCACCCTGAGTACTGAGCATCCAGCACCCCGAGCACTGAGCACCCAGCACCCAGAGCACTGAGCACTGAGCACCCTGAGTACTGAGCACCGAGCACCCCGAGCACTGAGCACCCAGCACCCTGAGCACTGAGCACCCTGAGGACTGAGCACCCAGCACCCTGAGCACTGAGCACCCAGCACCCTGAGCACTGAGCACCCTGAGGACTGAGCACCCAGCACCCTGAGCACTGAGCACCCAGCACCCTGAGCACTGAGGACCGAGCACACTGAGTACTAAGCACCCTGCACCCTGAGTACTGAGCACCCAGCACCCTGAGCACTGAGCACCCAGCACGCTGAGTACTGAGCACTGAGCACCCTGAGTACTGAGCACCGAGCACCCTGAGCACTGAGCACCCAGCACCCTGAGTACTGAGCACCGAGCACCCTGAGCACTGAGCACCCAGCACCCTGAGTACTGAGCACTGAGCACCCTGAGCACTGAGCACCCAGCACCCTGAGTACTGAGCACGGATCACCCTGAGTACTGAGCACCCAGCACTCTGAGCACTGAGCACCCAGCACCCCGAGCACTGAGCACCCAGCACCCCGAGCACTGAGCACCCAGCACGCTGAGTACTGAGCACTGAGCACCCTGAGTACTGAGCACCGAGCACCCTGAGTACTGAGCACCCAGCACCCCGAGCACTGAGCACCGAGCACCCTGAGTACTGAGCACCCAGCACCCTGAGCACTGAGCACCCAGCACCCCGAGCACTGAGCACTGAGCACCCTGAGTACTAAGCCCCCAGAACCCTGAGTACTGAGCACCCAGCACCCTGAGTACTGAGCACCCAGCACCCTGAGTACTGAGCACCCAGCGTACTGAGCACCGAGCACCCCGAGCACTGAGCACCTAGCACCCTGAGTACTGAGCACCCAGCACCCTGAGCACTGAGCACCCCGCATCCTGAGTACTAAGCACCGAGCACCCTGAGTACTGAGCACCCAGCACCCTGAGCACTGAACACACAGCACCATTAGTACTGAGCACCCCGAGCACTGAGCACCCAGTACCCTGAGTACTGAGCACCGAGCACCCCGAGAACTGAGCACCCAGCACCCTGAGCACTGAGCAACCAGCACCCCGAGCACTGAGCACCGAACACCCTGAGTACTGAGCACCCAGCACCCTGAGCACTGAGCACCCAGCACAACGAGTACTGAGCACAAAGCACCCTGATTACTGAGCACCAAGCACCCCGAGCACTGAGCACCGAGCACCCCAAGCACTGAGCACCCAGCACCCCGAGCACTGAGCACCCAGCACCCTGAGTACTAAGCACCCAGCACCCTGAGTACTGAGCACCCAGCACCCTGAGTACTGAGCACCCAGCACCCTGAGTACTGAGCACCCAGCGTACTGAGCACCGAGCACCCAGAGCACTGAGCACCTAGCACCCTGAGTACTGAGCACCCAGCACCCTGAGCACTGAGCACCCAGCACCCTGAGTACTGAGCACCGAGCACCCTGAGTACTGAGCACCCAGCACCCTGAGTACTGAGCACCCAGCACCCTGAGTACTGAGCACCCAGCGTACTGAGCACCGAGCACCCAGCACCCTGAGTACTGAGCACCCAGCACCCTGAGCACTGAGCACCCAGCACCCTGAGCACTGAGCACCCAGCACCCTGAGTACTGAGCACCCAGCACCCTGAGCACTGAGCACCCAGCACCCTGAGTACTGAGCACCCAGCACCCTGAGCACTGAGCACCCAGCACCCTGAGTACTGAGCACCCAGCACCCTGAGCACTGAGCAACCAGCACCCTGAGTACTGAGCACCCATCACAGCGAGCACTGAGCACCCAGCACCCTGAGAATGAGCACCCAGCACCCCGAGTACTGAGCACCGAGCACCCTGAGCACTGAGTACCCAGCACCCTGAGTACTGAGCACCCAGCACCCTGAGCACTGAGCACCCAGCACACTGAGTACTGAGCACCCAGCACCCTGAGCACTGAGCACCCAGCACCCTGAGTACTGAGCATCCAGCACCCCGAGCACTGAGCAGCCAGCACCCAGAGCACTGAGCACTGAGCACCCTGAGTACTGAGCACCGAGCACCCCGAGCACTGAGCACCCAGCACCCTGAGCACTGAGCACCCTGAGGACTGAGCACCCAGCACCCTGAGCACTGAGCACCCAGCACCCTGAGCACTGAGCACCCTGAGGACTGAGCACCCAGCACCCTGAGCACTGAGCACCCAGCACCCTGAGCACTGAGGACCGAGCACACTGAGTACTAAGCACCCTGCACCCTGAGTACTGAGCACCCAGCACCCTGAGCACTGAGCACCCAGCACGCTGAGTACTGAGCACTGAGCACCCTGAGTACTGAGCACCGAGCACCCTGAGCACTGAGCACCCAGCACCCTGAGTACTGAGCACCCAGCGTACTGAGCACCGAGCACCCAGCACCCTGAGTACTGAGCACCCAGCACCCTGAGCACTGAGCACCCAGCACCCTGAGTACTGAGCACCGAGCACCCTGAGTACTGAGCACCCAGCACCCTGAGTACTGAGCACCCAGCACCCTGAGTACTGAGCACCCAGCGTACTGAGCACCGAGCACCCAGCACCCTGAGTACTGAGCACCCAGCACCCTGAGCACTGAGCACCCAGCACCCTGAGCACTGAGCACCCAGCACCCTGAGTACTGAGCACCCAGCACCCTGAGCACTGAGCACCCAGCACCCTGAGTACTGAGCACCCAGCACCCTGAGCACTGAGCACCCAGCACCCTGAGTACTGAGCACCCAGCACCCTGAGCACTGAGCAACCAGCACCCTGAGTACTGAGCACCCATCACAGCGAGCACTGAGCACCCAGCACCCTGAGAATGAGCACCCAGCACCCCGAGTACTGAGCACCGAGCACCCTGAGCACTGAGTACCCAGCACCCTGAGTACTGAGCACCCAGCACCCTGAGCACTGAGCACCCAGCACACTGAGTACTGAGCACCCAGCACCCTGAGCACTGAGCACCCAGCACCCTGAGTACTGAGCATCCAGCACCCCGAGCACTGAGCAGCCAGCACCCAGAGCACTGAGCACTGAGCACCCTGAGTACTGAGCACCGAGCACCCCGAGCACTGAGCACCCAGCACCCTGAGCACTGAGCACCCTGAGGACTGAGCACCCAGCACCCTGAGCACTGAGCACCCAGCACCCTGAGCACTGAGCACCCTGAGGACTGAGCACCCAGCACCCTGAGCACTGAGCACCCAGCACCCTGAGCACTGAGGACCGAGCACACTGAGTACTAAGCACCCTGCACCCTGAGTACTGAGCACCCAGCACCCTGAGCACTGAGCACCCAGCACGCTGAGTACTGAGCACTGAGCACCCTGAGTACTGAGCACCGAGCACCCTGAGCACTGAGCACCCAGCACCCTGAGTACTGAGCACCGAGCACCCTGAGCACTGAGCACCCAGCACCCTGAGTACTGAGCACTGAGCACCCTGAGCACTGAGCACCCAGCACCCTGAGTACTGAGCACGGATCACCCTGAGTACTGAGCACCCAGCACTCTGAGCACTGAGCACCCAGCACCCCGAGCACTGAGCACCCAGCACCCCGAGCACTGAGCACCCAGCACCCCGAGCACTGAGCACCCAGCACCCTGAGTACTGAGCACTGAGCACCCTGAGTACTGAGCACCGAGCACCCTGAGTACTGAGCACCCAGCACCCCGAGCACTGAGCACCGAGCACCCTGAGTACTGAGCACCCAGCACCCTGAGCACTGAGCACCCAGCACCCCGAGCACTGAGCACTGAGCACCCTGAGTACTAAGCCCCCAGAACCCTGAGTACTGAGCACCCAGCACCCTGAGTACTGAGCACCCAGCACCCTGAGTACTGAGCACCCAGCGTACTGAGCACCGAGCACCCCGAGCACTGAGCACCTAGCACCCTGAGTACTGAGCACCCAGCACCCTGAGCACTGAGCACCCCGCATCCTGAGTACTAAGCACCGAGCACCCTGAGTACTGAGCACCCAGCACCCTGAGCACTGAACACACAGCACCATTAGTACTGAGCACCCCGAGCACTGAGCACCCAGTACCCTGAGTACTGAGCACCGAGCACCCCGAGAACTGAGCACCCAGCACCCTGAGCACTGAGCACCCAGCACCCCGAGCACTGAGCACCGAACACCCTGAGTACTGAGCACCCAGCACCCTGAGCACTGAGCACCCAGCACAACGAGTACTGAGCACAAAGCACCCTGATTACTGAGCACCAAGCACCCCGAGCACTGAGCACCGAGCACCCCAAGCACTGAGCACCCAGCACCCCGAGCACTGAGCACCCAGCACCCTGAGTACTAAGCACCCAGCACCCTGAGTACTGAGCACCCAGCACCCTGAGTACTGAGCACCCAGCACCCTGAGTACTGAGCACCCAGCGTACTGAGCACCGAGCACCCCGAGCACTGAGCACCTAGCACCCTGAGTACTGAGCACCCAGCACCCTGAGCACTGAGCACCCAGCACCCTGAGTACTGAGCACCGAGCACCCTGAGTACTGAGCACCCAGCACCCTGAGTACTGAGCACCCAGCACCCTGAGTACTGAGCACCCAGCGTACTGAGCACCGAGCACCCCGAGCACTGAGCACCTAGCACCCTGAGTACTGAGCACCCAGCACCCTGAGCACTGAGCACCCAGCACCCTGAGTACTGAGCACCGAGCACCCTGAGTACTGAGCACCCAGCACCCTGAGTACTGAGCACCCAGCACCCTGAGTACTGAGCACCCAGCGTACTGAGCACCGAGCACCCAGCACCCTGAGTACTGAGCACCCAGCACCCTGAGCACTGAGCACCCAGCACCCTGAGCACTGAGCACCCAGCACCCTGAGTACTGAGCACCCAGCACCCTGAGCACTGAGCACCCAGCACCCTGAGTACTGAGCACCCAGCACCCTGAGCACTGAGCACCCAGCACCCTGAGTACTGAGCACCCAGCACCCTGAGCACTGAGCAACCAGCACCCTGAGTACTGAGCACCCATCACAGCGAGCACTGAGCACCCAGCACCCTGAGAATGAGCACCCAGCACCCCGAGTACTGAGCACCGAGCACCCTGAGCACTGAGTACCGAGCACCCTGAGTACTGAGCAATGAGCACCCAGCACCCCGAGCACTGAGCACCCAGCACCCTGAGCCCTGAGCACCCAGCACCCGAGTACTGAGCACCCAGCACCCAGAGTATTGAGCACCCAGCTCCCTGAGTACTGAGCACCCAGCACCCCGAGTACTGAGCACTGAGTACCCTGAGTACTGAGCACACAGCACCCCGAGCACTGAGCACCCAGCACCCTGAGTACTGAGCACTGAGTACCCAGTACCCCGAGCACTGAGACCCAGCACCCTGTGTACTGAGGACTGAGTACCCAGTACCCCGAGCACTGAGACCCAGCACCCTGAGCACTGAGCACCCAGCACCCCGAGAACTGAGCACCCAGCACCCCTAGCACTGTGCACCCAGCACCCTGAGCACTGAGCACCGAGCACCCTGAGTACTGAGCACCCAGCACCCTGAGTACTGAGCACCCAGCACCCTGAGCACTGAGCACCCAGCACCCTGAGCACTGAGCATCCAGCACCCTGAGTACTGAGCACCCAGCACCCTGAGTACTGAACACCCAGCATACCGAGCACTGAGCACCCAGCACCCTGAGTACTGAGCACCCAGCGTACTGAGCACCGAGCACCCAGCACCCTGAGTACTGAGCACCCAGCACCCTGAGCACTGAGCACCCAGCACCCTGAGCACTGAGCACCCAGCACCCTGAGTACTGAGCACCCAGCACCCTGAGCACTGAGCACCCAGCACCCTGAGTACTGAGCACCCAGCACCCTGAGCACTGAGCACCCAGCACCCTGAGTACTGAGCACCCAGCACCCTGAGCACTGAGCAACCAGCACCCTGAGTACTGAGCACCCATCACAGCGAGCACTGAGCACCCAGCACCCTGAGAATGAGCACCCAGCACCCCGAGTACTGAGCACCGAGCACCCTGAGCACTGAGTACCGAGCACCCTGAGTACTGAGCAATGAGCACCCAGCACCCCGAGCACTGAGCACCCAGCACCCTGAGCCCTGAGCACCCAGCACCCGAGTACTGAGCACCCAGCACCCAGAGTATTGAGCACCCAGCTCCCTGAGTACTGAGCACCCAGCACCCCGAGTACTGAGCACTGAGTACCCTGAGTACTGAGCACACAGCACCCCGAGCACTGAGCACCCAGCACCCTGAGTACTGAGCACTGAGTACCCAGTACCCCGAGCACTGAGACCCAGCACCCTGTGTACTGAGGACTGAGTACCCAGTACCCCGAGCACTGAGACCCAGCACCCTGAGCACTGAGCACCCAGCACCCCGAGAACTGAGCACCCAGCACCCCTAGCACTGTGCACCCAGCACCCTGAGCACTGAGCACCGAGCACCCTGAGTACTGAGCACCCAGCACCCTGAGTACTGAGCACCCAGCACCCTGAGCACTGAGCACCCAGCACCCTGAGCACTGAGCATCCAGCACCCTGAGTACTGAGCACCCAGCACCCTGAGTACTGAACACCCAGCATACCGAGCACTGAGCACCCAGCACCCTGAGCACTGAGCACCGAGCACCCTGAGTACTGAGCACCCAGCACCCTGAGTACTGAGCACCCAGCACCCTGAGCACTGAGCACCCAGCACCCTGAGCACTGAGCACCCAGCACCCTGAGTACTGAGCACCCAGCACCCTGAGTACTGAACACCCAGCACCCTGAGCACTGAGCACTGAGCACCCAGCACCCTGAGCACTGAGCACTGAGCACCCAGCACCCTGAGCACTGAGCACCCATCACCCCGAGCACTGAGCACCCAGCACCCTGAGCACCCAGCACCCTGAGCACTGAGCACCCTGAGCACTGAGCACTGAGCACCCAGCACCCTGATTACTGAGGACCCAGCACCCTGAGTACTGAACACCCAGCACCCTGAGCACTGAGCACTGAGCACCCAGCACCCTGAGCACTGAGCAGTGAGCACCCAGCATCCTGAGCACTGAGCACCCATCACCCCGAGCACTGAGCACCCAGCACCCTGAGCACCCAGCACCCTGAGCACTGAGCACCCTGAGCACTGAGCACTGAGCACCCAGCACCCTGATTACTGAGCACCCAACACTCTGAGCACTGAGCACCCAGCACGGTGAGTACTGAGCACTGAGCACCCAGCACCCTGAGTACTGAGCACCCAGCACCCCGAGCACTGAGCACCCAGCACCCTGTGTACTGAGCACCGAGCACCCCGAGCACTGAGCACCCAGCACCCTGAGTACTGAGCACCCAGCACCCCGAGAATGAGCACCCAGCACGCCGAGCACTGAGCACCCAGCACCCTGAGCACTGAGCACCCAGCACCCTGAGTACTGAGCACCCAGCACCCCAAGCACTGAGCACCCAGCACCCTGAGTACTGAGCACCCTGAGTACTGAGCTCCCAGCACCCTGAGTACTGAGCACCCTGCACCCCGAGCAATGAGCTCCCTGAGTACTGAGCACCGAGCACCCTGAGTACTGAGCACCCAGCACCCTGAGTACTGAGGACTGAGCACAAAGAGAACTGAGCACCCAGCACCCCGAGGACTGACCACCAAGCACCCTGAGTACTGAGCACCGAGCACCCCGAGCACTGAGCACCCAGCACCCTGAGCACTGAGCACCCAGCACCCTGAGCACTGAGCACCCAGTACCCTGAGCACTGAGCACCCAGCACCCCGAGCACTGAGCACCCAGCACCCTGAGCACCCAGCAGCCTGAGCACTGAGCACACTGAGCACTGAGCACTGAGCACAGAGCACCCTGAGTACTGAGCACCCAACACTCTGAGCACTGAGCACCCAGCACCCTGAGTACTGAGCACCGAGCACCCTGAGTACTGTGCACCCAGCACCCTGAGTACTGAGCACCCAGCGCCCTGAGTACTGAGCACCCAGCGTACTGAGCACCGAGCACCCAGCACCCTGAGTACTGAGCACTGAGCACCCAGAGAACTGAGCACCCAGCACCCAGAGGACTGAGCACCCAGCACCCTGTGCACTGAGCACTGAGCATCCAGCACCCCGAGCACTGAGCACCCTGAGCTCTTAGCACCCTGAGTACTGAGCACCCAGAACCCTGAGTACTGAGCACCCAGCACCCTGAGCACTGAGCACCCAGCACCCTGAGTACTGAGCACCGAGCACCCCGAGCACTGAGCACCCAGCACCCTGAGTACTGAGCCCCGAGCTCCCCGAGCAATGAGCACCCTGAGTACTGAGCACCCAGCACCCTGAGTACTGAGCACCGAGCACCCCGAGCACTGAGCACCCTGCACCCCGAGCACTGAGCACCCAGCACCCTGAGTACTGAGCACCCAGCACCCTGAGAATGAGTACCGTGAGCACTGAGTACCCAGCACCGTGAGTACTGAGCACCGAGCACCCTGAGCACTGAGCACCCAGCACCCTGAGTACTGAGCACCCAGCACCCTGAGTACTGAGCACCCAGCACCCCGAGCACTGAGCACCGAACACCCTGAGTACTGAGCACCCAGCACCCTGAGCACTGAGCACCCAGCACAACGAGTACTGAGCACAAAGCACCCTGATTACTGAGCACCAAGCACCCCGAGCACTGAGCACCGAGCACCCCAAGCACTGAGCACCCAGCACCCCGAGCACTGAGCACCCAGCACCCTGAGTACTAAGCACCCAGCACCCTGAGTACTGAGCACCCAGCACCCTGAGTACTGAGCACCCAGCACCCTGAGTACTGAGCACCCAGCGTACTGAGCACCGAGCACCCCGAGCACTGAGCACCTAGCACCCTGAGTACTGAGCACCCAGCACCCTGAGCACTGAGCACCCAGCACCCTGAGTACTGAGCACCGAGCACCCTGAGTACTGAGCACCCAGCACCCTGAGTACTGAGCACCCAGCACCCTGAGTACTGAGCACCCAGCGTACTGAGCACCGAGCACCCAGCACCCTGAGTACTGAGCACCCAGCACCCTGAGCACTGAGCACCCAGCACCCTGAGCACTGAGCACCCAGCACCCTGAGTACTGAGCACCCAGCACCCTGAGCACTGAGCACCCAGCACCCTGAGTACTGAGCACCCAGCACCCTGAGCACTGAGCACCCAGCACCCTGAGTACTGAGCACCCAGCACCCTGAGCACTGAGCAACCAGCACCCTGAGTACTGAGCACCCATCACAGCGAGCACTGAGCACCCAGCACCCTGAGAATGAGCACCCAGCACCCCGAGTACTGAGCACCGAGCACCCTGAGCACTGAGTACCCAGCACCCTGAGTACTGAGCACCCAGCACCCTGAGCACTGAGCACCCAGCACACTGAGTACTGAGCACCCAGCACCCTGAGCACTGAGCACCCAGCACCCTGAGTACTGAGCATCCAGCAAGCCGAGCACTGAGCACCCAGCACCCAGAGCACTGAGCACTGAGCACCCTGAGTACTGAGCACCGAGCACCCCGAGCACTGAGCACCCAGCACCCTGAGCACTGAGCACCCTGAGGACTGAGCACCCAGCACCCTGAGCACTGAGCACCCAGCACCCTGAGCACTGAGCACCCTGAGGACTGAGCACCCAGCACCCTGAGCACTGAGCACCCAGCACCCTGAGCACTGAGGACCGAGCACACTGAGTACTAAGCACCCTGCACCCTGAGTACTGAGCACCCAGCACCCTGAGCACTGAGCACCCAGCACGCTGAGTACTGAGCACTGAGCACCCTGAGTACTGAGCACCGAGCACCCTGAGCACTGAGCACCCAGCACCCTGAGTACTGAGCACCGAGCACCCTGAGCACTGAGCACCCAGCACCCTGAGTACTGAGCACTGAGCACCCTGAGCACTGAGCACCCAGCACCCTGAGTACTGAGCACGGATCACCCTGAGTACTGAGCACCCAGCACTCTGAGCACTGAGCACCCAGCACCCCGAGCACTGAGCACCCAGCACCCCGAGCACTGAGCACCCAGCACCCCGAGCACTGAGCACCCAGCACCCTGAGTACTGAGCACTGAGCACCCTGAGTACTGAGCACCGAGCACCCTGAGTACTGAGCACCCAGCACCCCGAGCACTGAGCACCGAGCACCCTGAGTACTGAGCACCCAGCACCCTGAGCACTGAGCACCCAGCACCCCGAGCACTGAGCACTGAGCACCCTGAGTACTAAGCCCCCAGAACCCTGAGTACTGAGCACCCAGCACCCTGAGTACTGAGCACCCAGCACCCTGAGTACTGAGCACCCAGCGTACTGAGCACCGAGCACCCCGAGCACTGAGCACCTAGCACCCTGAGTACTGAGCACCCAGCACCCTGAGCACTGAGCACCCCGCATCCTGAGTACTAAGCACCGAGCACCCTGAGTACTGAGCACCCAGCACCCTGAGCACTGAACACACAGCACCATTAGTACTGAGCACCCCGAGCACTGAGCACCCAGTACCCTGAGTACTGAGCACCGAGCACCCCGAGAACTGAGCACCCAGCACCCTGAGCACTGAGCACCCAGCACCCCGAGCACTGAGCACCGAACACCCTGAGTACTGAGCACCCAGCACCCTGAGCACTGAGCACCCAGCACAACGAGTACTGAGCACAAAGCACCCTGATTACTGAGCACCAAGCACCCCGAGCACTGAGCACCGAGCACCCCAAGCACTGAGCACCCAGCACCCCGAGCACTGAGCACCCAGCACCCTGAGTACTAAGCACCCAGCACCCTGAGTACTGAGCACCCAGCACCCTGAGTACTGAGCACCCAGCACCCTGAGTACTGAGCACCCAGCGTACTGAGCACCGAGCACCCCGAGGACTGAGCACCTAGCACCCTGAGTACTGAGCACCCAGCACCCTGAGCACTGAGCACCCAGCACCCTGAGTACTGAGCACCGAGCACCCTGAGTACTGAGCACCCAGCACCCTGAGTACTGAGCACCCAGCGTACTGAGCACCGAGCACCCAGCACCCTGAGTACTGAGCACCCAGCACCCTGAGCACTGAGCACCCAGCACCCTGAGCACTGAGCACCCAGCACCCTGAGTACTGAGCACCCAGCACCCTGAGCACTGAGCACCCAGCACCCTGAGTACTGAGCACCCAGCCCCCTGAGCACTGAGCACCCAGCACCCTGAGTACTGAGCACCCAGCACCCTGAGCACTGAGCACCCAGCACACTGAGTACTGAGCACCCAGCACCCTGAGCACTGAGCACCCAGCACCCTGAGTACTGAGCATCCAGCACCCCGAGCACTGAGCACCCAGCACCCAGAGCACTGAGCACTGAGCACCCTGAGTACTGAGCACCGAGCACCCCGAGCACTGAGCACCCAGCACCCTGAGCACTGAGCACCCTGAGGACTGAGCACCCAGCACCCTGAGCACTGAGCACCCAGCACCCTGAGCACTGAGCACCCTGAGGACTGAGCACCCAGCACCCTGAGCACTGAGCACCCAGCACCCTGAGTACTGAGCAGCGATCACCTGAGCACTGAGCACCCAGCACCCCGAGCACTGAGCACCCAGCACCCTGAGCACTGAGCACCGAGCACCCTGAGTACTGAGCACTGAGCACCCTGAGCACTGAGCACCCTGCACCCTGAGTACTGAGCACCCAGCACCCTGAGCACTGAGGACCGAGCACACTGAGTACTAAGCACCCTGCACCCTGAGTACTGAGCACCCAGCACCCTGAGCACTGAGCAACCAGCACGCTGAGTACTGAGCACTGAGCACCCTGAGTACTGAGCACCGAGCACCCTGAGCACTGAGCACCCAGCACCCTGAGTACTGAGCACTGAGCACCCTGAGCACTGAGCACCCAGCACCCTGAGTACTGAGCACGGATCACCCTGAGTACTGAGCACCCAGCACTCTGAGCACTGAGCACCCAGCACCCCGAGCACTGAGCACCCAGCACCCCGAGCACTGAGCACCCAGCACCCCGAGCACTGAGCACCCAGCACCCTGAGTACTGAGCACTGAGCACCCTGAGTACTGAGCACCGAGCACCCTGAGTACTGAGCACCCAGCACCCCGAGCACTGAGCACCGAGCACCCTGAGTACTGAGCACCCAGCACCCTGAGCACTGAGCACCCAGCACCCCGAGCACTGAGCACTGAGCACCCTTAGTACTAAGCCCCCAGAACCCTGAGTACTGAGCACCCAGCACCCTGAGTACTGAGCACCCAGCACCCTGCGTACTGAGCACCCAGCGTACTGAGCACCGAGCACCCCGAGCACTGAGCACCTAGCACCCTGAGTACTGAGCACCCAGCACCCTGAGCACTGAGCACCCAGCATCCTGAGTACTAAGCACCGAGCACCCTGAGTACTGAGCACCCAGCACCCTGAGCACTGAACACACAGCACCATTAGTACTGAGCACCCCGAGCACTGAGCACCCAGTACCCTGAGTACTGAGCACCGAGCACCCCGAGAACTGAGCACCCAGCACCCCGAGCACTGAGCACCCAGCACCCCCAGCACTGAGCATCCAGCACCCTGAGTACTGAGCACCCAGCACCCTGAGTACTGAGCAACCAACACCCCGAGCACTGAGCACCCAGCACCCTGAGCACTGAGCACCCAGCACCCTGAGCACTGAGCACCCAGCACCCCTACCCCTGAGCACCCAGCACCCTGAGTACTGAGCACTGAGCACCCAGCACCCCGAGCACTGAGCCCCCAGCACCTTGAGTACTGAGCACTGAGCACCTAGCACCCCGAGCACTGAGCACCCTGCACCCTGAGCCCTGAGCACCCATCACCCGAGAACTGAGCACCCAGCACCCAGAGTACTGAGCACCCAGCATCCTGAGTACTGAGCACCCAGCACCCTGAGTACTGAGCACCCAGCACCCTGAGTACTGAGCACCCAGCACCCTGAGCACTGAGCACCCAGCACCCCGAGCACTGAGGACCTAGCACCCTGAGCACTGAGCACCCAGCACCCTGAGTACTGAGCACCGAGCACCCTGAGTACTGAGCACCCAGCACCCTGAGTACTGAGCACCCAGCACCCTGAGTACTGAGCACCCAGCACCCTGAGCACTGATCACCCAGCACCCTGAGTACTGAGCACTGAGCACCCAGCACCCCGAGCACTGAGCACCCAGCACCCTGAGTACTGAGCAATGAGCACCCAGCACCCCGAGCACTGAGCACCCAGCACCCTGAGCCCTGAGCACCCAGCACCCGAGTACTGAGCACCCAGCACCCAGAGTACTGAGCACCCAGCTCCCTGAGTACTGAGCACCCAGCACCCCGAGTACTGAGCACTGAGTACCCTGAGTACTGAGCACACAGCATCCCGAGCACTGAGCACCCAGCACCCTGAGTACTGAGCACTGAGCACCCAGCACCCCGAGCACTGAGCACCCAGCACCCTGTGTACTGAGGACTGAGTACCCAGTACCCCGAGCACTGAGACCCAGCACCCTGAGCACTGAGCACCCAGCACCCCGAGAACTGAGCACCCAGCACCCCTAGCACTGTGCACCCAGCACCCTGAGCACTGAGCACCGAGCACCCTGAGTACTGAGCACCCAGCACCCTGAGTACTGAGCACCCAGCACCCTGAGCACTGAGCACCCAGCACCCTGAGCACTGAGCATCCAGCACCCTGAGTACTGAGCACCCAGCACCCTGAGTACTGAACACCCAGCATACCGAGCACTGAGCACCCAGCACCCTGAGCACTGAGCACCGAGCACCCTGAGTACTGAGCACCCAGCACCCTGAGTACTGAGCACCCAGCACCCTGAGCACTGAGCACCCAGCACCCTGAGCACTGAGCACCCAGCACCCTGAGTACTGAGCACCCAGCACCCTGAGTTCTGAACACCCAGCACCCTGAGCACTGAGCACTGAGCACCCAGCACCCTGAGCACTGAGCACTGAGCACCCAGCACCCTGAGCACTGAGCACCCATCACCCCGAGCACTGAGCATCCAGCACCCTGAGCACCCAGCACCCTGAGCACTGAGCACCCTGAGCACTGAGCACTGAGCACCCAGCACCCTGATTACTGAGCACCCAACACTCGGAGCACTGAGCACCCAGCACGGTGAGTACTGAGCACTGAGCACCCAGCACCCTGAGTACTGAGCACCCAGCACCCCGAGCACTGAGTACCCAGCACCCTGTGTACTGAGCACCGAGCACCCCGAGCACTGAGCACCCAGCACCCTGAGTACTGAGCACCCAGCACCCCGAGAATGAGCACCCAGCACGCCGAGCACTGAGCACCCAGCACCCTGAGCACTGAGCACCCAGCACCCTGAGTACTGAGCACCCAGCACCCCAAGCACTGAGCACCCAACACCCTGAGTACTGAGCACCCTGAGTACTGAGCACCCAGCACCCTGAGTACTGAGCACCCTGCACCCCGAGCACTGAGCTCCCTGAGTACTGAGCACCCAGCACCCTGAGTACTGAGCACCCAGCACCCTGAGTACTGAGCACTGAGCACAAAGAGAACTGAGCACCCAGCACCCCGAGGACTGACCACCCAGCACCCTGAGTACTGAGCACCGAGCAACCCGAGCACTGAGCACCCAGCCTCCTGAGCACTGAGCACCCAGCACCCTGAGCACTGAGCACCCAGCACCCTGAGCACTGAGCACCCAGCACCCCGAGCACTGAGCACCCAGCACCCTGACCACCCAGCAGCCTGAGCACTGAGCACCCTGAGCACTGAGCACTGAGCACAGAGCACCCTGAGTACTGAGCACCCAACACTCTGAGCACTGAGCACAGAGCACGCTGAGTACTGAGCACTGAGCACCCAGCACCCTGAGTACTGAGCACCCAGCACCCCGAGCACTGAGCACCCAGCACCCTGTGTACTGAGCACCGAGCACCCCGAGCACAGAGCACCCAGCACCCTGAGTACTGAGCACCCAGCACCCGGAGAATGAGCACCCTGCACCCCGAGCACTGAGCACCCAGCACCCTGAGCACTGAGCACCCAGCACCCTGAGTACTGAGCACCCAGCACCCCGAGCACTGAGCACCCAGCACCCTGAGTACTGAGCACCCTGAGTACTGAGCACCCAGCACCCTGAGTACTGAGCACCCTGCACCCCGAGCACTGAGCTCCCTGAGTACTGAGCACCCGGCACCCTGAGTACTGAGCACCCAGCACCCTGAGCACTGAGCACCCAGCACCCTGAGCACTGAGCACCCAGCACCCTGAGTACTGAGCACCCAGCACCCTGAGCACTGAGCACCCAGCACCCTGAGTACTGAGCACCCAGCACCCTGAGCACTGAGCACCCAGCACCCTGAGTACTGAGCACCCAGCACCCTGAGCACTGAGCACCCAGCACACTGAGTACTGAGCACCCAGCACCCTGAGCACTGAGCACCCAGCACCCTGAGTACTGAGCATCCAGCACCCCGAGCACTGAGCACCCAGCACCCAGAGCACTGAGCACTGAGCACCCTGAGTACTGAGCACCGAGCACCCCGAGCACTGTGCACCCAGCACCCTGAGCACTGAGCACCCTGAGGACTGAGCACCCAGCACCCTGAGCACTGAGCACCCAGCACCCTGAGCACTGAGCACCCTGAGGACTGAGCACCCAGCACCCTGAGCACTGAGCACCCAGCACCCTGAGTACTGAGCAGCGATCACCTGAGCACTGAGCACCCAGCACCCCGAGCACTGAGCACCCAGCACCCTGAGCACTGAGCACCGAGCACCCTGAGTACTGAGCACTGAGCACCCTGAGCACTGAGCACCCTGCACCCTGAGTACTGAGCACCCAGCACCCTGAGCACTGAGGACCGAGCACACTGAGTACTAAGCACCCTGCACCCTGAGTACTGAGCACCCAGCACCCTGAGCACTGAGCACCCAGCACGCTGAGTACTGAGCACTGAGCACCCTGAGTACTGAGCACCGAGCACCCTGAGCACTGAGCACCCAGCACCCTGAGTACTGAGCACTGAGCACCCTGAGCACTGAGCACCCAGCACCCTGAGTACTGAGCACGGATCACCCTGAGTACTGAGCACCCAGCACTCTGAGCACTGAGCACCCAGCACCCCGAGCACTGAGCACCCAGCACCCCGAGCACTGAGCACCCAGCACCCCGAGCACTGAGCACCCAGCACCCTGAGTACTGAGCACTGAGCACCCTGAGTACTGAGCACCGAGCACCCTGAGTACTGAGCACCCAGCACCCTGAGTACTGAGCACCCAGCACCCTGAGTACTGAGCACCCAGCACCCTGAGCACTGAGCACCCAGCACCCCGAGCACTGAGGACCTAGCACCCTGAGCACTGAGCACCCAGCACCCTGAGTACTGAGCACCGAGCACCCTGAGTACTGAGCACCCAGCACCCTGAGTACTGAGCACCCAGCACACTGAGTACTGAGCACCCAGCACCCTGAGCACTGATCACCCAGCACCCTGAGTACTCAGCACTGAGCACCCAGCACCCCGAGCACTGAGCACCCAGCACCCTGAGTACTGAGCAATGAGCACCCAGCACCCCGAGCACTGAGCACCCAGCACCCTGAGCCCTGAGCACCCAGGACCCGAGTACTGAGCACCCAGCACCCAGAGTACTGAGCACCCAGCTCCCTGAGTACTGAGCACCCAGCACCCCGAGTACTGAGCACTGAGTACCCTGAGTACTGAGCACACAGCATCCCGAGCACTGAGCACCCAGCACCCTGAGTACTGAGCACTGAGCACCCAGCACCCCGAGCACTGAGCACCCAGCACCCTGTGTACTGAGGACTGAGTACCCAGTACCCCGAGCACTGAGACCCAGCACCCTGAGCACTGAGCACCCAGCACCCCGAGAACTGAGCACCCAGCACCCCTAGCACTGTGCACCCAGCACCCTGAGCACTGAGCACCGAGCACCCTGAGTACTGAGCACCCAGCACCCTGAGTACTGAGCACCCAGCACCCTGAGCACTGAGCACCCAGCACCCTGAGCACTGAGCATCCAGCACCCTGAGTACTGAGCACCCAGCACCCTGAGTACTGAACACCCAGCATACCGAGCACTGAGCACCCAGCACCCTGAGCACTGAGCACCGAGCACCCTGAGTACTGAGCACCCAGCACCCTGAGTACTGAGCACCCAGCACCCTGAGCACTGAGCACCCAGCACCCTGAGCACTGAGCACCCAGCACCCTGAGTACTGAGCACCCAGCACCCTGAGTTCTGAACACCCAGCACCCTGAGCACTGAGCACTGAGCACCCAGCACCCTGAGCACTGAGCACTGAGCACCCAGCACCCTGAGCACTGAGCACCCATCACCCCGAGCACTGAGCACCCAGCACCCTGAGCACCCAGCACCCTGAGCACTGAGCACCCTGAGCACTGAGCACTGAGCACCCAGCACCCTGATTACTGAGCACCCAACACTCTGAGCACTGAGCACCCAGCACGGTGAGTACTGAGCACTGAGCACCCAGCACCCTGAGTACTGAGCACCCAGCACCCCGAGCACTGAGTACCCAGCACCCTGTGTACTGAGCACCGAGCACCCCGAGCACTGAGCACCCAGCACCCTGAGTACTGAGCACCCAGCACCCCGAGAATGAGCACCCAGCACGCCGAGCACTGAGCACCCAGCACCCTGAGCACTGAGCACCCAGCACCCTGAGTACTGAGCACCCAGCACCCCAAGCACTGAGCACCCAACACCCTGAGTACTGAGCACCCTGAGTACTGAGCACCCAGCACCCTGAGTACTGAGCACCCTGCACCCCGAGCACTGAGCTCCCTGAGTACTGAGCACCCAGCACCCTGAGTACTGAGCACCCAGCACCCTGAGTACTGAGCACTGAGCACAAAGAGAACTGAGCACCCAGCACCCCGAGGACTGACCACCCAGCACCCTGAGTACTGAGCACCGAGCAACCCGAGCACTGAGCACCCAGCCTCCTGAGCACTGAGCACCCAGCACCCTGAGCACTGAGCACCCAGCACCCTGAGCACTGAGCACCCAGCACCCCGAGCACTGAGCACCCAGCACCCTGAGCACCCAGCAGCCTGAGCACTGAGCACCCTGAGCACTGAGCACTGAGCACAGAGCACCCTGAGTACTGAGCACCCAACACTCTGAGCACTGAGCACAGAGCACGCTGAGTACTGAGCACTGAGCACCCAGCACCCTGAGTACTGAGCACCCAGCACCCCGAGCACTGAGCACCCAGCACCCTGTGTACTGAGCACCGAGCACCCCGAGCACAGAGCACCCAGCACCCTGAGTACTGAGCACCCAGCACCCGGAGAATGAGCACCCTGCACCCCGAGCACTGAGCACCCAGCACCCTGAGCACTGAGCACCCAGCACCCTGAGTACTGAGCACCCAGCACCCCGAGCACTGAGCACCCAGCACCCTGAGTACTGAGCACCCTGAGTACTGAGCACCCAGCACCCTGTGTACTGAGCACCCTGCACCCCGAGCACTGAGCTCCCTGAGTACTGAGCACCCGGCACCCTGAGTACTGAGCACCCAGCACCCTGAGTACTGAGCACTGAGCACCCAGAGAACTGAGCACCCAGCACCCAGAGGACTGAGCACCCAGCACCCTGTTTACTGAGCACTGAGTACCCAGCACCCAGAGCACTGAGCACCCAGCACCCTGAGAACTGAGCACCCTGAGTACTGAGAACCCAGCACCCTGAGCACTGAGCACCCAGCACCCCGAGCACTGAGCACCCAGCACCCAGAGCACTGAGCACTGAGCACCCTGAGTACTGAGCACCGAGCACCACGAGCACTGAGCACCCAGCACCCTGAGCACTGAGCACCCTGAGGACTGAGAACCCAGCACCCTGAGCACTGAGCACCCAGCACCCTGAGCACTGAGCACCCTGAGGACTGATTACCCAGCACCCTGAGCACTGAGCACCGAGCACCCTGAGTACTGAGCACCGATCACCTGAGCACTGAGCACCCAGCACCCCGAGCACTGAGCACCCAGCACCCCGAGCACTGAGCACCCAGCACCCTGAGCACTGAGCACCGAGCACCCTGAGTACTGAGCACTGAGCACCCTGAGCACTGAGCACCCTGCACCCTGAGTACTGAGCACCCAGCACCCTGACCACTGAGGACCGAGCACACTGAGTACTAAGCACCCTGCACCCTGAGTACTGAGCACCCAGCACCCTGAGCACTGAGCACCCAGCACGCTGAGTACTGAGCACTGAGCACCCTGAGTACTGAGCACCCAGCACTCTGAGCACTGAGCACCCAGCACCCCGAGCACTGAGCACCCAGCACCCCGAGCACTGAGCACCCAGCACCCCGAGCACTGAGCACCCAGCACCCTGAGTACTGAGCACTGAGCACACTGAGTACTGAGAACCGAGCACCCTGAGTACTGAGCACCCAGCACCCCGAGCACTGAGCACCGAGCACCCTGAGTACTGAGCACCCAGCACCCTGAGCACTGAGCACCCAGCACTCCGAGCACTGAGCGCCGAGCACCCTGAGTACTAAGCACCCAGAACCCTGAGTACTGAGCACCCAGCACCCTGAGTACTGAGCACCCAGCACCCTGAGTACTGAGCACCCAGCGTACTGAGCACCGAGCACCCCGAGCACTGAGCACCTAGCACCCTGAGTACTGAGCACCCAGCACCCTGAGCACTGAGCACCCAGCACCCTGAGTACTGAGCACCGAGCACCCTGAGTACTGAGCACCCAGCACCCTGAGTACTGAGCACCCAGCACGCTGAGTACTGAGCACCCAGCGTACTGAGCACCGAGCACCCAGCACCCTGAGTACTGAGCACCCAGCACCCTGAGCACTGAGCACCCAGCACCCTGAGTACTGAGTACTGAGCACCCAGCGTACTGAGCACCGAGCACCCAGCACCCTGAGCACTGAGCTCCCAGCACCCTGAGCGCTGAGCACCCAGCACCCTGAGTACTGAGCACCGAGCACCCCGAGCACTGAGCACCCAGCACCCTGAGCACGGAGCACCCTGATTACTGAGCACTGAGCACCCTGAGTACTGACCACCCAGCACCCTGAGTACTGAGCACCCAGCACCCTGAGCAATGATCACCCTGAGTACTGAGCACCCAGCACCTTGAGCACCGAGCACCGAGCACCCCGAGCACTGAGCACCCAGCACCCAGAGCCCTGAGCACTGAGCACCCTGAGTACTGAGCACCGAGCACCACGAGCACTGAGCACCCAGCACCCTGAGCACTGAGCACCCTGAGGACTGAGAACCCAGCATCCTGAGCACTGAGCACCCAGCACCCTGAGCACTGAGCACCCTGAGGACTGATTACCCAGCACACTGAGCATTGAGCACCGAGCACCCTGAGTACTGAGCACCGATCACCTGAGCACTGAGCACCCAGCACCCCGAGCACTGAGCACCCAGCACCCCGAGCACTGAGCACCCAGCACCCTGAGCACTGAGCACCGAGCACCCTGAGTACTGAGCACTGAGCACCCTGAGCACTGAGAACCCTGCACCCTGAGTACTGAGCACCCAGCACCCTGACCACTGAGGACCGAGCACACTGAGTACTAAGCACCCTGCACCCTGAGTACTGAGCACCCAGCACCCTGAGCACTGAGCACCCAGCACGCTGAGCAATGATCACCCTGAGTACTGAGCACCCAGCACCTTGAGCACCGAGCAGCAAGCACCCCGAGCACTGAGCACCCAGCACCCTGAGCACGGAGCACCCTGATTACTGAGCACTGAGCACCCTGAGTACTGACCACCCAGCACCCTGAGTACTGAGCACCCAGCACCCTGAGCAATGATCACCCTGATTACTGAGCACCCAACACTCTGAGCACTGAGCACCCAGCACGGTGAGTACTGAGCACTGAGCACCCAGCACCCTGAGTACTGAGCACCCAGCACCCTGAGTACTGAGCACTGAGCACCCAGCACCCCGAGCACTGAGCACTCAGCACCCTGAGTACTGAGCACCAAGCACCCCGAGCACTGAGCACCCAGCACCCCGAGCACTGAGCACCCAGCACCCTGAGTACTGAGCACTGAGCACCCAGCACCCCGAGCACTGAGCACTCAGCACCCTGTGTACTGAGCACTGATTACCCAGTACCCCCGAGCACTGAGACCCAGCACCCTGAGCACTGAGCACCCAGCACCCCGAGTACTGAGCACCCAGCACCCCGAGCACTGAGCACCCAGCACCCCGAGCACTGAGCACCCAGCACCCTGAGTACTGAGCACCCAGCACCCCGAGCACTGAGCACCCAGCACCCTGAGCACTGAGCACCCAGCACCCTGAGTACTGAGCACCCAGCACCCTGAGCACTGAGCACCGAGCACCCCGAACACTGTGCACCCAGCACCCTGAGAACTGAGCACCCAGCACCCTGAGTACTGAGCACCCAGCATCCTGAGCACTGAGCACCCAGCACCCTGAGCACTGAGCACCCAGCACCCTGAGTACTGAGCACCCAGCACCCTGAGTACTGAACACCCAGCACCCTGAGCACTGAGCACTGAGCACCCAGCACCCTGAGCACTGAGCACTGAGCACCCAGCACCCTGAGCACTGAGCGCCCAGCACCCCGAGCACTGAGCACCCAGCACCCTGAGTACTGAGCACCCTGAGTACTGAGCACCCAGCACCCCGAGCACTGAGCTCCCAGAGCACTGAGCACTGAGCAACAGCACCCTGAGTACTGAGCATCCAACACTCTGAGCACTGAGCACAGAGCACGCTGAGTACTGAGCACTGAGCACCCAGCACCCTGAGCACTGAGCACCCTGAGCACTGAGCACTGAGCACCCAGCACCCTGAGTACTGAGCATCCAACACTCTGAGCACTGAGCACAGAGCACGCTGAGTACTGAGCACTGAGCACCCAGCACCCCGAGCACTGAGCACCGAGCACCCCGAGCACTGAGCACCCAGCACCCTGAGCACTGAGCACCCTGAGGACTGAGCAACCAGCACCCTGAGTACTGAGCACCCAGCACCCTGAGTACTGAGCATCCAGCATCCTGAGTACTGAGCACCGATCACCCTGAGCACTGAGCACCCAGCACCCCGAGCACTGAGCACCCAGCACCCTGAGTACTGAGCACCCTGAGTACTGAGCACCCAGCACCCCGAGCACTGAGCACCCAGCACCCTGAGTACTGAGCACCCTGAGTACTGAGCACCCAGCACCCTGAGTACTGAGCACCCTGAGTACTGAGCACCCAGCACCCTGAGCACTGAGCACCCAGCACACTGAGTACTGAGCACCCAGCACACTGAGCATTGAGCACCCAGCACCCTGAGTACTGAGCACCGAGCACCCCGAGCACTGAGCACACAGCACTCTGAGTACTGAGCACCCAGCACCCTGAGTAGTGAGCACCCAGCACCCCGAGTACTGAGCACCCAGCACCGTGAGTACTGACCACCCAGCACCCTGAGTACTGAGCACCCAGCACCCCGAGCACTAAGCACCCAGCATCCCGAGCACCGAGCACCCAGCACCCTGAGCAGTGAGCACCCAGCACCCTGAGCACTGAGCACCCAGCACCCTGAGTACTGAGCACTGAGCACCCAGAAACCTGAGCAATGAGCACCCAGCACCCTGGGTACTAAGCACCCAGCACCCTGAGTACTGAGCACCCAGCACCCTGAGTACTGAGCACCCAGCGTACTGAGCACCGAGCACCCCGAGCACTGAGCACCCAGCACCCTGAGTACTGAGCACCCAGCACCCTGAGTGCTGAGCACCGAGCACCCCGAGCACTGAGCACCCAGCACCCTGAGCACTGAGCACCGAGCACCCCGAACACTGTGCACCCAGCACCCTGAGAACTGAGCACCCAGAACCCTGAGTACTGAGCACCCAGCATCCTGAGCACTGAGCACCCAGCACCCTGAGCACTGAGCACCCAGCACCCTGAGTACTGAGCACCCAGCACCCTGAGTACTGAACACCCAGCACCCTGAGCACTGAGCACTGAGCACCCAGCACCCTGAGCACTGAGCACTGAGCACCCAGCACCCTGAGCACTGAGCACCCAGCACCCTGAGCACTGAGCACCCAGCACACTGAGCACCCAGCACCCTGAGCACTGAGCACCCTGAGCACTGAGCACTGAGCACCCAGCACCCTGAGTACTGAGCATCCAACACTCTGAGCACTGAGCACAGAGCACGCTGAGTACTGAGCACTGAGCACCCAGCACCCCGAGCACTGAGCACCGAGCACCCCGAGCACTGAGCACCCAGCACACTGAGCAATGAGCACCCTGAGGACTGAGCAACCAGCACCCTGAGTACTGAGCACACAGCACCCTGAGTACTGAGCAACCAGCACCCTGAGCACTGAGCACCCAGCACCCCGAGCACTGAGCACCCAGCACCCTGAGTACTGAGCACCCTGAGTACTGAGCACCCAGCACCCTGAGCACTGAGCACCCAGCACCCTGAGTACTGAGCACCCTGAGTACTGAGCACCCAGCACACTGAGTACTGAGCACCCTGAGTACTGAGCACCCAGCACCCTGAGCACTGAGCACCCAGCACACTGAGTACTGAGCACCCAGCACCCTGAGCACTGAGCACCCAGCACCCTGAGTACTGAGCACCGAGCACCCCGAGCACTGAGCATCCAGCACTCTGAGTACTGAGCACCCAGCACCCTGAGTAGTGAGCACCCAGCACCCCGAGTACTGAGCCCCCAGCACCGTGAGTACTGACCACCCAGCACCCTGAGTACTGAGCACCCAGCACCCCGAGCACTAAGCACCCAGCACCCCGAGCACCGAGCACCCAGCACCCTGAGCAGTGAGCACCCAGCACCCTGAGCACTAAGCAGCCAGCACCCTGAGTACTGAGCACTGAGCACCCAGCACCCTGAGCACTGAGCACCCAGCACCCTGAGTACTAAGCACCCAGCACCCTGAGTACTGAGCACCCAGCACCCTGAGTACTGAGCACCCAGCGTACTGAGCACCGAGTACCCCGAGCACTGAGCACCCAGGACCCTGAGTACTGAGCACCCAACACCCCGAGCACTGAGCACCGAGCACCCTGAGTACTGAGCACCCAGCACCCTGAGTACTGAGCACCCAGCGTACTGAGCACCGAGCACCCAGCACCCTGAGTACTGAGCACCCAGCACCCTGAGCACTGAGCACCCTGAGCACTGAGCACTGAGCACCCAGCACCCTGAGTACTGAGCATCCAACACTCTGAGCACTGAGCACAGAGCACGCTGAGTACTGAGCACTGAGCACCCAGCACCCCGAGCACTGAGCACCGAGCACCCCGAGCACTGAGCACCCAGCACCCTGAGCACTGAGCACCCTGAGGACTGAGCAACCAGCACCCTGAGTACTGAGCACCCAGCACCCTGAGTACTGAGCATCCAGCATCCTGAGTACTGAGCACCGATCACCCTGAGCACTGAGCACCCAGCACCCCGAGCACTGAGCACCCAGCACCCTGAGTACTGAGCACCCTGAGTACTGAGCACCCAGCACCCCGAGCACTGAGCACCCAGCACCCTGAGTACTGAGCACCCTGAGTACTGAGCACACAGCACCCTGAGTACTGAGCACCCTGAGTACTGAGCACCCAGCACCCTGAGCACTGAGCACCCAGCACCCTGAGTACTGAGCACCCAGCGTACTGAGCACCGAGTACCCCGAGCACTGAGCACCCAGCACCCTGAGTACTGAGCACCCAGCACCCCGAGCACTGAGCACCGAGCACCCTGAGTACTGAGCACCCAGCACCCTGAGTACTGAGCACCCAGCGTACTGAGCACCGAGCACCCAGCACCCTGAGTACTGAGCACCCTGAGTACTGAGCACCCAGCACCCTGAGTACTGAGCACCCTGAGTACTGAGCACCCAGCACCCTGAGCACTGAGCACCCAGCACACTGAGTACTGAGCACCCAGCACACTGAGCATTGAGCACCCAGCACCCTGAGTACTGAGCACCGAGCACCCCGAGCACTGAGCACCCAGCACTCTGAGTACTGAGCACCCAGCACCCTGAGTAGTGAGCACCCAGCACCCCGAGTACTGAGCACCCAGCACCGTGAGTACTGACCACCCAGCACCCTGAGTACTGAGCACCCAGCACCCCGAGCACTAAGCACCCAGCACCCCGAGCACCGAGCACCCAGCACCCTGAGCAGTGAGCACCCAGCACCCTGAGCACTGAGCACCCAGCACCCTGAGTACTGAGCACTGAGCACCCAGCAACCTGAGCAATGAGCACCCAGCACCCTGGGTACTAAGCACCCAGCACCCTGAGTACTGAGCACCCAGCACCCTGAGTACTGAGCACCCAGCGTACTGAGCACCGAGCACCCCGAGCACTGAGCACCCAGCACCCTGAGTACTGAGCACCCAGCACCCTGAGTGCTGAGCACCGAGCACCCCGAGCACTGAGCACCCAGCACCCTGAGCACTGAGCACCGAGCACCCCGAACACTGTGCACCCAGCACCCTGAGAACTGAGCACCCAGAACCCTGAGTACTGAGCACCCAGCATCCTGAGCACTGAGCACCCAGCACCCTGAGCACTGAGCACCCAGCACCCTGAGTACTGAGCACCCAGCACCCTGAGTACTGAACACCCAGCACCCTGAGCACTGAGCACTGAGCACCCAGCACCCTGAGCACTGAGCACTGAGCACCCAGCACCCTGAGCACTGAGCACCCAGCACCCTGAGCACTGAGCACCCAGCACACTGAGCACCCAGCACCCTGAGCACTGAGCACCCTGAGCACTGAGCACTGAGCACCCAGCACCCTGAGTACTGAGCATCCAACACTCTGAGCACTGAGCACAGAGCACGCTGAGTACTGAGCACTGAGCACCCAGCACCCCGAGCACTGAGCACCGAGCACCCCGAGCACTGAGCACCCAGCACACTGAGCACTGAGCACCCTGAGGACTGAGCAACCAGCACCCTGAGTACTGAGCACACAGCACCCTGAGTACTGAGCAACCAGCACCCTGAGCACTGAGCACCCAGCACCCCGAGCACTGAGCACCCAGCACCCTGAGTACTGAGCACCCTGAGTACTGAGCACCCAGCACCCTGAGCACTGAGCACCCAGCACCCTGAGTACTGAGCACCCTGAGTACTGAGCACCCAGCACCCTGAGTACTGAGCACCCTGAGTACTGAGCACACAGCACCCTGAGCACTGAGCACCCAGCACCCTGAGTACTGAGCACCGAGCACCCCGAGCACTGAGCATCCAGCACTCTGAGTACTGAGCACCCAGCACCCTGAGTAGTGAGCACCCAGCACCCCGAGTACTGAGCCCCCAGCACCGTGAGTACTGAGCACTGAGCATCCAGCACCCCGAGCACTGAGCACCCTGAGCTCTTAGCACCCTGAGTACTGAGCACCCAGCACCCTGAGTACTGAGCACGCAGCACCCTGAGCACTGAGCACCCAGCACCCCGAGCACTGAGCACCCAGCACCCTGAGCACTGAGCACCCAGCACCCAGAGCACTGAGCACCCAGCACCCTGAGCACTGAGCACCCAGCACCCCGAGTACTGAGCACCGAGCACCCCGAGAACTGAGCACCCAGCACCCCGAGCACTGAGCACTGGGCACCCTGAGCACTGAGCACCCAGCACCCCGAGTACTGAGCACTGAGCACCCTGAGTACTGAGCACCCAGCACCCCGAGTACTGAGCACTGAGCACCATGAGTCCTGAGCTCCCAGCACCCTGAGCACTGAGCACTGAGAACCCTGAGTACTGAGCACCGAGCACCCCGAGCACTGAGCACCCAGCACCCTGAGTACTGAGCACCGAGCTCCCCGAGCACTGATCACCCTGAATACTGAGCACCCAGCACCCTGAGTACTGAGCACCGAGCACCCCGAGCACTGAGCACCCAGCACCCTGAGTACTGAGCACCGAGCACCCCGAGCACTGAGCACCCAGCACCCCGAGCACTGAGCACCCAGCACCCTGAGTACTGAGCACCCAGCACCCTGAGTACTGAGCACCCAGCGTACTGAGCACCGAGCACCCAGCACCCTGAGTACTGAGCACCCAGCACCCTGAGCACTGAGCACCCAGCACCCTGAGTACTGAGCACCCTGAGTACTGAGCACCCTGAGCACTGAGCACCCAGCACCCCGAGCACTGAGCAATCAGCACCCTGAGTACTGAGCACCCAGCACCCTGAGTACTGAGCACCCAGCACCCCGAGCATTGAGCACCCAGCACCCTGAGCACTGAGCACCCAGCACCCTGAGTACTGAGCACCCAGCACCCCGAGCACCGAGCACCCAGCACCCTGAGCAGTGAGCACCCAGCACCCTGAGCACTGAGCACCCAGCACCTTGAGTACTGAGCACTGAGCACCCAGCACCCTGAGCACTGAGCACCCAGCACCCTTAATACTAAGGACCCAGCACCCTGAGTACTGAGCACCCAGCACCCTGAGTACTGAGCACCCAGCATACTGAGCACCGAGCACCCCGAGCACTGAGCACCCAGCACCCTTAGTACTGAGCACCCAGCACCCCGAGCACTGAGCACCCAGCACCCTGAGTACTGAGCACCGAGCACCCTGAGTACTGAGCACCCAGTACCCTGAGTACTGAGCACCCAGCGTACTGAGCACCGAGCACCCAGCACCCTGAGTACTGAGCAGCCAGCACCCTGAGCACTGAGCACCCAGCACGCTGAGTACTGAGCACCCAGCACCCTGAGTACTGAGCACTGAACACCCTGAGTACTGAGCACTGAGCACCATGAGCACTGAGCACCCAGCACCCCGAGCACTGAGCACCCAGCACCCTGAGTACTGAGCAACCAGCACCCTGAGTACTGAGCACTCAGCACCCTGAGTACTGAGCACCGAGCACCCCGAGCCCTGAGCACCAAGCACCCTGAGCACTGAGCACCCTGAGGACTGAGCAACCAGCACCCTGAGTACTGAGCACCCAGCACCCTGAGTACTGACCACCCAGCATCCTGAGTACTGAGCACCGATCACCCTGAGCACTGAGCACCCAGCACCCCGAGCACTGAGCACCCAGCACCCCGAGCACGGAGCATCCAGGACACCGAGCACTGAGTACTGAGCACCCAGCACCCTGAGTACTGAGGACCGAGCTCCGCGAGCACTGAGCACCCTGAGTACTGAGCACCCAGAACCCCGATCACTGAGCACCCAGCACCCTGAGCACTGAGCACCCAGCACCCTGAGCACTGAGCACCCAGCACCCTGAGTACTGAGCACCCAGCACGCTGAGTACTGAGCACCCAGCACCCCGAGCACTGAGCACCCAGCACCCTGAGTACTGAGCACTGAGCACCCAGCACCCCGAGCACTGAGCACCCAGCACCCTGTGTACTGAGAACCGAGCACCCCGAGCACTGAGCACCCAGCACACTGAGCGCTCAGCACCCGGCACCCCGAGCACTGAGCACACAGCACCCTGAGCACTGAGCACCCAGCACCCTGAGCACTGACCACCCAGCACCCAGAGCACTGAGCACCCAGCACACTGAGCACTGAGCACCCAGCACCCTGAGTACTGAGCACCCAGCACCCTGAGTACTGAGCACCCAGCACCCCGAGGACTGAGCACCCAGCACCCTGTGCACTGAGCACTGAGCATCCAGCACCCCGAGCACTGAGCACCCTGAGCTCTTAGCACCCTGAGTACTGAGCACCCAGCACCCTGAGTACTTAGCACCCAGCACCCTGAGCACTGAGCACCCAGCACCCTGAGTACTGAGCACCAAGCACCCTGAGTACTGAGCACCGAGCACCCCGAGCACTGAGCACCCAGCACACTGAGCACTGAGCACCCAGCACCCCGAGCACTGAGCACCCAGCACCCTGAGCACTGAGCACCCAGCACCCCGAGTACTGAGCACCCAGCACCCTGAGCACTGATCACCCAGCACCCCGAGCACTGAGCACTGAGCACCCTGAGCACTGAGCACCCAGCACCCCGAGTACTGATCACTGAGCACCCTGAGTACTGAGCAACCAGCACCCCGAGTACTGAGCACTGAGCACCATGAGTACTGAGCACCCAGCACCCTGAGCACTGAGCACTGAGAACCCTGAGTACTGAGCACCGAGCACCCCGAGCACTGAACACCCAGCACCCTGAGTACTGAGCACCGAGCTCCCCGAGCACTGAGCACCCTGAGCACTGAGCACCCAGCACCCTGAGTACTGAGCACCGAGCACCCCGAGCACTGAGCACCCAGCACCCCGAGCACTGAGCACCCAGCACCCTGAGTACTGAGCACCCAGCACCCCGAGAATGAGCACCCTGAGCACTGAGTACCCAGCACCATGAGTACTGAGCACCCAGCACCCTGAGTACTGAGCACCCAGCATCCTGAGTACTGAGCACCGATCACCCTGAGCACTGAGCACCCAGCACCCCGAGCACTGAGCACCCAGCAACCTGAGTACTGAGCACCGTGAGTACTGAGCACCCAGCACCCCGAGCACAGAGCACCCAGCACCCTGAGTACTGAGCACCCTGAGTACTGAGCACCCAGCACCCTGAGTACTGAGCACACTGAGTACTGAGCACCCAGCACCCTGAGCACTGAGCACCCTGAGTACTGAGCACCCAGCGTACTGAGCACCGAGTACCCGGAGCACTGAGCACCCAGCACCCTGAGTACTGAGCACCCAGCACCCCGAGCACTGAGCACCGAGCACCCTGAGTACTGAGCACCCAGCACCCTGAGTACTGAGCACCCAGCGTACTGAGCACCGAGCACCCAGCACCCTGAGTACTGAGCACCCAGCACCCTGAGCACTGAGAACCCAGCACCCTGAGTACTGAGCACCCTGAGTACTGAGCACCCTGAGCACTGAGCACCCAGCACCCCGAGCACTGAGCAATCAGCACCCTGAGTACTGAGCACCCAGCACCCTGAGTACTGAGCACCCAGCATCCTGAGTACTGAGCACCGATCACCCTGAGCACTGAGCACCCAGCACCCCGAGCACTGAGCACCCTGAGTACTGAGCACCCAGCAGCCTGAGTACTGAGCACTAAGCACCCAGAGCACTGAGCACCCAGCACCCCGAGCACGGAGCACCCAGGACCCCGAGCACTGAGTACTGAGCACCCAGCACCCTGAGTACTGAGCACCGAGCTCCCCGAGCACTGAGCACCCTGAGTACTGAGCACCCAGAACCCCGATCACTGAGCACCCAGCACCCTGAGCACTGAGCACCCAGCACCCTGAACACTGAGCACCCAGCACCCTGAGTGCTGAGCACCCAGCACCCTGAGTACTGAGCACCCAGCACCCCGAGCACTGAGCACCCAGCACCCTGTGTACTGAGCACCGAGCACCCCGAACACTGAGCACCCAACACCCTGTGTACTGAGCACCGAGCACCCCGAGCACTGAGCACCCAGCACCCTGAGCACTCAGCACCCAGCACCCTGAGCACTGAGCACCCAGCTCCCTGAGCACTGAGGACCCAGCACCCTGAGCACTGAGCACCCAGCACCCAGAGCACTGAGCACCCAGCACCCTGAGCACTGAGCACCCAGCACCCTGAGTACTGAGCACCCAGCACCCTGAGTACTGAGCACCCAGCACCCCGAGGACTGAGCACCCAGCACCCTGTGCACTGAGCACTGAGCATCCAGCACTCAGAGCACTGAGCACCCTGAGCTCTTAGCACCCTGAGTACTGAGCACCAAGCACCCTGAGTACTGAGCACGCAGCACCCTGAGCACTGAGCACCCAGCACCCCGAGAACTGAGCACCCAGCACCCTGAGCACTGAGCACCCAGCACCCAGAGCACTGAGCACCCAGCACCCTGAGCACTGAGCACCCAGCACCCCGAGTACTGAGCACCGAGCACCCCGAGAACTGAGCACCCAGCACCCCGAGCACTGAGCAAAGAGCACCCTGAGCACTGAGCACCCAGCACCCCGAGTACTGAGCACTGAGCACCCTGAGTACTGAGCACCCAGCACCCCGAGTACTGAGCACTGAGCACCATGAGTCCTGAGCTCCCAGCACCCTGAGCACTGAGCACTGAGAACCCTGAGTACTGAGCACCGAGCACCCCGAGCACTGAGCACCCAGCACCCTGAGTACTGAGCACCGAGCTCACCGAGCACTGATCACCCTGAATACTGAGCACCCAGCACCCTGAGTACTGAGCACCGAGCACCCCGAGCACTGAGCACCCAGCACCCTGAGTACTGAGCACCGAGCACCCCGAGCACTGAGCACCCAGCACCCCGAGCACTGAGCACCCAGCACCCTGAGTACTGAGCACCCAGCACCCCGAGAATGAGCACCCTGAGCACTGAGTACCCAGCACCATGAGTACTGAGCACCCAGCACCCTGAGTACTGAGCACCCAGCACCCTGAGCACTGAGCACCCAGCAACCTGAGTACTGAGCACCCAGCACACTGAGCACTGAGCACCCAGCACCCCGAGCACTGAGCACCCAGCACCGCGAGCACTGAGCACTGAGCACCCTGAGCACTGAGCACCCAGCACCCCGAGTACTGAGCACTGAGCACCCTGAGTACTGAGCACCCAGCACCCCGAGTACTGAGCACTGAGCACCCTGAGTAATGAGCACCCAGCACCCTGAGCACTGAGCACTGAGAACCCTGAGTACTGAGCACCGAGCACCCCGAGCACTGAGCACCCAGCACCCCGAGCACTGAGCACCCAGCACTCTGAGTACTGAGCACTGAGCACCCAGCACCCCGAGCACTGAGCACTCAGCACCCTGTGTACTGAGCACTGAGTACCCAGTACCCCGAGCACTGAGCACCCAGCACCCTGAGCACTGAGCACCCAGCACCCTGAGTACTGAGCACTGAGCACCCTGAGTACTGAGCACTGAGCACCATGAGCACTGAGCACCCAGCTCCCCGAGCACTGAGCACCCAGCACCCTGAGTACTGAGCACACAGCACCCTGAGTACTGAGCCCTCAGCACCCTGAGTACTGAGCACCGAGCACCCCGAGCACTGAGCACCCAGCACCCTGAGCACTGAGCACCCTGAGGACTGAGCAACCAGCACCCTGAGTACTCAGCACCCAGCACCCTGAGTACTGAGCACCCAGCATCCTGAGTACTGAGCACCGATCACCCTGAGCACTGAGCACCCAGCACCCCGAGCACTGAGCACCCTGAGTACTGAGCACCCAGCACCCTGAGTACTGAGCACCGAGCTCCCCGAGCACTGAGCACCCTGAGTACTGAGCACACAACACCCCGATCACTGATCACCCAGCACCCTGAGCACTGAGCACCCAGCACCCTGAGCACTGAGCACCCAGCAACCTGAGTACTGAGCACCCAGCACGCTGAGTACTGAGCACCCAGCACCTCGAGCACTGTGCACACAGCACCCTGAGTACTGAGCACTGAGCACCCAGCACCCCGAGCACTGAGCACCCAGCACCCTGTGTACTGAGCACCGAGCACCCCGAGCACTGAGCACCCAGGACCCCGAGCACTGAGCAAACTGAGCTCTTAGCACCCTGAGTACTGAGCACCCAGCACCCTGAGTACTGAGCACCCAGCACCCTGAGCACTGAGCACCCAGCACCCTGAGTACTGAACACCCAGCACCCTTAGTACTGAGAACCGAGCACCCCGAGCACTGAGCACCAAGCACCCTGAGCACTGAGCACCCAGCACCCCGAGCATTGAGCACCCAGCACCCTGAGCACTGAGCACCCAGCACCCCGAGTACTGAGCACCGAGCACCCCGAGAACTGAGCACCCAGCACCCCAAGCACTCAGCACTGAGCACCCTGAGCACTGAGCACCCAGCACCCCGAGTACTGAGCACTGAGCACCCTGAGTACTGAGCACCCAGCATACTGAGCACCGAGCACCCCGAGCACTGAGCACCCAGTACCCTTAGTACTGAGCACCCAGCACCCTGAGCACTGAGCACCCAGCACCCTGAGTACTGAGCACCGAGCACCCTGAGTACTGAGCACCCAGCACCCTGAGTACTGAGCACCCAGCGTACTGAGCACCGAGCACCCAGCACCCTGAGTACTGAGCAGCCAGCACCCTGAGCACTGAGCACCCAGCACCCTGAGTACTGAGCACCCAGCACCCTGAGTACTGAGCACTGAGCACCCTGAGTACTGAGCACCCAGCGTACTGAGCACCGAGTACCCCGAGCACTGAGCACCCAGCACCCTGAGTACTGAGCACCCAGCACCCCGAGCACTGAGCACCGAGCACCCTGAGTACTGAGCACCCAGCACCCTGAGTACTGAGCACCCAGCGTACTGAGCACCGAGCACCCAGCACCCTGAGTACTGAGCACCCAGCACCCTGAGCACTGAGCACCCAGCACCCTGAGTACTGAGCACCCTGAGTACTGAGCACCCTGAGCACTGAGCACCCAGCACCCCGAGCACTGAGCAATCAGCACCCTGAGTACTGAGCACCCAGCACCCTGAGTACTGAGCACCCAGCATCCTGAGTACTGAGCACCGATCACCCTGAGCACTGAGCACCCAGCACCCCGAGCACTGAGCACCCTGAGTACTGAGCACCCAGCAGCCTGAGTACTGAGCACTAAGCACCCAGAGCACTGAGCACCCAGCACCCCGAGCACGGAGCACCCAGGACCCCGAGCACTGAGTACTGAGCACCCAGCACCCTGAGTACTGAGCACCGAGCTCCCCGAGCACTGAGCACCCTGAGTACTGAGCACCCAGAACCCCGATCACTGAGCACCCAGCACCCTGAGCACTGAGCACCCAGCACCCTGAACACTGAGCACCCAGCACCCTGAGTGCTGAGCACCCAGCACCCTGAGTACTGAGCACCCAGCACCCCGAGCACTGAGCACCCAGCACCCTGTGTACTGAGCACCGAGCACCCCGAACACTGAGCACCCAACACCCTGTGTACTGAGCACCGAGCACCCGAGCACTGAGCACCCAGCACCCTGAGCACTCAGCACCCAGCACCCTGAGCACTGAGCACCCAGCTCCCTGAGCACTGAGGACCCAGCACCCTGAGCACTGAGCACCCAGCACCCAGAGCACTGAGCACCCAGCACCCTGAGCACTGAGCACCCAGCACCCTGAGTACTGAGCACCCAGCACCCTGAGTACTGAGCACCCAGCACCCCGAGGACTGAGCACCCAGCACCCTGTGCACTGTGCACTGAGCATCCAGCACCCCGAGCACTGAGCACCCTGAGCTCTTAGCACCCTGAGTACTGAGCACCAAGCACCCTGAGTACTGAGCACGCAGCACCCTGAGCACTGAGCACCCAGCACCCCGAGAACTGAGCACCCAGCACCCTGAGCACTGAGCACCCAGCACCCAGAGCACTGAGCACCCAGCACCCTGAGCACTGAGCACCCAGCACCCCGAGTACTGAGCACCGAGCACCCCGAGAACTGAGCACCCAGCACCCCGAGCACTGAGCAAAGAGCACCCTGAGCACTGAGCACCCAGCACCCCGAGTACTGAGCACTGAGCACCCTGAGTACTGAGCACCCAGCACCCCGAGTACTGAGCACTGAGCACCCTGAGTACTGAGCACCCAGCACCCTGAGCACTGAGCACTGAGAACCCTGAGTACTGAGCACCGAGCACCCCGAGCACTGAGCACCCAGCACCCTGAGTACTGAGCACCGAGCTCACCGAGCACTGATCACCCTGAATACTGAGCACCCAGCACCCTGAGTACTGAGCACCGAGCACCCCGAGCACTGAGCACCCAGCACCCTGAGTACTGAGCACCGAGCACCCCGAGCACTGAGCACCCAGCACCCCGAGCACTGAGCACCCAGCACCCTGAGTACTGAGCACCCAGCACCCCGAGAATGAGCACCCTGAGCACTGAGTACCCAGCACCATGAGTACTGAGCACCCAGCACCCTGAGTACTGAGCACCCAGCACCCTGAGCACTGAGCACCCAGCAACCTGAGTACTGAGCACCCAGCACACTGAGCACTGAGCACCCAGCACCCCGAGCACTGAGCACCCAGCACCGCGAGCACTGAGCACTGAGCACCCTGAGCACTGAGCACCCAGCACCCCGAGTACTGAGCACTGAGCACCCTGAGTACTGAGCACCCAGCACCCCGAGTACTGAGCACTGAGCACCCTGAGTAATGAGCACCCAGCACCCTGAGCACTGAGCACTGAGAACCCTGAGTACTGAGCACCGAGCACCCCGAGCACTGAGCACCCAGCACCCCGAGCACTGAGCACCCAGCACTCTGAGTACTGAGCACTGAGCACCCAGCACCCCGAGCACTGAGCACTCAGCACCCTGTGTACTGAGCACTGAGTACCCAGTACCCCGAGCACTGAGCACCCAGCACCCTGAGCACTGAGCACCCAGCACCCTGAGTACTGAGCACTGAGCACCCTGAGTACTGAGCACTGAGCACCATGAGCACTGAGCACCCAGCTCCCCGAGCACTGAGCACCCAGCACCCTGAGTACTGAGCACACAGCACCCTGAGTACTGAGCCCTCAGCACCCTGAGTACTGAGCACCGAGCACCCCGAGCACTGAGCACCCAGCACCCTGAGCACTGAGCACCCTGAGGACTGAGCAACCAGCACCCTGAGTACTCAGCACCCAGCACCCTGAGTACTGAGCACCCAGCATCCTGAGTACTGAGCACCGATCACCCTGAGCACTGAGCACCCAGCACCCCGAGCACTGAGCACCCTGAGTACTGAGCACCCAGCACCCTGAGTACTGAGCACCGAGCTCCCCGAGCACTGAGCACCCTGAGTACTGAGCACACAACACCCCGATCACTGAGCACCCAGCACCCTGAGCACTGAGCACCCAGCACCCTGAGCACTGAGCACCCAGCAACCTGAGTACTGAGCACCCAGCACGCTGAGTACTGAGCACCCAGCACCTCGAGCACTGAGCACACAGCACCCTGAGTACTGAGCACTGAGCACCCAGCACCCCGAGCACTGAGCACCCAGCACCCTGTGTACTGAGCACCGAGCACCCCGAGCACTGAGCACCCAGGACCCCGAGCACTGAGCAAACTGAGCTCTTAGCACCCTGAGTACTGAGCACCCAGCACCCTGAGTACTGAGCACCCAGCACCCTGAGCACTGAGCACCCAGCACCCTGAGTACTGAACACCCAGCACCCTTAGTACTGAGAACCGAGCACCCCGAGCACTGAGCACCAAGCACCCTGAGCACTGAGCACCCAGCACCCCGAGCATTGAGCACCCAGCACCCTGAGCACTGAGCACCCAGCACCCCGAGTACTGAGCACCGAGCACCCCGAGAACTGAGCACCCAGCACCCCAAGCACTCAGCACTGAGCACCCTGAGCACTGAGCACCCAGCACCCCGAGTACTGAGCACTGAGCACCCTGAGTACTGAGCACCCAGCACCCCGAGAACTGAGCACTGATCACCATGAGTACTGAGCATCCAGCACCCTGAGCACTGAGCACTGAGAACCCTGAGTACTGAGCACCGAGCACCCTGAGCACTGAACACCCAGCACCCTGAGTACTGAGCACCGAGCTCCCCGAGCACTGAGCACCCTGAGTACTGAGCACCCAGCACCCTGAGTACTGAGCACCAAGCACCGCGAGCACTGAGCACCCAGCACCCCGAGCACTGAGCACCCAGCACCCTGAGTACTGAGCACCCAGCACCCCGAGAATGAGCACCCTGCGCACTGAGTACCCAGCACCATGAGTACTGAGCACCCAGCACCCTGAGTACTGAGCACAAAGCACCCTGAGCACTGAGCACCCAGCAACCTGAGTACTGAGCACCCAGCACTCTGAGCACTGAGCACCCAGCACCCCGAGCACTGAGCACCCAGCACCCCGAGCACTGAGCACTGAGCACCCTGAGCACTGAGCACCCAGCACCCCGAGTACTGAGCACTGAGCACCCTGAGTACTGAGCACCCAGCACCCCGAGTACTGAGCACTGAGCACCCTGAGTACTGAGCACCCAGCACCCTGAGCACTGAGCACTGAGAACCCTGAGTACTGAGCACTGAGCACCCCGAGCACTGAGCACCCAGAACCCCGAGCACTGAGCACCCAGCACCCTGAGTACTGAGCACCCAGCACCCCAAACACTGAGCACCGAGCACCCTGAGAACTGAGCACCGAGCACCCTGAGTACTGAGCACCCAGCACCATGAGTACTGAGCACCGAGCACCCCGAGAATGATCACCCAGCACCATGAGTACTGAGCACCGAGCAACCTGAGCACTGAGCACCCAGCACCCCGAGAATGAGCACCCAGCACCATGAGTACTGAGCACCGAGCAACCTGAGCACTGAGCACCCAGCACCCTGAGAACTGAGCACGGAGCACGGCGAGGACTGAGCACCCAGCACCTTGAGCACTGAGCACCCAGCACCTTGAGTACTGAGCACCGAGCACCCCGAGCCCTGAGCACCCAGCACCCTAAGTAATGAGCACCCAGCACCCTGAGCACTGAGCACCCAGCGCCCCGAGCACTGAGCACCCAGCACCCTGAGTACTGAGCACCCAGCACCCTGAGTACTGAGCACCCAGCACCCCGAGCACTGAGCACCCAGCACCCTGAGCACTGAGCACCCAGCATCCTGAGTACTGAGCACTGAGCACCCTGAGCACTGAGCACCCAGCACCCCGAGCACTGAGCACCCAGCACCCTGAGTACTGAGCACCCAGCACCCTGAGTACTGAGCACCCAGCACCCTGAGCACTGAGCACCGTGAGTACTGAGCACCCAGCACACCGAGCACTGAGCACCCAGCACCCTGTGTACTGAGCACCCTGAGTACTGAGCACCCAGCACCCTGAGTACTGAGGACCCAGCACCCTGAGTACTTAGCACCCAGCACCCTGAGCACTGAGCACCCAGCACCCTGAGTAGTGAGCACCCAGCACCCCGACTACTGAGCACCCAGCACCGTGAATACTGACCACCCAGCACCCTGAGTACTGAGCACCCAGCACCCCGAGCACTAAGCACCAAGCACCCCGAGCACCGAGCACCCAGCATCCTGAGCAGTGAGCACCCAGCACCCTGAGCACTGAGCACCCAGCACCTTGAGTACTGAGCACTGAGCAACCAGCACCCTGAGCACTGAGCACCCAGCACCCTTAATACTAAGCACCCAGCACCCTTAGTACTGAGCACCCAGCACCCTGAGTACTGAGCACCCAGCATACTGAGCACCGAGCACCCCGAGCACTGAGCACCCAGCACCCTTAGTACTGAGCACCCAGCACCCCGAGCACTGAGCACCCAGCACCCTGAGTACTGAGCACCGAGCACCCTGAGTACTGAGCACCCAGCACCCTGAGTACTGAGCACCCAGCGTACTGAGCACCGAGCACCCAGCACCCTGAGTACTGAGCAGCCAGCACCCTGAGCACTGAGCACCCAGCACCCTGAGTACTGAGCACCGAGCTCCGCGAGCACGGAGCACCCTGAGTACTGAGCACCCAGAACCCCGATCACTGAGCACCCAGCACCCTGAGCACTGAGCACCCAGCACCCTGAGCACTGAGCACCCAGCACCCTGAGTACTGAGCACCCAGCACGCTGAGTACTGAGCACCCAGCACCCCGAGCACTGAGCACCCAGCACCCTGAGTACTGAGCACTGAGCACCCAGCATCCCGAGCACTGAGCACCCAGCACTCTGTGTACTGAGAACCGAGCACCCCGAGCACTGTGCACCCAGCACACTGAGCGCTCAGCACCCGGCACCCCGAGCACTGAGCACCCAGCACCCTGAGCACTGAGCACCCAGCACCCTGAGCACTGAGCACCCAGCACCCAGAGCACTGTGCACCCAGCACACTGAGCACTGAGCACCCAGCACCCTGAGTACTGAGCACCCAGCACCCTGAGTACTGAGCACCCAGCACCCTGAGTAATGAGTACCCAGCACCCCGAGCACTGAGCACACAGCACCCTGAGTACTGAGCACCGAGCACCCTGAGTACTGAGCAGCCAGCACCCTGAGTACTGAGCACCGAGCTCCGCGAGCACGGAGCACCCTGAGTACTGAGCACCCAGAACCCCGATCACTGAGCACCCAGCACCCTGAGCACTGAGCACCCAGCACCCTGAGCACTGAGCACCCAGCACCCTGAGTACTGAGCACCCAGCACGCTGAGTACTGAGCACCCAGCACCCCGAGCACTGAGCACCCAGCACCCTGAGTACTGAGCACTGAGCACCCAGCATCCCGAGCACTGAGCACCCAGCACCCTGTGTACTGAGAACCGAGCACCCCGAGCACTGTGCACCCAGCACACTGAGCGCTCAGCACCCGGCACCCCGAGCACTGAGCACCCAGCACCCTGAGCACTGAGCACCCAGCACCCTGAGCACTGAGCACCCAGCACCCAGAGCACTGTGCACCCAGCACACTGAGCACTGAGCACCCAGCACCCTGAATACTGAGCACCCAGCACCCTGAGTACTGAGCACCCAGCACCCCGAGGACTGAGCACCCAGCACCGTGTGCACTGAGCACTGAGCATCCAGCACCCCGAGCACTGAGCACCCTGAGCTCTTAGCACCCTGAGTACTGAGCACCCAGCACCCTGAGTACTTAGCACCCAGCACCCTGAGCACTGAGCACCCAGCACCCTGAGTACTGAGCACCGAGCACCCCGAGCACTGAGCACCCAGCACACTGAGCACTGAGCACCCAGCACCCCGAGCACTGACCACCCAGCACCCTGAGCACTGAGCACCCAGCACCCCGAGTACTGAGCACCGAGCACCCCGAGAACTGAGCACCCAGCACCCCGAGCACTGAGCACTGAGCACCCTGAGCACTGAGCACCCAGCACCCCGAGTACTGAGCACTGAGCACCCTGAGTACTGAGCAACCAGCACCCCGAGTACTGAGCACTGAGCACCATGAGTACTGAGCACCCAGCACCCTGAGCACTGAGCACCGAGCTCCCCGAGCACTGAGCACCCTGAGCACTGAGCACCCAGCACCCTGAGTACTGAGCACCGAGCACCCCGAGCACTGAGCACCCAGCACCCCGAGCACTGAGCACCCAGCACCCTGAGTACTGAGCACCCAGCACCCCGAGAATGAGCACCCTGAGCACTGAGTACCCAGCACCATGAGTACTGAGCACCCAGCACCCTGAGTACTGAGCACCCAGCATCCTGAGTACTGAGCACCGATCACCCTGAGCACTGAGCACCCAGCACCCCGAGCACTGAGCACCCAGCACCCTGAGTACTGAGCACCGTGAGTACTGAGCACCCAGCACCCCGAGCACTGAGCACCCAGCACCCTGAGTACTGAGCACCCTGAGAACTGAGCACCCAGCACCCTGAGTACTGAGCACACTGAGTACTGAGCACCCAGCACCCTGAGCACTGAGCACCCTGAGGACTGAGCAACCAGCACCCTGAGCACTGAGCACCCAGCACACTGAGTACTGACCACCCAGCACCCTGAGCACTGAGCACCCAGCACCCTGAGTACTGAGCACCGAGCACCCCGAGCACTGAGCACCCAGCACCCTGAGTACTGAGCACCCAGCACCCTGAGTAGTGAGCACCCAGCACCCCGACTACTGAGCACCCAGCACCGTGAGTACTGACCACCCAGCACCCTGAGTACTGAGCACCCAGCACCCCGAGCACTAAGCACCAAGCACCCCGAGCACCGAGCACCCAGCATCCTGAGCAGTGAGCACCCAGCACCCTGAGCACTGAGCACCCAGCACCTTGAGTACTGAGCACTGAGCAACCAGCACCCTGAGCACTGAGCACCCAGCACCCTTAATACTAAGCACCCAGCACCCTTAGTACTGAGCATCCAGCACCCTGAGTACTGAGCACCCAGCATACTGAGCACCGAGCACCCCGAGCACTGAGCACCCAGCACCCTTAGTACTGAGCACCCAGCACCCCGAGCACTGAGCACCCAGCACCCTGAGTACTGAGCACCGAGCACCCTGAGTACTGAGCACCCAGCACCCTGAGTACTGAGCACCCAGCGTACTGAGCACCGAGCACCCAGCACCCTGAGTACTGAGCAGCCAGCACCCTGAGCACTGAGCACCCAGCACCCTGAGTACTGAGCACCCAGCACCCTGAGTACTGAGCACTGAGCACCCTGAATACTGAGCACTGAGCACCATGAGCACTGAGCACCCAGCACCCCGAGCACTGAGCACCCAGCACCCTGAGTACTGAGCAACCAGCACCCTGAGTACTGAGCACTCAGCACCCTGAGTACTGAGCACCGAGCACCCCGAGCACTGAGCACCCAGCACCCTGAGCACTGAGCACCCTGAGGACTGAGCAACCAGCACCCTGAGTACTGAGCACACTGAGTACTGAGCACCCAGCACCCTGAGCACTGAGCACCCTGAGGACTGAGCAACCAGCACCCTGAGCACTGAGCACCCAGCACACTGAGTACTGACCACCCAGCACCCTGAGCACTGAACACCGTGAGTACTGAGCACCCAGCACCCCGAGCACTGAGCACCCAGCACCCTGAGTACTGAGCACCCTGAGTACTGAGCACCCAGCACCCTGAGTACTGAGCACACTGAGTACTGAGCACCCAGCACCCTGAGCACTGAGCACCCTGAGGACTGAGCAACCAGCACCCTGAGCACTGAGCACCCAGCACACTGAGTACTGACCACCCAGCACCCTGAGCACTGAGCACCCAACACCCTGAGTACTGAGCACCGAGCACCCCGAGCACTGAGCACCCAGCACCCTGAGTACTGAGCACCCAGCACCCTGAGTAGTGAGCACCCAGCACCCCGACTACTGAGCACCCAGCACCGTGAGTACTGACCACCCAGCACCCTGAGTACTGAGCACCCAGCACCCCGAGCACGAAGCACCCAGCACCCCGAGCACCGAGCACCCAGCACCCTGAGCAGTGAGCACCCAGCACCCTGAGCACTGAGCACCCAGCACCTTGAGTACTGAGCACTGAGCACCCAGCACCCTGAGCACTGAGCACCCAACACCCTTAATACTCAGCACCCAGCACCCTGAGTACTGAGCACCCAGCACCCTGAGTACTGAGCACCCAGCATACTGAGCACCGAGCACCCCGAGCACTGAGCACCCAGCACCCTTAGTACTGAGCACCCAGCACCCCGAGCACTGAGCACCCAGCACCCTGAGTACTGAGCACCGAGCACCCTGAGTACTGAGCACCCAGTACCCTGAGTACTGAGCACCCAGCGTACTGAGCACCGAGCACCCAGCACCCTGAGTACTTAGCAGCCAGCACCCTGAGCACTGAGCACCCAGCACCCTGAGTACTGAGCACCCAGCACCCTGAGTACTGAGCACTGAGCACCCTGAGTACTGAGCACTGAGCACCATGAGCACTGAGCACCCAGCACCCCGAGCACTGAGCACCAAGCACCCTGAGTACTGAGCAACCAGCACCCTGAGTACTGAGCACTCAGCACCCTGAGTACTGAGCACCGAGCACCCCGAGCCCTGAGCACCCAGCACCCTGAGCACTGAGCACCCTGAGGACTGAGCAACCAGCACCCTGAGTACTGAGCACCCAGCACCCTGAGTACTGAGCACCCAGCATCCTGAGTACTGAGCACCGATCACCCTGAGCACTGAGCACCCAGCACCCCGAGCACTGAGCACCCTGAGTACTGAGCACCCAGCACCCTGAGTACTGAGCACTAAGCACCCAGAGCACTGAGCACCCAGCACCCCGAGCACGGAGCATCCAGGACCCCGAGCACTGAGTACTGAGCACCCAGCACCCTGAGTACTGAGCACCGAGCTCCGCGAGCACGGAGCACCCTGAGTACTGAGCACCCAGAACCCCGATCACTGAGCACCCAGCACCCTGAGCACTGAGCACCCAGCACCCTGAGCACTGAGCACCCAGCACCCTGAGTACTGAGCACCCAGCACGCTGAGTACTGAGCACCCAGCACCCCGAGCACTGAGCACCCAGCACCCTGAGTACTGAGCACTGAGCACCCAGCATCCCGAGCACTGAGCACCCAGCACCCTGTGTACTGAGAACCGAGCACCCCGAGCACTGAGCACCCAGCACACTGAGCGCTCAGCACCCGGCACCCCGAGCACTGAGCACCCAGCACCCTGAGCACTGAGCACCCAGCACCCTGAGCACTGAGCACCCAGCACCCAGAGCACTGTGCACCCAGCACACTGAGCACTGAGCACCCAGCACCCTGAGTACTGAGCACCCAGCACCCTGAGTACTGAGCACCCAGCACCCCGAGGACTGAGCACCCAGCACCGTGTGCACTGAGCACTGAGCATCCAGCACCCCGAGCACTGAGCACCCTGAGCTCTTAGCACCCTGAGTACTGAGCACCCAGCACCCTGAGTACTTAGCACCCAGCACCCTGAGCACTGAGCACCCAGCACCCTGAGTACTGAGCACCAAGCACACTGAGTACTGAGCACCGAGCACCCCGAGCACTGAGCACCCAGCACACTGAGCACTGAGCACCCAGCACCCCGAGCACTGAGCACCCAGCACCCTGAGCACTGAGCACCCAGCACCCCGAGTACTGAGCACCGAGCACCCCGAGAACTGAGCACCCAGCACCCCGAGCACTGAGCACTGAGCACCCTGAGCACTGAGCACCCAGCACCCCGAGTACTGAGCACTGAGCACCCTGAGTACTGAGCAACCAGCACCCCGAGTACTGAGCACTGAGCACCATGAGTACTGAGCACCCAGCACCCTGAGCACTGAGCACTGAGAACCCTGAGTACTGAGCACCGAGCACCCCGAGCACTGAACACGCAGCACCCTGAGTACTGAGCACCGAGCTCCCCGAGCACTGAGCACCCTGAGCACTGAGCACCCAGCACCCTGAGTACTGAGCACCGAGCACCCCGAGCACTGAGCACCCAGCACCCCGAGCACTGAGCACCCAGCACCCTGAGTACTGAGCACCCAGCACCCCGAGAATGAGCACCCTGAGCACTGAGTACCCAGCACCATGAGTACTGAGCACCCAGCACCCTGAGTACTGAGCACCCAGCATCCTGAGTACTGAGCACCGATCACCCTGAGCACTGAGCACCCAGCACCCCGAGCACTGAGCACCCAGCACCCTGAGTACTGAGCACCGTGAGTACTGAGCACCCAGCACCCCGAGCACTGAGCACCCAGCACCCTGAGTACTGAGCACCCTGAGTACTGAGCACCCAGCACCCTGAGTACTGAGCACACTGAGTACTGAGCACCCAGCACCCTGAGCACTGAGCACCCTGAGGACTGAGCAACCAGCACCCTGAGCACTGAGCACCCAGCACACTGAGTACTGACCACCCAGCACCCTGAGCACTGAGCACCCAGCACCCTGAGTACTGAGCACCGAGCACCCCGAGCACTGAGCACCCAGCACCCTGAGTACTGAGCACCCAGCACCCTGAGTAGTGAGCACCCAGCACCCCGACTACTGAGCACCCAGCACCGTGAGTACTGACCACCCAGCACCCTGAGTTCTGAGCACCCAGCACCCCGAGCACTAAGCACCCAGCACCCCGAGCACCGAGCACCCAGCATCCTGAGCAGTGAGCACCCAGCACCCTGAGCACTGAGCACCCAGCACCTTGAGTACTGAGCACTGAGCACCCAGCACCCTGAGCACTGAGCACCCAGTACCCTTAATACTAAGCACCCAGCACCCTTAGTACTGAGCACCCAGCACCCTGAGTACTGAGCACCCAGCATACTGAGCACCGAGCACCCCGAGCACTGAGCACCCAGCACCCTTAGTACTGAGCACCCAGCACCCCGAGCACTGAGCACCCAGCACCCTGAGTACTGAGCACAGAGCACCCTGAGTACTGAGCACCCAGCACCCTGAGTACTGAGCACCCAGCGTACTGAGCACCGAGCACCCAGCACCCTGAGTACTGAGCAGCCAGCACCCTGAGCACTGAGCACCCAGCACCCTGAGTACTGAGCACCCAGCACCCTGAGTACTGAGCACTGAGCACCCTGAGTACTGAGCACTGAGCACCATGAGCACTGAGCACCCAGCACCCCGAGCACTGAGCACCCAGCACCCTGAGTACTGAGCAACCAGCACCCTGAGTACTGAGCACTCAGCACCCTGAGTACTGAGCACCGAGCACCCCGAGCCCTGAGCACCCAGCACCCTGAGCACTGAGCACCCTGAGGACTGAGCAACCAGCACCCTGAGTACTGAGCACCCAGCACCCTGAGTACTGAGCACCCAGCATCCTGAGTACTGAGCATCGATCACCCTGAGCACTGAGCACCCAGCACCCCGAGCACTGAGCACCCTGAGTACTGAGCACCCAGCACCCTGAGTACTGAGCACTAAGCACCCAGAGCACTGAGCACCCAGCACCCCGAGCACGGAGCATCCAGGACCCCGAGCACTGAGTACTGAGCACCCAGCACCCTGAGTACTGAGCACCGAGCTCCGCGAGCACTGAGCACCCTGAGTACTGAGCACACAGAACCCCGATCACTGAGCACCCAGCACCCTGAGCACTGAGCACCCAGCACCCTGAGCACTGAGCACCCACCACCCTGAGTACTGAGCACCCAGCACGCTGAGTACTGAGCACCCAGCACCCCGAGCACTGAGCACCCAGCACCCTGAGTACTGAGCACTGAGCACCCAACACCCCGAGCACTGAGCACCCAGCACCCTGTGTACTGAGAACCGAGCACCCCGAGCACTGAGCACCCAGCACCCTGAGCGCTCAGCACCCGGCACCCCGAGCACTGAGCACCCAGCACCCTGAGCACTGAGCACCCAGCACCCTGAGCACTGAGCACCCAGCACCCAGAGCACTGAGCACCCAGCACACTGAGCACTGAGCACCCAGCACCCTGAGTACTGAGCACCCAGCACCCTGAGTACTGAGCACCCAGCACCCCGAGGACTGAGCACCCAGCACCCTGTGCACTGAGCACTGAGCATCCAGCACCCCGAGCACTGAGCACCCTGAGCTCTTAGCACCCTGAGTACTGAGCACCCAGCACCCTGAGTACTGAGCACCCAGCACCCTGAGCACTGAGCACCCAGCACCCTGAGTACTGAGCACCAAGCACCCTGAGTACTGAGCACCGAGCACCCCTTGCACTGAGCACCCAGCACACTGAGCACTGAGCACCCAGCACCCCGAGCACTGAGCACCCAGCACCCTGAGCACTGACCACCCAGCACCCCGAGTACTGAGCACCGAGCACCCCGAGAACTGAGCACCCAGCACCCCGAGCACTGAGCACTGAGCACCCTGAGCACTGAGCACCCAGCACCCCGAGTACTGAGCACTGAGCACACTGAGTACTGAGCAACCAGCACCCCGAGTACTGAGCACTGAGCACCATGAGTACTGAGCACCCAGCACCCTGAGCACTGAGCACTGAGAACCCTGAGTACTGAGCACCCAGCACCCTGAGCACTGAGCACCCAGCACCCTGAGCACTGAGCACCCAGCACTCAGAGCACTGAGCACCCAGCACACTGAGCACTGAGCACCCAGCACCCTGAGTACTGAGCACCCAGCACCCTGAGTACTGAGCACCCAGCACCCCGAGGACTGAGCACCCAGCACCCTGTGCACTGAGGACTGAGCATCCAGCACCCCGAGCACTGAGCACCCTGAGCTCTTAGCACCCTGAGTACTGAGCACCCAGCACCCTGAGTACTTAGCACCCAGCACCCTGAGCACTGAGCACCCAGCACCCTGAGTACTGAGCACCAAGCACCCTGAGTACTGAGCACCGAGCACCCCGAGCACTGATCACCCAGCACACTGAGCACTGAGCACCCAGCACCCCGAGCACTGAGCACCCAGCACCCTGAGCACTGAGCACCCAGCACCCCGAGTACTGAGCACTGAGCACCATGAGTACTGAGCACCCAGCACCCCGAGCACTGAGCACTGAGAACCCTGAGTACTGAGCACCCAGCACCCCGAGTACTGAGCACTGAGCACCCCGAGCACTGAGCACCCAGCACACTGAGCACTGAGCACCCAGCACCCCGAGCACTGAGCACTGAGCACCCTGAGCACTGAGCACCCAGCACCCCGAGTACTGAGCACTGAGCACCCTGAGTACTGAGCAACCAGCACCCCGAGTACTGAGCACTGAGCACCATGAGTACTGAGCACCCAGCACCCTGAGCACTGAGCACTGAGAACCCTGAGTACTGAGCACCGAGCACCCCGAGCACTGAACACCCAGCACCCTGAGTACTGAGCACCGAGCTCCCCGAGCACTGAGCACCCTGAGCACTGAGCACCCAGCACCCTGAGGACTGAGCACCGAGCACCCCGAGCACTGAGCACACAGCACCCCGAGCACTGAGCACCCAGCACCCTGAGTACTGAGCACCCAGCACCCCGAGAATGAGCACCCTGAGCACTGAGTACCCAGCACCATGAGTACTGAGCACCCAGCACCCTGAGTACTGAGCACCCAGCATCCTGAGTACTGAGCACCGATCACCCTGAGCACTGAGCACCCAGCACCCCGTGCACTGAGCACCCAGCACCCTGAGTACTGAGCACCAAGCACCCTGAGTACTGAGCACCGAGCACCCCGTGCACTGAGCACCCAGCACACTGAGCACTGAGCACCCAGCACCCCGAGCACTGAGCACCCAGCACCCTGAGCACTGAGCACCCAGCACCCCGAGTACTGAGCACCGAGCACCGCGAGAACTGAGCACCCAGCACCCCGAGCACTGAGCACTGAGCACCCTGAGCACTGAGCACCCAGCACCCCGAGTACTGAGCACTGAGCACACTGAGTACTGAGCAACCAGCACCCCGAGTACTGAGCACTGAGCACCATGAGTACTGAGCACCCAGCACCCTGAGCACTGAGCACTGAGAACCCTGAGTACTGAGCACCGAGCACCCCGAGCACTGAACACCCAGCACCCTGAGTACTGAGCACCAAGCTCCCCGAGCACTGAGCACACTGAGCACTGAGCACCCAGCACCCTGAGTACTGAGCACCGAGCACACCGAGCACTGAGCACCCAGCACCCCGAGCACTGAGCACCCAGCACCCTGAGTACTGAGCACCCAGCACCCCGAGAATGAGCACCCTGAGCACTGAGTACCCAGCACCATGAGTACTGAGCACCCAGCACCCTGAGTACTGAGCACCCAGCATCCTGAGTACTGAGCACCGATCACCCTGAGCACTGAGCACCCAGCACCCCGAGCACTGAGCACCCAGTACCCTGAGTACTGAGCACCAAGCACCCTGAGTACTGAGCACCGAGCACCCCGTGCACTGAGCACCCAGCACACTGAGCACTGAGCACCCAGCACCCCGAGCACTGAGCACCCAGCACCCTGAGCACTGAGCACCCAGCACCCCGAGTACTGAGCACCGAGCACCCCGAGAACTGAGCACCCAGCACCCCGAGCACTGAGCACTGAGCACCCTGAGCACTGAGCACCCAGCACCCCGAGTACTGAGCACTGAGCACACTGAGTACTGAGCAACCAGCACCCCGAGTACTGAGCACTGAGCACCATGAGTACTGAGCACCCAGCACCCTGAGCACTGAGCACTGAGAACCCTGAGTACTGAGCACCGAGCACCCCGAGCACTGAACACCCAGCAACCTGAGTACTGAGCACCGAGCTCCCTGAGCACTGAGCACCCAGCACCCTGTGTACTGAGAACCGAGCACCCCGAGAACTGAGCACCCAGCACACTGAGCGCTCAGCACCCGGCACCCCGAGCACTGAGCACCCAGCACCCTGAGCACTGAGCACCCAGCACCCTGAGTACTGAGCACCCAGCACCCATAGCACTAAGCACCCAGCACCCTGAGTACTGAGCACCCAGCACCCTGAGTACTGAGCACCCAGCACCCCGAGGACTGAGCACCCAGCACCCTGTGCACTGAGCACTGAGCATCCAGCACCCCGAGCACTGAGCACCCTGAGCTCTTAGCACCCTGAGTAATGAGCACCCAGCAACCTGAGTACTTAGCACCCAGCACCCTGAGCACTGAGCACCCAGCACCCTGAGTACTGAGCACCAAGCACCCTGAGTACTGAGCACCGAGCACCCCGAGCACTGAGCACCCAGCACACTGAGCACTGAGCACCCAGCACCCCGAGCACTGAGCACCCAGCACCCTGAGCACTGAGCACCCAGCACCCCGAGTACTGAGCACCGAGCACCCCGAGAACTGAGCACCCAGCACCCCGAGCACTGAGCACTGAGCACCCTGAGCACTGAGCACCCAGCACCCCGAGTACTGAGCACTGAGCACCCTGAGTACTGAGCAACCAGCACCCCGAGTACTGAGCACTGAGCACCATGAGTACTGAGCACCCAGCACCCTGAGCACTGAGCACTGAGAACCCTGAGTACTGAGCACCGAGCACCCCGAGCACTGAACACCCAGCACCCTGAGTACTGAGCACCGAGCTCCCCGAGCACTGAGCACCCTGAGCACTGAGCACCCAGCACCCTGAGTACTGAGCACCGAGCACCCCGAGCACTGAGCACCCAGCACCCCGAGCACTGAGCACCCAGCACCCTGAGTACTGAGCACCCAGCACCCTGAGTACTGAGCACCCAGCATCCTGAGTACTGAGCACCGATCACCCTGAGCACTGAGCACCCAGCACCCCGAGCACTGAGCACCCAGCACCCTGAGTACTGAGCACCGTGAGTACTGAGCACCCAGCACCCCGAGCACTGAGCACCCAGCACCCTGAGTACTGAGCACCCTGAGTACTGAGCACCCAGCACCCTGAGTACTGAGCACACTGAGTACTGAGCACCCAGCACCCTGAGCACTGAGCACCCTGAGGACTGAGCAACCAGCACCCTGAGCACTGAGCACAAAGCACACTGAGTACTGACCACCCAGCACCCTGAGCACTGAGCACCCAGCACCCTGAGTACTGAGCACCGAGCACCCCGAGCACTGAGCACCCAGCACCCTGAGTACTGAGCACCCAGCACCCTGAGTAGTGAGCCCCCAGCACCCCGACTACTGAGCACCCAGCACCGTGAGTACTGACCACCCAGCACCCTGAGTACTGAGCACCCAGCACCCCGAGCACTAAGCACCCAGCACCCCGAGCACCGAGCACCCCGAGCACTGAGCACCCAGCACCTTGAGTACTGATCACTGAGCACCCAGCACCCTGAGCACTGAGCACCCAGCACCCTTAATACTAAGCACCCAGCACCCTTAGTACTGAGCACCCAGCACCCTGAGTACTGAGCACCCAGCATACTGAGCACCGAGCACCCCGAGCACTGAGCACCCAGCACCCTTAGTACTGAGCACCCAGCACCCCGAGCACTGAGCACCCAGCACCCTGAGTACTGAGCACCAAGCACCCTGAGTACTGAGCACCCAGCACCCTGAGTACTGAGCACCCAGCGTACTGAGCACCGAGCACCCAGCACCCTGAGTACTGAGCAGCCAGCACCCTGAGCACTGAGCACCCAGCACCCTGAGTACTGAGCACCCAGCACCCTGAGTACTGAGCACTGAGCACCCTGAGTACTGAGCACTGAGCACCATGAGCACTGAGCACCCAGCACCCCGAGCACTGAGCACCCAGCACCCTGAGTACTGAGCAACCAGCACCCTGAGTACTGAGCACTCAGCACCCTGAGTACTGAGCACCGAGCACCCCGAGCCCTGAGCACCCAGCACCCTGAGCACTGAGCACCCTGAGGACTGAGCAACCAGCACCCTGAGTACTGAGCACCCAGCACCCTGAGTACTGAGCACCAAGCATCCTGAGTACTGAGCATCGATCACCCTGAGCACTGAGCACCCAGCACCCCGAGCACTGAGCACCCTGAGTACTGAGCACCCAGCACCCTGAGTACTGAGCACTAAGCACCCAGAGCACTGAGCACCCAGCACCCCGAGCACGGAGCATCCAGGACCCCGAGCACTGAGTACTGAGCACCCAGCACCCTGAGTACTGAGCACCGAGCTCCGCGAGCACTGAGCACCCTGAGTACTGAGCACCCAGAACCCCGATCACTGAGCACCCAGCACCCTGAGCACTGAGCACCCAGCACCCTGAGCACTGAGCACCCAGCACCCTGAGTACTGAGCACCCAGCACGCTGAATACTGAGCACCCAGCACCCCGAGCACTGAGCACCCAGCACCCTGAGTACTGAGCACGGAGCACCCAGCACCCCGAGCACTGAGCACCCAGCACCCTGAGTACTGAGCACTGAGCACCCAGCACCCTGAGCACTGAGCACCCAGCACCCCGAGTACTGAGCACTGAGCACACTGAGTACTGAGCAACCAGCACCCCGTGTACTGAGCACTGAGCACCATGAGTACTGAGCACCCAGCACCCTGAGCACTGAGCACTGAGAACCCTGAGTACTGAGCACCGAGCACCCCGAGCACTGAACACCCAGCACCCTGAGTACTGAGCACCGAGCTCCCCGAGCACTGAGCACCCTGAGCACTGAGCACCCAGCACCCTGAGTACTGAGCACCGAGCACCCCGAGCACTGAGCACCCAGCACCCCGAGCACTGAGCACCCAGCACCCTGAGTACTGAGCACCCAGCACCCCGAGAATGAGCACCCTGAGCACTGAGCACCCAGCACCCCGAGCACTGAGCACTGAGCACCCTGAGTACTGAGCACCCAGCACCCTGAGCACTGAGCACCGAGCACCCTGAGCACTGAGCACCCAGCACCCTGAGGACTGAGCACCCAGCACCCCGAGCACTGAGCACCCTGAGGACTGAGCACTGAGCACCCTGAGTACTGAGCACTGAGCACCCTGAGCACTGAGCACCCAGCACCCTGAGTACTGAGCACTGAGCACCCAGCACCCCGAGCACTGAGCACCCAGCACCCTGAGGACTGAGCACCCAGCACCCCGAGCACTGAGCACCCTGAGTACTGAGCACCCAGCAACCTGAGCACTGAGCACCAAGCACCCTGAGTACTGAGTACCGAGCACCCCGAGTACTGAGCACCCAGCACCCCGAGCACTGAGCACCCAGCACCCCGAGCACTGAGCACCCATCACCCTGAGCACTGAACACACAGCACCCTGAGTACTGAGCACCCCGAGCACTGAGCACCCAGCACCCTGAGTACTGAGCACCGAGCACCATGAGCACTGAGCATCCAGCACCCCGAGTACTGAGCACCCAGCACCCCAAGTACTGAGCACCCAGCAACCTGAGCACCGAGCAGCCAGCACCCTGAGCACTGAGCACCCAGCACCCTGAGCACTGAGCACCCAGCACCCGGAGTACTGAGCACTGAGCACCCCAAGTACTGAGCACCCAGCACCCCGAGCACTGAGCACCGAGCACCCCGAGCACTGAGCACCCAGCACCCCGAGCACTGAGCACCCAGCTCCCCGAGCACTGAGCACCCGGCACCCCGAACACTGAGCACCCAGCACCAAGAGCACTGAGCACCCAGCACCCTGAGCACTGAGCACCCAGCACCCCGAGCACTGAGCACCCAGCACCCCGAGCACTGAGCACCCAGCACCCCGAGCACTGAGCACCCAGCACCCCGAGCACTGAGCACCCAGCACCCTGAGTACTGAGCACCCAGCACCCTGAGTACTGAGCACCCAGCAACCTGAGCACTGAGCACACAGCACCCTGAGTACTGAGCACCCAACACCCCAAGCAATGAGCACCCTGAGTACTGAGCACCCAGCACCCCAACCACTGAGCACCCTGAGTACTGAGCACCCAGCACCCTGAGTAATGAGTACCCAGCACCCCGAGCACTGAGCACACAGCACCCTGAGTACTGAGCACCGAGCACCCTGAGTACTGAGCAGCCAGCACCCTGAGTACTGAGCACCGAGCTCCGCGAGCACTGAGCACCCTGAGTACTGAGCACCCAGAACCCCGATCACTGAGCACCCAGCACCCTGAGCACTGAGCACCCAGCACCCTGAGCACTGAGCACCCAGCACCCTGAGTACTGAGCACCCAGCACGCTGAGTACTGAGCACCCAGCACCCCGAGCACTGAGCACCCAGCACCCTGAGTACTGAGCACTGAGCACCCAGCATCCCGAGCACTGAGCACCCAGCACCCTGTGTACTGAGAACCGAGCACCCCGAGCACTGTGCACCCAGCACACTGAGCGCTCAGCACCCGGCACCCCGAGCACTGAGCACCCAGCACCCTGAGCACTGAGCACCCAGCACCCTGAGCACTGAGCACCCAGCACCCAGAGCACTGTGCACCCAGCACACTGAGCACTGAGCACCCAGCACCCTGAGTACTGAGCACCCAGCACCCTGAGTACTGAGCACCCAGCACCCCGAGGACTGAGCACCCAGCACCGTGTGCACTGAGCACTGAGCATCCAGCACCCCGAGCACTGAGCACCCTGAGCTCTTAGCACCCTGAGTACTGAGCACCCAGCACCCTGAGTACTTAGCACCCAGCACCCTGAGCACTGAGCACCCAGCACCCTGAGTACTGAGCACCAAGCACCCTGAGTACTGAGCACCGAGCACCCCGAGCACTGAGCACCCAGCACACTGAGCACTGAGCACCCAGCACCCCGAGCACTGAGCACCCAGCACCCTGAGCACTGAGCACCCAGCACCCCGAGTACTGAGCACCGAGCACCCCGAGAACTGAGCACCCAGCACCCCGAGCACTGAGCACTGAGCACCCTGAGTACTGAGCACCCAGCACCCCGAGTACTGAGCACTGAGCACCCTGAGTACTGAGCAACCAGCACCCCGAGTACTGAGCACTGAGCACCATGAGTACTGAGCACCCAGCACCCTGAGCACTGAGCACCGAGCTCCCCGAGCACTGAGCACCCTGAGCACTGAGCACCCAGCACCCTGAGTACTGAGCACCGAGCACCCCGAGCACTGAGCACCCAGCACCCCGAGCACTGAGCACCCAGCACCCTGAGTACTGAGCACCCAGCACCCCGAGAATGAGCACCCTGAGCACTGAGTACCCAGCACCATGAGTACTGAGCACCCAGCACCCTGAGTACTGAGCACCCAGCATCCTGAGTACTGAGCACCGATCACCCTGAGCACTGAGCACCCAGCACCCCGAGCACTGAGCACCCAGCACCCTGAGTACTGAGCACCGTGAGTACTGAGCACCCAGCACCCCGAGCACTGAGCACCCAGCACCCTGAGTACTGAGCACCCTGAGTACTGAGCACCCAGCACCCTGAGTACTGAGCACACTGAGTACTGAGCACCCAGCACCCTGAGCACTGAGCACCCTGAGGACTGAGCAACCAGCACCCTGAGCACTGAGCACCCAGCACACTGAGTACTGACCACCCAGCACCCTGAGCACTGAGCACCCAGCACCCTGAGTACTGAGCACCGAGCACCCCGAGCACTGAGCACCCAGCACCCTGAGTACTGAGCACCCAGCACCCTGAGTAGTGAGCACCCAGCACCCCGACTACTGAGCACCCAGCACCGTGAGTACTGACCACCCAGCACCCTGAGTACTGAGCACCCAGCACCCTGAGCACTAAGCACCAAGCACCCCGAGCACCGAGCACCCAGCATCCTGAGCAGTGAGCACCCAGCACCCTGAGCACTGAGCACCCAGCACCTTGAGTACTGAGCACTGAGCAACCAGCACCCTGAGCACTGAGCACCCAGCACCCTTAATACTAAGCACCCAGCACCCTTAGTACTGAGCACCCAGCACCCTGAGTACTGAGCACCCATCATACTGAGCACCGAGCACCCCGAGCACTGAGCACCCGGCACCCTTAGTACTGAGCACCCAGCACCCCGAGCACTGAGCACCCAGCACCCTGAGTACTGAGCACCGAGCACCCTGAGTACTGAGCACCCAGCACCCTGAGTACTGAGCACCCAGCGTACTGAGCACCGAGCACCCAGCACCCTGAGTACTGAGCAGCCAGCACCCTGAGCACTGAGCACCCAGCACCCTGAGTACTGAGCACCGAGCTCCGCGAGCACGGAGCACCCTGAGTACTGAGCACCCAGAACCCCGATCACTGAGCACCCAGCACCCTGAGCACTGAGCACCCAGCACCCTGAGCACTGAGCACCCAGCACCCTGAGTACTGAGCACCCAGCACGCTGAGTACTGAGCACCCAGCACCCCGAGCACTGAGCACCCAGCACCCTGAGTACTGAGCACTGAGCACCCAGCATCCCGAGCACTGAGCACCCAGCACCCTGTGTACTGAGAACCGAGCACCCCGAGCACTGTGCACCCAGCACACTGAGCGCTCAGCACCCGGCACCCCGAGCACTGAGCACCCAGCACCCTGAGCACTGAGCACCCAGCACCCTGAGCACTGAGCACCCAGCACCCAGAGCACTGTGCACCCAGCACACTGAGCACTGAGCACCCAGCACCCTGAGTACTGAGCACCCAGCACCCTGAGTACTGAGCACCCAGCACCCTGAGTAATGAGTACCCAGCACCCCGAGCACTGAGCACACAGCACCCTGAGTACTGAGCACCGAGCACCCTGAGTACTGAGCAGCCAGCACCCTGAGTACTGAGCACCGAGCTCCGCGAGCACGGAGCACCCTGAGTACTGAGCACCCAGAACCCCGATCACTGAGCACCCAGCACCCTGAGCACTGAGCACTCAGCACCCTGAGCACTGAGCACCCAGCACCCTGAGTACTGAGCACCCAGCACGCTGAGTACTGAGCACCCAGCACCCCGAGCACTGAGCACCCAGCACCCTGAGTACTGAGCACTGAGCACCCAGCATCCCGAGCACTGAGCACCCAGCACGCTGTGTACTGAGAACCGAGCACCCCGAGCACTGTGCACCCAGCACACTGAGCGCTCAGCACCCGGCACCCCGAGCACTGAGCACCCAGCACCCTGAGCACTGAGCACCCAGCACCCTGAGCACTGAGCACCCAGCACCCAGAGCACTGTGCACCCAGCACACTGAGCACTGAGCACCCAGCACCCTGAGTACTGAGCACCCAGCACCCTGAGTACTGAGCACCCAGCACCCCGAGGACTGAGCACCCAGCACCGTGTGCACTGAGCACTGAGCATCCAGCACCCCGAGCACTGAGCACCCTGAGCTCTTAGCACCCTGAGTACTGAGCACCCAGCACCCTGAGTACTTAGCACCCAGCACCCTGAGCACTGAGCACCCAGCACCCTGAGTACTGAGCACCGAGCACCCCGAGCACTGAGCACCCAGCACACTGAGCACTGAGCACCCAGCACCCCGAGCACTGAGCACCCAGCACCCTGAGCACTGAGCACCCAGCACCCCGAGTACTGAGCACCGAGCACCCCGAGAACTGAGCACCCAGCACCCCGAGCACTGAGCACTGAGCACCCTGAGCACTGAGCACCCAGCACCCCGAGTACTGAGCACTGAGCACCCTGAGTACTGAGCAACCAGCACCCCGAGTACTGAGCACTGAGCACCATGAGTACTGAGCACCCAGCACCCTGAGCACTGAGCACCGAGCTCCCCGAGCACTGAGCACCCTGAGCACTGAGCACCCAGCACCCTGAGTACTGAGCACCGAGCACCCCGAGCACTGAGCACCCAGCACCCCGAGCACTGAGCACCCAGCACCCTGAGTACTGAGCACCCAGCACCCCGAGAATGAGCACCCTGAGCACTGAGTACCCAGCACCATGAGTACTGAGCACCCAGCACCCTGAGTACTGAGCACCCAGCATCCTGAGTACTGAGCACCGATCACCCTGAGCACTGAGCACCCAGCACCCCGAGCACTGAGCACCCAGCACCCTGAGTACTGAGCACCGTGAGTACTGAGCACCCAGCACCCCGAGCACTGAGCACCCAGCACCCTGAGTACTGAGCACCCTGAGTACTGAGCACCCAGCACCCTGAGTACTGAGCACACTGAGTACTGAGCACCCAGCACCCTGAGCACTGAGCACCCTGAGGACTGAGCAACCAGCACCCTGAGCACTGAGCACCCAGCACACTGAGTACTGACCACCCAGCACCCTGAGCACTGAGCACCCAGCACCCTGAGTACTGAGCACCGAGCACCCCGAGCACTGAGCACCCAGCACCCTGAGTACTGAGCACCCAGCACCCTGAGTAGTGAGCACCCAGCACCCCGACTACTGAGCACCCAGCACCGTGAGTACTGACCACCCAGCACCCTGAGTACTGAGCACCCAGCACCCCGAGCACTAAGCACCAAGCACCCCGAGCACCGAGCACCCAGCATCCTGAGCAGTGAGCACCCAGCACCCTGAGCACTGAGCACCCAGCACCTTGAGTACTGAGCACTGAGCAACCAGCACCCTGAGCACTGAGCACCCAGCACCCTTAATACTAAGCACCCAGCACCCTTAGTACTGAGCACCCAGCACCCTGAGTACTGAGCACCCAGCATACTGAGCACCGAGCACCCCGAGCACTGAGCACCCAGCACCCTTAGTACTGAGCACCCAGCACCCCGAGCACTGAGCACCCAGCACCCTGAGTACTGAGCACCGAGCACCCTGAGTACTGAGCACCCAGCGTACTGAGCACCGAGCACCCAGCACCCTGAGTACTGAGCAGCCAGCACCCTGAGCACTGAGCACCCAGCACCCTGAGTACTGAGCACCCAGCACCCTGAGTACTGAGCACTGAGCACCCTGAGTACTGAGCACTGAGCACCATGAGCACTGAGCACCCAGCACCCCGAGCACTGAGCACCCAGCACCCTGAGTACTGAGCAACCAGCACCCTGAGTACTGAGCACTCAGCACCCTGAGTACTGAGCACCGAGCACCCCGAGCACTGAGCACCCAGCACCCTGAGCACTGAGCACCCTGAGGACTGAGCAACCAGCACCCTGAGTACTGAGCACACTGAGTACTGAGCACCCAGCACCCTGAGCACTGAGCACCCTGAGGACTGAGCAACCAGCACCCTGAGCACTGAGCACCCAGCACACTGAGTACTGACCACCCAGCACCCTGAGCACTGAGCACCGTGAGTACTGAGCACCCAGCACCCCGAGCACTGAGCACCCAGCACCCTGAGTACTGAGCACCCTGAGTACTGAGCACCCAGCACCCTGAGTACTGAGCACACTGAGTACTGAGCACCCAGCACCCTGAGCACTGAGCACCCTGAGGACTGAGCAACCAGCACCCTGAGCACTGAGCACCCAGCACACTGAGTACTGACCACCCAGCACCCTGAGCACTGAGAACCCAACACCCTGAGTACTGAGCACCGAGCACCCCGAGCACTGAGCACCCAGCACCCTGAGTACTGAGCACCCAGCACCCTGAGTAGTGAGCACCCAGCACCCCGACTACTGAGCACCCAGCACCGTGAGTACTGACCACCCAGCACCCTGAGTACTGAGCACCCAGCACCCCGAGCACGAAGCACCCAGCACCCCGAGCACCGAGCACCCAGCACCCTGAGCAGTGAGCACCCAGCACCCTGAGCACTGAGCACCCAGCACCTTGAGTACTGAGCACTGAGCACCCAGCACCCTGAGCACTGAGCACCCAACACCCTTAATACTCAGCACCCAGCACCCTGAGTACTGAGCACCCAGCACCCTGAGTACTGAGCACCCAGCATACTGAGCACCGAGCACCCCGAGCACTGAGCACCCAGCTCCCTTAGTACTGAGCACCCAGCACCCCGAGCACTGAGCACCCAGCACCCTGAGTACTGAGCACCGAGCACCCTGAGTACTGAGCACCCAGTACCCTGAGTACTGAGCACCCAGCGTACTGAGCACCGAGCACCCAGCACCCTGAGTACTGAGCAGCCAGCACCCTGAGCACTGAGCACCCAGCACCCTGAGTACTGAGCACCCAGCACCCTGAGTACTGAGCACTGAGCACCCTGAGTACTGAGCACTGAGCACCATGAGCACTGAGCACCCAGCACCCCGAGCACTGAGCACCAAGCACCCTGAGTACTGAGCAACCAGCACCCTGAGTACTGAGCACTCAGCACCCTGAGTACTGAGCACCGAGCACCCCGAGCCCTGAGCACCCAGCACCCTGAGCACTGAGCACCCTGAGGACTGAGCTACCAGCACCCTGAGTACTGAGCACCCAGCACCCTGAGTACTGAGCACCCAGCATCCTGAGTACTGAGCACCGATCACCCTGAGCACTGAGCACCCAGCACCCCGAGCACTGAGCACCCTGAGTACTGAGCACCCAGCACCCTGAGTACTGAGCACTAAGCACCCAGAGCACTGAGCACCCAGCACCCCGAGCACGGAGCATCCAGGACCCCGAGCACTGAGTACTGAGCACCCAGCACCCTGAGTACTGAGCACCGAGCTCCGCGAGCACGGAGCACCCTGAGTACTGAGCACCCAGAACCCCGATCACTGAGCACCCAGCACCCTGAGCACTGAGCACCCAGCACCCTGAGCACTGAGCACCCAGCACCCTGAGTACTGAGCACCCAGCACGCTGAGTACTGAGCACCCAGCACCCCGAGCACTGAGCACCCAGCACCCTGAGTACTGAGCACTGAGCACCCAGCATCCCGAGCACTGAGCACCCAGCACCCTGTGTACTGAGAACCGAGCACCCCGAGCACTGAGCACCCAGCACACTGAGCGCTCAGCACCCGGCACCCCGAGCACTGAGCACCCAGCACCCTGAGCACTGAGCACCCAGCACCCTGAGCACTGAGCACCCAGCACCCAGAGCACTGTGCACCCAGCACACTGAGCACTGAGCACCCAGCACCCTGAGTACTGAGCACCCAGCACCCTGAGTACTGAGCACCAAGCACCCCGAGGACTGAGCACCCAGCACCGTGTTCACTGAGCACTGAGCATCCAGCACCCCGAGCACTGAGCACCCTGAGCTCTTAGCACCCTGAGTACTGAGCACCCAGCACCCTGAGTACTTAGCACCCAGCACCCTGAGCACTGAGCACCCAGCACCCTGAGTACTGAGCACCAAGCACACTGAGTACTGAGCACCGAGCACCCCGAGCACTGAGCACCCAGCACACTGAGCACTGAGCACCCAGCACCCCGAGCACTGAGCACCCAGCACCCTGAGCACTGAGCACCCAGCACCCCGAGTACTGAGCACCGAGCACCCCGAGAACTGAGCACCCAGCACCCCGAGCACTGAGCACTGAGCACCCTGAGCACTGAGCACCCAGCACCCCGAGTACTGAGCACTGAGCACCCTGAGTACTGAGCAACCAGCACCCCGAGTACTGAGCACTGAGCACCATGAGTACTGAGCACCCAGCACCCTGAGCACTGAGCACTGAGAACCCTGAGTACTGAGCACCGAGCACCCCGAGCACTGAACACGCAGCAACCTGAGTACTGAGCACCGAGCTCCCCGAGCACTGAGCACCCTGAGCACTGAGCACCCAGCACCCTGAGTACTGAGCACCGAGCACCCCGAGCACTGAGCACCCAGCACCCCGAGCACTGAGCACCCAGCACCATGAGTACTGAGCACCCAGCACCCTGAGTACTGAGCACCCAGCATCCTGAGTACTGAGCACCGATCACCCTGAGCACTGAGCACCCAGCACCCCGAGCACTGAGCACCCAGCACCCTGAGTACTGAGCACCGTGAGTACTGAGCACCCAGCACCCCGAGCACTGAGCACCCAGCACCCTGAGTACTGAGCACCCTGAGTACTGAGCACCCAGCACCCTGAGTACTGAGCACACTGAGTACTGAGCACCCAGCACCCTGAGCACTGAGCACCCTGAGGACTGAGCAACCAGCACCCTGAGCACTGAGCACCCAGCACACTGAGTACTGACCACCCAGCACCCTGAGCACCCAGCACCCTGAGTACTGAGCACCGAGCACCCCGAGCACTGAGCACCCAGCACCCTGAGTACTGAGCACCCAGCACCCTGAGTAGTGAGCACCCAGCACCCCGACTACTGAGCACCCAGCACCGTGAGTACTGACCACCCAGCACCCTGAGTTCTGAGCACCCAGCACCCCGAGCACTAAGCACCCAGCACCCCGAGCACCGAGCACCCAGCATCCTGAGCAGTGAGCACCCAGCACCCTGAGCACTGAGCACCCAGCACCTTGAGTACTGAGCACTGAGCACCCAGCACCCTGAGCACTGAGCACCCAGTACCCTTAATACTAAGCACCCAGCACCCTTAGTACTGAGCACCCAGCACCCTGAGTACTGAGCACCCAGCATACTGAGCACCGAGCACCCCGAGCACTGAGCACCCAGCACCCTTAGTACTGAGCACCCAGCACCCCGAGCACTGAGCACCCAGCACCCTGAGTACTGAGCACCGAGCACCCTGAGTACTGAGCACCCAGCACCCTGAGTACTGAGCACCCAGCGTACTGAGCACCGAGCACCCAGCACCCTGAGTACTGAGCAGCCAGCACCCTGAGCACTGAGAACCCAGCACCCTGAGTACTGAGCACCCAGCACCCTGAGTACTGAGCACTGAGCACCCTGAGTACTGAGCACTGAGCACCATGAGCACTGAGCACCCAGCACCCCGAGCACTGAGCACCCAGCACCCTGAGTACTGAGCAACCAGCACCCTGAGTAATGAGCACTCAGCACCCTGAGTACTGAGCACCGAGCACCCCGAGCCCTGAGCACCCAGCACCCTGAGCACTGAGCACCCTGAGGACTGAGCAACCAGCACCCTGAGTACTGAGCACCCAGCACCCTGAGTACTGAGCACCCAGCATCCTGAGTACTGAGCATCGATCACCCTGAGCACTGAGCACCCAGCACCCCGAGCACTGAGCACCCTGAGTACTGAGCACCCAGCACCCTGAGTACTGAGCACTAAGCACCCAGAGCACTGAGCACCCAGCACCCCGAGCACGGAGCATCCAGGACCCCGAGCACTGAGTACTGAGCACCCAGCACCCTGAGTACTGAGCACCGAGCTCCGCGAGCACTGAGCACCCTGAGTACTGAGCACCCAGAACCCCGATCACTGAGCACCCAGCACCCTGAGCACTGAGCACCCAGCACCCTGAGCACTGAGCACCCACCACCCTGAGTACTGAGCACCCAGCACGCTGAGTACTGAGCACCCAGCACCCCGAGCACTGAGCACCCAGCACCCTGAGTACTGAGCACTGAGCACCCAGCACCCCGAGCACTGAGCACCCAGCACCCTGTGTACTGAGAACCGAGCACCCCGAGCACTGAGCACCCAGCACCCTGAGCGCTCAGCACCCGGCACCCCGAGCACTGAGCACCCAGCACCCTGAGCACTGAGCACCCAGCACCCTGAGCACTGAGCACCCAGCACCCAGAGCACTGAGCACCCAGCACACTGAGCACTGAGCACCCAGCACCCTGAGTACTGAGCACCCAGCACCCTGAGTACTGAGCACCCAGCACCCCGAGGACTGAGCACCCAGCACCCTGTGCACTGAGCACTGAGCATCCAGCACCCCGAGCACTGAGCACCCTGAGCTCTTAGCACCCTGAGTACTGAGCACCCAGCACCCTGAGTACTGAGCACCCAGCACCCTGAGCACTGAGCACCCAGCACCCTGAGTACTGAGCACCAAGCACCCTGAGTACTGAGCACCGAGCACCCCTTGCACTGAGCACCCAGCACACTGAGCACTGAGCACCCAGCACCCCGAGCACTGAGCACCCAGCACCCTGAGCACTGACCACCCAGCACCCCGAGTACTGAGCACCGAGCACCCCGAGAACTGAGCAACCAGCACCCCGAGCACTGAGCACTGAGCACCCTGAGCACTGAGCACCCAGCACCCCGAGTACTGAGCACTGAGCACACTGAGTACTGAGCAACCAGCACCCCGAGTACTGAGCACTGAGCACCATGAGTACTGAGCACCCAGCACCCTGAGCACTGAGCACTGAGAACCCTGAGTACTGAGCACCCAGCACCCTGAGCACTGAGCACCCAGCACCCTGAGCACTGAGCACCCAGCACTCAGAGCACTGAGCACCCAGCACACTGAGCACTGAGCACCCAGCACCCTGAGTACTGAGCACCCAGCACCCTGAGTACTGAGCACCCAGCACCCCGAGGACTGAGCACCCAGCACCCTGTGCACTGAGGACTGAGCATCCAGCACCCCGAGCACTGAGCACCCTGAGCTCTTAGCACCCTGAGTACTGAGCACCCAGCACCCTGAGTACTTAGCACCCAGCACCCTGAGCACTGAGCACCCAGCACCCTGAGTACTGAGCACCAAGCACCCTGAGTACTGAGCACCGAGCACCCCGAGCACTGAGCACCCAGCACACTGAGCACTGAGCACCCAGCACCCCGAGCACTGAGCACCCAGCACCCTGAGCACTGAGCACCCAGCACCCCGAGTACTGAGCACTGAGCACCATGAGTACTGAGCACCCAGCACCCCGAGCACTGAGCACTGAGAACCCTGAGTACTGAGCACCCAGCACCCCGAGTACTGAGCACTGAGCACCCCGAGCACTGAGCACCCAGCACACTGAGCACTGAGCACCCAGCACCCCGAGCACTGAGCACTGAGCACCCTGAGCACTGAGCACCCAGCACCCCGAGTACTGAGCACTGAGCACCCTGAGTACTGAGCAACCAGCACCCCGAGTACTGAGCACTGAGCACCATGAGTACTGAGCACCCAGCACCCTGAGCACTGAGCACTGAGAACCCTGAGTACTGAGCACCGAGCACCCCGAGCACTGAACACCCAGCACCCTGAGTACTGAGCACCGAGCTCCCCGAGCACTGAGCACCCTGAGCACTGAGCACCCAGCACCCTGAGGACTGAGCACCGAGCACCCCGAGCACTGAGCACACAGCACCCCGAGCACTGAGCACCCAGCACCCTGAGTACTGAGCACCCAGCACCCCGAGAATGAGCACCCTGAGCACTGAGTACCCAGCACCATGAGTACTGAGCACCCAGCACCCTGAGTACTGAGCACCCAGCATCCTGAGTACTGAGCACCGATCACCCTGAGCACTGAGCACCCAGCACCCCGAGCACTGAGCACCCAGCACCCTGAGTACTGAGCACCAAGCACCCTGAGTACTGAGCACCGAGCACCCCGTGCACTGAGCACCCAGCACACTGAGCACTGAGCACCCAGCACCCCGAGCACTGAGCACCCAGCACCCTGAGCACTGAGCACCCAGCACCCCGAGTACTGAGCACCGAGCACCCCGAGAACTGAGCACCCAGCACCCCGAGCACTGAGCACTGAGCACCCTGAGCACTGAGCACCCAGCACCCCGAGTACTGAGCACTGAGCACACTGAGTACTGAGCAACCAGCACCCCGAGTACTGAGCACTGAGCACCATGAGTACTGAGCACCCAGCACCCTGAGCACTGAGCACTGAGAACCCTGAGTACTGAGCACCGAGCACCCCGAGCACTGAACACCCAGCACCCTGAGTACTGAGCACCAAGCTCCCCGAGCACTGAGCACACTGAGCACTGAGCACCCAGCACCCTGAGTACTGAGCACCGAGCACACCGAGCACTGAGCACCCAGCACCCCGAGCACTGAGCACCCAGCACCCTGAGTACTGAGCACCCAGCACCCCGAGAATGAGCACCCTGAGCACTGAGTACCCAGCACCATGAGTACTGAGCACCCAGCACCCTGAGTACTGAGCACCCAGCATCCTGAGTACTGAGCACCGATCACCCTGAGCACTGAGCACCCAGCACCCCGAGCACTGAGCACCCAGCACCCTGAGTACTGAGCACCAAGCACCCTGAGTACTGAGCACCGAGCACCCCGTGCACTGAGCACCCAGCACACTGAGCACTGAGCACCCAGCACCTCGAGCACTGAGCACCCAGCACCCTGAGCACTGAGCACCCAGCACCCCGAGTACTGAGCACCGAGCACCCCGAGAACTGAGCACCCAGCACCCCGAGCACTGAGCACTGAGCACCCTGAGCACTGAGCACCCAGCACACCGAGTACTGAGCACTGAGCACACTGAGTACTGAGCAACCAGCACCCCGAGTACTGAGCACTGAGCACCATGAGTACTGAGCACCCAGCACCCTGAGCACTGAGCACTGAGAACCCTGAGTACTGAGCACCGAGCACCCCGAGCACTGAACACCCAGCAACCTGAGTACTGAGCACCGAGCTCCCTGAGCACTGAGCACCCAGCACCCTGTGTACTGAGAACCGAGCACCCCGAGAACTGAGCACCCAGCACACTGAGCGCTCAGCACCCGGCACCCCGAGCACTGAGCACCCAGCACCCTGAGCACTGAGCACCCAGCACCCTGAGTACTGAGCACCCAGCACCCATAGCACTAAGCACCCAGCACCCTGAGTACTGAGCACCCAGCACCCTGAGTACTGAGCACCCAGCACCCCGAGGACTGAGCACCCAGCACCCTGTGCACTGAGCACTGAGCATCCAGCACCCCGAGCACTGAGCACCCTGAGCTCTTAGCACCCTGAGTAATGAGCACCCAGCAACCTGAGTACTTAGCACCCAGCACCCTGAGCACTGAGCACCCAACACCCTGAGTACTGAGCACCAAGCACCCTGAGTACTGAGCACCGAGCACCCCGAGCACTGAGCACCCAGCACACTGAGCACTGAGCACCCAGCACCCCGAGCACTGAGCACCCAGCACCCTGAGCACTGAGCACCCAGCACCCCGAGTACTGAGCACCGAGCACCCCGAGAACTGAGCACCCAGCACCCCGAGCACTGAGCACTGAGCACCCTGAGCACTGAGCACCCAGCACCCCGAGTACTGAGCACTGAGCACCCTGAGTACTGAGCAACCAGCACCCCGAGTACTGAGCACTGAGCACCATGAGTACTGAGCACCCAGCACCCTGAGCACTGAGCACTGAGAACCCTGAGTACTGAGCACTGAGCACCCCGAGCACTGAACACCCAGCACCCTGAGTACTGAGCACCGAGCTCCCCGAGCACTGAGCACCCTGAGCACTGAGCACCCAGCACCCTGAGTACTGAGCACCGAGCACCCCGAGCACTGAGCACCCAGCACCCCGAGCACTGAGCACCCAGCACCCTGAGTACTGAGCACCCAGCACCCCGAGAATGAGCACCCTGAGCACTGAGTACCCAGCACCATGAGTACTGAGCACCCAGCACCCTGAGTACTGAGCACCCAGCATCCTGAGTACTGAGCACCGATCACCCTGAGCACTGAGCACCCAGCACCCCGAGCACTGAGCACCCAGCACCCTGAGTACTGAGCACCGTGAGTACTGAGCACCCAGCACCCCGAGCACTGAGCACCCAGCACCCTGAGTACTGAGCACCCTGAGTACTGAGCACCCAGCACCCTGAGTACTGAGCACACTGAGTACTGAGCACCCAGCACCCTGAGCACTGAGCACCCTGAGGACTGAGCAACCAGCACCCTGAGCACTGAGCACCCAGCACACTGAGTACTGACCACCCAGCACCCTGAGCACTGAGCACCCAGCACCCTGAGTACTGAGCACCGAGCACCCCGAGCACTGAGCACCCAGCACCCTGAGTACTGAGCACCCAGCACCCTGAGTAGTGAGCACCCAGCACCCCGACTACTGAGCACCCAGCACCGTGAGTACTGACCACCCAGCACCCTGAGTACTGAGCACCCAGCACCCCGAGCACTAAGCACCCAGCACCCCGAGCACCGAGCACCCAGCATCCTGAGCAGTGAGCACCCAGCACCCTGAGCACTGAGCACCCAGCACCTTGAGTACTGATCACTGAGCACCCAGCACCCTGAGCACTGAGCACCCAGCACCCTTAATACTAAGCACCCAGCACCCTTAGTACTGAGCACCCAGCACCCTGAGTACTGAGCACCCAGCATACTGAGCACCGAGCACCCCGAGCACTGAGCACCCAGCACCCTTAGTACTGAGCACCCAGCACCCCGAGCACTGAGCACCCAGCACCCTGAGTACTGAGCACCGAGCACCCTGAGTACTGAGCACCCAGCACCCTGAGTACTGAGCACCCAGCGTACTGAGCACCGAGCACCCAGCACCCTGAGTACTGAGCAGCCAGCACCCTGAGCACTGAGCACCCAGCACCCTGAGTACTGAGCACCCAGCACCCTGAGTACTGAGCACTGAGCACCCTGAGTACTGAGCACTGAGCACCATGAGCACTGAGCACCCAGCACCCCGAGCACTGAGCACCCAGCACCCTGAGTACTGAGCAACCAGCACCCTGAGTACTGAGCACTCAGCACCCTGAGTACTGAGCACCGAGCACCCCGAGCCCTGAGCACCCAGCACCCTGAGCACTGAGCACCCTGAGGACTGAGCAACCAGCACCCTGAGTACTGAGCACCCAGCACCCTGAGTACTGAGCACCCAGCATCCTGAGTACTGAGCATCGATCACCCTGAGCACTGAGCACCCAGCACCCCGAGCACTGAGCACCCTGAGTACTGAGCACCCAGCACCCTGAGTACTGAGCACTAAGCACCCAGAGCACTGAGCACCCAGCACCCCGAGCACGGAGCATCCAGGACCCCGAGCACTGAGTACTGAGCACCCAGCACCCTGAGTACTGAGCACCGAGCTCCGCGAGCACTGAGCACCCTGAGTACTGAGCACCCAGAACCCCGATCACTGAGCACCCAGCACCCTGAGCACTGAGCACCCAGCACCCTGAGCACTGAGCACCCAGCACCCTGAGTACTGAGCACCCAGCACGCTGAATACTGAGCACCCAGCACCCCGAGCACTGAGCACCCAGCACCCTGAGTACTGAGCACGGAGCACCCAGCACCCCGAGCACTGAGCACCCAGCACCCTGAGTACTGAGCACTGAGCACCCAGCACCCTGAGCACTGAGCACCCAGCACCCCGAGTACTGAGCACTGAGCACACTGAGTACTGAGCAACCAGCACCCCGTGTACTGAGCAATGAGCACCATGAGTACTGAGCACCCAGCACCCTGAGCACTGAGCACTGAGAACCCTGAGTACTGAGCACCGAGCACCCCGAGCACTGAACACCCAGCACCCTGAGTACTGAGCACCGAGCTCCCCGAGCACTGAGCACCCTGAGCACTGAGCACCCAGCACCCTGAGTACTGAGCACCGAGCACCCCGAGCACTGAGCACCCAGCACCCCGAGCACTGAGCACCCAGCACCCTGAGTACTGAGCACCCAGCACCCCGAGAATGAGCACCCTGAGCACTGAGTACCCAGCACCATGAGTATTGAGCACCCAGCACCCTGAGTACTGAGCACCCAGCACCCTGAGCACTGAGCACCCAGCAACCTGAGTACTGAGCACCCAGCACTCTGAGCACTGAGCACCCAGCACCCCGAGCACTGAGCACCCAGCACCCCGAGCACTGAGCACTGAGCACCCTGAGCACTGAGCACCCAGCACCCCGAGTACTGAGCACTGAGCACCCTGAGTACTGAGCACCCAGCACCCCGAGTACTGAGCACTGAGCACCCTGAGTACTGAGCACCCAGCACCCTGAGCACTCAGTACTGAGAACCCTGAGTACAGAGCACCGAGCACCCCGAGCACTGAGCACCCAGCACCCCGAGCACTGAGCACCCAGCACCCTGAGTACTGAGCACTGAGCACCCAGCACCCCGAGCACTGAGCACCCAGCACCCTGTGTACTGAGCACTGAGTACCCAGTACCCCCGAGCACTGAGCACCCAGCACCCTGAGCACTGAGCACCCAGCACCCTGAGTACTGAGCACTGAGCACCCTGAGTACTGAGCACTGAGCACCCTGAGCACTGAGCACCCAGCACCCCGAGCACTGAGCACCCAGCACCCTGAGTACTGAGCACCCAGCACCCTGAGTACTGAGCACTCAGCATCCTGAGTACTGAGCACCGAGCACCCCGAGCACTGAGCACCCAGCACCCTGAGCACTGGGCACCCTGAGTACTGAGCACCCAGCACCCTGAGTACTGAGCACCCTAAGTACTGAGCACCCAGCACCTTGAGTACTGATCACTGAGCACCCAGCACCCTGAGCACTGAGCACCCAGCACCCTTAATACTAAGCACCCAGCACCCTTAGTACTGAGCACCCAGCACCCTGAGTACTGAGCACCCAGCATACTGAGCACCGAGCACCCCGAGCACTGAGCACCCAGCACCCTTAGTACTGAGCACCCAGCACCCCGAGCACTGAGCACCCAGCACCCTGAGTACTGAGCACCGAGCACCCTGAGTACTGAGCACCCAGCACCCTGAGTACTGAGCACCCAGCGTACTGAGCACCGAGCACCCAGCACCCTGAGTACTGAGCAGCCAGCACCCTGAGCACTGAGCACCCAGCACCCTGAGTACTGAGCACCCAGCACCCTGAGTACTGAGCACTGAGCACCCTGAGTACTGAGCACTGAGCACCATGAGCACTGAGCACCCAGCACCCCGAGCACTGAGCACCCAGCACCCTGAGTACTGAGCAACCAGCACCCTGAGTACTGAGCACTCAGCACCCTGAGTACTGAGCACCGAGCACCCCGAGCCCTGAGCACCCAGCACCCTGAGCACTGAGCACCCTGAGGACTGAGCAACCAGCACCCTGAGTACTGAGCACCCAGCACCCTGAGTACTGAGCACCCAGCATCCTGAGTACTGAGCATCGATCACCCTGAGCACTGAGCACCCAGCACCCCGAGCACTGAGCACCCTGAGTACTGAGCACCCAGCACCCTGAGTACTGAGCACTAAGCACCCAGAGCACTGAGCACCCAGCACCCCGAGCACGGAGCATCCAGGACCCCGAGCACTGAGTACTGAGCACCCAGCACCCTGAGTAAAGAGCACCGAGCTCCGCGAGCACTGAGCACCCTGAGTACTGAGCACCCAGAACCCCGATCACTGAGCACCCAGCACCCTGAGCACTGAGCACCCAGCACCCTGAGCACTGAGCACCCAGCACCCTGAGTACTGAGCACCCAGCACGCTGAGTACTGAGCACCCAGCACCCCGAGCACTGAGCACCCAGCACCCTGAGTACTGAGCACTGAGCACCCAGCACCCCGAGCACTGAGCACCCAGCACCCTGTGTACTGAGAACCGAGCACCCCGAGCACTGAGCACCCAGCACCCTGAGCGCTCAGCACCCGGGACCCCGAGCACTGAGCACCCAGCACCCTGAGCACTGAGCACCCAGCACCCTGAGCACTGAGCACCCAGCACCCATAGCACTGAGCACCCAGCACACTGAGCACTGAGCACCCAGCACCCTGAGTACTGAGCACCCAGCACCCTGAGTACTGAGCACCCAGCACCCTGAGTACTGAGCACCCAGCATCCTGAGTACTGAGCATCGATCACCCTGAGCACTGAGCACCCAGCACCCCGAGCACTGAGCACCCTGAGTACTGAGCACCCAGCACCCTGAGTACTGAGCACTAAGCACCCACAGCACTGAGCACCCAGCACCACGAGCACGGAGCATCCAGGACCCCGAGCACTGAGTACTGAGCACCCAGCACCCTGAGTACTGAGCACCGAGCTCCGCGAGCACTGAGAACCCTGAGTACTGAGCACCCAGAACCCCGATCACTGAGCACCCAGCACCCTGAGCACTGAGCACCCAGCACCCTGAGCACTGAGCACCCAGCACCCTGAGTACTGAGCACCCAGCACGCTGAGTACTGAGCACCCAGCACCCCGAGCACTGAGCGCCCAGCACCCTGAGTACTGAGCACTGAGCACCCCGCACCCCGAGCACTGAGCACCCAGCACCCTGTGTACTGAGAACCGAGCACCCCGAGCACTGAGCACCCAGCACCCTGAGCGCTCAGCACCCGGCACCCCGAGCACTGAGCACCCAGCACCCTGAGCACTGAGCACCCAGCACCCTGAGCACTGAGCACCCAGCACCCAGAGCACTGAGCACCCAGCACACTGAGCACTGAGCACCCAGCACCCTGAGTACTGAGCACCCAGCACCCTGAGTACTGAGCACCCAGCACCCCGAGGACTGAGCACCCAGCACCCTGTGCACTGAGCACTGAGCATCCAGCACCCCGAGCACTGAGCACCCTGAGCTCTTAGCACCCTGAGTACTGAGCACCCAGCACCCTGAGTACTGAGCACCCAGCACCCTGAGCACTGAGCACCCAGCACCCTGAGTACTGAGCACCAAGCACCCTGAGTACTGAGCACCGAGCACCCCGTGCACTGAGCACCCAGCACACTGAGCACTGAGCACCCAGCACCCCGAGCACTGCGCACCCAGCACCCTGAGCACTGAGCACCCAGCACCCGAGTACTGAGCACCGAGCACCCCGAGAACTGAGCACCCAGCACCCCGAGCACTGAGCACTGAGCACCCTGAGCACTGAGCACCCAGCACCCCGAGTACTGAGCACTGAGCACACTGAGTACTGAGCAACCAGCACCCCGTGTACTGAGCACTGAGCACCATGAGTACTGAGCACCCAGCACCCTGAGCACTGAGCACTGAGAACCCTGAGTACTGAGCACCGAGCACCCCGAGCACTGAACACCCAGCACCCTGAGTACTTAGCACCGAGCTCCCCGAGCACTGAGCACCCTGAGCACTGAGCACCCAGCACCCCGAGCACTGAGCACCCAGCACCCTGAGTACTGAGCACCCAGCAACCCGATAATGAGCACCCTGAGCACTGAGTACCCAGCACCATGAGTATTGAGCACCCAGCACCCTGAGTACTGAGCACCCAGCACCCTGAGCACTGAGCACCCAGCAACCTGAGTACTGAGCACCCAGCACTCTGAGCACTGAGCACCCAGCACCCCGAGCACTGAGCACCCAGCACCCCGAGCACTGAGCACTGAGCACCCTGAGCACTGAGCACCCAGCACCCCGAGTACTGAGCACTGAGCACCCTGAGTACTGAGCACCCAGCACCCCGAGTACTGAGCACTGAGCACCCTGAGTACTGAGCACCCAGCACCCTGAGCACTCAGGACTGAGAACCCTGAGTACAGAGCACCGAGCACCCCGAGCACTGAGCACCCAGCACCCCGAGCACTGAGCACCCAGCACCCTGAGTACTGAGCACTGAGCACCCAGCACCCCGAGCACTGAGCACCCAGCACCCTGTGTACTGAGCACTGAGTACCCAGTACCCCCGAGCACTGAGCACCCAGCACCCTGAGCACTGAGCACCCAGCACCCTGAGTACTGAGCACTGAGCACCCTGAGTACTGAGCACTGAGCACCCTGAGCACTGAGCACGCAGCACCCCGAGCACTGAGCACCCAGCACCCTGAGTACTGAGCACCCAGCACCCTGAGTACTGAGCACTCAGCATCCTGAGTACTGAGCACCGAGCACCCCGAGCACTGAGCACCCAGCACCCTGAGCACTGGGCACCCTGAGTACTGAGCACCCAGCACCCTGAGTACTGAGCACCCTAAGTACTGAGCACCCAGCACCCTGAGCACTGAGCACCCAGCACACTGAGTACTGAGCACCCAGCACCCTGAGCACTGAGCACCCAGCACCCTGAGTACTGAGCACCGAGCACCCCGAGCACTGAGCACCCAGCACCCTGAGTACTGAGCACCCAGCACCCGGAGTAGTGAGCACCCAGCACCCCGAGTACTGAGCACCCAGCACCGTGAGTACTGACCACCCAGCACCCTGAGTACTGAGCACCCAGCACCCCGAGCACTAAGCACCCAGCACCCCGAGCACCGAGCACCCAGCACCCTGAGCAGTGAGCACCCAGCACCCTGAGCACTGAGCACCCAGCACCCTGAGTACTGAGAACTGAGCACCCAGCACCCTGAGCACTGAGCACCCAGCACCCTGAGTACTAAGCACCCAGCACCCTGAGTACTGAGCACCCAGCACCCTGAGTACTGAGCACCCAGGGTACTGAGCACCGAGCACCCCGAGCACTCAGCACCCAGCACCCTGAGTACTGAGCACCCAGCACCCCGAGCACTGAGCACAAAGCACCCTGAGTACTGAGCACCGAGCACCCTGAGTACTGAGCACCCAGCACCCTGAGTACTGAGCACCCAGCGTACTGAGCACCGAGCACCCAGCACCCTGAGTACTGAGCACCCAGCACCCTGAGCACTGAGCACCCAGCACCCTGAGTACTGAGCACCCAGCACACTCAGTACTGAGCACTCAGCACCCTGAGTACTGAGCACTGAGCACCATGAGCACTGAGCACCCAGCACTCCGAGCACTGAGCACCCAGCACCCTGAGTACTGAGCACCCAGAACCCTGAGTACTGAGCACTCAGCACCCTGAGTACTGAGCACCGAGCAACCCGAGCACTGAGCACCCAGCACCCTGAGCACTGAGCACCCTGAGGACTGAGCACCCAGCACCCTGAGCACTGAGCACCCTGAGGACTGAGCAACCAGCACCCTGAGTACTGAGCACCCAGCACCCTGAGTACTGAGCACCCAGCATCCTGAGTACTGAGCACCGATCACCCTGAGCACTGAGCACCCAGCACCCCGAGCACTGAGCACCCTGAGTACTGAGCACCCAGCACCCTGAGTACTGAGCACTAAGCACCCAGAGCACTGAGCACCCAGCACCCCGAGCACGGAGCATCCAGGACCCCGAGCACTGAGTACTGAGCACCCAGCACCCTGAGTACTGAGCACCGAGCTCCCCGAGCACTGAGCACCCTGAGTACTGAGCACCCAGAACCCCGATCACTGAGCACCCAGCACCCTGAGCACTGAGCACCCAGCACCCTGAGCACTGAGCACCCAGCACCCTGAGTACTGAGCACCCAGCACGCTGAGTACTGAGCACCCAGCACCCCGAGCACTGAGCACCCAGCACCCTGAGTACTGAGCACTGAGCACCCAGCACCCCGAGCACTGAGCACCCAGCACCCTGTGTACTGAGCACCGAGCACCCCGAGCACTGAGCACCCAGCACCCCGAGCACTCAGCACCCAGCACCCCTAGCACTGAGCACCCAGCACCCTAGGCACTGAGCACCCAGCACCCTGAGCACTGAGCACCCAGCACCCAGAGCACTGAGCACCCAGCACCCTGAGCACTGAGCACCCAGCACCCTGAGTACTGAGCACCCAGCACCCTGAGTACTGAGCACCCAGCACCCCGAGGACTGAGCACCCAGCACCCTGTGCACTGAGCACTGAGCATCCAGCACCCCGAGCACTGAGCACCCTGAGCTCTTAGCACACTGAGTACTGAGCACCCAGCACCCTGAGTACTGAGCACCCAGCACCCCGAGAATGAGCACCCTGAGCACTGAGTACCCAGCACCATGAATACTGAGCAACCAGCACCCTGAGTACTGAGCACCCAGCACCCTGAGCACTGAGCACCCAGCAACCTGAGTACTGAGCACCCAGCACTCTGAGCACTGAGCACCCAGCACCCCGAGCACTGAGCACCCAGCACCCCGAGCACTGAGCACTGAGCACCCTGAGCACTGAGCACCCAGCACCCCGAGTACTGAGCACTGAGCACCCTGAGTACTGAGCAACCAGCACCCTGAGCACTGAGCACTGAGAACCCTGAGTACTGAGCACCGAGCACCCCGAGCACTGAGCACCCAGCACCCCGAGCACTGAGCACCCAGCACCCTGAGTACTGAGCACTGAGCACCCAGCACCCCGAGCACTGAGCACTCAGCACCCTGTGTACTGAGCACTGAGTACCCAGTACCCCCGAGCACTGAGCACCCAGCACCCTGAGCACTGAGCACCCAGCACCCTGAGTACTGAGCACTGAGCACCCTGAGTACTGAGCGCTGAGCACCCTGAGCACTGAGCACCCAGCACCCCGAGCACTGAGCACCCAGCTCCCTGAGTACTGAGCACCCAGCACCCTGAGTACTGAGCACTCAGCATCCTGAGTACTGAGCACCGAGCACACCGAGCACTGAGCACCCAGCACCCTGAGCACTGAGCACCCAGCACCATGAGTTCTGAGCACCCAGCACCCTGAGTACTGAGCACCCAGCACCCTGAGCACTGAGCACCCAGCAACCTGAGTACTGAGCACCCAGCACTCTGAGCACTGAGCACCCAGCACCCCGAGCACTGAGCACCCAGCACCCCGAGCACTGAGCACTGAGCACCCTGAGCACTGAGCACCCAGCACCCCGAGTACTGAGCACTGAGCACCCTGAGTACTGAGCACCCAGCACCCCGAGTACGGAGCACTGAGCACCCTGAGTACTGAGCACCCAGCACCCTGAGCACTGAGCACTGAGAACCCTGAGTACTGAGCACCGAGCACCCCGAGCACTGAGCACCCAGCACCCCGAGCACTGAGCACCCAGCACCCTGAGTACTGAGCACTGAGCACCCAGCACCCCGAGCACTGAGCACTCAGCACCCTGTGTACTGAGCACTGAGTACCCAGTACCCCCGAGCACTGAGCACCCAGCACCCTGAGCACTGAGCACGCAGCACCCTGAGTACTGAGCACCCAGCACCCTGAGTACTGAGCACCCAGCACCCTGAGTACTGAGCACTCAGCACCCTGAGTACTGAGCACCGAGCAACCCGAGCACTGAGCACCCAGCACCCTGAGCACTGAGCACCCTGAGGACTGAGCACCCAGCACCCTGAGCACTGAGCACCCTGAGGACTGAGCAACCAGCACCCTGAGTACTGAGCACTCAGCACCCTGAGTACTGAGCACCCAGCATCCTGAGTACTGAGCACCGATCACCCTGAGCACTGAGCACCCAGCACCCCGAGCACTGAGCACCCTGAGTACTGAGCACCCAGCACCCTGAGTACTGAGCACTAAGCACCCAGAGCACTGAGCACCCAGCACCCCGAGCACGGAGCATCCAGGACCCCGAGCACTGAGTACTGAGCACCCAGCACCCTGAGTACTGAGCACCGAGCTCCCCGAGCACTGAGCACCCTGAGTACTGAGCACCCAGAACCCCAATCACTGAGCACCCAGCACCCTGAGCACTGAGCACCCAGCACCCTGAGCACTGAGCACCCAGCACCCTGAGTACTGAGCACCCAGCACGCTGAGTACTGAGCACCCAGCACCCCGAGCACTGAGCACCCAGCACCCTGAGTACTGAGCACTGAGCACCCAGCACCCCGAGCACTGAGCACCCAGCACCCTGTGTACTGAGCACCGAGCACCCCGAGCACTGAGCACCCAGCACCCCGAGCACTCAGCACCCAGCACCCCTAGCACTGAGCACCCAGCACCCTAGGCACTGAGCACCCAGCACCCTGAGCACTGAGCACCCAGCACCCAGAGCACTGAGCACCCAGCACCCTGAGCACTGAGCACCCAGCACCCTGAGTACTGAGCACCCAGCACCCTGAGTACTGAGCACCCAGCACCCCGAGGACTGAGCACCCAGCACCCTGTGCACTGAGCACTGAGCATCCAGCACCCCGAGCACTGAGCACCCTGAGCTCTTAGCACACTGAGTACTGAGCACCCAGCACCCTGAGTACTGAGCACCCAGCACCCCGAGAATGAGCACCCTGTGCACTGAGTACCCAGCACCATGAATACTGAGCACACAGCACCCTGAGTACTGAGCACCCAGCACCCTGAGCACTGAGCACCCAGCAACCTGAGTACTGAGCACCCAGCACTCTGAGCACTGAGCACCCAGCAAACCGAGCACTGAGCACCCAGCACACCGAGCACTGAGCACTGAGCACCCTGAGCACTGAGCACCCAGCACCCCGAGTACTGAGCACTGAGCACCCTGAGTACTGAGCACCCAGCACCCCGAGTACTGAGCACTGAGCACCCAGCACCCCGAGCACTGAGCACTCAGCACCCTGTGTACTGAGCACTGAGTACCCAGTACCCCTGAGCACTGAGCACCCAGCACCCTGAGCACTGAGCACCCAGCACCCTGAGTACTGAGCACTGAGCACCCTGAGTACTGAGCGCTGAGCACCCTGAGCACTGAGCACCCAGCACCCCGAGCACTGAGCACCCAGCACCCTGAGTACTGAGCACCCAGCACCCTGAGTACTGAGCACTCAGCATCCTGAGTACTGAGCACCGAGCACACCGAGCACTGAGCACCCAGCACCCTGAGCACTGAGCACCCAGCACCATGAGTTCTGAGCACCCAGCACCCTGAGTACTGAGCACCCAGCACACTGAGCACTGAGCACCCAGCAACCTGAGTACTGAGCACCCAGCACTCTGAGCACTGAGCACCCAGCACCCCGAGCACTGAGCACCCAGCACCCCGAGCACTGAGCACTGAGCACCCTGAGCACTGAGCACCCAGCACCCCGAGTACTGAGCACTGAGCACCCTGAGTACTGAGCACCCAGCACCCCGAGTACGGAGCACTGAGCACCCTGAGTACTGAGCACCCAGCACCCTGAGCACTGAGCACTGAGAACCCTGAGTACTGAGCACCGAGCACCCCGAGCACTGAACACCCAGCACCCTGAGTACTTAGCACCGAGCTCCCCGAGCACTGAGCACCCTGAGCACTGAGCACCCAGCACCCCGAGCACTGAGCACCCAGCACCCTGAGTACTGAGCACCCAGCACCCCGATAATAAGCACCCTGAGCACTGAGTACCCAGCACCATGAGTATTGAACACCCAGCACCCTGAGTACTGAGCACCCAGCACCCTGAGCACTGAGCACCCAGCAACCTGAGTACTGAGCACCCAGCACTCTGAGCACTGAGCACCCAGCACCCCGAGCACTGAGCACCCAGCACCCCGAGCACTGAGCACTGAGCACCCTGAGCACTGAGCACCCAGCACCCCGAGTACTGAGCACTGAGCACCCTGAGTACTGAGCACCCAGCACCCCGAGTACTGAGCACTGAGCACCCTGAGTACTGAGCACCCAGCACCCTGAGCACTCAGGACTGAGAACCCTGAGTACAGAGCACCGAGCACCCCGAGCACTGAGCACCCAGCACCCCGAGCACTGAGCACCCAGCACCCTGAGTACTGAGCACTGAGCACCCAGCACCCCGAGCACTGAGCACCCAGCACCCTGTGTACTGAGCACTGAGTACCCAGTACCCCCGAGCACTGAGCACCCAGCACCCTGAGCACTGAGCACCCAGCACCCTGAGTACTGAGCACTGAGCACCCTGAGTACTGAGCACTGAGCACCCTGAGCACTGAGCACGCAGCACCCCGAGCACTGAGCACCCAGCACCCTGAGTACTGAGCACCCAGCACCCTGAGTACTGAGCACTCAGCATCCTGAGTACTGAGCACCGAGCACCCCGAGCACTGAGCACCCAGCACCCTGAGCACTGGGCACCCTGAGTACTGAGCACCCAGCACCCTGAGTACTGAGCACCCTAAGTACTGAGCACCCAGCACCCTGAGCACTGAGCACCCAGCACACTGAGTACTGAGCACCCAGCACCCTGAGCACTGAGCACCCAGCACCCTGAGTACTGAGCACCGAGCACCCCGAGCACTGAGCACCCAGCACCCTGAGTACTGAGCACCCAGCACCCGGAGTAGTGAGCACCCAGCACCCCGAGTACTGAGCACCCAGCACCGTGAGTACTGACCACCCAGCACCCTGAGTACTGAGCACCCAGCACCCCGAGCACTAAGCACCCAGCACCCCGAGCACCGAGCACCCAGCACCCTGAGAAGTGAGCACCCAGCACCCTGAGCACTGAGCACCCAGCACCCTGAGTACTGAGAACTGAGCACCCAGCACCCTGAGCACTGAGCACCCAGCACCCTGAGTACTAAGCACCCAGCACCCTGAGTACTGAGCACCCAGCACCCTGAGTACTGAGCACCCAGGGTACTGAGCACCGAGCACCCCGAGCACTCAGCACCCAGCACCCTGAGTACTGAGCACCCAGCACCCCGAGCACTGAGCACAAAGCACCCTGAGTACTGAGCACCGAGCACCCTGAGTACTGAGCACCCAGCACCCTGAGTACTGAGCACCCAGCGTACTGAGCACCGAGCACCCAGCACCCTGAGTACTGAGCACCCAGCACCCTGAGCACTGAGCACCCAGCACCCTGAGTACTGAGCACCCAGCACACTCAGTACTGAGCACTCAGCACCCTGAGTACTGAGCACTGAGCACCATGAGCACTGAGCACCCAGCACCCCGAGCACTGAGCACCCAGCACCCTGAGTACTGAGCACCCAGAACCCTGAGTACTGAGCACTCAGCACCCTGAGTACTGAGCACCGAGCAACCCGAGCACTGAGCACCCAGCACCCTGAGCACTGAGCACCCTGAGGACTGAGCACCCAGCACCCTGAGCACTGAGCACCCTGAGGACTGAGCAACCAGCACCCTGAGTACTGAGCACCCAGCACCCTGAGTACTGAGCACCCAGCATCCTGAGTACTGAGCACCGATCACCCTGAGCACTGAGCACCCAGCACCCCGAGCACTGAGCACCCTGAGTACTGAGCACCCAGCACCCTGAGTACTGAGCACTAAGCACCCAGAGCACTGAGCACCCAGCACCCCGAGCACGGAGCATCCAGGACCCCGAGCACTGAGTACTGAGCACCCAGCAACCTGAGTACTGAGCACCGAGCTCCCCGAGCACTGAGCACCCTGAGTACTGAGCACCCAGAACCCCGATCACTGAGCACCCAGCACCCTGAGCACTGAGCACCCAGCACCCTGAGCACTGAGCACCCAGCACCCTGAGTACTGAGCACCCAGCACGCTGAGTACTGAGCACCCAGCACCCCGAGCACTGAGCACCCAGCACCCTGAGTACTGAGCACTGAGCACCCAGCACCCCGAGCACTGAGCACCCAGCACCCTGTGTACTGAGCACCGAGCACCCCGAGCACTGAGCACCCAGCACCCCGAGCACTCAGCACCCAGCACCCCTAGCACTGAGCACCCAGCACCCTAGGCACTGAGCACCCAGCACCCTGAGCACTGAGCACCCAGCACCCAGAGCACTGAGCACCCAGCACCCTGAGCACTGAGCACCCAGCACCCTGAGTACTGAGCACCCAGCACCCTGAGTACTGAGCACCCAGCACCCCGAGGACTGAGCACCCAGCACCCTGTGCACTGAGCACTGAGCATCCAGCACCCCGAGCACTGAGCACCCTGAGCTCTTAGCACACTGAGTACTGAGCACCCAGCACCCTGAGTACTGAGCACCCAGCACCCCGAGAATGAGCACCCTGAGCACTGAGTACCCAGCACCATGAATACTGAGCAACCAGCACCCTGAGTACTGAGCACCCAGCACCCTGAGCACTGAGCACCCAGCAACCTGAGTACTGAGCACCCAGCACTCTGAGCACTGAGCACCCAGCACCCCGAGCACTGAGCACCCAGCACCCCGAGCACTGAGCACTGAGCACCCTGAGCACTGAGCACCCAGCACCCCGAGTACTGAGCACTGAGCACCCTGAGTACTGAGCAACCAGCACCCTGAGCACTGAGCACTGAGAACCCTGAGTACTGAGCACCGAGCACCCCGAGCACTGAGCACCCAGCACCCCGAGCACTGAGCACCCAGCACCCTGAGTACTGAGCACTGAGCACCCAGCACCCCGAGCACTGAGCACTCAGCACCCTGTGTACTGAGCACTGAGTACCCAGTACCCCCGAGCACTGAGCACCCAGCACCCTGAGCACTGAGCACCCAGCACCCTGAGTACTGAGCACTGAGCACCCTGAGTACTGAGCGCTGAGCACCCTGAGCACTGAGCACCCAGCACCCCGAGCACTGAGCACCCAGCTCCCTGAGTACTGAGCACCCAGCACCCTGAGTACTGAGCACTCAGCATCCTGAGTACTGAGCACCGAGCACACCGAGCACTGAGCACCCAGCACCCTGAGCACTGAGCACCCAGCACCATGAGTTCTGAGCACCCAGCACCCTGAGTACTGAGCACCCAGCACCCTGAGCACTGAGCACCCAGCAACCTGAGTACTGAGCACCCAGCACTCTGAGCACTGAGCACCCAGCACCCCGAGCACTGAGCACCCAGCACCCCGAGCACTGAGCACTGAGCACCCTGAGCACTGAGCACCCAGCACCCCGAGTACTGAGCACTGAGCACCCTGAGTACTGAGCACCCAGCACCCCGAGTACGGAGCACTGAGCACCCTGAGTACTGAGCACCCAGCACCCTGAGCACTGAGCACTGAGAACCCTGAGTACTGAGCACCGAGCACCCCGAGCACTGAGCACCCAGCACCCCGAGCACTGAGCACCCAGCACCCTGAGTACTGAGCACTGAGCATCCAGCACCCCGAGCACTGAGCACTCAGCACCCTGTGTACTGAGCACTGAGTACCCAGTACCCCCGAGCACTGAGCACCCAGCACCCTGAGCACTGAGCACGCAGCACCCTGAGTACTGAGCACCCAGCACCCTGAGTACTGAGCACCCAGCACCCTGAGTACTGAGCACTCAGCACCCTGAGTACTGAGCACCGAGCAACCCGAGCACTGAGCACCCAGCACCCTGAGCACTGAGCACCCTGAGGACTGAGCACCCAGCACCCTGAGCACTGAGCACCCTGAGGACTGAGCAACCAGCACCCTGAGTACTGAGCACTCAGCACCCTGAGTACTGAGCACCCAGCATCCTGAGTACTGAGCACCGATCACCCTGAGCACTGAGCACCCAGCACCCCGAGCACTGAGCACCCTGAGTACTGAGCACCCAGCACCCTGAGTACTGAGCACTAAGCACCCAGAGCACTGAGCACCCAGCACCCCGAGCACGGAGCATCCAGGACCCCGAGCACTGAGTACTGAGCACCCAGCACCCTGAGTACTGAGCACCGAGCTCCCCGAGCACTGAGCACCCTGAGTACTGAGCACCCAGAACCCCAATCACTGAGCACCCAGCACACTGAGCACTGAGCACCCAGCACCCTGAGCACTGAGCACCCAGCACCCTGAGTACTGAGCACCCAGCACGCTGAGTACTGAGCACCCAGCACCCCGAGCACTGAGCACCCAGCACCCTGAGTACTGAGCACTGAGCACCCAGCACCCCGAGCACTGAGCACCCAGCACCCTGTGTACTGAGCACCGAGCACCCCGAGCACTGAGCACCCAGCACCCCGAGCACTCAGCACCCAGCACCCCTAGCACTGAGCACCCAGCACCCTAGGCACTGAGCACCCAGCACCCTGAGCACTGAGCACCCAGCACCCAGAGCACTGAGCACCCAGCACCCTGAGCACTGAGCACCCAGCACCCTGAGTACTGAGCACCCAGCACCCTGAGTACTGAGCACCCAGCACCCCGAGGACTGAGCACCCAGCACCCTGTGCACTGAGCACTGAGCATCCAGCACCCCGAGCACTGAGCACCCTGAGCTCTTAGCACACTGAGTACTGAGCACCCAGCACCCTGAGTACTGAGCACCCAGCACCCCGAGAATGAGCACCCTGTGCACTGAGTACCCAGCACCATGAATACTGAGCACACAGCACCCTGAGTACTGAGCACCCAGCACCCTGAGCACTGAGCACCCAGCAACCTGAGTACTGAGCACCCAGCACTCTGAGCACTGAGCACCCAGCAAACCGAGCACTGAGCACCCAGCACACCGAGCACTGAGCACTGAGCACCCTGAGCACTGAGCACCCAGCACCCCGAGTACTGAGCACTGAGCACCCTGAGTACTGAGCACCCAGCACCCCGAGTACTGAGCACTGAGCACCCAGCACCCCGAGCACTGAGCACTCAGCACCCTGTGTACTGAGCACTGAGTACCCAGTACCCCTGAGCACTGAGCACCCAGCACCCTGAGCACTGAGCACCCAGCACCCTGAGTACTGAGCACTGAGCACCCTGAGTACTGAGCGCTGAGCACCCTGAGCACTGAGCACCCAGCACCCCGAGCACTGAGCACCCAGCACCCTGAGTACTGAGCACCCAGCACCCTGAGTACTGAGCACTCAGCATCCTGAGTACTGAGCACCGAGCACACCGAGCACTGAGCACCCAGCACCCTGAGCACTGAGCACCCAGCACCATGAGTTCTGAGCACCCAGCACCCTGAGTACTGAGCACCCAGCACACTGAGCACTGAGCACCCAGCAACCTGAGTACTGAGCACCCAGCACTCTGAGCACTGAGCAACCAGCACCCCGAGCACTGAGCACCCAGCACCCCGAGCACTGAGCACTGAGCACCCTGAGCACTGAGCACCCAGCACCCCGAGTACTGAGCACTGAGCACCCTGAGTACTGAGCACCCAGCACCCCGAGTACGGAGCACTGAGCACCCTGAGTACTGAGCACCCAGCACCCTGAGCACTGAGCACTGAGAACCCTGAGTACTGAGCACCGAGCACCCCGAGCACTGAGCACCCAGCACCCCGAGCACTGAGCACCCAGCACCCTGAGTACTGAGCACTGAGCACCCAGCACCCCGAGCACTGAGCACTCAGCACCCTGTGTACTGAGCACTGAGTACCCAGTACCCCCGAGCACTGAGCACCCAGCACCCTGAGCACTGAGCACCCAGCACCCTGAGTACTGAGCACTGAGCACCCTGAGTACTGAGCACTGAGCACCCTGAGCACTGAGCACCCAGCACCCCGAGCACTGAGCACCCAGCACCCTGAGTACTGAGCAGCCAGCACCCTGAGTACTGATCACTCAGCACCCTGAGTACTGAGCACTGAGCACCCCGAGCACTGAGCACCCAGCACCCTGACCACTGAACACCCTGAGGACTCAGCACCCAGCACCCTGAGTACTGAGCACCCAGCATCCTGAGTACTGAGCACCCAGCACCCTGAGCACTGAGCACCCAGCACCCCGAGCACTGAGCACCCTGAGTACTGAGCACCCAGCACCATGAGTACTGAGCACTAAGCACCCAGAGCACTGAGCACCCTGAGTACTGAGCACCCAGCACCCCGATCACTGAGCACCCAGCACCCTCAGCACTGAGCACCCAGCACCCTGAGCACTGAGCACCCAGCACCCTGAGTACTGAGCACCCAGCACGCTGAGTACTGAGCACCCAGCACCCCGAGCACTGAGCACCCAGCACCCTGAGTACTGAGCACTGAGCACCCAGCACCCCGAGCACTGAGCACCCAGCACCCTGTGTACTGAGCACCGAGCACCCCGAGCACTGAGCACCCAGCACCCTGAGCACTCAGCACCCAGCACCCCGAGCACTGAGTACCCAGCACCGTGAGCACTGAGCACCCAGCACCCTGAGCACTGAGCACCCAGCACCCAGAGCACTGAGCACCCAGCACCCTGAGCACTGAGCACCCAGCACCCTGAGTACTGAGCACCCAGCACCCTGAGTACTGAGCACCCAGCACCCCGAGGACTGAGCACCCAGCACCCTGTGCACTGAGCACTGAGCATCCAGCACCCCGAGCACTGAGCAGCCTGAGCTCTTAGCACCCTGAGTACTGAGCACCCAGCACCCTGAGTACTGAGCACCCAGCACCCTGAGCACTGAGCACCCAGCACCCTGAGTACTGAGCACCCAGCACTCTGAGTACTGAGCACTGAGCACCCGGGCACTGAGCACCCAGCACCCTGAGCACTGAGCACCCAGCACCCCGAGCACTGAGCACCCAGCACCCTGAGCACTGAGCACCCAGCACCCCGAGTACTGAGCACCGAGCACCCTGAGAACTGAGCACCCAGCACCTTGAGCACTGAGCACTGAGCACCCTGAGCACTGAGCACCCAGCACCCCGAGTACTGAGCACTGAGCACCCTGAGTACTGAGCTCCCAGCACCCCGAGTACTGAGCACTGAGCACCATGAGTACTGAGCACCCAGCACCCTGAGCACTGAGCCCTGAGAACACTGAGTACTGAGCACCGAGCACCCCGAGCACTGAACACCCAGCACCCTGAGTACTGAGCACCCAGCACCCTGAGTACTGAGCACTCAGCATCCTGAGTACTGAGCACCGAGCACACCGAGCACTGAGCACCCAGCACCCTGAGCACTGAGCACCCAGCACCATGAGTTCTGAGCACCCAGCACCCTGAGTACTGAGCACCCAGCACACTGAGCACTGAGCACCCAGCAACCTGAGTACTGAGCACCCAGCACTCTGAGCACTGAGCACCCAGCACCCCGAGCACTGAGCACCCAGCACCCCGAGCACTGAGCACTGAGCACCCTGAGCACTGAGCACCCAGCACCCCGAGTACTGAGCACTGAGCACCCTGAGTACTGAGCACCCAGCACCCCGAGTACGGAGCACTGAGCACCCTGAGTACTGAGCACCCAGCACCCTGAGCACTGAGCACTGAGAACCCTGAGTACTGAGCACCGAGCACCCCGAGCACTGAGCACCCAGCACCCCGAGCACTGAGCACCCAGCACCCTGAGTACTGAGCACTGAGCACCCAGCACCCTGAGTACTGAGCAGCCAGCACCCTGAGTACTGATCACTCAGCAGCCTGAGTACTGAGCACTGAGCACCCCGAGCACTGAGCACCCAGCACCCTGACCACTGAGCACCCTGAGGACTCAGCACCCAGCACCCCGAGTACTGAGCACCCAGCACCCTGAGTACTGAGCACCCAGCACTCTGAGTACTGAGCACTGAGCACCCGGGCACTGAGCACCCAGCACCCTGAGCACTGAGCACCCAGCACCCCGAGCACTGAGCACCCAGCACCCTGAGCACTGAGCACCCAGCACCCCGAGTACTGAGCACCGAGCACCCTGAGAACTGAGCACCCAGCACCCCGAGCACTGAGCACTGAGCACCCTGAGCACTGAGCACCCAGCACCCCGAGTACTGAGCACTGAGCACCCTGAGTACTGAGCTCCCAGCACCCCGAGTACTGAGCACTGAGCACCATGAGTACTGAGCACCCAGCACCCTGAGCACTGAGCACTGAGAACCCTGAGTACTGAGCACCGAGCACCCCGAGCACTGAACACCCAGCACCCTGAGTACTGAGCACCGAGCTCCCCGAACACTGAGCACCCTGAGTACTGAGCACCAAGCACCCTGAGTACTGAGCACCGAGCACCCAGAGCACTGAGCACCCAGCACCCCGAGCACTGAGCACCCAGCACCCTGAGTACTGAGCACCCAGCAACCCGAGAATGAGCACCCTGAGCACTGAGTACCCAGCACCATGAGTACTGAGCACCCAGCACCCTGAGTACTGAGCACCCAGCACCCTGAGCACTGAGCACCCAGCACCCTGAGTACTGAGCACCCAGCACGCTGAGTACTGAGCACCCAGCAACCTGAGTACTGAGCACCCAGCACCCTGAGCACTGAGCACCCAGCACCCTGAATACTGAGCACCGAGCACCCCGAGCACTGAGTACCAAGCACCCTGAGTACTGAGCCCCGAGCTTCCCGAGCACTGAGCACCCTGAGTTCTGAGCACCCAGCACCCTGAGTACTGAGCACCGAGCACCCCGAGCACTGATCACCCAGCACCCCGAGCACTGAGCACCCAGCACCCTGAGTACTGAGCACCCAGCACCCCGAGAATGAGCACCCTGAGCACTGAGTACCCAGCACCATGAGTACTGAGCACCGAGCACCCTGATCACTGAGCACCCAGCACCCTGAGTACTGAGCACCCAGCACCCTGAGTACTGAGCACCCAGCACCCTGAGCACTGAGCACCCAGCAACCTGAGTACTGAGCACCCAGCACTCTGAGCACTGAGCACCCAGCACCCCGAGCACTGAGCACCCAGCACCCCGAGCACTGAGCACTGAGCACACTGAGCACTGAGCACCCAGAACCCCGAGTACTGAGCACTGAGCACCCTGAGTACTGAGCACCCAGTACCCCGAGTACTGAGCACTGAGCACCCTGAGTACTGAGCACCCAGCACCCTGAGCACTGAGCACTGAGAACCCTGAGTACTGAGCACCGAGCACCCCGAGCTCTGAGCACCCAGCACCCCGAGCACTGAGCACCCAGCACCCTGAGTACTGAGCACTGAGCACCCAGCACCCCGAGCACTGAGCACCCAGCACCCTGAGTACTGAGCACCCAGCACGCCGAGCACTGAGCACCCAGCACCCCGAGCACTGAGCACCCAGCACCCTGAGTACTGAGCACCCAGCACCCTGAGCACTGAGCACCGAGCACCCCGAACACTGTGCACCCAGCACCCTGAGAACTGAGCACCCAGCACCCTGAGTACTGAGCACCCAGCATCGTGAGCACTGAGCACCCAGCACCCTGAGCACTGAGCACCCAGCACCCTGAGTACTGAGCACCCATCACCCTGAGTACTGAACACCCTTCACCCTGAGCACTCAGCACTGAGCACCCAGCACCCTGAGCACTGAGTACTGAGCACCCAGCACCCTGAGCACTGAGCACCCAGCACCCCGAGCACTGAGCACAAAGAACCCTGAGCACCCAGCACCCTGAGCACTGAGCACCCTGAGCACTGAGCACTGAGCACCCAGCACCCTGAGTACTGAGCATCCAACACTCTGAGCACTGAGCACAGAGCACGCTGAGTACTGAGCACTGAGCACCCAGCACCCTGAGTACTGAGCACCCAGCACCCTGAGCACGGAGCACCCAGCACCCTGTGTACTGAGCACCGAGCACCCCGAGCACTGAGCACCCAGCACCCTGAGTACTGAGCACCCAGCACCCCGAGAATGAGCACCCAGCACCCCGAGCACTGAGCACCCAGCACCCTGAGCACTGAGCACCCAGCACCCTGAGTACTGAGCACCCAGCACCCCGAGCACTGAGCACCCAGCACCCTGAGTACTGAGCACCCTGAGTACTGAGCACCCAGCACCCTGAGTACTGAGCACCCAGACCCCGAGCACTGAGCACCCTGAGCACTGAGCACCCAGCATCCTGAGCACTGAGTACTGAGCACCCAGCACGCTGAGCACTGAGCACCAAGCACCCTGAACACTGAGCACCCAGCACCCTGAGTACTGAGCACCCAGCACCCCAAACACTGAGCACCGAGCACCCTGAGAACTGAGCACCGAGCACCCAGAGTACTGAGCAACCTGAGTACTGAGCACCCAGCACCCCGAGAATGAGCACCCAGCACCCTGAGCACTGAGCACCCAGCACCCTGAGCACTGAGCACGGAGCACCCCGAGGACTGAGCACCCAGCACCGTGAGCACTGAGCACCCAGCACCTTGAGTACTGAGCACCGAGCACCCCGAGCACTGAGCACCCAGCACCCTAAGTAATGAGCACCCAGCACCCTGAGCACTGAGCACCCAGCCCCCCGAGCACTGAGCACCCAGCACCCTGAGTACTGAGCACCCAGCACCCTGAGTACTGAGCACCCAGCACCCCGAGCACTGAGCACCCAGCACCCTGAGCACTGAGCACCCAGCACCCTGAGTACTGAGCACCCAGCACCCCGAGCACTGAGCACCAAGCACCCTGAGTAATGAGCACCCAGCACCCTGAGTACTGAGCACTGAGCACACTGAGCACTAAGCACCCAGCACCCTGAGCACTGAGCACCCAGCACCCTGAGTACTGAGCACTCAGTACCCTGAGTACTGAGCACCGAGCACCCCGAGCACTGAGCACCCAGCACCCTGAGCACTGAGCACGCTGAGGACTGAGCAACCAGCACCCTGAGCACTAAGCACCCAGCACCCTGAGCACTGAGCACCCAGCACCCTGAGTACTGAGCACTCAGTACCCTGAGTACTGAGCACCGAGCACCCCGAGCACTGAGCACCCAGCACCCTGTGCACTGAGCACGCTGAGGACTGAGCAACCAGCACCCTGAGTACTGAGCACCCAGCACCCTGAGTACTGAGCACCCAGCACCCCGAGCACTGAGCACCCAGCACCCTGAGCACTGAGCACCCAGCACCCTGAGTACTGAGCACCCAGCACCCCGAGCACTGAGCACCAAGCACCCTGAGTAATGAGCACCCAGCACCCTGAGTACTGAGCACTGAGCACGCTGAGGACTGAGCAACCAGCACCCTGAGTACTGAGCACCCAGCAACCCGAGCACTGAGCACCGAGCACCCCGAACACTGTGCACCCAGCACCCTGAGAAGTGAGCACCCAGCACCCTGAGTACTGAGTACCCAGCATCGTGAGCACTGAGCACCCAGCACCCTGAGCACTGAGCACCCAGCACCCTGAGTACTGAGCACCCAGCACCCTGAATACTGAACACCCAGCACCCTGAGCAATGAGCACTGAGCACCCAGCACCCTGAGCACTGAGCACTGAGCACCCAGCACCCTGAGCACTGAGCACCCAGCACCCCGAACACTGAGTACCCAGCACCCTGAGCACCCAGCACCCTGAGCACTGAGCATCCTGAGCACTGAGCACTGAGCACCCAGCACCCTGAGTACTGAGCATCAAACACTCTGAGCACTGAGCACAGAGCACGCTGAGTACTGAGCACTGAGCACCCAGCACCCTGAGTACTGAGCACCCAGCACCCTGAGTACTGAGCACCCAGCATCCTGAGTACTGAGCACCGATCACCCTGAGCAATGAGCACCCAGCACCCCGAGCACTGAGCACCCAGCACCCTGAGTACTGAGCACCCAGCACCCCAAGAATGAGCACCCTGAGCACTGAGTACCCAGCACCATGAGTACTGAGCACCCAGCACCCTGAGTACTGAGCACCCAGCACCCTGAGCACTGAGCACCCAGCAACCTGAGTACTGAGCACCCAGCACTCTGAGCAATGAGCACCCAGCACCCCGAGCACTGAGCACCCAGCACCCCGAGCACTGAGCACTGAGCACCCTGAGCACTGAGCACCCAGCACCCCGAGTACTGAGCACTGAGCACCCTGAGTACTGAGCACCCAGCACCCCGAGTACTGAGCACTGAGCACCCTGAGTACTGAGCACCCAGCACCCTGAGCACTGAGCACTGAGAACCCTGAGTACTGAGCACCGAGCACACCGAGCACTGAGCACCCAGCACCCTGAGCACTGAGCACCCAGCACCCTGAGTACTGAGCACTGAGCACCCAGCACCCCGAGCACTGAGCACTCAGCACCCTGTGTACTGAGCACTGAGTACCCAGTACCCCCGAGCACTGAGCACCCAGCACCCTGAGCACTGAGCACCCAGCACCCTGAGTACTGAGCACTGAGCACCCTGAGTACTGAGCACTGAGCACCCTGAGCACTGAGCACCCAGCACCCCGAGCACTGAGCACCCAGCACCCTGAGTACTGAGCACCCAGCACCCTGAGTACTGAGCACTCAGCAACCTGAATACTGAGCACCGAGCACCCCGAGAACGGAGCACACAGCACCCTAAGCACTGAGCACCCTGAGGACTGAGCAACCAGCACCCTGAGTACTGAGCACGGAGCATCCTGAGTACTGAGCACCGATCACCCTGAGCACTGAGCACCCAGCACCCCGAGCACTGAGCACCCTGAGTACTGAGCACCCAGCACCCTGAGTACTGAGTACTAAGCAGCCAGAGCACTGAGCACCCAGCACCCCGAGCACGGAGCACCCAGCACCCTGAGTACTGAGCACCCAGCACACTGAGTACTGAGCACCCAGCACCCTGTGTACTGAGCACCGAGCACCCCGAGCACTGAGCACCCAGCACCCTGAGTACTGAGCACTGAGCACCCAGCACCCCGAGCACTGAGCACCCAGCACCCTGTGTACTGAGCACCGAGCACCCCGAGCACTGAGCACCCAGCACCCTGAGCACTCAGCACCCAGCATCCCGAACACTGAGCACCCAGCAACCTGAGCACTGAGCACCCAGCACCCTGAGCACTGAGCACCCAGCACCCAGAGCACTGAGCACCCAGCACCCTGAGCACTGAGTACCCAGCACCCTGAGTACTGAGCACCCAGCACCCTGAGTACTGAGCACCCAGCACCCCGAGGACTGAGCACCCAGCACCCTGTGCACTGAGCACTGAGCATCCAGCACCCCGAGCACTGAGCACCCTGAGCTCTTAGCACCCTGAGTACTGAGCACCCAGCACCCTGAGTACTGAGCACCCAGCACCCTGAGCACTGAGCACCCAGCACCCTGAGTACTGAGCACCCAGCACCCTGAGTACTGAGCACCGAGCACCCCGAGCACTGAGCACCCAGCACCCTGAGCACTGAGCACCCAGCACCCCGAGCACTGAGCACCCAGCACCCTGAGCACTGCTCACCCAGCACCCCGAGTACTGAGCACCGAGCACCCCGAGAACTGAGCACCCAGCACCCCGAGCACTGAGCACCCAGCACCCTGAGTACTGAGCACCCAGCACCCCGAGAATGAGCACCCTGAGAACTGAGTACCCAGCACCATGAGTACTGAGCACCCAGCACCCTGAGTACTGAGCACCCAGCACCCTGAGCACTGAGCACCAGAAAACTGAGTACTGAGCACCCAGCACTCTGAGCACTGAGCACCCAGCACGCCGAGCACTGAGCACCCAGCACTCCGAGCACTGGCCACTGAGCACCCTGAGCACTGAGCACCCAGCACCCCGAGTACTGAGCACAGAGCAACCTGAGTACTGAGCACCCAGCACCCCGAGTACTGAGCACTGAGCACCCTGAGTACTGAGCACCCAGCACCCTGAGCACTGAGAACCCTGAGTACTGAGCACCGAGCACCCCGAGCACTGAGCACCCAGCACCCCGAGCACTGAGCACCCAGCACCCTGAGTACTGAGCACTGAGCACCCAGCACCCCGAGCACTGAGCACTCAGCACTGTGTGTACTGAGCACTGAGTACCCAGTACCCCTGAGCACTGAGACCCAGCACCCTGAGCACTGAGCACCCAGCACCCCGACCACTGAGCACCCAGCACCCTGAGTACTGAGCACCGAGCACCCCGAGCACTGAGCACCCAGCACCCAGAGCACTGAGCACCCAGCACCCTGAGTACTGAGCACCCAGCACCCCGAGCACTGAGCACCGAGCACCCCGAACACTGTGCACCCAGCACCCTGAGAAGTGAGCACCCAGCACCCTGAGTACTGAGCACCCAGCATCCTGAGCACTGAGCACCCAGCACCCTGAGCACTGAGCACCCAGCACCCTGAGTACTGAGCACCCAGCACACTGAGTACTGAACACCCTGCACCCTGAGCACTGAGCACTGAGCAACCAGCACCCTGAGCACTGAGCACTGAGCACCCAGCACCCTGAGCACTGAGCACCCAGCACCCGGAGCACTGAGCACCCAGCACCCTGAGCACCCAGCAGCCTGAGCACTGAGCACCCTGAGCACTGAGCACTGAGCAGAGAGCACCCTGAGTACTGAGCACCCAACACTCTGAGCACTGAGCACAGAGCACACTGAGTACTGAGAACTGAGCACCCAGCACCCTGAGTACTGAGCACCCAGCACCCCGAGCACTGAGCACCCAGCACCCTGTGTACTGAGCACCGAGCACCCCGAGCACTGAGCACCCAGCACCTTGAGTACTGAGCACCCAGCACCCCGAGAATGAGCACCCAGCATCCCGAGCACTGAGCACCCAGCACCCTGAGCACTGAGCACCCAGCACCCTGAGTACTGAGCACCCAGCACCCCGAGCACTGAGCACCCAGCACCCTGAGTGCTGAGCACCCTGAGTACTGAGCACCCAGCACCCTGAGTACTGAGCACCCAGCAGCCTGAGTACTGAGCACCCAGCACCCTGAGTACTGAGCACTGAGCACCCAGAGAACTGAGCACCGAGCACCCCGAGCACTGATCACCCAGAACCCCGAGCACTGAGCACCCAGCACCCTGAGTACTGAGCACCCAGCACCCCGAGAATGAGCACCCTGAGCACTGAGTACCCAGCACCATGAGTACTGAGCACCGAGCACCCTGAGCACTGAGCACCCAGCACCCTGAGTACTGAGCACCCAGCACCCTGAGTACTGAGCACCCAGCACCCTGAGCACTGAGCACCCAGCAACCTGAGTACTGAGCACCCAGCACTCTGAGCACTGAGCAACCAGCACCCCGAGCACTGAGCACCCAGCACCCCGAGCACTGAGCACTGAGCACCCTGAGCACTGAGCACCCAGAAACCCGAGTACTGAGCACTGAGCACCCTGAGTACTGAGCACCCAGTACCCCGAGTACTGAGCACTGAGCACCCTGAGTACTGAGCACCCAGCACCCTGAGCACTGAGCACTGAGAACCCTGAGTACTGAGCACCGAGCACCCCGAGCTCTGAGCACCCAGCACCCCGAGCACTGAGCACCCAGCACCCTGAGTACTGAGCACTGAGCACCCAGCACCCCGAGCACCGAGCACTCAGCACCCTGTGTACTGAGCACTGAGTACCCAGTACCCCCGAGCACTGAGAACCAGCACCCTGAGCACTGAGCACCCAGCACCCCGAGTACTGAGCACCCAGCACCCCGAGCACTGAGCACCCAGCACCCCGAGCACTGAGCACCCAGCACCCTGAGTACTGAGCACCCAGCACCCCGAGCACTGAGCACCCAGCACCCCGAGCACTGAGCACCCAGCACCCTGAGTACTGAGCACCCAGCACCCTGAGCACAGAGCACCGAGCACCCCGAACACTGTGCACCCAGCACCCTGAGAACTGAGCACCCAGCACCCTGAGTACTGAGCACCCAGCATCGTGAGCACTGAGCACCCAGCACCCTGAGCACTGAGCACCCAGCACCCTGAGTACTGAGCACCCATCACCCTGAGTACTGAACACCCTTCACCCTGACCACTCAGCACTGAGCACCCAGCACCCTGAGCACTGAGCACTGAGCACCCAGCACCCTGAGCACTGAGCACCCAGCAACCCGAGCACTGAGCACAAAAAACCCTGAGCACCCAGCACCCTGAGCACTGAGCACCCTGAGCACTGAGCACTGAGCACCCAGCACCCTGAGTACTGAGCATCCAACACTCTGAGCACTGAGCACAGAGCACGCTGAGTACTGAGCACTGAGCACCCAGCACCCTGAGTACTGAGCACCCAGCACCCCGAGCACGGAGCACCCAGCACTCTGTGTACTGAGCACCGAGCACCCCGAGCACTGAGCACCCATCACCCTGAGTAATGAGCACCCAGCACCCCGAGAATGAGCACCCAGCACCCCGAGCACTGAGCACCCAGCACCCTGAGCACTGAGCACCCAGCACCCTGAGTACTGAGCACCCAGCACCCCGAGCACTGAGCACCCAGCACCCTGAGTACTGAGCACCCTGAGTACTGAGCACCCAGCTCCCTGAGTACTGAGCACCCTGCACACCGAGCACTGAGCACCCTGAGCACTGAGCACCCAGCATCCTGAGCACTGAGTACTGAGCACCCAGCACGCTGTGCACTGAGCACCAAGCACCCTGAACACTGAGCACCCAGCACCCTGAGTACTGAGCACCCAGCACCCCAAACACTGAGCACCGAGCACCCTGAGAACTCAGCATCGAGCACCCAGAGTACTGAGCAACCTGAGTACTGAGCACCCAGCACCCCGAGAATGAGCACCCAGCACCATGAGTACTGAGCACCGAGCACCCTGAGCACTGAGCACCCAGCACCGTGAGCACTGAGCACCCAGCACCTTGAGTACTGAGCACCGAGCACCAAGAGCACTGAGCACCCAGCACCCTAAGTAATGAGCACCCAGCACCCTGAGCACTGAGCACCCAGCCCCCCGAGCACTGAGCACCCAGCACCCTGAGTACTGAGCACCCAGCACCCTGAGTACTGAGCACCCAGCACCCCGAGCACTGAGCACCCAGCACCCTGAGCACTGAGCACACATCACCCTGAGTACTGAGCACCCAGCACCCCGAGCACTGAGCACCAAGCACCCTGAGTAATGAGCACCCAGCACCCTGAGTACTGAGCACTGAGCACCCTGAGCACTGAGCACCCAGCACCCTGAGCACTGAGCACCCAGCACCCTGAGTACTGAGCACTCAGTACCCTGAGTACTGAGCACCGAGCACCCCGAGCACTGAGCACCCAGCACCCTGAGCACTGAGCACGCTGAGGACTGAGCAACCAGCACCCTGGGTACTGAGCACCCAGCACCCTGAGTACTGAGCACCCAGCACCCCGAGCACTGAGCACCGAGCACCCCGAACACTGTGCACCCAGCACCCTGAGAAGTGAGCACCAACCACCCTGAGTACTGAGTACCCAGCATCGTGAGCACTGAGCACCCAGCACCCTGAGCACTGAGCACCCAGCACCCTGAGTACTGAGCACCCAGCACCCTGAATACTGAACACCCAGCACCCTGAGCACTGAGCACCCAGCAACCTGAGCACTGAGCACTGAGCACCCAGCACCCTGAGCACTGAGCACCCAGCACCCCGAGCACTGAGCACCCAGCACCCTGAGCACCCAGCACCCTGAGCACTGAGCATCCTGAGCACTGAGCACTGAGCACCCAGCACCCTGAGTACTGAGCATCAAACACTCTGAGCACTGAGCACAGAGCACGCTGAGTACTGAGCACTGAGCACCCAGCACCCTGAGTACTGAGCACCCAGCACCCCGAGCACTGAGCACCCAGCACCCTGTGTACTGAGCACCGAGGACCCCGAGCACTGAGCACCCAGCACCCTGAGTACTGAGCACCCAGCACCCCGAGAATGAGCACCCAGCACCCCGAGCACTGAGCACCCAGCACCCTGAGCACTGAGCACTCAGCACCCTGAGTACTGAGCACCCAGCACCCCGAGCACTGAGCACCCAGCACCCTGAGTACTGAGCACCCTGAGTACTGAGCACCCAGCACCCTGAGTACTGAGCACCCTGCACCCCGAGCACTGAGAACCCTGAGCACTGAGCACCCAGCATCCTGAGCACTGAGTACTGAGCACCCAGCACGCTGAGCACTGAGCACCCAGCACCCTGAACACTGAGCACCCAGCACCCTGTGCACTGAGCACTGAGTATCCAGCACCCCGAGCACTGAGCACCCTGAGCTCTTAGCACCCTGAGTACTGAGCACCCAGCACCCTGAGTACTGAGCACCCAGCACCCTGAGCACTGAGCACCCAGCACCCTGAGTACTGAGCACCCTGAGCACTGAGCACCCAGCATCCTGAGCACTGAGTACTGAGCACCCAGCACGCTGAGCACTGAGCACCCAGCACCCTGAACACTGAGCACCGAGCACCCCGAACACTGTGCACCCAGCACCCCGAGCACTGAGCACCCAGCACCCTGAGCACTGAGCACCGAGCACCCCGAACACTGTGCACCCAGCACCCCGAGCACTGAGCACCCAGCACCCTGAGTACTGAGCACCCAGCACCCTGAGTACTGAGCACCCAGCACCCTGAGCACTGAGCACCCAGCAACCTGAGTACTGAGCACCCAGCACTCTGAGCACTGAGCACCCAGCACCCCGAGCACTGAGCACCCAGCACCCCGAGCACTGAGCACTGAGCACCCTGAGCACTGAGCACCCAGAACCCCGAGTACTGAGCACTGAGCACCCTGAGTACTGAGCACCCAGTACCCCGAGTACTGAGCACTGAGCACCCTGAGTACTGAGCACCCAGCACCCTGAGCACTGAGCACTGAGAACCCTGAGTACTGAGCACCGAGCACCCCGAGCTCTGAGCACCAGGCACCCCGAGCACTGAGCACCCAGCACCCTGAGTACTGAGCACTGAGCACCCAGCACCCAGAGCACTGAGCACTCAGCACCCTGTGTACTGAGCACTGAGTACCCAGTACCCCCGAGCACTGAGAACCAGCACCCTGAGCACTGAGCACCCAGCACCCTGAGCACAGAGCACCGATCACCCCGAGCACTGAGCACCCAGCACCCCGAGCACTGAGCACCGAGCACCCTGAGTACTGAGCACCCAGCACCCCGAGCACTGAGCACCCAGCACCCCGAGCACTGAGCACCCAGCACCCTGAGCAAACAGCACCCTGAGCACTGAGCACCCTGAGCACTGAGCACTCAGCAACCTGAGTACTGAGCATCCAACACTCTGAGCACTGAGCACAGAGCACGCTGAGTACTGAGCACTGAGCACCCAGCACCCTGAGTACTGAGCACCCAGCACCCCGAGCACTGAGTACCCAGCACCCTGTGTACTGAGCACCGAGCACCCCGAGCACTGAGCACCCAGCACCCTGAGTACTGAGCACCCAGCACCCCGAGAATGAGCACCCAGCACCCCGAGCACTGAGCACCCAGCACCCTGAGCACTGAGCACCCAGCACCCTGAGTACTGAGCACCCAGCACCCCGAGCACTGAGCACCCAGCACCCTGAGTACTGAGCACCCTGAGTACTGAGCACCCAGCACCCTGAGTACTGAGCACCCTGCACCCCGAGCACTGAGCACCCTGAGCACTGAGCACCCAGCATCCTGAGCACTGAGTACTGAGCACCCAGCACGCTGAGCACTGAGCACCAAGCACCCTGAACACTGAGCACCCAGCACCCTGAGTACTGAGCACCCAGCACCCCAAACACTGAGCACCGAGCACCCTGAGACCTGAGCACCGAGCACCCTGAGTACTGAGCACCCAGCACCATGAGTACTGAGCAGCGAGCACCCAGAGTACTGAGCAACCTGAGTACTGAGCACCCAGCACCCCGAGAATGAGCAACCAGCACCATGAGTACTGAGCACCGAGCACCCTGAGCACTGAGCACCCAGCACCCTGAGCACTGAGCACGGAGCACCCCGAGGACTGAGCCCCCAGCACCGTGAGCACTGAGCACCCCGCACCTTGAGTACTGAGCACCGAGCACCCCGAGCAATGAGCACCCAGCACCCTAAGTAATGAGCACCCAGCACCCTGAGCACTGAGCACCCAGCCCCCCGAGCACTGAGCACCCAGCACCCTGAGTACTGAGCACCCAGCACCCTGAGTACTGAGCACCCAGCACCCCGAGCACTGAGCACCCAGCACCGTGAGCACTGAGCACCCAGCACCCTGAGTACTGAGCACCCTGCACCCCGAGCACTGAGCACCAAGCACCCTGAGTAATGAGCACCCAGCACCCTGAGTACTGAGCACTGAGCACCCTGAGCACTGAGCACCCAGCACCCTGAGCACTGAGCACACAGTACCCTGAGTACTGAGCACTCAGCACCCTGAGTACTGAGCACCGAGCACCCCGAGCACTGAGCACCCAGCACCCTGAGCACTGAGCACGCTGAGTACTGAGCAACCAGCACCCTGAGTACTGAGCACCCAGCACCCTGAGTACTGAGCACCCAGCACCCCGAGCACTGAGCACCGAGCACCCCGAACACTGTGCACCCAGCACCCTGAGTACTGAGCACCCAGCACCCCGAGCACTGAGCACCCAGCACCCTGAGCACTGAGCACCCAGCACCCTGAGTACTGAGCACCCAGCACCCCGAGCACTGAGCACCAAGCACCCTGAGTAATGAGCACCCAGCACCCTGAGTACTGAGCACTGAGCACCCTGAGCACTGAGCACCCAGCACCCTGAGCACTGAGCACCCAGCACCCTGAGTACTGAGCACTCAGTACCCTGAGTACTGAGCACCGAGCACCCCGAGCACTGAGCACCCAGCACCCTGAGCACTGAGCACGCTGAGGACTGAGCAACCAGCACCCTGAGTACTGAGCACCCAGCACCCTGAGTACTGAGCACCCAGCACCCCGAGCACTGAGCACCGAGCACCCCGAACACTGTGCACCCAGCACCCTGAGAAGTGAGCACCCAGCACCCTGAGTACTGAGTACCCAGCATCGTGAGCACTGAGCACCCAGCACCCTGAGCACTGAGCACCCAGCACCCTGAGTACTGAGCACCCAGCACCCTGAATACTGAACACCCAGCACCCTGAGCACTGAGCACCCAGCAACCTGAGCACTGAGCACTGAGCACCCAGCACCCTGAGCACTGAGCACCCAGCACCCCGAGCACTGAGCACCCAGCACCCTGAGCACCCAGCACCCTGAGCACTGAGCATCCTGAGCACTGAGCACTGAGCACCCAGCACCCTGAGTACTGAGCATCAAACACTCTGAGCACTGAGCACAGAGCACGCTGAGTACTGAGCACTGAGCACCCAGCACCCTGAGTACTGAGCACCCAGCACCCCGAGCACTGAGCACCCAGCACCCTGTGTACTGAGCACCGAGGACCCCGAGCACTGAGCACCCAGCACCCTGAGTACTGAGCACCCAGCACCCCGAGAATGAGCACCCAGCACCCCGAGCACTGAGCACCCAGCACCCTGAGCACTGAGCACTCAGCACCCTGAGTACTGAGCACCCAGCACCCCGAGCACTGAGCACCCAGCACCCTGAGTACTGAGCACCCTGAGTACTGAGCACCCAGCACCCTGAGTACTGAGCACCCTGCACCCCGAGCACTGAGCACCCTGAGCACTGAGCACCCAGCATCCTGAGCACTGAGTACTGAGCACCCAGCACGCTGAGCACTGAGCACCCAGCACCCTGAACACTGAGCACCCAGCACCCTGTGCAATGAGCACTGAGCATCCAGCACCCCGAGCACTGAGCACCCTGAGCTCTTAGCACCCTGAGTACTGAGCACCCAGCACCCTGAGTACTGAGCACCCAGCACCCTGAGCACTGAGCACCCAGCACCCTGAGTACTGAGCACCCTGAGCACTGAGCACCCAGCATCCTGAGCACTGAGTACTGAGCACCCAGCACGCTGAGCACTGAGCACCCAGCACCCTGAACACTGAGCACCCAGCACCCCGAGCACTGAGCACCCAGCACCCTGAGCACTGAGCACCGAGCACCCTGAGCACTGAGCACCCAGCAACCTGAGTACTGAGCACCCAGCACTCTGAGCACTGAGCACCCAGCACCCTGAGCACTGTGCACCCAGCACCCCGAGCACTGAGCACCCAGCACCCTGAGTACTGAGCACCCAGCACCCTGAGTACTGAGCACCCAGCACGCTGAGCACTGTGCACCCAGCACCCCGAGCACTGAGCACCCAGCACCCTGAGTACTGAGCACCCAGCACCCTGAGTACTGAGCACCCAGCACCCTGAGCACTGAGCACCCAGCAACCTGAGTACTGAGCACCCAGCACTCTGAGCACTGAGCACCCAGCACCCCGAGCACTGAGCACCCAGCACCCCGAGCACTGAGCACTGAGCACCCTGAGCACTGAGCACCCAGAACCCCGAGTACTGAGCACTGAGCACCCTGAGTACTGAGCACCCAGTACCCCGAGTACTGAGCACCCTGAGTACTGAGCACCCAGCACCCTGAGAACTGAGCACTGAGAACCCTGAGTACTGAGCACCGAGCACCCCGAGCTCTGAGCACCAGGCACCCCGAGCACTGAGCACCCAGCACCCTGAGTACTGAGCACTGAGCACCCAGCACCCCGAGTACTGAGCACTCAGCACCCTGTGTACTGAGCACTGAGTACCCAGTACCCCCGAGCACTGAGAACCAGCACCCTGAGCACTGAGCACCCAGCACCCCGAGTACTGAGCACCCAGCACCCCGAGCACTGAGCACCCAGCACCCCGAGCACTGAGCACCGAGCACCCTGAGTACTGAGCACCCAGCACCCTGAGCACTGAGCACCCAGCACCCCGAGCACTGAGCACCCAGCACCCTGAGCAAACAGCACCCTGAGCACTGAGCACCCTGAGCACTGAGCACCCAGCACCCTGAGTACTGAGCATCCAACACTCTGAGCACTGAGCACAGAGCACGCTGAGTACTGAGCACTGAGCACCCAGCACCCTGAGTACTGAGCATCCAACACTCTGAGCACTGAGCACAGAGCACGCTGAGTACTGAGCACTGAGCACCCAGCACCCTGAGTACTGAGCACCCAGCACCCCGAGCACTGAGTACCCAGCACCCTGTGTACTGAGCACCGAGCACCCCGAGCACTGAGCACCCAGCACCCTGAGTACTGAGCACCCAGCACCCCGAGAATGAGCACCCAGCACCCCGAGCACTGAGCACCCAGCACCCTGAGCACTGAGCACCCAGCACCCTGAGTACTGAGCACCCAGCACCCCGAGCACTGAGCACCCAGCACCCTGAGTACTGAGCACCCTGAGTACTGAGCACCCAGCACCCTGAGTACTGAGCACCCTGCACCCCGAGCACTGAGCACCCTGAGCACTGAGCACCCAGCATCCTGAGCACTGAGTACTGAGCACCCAGCACGCTGAGCACTGAGCACCAAGCACCCTGAACACTGAGCACCCAGCACCCTGAGTACTGAGCACCCAGCACCCCAAACACTGAGCACCGAGCACCCTGAGAACTGAGCACCGAGCACCCTGAGTACTGAGCACCCAGCACCATGAGTACTGAGCAGCGAGCACCCAGAGTACTGAGCAACCTGAGTACTGAGCACCCAGCACCCCGAGAATGAGCAACCAGCACCATGAGTACTGAGCACCGAGCACCCTGAGCACTGAGCACCCAGCACCCTGAGCACTGAGCACGGAGCACCCCGAGGACTGAGCCCCCAGCACCGTGAGCACTGAGCACCCCGCACCTTGAGTACTGAGCACCGAGAACCCCGAGCACTGAGCACCCAGCACCCTAAGTAATGAGCACCCAGCACCCTGAGCACTGAGCACCCAGCCCCCCGAGCACTGAGCACCCAGCACCCTGAGTACTGAGCACCCAGCACCCTGAGTACTGAGCACCCAGCACCCCGAGCACTGAGCACCCAGCACCGTGAGCACTGAGCACCCAGCACCCTGAGTACTGAGCACCCTGCACCCCGAGCACTGAGCACCAAGCACCCTGAGTAATGAGCACCCAGCACCCTGAGTACTGAGCACTGAGCACCCTGAGCACTGAGCACCCAGCACCCTGAGCACTGAGCACACAGTACCCTGAGTACTGAGCACTCAGCACCCTGAGTACTGAGCACCGAGCACCCCGAGCACTGAGCACCCAGCACCCTGAGCACTGAGCACGCTGAGGACTGAGCAACCAGCACCCTGAGTACTGAGCACCGAGCACCCTGAGTACTGAGCACCCAGCACCCCGAGCACTGAGCACCGAGCACCCCGAACACTGTGCACCCAGCACCCTGAGTACTGAGCACCCAGCACCCCGAGCACTGAGCACCCAGCACCCTGAGCACTGAGCACCCAGCACCCTGAGTACTGAGCACCCAGCACCCCGAGCACTGAGCACCAAGCACCCTGAGTAATGAGCACCCAGCACCCTGAGTACTGAGCACTGAGCACCCTGAGCACTGAGCACCCAGCACCCTGAGCACTGAGCACCCAGCACCCTGAGTACTGAGCACTCAGTACCCTGAGTACTGAGCACCGAGCACCCCGAGCACTGAGCACCCAGCACCCTGAGCACTGAGCACGCTGAGGACTGAGCAACCAGCACCCTGAGTACTGAGCACCCAGCACCCTGAGTACTGAGCACCCAGCACCCTGAGCACTGAGCACGCTGAGGACTGAGCACCCAGCACCCTGAGCACTGAGCACCCAGCACCCTGAGTACTGAGCACCCAGCACCCCGAGCACTGAGCACCCAGCACCCTGAGCACTGAGCACGCTGAGGACTGAGCAACCAGCACCCTGAGTACTGAGCACCCAGCACCCTGAGTACTGAGCACCCAGCACCCCGAGCACTGAGCACCGAGCACCCCGAACACTGTGCACCCAGCACCCTGAGAAGTGAGCACCCAGCACCCTGAGTACTGAGTACCCAGCATCGTGAGCACTGAGCACCCAGCACCCTGAGCACTGAGCACCCAGCACCCTGAGTACTGAGCACCCAGCACCCTGAATACTGAACACCCAGCACCCTGAGCACTGAGCACCCAGCAACCTGAGCACTGAGCACTGAGCACCCAGCACCCTGAGCACTGAGCACCCAGCACCCCGAGCACTGAGCACCCAGCACCCTGAGCACCCAGCACCCTGAGCACTGAGCATCCTGAGCACTGAGCACTGAGCACCCAGCACCCTGAGTACTGAGCATCAAACACTCTGAGCACTGAGCACAGAGCACGCTGAGTACTGAGCACTGAGCACCCAGCACCCTGAGTACTGAGCACCCAGCACCCCGAGCACTGAGCACCCAGCACCCTGTGTACTGAACACCGAGGACCCCGAGCACTGAGCACCCAGCACCCTGAGTACTGAGCACCCAGCACCCCGAGAATGAGCACCCAGCACCCCTAGCACTGAGCACCCAGCACCCTGAGCACTGAGCACTCAGCACCCTGAGTACTGAGCACCCAGCACCCCGAGCACTGAGCACCCAGCACCCTGAGTACTGAGCACCCTGAGTACTGAGCACCCAGCACCCTGAGTACTGAGCACCCTGCACCCCGAGCACTGAGCACCCTGAGCACTGAGCACCCAGCATCCTGAGCACTGAGTACTGAGCACCCAGCACGCTGAGCACTGAGCACCCAGCACCCTGAACACTGAGCACCCAGCACCCTGTGCAATGAGCACTGAGCATCCAGCACCCCGAGCACTGAGCACCCTGAGCTCTTAGCACCCTGAGTACTGAGCACCCAGCACCCTGAGTACTGAGCACCCAGCACCCTGAGCACTGAGCACCCAGCACCCTGAGTACTGAGCACCCTGAGCACTGAGCACCCAGCATCCTGAGCACTGAGTACTGAGCACCCAGCACGCTGAGCACTGAGCACCCAGCACCCTGAACACTGAGCACCCAGCACCCCGAGCACTGAGCACCCAGCACCCTGAGCACTGAGCACCGAGCACCCCGAACACTGTGCACCCAGCACCCCGAGCACTGAGCACCCAGCACCCTGAGTACTGAGCACCCAGCACCCTGAGTACTGAGCACCCAGCACCCTGAGCACTGAGCACCCAGCAACCTGAGTACTGAGCACCCAGCACTCTGAGCACTGAGCACCCAGCACCCCGAGCACTGAGCACCCAGCACCCCGAGCACTGAGCACTGAGCACCCTGAGCACTGAGCACCCAGAACCCCGAGTACTGAGCACTGAGCACCCTGAGTACTGAGCACCCAGTACCCCGAGTACTGAGCACTGAGCACCCTGAGTACTGAGCACCCAGCACCCTGAGAACTGAGCACTGAGAACCCTGAGTACTGAGCACCGAGCACCCCGAGCTCTGAGCACCAGGCACCCCGAGCACTGAGCACCCAGCACCCTGAGTACTGAGCACTGAGCACCCAGCACCCCGAGCACTGAGCACTCAGCACCCTGTGTACTGAGCACTGAGTACCCAGTACCCCCGAGCACTGAGAACCATCACCCTGAGCACTGAGCACCCAGCACCCCGAGTACTGAGCACCCAGCACCCCGAGCACTGAGCACCCAGCACCCCGAGCACTGAGCACCGAGCACCCTGAGTACTGAGCACCCAGCACCCTGAGCACTGAGCACCCAGCACCCCGAGCACTGAGCACCCAGCACCCTGAGCAAACAGCACCCTGAGCACTGAGCACCCTGAGCACTGAGCACCCAGCACCCTGAGTACTGAGCATCCAACACTCTGAGCACTGAGCACAGAGCACGCTGAGTACTGAGCACTGAGCACCCAGCACCCTGAGTACTGAGCACCCAGCACCCCGAGCACTGAGTACCCAGCACCCTGTGTACTGAGCACCCAGCACCCCGAGCACTGAGCACCCAGCACCCTGAGTACTGAGGACCCAGCACCCCGAGAATGAGCACCCAGCACCCCGAGCACTGAGCACCCAGCACCCTGAGCACTGAGCACCCAGCACCCTGAGTACTGAGCACCCAGCACCCCGAGCACTGAGCACCCAGCACCCTGAGTACTGAGCACCCTGAGTACTGAGCACCCAGCACCCTGAGTACTGAGCACCCTGCACCCCGAGCACTGAGCACCCTGAGCACTGAGCACCCAGCATCCTGAGCACTGAGTACTGAGCACCCAGAACGCTGAGCACTGAGCACCAAGCACCCTGAACACTGAGCACCCAGCACCCTGAGTACTGAGCACCCAGCACCCCAAACACTGAGCACCGAGCACCCTGAGAACTGAGCACCGAGCACCCTGAGTACTGAGCACCCAGCACCATGAGTACTGAGCACCGAGCACCCAGAGTACTGAGCAACCTGAGTACTGAGCACCCAGCACCCCGAGAATGAGCACCCAGCACCATGAGTACTGAGCACCGAGCACCCTGAGCACTGAGCACCCAGCACCCTGAGCACTGAGCACGGAGCACCCCGAGGACTGAGCACCCAGCACCATGAGCACTGAGCACCCAGCACCTTGAGTACTGAGCACCGAGCACCCCGAGCACTGAGCACCCAGCACCCTAAGTAATGAGCACCCAGCACCCTGAGCACTGAGCACCCAGCCCCCCGAGCACTGAGCACCCAGCACCCTGAGTACTGAGCACCCAGAACCCTGAGTACTGAGCACCCAGCACCCCGAGCACTGAGCACCCAGCACCGTGAGCACTGAGCACCCAGCACCCTGAGTACTGAGCACCCTGCACCCCGAGCACTGAGCACCAAGCACCCTGAGTAATGAGCAACCAGCACCCTGAGTACTGAGCACTGAGCACCCTGAGCACTGAGAACCCAGCACCCTGAGCACTGAGCACACAGCACCCTGAGTACTGAGCACTCAGCACCCTGAGTACTGAGCACCGAGCACCCCGAGCACTGAGCACCCAGCACCCTGAGCACTGAGCATGCTGAGGACTGAGCAACCAGCACCCTGAGTACTGAGCACCCAGCACCCTGAGTACTGAGCACCCAGCACCCCGAGCACTGAGCACCGAGCACCCCGAACACTGTGCACCCAGCACCCTAAGAACTGAGCACCCAGCACCCTGAGTACTGAGCACCCAGCATCGTGAGCACTGAGCACCCAGCACCCTGAGCACTGAGCACCCAGCACCCTGAGTACTGAGCACCCAGCACCCTGAGTACTGAACACCCAGCACCCTGAGCACTGAGCACTGAGCAACCAGCACCCTGAGCACTGAGCACTGAGCCCCCAGCACCCTGAGCACTGAGCACCCAGCACCCCGAGCACTGAGCACCCAGCACCCTGAGCACCCAGCACCCTGAGCACTGAGCACCCTGAGCACTGAGCACTGAGCACCCAGCACCCTGAGTACTGAGCATCAAACACTCTGAGCACTGAGCACAGAGCACGCTGAGTACTGAGCACTGAGCACCCAGCACCCTGAGTACTGAGCACCCAGCACCCTGAGCACTGAGCACCCAGCACCCTGAGCACTGAGCACCCAGCACCTTGAGTACTGAGCACCGAGCACCCCGAGCACTGAGCACCCAGCACCCTGAGTACTGAGCACCCAGCACCCTGAGTACTGAGCACCCAGCACCCTGAGCACTGAGCACCCAGCAACCTGAGTACTGAGCACCCAGCACTCTGAGCACTGAGCACACAGCACCCCGAGCACTGAGCACCCAGGACCCCGAGCACTGAGCACTGAGCACCCTGAGCACTGAGCACCCAGAACCCCGAGTACTGAGCACTGAGCACCCTGAGTACTGAGCACCCAGTACCCCGAGTACTGAGCACTGAGCACCCTGAGTACTGAGCACCCAGCACCTTGAGCACTGAGCACTGAGAACCCTGAGTACTGAGCACCGAGCACCCCGAGCACTGAGCACCCAGCACCCCGAGCACTGAGCACCCAGCACCCTGAGTACTGAGCACTGAGCACCCAGCACCCCGAGCACTGAGCACTCAGCACCCTGTGTACTGAGCACTGAGTACCCAGTACCCCCGAGCACTGAGAACCAGCACCCTGAGCACTGAGCACCCAGCACCCCGAGTACTGAGCACCCAGCACCCCGAGCACTGAGCACCCAGCACCCCGATCACTGAGCACCGAGCACCCGGAGTACTGAGCACCCAGTACCCCGAGCACTGAGCACCCAGCACCCCGAGCACTGAGCACCCAGCACCCTGAGTACTGAGCACCCAGCACCCTGAGCACTGAGCACCGAGCACCCCGAACACTGTGCACCCAGCACCCTGAGAACTGAGCACCCAGCACCCTGAGTACTGAGCACCCAGCATCGTGAGCACTGAGCACCCAGCACCCTGAGCACTGAGCACCCAGCACCCTGAGTACTGAGAACCCAGCACCCTGAGTACTGAACACCCAGCACCCTGAGCACTGAGCACTGAGCACCCAGCACCCTGAGCACTGAGCACTGAGCACCCAGCACCCTGAGCACTGAGCACCCAGCACCCCGAGAATTGAGCACCCAGCACCCTGTGCACCCAGCACCCTGAGCACTGAGCACCCTGAGCACTGAGCACCCAGCACCCTGAGTACTGAGCATCCAACACTCTGAGCACTGAGCACACAGCACGCTGAGTACTGAGCACTGAGCACCCAGCACCCTGAGTACTGATCACCCAGCACCCTGAGCACTGAGCACCCAGCACCCTGTGTACTGAGCACCGAGCACCCCGAGCACTGAGCACCCACCACCCTGAGTACTGAGCACCCAGCACCCCGAGAATGAGCACCCAGCACCCCGAGCCCTGAGCACCCAGCACTCTGAGCACTGAGCACCCAGCACCCTGAGTACTGAGCACCCAGCACACCGAGCACTGAGCACCCAGCACCCTGAGTACTGAGCACCCTGAGTACTGAGCACCCAGCACCCTGAGTACTGAGCACCCTGCACCCCGAGCACTGAGCACCCTGAGCACTGAGCACCCAGCATCCTGAGCACTGAGTACTGAGCACCCAGCACGCTGAGCACTGAGCACCAAGCACCCAGAACACTGAGCACCCAGCACCCTGAGTACTGAGCACCCAGCACCCCAAACACTGAGCACCGAGCACCCTGAGAACTGAGCACCGAGCACCCTGAGTACTGAGCACCCAGCACCATGAGTACTGAGCACCGAGCACCCAGAGTACTGAGCAACCTGAGTACTGAGCACCCAGCACCCCGAGAATGAGCACCCAGCACCATGAGTACTGAGCACCGAGCACCCTGAGCACTGAGCACCCAGCACCCTGAGCACTGAGCACGGAGCACCCCGAGGACTGAGCACCCAGCACCGTGAGCACTGAGCACCCAGCACCTTGAGTACTGAGCACCGAGCACCCCGAGCACTGAGCACCCAGCACCCTAAGTAATGAGCACCCAGCACCCTGAGCACTGAGCACCCAGCCCCCCGAGCACTGAGCACCCAGCACCCTGAGTACTGAGCACCCAGCACCCTGAGTACTGAGCACCCAGCACCCCGAGCACTGAGCACCCAGCACCCTGAGCACTGAGCACCCAGCACTCTAAGTACTGAGCACCCTGCACCCCGAGCACTGAGCACCAAGCACCCTGAGTAATGAGCACCCAGCACACTGAGTACTGAGCACTGAGCACCCTGAGCACTGAGCACCCAGCACCCTGAGCACTGAGCACCCAGCACCCTGAGTAATGAGCACTCAGCACCCTGAGTACTGAGCACCGAGCACCACGAGCACTGAGCACCCAGCACCCTGAGCACTGAGCACGCTGAGGACTGAGCAACCAGCACCCTGAGTACTGAGCACCCAGCACCCTGAGTACTGAGCACCCAGCACCCCGAGCACTGAGCACCGAGCACCCCGAACACTGTGCACCCAGCACTCTGAGAACTGAGCACCCAGCACCCTGAGTACTAAGCACCCAGCATCGTGAGCACTGAGCACCCAGCACCCTGAGCACTGAGCACCCAGCACCCTGAGTACTGAGCACCCAGCACCCTGAGTACTGAACACCCAGCACCCTGAGCACTGAGCACTGAGCACCCAGCACCCTGAGTACTGAGCACTGAGCACCCAGCACCCTGAGCACTGAGCACCCAGCACCCCGAGCACTGAGCACCCAGCACCCTGAGCACCCAGCACCCTGAGCACTGAGCACCCTGAGCACTGATCACTGAGCACCCAGCACCCTGAGTACTGAGCATCAAACACTCTGAGCACTGAGCACAGAGCACGCTGAGTACTGAGAACTGAGCACCCAGCACCCTGAGTACTGAGCACCCAGCACCCCGAGTACTGAGCACCCAGCACCCCGAGCACTGAGCACCCAGCACCCCGATCACTGAGCACCGAGCACCCGGAGTACTGAGCACCCAGTACCCCGAGCACTGAGCACCCAGCACCCCGAGCACTGAGCACCCAGCACCCTGAGTACTGAGCACCCAGCACCCTGAGCACTGAGCACCGAGCACCCCGAACACTGTGCACCCAGCACCCTGAGAACTGAGCACCCAGCACCCTGAGTACTGAGCACCCAGCATCGTGAGCACTGAGCACCCAGCACCCTGAGCACTGAGCACCCAGCACCCTGAGTACTGAGAACCCAGCACCCTGAGTACTGAACACCCAGCACCCTGAGCACTGAGCACTGAGCACCCAGCACCCTGAGCACTGAGCACTGAGCACCCAGCACCCTGAGCACTGAGCACCCAGCACCCCGAGAATTGAGCACCCAGCACCCTGTGCACCCAGCACCCTGAGCACTGAGCACCCTGAGCACTGAGCACCCAGCACCCTGAGTACTGAGCATCCAACACTCTGAGCACTGAGCACACAGCACGCTGAGTACTGAGCACTGAGCACCCAGCACCCTGAGTACTGATCACCCAGCACCCTGAGCACTGAGCACCCAGCACCCTGTGTACTGAGCACCGAGCACCCCGAGCACTGAGCACCCACCACCCTGAGTACTGAGCACCCAGCACCCCGAGAATGAGCACCCAGCACCCCGAGCCCTGAGCACCCAGCACTCTGAGCACTGAGCACCCAGCACCCTGAGTACTGAGCACCCAGCACACCGAGCACTGAGCACCCAGCACCCTGAGTACTGAGCACCCTGAGTACTGAGCACCCAGCACCCTGAGTACTGAGCACCCTGCACCCCGAGCACTGAGCACCCTGAGCACTGAGCACCCAGCATCCTGAGCACTGAGTACTGAGCACCCAGCACGCTGAGCACTGAGCACCAAGCACCTAGAACACTGAGCACCCAGCACCCTGAGTACTGAGCACCCAGCACCCCAAACACTGAGCACCGAGCACCCTGAGAACTGAGCACCGAGCACCCTGAGTACTGAGCACCCAGCACCATGAGTACTGAGCACCGAGCACCCAGAGTACTGAGCAACCTGAGTACTGAGCACCCAGCACCCCGAGAATGAGCACCCAGCACCATGAGTACTGAGCACCGAGCACCCTGAGCACTGAGCACCCAGCACCCTGAGCACTGAGCACGGAGCACCCCGAGGACTGAGCACCCAGCACCGTGAGGACTGAGCACCCAGCACCTTGAGTACTGAGCACCGAGCACCCCGAGCACTGAGCACCCAGCACCCTAAGTAATGAGCACCCAGCACCCTGAGCACTGAGCACCCAGCCCCCCGAGCACTGAGCACCCAGCACCCTGAGTACTGAGCACCCAGCACCCTGAGTACTGAGCACCCAGCACCCCGAGCACTGAGCACCCAGCACCCTGAGCACTGAGCACCCAGCACTCTAAGTACTGAGCACCCTGCACCCCGAGCACTGAGCACCAAGCACCCTGAGTAATGAGCACCCAGCACACTGAGTACTGAGCACTGAGCACCCTGAGCACTGAGCACCCAGCACCCTGAGCACTGAGCACCCAGCACCCTGAGTACTGAGCACTCAGCACCCTGAGTACTGAGCACCGAGCACCCCGAGCACTGAGCACCCAGCACCCTGAGCACTGAGCACGCTGAGGACTGAGCAACCAGCACTCTGAGTACTGAGCACCCAGCACCCTGAGTACTGAGCACCCAGCACCCCGAGCACTGAGCACCGAGCACCCCGAACACTGTGCACCCAGCACTCTGAGAACTGAGCACCCAGCACCCTGAGTACTAAGCACCCAGCATCGTGAGCACTGAGCACCCAGCACCCTGAGCACTGAGCACCCAGCACCCTGAGTACTGAGCACCCAGCACCCTGAGTACTGAACACCCAGCACCCTGAGCACTGAGCACTGAGCACCCAGCACCCTGAGTACTGAGCACTGAGCACCCAGCACCCTGAGCACTGAGCACCCAGCACCCCGAGCACTGAGCACCCAGCACCCTGAGCACCCAGCACCCTGAGCACTGAGCACCCTGAGCACTGATCACTGAGCACCCAGCACCCTGAGTACTGAGCATCAAACACTCTGAGCACTGAGCACAGAGCACGCTGAGTACTGAGAACTGAGCACCCAGAACCCTGAGTACTGAGCACCCAGCACCCTGTGTACTGAGCACCGAGCACCTCGAGCACTGAGCACCCAGCACCCTGAGTACTGAGCACCCAGCACCCCGAGAATGAGCACCCAGCACCCCGAGAACTGAGCACCAAGCACCCTGAGCACTGAGCACCCAGCACCCTGAGTACTGAGCACCCAGCACCCTGAGCACTGAGCACCCAGCACCCTGAGTACTGAGCACCCTGAGTACTGAGCACCCAGCACCCTGAGTACTGAGCACCCTGCACCCCGAGCACTGAGCACCCTGAGCACTGAGCACCCAGCATCCTGAGCACTGAGTACTGAGCACCCAGCACGCTGAGCACTGAGCACCCAGCACCCTGAACACTGAGCACCCAGCACCCTGAGTACGGAGCACCCAGCACCCCAAACACTGAGCACCGAGCACCCTGAGAACTGAGCACCGAGCACCCTGAGTACTGAGCACCCAGCACCATGAGTACTGAGCACCGAGCACCCAGAGTACTGAGCAACCTGAGTACTGAGCACCCAGCACCCCGAGAATGAGCACCCAGCACCATGAGTACTGAGCACCGAGCACCCTGATCACTGAGCACCCAGCACCCTGAGCACTGAGCACGGAGCACCCCGAGGACTGAGCACCCAGCACCGTGAGCACTGAGCACCCAGCACCTTGAGTACTGAGCACCGAGCACCCCGAGCACTGAGCACCCAGCACCCTAAGTAATGAGCACCCAGCACCCTGAGCACTGAGCACCCAGCCCCCCGAGCACTGAGCACCCAGCACCCTGAGTACTGAGCACCCAGCACCCTGAATACTGAGCACCCAGCACCCCGAGCACTGAGCACCCAGCACCCTGAGCACTGAGCACCCAGTACCCTGAGTACTGAGCACCCAGCACCCCGAGCACTGAGCACCAAGCACCCTGAGTAATGAGCACCCAGCACCCTGAGTACTGAGCACTGAGCACCCTGAGCACTGAGCACCCAGCACCCTGAGCACTGAGCACCCAGCACCCCGAGCACTGAGCACCCAGCACCCTGAGCACTGAGCACGCTGAGGACTGAGCAACCAGCACCCCGAGCACTGAGCACCCAGCACCCTGAGTCCTGAGCACCCTGAGTACTGAGCACCCAGCACCCTGAGTACTGAGCACCCTGAGTACTGAGCACCCAGCACCCTGTGCACTGAGCACCCAGCACACTGAGTACTGAGCACCCAGCACCCTGAGCACTGAGCACCCAGCACCCTGAGTACTGAGCACCGAGCACCCCGAGCACTGAGCACCCAGCACCCTGAGTACTGAGCACCCAGCGCCCTGAGTAGTGAGCACCCAGCACGCCGAGTACTGAGCACCCAGCACCGTGAGTACTGACCACCCAGCACCCTGAGTACTGAGCACCCAGCACCCCGAGCACTAAGCACCCAGCACCCCGAGCGCCGAGCACCCAGCACCCTGAGCACTGAGCACCCAGCACCCTGAGCACTGAGCACTGAGCACCCAGCACCCTGAGCACTGAGCACCCAGCACCCTGAGTACTAAGCACCCAGCACCCTGAGTACTGAGCACCCAGCACCCTGAGTACTGAGCACCCAGCGTACTGAGCACCGAGCACCCCGAGCACTGAGCACCCAGCACCCTGAGTACTGAGCACCCAGCACCCCGAGCACTGAGCACCCAGCACCCTGAGTACTGAGCACCGAGCACCCTGAGTACTGAGCACCCAGCACCCTGAGTACTGAGCACCCAGCGTACTGAGCACCGAGCACCCAGCACCCTGAGTACTGAGCACCCAGCACCCTGAGCACTGAGCACTCAGCACCCTGAGTACTGAGCACTGAGCACCCTGAGAACTGAGCACTGAGCACCCTGAGCACTGAGCACCCAGCAACCCGAGCACTGAGCACCCAGCACCCTGAGTACTGAGCACCCAGCACCCTGAGTACTGAGCACTCAGCACACTGAGTACTGAGCACCGAGCACCCCGAGCACTGAGCACCCAGCACCCTGAGTACTGAGTACACAGCATCCTGAGAACTGAGCACCTATCACCCTGAGCACTGAGCACCCAGCACCCCGAGCACTGAGCACCCTGAGTACTGAGCACCCAGCACCCTGAGTACTGAGCACTAAGCACCCAGAGCACTGAGCACCCAGCACGCCGAGCACGGAGCACCCAGGACCCCGAGCACTGAGTACTGAGCACCCAGCACCCTGAGTACTGAGCACCGAGCTCCCCGAGCACTGAGCACCCTGAGTACTTAGCACCCAGCACCCCGATCACTGAGCACCCAGCACCCTGAGCACTGAGCACCCAGCACCCTGAGCACTGAGCACCCACCACCCTGAGTACTGAGCACCCAGCACGCTGAGTACTGAGCACCCAGCACCCCGAGCAATGAGCACCCAGCACCCTGAGTACTGAGCACTGAGCACCCAGCACCCTGAGTACTGAGCACCCAGCACCCTGTGTACTGAGCACCGAGCACCCCGAGCACTGAGCACCCAGCACCCTGAGCACTCAGCACCCAGCACCCCGAGCACTGAGCACCCAGCACCCTGAGTACTGAGCACCCAGACCCCGAGCACTGAGCACCCAGCACCCCTAGCACTGTGCACCCAGCACCCTGAGTACGGAGAACCCAGCACCCTGAGTACTGATCACCCAGCACCCTGAGCACTGAGCACCCAGCAGCCCGAGCACTGAGCACCCAGCATCCTGAGCACTGAGTACTGAGCACCCAGCACCCTGAGCACTGAGCACGCAGCACCCTGAGCACTGAGCACCCAGCACCCTGGGCACTGAGCACCCAGCACCCTGAGCACTGAGCACTGAGAACCCTGAGTACTGAGCACCGAGCACCCCGAGCTCTGAGCACCCAGCACCCCGAGCACTGAGCACCCAGCACCCTGAGTACTGAGCACTGAGCACCGAGCACCCTGAGCACTGAGCACTCAGCACCCTGTGTACTGAGCACTGAGTACCCAGTACCCCCGAGCACTGAGAACCAGCACCCTGAGCACTGAGCACCCAGCACCCCGAGTACTGAGCACCCAGCAACCCGAGCACTGAGCACCCAGCACCCCGAGCACTGAGCACCGAGCACCCTGAGTACTGAGCACCCAGCACCCCGAGCACTGAGCACCCAGCACCCCAAGCACTGAGCACCCAGCACCCTGAGTACTGAGCACCCAGCACCCTGAGCACTGAGCACCGAGCACCCCGAACACTGTGCACCCAGCACCCTGAGAACTGAGCACCCAGCACCCTGAGTACTGAGCACACAGAATCGTGAGCACTGAGCACCCAGCACCCTGAGCACTGAGCACCCAGCACCCTGAGTACTGAGAACCCAGCACCCTGAGTACTGAACACCCAGGACCCTGAGCACTGAGCACTGAGCACCCGGCACCCTGAGCACTGAGCACTGAGCACCCAGCACCCTGAGCACTGAGCACCCAGCACCCCGAGCATTGAGCACCCAGCACCCTGAGCACCCAGCACTCTGAGCACTGAGCACCCTGAGCACTGAGCACCCAGCACCCTGAGTACTGAGCATCCAACACTCTGAGCACTGAGCACAGAGCACGCTGAGTACTGAGCACTGAGCACCCAGCACACTGAGTACTGAGCACCCAGCACCCCGAGCACTGAGCACCCAGCACCCTGTGTACTGAGCACCGAGCACCCCGAGCACTGAGCACCCACCACCCTGAGTACTGAGCACCCAGCACCCCGAGAATGAGCACCCAGCACCCCGAGCACTGAGCACCCAGCACCCTGAGCACTGAGCACCCAGCACCCTGAGTACTGAGCACCCAGCACCCTGAGCACTGAGCACCCAGCACCCTGAGTACTGAGCACCCTGAGTACTGAGCACCCAGCACCCTGAGTACTGAGCACCCTGCACCCCGAGCACTGAGCACCCTGAGCACTGAGCACCCAGCATCCTGAGCACTGAGTACTGAGCACCCAGCACGCTGAGCACTGAGCACCAAGCACCCTGAACACTGAGCACCCAGCACCCTGAGTACTGAGCACCCAGCACCCCAAACACTGAGCACCGAGCACCCTGAGAACTGAGCACCGAGCACCCTGAGTACTGAGCACCCAGCACCATGAGTACTGAGCACCGAGCACCCAGAGTACTGAGCAACCTGAGTACTGAGCACCCAGCACCCCGAGAATGAGCACCCAGCACCATGAGTACTGAGCACCGAGCACCCTGAGCACTGAGCACCCAGCACCCTGAGCACTGAGCACGGAGCACCCCGAGGACTGAGCACCCAGCACCGTGAGCACTGAGCACCCAGGATCTTGAGTACTGAGTACCGAACACCCCGAGCACTGAGCACCCAGCACCCTACGTAATGAGCACCCAGCACCCTGAGCACTGAGCACCCAGCCCCCCGAGCACTGAGCACCCAGCACCCTGAGTACTGAGCACCCAGCACCCTGAGTACTGAGCACCCAGCACCCCGAGCACTGAGCACCCAGCACCCTGAGCACTGAGCACCCAGCACCCTGAGTACTGAGCACCCTGCACCCCGAGCACTGAGCACCAAGCACCCTGAGTAATGAGCACCCAGCACCCTGAGTACTGAGCACTGAGCACCCAGAGCACTGAGCACCCAGCACCCTGAGCACTGAGCACCGAGCACCCTGAGTACTGAGCACTCAGCACCCTGAGTACTGAGCACCGAGCACTGAGCACCCAGCACCCTGAGCACTGAGCACGCTGAGGACTGAGCAACCAGCACCCTGAGTACTGAGCACCCAGCACCCTGAGTACTGAGCACCCAGCACCCCGAGCACTGAGCACCGAGCACCCCGAACACTGTGCACCCAGCACCCTGAGAACTGAGCACCCAGCACCCTGAGTACTGAGCACCCAGCATCGTGAGCACTGAGCACCCAGCACCCTGAGCACTGAGCACCCAGCACCCTGAGTACTGAGCACCCAGCACCCTGAGTACTGAACACCCAGCACCCTTAGCACTGAGCACTGAGCACCCAGCACCCTGAGCACTGAGCACTGAGCACCCAGCACCCTGAGCACTGAGCACCCAGCACCCCGAGCACTGAGCACCCAGCACCCTGAGCACCCAGCACCCTGAGCACTGAGCACCCTGAGCACTGAGCACTGAGCACCCAGCACCCTGAGTACTGAGCATCAAACACTCTGAGCACTGAGCACAGAGCACGCTGAGTACTGAGAACTGAGCACCCAGCACCCTGAGTACTGAGCACCCAGCACCCCGAGCACTGAGCACCCAGCACCCTGTGTACTGAGCACCGAGCACCCCGAGCACTGAGCACCCAGCACCCTGAGTACTGAGCACCCAGCACACCGAGAATGAGCACCCAGCACCCCGAGAACTAAGCACCAAGCACCCTGAGCACTGAGCACCCAGCACCCTGAGTACTGAGCACCCAGCACCCTGAGCACTGAGCACCCAGCACCCTGAGTACTGAGCACCCTGAGTACTGAGCACCCAGCACCCTGAGTACTGAGCACCCTGCACCCCGAGCACTGAGCACCCTGAGCACTGAGCACCCAGCATCCTGAGCACTGAGTACTGAGCACCCAGCACGCTGAGCACTGAGCACCCAGCACCCTGAACACTGAGCACCGAGCACCCTGAGTACTGAGCACCCAGCACCCCAAACACTGAGCACCGAGCACCCTGACAACTGAGCACCGAGCACCCTGAGTACTGAGCACCCAGCACCATGAGTACTGAGCATCGAGCACCCAGAGTACTGAGCAACCTGAGTACTGAGGACCCAGCACCCCGAGAATGAGCACCCAGCACCATGAGTACTGAGCACCGAGCACCCTGATCACTGAGCACCCAGCACCCTGAGCACTGAGCACGGAGCACCCCGAGGACTGAGCACCCAGCACCGTGAGCACTGAGCACCCAGCACCTTGAGTACTGAGCACCGAGCACCCCGAGCACTGAGCACCCAGCACCCTAAGTAATGAGCACCCAGCACCCTGAGCACTGAGCACCCAGCCCCCCGAGCACTGAGCACCCAGCACCCTGAGTACTGAGCACCCAGCACCCTGAATACTGAGCACCCAGCACCCCGAGCACTGAGCACCCAGAACCCTGAGCACTGAGCACCCAGTACCCTGAGTACTGAGCACCCAGCACCCCTAGCACTGAGCACCAAGCACCCTGAGTAATGAGCACCCAGCACCCTGAGTACTGAGCACTGAGCACCCTGAGCACTGAGCACCCAGCACCCTGAGTACTGAGCACCGATCACCCTGAGCACTGAGCACCCAGCACCCCGAGCACTGAGCACCCAGCACCCTGAGTACTGAGCACCCTGAGTACTGAGCAGCCAGCACCCCGAGCACTGAGCACCCAGCACCCTGAGTCCTGAGCACCCTGAGTACTGAGCACCCAGCACCCTGAGTACTGAGCACCCTGAGTACTGAGCACCCAGCACCCTGAGCACTGAGCACCCAGCACACTGAGTACTGAGCACCCAGCACCCTGAGCACTGAGCACCCAGCACCCTGAGTACTGAGCACCGAGCACCCCGAGCACTGAGCACCCAGCACCCTGAGTACTGAGCACCCAGCACCCTGAGTAGTGAGCACCCAGCACCCCGAGTACTGAGCACCCAGCACCGTGGGTACTGACCACCCAGCACCCTGAGTACTGAGCACCCAGCACCCTGAGCACTGAGCACTGAGCACCCAGCACCCTGAGCACTGAGCACCCAGCACCCTGAGTACTAAGCACCCAGCACCCTGAGTACTGAGCACCCAGCGTACTGAGCACCGAGCACCCCGAGCACTGAGCACCCAGCACCCTGAGTACTGAGCACCCAGCACCCCGAGCACTGAGCACCCAGCACGCTGAGTACTGAGCACCGAGCACCCTGAGTACTGAGCACCCAGCACCCTGAGTAATGAGCACCCAGCGTACTGAGCACCGAGCACCCAGCACCCTGAGTACTGAGCACCCAGCGTACTGAGCACCGAGCACCCAGCACCCTGAGTACTGAGCACCCAGCACCCTGAGCACTGAGCACTCAGCATCCTGAGTACTGAGCACTGAGCACCCTGAGAACTGAGCACTGAGCACCCTGAGCACTGAGCACCCAGCACCCCGAGCACTGAGCACCCAGCACCCTGAGTACTGAGCACCCAGCACCCTGAGTACTGAGCACTCAGCACCCTGAGTACTGAGCACCGAGCACCCCGAGCACTGAGCACCCAGCACCCTGAGTACTGAGTACACAGCATCCTGAGTACTGAGCACCTATCACCCTGAGCACTGAGCACCCAGCACCCCGAGCACTGAGCACCCAGAGTACTGAGCACCCAGCACCCTGAGTACTGAGCACTAAGCACCCAGAGCACTGAGCACCCAGCACCCCGAGCACGGAGCACCCAGGACCCCGAGCACTGAGTACTGAGCACCCAGCACCCTGAGTACTGAGCACCGAGCTCCCCGAGCACTGAGCACCCTGAGTACTGAGCACCCAGCACCCCGATCACTGAGCACCCAGCACCCTGAGCACTGAGCACCCAGCACCCTGAGCACTGAGCACCCAGCACCCTGAGTACTGAGCACCCAGCACGCTGAGTACTGAGCACCCAGCACCCCGAGCACTGAGCACCCAGCACCCTGAGTACTGAGCACTGAGCACCCAGCACCCCGAGCACTGAGCACCCAGCACCCTGTGTACTGAGCACCGAGCACCCCGAGCACTGAGCACCCAGCACCCTGAGCACTCAGCACCCAGCACCCCGAGCACTGAGCACCCAGCACCCTGAGTACTGAGCACCCAGACCCCGAGCACTGAGCACCCAGCACCCCTAGCACTGTGCACCCAGCACCCTGAGTACGGAGAACCCAGCACCCTGAGTACTGAGCACCCAGCACCCTGAGAACTGAGCACCCAGCAGCCCGAGCACTGAGCACCCAGCATCCTGAGCACTGAGTACTGAGCACCCAGCACCCTGAGCACTGAGCACGCAGCACCCTGAGCACTGAGCACCCAGCACCCTGAGTACTGAACACCCAGCACCCCAAGCACTGAGCACCGAGCACCCTGAGTACTGAGCACCCAGCACACTGAGTAGTGAGCACCCAGCACCCCGAGTACTGAGCACCCAGCATCGTGAGTACTGACCACCCAGCACCCTGAGTACTGAGCACCCAGCACCCCGAGCACTAAGCACCCAGCACCCCGAGCACCAAGCACCCAGCACCCTGAGCACTGAGCACCCAGCACCCTGAGTACTGAGCACTGAGCACCCAGCACCCTGAGCACTGAGCACCCAGCAGCCTGAGTACTAAGCACCCAGCACCCTGAGTACTGAGCACCCAGCACCCTGAGTACTGAGCACCCAGCGTACTGAGCACCGAGCACCCCGAGCACTGAGCACCCAGCACCCTGAGTACTGAGCACCCAGCACCCCGAGCACTGAGCACACAGCACCCTGAGTACTGAGCACCCAGCACCCTGAGTACTGAGCACCCAGCGTACTGAGCACCGAGCACCCAGCACCCTGAGTACTGAGCACCCAGCACCCTGAGCACTGAGCACCCAGCACCCAGAGTACTGAGCACTGAGCACCCTGAGTACTGAGCACTGAGCACCCTGAGCACTGAGCACCCAGCACCCCGAGCACTGATCACCCAGCACCCTGAGTACTGAGCACCCAGCACCCTGAGTACTGAGCACTCAGCACCCTGAGTACTGAGCACCGAGCACCCCGAGCAGTGATCACCCAGCACCCTGAGCACTGAGCACCCTGAGTACTGAGCACCCAGCACCCTGAGTACTGAGCACCCAGCACCCCGAGCACTGAGCACCCTGAGTACTGAGCACCCAGTACCCCGAGTACTGAGCACTAAGCACCCAGAGCACTGAGCACCCAGCACCCCGAGCACGGAGCACCCAGGACCCCGATCACTGAGTACTGAGCACCCAGCACCCTGAGTACTGAGCACCGATCTCCCCGAGCACTGAGCAACCTGAGTACTGAGCACCCAGCACCCCAATCACTGAGCACCCAGCACCCTGAGTACTGAGCACCCAGCACCCTGAGCACTGAGCACCCAGCACCCCGAGCACTGAGCACCCAGCACCCTAAGCACCCAGCACCCTGAGCACTGAGCACCCTGAGCACTGAGCACTGAGCACCCAGCACCCTGAGTACTGAGCATCAAACACTCTGAGCACTGAGCACAGAGCACGCTGAGTACTGAGCACTGAGCACCCAGCACCCTGAGTACTGAGCACCCAGCACCCTGAGCACTGAGCGCCCAGCACCCTGTGTACTGAGCACCGAGCACCCCGAGAACTGAGCACCCAGCACCGTGAGTACTGAGCACCCAGCACCCTGAGTACTGAGCACCCAGCACCCTGAGCACTGAGCACCCAGCAACCTGAGTACTGAGCACCCAGCACTCTGAGCACTGAGCACACAGCACACCGAGCACTGAGCATCCAGCACCCCGAGCACTGAGCACTGAGCACCCTGAGCACTGAGCACCCAGAACCCCGAGTACTGAGCACTGAGCACCCTGAGTACTGAGCACCCAGTACCCCGAGTACTGAGCACTGAGCACCCTGAGTACTGAGCACCCAGCACCCTGAGCACTGAGCACTGAGAACCCTGAGTACTGAGCACCGAGCACCCCGAGCACTGAGCACCCAGCACCCCGAGCACTGAGCACCCAGCACCCTGAGTACTGAGCACTGAGCACCCAGCACCCCGAGCACTGAGCACTCAGCACCCTGTGTACTGAGCACTGAGTACCCAGTACCCCCGAGCACTGAGAACCAGCACCCTGAGCACTGAGCACCCAGCACCCCGAGTACTGAGCACCCAGCACCCCGAGCACTGAGCACCCAGCACCCCGATCACTGAGCACCGAGCACCCTGAGTACTGAGCACCCAGCACCCCGAGCACAGAGCACCCAGCACCCCGAGCACTGAGCACCCAGCACCCTGAGTACTGAGCACCCAGCACCCTGAGCACTGAGCAATGAGCACCCTGAACACTGTGCACCCAGCACCCTGAGAACTGAGCACCCAGCACCCTGAGTACTGAGCACCCAGCATCGTGAGCACTGAGCACCCAGCACCCTGAGCACTGAGCACCCAGCACCCTGAGTACTGAGAACCCAGCACCCTGAGTACTGAACACCCAGCACCCTGAGCACTGAGCACTGAGCACCCAGCACCCTGAGCACTGAGCACTGAGCACCCAGCACCCTGAGCACTGAGCACCCAGCACCCCGAGCATTGAGCACCCAGCACCCTGAGCACCCAGCACCCTGAGCACTGACCACCCTGAGCACTGAGCACCCAGCACCCTGAGTACTGAGCATCCAACACTCTGAGCACTGAGCACAGAGCACGCTGAGTACTGAGCACTGAGCACCCAGCACCCTGAGTACTGAGCACCCAGCACCCCGAGCACTGAGCACCCAGCACCCTGTGTACTGAGCACCGAGCACCCCGAGCACTGAGCACCCACCACCCTGAGTACTGAGCACCCAGCACCCCGAGAATGAGCACCCAGCACCCCGAGCACTGAGCACCCAGCACCCTGATCACTGAGCACCCAGCACCCTGAGTACAGAGCATCCAGCACCCCGAGCACTGAGCACCCAGCACCCTGAGTACTGAGCACCCTGAGTACTGAGCACCCAGCACCCTGAGTAATGAGCACCCAGCACCCTGAGTACTGAGCACTGAGCACCCTGAGCACTGAGCACCCAGCACCCTGAGTACTGAGCACCGATCACCCTGAGCACTGAGCACCCAGCACCCCGAGCACTGAGCACCCAGCACCCTGAGTACTGAGCACCCTGAGTACTGAGCAGCCAGCACCCCGAGCACTGAGCACCCAGCACCCTGAGTCCTGAGCACCCTGAGTACTGAGCACCCAGCACCCTGAGTACTGAGCACCCTGAGTACTGAGCACCCAGCACCCTGAGCACTGAGCACCCAGCACACTGAGTACTGAGCACCCAGCACCCTGAGCACTGAGCACCCAGCACCCTGAGTACTGAGCACCGAGCACCCCGAGCACTGAGCACCCAGCACCCTGAGTACTGAGCACCCAGCACCCTGAGTAGTGAGCACCCAGCACCCCGAGTACTGAGCACCCAGCACCGTGGGTACTGACCACCCAGCACCCTGAGTACTGAGCACCCAGCACCCTGAGCACTGAGCACTGAGCACCCAGCACCCTGAGCACTGAGCACCCAGCACCCTGAGTACTAAGCACCCAGCACCCTGAGTACTGAGCACCCAGCGTACTGAGCACCGAGCACCCCGAGCACTGAGCACCCAGCACCCTGAGTACTGAGCACCCAGCACCCCGAGCACTGAGCACCCAGCACGCTGAGTACTGAGCACCGAGCACCCTGAGTACTGAGCACCCAGCACCCTGAGTAATGAGCACCCAGCGTACTGAGCACCGAGCACCCAGCACCCTGAGTACTGAGCACCCAGCGTACTGAGCACCGAGCACCCAGCACCCTGAGTACTGAGCACCCAGCACCCTGAGCACTGAGCACTCAGCACCCTGAGTACTGAGCACTGAGCACCCTGAGAACTGAGCACTGAGCACCCTGAGCACTGAGCACCCAGCACCCCGAGCACTGAGCACCCAGCACCCTGAGTACTGAGCACCCAGCACCCTGAGTACTGAGCACTCAGCACCCTGAGTACTGAGCACCGAGCACCCCGAGCACTGAGCACCCAGCACCCTGAGTACTGAGTACACAGCATCCTGAGTACTGAGCACCTATCACCCTGAGCACTGAGCACCCAGCACCCCGAGCACTGAGCACCCAGAGTACTGAGCACCCAGCACCCTGAGTACTGAGCACTAAGCACCCAGAGCACTGAGCACCCAGCACCCCGAGCACGGAGCACCCAGGACCCCGAGCACTGAGTACTGAGCACCCAGCACCCTGAGTACTGAGCACCGAGCTCCCCGAGCACTGAGCACCCTGAGTACTGAGCACCCAGCACCCCGATCACTGAGCACCCAGCACCCTGAGCACTGAGCACCCAGCACCCTGAGCACTGAGCACCCAGCACCCTGAGTACTGAGCACCCAGCACGCTGAGTACTGAGCACCCAGCACCCCGAGCACTGAGCACCCAGCACCCTGAGTACTGAGCACTGAGCACCCAGCACCCCGAGCACTGAGCACCCAGCACCCTGTGTACTGAGCACCGAGCACCCCGAGCACTGAGCACCCAGCACCCTGAGCACTCAGCACCCAGCACCCCGAGCACTGAGCACCCAGCACCCTGAGTACTGAGCACCCAGACCCCGAGCACTGAGCACCCAGCACCCCTAGCACTGTGCACCCAGCACCCTGAGTACGGAGAACCCAGCACCCTGAGTACTGAGCACCCAGCACCCTGAGAACTGAGCACCCAGCAGCCCGAGCACTGAGCACCCAGCATCCTGAGCACTGAGTACTGAGCACCCAGCACCCTGAGCACTGAGCACGCAGCACCCTGAGCACTGAGCACCCAGCACCCTGAGTACTGAACACCCAGCACCCCAAGCACTGAGCACCGAGCACCCTGAGTACTGAGCACCCAGCACACTGAGTAGTGAGCACCCAGCACCCCGAGTACTGAGCACCCAGCATCGTGAGTACTGACCACCCAGCACCCTGAGTACTGAGCACCCAGCACCCCGAGCACTAAGCACCCAGCACCCCGAGCACCAAGCACCCAGCACCCTGAGCACTGAGCACCCAGCACCCTGAGTACTGAGCACTGAGCACCCAGCACCCTGAGCACTGAGCACCCAGCAGCCTGAGTACTAAGCACCCAGCACCCTGAGTACTGAGCACCCAGCACCCTGAGTACTGAGCACCCAGCGTACTGAGCACCGAGCACCCCGAGCACTGAGCACCCAGCACCCTGAGTACTGAGCACCCAGCACCCCGAGCACTGAGCACACAGCACCCTGAGTACTGAGCACCCAGCACCCTGAGTACTGAGCACCCAGCGTACTGAGCACCGAGCACCCAGCACCCTGAGTACTGAGCACCCAGCACCCTGAGCACTGAGCACCCAGCACCCAGAGTACTGAGCACTGAGCACCCTGAGTACTGAGCACTGAGCACCCTGAGCACTGAGCACCCAGCACCCCGAGCACTGATCACCCAGCACCCTGAGTACTGAGCACCCAGCACCCTGAGTACTGAGCACTCAGCACCCTGAGTACTGAGCACCGAGCACCCCGAGCAGTGATCACCCAGCACCCTGAGCACTGAGCACCCTGAGTACTGAGCACCCAGCACCCTGAGTACTGAGCACCCAGCACCCCGAGCACTGAGCACCCTGAGTACTGAGCACCCAGTACCCCGAGTACTGAGCACTAAGCACCCAGAGCACTGAGCACCCAGCACCCCGAGCACGGAGCACCCAGGACCCCGATCACTGAGTACTGAGCACCCAGCACCCTGAGTACTGAGCACCGATCTCCCCGAGCACTGAGCAACCTGAGTACTGAGCACCCAGCACCCCAATCACTGAGCACCCAGCACCCTGAGTACTGAGCACCCAGCACCCTGAGCACTGAGCACCCAGCACCCCGAGCACTGAGCACCCAGCACCCTAAGCACCCAGCACCCTGAGCACTGAGCACCCTGAGCACTGAGCACTGAGCACCCAGCACCCTGAGTACTGAGCATCAAACACTCTGAGCACTGAGCACAGAGCACGCTGAGTACTGAGCACTGAGCACCCAGCACCCTGAGTACTGAGCACCCAGCACCCTGAGCACTGAGCGCCCAGCACCCTGTGTACTGAGCACCGAGCACCCCGAGAACTGAGCACCCAGCACCGTGAGTACTGAGCACCCAGCACCCTGAGTACTGAGCACCCAGCACCCTGAGCACTGAGCACCCAGCAACCTGAGTACTGAGCACCCAGCACTCTGAGCACTGAGCACACAGCACACCGAGCACTGAGCATCCAGCACCCCGAGCACTGAGCACTGAGCACCCTGAGCACTGAGCACCCAGAACCCCGAGTACTGAGCACTGAGCACCCTGAGTACTGAGCACCCAGTACCCCGAGTACTGAGCACTGAGCACCCTGAGTACTGAGCACCCAGCACCCTGAGCACTGAGCACTGAGAACCCTGAGTACTGAGCACCGAGCACCCCGAGCACTGAGCACCCAGCACCCCGAGCACTGAGCACCCAGCACCCTGAGTACTGAGCACTGAGCACCCAGCACCCCGAGCACTGAGCACTCAGCACCCTGTGTACTGAGCACTGAGTACCCAGTACCCCCGAGCACTGAGAACCAGCACCCTGAGCACTGAGCACCCAGCACCCCGAGTACTGAGCACCCAGCACCCCGAGCACTGAGCACCCAGCACCCCGATCACTGAGCACCGAGCACCCTGAGTACTGAGCACCCAGCACCCCGAGCACAGAGCACCCAGCACCCCGAGCACTGAGCACCCAGCACCCTGAGTACTGAGCACCCAGCACCCTGAGCACTGAGCAATGAGCACCCTGAACACTGTGCACCCAGCACCCTGAGAACTGAGCACCCAGCACCCTGAGTACTGAGCACCCAGCATCGTGAGCACTGAGCACCCAGCACCCTGAGCACTGAGCACCCAGCACCCTGAGTACTGAGAACCCAGCACCCTGAGTACTGAACACCCAGCACCCTGAGCACTGAGCACTGAGCACCCAGCACCCTGAGCACTGAGCACTGAGCACCCAGCACCCTGAGCACTGAGCACCCAGCACCCCGAGCATTGAGCACCCAGCACCCTGAGCACCCAGCACCCTGAGCACTGACCACCCTGAGCACTGAGCACCCAGCACCCTGAGTACTGAGCATCCAACACTCTGAGCACTGAGCACAGAGCACGCTGAGTACTGAGCACTGAGCACCCAGCACCCTGAGTACTGAGCACCCAGCACCCCGAGCACTGAGCACCCAGCACCCTGTGTACTGAGCACCGAGCACCCCGAGCACTGAGCACCCACCACCCTGAGTACTGAGCACCCAGCACCCCGAGAATGAGCACCCAGCACCCCGAGCACTGAGCACCCAGCACCCTGATCACTGAGCACCCAGCACCCTGAGTACAGAGCATCCAGCACCCCGAGCACTGAGCACCCAGCACCCTGAGTACTGAGCACCCTGAGTACTGAGCACCCAGCACCCTGAGTACTGAGCACCCTGCACCCCGAGCACTGAGCACCCTGAGCACTGAGCACCCAGCATCCTGAGCACTGAGTACTGAGCACCCAGCACGCTGAGCACTGAGCACCAAGCACCCTGAACACTGAGCACCCAGCACCCTGAGTACTGAGCACCCAGCACCCCAAACACTGAGCACCGAGCACCCTGAGAACTGAGCACCGAGCACCCAGCACCCTGAGTACTGAGCATCAAACACTCTGAGCACTGAGCACAGAGCACGCTGAGTACTGAGCACTGAGCACCCAGCACCCTGAGTACTGAGCACCCAGCACCCTGAGCACTGAGCACCCAGCACCCTGTGTACTGAGCACCGAGCACCCCGAGAACTGAGCACCCAGCACCGTGAGTACTGAGCACCCAGCACCCTGAGTACTGAGCACCCAGCACCCTGAGCACTGAGCACCCAGCAACCTGAGTACTGAGCACCCAGCACTCTGAGCACTGAGCACACAGCACACCGAGCACTGAGCATCCAGCACCCCGAGCACTGAGCACTGAGCACCCTGAGCACTGAGCACCCAGCACAATGAGTACTGAACACCCAGCACCCCAAGCACTGAGCACCGAGCACCCTGAGTACTGAGCACCCAGCACACTGAGTAGTGAGCACCCAGCACCCCGAGTACTGAGCACCCAGCATCGTGAGTACTGACCACCCAGCACCCTGAGTACTGAGCACCCAGCACCCCGAGCACTAAGCACCCAGCACCCCGAGCACCAAGCACCCAGCACCCTGAGCACTGAGCACCCAGCACCCTGAGTACTGAGCACTGAGCACCCAGCACCCTGAGCACTGAGCACCCAGCAGCCTGAGTACTAAGCACCCAGCACCCTGAGTACTGAGCACCCAGCACCCTGAGTACTGAGCACCCAGCGTACTGAGCACCGAGCACCCCGAGCACTGAGCACCCAGCACCCTGAGTACTGAGCACCCAGCACCCCGAGCACTGAGCACACAGCACCCTGAGTACTGAGCACCCAGCACCCTGAGTACTGAGCACCCAGCGTACTGAGCACCGAGCACCCAGCACCCTGAGTACTGAGCACCCAGCACCCTGAGCACTGAGCACCCAGCACCCAGAGTACTGAGCACTGAGCACCCTGAGTACTGAGCACTGAGCACCCTGAGCACTGAGCACCCAGCACCCCGAGCACTGATCACCCAGCACCCTGAGTACTGAGCACCCAGCACCCTGAGTACTGAGCACTCAGCACCCTGAGTACTGAGCACCGAGCACCCCGAGCAGTGATCACCCAGCACCCTGAGCACTGAGCACCCTGAGTACTGAGCACCCAGCACCCTGAGTACTGAGCACCCAGCACCCCGAGCACTGAGCACCCTGAGTACTGAGCACCCAGTACCCTGAGTACTGAGCACTAAGCACCCAGAGCACTGAGCACCCAGCACCCCGAGCACGGAGCACCCAGGACCCCGATCACTGAGTACTGAGCACCCAGCACCCTGAGTACTGAGCACCGATCTCCCCGAGCACTGAGCACCCTGAGTACTGAGCACCCAGCACCCCAATCACTGAGCACCCAGCACCCTGAGTACTGAGCACCCAGCACCCTGAGCACTGAGCACCCAGCACCCCGAGCACTGAGCACCCAGCACCCTAAGCACCCAGCACCCTGAGCACTGAGCACCCTGAGCACTGAGCACTGAGCACCCAGCACCCTGAGTACTGAGCATCAAACACTCTGAGCACTGAGCACAGAGCACGCTGAGTACTGAGCACTGAGCACCCAGCACCCTGAGTACTGAGCACCCAGCACCCTGAGCACTGAGCGCCCAGCACCCTGTGTACTGAGCACCGAGCACCCCGAGAACTGAGCACCCAGCACCGTGAGTACTGAGCACCCAGCACCCTGAGTACTGAGCACCCAGCACCCTGAGCACTGAGCACCCAGCAACCTGAGTACTGAGCACCCAGCACTCTGAGCACTGAGCACACAGCACACCGAGCACTGAGCATCCAGCACCCCGAGCACTGAGCACTGAGCACCCTGAGCACTGAGCACCCAGAACCCCGAGTACTGAGCACTGAGCACCCTGAGTACTGAGCACCCAGTACCCCGAGTACTGAGCACTGAGCACCCTGAGTACTGAGCACCCAGCACCCTGAGCACTGAGCACTGAGAACCCTGAGTACTGAGCACCGAGCACCCCGAGCACTGAGCACCCAGCACCCCGAGCACTGAGCACCCAGCACCCTGAGTACTGAGCACTGAGCAACCAGCACCCCGAGCACTGAGCACTCAGCACCCTGTGTACTGAGCACTGAGTACCCAGTACCCCCGAGCACTGAGAACCAGCACCCTGAGCACTGAGCACCCAGCACCCCGAGTACTGAGCACCCAGCACCCCGAGCACTGAGCACCCAGCACCCCGATCACTGAGCACCGAGCACCCTGAGTACTGAGCACCCAGCACCCCGAGCACAGAGCACCCAGCACCCCGAGCACTGAGCACCCAGCACCCTGAGTACTGAGCACCCAGCACCCTGAGCACTGAGCAATGAGCACCCTGAACACTGTGCACCCAGCACCCTGAGAACTGAGCACCCAGCACCCTGAGTACTGAGCACCCAGCATCGTGAGCACTGAGCACCCAGCACCCTGAGCACTGAGCACCCAGCACCCTGAGTACTGAGAACCCAGCACCCTGAGTACTGAACACCCAGCACCCTGAGCACTGAGCACTGAGCACCCAGCACCCTGAGCACTGAGCACTGAGCACCCAGCACCCTGAGCACTGAGCACCCAGCACCCCGAGCATTGAGCACCCAGCACCCTGAGCACCCAGCACCCTGAGCACTGACCACCCTGAGCACTGAGCACCCAGCACCCTGAGTACTGAGCATCCAACACTCTGAGCACTGAGCACAGAGCACGCTGAGTACTGAGCACTGAGCACCCAGCACCCTGAGTACTGAGCACCCAGCACCCCGAGCACTGAGCACCCAGCACCCTGTGTACTGAGCACCGAGCACCCCGAGCACTGAGCACCCAGCCACCCTGAGTAATGAGCACCCAGCACCCCGAGAATGAGCACCCAGCACCCCGAGCACTGAGCACCCAGCACCCTGATCACTGAGCACCCAGCACCCTGAGTACAGAGCATCCAGCACCCCGAGCACTGAGCACCCAGCACCCTGAGTACTGAGCACCCTGAGTACTGAGCACCCAGCACCTTGAGTACTGAGCACCCTGCACCCCGAGCACTGAGCACCCTGAGCACTGAGCACCCAGCATCCTGAGCACTGAGTACTGAGCACCCAGCACGCTGAGCACTGAGCACCAAGCACCCTGGACACTGAGCACCCAGCACCCTGAGTACTGAGCACCCAGCACCCCAAACACTGAGCACCGAGCACCCTGAGAACTGAGCACCGAGCACCCAGCACCCTGAGTACTGAGCATCAAACACTCTGAGCACTGAGCACAGAGCACGCTGAGTACTGAGCACTGAGCACCCAGCACCCTGAGTACTGAGCACCCAGCACCCTGAGCACTGAGCACCCAGCACCCTGTGTACTGAGCACCGAGCACCCCGAGAACTGAGCACCCAGCACCGTGAGTACTGAGCACCCAGCACCCTGAGTACTGAGCACCCAGCACCCTGAGCACTGAGCACCCAGCAACCTGAGTACTGAGCACCCAGCACTCTGAGCACTGAGCACACAGCACACCGAGCACTGAGCATCCAGCACCCCGAGCACTGAGCACTGAGCACCCTGAGCACTGAGCACCCAGAACCCCGAGTACTGAGCACTGAGCACCCTGAGTACTGAGCACCCAGTACCCCGAGTACTGAGCACTGAGCACCTTGAGTACTGAGCACCCAGCACCCTGAGCACTGAGCACTGAGAACCCTGAGTACTGAGCACCGAGCACCCCGAGCACTGAGCACCCAGCACCCCGAGCACTGAGCACCCAGCACCCTGAGTACTGAGCACTGAGCACCCAGCACCCCGAGCACTGAGCACTCAGCACCCTGTGTACTGAGCACTGAGTACCCAGTACCCCCGAGCACTGAGAACCAGCACCCTGAGCACTGAGCACCCAGCACCCCGAGTACTGAGCACCCAGCACCCCGAGCACTGAGCAACCAGCACCCCGATCACTGAGCACCGAGCACCCTGAGTACTGAGCACCCAGCACCCCGAGCACAGAGCACCCAGCACCCCGAGCACTGAGCACCCAGCACCCTGAGTACTGAGCACCCAGCACCCTGAGCACTGAGCAATGAGCACCCCGAACACTGTGCACCCAGCACCCTGAGAACTGAGCACCCAGCACCCTGAGTACTGAGCACCCAGCATCGTGAGCACTGAGCACCCAGCACCCTGAGCACTGAGCACCCAGCACCCTGAGTACTGAGAACCCAGCACCCTGAGTACTGAACACCCAGCACCCTGAGCACTGAGCACTGAGCACCCAGCACCCTGAGCACTGAGCACTGAGCACCCAGCACCCTGAGCACTGAGCACCCAGCACCCCGAGCATTGAGCACCCAGCACCCTGAGCACCCAGCACCCTGAGCACTGACCACCCTGAGCACTGAGCACCCAGCACCCTGAGTACTGAGCATCCAACACTCTGAGCACTGAGCACAGAGCACGCTGAGTACTGAGCACTGAGCACCCAGCACCCTGAGTACTGAGCACCCAGCACCCCGAGCACTGAGCACCCAGCACCCTGTGTACTGAGCACCGAGCACCCCGAGCACTGAGCACCCACCACCCTGAGTACTGAGCACCCAGCACCCCGAGAATGAGCACCCAGCACCCCGAGCACTGAGCACCCAGCACCCTGATCACTGAGCACCCAGCACCCTGAGTACAGAGCATCCAGCACCCCGAGCACTGAGCACCCAGCACCCTGAGTACTGAGCACCCTGAGTACTGAGCACCCAGCACCCTGAGTACTGAGCACCCTGCACCCCGAGCACTGAGCACCCTGAGCACTGAGCACCCAGCATCCTGAGCACTGAGTACTGAGCACCCAGCACGCTGAGCACTGAGCACCAAGCACCCTGAACACTGAGCACCCAGCACCCTGAGTACTGAGCACCCAGCACCCCAAACACTGAGCACCGAGCACCCTGAGAACTGAGCACCGAGCACCCTGAGTACTGAGCACCCAGCACCATAAGTACTGAGCACCGAGCACCCAGAGTACTGAGCAACCTGAGTACTGAGCACCCAGCACCCCGAGAATGAGCACCCAGCACCATGAGTACTGAGCACCGAGCACGGTGAGCACTGAGCACACAGCACCCTGAGCACTGAGCACGGAGCACCCCGAGGACTGAGCACCCAGCACCGTGAGCACTGAGCACCCAGCACCTTGAGTACTGAGCACCGAGCACCCCGAGCACTGAGCACCCAGCACCCTGAGTACTGAGCACCGATCTCCCCGAGCACTGAGCACCCTGAGTACTGAGCACCCAGCACCCCAATCACTGAGCAAGCAGCACCCTGAGTAATGAGCACCCAGCACCCTGAGCACTGAGCACCCAGCACCCGAGCACTGAGCACCCAGCACCCTAAGCACCCAGCACCCTGAGCACTGAGCACCCTGAGCACTGAGCACTGAGCACCCAGCACCCTGAGTACTGAGCATCAAACACTCTGAGCACTGAGCACAGAGCACGCTGAGTACTGAGCACTGAGCACCCAGCACCCTGAGTACTGAGCACCCAGCACCCTGAGCACTGAGCACCCAGCACCCTGTGTACTGAGCACCGAGCACCCCGAGCACTGAGCACCCAGCACCCTGAGTACTGAGCACCCAGCACCCTGAGTACTGAGCACCCAGCACCCTGAGCACTGAGCACCCAGCAACCTGAGTACTGAGCACCCAGCACTCTGAGCACTGAGCACACAGCACACCGAGCACTGAGCATCCAGCACCCCGAGCACTGAGCACTGAGCACCCTGAGCACTGAGCACCCAGAACCCCGAGTACTGAGCACTGAGCACCCTGAGTACTGAGCACCCAGTACCCCGAGTACTGAGCACTGAGCACCCTGAGTACTGAGCACCCAGCACCCTGAGCACTGAGCACTGAGAACCCTGAGTACTGAGCACCGAGCACCCCGAGCACTGAGCACCCAGCACCCCGAGCACTGAGCACCCAGCACCCTGAGTACTGAGCACTGAGCACTCAGCACCCTGTGTACTGAGCACTGAGAACCCAGTACCCCCGAGCACTGAGAACCAGCACCCTGAGCACTGAGCACCCAGCACCCCGAGTACTGAGCACCCAGCACCCCGAGCACTGAGCACCCAGCACCCCGATCACTGAGCACCGAGCACCCTGAGTACTGAGCACCCAGCACCCCGAGCACAGAGCACCCAGCACCCCGAGCACTGAGCACCCAGCACCCTGAGTACTGAGCACCCAGCACCCTGAGCACTGAGCAATGAGCACCCCGAACACTGTGCACCCAGCACCCTGAGAACTGAGCACCCAGCACCCTGAGTACTGAGCACCCAGCATCGTGAGCACTGAGCACCCAGCACCCTGAGCACTGAGCACCCAGCACCCTGAGTACTGAGAACCCAGCACCCTGAGTACTGAACACCCAGCACCCTGAGCACTGAGCACTGAGCACCCAGCACCCTGAGCACTGAGCACTGAGCACCCAGCACCCTGAGCACTGAGCACCCAGCACCCCGAGCATTGAGCACCCAGCACCCTGAGCACCCAGCACCCTGAGCACTGACCACCCTGAGCACTGAGCACCCAGCACCCTGAGTACTGAGCATCCAACACTCTGAGCACTGAGCACAGAGCACGCTGAGTACTGAGCACTGAGCACCCAGCACCCTGAGTACTGAGCACCCAGCACCCCGAGCACTGAGCACCCAGCACCCTGTGTACTGAGCACCGAGCACCCCGAGCACTGAGCACCCACCACCCTGAGTACTGAGCACCCAGCACCCCGAGAATGAGCACCCAGCACCCCGAGCACTGAGCACCCAGCACCCTGATCACTGAGCACCCAGCACCCTGAGTACAGACCATCCAGCATCACGAGCACTGAGCACCCAGCACCCTGAGTACTGAGCACCCTGAGTACTGAGCACCCAGCACCCTGAGTACTGAGCACCCTGCACCCCGAGCACTGAGCACCCTGAGCACTGAGCACCCAGCATCCTGAGCACTGAGTACTGAGCACCCAGCACGCTGAGCACTGAGCACCAAGCACCCTGAACAGTGAGCACCCAGCACCCTGAGTACTGAGCACCCAGCACCCCAAACACTGAGCACCGAGCACCCTGAGAACTGAGCACCGAGCACCCTGAGTACTGAGCACCCAGCACCATGAGTACTGAGCACCGAGCACCCAGAGTACTGAGCAACCTGAGTACTGAGCACCCAGCACCCCGAGAATGAGCACCCAGCACCATGAGTACTGAGCACCGAGCACCCTGAGCACTGAGCACCCAGCACCCTGAGCACTGAGCACGGAGCACCCCGAGGACTGAGCACCCAGCACCGTGAGCACTGAGCACCCAGCACCTTGAGTACTGAGCACCGAGCACCCCGAGCACTGAGCACCCAGCACCCTAAGTAATGAGCACCCAGCACCCTGAGCACTGAGCACCCAGCCCCCCGAGCACTGAGCACCCAGCACCCTGAGTACTGAGCACCCAGCACCCTGAGTACTGAGCACCCAGCACCCCGAGCACTGAGCACCCAGCACCCTGAGCACTGAGCACCCAGCACCCTGAGTACTGAGCACCCTGCACCCCGAGCACTGAGCACCAAGCACCCTGAGTAATGAGCACCCAGCACCCTGAGTACTGAGCACTGAGCACCCTGAGCACTGAGCACCCAGCACCCTGAGCGCTGAGCACCCAGCACCCTGAGTACTGAGCACTCAGCACCCTGAGTACTGAGCACCGAGCACCCCGAGCACTGAGCACCCAGCACCCTGAGCACTGAGCACGCTGAGGACTGAGCAACCAGGACCCTGAGTACTGAGCACCCAGCACCCTGAGTACTGAGCACCCAGCACCCCGAGCACTGAGCACCGAGCACCCCGAACACTGTGCACCCAGCACCCTGAGAACTGAGCACCCAGCACCCTGAGTACTGAGCACCCAGCATCGTGAGCACTGAGCACCCAGCACCCTGAGCACTGAGCACCCAGCACCCTGAGTACTGAGCACCCAGCACCCTGAGTACTGAACACCCAGCACCCTGAGCACTGAGCACTGAGCACCCAGCACCCTGAGCACTGAGCACCCAGCACCCCGAGCACTGAGCACCCAGCACCCTGAGCACCCAGCACCCTGAGCACTGAGCACACTGAGCACTGAGCACTGAGCACCCAGCACCCTGAGTACTGAGCATCAAACACTCTGAGCACTGAGCACAGAGCACGCTGAGTACTGAGAACTGAGCACCCAGCACCCTGAGTACGGAGCACCCAGCACCCCGTGCACTGAGCACCCAGCACCCTGTGTACTGAGCACCGAGCACCCCGAGCACTGAGCACCCAGCACCCTGAGTACTGAGCACCCAGCACCCCGAGAATGAGCACCCAGCACCCGAGAACTGAGCACCAAGCACCCTGAGCACTGAGCACCCAGCACCCTGAGTACTGAGCACCCAGCACCCTGAGCACTGAGCACCCAGCACCCTGAGTACTGAGCACCCTGAGTACTGAGCACCCAACACCCTGAGTACTGAGCACCCTGCACCCCGAGCACTGAGCACCCTGAGCACTGAGCACCCAGCATCCTGAGCACTGAGTACTGAGCACCCAGCACGCTGAGCACTGAGCACCCAGCACCCTGAACACTGAGCACCCAGCACCCTGAGTACTGAGCACCCAGCACCCCAAACACTGAGCACCGAGCACCCTGAGAACTGAGCACCGAGCACCCTGAGTACTGAGCACCCAGCACCATGAGTACTGAGCACCGAGCACCCAGAGTACTGAGCAACCTGAGTACTGAGCACCCAGCACCCCGAGAATGAGCACCCAGCACCATGAGTACTGAGCACCGAGCAGCCTGATCACTGAGCACCCAGCACCCTGAGCACTGAGCACGGAGCACCCCGAGGACTGAGCACCCAGTACCGTGAGCACTGAGCACCCAGCACCCTGAGTACTGAGCACCCAGCACCCTGAATACTGAGCACCCAGCACCCCGAGCACTGAGCACCCAGCACCCTGAGCACTGAGCACCCAGTACCCTGAGTACTGAGCACCCAGCACCCTGAGTACTGAGCACTGAGCACCCTGAGCACTGAGCACCCAGCACCCTGAGCACTGAGCACCCAGCACCCCGAGCACTGAGCACCCAGCACCCTGAGCACTGAGCACCAAGCACCCTGAGTAATGAGCACCCAGCACCCTGAGTACTGAGCACTGAGCACCCTGAGCACTGAGCACCCAGCACCCTGAGCACTGAGCACCCAGCACCCCGAGCACTGAGCACCCAGCACCCTGAGCACTGAGCACGCTGAGGACTGAGCAACCAGCACCATGAGTACTGAGCATCCAGCACCCTGAGTACTGAGCACCCAGCATCCTGAGTACTGAGCACCGATCACCCTGAGCACTGAGCACCCAGCACCCCGAGCACTGAGCACCCAGCACCCTGAGTACTGAGCACCCTGAGTACTGAGCACCCAGCACCCCGAGCACTGAGCACCCAGCACCCTGAGTCCTGAGCACCCTGAGTACTGAGCACCCAGCACCCTGAGTACTGAGCACCCTGAGTACTGAGCACCCAGCACCCTGAGCACTGAGCACCCAGCACACTGAGTACTGAGCACCCAGCACCCTGAGCACTGAGCACAAAGCACCCTGAGTACTGAGCACCGAGCACCCCGAGCACTGAGCACCCAGCACCCTGAGTACTGAGCACCCAGCACCCTGAGTAGTGAGCACCCAGCACCCCGAGTACTGAGCACCCAGCACCGTGAGTACTGACCACCCAGCACCCTGAGTACTGAGCACCCAGCACCCCGAACACTAAGCACCCAGCACCCCGAGCACCGAGCACCCAGCACCCTGAGCACTGAGCACCCAGCACCCTGAGCACTGAGCACTGAGCACCCAGCAACCTGAGCACTGAGCACCCAGCACCCTGAGTACTAAGCACCCAGCACCCTGAGTACTGAGCACCCAGCACCCTGAGTACTGAGCACCCAGCGTACTGAGCACCGAGCACCCCGAGCACTGAGCACCCAGCACCCTGAGTACTGAGCACCCAGCACCCCGAGCACTGAGCACCCAGCACCCTGAGTACTGAGCATCGAGCACCCTGAGTACTGAGCACCCAGCACCCTGAGTACTGAGCACCCAGCGTACTGAGCACCGAGCACCCAGCACCCTGAGTACTGAGCACCCAGCACCCTGAGCACTGAGCACTCAGCACCCTGAGTACTGAGCACTGAGCACCCTGAGAACTGAGCACTGAGCACCCTGAGCACTGAGCACCCAGCACCCCGAGCACTGAGCACCCAGCACCCTGAGTACTGAGCACCCAGCACCCTGAGTACTGAGCACTCAGCACCCTGAGTACTGAGCACCGAGCACCCCGAGCACTGAGCACCCAGCACCCTGAGTACTGAGTACACAGCATCCTGAGTACTGAGCACCTATCACCCTGAGCACTGAGCACCCAGCACCCCGAGCACTGAGCACCCTGAGTACTGAGCACCCAGCACCCTGAGTACTGAGCACTAAGCACCCAGAGCACTGAGCACCCAGCACCCCGAGCACGGAGCACCCAGGACCCCGAGCACTGAGTACTGAGCACCCAGCACCCTGAGTCCTGAGCACCGAGCTCCCCGAGCACTAAGCACCCTGAGTACTGAGCACCCAGCACCCCGATCACTGAGCACCCAGCACCCTGAGCACTGGGCACCCAGCACCCTGAGCACTGAGCACCCATCACCCTGAGTACTGAGCACCCAGCACGCTGAGTACTGAGCACCCAGCACCCCGAGCACTGAGCACCCAGCACCCTGAGTACTGAGCACTGAGCACCCAGCACCCCGAGCACTGAGCACCCAGCACCCTGTGTACTGAGCACCGAGCACCCCGAGCACTGAGCACCCAGCACCCTGAGCACTCAGCACCCAGCACCCCGAGCACTGAGCACCCAGCACCCTGAGTACTGAGCACTGAGCACCCAGCACCCCGAGCACTGAGCACTCAGCACCCTGTGTACTGAGCACTGAGTACCCAGTACCCCCGAGCACTGAGAACCAGCACCCTGAGCACTGAGCACCCAGCACCCCGAGTACTGAGCACCCAGCACCCCGAGCACTGAGCACCCAGCACCCCGAGCACTGAGCACCGAGCACCCTGAGTACTGAGCACCCAGCACCCCGAGCACTGAGCACCCAGCACCCCGAGCACTTAGCACCCAGCACCCTGAGTACTGAGCACCCAGCACCCTGAGCACTGAGCACCGAGCACCCCGAACACTGTGCACCCAGCACCCTGAGAACTGAGCACCCAGCACCCTGAGTACTGAGCACCCAGCATCGTGAGCACTGAGCACCCAGCACCCTGAGCACTGAGCACCCAGCACCCTGAGTACTGAGAACCCAGCACCCTGAGTACTGAACACCCAGCACCCTGAGCACTGAGCACTGAGCACCCAGCACCCTGAGCACTGAGCACTGAGCACCCAGCACCCTGAGCACTGAGCACCCAGCACCCCGAGCATTGAGCACCCAGCACCCTGAGCACCCAGCACCCTGAGCACTGAGCACCCTGAGCACTGAGCACCCAGCACCCTGAGTACTGAGCATCCAACACTCTGAGCACTGAGCACAGAGCACGCTGAGTACTGAGCACTGAGCACCCAGCACCCTGAGTACTGAGCACCCAGCACCCCGAGCACTGAGCACCCAGCACCCTGTGTACTGAGCACCGAGCACCCCGAGCACTGAGCACCCACCACCCTGAGTACTGAGCACCCAGCACCCCGAGAATGAGCACCCAGCACCCCGAGCACTGAGCATCCAGTACTCTGAGCACTGAGCACCCAGCACCCTGAGTACTGAGCACCCAGCACCCCGAGCACTGAGCACCCAGCACCCTGAGTACTGAGCACCCTGAGTACTGAGCACCCAGCACCCTGAGTACTGAGCACCCTGCACCCCGAGCACTGAGCACCCTGAGCACTGAGCACCCAGCATCCTGAGCACTGAGTACTGAGCACCCAGCACGCTGAGCACTGAGCACCAAGCACCCTGAACACTGAGCACCCAGCACCCTGAGTACTGAGCACCCAGCACCCCAAACACTGAGCACCGAGCACCCTGAGAACTGAGCACCGAGCACCCTGAGTACTGAGCACCCAGCACCATGAGTACTGAGCACCGAGCACCCAGAGTACTGAGCAACCTGAGTACTGAGCACCCAGCACCCCGAGAATGAGCACCCAGCACCATGAGTACTGAGCAACGAGCACCCTGAGCAATGAGCACCCAGCACCCTGAGCACTGAGCACGGAGCACCCCGAGGACTGAGCACCCAGCACCGTGAGCACTGAGCACCCAGTACCTTGAGTACTGAGCACCGAGCACCCCGAGCACTGAGCACCCAGCACCTAAGTAATGAGCACCCAGCACCCTGAGCACTGAGCACCCAGCCCCCCGAGCACTGAGCACCCAGCACCCTGAGTACTGAGCACCCAGCACCCTGAGTACTGAGCACCCAGCACCCCGAGCACTGAGCACCCAGCACCCTGAGCACTGAGCACCCAGCACCCTGAGTACTGAGCACCCTGCACCCCGAGCACTGAGCACCAAGCACCCTTAGTAATGAGCACCCAGCACCCTGAGTACTGAGCACTGAGCAACCTGAGCACTGAGCACCCAGCACCCTGAGCACTGAGCACCCAGCACCCTGAGTACTGAGCACTCAGCACCCTGAGTACTGAGCACCGAGCACCCCGAGCACTGAGCACCCAGCACCCTGAGCACTGAGCACGCTGAGGACTGAGCAACCAGCACCCTGAGTACTGAGCACCCAGCACCCTGAGTACTGAGCACCCAGCACCCCGAGCACTGAGCACCGAGCACCCCGAACACTGTGCACCCAGCACCCTGAGAACTGAGCACCCAGCACCCTGAGTACTGAGCACCCAGCATCGTGAGCACTGAGCACCCAGCACCCTGAGCACTGAGCACCCAGCACCCTGAGTACTGAGCACCCAGCACCCTGAGTACTGAACACCCAGCACCCTGAGCACTGAGCACTGAGCACCCAGCACCCTGAGCACTGAGCACTGAGCACCCAGCACCCTGAGCACTGAGCACCCAGCACCCCGAGCACTGAGCACCCAGCACCCTGAGCACCCAGCACACTGAGCACTGAGCACCCTGAGCACTGAGCACTGAGCACCCAGCACCCTGAGTACTGAGCATCAAACACTCTGAGCACTGAGCACAGAGCACGCTGAGTACTGAGAACTGAGCACCCAGCACCCTGAGTATTGAGCACCCAGCACCCCGAGCACTGAGCACCCAGCACCCTGTGTACTGAGCACCGAGCACCCCGAGCATTGAGCACCCAGCACCCTGAGTACTGAGCACCCAGCACCCCGAGAATGAGCACCCAGCACCCCGAGAACTAAGCACCAAGCACCCTGAGCACTGAGCACCCAGCACCCTGAGTACTGAGCACCCAGCACCCTGAGCACTGAGCACCCAGCACCCTGAGTACTGAGCACCCTGAGTACTGAGCACCCAGCACCCTGAGTACTGAGCACCCTGCACACCGAGCACTGAGCACCCTGAGCACTGAGCACCCAGCATCCTGAGCACTGAGTACTGAGCACCCAGCACGCTGAGCACTGAGCACCCAGCACCCTGAACACTGAGCACCCAGCACCCTGAGTACTGAGCACCCAGCACCCCAAACACTGAGCAGCGAGCACCCTGAGAACTGAGCACCGAGCACCCTGAGTACTGAGCACCCAGCACCATGAGTACTGAGCACCGAGCACCCAGAGTACTGAGCAACCTGAGTACTGAGCACCCAGCACCCCGAGAATGAGCACCCAGCACCATGAGTACTGAGCACCGAGCACCCTGATCACTGAGCACCCAGCACCCTGAGCACTGAGCACGGAGCACCCCGAGGACTGAGCACCCAGCACCGTGAGCACTGAGCACCCAGCACCTTGAGTACTGAGCACCGAGAACCCCGAGCACTGAGCACCCAGCACCCTAAGTAATGAGCACCCAGCACCCTGAGCACTGAGCACCCAGCCCCCCGAGCACTGAGCACCCAGCACCCTGAGTACTGAGCACCCAGCACCCTGAATACTGAGCACCCAGCACCCCGAGCACTGAGCACCCAGCACCCTGAGCACTGAGCACCCAGTACCCTGAGTACTGAGAACCCAGCACCCCGAGCACTGAGCAATAAGCACCCTGAGTAATGAGCACCCAGCACCCTGAGTACTGAGCACTGAGCACCCTGAGCACTGAGCACCCAGCACCCTGAGCACTGAGCACCCAGCACCCCGAGCACTGAGCACCCAGCACCCTGAGCACTGAGCACGCTGAGGACTGAGCAACCAGCACCCTGAGTACTGAGCATCCAGCACCCTGAGTACTGAGCACCCAGCATCCTGAGTACTGAGCACCGATCACCCTGAGCACTGAGCACCCAGCACCCCGAGCACTGAGCACCCAGCACCCTGAGTACTGAGCACCCTGAGTACTGAGCACCCAGCACCCTGAGCACTGAGCACCCAGCACCCTGAGTCCTGAGCACCCTGAGTACTGAGCACCCAGCACCCTGAGTACTGAGCACCCTGAGTACTGAGCACCCAGCACCCTGAGCACTGAGCACCCAGCACACTGAGTACTGAGCACCCAGCACCCTGAACACTGAGCACCCAGCACCCTGAGTACTGAGCACCGAGCACCCCGAGCACTGAGCACCCAGCACCCTGAGTACTGAGCACCCAGCACCCTGAGTAGTGAGCACCCAGCACCCCGAGTACTGAGCACCCAGCACCGTGAGTACTGACCACCCAGCACCCTGAGTACTGAGCACCCAGCACCCCGAGCACTAAGCACCCAGCACCCCGAGCGCCGAGCACCCAGCAACCTGAGCACTGAGCACCCAGCACCCTGAGCACTGAGCACTGAGCACCCAGCACCCTGAGCACTGAGCACCCAGCACCCTGAGTACTAAGCACCCAGCACCCTGAGTACTAAGCACCCAGCACCCTGAGTACTGAGCACCCAGCACCCTGAGTACTGAGCACCCAGCGTACTGAGCACCGAGCACCCCGAGCACTGAGCACCCAGCACCCTGAGTACTGAGCACCCAGCACCCCGAGCACTGAGCACCCAGCACGCTGAGTACTGAGCACCGAGCACCCTGAGTACTGATCACCCAGCACCCTGAGTACTGAGCACCCAGCGTACTGAGCACCGAGCACCCAGCACCCTGAGTACTGAGCACCCAGCACCCTGAGCACTGAGCACTCAGCACCCTGAGTACTGAGCACTGAGCACCCTGAGAACTGAGCACTGAGCACCCTGAGCACTGAGGACCCAGCACCCCGAGCACTGAGCACCCAGCACCCTGAGTACTGAGCACCCAGCACCCTGAGTACTGAGCACTCAGCACCCTGAGTACTGAGCACCGAGCACCCCGAGCACTGAGCACCCAGCACCCTGAGTACTGAGTACACAGCATTCTGAGTACTGAGCACCTATCACCCTGAGCACTGAGCACCCAGCACCCCGAGCACTGAGCACCCTGAGTACTGAGCACCAGGCACCCTGAGTACTGAGCACTAAGCACCCAGAGCACTGAGCACCCAGCACCCCGAGCACGGAGCACCCAGGACCCCGAGCACTGAGTACTGAGCACCCAGCACCCTGAGTACTGAGCACCGAGCTCCCCGAGCACTGAGCACCCTGAGTACTGAGCACCCAGCACCCCGATCACTGAGCACCCAGCACCCTGAGCACTGAGCACCCAGCACCCTGAGCACTGAGCACCCAGCACCCTGAGTACTGAGCACCCAGCACCCCGAGTACTGAGCACCCAGCACCCCGAGCACTGAGCACCCAGCACCCTGAGTACTGAGCACTGAGCACCCAGCACCCCGAGCACTGAGCACCCAGCACCCTGTGTACTGAGCACCGAGCACCCCGAGCACCCCGAGCACTGAGCACCCAGCACCCTGAGCACTCAGCACCCAGCACCCCGAGCACTGAGCACCCAGCACCCTGAGTACTGAGCACCCAGACCCCGAGCACTGAGCACCCAGCACCCAAAGCACTGTGCACCCAGCACCCTGAGTACGGAGAACCCAGCACCCTGAGTACTGAGCACCCAGCACCCTGAGCACTGAGCACCCAGCAGCCCGAGCACTGAGCACCCAGCATCCTGAGCACTGAGTACTGATCACCCAGCACCCTGAGCACTGAGAACGCAGCACCCTGAGCACTGAGCACCCAGCACCCTGAGTACTGAGCACCCAGCACCCCAAGCACTGAGCACCGAGCACCCTGAGTACTGAGCACCCAGCACACTGAGTAGTGAGCACCCAGCACCCCGAGTACTGAGCACCCAGCATCGTGAGTACTGACCACCCAGCACCCTGAGTACTGAGCACCCAGCACCCCGAGCACTAAGCACCCAGCACCCCGAGCACCAAGCACCCAGCACCCTGAGCACTGAGCACCCAGCACCCTGAGTACTGAGCACTGAGCACCCAGCACCCTGAGCACTGAGCACCCAGCAGCCTGAGTACTAAGCACCCAGCACCCTGAGTACTGAGCACCCAGCACCCTGAGTACTGAGCACCCAGCGTACTGAGCACCGAGAACCCCGAGCACTGAGCACCCAGCACCCTGAGTACTGAGCACCCAGCACCCCGAGCACTGAGCACACAGCACCGTGAGTACTGAGCACCCAGCACCCTGAGTACTGAGCACCCAGCGTACTGAGCACCGAGCACCCAGCACCCTGAGTACTGAGCACCCAGCACCCCGAGCACTGAGCAATAAGCACCCTGAGTAATGAGCACCCAGCACCCTGAGTACTGAGCACTGAGCACCCTGAGCACTGAGCACCCAGCACCCTGAGCACTGAGCACCCAGCACCCCGAGCACTGAGCACCCAGCACCCTGAGCACTGAGCACGCTGAGGACTGAGCAACCAGCACCCTGAGTACTGAGCATCCAGCACCCTGAGTACTGAGCACCCAGCATCCTGAGTACTTAGCACCGATCACCCTGAGCACTGAGCACCCAGCACCCCGAGCACTGAGCACCCAGCACCCTGAGTACTGAGCACCCTGAGTACTGAGCACCCAGCACCCCGAGCACTGAGCACCCAGCACCCTGAGTCCTGAGCACCCTGAGTACTGAGCACCCAGCACCCTGAGTACTGAGCACCCTGAGTACTGAGCACCCAGCACCCTGAGCACTGAGCACCCAGCACACTGAGTACTGAGCACCCAGCACCCTGAACACTGAGCACCCAGCACCCTGAGTACTGAGCACCGAGCACCCCGAGCACTGAGCACCCAGCACCCTGAGTACTGAGCACCCAGCACCCTGAGTAGTGAGCACCCAGCACCCCGAGTACTGAGCACCCAGCACCGTGAGTACTGACCACCCAGCACCCTGAGTACTGAGCACCCAGCACCCCGAGCACTAAGCACCCAGCACCCCGAGCGCCGAGCACCCAGCAACCTGAGCACTGAGCACCCAGCACCCTGAGCACTGAGCACTGAGCACCCAGCACCCTGAGCACTGAGCACCCAGCACCCTGAGTACTAAGCACCCAGCACCCTGAGTACTAAGCACCCAGCACCCTGAGTACTGAGCACCCAGCACCCTGAGTACTGAGCACCCAGCGTACTGAGCACCGAGCACCCCGAGCACTGAGCACCCAGCACCCTGAGTACTGAGCACCCAGCACCCCGAGCACTGAGCACCCAGCACGCTGAGTACTGAGCACCGAGCACCCTGAGTACTGATCACCCAGCACCCTGAGTACTGAGCACCCAGCGTACTGAGCACCGAGCACCCAGCACCCTGAGTACTGAGCACCCAGCACCCTGAGCACTGAGCACTCAGCACCCTGAGTACTGAGCACTGAGCACCCTGAGAACTGAGCACTGAGCACCCTGAGCACTGAGGACCCAGCACCCCGAGCACTGAGCACCCAGCACCCTGAGTACTGAGCACCCAGCACCCTGAGTACTGAGCACTCAGCACCCTGAGTACTGAGCACCGAGCACCCCGAGCACTGAGCACCCAGCACCCTGAGTACTGAGTACACAGCATTCTGAGTACTGAGCACCTATCACCCTGAGCACTGAGCACCCAGCACCCCGAGCACTGAGCACCCTGAGTACTGAGCACCAGGCACCCTGAGTACTGAGCACTAAGCACCCAGAGCACTGAGCACCCAGCACCCCGAGCACGGAGCACCCAGGACCCCGAGCACTGAGTACTGAGCACCCAGCACCCTGAGTACTGAGCACCGAGCTCCCCGAGCACTGAGCACCCTGAGTACTGAGCACCCAGCACCCCGATCACTGAGCACCCAGCACCCTGAGCACTGAGCACCCAGCACCCTGAGCACTGAGCACCCAGCACCCTGAGTACTGAGCACCCAGCACCCCGAGTACTGAGCACCCAGCACCCCGAGCACTGAGCACCCAGCACCCTGAGTACTGAGCACTGAGCACCCAGCACCCCGAGCACTGAGCACCCAGCACCCTGTGTACTGAGCACCGAGCACCCCGAGCACCCCGAGCACTGAGCACCCAGCACCCTGAGCACTCAGCACCCAGCACCCCGAGCACTGAGCACCCAGCACCCTGAGTACTGAGCACCCAGACCCCGAGCACTGAGCACCCAGCACCCAAAGCACTGTGCACCCAGCACCCTGAGTACGGAGAACCCAGCACCCTGAGTACTGAGCACCCAGCACCCTGAGCACTGAGCACCCAGCAGCCCGAGCACTGAGCACCCAGCATCCTGAGCACTGAGTACTGATCACCCAGCACCCTGAGCACTGAGAACGCAGCACCCTGAGCACTGAGCACCCAGCACCCTGAGTACTGAGCACCCAGCACCCCAAGCACTGAGCACCGAGCACCCTGAGTACTGAGCACCCAGCACACTGAGTAGTGAGCACCCAGCACCCCGAGTACTGAGCACCCAGCATCGTGAGTACTGACCACCCAGCACCCTGAGTACTGAGCACCCAGCACCCCGAGCACTAAGCACCCAGCACCCCGAGCACCAAGCACCCAGCACCCTGAGCACTGAGCACCCAGCACCCTGAGTACTGAGCACTGAGCACCCAGCACCCTGAGCACTGAGCACCCAGCAGCCTGAGTACTAAGCACCCAGCACCCTGAGTACTGAGCACCCAGCACCCTGAGTACTGAGCACCCAGCGTACTGAGCACCGAGAACCCCGAGCACTGAGCACCCAGCACCCTGAGTACTGAGCACCCAGCACCCCGAGCACTGAGCACACAGCACCGTGAGTACTGAGCACCCAGCACCCTGAGTACTGAGCACCCAGCGTACTGAGCACCGAGCACCCAGCACCCTGAGTACTGAGCACCCAGCACCCTGAGCACTGAGCACCCAGCACCCTGAGTACTGAGCACTGAGCACCCTGAGTACTGAGCACTGAGCACCCTGAGCACTGAGCACCCAGCACCCCGAGCACTGATCACCCAGCACCCTGAGTACTGATCACCCAGCACCCTGAGTACTGAGCATTCAGCACCCTGAGTACTGAGCACCGAGCACCCCGAGCAGTGATCACCCAGCACCCTGAGCACTGAGCACCCTGAGTACTGAGCACCCAGCACCCTGAGTACTGAGCACCCAGCACCCCGAGCACTGAGCACCCTGAGTACTGAGCACCCAGTACCCTGAGTACTGAGCACTAAGCACCCAGAGCACTGAGCACCCAGCACCCCGAGCACGGAGCACCCAGGACCCCGATCACTGAGTACTGAGCACCCAGCACCCTGAGTACTGAGCACCGAGCTCCCCGAGCACTGAGCACCCTGAGTACTGAGCACCCAGCACGCTGAGTACTGAGCACCCAGCACCCCGAGCACTGAGCACCCAGTACCCTGAGTACTGAGCACTGAGCACCCAGCACCCCGAGCACTGAGCACCCAGCACCCTGTGTACTGAGCACCGAGCACCCCGAGCACTGAGCACCCAGCACCCTGAGCACTCAGCACCCAGCACCCCGAGCACTGAGCACCCAGCACACTGAGCACTGAGCACCCAGCACCCTGAGCACTGAGCACCCAGCACCCAGAGCACTGAGCACCCAGCACCCTGAGCACTGAGCACCCAGCACCCTGAGTACTGAGCACCCAGCACCCTGAGCACTGAGCACCCAGCAGCCCGAGCACTGTGCACCCAGCATCCTGAGCACTGAGTACTGAGCACCCAGCACCCTGAGCACTGAGCACGCAGCACCCTGAGCACTGAGCACCCAGCACCCTGAGTACTGAGCACCCGGCACCCCAAGCACTGAGCACCGAGCACCCTGAGTACTGAGCACCCAGCACGCTGAGCACTGAGCACCCAGCACCGCGAGTACTGAGCACCCAGCACCCTGAGTACTGAGCACCCAGCACCCTGAGCACTGAGCACCCAGCACCCCGAGCACTGACCACCCAGCACCCTGAGCACTGAGCACCCAGCACCCTGAGTACTGAGCATCAAGCACCCTGAGCACTGAGCACCCAGCACCCTGAGCACTGAGCAGCCAGCACCCTGAGCACTGAGCACCCAACGTACTGAGCAACGAGCACCCCGAGCACTGATCACCCAGCACCCTGAGTACTGAGCGCTGAGCACCCTGAGTACTGAGCACCGAGCACACCGAGCACTGAGCACAGGGCACCCCGAGCACTGAGCACCCAGCACCCTGAGTACTGAGCACCCAGCACCCTGAGCACTGAGCACCCAGCACCCTGAGTACTGAGCACCCAGCACCCCGAGCACTGAGCACCCAGCACCCCGAGCACTGAGCACCCAGCACCGTGAGTACTGAGCACCCAGCACCCTGAGCACTGAGCTCCCAGCACCCTGAGTACTGAGCACTGAGCACCCAGCACCCTGAGCACTGAGCACCCAGCAGCCTGAGTACTAAGCACCCAGCACCCTGAGTACTGAGCACCCAGCACCCTGAGTACTGAGCACCCAGCGTACTGAGCACCGAGCACCCCGAGCACTGAGCACCCAGCACCCTGAGTACTGAGCACCCAGCACCCCGAGCACTGAGCACACAGCACCGTGAGTACTGAGCACCCAGCACCCTGAGTACTGAGCACCCAGCGTACTGAGCACCGAGCACCCAGCACCCTGAGTACTGAGCACCCAGCACCCTGAGCACTGAGCACCCAGCACCCTGAGTACTGAGCACTGAGCACCCTGAGTACTGAGCACTGAGCACCCTGAGCACTGAGCACCCAGCACCCCGAGCACTGATCACCCAGCACCCTGAGTACTGATCACCCAGCACCCTGAGTACTGAGCACTCAGCACCCTGAGTACTGAGCACCGAGCACCCCGAGCAGTGATCACCCAGCACCCTGAGCACTGAGCACCCTGAGTACTGAGCACCCAGCACCCTGAGTACTGAGCACCCAGCACCCCGAGCACTGAGCACCCTGAGTACTGAGCACCCAGTACCCTGAGTACTGAGCACTAAGCACCCAGAGCACTGAGCACCCAGCACCCCGAGCACGGAGCACCCAGGACCCTGATCACTGAGTACTGAGCACCCAGCACCCTGAGTACTGAGCACCGAGCTCCCCGAGCACTGAGCACCCTGAGTACTGAGCACCCAGCACGCTGAGTACTGAGCACCCAGCACCCCGAGCACTGAGCACCCAGCACCCTGAGTACTGAGCACTGAGCACCCAGCACCCCGAGCACTGAGCACCCAGCACCCTGTGTACTGAGCACCGAGCACCCCGAGCACTGAGCACCCAGCACCCTGAGCACTCAGCACCCAGCACCCCGAGCACTGAGCACCCAGCACACTGAGCACTGAGCACCCAGCACCCTGAGCACTGAGCACCCAGCACCCAGAGCACTGAGCACCCAGCACCCTGAGCACTGAGCACCCAGCACCCTGAGTACTGAGCACCCAGCACCCTGAGCACTGAGCACCCAGCAGCCCGAGCACTGTGCACCCAGCATCCTGAGCACTGAGTACTGAGCACCCAGCACCCTGAGCACTGAGCACGCAGCACCCTGAGCACTGAGCACCCAGCACCCTGAGTACTGAGCACCCGGCACCCCAAGCACTGAGCACCGAGCACCCTGAGTACTGAGCACCCAGCACGCTGAGCACTGAGCACCCAGCACCGCGAGTACTGAGCACCCAGCACCCTGAGTACTGAGCACCCAGCACGCTGAGCACTGAGCACCAAGCACCCCGAGCACTGACCACCCAGCACCCTGAGCACTGAGCACCCAGCACCCTGAGTACTGAGCATCAAGCACCCTGAGCACTGAGCACCCAGCACCCTGAGCACTGAGCAGCCAGCACCCTGAGCACTGAGCACCCAACGTACTGAGCAACGAGCACCCCGAGCACTGATCACCCAGCACCCTGAGTACTGAGCGCTGAGCACCCTGAGTACTGAGCACCGAGCACACCAAGCACTGAGCACAGGGCACCCCGAGCACTGAGCACCCAGCACCCTGAGTACTGAGCACCCAGCACCCTGAGCACTGAGCACCCAGCACCCTGAGTACTGAGCACCCAGCACCCCGAGCACTGAGCACCCAGCACCCCGAGCACTGAGCACCCAGCACCGTGAGTACTGAGCACCCAGCACCCTGAGTACTGAGCACCGAGCACACCGAGCACTGAGCACAGGGCACCCCGAGCACTGAGCACCCAGCACCCTGAGTACTGAGCACCCAGCACCCTAAGTACTGAGCACTGAGCTCCCTGAGCACTGAGCACCAAGCACCCTGAGCACTGAGCACCCAGCATCCTGAGCACTGAGTACTGAGCACCCAGCACCCAGAGCACTGAGCACCGAGCACCCTGAGCACTGAGCACTCAGCACCCTGAGTACTGAGCACCCAGCACCCCAAACACTGAGCACCGAGCACCCTGAGAACTGAGCACCGAGCACCCTTAGCACTGAGCAGCCAGCACCATGAGTACTGAGCACCGAGCACCCAGAGTACTGAGCAACCTGAGTACTGAGCACCCAGCACCCTGAGAATGAGCACCCAGCACCATGAGTACTGAGCACCGAGCACCCTGAGCACTGAGCACCCAGCACCCTGAGTACTGAGCACCCAGCACCCCGAGCACTGAGCACCCAGCACCCTGAGTAATGAGCACCCAGCACCCTGAGTACTGAGCACTGAGCACCCTGAGCACTGAGCACCCAGCACTACGAGCACTGAGCACCCAGCACCCTGAGTACTGAGCACCCAGCACCCTGAGTACTGAGCACCCAGCACCCTGAGTACTGAGCACCGAGCACCCTGAGCACTGAGCACCCAGCACCCTGAGCACTGAGCACCCTGAGGACTGAGCAACCAGCACCCTGAGTACTGAGCACCCAGCACCCTGAGTACTGAGCACCCAGCATCCTGAGTACTGAGCACCGATCACCCTGAGCACTGAGCACCCAGCACCCCGAGCACTGAGCACCCAGCACCCAGAGTACTGAGCACCCTGAGTACTGAGCACCCAGCACCCCGAGCACTGAGCACGTAGCACCCTGAGTACTGAGCACCCTGAGTACTGAGCACCCAGCACCCTGAGTACTGAGCACCCTGAGTAATGAGCACCCTGAGTACTGAGCACCGAGCACCCCGAGCACTGAGCACCCAGCACCCTGAGTACTGAGCACCCAGCACCCTGAGTAGTGAGCACCCAGCACCCCGAGTACTGAGCACCCAGCACCGTGAGTACTGACCACCCAGCACCCTGAGTACTGAGCACCCAGCACCCCGAGCACTAAGCACCCAGCACCCCGAGCACCGAGCACCGAGCACGAAGCACCCTGAGCACTGAGCACCCAGCAACCTGAGCACTGAGCACCCAGCACCCTGAGTAGTGAGCACTGAGCACCCAGCACCCCGAGCACTGAGCACCCAGCACCCTGAGTACTAAGCACCCAGCACCCTGAGTACTGAGCACCCAGCACCCTGAGTACTGAGCACAGAGCGTACTGAGCACCGAGCACCCCGAGCACTGAGCACCCAGCACCCTGAGTACTGAGCACCCAGCACCCCGAGCACTGAGCACCCAGCACCCTGAGTACTGAGCACCGAGCACCCTGAGTACTGAGCACCGAGCACCCTGAGTACTGAGCACCCAGCGTACTGAGAACCGAGCACCCAGCACCCTGAGTACTGAGCACCCAGCACCCTGAGCACTGAGCACCCACCACCCTGAGTACTGAGCACTGAGCACCCCGAGTACTGAGCACCGGGCACCCCGAGCACTAAGCACCCAGCACCCAGAGCACCGAGCACCCAGCACCCTGAGCACTGAGCACCCAGCACCCTGAGCACTGAGCACCCAGCACCCTGAGTACTGAGCACCCAACGTACTGAGCACCGAGTACCCTGAGCACTGAGCACCCAGAACCCGGAGTACTGAGCACCGGGCACCCCGAGCACTAAGCACCCAGCACCCCGAGCACCGAGCACCCAGCACCCTGAGCACTGAGCACCCAGCACCCCGAGCACTGAGCACCAAGCACCCCTTGCACTGAGCACCCAGCACCCCGAGCACTGAGCACCCAGCACCCCGGGCACTGAGCACCCAGAACCCCGAGCACTGAGCACCCAGCACCCCGAGCACTGAGCACCCAGCACCCCGAGCACTGAGCACCCAGCACCCCGAGCACTGAGCACCCAGCACCCTGAGTACTGAGCACCCAGCACCCTGAGTACTGAGCATTCAGCACAGCAAGCACAGAGCACCATGAGTACTGAGCACCCTGCACCCTAAGCACTGAGCACCCTGAGTACTGAGCACCCATCACCCTGAGCACTGAGCACCCAGCACCCTGAGTACTGAGCACCCAGCACCCTGAGCAATGAGCACCCTGAGTACTGAGCACCCAGCACCTTGAGCACTGAGCACCGAGAACCCCGAGCACTGAGCACCCAGCACCCAGAGCACTGAGCACCCAGCACCCTGAGAACTGAGCACCCAGCACCCTGAGTACTGAGCACCCAGCACCCTGAGCACTGAGCACCCAGCAGCCCGAGCACTGAGCACCCAGCATCCTGAGCACTGAGTACTGAGCACCCAGCGCCCTGAGCACTGAGCACGCAGCACCCTGAGCACTGAGCACCCAGCACCCTGAGTACTGAGCACCCAGCACCCCAAGCACTGAGCACCGAGCACCCTGAGTACTGAGCACCCAGCACCCTGAGTACTGAGCACCCAGCACCCCAAGCACTGAGCACCCAGCACCCTGAATACTGAGCACCCAGCACCCTGAGCACTGAGCACCCAGCACCCCGAGCACTGAGCACCCAGCACCTCGAGCACTGAGCACCGGGCACCCCGAGCACTGAGCACCCAGCACCCTGAGTACTGAGCACCCAGCACCCTAAGTACTGAGCACTGAGCTCCCTGAGCACTGAGCACCCAGCACCCTGAGCACTGAGCACCCAGCATCCTGAGCACTGAGTACTGAGCACCAAGCACCCAGAGCACTGAGCACCGAGCACCCTGAGCACTGAGCACTCAGCACCCTGAGTACTGAGCACCCAGCACCCCAAACACTGAGCACCGAGCACCCTGAGAACTGAGCACCGAGCACCCTTAGTACTGAGCAGCCAGCACCATGAGTACTGAGCACCGAGCACCCAGTGTACTGAGCAACCTGAGTACTGAGCACCCAGCACCCTGAGAATGAGCACCCAGCACCATGAGTACTGAGCACCGAGCACCCTGAGCACTGAGCACACAGCACCCTGAGTACTGAGCACCCAGCACCCCGAGCACTGAGCACCCAGTACCCTGAGTAATGAGCACCCAGCACCCTGAGTACTGAGCACTGAGCACCCTGAGTACTGAGCACCCAGCACCCTGAGTACTGAGCACCCAGCACGCTGAGTACTGAGCACCGAGCACCCCGAGCACTGAGCACCCAGCACCCTGAGCACTGAGCACCCTGAGGACTGAGCAACCAGCACCCTGTGTACTGAGCACCCAGCACCCTGAGTACTGAGCACCCAGCATCCTGAGTACTGAGCACCGATCACCCTGAGCACGGAGCACCCAGCATCCCGAGCACTGAGCACCCAGCACCCTGAGTACTGAGCACCCTGGGTACTGAGCACCCAGCACCCCGAGCACTGAGCACCCTGAGTAATGAGCACCCTGAGTACTGAGCACCGAGCACCCCGAGCACTGAGCACCCAGCACCCTGAGTACTGAGCACCCAGCACCCTGAGTAGTGAGCACCCAGCACCCCGAGTACTGAGCACCCAGCACCGTGAGTACTGACCACCCAGCACCCTGAGTACTGAGCACCCAGCACCCCGAGCACTGAGCACCCAGCACCCTGAGTAATGAGCACCCAGCACCCTGAGTACTGAGCACTGAGCACCCTGAGCACTGAGCACCCAGCACTACGAGCACTGAGCACCCAGCACCCTGAGTACTGAGCACCCAGCACCCTGAGTACTGAGCACCCAGCACCCTGAGTACTGAGCACCGAGCACCCTGAGCACTGAGCACCCAGCACCCTGAGCACTGAGCACCCTGAGGACTGAGCAACCAGCACCCTGAGTACTGAGCACCCAGCACCCTGAGTACTGAGCACCCAGCATCCTGAGTACTGAGCACCGATCACCCTGAGCACTGAGCACCCAGCACCCCGAGCACTGAGCACCCAGCACCCAGAGTACTGAGCACCCTGAGTACTGAGCACCCAGCACCCCGAGCACTGAGCACCCAGCACCCTGAGTACTGAGCACCCTGAGTACTGAGCACCCAGCACCCTGAGTACTGAGCACCCTGAGTAATGAGCACCCTGAGTACTGAGCACCGAGCACCCCGAGCACTGAGCACCCAGCACCCTGAGTACTGAGCACCCAGCACCCTGAGTAGTGAGCACCCAGCACCCCGAGTACTGAGCACCCAGCACCGTGAGTACTGACCACCCAGCACCCTGAGTACTGAGCACCCAGCACCCCGAGCACTAAGCACCCAGCACCCCGAGCACCGAGCACCGAGCACGAAGCACCCTGAGCACTGAGCACCCAGCAACCTGAGCACTGAGCACCCAGCACCCTGAGTAGTGAGCACTGAGCACCCAGCACCCCGAGCACTGAGCACCCAGCACCCTGAGTACTAAGCACCCAGCACCCTGAGTACTGAGCACCCAGCACCCTGAGTACTGAGCACAGAGCGTACTGAGCACCGAGCACCCCGAGCACTGAGCACCCAGCACCCTGAGTACTGAGCACCCAGCACCCCGAGCACTGAGCACCCAGCACCCTGAGTACTGAGCACCGAGCACCCTGAGTACTGAGCACCCAGCACCCTGAGTACTGAGCACCCAGCGTACTGAGAACCGAGCACCCAGCACCCTGAGTACTGAGCACCCAGCACCCTGAGCACTGAGCACCCACCACCCTGAGTACTGAGCACTGAGCACCCCGAGTACTGAGCACCGGGCACCCCGAGCACTAAGCACCCAGCACCCAGAGCACCGAGCACCCAGCACCCTGAGCACTGAGCACCCAGCACCCTGAGCACTGAGCACCCAGCACCCTGAGCACTGAGCACCCAGCACCCTGAGCACTGAGCACCCAGCACCCTGAGCACTGAGCACCCAGCACCCTGAGTACTGAGCACCCAACGTACTGAGCACCGAGTACCCTGAGCACTGAGCACCCAGAACCCGGAGTACTGAGCACCGGGCACCCCGAGCACTAAGCACCCAGCACCCCGAGCACCGAGCACCCAGCACCCTGAGCACTGAGCACCCAGCACCCCGAGCACTGAGCACCAAGCACCCCTTGCACTGAGCACCCAGCACCCCGAGCACTGAGCACCCAGCACCCCGGGCACTGAGCACCCAGAACCCCGAGCACTGAGCACCCAGCACCCCGAGCACTGAGCACCCAGCACCCCGAGCACTGAGCACCCAGCACCCCGAGCACTGAGCACCCAGCACCCTGAGTACTGAGCACCCAGCACCCTGAGTACTGAGCATTCAGCACAGCAAGCACAGAGCACCATGAGTACTGAGCACCCTGCACCCCAAGCACTGAGCACCCTGAGTACTGAGCACCCATCACCCTGAGCACTGAGCACCCAGCACCCTGAGTACTGAGCACCCAGCACCCTGAGCAATGAGCACCCTGAGTACTGAGCACCCAGCACCTTGAGCACTGAGCACCGAGAACCCCGAGCACTGAGCACCCAGCACCCAGAGCACTGAGCACCCAGCACCCTGAGAACTGAGCACCCAGCACCCTGAGTACTGAGCACCCAGCACCCTGAGCACTGAGCACCCAGCAGCCCGAGCACTGAGCACCCAGCATCCTGAGCACTGAGTACTGAGCACCCAGCACCCTGAGCACTGAGCACGCAGCACCCTGAGCACTGAGCACCCAGCACCCTGAGTACTGAGCACCCAGCACCCCAAGCACTGAGCACCGAGCACCCTGAGTACTGAGCACCCAGCACCCTGAGTACTGAGCACCCAGCACCCCAAGCACTGAGCACCCAGCACCCTGAATACTGAGTACCCAGCACCCTGAGCACTGAGCACCCAGCACCCCGAGCACTGAGCACCCAGCACCTCGAGCACTGAGCACCGGGCACCCCGAGCACTGAGCACCCAGCACCCTGAGTACTGAGCACCCAGCACCCTAAGTACTGAGCACTGAGCTCCCTGAGCACTGAGCACCCAGCACCCTGAGCACTGAGCACCCAGCATCCTGAGCACTGAGTACTGAGCACCAAGCACCCAGAGCACTGAGCACCGAGCACCCTGAGCACTGAGCACTCAGCACCCTGAGTACTGAGCACCCAGCACCCCAAACACTGAGCACCGAGCACCCTGAGAACTGAGCACCGAGCACCCTTAGTACTGAGCAGCCAGCACCATGAGTACTGAGCACCGAGCACCCAGTGTACTGAGCAACCTGAGTACTGAGCACCCAGCACCCTGAGAATGAGCACCCAGCACCATGAGTACTGAGCACCGAGCACCCTGAGCACTGAGCACACAGCACCCTGAGTACTGAGCACCCAGCACCCCGAGCACTGAGCACCCAGTACCCTGAGTAATGAGCACCCAGCACCCTGAGTACTGAGCACTGAGCACCCTGAGTACTGAGCACCCAGCACCCTGAGTACTGAGCACCCAGCACGCTGAGTACTGAGCACCGAGCACCCCGAGCACTGAGCACCCAGCACCCTGAGCACTGAGCACCCTGAGGACTGAGCAACCAGCACCCTGTGTACTGAGCACCCAGCACCCTGAGTACTGAGCACCCAGCATCCTGAGTACTGAGCACCGATCACCCTGAGCACGGAGCACCCAGCACCCCGAGCACTGAGCACCCAGCACCCTGAGTACTGAGCACCCTGGGTACTGAGCACCCAGCACCCCGAGCACTGAGCACCCTGAGTAATGAGCACCCTGAGTACTGAGCACCGAGCACCCCGAGCACTGAGCACCCAGCACCCTGAGTACTGAGCACCCAGCACCCTGAGTAGTGAGCACCCAGCACCCCGAGTACTGAGCACCCAGCACCGTGAGTACTGACCACCCAGCACCCTGAGTACTGAGCACCCAGCACCCCGAGCACTAAGCACCCAGCACCCCGAGCACCGAGCACCGAGCACGAAGCACCCTGAGCACTGAGCACCCAGCAATCTGAGCACTGAGCACCCAGCACCCTGAGTACTGAGCACTGAGCACCCAGCACCCGGAGCACTGAGCACCCAGCACCCTGAGTACTAAGCACCCAGCACCCTGAGTACTGAGCACCCAGCACCCTGAGTACTGAGCACCCAGCGTACTGAGCACCGAGCACCCCGAGCACTGAGCACCCAGCACCCTGAGTACTGAGCACCCAGCACCCCGAGCACTGAGCACCCAGCACCCTGAGTACTGAGCACTGAGCACCCTGAGTACTGAGCACCCAGCACCCTGAGTACTGAGAACCCAGCGTACTGAGAACCGAGCACCCAGCACCCTGAGTACTGAGCACCCAGCACCCTGAGCACTGAGCACCCACCACCCCGAGAACTAAGCACCAAGCACCCTGAGCACTGAGCACCCAGCACCCTGAGTACTGAGCACCCAGCACCCTGAGCACTGAGCACCCAGCACCCTGAGTACTGAGCACCCTGAGTACTGAGCACCCAGCACCCTGAGTACTGAGCACCCTGCACCCCGAGCACTGAGCACCCTGAGCACTGAGCACCCAGCATCCTGAGCACTGAGTACTGAGCACCCAGCACGCTGAGCACTGAGCACCCAGCACCCTGAACACTGAGCACCCAGCACCCTGAGTACTGAGCACCCAGCACCCCAAACACTGAGCAGCGAGCTCCCCGAGGACTGAGCACCCAGCACCGTGAGCACTGAGCACCCAGCACCTTGAGTACTGAGCACCGAGCACCCCGAGCACTGAGCACCCAGCACCCTAAGTAATGAGCACCCAGCACCCTGAGCACTGAGCACCCAGCCCCCCGAGCACTGAGCACCCAGCACCCTGAGTACTGAGCACCCAGCACCCTGAATACTGAGCACCCAGCACCCCGAGCACTGAGCACCCAGCACCCTGAGCACTGAGCACCCAGTACCCTGAGTACTGAGCACCCAGCACCCCGAGCACTGAGCACCAAGCACCCTGAGTAATGAGCACCCAGCACCCTGAGTACTGAGCACTGAGCACCCTGAGCACTGAGCACCCAGCACCCTGAGCACTGAGCACCCAGCACCCCGAGCACTGAGCACCCAGCACCCTGAGCACTGAGCACGCTGAGGACTGAGCAACCAGCACCCTGAGTACTGAGCATCCAGCACCCTGAGTACTGAGCACCCAGCATCCTGAGTACTGAGCACCGATCACCCTGAGCACTGAGCACCCAGCACCCCGAGCACTGAGCACCCAGCACCCTGAGTACTGAGCACCCTGAGTACTGAGCACCCAGCACCCCGAGCACTGAGCACCCAGCACCGTGAGTACTGACCACCCAGCACCCTGAGTACTGAGCACCCAGCACCCCGAGCACTAAGCACCCAGCACCCTGAGTACTGAGCACCGAGCACCCTGAGTACTGAGCACTGAGCACCCTGAGCACTGAGCACCCAGCACCCCGAGCACGGAGCACCCAGGACCCCGAGCACTGAGTACTGAGCACCCAGCACCCTGAGTACTGAGCACCGAGCTCCCCGAGCACTGAGCACCCTGAGTACTGAGCACCCAGCACCCCGATCACTGAGCACCCAGCACCCTGAGCACTGAGCACCCAGCACCCTGAGCACTGAGCACCCAGCACCCTGAGTCCTGAGCACCTAGCACGCTGAGTACTGAGCACCCAGCACCCCGAGCACTGAGCACCCAGCACCCTGAGTACTGAGTACTGAGCACCCAGCACCCCGAGCACTGAGCACCCAGCACCCTGAGTACTGAGCACTGAGCACCCAGCACCCCGAGCACTGAGCACCCAGCACCCCGAGCACTGAGCACCCAGCACCCTGAGTACTGAGCACCCAGACCCCGAGCACTGAGCACCCAGCACCCCTAGCACTGTGCACCCAGCACCCTGAGTACGGAGAACCCAGCACCCTGAGTACTGAGCACCCAGCACCCTGAGCACTGAGAACCCAGCAGCCCGAGCACTGAGCACCCAGCATCCTGAGCACTGAGTACTGATCACCCAGCACCCTGAGCACTGAGAACGCAGCACCCTGAGCACTGAGCACCTAGCACCCTGAGTACTGAGCACCCAGCACCCCAAGCACTGAGCACCGAGCACCCGGAGTACTGAGCACCCAGCACACTGAGTAGTGAGCACCCAGCACCCCGAGTACTGAGCACCCAGCATCGTGAGTACTGACCACCCAGCACCCTGAGTACTGAGCACCCAGCACCCCGAGCACTAAGCACCCAGCACCCCGAGCACCAAGCACCCAGCACCCTGAGCACTGAGCACCCAGCACCCTGAGTACTGAGCACTGAGCACCCAGCACCCTGAGCACTGAGCACCCAGCAGCCTGAGTACTAAGCACCCAGCACCCTGAGTACTGAGCACCCAGCACCCTGAGTACTGAGCACCCAGCGTACTGAGCACCGAGCACCCCGAGCACTGAGCACCCAGCACCTTGAGTACTGAGCACCCAGCACCCCGAGCACTGAGCACACAGCACCGTGAGTACTGAGCACCCAGCACCCTGAGTACTGAGCACCCAGCGTACTGAGCACCGAGCACAAAGCACCCTGAGTACTGAGCACCCAGCACCCTGAGCACTGAGCACCCAGCACCCTGAGTACTGAGCACTGAGCACCCTGAGTACTGAGCACTGAGCACCCTGAGCACTGAGCACCCAGCACCCCGAGCACTGATCACCCAGCACCCTGAGTACTGAGCACCCAGCACCCTGAGTACTGACCACTCAGCACCCTGAGTACTGAGCACCGAGCACCCCGAGCAGTGATCACCCAGCACCCTGAGCACTGAGCACCCTGAGTACTGAGCACCCAGCACCCTGAGTACTGAGCACCCAGCACCCCGAGCACTGAGCACCCTGAGTACTGAGCACCCAGTACCCTGAGTACTGAGCACTAAGCACCCAGAGCACTGAGCACCCAGCACCCCGAGCACGGAGCACCCAGGACCCCGATCACTGAGTACTGAGCACCCAGCACCCTGAGTACTGAGCACCGAGCTCCCCGAGCACTGAGCACCCTGAGTACTGAGCACCCAGCACGCTGAGTACTGAGCACCCAGCACCCCGAGCACTAAGCACCCAGCACCCTGAGCACTGAGCACCCAGCACCCCAAACACTGAGCAGCGAGCACCCTGAGAACTGAGCACCGAGCACCCTGAGTACTGAGCACCCAGCACCATGAGTACTGAGCACCGAGCACCCAGAGTACTGAGCAACCTGAGTACTGAGCACCCAGCACCCCGAGAATGAGCACCCAGCACCATGAGTACTGAGCACCGAGCACCCTGATCACTGAGCACCCAGCACCCTGAGCACTGAGCACGGAGCACCCCGAGGACTGAGCACCCAGCACCGTGAGCACTGAGCACCCAGCACCTTGAGTACTGAGCACCGAGCACCCCGAGCACTGAGCACCCAGCACCCTAAGTAATGAGCACCCAGCACCCTGAGCACTGAGCACCCAGCCCCCCGAGCACTGAGCACCCAGAACCCTGAGTACTGAGCACCCAGCACCCTGAATACTGAGCACCCAGCACCCCGAGCACTGAGCACCCAGCACCCTGAGCACTGAGCACCCAGTACCCTGAGTACTGAGCACCCAGCACCCCGAGCACTGAGCACCAAGCACCCTGAGTAATGAGCACCCAGCACCCTGAGTACTGAGCACTGAGCACCCTGAGCACTGAGCACCCAGCACCCTGAGCACTGAGCACCCAGCACCCCGAGCACTGAGCACCCAGCACCCTGAGCACTGAGCACGCTGAGGACTGAGCAACCAGCACCCTGAGTACTGAGCATCCAGCACCCTGAGTACTGAGCACCCAGCATCCTGAGTACTGAGCACCGATCACCCTGAGCACTGAGCACCCAGCACCCCGAGCACTGAGCACCCAGCACCCTGAGTACTGAGCACCCTGAGTACTGAGCACCCAGCACCCCGAGCACTGAGCACCCAGCACCCTGAGTCCTGAGCACCCTGAGTACTGAGCACCCAGCACCCTGAGTACTGAGCACCCTGAGTACTGAGCACCCAGCACCCTGAGCATTGAGCACCCAGCACACTGAGTACTGAGCACCCAGCACCCTGAGCACTGAGCACCCAGCACCCTGAGTACTGAGCACCGAGCACCCCGAGCACTGAGCACCCAGCACCCTGAGTACTGAGCACCCAGCACCCTGAGTAGTGAGCACCCAGCACCCCGAGTACTGAGCACCCAGCACCGTGAGTACTGACCACCCAGCACCCTGAGTACTGAGCACCCAGCACCCCGAGCACTAAGCACCCAGCACCCTGAGCACTGAGCACTGAGCACCCAGCACCCTGAGCACTGAGCACCAAGCACCCTGAGTACTAAGCACCCAGCACCCTGAGTACTAAGCACCCAGCACCCTGAGTACTGAGCACCCAGCACCCTGAGTACTGAGCACCCAGCGTACTGAGCACCGAGCACCCCGAGCACTGAGCACCCAGCACCCTGAGTACTGAGCACCCAGCACCCCGAGCACTGAGCACCCAGCACGCTGAGTACTGAGCACCGAGCACCCTGAGTACTGATCACCCAGCACCCTGAGTACTGAGCACCCAGCGTACTGAGCACCGAGCACCCAGCACCCTGAGTACTGAGCACCCAGCACCCTGAGCACTGAGCACTCAGCACCCTTAGTACTGATCACTGAGCACCCTGATAACTGAGCACTGAGCACCCTGAGCACTGAGCACCCAGCACCCCGAGCACTGAGCACCCAGCACCCTGAGTACTGAGCACCCAGCACCCTGAGTACTGAGCACTCAGCACCCTGAGTACTGAGCACCGAGCACCCTGAGCACTGAGCACCCAGCACCCTGAGTACTGAGTACACAGCATTCTGAGTACTGAGCACCTATCACCCTGAGCACTGAGCACCCAGCACCCCGAGCACTGAGCACCCTGAGTACTGAGCACCAGGCACCCTGAGTACTGAGCACTAAGCACCCAGAGCACTGAGCACCCAGCACCCCGAGCACGGAGCACCCAGGACCACGAGCACTGAGTACTGAGCACCCAGCACCCTGAGTACTGAGCACCGAGCTCCCCGAGCACTGAGCACCCTGAGTACTGAGCACCCAGCACCCCGATCACTGAGCACCCAGCACCCTGACCACTGAGCACCCAGCACCCTGAGCACTGAGCACCCAGCACCCTGAGTACTGAGCACCTAGCACGCTGAGTACTGAGCACCCAGCACCCCGAGCACTGAGCACCCAGCACCCTGAGTACTGAGCACTGAGCACCCAGCACCCCGAGCACTGAGCACCCAGCACCCTGTGTACTGAGCACCGAGCACCCTGAGCACCCCGAGCACTGAGCACCCAGCACCCTGAGCACTCAGCACCCCGCACCCCGAGCACTGAGCACCCAGCACCCTGAGTACTGAGCACCCAGACCCCGAGCACTGAGCACCCAGCACCCCTAGCACTGTGCACCCAGCACCCTGAGTACGGAGAACCCAGCACCCTGAGTACTGAGCACCCAGCACCCTGAGCACTGAGCACCCAGCAGCCCGAGCACTGAGCACCCAGCATCCTGAGCACTGAGTACTGATCACCCAGCACCCTGAGCACTGAGAACGCAGCACCCTGAGCACTGAGCACCCAGCACCCTGAGTACTGAGCACCCAGCACCCCAAGCACTGAGCACCGAGCACCCTGAGTACTGAGCACCCAGCACACTGAGTAGTGAGCACCCAGCACCCCGAGTACTGAGCACCCAGCATCGTGAGTACTGACCACCCAGCACCCTGAGTACTGAGCACCCAGCACCCCGAGCACTAAGCACCCAGCACCCCGAGCACCAAGCACCCAGCACCCTGAGCACTGAGCACCCAGCACCCTGAGTACTGAGCACTGAGCACCCAGCACCCTGAGCACTGAGCACCCAGCAGCCTGAGTACTAAGCACCCAGCACCCTGAGTACTGAGCACCCAGCACCCTGAGTACTGAGCACCCAGCGTACTGAGCACCGAGCACCCCGAGCACTGAGCACCCAGCACCCTGAGTACTGAGCACCCAGCACCCCGAGCACTGAGCACACAGCACCGTGAGTACTGAGCACCCAGCACCCTGAGTACTGAGCACCCAGCGTACTGAGCACCGAGCACCCAGCACCCTGAGTACTGAGCACCCAGCACCCTGAGCACTGAGCACCCAGCACCCTGAGTACTGAGCACTGAGCACCCTGAGTACTGAGCACTGAGCACCCTGAGCACTGAGCACCCAGCACCCCGAGCACTGATCACCCAGCACCCTGAGTACTGAGCACCCAGCACCCTGAGTACTGAGCACTCAGCACCCTGAGTACTGAGCACCGAGCACCCCGAGCAGTGATCACCCATCACCCTGAGCACTGAGCACCCTGAGTACTGAGCACACAGCACCCTGAGTAATGAGCACCCAGCACCCCGAGCACTGAGCACCCTGAGTACTGAGCACCCAGTACCCTGAGTACTGAGCACTAAGCACCCAGAGCACTGAGCACCCAGCACCCCGAGCACGGAGCACCCAGGACCCCGATCACTGAGTACTGAGCACCCAGCACCCTGAGTACTGAGCACCGAGCTCCCCGAGCACTGAGCACCCTGAGTACTGAGCACCCAGCACGCTGAGTACTGAGCACCCAGCACCCCGAGCACTGAGCACCCACCACCCTGAGTACTGAGCACTGAGCACCCAGCACCCCGAGCACTGAGCACCCAGCACCCTGCGTACTGAGCACCGAGCACCCCGAGCACTGAGCACCCAGCACCCTGAGGACTGAGCACCCAGCACCCTGAGTAGTGAGCACCCAGCACCCCGAGTACTGAGCACCCAGCACCGTGAGTACTGACCACCCAGCACCCTGAGTACTGAGCACCCAGCACCCCGAGCACTAAGCACCCAGCACCCTGAGCACTGAGCACTGAGCACCCAGCACCCTGAGCACTGAGCACCAAGCACCCTGAGTACTAAGCACCCAGCACCCTGAGTACTAAGCACCCAGCACCCTGAGTACTGAGCACCCAGCACCCTGAGTACTGAGCACCCAGCGTACTGAGCACCGAGCACCCCGAGCACTGAACACCCAGCACCCTGAGTACTGAGCACCCAGCACCCCGAGCACTGAGCACCCAGCACGCTGAGTACTGAGCACCGAGCACCCTGAGTACTGATCACCCAGCACCCTGAGTACTGAGCACCCAGCGTACTGAGCACCGAGCACCCAGCACCCTGAGTACTGAGCACCCAGCACCCTGAGCACTGAGCACTCAGCACCCTTAGTACTGATCACTGAGCACCCTGATAACTGAGCACTGAGCACCCTGAGCACTGAGCACCCAGCACCCTGAGTACTGAGCACCCAGCACCCTGAGCACTGAGCACCCAGACCCCGAGCACTGAGCACCCAGCACCCCTAGCACTGAGCACCCTGAGTACTGAGCACCCAGTACCCTGAGTACTGAGCACTAAGCACCCAGAGCACTGAGCACCCAGCACCCCGAGCACGGACCACCCAGGACCCCGATCACTGAGCACTGAGCACCCTGAGTACTGAGCACCCAGCACCCTGAGTAATGAGCACCCAGCACCCCGAGCACTGAGCACCCTGAGTACTGAGCACCCAGTACCCTGAGTACTGAGCACTAAGCACCCAGAGCACTGAGCACCCAGCACCCCGAGCACGGAGCACCCAGGACCCCGATCACTGAGTACTGAGCACCCAGCACCCTGAGTACTGAGCACCGAGCTCCCCGAGCACTGAGCACCCTGAATACTGAGCACCCAGCACGCTGAGTACTGAGCACCCAGCACCCCGAGCACTGAGCACCCACCACCCTGAGTACTGAGCACTGAGCACCCAGCACCCCGAGCACTGAGCACCCAGCACCCTGCGTACTGAGCACCGAGCACCCCGAGCACTGAGCACCCAGCACCCTGAGTACTGAGCACCCAGCACCCTGAGTAGTGAGCACCCAGCACCCCGAGTACTGAGCACCCAGCACCGTGAGTACTGACCACCCAGCACCCTGAGTACTGAGCACCCAGCACCCCGAGCACTAAGCACCCAGCACCCTGAGCACTGAGCACTGAGCACCCAGCACCCTGAGCACTGAGCACCAAGCACCCTGAGTACTAAGCACCCAGCACCCTGAGTACTAAGCACCCAGCACCCTGAGTACTGAGCACCCAGCACCCTGAGTACTGAGCACCCAGCGTACTGAGCACCGAGCACCCCGAGCACCCCGAGCACTGAGCACCCAGCACCCTGAGCACTGAGCACCCAGCACCCTGAGCACTGAGCACCCAGCACCCCGAGCACTGAGCACCCAGCACCCTGAGTACTGAGCACTGAGCACCCAGCACCCCGAGCACTGAGCACCCAGCACCCTGTGTACTGAGCACCGAGCACACCGAGCACCCCGAGCACTGAGCACCCAGCACCCTGAGCACTCAGCACCCAGCACCCCGAGCACTGAGCACCCAGCACCCTGAGTACTGAGCACCCAGACCCCGAGCACTGAGCACCCAGCACCCCTAGCACTGTGCACCCAGCACCCTGAGTACGGAGAACCCAGCACCCTGAGTACTGAGCACCCAGCACCCTGAGCACTGAGCACCCAGCAGCCCGAGCACTGAGCACCCAGCATCCTGAGCACTGAGTACTGATCACCCAGCACCCTGAGCACTGAGAACGCAGCACCCTGAGCACTGAGCACCCAGCACCCTGAGTACTGAGCACCCAGCACCCCAAGCACTGAGCACCGAGCACCCTGAGTACTGAGCACCCAGCACACTGAGTAGTGAGCACCCAGCACCCCGAGTACTGAGCACCCAGCATCGTGAGTACTGACCACCCAGCACCCTGAGTACTGAGCACCCAGCACCCCGAGCACTAAGCACCCAGCACCCCGAGCACCAAGCACCCAGCACCCGGAGCACTGAGCACCCAGCACCCTGAGTACTGAGCACTGAGCACCCAGCACCCTGAGCACTGAGCACCCAGCAGCCTGAGTACTGAGCACCCAGCACCCTGAGTACTGAGCACCCAGCACCCTGAGTACTGAGCACCCAGCGTACTGAGCACCGAGCACCCCAGCACTGAGCACACAGCACCCTGAGTACTGAGCACCCAGCACCCCGAGCACTGAGCACACAGCACCGTGAGTACTGAGCACCCAGCACCCTGAGTACTGAGCACCCAGCGTACTGAGCACCGAGCACCCAGCACCCTGAGTACTGAGCACCCAGCACCCTGAGCACTGAGCACCCAGCACCCTGAGTACTGAGCACTGAGCACCCTGAGTACTGAGCACTGAGCACCCTGAGCACTGAGCACCCAGCACCCCGAGCACTTATCACCCAGCACCCTGAGTACTGAGCACCCAGCACCCTGAGTACTGAGCACTCAGCACCCTGAGTACTGAGCACCGAGCACCCCGAGCAGTGATCACCCAGCACCCTGAGCACTGAGCACCCTGAGTACTGAGCACCCAGCACCCTGAGTAATGAGCACCCAGCACCCCGAGCACTGAGCACCCTGAGTACTGAGCACCCAGTACCCTGAGTACTGAGCACTAAGCACCCAGAGCACTGAGCACCCAGCACCCCGAGCACGGAGCACCCAGGACCCCGATCACTGAGTACTGAGCACCCAGCACCCTGAGTACTGAGCACCGAGCTCCCCGAGCACTGAGCACCCTGAGTACTGAGCACCCAGCACGCTGAGTACTGAGCACCCAGCACCCCGAGCACTGAGCACCCACCACCCTGAGTACTGAGCACTGAGCACCCAGCACCCCGAGCACTGAGCACCCAGCACCCTGCGTACTGAGCACCGAGCACCCCGAGCACTGAGCACCCAGCACCCTGAGCACTCAGCACCCAGCACCCCGAGCACTGAGCACCCAGCACACTGAGCACTGAGCACCCAGCACCCTGAGCACTGAGCACCCAGCACCCAGAGCACTGAGCACCCAGCACCCTGAGCACTGAGCACCCAGCACCCTGAGTACTGAGCACCCAGCACCCTGAGCACTGAGCACCCAGCAGCCCGAGCACTGTGCACCCAGCATCCTGAGCACTGAGTACTGAGCACCCAGCACCCTGAGCACTGAGCACGCAGCACCCTGAGCACTGAGCACCCAGCACCCTGAGTACTGAGCACCCGGCACCCCAAGCACTGAGCACCGAGCACCCTGAGTACTGAGCACCCAGCACCCTGAGTACTGAGCACCCAGCACCCTGAGCACTGACCACCCAGCACCCTGAGCACTGAGCACCCAGCACCCTGAGTACTGAGCATCAAGCACCCTGAGCACTGAGCACCCAGCACCCTGAGCACTGAGCAGCCAGCACCCTGAGCACTGAGCACCCAACGTACTGAGCAACGAGCACCCCGAGCACTGATCACCCAGCACCCTGAGTACTGAGCGCTGAGCACCCTGAGTACTGAGCACCGAGCACACCGAGCACTGAGCACAGGGCACCCCGAGCACTGAGCACCCAGCACCCTGAGTACTGAGCACCCAGCACCCTGAGCACTGAGCACCCAGCACCCTGAGTACTGAGCACCCAGCACCCCGAGCACTGAGCACCCAGCACCCCGAGCACTGAGCACCCAGCACCGTGAGTACTGAGCACCCAGCACCCTGAGTACTGAGCACCGAGCACACCGAGCACTGAGCACAGGGCACCCCGAGCACTGAGCACCCAGCACCCTGAGTACTGAGCACCCAGCACCCTGAGTACTGAGCACCGAGCACACCGAGCACTGAGCACAGGGCACGCCGAGCACTGAGCACCAAGCACCCTGAGCACTGAGCACCCAGCATCCTGAGCACTGAGTACTGAGCACCCAGCACCCAGAGCACTGAGCACCGAGCACCCTGAGCACTGAGCACTCAGCACCCTGAGTACTGAGCACCCAGCACCCCAAACACTGAGCACCGAGCACCCTGAGAACTGAGCACCGAGCACCCTTAGCACTGAGCAGCCAGCACCATGAGTACTGAGCACCGAGCACCCAGAGTACTGAGCAACCTGAGTACTGAGCACCCAGCACCCTGAGAATGAGCACCCAGCACCATGAGTACTGAGCACCGAGCACCCTGAGCACTGAGCACCCAGCACCCTGAGTACTGAGCACCCAGCACCCCGAGCACTGAGCACCCAGCACCCTGAGTAATGAGCACCCAGCACCCTGAGTACTGAGCACTGAGCACCCTGAGCACTGAGCACCCAGCACTACGAGCACTGAGCACCCAGCACCCTGAGTACTGAGCACCCAGCACCCTGAGTACTGAGCACCCAGCACCCTGAGTACTGAGCACCGAGCACCCTGAGCACTGAGCACCCAGCACCCTGAGCACTGAGCACCCTGAGGACTGAGCAACCAGCACCCTGAGTACTGAGCACCCAGCACCCTGAGTACTGAGCACCCAGCATCCTGAGTACTGAGCACCGATCACCCTGAGCACTGAGCACCCAGCACCCCGAGCACTGAGCACCCAGCACCCAGAGTACTGAGCACCCTGAGTACTGAGCACCCAGCACCCCGAGCACTGAGCACCCAGCACCCTGAGTACTGAGCACCCTGAGTACTGAGCACCCAGCACCCTGAGTACTGAGCACCCTGAGTAATGAGCACCCTGAGTACTGAGCACCGAGCACCCCGAGCACTGAGCACCCAGCACCCTGAGTACTGAGCACCCAGCACACTGAGTAGTGAGCACCCAGCACCCCGAGTACTGAGCACCCAGCACCGTGAGTACTGACCACCCAGCACCCTGAGTACTGAGCACCCAGCACCCCGAGCACTAAGCACCCAGCACCCCGAGCACCGAGCACCGAGCACGAAGCACCCTGAGCACTGAGCACCCAGCAACCTGAGCACTGAGCACCCAGCACCCTGAGTACTGAGCACTGAGCACCCAGCACCCCGAGCACTGAGCACCCAGCACCCTGAGTACTAAGCACCCAGCACCCTGAGTACTGAGCACCCAGCACCCTGAGTACTGAGCACAGAGCGTACTGAGCACCGAGCACCCCGAGCACTGAGCACCCAGCACCCTGAGTACTGAGCACCCAGCACCCCGAGCACTGAGCACCCAGCACCCTGAGTACTGAGCACCGAGCACCCTGAGTACTGAGCACCCAGCACCCTGAGTACTGAGCACCCAGCGTACTGAGAACCGAGCACCCAGCACCCTGAGTACTGAGCACCCAGCACCCTGAGCACTGAGCACCCACCACCCTGAGTACTGAGCACTGAGCACCCCGAGTACTGAGCACCGGGCACCCCGAGCACTAAGCACCCAGCACCCAGAGCACCGAGCACCCAGCACCCTGAGCACTGAGCACCAAGCACCCTGAGCACTGAGCACCCAGCACCCTGAGCACTGAGCACCCAGCACCCTGAGCACTGAGCACCCAGCAACCTGAGCACTGAGCACCCAGCACCCTGAGTACTGAGCACCCAACGTACTGAGCACCGAGTACCCTGAGCACTGAGCACCCAGAACCCGGAGTACTGAGCACCGGGCACCCCGAGCACTAAGCACCCAGCACCCCGAGCACCGAGCACCCAGCACCCTGAGCACTGAGCACCCAGCACCCCGAGCACTGAGCACCAAGCATCCCGAGCACTGAGCACCCAGCACCCCGAGCACTGAGCACCCAGCACCCCGGGCACTGAGCACCCAGAACCCTGAGCACTGAGCACCCAGCACCCCGAGCACTGTGCACCCAGCACCCCGAGCACTGAGCACCCAGCACCCCGAGCACTGAGCACCCAGCACCCTGAGTACTGAGCACCCAGCACCCTGAGTACTGAGCACCCAGCACAGCAAGCACAGAGCACCCTGAGTACTGAGCACCCTGCACCCCAAGCACTGAGCACCCTGAGTACTGAGCACCCATCACCCTGAGCACTGAGCACCCAGCACCCTGAGTACTGAGCACCCAGCACCCTGAGCAATGAGCACCCTGAGTACTGAGCACCCAGCACCTTGAGCACTGAGCACCGAGAACCCCGAGCACTGAGCACCCAGCACCCAGAGCACTGAGCACCCAGCACCCTGAGAACTGAGCACCCAGCACCCTGAGTACTGAGCACCCAGCACCCTGAGCACTGAGCACCCAGCAGCCCGAGCACTGAGCACCCAGAATCCTGAGCACTGAGTACTGAGCACCCAGCACCCTGAGCACTGAGCACGCAGCACCCTGAGCACTGAGCACCCAGCACCCTGAGTACTGAGCACCCAGCACCCCAAGCACTGAGCACCGAGCACCCTGAGTACTGAGCACCCAGCACCCTGAGTACTGAGCACCCAGCACCCCAAGCACTGAGCACCCAGCACCCTGAATACTGAGCACCCAGCACCCTGAGCACTGAGCACCCAGCACCCCGAGCACTGAGCACCCAGCACCCCGAGCACTGAGCACCGGGCACCCCGAGCACTGAGCACCCAGCACCCTGAGTACTGAGCACCCAGCACCCTAAGTACTGAGCACTGAGCTCCCTGAGCACTGAGCACCCAGCACCCTGAGCACTGAGCACCCAGCATCCTGAGCACTGAGTACTGAGCACCCAGCACCCAGAGCACTGAGCACCGAGCACCCTGAGCACTGAGCACTCAGCACCCTGAGTACTGAGCACCCAGCACCCCAAACACTGAGCACCGAGCACCCTGAGAACTGAGCACCGAGCACCCTTAGTACTGAGCAGCCAGCACCATGAGTACTGAGCACCGAGCACCCAGTGTACTGAGCAACCTGAGTACTGAGCACCCAGCACCCTGAGAATGAGCACCCAACACCATGAGTACTGAGCACCGAGCACCCTGAGCACTGAGCACACAGCACCCTTAGTACTGAGCACCCAGCACCCCGAGCACTGAGCACCCAGCACCCTGAGTAATGAGCACCCAGCACCCTGAGTACTGAGCACTGAGCACCCAGCACTACGAGCACTGAGCACCCAGCACCCTGAGTACTGAGCACCCAGCACCCTGAGTACTGAGCACCCAGCACCCTGAGTACTGAGCACCGAGCACCCCGAGCACTGAGCACCCAGCACCCTGAGCACTGAGCACCCTGAGGACTGAGCAACCAGCACCCTGTGTACTGAGCACCCAGCACCCTGAGTACTGAGCACCCAGCATCCTGAGTACTGAGCACCGATCACCCTGTGCACTGAGCACCCAGCACCCCGAGCACTGAGCACCCAGCACCCTGAGTACTGAGCACCCTGGGTACTGAGCACCCAGCACCCCGAGCACTGAGCACCCAGCACCCTGAGTACTGAGCACCCTGAGTACTGAGCACCCAGCACCCTGAGTACTGAGCACCCTGAGTAATGAGCACCCTGAGTACTGAGCACCGAGCACCCCGAGCACTGAGCACCCAGCACCCTGAGTACTGAGCACCCAGCACCCTGAGTAGTGAGCACCCAGCACCCCGAGTACTGAGCACCCAGCACCGTGAGTACTGACCACCCAGCACCCTGAGTACTGAGCACCCAGCACCCCGAGCACTAAGCACCCAGCACCCCGAGCACCGAGCACCGAGCACGAAGCACCCTGAGCACTGAGCACCCAGCAACCTGAGCACTGAGCACCCAGCACCCTGAGTACTGAGCACTGAGCACCCAGCACCCGGAGCACTGAGCACCCAGCACCCTGAATACTAAGCACCCAGCACCCTGAGTACTGAGCACCCAGCACCCTGAGTACTGAGCACCCAGCGTACTGAGCACCGAGCACCCCGAGCACTGAGCACCCAGCACCCTGAGTACTGAGCACCCAGCACCCCGAGCACTGAGCACCCAGCACCCTGAGTACTGAGCACCGAGCACCCTGAGTACTGAGCACCCAGCACCCTGAGTACTGAGAACCCAGCGTACTGAGAACCGAGCACCGAGCACCCTGAGTACTGAGCACCCAGCACCCTGAGCACTGAGCACCCACCACCCTGAGTACTGAGCACTGAGCACCCCGAGTACTGAGCACCGAGCACCCCGAGCACTAAGCACCCAGCACCCAGAGCACCGAGCACCCAGCACCCTGAGCACTGAGCACCCAGCACCCTGAGCACTGAGCACCCAGCACCCTGAGCACTGAGCACCCAGCACCCTGAGCACTGAGCACCCAGCACCCTGAGCACTGAGCACCCAGCACCCTGAGTACTGAGCACCCAACGTACTGAGCACCGAGTACCCTGAGCACTGAGCACCCAGAACCCCGAGTACTGAGCACCGGGCACCACGAGCACTAAGCACCCAGCACCCCGAGCACCGAGCACCCAGCACCATGAGCACTGAGCACCCAGCACCCCGAGCACTGATCACCCAGCACCCTGGGCACTGAGCACCCAGAACCCCGAGCACTGAGCACCCAGCACCCCGAGCACTGAGCACCCAGCACCCCGAGCACTGAGCACCCAACACCCCGAGCACTGAGCACCCAGCACCCTGAGTACTGAGCACCCAGCACCCTGAGTACTGAGCACCCAACACCCTGAGCACTGAGCACCCAGCACCCTGAGAACTGAGCACCCAGCACCCCAAGCACAGAACACCCTGAGTACTGAGCACCCTGAACCCCAAGCACTGAGCACCCTGATTACTGAGCACCCATCACCCTGATTAATGAGCACCCAGCACCCCGAGTACTGAGCACCAAGCACCCTGAGTACTGAGCACCCAACGTACTGAGCACCGAGCACCCTGAGCACTGAGCACCCAGCACCCTGAGTACTGAGCACCCAGCACCCTGAGCAATGAGCACGCTGAGTACTGAGCACCCAGCACCTTCAGCACTGAGCACCGAGAACCCCGAGCACTGAGCACCCAGCACCCGGAGTACTGAGCACCCAGCACCCTGAGTACTAAGCACCGAGCACCCTGAGTACTGAGCACCCAGCACACTGAGCACTGAACACACAGCACCCTGAGTACTGAGCACCTCGAGCACTGAGCACCCAGCACCCTGAGTACTGAGCACCGAGCACCCTGAGCACTGAGCACCCAGCACCGCGAGCACTGAGCACCCAGCACCCCGAGCACAGAGCACCCAGCACCCTGAGTACTGAGCACCCAGCACCCTGAGTACTGAGCACCCAGCACCCTGAGCACTGAGTACCCAGCACCCTGAGCACTGAGCACACAGCACCCTGAGCACTGAGCACCCAGCACCCTGAGTACTGAGCACTGAGCACCCAGCACCCCGAGCACTGAGCACCCAGCACCCTGAGTACTGAGCACCCAGCACCCTGAGTACTGAGCACCCAGCACCCTGAGAACTGAACACACAGCACCCTGAGCACTGAGCACACAGCACCCTGAGTACTGAGCACTGAGCACCCAGCACCCCGAGCACTGAGCACCCAGCACCCTGAGTACTGAGCACTAAACACCCAGCACCCCGAGCACCGAGCACCCAGCACCCTGAGCACTGAGCACCCAGCACCCTGAGTACTGAGCACCCAGCACCCTGAGTACTGAGCACCCAGCACCCTGAGAACTGAACACACAGCACCCTGAGCACTGAGCACACAGCACCCTGAGTACTGAGCACTGAGCACCCAGCACCCCGAGCACTGAGCACCCAGCACCCTGAGTACTGAGCACCCAGCAACCCGAGCACTAAGCACCCTGCACCCCGAGCACCGAGCACCCAGCACCCTGAGCACTGAGCACCCAGCACCCTGAGTACTGAGCACCCAGCACCCTGAGTACTGAGCACCCAGCAACCCGAGCACTAAGCACCCAGCACCCCGAGCTCCGAGCACCCAGCACCCTGAGCACTGAGCACCCAGAACCCTGAGCACTGAGCACCCAGCACCCTGAGTACTGAGCACTTAGCACCCAGCACCCTGAGTACTGAGCACCCAGCAACCCGAGCACTAAGCACCCAGCACCCCGAGCACCGAGCACCTAGCACCCTGAGCACTGAGCACCGAGCACCCTGAGTACTGAGCACCCAGCACCCTGAGTACTGAGCACACTGCGTACTGAGCACCGAGAACCCAGCACCCTGAGTACTGAGCACCCAGCACCCTGAGCACTGAGCACCCAGCACCCTGAGTACTGAGCACTGAGCACCCCGAGTACTGAGCACCGGGCACCCCGAGCACTAAGCACCCAGCACCCAGAGCACCGAGCACCCAGCACCCTGAGCACTGAGCACCCAGCACCCTGAGCACTGAGCACCCAGCACCCTGAGCACTGAGCACCTAGCACCCAGAGCACTGAGCACCCAGCACCCTGAGTACTGAGCACCCAACGTACTGAGCACCGAGTACCCTGAGCACTGAGCACCCAGAACCCCGAGTACTGAGCACCGGGCACCCCGAGCACTAAGCACCCAGCACCCCGAGCACCGAGCACCCAGCACACCGAGCACTGAGAACCCAGCACCCCGAGCACTGAGCACCAAGCACCCCGAGCACTGAGCACCCAGCACCCCGAGCACTGAGCACACAGCACCCTGAGCACTGAGCACCCAGCACCCCGAGCACTGAGCACCCAGCACCCCGAGCACTGAGCACCCAGCACCCCGAGCACTGAGCACCCAGCACCCTGAGTACTGAGCACCCAGCACCCTGAGTACTGAGCACCCAACACCCTGAGCACTGAGCACCCAGCACCCTGAGTACTGAGCACCCAGCACCCCAAGCACAGAGCACCCTGAGTACTGAGCACCCTGCACCCCAAGCACTGAGCACCCTGAGTACTGAGCACCCAGCACCCTGATTAATGAGCACCCAGCACCCCGAGTACTGAGCACCGAGCACCCTGAGTACTGAGCACCCAACGTACTGAGCACCGAGCACCCTGAGCACTGAGCACCCAGCACCCTGAGTACTGAGCACCCAGCACCCTGAGCAATGAGCACCCTGAGTACTGAGCACCCAGCACCCTGAGTACTGGGCACTCAGCACCCTGAGTACTGAGCACCGAGCACCCCGAGCACTGATCACCCAGCACCCTGAGCACTGAGCACCCTGAGGACTGAGCAACCAGCACCCTGAGTACTGAGCACCCAGCACCCTGAGTACTGAGCACCCAGCATCCTGAGTACTGAGCACCGATCACCCTGAGCACTGAGCACCCAGCACCCCGAGCACTGAGCACCCTGAGTACTGAGCACCCAGCACCCTGAGTACTGAGCACCCAGCACCCCGAGCACTGAGCACCCTGAGTACTGAGCACCCAGCACCCTGAGTACTGAGCACTAAGCACCCAGAGCACTGAGCACCCAGCACCCCGAGCACGGAGCACCCAGGACCCCGAGCACTGAGTACTGAGCACCCAGCACCCTGAGTACTGAGCACCGAGCTCCCCGAGCACTGAGCACCCTGAGTACTGAGCACCCAGCACCCCGATCACTGAGCACCCAGCACCCTGAGCACTGAGCACCCAGCACACTGAGCACTGAGCACCCAGCACCCTGAGTACTGAGCACCCAGCACCCCGAGCACTGAGCACCCAGCACCCTGAGTACTGAGCACTGAGCACCCAGCACCCCGAGCACTGAGCACCTAGCACCCTGTGTACTGAGCACCGAGCACCCTGAGCACTGAGCACCCAGCACCCTGAGCACTCAGCACCCAGCACCCCGAGCACTGAGCACCCAGCACCCTGAGCACTGAGCACCCAGCACCCTGAGCACTGAGCACCCAGCACCCAGAGCACTGAGCACCCAGCACCCTGAGCACTGAGCACCCAGCACCCTGAGTACTGAGCACCCAGCACCCTGAGTACTGAGCACCCAGACCCCGAGCACTGAGCACCCAGCACCCCTAGCACTGTGCACCCAGCACCCTGAGTACTGAGAACCCAGCACCCTGAGTACTGAGCACCCAGCACCCTGAGCACTGAGCACCCAGCGGCCCGAGCACTGAGCACCCAGCATCCTGAGCACTGAGTACTGAGCACCCATCACCCTGAGCACTGAGCACGCAGCACCCTGAGAACTGAGCACCCAGCACCCTGAGTACTGAGCACCCAGCACCCCAAGCACTGAGTACCGAGCACCCTGAGTACTGAGCACCCAGCACGCTGAGCACTGAGCACCCAGCACCCCGAGTACTGAGCACCCAGCACCCTGAGTACTGAGCACCCAGCACCCTGAGCACTGAGCACCCAGCACCCTGAGCACTGAGCACCCAGCACCCTGAGCACTGAGCACCCAGCACCCTGAGTACTGAGCATCAAGCACCCTGAGCACTGAGCACCCAGCACCCTGAGCACTGAGCAGCCAGCACCCTGAGCACTGAGCACCCAACGTACTGAGCAACGAGCACCCCGAGCACTGAGCACCCAGCACCCTGAGTACTGAGCGCTGAGCACCCTGAGTACTGAGCACCCAGCACCCCGAGCACTGAGCACCCAGCACCCCGAGCACTGAGCACCCAGCACCCCGAGCACTGAGCACCCAGCACCGTGAGTACTGAGCACCCAGCACCCTGAGTACTGAGCACCGAGCACCCCGAGAAACTGAGCACCGGGCACCCCGAGCACTGAGCACCCAACACCCTGAGTACTGAGCACCCAGCACCCTAAGTACTGAGCACTGAGCACTGAGCTCCCTGAGCACTGAGCACCCAGCACCCTGAGCACTGAGCACCCAGCAACCTGAGCACTGAGTACTGAGCACCCAGCACCCAGAGCACTGAGCACCGAGCACCATGAGCACTGAGCACCCAGCACCCTGAGTACTGAGCACCCAGCACACCAAACACTGAGCACCGAGCACCCTGAGAACTGAGCACCGAGCACCCTGAGTACTGAGCAGCCAGCACCATGAGTACTGAGCACCGAGCACCCAGAGTACTGAGCAACCTGAGTACTGAGCACCCAGCACCCTGAGAATGAGCACCCAGCAACATGAGTACTGAGCACCGAGCACCCTGAGCACTGAGCACCCAGCACCCTGAGTACTGAGCACCCAGCACCCCGAGCACTGAGCACCCAGCACCCTGAGTAATGAGCACCCAGCACACTGAGTACTGAGCACTGAGCACCCTGAGCACTGAGCACCCAGCACTACGAGCACTGAGCACCCAGCACTCTGAGTACTGAGCACCCAGCACCCTGAGTACTGAGCACCCAGCACCCTGAGTACTTAGCACTGAGCACCCCGAGCACTGAGCACCCAGCACCCTGAGCACTGAGCACCCAGCACCCTGAGTACTGAGCACCCAGCACCCCGAGCACTGAGCACCCAGCACCCTGAGTACTGAGCACCGAGCACCCTGAGTACTGAGCATCCAGCACCCTGAGTACTGAGAACCCAGCGTACTGAGCACCGAGCACCCAGCAACCTGAGCACTGAGCACCCAGCACCCTGAGTACTGAGCACTGAGCACCCAGCACCCCGAGCACTGAGCACCGAGCACCCCGAGCACTGAGCACCCAGCACCCCGAGCACTGAGCACCCAGCACCCCGAGCACTGAGCACCCAGCACCCTGAGTACTGAGCACCCAGCACCCTGAGTACTGAGCACCCAACACCCTGAGCACTGAGCACCCAGCACCCTGAGTACTGAGCGCCCAGCACCCCAAGCACAGAGCACCCTGAGTACTGAGCACCCTGCACCCCAAGCACTGAGCACCCTGAGTACTGAGCACCCAGCACCCTGATTAATGAGCACCCAGCACCCCGAGTACTGAGCACCGAGCACCCTGAGTACTGAGCACCCAACGTACTGAGCACCGAGCACCCTGAGCACTGAGCACCCAGCACCCTGAGTACTGAGCACCCAGCACCCTGAGCAATGAGCACCCTGAGTACTAAGCACCCAGCACCCTGATTAATGAGCACCCAGCACCCCGAGTACTGAGCACCGAGCACCCTGAGTACTGAGCACCCAACGTACTGAGCACCGAGCACCCTGAGCACTGAGCACCCAGCACCCTGAGTACTGAGCACCCAGCACCCTGAGCACTGAGCACCCAGCAGCCCGAGCACTGAGCACCCAGCATCCTGAGCACTGAGTACTGATCACACAGCACCCTGAGCACTGAGAACGCAGCACCCTGAGCACTGAGCACCCAGCACCCTGAGTACTGAGCACCCAGCACCCCAAGCACTGAGCACCGAGCACCCTGTGTACTGAGCACCCAGCACACTGAGTAGTGAGCACCCAGCACCCCGAGTACTGAGCACCCAGCATCGTGAGTACTGACCAACCAGCACCCTGAGTACTGAGCACCCAGCACCCCGAGCACTAAGCACCCAGCACCCCGAGCACCAAGCACCCAGCACCCTGAGCACTGAGCACCCAGCACCCTGAGTACTGAGCACTGAGCACCCAGCACCCTGAGCACTGAGCACCCAGCAGCCTGAGTACTAAGCACCCAGCACCCTGAGTACTGAGCACCCAGCACCCTGAGTACTGAGCACCCAGCGTACTGAGCACCGAGCACCCCGAGCACTGAGCACCCAGCACCCTGAGTACTGAGCACCCAGCACCCCGAGCACTGAGCACACAGCACCGTGAGTACTGAGCACCCAGCACCCTGAGTACTGAGCACCCAGCGTACTGAGCACCGAGCACCCAGCACCCTGAGTACTGAGCACCCAGCACCCTGAGCACTGAGCACCCAGCACCCTGAGTACTGAGCACTGAGCACCCTGAGTACTGAGCACTGAGCACCCTGAGCACTGAGCACCCAGCACCCCGAGCACTGATCACCCAGCACCCTGAGTACTGAGCACCCAGCACCCTGAGTACTGAGCACTCAGCACCCTGAGTACTGAGCACCGAGCACCCCGAGCAGTGATCACCCAGCACCCTGAGCACTGAGCACCCTGAGTACTGAGCACCCAGCACCCTGAGTACTGAGCACCCAGCACCCCGAGCACTGAGCACCCTGAGTACTGAGCACCCAGTACCCTGAGTACTGAACACTAAGCACCCCGAGCACTGAGCACCCAGCACCCTGAGTACTGAGCACCCAGCAACCCGAGCACTAAACACCCAGCACCCCGAGCACCGAGCACCCAGCACCCTGAGCACTGAGCACCCAGCACCCTGAGTACTGAGCACCCAGCACCCTGAGAACTGAACACACAGCACCCTGAGCACTGAGCACACAGCACCCTGAGTACTGAGCACTGAGCACCCAGCACCCCGAGCACTGAGCACCCAGCACCCTGAGTACTGTGCACCCAGCAACCCGAGCACTAAGCACCCTGCACCCCGAGCACCGAGCACCCAGCACCCTGAGCACTGAGCACCCAGCACCCTGAGTACTGAGCACCCAGCACCCTGAGTACTGAGCACCCAGCAACCCGAGCACTAAGCACCCAGCACCCCGAGCTCCGAGCACCCAGCACCCTGAGCACTGAGCACCCAGAACCCTGAGCACTGAGCACCCAGCACCCTGAGTACTGAGCACTTAGCACCCAGCACCCTGAGTACTGAGCACCCAGCAACCCGAGCACTAAGCACCCAGCACCCCGAGCACCGAGCACCTAGCACCCTGAGCACTGAGCACCGAGCACCCTGAGTACTGAGCACCCAGCACCCTGAGTACTGAGCACACTGCGTACTGAGCACCGAGCACCCAGCACCCTGAGTACTGAGCACCCAGCACCCTGAGCACTGAGCAGCCAGCACCCTGAGTACTGAGCACTGAGCACCCCGAGTACTGAGCACCGGGCACCCCGAGCACTAAGCACCCAGCACCCAGAGCACCGAGCACCCAGCACCCTGAGCACTGAGCACCCAGCACCCTGAGCACTGAGCACCCAGCACCCTGAGCACTGAGCACCTAGCACCCTGAGCACTGAGCACCCAGCACCCTGAGTACTGAGCACCCAACGTACTGAGCACCGAGTACCCTGAGCACTGAGCACCCAGAACCCCGAGTACTGAGCACCGGGCACCCCGAGCACTAAGCACCCAGCACCCCGAGCACCGAGCACCCAGCACACCGAGCACTGAGAACCCAGCACCCCGAGCACTGAGCACCAAGCACCCCGAGCACTGAGCACCCAGCACCCCGAGCACTGAGCACCCAGCACCCTGAGCACTGAGCACCCAGCACCCTGAGCACTGAGCACCCAGCACAACGAGCACTGAGCACCCAGCACCCCGAGCACTGAGCACCCAGCACCCTGAGTACTGAGCATCCAGCACCCTGAGTACTGAGCACCCAACACCCTGAGCACTGAGCACCCAGCACCCTGAGTACTGAGCACCCAGCACCCCAAGCACAGAGCACCCTGAGTACTGAGCACCCTGCACCCCAAGCACTGAGCACCCTGAGTACTGAGCACCCAGCACCCTGATTAATGAGCACCCAGCACCCCGAGTACTGAGCACCGAGCACCCTGAGTACTGAGCACCCAACGTACTGAGCACCGAGCACCCTGAGCACTGAGCACCCAGCACCCTGAGTACTGAGCACCCAGCACCCTGAGCAATGAGCACCCTGAGTACTGAGCACCCAGCACCCTGAGTACTGGGCACTCAGCACCCTGAGTACTGAGCACCGAGCACCCCGAGCACTGATCACCCAGCACCCTGAGCACTGAGCACCCTGAGGACTGAGCAACCAGCACCCTGATTACTGAGCACCCAGCACCCTGAGTACTGAGCACCCAGCATCCTGAGTACTGAGCACCGATCACCCTGAGCACTGAGCACCCAGCACCCCGAGCACTGAGCACCCTGAGTACTGAGCACCCAGCACCCTGAGTACTGAGCACCCAGCACCCCGAGCACTGAGCACCCTGAGTACTGAGCACCCAGCACCCTGAGTACTGAGCACTAAGCACCCAGAGCACTGAGCACCCAGCACCCCGAGCACGGAGCACCCAGGACCCCGAGCACTGAGTACTGAGCACCCAGCACCCCGATCACTGAGCACCCAGCACCCTGAGCACTGAGCACCCAGCACCCTGAGCACTGAGCACCCAGCACCCTGAGTACTGAGCACCCAGCACCCCGAGCACTGAGCACCCAGCACCCTGACTACTGAGCACTGAGCACCCAGCACCCCGAGCACTGAGCACCTAGCACCCTGTGTACTGAGCACCGAGCACCCCGAGCACTGAGCACCCAGCACCCTGAGCACTCAGCACCCAGCACCCCGAGCCCTGAGCACCCAGCACCCTGAGCACTGAGCACCCAGCACCCTGAGCACTGAGCACCCAGCACCCAGAGCACTGAGCACCCAGCACCCTGAGCACTGAGCACCCAGCACCCTGAGTACTGAGCACCCAGCACCCTGAGTACTGAGCACCCAGACCCCGAGCACTGAGCACCCAGCACCCCTAGCACTGTGCACCCAGCACCCTGAGTACTGAGAACCCAGCACCCTGAGTACTGAGCACCCAGCACCCTGAGCACTGAGCACCCAGCGGCCCGAGCACTGAGCACCCAGCATCCTGAGCACTGAGTACTGAGCACCCATCACCCTGAGCACTGAGCACGCAGCACCCTGAGAACTGAGCACCCAGCACCCTGAGTACTGAGCACCCAGCACCCCAAGCACTGAGCACCGAGCACCCTGAGTACTGAGCACCCAGCACGCTGAGCACTGAGCACCCAGCACCCCGAGTACTGAGCACCCAGCACCCTGAGTACTGAGCACCCAGCACCCTGAGCACTGAGCACCCAGCACCCTGAGCACTGAGCACCCAGCACCCTGAGCACTGAGCACCCAGCACCCTGAGTACTGAGCATCAAGCACCCTGAGCACTGAGCACCCAGCACCCTGAGCACTGAGCAGCCAGGACCCTGAGCACTGAGCACCCAACGTACTGAGCAACGAGCACCCTGAGCACTGAGCACCCAGCACCCTGAGTACTGAGCGCTGAGCACCCTGAGTACTGAGCACCCAGCACCCCGAGCACTGAGCACCCAGCACCCCGAGCACTGAGCACCCAGCACCCCGAGCACTGAGCACCCAGCACCGTGAGTACTGAGCACCCAGCACCCTGAGTACTGAGCACCGAGCACCCCGAGCACTGAGCACCGGGCACCCCGAGCACTGAGCACCCAACACCCTGAGTACTGAGCACCCAGCACCCTAAGTACTGAGCACTTAGCACTGAGCTCCCTGAGCACTGAGCACCCAGCACCCTGAGCACTGAGCTCCCAGCAACCTGAGCACTGAGTACTGAGCACCCAGCACCCAGAGCACTGAGCACCGAGCACCATGAGCACTGAGCACCCAGCACCCTGAGTACTGAGCACCCAGCACCCTGAGTACTTAGCACTGAGCACCCCGAGCACTGAGCACCCAGCACCCTGAGCACTGAGCACCCAGCACCCTGAGTACTGAGCACCCAGCACCCCGAGCACTGAGCACCCAGCACCCTGAGTACTGAGCACCGAGCACCCTGAGTACTGAGCATCCAGCACCCTGAGTACTGAGAACCCAGCGTACTGAGCACCGAGCACCCAGCAACCTGAGCACTGAGCACCCAGCACCCTGAGTACTGAGCACTGAGCACCCAGCACCCCGAGCACTGAGCACCGAGCACCCCGAGCACTGAGCACCCAGCACCCCGAGCACTGAGCACCCAGCACCCCGAGCACTGAGCACCCAGCACCCTGAGTACTGAGCACCCAGCACCCTGAGTACTGAGCACCCAACACCCTGAGCACTGAGGACCCAGCACCCTGAGTACTGAGCGCCCAGCACCCCAAGCACAGAGCACCCTGAGTACTGAGCACCGTGCACCCCAAGCACTGAGCACCCTGAGTACTGAGCACCCAGCACCCTGATTAATGAGCACCCAGCACCCCGAGTACTGAGCACCGAGCACCCTGAGTACTGAGCACCCAACGTACTGAGCACCGAGCACCCTGAGTGATGGAGGAAGGTCATTGGCTAATAAAGGCACTGCCCTGGCCCATTTTATTGGTTAGAGGATAGGTGGGAGGAGTAAACAGAACAAAATGCTGGGAGGAAGAGGAAGTGAGCGCAGAGACTCCACAGCTCTCTCCGGAGCAGACGCCTCAGAGAGAGACGCCATGCTCCCGGCTCCTGGGCAGACACACGCCATGAAGCAAGCCACCAGGTTAGACATGCTGAACCTTTCCCGGTAAGACCGGTGCTCACAGATTATTAGAGATGGGTTGATCAGAATGTGAGAATTAGCCTGTAAGTGCTAGAGCTAAAGGGCCAAGCAGTGCTTAAAAGAATACAGTGTCTGTGTAATTATTTTGGGGCATAAGCTAGCCGGGCAGGCGGCTGGGGTGCTGGGAATGCAGCCCCTCCACCCCTATTACTTCATATGGCGCCCACGTGGACAACTACTTCCACATAAAGCCCGAGACAGCTTGGGAAGTAATTCTAGAACAAAATGAAAGCATTGTGCCTGGTTTCTTGGTAGCAGCAATTTCTCGGTTCTACTCTGCTTGCTAGAGGCAAGCAAGCACCTCATCTAAGAGAGGCTTCCTGACTCAGCTTTAGCTGCAAAGCCTGCAGCTCATTAAGAGGTCCTGCCACGAAACACTTAAACGGTGTTGACCAAAAGCTGAACACATGCTTTTCGGTTTTCAGCCATAACAGGAAAAAAGCTGCGCCATTTAAAAATGCCGGCTTTCTGGGCCGTCCTGCCAGGGCAAACTCTGACTGTTTGAGGCAGGAGGGCCGGCTACCGAGAGAGGACTTGAGTGTTGTCTGTTGTAACTCACTTGCTGGCAGGAACCTTGAAATGCCATACAGTTGTGGCAGTAAACATGACTACAGCCAGTACCTCAGCCATGAGGCTGGAAAGCTAAGGAATGGACTGGATCTAGCTGGCAAAGCCACGCCTTTAGTCCTACTGAGATAGCTTGGTAAATTAAAGATTCATGTGGTCAGAAAAAGAGAGATATACAGTAAAGAGAGATTCAAAGACAGAGAAAATTTGTGAATGGTTTAAAGTGTGTTAAAAATATATGCAGACTAAAAGTTGAAGTTCTTAAAGTAAAAAACAAAAAAAGGAAGAGAGTTGTTGTGTGTGGTAGCACACGCCTTTAATCCTAGTGCCTAGAAGGCAGAGGCAAACAGATCTCTGTGAGTTCAAGGTGTAGTAGCTTACACCTTTAATCCCAATGCCTGGGAGGCAGAGACAGGCAGATCTCTGAGAGTTCAAGGACAGCCTGGTCTACAGAGTTACTTCAGGTCAAAATACAGAGAACCTATCTCAAAAAGCAAAAAGTTAAAAGTAAAAATAAACAAAATAGAGGTTAAAATAAAACGAACAAAGATGGAAAATACACAGAGAATCTTGATACTATATGCTATTATGCTCTCTTTGAATTGTTTAAATGCTGAGGAAGGAGAAACAGATGCTAAAAGATATTTATTTATAAATACTGCTGAACTAATCCAACATAGATATTATGAATTTGGATCTAAGGATATGATACTTTGGAAAGGAGTTTCTTATTTTGTTTTCACAGAGGATGAGACGCTGTTCATTTCTTCTATTCCGATTTGGTATGATGGACCACGCCCTCCTGAAGGGTTGGTGTGAACACCTTCAGAAAATTGCTTTGCTCAACTGCCAACTGAGAAGAAACTAGCACACAGGTTATACCATGAAAGACCTAATTAACGACGCCCCCATTCAGCAGGAAGCAGTTTGGAGAGAAAAAACTGCGCCCATGTTCCCAAATATGGTTTATAAACGTTCTTTTACATTTAAAGGGGGATATGATATAGATATGAATAATTTGCATTAGTATAGATTTTGCTTTATTGATAGAGATTTAAGGTCAATTTTGTTATATGTATAAGTGTTTCTGATTTTGATTAAGGTATTGTGATTGTGTAGTTCATTTAAATATGTACTGTATAATTAAGAAATATAGGTTGTTAATGGATAATCATTGATAATAGTAAAGCTTGTAGTCATGTTAGTTAGATTTTCTAGATATATAGAGATATATTTTAGATAGACATTCTTCATGTCTTTCAAAGATTACAGAATAGGACATTTAATGTTTTAATAACTGAGGACTTTTCATGACAATGAGACACTCTGCTCCTGGCAGCACCAATCTACTTCAAGAGGAAAATGGGCATCAAAGAGGCACCTTATGGAGTTTGATAGCCATTTGGGCAAGAAACTGCTCTTGCCTGGACTATTGCATAAACTGGACACAGAGAACCCGCAGAGAGAGGACTACTGAACTTGCCTAAGGTGAGATGATCTTTCGGGGTTCCTGATTCATGAAAGAGTCTGCGAGACATTCTGCAGGACACAACAGATAGTGACTGAACTGACTTTGAATTTTCCTGCTTTATGGAAATGTCTGCTGGATACCATGGGCCTGAAGGCTGAAGATGGATGCCCCAACGGTACAAAAGAACTTTGGGTGACTGTCCAGGCAGCGAGATGTCTTTGTCATTTCTAGAGTTTGAAGTTTCTTAGTTCTTGTTTACTTAGGTAATATATCTTTCTGGAGTCTTTGATGGAGTTAAGAATTGTTAGTTATAGTTATAGTTTTCCTTAGTTATGATAAAGATTATTGTAACTTTTACTTGATAACTGTTTTGTTATATGTAATTTTGCTATGTTAAAGCCTTTTTTTTGTTTAAACCGAAAAAGGGGAAATGATGGAGGAAGGTCATTGGCTAATAAAGGCACTGCCCTGGCCCATTTTATTGGTTAGAGGATAGGTGGGAGGAGTAAACAGAACAAAATGCTGGGAGGAAGAGGAAGTGAGCGCAGAGACTCCACAGCTCTCTCGGGAGCAGACGCCTCAGAGAGAGACGCCATGCTCCCGGCTCCTGGGCAGACACACGCCATGAAGCAAGCCACCAGGTTAGACATGCTGAACCTTTCCCGGTAAGACCGGTGCTCACAGATTATTAGAGATGGGTTGATCAGAATGTGAGAATTAGCCTGTAAGTGCTAGAGCTAAAGGGCCAAGCAGTGCTTAAAAGAATACAGTGTCTGTGTAATTATTTTGGGGCATAAGCTAGCCGGGCAGGCGGCTGGGGTGCTGGGAATGCAGCCCCTCCACCCCTATTACTTCACCTGAGCACTGAGCACCCAGCACCCTGAGTACTGAGCACCCAGCACCCTGAGCAATGAGCACCCTGAGTACTGAGCACCCAGCACCCTGATTAATGAGCACCCAGCACCCCGAGTACTGAGCACCGAGCACCCTGAGTACTGAGCACCCAACGTACTGAGCACCGAGCACCCTGAGCACTGAGCACCCAGCACCCTGAGTACTGAGCACCCAGCACCCTGAGCACTGAGCACCCAGCAGCCCGAGCACTGAGCACCCAGCATCCTGAGCACTGAGTACTGATCACACAGCACCCTGAGCACTGAGAACGCAGCACCCTGAGCAATGAGCACCCAGCACCCTGAGTACTGAGCACCCAGCACCCCAAGCACTGAGCACCGAGCACCCTGAGTACTGAGCACCCAGCACACTGAGTAGTGAGCACCCAGCACCCCGAGTACTGAGCACCCAGCATCGTGAGTACTGACCAACCAGCACCCTGAGTACTGAGCACCCAGCACCCCGAGCACTAAGCACCCAGCACCCCGAGCACCAAGCACCCAGCACCCTGAGCACTGAGCACCCAGCACCCTGAGTACTGAGCACTGAGCACCCAGCACCCTGAGCACTGAGCACCCAGCAGGGTGAGTACTAAGCACCCAGCACCCTGAGTACTGAGCACCCAGCACCCTGAGTACTGAGCACCCAGCGTACTGAGCACCGAGCACCCCGAGCACTGAGCACCCAGCACCCTGAGTACTGAGCACCCAGCACCCCGAGCACTGAGCACACAGCACCGTGAGTACTGAGCACCCAGCACCCTGAGTACTGAGCACCCAGCGTACTGAGCACCGAGCACCCAGCACCCTGAGTACTGAGCACCCAGCACCCTGAGCACTGAGCACCCAGCACCCTGAGTACTGAGCACTGAGCACCCTGAGTACTGAGCACTGAGCACCCTGAGCACTGAGCACCCAGCACCCCGAGCACTGATCACCCAGCACCCTGAGTACTGAGCACCCAGCACCCTGAGTACTGAGCACTCAGCACCCTGAGTACTGAGCACCGAGCACCCCGAGCAGTGATCACCCAGCACCCTGAGCACTGAGCACCCTGAGTACTGAGCACCCAGCACCCTGAGTACTGAGCACCCAGCACCCCGAGCACTGAGCACCCTGAGTACTGAGCACCCAGTACCCTGAGTACTGAACACTAAGCACCCAGAGCACTGAGCACCCAGCACCCCGAGCACGGAGCACCCAGGACCCCGATCACTGAGTACTGAGCACCCAGCACCCTGAGTACTGAGCACCGAGCTCCCCGAGCACTGAGCACCCTGAGTACTGAGCACCCAGCACCCTGAGCACTGAGCACCAAGCAGCCCGAGCACTGTGCACCCAGCATCCTGAGCACTGAGTACTGAGCACCCAGCACCCTGAGCACTGAGCACGCAGCACCCTGAGCACTGAGCACCCAGCACCCTGAGTACTGAGCACCCGGCACCCCAAGCACTGAGCACCGAGCACCCTGAGTACTGAGCACCCAGCACGCTGAGCACTGAGCACCCAGCACCGCGAGTACTGAGCACCCAGCACCCTGAGTACTGAGCACCCAGCACCCTGAGCACTGAGCAACCAGCACCCCGAGCACTGACCACCCAGCACCCTGAGCACTGAGCACCCAGCACCCTGAGTACTGAGCATCAAGCACCCTGAGCACTGAGCACCCAGCACCCTGAGCACTGAGCAGCCAGCACCCTGAGCACTGAGCACCCAACGTACTGAGCAACGAGCACCCTGAGCACTGATCACCCAGCACCCTGAGTACTGAGCGCTGAGCACCCTGAGTACTGAGCACCGAGCACACCGAGCACTGAGCACAGGGCACCCCGAGCACTGAGCACCCAGCACCCTGAGTACTGAGCACCCAGCACCCTGAGCACTGAGCACCCAGCACCCTGAGTACTGAGCACCCAGCACACCGAGCACTGAGCACCCAGCACCCCGAGCACTGAGCACCCAGCACCGTGAATACTGAGCACCCAGCACCCTGAGTACTGAGCACTGAGCACACCGAGCACTGAGCACCCAGCACCCTGAGTACTGAGCATCAAGCACCCTGAGCACTGAGCACCCAGCACCCTGAGCACTGAGCACCCAGCACCCTGAGCACTGAGCACCCAGCACCCTGAGCACTGAGCACCCAGCACCCTGAGTACTGAGCATCAAGCACCCTGAGCACTGAGCACCCAGCACCCTGAGCACTGAGCAGCCAGGACCCTGAGCACTGAGCACCCAACGTACTGAGCAACGAGCACCCTGAGCACTGAGCACCCAGCACCCTGAGTACTGAGCGCTGAGCACCCTGAGTACTGAGCACCCAGCACCCCGAGCACTGAGCACCCAGCACCCCGAGCACTGAGCACCCAGCACCCCGAGCACTGAGCACCCAGCACCGTGAGTACTGAGCACCCAGCACCCTGAGTACTGAGCACCGAGCACCCCGAGCACTGAGCACCGGGCACCCCGAGCACTGAGCACCCAACACCCTGAGTACTGAGCACCCAGCACCCTAAGTACTGAGCACTTAGCACTGAGCTCCCTGAGCACTGAGCACCCAGCACCCTGAGCACTGAGCACCCAGCAACCTGAGCACTGAGTACTGAGCACCCAGCACCCAGAGCACTGAGCACCGAGCACCATGAGCACTGAGCACCCAGCACCCTGAGTACTGAGCACCCAGCACACCAAACACTGAGCACCGAGCACCCTGAGAACTGAGCACCGAGCACCCTGAGTACTGAGCAGCCAGCACCATGAGTACTGAGCACCGAGCACCCAGAGTACTGAGCAACCTGAGTACTGAGCACCCAGCACCCTGAGAATGAGCACCCAGCAACATGAGTACTGAGCACCGAGCACCCTGAGCACTGAGCACCCAGCACCCTGAGTACTGAGCACCCAGCACCCCGAGCACTGAGCACCCAGCACCCTGAGTAATGAGCACCCAGCACCCTGAGTACTGAGCACTGAGCACCCTGAGCACTGAGCACCCAGCACTACGAGCACTGAGCACCCAGCACTCTGAGTACTGAGCACCCAGCACCCTGAGTACTGAGCACCCAGCACCCTGAGTACTTAGCACTGAGCACCCCGAGCACTGAGCACCCAGCACCCTGAGCACTGAGCACCCAGCACCCTGAGTACTGAGCACCCAGCACCCCGAGCACTGAGCACCCAGCACCCTGAGTACTGAGCACCGAGCACCCTGAGTACTGAGCATCCAGCACCCTGAGTACTGAGAACCCAGCGTACTGAGCACCGAGCACCCAGCAACCTGAGCACTGAGCACCCAGCACCCTGAGTACTGAGCACTGAGCACCCAGCACCCCGAGCACTGAGCACCGAGCACCCCGAGCACTGAGCACCCAGCACCCCGAGCACTGAGCACCCAGCACCCCGAGCACTGAGCACCCAGCACCCTGAGTACTGAGCACCCAGCACCCTGAGTACTGAGCACCCAACACCCTGAGCACTGAGGACCCAGCACCCTGAGTACTGAGCGCCCAGCACCCCAAGCACAGAGCACACTGAGTACTGAGCACCGTGCACCCCAAGCACTGAGCACCCTGAGTACTGAGCACCCAGCACCCTGATTAATGAGCACCCAGCACCCCGAGTACTGAGCACCGAGCACCCTGAGTACTGAGCACCCAACGTACTGAGCACCGAGCACCCTGAGCACTGAGCACCCAGCACCCTGAGTACTGAGCACCCAGCACCCTGAGCAATGAGCACCCTGAGTACTGAGCACCCAGCACCCTGATTAATGAGCACCCAGCACCCCGAGTACTGAGCACCGAGCACCCTGAGTACTGAGCACCCAACGTACTGAGCACCGAGCACCCTGAGCACTGAGCACCCAGCACCCTGAGTACTGAGCACCCAGCACCCTGAGCACTGAGCACCCAGCAGCCCGAGCACTGAGCACCCAGCATCCTGAGCACTGAGTACTGATCACACAGCACCCTGAGCACTGAGAACGCAGCACCCTGAGCACTGAGCACCCAGCACCCTGAGTACTGAGCACCCAGCACCCCAAGCACTGAGCACCGAGCACCCTGAGTACTGAGCACCCAGCACACTGAGTAGTGAGCACCCAGCACCCCGAGTACTGAGCACCCAGCATCGTGAGTACTGACCAACCAGCACCCTGAGTACTGAGCACCCAGCACCCCGAGCACTAAGCACCCAGCACCCCGAGCACCAAGCACCCAGCACCCTGAGCACTGAGCACCCAGCACCCTGAGTACTGAGCACTGAGCACCCAGCACCCTGAGCACTGAGCACCCAGCAGCCTGAGTACTAAGCACCCAGCACCCTGAGTACTGAGCACCCAGCACCCTGAGTACTGAGCACCCAGCGTACTGAGCACCGAGCACCCCGAGCACTGAGCACCCAGCACCCTGAGTACTGAGCACCCAGCACCCCGAGCACTGAGCACACAGCACCGTGAGTACTGAGCACCCAGCACCCTGAGTACTGAGCACCCAGCGTACTGAGCACCGAGCACCCAGCACCCTGAGTACTGAGCACCCAGCACCCTGAGCACTGAGCACCCAGCACCCTGAGTACTGAGCACTGAGCACCCTGAGTACTGAGCACTGAGCACCCTGAGCACTGAGCACCCAGCACCCCGAGCACTGATCACCCAGCACCCTGAGTACTGAGCACCCAGCACCCTGAGTACTGAGCACTCAGCACCCTGAGTACTGAGCACCGAGCACCCCGAGCAGTGATCACCCAGCACCCTGAGCACTGAGCACCCTGAGTACTGAGCACCCAGCACCCTGAGTACTGAGCACCCAGCACCCCGAGCACTGAGCACCCTGAGTACTGAGCACCCAGTACCCTGAGTACTGAACACTAAGCACCCAGAGCACTGAGCACCCAGCACCCCGAGCACGGAGCACCCAGGACCCCGATCACTGAGTACTGAGCACCCAGCACCCTGAGTACTGAGCACCGAGCTCCCCGAGCACTGAGCACCCTGAGTACTGAGCACCCAGCACCCTGAGCACTGAGCACCAAGCAGCCCGAGCACTGTGCACCCAGCATCCTGAGCACTGAGTACTGAGCACCCAGCACCCTGAGCACTGAGCACGCAGCACCCTGAGCACTGAGCACCCAGCACCCTGAGTACTGAGCACCCGGCACCCCAAGCACTGAGCACCGAGCACCCTGAGTACTGAGCACCCAGCACGCTGAGCACTGAGCACCCAGCACCGCGAGTACTGAGCACCCAGCACCCTGAGTACTGAGCACCCAGCACCCTGAGCACTGAGCAACCAGCACCCCGAGCACTGACCACCCAGCACCCTGAGCACTGAGCACCCAGCACCCTGAGTACTGAGCATCAAGCACCCTGAGCACTGAGCACCCAGCACCCTGAGCACTGAGCAGCCAGCACCCTGAGCACTGAGCACCCAACGTACTGAGCAACGAGCACCCTGAGCACTGATCACCCAGCACCCTGAGTACTGAGCGCTGAGCACCCTGAGTACTGAGCACCGAGCACACCGAGCACTGAGCACAGGGCACCCCGAGCACTGAGCACCCAGCACCCTGAGTACTGAGCACCCAGCACCCTGAGCACTGAGCACCCAGCACCCTGAGTACTGAGCACCCAGCACACCGAGCACTGAGCACCCAGCACCCCGAGCACTGAGCACCCAGCACCGTGAATACTGAGCACCCAGCACCCTGAGTACTGAGCACTGAGCACACCGAGCACTGAGCACAGGGCACCCCGAGCACTGAGCACCCAGCACCCTGAGTACTGAGCACCCAGCACCCTAAGTACTGAGCACTGAGCTCCCTGAGCACTGAGCACCAAGCACCCTGAGCACTGAGCACCCAGCATCCTGAGCACTGAGTACTGAGCACCCAGCACCCAGAGCACTGAGCACCGAGCACCCTGAGCACTGAGCACTCAGCACCCTGAGTACTGAGCACCCAGCACCCCAAACACTGAGCACCGAGCACCCTGAGAACTGAGCACCGAGCACCCTTAGCACTGAGCAGCCAGCACCATGAGTACTGAGCACCGAGCACCCAGAGTACTGAGCAACCTGAGTACTGAGCACTCAGCACCCTGAGAATGAGCACCCAGCACCATGAGTACTGAGCACCGAGCACCCTGAGCACTGAGCACCCAGCACCCTGAGTACTGAGCACCCAGCACCCCGAGCACTGAGTACCCAGCACCCTGAGTAATGAGCACCCAGCACCCTGAGTACTGAGCACTGAGCACCCTGAGCACTGAGCACCCAGCACTACGAGCACTGAGCACCCAGCACCCTGAGTACTGAGCACCCAGCACCCTGAGTACTGAGCACCCAGCACCCTGAGTACTGAGCACCGAGCACCCTGAGCACTGAGCACCCAGCACCCTGAGCACTGAGCACCCTGAGGACTGTGCAACCAGCACCCTGAGTACTGAGCACCCAGCACCCTGAGTACTGAGCACCCAGCATCCTGAGTACTGAGCACCGATCACCCTGAGCACTGAGCACCCAGCACCCCGAGCACTGAGCACCCAGCACCCAGAGTACTGAGCACCCTGAGTACTGAGCACCCAGCACCCCGAGCACTGAGCACCCAGCACCCTGAGTACTGAGCACCCTGAGTACTGAGCACCCAGCACCCTGAGTACTGAGCACCCTGAGTAATGAGCACCCTGAGTACTGAGCACCGAGCACCCCGAGCACTGAGCACCCAGCACGCTGAGTACTGAGCACCCAGCACCCTGAGTAGTGAGCACCCAGCACCCCGAGTACTGAGCACCCAGCACCGTGAGTACTGACCACCCAGCACCCTGAGTACTGAGCACCCAGCACCCCGAGCACTAAGCACCCAGCACCCCGAGCACCGAGCACCGAGCACGAAGCACCCTGAGCACTGAGCACCCAGCAACCTGAGCACTGAGCACCCAGCACCCTGAGTACTGAGCACTGAGCACCCAGCACCCCGAGCACTGAGCACCCAGCACCCTGAGCACTGAGCACCCAGCACCCTGAGTACTGAGCACCCAACGTACTAAGCACCGAGTACCCTGAGCACTGAGTACCCAGAACCCGGAGTACTGAGCACCGGGCACCCCGAGCACTAAGCACCCAGCACCCCGAGCACCGAGCACCCAGCACCCTGAGCACTGAGCACCCAGCACCCCGAGCACTGAGCACCCAGCACCCCGGGCACTGAGCACCCAGAACCCCGAGCACTGAGCACCCAGCACCCCGAGCACTGAGCACCCAGCACCCCGAGCACTGAGCACCCAGCACCCCGAGCACTGAGCACCCAGCACCCTGAGTACTGAGCACCCAGCACCCTGAGTACTGAGCACCCAGCACAGCAAGCACAGAGCACCCTGAGTACTGAGCACCCTGCACCCCAAGCACTGAGCACCCTGAGTACTGAGCACCCATCACCCTGAGCACTGAGCACCCAGCACCCTGAGTACTGAGCACCCAGCACCCTGAGCAATGAGCACCCTGAGTACTGAGCACCCAGCACCTTGAGCACTGAGCACCGAGAACCCCGAGCACTGAGCACTCAGCACAGCAAGCACAGAGCACCCTGAGTACGGAGCACCCAGCACCCTGAGTACTGAGCACCCAGCACCCTGAGCAATGAGCACCCTGAGTACTGAGCACCCAGCACCCTGATTAATGAGCACCCAGCACCCCGAGTACTGAGCACCGAGCACCCTGAGTACTGAGCACCCAACGTACTGAGCACCGAGCACCCTGAGCACTGAGCACCCAGCACCCTGAGTACTGAGCACCCAGCACCCTGAGCACTGAGCACCCAGCAGCCCGAGCACTGAGCACCCAGCATCCTGAGCACTGAGTACTGATCACACAGCACCCTGAGCACTGAGAACGCAGCACCCTGAGCACTGAGCACCCAGCACCCTGAGTACTGAGCACCCAGCACCCCAAGCACTGAGCACCGAGCACCCTGAGTACTGAGCACCCAGCACACTGAGTAGTGAGCACCCAGCACCCCGAGTACTGAGCACCCAGCATCGTGAGTACTGACCAACCAGCACCCTGAGTACTGAGCACCCAGCACCCCGAGCACTAAGCACCCAGCACCCCGAGCACCAAGCACCCAGCACCCTGAGCACTGAGCACCCAGCACCCTGAGTACTGAGCACTGAGCACCCAGCACCCTGAGCACTGAGCACCCAGCAGCCTGAGTACTAAGCACCCAGCACCCTGAGTACTGAGCACCCAGCACCCTGAGTACTGAGCACCCAGCGTACTGAGCACCGAGCACCCCGAGCACTGAGCACCCAGCACCCTGAGTACTGAGCACCCAGCACCCCGAGCACTGAGCACACAGCACCGTGAGTACTGAGCACCCAGCACCCTGAGTACTGAGCACCCAGCGTACTGAGCACCGAGCACCCAGCACCCTGAGTACTGAGCACCCAGCACCCTGAGCACTGAGCACCCAGCACCCTGAGTACTGAGCACTGAGCACCCTGAGTACTGAGCACTGAGCACCCTGAGCACTGAGCACCCAGCACCCCGAGCACTGATCACCCAGCACCCTGAGTACTGAGCACCCAGCACCCTGAGTACTGAGCACTCAGCACCCTGAGTACTGAGCACCGAGCACCCCGAGCAGTGATCACCCAGCACCCTGAGCACTGAGCACCCTGAGTACTGAGCACCCAGCACCCTGAGTACTGAGCACCCAGCACCCCGAGCACTGAGCACCCTGAGTACTGAGCACCCAGTACCCTGAGTACTGAACACTAAGCACCCAGAGCACTGAGCACCCAGCACCCCGAGCACGGAGCACCCAGGACCCCGATCACTGAGTACTGAGCACCCAGCACCCTGAGTACTGAGCACCGAGCTCCCCGAGCACTGAGCACCCTGAGTACTGAGCACCCAGCACCCTGAGCACTGAGCACCAAGCAGCCCGAGCACTGTGCACCCAGCATCCTGAGCACTGAGTACTGAGCACCCAGCACCCTGAGCACTGAGCACGCAGCACCCTGAGCACTGAGCACCCAGCACCCTGAGTACTGAGCACCCGGCACCCCAAGCACTGAGCACCGAGCACCCTGAGTACTGAGCACCCAGCACGCTGAGCACTGAGCACCCAGCACCGCGAGTACTGAGCACCCAGCACCCTGAGTACTGAGCACCCAGCACCCTGAGCACTGAGCAACCAGCACCCCGAGCACTGACCACCCAGCACCCTGAGCACTGAGCACCCAGCACCCTGAGTACTGAGCATCAAGCACCCTGAGCACTGAGCACCCAGCACCCTGAGCACTGAGCAGCCAGCACCCTGAGCACTGAGCACCCAACGTACTGAGCAACGAGCACCCTGAGCACTGATCACCCAGCACCCTGAGTACTGAGCGCTGAGCACCCTGAGTACTGAGCACCGAGCACACCGAGCACTGAGCACAGGGCACCCCGAGCACTGAGCACCCAGCACCCTGAGTACTGAGCACCCAGCACCCTGAGCACTGAGCACCCAGCACCCTGAGTACTGAGCACCCAGCACACCGAGCACTGAGCACCCAGCACCCCGAGCACTGAGCACCCAGCACCGTGAATACTGAGCACCCAGCACCCTGAGTACTGAGCACTGAGCACACCGAGCACTGAGCACAGGGCACCCCGAGCACTGAGCACCCAGCACCCTGAGTACTGAGCACCCAGCACCCTAAGTACTGAGCACTGAGCTCCCTGAGCACTGAGCACCAAGCACCCTGAGCACTGAGCACCCAGCATCCTGAGCACTGAGTACTGAGCACCCAGCACCCAGAGCACTGAGCACCGAGCACCCTGAGCACTGAGCACTCAGCACCCTGAGTACTGAGCACCCAGCACCCCAAACACTGAGCACCGAGCACCCTGAGAACTGAGCACCGAGCACCCTTAGCACTGAGCAGCCAGCACCATGAGTACTGAGCACCGAGCACCCAGAGTACTGAGCAACCTGAGTACTGAGCACTCAGCACCCTGAGAATGAGCACCCAGCACCATGAGTACTGAGCACCGAGCACCCTGAGCACTGAGCACCCAGCACCCTGAGTACTGAGCACCCAGCACCCCGAGCACTGAGTACCCAGCACCCTGAGTAATGAGCACCCAGCACCCTGAGTACTGAGCACTGAGCACCCTGAGCACTGAGCACCCAGCACTACGAGCACTGAGCACCCAGCACCCTGAGTACTGAGCACCCAGCACCCTGAGTACTGAGCACCCAGCACCCTGAGTACTGAGCACCGAGCACCCTGAGCACTGAGCACCCAGCACCCTGAGCACTGAGCACCCTGAGGACTGTGCAACCAGCACCCTGAGTACTGAGCACCCAGCACCCTGAGTACTGAGCACCCAGCATCCTGAGTACTGAGCACCGATCACCCTGAGCACTGAGCACCCAGCACCCCGAGCACTGAGCACCCAGCACCCAGAGTACTGAGCACCCTGAGTACTGAGCACCCAGCACCCCGAGCACTGAGCACCCAGCACCCTGAGTACTGAGCACCCTGAGTACTGAGCACCCAGCACCCTGAGTACTGAGCACCCTGAGTAATGAGCACCCTGAGTACTGAGCACCGAGCACCCCGAGCACTGAGCACCCAGCACGCTGAGTACTGAGCACCCAGCACCCTGAGTAGTGAGCACCCAGCACCCCGAGTACTGAGCACCCAGCACCGTGAGTACTGACCACCCAGCACCCTGAGTACTGAGCACCCAGCACCCCGAGCACTAAGCACCCAGCACCCCGAGCACCGAGCACCGAGCACGAAGCACCCTGAGCACTGAGCACCCAGCAACCTGAGCACTGAGCACCCAGCACCCTGAGTACTGAGCACTGAGCACCCAGCACCCCGAGCACTGAGCACCCAGCACCCTGAGCACTGAGCACCCAGCACCCTGAGTACTGAGCACCCAACGTACTAAGCACCGAGTACCCTGAGCACTGAGTACCCAGAACCCGGAGTACTGAGCACCGGGCACCCCGAGCACTAAGCACCCAGCACCCCGAGCACCGAGCACCCAGCACCCTGAGCACTGAGCACCCAGCACCCCGAGCACTGAGCACCCAGCACCCCGGGCACTGAGCACCCAGAACCCCGAGCACTGAGCACCCAGCACCCCGAGCACTGAGCACCCAGCACCCCGAGCACTGAGCACCCAGCACCCCGAGCACTGAGCACCCAGCACCCTGAGTACTGAGCACCCAGCACCCTGAGTACTGAGCACCCAGCACAGCAAGCACAGAGCACCCTGAGTACTGAGCACCCTGCACCCCAAGCACTGAGCACCCTGAGTACTGAGCACCCATCACCCTGAGCACTGAGCACCCAGCACCCTGAGTACTGAGCACCCAGCACCCTGAGCAATGAGCACCCTGAGTACTGAGCACCCAGCACCTTGAGCACTGAGCACCGAGAACCCCGAGCACTGAGCACTCAGCACAGCAAGCACAGAGCACCCTGAGTACGGAGCACCCAGCACCCTGAGTACTGAGCACCCAGCACCCTGAGCAATGAGCACCCTGAGTACTGAGCACCCAGCACCCTGATTAATGAGCACCCAGCACCCCGAGTACTGAGCACCGAGCACCCTGAGTACTGAGCACCCAACGTACTGAGCACCGAGCACCCTGAGCACTGAGCACCCAGCACCCTGAGTACTGAGCACCCAGCACCCTGAGCACTGAGCACCCAGCAGCCCGAGCACTGAGCACCCAGCATCCTGAGCACTGAGTACTGATCACACAGCACCCTGAGCACTGAGAACGCAGCACCCTGAGCACTGAGCACCCAGCACCCTGAGTACTGAGCACCCAGCACCCCAAGCACTGAGCACCGAGCACCCTGAGTACTGAGCACCCAGCACACTGAGTAGTGAGCACCCAGCACCCCGAGTACTGAGCACCCAGCATCGTGAGTACTGACCAACCAGCACCCTGAGTACTGAGCACCCAGCACCCCGAGCACTAAGCACCCAGCACCCCGAGCACCAAGCACCCAGCACCCTGAGCACTGAGCACCCAGCACCCTGAGTACTGAGCACTGAGCACCCAGCACCCTGAGCACTGAGCACCCAGCAGCCTGAGTACTAAGCACCCAGCACCCTGAGTACTGAGCACCCAGCACCCTGAGTACTGAGCACCCAGCGTACTGAGCACCGAGCACCCCGAGCACTGAGCACCCAGCACCCTGAGTACTGAGCACCCAGCACCCCGAGCACTGAGCACACAGCACCGTGAGTACTGAGCACCCAGCACCCTGAGTACTGAGCACCCAGCGTACTGAGCACCGAGCACCCAGCACCCTGAGTACTGAGCACCCAGCACCCTGAGCACTGAGCACCCAGCACCCTGAGTACTGAGCACTGAGCACCCTGAGTACTGAGCACTGAGCACCCTGAGCACTGAGCACCCAGCACCCCGAGCACTGATCACCCAGCACCCTGAGTACTGAGCACCCAGCACCCTGAGTACTGAGCACTCAGCACCCTGAGTACTGAGCACCGAGCACCCCGAGCAGTGATCACCCAGCACCCTGAGCACTGAGCACCCTGAGTACTGAGCACCCAGCACCCTGAGTACTGAGCACCCAGCACCCCGAGCACTGAGCACCCTGAGTACTGAGCACCCAGTACCCTGAGTACTGAACACTAAGCACCCAGAGCACTGAGCACCCAGCACCCCGAGCACGGAGCACCCAGGACCCCGATCACTGAGTACTGAGCACCCAGCACCCTGAGTACTGAGCAACGAGCTCCCCGAGCACTGAGCACCCTGAGTACTGAGCACCCAGCACCCTGAGCACTGAGCACCAAGCAGCCCGAGCACTGTGCACCCAGCATCCTGAGCACTGAGTACTGAGCACCCAGCACCCTGAGCACTGAGCACGCAGCACCCTGAGCACTGAGCACCCAGCACCCTGAGTACTGAGCACCCGGCACCCCAAGCACTGAGCACCGAGCACCCTGAGTACTGAGCACCCAGCACGCTGAGCACTGAGCACCCAGCACCGCGAGTACTGAGCACCCAGCACCCTGAGTACTGAGCACCCAGCACCCTGAGCACTGAGCAACCAGCACCCCGAGCACTGACCACCCAGCACCCTGAGCACTGAGCACCCAGCACCCTGAGTACTGAGCATCAAGCACCCTGAGCACTGAGCACCCAGCACCCTGAGCACTGAGCAGCCAGCACCCTGAGCACTGAGCACCCAACGTACTGAGCAACGAGCACCCTGAGCACTGATCACCCAGCACCCTGAGTACTGAGCGCTGAGCACCCTGAGTACTGAGCACCGAGCACACCGAGCACTGAGCACAGGGCACCCCGAGCACTGAGCACCCAGCACCCTGAGTACTGAGCACCCAGCACCCTGAGCACTGAGCACCCAGCACCCTGAGTACTGAGCACCCAGCACCCCGAGCACTGAGCACCCAGCACCCCGAGCACTGAGCACCCAGCACCGTGAATACTGAGCACCCAGCACCCTGAGTACTGAGCACTGTGCACACCGAGCACTGAGCACAGGGCACCCCGAGCACTGAGCACCCAGCACCCTGAGTACTGAGCACCCAGCACCCTAAGTACTGAGCACTGAGCTCCCTGAGCACTGAGCACCAAGCACCCTGAGCACTGAGCACCCAGCATCCTGAGCACTGAGTACTGAGCACCCAGCACCCAGAGCACTGAGCACCGAGCACCCTGAGCACTGAGCACTCAGCACCCTGAGTACTGAGCACCCAGCACCCCAAACACTGAGCACCGAGCACCCTGAGAACTGAGCACCGAGCACCCTTAGCACTGAGCAGCCAGCACCATGAGTACTGAGCACCGAGCACCCAGAGTACTGAGCAACCTGAGTACTGAGCACTCAGCACCCTGAGAATGAGCACCCAGCACCATGATTACTGAGCACCGAGCACCCTGAGCACTGAGCACCCAGCACCCTGAGTACTGAGCACCCAGCACCCCGAGCACTGAGCACCCAGCACCCTGAGTAATGAGCACCCAGCACCCTGAGTACTGAGCACTGAGCACCCTGAGCACTGAGCACCCAGCACTACGAGCACTGAGCACCCAGCACCCTGAGTACTGAGCACCCAGCACCCTGAGTACTGAGCACCCAGCACCCTGAGTACTGAGCACCGAGCACCCTGAGCACTAAGCACCCAGCACCCTGAGCACTGAGCACCCTGAGGACTGTGCAACCAGCACCCTGAGTACTGAGCACCCAGCACCCTGAGTACTGAGCACCCAGCATCCTGAGTACTGAGCACCGATCACCCTGAGCACTGAGCACCCAGCACCCCGAGCACTGAGCACCCAGCACCCAGAGTACTGAGCACCCTGAGTACTGAGCACCCAGCACCCCGAGCACTGAGCACCCAGCACCCTGAGTACTGAGCACCCTGAGTACTGAGCACCCAGCACCCTGAGTACTGAGCACCCTGAGTAATGAGCACCCTGAGTACTGAGCACCGAGCACCCCGAGCACTGAGCACCCAGCACGCTGAGTACTGAGCACCCAGCACCCTGAGTAGTGAGCACCCAGCACCCCGAGTACTGAGCACCCAGCACCGTGAGTACTGACCACCCAGCACTCTGAGTACTGAGCACCCAGCACCCCGAGCACTAAGCACCCAGCACCCCGAGCACCGAGCACCGAGCACGAAGCACCCTGAGCACTGAGCACCCAGCAAACTGAGCACTGAGCACCCAGCACCCTGAGTACTGAGCACTGAGCACCCAGCACCCCGAGCACTGAGCACCCAGCACCCTGAGCACTGAGCACCCAGCACCCTGAGTACTGAGCACCCAACGTACTGAGCACCGAGTACCCTGAGCACTGAGCACCCAGAACCCGGAGTACTGAGCACCGGGCACCCCGAGCACTAAGCACCCAGCACCCCGAGCACCGAGCACCCAGCACCCTGAGCACTGAGCACCCAGCACCCCGAGCACTGAGCACCCAGCACCCCGGGCACTGAGCACCCAGAACCCCGAGCACTGAGCACCCAGCACCCCGAGCACTGAGCACCCAGCACCCCGAGCACTGAGCACCCAGCACCCCGAGCACTGAGCACCCAGCACCCTGAGTACTGAGCACCCAGCACCCTGAGTACTGAGCACCCAGCACAGCAAGCACAGAGCACCCTGAGTACTGAGCACCCTGCACCCCAAGCACTGAGCACCCTGAGTACTGAGCACCCATCACCCTGAGCACTGAGCACCCAGCACCCTGAGTACTGAGCACCCAGCACCCTGAGCAATGAGCACCCTGAGTACTGAGCACCCAGCACCTTGAGCACTGAGCACCGAGAACCCCGAGCACTGAGCACCCAGCACCCAGAGCACTGAGCACCCAGCACCCTGAGAACTGAGCACCCAGCACCCTGAGTACTGAGCACCCAGCACCCTGAGCACTGAGCACCCAGCAGCCCGAGCACTGAGCACCCAGCATCCTGAGCACTGAGTACTGAGCACCCAGCACCCTGAGCACTGAGCACGCAGCACCCTGAGCACTGAGCACCCAGCACCCTGAGTACTGAGCACCCAGCACACCAAGCACTGAGCACCGAGCACCCTGAGTACTGAGCACCCAGCACCCTGAGTACTGAGCACCCAGCACCCCAAGCACTGAGCACCCAGCACCCTGAATACTGAGCACCCAGCACCCTGAGCACTGAGCACCCAGCACCCCGAGCACTGAGCACCCAGCACCCCGAGCACTGAGCACCCAGCACCGTGAGTACTGAGCACCCAGCACCCTGAGTACTGAGCACCGAGCACCCCGAGCACTGAGCACCGGGCACCCCGAGCACTGAGCACCCAGCACCCTGAGTACTGAGCACCCAGCACCCTAAGTACTGAGCACTGAGCTCCCTGAGCACTGAGCACCCAGCACCCTGAGCACTGAGCACCCAGCATCCTGAGCACTGAGTACTGAGCACCCAGCACCCAGAGCACTGAGCACCGAGCACCCTGAGCACTGAGCACTCAGCACCCTGAGTACTGAGCACCCAGCACCCCAAACACTGTGCACCGAGCACCCTGAGAACTGAGCACCGAGCACCCTTAGTACTGAGCAGCCAGCACCATGAGTACTGAGCACCGAGCACCCAGTGTACTGAGCAACCTGAGTACTGAGCACCCAGCACCCTGAGAATGACCACCCAGCACCATGAGTACTGAGCACCGAGCACCCTGAGCACTGAGCACCCAGCACCCTGAGTACTGAGCACCCAGCACTCTGAGCACTGAGCACCCAGCACCCTGAGTAATGAGCACCCAGCACCCTGAGTACTGAGCACTGAGCACCCAGCACTACGAGCACTGAGCACCCAGCACCCTGAGTACTGAGCACCCAGCACCCTGAGTACTGAGCACCCAGCACCCTGAGTACTGAGCACCGAGCACCCCGAGCACTGAGCACCCAGCACCCTGAGCACTGAGCACCCTGAGGACTGAGCAACCAGCACCCTGTGTACTGAGCACCCAGCACCCTGAGTACTGAGCACCCAGCATCCTGAGTACTGAGCACCGATCACCCTGAGCACTGAGCACCCAGCACCCCGAGCACTGAGCACCCAGCACCCTGAGTACTGAGCACCCTGGGTACTGAGCACCCAGCACCCCGAGCACTGAGCACCCAGCACCCTGAGTACTGAGCACCCTGAGTACTGAGCACCCAGCACCCTGAGTACTGAGCACCCTGAGTAATGAGCACCCTGAGTACTGAGCACCGAGCACCCCGAGCACTGAGCACCCAGCACCCTGAGTACTGAGCACCCAGCACCCTGAGTAGTGAGCACCCAGCACCCCGAGTACTGAGCACCCAGCACCGTGAGTACTGACCACCCAGCACCCTGAGTACTGAGCACCCAGCACCCCGAGCACTAAGCACCCAGCACCCCGAGCACCGAGCACCGAGCACGAAGCACCCTGAGCACTGAGCACCCAGCAACCTGAGCACTGAGCACCCAGCACCCTGAGTACTGAGCACTGAGCACCCAGCACCCGGAGCACTGAGCAGCCAGCACACTGAGTACTAAGCACCCAGCACCCTGAGTACTGAGCACCCAGCACCCTGAGTACTGAGCACCCAGAGTACTGAGCACCGAGCACCCCGAGCACTGAGCACCCAGCACCCTGAGAACCGAGCACCCAGCAACCTGAGTACTGAGCACCCAGCACCCTGAGCACTGAGCACCCACCACCCTGAGTACTGAGCACTGAGCACCCCGAGTACTGAGCACCGAGCACCCCGAGCACTAAGCACCCAGCACCCAGAGCACCGAGCACCCAGCACCCTGAGCACTGAGCACCCAGCACCCTGAGCACTGAGCACCCAGCACCCTGAGCACTGAGCACCCAGCACCCTGAGCACTGAGCACCCAGCACCCTGAGCACTGAGCACCCAGCACCCTGAGTACTGAGCACCCAACGTACTGAGCACCGAGTACCCTGAGCACTGAGCACCCAGAACCCCGAGTACTGAGCACCGGGCACCACGAGCACTAAGCACCCAGCACCCCGAGCACCGAGCACCCAGCACCCTGAGCACTGAGCACCCAGCACCCCGAGCACTGATCACCCAGCACCCTGGGCACTGAGCACCCAGAACCCCGAGCACTGAGCACCCAGCACCCCGAGCACTGAGCACCCAGCACCCCGAGCACTGAGCACCCAACACCCCGAGCACTGAGCACCCAGCACCCTGAGTACTGAGCACCCAGCACCCTGAGTACTGAGCACCCAACACCCTGAGCACTGAGCACCCAGCACCCTGAGTACTGAGCACCCAGCACCCCAAGCACAGAACACCCTGAGTACTGAGCACCCTGAACCCCAAGCACTGAGCACCCTGATTACTGAGCTCCCATCACCCTGATTAATGAGCACCCAGCACCCCGAGTACTGAGCACCAAGCACCCTGAGTACTGAGCACCCAACGTACTGAGCACCGAGCACCCTGAACACTGAGCACCCAGCACCCTGAGTACTGAGCACCCAGCACCCTGAGCAATGAGCACGCTGAATACTGAGCACCCAGCACCTTGAACACTGAGCACCGATAACCCCGAGCACTGAGCACCCAGCACCCGGAGTACTGAGCACCCAGCACCCTGAGTACTAAGCACCGAGCACCCTGAGTACTGAGCACCCAGCACACTGAGCACTGAACACACAGCACCCTGAGTACTGAGCACCTCGAGCACTGAGCACCCAGCACCCTGAGTACTGAGCACCGAGCACCCTGAGCACTGAGCACCCAGCACCGCGAGCACTGAGCACCCAGCACCCCGAGCACAGAGCACCCAGCACCCTGAGTACTGAGCACCCAGCACCCTGAGTACTGAGCACCCAGCACCCTGAGCACTGAGTACCCAGCACCCTGAGTACTGAGCACCCAGCAACCCGAGCACTAAACACCCAGCACCCCGAACACCGAGCACCCAGCACCCTGAGCACTGAGCACCCAGCACCCTGAGTACTGAGCACCCAGCACCCTGAGTACTGAGCACCCAGCACCCTGAGAACTGAACACACAGCACCCTGAGCACTGAGCACACAGCACCCTGAGTACTGAGCACTGAGCACCCAGCACCCCGAGCACTGAGCACCCAGCACCCTGAGTACTGAGCACCCAGCAACCCGAGCACTAAGCACCCTGCACCCTGAGCACCGAGCACCCAGCACCCTGAGCACTGAGCACCCAGCACCCTGAGTACTGAGCACCCAGCACCCTGAGTACTGAGCACCCAGCAACCCGAGCACTAAGCACCCAGCACCCCGAACTCCGAGCACCCAGCACCCTGAGCACTGAGCACCCAGAACCCTGAGCACTGAGCACCCAGCACCCTGAGTACTGAGCACTTAGCACCCAGCACCCTGAGTACTGAGCACCCAGCAACCCGAGCACTAAGCACCCAGCACCCCGAGCACCGAGCACCTAGCACCCTGAGCACTGAGCACCGAGCACCCTGAGTACTGAGCACCCAGCACCCTGAGTACTGAGCACACTGCGTACTGAGCACCGAGCACCCAGCACCCTGAGTACTGAGCACCCAGCACCCTGAGCACTGAGCACCCAGCACCCTGAGTACTGAGCACTGAGCACCCCGAGTACTGAGCACCGGGCACCCCGAGCACTAAGCACCCAGCACCCCGAGCACCGAGCACCCAGCACCCTGAGCACTGAGCACCCAGCACCCCGAGCACTGAGCACCCAGCACCCCGGGCACTGAGCACCCAGAACCCCGAGCACTGAGCACCCAGCACCCCGAGCACTGAGCACCCAGCACCCCGAGCACTGAGCACCCAGCACCCCGAGCACTGAGCACCCAGCACCCTGAGTACTGAGCACCCAGCACCCTGAGTACTGAGCACCCAGCACAGCAAGCACAGAGCACCCTGAGTACTGAGCACCCTGCACCCCAAGCACTGAGCACCCTGAGTACTGAGCACCCATCACCCTGAGCACTGAGCACCCAGCACCCTGAGTACTGAGCACCCAGCACCCTGAGCAATGAGCACCCTGAGTACTGAGCACCCAGCACCTTGAGCACTGAGCACCGAGAACCCCGAGCACTGAGCACCCAGCACCCAGAGCACTGAGCACCCAGCACCCTGAGAACTGAGCACCCAGCACCCTGAGTACTGAGCACCCAGCACCCTGAGCACTGAGCACCCAGCAGCCCGAGCACTGAGCACCCAGCATCCTGAGCACTGAGTACTGAGCACCCAGCACCCTGAGCACTGAGCACGCAGCACCCTGAGCACTGAGCACCCAGCACCCTGAGTACTGAGCACCCAGCACACCAAGCACTGAGCACCGAGCACCCTGAGTACTGAGCACCCAGCACCCTGAGTACTGAGCACCCAGCACCCCAAGCACTGAGCACCCAGCACCCTGAATACTGAGCACCCAGCACCCTGAGCACTGAGCACCCAGCACCCCGAGCACTGAGCACCCAGCACCCCGAGCACTGAGCACCCAGCACCGTGAGTACTGAGCACCCAGCACCCTGAGTACTGAGCACCGAGCACCCCGAGCACTGAGCACCGGGCACCCCGAGCACTGAGCACCCAGCACCCTGAGTACTGAGCACCCAGCACCCTAAGTACTGAGCACTGAGCTCCCTGAGCACTGAGCACCCAGCACCCTGAGCACTGAGCACCCAGCATCCTGAGCACTGAGTACTGAGCACCCAGCACCCAGAGCACTGAGCACCGAGCACCCTGAGCACTGAGCACTCAGCACCCTGAGTACTGAGCACCCAGCACCCCAAACACTGTGCACCGAGCACCCTGAGAACTGAGCACCGAGCACCCTTAGTACTGAGCAGCCAGCACCATGAGTACTGAGCACCGAGCACCCAGTGTACTGAGCAACCTGAGTACTGAGCACCCAGCACCCTGAGAATGACCACCCAGCACCATGAGTACTGAGCACCGAGCACCCTGAGCACTGAGCACCCAGCACCCTGAGTACTGAGCACCCAGCACCCCGAGCACTGAGCACCCAGCACCCTGAGTAATGAGCACCCAGCACCCTGAGTACTGAGCACTGAGCACCCAGCACTACGAGCACTGAGCACCCAGCACCCTGAGTACTGAGCACCCAGCACCCTGAGTACTGAGCACCCAGCACCCTGAGTACTGAGCACCGAGCACCCCGAGCACTGAGCACCCAGCACCCTGAGCACTGAGCACCCTGAGGACTGAGCAACCAGCACCCTGTGTACTGAGCACCCAGCACCCTGAGTACTGAGCACCCAGCATCCTGAGTACTGAGCACCGATCACCCTGAGCACTGAGCACCCAGCACCCCGAGCACTGAGCACCCAGCACCCTGAGTACTGAGCACCCTGGGTACTGAGCACCCAGCACCCCGAGCACTGAGCACCCAGCACCCTGAGTACTGAGCACCCTGAGTACTGAGCACCCAGCACCCTGAGTACTGAGCACCCTGAGTAATGAGCACCCTGAGTACTGAGCACCGAGCACCCCGAGCACTGAGCACCCAGCACCCTGAGTACTGAGCACCCAGCACCCTGAGTAGTGAGCACCCAGCACCCCGAGTACTGAGCACCCAGCACCGTGAGTACTGACCACCCAGCACCCTGAGTACTGAGCACCCAGCACCCCGAGCACTAAGCACCCAGCACCCCGAGCACCGAGCACCGAGCACGAAGCACCCTGAGCACTGAGCACCCAGCAACCTGAGCACTGAGCACCCAGCACCCTGAGTACTGAGCACTGAGCACCCAGCACCCGGAGCACTGAGCAGCCAGCACACTGAGTACTAAGCACCCAGCACCCTGAGTACTGAGCACCCAGCACCCTGAGTACTGAGCACCCAGAGTACTGAGCACCGAGCACCCCGAGCACTGAGCACCCAGCACCCTGAGAACCGAGCACCCAGCAACCTGAGTACTGAGCACCCAGCACCCTGAGCACTGAGCACCCACCACCCTGAGTACTGAGCACTGAGCACCCCGAGTACTGAGCACCGAGCACCCCGAGCACTAAGCACCCAGCACCCAGAGCACCGAGCACCCAGCACCCTGAGCACTGAGCACCCAGCACCCTGAGCACTGAGCACCCAGCACCCTGAGCACTGAGCACCCAGCACCCTGAGCACTGAGCACCCAGCACCCTGAGCACTGAGCACCCAGCACCCTGAGTACTGAGCACCCAACGTACTGAGCACCGAGTACCCTGAGCACTGAGCACCCAGAACCCCGAGTACTGAGCACCGGGCACCACGAGCACTAAGCACCCAGCACCCCGAGCACCGAGCACCCAGCACCCTGAGCACTGAGCACCCAGCACCCCGAGCACTGATCACCCAGCACCCTGGGCACTGAGCACCCAGAACCCCGAGCACTGAGCACCCAGCACCCCGAGCACTGAGCACCCAGCACCCCGAGCACTGAGCACCCAACACCCCGAGCACTGAGCACCCAGCACCCTGAGTACTGAGCACCCAGCACCCTGAGTACTGAGCACCCAACACCCTGAGCACTGAGCACCCAGCACCCTGAGTACTGAGCACCCAGCACCCCAAGCACAGAACACCCTGAGTACTGAGCACCCTGAACCCCAAGCACTGAGCACCCTGATTACTGAGCACCCATCACCCTGATTAATGAGCACCCAGCACCCCGAGTACTGAGCACCAAGCACCCTGAGTACTGAGCACCCAACGTACTGAGCACCGAGCACCCTGAGCACTGAGCACCCAGCACCCTGAGTACTGAGCACCCAGCACCCTGAGCAATGAGCACGCTGAATACTGAGCACCCAGCACCTTGAACACTGAGCACCGATAACCCCGAGCACTGAGCACCCAGCACCCGGAGTACTGAGCACCCAGCACCCTGAGTACTAAGCACCGAGCACCCTGAGTACTGAGCACCCAGCACACTGAGCACTGAACACACAGCACCCTGAGTACTGAGCACCTCGAGCACTGAGCACCCAGCACCCTGAGTACTGAGCACCGAGCACCCTGAGCACTGAGCACCCAGCACCGCGAGCACTGAGCACCCAGCACCCCGAGCACAGAGCACCCAGCACCCTGAGTACTGAGCACCCAGCACCCTGAGTACTGAGCACCCAGCACCCTGAGCACTGAGTACCCAGCACCCTGAGTACTGAGCACCCAGCAACCCGAGCACTAAACACCCAGCACCCCGAGCACCGAGCACCCAGCACCCTGAGCACTGAGCACCCAGCACCCTGAGTACTGAGCACCCAGCACCCTGAGTACTGAGCACCCAGCACCCTGAGAACTGAACACACAGCACCCTGAGCACTGAGCACACAGCACCCTGAGTACTGAGCACTGAGCACCCAGCACGCCGAGCACTGAGCACCCAGCACCCTGAGTACTGAGCACCCAGCAACCCGAGCACTAAGCACCCTGCACCCTGAGCACCGAGCACCCAGCACCATGAGCACTGAGCACCCAGCACCCTGAGTACTGAGCACCCAGCACCCTGAGTACTGAGCACCCAGCAACCCGAGCACTAAGCACCCAGCACCCCGAACTCCGAGCACCCAGCACCCTGAGCACTGAGCACCCAGAACCCTGAGCACTGAGCACCCAGCACCCTGAGTACTGAGCACTTAGCACCCAGCACCCTGAGTACTGAGCACCCAGCAACCCGAGCACTAAGCACCCAGCACCCCGAGCACCGAGCACCTAGCACCCTGAGCACTGAGCACCGAGCACCCTGAGTACTGAGCACCCAGCACCCTGAGTACTGAGCACACTGCGTACTGAGCACCGAGCACCCAGCACCCTGAGTACTGAGCACCCAGCACCCTGAGCACTGAGCACCCAGCACCCTGAGTACTGAGCACTGAGCACCCCGAGTACTGAGCACCGGGCACCCCGAGCACTAAGCACCCAGCACCCAGAGCACCGAGCACCCAGCACCCTGAGCACTGAGCACCCAGCACCCTGAGCACTGAGCACCCAGCACCCTGAGCACTGAGCACCTAGCACCCTGAGCACTGAGCACCCAGCACCCTGAGTACTGAGCACCCAACGTACTGAGCACCGAGTACCCTGAGCACTGAGCACCCAGAACCCCGAGTACTGAGCACCGGGCACCCCGAGCACTAAGCACCCAGCACCCCGAGCACCGAGCACCCAGCACACTGAGCACTGAGAACCCAGCACCCCGAGCACTGAGCACCAAGCACCCCGAGCACTGAGCACCCAGCACCCCGAGCACTGAGCACCCAGCACCCTGAGCACTGAGCACCCAGCACCCCGAGCACTGAGCACCCAGCACCCCGAGCACTGAGCACCCAGCAACCCGAGCACTGAGCACCCAGCACCCTGAGTACTGAGCACCCAGCACCCTGAGTACTGAGCACCCAACACCCTGAGCACTGAGCACCCAGCACCCTGAGTACTGAGCACCCAGCACCCCGAGCACTGAGCACCCAGCACCCCGAGCACTGAGCACCCAGCACCCTGTGTACTGAGCACCCAGCACCCTGAGTACTGAGCACTGAGCACCCAGCACCCCGAGCACTGAGCACCCAGCAACCTGAGTACTGAGCACCCAGCACCCCGAGCACTGAGCACCCAGCACCCTGAGTAATGAGCACCCAGCACCCTGAGTACTGAGCACTGAGCACCCAGCACTACGAGCACTGAGCACCCAGCACCCTGAGTACTGAGCACCCAGCACCCTGAGTACTGAGCACCCAGCACCCTGAGTACTGAGCACCGAGCACCCCGAGCACTGAGCACCCAGCACCCTGAGCACTGAGCACCCTGAGGACTGAGCAACCAGCACCCTGTGTACTGAGCACCCAGCACCCTGAGTACTGAGCACCCAGCATCCTGAGTACTGAGCACCGATCACCCTGAGCACTGAGCACCCAGCACCCCGAGCACTGAGCACCCAGCACCCTGAGTACTGAGCACCCTGGGTACTGAGCACCCAGCACCCCGAGCACTGAGCACCCAGCACCCTGAGTACTGAGCACCCTGAGTACTGAGCACCCAGCACCCTGAGTACTGAGCACCCTGAGTAATGAGCACCCTGAGTACTGAGCACCGAGCACCCCGAGCACTGAGCACCCAGCACCCTGAGTACTGAGCACCCAGCACCCTGAGTAGTGAGCACCCAGCACCCCGAGTACTGAGCACCCAGCACCGTGAGTACTGACCACCCAGCACCCTGAGTACTGAGCACCCAGCACCCCGAGCACTAAGCACCCAGCACCCCGAGCACCGAGCACCGAGCACGAAGCACCCTGAGCACTGAGCACCCAGCAACCTGAGCACTGAGCACCCAGCACCCTGAGTACTGAGCACTGAGCACCCAGCACCCGGAGCACTGAGCACCCAGCACCCTGAGTACTAAGCACCCAGCACCCTGAGTACTGAGCACCCAGCACCCTGAGAACTGAGCACCCAGCGTACTGAGCACCGAGCACCCCGAGCACTGAGCACCCAGCACCCTGAGTACTGAGCAACCAGCACCCCGAGCACTGAGCACCCAGCACCCTGAGTACTGAGCACCGAGCACCCTGAGTACTGAGCACCCAGCACCCTGAGTACTGAGCACCCTGGGTACTGAGCACCCAGCACCCCGAGCACTCAGCACCCAGCACCCTGAGTACTGAGCACCCTGAGTACTGAGCACCCAGCACCCTGAGTACTGAGCACCCTGAGTAATGAGCACCCTGAGTACTGAGCACCGAGCACCCCGAGCACTGAGCACCCAGCACCCTGAGTACTGAGCACCCAGCACCCTGAGTAGTGAGCACCCAGCACCCCGAGCACTGAGCACCCAGCACCCTGAGTACTGAGCACCGAGCACCCTGAGTACTGAGCACCCAGCACCCTGAGTACTGAGAACCCAGCGTACTGAGAACCGAGCACCCAGAACCCTGAGTACTGAGCACCCAGCACCCTGAGCACTGAGCACCCACCACCCTGAGTACTGAGCACTGAGCACCCCGAGTACTGAGCACCGAGCACCCCGAGCACTAAGCACCCAGCACCCAGAGCACCGAGCACCCAGCACCCTGAGCACTGAGCACCCAGCACCCTGAGCACTGAGCACCCAGCACCCTGAGCACTGAGCACCCAGCACCCTGAGCACTGAGCATCCAGCACCCTGAGCACTGAGCACCCAGCACCCTGAGTACTGAGCACCCAACGTACTGAGCACCGAGTACCCTGAGCACTGAGCACCCAGAACCCCGAGTACTGAGCACCCAGCACCCCGAGCACTGAGCACCCAACACCCCGAGCACTGAGCACCCAGCACCCTGAGTACTGAGCACCCAGCACCCTGAGTACTGAGCACCCAACACCCTGAGCACTGAGTACCCAGCACCCTGAGTACTGAGCACCCAGCACCCCAAGCACAGAACACCCTGAGTACTGAGCACCCTGAACCCCAAGCACTGAGCACACATCACCCTGATTAATGAGCACCCAGCACCCCGAGTACTGAGCACCAAGCACCCTGAGTACTGAGCACCCAACGTACTGAGCACCGAGCACCCTGAGCACTGAGCACCCAGCACCCTGAGTACTGAGCACCCAGCACCCTGAGCAATGAGCACGCTGAGTACTGAGCACCCAGCACCTTGAGCACTGAGCACCGAGAACCCCGAGCACTGAGCTCCCAGCACCCGGAGTACTGAGCACCCAGCACCCTGAGTACTAAGCACCGAGCACCCTGAGTACTGAGCACCCAGCACACTGAGCACTGAACACACAGCACCCTGAGTACTGAGCACCTCGAGCACTGAGCACCCAGCACCCTGAGTACTGAGCACCGAGCACCCTGAGCACTGAGCACCCAGCACCGCGAGCACTGAGCACCCAGCACCCCGAGCACAGAGCACCCAGCACCCTGAGTACTGAGCACCCAGCACCCTGAGTACTGAGCACCCAGCACCCTGAGCACTGAGTACCCAGCACCCTGAGCACTGAGCACACAGCACCCTGAGCACTGAGCACCCAGCACCCTGAGTACTGAGCACTGAGCACCCAGCACCCCGAGCACTGAGCACCCAGCACCCTGAGTACTGAGCACCCAGCAACCCGAGCAATAAACACCCAGCACCCCGAGCACCGAGCACCCAGCACACTGAGCACTGAGCACCCAGCACCCTGAGTACTGAGCACCCAGCACCCTGAGTACTGAGCACCCAGCACCCTGAGAACTGAACACACAGCACCCTGAGCACTGAGCACACAGCACCCTGAGAACTGAGCACTGAGCAACCAGCACCCCGAGCACTGAGCACCCAGCACCCTGAGTACTGAGCACCCAGCAACCCGAGCACTAAGCACCCTGTACCCCGAGCACCGAGAACCCAGCACCCTGAGCACTGAGCGCCCAGCACCCTGAGTACTGAGCACCCAGCACCCTGAGTACTGAGCACCCAGCAACCCGAGCACTAAGCACCCAGCACCCCGAGCTCCGAGCACCCAGCACCCTGAGCACTGAGCACCCAGAACCCTGAGCACTGAGCACCCAGCACTCTGAGTACTGAGCACTTAGCACCCAGCACCCTGAGTACTGAGCACCCAGCAACCCGAGCACTAAGCACCCAGCACCCCGAGCACCGAGCACCTAGCACCCTGAGCACTGAGCACCGAGCACCCTGAGTACTGAGCACCCAGCACCCTGAGTACTGAGCACACTGCGTACTGAGCACCGAGCACCCAGCACCCTGAGTACTGAGCACCCAGCACCCTGAGCACTGAGCACCCAGCAACCTGAGTACTGAGCACTGAGCACCCCGAGTACTGAGCACCGGGCACCCCGAGCACTAAGCACCCAGCACCCAGAGCACCGAGCACCCAGCACCCTGAGCACTGAGCACCCAGCACCCTGAGCACTGAGCACCCAGCACCCTGAGCACTGAGCACCTAGCACCCTGAGCACTGAGCACCCAGCACCCTGAGTACTGAGCACCCAACGTACTGAGCACCGAGTACCCTGAGCACTGAGCACCCAGAACCCCGAGTACTGAGCACCGGGCACCCCGAGCACTAAGCACCCAGCACCCCGAGCACCGAGCACCCAGCACACGGAGCACTGAGAACCCAGCACCCCGAGCACTGAGCACCAAGCATCCCGAGCACTGAGCACCCAGCACCCCGAGCACTGAGCACCCAGCACCCTGAGCACTGAGCACCCAGCACCCCGAGCACTGAGCACCCAGCACCCCGAGCACTGAGCACCCAGCACCCCGAGCACTGAGCACCCAGCACCCTGAGTACTGAGCACCCAGCACCCTGAGTACTGAGCACCCAACACCCTGAGCACTGAGCACCCAGCACCCTGAGTACTGAGCACCCAGCACCCCGAGCACTGAGCACCCAGCACCCCGAGCACTGAGCACCCAGCACCCTGTGTACTGAGCACCCAGCACCCTGAGTACTGAGCACTGAGCACCCAGCACCCCGAGCACTTAGCACCCAGCACCCTGAGTACTGAGCACCCAGCACCCCGAGCACTGAGCACCCAGCACCCTGAGTAATGAGCACCCAGCACCCTGAGTACTGAGCACTGAGCACCCAGCACTACGAGCACTGAGCACCCAGCACCCTGAGTACTGAGCACCCAGCACCCTGAGTACTGAGCACCCAGCACCCTGAGTACTGAGCACCGAGCACCCCGAGCACTGAGCACCCAGCACCCTGAGCACTGAGCACCCTGAGGACTGAGCAACCAGCACCCTGTGTACTGAGCACCCAGCACCCTGAGTACTGAGCACAGAGCATCCTGAGTACTGAGCACCGATCACCCTGAGCACTGAGCACCCAGCACCCCGAGCACTGAGCACCCAGCACCCTGAGTACTGAGCACCCTGGGTACTGAGCACCCAGCACCCCGAGCACTGAGCACCCAGCACCCTGAGTACTGAGCACCCTGAGTACTGAGCACCCAGCACCCTGAGTACTGAGCACCCTGAGTAATGAGCACCCTGAGTACTGAGCACCGAGCACCCCGAGCACTGAGCACCCAGCACCCTGAGTACTGAGCACCCAGCACCCTGAGTAGTGAGCACCCAGCACCCCGAGTACTGAGCACCCAGCACCGTGAGTACTGACGACCCAGCACCCTGAGTACTGAGCACCCAGCACCCCGAGCACTAAGCACCCAGCACCCCGAGCACCGAGCACCCAGCACCCTGAGTACTGAGCACTGAGCACCCAGCACCCGGAGCACTGAGCACCCAGCACCCTGAGTACTAAGCACCCAGCAACCTGAGCACTGAGCACCCAGCACCCTGAGTACTGAGCACTGAGCACCCAGCACCCGGAGCACTGAGCACCCAGCACCCTGAGTAATAAGCACCCAGCACCCTGAGTACTGAGCACCCAGCACCCTGAGTACTGAGCACCCAGCGTACTGAGCACCGAGCACCCCGAGCACTGAGCACCCAGCACCCTGAGTACTGAGCACCCAGCACCCCGAGCACTGAGCACCCAGCACCCTGAGTACTGAGCACCGAGCACCCTGAGTACTGAGCACCCAGCACCCTGAGTACTGAGAACCCAGCGTACTGAGAACCGAGCACCCAGCACCCTGAGTACTGAGCACCCAGCACCCTGAGCACTGAGCACCCACCACCCTGAGTACTGAGCACTGAGCACCCCGAGTACTGAGCACCGAGCACCCCGAGCACTAAGCACCCAGCACCCAGAGCACCGAGCACCCAGCACCCTGAGCACTGAGCACCCAGCACCCTGAGCACTGAGCACCCAGCACCCTGAGCACTGAGCACCCAGCACCCTGAGCACTGAGCACCCAGCACCCTGAGCACTGAGCACCCAGCACCCTGAGTACTGAACACCCAACGTACTGAGCACCGAGTACCCTGAGCACTGAGCACCCAGAACCCCGAGTACTGAGCACCTGGCACCACGAGCACTAAGCACCCAGCACCCCGAGCACCGAGCACCCAGCACCCTGAGCACTGAGCACCCAGCACCCCGAGCACTGATCACCCAGCACCCTGGGCACTGAGCACCCAGAACCCCGAGCACTGAGCACCCAGCACCCCGAGCACTGAGCACCCAGCACCCCGAGCACTGAGCACCCAACACCCCGATCACTGAGCACCCAGCACCCTGAGTACTGAGCACCCAGCACCCTGAGTACTGAGCACCCAACACCCTGAGCACTGAGTACCCAGCACCCTGAGTACTGAGCACCCAGCACCCCAAGCACAGAACACCCTGAGTACTGAGCACCCTGAACCCCAAGCACTGAGCACCCTGATTACTGCGCACCCATCACCCTGATTAATGAGCACCCAGCACCCCGAGTACTGAGCACCAAGCACCCTGAGTACTGAGCACCCAACGTACTGAGAACTGAGCACCCTGAGCACTGAGCACCCAGCACCCTGAGTACTGAGCACCCAGCACCCTGAGCAATGAGCACGCTGAGTACTGAGCACCCAGCACCTTGAGCACTGAGCACCGAGAACCCCGAGCACTGAGCTCCCAGCACCCGGAGTACTGAGCACCCAGCACCCTGAGTACTAAGCACCGAGCACCCTGAGTACTGAGCACCCAGCACACTGAGCACTGAACACACAGCACCCTGAGTACTGAGCACCTCGAGCACTGAGCACCCAGCACCCTGAGTACTGAGCACCGAGCACCCTGAGCACTGAGCACCCAGCACGGCGAGCACTGAGCACCCAGCACCCCGAGCACAGAGCACCCAGCACCCTGAGTACTGAGCACCCAGCACCCTGAGTACTGAGCACCCAGCACCCTGAGCACTGAGTACCCAGCACCCTGAGCACTGAGCACACAGCACCCTGAGCACTGAGCACCCAGCACCCTGAGTACTGAGCACTGAGCACCCAGCACCCCGAGCACTGAGCACCCAGCACCCTGAGTACTGAGCACCCAGCAACCCGAGCACTAAACACCCAGCACCCCGAGCACCGAGCACCCAGCACCCTGAGCACTGAGCACCCAGCACCCTGAGTACTGAGCACCCAGCACCCTGAGTACTGAGCACCCAGCACCCTGAGAACTGAACACACAGCACCCTGAGCACTGAGCACACAGCACCCTGAGTACTGAGCACTGAGCACCGAGCACCCCGAGCACTGAGCACCCAGCACCCTGAGTACTGAGCACCCAGCAACCCGAGCACTAAGCACCCTGCACCCCGAGCACCGAGCACCCAGCACCCTGAGCACTGAGCACCCAGCACCCTGAGTACTGAGCACCCAGCACCCTGAGTACTGAGCACCCAGCAACCCGAGCACTAAGCACCCAGCACCCAGAGCTCCGAGCACCCAGCACCCTGAGCACTGAGCACCCAGAACCCTGAGCACTGAGCACCCAGCACCCTGAGTACTGAGCACTTAGCACCCAGCACCCTGAGTACTGAGCACCCAGCAACCCGAGCACTAAGCACCAAGCACCCCGAGCACCGAGCACCCAGCACCCTGAGTACTGAGCACCCAGCACCCTGAGCACTGAGCACGAAGCACCCTGAGTACTGAGCACTGAGCACCCCGAGTACTGAGCACTGGGCACCCCGAGCACTAAGCACCCAGCACCCAGAGCACCGAGCACCCAGCACCCTGAGCACTGAGCACCCAGCACCCTGAGCACTGAGCACCCAGCACCCTGAGCACTGAGCACCTAGCACCCTGAGCACTGAGCACCCAGCACCCTGAGTACTGAGCACCCAACGTACTGAGCACCGAGTACCCTGAGCACTGAGCACCCAGAACCCCGAGTACTGAGCACCGGGCACCCCGAGCACTAAGCACCCAGCACCCCGAGCACCGAGCACCCAGCACACTGAGCACTGAGAAGCCAGCACCCCGAGCACTGAGCACCAAGCACCCCGAGCACTGAGCACCCAGCACCCCGAGCACTGAGCACCCAGCACCCTGAGCACTGAGCACCCAGCACCCCGAGCACTGAGCACCCAGCACCCCGAGCACTGAGCACCCAGCACCCCGAGCACTGAGCACCCAGCACCCTGAGTACTGAGCACCCAGCACCCTGAGTACTGAGCACCCAACACCCTGAGCACTGAGCACCCAGCACCCTGAGTACTGAGCACCCAGCACCCCAAGCACAGAGCACCCTGAGTACTGAGCACCCTGCACCCCAAGCACTGAGCACCCTGAGTACTGAGCACCCAGCACCCTGATTAATGAGCACCCAGCACCCCGAGTACTGAGCACCGAGCACCCTGAGTACTGAGCACCCAACGTACTGAGCACCGAGCACCCTGAGCACTGAGCACCCAGCACCCTGAGTACTGAGCAACCAGCACCCTGAGCAATGAGCACCCTGAGTACTGAGCACCCAGCACCCTGAGTACTGGGCACTCAGCACCCTGAGTACTGAGCACCGAGCACCCCGAGCACTGATCACCCAGCACCCTGAGCACTGAGCACCCTGAGGACTGAGCAACCAGCACCCTGAGTACTGAGCACCCAGCACCCTGAGTAGTGAGCACCCAGCATCCTGAGTACTGAGCACCGATCACCCTGAGCACTGAGCACCCAGCACCCCGAGCACTGAGCACCCTGAGTACTGAGCACCCAGCACCCTGAGTACTGAGCACCCAGCACCCCGAGCACTGAGCACCCTGAGTACTGAGCACCCAGCACCCTGAGTAGTGAGCACTAAGCACCCAGAGCACTGAGCACCCAGCACCCCGAGCACGGAGCACCCAGGACCCCGAGCACTGAGTACTGAGCACCCAGCACCCTGAGTACTGAGCACCGAGCTCCCCGAGCACTGAGCACCCAGCACCCTGAGCACTGAGCACCCAGCACCCTGAGCACTGAGCACCCAGCACCCTGAGCACTGAGCACCCAGCACCCTGAGTACTGAGCACCCAGCACCCCGAGCACTGAGCACCCAGCACCCTGAGTACTGAGCACTGAGCACCCAGCACCCCGAGCACTGAGCACCTAGCACCCTGTGTACTGAGCACCGAGCACCCCGAGCACTGAGCACCCAGCACCCTGAGCACTCAGCACCCAGCACCCTGAGCACTGAGCACCCAGCACCCTGAGCACTGAGCACCCAGCACCCTGAGCACTGAGCACCCAGCACCCAGAGCACTGAGCACCCAGCACCCTGAGCACTGAGCACCCAGCACCCTGAGTACTGAGCACCCAGCACCCTGAGTACTGAGCACCCAGACCCCGAGCACTGAGCACCCAGCACCCCTAGCACTGTGACCCAGCACCCTGAGTACTGAGAACCCAGCACCCTGAGTACTGAGCACCCAGCACCCTGAGCACTGAGCACCCAGCGGCCCGAGCACTGAGCACCCAGCATCCTGAGCACTGAGTACTGAGCACCCATCACCCTGAGCACTGAGCACGCAGCACCCTGAGAACTGAGCACCCAGCACCCTGAGTACTGAGCACCCAGCACCCCAAGCACTGAGCACCGAGCACCCTGAGTACTGAGCACCCAGCACGCTGAGCACTGAGCACCCAGCACCCCGAGTACTGAGCACCCAGCACCCTGAGTACTGAGCACCCAGCACCCTGAGCACTGAGCACCCAGCACCCTGAGCACTGAGCACCCAGCACCCTGAGCACTGAGCACCCAGCACCCTGAGTACTGAGCATCAAGCACCCTGAGCACTGAGCACCCAGCACCCTGAGCACTGAGCACCCAACGTACTGAGCAACGAGCACCCCGAGTACTGAGCACCCAGCACCCCGAGCACTGAGCACCCAGCACCCCGAGCACTGAGCACCCAGCACCCCGAGCACTGAGCACCCAGCACCGTGAGTACTGAGCACCCAGCACCCTGAGTACTGAGCACCGAGCACCCCGAGCACTGAGCACCGGGCACCCCGAGCACTGAGCACCCAACACCCTGAGTACTGAGCACCCAGCACCCTAAGTACTGAGCACTGAGCACTGAGCTCCCTGAGCACTGAGCACCCAGCACCCTGAGCACTGAGCACCCAGCATCCTGAGCACTGAGTACTGAGCACCCAGCACCCAGAGCACTGAGCACCGAGCACCATGAGCACTGAGCACCCAGCACCCTGAGTACTGAGCACCCAGCACACCAAACACTGAGCACCGAGCACCCTGAGAACTGAGCACCGAGCACCCTGAGTACTGAGCAGCCAGCACCATGAGTACTGAGCACCGAGCACCCAGAGTACTGAGCAACCTGAGTACTGAGCACCCAGCACCCTGAGAATGAGCACCCAGCAACATGAGTACTGAGCACCGAGCACCCTGAGCACTGAGCACCCAGCACCCTGAGTACTGAGCACCCAGCACCCCGAGCACTGAGCACACAGCACCCTGAGTAATGAGCACCCAGCACCCTGAGTACTGAGCACTGAGCACCCTGAGCACTGAGCACCCAGCACTACGAGCACTGAGCACCCAGCACTCTGAGTACTGAGCACCCAGCACCCTGAGTACTGAGCACCCAGCACCCTGAGTACTTAGCACTGAGCACCCCGAGCACTGAGCACCCAGCACCCTGAGCACTGAGCACCCAGCACCCTGAGTACTGAGCACCCAGCACCCTGAATACTGAGCACCCAGCGTACTGAGCACCGAGCACCCTGAGCACTGAGCACCCAGCACCCTGAGTACTGAGCACCCAGCACCCCGAGCACTGAGCACCCAGCACCCTGAGTACTGAGCACCGAGCACCCTGAGTACTGAGCATCCAGCACCCTGAGTACTGAGCACCCAGCGTACTGAGCACCGAGCACCCAGCAACCTGAGCACTGAGCACCCAGCACCCTGAGTACTGAGCACTGAGCACCCAGCACCCCGAGCACTGAGCACCGAGCACCCCGAGCACTGAGCACCCAGCACCCCGAGCACTGAGCACCCAGCACCCCGAGCACTGAGCACCCAGCACCCTGAGTACTGAGCACCCAGCACCCTGAGTACTGAGCACCCAACACCCTGAGCACTGAGCACCCAGCACCCTGAGTACTGAGCGCCCAGCACCCCAAGCACAGAGCACCCTGAGTACTGAGCACCCTGCACCCCAAGCACTGAGCACCCTGAGTACTGAGCACCCAGCACCCTGATTAATGAGCACCCAGCACCCCGAGTACTGAGCACCGAGCACCCTGAGTACTGAGCACCCAACGTACTGAGCACCGAGCACCCTGAGCACTGAGCACCCAGCACCCTGAGTACTGAGCACCCAGCACCCTGAGCAATGAGCACCCTGAGTACTGAGCACCCAGCACCCTGAGTACTGGGCACTCAGCACCCTGAGTACTGAGCACCGAACACCCCGAGCACTGATCACCCAGCACCCTGAGCACTGAGCACCCTGAGGACTGAGCAACCAGCACCCTGAGTACTGAGCACCCAGCACCCTGAGTACTGAGCACCCAGCATCCTGAGTACTGAGCACCGATCACCCTGAGCACTGAGCACCCAGCACCCCGAGCACTGAGCACCCTGAGTACTGAGCACCCAGCACCCTGAGTACTGAGCACTAAGCACCCAGAGCACTGAGCACCCAGCACCCCGAGCATGGAGCACCCAGGACCCCGAGCACTGAGTACTGAGCACCCAGCACCCTGAGTACTGAGCACCGAGCTCCCCGAGCACTGAGCACCCTGAGTACTGAGCACCCAGCACCCCGATCACTGAGCACCCAGCACCCTGAGCACTGAGCACCCAGCACCCTGAGCACTGAGCACCCAGCACCCTGAGTACTGAGCACCCAGCACCCAGAGCACTGAGCACCCAGCACAATGAGTACTGAGCACTGAGCACCCAGCACCCCGAGCACTGAGCACCCAGCACCCTGAGTACTGAGCACCCAGCAACCCGAGCACTAAGCACCCAGCACCCAGAGCTCCGAGCACCCAGCACCCTGAGCACTGACCACCCAGAACCCTGAGCACTGAGCACCCAGCACCCTGAGTACTGAGCACTTAGCACCCAGCACCCTGAGTACTGAGCACCCAGCAACCCGAGCACTAAGCACCAAGCACCCCGAGCACCGAGCACCTAGCACCCTGAGCACTGAGCACCGAGCACCCTGAGTACTGAGCACCCAGAACCCTGAGTACTGAGCACACTGCGTACTGAGCACCGAGCACCCAGCACCCTGAGTACTGAGCACCCAGCACCCTGAGCACTGAGCACCCAGCACCCTGAGTACTGAGCACTGAGCACCCCGAGTACTGAGCACCGGGCACCCCGAGCACTAAGCACCCAGCACCCAGAGCACCGAGCACCCAGCACCCTGAGCACTGAGCACCCAGCACCCTGAGCACTGAGCACCCAGCACCCTGAGCACTGAGCACCTAGCACCCTGAGCACTGAGCACCCAGCACCCTGAGTACTGAGCACCCAACGTACTGAGCACCGAGTACCCTGAGCACTGAGCACCCAGAACCCCGAGTACTGAGCACCGGGCACCCCGAGCACTAAGCACCCAGCACCCCGAGCACCGAGCACCCAGCACACTGAGCACTGAGAACCCAGCACCCCGAGCACTGAGCACCAAGCACCCCGAGCACTGAGCACCCAGCACCCCGAGCACTGAGCACCCAGCACCCTGAGCACTGAGCACCCAGCACCCCGAGCACTGAGCACCCAGCACCCCGAGCACTGAGCACCCAGCACCCCGAGCACTGAGCACCCAGCACCCTGAGTACTGAGCACCCAGCACCCTGAGTACTGAGCACCCAACACCCTGAGCACTGAGCACCCAGCACCCTGAGTACTGAGCACCCAGCACCCCAAGCACAGAGCACCCTGAGTACTGAGCACCCTGCACCCCAAGCACTGAGCACCCTGAGTACTGAGCACCCAGCACCCTGATTAATGAGCACCCAGCACCCCGAGTACTGAGCACCGAGCACCCTGAGTACTGAGCACCCAACGTACTGAGCACCGAGCACCCTGAGCACTGAGCACCCAGCACCCTGAGTACTGAGCAACCAGCACCCTGAGCAATGAGCACCCTGAGTACTGAGCACCCAGCACCCTGAGTACTGGGCACTCAGCACCCTGAGTACTGAGCACCGAGCACCCCGAGCACTGATCACCCAGCACCCTGAGCACTGAGCACCCTGAGGACTGAGCAACCAGCACCCTGAGTACTGAGCACCCAGCACACTGAGTACTGAGCACCCAGCATCCTGAGTACTGAGCACCGATCACCCTGAGCACTGAGCACCCAGCACCCCGAGCACTGAGCACCCTGAGTACTGAGCACCCAGCACCCTGAGTACTGAGCACCCAGCACCCCGAGCACTGAGCACCCTGAGTACTGAGCACCCAGCACCCTGAGTACTGAGCACTAAGTACCCAGAGCACTGAGCACCCAGCACCCCGAGCACGGAGCACCCAGGACCCCGAGCACTGAGTACTGAGCACCCAGCACCCTGAGTACTGAGCACCGAGCTCCCCGAGCACTGAGCACCCTGAGTACTGAGCACCCAGCACCCCGATCACTGAGCACCCAGCACCCTGAGCACTGAGCACCCAGCACCCTGAGCACTGAGCACCCAGCACCCTGAGTACTGAGCACCCAGCACCCCGAGCACTGAGCACCCAGCACCCTGAGTACTGAGCACTGAGCACCCAGCACCCCGAGCACTGAGCACCTAGCACCCTGTGTACTGAGCACCGAGCACCCCGAGCACTGAGCACCCAGCACCCTGAGCACTCAGCACCCAGCACCCTGAGCACTGAGCACCCAGCACCCTGAGCACTGAGCACCCAGCACCCTGAGCACTGAGCACCCAGCACCCAGAGCACTGAGCACCCAGCACCCTGAGCACTGAGCACCCAGCACCCTGAGTACTGAGCACCCAGCACCCTGAGTACTGAGCACCCAGACCCCGAGCACTGAGCACCCAGCACCCCTAGCACTGTGCACCCAGCACCCTGAGTACTGAGAACCCAGCACCCTGAGTACTGAGCACCCAGCACACTGAGCACTGAGCACCCAGCGGCCCGAGCACTGAGCACCCAGCATCCTGAGCACTGAGTACTGAGCACCCATCACCCTGAGCACTGAGCACGCAGCACCCTGAGAACTGAGCACCCAGCACCCTGAGTACTGAGCACCCAGCACCCCAAGCACTGAGCACCGAGCACCCTGAGTACTGAGCACCCAGCACGCTGAGCACTGAGCACCCAGCACCCCGAGTACTGAGCACCCAGCACCCTGAGTACTGAGCACCCAGCACCCTGAGCACTGAGCACCCAGCACCCTGAGCACTGAGCACCCAGCACCCTGAGCACTGAGCACCCAGCACCCTGAGTACTGAGCATCAAGCACCCTGAGCACTGAGCACCCAGCACCCTGAGCACTGAGCACCCAACGTACTGAGCAACGAGCACCCCGACCACTGAGCACCCAGCACCCTGAGTACTGAGCGCTGAGCACCCTGAGTACTGAGCACCCAGCACCCCGAGCACTGAGCACCCAGCACCCCGAGCACTGAGCACCCAGCACCCCGAGCACTGAGCACCCAGCACCGTGAGTACTGAGCACCCAGCACCCTGAGTACTGAGCACCGAGCACCCAGAGCACTGAGCACCGGGCACCCCGAGCACTGAGCACCCAACACCCTGAGTACTGAGCACCCAGCACCCTAAGTACTGAGCACTGAGCACTGAGCTCCCTGAGCACTGAGCACCCAGCACCCTGAGCACTGAGCACCCAGCATCCTGAGCACTGAGTACTGAGCACCCAGCACCCAGAGCACTGAGCACCGAGCACCATGAGCACTGAGCACCCAGCACCCTGAGTACTGAGCACCCAGCACACCAAACAATGAGCACCGAGCACCCTGAGAACTGAGCACCGAGCACCCTGAGTACTGAGCAGCCAGCACCATGAGTACTGAGCACCGAGCACCCAGAGTACTGAGCAACCTGAGTACTGAGCACCCAGCACCCTGAGAATGAGCACCCAGCAACATGAGTACTGAGCACCGAGCACCCTGAGCACTGAGCACCCAGCACCCTGAGTACTGAGCACCCAGCACCCCGAGCACTGAGCACCCAGCACCCTGAGTAATGAGCACCCAGCACCCTGAGTACTGAGCACTGAGCACCCTGAGAACTGAGCACCCAGCACTACGAGCACTGAGCACCCAGCACTCTGAGTACTGAGCACCCAGCACCCTGAGTACTGAGCAACCAGCACCCTGAGTACTTAGCACTGAGCACCCCGAGCACTGAGCACCCAGCACCCTGAGCACTGAGCACCCAGCACCCTGAGTACTGAGCACCCAGCACCCTGAATACTGAGCACACAGCGTACTGAGCACCGAGCACCCCGAGCACTGAGCACCCAGCACCCTGAGTACTGAGCACCCAGCACCCCGAGCACTGAGCACCCAGCACCCTGAGAACTGAGCACCGAGCACCCTGAGTACTGAGCATCCAGCACCCTGAGTACTGAGCACCCAGCGTACTGAGCACCGAGCACCCAGCAACCTGAGCACTGAGCACCCAGCACCCTGAGTACTGAGCACTGAGCACCCAGCACCCCGAGCACTGAGCACCGAGCACCCCGAGCACTGAGCACCCAGCACCCCGAGCACTGAGCACCCAGCACCCCGAGCACTGAGCACCCAGCACCCTGAGTACTGAGCACCCAGCACCCTGAGTACTGAGCACCCAACACCCTGAGCACTGAGCACCCAGCACCCTGAGTACTGAGCGCCCAGCACCCCAAGCACAGAGCACCCTGAGTACTGAGCACCCTGCACCCCAAGCACTGAGCACCCTGAGTACTGAGCACCCAGCACCCTGATTAATGAGCACCCAGCACCCCGAGTACTGAGCACCGAGCACCCTGAGTACTGAGCACCCAACGTACTGAGCACCCAGCACCCTGAGGACTGAGCACCCAGCACCCTGAGTACTGAGCACCCAGCACCCTGAGCAATGAGCACCCTGAGTACTGAGCACCCAGCACCCTGAGTACTGGGCACTCAGCACCCTGAGTACTGAGCACCGAACACCCCGAGCACTGATCACCCAGCACCCTGAGCACTGAGCACCCTGAGGACTGAGCAACCAGCACCCTGAGCACTGAGCACGCTGAGGACTGAGCAACCAGCACCCTGAGCACTGAGCACCCAGCACCCTGAGTACTGAGCACCCAGCACCCCGAGCACTGAGCACCCAGCACCCTGAGTACTGAGCACCCAGCACCCTGAGTACTGAGCACCCAGCATCCTGAGTACTGAGCACCGATCACCCTGAGCACTGAGCACCCAGCACCCCGAGCACTGAGCACCCTGAGTACTGAGCACCCAGCACCCTGAGTACTGAGCACCCAGCACCCCGAGCACTGAGCACCCTGAGTACTGAGCACCCAGCACCCTGAGTACTGAGCACTAAGCACCCAGAGCACTGAGCACCCAGCACCCCGAGCACGGAGCACCCAGGACCCCGAGCACTGAGTACTGAGCACCCAGCACCATGAGTACTGAGCACCGAGCTCCCCGAGCACTGAGCACCCTGAGTACTGAGCACCCAGCACCCCGATCACTGAGCACCCAGCACCCTGAGCACTGAGCACCCAGCACCCTGAGCACTGAGCACCCAGCACCCTGAGTACTGAGCACCCAGCACCCCGAGCACTGAGCACCCAGCACCCTGAGTACTGAGCACTGAGCACCCAGCACCCCGAGCACTGAGCACCTAGCACCCTGTGTACTGAGCACCGAGCACCCCGAGCACTGAGCACCCAGCACCCTGAGCACTCAGCACCCAGCACCCTGAGCACTGAGCACCCAGCACCCTGAGCACTGAGCACCCAGCACCCTGAGCACTGAGCACCCAGCACCCAGAGCACTGAGCACCCAGCACCCTGAGCACTGAGCACCCAGCACCCTGAGTACTGAGCACCCAGCACCCTGAGTACTGAGCACCCAGACCCCGAGCACTGAGCACCCAGCACCCCTAGCACTGTGCACCCAGCACCCTGAGTACTGAGAACCCAGCACCCTGAGTACTGAGCACCCAGCACACTGAGCACTGAGCACCCAGCGGCCCGAGCACTGAGCACCCAGCATCCTGAGCACTGAGTACTGAGCACCCATCACCCTGAGCACTGAGCACGCAGCACCCTGAGAACTGAGCACCCAGCACCCTGAGTACTGAGCACCCAGCACCCCAAGCACTGAGCACCGAGCACCCTGAGTACTGAGCACCCAGCACGCTGAGCACTGAGCACCCAGCACCCCGAGTACTGAGCACCCAGCACCCTGAGTACTGAGCACCCAGCACCCTGAGCACTGAGCACCCAGCACCCTGAGCACTGAGCACCCAGCACCCTGAGCACTGAGCACCCAGCACCCTGAGTACTGAGCATCAAGCACCCTGAGCACTGAGCACCCAGCACCCTGAGCACTGAGCACCCAACGTACTGAGCAACGAGCACCCCGAGCACTGAGCACCCAGCACCCTGAGTACTGAGCGCTGAGCACCCTGAGTACTGAGCACCCAGCACCCCGAGCACTGAGCACCCAGCACCCCGAGCACTGAGCACCCAGCACCCCGAGCACTGAGCACCCAGCACCGTGAGTACTGAGCACCCAGCACCCTGAGTACTGAGCACCGAGCACCCAGAGCACTGAGCACCGGGCACCCCGAGCACTGAGCACCCAACACCCTGAGTACTGAGCACCCAGCACCCTAAGTACTGAGCACTGAGCACTGAGCTCCCTGAGCACTGAGCACCCAGCACCCTGAGCACTGAGCACCCAGCATCCTGAGCACTGAGTACTGAGCACCCAGCACCCAGAGCACTGAGCACCGAGCACCATGAGCACTGAGCACCCAGCACCCTGAGTACTGAGCACCCAGCACACCAAACACTGAGCACCGAGCACCCTGAGAACTGAGCACCGAGCACCCTGAGTACTGAGCAGCCAGCACCATGAGTACTGAGCACCGAGCACCCAGAGTACTGAGCAACCTGAGTACTGAGCACCCAGCACCCTGAGAATGAGCACCCAGCAACATGAGTACTGAGCACCGAGCACCCTGAGCACTGAGCACCCAGCACTACGAGCACTGAGCACCCAGCACTCTGAGTACTGAGCACCCAGCACCCTGAGTACTGAGCACCCAGCACCCTGAGTACTTAGCACTGAGCACCCCGAGCACTGAGCACCCAGCACCCTGAGCACTGAGCACCCAGCACCCTGAGTACTGAGCACCCAGCACCCTGAATACTGAGCACCCAGCGTACTGAGCACCGAGCACCCCGAGCACTGAGCACCCAGCACCCTGAGTACTGAGCACCCAGCACCCCGAGCACTGAGCACCCAGCACCCTGAGAACTGAGCACCGAGCACCCTGAGTACTGAGCATCCAGCACCCTGAGTACTGAGCACCCAGCGTACTGAGCACCGAGCACCCAGCAACCTGAGCACTGAGCACCCAGCACCCTGAGTACTGAGCACTGAGCACCCAGCACCCCGAGCACTGAGCACCGAGCACCCCGAGCACTGAGCACCCAGCACCCCGAGCACTGAGCACCCAGCACCCCGAGCACTGAGCACCCAGCACCCTGAGTACTGAGCACCCAGCACCCTGAGTACTGAGCACCCAACACCCTGAGCACTGAGCACCCAGCACCCTGAGTACTGAGCGCCCAGCACCCCAAGCACAGAGCACCCTGAGTACTGAGCACCCTGCACCCCAAGCACTGAGCACCCTGAGTACTGAGCACCCAGCACCCTGATTAATGAGCACCCAGCACCCCGAGTACTGAGCACCGAGCACCCTGAGTACTGAGCACCCAACGTACTGAGCACCCAGCACCCTGAGGACTGAGCACCCAGCACCCTGAGTACTGAGCACCCAGCACCCTGAGCAATGAGCACCCTGAGTACTGAGCACCCAGCACCCTGAGTACTGGGCACTCAGCACCCTGAGTACTGAGCACCGAACACCCCGAGCACTGATCACCCAGCACCCTGAGCACTGAGCACCCTGAGGACTGAGCAACCAGCACCCTGAGCACTGAGCACGCTGAGGACTGAGCAACCAGCACCCTGAGCACTGAGCACCCAGCACCCTGAGTACTGAGCACCCAGCACCCCGAGCACTGAGCACCCAGCACCCTGAGTACTGAGCACCCAGCACCCTGAGTACTGAGCACCCAGCATCCTGAGTACTGAGCACCGATCACCCTGAGCACTGAGCACCCAGCACCCCGAGCACTGAGCACCCTGAGTACTGAGCACCCAGCACCCTGAGTACTGAGCACCCAGCACCCCGAGCACTGAGCACCCTGAGTACTGAGCACCCAGCACCCTGAGTACTGAGCACTAAGCACCCAGAGCACTGAGCACCCAGCACCCCGAGCACGGAGCACCCAGGACCCCGAGCACTGAGTACTGAGCACCCAGCACCCTGAGTACTGAGCACCGAGCTCCCCGAGCACTGAGCACCCTGAGTACTGAGCACCCAGCACCCCGATCACTGAGCACCCAGCACCCTGAGCACTGAGCACCCAGCACCCTGAGCACTGAGCACCCAGCACCCTGAGTACTGAGCACCCAGCACCCCGAGCACTGAGCACCCAGCACCCTGAGTACTGAGCACTGAGCACCCAACACCCCGAGCACTGAGCACCTAGCACCCTGTGTACTGAGCACCGAGCACCCCGAGCACTGAGCACCCAGCACCCTGAGCACTCAGCACCCAGCACCCTGAGCACTGAGCACCCAGCACCCTGAGCACTGAGCACCCAGCACCCTGAGCACTGAGCACCCAGCACCCAGAGCACTGAGCACCCAGCACCCTGAGCACTGAGCACCCAGCACCCTGAGTACTGAGCACCCAGCACCCTGAGTACTGAGCACCCAGACCCCGAGCACTGAGCACCCAGCACCCCTAGCACTGTGCACCCAGCACCCTGAGTACTGAGAACCCAGCACCCTGAGTACTGAGCACCCAGCACACTGAGCACTGAGCACCCAGCGGCCCGAGCACTGAGCACCCAGCATCCTGAGCACTGAGTACTGAGCACCCATCACCCTGAGCACTGAGCACGCAGCACCCTGAGAACTGAGCACCCAGCACCCTGAGTACTGAGCACCCAGCACCCCAAGCACTGAGCACCGAGCACCCTGAGTACTGAGCACCCAGCACGCTGAGCACTGAGCACCCAGCACCCCGAGTACTGAGCACCCAGCACCCTGAGTACTGAGCACCCAGCACCCTGAGCACTGAGCACCCAGCACCCTGAGCACTGAGCACCCAGCACCCTGAGCACTGAGCACCCAGCACCCTGAGTACTGAGCATCAAGCACCCTGAGCACTGAGCACCCAGCACCCTGAGCACTGAGCACCCAACGTACTGAGCAACGAGCACCCCGAGCACTGAGCACCCAGCACCCTGAGTACTGAGCGCTGAGCACCCTGAGTACTGAGCACCCAGCACCCCGAGCACTGAGCACCCAGCACCCCGAGCACTGAGCACCCAGCACCCCGAGCACTGAGCACCCAGCACCGTGAGTACTGAGCACCCAGCACCCTGAGTACTGAGCACCGAGCACCCAGAGCACTGAGCACCGGGCACCCCGAGCACTGAGCACCCAACACCCTGAGTACTGAGCACCCAGCACCCTAAGTACTGAGCACTGAGCACTGAGCTCCCTGAGCACTGAGCACCCAGCACCCTGAGCACTGAGCACCCAGCATCCTGAGCACTGAGTACTGAGCACCCAGCACCCAGAGCACTGAGCACCGAGCACCATGAGCACTGAGCACCCAGCACCCTGAGTACTGAGCACCCAGCACACCAAACACTGAGCACCGAGCACCCTGAGAACTGAGCACCGAGCACCCTGAGTACTGAGCAGCCAGCACCATGAGTACTGAGCACCGAGCACCCAGAGTACTGAGCAACCTGAGTACTGAGCACCCAGCACCCTGAGAATGAGCACCCAGCAACATGAGTACTGAGCACCGAGCACCCTGAGCACTGAGCACCCAGCACTACGAGCACTGAGCACCCAGCACTCTGAGTACTGAGCACCCAGCACCCTGAGTACTGAGCACCCAGCACCCTGAGTACTTAGCACTGAGCACCCCGAGCACTGAGCACCCAGCACCCTGAGCACTGAGCACCCAGCACCCTGAGTACTGAGCACCCAGCACCCTGAATACTGAGCACCCAGCGTACTGAGCACCGAGCACCCCGAGCACTGAGCACCCAGCACCCTGAGTACTGAGCACCCAGCACCCCGAGCACTGAGCACCCAGCACCCTGAGAACTGAGCACCGAGCACCCTGAGTACTGAGCATCCAGCACCCTGAGTACTGAGCACCCAGCGTACTGAGCACCGAGCACCCAGCAACCTGAGCACTGAGCACCCAGCACCCTGAGTACTGAGCACTGAGCACCCAGCACCCCGAGCACTGAGCACCGAGCACCCCGAGCACTGAGCACCCAGCACCCCGAGCACTGAGCACCCAGCACCCCGAGCACTGAGCACCCAGCACCCTGAGTACTGAGCACCCAGCACCCTGAGTACTGAGCACCCAACACCCTGAGCACTGAGCACCCAGCACCCTGAGTACTGAGCGCCCAGCACCCCAAGCACAGAGCACCCTGAGTACTGAGCACCCTGCACCCCAAGCACTGAGCACCCTGAGTACTGAGCACCCAGCACCCTGATTAATGAGCACCCAGCACCCCGAGTACTGAGCACCGAGCACCCTGAGTACTGAGCACCCAACGTACTGAGCACCCAGCACCCTGAGGACTGAGCACCCAGCACCCTGAGTACTGAGCACCCAGCACCCTGAGCAATGAGCACCCTGAGTACTGAGCACCCAGCACCCTGAGTACTGGGCACTCAGCACCCTGAGTACTGAGCACCGAACACCCCGAGCACTGATCACCCAGCACCCTGAGCACTGAGCACCCTGAGGACTGAGCAACCAGCACCCTGAGTACTGAGCACCCAGCACCCTGAGTACTGAGCACCCAGCATCCTGAGTACTGAGCACCGATCACCCTGAGCACTGAGCACCCAGCACCCCGAGCACTGAGCACCCTGAGTACTGAGCACCCAGCACCCTGAGTACTGAGCACTAAGCACCCAGAGCACTGAGCACCCAGCACCCCGAGCACGGAGCACCCAGGACCCCGAGCACTGTGTACTGAGCACCCAGCACCCTGAGTACTGAGCACCGAGCTCCCCGAGCACTGAGCACCCTGAGTACTGAGCACCCAGCACCCCGATCACTGAGCACCCAGCACCCTGAGCACTGAGCACCCAGCACCCTGAGCACTGAGCACCCAGCACCCTGAGTACTGAGCACCCAGCACCCAGAGCACTGAGCACCCAGCACCCTGAGTACTGAGCACTGAGCACCCAGCACCCCGAGCACTGAGCACCTAGCACCCTGTGTACTGAGCACCGAGCACCCCGAGCACTGAGCACCCAGCACCCTGAGCACTCAGCACCCAGCACCCCGAGCACTGAGCACCCAGCACCCTGAGCACTGAGCACCCAGCACCCTGAGCACTGAGCACCCAGCACCCAGAGCACTGAGCACCCAGCACCCTGAGCACTGAGCACCCAGCACCCTGAGTACTGAGCACCCAGCACCCTGAGTACTGAGCACCCAGACCCCGAGCACTGAGCACCCAGCACCCCTAGCACTGTGCACCCAGCACCCTGAGTACTGAGAACCCAGCACCCTGAGTACTGAGCACCCAGCACCCTGAGCACTGAGCACCCAGCGGCCCGAGCACTGAGCACGGAGCATCCTGAGCACTGAGTACTGAGCACCCATCACCCTGAGCACTGAGCACGCAGCACCCTGAGAACTGAGCACCCAGCACCCTGAGTACTGAGCACCCAGCACCCCAAGCACTGAGCACCGAGCACCCTGAGTACTGAGCACCCAGCACGCTGAGCACTGAGCACCCAGCACCCCGAGTACTGAGCACCCAGCACCCTGAGTACTGAGCACCCAGCACCCTGAGCACTGAGCACCCAGCACCCTGAGCACTGAGCACCCAGCACCCTGAGTACTGAGCATCAAGCACCCTGAGCACTGAGCACCCAGCACCCTGAGCACTGAGCAGCCAGCACCCTGAGCACTGAGCACCCAACGTACTGAGCAACGAGCACCCCGAGCACTGAGCACCCAGCACCCTGAGTACTGAGCGCTGAGCACCCTGAGTACTGAGCACCCAGCACCCCGAGCACTGAGCACCCAGCAACCCGAGCACTGAGCACCCAGCACCCCGAGCACTGAGCACCCAGCACCGTGAGTACTGAGCACCCAGCACCCTGAGTACTGAGCACCGAGCACCCCGAGCACTGAGCACCGGGCACCCCGAGCACTGAGCACCCAGCACCCTGAGTACTGAGCACCCAGCACCCTAAGTACTGAGCACTGAGCACTGAGCTCCCTGAGCACTGAGCACCCAGCACCCTGAGCACTGAGCACCCAGCATCCTGAGCACTGAGTACTGAGCACCCAGCACCCAGAGCACTGAGCACCGAGCACCATGAGCACTGAGCACCCAGCACCCTGAGTACTGAGCACCCAGCACACCAAACACTGAGCACCGAGCACCCTGAGAACTGAGCACCAAGCACCCTGAGTACTGAGCAGCCAGCACCATGAGTACTGAGCACCGAGCACCCAGAGTACTGAGCAACCTGAGTACTGAGCACCCAGCACCCTGAGAATGAGCACCCAGCACCATGAGTACTGAGCACCGAGCACCCTGAGCACTGAGCACCCAGCACCCTGCGTACTGAGCACCCAGCACCCCGAGCACTGAGCACCCAGCACCCTGAGTAATGAGCACGCAGCACCCTGAGTACTGAGCACTGAGCACCCTGAGCACAGAGCACCCAGCACTACGAGCACTGAGCACCCAGCACTCTGAGTATTGAGCACCCAGCACCCTGAGTACTGAGCACCGAGCACCCCGAGCACTGATCACCCAGCACCCTGAGCACTGAGCACCCTGAGGACTGAGCAACCAGCACCCTGAGTACTGAGCACCCAGCACCCTGAGTACTGAGCACCCAGCATCCTGAGTACTGAGCACCGATCACCCTGAGCACTGAGCACCCAGCACCCCGAGCACTGAGCACCCTGAGTACTGAGCACCCAGCACCCTGAGTACTGAGCACCCAGCACCCCGAGCACTGAGCACCCTGAGTACTGAGCACCCAGCACCCTGAGTACTGAGCACTAAGCACCCAGAGCACTGAGCACCCAGCACCCCGAGCACGGAGCACCCAGGACCCCGAGCACTGAGTACTGAGCACCCAGCACCCTGAGTACTGAGCACCGAGCTCCCCGAGCACTGAGCACCCTGAGTACTGAGCACCCAGCACCCCGATCACTGAGCACCCAGCACCCTGAGCACTGAGCACCCAGCACCCTGAGCACTGAGCACCCAGCACCCTGAGTACTGAGCACCCAGCACCCCGAGCACTGAGCACCCAGCACCCTGAGTACTGAGCACTGAGCACCCAGCACCCCGAGCACTGAGCACCTAGCACCCTGTGTACTGAGCACCGAGCACCCCGAGCACTGAGCACCCAGCACCCTGAGCACTCAGCACCCAGCACCCTGAGCACTGAGCACCCAGCACCCTGAGCACTGAGCACCCAGCACCCTGAGCACTGAGCACCCAGCACCCAGAGCACTGAGCACCCAGCACCCTGAGCACTGAGCACCCAGCACCCTGAGTACTGAGCACCCAGCACCCTGAGTACTGAGCACCCAGACCCCGAGCACTGAGCACCCAGCACCCCTAGCACTGTGCACCCAGCACCCTGAGTACTGAGAACCCAGCACCCTGAGTACTGAGCACCCAGCACACTGAGCACTGAGCACCCAGCGGCCCGAGCACTGAGCACCCAGCATCCTGAGCACTGAGTACTGAGCACCCATCACCCTGAGCACTGAGCACGCAGCACCCTGAGAACTGAGCACCCAGCACCCTGAGTACTGAGCACCCAGCACCCCAAGCACTGAGCACCGAGCACCCTGAGTACTGAGCACCCAGCACGCTGAGCACTGAGCACCCAGCACCCCGAGTACTGAGCACCCAGCACCCTGAGTACTGAGCACCCAGCACCCTGAGCACTGAGCACCCAGCACCCTGAGCACTGAGCACCCAGCACCCTGAGCACTGAGCACCCAGCACCCTGAGTACTGAGCATCAAGGACCCTGAGCACTGAGCACCCAGCACCCTGAGCACTGAGCACCCAACGTACTGAGCAACGAGCACCCCGAGCACTGAGCACCCAGCACCCTGAGTACTGAGCGCTGAGCACCCTGAGTACTGAGCACCCAGCACCCCGAGCACTGAGCACCCAGCACCCCGAGCACTGAGCACCCAGCACCCCGAGCACTGAGCACCCAGCACCGTGAGTACTGAGCACCCAGCACCCTGAGTACTGAGCACCGAGCACCCAGAGCACTGAGCACCGGGCACCCCGAGCACTGAGCACCCAACACCCTGAGTACTGAGCACCCAGCACCCTAAGTACTGAGCACTGAGCACTGAGCTCCCTGAGCACTGAGCACCCAGCACCCTGAGCACTGAGCACCCAGCATCCTGAGCACTGAGTACTGAGCACCCAGCACCCAGAGCACTGAGCACCGAGCACCATGAGCACTGAGCACCCAGCACCCTGAGTACTGAGCACCCAGCACACCAAACACTGAGCACCGAGCACCCTGAGAACTGAGCACCGAGCACCCTGAGTACTGAGCAGCCAGCACCATGAGTACTGAGCACCGAGCACCCAGAGTACTGAGCAACCTGAGTACTGAGCACCCAGCACCCTGAGAATGAGCACCCAGCAACATGAGTACTGAGCACCGAGCACCCTGAGCACTGAGCACCCAGCACCCTGAGTACTGAGCACCCAGCACCCCGAGCACTGAGCACCCAGCACCCTGAGTAATGAGCACCCAGCACCCTGAGTACTGAGCACTGAGCACCCTGAGCACTGAGCACCCAGCACTACGAGCACTGAGCACCCAGCACTCTGAGTACTGAGCACCCAGCACCCTGAGTACTGAGCACCCAGCACCCTGAGTACTTAGCACTGAGCACCCCGAGCACTGAGCACCCAGCACCCTGAGCACTGATCACCCAGCACCCTGAGTACTGAGCACCCAGCACCCTGAATACTGAGCACCCAGCGTACTGAGCACCGAGCACCCCGAGCACTGAGCACCCAGCACCCTGAGTACTGAGCACCCAGCACCCCGAGCACTGAGCACCCAGCACCCTGAGAACTGAGCACCGAGCACCCTGAGTACTGAGCATCCAGCACCCTGAGTACTGAGCACCCAGCGTACTGAGCACCGAGCACCCAGCAACCTGAGCACTGAGCACCCAGCACCCTGAGTACTGAGCACTGAGCACCCAGCACCCCGAGCACTGAGCACCGAGCACCCCGAGCACTGAGCACCCAGCACCCCGAGCACTGAGCACCCAGCACCCCGAGCACTGAGCACCCAGCACCCTGAGTACTGAGCACCCAGCACCCTGAGTACTGAGCACCCAACACCCTGAGCACTGAGCACCCAGCACCCTGAGTACTGAGCGCCCAGCACCCCAAGCACAGAGCACCCTGAGTACTGAGCACCCTGCACCCCAAGCACTGAGCACCCTGAGTACTGAGCACCCAGCACCCTGATTAATGAGCACCCAGCACCCCGAGTACTGAGCACCGAGCACCCTGAGTACTGAGCACCCAACGTACTGAGCACCCAGCACCCTGAGGACTGAGCACCCAGCACCCTGAGTACTGAGCACCCAGCACCCTGAGCAATGAGCACCCTGAGTACTGAGCACCCAGCACCCTGAGTACTGGGCACTCAGCACCCTGAGTACTGAGCACCGAACACCCCGAGCACTGATCACCCAGCACCCTGAGCACTGAGCACCCTGAGGACTGAGCAACCAGCACCCTGAGTACTGAGCACCCAGCACCCTGAGTACTGAGCACCCAGCATCCTGAGTACTGAGCACCGATCACCCTGAGCACTGAGCACCCAGCACCCTGAGTACTGAGCACTAAGCACCCAGAGCACTGAGCACCCAGCACCCCGAGCACGGAGCACCCAGGACCCCGAGCACTGAGTACTGAGCACCCAGCACCCTGAGTACTGAGCACCGAGCTCCCCGAGCACTGAGCACCCTGAGTACTGAGCACCCAGCACCCCGATCACTGAGCACCCAGCACCCTGAGCACTGAGCACCCAGCACCCTGAGCACTGAGCACCCAGCACCCTGAGTACTGAGCACCCAGCACCCCGAGCACTGAGCACCCAGCACCCTGAGTACTGAGCACTGAGCACCCAGCACCCCGAGCACTGAGCACCTAGCACCCTGTGTACTGAGCACCGAGCACCCCGAGCACTGAGCACCCAGCACCCTGAGCACTCAGCACCCAGCACCCTGAGCACTGAGCACCCAGCACCCTGAGCACTGAGCACCCAGCACCCTGAGCACTGAGCACCCAGCACCCAGAGCACTGAGCACCCAGCACCCTGAGCACTGAGCACCCAGCACCCTGAGTACTGAGCACCCAGCACCCTGAGTACTGAGCACCCAGACCCCGAGCACTGAGCACCCAGCACCCCTAGCACTGTGCACCCAGCACCCTGAGTACTGAGAACCCAGCACCCTGAGTACTGAGCACCCAGCACACTGAGCACTGAGCACCCAGCGGCCCGAGCACTGAGCACCCAGCATCCTGAGCACTGAGTACTGAGCACCCATCACCCTGAGCACTGAGCACGCAGCACCCTGAGAACTGAGCACCCAGCACCCTGAGTACTGAGCACCCAGCACCCCAAGCACTGAGCACCGAGCACCCTGAGTACTGAGCACCCAGCACGCTGAGCACTGAGCACCCAGCACCCCGAGTACTGAGCACCCAGCACCCTGAGTACTGAGCACCCAGCACCCTGAGCACTGAGCACCCAGCACCCTGAGCACTGAGCACCCAGCACCCTGAGCACTGAGCACCCAGCACCCTGAGTACTGAGCATCAAGCACCCTGAGCACTGAGCACCCAGCACCCTGAGCACTGAGCACCCAACGTACTGAGCAACGAGCACCCCGAGCACTGAGCACCCAGCACCCTGAGTACTGAGCGCTGAGCACCCTGAGTACTGAGCACCCAGCACCCCGAGCACTGAGCACCCAGCACCCCGAGCACTGAGCACCCAGCACCCCGAGCACTGAGCACCCAGCACCGTGAGTACTGAGCACCCAGCACCCTGAGTACTGAGCACCGAGCACCCAGAGCACTGAGCACCGGGCACCCCGAGCACTGAGCACCCAACACCCTGAGTACTGAGCACCCAGCACCCTAAGTACTGAGCACTGAGCACTGAGCTCCCTGAGCACTGAGCACCCAGCACCCTGAGCACTGAGCACCCAGCATCCTGAGCACTGAGTACTGAGCACCCAGCACCCAGAGCACTGAGCACCGAGCACCATGAGCACTGAGCACCCAGCACCCTGAGTACTGAGCACCCAGCACACCAAACACTGAGCACCGAGCACCCTGAGAACTGAGCACCGAGCACCCTGAGTACTGAGCAGCCAGCACCATGAGTACTGAGCACCGAGCACCCAGAGTACTGAGCAACCTGAGTACTGAGCACCCAGCACCCTGAGAATGAGCACCCAGCAACATGAGTACTGAGCACCGAGCACCCTGAGCACTGAGCACCCAGCACCCTGAGTACTGAGCACCCAGCACCCCGAGCACTGAGCACCCAGCACCCTGAGTAATGAGCACCCAGCACCCTGAGTACTGAGCACTGAGCACCCTGAGCACTGAGCACCCAGCACTACGAGCACTGAGCACCCAGCACTCTGAGTACTGAGCACCCAGCACCCTGAGTACTGAGCACCCAGCACCCTGAGTACTTAGCACTGAGCACCCCGAGCACTGAGCACCCAGCACCCTGAGCACTGATCACCCAGCACCCTGAGTACTGAGCACCCAGCACCCTGAATACTGAGCACCCAGCGTACTGAGCACCGAGCACCCCGAGCACTGAGCACCCAGCACCCTGAGTACTGAGCACCCAGCACCCCGAGCACTGAGCACCCAGCACCCTGAGAACTGAGCACCGAGCACCCTGAGTACTGAGCATCCAGCACCCTGAGTACTGAGCACCCAGCGTACTGAGCACCGAGCACCCAGCAACCTGAGCACTGAGCACCCAGCACCCTGAGTACTGAGCACTGAGCACCCAGCACCCCGAGCACTGAGCACCGAGCACCCCGAGCACTGAGCACCCAGCACCCCGAGCACTGAGCACCCAGCACCCCGAGCACTGAGCACCCAGCACCCTGAGTACTGAGCACCCAGCACCCTGAGTACTGAGCACCCAACACCCTGAGCACTGAGCACCCAGCACCCTGAGTACTGAGCGCCCAGCACCCCAAGCACAGAGCACCCTGAGTACTGAGCACCCTGCACCCCAAGCACTGAGCACCCTGAGTACTGAGCACCCAGCACCGTGATTAATGAGCACCCAGCACCCCGAGTACTGAGCACCGAGCACCCTGAGTACTGAGCACCCAACGTACTGAGCACCCAGCACCCTGAGGACTGAGCACCCAGCACCCTGAGTACTGAGCACCCAGCACCCTGAGCAATGAGCACCCTGAGTACTGAGCACCCAGCACCCTGAGTACTGGGCACTCAGCACCCTGAGTACTGAGCACCGAACACCCCGAGCACTGATCACCCAGCACCCTGAGCACTGAGCACCCTGAGGACTGAGCAACCAGCACCCTGAGTACTGAGCACCCAGCACCCTGAGTACTGAGCACCCAGCATCCTGAGTACTGAGCACCGATCACCCTGAGCACTGAGCACCCAGCACCCTGAGCACTGAGCACCCTGAGTACTGAGCACCCAGCACCCTGAGTACTGAGCACTAAGCACCCAGAGCACTGAGCACCCAGCACCCCGAGCACGGAGCACCCAGGACCCCGAGCACTGTGTACTGAGCACCCAGCACCCTGAGTACTGAGCACCGAGCTCCCCGAGCACTGAGCACCCTGAGTACTGAGCACCCAGCACCCCGATCACTGAGCACCCAGCACCCTGAGCACTGAGCACCCAGCACCCTGAGCACTGAGCACCCAGCACCCTGAGTACTGAGCACCCAGCACCCAGAGCACTGAGCACCCAGCACCCTGAGTACTGAGCACTGAGCACCCAGCACCCCGAGCACTGAGCACCTAGCACCCTGTGTACTGAGCACCGAGCACCCCGAGCACTGAGCACCCAGCACCCTGAGCACTCAGCACCCAGCACCCCGAGCACTGAGCACCCAGCACCCTGAGCACTGAGCACCCAGCACCCTGAGCACTGAGCACCCAGCACCCAGAGCACTGAGCACCCAGCACCCTGAGCACTGAGCACCCAGCACCCTGAGTACTGAGCACCCAGCACCCTGAGTACTGAGCACCCAGACCCCGAGCACTGAGCACCCAGCACCCCTAGCACTGTGCACCCAGCACCCTGAGTACTGAGAACCCAGCACCCTGAGTACTGAGCACCCAGCACCCTGAGCACTGAGCACCCAGCGGCCCGAGCACTGAGCACGGAGCATCCTGAGCACTGAGTACTGAGCACCCATCACCCTGAGCACTGAGCACGCAGCACCCTGAGAACTGAGCACCCAGCACCCTGAGTACTGAGCACCCAGCACCCCAAGCACTGAGCACCGAGCACCCTGAGTACTGAGCACCCAGCACGCTGAGCACTGAGCACCCAGCACCCCGAGTACTGAGCACCCAGCACCCTGAGTACTGAGCACCCAGCACCCTGAGCACTGAGCACCCAGCACCCTGAGCACTGAGCACCCAGCACCATGAGTACTGAGCATCAAGCACCCTGAGCACTGAGCACCCAGCACCCTGAGCACTGAGCACCCAGCACCCTGAGCACTGAGCACCCAACGTACTGAGCAACGAGCACCCCGAGCACTGAGCACCCAGCACCCTGAGTACTGAGCGCTGAGCACCCTGAGTACTGAGCACCCAGCACCCCGAGCACTGAGCACCCAGCAACCCGAGCACTGAGCACCCAGCACCCCGAGCACTGAGCACCCAGCACCGTGAGTACTGAGCACCCAGCACCCTGAGTACTGAGCACCGAGCACCCCGAGCACTGAGCACCGGGCACCCCGAGCACTGAGCACCCAGCACCCTGAGTACTGAGCACCCAGCACCCTAAGTACTGAGCACTGAGCACTGAGCTCCCTGAGCACTGAGCACCCAGCACCCTGAGCACTGAGCACCCAGCATCCTGAGCACTGAGTACTGAGCACCCAGCACCCAGAGCACTGAGCACCGAGCACCATGAGCACTGAGCACCCAGCACCCTGAGTACTGAGCACCCAGCACACCAAACACTGAGCACCGAGCACCCTGAGAACTGAGCACCAAGCACCCTGAGTACTGAGCAGCCAGCACCATGAGTACTGAGCACCGAGCACCCAGAGTACTGAGCAACCTGAGTACTGAGCACCCAGCACCCTGAGAATGAGCACCCAGCACCATGAGTACTGAGCACCGAGCACCCTGAGCACTGAGCACCCAGCACCCTGCGTACTGAGCACCCAGCACCCCGAGCACTGAGCACCCAGCACCCTGAGTAATGAGCACGCAGCACCCTGAGTACTGAGCACTGAGCACCCTGAGCACAGAGCACCCAGCACTACGAGCACTGAGCACCCAGCACTCTGAGTATTGAGCACCCAGCACCCTGAGTACTGAGCACCCAGCACCCTGAGTACTTAGCACTGAGCACCCCGAGCACTGAGCACCCAGCACCCTGAGCACTGAGCACCCAGCACCCTGAGTACTGAGCACCCAGCACCCTGAATACTGAGCACCCAGCGTACTGAGCACCGAGCACCCCGAGCACTGAGCACCCAGCACCCTGAGTACTGAGCACCCAGCACCCCGAGCACTGAGCACCCAGCACCCTGAGTACTGAGCACCGAGCACCCTGAGTACTGAGCACCCAGCACCCTGAGTACTGGGCACCCAGCGTACTGAGCAATGAGCACCCAGCAACCTGAGCACTGAGCACCCAGCACCCTGAGTACTGAGCACTGAGCACCCAGCACCCCGAGCACTGAGCACCCAGCAACCTGAGTACTAAGCACCCAGCACCCTGAGTACTGAGCACCCAGCACCCTGAGTACTGAGCACCCAGCGTACTGAGCACCGAGCACCCCGAGCACTGAGCACCCAGCACCCTGAGTACTGAGCACCCAGCACCCCGAGCACTGAGCACCCAGCACCCTGAGTACTGAGCACCGAGCATCCTGAGTACTGAGCACCCAGCACCCTGAGTACTGAGCACCCAGCGTACTGAGCACCGAGCACCCAGCACCCTGAGTACTGAGCACCCAGCACCCTGAGCACTGAGCACCCACCACCCTGAGTACTGAACACTGAGCACGCCGAGTACTGAGCACCGGGCACCCCGAGCACTAAGCACCCAGCACCCAGAGCACCGAGCACCCAGCACCCTGAGCACTGAGCACCCAGCACCCTGAGCACTGAGCACCCAGCACCCTGAGCACTGAGCACCCAGCACCCTGAGCACTGAGCACCCAGCACCCTGAGCACTGAGCACCCAGCTCCCTGAGTACTGAGCACCCAACGTACTGAGCACCGAGTACCCTGAGCACTGAGCACCCAGAACCCCGAGTACTGAGCACCGGGCACCCCGAGCACTAAGCACCCAGCACCCCGAGCACCGAGCACCCAGCACCCTGAGCACTGAGCACCCAGCACACTGAGCACTGAGCACCCAGCACCCTGAGTTCTGAGCACCCAGCACCCTGAGTACTAAGCACCGAGCACCCTGAGTACTGAGCACCCAGCACCCTGAGCACTGAACACACAGCACCCTGAGTACTGAGCACCTAGAGGACTGAGCACCCAGCACCCTGAGTACTGAGCACCGAGCACCTCGAGCACTGAGCACCCAGCACTGCGAGCACTGAGCACCCAGCACCCCGAGCACAGAGCACCCAGCACCCTGAGTAATGAGCACGCAGCACCCTGAGTACTGAGCACCCAGCACCCCGAGCACTGAGCACCCAGCACCCTGAGTACTGAGCACCCAGCACCCGAGTACTGAGCACCCAGCACCCTGAATACTGAGCACCCAGCACCCTGAGTACTGAGCACCCAGCACCCCGAGTACTGAGCACCAAGCACCCTGAGTACTGAACACCCAGCACCCTGAGCACTGAGCACTGAGCACCCTGAGCACTGAGTACTGAGCACCGAGCACACCGAGCACTGAGCACCCAGCACCCTGAGTACTGAGCACCCAGCACACTGAGCACTGAGCACTGACCACCCAGCACCCCGAGCACTGAGCACCCAGCACCCCGAGCAATGAGCACCCAGCACCCTGAGCACTGAGCACCCAGCACCCCGAGCACTGAGCACCCAGCCCCCTGAGTACTGAGCACCCAGCACCATGAGTACTGAGCACCCAGCACCCTGACTACTGAGCACTCAGCACACTGAGTACTGAGCACCGTGCAACCCGAGCACTGAGCACCCAGCACCCTGAGCACTGAGCACCCTGAGGACTGAGCACCCAGCACCCTGAGCACTGAGCACCCAGCACCCTGAGTACTGAGCACCGATCACCCTGAGCACTGAGCACCCAGCACCCCGAGCACTGAGCACCTAGCACCCTGAGTACTGAGCACCCAGCACCCTGAGCACTGAGCACCCAGCACCCTGAGCACTGAGCACCCAGCACCCTGAGTACTGAGCACCGATCACCCTGAGCACTGAGCACCAAGCACCCTGAGTACTGAGCACCCAGCACCCTGAGCACTGAGCACCCAGCACCCTGAGCACTGAGCACCCAGCACCCTGAGTACTGAGCACCCAGCACCCTGAGCACTGAGCACCCAGCACCCTGAGCACTGAGCACCCAGCACCCTGAGTACTGAGCACCCAGCACGCCAATAATGAGAACCCAGCACCCTGAGTACTGAGCACCCAGCACCCTGAGTACTGAGCACCAAGCACCCTGAGTACTGAGAACCGAGCACCCCGAGCACTGAGCAACCAGCACCCTGAGTACTGAGCACTGAGCACCCTGAGTACTGAGCACCAAACACCCTGAGTACTGAGCACCCAGCACCCTGAGGACTGAGCACCCAGCACCCTGAGCACTGAGCACCCAGCACCCTGAGTACTGAGCACCCAGCACCGTTAGTACTGAGCACTGAGAACCCTGAGTACTGAGCACCGAGCACCCTGAGTACTGAGCACCCAGCACCCTGATCACTGAGCACGGAGCACCCCGAGGACTGAGTACCCAGCACCCTGAGCACTGAGCACCCAGCACCTTGAGTACTGAGCACCGAGCGCCCCGAGCACTGAGCACCCAGCACCCTGAGTACTGAGCACCCAGCACCCTGAGCACTGAGCACCCAGCACCCTGAGCACTGAGCACGCAGCACCCAGAGCACTTAGCACCCAGCACCCTGAGTACTGAGCACAGAGCACCCTGAGCACTGAGAACCCAGCACCCTGAGTACTGAGCACCCAGCACCCTGAGTACTGAGCAACCAGCACCCTGAGCACTGAGCACTGAGCACCCAGCACCCTGAGCACTGAGCACTGAGCACCCAGCACCAAAGCCCTGAGCACCCAGCACCCCGAGCACTGAGCACCCAGCACGCTGAGCACTGAGCACCCAGCACCCTGAACACTGAGCACCCAGCACCCTGAGTACTGAGCACCAAGCACCCTGAGTACTGAGCACCCAGCACCCTGAGTACTGAGCACTCAGCACCCTGAGTACTGAGCACCGAGCACCGCGAGCACTGAGCACCCAGCACCCTGAGCACTGAGCACCCGGAGGACTGAGCACCCAGCACCCTGAGCACTGAGCACCGATCACCCTGAGCACTGAGCACCCAGCACCCCGAGCACTGAGCACCCAGCACCCTGAGTACTGAGCACCCAGCACCCCGAGTACTGAGCACCCAGCACCCTGAGTACTGAGCACCCAGCACCCCGAGCACTGAGCACCCAGCACCCTGAGTACTGAGCACCCTGAGTACTGAGCACTGAGCACCCTGAGAACTGAGCACCCTGAGGACTGAGCACCCAGCACCCTGAGTACTGAGCACCCAGCACCCTGAGTACTGAGCACTGATCACCCTGAGCACTGAGCACCCAGCACACCGAGCACTGAGCACCCAGCACCCTGAGTACTGAGCACCCAGCACCCTGAGCACTGAGCACCGAGCACCCTGAGTACTGAACACCCAGCACCCTGAGCACTGAGCACTGAGCACCCAGCACCCTGAGCACTGAGCACTGAGCACCCAGCACCCCGAGCACTGAGCACCCAGCACCCTGAGCACCCAGCACCCTGAGCACTGAGCACCCTGAGCACTGAGCACCCTGAGCACTGAGCACTGAGCACCCAGCACGCTGAGTACTGAGCACTGAGCACACAGCACCCTGAGTACTGAGCACCCAGCACCCCGAGCACTGAGCACTGAGCACACTGAGCACTGAGCACCCAGCACCCCGAGTACTGAGCACTGAGCACCCTGAGTACTGAGCACCCAGCACCCCGAGTACTGAGCACTGAGCACCCTGAGTACTGAGCACCCAGCACCCTGAGCACTGAGAACCGTGAGTACTGAGCACCCAGCACCCTGAGTACTGAGCACCCAGCACCCTGAGCACTGAGCACGGAGCACCCCGGGGACTGAGCACCCAGCACCCTGAGCACTGAGCACACAGCACCCTGAGCACTGAGCACTCAGCACCCCGAGCACTGAGCACCCAGCACCCTGAGTACTGAGCACCCAACACCCAGAGTACTGAGCACCCAGCACCCTGAGAACTGAGCACCCAGCACCCTGAGTACTGAGCACCCAGCACCCTGAGTACTGAGCACCCAGCACCCTGAGCACTGAGCACTGAGCACCCAGCACCCTGAGCACTGAGCACCCAGCACCCCAAGCACTGAGCACCCAGCACCCTGAGTACTGAGCACCCAACACCCAGAGTACTGAGCACCCAGGACCCTGAGAACTGAGCACCCAGCACCCTGAGTACTGAGCACCCAGCACCCAGGGTACTGAGCACCCAGCACCGTGAGCACTGAGCTCCCAGCACCCTGAGCACTGAGCACCCAGCCCCCTGAGTACTGAGCACCCAGCAACATGAGTACTGAGCACCCAGCACCCTGAGTACTGAGCACTCAGCACACTGAGTACTGAGCACCGTGCACCCCGAGCACTGAGCACCCAGCACCCTGAGCACTGAGCACCCTGAGGACTGAGCACCCAGCACCCTGAGCACTGAGCACCCAGCACCCTGAGTACTGAGCACCGATCACCCTGAGCACTGAGCACCCAGCACCCCGAGCACTGAGCACCCAGCACCCTGAGTACTGAGCACCCAGCACCCTGAGCACTGAGCACCCAGCACCCTGAGCACTGAGCACCCAGCACCCTGAGTACTGAGCACCGATCACCCTGAGCACTGAGCACCCAGCACCCTGAGTACTGAGCACCCAGCACCCTGAGCACTGAGCACCCAGCACCCTGAGCACTGAGCACCCAGCACCCTGAGTACTGAGCACCCAGCACCCTGAGTACTGAGTACCCAGCACCCTGAGCACTGAGCACCCAGCACCCTGAGTACTGAGCACCGAGCACCCTGAGTACTGAGCACCCAGCACCCTGAGTACTGAGCACCCAGCACCCTGAGCACTGAGCACCCAGCACCCTGAGTACTGGGCACCCAGCACCCCAATAATGAGAACCCAGCACCCTGAGTACTGAGCACCCAGCACCCTGAGTACTGAGCACCAAGCACCCTGAGTACTGAGCACCAAGCACCCCGAGCACTGAGCAACCTGCACCCTGAGTACTGAGCACTGAGCACCCTGAGTACTGAGCACCAAACACCCTGAGTACTGAGCACCCAGCACCCTGAGGACTGAGCACCCAGCACCCTGAGCACTGAGCACCCAGCACACCGAGCACTGAGCACCCAGCACCCTGAGTACTGAGCACCATGCGTACTGAGCACTGAGCACCGAGAACCCTGAGAACTGAGCACCCTGAGGACTGAGCACCCAGCACCCTGAGTACTGAGCACCCAGCACCCTGAGTACTGAGCACTGATCACCCTGAGCACTGAGCACCCAGCACACCGAGCACTGAGCACCCAGCACCCTGAGTACTGAGCACCCGGCACCCTGAGCACTGAGCACCGAGCACCCTGAGTACTGAACACCCAGCACCCTGAGCACTGAGCACTGAGCACCCAGCACCCTGAGCACTGAACACTGAGCACCCAACACCCCGAGCACTGAGCACCCAGCACCCTGAGCACTGAGCACCCTGAGCACTGAGCACCCTGAGCACTGAGCACTGAGCACCCAGCACGCTGAGTACTGAGCACTGAGCACACAGCACCCTGAGTACTGAGCACCCAGCACCCCGAGCACTGAGCACCCAGCGCCCCGAGCACTGAGCACCCAGCACCCCGAGCACTGAGCACTGAGCACACTGAGCACTGAGCACCCAGCACCCCGAGTACTGAGCACTGAGCACCCTGAGTACTGAGCACCCAGCACCCCGAGTACTGAGCACTGAGCACCCTGAGTACTGAGCACCCAGCACCCTGAGCACTGAGAACCGTGAGTACTGAGCACCGAGCACCCTGAGTACTGAGCACCCAGCACCCTGAGCACTGAGCACGGAGCACCCTGAGGACTGAGCACCCAGCACCCTGAGCACTGAGCATCCAGCACCTTGAGTACTGAGCACCGAGCACACTGAGTACTGAGCACCCAGCACCCTGAGCACTGAGCACGGAGCACCCCGAGGACTGAGCACCCAGCACCCTGAGTACTGAGCACCCAGCACCCTGAGCACTGAGCACACAGCACCCTGAGCACTGAGCACTCAGCACCCCGAGCACTGAGCACCCAGCACCCTGAGTACTGAGCACCCAACACCCAGAGTACTGAGCACCCAGCACCCTGAGAACTGAGCACCCAGCACCCTGAGTACTGAGCACCCAGCACCCTGAGTACTGAGCACCCAGCACCCTGAGCACTGAGCACTGAGCACCCAGCACCCTGAGCACTGAGCACCCAGCACCCCAAGCACTGAGCACCCAGCAACCTGAGTACTGAGCACCCAACACCCAGAGTACTGAGCACCCAGCACCCTGAGAACTGAGCACCCAGCACCCTGAGTACTGAGCACCCAGCACCCTGAGTACTGAGCACCCAGCACACTGAGCACTGAGCACTGACCACCCAGCAACCCGAGCACTGAGCACCCAGCACCCCGAGCACTGAGCACCCAGCACCCTGAGCACTGAGCACCCAGCACCCTGAGCACTGAGCACCCAGCCCCCTGAGTACAGAGCACCCAGCACCATGAGTACTGAGCACCCAGCACCCTGACTACTGAGCACTCAGCACACTGAGTAATGAGCACCGTGCAACCCGAGCACTGAGCACCCAGCACCCTGAGCACTGAGCACCCTGAGGACTGAGCACCCAGCACCCTGAGCACTGAGCACCCAGCACCCTGAGTACTGAGCACCGATCACCCTGAGCACTGAGCACCCAGCACCCCGAGCACTGAGCACCTAGCACCCTGAGTACTGAGCACCCAGCACCCTGAGCACTGAGCACCCAGCACCCTGAGCACTGAGCACTGAGCACCCTGAGTACTGAGCACCGATCACCCTGAGCACTGAGCACCCAGCACCCTGAGTACTGAGCACCCAGCACCCTGAGTACTGAGCACCCAGCACCCTGAGCACTGAGCACCCAGCACCCTGAGTACTGAGTACCCAGCACCCTGAGCACTGAGCACCCAGCACCCTGAGTACTGAGCACCGAGCACCCTGAGTACTGAGCACCCAGCACCCTGAGTACTGAGCACCCAGCACCCTGAGCACTGAGCACCCAGCACCCTGAGTACTGAGCACCCAGCACCCTGAGTACTGAGCACCAAGCACCCTGAGTACTGAGAACCGAGCACCCCGAGCACTGAGCAACCAGCACCCTGAGTACTGAGCACTGAGCACCCTGAGTACTGAGCACCAAACACCCTGAGTACTGAGCACCCAGCACCCTGAGGACTGAGCACCCAGCACCCTGAGCACTGAGCACCCAGCACCCTGAGTACTGAGCACCCAGCACTAGAGTACTGAGCACCCAGCACCCTGAGTACTGAGCACCCAGCACCCTGAGTACTGAGCACCCAGCACCCTGAGCACTGAGCACCGAGCACCCTGAGTACTGAACACCCAGCACCCTGAGCACTGAGCACTGAGCACCCAGCACCCTGAGCACTGAGCACTGAGCAACCTGAGTACTGAGCACCCAGCACCCTGAGTACTGAGCACCCAGCACCCTGAGCACTGAGCACAGAGCACCCTGAGTACTGAACACCCAGCACCCTGAGCACTGAGCACTGAGCACCCAGCACCCTGAGCACTGAGCACTGAGCACCCAGCACCCCGAGCACTGAGCACCCAGCACCCTGAGCACCCAGCACCCTGAGCACTGAGCACCCTGAGCACTGAGCACCCTGAGCACTGAGCACTGAGCACCCAGGACCCTGAGTACTGAGCACAAACACTCTGAGCAGTGAGCACCCAGCACGCTGAGTACTGAGCACTGAGCACACAGCACCCTGAGTACTGAGCACCCAGCACCCCGAGCACTGAGCACCCAGCGCCCCGAGCACTGCGCACCCAGCACCCCGAGCACTGAGCACTGAGAACACTGAGCACTGAGCACCCAGCACCCCGAGTACTGAGCACTGAGCACCCTGAGTACTGAGCACCCAGCACCCCGAATACTGAGCACTGAGCACCCTGAGTACTGAGCACCCAGCACCCTGAGCACTGAAAACCGTGAGTACTGAGCACTGAGCACCCTGAGTACTGAGCACCCAGCACCCTGAGCACTGAGCACGGAGCACCCCGAGGACTGGGCACCCAGCACCCTGAGTACTGAGCACCCAGCACCCTGAGTACTGAGCACCCAGCACCCTGAGCACTGAGCACGGAGCACGCTGAGCACTGAGCACCCAGCACCCTGAGCACTGAGCATCCAGCACCTTGAGTACTGAGCACCGAGCACCCTGAGTACTGAGCACCCAGCACCCTGAGCACTGAGCACGGAGCACCCCGAGGACTGAGCACCCAGCACCCTGAGTACTGAGCACCCAGCACCCTGAGCACTGAGCACACAGCACCCTGAGCACTGAGCCCTCAGCACCCCGAGCACTGAGCACCCAGCACCCTGAGAACTGAGCACCCAACACCCAGAGTACTGAGCACCCAGCACCCTGAGAACTGAGCACCCAGCACCCTGAGGACTGAGCACCCAGCACCCTGAGTACTGAGCACCCAGCACCCTAAGCACTGAGCACCCAGCACCCTGAGCACTGAGCACCCAGCACCCCAAGCACTGAGCACCCAGCACCCTGAGTACTGAGCACCCAACACCCAGAGTACTGAGCACCCAGCACCCTGAGAACTGAGCACCCAGCACCCTGAGTACTGAGCACCCAGCACCCTGAGTACTGAGCACCCAGCACCCTGAGCACTGAGCACTGACCACCCAGCACCCCGAGCACTGAGCACCCAGCACCCCGAGCACTGAGCACCCAGCACCCTGAGCACTGAGCACCCAGCACCCTGAGCACTGAGCACCCAGCCCCCTGAGTACTGAGCACCCAGCACCATGAGTACTGAGCACCCAGCACCCTGAGTACTGAGCACTCAGCACACTGAGTACTGAGCACCGTGCACCCCGAGCACTGAGCACCCAGCACCCTGAGCACTGAGCACCCTGAGGACTGAGCACCCAGCACCCTGAGCACTGAGCACCCAGCACCCTGAGTACTGAGCACCGATCACCCTGAGCACTGAGCACCCAGCACCCCGAGCACTGAGCAACCAGCACCCTGAGTACTGAGCACCCAGCACGCTGAGCACTGAGCACCCAGCACCCTGAGCACTGAGCACCCAGCACCCTGAGTACTGAGCACCGATCACCCTGAGCACTGAGCACCCAGCACCCTGAGTACTGAGCACCCAGCACCCTGAGCACTGAGCACCCAGCACCCTGAGCACTGAGCACCCAGCACCCTGAGTACTGAGCACCCAGCACCCTGAGTACTGAGTACCCAGCACCCTGGACACTGAGCACCCAGCACCCTGAGTACTGAGCACCGAGCACCCTGAGTACTGAGCACCCAGCACCCTGAGTACTGAGCACCCAGCACCCTGAGCACTGAGCACCCAGCACCCTGAGTACTGAGCACCCAGCACCCCAATAATGAAAACCCAGCACCCTGAGTACTGAGCACCCAGCACCCTGAGTACTGAGCACCAAGCACCCTGAGTACTGAGCACCGAGCACCCCGAGCACTGAGCAACCAGCACCCTGAGTACTGAGCACTGAGCACCCTGAGTACTGAGCACCAAACACCCTGAGTACTGAGCACCCAGCACCCTGAGGACTGAGCACCCAGCACCCTGAGCACTGAGCACCCAGCACCGTGAGCACTGAGCACCCAGCACCCTGAGCACTGAGCACCCAGCACCCTGAGTACTGAGTAACCAGCACCCTGAGCACTGAGCACCCAGCACCCTGAGTACTGATCACCGAGCACCCCGAGCACTGAGCACCCAGCACCCTGAGTACTGAGCACCCAGCACCCTGAGTACTGAGCACCCAGCAACCCTGAGTACTGATCACCCATCACATTGAGCACTGAGCACAAAGCACGCTGAGTACTGAGCACTGAGCATCCTGAGTACTGAGCACCGAGGACCCTGAGCACTGAGCACCCAGCACGCTGAGTACTGAGCACTGAGCACCCTGAGTACTGAGCACCTAGCACCCTGAGTATTGAGCACCCAGCACCCTGAGCACTGAGCAGCCAGCACCCTCAGCACTGAGCACCCAGCACCCCGAGCACTGAGCACCCAGCACCCTGAGCACTGAGCACCCAGCACCCCGAGTACTGAGCACCCAGCACCCCGAGTACTGAGCAGCGACCACCCCGACCACTGAGCACCCAGCACCCTGAGTACTGAGCATCCAGCACCCTGAGTACTGAGCACCCCGAGTACTGAGCACCCAGCACCCCGAGCACTGAGCACCCAGCACCCTGAGTACTGAGAACAGATCACCCTGAGCACTGAGCACCCAGCACCCCGAGTACTGAGCACCCAGCACCCCGAGTACTGAGCACCGACCACCCCGACCACTGAGCACCCAGCACCCTGAGTACTGAGCACCCAGCACCCTGAGTACTGAGCACCCCGAGTACTGAGCACCCAGCACCCCGAGCACTGAGCAGCCAGCACCCTGAGTACTGAGAAGAGATCACCCTGAGTACTGAGCACCCAGCACCCTGAGTACTGAACACCCAGCACCCTGAGCACTGAGCACTGAGCACCCAGCACCCTGAGCACTGAGCACTGACCACCCAGCACCCCGAGCACTGAGCACCCAGCACCCCGAGCACTGAGTACTGAGCACCCAGCACCCTGAGTACTGAGCACCCAGCACCCTGAGCACTGAGCACCCAGCACCCTGAGTACTGAGAACCGAGCACCCTGAGTACTGAGCCCCCAGCACCCCGAGCACTGAGCACAAAGCACCCCGAGCACTGAACACCCAGCACCCCGAGAATGAGCACCCAGCACCCTGAGTACTGAGCACCCAGCACCCTGAGCACCGAGCACCCAGGACCCCGAGCACTGAGTACTGAGCACCCAGCACCCTGAGTACTGAGAACCGAGCTCCCCGAGCACTGAGCACCCAGCACCCTGAGCACTGAGCACCCAGCACCCTGAGCACTGAGCACCCAGCACCCTGAGTACTGAGCACCCACCACGCTGAGTACTGAGCACCCAGCACCCTGAGCACTGAGCACCCAACACCCTGAGTACTGAGCACTGAGCACCCAGCACCCCGAGCCCTGAGCACCCAGGACCCTGAGCACTGAGCACCGAGCACCCCGAGCACTGAGCACCCAGCACCCTGAGCACTCAGCACCCACCACCCCGATCACTGAGCACCCAGCACCCAGAGCACTGAGCACCCAGCACCCTGAGAACTGAGCACCCAGCACCCAGAGAACTGAGCACCCAGCACACTGAGCACTGAGCACCCAGCACCCTGAGTACTGAGCACCCAGCACCCTGAATACTGAGCACCCAGACCCCGAGCACTGAGCACCCAGCACCCCTAGCACTGTGCACCCAGCACCCTGAGTACTGAGCACCCAGCACCCTGAGCACTGAGCACCCTGCAGCCCGAGCACTGAGCACCCAGCAAACTGAGCACTGAGTACTGAGCTCCCAGCACCCTGAGCACTGAGCACCCAGAACCCTGAGCACTGAGCACCCAGCACCCTGAGTACTGAGCACCCAACACCCCAAGCACTGAGCACCCAGCACCCTGAGTACTGAGCGTCAAGCATGCTGAGCACTGAGCACCCAGCACCCTGAGCACTGAGCACCCAGCACCCCGAGTACTGAGCACCCAGCACCCTGAGTACTGAGCACCCAGCACCCTGAGTACTGAGCACCCAGCACTTTGAGCACTGAGCACCCAGCACCCTGAGCACTGAGCACCCAGCACCCTGAGTACTGAGCATCAAGCACGCTGAGCACTGAGCACCTAGCACCCTGAGCACTGAGCACCCAGCACCCTGAGCAATGAGCACTCAGCACCCTGAGTACTGAGCACCGAGCACCCCGAGCACTGAGCACCGGGTACCCCGAGCACTGAGCACCCAGCATACTGAGTACTGAGCACCCAGCACCCTGAGTACTGAGCACCCAGCACGCTGAGTACTGAGCACCCAGCACCCTGAGCACTGAGCACCCAACACCCTGAGTACTGAGCACTGAGCACCCAGCACCCCAAGCACTGAGCACCCAGCACCCTGAGTACTGAGTACTGAGCACCCTGAGTACTGAGCACCCAGCACCCTGAGTACTGAGCACCGAGCTCCCCGAGAACTGAGCACCCAGCACCCTGAGCACTGAGCACCCAGCACCCTGAGCACTGAGCACTCAGCACCCTGAGTACTGAGCACCGAGCACCCCGAGCACTGAGCACCGGGTACCCCGAGCATTGAGCACCCAGCACCCTGAGTACTGAGCACCCAGCACCCTGAGTACTGAGCACTGAGCACTGAGCACCCTGAGCACTGAGCACCCAGCACCCTGAGCAATGAGCATCCAGCATCCTGAGCACTGAGTACTGAGCACCCAGCACCCTGAGCACTGAGCACCCAGCACCCTGAGTACTGAGAACCCAGCACCCCAAACACTGAGCACCGAGCACCCTGAGAACTGGGCACCGAGCACCCTGAGTACTGAGCACTCAGCACCATGAGTACTGAGCCCCGTGCACCCAGAGTACTGAGCAACCTGAGTACTGAGCACCCAGCACCCCGAGAATAAGCACCCAGCACCATGAGTACTGAGCACCGAGCACCCTGAGCACTGAGCACCCAGCACCCTGAGTACTGAGCACCAAGCACCCTGAGTACTGAGAACCCAGCACCCTGAGTACTGAGCACCCAGCACCCTGAGTTCTGAGCACCCAGCACCCTGAGCACTGAGCACACTGAGTACTGAGCAACCAGCACCCTGAGCACTGAGCACCCAGCACCCCGAGCACTGAGCACCCAGCACCCCGAGCACTGAGCATTGAGCACCCTGAGCACTGAGGACCCAGCACCCCGAGCACTGAGCACCCAGCACCCTGAGTACTGAGCACCCAGCACCCTGAGCACTGAGGACCCAGCACCCCGAGCACTGAGCACCCAGCACGCTGAGTACTGAGCACTGAGCACCCAGCACCCTGAGTACTGAGCACCCAGCACCCTGAGTACTGAGCACCCAGCACCCCGAGCACTGAGCACTGAGCAACCTGAGTACTGAGCACTGAGCACCCAGCACCCTGAGTACTGAGCACCCAGCACCCTGAGCACTGAGCACCCAGCACCCTGAGTACTGAGCACCCAACGTACAGAGCACCGAGCACCCTGAGCACTGAGCACCCAGCACCCTGAGTACTGAGCACCCAGCACCCTGAGTACTGAGCACCCCGAGAACTGAGCACCCAGCACCCCGAGCACTGAGCACCCAGCACCCTGAGTACTGAGAACAGATCACCCTGAGCACTGAGCACCCAGCACCCCGAGTAATGAGCACCCAGCACCCCGAGTACTGAGCACCGACCACCCCGACCACTGAGCACCCAGCACACTGAGTACTGAGCACCCAGCACCCCGAGTACTGAGCACCGATCACCCTGAGCACTGAGCACCCAGCACCCCGAGCACTGAGCACCTAGCACCCTGAGTACTGAGCACCCAGCACCCTGAGCACTGAGCACCCAGCACCCTGAGCACTGAGCACTGAGCACCCTGAGTACTGAGCCACGATCACCCTGAGCACTGAGCACCCAGCACCCTGAGTACTGAGCACCCAGCACCCTGAGTACTGAGCACCCAGCACCCTGAGCACTGAGCACCCAGCACCCTGAGTACTGAGTACCCAGCACCCTGAGCACTGAGCACCCAGCACCCTGAGTACTGAGCACCGAGCACCCTGAGTACTGAGCACCCAGCACCCTGAGTACTGAGCACCCAGCACCCTGAGCACTGAGCACCCAGCACCCTGAGTACTGAGCACCCAGCACCCCAATAATGAGAACCCAGCACCCTGAGTACTGAGCACCCAGCACCCTGAGTACTGAGCACCAAGCACCCTGAGTACTGAGCACCCAGCACTAGAGTACTGAGCACCCAGCACCCTGAGTACTGAGCACCCAGCACCCTGAGCACTGAGCACCCAGCACCCTGAGTACTGAGCACCAAACACCCTGAGTACTGAGCACCCAGCACCCTGAGGACTGAGCACCCAGCACCCTGAGCACTGAGCACCCAGCACCCTGAGTACTGAGCACCCAGCACTAGAGTACTGAGCACCCAGCACCCTGAGTACTGAGCACCCAGCACCCTGAGTACTGAGCACCCAGCACCCTGAGCACTGAGCACCGAGCACCCTGAGTACTGAACACCCAGCACCCTGAGCACTGAGCACTGAGCACCCAGCACCCTGAGCACTGAGCACTGAGCAACCTGAGTACTGAGCACCCAGCACCCTGAGTACTGAGCACCCAGCACCCTGAGCACTGAGCACAGAGCACCCTGAGTACTGAACACCCAGCACCCTGAGCACTGAGCACTGAGCACCCAGCACCCTGAGCACTGAGCACTGAGCACCCAGCACCCCGAGCACTGAGCACCCAGCACCCTGAGCACCCAGCACCCTGAGCACTGAGCACCCTGAGCACTGAGCACCCTGAGCACTGAGCACTGAGCACCCAGCACCCTGAGTACTGAGCACAAACACTCTGAGCACTGAGCACCCAGCACGCTGAGTACTGAGCACTGAGCACACAGCACCCTGAGTACTGAGCACCCAGCACCCCGAGCACTGAGCACCCAGCGCCCCGAGCACTGCGCACCCAGCACCCTGAGCACTGAGCACTGAGAACACTGAGCACTGAGCACCCAGCACCCCGAGTACTGAGCACTGAGCACCCTGAGTACTGAGCACCCAGCACCCCGAATACTGAGCACTGAGCACCCTGAGTACTGAGCACCCAGCACCCTGAGCACTGAAAACCGTGAGTACTGAGCACCGAGCACCCTGAGTACTGAGCACCCAGCACCCTGAGCACTGAGCACGGAGCACCCCGAGGACTGGGCACCCAGCACCCTGAGTACTGAGCACCCAGCACCCTGAGTACTGAGCACCCAGCACCCTGAGCACTGAGCACGGAGCACCCCGAGGACTGAGCACCCAGCACCCTGAGCACTGAGCATCCAGCACCTTGAGTACTGAGCACCGAGCACCCTGAGTACTGAGCACCCAGCACCCTGAGCACTGAGCACGGAGCACCCCGAGGACTGAGCACCCAGCACCCTGAGTACTGAGCACCCAGCACCCTGAGCACTGAGCACACAGCACCCTGAGCACTGAGCACTCAGCACCCCGAGCACTGAGCACCCAGCACCCTGAGAACTGAGCACCCAACACCCAGAGTACTGAGCACCCAGCACCCTGAGAACTGAGCACCCAGCACCCTGAGGACTGAGCACCCAGCACCCTGAGTACTGAGCACCCAGCACCCTAAGCACTGAGCACCCAGCACCCTGAGCACTGAGCACCCAGCACCCCAAGCACTGAGCACCCAGCACCCTGAGTACTGAGCACCCAACACCCAGAGTACTGAGCACCCAGCACCCTGAGAACTGAGCACCCAGCACCCTGAGTACTGAGCACCCAGCACCCTGAGTACTGAGCACCCAGCACCCTGAGCACTGAGCACTGACCACCCAGCACCCCGAGCACTGAGCACCCAGCACCCCGAGCACTGAGCACCCAGCACCCTGAGCACTGAGCACCCAGCACCCTGAGCACTGAGCACCCAGCCCCCTGAGTACTGAGCACCCAGCACCATGAGTACTGAGCACCCAGCACCCTGAGTACTGAGCACTCAGCACACTGAGTACTGAGCACCGTGCACCCCGAGCACTGAGCACCCAGCACCCTGAGCACTGAGCACCCTGAGGACTGAGCACCCAGCACCCTGAGCACTGAGCACCCAGCACCCTGAGTACTGAGCACCGATCACCCTGAGCACTGAGCACCCAGCACCCCGAGCACTGAGCAACCAGCACCCTGAGTACTGAGCACCCAGCACCCTGAGCACTGAGCACCCAGCACCCTGAGCACTGAGCACCCAGCACCCTGAGTACTGAGCACCGATCACCCTGAGCACTGAGCACCGAGCACCCTGAGTACTGAGCACCCAGCACCCTGAGCACTGAGCACCCAGCACCCTGAGCACTGAGCACCCAGCACCCTGAGTACTGAGCACCAAGCACCCTGAGTACTGAGTACCCAGCACCCTGGACACTGAGCACCCAGCACCCTGAGTACTGAGCACCGAGCACCCTGAGTACTGAGCACCCAGCACCCTGAGTACTGAGCACACAGCACCCTGAGCACTGAGCACCCAGCACCCTGAGTACTGAGCACTCAGCACCCCAATAATGAAAACCCAGCACCCTGAGTACTGAGCACCCAGCACCCTGAGTACTGAGCACCAAGCACCCTGAGTACTGAGCACCGAGCACCCCGAGCACTGAGCAACCAGCACCCTGAGTACTGAGCACTGAGCACCCTGAGTACTGAGCACCAAACACCCTGAGTACTGAGCACCCAGCACCCTGAGGACTGAGCACCCAGCACCCTGAGCACTGAGCACCCAGCACCGTGAGCACTGAGCACCCAGCACCCTGAGCACTGAGCACCCAGCACCCTGAGTACTGAGTAACCAGCACCCTGAGCACTGAGCACCCAGCACCCTGAGTACTGATCACCGAGCACCCCGAGCACTGAGCACCCAGCACCCTGAGTACTGAGCACCCAGCACCCTGAGTACTGAGCACCCAGCAACCCTGAGTACTGAGCACCCAGCACATTGAGCACTGAGCACAAAGCACGCTGAGTACTGAGCACTGAGCACCCTGAGTACTGAGCACCGAGGACCCTGAGCACTGAGCACCCAGCACGCTGAGTACTGAGCACTGAGCACCCTGAGTACTGAGCACCTAGCACCCTGAGTATTGAGCACCCAGCACCCTGAGCACTGAGCAGCCAGCACCCTGAGCACTGAGCACCCAGCACCCCGAGCACTGAGCACCCAGCACCCTGAGCACTGAGCTCCCAGCACCCCGAGTACTGAGCACCCAGCACCCCGAGTACTGAGCAGCGACCACCCCGACCACTGAGCACCCAGCACCCTGAGTACTGAGCACCCAGCACCCTGAGTACTGAGCACCCCGAGTACTGAGCACCCAGCACCCCGAGCACTGAGCACCCAGCACCCTGAGTACTGAGAACAGATCACCCTGAGCACTGAGCACCCAGCACCCCGAGTACTGAGCACCCAGCACCCCGAGTACTGAGCACCGACCACCCCGACCACTGAGCACCCAGCACCCTGAGTACTGAGCACCCAGCACCCTGAGTACTGAGCACCCCGAGTACTGAGCACCCAGCACCCCGAGCACTGAGCACCCAGCACCCTGAGTACTGAGAACAGATCACCCTGAGTACTGAGCACCCAGCACCCTGAGTACTGAACACCCAGCACCCTGAGCACTGAGCACTGAGCACCCAGCACCCTGAGCACTGAGCACTGACCACCCAGCACCCCGAGCACTGAGCACCCAGCACCCCGAGCACTGAGTACTGAGCACCCAGCACCCTGAGTACTGAGCACCGAGCTCCCCGAGCACTGAGCACCCAGCACCCTGAGCACTGAGCACCCAGCACCCTGAGCACTGAGCACCCAGCACCCTGAGTACTGAGAACCGAGCACCCTGAGTACTGAGCCCCCAGCACCCCGAGCACTGAGCACAAAGCACCCCGAGCACTGAGCACCCAGCACCCCGAGAATGAGCACCCAGCACCCTGAGTACTGAGCACCCAGCACCCTGAGCACCGAGCACCCAGGACCCCGAGCACTGAGTACTGAGCACCCAGCACCCTGAGTACTGAGAACCGAGCTCCCCGAGCACTGAGCACCCAGCACCCTGAGCACTGAGCACCCAGCACCCTGAGCACTGAGCACCCAGCACCCTGAGTACTGAGCACCCACCACGCTGAGTACTGAGCACCCAGCACCCCGAGCCCTGAGCACCCAGGACCCTGAGCACTGAGCACCGAGCACCCCGAGCACTGTGCACCCAGCACCCTGAGTACTGAGCACCCAGCACCCTGAGCACTGAGCACCCTGCAGCCCGAGCACTGAGCACCCAGCAAACTGAGCACTGAGTACTGAGCTCCCAGCACCCTGAGCACTGAGCACCCAGAACCCTGAGCACTGAGCACCCAGCACCCTGAGTACTGAGCACCCAGCACCCCAAGCACTGAGCACCCAGCACCCTGAGTACTGAGAATCAAGCACGCTGAGCTCTGAGCACCCAGCACCCTGAGCACTGAGCACCCAGCACCCCGAGTACTGAGCACCCAGCACCCTGAGTACTGAGCACCCAGCACCCTGAGTACTGAGCACCCAGCACTTTGAGCACTGAGCACCCAGCACCCTGAGCACTGAGCACCCAGCACCCTGAGTACTGAGCATCAAGCACGCTGAGCACTGAGCACCTAGCACCCTGAGCACTGAGCACCCAGCACCCTGAGCAATGAGCACTCAGCACCCTGAGTACTGAGCACCGAGCACCCCGAGCACTGAGCACCGGGTACCCCGAGCACTGAGCACCCAGCATACTGAGTACTGAGCACCCAGCACCCTGAGTACTGAGCACCCAGCACGCTGAGTACTGAGCACCCAGCACCCTGAGCACTGAGCACCCAACACCCTGAGTACTGAGCACTGAGCACCCAGCACCCCAAGCACTGAGCACCCAGCACCCTGAGTACTGAGTACTGAGCACCCTGAGTACTGAGCACCCAGCACCCTGAGTACTGAGCACCGAGCTCCCCGAGAACTGAGCACCCAGCACCCTGAGCACTGAGCACCCAGCACCCTGAGCACTGAGCACTCAGCACCCTGAGTACTGAGCACCGAGCACCCCGAGCACTGAGCACCGGGTACCCCGAGCATTGAGCACCCAGCACCCTGAGTACTGAGCACCCAGCACCCTGAGTACTGAGCACTGAGCACTGAGCACCCTGAGCACTGAGCACCCAGCACCCTGAGCAATGAGCATCCAGCATCCTGAGCACTGAGTACTGAGCACCCAGCACCCTGAGCACTGAGCACCCAGCACCCTGAGTACTGAGAACCCAGCACCCCAAACACTGAGCACCGAGCACCCTGAGAACTGGGCACCGAGCACCCTGAGTACTGAGCACTCAGCACCATGAGTACTGAGCCCCGTGCACCCAGAGTACTGAGCAACCTGAGTACTGAGCACCCAGCACCCCGAGAATGAGCACCCAGCACCATGAGTACTGAGCACCGAGCACCCTGAGCACTGAGCACCCAGCACCCTGAGTACTGAGCACCAAGCACCCTGAGTACTGAGCACCCAGCACCCTGAGTACTGAGCACCCAGCACCCTAAGTTCTGAGCACCCAGCACCCTGAGCACTGAGCACACTGAGTACTGAGCAACCAGCACCCTGAGCACTGAGCACAGAGCACCCCGAGCACTGAGCACCCAGCACCCCGAGCACTGAGCATTGAGCACCCTGAGCACTGAGGACCCAGCACCCCGAGCACTGAGCACCCAGCACCCTGAGTACTGAGCACCCAGCACCCTGAGCACTGAGGACCCAGCACCCCGAGCACTGAGCACCCAGCACGCTGAGTACTGAGCACTGAGCACCCAGCACCCTGAGTACTGAGCACCCAGCACCCTGAGTACTGAGCACCCAGCACCCCGAGCACTGAGCACTGAGCAACCTGAGTACTGAGCACTGAGCACCCAGCACCCTGAGTACTGAGCACCCAGCACCCTGAGCACTGAGCACCCAGCACCCTGAGTACTGAGCACCCAGCACCCTGAGTACTGAGCACCCCGAGTACTGAGCACCCAGCACCCCGAGCACTGAGCACCCAGCACCCTGAGTACTGAGAACAGATCACCCTGAGCACTGAGCACCCAGCACCCCGAGTAATGAGCACCCAGCACCCCGAGTACTGAGCACCGACCACCCCGACCACTGAGCACCCAGCACACTGAGTACTGAGCACCCAGCACCCTGAGTACTGAGCACCCCGAGTACTGAGCACCCAGCACCCCGAGCACTGAGCACCCAGCACCCTGAGTACTGAGAAGAGATCACCCTGAGTACTGAGCACCCAGCACCCTGAGTACTGAACACCCAGCACCCTGAGCACTGAGCACTGAGCACCCAGCACCCTGAGCACTGAGCACTGACCACCCAGCACCCCGAGCACTGAGCACCCAGCACCCCGAGCACTGAGTACTGAGCACCCAGCACCCTGGGTACTGAGCACCGAGCTCCCCGAGCACTGAGCACCCAGCACCCTGAGCACTGAGCACCCAGCACCCTGAGCACTGAGCACCCAGCACCCTGAGTACTGAGAACCGAGCACCCTGAGTACTGAGCCCCCAGCACCCCGAGCACTGAGCACAAAGCAGCCCGAGCACTGAGCACCCAGCACCCCGAGAATGAGCACCCAGCACCCTGAGTACTGAGCACCCAGCACCCTGAGCACCGAGCACCCAGGACCCCGAGCACTGAGTACTGAGCACCCAGCACCCTGAGTACTGAGCACCGAGCTCCCCGAGCACTGAGCACCCAGCACCCTGAGCACTGAGCACCCAGCACCCTGAGCACTGAGCACCCAGCACCCTGAGTACTGAGCACCCACCACGCTGAGTACTGAGCACCCAGCACCCTGAGCACTGAGCACCCAACACCCTGAGTACTGAGCACTGAGCACCCAGCACCCCGAGCCCTGAGCACCCAGGACCCTGAGCACTGAGCACCGAGCACCCCGAGCACTGAGCACCCAGCACCCTGAGCACTCAGCACCCATCACCCCGATCACTGAGCACCCAGCACCCAGAGCACTGAGCACCCAGCACCCTGAGAACTGAGCACCCAGCACCCAGAGAACTGAGCACCCAGCACACTGAGCACTGAGCACCCAGCACCCTGAGTACTGAGCACCCAGCACCCTGAGTACTGAGCACCCAGACCCCGAGCACTGAGCACCCAGCACCCCTAGCACTGTGCACCCAGCACCCTGAGTACTGAGAACCCAGCACTTTGAGCACTGAGCACCCTTCAGCCCGAGCACTGAGCACCCAGCAAACTGAGCACTGAGTACTGAGCTCCCAGCACCCTGAGCACTGAGCACCCAGAACCCTGAGCACTGAGCACCCAGCACCCTGAGTACTGAGCACCTAGCACCCCAAGCACTGAGCACCGAGCACCCTGAGAACTGGGCACCGAGCACCCTGAGTACTGAGCACTCAGCACCATGAGTACTGAGCCCCGTGCACCCAGAGTACTGAGCAACCTGAGTACTGAGCACCCAGCACCCCGAGAATGAGCACCCAGCACCATGAGTACTGAGCACCGAGCACCCTGAGCACTGAGCACCCAGCACCCTGAGTACTGAGCACCAAGCACCCTGAGTACTGAGCACCCAGCACCCTGAGTACTGAGCACCCAGCACCCTAAGTTCTGAGCACCCAGCACCCTGAGCACTGAGCACACTGAGTACTGAGCAACCAGCACCCTGAGCACTGAGCACAGAGCACCCCGAGCACTGAGCACCCAGCACCCCGAGCACTGAGCATTGAGCACCCTGAGCACTGAGGACCCAGCACCCCGAGCACTGAGCACCCAGCACCCTGAGTACTGAGCACCCAGCACCCTGAGCACTGAGGACCCAGCACCCCGAGCACTGAGCACCCAGCACGCTGAGTACTGAGCACTGAGCACCCAGCACCCTGAGTACTGAGCACCCAGCACCCTGAGTACTGAGCACCCAGCACCCCGAGCACTGAGCACTGAGCAACCTGAGTACTGAGCACTGAGCACCCAGCACCCTGAGTACTGAGCACCCAGCACCCTGAGCACTGAGCACCCAGCACCCTGAGTACTGAGCACCCAGCACCCTGAGTACTGAGCACCCCGAGTACTGAGCACCCAGCACCCCGAGCACTGAGCACCCAGCACCCTGAGTACTGAGAACAGATCACCCTGAGCACTGAGCACCCAGCACCCCGAGTAATGAGCACCCAGCACCCCGAGTACTGAGCACCGACCACCCCGACCACTGAGCACCCAGCACACTGAGTACTGAGCACCCAGCACCCTGAGTACTGAGCACCCCGAGTACTGAGCACCCAGCACCCCGAGCACTGAGCACCCAGCACCCTGAGTACTGAGAAGAGATCACCCTGAGTACTGAGCACCCAGCACCCTGAGTACTGAACACCCAGCACCCTGAGCACTGAGCACTGAGCACCCAGCACCCTGAGCACTGAGCACTGACCACCCAGCACCCCGAGCACTGAGCACCCAGCACCCCGAGCACTGAGTACTGAGCACCCAGCACCCTGGGTACTGAGCACCGAGCTCCCCGAGCACTGAGCACCCAGCACCCTGAGCACTGAGCACCCAGCACCCTGAGCACTGAGCACCCAGCACCCTGAGTACTGAGAACCGAGCACCCTGAGTACTGAGCCCCCAGCACCCCGAGCACTGAGCACAAAGCAGCCCGAGCACTGAGCACCCAGCACCCCGAGAATGAGCACCCAGCACCCTGAGTACTGAGCACCCAGCACCCTGAGCACCGAGCACCCAGGACCCCGAGCACTGAGTACTGAGCACCCAGCACCCTGAGTACTGAGCACCGAGCTCCCCGAGCACTGAGCACCCAGCACCCTGAGCACTGAGCACCCAGCACCCTGAGCACTGAGCACCCAGCACCCTGAGTACTGAGCACCCACCACGCTGAGTACTGAGCACCCAGCACCCTGAGCACTGAGCACCCAACACCCTGAGTACTGAGCACTGAGCACCCAGCACCCCGAGCCCTGAGCACCCAGGACCCTGAGCACTGAGCACCGAGCACCCCGAGCACTGAGCACCCAGCACCCTGAGCACTCAGCACCCATCACCCCGATCACTGAGCACCCAGCACCCAGAGCACTGAGCACCCAGCACCCTGAGAACTGAGCACCCAGCACCCAGAGAACTGAGCACCCAGCACACTGAGCACTGAGCACCCAGCACCCTGAGTACTGAGCACCCAGCACCCTGAGTACTGAGCACCCAGACCCCGAGCACTGAGCACCCAGCACCCCTAGCACTGTGCACCCAGCACCCTGAGTACTGAGAACCCAGCACTTTGAGCACTGAGCACCCTGCAGCCCGAGCACTGAGCACCCAGCAAACTGAGCACTGAGTACTGAGCTCCCAGCACCCTGAGCACTGAGCACCCAGAACCCTGAGCACTGAGCACCCAGCACCCTGAGTACTGAGCACCTAGCACCCCAAGCACTGAGCACCCAGCACCCTGAGTACTGAGCATCAAGCACGCTGAGCACTGAGCACCCAGCACCCTGAGCACTGAGCACCCAGCACCCCGAGTACTGAGCACCCAGCACCCTGAGTACTGAGCACCCAGCACCCTGAGCACTGAGCACCCTGCAGCCCGAGCACTGAGCACCCAGCAAACTGAGCACTGAGTACTGAGCTCCCAGCACCCTGAGCACTGAGCACCCAGAACCCTGAGCACTGAGCACCCAACACCCCAAGCACTGAGCACCCAGCACCCTGAGTACTGAGCGTCAAGCACGCTGAGCACTGAGCACCCAGCACCCTGAGTACTGAGCGTCAAGCACGCTGAGCACTGAGCACCCAGCACCCTGAGCACTGAGCACCCAGCACCCCGAGTACTGAGCACCCAGCACCCTGAGTACTGAGCACCCAGCACTTTGAGCACTGAGCACCCAGCACCCTGAGCACTGAGCACCCAGCACCCTGAGTACTGAGCATCAAGCACGCTGAGCACTGAGCACCTAGCACCCTGAGCACTGAGCACCCAGCACCCTGAGCAATGAGCACTCAGCACCCTGAGTACTGAGCACCGAGCACCCCGAGCACTGAGCACCGGGTACCCCGAGCACTGAGCACCCAGCATACTGAGTACTGAGCACCCAGCACCCTGAGTACTGAGCACCCAGCACGCTGAGTACTGAGCACCCAGCACCCTGAGCACTGAGCACCCAGCACCCCAAGCACTGAGCACCCAGCACCCTGAGTACTGAGTACTGAGCACCCTGAGTACTGAGCACCCAGCACCCTGAGTACTGAGCACCGAGCTCCCCGAGAACTGAGCACCCAGCACCCCGAGCACTGAGCACCCAGCACCCTGAGCACTGAGCACCCTGAGGACTGAGCACCCAGCACCCTGAGCACTGAGCACCCAGCACCCTGAGTACTGAGCACCGATCACCCTGAGCACTGAGCACCCAGCACCCCGAGCACTGAGCAACCAGCACCCTGAGTACTGAGCACCCAGCACCCTGAGCACTGAGCACCCAGCACCCTGAGCACTGAGCACCCAGCACCCTGAGTACTGAGCACCGATCACCCTGAGCACTGAGCACCCAGCACCCTGAGTACTGAGCACCCAGCACCCTGAGCACTGAGCACCCAGCACCCTGAGCACTGAGCACCCAGCACCCTGAGTACTGAGCACCCAGCACCCTGAGTACTGAGTACCCAGCACCCTGGACACTGAGCACCCAGCACCCTGAGTACTGAGCACCGAGCACCCTGAGTACTGAGCACCCAGCACCCTGAGTACTGAGCACCCAGCACCCTGAGCACTGAGCACCCAGCACCCTGAGTACTGAGCACCCAGCACCCCAATAATGAAAACCCAGCACCCTGAGTACTGAGCACCCAGCACCCTGAGTACTGAGCACCAAGCACCCTGAGTACTGAGCACCGAGCACCCCGAGCACTGAGCAACCAGCACCCTGAGTACTGAGCACTGAGCACCCTGAGTACTGAGCACCAAACACCCTGAGTACTGAGCACCCAGCACCCTGAGGACTGAGCACCCAGCACCCTGAGCACTGAGCACCCAGCACCGTGAGCACTGAGCACCCAGCACCCTGAGCACTGAGCACCCAGCACCCTGAGTACTGAGTAACCAGCACCCTGAGCACTGAGCACCCAGCACCCTGAGTACTGATCACCGAGCACCCCGAGCACTGAGCACCCAGCACCCTGAGTACTGAGCACCCAGCACCCTGAGTAATGAGCACCCAGCAACCCTGAGTACTGAGCACCCAGCACATTGAGCACTGAGCACAAAGCACGCTGAGTACTGAGCACTGAGCACCCTGAGTACTGAGCACCGAGGACCCTGAGCACTGAGCACCCAGCACGCTGAGTACTGAGCACTGAGCACCCTGAGTACTGAGCACCTAGCACCCTGAGTATTGAGCACCCAGCACCCTGAGCACTGAGCAGCCAGCACCCTGAGCACTGAGCACCCAGCACCCCGAGCACTGAGCACCCAGCACCCTGAGCACTGAGCACCCAGCACCCCGAGTACTGAGCACCCAGCACCCCGAGTACTGAGCAGCGACCACCCCGACCACTGAGCACCCAGCACCCTGAGTACTGAGCACCCAGCACCCTGAGTACTGAGCACCCCGAGTACTGAGCACCCAGCACCCCGAGCACTGAGCACCCAGCACCCTGAGTACTGAGAACAGATCACCCTGAGCACTGAGCACCCAGCACCCCGAGTACTGAGCACCCAGCACCCCGAGTACTGAGCACCGACCACCCCGACCACTGAGCACCCAGCACCCTGAGTACTGAGCACCCAGCACCCTGAGTACTGAGCACCCCGAGTACTGAGCACCCAGCACCCCGAGCACTGAGCACCCAGCACCCTGAGTACTGAGAACAGATCACCCTGAGTACTGAGCACCCAGCACCCTGAGTACTGAACAACCAGCACCCTGAGCACTGAGCACTGAGCACCCAGCACCCTGAGCACTGAGCACTGACCACCCAGCACCCCGAGCACTGAGCACCCAGCACCCCGAGCACTGAGTACTGAGCACCCAGCACCCTGAGTACTGAGCACCGAGCTCCCCGAGCACTGAGCACCCAGCACCCTGAGCACTGAGCACCCAGCACCCTGAGCACTGAGCACCCAGCACCCTGAGTACTGAGAACCGAGCACCCTGAGTACTGAGCCCCCAGCACCCCGAGCACTGAGCACAAAGCACCCCGAGCACTGAGCACCCAGCACCCCGAGAATGAGCACCCAGCACCCTGAGTACTGAGCACCCAGCACCCTGAGCACCGAGCACCCAGGACCCCGAGCACTGAGTACTGAGCACCCAGCACCCTGAGTACTGAGAACCGAGCTCCCCGAGCACTGAGCACCCAGCACCCTGAGCACTGAGCACCCAGCACCCTGAGCACTGAGCACCCAGCACCCTGAGTACTGAGCACCCACCACGCTGAGTACTGAGCACCCAGCACCCTGAGCACTGAGCACCCAACACCCTGAGTACTGAGCACTGAGCACCCAGCACCCCGAGCCCTGAGCACCCAGGACCCTGAGCACTGAGCACCGAGCACCCCGAGCACTGAGCACCCAGCACCCTGAGCACTCAGCACCCACCACCCCGATCACTGAGCACCCAGCACCCAGAGCACTGAGCACCCAGCACCCTGAGAACTGAGCACCCAGCACCCAGAGAACTGAGCACCCAGCACACTGAGCACTGAGCACCCAGCACCCTGAGTACTGAGCACCCAGCACCCTGAATACTGAGCACCCATACCCCGAGCACTGAGCACCCAGCACCCCTAGCACTGTGCACCCAGCACCCTGAGTACTGAGCACCCAGCACCCTGAGCACTGAGCACCCTGCAGCCCGAGCACTGAGCACCCAGCAAACTGAGCACTGAGTACTGAGCTCCCAGCACCCTGAGCACTGAGCACCCAGAACCCTGAGCACTGAGCACCCAGCACCCTGAGTACTGAGCACCCAGCACCCCAAGCACTGAGCACCCAGCACCCTGAGTACTGAGCATCAAGCACGCTGAGCACTGAGCACCCAGCACCCTGAGCACTGAGCACCCAGCACCCCGAGTACTGAGCACCCAGCACCCTGAGTACTGAGCACCCAGCACCCTGAGTACTGAGCACCCAGCACTTTGAGCACTGAGCACCCAGCACCCTGAGCACTGAGCACCCAGCACCCTGAGTACTGAGCATCAAGCACGCTGAGCACTGAGCACCTAGCACCCTGAGCACTGAGCACCCAGCACCCTGAGCAATGAGCACTCATCACCCTGAGTACTGAGCACCGAGCACCCCGAGCACTGAGCACCGGGTACCCCGAGCACTGAGCACCCAGCATACTGAGTACTGAGCACCCAGCACCCTGAGTACTGAGCACCCAGCACGCTGAGTACTGAGCACCCAGCACCCTGAGCACTGAGCACCCAACACCCTGAGTACTGAGCACTGAGCACCCAGCACCCCAAGCACTGAGCACCCAGCACCCTGAGTACTGAGTACTGAGCACCCTGAGTACTGAGCACCCAGCACCCTGAGTACTGAGCACCGAGCTCCCCGAGAACTGAGCACCCAGCACCCTGAGCACTGAGCACCCAGCACCCTGAGCACTGAGCACTCAGCACCCTGAGTACTGAGCACCGAGCACCCCGAGCACTGAGCACCGGGTACCCCGAGCATTGAGCACCCATCACCCTGAGTACTGAGCACCCAGCACCCTGAGTACTGAGCACTGAGCACTGAGCACCCTGAGCACTGAGCACCCAGCACCCTGAGCAATGAGCATCCAGCATCCTGAGCACTGAGTACTGAGCACCCAGCACCCTGAGCACTGAGCACCCAGCACCCTGAGTACTGAGAACCCAGCACCCCAAACACTGAGCACCGAGCACCCTGAGAACTGGGCACCGAGCACCCTGAGTACTGAGCACTCAGCACCATGAGTACTGAGCCCCGTGCACCCAGAGTACTGAGCAACCTGAGTACTGAGCACCCAGCACCCCGAGAATGAGCACCCAGCACCATGAGTACTGAGCACCGAGCACCCTGAGCACTGAGCACCCAGCACCCTGAGTACTGAGCACCAAGCACCCTGAGTACTGAGCACCCAGCACCCTGAGTACTGAGCACCCAGCACCCTGAGTTCTGAGCACCCAGCACCCTGAGCACTGAGCACACTGAGTACTGAGCAACCAGCACCCTGAGCACTGAGCACCCAGCACCCCGAGCACTGAGCACCCAGCACCCCGAGCACTGAGCATTGAGCACCCTGAGCACTGAGGACCCAGCACCCCGAGCACTGAGCACCCAGCACCCTGAGTACTGAGCACCCAGCACCCTGAGCACTGAGGACCCAGCACCCCGAGCACTGAGCACCCAGCACGCTGAGTACTGAGCACTGAGCACCCAGCACCCTGAGTACTGAGCACCCAGCACCCTGAGTACTGAGCACCCAGCACCCCGAGCACTGAGCACTGAGCAACCTGAGTACTGAGTACTGAGTACTGAGCACCCTGAGTACTGAGCACCCAGCACCCTGAGCACTGAGCACCCAGCACCCTGAGTACTGAGCACCCAACGTACAGAGCACCGAGCACCCTGAGCACTGAGCACCCAGCACCCTGAGTACTGAGCACCCAGCACCCTGAGTACTGAGCACCCCGAGTACTGAGCACCCAGCACCCCGAGCACTGAGCACCCAGCACCCTGAGTACTGAGAACAGATCACCCTGAGCACTGAGCACCCAGCACCCCGAGTAATGAGCACCCAGCACCCCGAGTACTGAGCACCGACCACCCCGACCACTGAGGACCCAGCACACTGAGTACTGAGCACCCAGCACCCTGAGTACTGAGCACCCCGAGTACTGAGCACCCAGCACCCCGAGCACTGAGCACCCAGCACCCTGAGTACTGAGAAGAGATCACCCTGAGTACTGAGCACCCAGCACCCTGAGTACTGAACACCCAGCACCCTGAGCACTGAGCACTGAGCACCCAGCACCCTGAGCACTGAGCACTGACCACCCAGCACCCCGAGCACTGAGCACCCAGCACCCCGAGCACTGAGTACTGAGCACCCAGCACCCTGGGTACTGAGCACCGAGCTCCCCGAGCACTGAGCACCCAGCACCCTGAGCACTGAGCACCCAGCACCCTGAGCACTGAGCACCCAGCACCCTGAGTACTGAGAACCGAGCACCCTGAGTACTGAGCCCCCAGCACCCCGAGCACTGAGCACAAAGCACCCCGCGCACTGAGCACCCAGCACCCCGAGAATGAGCACCCAGCACCCTGAGTACTGAGCACCCAGCACCCTGAGCACCGAGCACCCAGGACCCCGAGCACTGAGTACTGAGCACCCAGCACCCTGAGTACTGAGCACCGAGCTCCCCGAGAACTGAGCACCCAGCACCCTGAGCACTGAGCACCCAGCACCCTGAGCACTGAGCACCCAGCACCCTGAGTACTGAGCACCCACCACGCTGAGTACTGAGCACCCAGCACCCTGAGCACTGAGCACCCAACACCCTGAGTACTGAGCACTGAGCACCCAGCACCCCGAGCCCTGAGCACCCAGGACCCTGAGCACTGAGCACCGAGCACCCCGAGCACTGAGCACCCAGCACCCTGAGCACTGAGCACCCAGCACCCTGAGCACTGAGCACCCAGCACCCTGAGCACTGAGCACCCAGCACCCTGAGTACTGAGCACCCACCACGCTGAGTACTGAGCACCCAGCACCCTGAGCACTGAGCACCCAACACCCTGAGTACTGAGCACTGAGCACCCAGCACCCCGAGCCCTGAGCACCCAGGACCCTGAGCACTGAGCACCGAGCACCCCGAGCACTGAGCACCCAGCACCCTGAGCACTCAGCACCCACCACCCCGATCACTGAGCACCCAGCACCCAGAGCACTGAGCACCCAGCACCCTGAGAACTGAGCACCCAGCACCCAGAGAACTGAGCACCCAGCACACTGAGCACTGAGCACCCAGCACCCTGAGTACTGAGCACCCAGCACCCTGAATACTGAGCACCCATACCCCGAGCACTGAGCACCCAGCACCCCTAGCACTGTGCACCCAGCACCCTGAGTACTGAGCACCCAGCACCCTGAGCACTGAGCACCCTGCAGCCCGAGCACTGAGCACCCAGCAAACTGAGCACTGAGTACTGAGCTCCCAGCACCCTGAGCACTGAGCACCCAGAACCCTGAGCACTGAGCACCCAGCACCCTGAGTACTGAGCACCCAGCACCCCAAGCACTGAGCACCCAGCACCCTGAGTACTGAGCATCAAGCACGCTGAGCACTGAGCACCCAGCACCCTGAGCACTGAGCACCCAGCACCCCGAGTACTGAGCACCCAGCACCCTGAGTACTGAGCACCCAGCACCCTGAGTACTGAGCACCCAGCACTTTGAGCACTGAGCACCCAGCACCCTGAGCACTGAGCACCCAGCACCCTGAGTACTGAGCATCAAGCACGCTGAGCACTGAGCACCTAGCACCCTGAGCACTGAGCACCCAGCACCCTGAGCAATGAGCACTCATCACCCTGAGTACTGAGCACCGAGCACCCCGAGCACTGAGCACCGGGTACCCCGAGCACTGAGCACCCAGCATACTGAGTACTGAGCACCCAGCACCCTGAGTACTGAGCACCCAGCACGCTGAGTACTGAGCACCCAGCACCCTGAGCACTGAGCACCCAACACCCTGAGTACTGAGCACTGAGCACCCAGCACCCCAAGCACTGAGCACCCAGCACCCTGAGTACTGAGTACTGAGCACCCTGAGTACTGAGCACCCAGCACCCTGAGTACTGAGCACCGAGCTCCCCGAGAACTGAGCACCCAGCACCCTGAGCACTGAGCACCCAGCACCCTGAGCACTGAGCACTCAGCACCCTGAGTACTGAGCACCGAGCACCCCGAGCACTGAGCACCGGGTACCCCGAGCATTGAGCACCCATCACCCTGAGTACTGAGCACCCAGCACCCTGAGTACTGAGCACTGAGCACTGAGCACCCTGAGCACTGAGCACCCAGCACCCTGAGCAATGAGCATCCAGCATCCTGAGCACTGAGTACTGAGCACCCAGCACCCTGAGCACTGAGCACCCAGCACCCTGAGTACTGAGAACCCAGCACCCCAAACACTGAGCACCGAGCACCCTGAGAACTGGGCACCGAGCACCCTGAGTACTGAGCACTCAGCACCATGAGTACTGAGCCCCGTGCACCCAGAGTACTGAGCAACCTGAGTACTGAGCACCCAGCACCCCGAGAATGAGCACCCAGCACCATGAGTACTGAGCACCGAGCACCCTGAGCACTGAGCACCCAGCACCCTGAGTACTGAGCACCAAGCACCCTGAGTACTGAGCACCCAGCACCCTGAGTACTGAGCACCCAGCACCCTGAGTTCTGAGCACCCAGCACCCTGAGCACTGAGCACACTGAGTACTGAGCAACCAGCACCCTGAGCACTGAGCACCCAGCACCCCGAGCACTGAGCACCCAGCACCCCGAGCACTGAGCATTGAGCACCCTGAGCACTGAGGACCCAGCACCCCGAGCACTGAGCACCCAGCACCCTGAGTACTGAGCACCCAGCACCCTGAGCACTGAGGACCCAGCACCCCGAGCACTGAGCACCCAGCACGCTGAGTACTGAGCACTGAGCACCCAGCACCCTGAGTACTGAGCACCCAGCACCCTGAGTACTGAGCACCCAGCACCCCGAGCACTGAGCACTGAGCAACCTGAGTACTGTGTACTGAGTACTGAGCACCCTGAGTACTGAGCACCCAGCACCCTGAGCACTGAGCACCCAGCACCCTGAGTACTGAGCACCCAACGTACAGAGCACCGAGCACCCTGAGCACTGAGCACCCAGCACCCTGAGTACTGAGCACCCAGCACCCTGAGTACTGAGCACCCCGAGTACTGAGCACCCAGCACCCCGAGCACTGAGCACCCAGCACCCTGAGTACTGAGAACAGATCACCCTGAGCACTGAGCACCCAGCACCCCGAGTAATGAGCACCCAGCACCCCGAGTACTGAGCACCGACCACCCCGACCACTGAGGACCCAGCACACTGAGTACTGAGCACCCAGCACCCTGAGTACTGAGCACCCCGAGTACTGAGCACCCAGCACCCCGAGCACTGAGCAGCCAGCACCCTGAGTACTGAGAAGAGATCACCCTGAGTACTGAGCACCCAGCACCCTGAGTACTGAACACCCAGCACCCTGAGCACTGAGCACTGAGCACCCAGCACCCTGAGCACTGAGCACTGACCACCCAGCACCCCGAGCACTGAGCACCCAGCACCCCGAGCACTGAGTACTGAGCACCCAGCACCCTGGGTACTGAGCACCGAGCTCCCCGAGCACTGAGCACCCAGCACCCTGAGCACTGAGCACCCAGCACCCTGAGCACTGAGCACCCAGCACCCTGAGTACTGAGAACCGAGCACCCTGAGTACTGAGCCCCCAGCACCCCGAGCACTGAGCACAAAGCACCCCGAGCACTGAACACCCAGCACCCCGAGAATGAGCACCCAGCACCCTGAGTACTGAGCACCCAGCACCCTGAGCACCGAGCACCCAGGACCCCGAGCACTGAGTACTGAGCACCCAGCACCCTGAGTACTGAGCACCGAGCTCCCCGAGCACTGAGCACCCAGCACCCTGAGCACTGAGCACCCAGCACCCTGAGCACTGAGCACCCAGCACCCTGAGTACTGAGCACCCACCACGCTGAGTACTGAGCACCCAGCACCCTGAGCACTGAGCACCCATCACCCTGAGTACTGAGCACTGAGCACCCAGCACCCCGAGCCCTGAGCACCCAGGACCCTGAGCACTGAGCACCGAGCACCCCGAGCACTGAGCACCCAGCACCCTGAGCACTCAGCACCCATCACCCCGATCACTGAGCACCCAGCACCCAGAGCACTGAGCACCCAGCACCCTGAGAACTGAGCACCCAGCACCCAGAGAACTGAGCACCCAGCACACTGAGCACTGAGCACCCAGCACCCTGAGTACTGAGCACCCAGCACCCTGAGTACTGAGCACCCAGACCCCGAGCACTGAGCACCCAGCACCCCTAGCACTGCGCACCCAGCACCCTGAGTACTGAGCACCCAGCACTTTGAGCCCTGAGCACCCTGCAGCCCGAGCACTGAGCACCCAGCAAACTGAGCACTGAGTACTGAGCTCCCAGCACCCTGAGCACTGAGCACCCAGAACCCTGAGCACTGAGCACCCAGCACCCTGAGTACTGAGCACCTAGCACCCCAAGCACTGAGCACCCAGCACCCTGAGTACTGAGCATCAAGCACGCTGAGCACTGAGCACCCAGCACCCTGAGCACTGAGCACCCAGCACCCCGAGTACTGAGCACCCAGCACCCTGAGTACTGAGCACCCAGCACCCTGAGCACTGAGCACCCAACACCCTGAGTACTGAGCACTGAGCACCCAGCACCCCAAGCACTGAGCACCCAGCACCCTGAGTACTGAGTACTGAGCACCCTGAGTACTGAGCACCCAGCACCCTGAGTACTGAGCACCGAGCTCCCCGAGAACTGAGCACCCAGCACCCTGAGCACTGAGCACCCAGCACCCTGAGCACTGAGCACTCAGCACCCTGAGTACTGAGCACCGAGCACCCCGAGCACTGAGCACCGGGTACCCCGAGCATTGAGCACCCATCACCCTGAGTACTGAGCACCCAGCACCCTGAGTACTGAGCACTGAGCACTGAGCACCCTGAGCACTGAGCACCCAGCACCCTGAGCAATGAGCATCCAGCATCCTGAGCACTGAGTACTGAGCACCCAGCACCCTGAGCACTGAGCACCCAGCACCCTGAGTACTGAGAACCCAGCACCCCAAACACTGAGCACCGAGCACCCTGAGAACTGGGCACCGAGCACCCTGAGTACTGAGCACTCAGCACCATGAGTACTGAGCCCCGTGCACCCAGAGTACTGAGCAACCTGAGTACTGAGCACCCAGCACCCCGAGAATGAGCACCCAGCACCCTGAGTACTGAGCACCAAGCACCCTGAGTACTGAGCACCCAGCACCCTGAGTACTGAGCACCCAGCACCCTGAGTTCTGAGCACCCAGCACCCTGAGCACTGAGCACACTGAGTACTGAGCAACCAGCACCCTGAGCACTGAGCACCCAGCACCCCGAGCACTGAGCACCCAGCACCCCGAGCACTGAGCATTGAGCACCCTGAGCACTGAGGACCCAGCACCCCGAGCACTGAGCACCCAGCACCCTGAGTACTGAGCACCCAGCACCCTGAGCACTGAGGACCCAGCACCCCGAGCACTGAGCACCCAGCACGCTGAGTACTGAGCACTGAGCACCCAGCACCCTGAGTACTGAGCACCCAGCACCCTGAGTACTGAGCACCCAGCACCCCGAGCACTGAGCACTGAGCAACCTGAGTACTGAGTACTGAGTACTGAGCACCCTGAGTACTGAGCACCCAGCACCCTGAGCACTGAGCACCCAGCACCCTGAGTACTGAGCACCCAACGTACAGAGCACCGAGCACCCTGAGCACTGAGCACCCAGCACCCTGAGTACTGAGCACCCAGCACCCTGAGTACTGAGCACCCCGAGTACTGAGCACCCAGCACCCCGAGCACTGAGCACCCAGCACCCTGAGTACTGAGAACAGATCACCCTGAGCACTGAGCACCCAGCACCCCGAGTAATGAGCACGCAGCACCCCGAGTACTGAGCACCGACCACCCCGACCACTGAGGACCCAGCACACTGAGTACTGAGCACCCAGCACCCTGAGTACTGAGCACCCCGAGTACTGAGCACCCAGCACCCCGAGCACTGAGCACCCAGCACCCTGAGTACTGAGAAGAGATCACCCTGAGTACTGAGCACCCAGCACCCTGAGTACTGAACACCCAGCACCCTGAGCACTGAGCACTGAGCACCCAGCACCCTGAGCACTGAGCACTGACCACCCAGCACCCCGAGCACTGAGCACCCAGCACCCCGAGCACTGAGTACTGAGCACCCAGCACCCTGGGTACTGAGCACCGAGCTCCCCGAGCACTGAGCACCCAGCACCCTGAGCACTGAGCACCCAGCACCCTGAGCACTGAGCACCCAGCACCCTGAGTACTGAGAACCGAGCACCCTGAGTACTGAGCCCCCAGCACCCCGAGCACTGAGCACAAAGCACCCCGAGCACTGAGCACCCAGCACCCCGAGAATGAGCACCCAGCACCCTGAGTACTGAGCACCCAGCACCCTGAGCACCGAGCACCCAGGACCCCGAGCACTGAGTACTGAGCACCCAGCACCCTGAGTACTGAGCACCGAGCTCCCCGAGCACTGAGCACACAGCACCCTGAGCACTGAGCACCCAGCACCCTGAGCACTGAGCACCCAGCACCCTGAGTACTGAGCACCCACCACGCTGAGTACTGAGCACCCAGCACCCTGAGCACTGAGCACCCAACACCCTGAGTACTGAGCACTGAGCACCCAGCACCCCGAGCCCTGAGCACCCAGGACCCTGAGCACTGAGCACCGAGCACCCCGAGCACTGAGCACCCAGCACCCTGAGCACTCAGCACCCATCACCCCGATCACTGAGCACCCAGCACCCAGAGCACTGAGCACCCAGCACCCTGAGAACTGAGCACCCAGCACCCAGAGAACTGAGCACCCAGCACACTGAGCACTGAGCACCCAGCACCCTGAGTACTGAGCACCCAGCACCCTGAGTACTGAGCACCCAGACCCCGAGCACTGAGCACCCAGCACCCCTAGCACTGTGCACCCAGCACCCTGAGTACTGAGCACCCAGCACTTTGAGCCCTGAGCACCCTGCAGCCCGAGCACTGAGCACCCAGCAAACTGAGCACTGAGTACTGAGCTCCCAGCACCCTGAGCACTGAGCACCCAGAACCCTGAGCACTGAGCACCCAGCACCCTGAGTACTGAGCACCTAGCACCCCAAGCACTGAGCACCCAGCACCCTGAGTACTTAGCATCAAGCACGCTGAGCACTGAGCACCCAGCACCCTGAGCACTGAGCACCCAGCACCCCGAGTACTGAGCACCCAGCACCCTGAGTACTGAGCACCCAGCACCCTGAGTACTGAGCACCCAGCACTTTGGGCACTGAGCACCCAGCACCCTGAGCACTGAGCACCCAGCACCCTGAGTACTGAGCATCAAGCACGCTGAGCACTGAGCACCTAGCACCCTGAGCACTGAGCACCCAGCACCCTGAGCAATGAGCACTCAGCACCCTGAGTACTGAGCACCGAGCACCCCGAGCACTGAGCACCGGGTACCCCGAGCACTGAGCACCCAGCACACTGAGTACTGAGCACCCAGCACCCTGAGTACTGAGCACCCAGCACGCTGAGTACTGAGCACCCAGCACCCTGAGCACTGAGCACCCAACACCCTGAGTACTGAGCACTGAGCACCCAGCACCCCAAGCACTAAGCACCCAGCACCCTGAGTACTGAGTACTGAGCACCCTGAGTACTGAGCACCCAGCACCCTGAGTACTGAGCACCGAGCTCCCCGAGCACTGAGCACCCAGCACCCTGAGCACTGAGCACCCAGCACCCTGAGCACTGAGCACTCAGCACCCTGAGTACTGAGCACCGAGCACCCCGAGCACTGAGCACCGGGTACCCCGAGCATTGAGCACCCAGCACCCTGAGTACTGAGAACCCAGCACCCTGAGTACTGAGCACTGAGCACTGAGCACCCTGAGCACTGAGCACCCAGCACCCTGAGCAATGAGCATCCAGCATCCTGAGCACTGAGTACTGAGCACCCAGCACCCTGAGCACTGAGCACCCAGCACCCTGAGTACTGAGCACCCAGCACCCCAAACACTGAGCACCGAGCACCCTGAGAACTGAGCACCGAGCACCCTGAGTACTGAGCACTCAGCACCATGAGTACTGAGCCCCGTGCACCCAGAGTACTGAGCAACCTGAGTACTGAGCACCCAGCACCCCGAGAATGAGCACCCAGCACCATGAGTACTGAGCACCGAGCACCCTGAGCACTGAGCACCCAGCACCCTTAGTACTGAGCACCAAGCACCCTGAGTACTGAGCACCCAGCACCCTGAGTACTGAGCACCCAGCACCCTGAGTTCTGAGCACCCAGCACCCTGAGTACTGAGCACACTGAGTACTGAGCAACCAGCACCCTGAGCACTGAGCACCCAGCACCCCGAGCACTGAGCACCCAGCACCCCGAGCACTGAGCATTGAGCACCCTGAGCACTGAGGACCCAGCACCCCGAGCACTGAGCACCCAGCACCCTGAGTACTGAGCACCCAGCACCCTGAGCACTGAGGACCCAGCACCCCGAGCACTGAGCACCCAGCACGCTGAGTACTGAGCACTGAGCACCCAGCACGCTGAGTACTGAGCACCCAGCACCCTGAGTACTGAGCACCCAGCACCCCGAGCACTGAGCACTGAGCAACCTGAGTACTGAGCACTGAGCACCCTGAGTACAGAGCACCGAGCACCCTGACTGAGCACTGAGCACCCTGAGGACTGAGCACCCAGCACCCTGAGCAATGAGCATCCAGCATCCTGAGCACTGAGCACTGAGCACACAGCACCCTGAGTACTGAGCACCCTGAGTACTGAGCACCCAGCACCCCTAGCCCTGAGCACCCAGCACCCTGAGAACTTAGCACCCAGCAAATGAGCACTGAGCACCCAGCACCCTGAGTACTGAGCACCGAGCACCCTGAGTACTGAGCACCCAGCACCCTGAGTACTGAGCACCGAGCACCCCGAGTACTGAGCACCCAGCACCCTGAGAACTGAGCACCCAGCACCCCGAGCACTGAGCACCCAGCACCCTGACTACTGAGCACCGAGCACCCCGAGCACTGAGCACCCAGCACCCTGAGCACTGAGCACCCAGCACCCTGAGTACTGAGCATATAGCACCCTGAGTACTGAGCACACAGCACCCTGAGCACTGAGCACCCAGCAGCCTGAGTACTGAGCACCCAGCACCCTGAGTACTGAGCACCCAGCACCCTGAGTACTGAGCACCCAGCACCCTGAGTACTGAGCACCAAGCACCCTGAGTACTGAGCACCGAGCACCCCGAGTACTGAGCACCCAGCACCCAGAGCACTGAGCACCCAGCACCCTGAGCACTGAGCACCCAGCACCCTGAGTCCTGAGTACTGAGCACCCTGAGTACTGAGCACCCAGCATCCTGAGCCCTGAGCACCCAGCACCCTGAGTACTGAGCACCGAGCACCCCAGGCACTGAGCTCCCAGCACCCTGAGTACTGAGCACCCAGCACCAAAAGTACTGAGCACCGAGCATCCTGAGCACTGAGCACCGAGAACCCCGAGCACTGAGCACCCAGCACCCTGAGTACTGAGCACCCAGCACCAAGAGTACTGAGCAGCGAGCACCCCGAGCACTGAGCACCCAGCACATTGAGTAATGAGCACCCAGCACCCCGAGTACTGAGCACCCAGCACCAAAAGTACTGAGCACCGAGCATCCTGAGCACTGAGCACCCAGCACCCCGAGAATGAGCACCCAGCACCCTGAGTACTGAGCACCCAGCACCCCGAGCACTGAGAACCCTGAATACTGAGCAGCCAGCACCCTGAGTACTGTGCACTAAGCACCCAGAGCGCTGAGCACCCAGGACCCCGAGCACTGACTACTGAGCACCCAGCACCCTGAGTACTGAGCACCGAGCTCCCCGAGCACTGAGCACCCTGAGTACTGAGCACCCAGCACCCTGAGTACTGAGTACACAGCACCCTGAGCACTGAGCACCCAGCACCCTGAGTACTGAGCACCCAGCACCCGAGCACTGAGCACCCAGCACCCTGAGTACTGAGCACTCAGCACCCTTAGTACTTAGCAACCTGAGCACTGAGCACCCAGCACCCTGAGTACTGAGCACCCTGAGGACTGAGCACCGATCACCCTGAGCACTGAGTACCCAGCACCCTGAGTACTGAGCACCCAGCACCCTGAGCACTGAGCACACAGCACCCTGCGTACTGAGCAGCGAGCACCCTGAGTACTGAGCACCCAGCACCCTGAGTACTGAGCACCCAGCACCCTGAGTACTGAGCACCGAGTACCCCGAGTACAGAGCACCCAGCACCCTGAGCACTCAGCACCCAGCACCCCGAGCACTGTGCACCCAGCACCCTGAGTACTGAACTCCCAGCACCCCGATCCCTGAGCATGCAGCACCCTGAGTACTGAGCACCCTGAGTACTGAGCACCGATCACCCTGAGCACTGAGCACCCAGCACCCTGAGTACTGAGCACCCAACGTACTGAGCACCGAGCACACCGAGCACTGAGCACCCAGCACCCTGAGTACTGAGCACCGAGCACCCTGAGCACTGAGCACCCAGCACCCTGAGTACTGAGCACCGAGCACCCCGAGCACTGAGCACCCAGCGCCCAGAGCACTGAGCACCCAGCACACCGAGCACTGAGCACCCAGCACCCGTAGCACTGAGCACCCAGCACCCCGAGCAATGAGCACCCAGCACGCCGAGAATGAGCACCCAGCACCCTGAGTACTGAGAACCGAGCAACCTGAGTACTGAGCACCCAGCACCCTGAGTACTGAGCCCCCAGCACCCTGAGTACTGAGCACCCAGCACCCCGAGCACTGAGCACCCAGCACCCTGAGTACTGAGCACCCAGCACCCTGAGTACTGAGCACCCAGCATCCTGAGCAATGAGCACCCTGAGTACTGAGCACCCAGCACCCTGAGTACTGAGCACCGAGCACCCAGAGCACTGAGCACCCAGCACCGCGAGCACTGAGCACATAGCACCCCGAGCACTGAGCACCCAGCACCCTGAGTACTGAGCACCCAGCACCCTGAGTACTGAGCACCTCGAGCACTGAGCACCCAGCACCCTGAGTACTGAGCACGGAGCACCCCGAGCACTGAGCACCCAGCACCGTGAGCACTGGGCACATAGCACCCCGAGCACTGAGCACCCAGCACCCTGAGTACTGAGCACCCAGCACCCTGAGTACTGAGCACCCAGCACCCTGAGCACTGAGTACCCAGCACCCTGAGCACTGAGCACCCAGCACCCTGAGCACTGAGCACACAGCACCCTGAGCACTGAGCACTCAGCACCCTGAGTACTGAGCACTGAGCACCCAGCACCCTGAGTACTGAGCTCCGAGCACCCCGAGCACTGAGCATCCGGAGCACTGAGCACCCAACACCCTGAGCACTGAGCACCCAGCACCCTGAGTACTGAGCTCCGAGCACCCCGAGCACTGAGCACCCAGCACCCCGAGCACTGAGTACTGAGCACCCAGCACCCTGAGTACTGAGCACCGAGCTCCCCAAGCACTGAGCACCCAGCACCCTGAGCAATGAGCACCCAGCACCCTGAGCACTGAGCACCCAGCACCCTGAGTACTGAGAACTGAGCACCCTGAGTACTGAGCCCCCAGCACCCCGAGCACTGAGCACAAAGCACCCCGAGCACTGAGCACCCAGCACCCCAAGAATGAGCACCCAGCACCCTGAGTACTGAGCACCCAGCACCCTGAGCACCGAGCACCCAGGACCCCGAGCACTGAGTACTGACACCCAGCACCCTGAGTACTGAGAACCGAGCTCCCCGAGCACTGAGCACCCAGCACCCTGAGCACTGAGCACCCAGCACCCTGAGCACTGAGCACCCAGCACCCTGAGTACTGAGCACCCACCACGCTGAGTACTGAGCACCCAGCACCCTGAGCACTGAGCACCCAACACCCTGAGTACTGAGCACTGAGCACCCAGCACCCCGAGCCCTGAGCACCCAGGACCCTGAGCACTGAGCACCGAGCACCCCGAGCACTGAGCACCCAGCACCCTGAGCACTCAGCACCCACCACCCCGATCACTGAGCACCCAGCACCCAGAGCACTGAGCACCCAGCACCCTGAGAACTGAGCACCCAGCACCCAGAGAACTGAGCACCCAGCACACTGAGCACTGAGCACCCAGCACCCTGAGTACTGAGCACGCAGCACCCTGAATACTGAGCACCCAGACCCCGAGCACTGAGCACCCAGCACCCCTAGCACTGTGCACCCAGCACCCTGAGTACTGAGCACCCAGCACCCTGAGCACTGAGCACCCTGCAGCCCGAGCACTGAGCACCCAGCAAACTGAGCACTGAGTACTGAGCTCCCAGCACCCTGAGCACTGAGCACCCAGAACCCTGAGCACTGAGCACCCAGCACCCTGAGTACTGAGCACCCAGCACCCCAAGCACTGAGCACCCAGCACCCTGTGTACTGAGCATCAAGCACGCTGAGCACTGAGCACCCAGCACCCTGAGCACTGAGCACCCAGCACCCCGAGTACTGAGCACCCAGCACCCTGAGTACTGAGCACCCAGCACGGTGAGTACTGAGCACACAGCACTTTGAGCACTGAGCACCCAGCACCCTGAGCACTGAGCAATCAGCACCCTGAGTACTGAGCATCAAGCACGCTGAGCACTGAGCACCTAGCACCCTGAGCACTGAGCACCCAGCACCCTGAGCAATGAGCACTCAGCACCCTGAGTACTGAGCACCGAGCACCCCGAGCACTGAGCACCGGGTACCCCGAGCACTGAGCACCCAGCATACTGAGTACTGAGCACCCAGCACCCTGAGTACTGAGCACCCAGCACGCTGAGTACTGAGCACCCAGCACCCTGAGCACTGAGCACCCAACACCCTGAGTACTGAGCACTGAGCACCCAGCACCCCAAGCACTGAGCACCCAGCACCCTGAGTACTGAGTACTGAGCACCCTGAGTACTGAGCACCCAGCACCCTGAGTACTGAGCACCGAGCTCCCCGAGAACTGAGCACCCAGCACCCTGAGCACTGAGCACCCAGCACCCTGAGCAATGAGCACTCAGCACCCTGAGTACTGAGCACCGAGCACCCCGAGCACTGAGCACCGGGTACCCCGAGCATTGAGCACCCAGCACCCTGAGTACTGAGCACCCAGCACCCTGAGTACTGAGCACTGAGCACTGAGCACCCTGAGCACTGAGCACCCAGCACCCTGAGCAATGAGCATCCAGCATCCTGAGCACTGAGTACTGAGCACCCAGCACCCTGAGCACTGAGCACCCAGCACCCTGAGTACTGAGAACCCAGCACCCCAAACACTGAGCACCGAGCACCCTGAGAACTGAGCACCGAGCACCCTGAGTACTGAGCACTCAGCACCATGAGTACTGAGCCCTGTGCACCCAGAGTACTGAGCAACCTGAGTACTGAGCACCCAGCACCCCGAGAATGAGCACCCAGCACCATGAGTACTGAGCACCGAGCACCCTGAGCACTGAGCACCCAGCACCCTGAGTACTGAGCACCAAGCACCCTGAGTACTGAGCACCAAGCACCCTGAGTACTGAGCACCCAGCACCCTGAGTTCTGAGCACCCAGCACCCTGAGCACTGAGCACACTGAGTACTGAGCAACCAGCACCCTGAGCACTGAGCACCCAGCACCCCGAGCACTGAGCACCCAGCACCCCGAGCACTGAGCATTGAGCACCCTGAGCATTGAGGACCCAGCACCCCGAGCACTGAGCACCCAGCACCCTGAGTACTGAGCACCCAGCACCCTGAGCACTGAGGACCCAGCACCCCGAGCACTGAGCACCCAGCACGCTGAGTACTGAGCACTGAGCACCCAGCACCCTGAGTACTGAGCACCCAGCACCCTGAGTACTGAGCACCCAGCACCCTGAGTACTGAGCACCCAGCACCCCGAGCACTGAGCACTGAGCAACCTGAGTACTGAGCACTGAGCACCCAGCACCCTGAGTACTGAGCACCCAGCACCCTGAGCACTGAGCACCCAGCACCCTGAGTACTGAGCACCCAACGTACAGAGCACCGAGCACCCTGAGCACTGAGCACCCAGCACCCTGAGTACTGAGCACCCAGCACCCTGAGTACTGAGCACCCCGAGTACTGAGCACCCAGCACCCCGAGCACTGAGCACCCAGCACCCTGAGTACTGAGAACAGATCACCCTGAGCACTGAGCACCCAGCACCCCGAGTACGGAGCACCCAGCACCCCGAGTACTGAGCACCGACCACCCCGACCACTGAGCACCCAGCACCCTGAGTACTGAGCACCCAACGTACTGAGCACCGAGCACACCGAGCACTGAGTACTGAGCACCGAGCACCCTGAGTACTGAGCACCCAGCACCCTGAGTACTGAGCACCCAGCACCCCGAGTACTGAGGACCCAGCACCCTGAGCACTTAGCACCCAGCACCCTGAGCACTGAGCACCCAGCACCCGAGAATGAGCACCCAGCACCCTGAGTACTGAGAACCGAGCACCCTGAGTACATAGCACACAGCACGCTGAGCACTGAGCACCCAGCACCCCGAGTACTGAGCACCCAGCACCCCGAGCACTGAGCACCCAGCACCCCGAGAATGAGCACCCAGCACCCTGAGTACTGAGCACCGATCACCCTGAGCACTGAGCACCCAGCACCCTGAGTACTGAGCACCCAACGTACTGAGCACCGAGCACACCGAGCACTGAGCACCCAGCACCCTGAGTACTGAGCACCCAGCACCCTGAATACTGAGCACCCAGCACCCTGAGTACTGTGCACTAAGCACCCAGAGCGCTGAGCACCCAGGACCCCGAGCACTGAGTACTGAGCACCCAGCACCCTGAGTACTGAGCACCGAGCTCCCCGAGCACTGAGCACCCTGATTACTGAGCACCCAGCACCCTGAGTAATGAGCACCCAGCACCCTGAGTACTGAGCACCCAGCACCCCGAGTACAGAGCACCCAGCACCCTGAGCACTGAGCACCCAGCACCCTGAGTACTGAGCTCCCAGCACCCCGAGCCCTGAGCACCCAGCACCCTGAGTACTGAGCACCCTGAGTACTGAGCACCGATCACCCTGAGCACTGAGCACCCAGCACCCTGAGTACTGAGCACCCAACGTACTGAGCACCGAGCACACCGAGCACTGAGCACCCAGCACCCTGAGTACTGAGCACCGAGCACCCTGAGCACTGAGCACCCAGCACCCTGAGTACTGAGCACCCTGAGTACTGAGCACACAGCACCCTGTGCACTGAGCACCCAGCACCCCGAGCACTGAGCACCCAGCACCCTGAGCACTGAGCACCCTGAGTACTGAGCACTGAGCACCCTGAGTACTGAGCACTGAGCACCCTGAGTACTGAGCACCCAGCAACCTGAGTACTGAGCACCCAGCACCCTGAGCAATGAGCACCCTGAGTACTGAGCACCCAGCACCCTGAGCACTGAGCACCGAGCACCCCGAGCACTGAGCACCCAGCACCCGGAGTACTAAGCACCCAGCACCCTGAGTACTCAGCACCGAGCACCCTGAGTACTGAGCACCCAGCACCCTGAGTACTGAGCACCCAGCTCCCTGAGCACTGAGCACCCAGGACCCTGAGTACTGAGCATCCAGCACCCCGAGCACTGAGCACCCAGCAATCTGTGTACTGAGGACTGAGCACCCAGCACCCCGAGCACTGAGCACTGAGTACCCAGCACCCCGAGCACTGAGCACCCAGCACCCTGAGCACTGAGCACCCTGAGTACTGAGCACCCAGAGCACTGAGCACTGAGCACCCTGAGTACTGAGCACCGAGCACCCTGAGTACTGAGCACCCAGCACCCTGAGTACTGAGCACCCAGCATCCTGAGTACTGAGCACAGATCACCCTGAGCACTGAGCATCCAGCACCCCGAGCACTGAGCACCCAGCACCCCGAGTACTGAGAACCCTGAGTACTGAGCACCCAGCACCCCGAGCACTGAGCACCCAGCACCCTGAGTACTGAGCACCCTGAGTGCTGAGCACCCAGCACCCTGAGTACTGAGCACCCAGCACCCTGAGTACTTAGCACCCAGCACCTGAGCACTTAGCACCCAGCACCCTGAGTACTGAGAACCGAGCACCCTGAGTACTGAGCACCCAGCACCCTGAGTACTGAGCACCCAGCACCCCGAGTACTGAGCACCGAGCACCCCGAGTACTGAGGACCCAGCACCCTGAGCACTTAGCACCCAGCACCCTGAGCACTGAGCACCCAGCACCCGAGAATGAGCACCCAGCACCCTGAGTACTGAGAACTGAGCACCCTGAGTTCATAGCACACAGCACGCTGAGCACTGAGCACCCAGCACCCCGAGTACTGAGCACCCAGCACCCGAGCACTGAGCACCCAGCACCCCGAGAATGAGCACCCAGCACCCTGAGTACTGAGCACCCAGCACCCTGTGTACTGAGCACCCAGCACCCCGAGCACTGAGCACCCTGAATACTGAGCACACAGCACCCTGAGTACTGTGCACTAAGCACCCAGAGCGCTGAGCACCCAGGACCCCGAGCACTGAGCACCCTGAGGACTGAGCACCCAGCACCAAGAGTACTGAGCAGCGAGCACCCCGAGCACTGAGCACCCAGCACCCTGAGTACTGAGCACCCAGCATCCTGAGTACTGAGCACAGATAACCCTGAGCACTGAGCATCCAGCACCCCGAGCACTGAGCACCCAGCACCCCGAGTACTGAGCACCCTGAGTACTGAGCACCCAGCACCCCGAGCACTGAGCACCCAGCACCCTGAGTACTGAGCACCCTGAGTGCTGAGCACCCAGCACCCTGAGTACTGAGCACCCAGCACCCTGAGTACTTAGCACCCAGCACCTGAGCACTGAGCACCCAGCACCCTGAGTACTGAGCACCGAGCACCCTGAGTGCTGAGCACCCAGCACCCTGAGAACTGAGCACCGAGCACCCCGAGCACTGAGCACCCAGCACCCTGAGCACTGAGCACCCAGCACCCTGAGTACTGAGCACACAGCACCCTGAGCACTGAGCACCCAGCACCCTGAGTACTGAGCACCCAGCACCCTGAGTCCTGAGCACCCAGCACCCTGAGTACTGAGCACCCAGCACCCTGAGTACTGAGCACCCAGCACCCTGAGTACTGAGAACCGAGCACCCCGAGCACTGAGCACCCAGCACCCTGAGTACTGAGCACCCAGCACCAAAAGTACTGAGCACCAAGCATCCTGAGCACTGTGCACCGAGCACCCCGAGCACTGAGCACCCAGCACCCTGAGTACTGAGCACCCAGCACCAAGAGTACTGAGCAGCGAGCACCCCGAGCACTGAGCACCCAGCACCCTGAGTAATGAGCACCCAGCACCCCGAGTACTGAGCACCCAGCACCGTGAGTACTGAGCACCCAGCACCCTGAGTACTGAGCACCCAACACCCTGAGCACTGAGCACAAAGCACGCTGAGTACTGAGCACCCTGAGTACTGAGCACCGAGGACCCTGAGCACTTAGCACCCAGCACCCTGAGCACTGAGCACCCAGCACCCGAGAATGAGCACCCAGCACCCTGAGTACTGAGAACCGAGCACCCTGAGTACATAGCACACAGCACGCTGAGCACTGAGCACCCAGCACCCCGAGTACTGAGCACCCATCACCCCGAGCACTGAGCACCCAGCACCCCGAGAATGAGCACCCAGCACCCTGAGTACTGAGCACCCAGCACCCTGTGTACTGAGCACCCAGCACCCCGAGCACTGAGCACCCTGAATACTGAGCACCCAGCACCCTGAGTACTGTGCACTAAGCACCCAGAGCGCTGAGCACCCAGGACCCCGAGCACTGAGTACTGAGCACCCAGCACCCTGAGTACTGAGCACCGAGCTCCCCGAGCACTGAGCACCCTGATTACTGAGCACCCAGCACCCTGATTACTGAGCACCCAGCACCCTGAGTACTGAGCACCGAGCACCCCGAGTACAGACCACCCAGCACCCTGAGCACTCAGGACCCAGCACCCCGAGCACTGAGCACCCAGCACCCTGAGTACTGAGCACCCAGCACCCTGAGTACTGAGCACCCTGAGTACTGAGCACCGATCACCCTGAGCACTGAGCACCCAGCACCCTGAGTACTGAGCACCCAACGTACTGAGCACCGAGCACACAGAGCACTGAGCACCCAGCACCCTGAGTACTGAGCACCGAGCACCCTGAGCACTGAGCACCCAGCACCCTGAGTACTGAGCACCGAGCACCCCGAGCACTGAGCACCCAGCGCCCAGAGCACTGAGCACCCAGCACACTGAGCACTGAGCACCCAGCACCCGTAGCACTGAGCACCCAGCACCCCGAGCAATGAGCACCCAGCACCCTGAGTACTGAGCACACAGCACCCCGAGTCCTGAGCACCCAGAAAACTGAGCACCGAGCACCCAGCACCCCGAGCACTGAGCACCCAGCACCCTGAGCACTGAGCACCCAGCACCCTGAGTACTGAGCACTGAACACCCCGAGTACTGAGCACCCAGCACCCCGAGTACTGAGCACCCAGAACCCTGAGCACTGAGCACCCAGCACCCCGAGCACTGAGCACCCAGCACCCCGAGCACTGAGCACCCAGCACCCTGAGTACTCAGCACCCAGCACCCTGAGCACTGAGCACCCAGCACCCTGAGTACTGAGCACCCTGAGTACTGAGCACACAGCACCCTGTGCACTGAGCACCCAGCACCCCGAGCACTGAGCTCCCAGCACCCTGAGCACTGAGCACCCTGAGTACTGAGCACTGAGCACCCTGAGTACTGAGCACTGAGCACCCTGAGTACTGAGCACCCAGCAACCTGAGTACTGAGCACCCAGCACCCTGAGAAATGAGCACCCTGAGTACTGAGCACCCAGCACCCTGAGCACTGAGCACCGAGCACCCCGAGCACTGAGCACCCAGCACCCGGAGTACTGAGCACCCAGCACCCTGAGTACTCAGCACCGAGCACCCTGAGTACTGAGCACCCAGTACCCTGAGCACTGAACACACAGCACCCTGAGTACTGAGCACCCCGAGCACTGACCACCCAGCAGCCCTGAGCACTGAGGACCCAGCACCCTGAGTACTGAGCACCCAGCACCCTGAGCACTGAGCACCCAGCACCCTGAGTACTGAGCACCCAGCACCCTGAGCACTGAGCACCCAGGACCCTGAGTACTGAGCATCCAGCACCCTGAGCACTGAGCACCCAGCACCCTGAGTACTGAGCACCGAGCACCCTGAGTACTGAGCACCCAGCACCCTGAGTACTGAGCACCCAGCGTACTGAGCACCCAGCACCCTGATTAATGAGCACCCAGCACCCCGAGCACTGAACACCCAGCACCCTGAGTACTGAGCACCGAGCACCCTGAGTACTGAGCACCCAGCACCCTGAGCACTGAGCACCCAGCACCCTGAGTACTGAGCACCGAGCACCCTGAGTACTGAGCACCCAGCACCCCGAGCACTGAGCACCCAGCACCCCGAGCACTGAGCACCCAGCACACTGAGCACTCAGCACCCAGCACCCCGAGCACTGAGCACCCAGCACACCGAGCACTGAGCACCCAGCACCCCGAGCACCGAGCACCATGAGTACTAAGCACCGAGCACCCTGAGCACTGAGCACCCAGCACCCTGAGCACTGAGCACCCAGCACCCTGAGTACTGAGCACCCAGCACCCCGAGCACTGAGCACCCAGCAACCTGAGTACTGAGCACCCAGCACCCTGAGCACTGAGCACCGAGTACCGTGAGCACTGAGCACCCAGCACCCTGAGGACTGAGTAACCAGCACCCGAGCACTGAACACCCAGCACCTTGAGCACTGAGCACCCTGAGTACTGAGCACGGAGCACCCTGAGTACTGAGCACTGAGCACCCTTAGTACTGAGCACCCAGCACCCTGAGTACTGAGCACCCAGCAACCTGAGCACTGAGCACCGAGCACCCTGAGCACTGAGCACCCAGCACCCTGAGCACTGAGCACCCAGCACCCTGAGCACTGAGTACCCAGCACCCTGAGTACTGAGCACCCTGAGTACTGAGCACACAGCACCCTGTGCACTGAGCACCCAGTACCCCGAGCACTGAGCACCCAGCACCCTGAGCACTGAGCACCCTGAGTACTGAGCACTGAGCACCCTGAGTACTGAGCACTGAGCAACCTGAGTACTGAGCACCCAGCAACCTGAGTACTGAGCACCCAGCACCCTGAGCACTGAGCACCGAGCACCCCGAGCACTGAGCACCCAGCACCCGGAGTACTGAGCACCCAGCACCCTGAGTACTCAGCACCGAGCACCCTGAGTACTGAGCACCCAGTACCCTGAGCACTGAACACACAGCACCCTGAGTACTGAGCACCCCGAGCACTGACCACCCAGCACCCTGAGCACTGAGGACCCAGCACCCTTAGTACTGAGCACCCAGCACCCTGAGCACTGAGCACCCAGCACGCTGAGTACTGAGCACCCAGCACCCTGAGCACTGAGCACCCAGGACCCTGAGTATTGAGCATCCAGCACCCCGAGCACTGAGCACCCAGCACCCTGTGTACTGAGGACTGAGCACCCAGCACCCCGAGCACTGAGCACTGAGTACCCAGCACCCCGAGCACTGAGCACCCAGCACCCTGAGCACTGAGCACCCTGAGTACTGAGCACCCAGAGCACTGAGCACTGAGCACCCTGAGTACTGAGCACCGAGCACCCTGAGTACTGTGCACCCAGCACTCTGAGCACTGAGCACAAAGCAAGCTGAGTACTGAGCACCCTGAGTACTGAGCACCGAGGACCCTGAGCACCCAGTACCCTGAGTACTGAGCACCGAGCACCCCGAGTACTGAGCACCCAGCACCCTGAGCACTGAGCACCCAGCACCCCGAGCACTGAGCACCCAGCACCTTGAGTACTGAGCACCGAGCACCCCGAGCACTGAGCACCCAGCACCCTGAGTACTGAGCACCCAGCACACCGAGCACTGAGCACCCAGCACCCTGAGTACTGAGCACCCAGAACCCTGAGTACTGAGCAATGAGCACCCCGAGCACGGAGCACCCAACACCCCGAGCACTGAGCACCCAGCACCCTGAGTACTGAGCACCCACCACCCTGAGTACTGAGCACTCAGCACCCTGAGTACTGAGCACTGAGCACCCCGAGCACTGAGCACCCAGCACCCTGAGCACTGAGCACCCTGAGGACTGAGCACCCAGCACCCTGATTACTGAGCACCCAGCATCCTGAGTACTGAGCACAGATCACCCTGAGCACTGAGCATCCAGCACCCCGAGCACTGAGCACCCAGCACCCCGAGTACTGAGCATCCTGAGTACTGAGCACCCAGCACCCCGAGCACTGAGCACCCAGCACCCTGAGTACTGAGCACCCTGAGTGCTGAGCACCCAGCACCCTGAGTACTGAGCACCCAGCACCCTGAGTACTTAGCACCCAGCACCTGATCACTGAGCACCCAGCACCCTGAGTACTGAGCACTGAGCACCCTGAGTACTGAGCACCCAGCACCCTGAGTACTGAGCACCCAGCACCCCGAGTACTGAGGACCCAGCACCCTGAGCACTTAGCACCCAGCACCCTGAGCACTGAGCACCCAGCACCCGAGAATGAGCACCCAGCACCCTGAGTACTGAGAACCGAGCACCCTGAGTACATAGCACACAGCACGCTGAGCACTGAGCACCCAGCACCCCGAGTACTGAGCACCCAGCACCCCGAGCACTGAGCACCCAGCACCCCGAGAATGAGCACCCAGCACCCTGAGTACTGAGCACCCAGCACCCTGTGTACTGAGCACCCAGCACACTGAGAACTGAGCACCCTGAATACTGAGCACCCAGCACCCTGAGTACTGTGCACTAAGCACCCAGAGCGCTGAGCACCCAGGACCCCGAGCACTGAGTACTGAGCACCCAGCACCCTGAGTACTGAGCACCGAGCTCCCCGAGCACTGAGCACCCTGATTACTGAGCACCCAGCACCCTGAGTACTGAGCACCCAGCACCCTGAGTACTGAGCACCCAGCACCCCGAGTACAGAGCACCCAGCACCCTGAGCACTCAGCACCCAGCACCCCGAGCACTGAGCACCCAGCACCCTGAGTACTGAGCTCCCAGCACCCCGAGCCCTGAGCACCCAGCACCCTGAGTACTGAGCACCCTGAGTACTGAGCACCGATCACCCTGAGCACTGAGCACCCAGCACCCTGAGTACTGAGCACCCAACGTACTGAGCACCGAGCACACCGAGCACTGAGCACCCAGCACCCTGAGTACTGAGCACCGAGCACCCTGAGCACTGAGCACCCAGCACCCTGAGTACTGAGCACCCTGAGTACTGAGCACACAGCACCCTGTGCACTGAGCACCCAGCACCCCGAGCACTGAGCACCCAGCACCCTGAGCACTGAGCACCCTGAGTACTGAGCACCCAGCAACCTGAGTACTGAGCACCCAGCACCCTGAGCAATGAGCACCCTGAGTACTGAGCACCCAGCACCCTGAGCACTGAGCACCGAGCACCCCGAGCACTGAGCACCCAGCACCCGGAGTACTGAGCACCCAGCACCCTGAGTACTCAGCACCGAGCACCCTGAGTACTGAGCACCCAGCACCCTGAGTACTGAGCACCCAGCTCCCTGAGCACTGAGCACCCAGGACCCTGAGTATTGAGCATCCAGCACCCCGAGCACTGAGCACCCAGCAATCTGTGTACTGAGGACTGAGCACCCAGCACCCCGAGCACTGAGCACTGAGTACCCAGCACCCCGAGCACTGAGCTCCCAGCACCCTGAGCACTGAGCACCCTGAGTACTGAGCACCCAGAGCACTGAGCACTGAGCACCCTGAGTACTGAGCACCGAGCACCCTGAGTACTGAGCACCCAGCACCCTGAGTACTGAGCACCCAGCATCCTGAGTACTGAGCACAGATCACCCTGAGCACTGAGCATCCAGCACCCCGAGCACTGAGCACCCAGCACCCCGAGTACTGAGCACCCTGAGTACTGAGCACCCAGCACCCCGAGCACTGAGCACCCAGCACCCTGAGTACTGAGCACCCTGAGTGCTGAGCACCCAGCACCCTGAGTACTGAGCACCCAGCACCCTGAGTACTTAGCACCCAGCACCTGAGCACTGAGCACCCAGCACCCTGAGTACTGAGCACCGAGCACCCTGAGTACTGAGCACCCAGCACCCTGAGTACTGAGCACCCAGCACCCCGAGGACTGAGCACCGAGCACCCCGAGTACTGAGGACCCAGCACCCTGAGCACTTAGCACCCAGCACCCTGAGCACTGAGCACCCAGCACCCGAGAATGAGCACCCAGCACCCTGAGTACTGAGAACTGAGCACCCTGAGTACATAGCACACAGCACGCTGAGCACTGAGCACCCAGCACCCTGTGTACTGAGCACCCAGCACCCCGAGCACTGAGCACCCTGAATACTGAGCACCCAGCACCCTGAGTACTGTGCACTAAGCACCCAGAGCGCTGAGCACCCAGGACCCCGAGCACTGAGTACTGAGCACCCAGCACCCTGAGTACTGAGCACCGAGCTCCCCGAGCACTGAGCACCCTGATTACTGAGCACCCAGCACCCTGAGTACTGAGCACCCAGCACCCTGAGTACTGAGCACCGAGCACCCCGAGTACAGAGCACCCAGCACCCTGAGCACTCAGCACCCAGCACCCCGAGCACTGAGCACCCAGCACCCTGAGTACTGAGCTCCCAGCACCCCGAGCCCTGAGCACCCAGCACCCTGAGTACTGAGCACCCTGAGTACAGAGCACCGATCACCCTGAGCACTGAGCACCCAGCACCCTGAGTACTGAGCACCCAACGTACTGAGCACCGAGCACACCGAGCACTGAGCACCCCGCACCCTGAGTACTGAGCACCGAGCACCCTGAGCACTGAGCACCCAGCACCCTGAGTACTGAGCACCGAGCACCCCGAGCACTGAGCACCCAGCGCCCAGAGCACTGAGCACCCAGCACACCGAGCACTGAGCACCCAGCACCCGTAGCACTGAGCACCCAGCACCCCGAGCAATGAGCACCCAGCTCCCTGAGTACTGAGCACCCAGCACCCCGAGTCCTGAGCACCCAGAAACCTGAGCACCGAGCACCCAGCACCCCGAGCACTGAGCACCCAGCACCCTGAGCACTGAGCACCCAGCACCCTGAGTACTGAGCACTGAACACCCCGAGTACTGAGCACCCAGCACCCCGAGCACTGAGCACCGAGCACCGCGAGCACTGAGCACCCAGCACCCCGAGTACTGAGCACCCAGAACCCTGAGCACTGAGCACCCAGCACCCCGAGCACTGAGCACCCAGCACCCCGAGCACTGAGCACCCAGCACCCTGAGTACTCAGCACCCAGCACAATGAGCACTGAGGAACCAGCACCCTGAGTACTGAGCACCCTGCACCCCAAGCACTGAGCACCCTGAGTACTGAGCACCCAGCACCCCAAGCACTGAGCACCCTGAGTAATGAGCACCCAGCACCCTGATTAATGAGCACCCAGCACCCCGAGCACTGAGCACCCAGCACCCTGAGTACTGAGCACCGAGCACCCTGAGTACTGAGCACCCAGCACCCTGAGTACTGAGCACCCAGCGTACTGAGCACCCAGCACCCTGATTAATGAGCACCCAGCACCCCGAGCACTGAACACCCAGCACCCTGAGTACTGAGCACCGAGCACCCTGAGTAATGAGCACCCAGCACCCTGAGCACTGAGCACCCAGCACCCTGAGTACTGAGCACCGAGCAACCCGAGTACTGAGCACCCAGGACCCCGAGCACTGAGCACCCAGCACCCCGAGCACTGAGCACCCAGCACACTGAGCACTCAGCAACCAGCACCCCGAGCACTGAGCACCCAGCACACCGAGCACTGAGCACCCAGCACCCCGAGCACCGAGCACCATGAGTACTAAGCACCGAGCACCCTGAGCACTGAGCACCCAGCACCCTGAGCACTGAGCACCCAGCACCCTGAGTACTGAGCACCCAGCACCCCGAGCACTGAGCACCCAGCACCCTGAGTACTGAGCACCCAGCACCCTGAGCACTGAGCACCGAGTACCATGAGCACTGAGCACCCAGCACCCTGAGGACTGAATACCCAGCACCCGGAGCACTGAGCACCCAGCACCTTGAGCACTGAGCACCCTGAGTACTGAGCACTGAGCACCCTGAGTACTGAGCACTGAGCACCCTGAGTACTGAGCACCCAGCACCCTGAGTACTGAGCACCCAGCAACCTGAGCACTGAGCACCGAGCACCCTGAGCACTGAGCACCCAGCACCCTGAGCACTGAGCACCCAGCACCCTGAGCACTGAGCACCCAGCACCCTGAGTACTGAGCACCCTGAGTACTGAGCACACAGCACCCTGTGCACTGAGCACCCAGCACCCCGAGCACTGAGCACCCAGCACCCTGAGCACTGAGCACCCTGAGTACTGAGCACTGAGCACCCTGAGTACTGAGCACTGAGCACCCTGAGTACTGAGCACCCAGCACCCTGAGTACTGAGCACCCAGCACCCTGAGCAATGAGCACCCTGAGTACTGAGCACCCAACACCCTGAGCACTGAGCACCCAGCACCCTGAGTACTGAGCACCCAGCACCCTGAGCACTGAGCACCCAGGACCCTGAGTACTGAGCATCCAGCACCCCGAGCACTGAGCACCCAGCACCCTGTGTACTGAGGACTGAGCACCCAGCACCCCGAGCACTGAGCACTGAGTACCCAGCACCCCGAGCACTGAGCACCCAGCACCCTGAGCACTGAGCACCCTGAGTATTGAGCACCCAGAGCACTGAGCACTGAGCACCCTGAATACTGAGCACCGAGCAACCTGAGTACTGAGCACCCAGCACTCTGAGCACTGAGCACAAAGCAAGCTGAGTACTGAGCACCCTGAGTGCTGAGCACCGAGGACCCTTAGCACCCAGTACCCTGAGTACTGAGCACCGAGCACCCCGAGTACTGAGCACCCAGCACCCCGAGCACTGAGCACCCAGCACCCCGAGCACTGAGCACCCAGCACCTTGAGTACTGAGCACCGAGCACCCCGAGCACTGAGCACCCAGCACCCTGAGTACTGAGCACCCAGCACCCCGAGCACTGAGCACCCAGCACCCTGAGTACTGAGCACCCAGAACCCTGAGTACTGAGCACTGAGCACCCTGAGCACGGAGCACCCAACACCCCGATCACTGAGCACCCAGCACCCTGAGTACTGAGCACCCAGCACCCTGAGTACTGAGCACTCAGCACCCTGAGTACTGAGCACCGAGCACCCCGAGCACTGAGCACCCAGCACCCTGAGCACTGAGCACCCTGAGGACTGAGCACCCAGCAACCTGAGTACTGAGCACCCAGCACCCTGAGTACTGAGCACCCAGCATCCTGAGTACTGAGCACAGATCACCCTGAGCACTGAGCATCCAGCACCCCGAGCACTGAGCACCCAGCACCCCGAGTACTGAGCACCCTGAGTACTGAGCACCCAGCACCCCGAGCACTGAGCACCCAGCACCCTGAGTACTGAGCACAGATCACCCTGAGCACTGAGCATCCAGCACCCCGAGCACTGAGCACCCAGCACCCCGAGTACTGAGCACCCTGAGTGCTGAGCACCCAGCACCCTGAGTACTGAGCACCCAGCACCCTGAGTACTTAGCACCCAGCACCTGAGCACTGAGCACCCAGCACCCTGAGCACTGAGCACCCAGCACCCTGAGCACTGAGCACCCAGCACCCTGAGTACTGAGCACCCAGCACGCTGAGTACTGAGCACCCAGCACCCTGAGCACTGAGCACAGAACACCCTGAGTACTGAGCACTGAGCACCCAGCACCCCGAGCACTGAGCACCCAGCACCCTGTGTACTGAGCACTGAGCACCCTGAGTACTAAGCACCCAGCACCCTGAGTACTGAGCACCCAGGACCCTGAGCACTGAGCACCGAGCACCCCGAGCACTGAGCACAGAGCACCCTGAGCACTCAGCACCCATCACCCCGATCACTGAGCACCCAGCACCCAGAGCACTGAGCACCCAGCACCCTGAGCACTGAGCACCCAGCACCCAGAGAACTGAGAACCCAGACCCCGAGCACTGAGCACCCAGCACCCCTGAGCACTGAGCACCCAGCACCCTGAGTACTGAGCACCCAGCACCCTGAGTACTGAGCACCCAGACCCCGAGCACTGAGCACCCAGCACCCCTAGCACTGTGCACCCAGCACCCTGAGTACTGAGCACCCAGCACCCTGAGTACTGAGCACCCAGCACCCTGAGCACTGAGCACCCTGCAGCGAGAGCACTGAGCACCCAGCAAACTGAGCACTGAGTACTGAGCTCCCAGCACCCTGAGCACTGAGCACCCAGAACCCTGAGCACTGAGCACCCAGCACCCCAAGCACTGAGCACCCTGAGTACTGAGCACCCAGCACCCTGATTAATGAGCACCCAGCACCCCGAGCACTGAGCACCCAGCACCCTGAGTACTGAGCACCGAGCACCCTGAGTACTGAGCACCCAGCACCCTGAGTACTGAGCACCCAGCGTACTGAGCACCCAGCACCCTGATTAATGAGCACCCAGCACCCCGAGCACTGAACACCCAGCACCCTGAGTACTGAGCACCGAGCACCCTGAGTAATGAGCACCCAGCACCCTGAGCACTGAGCACCCAGCACCCTGAGTACTGAGCACCGAGCAACCCGAGTACTGAGCACCCAGCACCCCGAGCACTGAGCACCCAGCACCCCGAGCACTGAGCACCCAGCACACTGAGCACTCAGCACCCAGCACCCCGAGCACTGAGCACCCAGCACACCGAGCACTGAGCACCCAGCACCCCGAGCACCGAGCACCATGAGTACTAAGCACCGAGCACCCTGAGCACTGAGCACCCAGCACCCTGAGCACTGAGCACCCAGCACCCTGAGTACTGAGCACCCAGCACCCCGAGCACTGAGCACCCAGCACCCTGAGTACTGAGCACCCAGCACCCTGAGCACTGAGCACCGAGTACCATGAGCACTGAGCACCCAGCACCCTGAGGACTGAGTACCCAGCACACGGAGCACTGAGCACCCAGCACCTTGAGCACTGAGCACCCTGAGTACTGAGCACTGAGCACCCTGAGTACTGAGCACTGAGCACCCTGAGTACTGAGCACCCAGCACCCTGAGTACTGAGCACCCAGCAACCTGAGCACTGAGCACCGAGCACCCTGAGCACTGAGCACCCAGCACCCTGAGCACTGAGCACCCAGCACCCTGAGCACTGAGCACCCAGCACCCTGAGTACTGAGCACCCTGAGTACTGAGCACACAGCCCCCTGTGCACTGAGCACCCAGCACCCCGAGCACTGAGCACCCAGCACCCTGAGCACTGAGCACCCTGAGTACTGAGCACTGAGCACCCTGAGTACTGAGCACTGAGCACCCTGAGTACTGAGCACCCAGCATCCTGAGTACTGAGCACCCAGCACCCTGAGCAATGAGCACCCTGAGTACTGAGCACCCAGCACCCTGAGCACTGAGCAGCGAGCACCCCGAGCACTGAGCACCCAGCACCCGGAGTACTGAGCACCCAGCACCCTGAGTACTCAGCACTGAGCACCCTGAGTACTGAGCACCCAGTACCCTGAGCACTGAACACACAGCACCCTGAGTACTGAGCACCCCGAGCACTGACCACCCAGCACCCTGAGCACTGAGGACCCAGCACCCTGAGTACTGAGCACCCAGCACCCTGAGCACTGAGCACCCAGCACCCTGAGTACTGAGCACCCAGCACCCTGAGCACTGAGCACCCAGGACCCTGAGTACTGAGCATCCAGCACCCCGAGCACTGAGCACCCAGCACCCTGTGTACTGAGGACTGAGCACCCAGCACCCCAAGCACTGAGCACTGAGTACCCAGCACCCCGAGCACTGAGCACCCAGCACCCTGAGCACTGAGCACCCTGAGTACTGAGCACCCAGAGCACTGAGCACTGAGCACCCTGAGTACTGAGCACCGAGCAACCTGAGTACTGAGCACCCAGCACTCTGAGCACTGAGCACAAAGCAAGCTGAGTACTGAGCACCCTGAGTGCTGAGCACCGAGGACCCTGAGCACCCAGTACCCTGAGTACTGAGCACCGAGCACCCGGAGTACTGAGCACCCAGCACCCCGAGCACTGAGCACCCAGCACCCCGAGCACTGAGCACCCAGCACCTTGAGTACTGAGCACCGAGCACCCCGAGCACTGAGCACCCAGCACACTGAGTACTGAGCACCCAGCACCCCGAGCACTGAGCACCCAGCACCCTGAGTACTGAGCACCCAGAACCCTGAGTACTGAGCAATGAGCACCCTGAGCACGGAGCACCCAACACCCCGAGCACTGAGCACCCAGCACCCTGAGTACTGAGCACCCAGCACCCTGAGTACTGAGCACTCAGCACCCTGAGTACTGAGCACCGAGCACCCCGAGCACTGAGCACCCAGCACCCTGAGCACTGAGCACCCTGAGGACTGAGCACCCAGCACCCTGAGTACTGAGCACCCAGCACCCTGAGTACTGAGCACCCAGCATCCTGAGTACTGAGCACAGATCACCCTGAGCACTGAGCATCCAGCACCCCGAGCACTGAGCACCCAGCACCCCGAGTACTGAGCACCCTGAGTACTGAGCACCCAGCACCCCGAGCACTGAGCACCCAGCACCCTGAGTACTGAGCACCCTGAGTGCTGAGCACCCAGCACCCTGAGTACTGAGCACCCAGCACACTGAGTACTTAGCACCCAGCACCTGAGCACTGAGCACCCAGCACCCTGAGCACTGAGCACCCAGCACCCTGAGTACTGAGCACCCAGCACGCTGAGTACTGAGCACCCAGCACCCTGAGCACTGAGCACCCAACACCCTGAGTACTGAGCACTGAGCACCCAGCACCCCGAGCACTGAGCACCCAGCACCCTGTGTACTGAGCACTGAGCACCCTGAGTACTAAGCACCCAGCACCCTGAGTACTGAGCACCCAGGACCCTGAGCACTGAGCACCGAGCACCCCGAGCACTGAGCACCCAGCACCCTGAGCACTCAGCACCCATCACCCCGATCACTGAGCACCCAGCACCCAGAGCACTGAGCACCCAGCACCCTGAGCACTGAGCACCCAGCACCCAGAGAACTGAGCACCCAGACCCCGAGCACTGAGCACCCAGCACCCCTGAGCACTGAGCACCCAGCACCCTGAGTACTGAGCACCCAGCACCCTGAGTACTGAGCACCCAGACCCCGAGCACTGAGCACCCAGCACCCCTAGCACTGTGCACCCAGCACCCTGAGTACTGAGCACCCAGCACCCTGAGTACTGAGCACCCAGCACCCTGAGCACTGAGCACCCTGCAGCCCGAGCACTGAGCACCCAGCAAACTGAGCACTGAGTACTGAGCTCCCAGCACCCTGAGCACTGAGCACCCAGAACCCTGAGCACTGAGCACCCAGCACCCTGAGTACTGAGCACCCAGCACCCCAAGCACTGAGCACCGAGCACCCTGAGTACTGAGCACCCAGCACGCTGAGCACTGAGCACCCAGCACCCCGAGTACTGAGCACCCAGCACCCTGAGTACTGAGCACCCAGCACCCTGAGTACTGAGCACCCAGCACTTTGAGCACTGAGAACCCAGCACCCTGAGCACTGAGCACCCAGCACCCTGAGTACTGAGCATCAAGCACGCTGAGCACTGAGCACCTAGCACCCTGAGCACTGAGCACCCAGCACCCTGAGCAATGAGCACTCAGCACCCTGAGTACTGAGCACCGAGCACCCCGAGCACTGAGCACCGGGTAACCCGAGCACTGAGCACCCAGCACACTGAGTACTGAGCACCCAGCACCCTGAGTACTGAGCACTGAGCACTGAACACCCTGAGCACTGAGCACCCAGCACACTGAGCAATGAGCACCCAGCATCCTGAGCACTGAGTACTGAGCACCCAGCATCCTGAGAACTGAGCAGCCAGCACCATGAGCACTGAGCACACAGCACCCTGAGTACTGAGCACCCAGCACCCCATACACTGAGCACCGAGCACCCTGAGAACTGAGCACCAAGCACCCTGAGTACTGAGCACCCAGCACCATGAGTACTGAGCCCCGGGTACCCAGAGTACTGAGCAACCTGAGTACTGAGCACCCAGCACCCCGAGAATGAGCACCCAGCACCATGAGTACTGAGCACCGAGCACCCTGAGCACTGAGCACCCAGCACCCTGAGTACTGAGCACCAAGCACCCTGAGTACTGAGCTCCCAGCACCCTGAGTACTGAGCACCCAGCACCCTGAGTTCTGAGCACCCAGCACCCTGAGAACTGAGCACACTGAGTACTGAGCAACCAGCACCCTGAGCAAGGAGCACACAGCACCCCGAGCACTGAGCACCCAGCACCCCGAGCACTGAGCACTGAGCACCCTGAGCACTGAAGACCTAGCACCCCGAGCACTGAGCACCCAGCACGCTGAGTACTGAGCACTGAGCACCCAGCACCCTGAGTACTGAGCACCCAGCACCCTGAGAACTGAGCACCGAGCACCCCGAGCACTGAGCACTGAGCAGCCTGAGTACTGAGCACTGAGCACCATTAGTACTGAGCACCGAGCACCCTGAGTACTGAGCACCCAGCACCCTGAGCACTGAGCACCCAGCACCCTTAGTTCTGAGCACTGAGCACGCTGAGCACTGAGCACCCAACACCCTGAGCACTGAGCACACAGCAGCCTGAGTACTGAGCACCCAGCACCCTGAGTACTGAGCACTCAGCACCCTGAGTACTGAGCACCGAGCACCCCGAGCACTGAGCACCCAGCACCCTGAGCACTGAGCACCCTGAGGACTGAGCACCCAGCACCCTGAGTACTGAGCACCCAGCACCCTGAGTACTGAGCACCCAGCATCCTGAGTACTGAGCACCGATCACCCTGAGGACTGAGCATCCAGGACCCCGAGCACTGAGCACACAGCACCCGGAGTACTGAGCACCCTGAGTGCTGAGCACCCAGCACCCTGAGTACTGAGCACCCAGAACCCTGAGCACTGAGCACCCAGCACCCTGAGTACTGAGCACCCAGCACCCTGAGTACTTAGCACCCAGCACCTGAGCACTGAGCACCCAGCACACTGATTACTGAGCACCGAGCACCCTGAGTACTGAGCACCCAGCACCCTGAGTACTGAGCACCCAGCACCCTGAGTACTGAGCACCGAGCACCCAGAGTACTGAGCAGCCTGCACCCTGAGCACTGAGCACCCAGCACCCCGAGCACTGAGCACCCAGCACCCTGAGTACAGAGCACCGAGCACCCCGAGCACTGAGCACCCAGCATCCTGAGCACTGAGCACCCAGCACCCTGAGTAATGAGCACCAAGCACCCTGAGTACTGAGCACACAGCACCCTGAGTACTGAGCACCCAGCACCCGGAATACTGAGCACCCAGCACCCTGAGTACTGAGCACCCAGCACCCTGAGTACTGAACACCCAGCACCCTGATTACTGAGCACCCAGCACCCTGAGTACTGAGCACCGAGCACCCCGAGTACTGAGCACCCAGCACCCCGAGCACTGAGCACCCAGCTCCCTGAGCACTGAGCACACAGCACCCCATGCACTGAGCACCCAGCACCCTGAGTACTGAGTACTGAGCACCCTGAGTACTGAGCACCCAGCACCCTGAGTTCTGAGCACCGAGCTCCCCGAGCACTGAGCACCCAGCACCCTGAGCACTGAGCACCCAGCACCCTGAGCACTGAGCACTCAGCACCCTGAGTACTGAGCACCTAGCACCCCGAGCACTGAGCACCGGGTACCCCGAGCATTGAGCACCCAGCACCCTGAGTACTGAGCACCCAGCACCCTGTGTACTGAGCACTGAGCACCCTGAGCACTGAGCACCCAGCACCCTGAGCAATGAGCATCCAGCATCCTGAGCACTGAGTACTGAGCACCCAGCACCCTGAGCACTGAGCAGCCAGCAGCCTGAGCACTGAGCACCCAGCACCCTGAGTACTGAGCACCCAGCACCCCAAACACTGAGCACCGAGCACCCTGAGAACTGAGCACCGAGCACCCTGAGTACTGATCACCCAGCACCATGAGTACTGAGCCCCGTGCACCCAGAGTACTGAGCAACCTGAGTACTGAGCACCCAGCACCCCGAGAATGATCACCCAGCACCATGAGTACTGAGCACCGAGCACCCTGAGCACTGAGCACCCAGCACCCTGAGTACTGAGCACCAAGCACCCTGAGTACTGAGCACCCAGCACCCTGAGTACTGAGCACCCAGCACCCTGAGTTCTGAGCACCCAGCACCCTGAGCACTGAGCACACTGAGTACTGAGCAACCAGCACCCTGAGCACTGAGCACCCAGCACCCCGAGCACTGAGCACCCAGCACCCCGAGCACTGAGCATTGAGCACCCTGAGCACTGAGGACCCAGCACCCCGAGCACTGAGCACCCAGCACACTGAGTACTGAGCACCCAGCACCCTGAGCACTGAGGACCCAGCACCCCGAGCACTGAGCACCCAGCACGCTGAGTACTGAGCACTGAGCACCCAGCACCCTGAGTCCTGAGCACCCAGCACCCTGAGTACTGAGCACCCAGCACCCCGAGCACTGAGCACTGAGCAACCTGAGTACTGAGCACTGAGCACCCTTAGTACTGAGCATCGAGCACCCTGACTGAGCACTGAGCACCCTGAGGACTGAGCACCCAGCACCCTGAGTACTGAGCACCCAGCATCCTGAGTACTGAGCACCGATCACCCTGAGCACTGAGCAACCAGCACCCCGAGCACTGAGCACACAGCACCCTGAGTACTGAGCACCCTGAGTACTGAGCACCCAGCACCCCTAGCACTGAGCACCCAGCACCCTGAGTACTGAGCACCCTGAGTGCTGAGCACCCAGCACCCTGAGTACTGAGCAGCCAGCACCCTGAGCACTGAGCACCCAGCACCCTGAGTACTGAGCACCCAGCACCCTGAGAACTTAGCACCCAGCAAATGAGCACTGAGCACCCAGCACCCTGAGTACTGAGTACCGAGCACCCTGAGTACTGAGCACCCAGCACCCTGAGTACTGAGCACCGAGCACCCCGAGTACTGAGCACCCAGCACCCTGAGAACTGAGCACCCAGCACCCCGAGCACTGAGCACCGAGCACCCCGAGCACTGAGCACCCAGCACCCTGAGCACTGAGCACCCAGCACCCTGAGTACTGAGCATCCAGCACCCTGAGTACTGAGCACACAGCACCCTGAGCACTGAGCACCCAGCACCCTGAGTACTGAGCACCCAGCACCCTGAGTACTGAGCACCAAGCACCCTGAGTACTGAGCACCGAGCACCCCGAGCACTGAGCACCCAGCACCCTGAGCACTGAGCACCCAGCACCCTGAGCACTGAGCACACTGAGTACTGAGCAACCAGCACCCTGAGCACTGAGCACCCAGCACCCCGAGCACTGAGCACCCAGCACCCCGAGCACTGAGCATTGAGCACCCTGAGCACTGAGGACCCAGCACCCCGAGCACTGAGCACCCAGCACACTGAGTACTGAGCACCCAGCACCCTGAGCACTGAGGACCCAGCACCCCGAGCACTGAGCACCCAGCACGCTGAGTACTGAGCACTGAGCACCCAGCACCCTGAGTCCTGAGCACCCAGCACCCTGAGTACTGAGCACCCAGCACCCCGAGCACTGAGCACTGAGCAACCTGAGTACTGAGCACTGAGCACCCTTAGTACTGAGCATCGAGCACCCTGACTGAGCACTGAGCACCCTGAGGACTGAGCACCCATCACCCTGAGTACTGAGCACCCAGCATCCTGAGTACTGAGCACCGATCACCCTGAGCACTGAGCATCCAGCACCCCGAGCACTGAGCACACAGCACCCTGAGTACTGAGCACCCTGAGTACTGAGCACCCAGCACTCCTAGCACTGAGCATCCAGCACCCTGAGTACTGAGCACCCTGAGTGCTGAGCACCCAGCACCCTGAGTACTGAGCAGCCAGCACCCTGAGCACTGAGCACCCAGCACCCTGAGTACTGAGCACCCAGCACCCTGAGAACTTAGCACCCAGCAAATGAGCACTGAGCACCCAGCACCCTGAGTACTGAGCACCGAGCACCCTGAGTACTGAGCACCCAGCACCCTGAGTACTGAGCACCGAGCACCCCGAGTACTGAGCACCCAGCACCCTGAGAACTGAGCACCCAGCACCCCGAGCACTGAGCACCGAGCACTCCGAGCACTGAGCACCCAGCACCCTGAGCACTGAGCACCCAGCACCCTGAGTACTGAGCATCCAGCACCCTGAGTACTGAGCACACAGCACCCTGAGCACTGAGCACCCAGCACCCTGAGTACTGAGCACCCAGCACCCTGAGTACTGAGCACCAAGCACCCTGAGTACTGAGCACCGAGCACCCCGAGCACTGAGCACCCAGCACCCTGAGCACTGAGCACCCAGCACCCTGAGTACTGAGTACTGAGCACCCTGAGTACTGAGCACCCAGCATCCTGAGCACTGAGCACCCAGCACCCTGAGTACTGAGCACCGAGCACCCCAGGCACTGAGCACCCAGCACCCTGAGTACTGAGCACCCAGCACCAAATGTACTGAGCACCGAGCATCCTGAGCACTGAGCACCGAGAACCCCGAGCACTGAGCACCCAGCACCCTGAGTACTGAGCACCCAGCACCAAGAGTACTGAGCAGCGAGCACCCCGAGCACTGAGCACCCAGCACATTGAGTAATGAGCACCCAGCACCCCGAGTACTGAGCACCCAGCACCAAGAGTACTGAGCACCCAGCACCCTGAGTATTGTGCACCAAGCACCCTGAGTACTGAGCACCCAGCACCCCGAGCACTGAGAACCCTGAATACTGAGCACCCAGCACCCTGAGTACTGTGCACTAAGCACCCAGAGCGCTGAGCACCCAGGACCCCGAGCACTGACTACTGAGCACCCAGCACCCTGAGTACTGAGCACCGAGCTCCCCGAGCACTGAGCACCCTGAGTACTGAGCACCCAGCACCCTGAGTACTGAGCACCCAGCACCCTGAGCACTGACCACCCAGCATCCTGAGTACTGAGCACCCAGCACCCGAGCACTGAGCACCCAGCACCCTGAGTACTGAGCACTCAGCACCCTTAATACTGAGCAACCTGAGCACTGAGCACCCAGCACCCTGAGTACTGAGCACCCTGAGGACTGAGCACCGATCACCCTGAGCACTGAGTACCCAGCACCCTGAGTACTGAGCACCCAGCACCCTGAGCACTGAGCACCCAGCACCCTGAGTACTGAGCAGCGAGCACCCTGAGTACTGAGCACCCAGCACCCTGAGTACTGAGCACCCAGCACCCTGAGTACTGAGCACCGAGCACCCCGAGTACAGAGCACCCAGCACCCTGAGCACTCAGCACCCAGCACCCCGAGCACTGAGCACCCAGCACCCTGTGTACTGAGCTCCCAGCACCCCGAGCCCTGAGCACCCAGCACCCTGAGTACTGAGCACCCTGAGTACTGAGCACCGATCACCCTGAGCACTGAGCACCCAGCACCCTGAGCACTGAGCACCCTGAGTACTGAGCACCGAGCACCCTGAGTACTGAGCACCCAGCACCCTGAGTACTGAGCACCCAGCGTACTGAGCACCCAGCACCCTGATTAATGAGCACCCAGCACCCCGAGCACTGAGCACCCAGCATCCCGAGCACCGAGCACCATGAGTACTAAGCACCGAGCACCCTGAGCACTGAGCACCCAGCACCCTGAGTACTGAGCACCCAGCACCCTGAGCACTGAGCACAGAGTACCGTGAGCACTGAGCACCCAGCACCCTGAGGTCTGAGTACCCAGCACCCCGAGCACTGAACACCCAGCACCTTGAGCACTGAGCACCCTGAGTACTGAGCACTGAGCACCCTGAGTACTGAGCACTGAGCACCCTGAGTACTGAGCACCCAGCACCCTGAGTACTGAGCACCCAGCAACCTGAGCACTGAGCACCGAGCACCCTGAGCACTGAGCACCCAGCACCCTGAGCACTGAGCACCCAGCACCCTGAGCACTGAGCACCCTGAGTACTGAGCACTGAGCATCCTGAGTACTGAGCACTGAGCATCCTGAGTACTGAGCAATGAGCACCCTGAGTACTGAGCACCCAGCACCCTGAGCACTGAGCACCGAGCACCCCGAGCACTGAGCACCCAGCACCCGGAGTACTTAGCACCCAGCACCCTGAGTACTCAGCACCGAGCACCCTGAGTACTGAGCACCCAGTACCCTGAGCACTGAACACACAGCACCCTGAGTACTGAGCACCCCGAGCACTGAGCACCCAGCACCCTGAGCACTGAGGACCCAGCACCCTGAGTACTGAGCACCCAGCACCCTGAGCACTGAGCACCCAGCACCCTGAGTACTGAGCACCCAGCACCCTGAGCACTGAGCACCCAGGACCCTGAGTACTGAGCATCCAGCACCCCGAGCACTGAGCAACCAGCACCCTGTGTACTGAGGACTGAGCACCCAGCACCCCGAGCACTGAGCACTGAGTACCCAGCACCCCGAGCACTGAGCACCCAGCACCCTGAGCACTGAGCACCCTGAGTACTGAGCACCCAGAGCACTGAGCACTGAGCACCCTGAGTACTGAGCACCGAGCACCCTGAGTACTGAGCACCCAGCACTCTGAGCACTGAGCACAAAGCAAGCTGAGTACTGAGCACCCTGAGTACTGAGCACCGAGGACACTGAGCACCCAGTACCCTGAGTACTGAGCACCGAGCACCCCGAGTACTGAGCACCCAGCACCCTGAGCACTGAGCACCCAGCACCCCGAGCACTGAGCACCGAGCACCGCGAGCACTGAGCACCCAGCACCCCGAGTACTGAGCACCCAGAACCCTGAGCACTGAGCACCCAGCACCCCGAGCACTGAGCACCCAGCACCCCGAGCACTGAGCACCCAGCACCCTGAGTACTCAGCACCTAGCACCCTGAGCACTGAGCAACCAGCACCCTGAGTACTGAGCACCCTGCACCCCAAGCACTGAGCACCCTGAGTACTGAGCACCCAGCACCCCAAGCACTGAGCACCCTGAGTACTGAGCACCCAGCACCCTGATTAATGAGCACCCAGCACCCCGAGCACTGAGCACCCAGCACCCTGAGTACTGAGCACCGAGCACCCTGAGTACTGAGCACCCAGCACCCTGAGTACTGAGCACCCAGCGTACTGAGCACCCAGCACCCTGATTAATGAGCACCCAGCACCCCGAGCACTGAACACCCAGCACCCTGAGTACTGAGCACCCAGCGTACTGAGCACCCAGCCCCCTGATTAATGAGCACCCAGCACCCCGAGCACTGAGCACCCAGCACCCTGAGTACTGAGCACCGAGCACCCTGAGCACTGAGCACCCAGCACCCCGAGCACTGAGCACCCAGCACACTGAGCACTCAGCACCCAGCACCCCGAGCACTGAGCACCCAGCACACCGAGCACTGAGCACCCAGCACCCCGAGCACCGAGCACCATGAGTACTAAGCACCGAGCACCCTGAGCACTGAGCACCCAGCACCCTGAGCACTGAGCACCCAGCACCCTGAGTACTGAGCACGGAGCACCCCGAGCACTGAGCACCCAGCACCCTGAGTACTGAGCACCCAGCACCCTGAGGACTGAGAACCCAGCACCCCGAGCACTGAACACCCAGCACCTTGAGCACTGAGCACCCTGAGTACTGAGCACGGAGCACCCTGAGTACTGAGCACTGAGCACCCTGAGTACTGAGCACCCAGCTCCCTGAGTACTGAGCACCCAGCAACCTGAGCACTGAGCACCGAGCACCCTGAGTACTGAGCACCCAGCACCCCTAGCACTGAGCACCCAGCACCCTGAGTACTGAGCACCCTGAGTGCTGAGCACCCAGCACCCTGAGTACTGAGCAGCCAGCACCCTGAGCACTGAGCACCCAGCACCCTGAGTACTGAGCACCCAGCACCCTGAGAACTTAGCACCCAGCAAATGAGTACTGAGCACCCAGCACCCTGAGAACTGAGCACCCAGCACCCCGAGCACTGAGCACCGAGCACCCCGAGCACTGAGCACCCAGCACCCTGAGCACTGAGCACCCAGCACCCTGAGTACTGAGCATCCAGCACCCTGAGTACTGAGCACACAGCACCCTGAGCACTGAGCACCCAGCACCCTGAGTACTGAGCACCCAGCACCCTGAGTACTGAGCACCAAGCACCCTGAGTACTGAGCACCGAGCACCCCGAGCACTGAGCACCCAGCACCCTGAGCACTGAGCACCCAGCACCCTGAGTCCTGAGTACTGAGCACCCTGAGTACTGAGCACCCAGCATCCTGAGCACTGAGCACCCAGCACCCTGAGTACTGAGCACCGAGCACCCCAGGCACTGAGCACCCAGCACCCTGAGTACTGAGCACCCAGCACCGAATGTACTGAGCACCGAGCATCCTGAGCACTGAGCACCGAGAACCCCGAGCACTGAGCACCCAGCACCCTGAGTACTGAGCACCCAGCACCAAGAGTACTGAGCAGCGAGCACCCCGAGCACTGAGCACCCAGCACATTGAGTAATGAGCACCCAGCACCCCGAGTACTGAGCACCCAGCACCAAGAGTACTGAGCACCCAGCACCCTGAGTATTGTGCACCAAGCACCCTGAGTACTGAGCACCCAGCACCCCGAGCACTGAGAACCCTGAATACTGAGCACCCAGCACCCTGAGTACTGTGCACTAAGCACCCAGAGCGCTGAGCACCCAGGACCCCGAGCACTGACTACTGAGCACCCAGCACCCTGAGTACTGAGCACCGAGCTCCCCGAGCACTGAGCACCCTGAGTACTGAGCACCCAGCACCCTGAGTACTGAGCACCCAGCACCCTGAGCACTGACCACCCAGCATCCTGAGTACTGAGCACCCAGCACCCGAGCACTGAGCACCCAGCACCCTGAGTACTGAGCACTCAGCACCCTTAGTACTGAGCAACCTGAGCACTGAGCACCCAGCACCCTGAGTACTGAGCACCCTGAGGACTGAGCACCGATCACCCTGAGCACTGAGTACCCAGCACCCTGAGTACTGAGCACCCAGCACCCTGAGCACTGAGCACCCAGCACCCTGAGTACTGAGCAGCGAGCACCCTGAGTACTGAGCACCCAGCACCCTGAGTACTGAGCACCCAGCACCCTGAGTACTGAGCACCGAGCACCCCGTGTACAGAGCACCCAGCACCCTGAGCACTCAGCACCCAGCACCCCGAGCACTGAGCACCCAGCACCCTGTGTACTGAGCTCCCAGCACCCCGAGCCTTGAGCACCCAGCACCCTGAGTACTGAGCACCCTGAGTACTGAGCACCGATCACCCTGAGCACTGAGCACCAAGCACCCTGAGCACTGAGCACCCTGAGTACTGAGCACCGAGCACCCTGAGTACTGAGCACCCAGCACCCTGAGTACTGAGCACCCAGCGTACTGAGCACCCAGCACCCTGATTAATGAGCACCCAGCACCCCGAGCACTGAGCACCCAGCATCCCGAGCACCGAGCACCATGAGTACTAAGCACCGAGCACCCTGAGCACTGAGCACCCAGCACCCTGAGTACTGAGCACCCAGCACCCTGAGCACTGAGCACAGAGTACCGTGAGCACTGAGCACCCAGCACCCTGAGGTCTGAGTACCCAGCACCCCGAGCACTGAACACCCAGCACCTTGAGCACTGAGCACCCTGAGTACTGAGCACTGAGCACCCTGAGTACTGAGCACTGAGCACCCTGAGTACTGAGCACCCAGCACCCTGAGTACTGAGCACCCAGCAACCTGAGCACTGAGCACCGAGCACCCTGAGCACTGAGCACCCAGCACCCTGAGCACTGAGCACCCAGCACCCTGAGCACTGAGCACCCTGAGTACTGAGCACTGAGCACCCTGAGTACTGAGCACTGAGCACCCTGAGTACTGAGCACCCAGCAACCTGAGTACTGAGCACCCAGCACCCTGAGCAATGAGCACCCTGAGTACTGAGCACCCAGCACCCTGAGCACTGAGCACCGAGCACCCCGAGCACTGAGCACCCAGCACCCGGAGTACTGAGCACCCAGCACCCTGAGTACTCAGCACCGAGCACCCTGAGTACTGAGCACCCAGTACCCTGAGCACTGAACACACAGCACCCTGAGTACTGAGCACCCCGAGCACTGAGCACCCAGCACCCTGAGCACTGAGGACCCAGCACCCTGAGTACTGAGCACCCAGCACCCTGAGCACTGAGCACCCAGCACCCTGAGTACTGAGCACCCAGCACCCTGAGCACTGAGCACCCAGGATCCTGAGTACTGAGCATCCAGCACCCCGAGCACTGAGCAACCAGCACCCTGTGTACTGAGGACTGAGCACCCAGCACTCCGAGCACTGAGCACTGAGTACCCAGCACCCTGAGGACTGAGCACCCAGCACCCTGAGCACTGAGCACCCTGAGTACTGAGCACCCAGAGCACTGAGCACTGAGCACCCTGAGTACTGAGCACCGAGCACCCTGAGTACTGAGCACCCAGCACTCTGAGCACTGAGCACAAAGCAAGCTGAGTACTGAGCACCCTGAGTACTGAGCACCGAGGACCCTGAGCACCCAGTACCCTGAGTACTGAGCACCGAGCACCCCGAGTACTGAGCACCCAGCACCCTGAGCACTGAGCACCCAGCACCCCGAGCACTGAGCACCGAGCACCGCGAGCACTGAGCACCCAGCACCCCGAGTACTGAGCACCCAGAACCCTGAGCACTGAGCACCCAGCACCCCGAGCACTGAGCACCCAGCACCCCGAGCACTGAGCACCCAGCACCCTGAGTACTCAGCACCTAGCACCCTGAGCACTGAGCAACCAGCACACTGAGTACTGAGCACCCTGCACCCCAAGCACTGAGCACACTGAGTACTGAGCACCCAGCACCCCAAGCACTGAGCACCCTGAGTACTGAGCACCCAGCACCCTGATTAATGAGCACCCAGCACCCCGAGCACTGAGCACCCAGCACCCTGAGTACTGAGCACCGAGCACCCTGAGTACTGAGCACCCAGCACCCTGAGTACTGAGCACCCAGCGTACTGAGCACCCAGCACCCTGATTAATGAGCACCCAGCACCCCGAGCACTGAACACCCAGCACCCTGAGTACTGAGCACCCAGCGTACTGAGCACCCAGCACCCTGATTAATGAGCACCCAGCACCCCGAGCACTGAGCACCCAGCACCCTGAGTACTGAGCACCGAGCACCCTGAGTACTGAGCACCCAGCACCCCGAGCACTGAGCACCCAGCACACTGAGCACTCAGCACCCAGCACCCCGAGCACTGAGCACCCAGCACACCGAGCACTGAGCACCCAGCACCCCGAGCACCGAGCACCATGAGTACTAAGCACCGAGCACCCTGAGCACTGAGCACCCAGCACCCTGAGCACTGAGCACCCAGCACCCTGAGTACTGAGCACCCAGCACCCCGAGCACTGAGCACCCAGCACCCTGAGTACTGAGCACCCAGCACCCTGAGCACTGAGCACCCAGCACCGAGAGCACTGAGCACCCAGCACCCTGAGCACTGAGCACCCAGCACCCTGAGTACTGAGCACCCTGAGTACTGAGCACACAGCACCCTGTGCACTGAGCACCCAGCACCCCGAGCACTGAGCACCCAGCACCCTGAGCACTGAGCACCCTGAGTACTGAGCACTGAGCACCCTGAGTACTGAGCACCCAGCAACCTGAGTACTGAGCACCCAGCAACCTGAGTACTGAGCACCCAGCACCCTGAGCAATGAGCACCCTGAGTACTGAGCACCCAGCACCCTGAGCACTGAGCACCGAGCACCCCGAGCACTGAGCACCCAGCACCCGGAGTACTGAGCACCCAGCACCCTGAGTACTCAGCACCGAGCACCCTGAGTACTGAGCACCCAGTACCCTGAGCACTGAACACACAGCACATTGAGTACTGAGCACCCCGAGCACTGAACACCCAGCACCCTGAGCACTGAGGACCCAGCACCCTGAGTACTGAGCACCCAGCACCCTGAGCACTGAGCACCCAGCACCCTGAGTACTGAGCACCCAGCACCCTGAGCACTGAGCACCCAGGACCCTGAGTACTGAGCATCCAGCACCCCGAGCACTGAGCACCCAGCACCCTGTGTACTGAGGACTGAGCACCCAGCACCCCGAGCACTGAGCACTGAGTACCCAGCACCCCGAGCACTGAGCACCCAGCACCCTGAGCACTGAGCACCATGAGTACTGAGCACCCAGAGCACTGAGCACTGAGCACCCTGAGTACTGAGCACCGAGCACCCTGAGTACTGAGTATCCAGCACTCTGAGCACTGAGCACAAAGCAAGCTGAGTACTGAGCACCCTGAGTACTGAGCACCGAGGACCCTGAGCACCCAGTACCCTGAGTACTGAGCACCGAGCACCCCGAGTACTGAGCACCCAGCACCCTGAGCACTGAGCACCCAGCACCCCGAGCACTGAGCACCCAGCACCTTGAGTACTGAACACCGAGCACCCCGAGCACTGAGCACCCAGCACCCTGAGTACTGAGCACCCAGCACCCCGAGCACTGAGCACCCAGCACCCTGAGTACTGAGCACCCAGCACCCTGAGTACTGAGCACTCAGCACCCTGAGTACTGAGCACCGAGCACCCCGAGCACTGAGCACCCAGCACCCTGAGCACTGAGCACCCTGAGGACTGAGCACCCAGCACCCTGAGTACTGAGCACCCAGCACCCTGAGTACTGAGCACCCAGCATCCTGAGTACTGAGCACAGATCACCCTGAGCACTGAGCATCCAGCACCCCGAGCACTGAGCACCCAGCACCCCGAGTACTGAGCACCCTGAGTACTGAGCACCCAGCACCCCGAGCACTGAGCACCCAGCACACTGAGTACTGAGCACCCTGAGTGCTGAGCACCCAGCACCCTGAGTACTGAGCACCCAGCACCCTGAGTACTTAGCACCCAGCACCTGAGCACTGAGCACCCAGCACCCTGAGTACTGAGCACCGAGCACCCTGAGTACTGAGCACCCAGCACCCTGAGTACTGAGCACCCAGCACCCCGAGTACTGAGCACCGAGCACCCCGAGTACTGAGGACCCAGCACCCTGAGCACTTAGCACCCAGCACCCTGAGCACTGAGCACCCAGCACCCGAGAATGAGCACCCAGCACCCTGAGTACTGAGAACCGAGCACCCTGAGTACATAGCACACAGCACGCTGAGCACTGAGCACCCAGCACCCCGAGTACTGAGCACCCAGCAACCGAGCACTGAGCACCCAGCACCCCGAGAATGAGCACCCAGCACCCTGATTACTGAGCACCCAGCACCCTGTGTACTGAGCACCCAGCACCCCGAGCACTGAGCACCCTGAATACTGAGCACCCAGCACCCTGAGTACTCTGCACTAAGCACCCAGAGCGCTGAGCACCCAGGACCCCGAGCACTGAGTACTGAGCACCCAGCACCCTGAGTACTGAGCACCGAGCTCCCCGAGCACTGAGCACCCTGATTACTGAGCACCCAGCACCCTGAGTACTGAGCACCCAGCACCCTGAGTACTGAGCACCGAGCACCCCGAGTACAGAGCACCCAGCACCCTGAGCACTCAGCACCCAGCACCCTGAGCACTGAGCACCCAGCACCCTGAGTACTGAGCTCCCAGCACCCCGAGCCCTGAGCACCCAGCACCCTGAGTACTGAGCACCCTGAGTACTGAGCACCGATCACCCTGAGCACTGAGCACCCAGCACCCTGAGTACTGAGCACCTAACGTACTGAGCACCGAGCACACCGAGCACTGAGCACCCAGCACCTTGAGTACTGAGCAACGAGCACCCTGAGCACTGAGCACCCAGCACCCTGAGTACTGTGCACCGAGCACCCTGAGCACTGAGCACCCAGCGCCCAGAGCACTGAGCACCCAGCACACTGAGCACTGAGCACCCAGCACCCGTAGCACTGAGCACCCAGCACCCCGAGCAATGAGCACCCAGCACCCTGAGTACTGAGCACCCAGCACCCCGAGTCCTGAGCACCCAGAAACCTGAGCACCGAGCACCCAGCACCCCGAGCACTGAGCACCCAGCACCCTGAGCACTGAGCACCCAGAACCCTGAGCACTGAGCACCCAGCACCCCGAGCTCTGAGCACCCAGCACCCCGAGCACTGAGCACCCAGCACCCTGAGTCCTCAGCACCCAGCACCCTGAGCACTGAGGAACCAGCACCCTGAGTACTGAGCACCCTGCACCCCAAGCACTGAGCACCCTGAGTACTGAGCACCCAGCACCCCAAGCACTGAGCACCCTGAGTACTGAGCACCCAGCACCCTGATTAATGAGCACCCAGCACCCCGAGCACTGAGCACCCAGCACCCTGAGTACTGAGCACCGAGCACCCTGAGTACTGAGCACCCAGCACCCTGAGTACTGAGCACCCAGCGTACTGAGCACCCAGCACCCTGATTAATGAGCACCCAGCACCCCGAGCACTGAACACCCAGCACCCTGAGCACTGAGCACCGAGCACCCTGAGCACTGAGCACCCTGCACCCTGTGGACTGAGTACCCAGCACCCCGAGCACTGAGCACCCAGCACCCTGAGCACTGAGCACCCTGAGTACTGAGCACTGAGCACCCTGAGTACTGAGCACTGAGCACCCTGAGTACTGAGCACCCAGCACCCTGAGTACTCAGCACCCATCAAACTGAGCACTGAGCACCGAGCACCCTGAGCACTGAGCACCCAGCACCCTGAGCACTAAGCACCCAGCACCCTGAGCACTGAGCACCCAGCATCCTGAGTACTGATCACCCTGAGTACTGAGCACACAGCACCCTGAGCACTGAGCACCCAGCACCCTGAGCACTGAGCACCCAGCACCCTGAGCACTTAGCACCCTGAGTACTGAGCACCCTGAGTACTGAGCACTGAGCACCCTGAGTACTGAGCACCCAGCACCCTGATTAATGAACACCCAGCACCCTGAGCAATGAGCACCCTGTGTACTGAGCACCCAGCACCCTGAGCACTGAGCACCGAGCACCCCGAGCACTGAGCACCCAGCACCCGGAGTACTGAGCACCCAGCACCCTGAGTACTAAGCACCGAGCACCCTGAGTAATGAGCACCCAGTAACCTGAGCACTGAACACACAGCACCCTGAGTACTGAGCACCCCGAGCACAGAGCACCCAGCACCCTGAGCACTGAGGACCCAGCAACCTGAGTACTGAGCACCCAGCACCCTTAGCACTGAGCACCCAGCACCCTGAGTACTGAGCACCCAGCACCCTGAGCACTGAGCACCCAGCACCCTGAGTACTGAGCATAGAGCACACCGAGCACTGAGCACCCAGCACCCTGAGTACTGAGCACTGAGCACGCAGCACCCCGAGCACTGAGCAATCAGCACCCTGTGTACTGAGCACTGAGTACCCAGCACCCCGAGCACTGAGCACCCAGCACCCTGAGCACTAAGCACCCTGAGTACTGAGCACCAAGCACCCTGAGTACTGAGCACCGAGCACCCCGAGTACTGAGCACCCAGCACCCCGAGCACTGAGCACCCAGCACCCTGAGCACTGAGCACCCAGCACCCCAAGCACTGAGAACCCAGCACCCTGAGTACTGAGTACTGAGCACCCTGAGTACTGAGCACCCAGCACCCTGAGCACTGAGCACCCAGCACCCTGAGTACTGATCACAGAGCATCCCGAGCACTGAGCACCCAGCACCCTGAGTACTGAGCACCCAGCACCAAAAGTAATGAGCACCGAGCATCCTGAGCACTGAGCACCGAGCACCCCGAGCACTGAGCACCCAGCACCCTGAGTACTGAGTATGCAGCACCAAGAGTACTGAGCAGCAAGCACCCCGAGCACTGAGCACCCAGCACCCTGAGTAATGAGCACCTAGCACCCCGAGTACTGAGCACCCAGAACGTGAGTACTGAGCACTCAGCACCCTGTGTACTGAGCACCCAGCACCCTGAGCACTGAGCACAAAGCACGCTGAGTACTGAGCACCCTGAGTACTGAGCACCGAGGACCCTGAGCACTGAGCACCCAGCACCCTGAGCACTGAGCACCCAGCACCCCGAGAATGAGCACCCAGCACCCTGAGTACTGAGAACCGAGCACCCTGAGTACTGAGCACCCAGCACGCTGAGCACTGAGCACCCAGCACCCCGAGTACTGAGCACCCAGCACCCCGAACACTGAGCACCCAGGACCCCGAGAATAAGCACCCAGCACCCTGAGTACTGAGCACCCAGCACCCGCAGTACTGAGCACCCAGCACCCCGAGCACTGAGCACCCTGAATACTGAGCACCCAGCACCCTGAGTACTGTGCACTAAGCACCCAGAGCGCTGAGCACCCAGGACCCTGAGCACTGAGTACTGAGCACCCACCACCCTGAGTACTCAGCACCGAGCTCCCTGAGCACTGAGCACCCAGCACCCTGAGTACTGAGCACCCAGCACCCTGAGTACTGAGCACCCAGCACCTTGAGCACTGAGCACCCTGAGTACTGAGCACGGAGCACCCTGAGTACTGAGCACTGAGCACCCTGAGTACTGAGCACCCAGCTCCCTGAGTACTGAGCACCCAGCAACCTGAGCACTGAGCACCGAGCACCCTGAGCACTGAGCACCCAGCACCGAGAGCACTGAGCACCCAGCACCCTGAGCACTGAGCACCCAGCACCCTGAGTACTGAGCACCCTGAGTACTGAGCACACAGCACCCTGTGCACTGAGCACCCAGCACCCCGAGCACTGAGCACCCAGCACCCTGAGCACTGAGCACCCTGAGTACTGAGCACCCAGCAACCTGAGTACTGAGCACCCAGCACCCTGAGCACTGAGCACCCAGCACCCGAGAATGAGCACCCAGCACCCTGAGTACTGAGAACCGAGCACCCTGAGTACATAGCACACAGCACGCTGAGCACTGAGCACCCAGCACCCCGAGTACTGAGCACCCAGCAACCGAGCACTGAGCACCCAGCACCCCGAGAATGAGCACCCAGCACCCTGATTACTGAGCACCCAGCACCCTGTGTACTGAGCACCCAGCACCCCGAGCACTGAGCACCCTGAATACTGAGCACCCAGCACCCTGAGTACTCTGCACTAAGCACCCAGAGCGCTGAGCACCCAGGACCCCGAGCACTGAGTACTGAGCACCCAGCACCCCGAGCACTGAGCACCCAGCACCCTGAGTACTGAGTATGCAGCACCAAGAGTACTGAGCAGCAAGCACCCCGAGCACTGAGCACCCAGCACCCTGAGTAATGAGCACCTAGCACCCCGAGTACTGAGCACCCAGAACGTGAGTACTGAGCACTCAGCACCCTGTGTACTGAGCACCCAGCACCCTGAGCACTGAGCACAAAGCACGCTGAGTACTGAGCACCCTGAGTACTGAGCACCGAGGACCCTGAGCACTGAGCACCCAGCACCCCGAGCACTGAGCACCCAGCACCCCGAGAATGAGCACCCAGCACCCTGAGTACTGAGAACCGAGCACCCTGAGTACTGAGCACCCAGCACGCTGAGCACTGAGCACCCAGCACCCCGAGTACTGAGCACCCAGCACCCCGAACACTGAGCACCCAGGACCCCGAGAATAAGCACCCAGCACCCTGAGTACTGAGCACCCAGCACCCGCAGTACTGAGCACCCAGCACCCCGAGCACTGAGCACCCTGAATACTGAGCACCCAGCACCCTGAGTACTGTGCACTAAGCACCCAGAGCGCTGAGCACCCAGGACCCTGAGCACTGAGTACTGAGCACCCACCACCCTGAGTACTCAGCACCGAGCTCCCTGAGCACTGAGCACCCAGCACCCTGAGTACTGAGCACCCAGCACCCTGAGTACTGAGCACCCAGCACCTTGAGCACTGAGCACCCTGAGTACTGAGCACGGAGCACCCTGAGTACTGAGCACTGAGCACCCTGAGTACTGAGCACCCAGCTCCCTGAGTACTGAGCACCCAGCAACCTGAGCACTGAGCACCGAGCACCCTGAGCACTGAGCACCCAGCACCGAGAGCACTGAGCACCCAGCACCCTGAGCACTGAGCACCCAGCACCCTGAGTACTGAGCACCCTGAGTACTGAGCACACAGCACCCTGTGCACTGAGCACCCAGCACCCCGAGCACTGAGCACCCAGCACCCTGAGCACTGAGCACCCTGAGTACTGAGCACCCAGCAACCTGAGTACTGAGCACCCAGCACCCTGAGCACTGAGCACCCAGCACCCGAGAATGAGCACCCAGCACCCTGAGTACTGAGAACCGAGCACCCTGAGTACATAGCACACAGCACGCTGAGCACTGAGCACCCAGCACCCCGAGTACTGAGCACCCAGCAACCGAGCACTGAGCACCCAGCACCCCGAGAATGAGCACCCAGCACCCTGATTACTGAGCACCCAGCACCCTGTGTACTGAGCACCCAGCACCCCGAGCACTGAGCACCCTGAATACTGAGCACCCAGCACCCTGAGTACTCTGCACTAAGCACCCAGAGCGCTGAGCACCCAGGACCCCGAGCACTGAGTACTGAGCACCCAGCACCCTGAGTACTGAGCACCGAGCTCCCCGAGCACTGAGCACCCTGATTACTGAGCACCCAGCACCCTGAGTACTGAGCACCCAGCACCCTGAGTACTGAGCACCGAGCACCCCGAGTACAGAGCACCCAGCACCCTGAGCACTCAGCACCCAGCACCCTGAGCACTGAGCACCCAGCACCCTGAGTACTGAGCTCCCAGCACCCCGAGCCCTGAGCACCCAGCACCCTGAGTACTGAGCACCCTGAGTACTGAGCACCGATCACCCTGAGCACTGAGCACCCAGCACCCTGAGTACTGAGCACCCAACGTACTGAGCACCGAGCACACCGAGCACTGAGCACCCAGCACCCTGAGTACTGAGCAACGAGCACCCTGAGCACTGAGCACCCAGCACCCTGAGTACTGAGCACCGAGCACCCTGAGCACTGAGCACCCAGCGCCCAGAGCACTGAGCACCCAGCACACTGAGCACTGAGCACCCAGCACCCGTAGCACTGAGCACCCAGCACCCCGAGCAATGAGCACCCAGCACCCTGAGTACTGAGCACCCAGCACCCCGAGTCCTGAGCACCCAGAAACCTGAGCACCGAGCACCCAGCACCCCGAGCACTGAGCACCCAGCACCCTGAGCACTGAGCACCCAGAACCCTGAGCACTGAGCACCCAGCACCCCGAGCTCTGAGCACCCAGCACCCCGAGCACTGAGCACCCAGCACCCTGAGTCCTCAGCACCCAGCACCCTGAGCACTGAGGAACCAGCACCCTGAGTACTGAGCACCCTGCACCCCAAGCACTGAGCACCCTGAGTACTGAGCACCCAGCACCCCAAGCACTGAGCACCCTGAGTACTGAGCACCCAGCACCCTGATTAATGAGCACCCAGCACCCCGAGCACTGAGCACCCAGCACCCTGAGTACTGAGCACCGAGCACCCTGAGTACTGAGCACCCAGCACCCTGAGTACTGAGCACCCAGCGTACTGAGCACCCAGCACCCTGATTAATGAGCACCCAGCACCCCGAGCACTGAACACCCAGCACCCTGAGCACTGAGCACCCTGAGTACTGAGCACTGAGCACCCTGAGTACTGAGCACTGAGCACCCTGAGTACTGAGCACCCAGCACCCTGAGTACTCAGCACCCATCAAACTGAGCACTGAGCACCGAGCACCCTGAGCACTGAGCACCCAGCACCCTGAGCACTAAGCACCCAGCACCCTGAGCACTGAGCACCCAGCATCCTGAGTACTGATCACCCTGAGTACTGAGCACACAGCACCCTGAGCACTGAGCACCCAGCACCCTGAGCACTGAGCACCCAGCACCCTGAGCACTTAGCACCCTGAGTACTGAGCACCCTGAGTACTGAGCACTGAGCACCCTGAGTACTGAGCACCCAGCACCCTGATTAATGAACACCCAGCACCCTGAGCAATGAGCACCCTGTGTACTGAGCACCCAGCACCCTGAGCACTGAGCACCGAGCACCCCGAGCACTGAGCACCCAGCACCCGGAGTACTGAGCACCCAGCACCCTGAGTACTAAGCACCGAGCACCCTGAGTAATGAGCACCCAGTAACCTGAGCACTGAACACACAGCACCCTGAGTACTGAGCACCCCGAGCACAGAGCACCCAGCACCCTGAGCACTGAGGACCCAGCAACCTGAGTACTGAGCACCCAGCACCCTTAGCACTGAGCACCCAGCACCCTGAGTACTGAGCACCCAGCACCCTGAGCACTGAGCACCCAGCACCCTGAGTACTGAGCATAGAGCACACCGAGCACTGAGCACCCAGCACCCTGAGTACTGAGCACTGAGCACGCAGCACCCCGAGCACTGAGCAATCAGCACCCTGTGTACTGAGCACTGAGTACCCAGCACCCCGAGCACTGAGCACCCAGCACCCTGAGCACTAAGCACCCTGAGTACTGAGCACCCAGCACCCTGAGTACTGAGCACCGAGCACCCCGAGTACTGAGCACCCAGCACCCCGAGCACTGAGCACCCAGCACCCTGAGCACTGAGCACCCAGCACCCCAAGCACTGAGAACCCAGCACCCTGAGTACTGAGTACTGAGCACCCTGAGTACTGAGCACCCAGCACCCTGAGCACTGAGCACCCAGCACCCTGAGTACTGATCACAGAGCATCCCGAGCACTGAGCACCCAGCACCCTGAGTACTGAGCACCCAGCACCAAAAGTAATGAGCACCGAGCATCCTGAGCACTGAGCACCGAGCACCCCGAGCACTGAGCACCCAGCACCCTGAGTACTGAGTATGCAGCACCAAGAGTACTGAGCAGCAAGCACCCCGAGCACTGAGCACCCAGCACCCTGAGTAATGAGCACCTAGCACCCCGAGTACTGAGCACCCAGAACGTGAGTACTGAGCACTCAGCACCCTGTGTACTGAGCACCCAGCACCCTGAGCACTGAGCACAAAGCACGCTGAGTACTGAGCACCCTGAGTACTGAGCACCGAGGACCCTGAGCACTGAGCACCCAGCACCCCGAGCACTGAGCACCCAGCACCCCGAGAATGAGCACCCAGCACCCTGAGTACTGAGAACCGAGCACCCTGAGTACTGAGCACCCAGCACGCTGAGCACTGAGCACCCAGCACCCCGAGTACTGAGCACCCAGCACCCCGAACACTGAGCACCCAGGACCCCGAGAATAAGCACCCAGCACCCTGAGTACTGAGCACCCAGCACCCGCAGTACTGAGCACCCAGCACCCCGAGCACTGAGCACCCTGAATACTGAGCACCCAGCACCCTGAGTACTGTGCACTAAGCACCCAGAGCGCTGAGCACCCAGGACCCTGAGCACTGAGTACTGAGCACCCACCACCCTGAGTACTCAGCACCGAGCTCCCTGAGCACTGAGCACCCAGCACCCTGAGTACTGAGCACCCAGCACCCTGAGTACTGAGCACCCAGCACCTTGAGCACTGAGCACCCTGAGTACTGAGCACGGAGCACCCTGAGTACTGAGCACTGAGCACCCTGAGTACTGAGCACCCAGCTCCCTGAGTACTGAGCACCCAGCAACCTGAGCACTGAGCACCGAGCACCCTGAGCACTGAGCACCCAGCACCGAGAGCACTGAGCACCCAGCACCCTGAGCACTGAGCACCCAGCACCCTGAGTACTGAGCACCCTGAGTACTGAGCACACAGCACCCTGTGCACTGAGCACCCAGCACCCCGAGCACTGAGCACCCAGCACCCTGAGCACTGAGCACCCTGAGTACTGAGCACTGAGCACCCTGAGTACTGAGCACCCAGCAACCTGAGTACTGAGCACCCAGCAACCTGAGTACTGAGCACCCAGCACCCTGAGCAATGAGCACCCTGAGTACTGAGCACCCAGCACCCTGAGCACTGAGCACCGAGCACCCCGAGCACTGAGCACCCAGCACCCGGAGTACTGAGCACCCAGCACCCTGAGTACTCAGCACCGAGCACCCTGAGTACTGAGCACCCAGTACCCTGAGCACTGAACACACAGCACATTGAGTACTGAGCACCCCGAGCACTGAACACCCAGCACCCTGAGCACTGAGGACCCAGCACCCTGAGTACTGAGCACCCAGCACCCTGAGCACTGAGCACCCAGCACCCTGAGTACTGAGCACCCAGCACCCTGAGCACTGAGCACCCAGGACCCTGAGTACTGAGCATCCAGCACCCCGAGCACTGAGCACCCAGCACCCTGTGTACTGAGGACTGAGCACCCAGCACCCCGAGCACTGAGCACTGAGTACCCAGCACCCCGAGCACTGAGCACCCAGCACCCTGAGCACTGAGCACCATGAGTACTGAGCACCCAGAGCACTGAGCACTGAGCACCCTGAGTACTGAGCACCGAGCACCCTGAGTACTGAGCACCCAGCACTCTGAGCACTGAGCACAAAGCAAGCTGAGTACTGAGCACCCTGAGTACTGAGCACCGAGGACCCTGAGCACCCAGTACCCTGAGTACTGAGCACCGAGCACCCCGAGTACTGAGCACCCAGCACCCTGAGCACTGAGCACCCAGCACCCCGAGCACTGAGCACCCAGCACCTTGAGTACTGAACACCGAGCACCCCGAGCACTGAGCACCCAGCACCCTGAGTACTGAGCACCCAGCACCCCGAGCACTGAGCACCCAGCACCCTGAGTACTGAGCACCCAGAACCCTGAGTACTGAGCACTGAGCACCCTGAGCACGGAGCACCCAACACCCCGAGCACTGAGCACCCAGCACCCTGAGTACTGAGCACCCAGCACCCTGAGTACTGAGCACTCAGCACCCTGAGTACTGAGCACCGAGCACCCCGAGCACTGAGCACCCAGCACCCTGAGCACTGAGCACCCTGAGGACTGAGCACTCAGCACCCTGAGTACTGAGCACCCAGCACCCTGAGTACTGAGCACCCAGCATCCTGAGTACTGAGCACAGATCACCCTGAGCACTGAGCATCCAGCACCCCGAGCACTGAGCACCCAGCACCCCGAGTACTGAGCACCCTGAGTACTGAGCACCCAGCACCCCGAGCACTGAGCACCCAGCACACTGAGTACTGAGCACCCTGAGTGCTGAGCACCCAGCACCCTGAGTACTGAGCACCCAGCACCCTGAGTACTTAGCACCCAGCACCTGAGCACTGAGCACCCAGCACCCTGAGTACTGAGCACCGAGCACCCTGAGTACTGAGCACCCAGCACCCTGAGTACTGAGCACCCAGCACCCCGAGTACTGAGCACCGAGCACCCCGAGTACTGAGGACCCAGCACCCTGAGCACTTAGCACCCAGCACCCTGAGCACTGAGCACCCAGCACCCGAGAATGAGCACCCAGCACCCTGAGTACTGAGAACCGAGCACCCTGAGTACATAGCACACAGCACGCTGAGCACTGAGCACCCAGCACCCCGAGTACTGAGCACCCAGCAACCGAGCACTGAGCACCCAGCACCCCGAGAATGAGCACCCAGCACCCTGAGTACTGAGCACGCAGCACCCTGTGTACTGAGCACCCAGCACCCCGAGCACTGAACACCCTGAATACTGAGCACCCAGCACCCTGAGTACTCTGCACTAAGCACCCAGAGCGCTGAGCAACCAGGACCCCGAGCACTGAGTACTGAGCACCCAGCACCCTGAGTACTGAGCACCGAGCTCCCCGAGCACTGAGCACCCTGATTACTGAGCACCCAGCACCCTGAGTACTGAGCACCCAGCACCCTGAGTACTGAGCACCGAGCACCCCGAGTACAGAGCACCCAGCACCCTGAGCACTCAGCACCCAGCACCCTGAGCACTGAGCACCCAGCACCCTGAGTACTGAGCTCCCAGCACCCCGAGCCCTGAGCACCCAGCACCCTGAGTACTGAGCACCCTGAGTACTGAGCACCGATCACCCTGAGCACTGAGCACCCAGCACCCTGAGTACTGAGCAGCCAACGTACTGAGCACCGAGCACACCGAGCACTGAGCACCCAGCACCCTGAGTACTGAGCAACGAGCACCCTGAGCACTGAGCACCCAGCACCCTGAGTACTGAGCACCGAGCACCCCGAGCACTGAGCACCCAGCGCCCAGAGCACTGAGCACCCAGCACACTGAGCACTGAGCACCCAGCACCCGTAGCACTGAGCACCCAGCACCCCGAGCAATGAGCACCCAGCACCCTGAGTACTGAGCACCCAGCACCCCGAGTCCTGAGCACCCAGAAACCTGAGCACCGAGCACCCAGCACCCCGAGCACTGAGCACCCAGCACCCTGAGCACTGAGCACCCAGAACCCTGAGCACTGAGCACCCAGCACCCCGAGCACTGAGCACCCAGCACCCCGAGCACTGAGCACCCAGCACCCTGAGTCCTCAGCACCCAGCACCCTGAGCACTGAGGAACCAGCACCCTGAGTACTGAGCACCCTGCACCCCAAGCACTGAGCACCCTGAGTACTGAGCACCCAGCACCCCAAGCACTGAGCACCCTGAGTACTGAGCACCCAGCACCCTGATTAATGAGCACCCAGCACCCCGAGCACTGAGCACCCAGCACCCTGAGTACTGAGCACCGAGCACCCTGAGTACTGAGCACCCAGCACCCTGAGTACTGAGCACCCAGCGTACTGAGCACCCAGCACCCTGATTAATGAGCACCCAGCACCCCGAGCACTGAACACCCAGCACCCTGAGCACTGAGCACCGAGCACCCTGAGCACTGAGCACCCTGCACCCTGTGGACTGAGTACCCAGCACCCCGAGCACTGAGCACCCAGCACCCTGAGCACTGAGCACCCTGAGTACTGAGCACTGAGCACCCTGAGTACTGAGCACTGAGCACCCTGAGTACTGAGCACCCAGCACCCTGAGTACTCAGCACCCATCAACCTGAGCACTGAGCACCGAGCACCCTGAGCACTGAGCACCCAGCACCCTTAGCACTAAGCACCCAGCACCCTGAGCACTGAGCACCCAGCACCCTGAGTACTGATCACCCTGAGTACTGAGCACACAGCACCCTGAGCACTGAGCACCCAGCACCCTGAGCACTGAGCACCCAGCACCCTGAGCACTGAGCACCCTGAGTACTGAGCACCCTGAGTACTGAGCACTGAGCACCCTGAGTACTGAGCACCCAGCACCCTGATTAATGAACACCCAGCACCCTGATCAATGAGCACCCTGTGTACTGAGCACCCAGCACCCTGAGCACTGAGCACCGAGCACCCCGAGCACAGAGCACCCAGCACCCTGAGCACTGAGGACCCAGCAACCTGAGTACTGAGCACCCAGCACCCTTAGCACTGAGCACCCAGCACCCTGAGTACTGAGCAACCAGCACCCTGAGCACTGAGCACCCAGCACCCTGAGTACTGAGCATAGAGCACACCGAGCACTGAGCACCCAGCACCCTGAGTACTGAGCACTGAGCACGCAGCACCCCGAGCACTGAGCAATCAGCACCCTGTGTACTGAGCACTGAGTACCCAGCACCCCGAGCACTGAGCACCCAGCACCCTGAGCACTGAGCACCCTGAGTACTGAGCACCCAGCACCCTGAGTACTGAGCACCGAGCACCCCGAGTACTGAGCACCCAGCACCCCGAGCACTGAGCACCCAGCACCCTGAGCACTGAGCACCCAGCACCCCAAGCACTGAGAACCCAGCACCCTGAGTACTGAGTACTGAGCACCCTGAGTACTGAGCACCCAGCACCCTGAGCACTGAGCACCCAGCACCCTGAGTACTGATCACAGAGCATCCCGAGCACTGAGCACCCAGCACCCTGAGTACTGAGCACCCAGCACCAAAAGTAATGAGCACCGAGCATCCTGAGCACTGAGCACCGAGCACCCCGAGCACTGAGCACCCAGCACCCTGAGTACTGAGTATGCAGCACCAAGAGTACTGAGCAGCAAGCACCCCGAGCACTGAGCACCCAGCACCCTGAGTAATGAGCACCTAGCACCCCGAGTACTGAGCACCCAGAACGTGAGTACTGAGCACTCAGCACCCTGTGTACTGAGCACCCAGCACCCTGAGCACTGAGCACAAAGCACGCTGAGTACTGAGCACCCTGAGTACTGAGCACCGAGGACCCTGAGCACTGAGCACCCAGCACCCCGAGCACTGAGCACCCAGCACCCCGAGAATGAGCACCCAGCACCCTGAGTACTGAGAACCGAGCACCCTGAGTACTGAGCACCCAGCACGCTGAGCACTGAGCACCCAGCACCCCGAGTACTGAGCACCCAGCACCCTGAACACTGAGCACCCAGGACCCCGAGAATGAGCACCCAGCACCCTGAGTACTGAGCACCCAGCACCCGCAGTACTGAGCACCCAGCACCCCGAGCACTGAGCACCCTGAATACTGAGCACCCAGCACCCTGAGTACTGTGCACTAAGCACCCAGAGCGCTGAGCACCCAGGACCCTGAGCACTGAGTACTGAGCACCCACCACCCTGAGTACTCAGCACCGAGCTCCCTGAGCACTGAGCACCCAGCACCCTGAGTACTGAGCACCCAGCACCCTGAGTACTGAGCACCCAGCACCTTGAGCACTGAGCACCCTGAGTACTGAGCACGGAGCACCCTGAGTACTGAGCACTGAGCACCCTGAGTACTGAGCACCCAGCTCCCTGAGTACTGAGCACCCAGCAAACTGAGCACTGAGCACCGAGCACCCTGAGCACTGAGCACCCAGCACCGAGAGCACTGAGCACCCAGCACCCTGAGCACTGAGCACCCAGCACCCTGAGTACTGAGCACCCTGAGTACTGAGCACACAGCACCCTGTGCACTGAGCACCCAGCACCCCGAGCACTGAGCACCCAGCACCCTGAGCACTGAGCACCCTGAGTACTGAGCACTGAGCACCCTGAGTACTGAGCACCCAGCAACCTGAGTACTGAGCACCCAGCAACCTGAGTACTGAGCACCCAGCACCCTGAGCAATGAGCACCCTGAGTACTGAGCACCCAGCACCCTGAGCACTGAGCACCGAGCACCCCGAGCACTGAGCACCCAGCACCCGGAGTACTGAGCACCCAGCACCCTGAGTACTCAGCACCGAGCACCCTGAGTACTGAGCACCCAGTACCCTGAGCACTGAACACACAGCACATTGAGTACTGAGCACCCCGAGCACTGAACACCCAGCACCCTGAGCACTGAGGACCCAGCACCCTGAGTACTGAGCACCCAGCACCCTGAGCACTGAGCACCCAGCACCCTGAGTACTGAGCACCCAGCACCCTGAGCACTGAGCACCCAGGACCCTGAGTACTGAGCATCCAGCACCCCGAGCACTGAGCACCCAGCACCCTGTGTACTGAGGACTGAGCACCCAGCACCCCGAGCACTGAGCACTGAGTACCTAGCACCCCGAGCACTGAGCACCCAGCACCCTGAGCACTGAGCACCATGAGTACTGAGCACCCAGAGCACTGAGCACTGAGCACCCTGAGTACTGAGCACCGAGCACCCTGAGTACTGAGCACCCAGCACTCTGAGCACTGAGTACAAAGCAAGCTGAGTACTGAGAACCCTGAGTACTGAGCACCGAGGACCCTGAGCACCCAGTACCCTGAGTACTGAGCACCGAGCACCCCGAGTACTGAGCACCCAGCACCCTGAGCACTGAGCACCCAGCACCCCGAGCACTGAGCACCCAGCACCTTGAGTACTGAACACCGAGCACCCCGAGCACTGAGCACCCAGCACCCTGAGTACTGAGCACCCAGCACCCCGAGCACTGAGCACCCAGCACCCTGAGTACTGAGCACCCAGAACCCTGAGTACTGAGCACTGAGCACCCTGAGCACGGAGCACCCAACACCCCGAGCACTGAGCACCCAGCACCCTGAGTACTGAGCACCCAGCACCCTGAGTACTGAGCACTCAGCACCCTGAGTACTGAGCACCGAGCACCCCGAGCACTGAGCACCCAGCACCCTGAGCACTGAGCACCCTGAGGACTGAGCACCCAGCACCCTGAGTACTGAGCACCCAGCACCCTGAGTACTGAGCACCCAGCATCCTGAGTACTGAGCACAGATCACCCCGAGCACTGAGCACCCAGCACCCCGAGTACTGAGCACCCTGAGTACTGAGCACCCAGCACCCCGAGCACTGAGCACCCAGCACACTGAGTACTGAGCACCCTGAGTGCTGAGCACCCAGCACCCTGAGTACTGAGCACCCAGCACCCTGAGTACTTAGCACCCAGCACCTGAGCACTGAGCACCCAGCACCCTGAGTACTGAGCACCGAGCACCCTGAGTACTGAGCACCCAGCACCCTGAGTACTGAGCACCCAGCACCCCGAGTACTGAGCACCGAGCACCCCGAGTACTGAGGACCCAGCACCCTGAGCACTTAGCACCCAGCACCCTGAGCACTGAGCACCCAGCACCCGAGAATGAGCACCCAGCACCCTGAGTACTGAGAACCGAGCACCCTGAGTACATAGCACACAGCACGCTGAGCACTGAGCACCCAGCACCCCGAGTACTGAGCACCCAGCAACCGAGCACTGAGCACCCAGCACCCCGAGAATGAGCACCCAGCACCCTGAGTACTGAGCACGCAGCACCCTGTGTACTGAGCACCCAGCACCCCGAGCACTGAGCACCCTGAATACTGAGCACCCAGCACCCTGAGTACTCTGCACTAAGCACCCAGAGCGCTGAGCACCCAGGACCCCGAGCACTGAGTACTGAGCACCCAGCACCCTGAGTACTGAGCACCGAGCTCCCCGAGCACTGAGCACCCTGATTACTGAGCACCCAGCACCCTGAGTACTGAGCACCCAGCACCCTGAGTACTGAGCACCGAGCACCCCGAGTACAGAGCACCCAGCACCCTGAGCACTCAGCACCCAGCACCCTGAGCACTGAGCACCCAGCACCCTGAGTACTGAGCTCCCAGCACCCCGAGCCCTGAGCACCCAGCACCCTGAGTACTGAGCACCCTGAGTACTGAGCACCGATCACCCTGAGCACTGAGCACCCAGCACCCTGAGTACTGAGCAGCCAACGTACTGAGCACCGAGCACACCGAGCACTGAGCACCCAGCACCCTGAGTACTGAGCAACGAGCACCCTGAGCACTGAGCACCCAGCACCCGGAGTACTGAGCACCGAGCACCCCGAGCACTGAGCACCCAGCGCCCAGAGCACTGAGCACCCAGCACACTGAGCACTGAGCACCCAGCAACCGTAGCACTGAGCACCCAGCACCCCGAGCAATGAGCACCCAGCACCCTGAGTACTGAGCACCCAGCACCCCGAGTCCTGAGCACCCAGAAACCTGAGCACCGAGCACCCAGCACCCCGAGCACTGAGCACCCAGCACCCTGAGCACTGAGCACCCAGAACCCTGAGCACTGAGCACCCAGCACCCCGAGCACTGAGCACCCAGCACCCCGAGCACTGAGCACCCAGCACCCTGAGTCCTCAGCACCCAGCACCCTGAGCACTGAGGAACCAGCACCCTGAGTACTGAGCACCCTGCACCCCAAGCACTGAGCACCCTGAGTACTGAGCACCCAGCACCCCAAGCACTGAGCACCCTGAGTACTGAGCACCCAGCACCCTGATTAATGAGCACCCAGCACCCCGAGCACTGTGCACCCAGCACCCTGAGTACTGAGCACCGAGCACCCTGAGTACTGAGCACCCAGCACCCTGAGTACTGAGCACCCAGCGTACTGAGCACCCAGCACCCTGATTAATGAGCACCCAGCACCCCGAGCACTGAACACCCAGCACCCTGAGCACTGAGCACCGAGCACCCTGAGCACTGAGCACCCTGCACCCTGTGGACTGAGTACCCAGCACCCCGAGCACTGAGCACCCAGCACCCTGAGCACTGAGCACCCTGAGTACTGAGCACTGAGCACCCTGAGTACTGAGCACTGAGCACCCTGAGTACTGAGCACCCAGCACCCTGAGTACTCAGCACCCATCAACCTGAGCACTGAGCACCGAGCACCCTGAGCACTGAGCACCCAGCACCCTTAGCACTAAGCACCCAGCACCCTGAGCACTGAGCACCCAGCACCCTGAGTACTGATCACCCTGAGTACTGAGCACACAGCACCCTGAGCACTGAGCACCCAGCACCCTGAGCACTGAGCACCCAGCACCCTGAGCACTGAGCACCCTGAGTACTGAGCACCCTGAGTACTGAGCACTGAGCACCCTGAGTACTGAGCACCCAGCACCCTGATTAATGAACACCCAGCACCCTGATCAATGAGCACCCTGTGTACTGAGCACCCAGCACCCTGAGCACTGAGCACCGAGCACCCCGAGCACTGAGCACCCAGCACCCGGAGTACTGAGCACCCAGCACCCTGAGTACTAAGCACCGAGCACCCTGAGTAATGAGCACCCAGTAACCTGAGCACTGAACACACAGCACCCTGAGTACTGAGCACCCCGAGCACAGAGCACCCAGCACCCTGAGCACTGAGGACCCAGCAACCTGAGTACTGAGCACCCAGCACCCTTAGCACTGAGCACCCAGCACCCTGAGTACTGAGCACCCAGCACCCTGAGCACTGAGCACCCAGCACCCTGAGTACTGAGCATAGAGCACACCGAGCACTGAGCACCCAGCACCCTGAGTACTGAGCACTGAGCACGCAGCACCCCGAGCACTGAGCAATCAGCACCCTGTGTACTGAGCACTGAGTACCCAGCACCCCGAGCACTGAGCACCCAGCACCCTGAGCACTGAGCACCCTGAGTACTGAGCACCCAGCACCCTGAGTACTGAGCACCGAGCACCCCGAGTACTGAGCACCCAGCACCCCGAGCACTGAGCACCCAGCACCCTGAGCACTGAGCACCCAGCACCCCAAGCACTGAGAACCCAGCACCCTGAGTACTGAGTACTGAGCACCCTGAGTACTGAGCACCCAGCACCCTGAGCACTGAGCACCCAGCACCCTGAGTACTGATCACAGAGCATCCCGAGCACTGAGCACCCAGCACCCTGAGTACTGAGCACCCAGCACCAAAAGTAATGAGCACCGAGCATCCTGAGCACTGAGCACCGAGCACCCCGAGCACTGAGCACCCAGCACCCTGAGTACTGAGTATGCAGCACCAAGAGTACTGAGCAGCAAGCACCCCGAGCACTGAGCACCCAGCACCCTGAGTAATGAGCACCTAGCACCCCGAGTACTGAGCACCCAGAACGTGAGTACTGAGCACTCAGCACCCTGTGTACTGAGCACCCAGCACCCTGAGCACTGAGCACAAAGCACGCTGAGTACTGAGCACCCTGAGTACTGAGCACCGAGGACCCTGAGCACTGAGCACCCAGCACCCCGAGCACTGAGCACCCAGCACCCCGAGAATGAGCACCCAGCACCCTGAGTACTGAGAACCGAGCACCCTGAGTACTGAGCACCCAGCACGCTGAGCACTGAGCACCCAGCACCCCGAGTACTGAGCACCCAGCACCCCGAACACTGAGCACCCAGGACCCTGAGAATGAGCACCCAGCACCCTGAGTACTGAGCACCCAGCACCCGCAGTACTGAGCACCCAGCACCCCGAGCACTGAGCACCCTGAATACTGAGCACCCAGCACCCTGAGTAATGTGCACTAAGCACCCAGAGCGCTGAGCACCCAGGACCCTGAGCACTGAGTACTGAGCACCCACCACCCTGAGTACTCAGCACCGAGCTCCCTGAGCACTGAGCACCCAGCACCCTGAGTACTGAGCACCCAGCACCCTGAGTACTGAGCACCCAGCACCCTGAGTACTGAGCAACCCGAGCACTGAGCACCCAGCTGCCTGAGTACTGAGCACCCTGAGGACTGAGCCCCGATCACCCTGAGCACTGAGCACCCAGCACCCTGAGTACTGAGCACCGAGCACCCTGAGCACTGAGCACCGAGCACCCTGAGTACTGAGCACCGAGCACACCGAGCACTGAGCACCCAGCACCCTGAGTACTGAGCACACAGCACCCTGAGTACTGAGCACCGAGCACCCCAAGTACTGAGCACCCAGCACCCTGAGCACTCAGCACCCAGCACCCCGAGCACTGAGCACCCAGCACCCTGAGTACTGAGCTCCCAGCACCCCGATCCCTGAGCACCCAGCACCCTGAGTACTGAGCACCCTGAGTACTGAACACCCAGCACCCTGATTAATGAGCACCCAGCACCCCGAGCACTGAGCACCCAGCACCCTGAGTACTGAGCACCCAGCACCCTGAGTACTGAGCACCCAGCGTTCTGAGCACCGAGCACCCAGCACCCTGAGTACTGAGCACCCAGCAACCTGAGCACTGAGCACCCAGCACCCTGAGTACAGAGCACCGAGCACCCCGAGTACTGAGTACCCAGCACCCCGAGCACTGAGCACACAGCAGCCCGAGCACTGAGCACCCAGCACACCGAGCACTCAGCACCCAGCACCCCGAGCACTGAGCACCCAGCACACCGAGCACTGAGCACCCAGCACCCCGAGCACCGAGCACCATGAGTACTAAGCACCGAGCACCCTGAGCACTGAGCACCCAGCACCCTGAGCACTGAGCACCCAGCACCCTGAGTACTGAGCACCCAGCACCCTGAGCACTGAGCACCCAGCACCCTGAGCACAGAGCACCCAGCACGCTGAGTACTGAGCACTGAGCACCCTGAGTACTGAGCACCGAGCACCCTGAGCACTGAGCACCCAGCACGCTGAGTACTGAGCACTGAGCACCCTGAGTACTGAGCACCGAGCACCCTGAGTACTGAGCACCCAGCACTCTGAGCACTGAGCACCCAGCACCCTGAGCACTGAGCACCCAGCACCCCGATCACTGAGCACCCAGCACCCCGAGCACTGAGCACCCAGCACCCCGAGCACTGAGCACTGAGCACCCTGCGTACTGAGCACTGAGCACCCTGAGAACTGAGCACCGAGCACGCTGAGTACTGAGCACCCAGCACCCCGAGCACTGAGCACCGAGCACCCTGAGTACTGAGCACCCAGCACACCGAGTACTGAGCACCCAGCACCCTGAGTACTGAGCACCCAGCACCCCGAGCACAGAGCACCGAGCACCCCGAGCACTGAACACCCAGCACCCCGAGCACTGAGCACCCAGCACCCTGAGTACTAATCACCCAGCACTCTGATTACTGAGCACCCAGCACCCTGAGTACTGAGCACCCAGCACCCTGAGTACTGAGCACCCAGCAACCTGAGCACTGAGCACCGAGCACCCTGAGCACTGAGCACCCAGCACACTGAGCACTGAGCACCCTGAGTACTGAGCACTGAGCACCCTGAGTACTGAGCACCCAGCACCCTGAGTACTGAGCACCCAGCACGCTGAGCAATGAGCACCCTGAGTACTGAGCACCCAGCACCCTGAGCACTGAGCACCGAGCACCCCGAGCACTGAGCACCCAGCACCCGGATTACTGAGCACCCAGCACCCTGAGTACTAAGCACCGAGCACCCTGAGTACTGAGCACCCAGTAACCTGAGCACTGAACACACAGCACCCTGAGTACTGAGCACCCCGAGCACTGAGCACCCAGCACCCTGAGCACTGAGGACCCAGCACACTGAGTACTGAGCATCCAGCACCCTGAGCACTGAGCACCCAGCACATTGAGTACTGAGCACCCAGCACCCTGAGATCTGAGCACCCTGAGTACTGAGCACCCAGCACCCTGAGCACTGAGCACCCAGCACCCCGAGCACTGAGCACCCAGCACCCAGAGCACTGAGCACCGAGCACCCTGAGTACTGAGCACTGAGCACCCTGAGCACTGAGCACCCAGCACCCTGATTACTGAGCACCCAGCACCCTGAGCACTGAGGACCGAGCACCCTGAGTACTAAGCACCCAGCACCCTGAGTACTGAGCACCCAGCACCCTGTGCACTGAGCACACAGCACGCTGAGTACTGAGCACTGAGCACCCTGAGTACTGAGCACCGAGCACCCTGAGCACGGAGCACCCAGCACGCTGAGTACTGATCACTGAGCACCCTGAGTACTGAGCACCGAGGACCCTGAGCACTGAGCACCCAGCACCCTGAGTACTGAGCACCGAGCACCCCGAGTACTGAGCACCGAGCACCCCGAGCACTGAGCACCCAGCACCCTGAGTACTGAGCAACCAGCACCAAGAGTACTGAGCAGCGAGCACCCCTAGCACTGAGCACCCAGCACCCTGAGTAATGAGCACCCAGCACCCCGAGTACTGAGCACCCAGCACCGTGAGTACTGAGCACCCAGCACCCTGAGCACTGAGCACAAAGCACGCTGATTACTGAGCACCCTGAGTACTGAGCACCGAGGACCCTGAGCACTGAGCACCCAGCATCCCGAGAATGAGCACCCAGCACCCTGAGTACTGAGAACCGAGCACCCGGAGTACTGAGCACCCAGCACGCTGAGCACTGAGCACCCAGCACCCCGAGCACTGAGCACCCAGCACCCCGAGCACTGAGCACCCAGCACCCCGAGAATGAGCACAAAGCACCCTGAGTACTGAGAACCGAGCACCCTGAGTACTGAGCACCCAGCACGCTGAGCACTGAGCACCCAGCACCCCGAGTACTGAGCACCCAGCACCCCGAGCACTGAGCACCCAGCACCCCGAGAATGACCACCCAGCACCCTGAGTACTGAGCACCCAGCACCCGGAGTACTGAGCACCCAGCACCCCGAGCACTGAGCACCCTGAATACTGAGCACCCAGCACCCTGAGTACTGAGCACCCAGCACCCAGCACCCTGAGCACTGAGCACCCAGCACGCTGAGTACTGAGCACTGAGCACCCTGAGTACTGATCACCGAGCACCCTGAGCACTGAGCACCCAGCACGCTGAGTACTGAGCACTGAGCACCCTTGCTCGGGGTGCGGGGTGCTCAGTGCTCAGTACTCAGGGTGCTGGGTGCACAGTGCTCAGGGTGCTGGGTGCTCAGTACTCAGGGTGCTGGGTGCTCAGTGCTCAGGGTGCTGGGTGCTCAGTACTCAGGGTGCTCAGTGCTCAGTACTCAGGGTGCTCCGTGCTCAGGGTGCTGGGTGCTCAGTGCTCGGGGTGCTGGGTGCTCAATGCTCAGGGTGCTGGGTGCTCAGGGCTCGGGGTGCTGGGTACTCCGTGCTCAGTACACAGGGTGCTGGGTACTCAGTGCTCAGTACTCAGGGTGCTGGGTGCTCAGTGCTCGGGGTGCTGGATGCTCAGTACTCAGGGTGCTGGGTGCTCAGTACTCAGGGTGCTCAGTGCTCAGTACTCAGGGTGCTCAGTGCTCAGTACTCAGGGTGCTCAGTGCTCGGGGTGCTGGGTGCTCAGTGCTCAGGGTGCTGGGTGCTCAGTGCTCAGGGTTCTGGGCAGTCAGTGCTCAGGGTGCTGGGTACTCAGTGCTCAGGGAGCTGGGTGCTCAGTGCTCAGGGTGCTGGGTGCTCAGTACTCAGGGTGCTCAGTGCTCAGGGTGCTGGGTGCTCAGTGCTCGGGGTGCTGGGTACTCCGTGCTAAGTACACAGGGTGCTGGGTACTCAGTGCTCAGTACTCAGGGTGCTGGGTGCTCAGTGCTCGGGGTGCTGGATGCTCAGTACTCAGGGTGCTGGGTGCTCAGTACTCAGGGTGCTTTGTCCTCAGTGCTCAGGGTGCTGGGTGCTCAGTGCTCGGGGTGCTCATTGCTCAGGGTGCTGTGTGCTCAGTACTCAGGTTGCTGGGTGCTCATTACTCTGGGTGCTGGGTGCTCAGAACTCGGGATGTTCGGTGCTCAGTGCTCAGGGTGCTGGGTGCTCAGTACTCAGGGTGCTCATTGCTCAGGGTGCTGGGTGCTCAGTACTCAGGGTGCTGGGTGCTCAGTACTCAGGGTGCTGGGTGCTCAGTACTCAGGGTGCTGGGTGCTCAGTTCTCAGGGTGCTCAGTGCTCAGTACTCAGGGTGCTCAGGGCTCAGGGTGCTGGGTGCTCACTGCTCGGGGTGCTGGGTGCTCAGTGCTCAGGGTGCAGGGTGCTCAGTGCTCAGGGAGCTCGGTGCTCAGTGCTCAGGGTGCTGGGTGCTCAGTACTCAGTGTGCTGGGTGCTCAGTACGCAGGGTGCTCAGTGCTCAGTACTCAGGGTGCTCAGTGCTCAGTACTCAGGGTGCTCAGTGCTCAGGGTGCTGGGTGCTCAGTGCTCGGGGTGCTTGGTGATCAGTCCTCAGGGTGCTGGGTGTTCAGTGCTCAGGGTGCTCATTGCTCGTTGCTCGTGGTGCTGGGTGCTCAGTGCACGGGGTGCTGGGTGCTCAGTGCTCAGGGTGCTGGGTGCTCAGTACTCAGGGTGCTGGGAGCTCAGTGCTCAGGGTGCTGGGTGCTCAGTGCTCAGGGTGCTCGGTGCTTAGTACCCCGAGTGGTCGTTGCTAGGTGTGCTGGGTGCTCAGTGCTCGGGGTGCTGGGTGCTCAGTGCTCGGGGTGCTGGGTGCTCAGTACTCGGGGTGCTCGGTGCTCAGTTCTCAGGGTGCTGGGTGCTCAGTGCTCAGGGTGCTCGGTGCTCAGTACTCAGGTTGCTGGGTGCTCAGTGCTCGGGGTGCTGGTTGCTCATTACTCAGGATGCTGGGTGCTCAGTACTCAGTGTGCTCAGTGCTTGGGGTGCTGGGTGCTCAATACTCAGGGTGCTCAGTGCTTGGGGTGTTGGGTGCTCAGTACTCAGTGTGCTGGGTGCTCAATGCTCAGGGTGCTGGGTGCTCAGTACTCAGGGTGCTGGGTTCTCAGTACTCAGGGTGCTGGGTGCTCAGTGCTCGGGGTGCTGGGTGCTCAGTGCTCGGGGTTGCTGGGTGCACAGTGCTCGGGGTTGCTGGGTGCTCAGTGCTCGGGGCACTGGGTGCTCAGTGCTCGGGGTTCTGGGTGCTCAGTGCTCGGGGCGCTGGGTGCTCAGTGCTCGGGGCGCTGGGTGCTCAGTGCTCGGGGTGCTCAGAGCTCAGTACTCAGGGTGCTGGGTGCTCAGTGCTCGGGGTGCTCGGTGCTCAGTACTCAGGGTGCTGGGTACTCAGTGCTCGGGGTGCTCGGTGCTCAGTACGTTGGGTGCTCACTACTCAGGGTGCTGGGTGCTCAGTACTCAGGGTGCTGGGTGCTCAGTGCTCAGGGTGCTGGGTGCTCAGTGCTCAGGGTGCTGGGTGCTCAGTACTCAGGGTGCTGGGTGCGCAGTGCTCGGGGTGCTGGGTGCTCAGTGCTCAGGGTACTGGGTGCTCAGTGCTCAGGGTGCTGGGTGCTCAGTACTCAGGGTGCTGGGTGCTCAGTACTCAGGGTGCTGAGTGCTCAGTTCTCAGGGTGCTGGGTGATCAGTACTCGGGTGCTGGGTGCTCAGTGCTCAGGGTGCTGGGTGCTCAGTGCTCGGGGTGCTTGTCTCTCAGTGTTCAGTACTCAGGGTGCTGGGTGCTCAGTGCTCGGGGTGCTGGGTGCTCAGTGCTCAGTACTCAGGGTGCTGGGTGCTCAGTGCTCAGGGTGCTGGGTGCTCAGTACTCAGGGTGCTCAGTGCTCAGTGTGCTGGGTGCTCAGTGCTCGGGGTGCTGGATGCTCAGTGCTCGGGGTGCTGGGTGCTCAGTACTCGGGGTGCTCTGTGCTCAGTACTCAGGGTGCTGGGTGCTCAGTGCTCAGGGTGCTTTGTGCTCAGTACTCATGGTGCTGTTTGCTCGGTGCTCAGGGTGCTGGGTCCTCAGTGCTCAGGGTGCTGGGTGCTCAGGGCTCAGGGTGCTCGGTGCTTAGTACTCAGGGTGCTCGTTGCTCGGGGTGCTGGGTGCTCAGTGCTCGGGGAGCTCGGTGCTCAGTACTCAGGGTGCTGTGTGCTCAGTACTCAGGGTGCTGGGTGCTCAGTACTCATGGTGCTGGGTGCTCAGTACTCAGGGGGCTGGGTGCTCAGTGCTCAGCGTGCTGGGTGCTCAGTGCTCAGGGTGCTGGGTGCTCAGTGCTCGGAGTGCTGGGTGCTCAGTGCTCGGGGTGCTGGGTGCTCAGTGCTCACGGTGTTGGGTGCTCAGTGCTCAGTGCTCAGGGTGCTGGGTGCTCAGTACTCAGGGTGCTGGGTGCTCAGTACTCAGGGTCCTGGGTGCTCAGTGCTCAGGGTGCTGGGTGCTCAGTACTCTGGGTGTTGGGTGCTCAGTACTCAGGGTGCTGGGTGCTCAGTGCTCGGGGTGCTGGGTGCTCAGTGCTCAGGGTGCTGTGTGCTCAGTGCTCATGGTGCTGGGTTCTCAGTATTCAGGGTGCTGGGTGCTCAGTGCTCGGGGTGCTCGGTGCTCAGTACTCAAGGTGCTGGGTGCTCAGTGCTCAGGGTGCTGGATGCTCAGTTCTCAGGGTGCTCAGTGCTCAGTGCTCAGGGTGCTGGGTGCTCAGTACTCAGGGTGCTCGGTGCTCAGTACTCAGGGTTCTCAGTGCTCAGTGCTCAGGGTGCTGGGTGCTCAGTTCTCAGGGTGCTCAGTGCTCAGTACTTGGAGTGCTGGGTGCTCAGTACTCAGGGTGCTCAGTGCTCAGCACTCGGGGTGCTGGGTGCTCAGTGCTCGGGGAGCTGGTTGCTCAGTGCTCGGAGTTCTGGGTGCTCAGTACTCAGGGTGCTGTGTGCTCAGTGCTCAGTACTCAGCGTGCTGGGTGCTCAGTGCTCAGAGTGTTGGGTGCTCAGTACTCAGGGTGCTGGGTGCTCAGTGCTCAGTGCTCAGGGTGCTCAGTGCTCAGGGTGCTGGGTGCTCAGGGTGCTGGGTGCTCAGTGCTCGGGGTGCTGGGTGCTCAGTGCTCAGGGTGCTGGGTGCTCAGTGCTCAGTGCTGAGGGTGCTGTGTGCTCAGTGCTCAGTGCTCAGGGGGCTGGGTGTTCAGTACTCAGGGTGCTGGTTGCTCAGTACTCAGGGTGCTTGGTGCTCAGTGCTCAGAGTGCTGGTTGCTCAGTGCTCAGGGTGCTGGGGCTCAGGACTCAGGGTGCTGGGTGCTCAGTACTCAGGGTTCTCGGTGTTCAGTACTCAGGGTGCTGGGTGCTCAGTGCCCAGGGTGCTGGGTGCTCAGTACTCAGGGTGCTGGGTGCTCAGTACTCAGGGTGCTGGGTGCTCAGTGCTCAGGGTGCTGGGTCCTCAGTACTCAGGGTGCTGGGTGCTCAGTGCTCGGGGTGCTGGGTGCTCAGTGCTCAGGGTGATCAGTGCTCAGTACTCAGGGTGCTGGGTGCTCAGTGCTCAGGGTGCTGGGTGCTCAGTCCTCAGGGTGCTCAGTACTCAGGGTGCTCAGTGCTCAGTGCTCAGTACTCAGGGTGTTCAGTACTCAGGGTGCTGGGTGCTCAGTGCTCGGGGTGCTGGGTGCTCAGTACTCAGGGTGCTGGGTGCTCAGTACTCGGGGTGCTGGGTGCTCAGTACTCAGGGTGCTGGGTGCTCAGTGCTTTTGGTGCTGGGTGCTCAGTGCTCAGGGTGATCGGTGCTCAGTGCTCAGCGTGCTGGGTGCTCAGTCCTCAGGGTGCTCAGTGCTCAAGGTGCTGGGTGCTCAGTGCTCGGGGTGCTCGGTGCTCAGTACTCAGGGTGCTGAGTGCTCAGTACTCAGGGTGCTGGGTGCTCAGTACTCAGGGTGCTGGGTGCTCAGTACTCGGGGTGCTGGGTGCTCAGTACTCAGGGTGCTGGGTGCTCAGTGCTCAGGGTGCTGGGTGCTCAGTACTCAGGGTGCTGGGTGCTTAGTACTCAGGGTGCTCAGTACTTAGGGTGCTCAGTGCTCAGTGCTCGGGGTGATGGGTGCTCAGTGCTCGGGGTGCTGGGTGCTCAGTACTCAGGGTGCTGGGTGCTCAGTGCTCAGGGTGATCAGTGCCCAGTGCTCAGGGTGCTGGGTGCTCAGTCCTCATGGTGCTCAGTACTCAGGGTGCTCGGTGCTCAGCACTCAGGGTGCTGGGTGCTCAGTGCCCAGGGTGCTGGGTGCTCAGTACTCAGGGTGCTGGGTGCTCAGTACTCAGGGTGCTGGGTGCTCAGTGCTCAGGGTGATCAGTGCTCAGTACTCAGGGTGCTGGGTGCTCAGTGCTCGGGGGGCTCGGTGCTCAGTACTCAGGGTGCTGGGTACTCAGTGCTCGGGGTGCTCGGTGCTCAGTACGTTGGGTGCTCACTACTCAGGGTGCTGGGTGCTCAGTACTCAGGGTGCTGGGTGCTCAGTGCTCAGGGTGCTGGGTGCTCAGTGCTCAGGGTGCTGGGTGCTCAGTACTCAGGGTGCTGGGTGCGCAGTGCTCGGGGTGCTGGGTGCTCAGTGCTCAGGGTGCTGGGTGCTCAGTGCTCAGGGTGCTGGGTGCTCAGTACTCAGGGTGCTGGGTGCTCAGTACTCAGGGTGCTGGGTGCTCAGTACTCAGGGTGCTGGGTGCTCAGTACTCAGGGTGCTGGGTGCTCAGTGCTCAGGGTGCTGGGTCCTCAGTACTCAGGGTGCTGGGTGCTCAGTGCTCGGGGTGCTGGGTGCTCAGTACTCAGGGTGCTGGGTGCTCAGTACTCGGGGTGCTGGGTGCTCAGTACTCAGGGTGCTGGGTGCTCAGTGCTCAAGGTGCTGGGTGCTCAGTGCTCGGGGTGCTCGGTGCTCAGTACTCAGGGTGCTGAGTGCTCAGTACTCAGGGTGCTGGGTGCTCAGTACTCAGGGTGCTGGGTGCTCAGTACTCAGGTCAGTACTCAGGGTGCTGGGTGCTCAGTACTCGGGGTGCTGGGTGCTCAGTACTCAGGGTGCTGGGTGCTCAGTGCTCAGGGTGCTGGGTGCTCAGTACTCAGGGTGCTGGGTGCTTAGTACTCAGGGTGCTCAGTACTTAGGGTGCTCAGTGCTCAGTGCTCGGGGTGCTGGGTGCTCAGTGCTCGGGGTGCTGGGTGCTCAGTACTCAGGGTGCTGGGTGCTCAGTGCTCAGGGTGATCAGTGCCCAGTGCTCAGGGTGCTGGGTGCTCAGTCCTCATGGTGCTCAGTACTCAGGGTGCTCGGTGCTCAGCACTCAGGGTGCTGGGTGCTCAGTGCCCAGCGTGCTGGGTGCTCAGTACTCAGGGTGCTGTGTGCTCAGTACTCAGGGTGCTGGGTGCTCAGTGCTCAGGGTGATCAGTGCTCAGTACTCAGGTTGCTGGGTTCTCAGTGCTCAGGGTGATGGGTGCTCAGTCCTCAGGGTGCTCAGTACTCATTCTGCTGGGTGCTCAGTGCTCAGTACTCATGGTGCTCAGTACTCAGGGTGCTGGATGCTCAGTGCTCGGGGTGCTGGGTGCTCAGCACTCAGCGTGCTGGGTGCTCAGTGCCCAGGGTGCTGGGTGCTCAGTACTCAGGGTGCTGGGTGCTCAGTACTCAGGGTGCTGGGTGCTCAGTGCTCAGGGTGATCAGTGCTCAGTACTCAGGGTGCTGGGTGCTCATTGCTCAGGGTGCTGGGTGCTCAGTACTCAGGGTGCTCGGTGCTCAGCACTCAGGGTGCTGGGTGCTCAGTGCCCAGGGTGCTGGGTGCTCAGTACTCAGGGTGCTGGGTGCTCAGTACTCAGGGTGCTGGGTGCTCAGTGCTCGGGGTGCTGGGTGCTCAGTGCTCGGCGTGCTGGGTGCTCAGTGCTCGGGGTTCTCGGTGCTCAGTACTCAGGGTGCTGGGTGCTCAGTGCTCGAGGTGCTCAGTACTCAGGGTGCTGTGTGTTCAGTGCTCAGGGTGCTGGGTGCTCAGTACTCAGGATGCTCGGTGCTTAGTACTCAGCGTGCTGGGTGCTCAGTACTCCGGGTGCTGGGTGCTCAGTGCTCGGGGTGCTCGGTGCTCAGTACTCAGTGCTCAGGGTGCTCAGTGCTCAGTGCTCAGGGTGCTGGGTGTTCAGTACTCAGGGTGCTTGGTGCTCAGTACTCGGGGTGCTGGTTGCTCAGTACTCAGGGTGCTGGGTGCTCAGTACTCAGGGTGCTGGGTGCTCAGTACTCGGGTGCTGGGTGCTCAGTGCTCAGGGTGCTGGGTGCTCAGTGCTCGGGGTGCTGGGTGCTCAGTACTCAGGGTGCTGCGTGCTCAGTACTCAGGGTGCTGGGTGCTCTGTGCTCGGGGTGCTGGGTGCTCAGTGCTCGCGGTGCTGGGTGCTCAGTGCTCGAGGTGCTCGGTGCTCAGTACTCAGGGTGCTGGGTGCTCAGTCCTCTAGGTGCTCAGTACTCAGGGTGCTGTGTGTTCAGTGCTCAGGGTGCTGGGTGCTCAGTACTCAGGGTGCTCGGTGCTTAGTACTCAGGGTGCTGGGTGCTCAGTACTCCGGGTGCTGGGTGCTCAGTGCTTGGGGTGCTGGGTGCTCAGTGCTCAGGGTGCTGGGTGCTTAGTGCTCGGGGTGCCCGGTGCTCAGTACTCGGGGTTCTGGGTGCTCAGTTCTCAGGGTACTAGGTGCTCAGTACGTTGGGTGCTCAGAACTCAGGGTGCTGGGTGCTCAGTGCTCAGGGTGCTAGGTGCTCAGTGCTCAGGGTGCTGGGTGCTCAGTGCTCAGGGTGCTGGGTGCTCAGTGCTCAGGGTGCTGGGTGCTCGGTGCTCTGGGTGCTGGGTGCTTAGTGCTCGGGGTGCCCGGTGCTCAGTACTCAGGGCGCTGGGTGCTCAGTGCTCAGGGTGCTGGGTGCTCAGTACTCAGGGTGCTGGGTGCTCGGTGCTCAGTACGCTGGGTGCTCAGTACTCAGGGTGCTGGGTGCTCAGTACTCAGGGTGCTCGGTGCTCAGTGCTCAGGGTGCTGGGTGCTCGGTGCTCGGGGTGCTGGGTGCTTAGTGCTCGGGGTGCCCGGTGCTCAGTACTCGGGGTTCTGGGTGCTCAGTGCTCAGGGTACTCGGTGCTCAGTACGTTGGGTGCTCAGTACTCAGGGTGCTGGGTGCTCAGTGCTCAGGGTGCTGGGTGCTCAGTGCTCAGGGTGCCGGGTGCTCAGTGCTCAGGGTGCTGGGTGCTCAGTGCTCAGGGTGCTGGGTGCTCAGTGCTCAGGGTGCTGGGTGCTCGGTGCTCTGGGTGCTGGGTGCTTAGTGCTCGGGGTGCCCGGTGCTCAATACTCGGCGTGCTCAGTGCTCAGTACTCAGGGTGGTGGGTGCTCAGTGCTCAGGGTGCTGGGTGCTCAGTACTCAGGGTGCTGGGTGCTCGGTGCTCAGTACGCTGGGTGCTCAGTACTCAGGGTGCTGGGTGCTCAGTACTCAGGGTGCTGGGTGCTCAGTGCTCGGGGTGCTGGGTGCTCAGTGCTCGGGGTGCTGGGTGCTCAGTGCTCGGGGTGCTCGGTGCTCAGTACTCAGGGTGCTGGGTGCTCAGTGCTCGATGTGCTCAGTACTCAGGGTGCTGTGTGTTCAGTGCTCAGGGTGCTGGGTGCTCAGTACTCAGGATGCTCGGTGCTTAGTACTCGGGGTGCTGGGTGCTCAGTGCTCGGGGTGCTCGGTGCTCAGTACTCAGTGCTCAGGGTGCTCAGTGCTCAGTGCTCAGGGTGCTGGGTGTTCAGTACTCAGGGTGCTTGGTGCTCAGTACTCGGGGTGCTGGGTGCTCAGTGCTCAGTACTCAGGGTGCTGGGTGCTCAGTGCCCGGGGTGCTGGGTGCTCAGTGCTCAGTACTCAGGGTGCTGGGTGCTCAGTACTCAGGGTGCTGGGTGCTCAGTACTCAGGGTGCTGGGTGCTCAGTGCTCGGGGTGCTGGGTGCTCAGTGCTCGGCGTGCTGTGTGCTCAGTGCTCGGGGTGCTCGGTGCTCAGTACTCAGGGTGCTGGGTGCTCAGTGCTCGAGGTGCTCAGTACTCAGGGTGCTGTGTGTTCAGTGCTCAGGGTGCTGGGTGCTCTGTACTCAGGATGCTCGGTGCTTAGTACTCAGCGTGCTGGGTGCTCAGTACTCCGGGTGCTGGGTGCTCAGTGCTCGGGGTGCTCGGTGCTCAGTACTCAGTGCTCAGGGTGCTCAGTGCTCAGTGCTCAGGGTGCTGGGTGTTCAGTACTCAGGGTGCTTGGTGCTCAGTACTCGGGGTGCTGGGTGCTCAGTACTCTGGGTGCTGGGTGCTCAGTACTCAGGGTGCTGGGTGCTCAGTACTCGGGTGCTGGGTGCTCAGTGCTCAGGGTGCTGGGTGCTCAGTGCTCGGGGTGCTGGGTGCTCAGTACTCAGGGTGCTGCGTGCTCAGTACTCAGGGTGCTGGGTGCTCTGTGCTCGGGGTGCTGGGTGCTCAGTGCTCGCGGTGCTGGGTGCTCAGTGCTCGAGGTGCTCGGTGCTCAGTACTCAGGGTGCTGGGTGCTCAGTCCTCTAGGTGCTCAGTACTCAGGGTGCTGTGTGTTCAGTGCTCAGGGTGCTGGGTGCTCAGTACTCAGGGTGCTCGGTGCTTAGTACTCAGGGTGCTGGGTGCTCAGTACTCCGGGTGCTGGGTGCTCAGTGCTTGGGGTGCTCGGTGCTCAGTGCTCAGGGTGCTGGGTGCTTAGTGCTCGGGGTGCCCGGTGCTCAGTACTCGGGGTTCTGGGTGCTCAGTTCTCAGGGTACTAGGTGCTCAGTACGTTGGGTGCTCAGAACTCAGGGTGCTGGGTGCTCAGTGCTCAGGGTGCTAGGTGCTCAGTGCTCAGGGTGCTGGGTGCTCAGTGCTCAGGGTGCTGGGTGCTCAGTGCTCAGGGTGCTGGGTGCTCGGTGCTCTGGGTGCTGGGTGCTTAGTGCTCGGGGTGCCCGGTGCTCAGTACTCAGGGCGCTGGGTGCTCAGTGCTCAGGGTGCTGGGTGCTCAGTACTCAGGGTGCTGGGTGCTCGGTGCTCAGTACGCTGGGTGCTCAGTACTCAGGGTGCTGGGTGCTCAGTACTCAGGGTGCTCGGTGCTCAGTGCTCAGGGTGCTGGGTGCTCGGTGCTCGGGGTGCTGGGTGCTTAGTGCTCGGGGTGCCCGGTGCTCAGTACTCGGGGTTCTGGGTGCTCAGTGCTCAGGGTACTCGGTGCTCAGTACGTTGGGTGCTCAGTACTCAGGGTGCTGGGTGCTCAGTGCTCAGGGTGCTGGGTGCTCAGTGCTCAGGGTGCCGGGTGCTCAGTGCTCAGGGTGCTGGGTGCTCAGTGCTCAGGGTGCTGGGTGCTCAGTGCTCAGGGTGCTGGGTGCTCGGTGCTCTGGGTGCTGGGTGCTTAGTGCTCGGGGTGCCCGGTGCTCAATACTCGGCGTGCTCAGTGCTCAGTACTCAGGGTGTTGGGTGCTCAGTGCTCAGGGTGCTGGGTGCTCAGTACTCAGGGTGCTGGGTGCTCGGTGCTCAGTACGCTGGGTGCTCAGTACTCAGGGTGCTGCGTGCTCAGTACTCAGGGTGCTCGGTGCTCAGTACTCAGGGTGCTGGGTGCTCATTGCTCGGGGTGCTGGGTGCTCAGTACTCAGGGTGCTGGGTGCTCAGTGCTCGGGGTGCTCGGTGCTCAGTACGCTGGGTGCTCAGTACTCAGGGTGCTGGGTGCTCAGTACTCAGGGTGCTGGGTGCTTAGTACTCAGGGTGCTGGGTGCTCAGTGCTCGGGGTGCTGGGTGCTCAGTGCTCAGTACTCAGGGTGCTGGGTGCTCAGGGCTCAGGTTGCTGGGTCCTCGGTGCTCAGTACGCTGGGTGCTCAGTACTCAGGGTGCTGGGTGCTCAGTACTCAGGGTGCTGGGTGCTCAGTACTCAGGGTGCTCGGTGCTCAGTACTCAGGGTGCTGGGTGCTCAGTGCTCGGGGTGCTGGGTGCTCAGTACTCAGGGTGCTGGGTGCTCAGTGCTCGGGGTGCTGGGTGCTCAGTACTCAGGGTGCTGGGTGCTCAGTGCTCAGGGTGATCAGTGCTCAGTACTCAGGGTGCTGGGTTCTCAGTGCTCAGGGTGATGGGTGCTCAGTCCTCAGGGTGCTCAGTACTCAGGCTGCTGGGTGCTCAGTGCTCAGTACTCATGGTGCTCAGTACTCAGGGTGCTGGATGCTCAGTGCTCGGGGTGCTGGGTGCTCAGCACTCAGCGTGCTGGGTGCTCAGTGCCCAGGGTGCTGGGTGCTCAGTACTCAGGGTGCTGGGTGCTCAGTACTCAGGGTGCTGGGTGCTCAGTGCTCACGGTGATCAGTGCTCAGTACTCAGGGTGCTGGGTGCTCAGTACTCAGGGTGCTGGGTGCTCAGTACTCACGGTTCTGGGTTCTCAGTACTCGGGGTGCTGGGTGCTCATTACTCAGGGTGCTGGGTGCTCAGTGCTCGGGGTGCTCGGTGCTCAGTGCTCAGGATGCTCGGTGCTCAGAACTCTTGGTGCTGGGTGCTCAGTACTCAGGGTGCTGGGTGCTCAGTGCTCAGGGTGCTGGGTACTCAGTGCTCAGGGTGCTGGGTGCTTAGTATTCAGGGTGCTGGGTGCTCAGTGCTCAGGGTGCTGGGTTCTCAGTGCTCAGGGTGCTGGGTGCTCAGTACTCAGGGTGCTGGGTGCTCAGTACTCAGGGTGCTGGGTGCTCAGTGCTCGGGGTGCTGGGTGCTCAGTGCTCGGGGTGCTGGGTGCTCAGTGCTCGGGGTGCTCGGTGCTCAGTACTCAGGGTGCTGGGTGCTCAGTGCTCGAGGTGCTCAGTACTCAGGGTGCTGTGTGTTCAGTGCTCAGGGTGCTGGGTGCTCAGTACTCAGGATGCTCGGTGCTTAGTACTCGGGGTGCTGGGTGCTCAGTGCTCGGGGTGCTCGGTGCTCAGTACTCAGTGCTCAGGGTGCTCACTGCTCAGTGCTCAGGGTGCTGGGTGTTCAGTACTCAGGGTGCTTGGTGCTCAGTACTCGGGGTGCTGGGTGCTCAGTGCTCAGTACTCAGGGTGCTGGGTGCTCAGTGCTCGGGGTGCTGGGTGCTCAGTGCTCAGTACTCAGGGTGCTGGGTGCTCAGTGCTCAGGGTGCTGTGTGCTCAGTGCTCAGGGTGCTGGGTGCTCAGTGCTCAGGGTGCTGGGTACTCAGTGCTCAGGGTGCTGGGTGCTCATTCTCAGGGTGCTGTGTGCTCAGTACTCAGGTTGCTCAGTACTCTGGGTGCTCGGTGCTCAGTACTCATGGTGCTGGCTGCTCAGTACTCAGGGTGCTCGGTGCTCAGTTCTCAGGGTGCTCGGTGCTCAGTGTTTGGGGTGCTGGGTGCTCAGTACTCAGTGCTCAGGATGCTGGGTGCTCAGTGCTCAGGGTGCTGGGTGCTCAGTGCTCAGGGAGCTCAGTGGTCAGTGCTCAATACTTAGGGTGCTGGGTGCTCAGTACTCAGGGTGCTGGGTGCTCAGTGCTCGGGGTGCCCGGTGCTCAGTGCTCGGGGTGCTCGGTGCTCAGTTTTCAGGGTGCTGGGTGCTCAGTACTCACGGTGCTGGGTGCTCAGTGCTCGGGGTGCTGGGTGCTCAGTGCTCGGGGTGCTGGGTGCTCAGTGCTCGGGGTGCTGGGTGCTCAGTACTCAGGGTGCTCAGCGCTCAGTACTCAGGGTTCTGGGTGCTCAGTGCTCGGGGTGCTCGTTGCTCAGTACGTTGGGTGCTCAGTGCTCAGGGTGCTGGCTGCTCAGTGCTCAGGGTGCTGGGTGCTCAGTGCTCAGGGTGCTTGATGCTCAGTACTCAGGGTGCTGGGAGCTCAGGGCTCGAGGTGCTGGGTGCTCAGTATTCAGGGTGCTGGGTGCTCAGTGCTCAGGGTGCTGGGTACTCAGTGCTCAGGGTGCTGGGTGCTCAGTATTCAGGGTGCTGGGTGCTCAGTGCTCACGGTGCTGGGTGCTCAGTGCTCAGGGTGCTGGGTGCTCAGTACTCAGGGTGCTGGGTGCTCAGTGCTCGGGGTGCTGGGTGCTCAGTGCTCGGCGTGCTGGGTGCTCAGTGCTCGGGGTGCTCGGTGCTCAGTACTCAGGGTGCTGGGTGCTCAGTGCTCGAGGTGCTCAGTACTCAGGGTGCTGTGTGTTCAGTGCTCAGGGTGCTGGGTGCTCAGTACTCAGGATGCTCGGTGCTTAGTACTCAGCGTGCTGGGTGCTCAGTACTCCGGGTGCTGGGTGCTCAGTGCTCGGGGTGCTCGGTGCTCAGTACTCAGTGCTCAGTGTGCTCAGTGCTCAGTGCTCAGGGTGCTGGGTGTTCAGTACTCAGGGTGCTTGGTGCTCAGTACTCGGGGTGCTGGGTGCTCAGTACTCAGGGTGCTGGGTGCTCAGTACTCAGGGTGCTGGGTGCTCAGTACTCGGGTGCTGGGTGCTCAGTGCTCAGGGTGCTGGGTGCTCAGTGCTCGGGGTGCTGGGTGCTCAGTACTCAGGGTGCTGCGTGCTCAGTACTCAGGGTGCTGGGTGCTCTGTGCTCGGGGTGCTGGGTGCTCAGTGCTCGCGGTGCTGGGTGCTCAGTGCTCGAGGTGCTCGGTGCTCAGTACTCAGGGTGCTGGGTGCTCAGTCCTCTAGGTGCTCAGTACTCAGGGTGCTGTGTGTTCAGTGCTCAGGGTGCTGGGTGCTCAGTACTCAGGGTGCTCGGTGCTTAGTACTCAGGGTGCTGGGTGCTCAGTACTCCGGGTGCTGGGTGCCCAGTGCTTGGGGTGCTCGGTGCTCACTGCTCAGGGTGCTGGGTGCTTAGTGCTCGGGGTGCCCGGTGCTCAGTATTCGGGGTTCTGGGTGCTCAGTGCTCAGGGTACTAGGTGCTCAGTACGTTGGGTGCTCAGAACTCAGGGTGCTGGGTGCTCAGTGCTCAGGGTGCTAGGTGCTCAGTGCTCAGGGTGCTGGGTGCTCAGTGCTCAGGGTGCTGGGTGCTTAGTGCTCAGGGTGCTGGGTGCTCGGTGCTCTGGGTGCTGGGTGCTTAGTGCTCGGGGTGCCCGGTGCTCAGTACTCGGGGTGCTCAGTGCTCAGTACTCAGGGTGGTGGGTGCTCAGTGCTCAGGGTGCTGGGTGCTCAGTACTCAGGGTGCTGGGTGCTCGGTGCTCAGTACGCTGGGTGCTCAGTACTCAGGGTGCTGGGTGCTCAGTACTCAGGGTGCTCGGTGCTCAGTGCTCAGGGTGCTGGGTGCTCGGTGCTCGGGGTGCTGAGTGCTTAGTGCTCTGGTTGCTATGTGCTCAGTACTCAGGGTGCTGGGTGCTCAGTGCTCAGTACTCAGGGTGCTGGGTGCTCAGTGCTCAGGGTGCTGGGTGCTCAGTGCTCAGGGTGCTGGGTGCTTGGTGCTCGGGGTGCTGGGTGCTTAGTGCTCGGGTTGCTGGGTGCTCAGTACTCAGGGTGCTGGGTGCTCAGTGCTCGGGGTGCTGGGTGCTCAGTGCTCAGTACTCAGGGTGCTCTGTGCTCAGTGCTCAGGGTGCTGTGTGCTCAGTGCTCAGGGTGCTGGGTGCTCAGTACTCAGGGTGCTGGGTGCTCAGTACTCAGGGTGCTGGGTGCTCTGTGCTCGGGGTGCTGGGTGCTCAGTGCTCGCGGTGCTGGGTGCTCAGTGCTCAGGGTGCTCGGTGCTCAGTACTCAGGGTGCTGGGTGCTCAGTGCTCGAGGTGCTCAGTACTCAGGGTGCTGTGTGTTCAGTGCTCAGTGTGCTGGGTGCTCAGTACTCAGGGTGCTCGGTGCTTAGTACTCAGACTGCTGGGTGCTCAGTACTCCGGGTGCTGGGTGCTCAGTGCTCGGGGTGCTCGGTGCTCAGTGCTCAAGGTGCTGGGTGCTCAGTACTCAGGGTGCTCATTGCTCAGGGTGCTGGGTGCTCAGTACTCAGGGTGCTGCGTGCTCAGTGCTCAGGGTGCACAGTGCTTGGGGTGCAGGGTGCTCAGTACTCAGGGTGCTCGGTGCTCAGTACTCGGGGTGCTGGGTGCTAATTAATCAGGGTGATGGGTGCTCAGTACTCAGGGTGCACAGTGCTTGGGGTGCAGGGTGCTCAGTACTCAGGGTGCTCTGTGCTTGTGGTGCTGGGTGCTCAGTACTCAGGGTGCTGGGTGCTCAGTGCTCAGGGTGTTGGGTGCTAAGTACTCAGGGTGCTGGGTGCTCAGTACTCAGGGTGCTGGGTGCACAGTGCTCGGGGTGCTGGGTGCTCAGTGCTCGGGGTGCGGGGTGCTCAGTGCTCGGGGTGGTGGGTGCTCAGTTCTCGGGGTTCTGGGTGCTCAGTGCTCAGGGTGCTGGGTGCTCAGTGCTCGGGGTGCTGGGTGCTCAGTGCTCGGGGTGCTTGGTGCTCAGTGCTCGGTGTGCTGGGTGCTCAGTGCTCGGGGTGCTTGGTGCTCAGTGCTCGGGGTGCTGGGTGCTCAGTGCTCAAGGTGCTGGGTGCTCGGTGCTCGGGGTGCTGGGTGCTTAGTGCTCGGGGTGCCCGGTGCTCAGTACTCGGGGTTCTGGGTGCTCAGTGCTCAGGGTACTCGGTGCTCAGTACGTTGGGTGCTCAGTACTCAGGGTGCTGGTTGCTCAGTGCTCAGGGTGCTGGGTGCTCAGTGCTCAGGATGCCGGGTGCGCAGTGCTCAGGGTGCTGGGTGCTCAGTGCTCAGGGTGCTGGGTGCTCAGTGCTCAGGGTGCTGGGTGCTCGGTGCTCTGGGTGCTGGGTGCTTAGTGCTCGGGGTGCCCGGTGCTCAATACTCGGCGTGCTCAGTGCTCAGTACTCAGGGTGGTGGGTGCTCAGTGCTCAGGTTGCTGGGTGCTCAGTACTCAGGGTGCTGGGTGCTCGGTGCTCAGTACGCTGGGTGCTCAGTACTCAGGGTGCTGGGTGCTCAGTACTCAGGGTGCTCGGTGCTCAGTACTCAGGGTGCTGGGTGCTCAGTGCTCGGGGTGCTGGGTGCTCAGTACTCAGGGTGCTGGGTGCTCAGTGCTCGGGGTGCTCGGTGCTCAGTACACTGGGTGCTCAGTACTCAGGGTGCTGGGTGCTCAGTACTCAGGGTGCTGGGTGCTTAGTACTCAGGGTGCTGGGTGCTCAGTGCCCGGGGTGCTGGGTGCTCAGTGCTCAGTACTCAGGGTGCTGGGTGCTCAGGGCTCAGGTTGCTGGGTCCTCGGTGCTCAGTACGCTGGGTGCTCAGTACTCAGGGTGCTGGGTGCTCAGTACTCAGGGTGCTCGGTGCTCAGTACTCAGGGTGCTGGGTGCTCAGTGCTCGGGGTGCTGGGTGCTCAGTACTCAGGGTGCTGGGTGCTCAGTGCTCGGGGTGCTCGGTGCTCAGTACGCTGGGTGCTCAGTATTCAGGCTGCTGGGTGCTCAGTACTCAGGGTGCTGGGTGCTCAGTGCTCAGGGTGCTGGGTGCTCAGTGCTCGGGGTGCTCAGTGCTAAGTACTCAGGGTGCTGGGTGCTCAGTACTCAGGGTGCTGGGTGCTCAATACGCTGGGTGCTCAGTACTCAGGGTGCTGGGTGCTCAGTACTCAGGGTGCTCGGTGCTCACTACTCAGGGTGCTGGGTGCTCAGTGCTCGGGGTGCTGGGTGCTCAGTACTCAGGGTGCTGGGTGCTCAGTGCTCGGGGTGCTCGGTGCTCAGTACGCTGGGTGCTCAGTACTCAGGGTGCTGGGTGCTCAGTACTCAGGGTGCTCAGTGCTCAGTACTTAGGGTGCTCAGTGCTCAGTGCTCAGGGTGCTGGGTGCTCAGTGCTCGGGGTGCTGGGTGCTCAGTGCTCGGGGTGCTGGGTGCTCAGTGCTCGGGGTGCTGGGTGCTCAGTGCTCAGGGTGCTAGGTGCTCAGTACTCAGGGTGCTCGGTGCTCAGTACACAGGGTTCTCAGTGCTCAGTGCTCAGGGTGCTGGGTGCTCAGTTCTCAGGGTGCTCAGTGCTCAGCACTCGGGGTGCTGGGTGCTCAGTGCTCAGGGTGCTCAGTGCTCAGCACTCGGGGTGCTGGGTGCTCAGTGCTCAGGGTGCTCAGTGCTCGGGGAGCTGGGTGCTCAGTGCTCGGAGTTCTGCGTGCTCAGTACTCAGGGTGCTGTGTGCTCAGTGCTCAGTACTCAGCGTGCTGGGTGCTCAGTGCTCAGAGTGTTGGGTGCTCAGTACTCAGGGTGCTGGGTGCTCAGTGCTCAGTGCTCAGGGTGCTCAGTGCTCAGGGTGCTGGGTGCTCAGGGTGCTGGGTGCTCAGTGCTCGGGGTGCTGGTTGCTCAGTGCTCAGGGTGCTGGTGGCTCAGTGCTCAGTGCTCAGGGTGCTGGGTGCTCAGTGCTCAGTGCTCAGGGTGCTGGGTGTTCAGTACTCAGGGTGCTGGGTGCTCAGTACTCAGGGTGCTTGGTGCTCAGTGCTCAGGGTGCTGGTTGCTCAGTGCTCAGGGTGCTGGGTGCTCAGTACTCAGGGTGCTGGGTGCTCAGTACTCAGGGTGCTCAGTGCTCAGGGTGCTGGGTGCTCAGTACTCATGGTGCTGGGTGCTCAGTGCTCAGGGTGCTCAGTGCTCAGTACTCAGGGTGCTCAGTGCTCAGTGCTCTGGGTGCTGGGTGCTCAGTGCTCGGGGTGCTGGGTGCTCAGTGCTCAGGGTGCTGGGTGCTCAGTACTCAGGGTGCTCAGTGCTCAGGGTGCTGGGTGCTCAGTGCTCGGGGTGCTGGGTACTCAGTGCTCAGTACACAGGGTGCTGAGTGCTCAGTGCTCGGGGTGCTGGGTGCTCAGTGCTCGGGGTGCTGGATGCTCAGTACTCAGGGTGCTGGGTGCTCAGTGCTCAGGGTGCTGGGTGCTCAGTACTCAGGGTGCTGGGTGCTCAGTGCTCAGGGTGCTGGGTCCTCAGTGCTCAGGGTGCTGGGTGCTCAGTGCTCGGGGTGCTCGGTGCTCAGTGCTCAGGATGCTGGGTGATCAGTATTCAGGGTGCTCATTGCTCAGGGTGCTGGGTGCTCAGTACTCATGGTGCTGGGTGCTCAGTACTCAGGGTGCTCAGTGCTCAGTACTCAGGGTGCTGGGTGCTCAGTGCTCAGGGTGCTGGGTGTTCAGTACTCAGGGTGCTGGGTGCTCGGTGCTCAGGGTGCTGGGTGCTCAGTGCTCAGGGTGCTGGGTGCTCGGTGCTCGGGGTGCTGGGTGCTCAGTGCTCGGGGTGCTCGGTGCTCAGTACTCAGGGTGCTCAGTGCTCAGTACTCAGGGTGCTGGGTGCTCAGTGCTCAGGGTGCTGGGTGCTCAGTACTCAGGGTGCTGGGTGCTCGGTGCTCAGTACGCTGGGTGCTCAGTACTCAGGGTGCTGGGTGCTCAGTACTCAGGGTGCTCGGTGCTCACTACTCAGGGTGCTGGGTGCTCAGTGCTCGGGGTGCTGGGTGCTCAGTACTCAGGGTGCTGGGTGCTCAGTGCTCGGGGTGCACGGTGCTCAGTACGCTGGGTGCTCAGTACTCAGGGTGCTGGGTGCTCAGTACTCAGGGTGCTCAGTGCTCAGTACTTAGGGTGCTCAGTGCTCAGTGCTCAGGGTGCTGGGTGCTCAGTGCTCGGGGTGCTGGGTGCTCAGTGCTCGGGGTGCTGGGTGCTCAGTGCTCGGGGTGCTGGGTGCTCAGTGCTCAGGGTGCTGGGTGCTCAGTGCTCAGAGTGCTGGGTGCTCAGTACTCAGGGTGCTCGGTGCTCAGTACTCAGAGTGCTCAGTGCTCAGTACTCAGCGTGCTGGGTGCTCAGTGCTCTGGGTGCTCGGTGCTCAGTACTCAGTGTGCTCAGTGCTCAGTACTCAGCGTGCTGGGTGCTCAGTGCTCAGGGTGCTGGGTGCTCAGTACTCAGGGTGCTGGGTGCTTAGTACTCAGGGTGCTCGGTCCTCAGTGCTCAGGGTGCTGGGTGCTCAGTACTCAGGGTGCTGGGTGCTCAGTGCTCAGGGTGCTCAGTGCTCAGTACTCAGGGTGCTCGGTGCTCAGTGCTCAGGGTGCTCAGTGCTCAGTACTCAGGGTGCTCAGTGCTCAGTTCTCTGGGTGCTGGGTGCTCAGTGCTCGGGGTGCGGGGTGCTCAGTGCTCAGGGTGCTGGGTGCTCAGTACTCAGGGTGCTCAGTGCTCAGGGTGTTGGGTGCTCAGTGCTCAGTACACAGGGTGCTGAGTGCTCAGTGCTCTGGGTGCTGGGTGCTCAGTTCTCAGTACTCAGGGTGCTGGCTGCTCAGTGCTCGGGGTGCTGGATGCTCAGTATTCAGGGTGCTGGGTGCTCAGTGCTCAGGGTGCTGGGTGCTCAGTACTCAGGGTGCTGGGTGCTCAGTGCTCAGGGTGCTGGGTGCTCAGTACTCAGGGTGCTGGGTCCTCAGTTCTCAGGGTGCTGGGTGCTCAGTGCTCGGGGTGCTCAGTACTCAGGGTGCTGTGTGTTCAGTGCTCAGGGTACTGGGCGCTCAGTACTCAGGGTGCTCGGTGCTTAGTACTCAGGGTGCTGGGTGCTCAGTACTCCGGGTGCTGGGTGCTCATTGCTCGGGGTGCTCGGTGCTCAGTGCTCAGGGTGCTGGGTGCTCAGTACTCAGGGTGATCTTTGCTCCGGGTCCTGGGTGCTCAGTACTCAGGGTGCTGGGTGCTCAATACTCAGGGTGCTCAGTGCTCAGTACTCAGGGTGCTCAGTGCTCAGTGCTCAGGGTGCTGGGTGCTCAGTGCTCGGGGTGCTGGGTGCTCAGTGCTCGGGGTGCTGGGTGCTCAGTGCTCGGGGTGCTGTGTGCTCAGTGCTCAGGGTGCTGGGTGCTCAGTGCTCAGAGTGCTGGGTGCTCAGTACTCAGGGTGCTCGGTGCTCAGTACTCAGAGTGCTCAGTGCTCAGTACTCAGCGTGCTGGGTGCTCAGTGCTCTGGGTGCTCGGTGCTCAGTACTCAGGGTGCTCAGTGCTCAGTACTCAGCGTGCTGGGTGCTCAGTGCTCAGGGTGCTGGGTGCTTAGTACTCAGGGTGCTCGGTCCTCAGTGCTCAGGGTGCTGGGTGCTCAGTACTCAGGGTGCTGGGTGCTCAGTGCTCAGGGTGCTCAGTGCTCAGTACTCAGGGTGCTCGGTGCTCAGTGCTCAGGGTGCTCAGTGCTCAGTACTCAGGGTGCTCAGTGCTCAGTTTTCTGGGTGCTGCGTGCTCAGTGCTCGGGGTGCTGGGTGCTCAGTGCTCAGGGTGCTGGGTGCTCAGTACTCAGGGTGCTCAGTGCTCAGGGTGCTGGGTGCTCAGTGCTCAGTACACAGGGTGCTGAGTGCTCAGTGCTCTGGGTGCTGGGTGCTCAGTTCTCAGTACTCAGGGTGCTGGGTGCTCAGTGCTCGGGGTGCTGGTTGCTCAGTGCTCAGGGTGCTGGTCCCTCAGTGCTCAGTGCTCAGGGTGCTGGGTGCTCAGTGCTCAGTGCTCAGGGTGCTGGGTGTTCAGTACTCAAGGTGCTGGGTGCTCAGTACTCAGGGTGCTTGGTGCTCAGTGCTCAGGGTGCTGGTTGCTCAGTGCTCAGGGTGCTGGGTGCTCAGTACTCAGGGTGCTGGGTGCTCAGTACTCAGGGTGCTCAGTGCTCAGGGTGCTGGGTGCTCAGTACTCATGGTGCTGGGTGCTCAGTGCTCAGGGTGCTGGGTGCTCAGTACTCAGGGTGCTGGGTGCTCAGTGCTCAGTGCTCAGGGTGCTGGGTGCTCAGTGCTCGGGGTGCTGGGTGCTCAGTGCTCGGGGTGCTGGGTGCTCAGTGCTCAGGGTGCTGGGTGCTCAGGGCTCAGGTTGCTAGGTGCTCAGTACTCAGGGTGCTCGGTGCTCAGTACTCAGGGTTCTCAGTGCTCAGTGCTCAGGGTGCTGGGTGCTCAGTTCTCAGGGTGCTCAGTGCTCAGCACTCGGGGTGCTGGGTGCTCAGTGCTCAGGGTGCTCAGTGCTCAGCACTCGGGGTGCTGGGTGCTCAGTGCTCAGGGTGCTCAGTGCTCGGGGAGCTGGGTGCTCAGTGCTCGGAGTTCTGCGTGCTCAGTACTCAGGGTGCTGTTTGCTCAGTGCTCAGTACTCAGCGTGCTGGGTGCTCAGTGCTCAGAGTGTTGGGTGCTCAGTACTCAGGGTGCTGGGTGCTCAGTGCTCAGTGCTCAGGGTGCTCAGTGCTCAGGGTGCTGGGTGCTCAGGGTGCTGGGTGCTCAGTGCTCGGGGTGCTGGTTGCTCAGTGCTCAGGGTGCTGGTGGCTCAGTGCTCAGTGCTCAGGGTGCTGGGTGCTCAGTGCTCAGTGCTCAGGGTGCTGGGTGTTCAGTACTCAGGGTGCTGGGTGCTCAGTACTCAGGGTGCTTGGTGCTCAGTGCTCAGGGTGCTGGTTGCTCAGTGCTCAGGGTGCTGGGTGCTCAGTACTCAGGGTGCTGGGTGCTCAGTACTCAGGGTGCTCAGTGCTCAGGGTGCTGGGTGCTCAGTACTCATGGTGCTGGGTGCTCAGTGCTCAGGGTGCTCAGTGCTCAGTACTCAGGGTGCTCAGTGCTCAGTGCTCTGGGTGCTGGGTGCTCAGTGCTCGGGGTGCTGGGTGCTCAGTGCTCAGGGTGCTGGGTGCTCAGTACTCAGGGTGCTCAGTGCTCAGGGTGCTGGGTGCTCAGTGCTCGGGGTGCTGGGTACTCAGTGCTCAGTACACAGGGTGCTGAGTGCTCAGTGCTCGGGGTGCTGGGTGCTCAGTGCTCGGGGTGCTAGATGCTCAGTACTCAGGGTGCTGGGTGCTCAGTGCTCAGGGTGCTGGGTGCTCAGTACTCAGGGTGCTGGGTGCTCAGTGCTCAGGGTGCTGGGTCCTCAGTGCTCAGGGTGCTGGGTGCTCAGTGCTCGGGGTGCTCGGTGCTCAGTGCTCAGGATGCTGGGTGATCAGTATTCAGGGTGCTCATTGCTCAGGGTGCTGGGTGCTCAGTACTCATGGTGCTGGGTGCTCAGTACTCAGGGTGCTCAGTGCTCAGTACTCAGGGTGCTGGGTGCTCAGTGCTCAGGGTGCTGGGTGTTCAGTACTCAGGGTGCTGGGTGCTCGGTGCTCAGGGTGCTGGGTGCTCAGTTCTCAGGGTGCTGGGTGCTCGGTGCTCGGGGTGCTGGGTGCTCAGTGCTCGGGGTGCTCGGTGCTCAGTACTCAGGGTGCTCAGTGCTCAGTACTCATGGTGCTGGGTGCTCAGTGCTCAGGGTGCTGGGTGCTCAGTACTCAGGGTGCTGGGTGCTCGGTGCTCAGTACGCTGGGTGCTCAGTACTCAGGGTGCTGGGTGCTCAGTACTCAGGGTGCTCGGTGCTCACTACTCAGGGTGCTGGGTGCTCAGTGCTCGGGGTGCTGGGTGCTCAGTACTCAGGGTGCTGGGTGCTCAGTGCTCGGGGTGCTCAGTGCTCAGTACGCTGGGTGCTCAGTACTCAGGGTGCTGGGTGCTCAGTACTCAGGGTGCTCAGTGCTCAGTACTTAGGGTGCTCAGTGCTCAGTGCTCAGGGTGCTGGGTGCTCAGTGCTCGGGGTGCTGGGTGCTCAGTGCTCGGGGTGCTGGGTGCTCAGTGCTCGGGGTGCTGGGTGCTCAGTGCTCGGGGTGCTGGGTGCTCAGTGCTCAGAGTGCTGGGTGCTCAGTACTCAGGGTGCTCGGTGCTCAGTACTCAGAGTGCTCAGTGCTCAGTACTCAGCGTGCTGGGTGCTCAGTGCTCTGGGTGCTCGGTGCTCAGTACTCAGGGTGCTCAGTGCTCAGTACTCAGCGTGCTGGGTGCTCAGTGCTCAGGGTGCTGGGTGCTCAGTACTCAGGGTGCTGGGTGCTTAGTACTCAGGGTGCTCGGTCCTCAGTGCTCAGGGTGCTGGGTGCTCAGTACTCAGGGTGCTGGGTGCTCAGTGCTCAGGGTGCTCAGTGCTCAGTACTCAGGGTGCTCGGTGCTCAGTGCTCAGGGTGCTCAGTGCTCAGTACTCAGGGTGCTCAGTGCTCAGTTCTCTGGGTGGTGGGTGCTCAGTGCTCGGGGTGCGGGGTGCTCAGTGCTCAGGGTGCTGGGTGCTCAGTACTCAGGGTGCTCAGTGCTCAGGGTGCTGGGTGCTCAGTGCTCAGTACACAGGGTGCTGAGTGCTCAGTGCTCTGGGTGCTGGGTGCTCAGTTCTCAGTACTCAGGGTGCTGGCTGCTCAGTGCTCAGGGTGCTGGATGCTCAGTATTCAGGGTGCTGGGTGCTCAGTGCTCAGGGTGCTGGGTGCTCAGTACTCAGGGTGCTGGGTGCTCAGTGCTCAGGGTGCTGGGTGCTCAGTACTCAGGGTGCTGGGTCCTCAGTTCTCAGGGTGCTGGGTGCTCAGTGCTCGGGGTGCTCAGTACTCAGGGTGCTGTGTGTTCAGTGCTCAGGGTACTGGGTGCTCAGTACTCAGGGTGCTCGGTGCTTAGTACTCAGGGTGCTGGGTGCTCAGTACTCCGGGTGCTGGGTGCTCATTGCTCGGGGTGCTCGGTGCTCAGTGCTCAGGGTGCTGGGTGCTCAGTACTCAGGGTGATCTTTGCTCCGGGTCCTGGGTGCTCAGTACTCAGGGTGCTGGGTGCTCAATACTCAGGGTGCTCAGTGCTCAGTACTTAGGGTGCTCAGTGCTCAGTGCTCAGGGTGCTGGGTGCTCAGTGCTCGGGGTGCTGGGTGCTCAGTGCTCGGGGTGCTGGGTGCTCAGTGCTCGGGGTGCTGTGTGCTCAGTGCTCAGGGTGCTGGGTGCTCAGTGCTCAGAGTGCTGGGTGCTCAGTACTCAGGGTGCTCGGTGCTCAGTACTCAGAGTGCTCAGTGCTCAGTACTCAGCGTGCTGGGTGCTCAGTGCTCTGGGTGCTCGGTGCTCAGTACTCAGGGTGCTCAGTGCTCAGTACTCAGCGTGCTGGGTGCTCAGTGCTCAGGGTGCTGGGTGCTTAGTACTCAGGGTGCTCGGTCCTCAGTGCTCAGGGTGCTGGGTGCTCAGTACTCAGGGTGCTGGGTGCTCAGTGCTCAGGGTGCTCAGTGCTCAGTACTCAGGGTGCTCGGTGCTCAGTGCTCAGGGTGCTCAGTGCTCAGTACTCAGGGTGCTCAGTGCTCAGTTTTCTGGGTGCTGCGTGCTCAGTGCTCGGGGTGCTTGGTGCTCAGTGCTCAGGGTGCTGGGTGCTCAGTACTCAGGGTGCTCAGTGCTCAGGGTGCTGGGTGCTCAGTGCTCAGTACACAGGGTGCTGAGTGCTCAGTGCTCTGGGTGCTGGGTGCTCAGTTCTCAGTACTCAGGGTGCTGGGTGCTCAGTGCTCGGGGTGCTGGTTGCTCAGTGCTCAGGGTGCTGGTGGCTCAGTGCTCAGTGCTCAGGGTGCTGGGTGCTCAGTGCTCAGTGCTCAGGGTGCTGGGTGTTCAGTACTCAGGGTGCTGGGTGCTCAGTACTCAGGGTGCTTGGTGCTCAGTGCTCAGGGTGCTGGTTGCTCAGTGCTCAGGGTGCTGGGTGCTCAGTACTCAGGGTGCTGGGTGCTCAGTACTCAGGGTGCTCAGTGCTCAGGGTGCTGGGTGCTCAGTGCTCAGTACACAGGGTGCTGAGTGCTCAGTGCTCTGGGTGCTGGGTGCTCAGTTCTCAGTACTCAGGGTGCTGGCTGCTCAGTGCTCGGGGTGCTGGATGCTCAGTATTCAGGGTGCTGGGTGCTCAGTGCTCAGGGTGCTGGGTGCTCAGTACTCAGGGTGCTGGGTGCTCAGTGCTCAGGGTGCTGGGTGCTCAGTACTCAGGGTGCTGGGTCCTCAGTTCTCAGGGTGCTGGGTGCTCAGTGCTCGGGGTGCTCAGTACTCAGGGTGCTGTGTGTTCAGTGCTCAGGGTACTGGGTGCTCAGTACTCAGGGTGCTGGGTGCTCAGTGCTCGGGGTGCTCGGAGCTCAGTGCTCAGGGTGCTGGGTGCTCAGTACTCAGGGTGCTCTTTGCTCCGGGTCCTGGGTGCTCAGTACTCAGGGTGCTGGGTGCTCAATACTCAGGGTTCTCAGTGCTCAGTACTCAGGGTGCTCAGTGCTCAGTACTCAGGGTTCTCAGTGCTCAGGGTGCTGGGTGCTCAGTGCTCGGGGTGCTGGGTGCTCAGTGCTCAGGGTGCTGGGTGCTCAGTGCTCAGGGTGCTGGGTGCTCAGTGCTCAGGGTGCTCGGTGCTCAGTGCTCAGGTTGCTGGGTGCTCAGTACTCAGGGTGCTTGGTGCTCAGTACTCAGGGTGCTCATTGCTCAGTACTCAGGGTGCTCAGTGCTCAGTACTCAGGGTGCTCAGTGCTCAGGGTGCTAGGTGCTCAGTGCTCGGGGTGCTGGGTGCTCAGTCCTCAGGGTGCTGGGTGCTCAGTGCTCAGGGTGCTCGGTGCTCAGTGCACAGGATGCTGGGTGCTCAGTACTCAGGGTGCTGGGTGCTTAGTGCTCGGGGTGCTGGGTGCTCAGTACTCAGGGTGCTGGGTGCTCAGTACTCGGGTGCTCGGTGCTCAGTGCTCAGGGTGCTGGGTGCTCAGTGCTCGGGGTGCAGGGTGCTCAGTGCTCAGTACTCAGGGTGCTGGGTGCTCAGTGCTCAGGGTGCTGGGTGCTCAGTGCTCAGGGTGCTGGGTGCTCAGTGCTCAGGGTGCTGGGTACTCAGTGCTCGAGGTGCTGGGTGCTCAGTACTCAGGGTGCTGGGTGCTCAGTACTCAGGGTGCTGGGTGCTCAGTGCTCGGGGTGCTGGGTGCTCAGTGCTCGGGGTGCTGGGTACTCAGTAGTCGGGGTGCTCGCTGCACAGTACTCAGGGTGCTGGGTGCTCAGTGCTCAGGGTGCTGGGTGCTCAGTACTCAGGGTGCTCTGTGCTTAGTACTCAGGGTGCTGGGTGCTCAGTACTCCGGGTGCTGGGTGCTCAGTGCTCGGGGTGCTCGGTGCTCAGTACTCAGGGTGCTGGGTGCTCAGTGCTCGGGGTGCTCGGTGCTCAGTACGTTGGGTGCTCACTACTCAGGGTGCTGGGTGCTCATTGCTCAGGGTGCTGGGTGCTCAGTGCTCAGCGTGCTGGGTGCTCAGTGCTCAGGGTGCTGGGTGCTCAATACTCAGGGTGCTGGGTGTGCAGTGCTCGGGGTGCTGGGTGCTCAGTGCTCAGGGTGCTGGGTGCTCAGTGCTCAGCGTGCGGGGTGCTCAGTACCCAGGGTGCTGGGTGATCAGTACTCGGGTGCTGGGTGCTCAGTGCTCAGGGTGCTGGGTGCTCAGTACTCAGGGTGCTCGGTGCTTAGTACTCAGGGTGCTGGGTGCTCAGTACGTCGGGTGCTGGGTGCTCAGTGCTCGGGGTGCTCGGTGCTCAGTGCTCAAGGTGCTGGGTGCTCAGTACTCAGGGTGCTCATTGCTCAGGGTGCTCGGTGCTCAGTACGTTGGGTGCTCAGTGCTCAGTACTCAGGGTTCTCAGTGCTCAGGGTGCTGGGTGCTCAGTGCTCGGGGTGCTGGGTGCTCAGTGCTCGGGGTACTGGGTGCTCAGTGCTCAGGGTGCTGGGTGCTCAGTACTCAGGGTGCTGGGTGCTCGGTGCTCAGGGTGCTGGGTGCTCAGTGCTCAGGGTGCTGGGTGCTCGGTGCTCGGGGTGCTGGGTGCTCAGTGCTCGGGGTGCTCGGTGCTCAGGACTCAGGGTGCTCAGTGCTCAGTACTCAGGGTGCTGGGTGCTCAGTGCTCAGGGTGCTGGGTGCTCAGTACTCAGGGTGCTGGGTGCTCGGTGCTCAGTACGCTGGGTGCTCAGTACTCAGGGTGCTGGGTGCTCAGTACTCAGGGTGCTCGGTGCTCACTACTCAGGGTGCTGGGTGCTCAGTGCTCGGGGTGCTGGGTGCTCAGTACTCAGGGTGCTGGGTGCTCAGTGCTCGGGGTACTCGGTGCTCAGTACGCTGGGTGCTCAGTACTCAGGGTGCTGGGTGCTCAGTACTCAGGGTGCTCAGCGCTCAGTACTTAGGGTGCTCAGTGCTCAGTGCTCAGGGTGCTGGGTGCTCAGTGCTCGCGGTGCTGGGTGCTCAGTGCTCGGGTTGCTGGGTGCTCAGTGCTCGGGGTGCTGGGTGCTCAGTGCTCAGGGTGCTGGGTGCTCAGTGCTCAGAGTGCTGGGTGCTCAGTACTCAGGGTGCTCGGTGCTAGGTACTCAGAGTGCTCAGAGCTCAGTACTCAGCGTGCTGGGTGCTCAGTGCTCAGGGTGCTCGGTGCTCAGTACTCAGGGTGCTCAGTGCTCAGTACTCAGCTTGCTGGGTGCTCAGTGCTCAGGGTGCTGGGTGCTCAGTACTCAGGGTCCTGGGTGCTTAGTACTCAGGGTGCTCGGTCCTCAGGGCTCAGGGTGCTGGGTGCTCAGTACTCAGGGTGCTGGGTGCTCAGTGCTCAGGGTGCTCAGTGCTCAGTACTCAGGGTGCTCGATGCTCAGTGCTCAGGGTGCTCAGTGCTCAGTACTCAGGGTGCTCAGTGCTCAGTGCTCAGGATGCTGGGTGCTCAGTGCTCTGGGTGCTGGGTGCTCAGTGCTCAGGGTGCTTGGTGCTCAGTACTCAGGGTGCTCAGTGCTCAGGGTGCTGGGTGCTCAGTGCTCAGTACACAGGGTGCTGAGTGCTCAGTGCTCTGGGTGCTGGGTGCTCAGTGCTCAGTACTCAGGGTGCTGGCTGCTCAGTACTCGGGGTGCTGGATGCTCAGTACTCAGGGTGCTGGGTGCTCAGTGCTCAGGGTGCTGGGTGCTCAGTACTCAGGGTGCTGGGTGCTCAGTGCTCAGGGTGCTGGGTGCTCAGTACTCGGTGTGCTGGGTGCTCAGTACTCAGGGTGCTCGGTGCTCAGTGCTCGGGGTGCTGGGTGCTCAGTGCTCAGGGTGCCTCGTGCTCAGTACTCAGGGTGCTGGGTGCTCAGTGCTCAGGGTGCTGGGTGCTCAGTACTCAGGGTGCTGGGTCCTCAGTGCTCAGGGTGCTGGGTGCTCAGTGCTCGGGGTGCTCAGTACTCAGGGTTCTGTGTGTTCAGTGCTCAGGGTACTGGGTGCTCAGTACTCAGGGTGCTGGGTGCTCAGTACTCATAGTGCTCAGTGCTCAGTACTCGGGGTGCTGGGTGCTCAGTACTCAGGGTGCTCAGTGCTCAGTACTCGGGGTGCTGGGTGCTCAGTGCTCAGGGTGCTGGGTGCTCAGTTCTCGGGGTGCTGGGTGCTCAGTGCTCGGGGTGCTCGGTGTTCAGTACTCGGGGTGCTGGGTGCTCAGTGCTCAGGGTGCTGGGTGCTCAGTGCTCAGGGTGCTGGGTGCTCAGTGCTCGGGGTGCTCGGTGCTCAGTACTCAGGGTGCTGGGTGCTCAGTACTCAGGGTGGTGGGTGCTCAGTGCTCAGGGTGCTGGGTGCTCAGTACTCAGGGTGCTGGGTGCTCAGTACTCAGGGTGCTAAGAGCTCAGGGTGCTCAGTGCTCGGGGTGCTGAATGCTCAGTGCTCAGTGCACAGGGTGCTGGGTGCTCAGTCCTCGGGGTGCTGGGTGCTCAGTTCTCTGGGTGCTCAGTGCTCAGTACTCAGGGTGCTGTGTGCTCAGTACTCAGGGTGCTGGGTGCTCAGTACTCAGGGAGCTCAGTGCTCTGGGTGCAGTGTGCTCAGTACTCAGGGTGCTGGGTGGTCAGTACTCAGGGTGCTCAGTACTCAGGGTGCTGGGTGCTCAGTGCTCAGGGTGCTGGGTGCTCAGTGCTCGGGGTGCTGGGTGCTCATTCTCGGGGTGCTGGGTGCTCAGTACTCAGGGTGCTGGTTGCTCAGTGCTCGGGGTGCTCGATGCTCAGTACACAGGGTGCTGGGTGCTCAGTGCTCGGGGTGCTGGGTGCTCAGTACTCAGGGTGCTGGGTGCTCAGGGCTCAGTGCTCAGGGTGCTCAGTGCTCAGGGTGCTGGGTGCTCAGGGTGCTGGGTGCTCAGTGCTCGGGGTGCTGGGTGCTCAGTGCTCGGGGTGCTGGGTGCTCAGTGCTCGGGGTGCTCGGTGCTCAGTGCTCGGGGTGCTTGGTGCTCAGTAATCAGGGTGCTGGGTGCTCAGTACTCGTTGTGCTGGGTGCTCAGTGCTCAGGGTGCTGGGTGCTCAGTACTCAGGGTGCTCGGTACTCAGTACTCACGGTGCTCAGTGCTCAGTACTCAGGGTGCTCACCCTCAGTGCTCGGGGTGCTGGGAGCTCAGTGCTCGGGGTGCTGGGTGCTCAGTGCTCGGGGTGCTGGGTGCTCAGTGCTCAGGGTGCTGGGTGCTCAGTGCTTAGAGTGCTGGGTGCTCAGTTCTCAGGGTGCTCGGTGCTCAGTACTCAGGGTGCTGGGTGCTCAGTGCTCAGGGTGCTCAGTGCTCAGTACTCAGCGTGCAGGGTGCTCAGTGGTCAGGGTGCTCAGTGCTCAGGGTGCTGGGTGCTCAGTACTCAGGGTGCAGGGTGCTCAGTGCTCAGTACTCAGGGTGCTCAGTGCTCAGGGTGCTGAGTGCTCAGTGCTCGGGGTGCTGGGTACTCAGTGCTCAGTACACAGGGTGCTGGGTGCTCAGTGCTCGGGGTGCTGGGTGCTCAGTGCTCAGTACTCAGGGAGCTGGGTGCTCAGTGCTCTGGGTGCTGGATGCTCAGTACTCAGGGTGCTGGGTACTCAGTGCTCAGGGTGCTGGTTGCTCAGTACTCAGGGTGCTGGGTGCTCAGTGCTCAGGGTGCTGGGAGCTCAGTACTCAGGGTGCTCATTGCTCAGGGTGCTGGGTGCTCAGTACTCAGGGTGCTGGGTGCTCAGTACTCAGGGTGCTGGGTGCTCAGTACTCAGGGTGCTCAGTGCTCAGTACTCAGGGTGCTCAGTGCTCAGTACTCAGGATGCTCAGGGCTCAGGGTGCTGGGTGCTCACTGCTCGGGGTGCTGGGTGCTCAGTGCTCAGGGTGTTGGGTGCTCAGTGCTCAGGGTGCTCGGTGCTCAGTTCTCAGGGTGCTGGGTGCTCAGTACTCAGGGTGCTGGGTGCTCAGTACACAGGGTGCTCAGTGCTCAGTACTCAGGGTGCTCAGTGCTCAGTACTCAGGGTGCTCAGTGATCAGGGTGCTGGGTTCTCAGTGCTCGGGGTGCTGGGTGCTCAGTCCTCAGGGTGCTGGGTGCTCAGTGCTCAGGGTGCTCGCTGCTCAGTGATCAGGGTGCTGGGTGCTCAGTACTCAGGGTGCTGGGTGCTCAGTGCTCAGGGTGCTGGGTGCTCAGTACTCAGGGTGCTGGGTGCTCAGTGCTCAGGGTGCTGGGTGCTCAGTGCTCAGGGTGCTCGGTGCTTAGTACTCAGGGTGCTCGGTGCTCGGGGTGCTGGGTGCTCAGTGCTCAGGGTACTGGGTGCTCAGTGCTCAGGGTGCTGGGTGCTCAGTGCTCGGGGTGCTGGGTGCTCAGTGCTCGCGGTGCTGGGTGCTCAGTGCTCGGGGTGCTGGGTGCTCAGTACTCGGGGTGCTTGGTGCTCAGTACTCAGGGTGCTTGGTGCTCAGTGCTCAGGGTGCTGGGTGCTCAGTACTCAGGGTGCTGGCTGCTCAGTACTCAGGGTGCTGCGTGCTCGGTGCTCAGTACGCTAGGTGCTCAGTACTCAGGGTGCTGGCTGCTCAGTAATCAGGGTGCTGGGTGCTCAGTGCTCGGGGTGCTGGGTGCTCAGTACTCAGTGTGCTGGGTGCTCAGTACTCAGGGTGCTCAGTGCTTGGGGTGCTGGTTGCTCAGTACTCAGGGTGCTCAGTGCTTGGTGTGTTGGGTGCTCAGTACTCAGGGTGCTGGGTGCTCAGTGCTCAGGGTGCTCGGTGCTCAGTACTCAGGGTGCTGGGTGCTCAGTGCTCGGGGTGCTGGGTGCTCAGTGCTCAGTACTCAGGGTGCTGGGTGCTCAGTGCTCAAGGTGCTGGGTGCTCAGTACTCAGGGTGCTGGGTCCTCAGTGCTCAGGGTGCTGAGTGCTCAGTAGTCAGGGTGCTGGGTGCTCCGTGCTCGGGGTGCTGGGTGCTCAGTACTCAGGGTGCTGGGTGCTTAGTACTCAGGGTGCTGGGTGCTCAGTGCTCGGGGTGCTGGGTGCTCAGTGCTCGGGGTGCTCGGTGCTCAGTGCTCGGGGTGCTTGGTGCTCAGTAATCAGGGTGCTCGGTGCTCAGTACTCGTTGTGCTGGGTGCTCAGTGCTCAGCGTGCTGGTTGCTCAGTACTCAGGGTGCTCGGTACTCAGTACTCACGGTGCTCAGTGCTCAGTACTCATCGTGCTCAGTGCTCAGTGCTCAGGGTGCTGGGTGCTCAGTGCTTAGAGTGCTGGGTGCTCAGTACTCAGGGTGCTCGGTGCTCAGTACTCAGGGTGCTGGGTGCTCAGTGCTCAGGGTGCTCAGTGCTCAGTACTCAGCGTGCAGGGTGCTCAGTGGTCAGGGTGCTCGTTGCTCAGTACTCAGCGTGCTCAGTGCTCAGGGTGCTGGGTGCTCAGTACTCAGGGTGCAGGGTGCTCAGTGCTCAGTACTCAGGGTGCTCAGTGCTCAGGGTGCTGGGTGCTCAGTGCTCGGGGTGCTGGGTATTCAGTGCTCAGTACACAGGGTGCTGGGTGCTCAGTGCTCGGGGTGCTGGGTGCTCAGTGCTCAGTACTCAGGGAGCTGGGTGCTCAGTGCTCTGGGTGCTGGATGCTCAGTACTCAGGGTGCTGGGTGCTCAGTGCTCAGGGTGCTGGTTGCTCAGTACTCAGGGTGCTGGGTGCTCAGTGCTCAGGGTACTTGGTGCTCAGTACTCAGTGTGCTCATTGCTCAGGGTGCTGGGTGCTCAGTACTCAGGGTGCTGGGTGCTCAGTACTCAGGGTGCTGGGTGCTCAGTAAGCAGGGTGCTGGGTGCTCAGTACTCAGGGTGCTGGGTGCTCAGTACTCAGGGTGCTCAGTGCTCAGTACTCAGGGTGCTCAGTGCTCAGTACTCAGGGTGCTCAGGGCTCAGGGTGCTGGGTGCTCACTGCTCGGGTTGCTGGGTGCTCAGTGCTCAGGGTGCTGGGTGCTCAGTACTCAGGGTGCTGGGTGCTCAGTACTCAGGGTGCTCAGTGATCAGGGTGCTGGGTGCTCAGTGCTCGGGGTGCTGGGTGCTCAGTCCTCAGGGTGCTGGGTGCTCAGTGCTCAGGGTGCTCGGTGCTCAGTGATCAGGGTGCTGGGTGCTCAGTACTCAGGGTGCTGGGTGCTCTGTGCTCAGGGTGCTGGGTGCTCAGTACTCAGGGTGCTGGGTGCTCAGTGCTCAGGGTGCTGGGTGCTCAGTGCTCAGGGTGCTCGGTGCTCAGTTCTCAGGGTGCTGGGTGCTCAGTACTCAGGGTGCTGGGTGCTCAGTACTCAGGGTGCTCAGTGCTCAGTACTCAGGGTGCTCAGTGCTCAGTACTCAGGGTGCTCAGTGCTCAGGGTGCTGGGTGCTCAGTGCTCGGGGTGCTGGGTGCTCAGTCCTCAGGGTGCTCATTGCTCAGGGTGCTGGGTGCTCAGTACTCAGGGTGCTGGGTGCTCAGTACTCAGGGTGCTCAGTGCTCAGGGTGCTGGGTGCTCACTGCTCGGGGTGCTGGGTGCTCAGTGCTCAGGGTGCTGGGTGCTCAGTGCTCAGGGTGCTCGGTGCTCAGTTATCAGGGTGCTGGGTGCTCAGTACTCAGGGTGCTGGGTGCTCAGTACTCAGGGTGCTCAGTGCTCAGTACTCAGGGTGCTCAGTGCTCAGTACTCAGGGTGCTCAGTGATCAGGGTGCTGGGTGCTCAGTGCTCGGGGTGCTGGGTGCTCAGTCCTCAGGGTGCTGGGTGCTCAGTGCTCAGGGTGCTCGGTGCTCAGTGATCAGGGTGCTGGGTGCTCAGTACTCAGGGTGCTGGGTGCTCTGTGCTCAGGGTGCTGGGTGCTCAGTACTCAGGGTGCTGGGTGCTCAGTGCTCAGGGTGCTGGGTGCTCAGTGCTCAGGGTGCTCGGTGCTTAGTACTCAGGGTGCTCGGTGCTCGGGGTGCTGGGTGCTCAGTGCTCAGGGTGCTGGGTGCTCAGTGCTCAGGGTGCTGGGTGCTCAGTGCTCGGGGTGCTGGGTGCTCAGTGCTCGCGGTGCTGGGTGCTCAGTGCTCGGGGTGCTGGGTGCTCAGTACTCGGGGTGCTCGGTGCTCAGTACTCAGGGTGCTTGGTGCTCAATGCTCAGGGTGCTGGGTGCTCAGTACTCAGGGTGCTGGCTGCTCAGTACTCAGGGTGCTCGGTGCTCAGTACTCAGGGTGCTGCGTGCTCGGTGCTCAGTACGCTAGGTGCTCAGTACTCAGGGTGCTGGCTGCTCAGTAATCAGGGTGCTGGGTGCTCAGTGCTCGGGGTGCTGGGTGCTCAGTACTCAGTGTGCTGGGTGCTCAGTACTCAGGGTGCTCAGTGCTTGGGGTGCTGGTTGCTCAGTACTCAGGGTGCTCAGTGCTTGGTGTGTTGGATGCTCAGTACTCAGGGTGCTGGGTGCTCAGTGCTCAGGGTGCTGGGTGCTCAGTACTCAGGGTGCTGTGTGCTCAGTGCTCGGGGTGCTGGGTGCTCAGTGCTCAGTACTCAGGGTGCTGGGTGCTCAGTGCTCAAGGTGCTGGGTGCTCAGTACTCAGGGTACTGGGTGCTCCGTGCTCGGGGTGCTGGGTGCTCAGTACGCAGGGTGCTCATTGCTCAGGGTGCTGGGTGCTCAGTACTCAGGGTGCTGGGTGCCCAGTACTCAGGGTGCTCAGTGCTCAGTACTCAGGGTGCTGGCGGCTCAGTACTCGGGGTGCTGGGTGCTCAGTACTCAGGGTGCTGGGTGCTCAGTACTCAGGGTGCTGGGTGCTCAGTACTCGGGTGCTAGGTTCTCAGTACTCGGGTGCTGGGTGCTCAGTGCACAGGGTGCTGGGTTCTCAGTGCTCATGGTGCTCGGTGCTTAGTACTCAGGGTGCTCGGTGCTCAGGGTCCTGGGTGCTCAGTGCTCGCGGTGCTGGGTGCTCAGTGCTCGGGGTGCTGGCTGCTCAGTGCTCAGGGTGCTGGGTGCTCAGTACTCAGGGTGCTCGGTGCTCAGTACTCAGGGTGCTGGGTGCTCAGTGCTCAGGGTGCTGGGTGCTCAGTACTCAGGGTGCTGGGTGCTCGGTGCTCAGTACGATGGGTGCTCAGTACTCAGGGTGCTGGGTGCTCAGTACTCAGTGTGCTCGGTGCTCAGTACTCAGGGTGCTGGGTGCTCAGTGCTCGGGGTGCTGGGTGCTCATTAATCAGGGTGCTGGGTGCTCAGTACTCAGGGTGCTCAGTGCTTGGGGTGCTGGGTGCTCAGTACACAGGGTGCTCAGTGCTTGGGGTGCTGGGTGCTCAGTACTCAGGGTGCTGGGTGCTCAGTGCTCAGGGTGCTGGGTGCTCAGTACTCAGGGTGCTGGGTGCTCAATAATCAGGGTGCTGGGTGCTCAGTGCTCGGGGTGCTGGGTGCTCAGTGCTCGGGGTGCTGGGTGCTCAGTGGTCGGGGTGCTGGTTGCTCAGTGCTCGGGGTGCTGGGTGCTCAGTGCTCGGGGTGCTGGGTGCTCAGTGTTCTGGTTGCTGGGTGCTCAGTGCTCGGGGTGCTCGGTGCTCAGTGCTCGGGGTGCTGGGTGCTCAGTACTCGGGTTGCTCGGTGCTCAGTACTCAGTGTGCTGGGTGCTCAGTACTCAGGGTGCTCAGTGCTCAGTACTCAGGGTGCTCAGTGCTCAGTACTCAGGGAGCTCAGTGCTCAGGGTGCTGGGTGGTCAGTGCTCGGGGTGCTTCGTGCTCAGTCCTCAGGGTGCTGGGTGCTCAGTGCTCAGGGTGCTCGGTGCTCAATGATCAGGGTGCTGGGTACTCAGTACTCAGGGTGCTGGGTGCTCAGTGCTCAGTACTCAGCGTGCTGGGTGCTCAGTGCTCAGAGTGTTGGGTGCTCAGTACTCAGGGTGCTGGGTGCTCAGTGCTCAGTGCTCAGGGTGCTCAGTGCTCAGGGTGCTGGGTGCTCAGTGCTCAGTGCTCAGGGTGCTGGGTGCTCAGTGCTCAGTGCTCAGGGTGCTGGGTGTTCAGTACTCAGGGTGCTGGGTGCTCAGTACTCAGTGTGCTGGGTGCTCAGTGCTCAGGCTGCTGGGTGCTCAGTGCTCAGGGTGCTGGGTGCCCAGGGCTCAGTGCTCAGGGTGCTGGGTGCTCAGTGCTCAGTGCTCAGGGTGCTGGGTGTTCAGTACTCAGGGTGCTGGGTGCTCAGTGCTCAGGGTGCTGGGTCCTCAGTGCTCAGTGCTCTGGGGGCTGGGTGCTCAGTGCTCAGTACTCAGGGTGCTGGGTGCTCAGTACTCAGGGTGCTGGAGTCTCAGTGCTCGGGGTGCTGGGTGCTCAGTACTCAGGGTGCTGCGTGCTCAGTACTGCGGCTGCTGGGTGCTCAGTGCAAGGGGTGCTGGGTGCTCAGTGCTCAGGGTGCTGGGTGCTCAGTGCTCGGGGTGCTCAGTACTCAGTGCTCAGGACGCTGAGTGCTCAGTACTCAGGGTGCTGGGTGCTCAGTGCTCAGGGTGCTGGGTGCACAGTGCTCGGTGTGCTCGGTGATCAGTGCTCGGGGTGCTGGGTGCTCAGTGCTCGGGGTGCTGTGTGCTCAGTTCTCTGGGTGCTCAGTGCTCAGTATTCAGGTTGCTGGGTGCTCAGTCCTCAGGGTGCTGGGTGCTCAGTACTCAGGGTGCTAAGTACTCAGGGTGCTGGGTGCTCAGTGCTCGGGGTGCTGGGTGCTCAGTACTCAGGGTGCTGGGTGCTCAGTGTTCAGGGTGCTGGGTGCTCAGTGCTCGGGGTGCTGGGTGCTCATTCTCAGGGTGCTGGGTGCTCAGTGCTCGGGGTGCTGGGTGCTCAGTACTCAGGGTGCTGTGTGCTCAGTGCTCAGGGTGCTGGGTGCTCAGTGCTCAGGGTGCTGGGTGCTCAGTACTCAGGGTGCTGGGTGCTCAGTGCTCGGGGTGCTCGGTGCTCAGTACGCTGGGTGCTCAGTACTCAGGGTGCTGGGTGCTCAGTACTCAGGGTGCTGTGTGCTCAGTACTCAGGGTGCTGGGTGCTTAGTACTCAGGTTGCTGGGTGCTTAGTACTCAGGGTGCTCAGTGCACGGGGTGCTGGGTGCTCAGTGCTCGCGGTGCTGGGTGCTCAGTGCTCGGGGTGCTGGGTGCTCAGTACTCGGGGTGCTCGGTGCTCAGTACTCAGGGTGCTTGGTGCTCAATGCTCAGGGTGCTGGGTGCTCAGTACTCAGGGTGCTGGCTGCTCAGTACTCAGGGTGCTCGGTGCTCAGTACTCAGGGTGCTGCGTGCTCGGTGCTCAGTACGCTAGGTGCTCAGTACTCAGGGTGCTGGCTGCTCAGTAATCAGGGTGCTGGGTGCTCAGTGCTCGGGGTGCTGGGTGCTCAGTACTCAGTGTGCTGGGTGCTCAGTACTCAGGGTGCTCAGTGCTTGGGGTGCTGGTTGCTCAGTACTCAGGGTGCTCAGTGCTTGGTGTGTTGGATGCTCAGTACTCAGGGTGCTGGGTGCTCAGTGCTCAGGGTGCTGGGTGCTCAGTACTCAGGGTGCTGTGTGCTCAGTGCTCGGGGTGCTGGGTGCTCAGTGCTCAGTACTCAGGGTGCTGGGTGCTCAGTGCTCAAGGTGCTGGGTGCTCAGTACTCAGGGTACTGGGTGCTCCGTGCTCGGGGTGCTGGGTGCTCAGTACGCAGGGTGCTGGGTGCTTAGTACTCAGGGTGCTGGGTGCTCAGTGCTCGGGGTGCTGGGTGCTCAGTGCTCGGGGTGCTCGGTGCTCAGTGCTCGGGGTGCTTGGTGCTCAGTAATCAGGGTGCTGGGTGCTCAGTACTCGTTGTGCTGGGTGCTCAGTGCTCAGGGTGCTGGGTGCTCAGTACTCAGGGTGCTCGGTACTCAGTACTCACGGTGCTCAGTGCTCAGTACTCAGGGTGCTCAGTGCTCAGGGTGCTGGGTGCTCAGTGCTTAGAGTTCTGGGTGCTCAGTACTCAGGGTGCTCGGTGCTCAGTACTCAGGGTGCTGGGTGCTCAGTGCTCAGGGTGCTCAGTGCTCAGTACTCAGCATGCAGGGTGCTCAGTGGTCAGGGTGCTCGGTGCTCAGTACTCAGGGTGCTCAGTGCTCAGGGTGCTGGGTGCTCAGTACTCAGGGTGCAGGGTGCTCAGTGCTCAGTACTCAGGGTGCTCAGTGCTCAGGGTGCTGGGTGCTCAGTGCTCGGGGTGCTGGGTACTCAGTGCTCAGTACACAGGGTGCTGGGTGCTCAGTGCTCGGGGTGCTGGGTGCTCAGTGCTCAGGGTGCTGCGTGCTCAGTACTCCGGGTGCTGGGTGCTCAGTGCAAGGGGTGCTGGGTGCTCAGTCATCAGGGTGCTGGGTGCTCAGTACTCAGTGCTCAGGATGCTGGGTGCTCAGTACTCAGGGTGCTGGGTGGTCAGTGCTCGGGGTGCTCAGTACTCAGTGCTCAGGATGCTGGGTGCTCAGTACTCAGGGTGCTGGGTGCTCAGTTGTCAGGGTGGTGGGTGCACAGTGCTCGGGGTGCTCTGTGCTCAGTGCTCGGGGTGCTGGGTGCTCAGTGTTCGGGGTGCTGGGTGCTCAGTGCTTGGGGTACTGGGTGATCAGTACTCAGGTTGCTCGGTGCTCAGTGCTCGGGGTGCTGGGTGCTCAGTGCTCGGGGTGCTGGGTGCTCAGTACTCGGGGTGCTGGGTGCTCAGTGCTCAGGGTGCTGGGTCTCAGTGCTCGGGGTACTGGGTACTCAGTGCTCAGTACACAGGGTGCTGAGTGCTCAGTGCTCGGGGTGCTGGGTGCTCAGTGCTCAGTACTCAGGGTCCTCAGTGCTCAGTACTCAGCGTGCTGGGTGCTCAGTGCTCAGGGTGCTGGGTGCTCAGTACTCAGGGTGCTGTGTGCTTAGTACTCAGGGTGCTCGGTCCTCAGTGCTCAGGGTGCTGGGTGCTCAGTACTCAGGGTGCTGAGTGCTCAGTGCTCAGGGTGCTCAGTGCTCAGCACGCGGTGCTTGGATGCTGAGTGCTCGGGGTGCTCTGTGCTCAGTGCTCGGGGTGCTCAGTGCTCGGGGTGCTGGGTGCTCAGTGCTCAGTACTCAGGGTGCTGGGTGCTCAGTGCTCGGGGTGCTGGATGCTCAGTACTCAGGCTGCTGGGTGCTCAGTGCTCAGGGTGCTGGGTGCTCAGTACTCAGGGTGCTGGGTGCTCAGTGCTCAGGGTGCTGGGTGCTCAGTACTCAGGGGGCTGGGTCCTCAGTGCTCAGGGTGCTGGGTGCTCAGTGCTCGGGGTGCTCAGTACTCAGGGTGCTGTGTGTTCAGTGCTCAGGGTACTGGGTGCTCAGTACTCAGGGTGCTCGGTGCTTAGTACTCAGGGTGCTGGGTGCTCAGTATTCCGGGTGCTGGGTGCTCAGTGCTCGGGGTGCTCGGTGCTCAGTGCTCAGGGTGCTGGGTGCTCAGTACTCAGGGTGCTCATTGCTCAGGGTGCTGGGTGCTCAGTACTCAGGGTGCTGGGTGCCCAGTACTCAGGGTGCTCAGTGCTCAGTACTCAGGGTGCTGGCGGCTCAGTACTCGGGGTGCTGGGTGCTCAGTACTCAGGGTGCTGGGTGCTCAGTACTCAGGGTGCTGGGTGCTCAGTACTCGGGTGCTAGGTTCTCAGTACTCGGGTGCTGGGTGCTCAGTGCACAGGGTGCTGGGTTCTCAGTGCTCATGGTGCTCGGTGCTTAGTACTCAGGGTGCTCGGTGCTCAGGGTCCTGGGTGCTCAGTGCTCGCGGTGCTGGGTGCTCAGTGCTCGGGGTGCTGGCTGCTCAGTGCTCAGGGTGCTGGGTGCTCAGTACTCAGGGTGCTCGGTGCTCAGTACTCAGGGTGCTGGGTGCTCAGTACTCAGGGTGCTGGGTGCTCGGTGCTCAGTACGATGGGTGCTCAGTACTCAGGGTGCTGGGTGCTCAGTACTCAGTGTGCTCGGTGCTCAGTACTCAGGGTGCTGGGTGCTCAGTGCTCGGGGTGCTGGGTGCTCATTAATCAGGGTGCTGGGTGCTCAGTACTCAGGGTGCTCAGTGCTTGGGGTGCTGGGTGCTCAGTACACAGGGTGCTCAGTGCTTGGGGTGCTGGGTGCTCAGTACTCAGGGTGCTGGGTGCTCAGTGCTCAGGGTGCTGGGTGCTCAGTACTCAGGGTGCTGGGTGCTCAATAATCAGGGTGCTGGGTGCTCAGTGCTCGGGGTGCTGGGTGCTCAGTGCTCGGGGTGCTGGGTGCTCAGTGGTCGGGGTGCTGGTTGCTCAGTGCTCGGGGTGCTGGGTGCTCAGTGCTCGATGTGCTGGGTGCTCAGTGTTCTGGTTGCTGGGTGCTCAGTGCTCGGGGTGCTCGGTGCTCAGTGCTCGGGGTGCTGGGTGCTCAGTACTCGGGGTGCTCGGTGCTCAGTACTCAGTGTGCTGGGTGCTCAGTACTCAGGGTGCTCAGTGCTCAGTACTCAGGGTGCTCAGTGCTCAGTACTCAGGGAGCTCAGTGCTCAGGGTGCTGGGTGGTCAGTGCTCGGGGTGCTTCGTGCTCAGTCCTCAGGGTGCTGGGTGCTCAGTGCTCAGGGTGCTCGGTGCTCAATGATCAGGGTGCTGGGTACTCAGTACTCAGGGTGCTGGGTGCTCAGTGCTCAGTACTCAGGGTGCTGGGTGCTCAGTGCTCAGTGCTCAGGGTGCTCAGTGCTCAGGGTGCTGGGTGCTCAGTGCTCAGTGCTCAGGGTGCTGGGTGCTCAGTGCTCAGTGCTCAGGGTGCTGGGTGTTCAGTACTCAGGGTGCTGGGTGCTCAGTACTCAGTGTGCTGGGTGCTCAGTGCTCAGGCTGCTGGGTGCTCAGTGCTCAGGGTGCTGGGTGCCCAGGGCTCAGTGCTCAGGGTGCTGGGTGCTCAGTGCTCAGTGCTCAGGGTGCTGGGTGTTCAGTACTCAGGGTGCTGGGTGCTCAGTGCTCAGGGTGCTGGGTCCTCAGTGCTCAGTGCTCTGGGGGCTGGGTGCTCAGTGCTCAGTACTCAGGGTGCTGGGTGCTCAGTACTCAGGGTGCTGGAGGCTCAGTGCTCGGGGTGCTGGGTGCTCAGTACTCAGGGTGCTGCGTGCTCAGTACTGCGGCTGCTGGGTGCTCAGTGCAAGGGGTGCTGGGTGCTCAGTGCTCAGGGTGCTGGGTGCTCAGTGCTCGGGGTGCTCAGTACTCAGTGCTCAGGACGCTGAGTGCTCAGTACTCAGGGTGCTGGGTGCTCAGTGCTCAGGGTGCTGGGTGCACAGTGCTCGGTGTGCTCGGTGATCAGTGCTCGGGGTGCTGGGTGCTCAGTGCTCGGGGTGCTGTGTGCTCAGTTCTCTGGGTGCTCAGTGCTCAGTATTCAGGTTGCTGGGTGCTCAGTCCTCAGGGTGCTGGGTGCTCAGTACTCAGGGTGCTAAGTACTCAGGGTGCTGGGTGCTCAGTGCTCGGGGTGCTGGGTGCTCAGTACTCAGGGTGCTGGGTGCTCAGTGTTCAGGGTGCTGGGTGCTCAGTGCTCGGGGTGCTGGGTGCTCATTCCCCGGGTGCTGGGTGCTCAGTGCTCGGGGTGCTGGGTGCTCAGTACTCAGGGTGCTGTGTACTCAGTGCTCAGGGTGCTGGGTGCTCAGTGCTCAGGGTGCTGGGTGCTCAGTACTCAGGGTGCTGGGTGCTCAGTGCTCGGGGTGCTCGGTGCTCAGTACGCTGGGTGCTCAGTACTCAGGGTGCTGGGTGCTCAGTACTCAGGGTGCTGTGTGCTCAGTACTCAGGGTGCTGGGTGCTTAGTACTCAGGTTGCTGGGTGCTTAGTACTCAGGGTGCTGGCTGCTCAGTGCTCAGGGTGCTCGGTGCTCAGTGCTCGGGGTGCTGGGTGCTCAGTACTCAGGGTGGTCAGTGCTCAGTGCTCTGGGTGCTGGGTGCTCTGTGCTCGGGGTGCTGGGTGCTCATTGCTCAGGGTGCTGGGTGCTCAGTACTCAGGGTGCTCAGTGCTCAGTGCTCGGGGTGCTGGGTGCTCAGTGCTCGGGGTGCTGGGTGCTCAGTGCTCAGGGTGCTGGGTGCTCAGTGCTCAGGGTTCTGGGTGCTCAGTGCTCGGGGCGCTGGGTACTCAGTGCTCGGGGTGCTCGGAGCTCAGTACTCAGTGTGCTGGTTGCTCAGTGCTCAGGGTGCTGGGTGCTCAGTGCTCGGGGTGCTCGGTGCTCAGTACTCAGGGTGCTTCGTGCTCAGTACTCAGGGTGCTGGGTGCTCAGTGCTCAGAGTGCTGGGTGCTCAGTGCTTGGCTTGCTCTGTGCTCAGTGCTCAGTACTCAGGGTGCTGGGTGCTCAGTGCTCTTGGTGCTGGGTGCACAGTGCTCAGTACTCAGGGTGCTGGGTGCTCAGTGCTCAGGGTGCTGGGTGCTCAGTGCTCAGGGTGCTATGTGCTCAGTGCTCAGGGTGCTGGGTGCTCAGTGCTCAGGGTGCTGGGTACTCAGTGCTCGGGGTGCTGGGTGCTCAGTACTCAGTGTGCTCTGTGCTCAGTACTCATTGTGCTCAGTGCTCAGTACTCAGGGTGCTCAGTGCTCAGTACTCAGGGTGCTCAGTGCTCAGGGTGCTGGGTGCTCAGTGCTCGGGGTGCTGGGTGCTCAGTCCTCAGGGTGCTGGGTGCTCAGTGCTCAGGGTGCTCGGTGCTCAGTGCTCAGGGTGCTGGGTGCTCAGTACTCAGGGTGCTGGGTGCTCAGTGCTCGGGGTTCTGGGTGCTCAGTACTCAGGGTGCTGGGTGCTCAGTGCTCAGGGTGCTGGGTGCTCAGTGCTCAGGGTGCTCGGTGCTTAGTACTCAGGGTGCTGGGTGCTCAGTACTCAGGGTGCTGGGTGCTCAGTGCTCAGGGTGCTGGGTGCTCAGTGCTCAGGGTGCTGGGTGCTCAGTACTCAGGGTGCTGGGTGCTCAGTTCTCGGGGTGCTGGGTGCTCAGTACTCAGGGAGCTGGGTGCTCAGTACTCAGGGTGCTGGGTGCTCAGTACTCGGGTGCTGGGTGCTCAGTGCTCAGGGTGCTGGGTGCTCAGTGCTTGGGGTGCTGGGTGCTCAGTGCACAGTACTCAGGGTGCTGGGGGCTCAGTGCTCGGGGTGCTGGGTGCTCAGTGCTCAGTACTCAGGGTGCTGGGTGCTCAGTGCTCAGTGTGCTGGGTGCTCAGTGCTCAGGGTGCTGGGTGCTCAGTGCTCAGGGTGCTGGGTGCTCAGTACTCTGGGTGCTGGGTGCTCATTGCTCGGGGTGCTCGGTGCTCAGTGCTCAGGGTGCTGGGTGCTCAGTACTCAGGGTGCTGGGTGCTCGGTGCTCAGTACGATGGGTGCTCAGTACTCAGGGTGCTGGGTGCTCAGTACTCAGTGTGCTCGGTGCTCAGTACTCAGGGTGCTGGGTGCTCAGTGCTCGGGGTGCTGGGTGCTCATTAATCAGGGTGCTGGGTGCTCAGTACTCAGGGTGCTCAGTGCTTCGGGTGCTGGGTGCTCAGTACACAGGGTGCTCAGTGCTTGGGGTGCTGGGTGCTCAGTACTCAGGGTGCTGGGTGCTCAGTGCTCAGGGTGCTGGGTGCTCAGTACTCAGGGTGCTGGGTGCTCAATAATCAGGGTGCTGGGTGCTCAGTGCTCGGGGTGCTGGGTGCTCAGTGCTCGGGGTGCTGGGTGCTCAGTGGTCGGGGTGCTGGTTGCTCAGTGCTCGGGGTGCTGGGTGCTCAGTGCTCGGGGTGCTGGGTGCTCAGTGTTCTGGTTGCTGGGTGCTCAGTGCTCGGGGTGCTCGGTGCTCAGTGCTCGGGGTGCTGGGTGCTCAGTACTCGGGGTGCTCGGTGCTCAGTACTCAGTGTGCTGGGTGCTCAGTACTCAGGGTGCTCAGTGCTCAGTACTCAGGGTGCTCAGTGCTCAGTACTCAGGGAGCTCAGTGCTCAGGGTGCTGGGTGGTCAGTGCTCGGGGTGCTTCGTGCTCAGTCCTCAGGGTGCTGGGTGCTCAGTGCTCAGGGTGCTCGGTGCTCAATGATCAGGGTGCTGGGTACTCAGTACTCAGGGTGCTGGGTGCTCAGTGCTCAGTACTCAGCGTGCTGGGTGCTCAGTGCTCAGAGTGTTGGGTGCTCAGTACTCAGGGTGCTGGGTGCTCAGTGCTCAGTGCTCAGGGTGCTCAGTGCTCAGGGTGCTGGGTGCTCAGTGCTCAGTGCTCAGGGTGCTGGGTGCTCAGTGCTCAGTGCTCAGGGTGCTGGGTGTTCAGTACTCAGGGTGCTGGGTGCTCAGTACTCAGTGTGCTGGGTGCTCAGTGCTCAGGCTGCTGGGTGCTCAGTGCTCAGGGTGCTGGGTGCCCAGGGCTCAGTGCTCAGGGTGCTGGGTGCTCAGTGCTCAGTGCTCAGGGTGCTGGGTGTTCAGTACTCAGGGTGCTGGGTGCTCAGTGCTCAGGGTGCTGGGTCCTCAGTGCTCAGTGCTCTGGGGGCTGGGTGCTCAGTGCTCAGTACTCAGGGTGCTGGGTGCTCAGTACTCAGGGTGCTGGAGGCTCAGTGCTCGGGGTGCTGGGTGCTCAGTACTCAGGGTGCTGCGTGCTCAGTACTGCGGCTGCTGGGTGCTCAGTGCAAGGGGTGCTGGGTGCTCAGTGCTCAGGGTGCTGGGTGCTCAGTGCTCGGGGTGCTCAGTACTCAGTGCTCAGGACGCTGAGTGCTCAGTACTCAGGGTGCTGGGTGCTCAGTGCTCAGGGTGCTGGGTGCACAGTGCTCGGTGTGCTCGGTGATCAGTGCTCGGGGTGCTGGGTGCTCAGTGCTCGGGGTGCTGTGTGCTCAGTTCTCTGGGTGCTCAGTGCTCAGTATTCAGGTTGCTGGGTGCTCAGTCCTCAGGGTGCTGGGTGCTCAGTACTCAGGGTGCTAAGTACTCAGGGTGCTGGGTGCTCAGTGCTCGGGGTGCTGGGTGCTCAGTACTCAGGGTGCTGGGTGCTCAGTGTTCAGGGTGCTGGGTGCTCAGTGCTCGGGGTGCTGGGTGCTCATTCTCAGGGTGCTGGGTGCTCAGTGCTCGGGGTGCTGGGTGCTCAGTACTCAGGGTGCTGTGTACTCAGTGCTCAGGGTGCTGGGTGCTCAGTGCTCAGGGTGCTGGGTGCTCAGTACTCAGGGTGCTGGGTGCTCAGTGCTCGGGGTGCTCGGTGCTCAGTACGCTGGGTGCTCAGTACTCAGGGTGCTGGGTGCTCAGTACTCAGGGTGCTGTGTGCTCAGTACTCAGGGTGCTGGGTGCTTAGTACTCAGGTTGCTGGGTGCTTAGTACTCAGGGTGCTGGCTGCTCAGTGCTCAGGGTGCTCGGTGCTCAGTGCTCGGGGTGCTGGGTGCTCAGTACTCAGGGTGGTCAGTGCTCAGTGCTCTGGGTGCTGGGTGCTCTGTGCTCGGGGTGCTGGGTGCTCATTGCTCAGGGTGCTGGGTGCTCAGTACTCAGGGTGCTCAGTGCTCAGTGCTCGGGGTGCTGGGTGCTCAGTGCTCGGGGTGCTGGGTGCTCAGTGCTCAGGGTGCTGGGTGCTCAGTGCTCAGGGTTCTGGGTGCTCAGTGCTCGGGGCGCTGGGTACTCAGTGCTCGGGGTGCTCGGAGCTCAGTACTCAGTGTGCTGGTTGCTCAGTGCTCAGGGTGCTGGGTGCTCAGTGCTCGGGGTGCTCGGTGCTCAGTACTCAGGGTGCTTCGTGCTCAGTACTCAGGGTGCTGGGTGCTCAGTGCTCAGAGTGCTGGGTGCTCAGTGCTTGGCTTGCTGGGTGCTCAGTGCTCAGTACTCAGGGTGCTGGGTGCTCAGTGCTCTTGGTGCTGGGTGCACAGTGCTCAGTACTCAGGGTGCTGGGTGCTCAGTGCTCAGGGTGCTGGGTGCTCAGTGCTCAGGGTGCTGGGTGCTCAGTGCTCAGGGTGCTGGGTGCTCAGTGCTCAGGGTGCTGGGTACTCAGTGCTCGGGGTGCTGGGTGCTCAGTACTCAGTGTGCTCTGTGCTCAGTACTCATTGTGCTCAGTGCTCAGTACTCAGGGTGCTCAGTGCTCAGTACTCAGGGTGCTCAGTGCTCAGGGTGCTGGGTGCTCAGTGCTCGGGGTGCTGGGTGCTCAGTCCTCAGGGTGCTGGGTGCTCAGTGCTCAGGGTGCTCGGTGCTCAGTGCTCAGGGTGCTGGGTGCTCAGTACTCAGGGTGCTGGGTGCTCAGTGCTCGGGGTTCTGGGTGCTCAGTACTCAGGGTGCTGGGTGCTCAGTGCTCAGGGTGCTGGGTGCTCAGTGCTCAGGGTGCTCGGTGCTTAGTACTCAGGGTGCTGGGTGCTCAGTACTCAGGGTGCTGGGTGCTCAGTGCTCAGGGTGCTGGGTGCTCAGTGCTCAGGGTGCTGGGTGCTCAGTACTCAGGGTGCTGGGTGCTCAGTTCTCGGGGTGCTGGGTGCTCAGTACTCAGGGAGCTGGGTGCTCAGTACACAGGGTGCTGGGTGCTCAGTACTCGGGTGCTGGGTGCTCAGTGCTCAGGGTGCTGGGTGCTCAGTGCTTGGGGTGCTGGGTGCTCAGTGCACAGTACTCAGGGTGCTGGGGGCTCAGTGCTCGGGGTGCTGGGTGCTCAGTGCTCAGTACTCAGGGTGCTGGGTGCTCAGTGCTCAGTGTGCTGGGTGCTCAGTGCTCAGGGTGCTGGGTGCTCAGTGCTCAGGGTGCTGGGTGCTCAGTACTCAGGGTGCTCGGTGCTTAGTACTCAGGGTGCTGGGTGCTCAGTACTCCGGGTGCTGGGTACTCAGTGCTCAGTACTCAGGGTGCTGGGTGCTCAGTACTCAGGGTGCTGGGTGCTCAGTGCTCGGGGTGCTGGGTGCTCAGTGCTCGGGGTGCTCGGTGCTCAGTACTCAGGGTGCTGGGTGCTCAGTGCTCGGGGTGCTCAGTACTCAGGGTGCTGTTTGTTCAGTGCTCAGGGTGCTGGGTGCTCAGTACTCAGGGTGCTCGGTGCTTAGTACTCAGGGTGCTGGGTGCTCAGTACTCCGGGTGTGGGTGCTCAGTGCTCGGGGTGCTCAGTGCTCAGTGCTCAAGGTGCTGGGTGCTCAGTACTCAGGGTGATCATTGCTCAGGGTTCTGGGTGCTCAGTACTCAGGGTGCTGGGTGCTCAGTACTCAGGGTGCTCAGTGCTCAGTACTCAGGGTGCTCAGTGCTCAGTACTAAGGGTGCTCAGTGCTCAGGGTGCTGGGTGCTCAGTGTTCGGTGTGCTCGGTGCTCAGTACTCAGGGTGCTGGGTGCTCAGTGCTCATGGTGCTGGGTGCTCAGTGCTCAGGGTGCTGGTTGCTCAGTGCTCAGGGAGCTGGGTGCTCAGTACTCAGGGTTTTCGGTGCTCAGTACTCCGGGTGCTCAGTGCTCAGTACTCAGGGTGCTGGGTGCTCAGTGCTCAGGGTGCTGGGTGCTCAATACTCAGGGTGCTGGGTGCTCGGTGCTCAGTACGCTGGGTGCTCAGTACTCAGGTATCTGGGTACTCAGTACTCAGGGTGCTGGGTGCTCAGTACTCAGGGTGCTCGGTGCTCAGTACTCAGGGTGCTGGGTGCTCATTGCTCAGGGTGCTGGGTGCTCAGTACTCAGGGTGCTGGTTGCTCAGTGCTCGGGGTGCTCGGTGCTCAGTACGCTGGGTGCTCAGTACTCAGGGTGATGGGTGCTCAGTACTCAGGGTGCTGTGCGCTCAGTACTCAGGGTGCTGGGTGCTTAGTACTCAGGGTGCTGGGTGCTTAGTACTCAGGGTGCTGGTTGCTCAGTGCTCCGGGTGCTCGGTGCTCAGTGCTCCGGGTGCTCGGTGCTCAGTACTCAGGGTGCTGGGTGCTCAGTGCTCGGGGTGCTCGGTGCTCAGTACTCAGGGTGCTGGGTGCTCAGTGCTCGGGGTGCTGGGTGCTCAGTACTCAGGGTGCTGGGTGCTCAGTGCTCTGGGTGCTCGGTGCTCAGTGCTCCGGGTGCTCGGTGCTCAGTACTCAGGGTGCTGGGTGCTCAGTGCTCAGGGTGCTCGGTGCTCAGTACTCAGGGTGCTGGGTGCTCAGTGCTCAGGGTGCTGGGTGCTCAGTTCTAGGGGTGCTGGGTGCTCAGTACTCAGGGTGCTGCGTGCTCAGTACTCCGGGTGCTGGGTGCTCAGTGCAAGGGGTGCTGGGTGCTCAGTCATCAGGGTGCTGGGTGCTCAGTACTCAGTGCTCAGGATGCTGGGTGCTCAGTACTCAGGGTGCTGGGTGGTCAGTGCTCGGGGTGCTCAGTACTCAGTGCTCAGGATGCTGGGTGCTCAGTACTCAGGGTGCTGGGTGCTCAGTTGTCAGGGTGCTGGGTGCACAGTGCTCGGGGTGCTCTGTGCTCAGTGCTCGGGGTGCTGGGTGCTCAGTGTTCGGGGTGCTGGGTGCTCAGTGCTTGGGGTGCTGGGTGATCAGTACTCAGGGTGCTCGGTGCTCAGTGCTCGGGGTGCTGGGTGCTCAGTACTCGGGGTGCTGGGTGCTCAGTGCTCAGGGTGCTGGGTCTCAGTGCTCGGGGTACTGGGTACTCAGTGCTCAGTACACAGGGTGCTGAGTGCTCAGTGCTCGGGGTGCTGGGTGCTCAGTGCTCAGTACTCAGGGTGCTCAGTGCTCAGTACTCAGCGTGCTGGGTGCTCAGTGCTCAGGGTGCTGGGTGCTCAGTACTCAGGGTGCTGTGTGCTTAGTACTTAGGGTGCTCGGTCCTCAGTGCTCAGGGTGCTGGGTGCTCAGTACTCAGGGTGCTGAGTGCTCAGTGCTCAGGGTGCTCAGTGCTCAGCACGCGGTGCTTGGATGCTGAGTGCTCGGGGTGCTCTGTGCTCAGTGCTCGGGGTGCTCAGTTCTCGGGGTGCTGGGTGCTCAGTGCTCAGTACTCAGGGTGCTGGGTGCTCAGTGCTCGGGGTGCTGGATGCTCAGTACTCAGGCTGCTGGGTGCTCAGTGCTCAGGGTGCTGGGTGCTCAGTACTCAGGGTGCTGGGTGCTCAGTGCTCAGGGTGCTGGGTGCTCAGTACTCAGGGGGCTGGGTCCTCAGTGCTCAGGGTGCTGGGTGCTCAGTCCTCGGGGTGCTCAGTACTCAGGGTGCTGTGTGTTCAGTGCTCAGGGTACTGGGTGCTCAGTACTCAGGGTGCTCGGTGCTTAGTACTCAGGGTGCTGGGTGCTTAGTACTCCGGGTGCTGGGTGCTCAGTGCTCGGGGTGCTCGGTGCTCAGTGCTCAGGGTGCTGGGTGCTCAGTACTCAGGGTGCTCATTGCTCAGGGTGCTGGGTGCTCAGTACTCAGGGTGCTGGGTGCCCAGTACTCAGGGTGCTCAGTGCTCAGTACTCAGGGTGCTGGCGGCTCAGTACTCGGGGTGCTGGGTGCTCAGTACTCAGGGTGCTGGGTGCTCAGTAGTCAGGGTGCTGGGTGCTCAGTACTCGGGTGCTAGGTTCTCAGTACTCGGGTGCTGGGTGCTCAGTGCACAGGGTGCTGGGTTCTCAGTGCTCATGGTGCTCGGTGCTTAATACTCAGGGTGTTCGGTGCTCAGGGTCCTGGGTGCTCAGTGCTCGCGGTGCTGGGTGCTCAGTGCTCGGGGTGCTGGCTGCTCAGTGCTCAGGGTGCTGGGTGCTCAGTACTCAGGGTGCTCGGTGCTCAGTACTCAGGGTGCTGGGTGCTCAGTGCTCAGGGTGCTGGGTGCTCAGTACTCAGGGTGCTGGGTGCTCGGTGCTCAGTACGCTGGGTGCTCAGTACTCAGGGTGCTGGGTGCTCAGTACTCAGTGTGCTCGGTGCTCAGTACTCAGGGTGCTCAGTGCTCGGGGTGCTGGGTGCTCATTAATCAGGGTGCTGGGTGCTCAGTACTCAGGGTGCTCAGTGCTTGGGGTGCTGGGTGCTCAGTACACAGGTTGCTCAGTGCTTGGGGTGCTGGGTGCTCAGTACTCAGGGTGCTGGGTGCTCAGTGCTCAGGGTGCTGGGTGCTCAGTACTCAGGGTGCTGGGTGCTCAATAATCAGGGTGCTGGGTGCTCAGTGCTCGGGGTGCTGGGTGCTCAGTGCTCGGGGTGCTGGGTGCTCAGTGGTCGGGGTGCTGGTTGCTCAGTGCTCGGCGTGCTGGGTGCTCAGTGCTCGGGGTGCTGGGTGCTCAGTGTTCTGGTTGCTGGGTGCTCAGTGCTCGGGGTGCTCGGTGCTCAGTGCTCGGGGTGCTGGGTGTTCAGTACTCGGGGTGCTCGGTGCTCAGTACTCAGTGTGCTGGGTGCTCAGCACTCAGGGTGCTCAGTGCTCAGTACTCAGGGTGCTCAGTGCTCAGTACTCAGGGAGCTCAGTGCTCAGGGTGCTGGGTGGTCAGTGCTCGGGGTGCTTCGTGCTCAGTCCTCAGGGTGCTGGGTGCTCAGTGCTCAGGGTGCTCGGTGCTCAATGATCAGGGTGCTGGGTAGTCAGTACTCAGGGTGCTGGGTGCTCAGTGCTCAGTACTCAGCGTGCTGGGTGCTCAGTGCTCAGAGTGTTGGGTGCTCAGTACTCAGGGTGCTGGGTGCTCAGTGCTCAGTGCTCAGGGTGCTCAGTGCTCAGGGTGCTGGGTGCTCAGTGCTCAGTGCTCAGGGTGCTGGGTGCTCAGTGCTCAGTGCTCAGGGTGCTGGGTGTTCAGTACTCAGGGTGCTGGGTGCTCAGTACTCAGTGTGCTGGGTGCTCAGTGCTCAGGCTGCTGGGTGCTCAGTGCTCAGGGTGCTGGGTGCCCAGTGCTCAGTGCTCAGGGTGCTGGGTGCTCAGTGCTCAGTGCTCAGGGTGCTGGGTGTTCAGTACTCAGGGTGCTGGGTGCTCAGTGCTCAGGGTGCTGGGTCCTCAGTGCTCAGTGCTCTGGGGGCTGGGTGCTCAGTGCTCAGTACTCAGGGTGCTGGGTGCTCAGTACTCAGGGTGCTGGAGGCTCAGTGCTCGGGGTGCTGGGTGCTCAGTACTCAGGGTGCTGCGTGCTCAGTACTCTGGCTGCTGGGTGCTCAGTGCAAGGGGTGCTGGGTGCTCAGTGCTCAGGGTGCTGGGTGCTCAGTGCTCGGGGTGCTCAATACTCAGTGCTCAGGACGCTGAGTGCTCAGTACTCAGGGTGCTGGGTGCTCAGTGCTCGGGGTGCTGGGTGCTCAGTTCTCTGGGTGCTCAGTGCTCAGTACTCAGGTTGCTGGGTGCTCAGTACTCAGGGTGCTGGGTGCTCAGTACTCAGGGAGCTCAGTGCTCGGGGTGCTGGGTGCTCAGTACTCAGGGTGCTGGGTGCTCAGTACTCAGGGTGCTAAGTACTCAGGGTGCTGGGTGCTCAGTGCTCGGGGTGCTGGGTGCTCAGTACTCAGGGTGCTGGGTGCTCAGTGTTCAGGGTGCTGGGTGCTCAGTGCTCGGGGTGCTGGGTGCTCATTCTCAGGGTGCTGGGTGCTCAGTACTCAGGGTGCTGGGTGCTCAGTGCTCGGGGTGCTCGGTGCTCAGTACACAGGGTGCTGGGTGCTCAGTTCTCGGGGCTGCTGGCTGCTCAGTACTCAGGGTGCTGGGTGCTCAGTGCTCAGTACTCAGCGTGCTGGGTGCTCAGTGCTCAGAGTGTTGGGTGCTCAGTACTCAGGTTGCTGGGTGCTCAGTGCTCAGTGCTCAGGGTGCTCAGTGCTCAGGGTGCTGGGTGCTCATGGTGCTGGGTGCTCAGTGCTCGGGGTGCTCGTTGCTCAGTGCTCAGGGAGCTGGGTGCTCAGTGCTCAGTGCTCAGGGTGGTGGGTGCTCAGTGCTCAGTGCTCAGGGTGCTGGGTGTTCAGTACTCAGGGTGCTGGGTGCTCAGTACTCAGTGTGCGGGGTGCTCAGTGCTCAGGGTGCTGGGTGCTCAGTGCTCAGGGAGCTGGGTGCTCAGTACTCAGGGTGCTGGGTGCTCAGTGCTCGGGATGCTGGGTGCTCAGTGCTCAGGGTGCTGGGTCCCCTGTGATCAGTGCTCAGGGTGCTGGGTGCTCAGTGCTCAGTGCTCAGGGTGTTGGGTGTTCAGTACTCAGGGTGCTGGGTGCTCAGTGCTCAGGGTGCTGGTTCCTCAGTGCTCAGTGCTCAGGGGGCTGGGTGCTCAGTGCTCAGTACTCAGGGTGCTGGGTGCTCAGTACTCAGGGTGCTGGGTGCTCAGTACTCAGGGAGCTCAGTGCTCGGGGTGCAGGGTGCTCAGTACTCAGGGTGCTGGGTGCTCAGTGCTCATGGTGCAGGGTGCTCAGTGCTCGGGGTGCTCGGTGCTCAGTACTCAGGGTGCTCAGTACTCAGGGTGCTGGGTGCTCAGTGCTCGGGGTGCTGGGTGCTCAATCTCAGGGTGCTGGTTGCTCAGTACTCAGGGTGCTGGGTTCTCAGTGCTCGGGGTGCAGGGTGCTCAGTACTCAGGGTGCTGGGTGCTCAGTACTCAGGGTGCTCAGTACTCAGGGTGCTGGGTGCTCAGTGCTCGGGGTGCTGGGTGCTCAGTACTCAGGGTGCTGGGTGCTCAGTGCTCATGGTGCAGGGTGCTCAGTGCTCGGGGTGCTCGGTGCTCAGTACTCAGGGTGCTCAGTACTCAGGGTGCTGGGTGCTCAGTGCTCGGGGTGCTGGGTGCTCAATCTCAGGGTGCTGGGTGCTCAGTACTCAGGGTGCTGGGTTCTCAGTGCTCGGGGTGCTCGGTGCTCAGTACACAGGGTGCTGGGTACTCAGTGCTCGGGGTGCTGGGTGCACAGTACTAGGGTGCTGGGTGCTCAGTGCTCGGGGTGCTCGGTTCTCAGTACTCAGAGTGCTGGGTGCTCAGTGCTCGGGGTGCTGGGTGCTCAGTGCTCAGGGTGCTGGGAGCTCAGTACTCAGGGTGCTGGGTGCTAAGTGCTCGGGGTGCTGGGTGCACAGTACTCAGCGTGCTGCGTGCTCAGTTCTCAGGGTGCTGGGTGCTCAGTGCTCCGGGTGCTCGGTGCTCAGTACTCAGGGTGCTGGGTGCTCAGTGCTCGGGGTGCTCGGTGCTCAGTACTCAGGGTGCTGGGTGCTCAGTGCTCGGGGTGCTTGGTGCTCAGTGCTCGGGGTGCTCGGTGCTCAGTACTCAGGGTGCTGGGTGCTCAGTGCTCGGGGTGCTGGGTGCTCAGTACTCAGGGTCCTGGGTGCTCAGTGCTCAGGGTGCTGGGTGCTCAGTTCTAGGGGTGCTGGGTGCTCAGTACTCAGGGTGCTGCGTGCTCAGTACTCCGGGTACTGTGTGCTCAGTGCAAGGGTGCTGGGTGCTCAGGGTGCTGGGTGCTCAGTACTCAGTGCTCAGGATGCTGGGTGCTCAGTACTCAGGGTGATGGGTGGTCAGTGCTCGGGGTGCTCAGTACTCAGTGCTCAGGATGCTGGGTGCTCAGTACTCAGGGTGCTGGGTGCTCAGTTCTCAGGGTGCTGGGTGCACAGTGCTCGGGGTGCTCTGTGCTCAGTGCTTGGGGTGCTGGGTGCTCAGTGCTCAGTACTCAGGGTGCTGGGTGCTCAGTGCTCGGGGTGCTGGGTGGTCAGTGCTCAGTACTCAGGGTGCTGGGTGCTCAGTGCTCGGGGTGCTTGATGCTCAGTACTCAGGGTGCTGGGTGCTCAGTGCTCAGTACACAGGGTGCTGGGTGCTCAGTGCTCGGGGTGCTGGGTGCTCAGTGCTCAGTACTCAGGGTGCTGGGTGCTCAGTGCTCGGGGTGCTTGATGCTCAGTACTCAGGGTGCTGGGTGCTCAGTGCTCAGGGTGCTGGGTGCTCAGTACTCAGGGTGCTGGGTGCTCAGTACTCAGTATCCTGGGTGCTCAGTGCTCGGGGTGCTCAGTACTCAGGGTGCTGTGTGTTCAGTGCTCAGGGTACTGGGTGCTCAGTACTCAGGGTGCTCAGTGCTCGGGGTGCTTGATGCTCAGTACTCAGGGTGCTGGGTGCTCAGTGCTCAGGGTGCTGGGTGCTCAGTACTCAGGGTGCTGGGTGCTCAGTACTCAGTATGCTGGGTGCTCAGTGCTCGGGGTGCTCAGTACTCAGGGTGCTGTGTGTTCAGTGCTCAGGGTACTGGGTGCTCAGTACTCAGGGTGCTCAGTGCTTGGGGTGCTGGGTGCGCAGTACTCAGGGTGTTGGGTGCTCAGTACTCAGGGTGCTCAGTGCTTGGGGTGCTGGGTGCTCAGTACTCAGGGTGCTCAGTGCTTGGGGTGTTGGGTGCTCAGTACTCAGGGTGCTGGGTGCTCAGTGCTCATGGTGCTGGGTGCTCAGTACTCAGGGTGCTGGGTGCTCATTACTCAGGGTGCTAGGTGATCAGTGTTCGGGGTGCTGGGTGCTCAGGGCTCGGGGTGCTGGGGGCTCAGTGCTCGGGGCCCTGGTGCTCAGTGCTCAGGGTGCTCGGTGCTCAGTGCTCAGGGTGCGGGGTGCTCAGTACTCAGGGTGCTGGGTGCTCAGTGCTCGGGGTGCTGGGTGCTCAGTACTCAGGGTGCTGGGTGCTCAGTGCTCAGGGTGCTGGGTGCTCAGTGCTCAGGGTGCTCGGTGCGTAGTACTCGGGGTGCTGGGTGCTCAGTACTCAGGGTTCTGGGTGCTCAGTGCTCAGGGTGCTGGGTGCTCAGTGCTCAGGGTGCTGGGTGCTCAGTACTCAGGGTGCTGGGTGCTCAGTTCTCAGGGTGCTGGGTGTTCAGTGCTCGGGGTGCTGGGTGCTCAGTGCTCGGGGTGCTCGGTGCTCAGTGCTCAAGTTGCTGGGTGCTCAGTACTCAGGGTGATCATTGCTCAGGATGCTGGGTGCACAGTGCTCGGGGTGCTGGGTACTCCGTGCTCAGTACACAGGGTGCTGGGTGCTCAGTGCTCGGGGTCCTGGGTGCTCAGTGCTCAGTACTCAGGGTGCTGGGTGCTCAGTGCTCGGGGTGCTTGATGCTCAGTACTCAGGGTGCTGGGTGCTCAGTGCTCAGGGTGCTGGGTGCTCAGTACTCAGGGTGCTGGGTGCTCAGTACTCAGTATGCTGGGTGCTCAGTGCTCGGGGTGCTCAGTACTCAGGGTGCTGTGTGTTCAGTGCTCAGGGTACTGGGTGCTCAGTACTCAGGGTGCTCAGTGCTTGGGGTGCTGGGTGCGCAGTACTCAGGGTGTTGGGTGCTCAGTACTCAGGGTGCTCAGTGCTTGGGGTGCTGGGTGCTCAGTACTCAGGGTGCTCAGTGCTTGGGGTGTTGGGTGCTCAGTACTCAGGGTGCTGAGTGCTCATTACTCAGGGTGCTAGGTGCTCAGTGTTCGGGGTGCTGGGTGCTCAGTGCTCGGGGTGCTGGGTGCTCAGTACTCGGGGTGCTCGGTGCTCAGTACGTTGGGTGCTCACTAATCAGGGTGCTGGGTGCTCAGTGCTCAGGGTGCTGGGTGCTCAGTGCTCAGGGTGCTGGGTGCTCAGTGCTCAGGGTGCTGGGTGCTCAGTACTCAGGGTGCTGGTTGCGCAGTGCTCAGGGTGCTGGGTGCTCAGTGCTCAGGGTGCTGGGTGCTCAGTGCTCAGGGTGCTGGGTGCTCAGTGCTCGGGGCGCTGGGTGCTCAGTGCTCGGGGTGCTGGGTGCTCAGTACTCAGGGTGCTGCGTGCTCAGTACTCAGGGTGCTGGGTGATCAGTATTCGGGTGCTGGGTGCTCAGTGCTCAGAGTGCTGGGTGCTCAGTGCTTGGGGTGCTGGGTGCTCAGTGCTCAGTACTCAGGGTGCTGGGTGCTCAGTGCTCTTGGTGCTGGGTGCACAGTGCTCAGTACTCAGGGTGCTGGGTGCTCAGTGCTCAGGGTGCTGGGTGCTCAGTGCTCAGGGTGCTGGGTGCTCAGTGCTCAGGGTGCTGGGTGCTCAGTGCTCAGGGTGCTGGGTACTCAGTGCTCGGGGTGCTGGGTGCTCAGTACTCAGGGTGCTGGGTGCTCAGTGCTCAGGGTGCTGGGTGCTCAGTGCTCAGGGTGCTGGGTGCTCAGTACTCAGTGTGCTGGGAGCTCAGTGCTCGGGGTGCTCGGTGCTCAGTACTCAGGGTGCTGTGTGCTCAGTACTCAGGGTGCTGGGTGCTTAGTACTTAGGGTGCTGGGTGCTTAGTACTCAGGGTGCTGGCTGCTCAGTGCTCAGGGTGCTCGGTGCTCAGTGCTCGGGGTGCTGGGTGCTCAGTACTCAGGGTGGTCAGTGCTCAGTGCTCTGGGTGCTGGGTGCTCTGTGCTCGGAGTGCTGGGTGCTCATTTCTCAGGGTGCTGTGTGTTCAGTGCTCAGGGTACTGGGTGCTCAGTACTCAGGGTGCTCAGTGCTTGGGGTGCTGGGTGCGCAGTACTCAGGGTGTTGGGTGCTCAGTACTCAGGGTGCTCAGTGCTTGGGGTGCTGGGTGCTCAGTACTCAGGGTGCTCAGTGCTTGGGGTGTTGGGTGCTCAGTACTCAGGGTGCTGGGTGCTCAGTGCTCAGGGTGCTGGGTGCTCAGTACTCAGGGTGCTGGGTGCTCATTACTCAGGGTGCTAGGTGCTCAGTGTTCGGGGTGCTGGGTGCTCAGGGCTCGGGGTGCTGGGTGCTCAGTGCTCGGGGCCCTGGTGCTCAGTGCTCAGGGTGCTCGGGGCTCAGTGCTCAGGGTGCGGGGTGCTCAGTACTCATGGTGCTGGGTGCTCAGTGCTCGGGGTGCTGGGTGCTCAGTACTCAGGGTGCTGGGTGCTCAGTGCTCAGGGTGCTGGGTGCTCAGTGCTCAGGGTGCTCGGTGCTTAGTACTCGGGGTGCTGGGTGCTCAGTACTCAGGGTTCTGGGTGCTCAGTGCTCAGGGTGCTGGGTGCTCAGTGCTCAGGGTGCTGGGTGCTCAGTACTCAGGGTGCTGGGTGCTCAGTACTCAGGGTGCTGGGTGCTCAGTTCTCAGGGTGCTGGGTGCGCAGTGCTCGGGGTGCTGGGTGCTCAGTGCTCGGGGTGCTCGGTGCTCAGTGCTCAAGGTGCTGGGTGCTCAGTACTCAGGGTGATCATTGCTCAGGATGCTGGGTGCACAGTGCTCGGGGTGCTGGGTACTCCGTGCTCAGTACACAGGGTGCTGGGTGCTCAGTGCTCGGGGTCCTGGGTGCTCAGTGCTCAGTACTCAGGGTGCTGGGTGCTCAGTGCTCGGGGTGCTTGATGCTCAGTACTCAGGGTGCTGGGTGCTCAGTGCTCAGGGTGCTGGGTGCTCAGTACTCAGGGTGCTGGGTGCTCAGTACTCAGTATGCTGGGTGCTCAGTGCTCGGGGTGCTCAGTACTCAGGGTGCTGTGTGTTCAGTGCTCAGGGTACTGGGTGCTCAGTACTCAGGGTGCTCAGTGCTTGGGGTGCTGGGTGCGCAGTACTCAGGGTGTTGGGTGCTCAGTACTCAGGGTGCTCAGTGCTTGGGGTGCTGGGTGCTCAGTACTCAGGGTGCTCAGTGCTTGGGGTGTTGGGTGCTCAGTACTCAGGGTGCTGGGTGCTCAGTGCTCAGGGTGCTGGGTGCTCAGTACTCAGGGTGCTGGGTGCTCATTACTCAGGGTGCTAGGTGCTCAGTGTTCGGGGTGCTGGGTGCTCAGTGCTCGGGGTGCTGGGTGCTCAGTACTCGGGGTGCTCGGTGCTCAGTACGTTGGGTGCTCACTAATCAGGGTGCTGGGTGCGCAGTGCTCAGGGTGCTGGGTGCTCAGTGCTCAGGGTGCTGGGTGCTCAGTGCTCGGGGTGCTCGGTGCTCAGTACGTTGGGTGCTCACTACTCAGGGTGCTGGGTGCTCAGTGCTCAGGGTGCTGGGTGCTGAGTGCTCAGGGTGCTGGGTGCTCAGTGCTCAGGGTGCTGGGTGCTCAGTACTCAGGGTGCTGGGTGCGCAGTGCTCGGGGTGATGGGTGCTCAGTGCTCAGGGTGCTGGGTGCTCAGTGCTCAGGGTGCTGGGTGCTCAGTGTTCGGGGTGCTGGGTGCTCAGTACTCAGGGTGCTGGGTGCTCAGTACTCAGGGTGCTGGGTGATCAGTACTCGGGTGCTGGGTGCTCAGTGCTCAGAGTGCTGGGTGCTCAGTGCTTGGGGTGCTGGGTGCTCAGTGCTCAGTACTCAGGGTGCTGGGTGCTCAGTGCTCTTGGTGCTGGGTTCACAGTGCTCAGTACTCAGGGTGCTGGGTGCTCAGTGCTCAGGGTGCTGGGTGCTCAGTGCTCAGGGTGCTGGGTGCTCAGTGCTCAGGGTGCTGGGTGCTCAGTGCTCAGGGTGCTGGGTACTCAGTGCTCGGGGTGCTGGGTGCTCAGTACTCAGGGTGCTGGGTGCTCAGTGCTCAGGGTGCTGGGTGCTCAGTGCTCAGGGTGCTGGGTGCTCAGTACTCAGTGTGCTGGGTGCTCAGTTCTCGGGGTGCTCGGTGCTCAGTACTCAGGGTGCTGTGTGCTCAGTACTCAGGGTGCTGGGTGCTTAGTACTTAGGGTGCTGGGTGCTTAGTACTCAGGGTGCTGGCTGCTCAGTGCTCAGGGTGCTCGGTGCTCAGTGCTCGGGGTGCTGGGTGCTCAGTACTCAGGGTGGTCAGTGCTCAGTGCTCTGGTTGCTGGGTGCTCTGTGCTCGGAGTGCTGGGTGCTCATTTCTCAGGGTGCTGGGTGCTCAGTACTCAGGGTGCTCAGTGCTCAGTGCTCGGGGTGCTGGGTGCTCAGTGCTCGGGGTGCTGGGTGCTCAGTGCTCAGGGTGCTGGGTGCTCAGTGCTCAGGGTTCTGGGTGCTCAGTGCTCGGGGCGCTGGGTACTCAGTGCTCGGGGTGCTCGGAGCTCAGTACTCAGTGTGCTGGGTGCTCAGTGCTCGGGGTGCTCGGTGCTCAGTACTCAGGGTGCTGGGTGCTCAGTGCTCGGGGTGCTCGGTGCTCAGTACGTTGGGTGCTCACTACTCAGGGTGCTGGGTGCTCAGTGCTCAGGGTGCTGGGTGCTGAGTGCTCGGGGTGCTGGGTGCTCAGTGCTCAGGGTGCTGGGTGATCAGTACTCAGGGTGCTGGGTGCGCAGTGCTCGGGGTGCTGGGTGCTCAGTGCTCAGAGTGCTGGGTGCTCAGTGCTCAGGGTGCTGGGTGCTCAGTACTCGGGGTGCTGTGTGCTTAGTGCTCAGTGCTCAGGGTGCTGGGTGCTCAGTGCTTGGGGTGCTGGGTGCTCAGTGCTCAGTACTCAGGGTGCTGGGGGCTCAGTGCTTGGGGTGCTGGGTGCTTAGTGCTCAGTACTCAGGGTGCTGGGTGCTCAGTGCTCGGGGTGCTTGATGCTCAGTACTCAGGGTGCTGGGTGCTCAGTGCTCAGTACACAGGGTGCTGGGTGCTCAGTGCTCGGGGTGCTGGGTGCTCAGTGCTCAGTACTCAGGGTGCTGGGTGCTCAGTGCTCGGGGTGCTTGATGCTCAGTACTCAGGGTGCTGGGTGCTCAGTGCTCAGGGTGCTGGGTGCTCAGTACTCAAGGTGCTGGGTGCTCAGTACTCAGTATGCTGGGTGCTCAGTGCTCGGGGTGCTCAGTACTCAGGGTGCTGTGTGTTCAGTGCTCAGGGTACTGGGTGCTCAGTACTCAGGGTGCTCAGTGCTCGGGGTGCTTGATGCTCAGTACTCAGGGTGCTGGGTGCTCAGTGCTCAGGGTGCTGGGTGCTCAGTACTCAGGGTGCTGGGTGCTCAGTTCTCAGTATGCTGGGTGCTCAGTGCTCGGGGTGCTCAGTACTCAGGGTGCTGTGTGTTCAGTGCTCAGGGTACTGGGTGCTCAGTACTCAGGGTGCTCAGTGCTTGGGGTGCTGGGTGCGCAGTACTCAGGGTGTTGGGTGCTCAGTACTCAGGGTGCTCAGTGCTTGGGGTGCTGGGTGCTCAGTACTCAGGGTGCTCAGTGCTTGGGGTGTTGGGTGCTCAGTACTCAGGGTGCTGGGTGCTCAGGGTGCTGGGTGCTCAGTACTCAGGGTGCTGGGTGCTCATTACTCAGGGTGCTAGGTGCTCAGTGTTCGGGGTGCTGGGTGCTCAGGGCTCGGGGTGCTGGGTGCTCAGTGCTCGGGGACCTGGTGCTCAGTGCTCAGGGTGCTCGGTGCTCAGTGCTCAGGGTGCGGGGTGCTCAGTACTCAGGGTGCTGGGTGCTCAGTGCTCGGGGTGCTGGGTGCTCAGTACTCAGGGTGCTGGGTGCTCAGTGCTCAGGGTGCTGGGTGCTCAGTGCTCAGGGTGCTCGGTGCTTAGTACTCGGGGTGCTGGGTGCTCAGTACTCAGGGTTCTGGGTGCTCAGTGCTCAGGGTGCTGGGTGCTCAGTGCTCAGGGTGCTGGGTGCTCAGTACTCAGGGTGCTGGGTGCTCAGTACTCAGGGTGCTGGGTGCTCAGTTCTCAGGGTGCTGGGTGCTCAGTGCTCGGGGTGCTGGGTGCTCAGTGCTCGGGGTGCTCGGTGCTCAGTGCTCAAGGTGCTGGGTGCTCAGTACTCAGGGTGATCATTGCTCAGGATGCTGGGTGCACAGTGCTCGGGGTGCTGGGTACTCCGTGCTCCGTACACAGGGTGCTGGGTGCTCAGTGCTCGGGGTCCTGGGTGCTCAGTGCTCAGTACTCAGGGTGATGGGTGCTCAGTGCTCGGGGTGCTTGATGCTCAGTACTCAGGGTGCTGGGTGCTCAGTGCTCAGGGTGCTGGGTGCTCAGTACTCAGGGTGCTGGGTGCTCAGTACTCAGTATGCTGGGTGCTCAGTGCTCGGGGTGCTCAGTACTCAGGGTGCTGTGTGTTCAGTGCTCAGGGTACTGGGTGCTCAGTACTCAGGGTGCTCAGTGCTTGGGGTGCTGGGTGCGCAGTACTCAGGGTGTTGGGTGCTCAGTACTCAGGGTGCTCAGTGCTTGGGGTGCTGGGTGCTCAGTACTCAGGGTGCTCAGTGCTTGGGGTGTTGGGTGCTCAGTACTCAGGGTGCTGGGTGCTGAGTGCTCAGGGTGCTGGGTGCTCAGTACTCAGGGTGCTGGGTGCTCATTACTCAGGGTGCTAGGTGCTCAGTGTTCGGGGTGCTGGGTGCTCAGTGCTCGGGGTGCTGGGTGCTCAGTACTCGGGGTGCTCGGTGCTCAGTACGTTGGGTGCTCACTAATCAGGGTGCTGGCTGCTCAGTGCTCAGGGTGCTGGGTGCTCAGTGCTCAGGGTGCTGGGTGCTCAGTGCTCAGGGTGCTGGGTGCTCAGTACTCAGGGTGCTGGTTGCGCAGTGCTCAGGGTGCTGGGTGCTCAGTGCTCAGGGTGCTGGGTGCTCAGTGCTCAGGGTGCTGGGTGCTCAGTGCTCGGGGCGCTGGGTGCTCAGTGCTCGGGGTGCTCGGAGCTCAGTACTCAGTGTGCTGGGTGCTCAGTGCTCGGGGTGCTCGGTGCTCAGTACTCAGGGTGCTGGGTGCTCAGTGCTCGGGGTGCTCGGTGCTCAGTACGTTGGGTGCTCACTACTCAGGGTGCTGGGTGCTCAGTGCTCAGGGTGCTGGGTGCTGAGTGCTCAGGGTGCTGGGTGCTCTGTGCTCAGGGTGCTGGGTGCTCAGTACTCAGGGTGCTGGGTGCACAGTGCTCGGGGTGATGGGTGCTCAGTGCTCAGGGTGCTGGGTGCTCAGTGCTCAGGGTGCTGGGTGCTCAGTGCTCGGGGTGCTGGGTGCTCAGTACTCAGGGTGCTGCGTGCTCAGTACTCAGGGTGCTGGGTGATCAGTATTCGGGTGCTGGGTGCTCAGTGCTCAGAGTGCTGGGTGCTCAGTGCTTGGGGTGCTGGGTGCTCAGTGCTCAGTACTCAGGGTGCTGGGTGCTCAGTGCTCTTGGTGCTGGGTGCACAGTGCTCAGTACTCAGGGTGCTGGGTGCTCAGTGCTCAGGGTGCTGGGTGCTCAGTGCTCAGGGTGCTGGGTGCTCAGTGCTCAGGGTGCTGGGTGCTCAGTGCTCAGGGTGCTGGGTACTCAGTGCTCGGGGTGCTGGGTGCTCAGTACTCAGGGTGCTGGGTGCTCAGTGCTCAGGGTGCTGGGTGCTCAGTGCTCAGGGTGCTGGGTGCTCAGTACTCAGTGTGCTGGGTGCTCAGTGCTCGGGGTGCTCGGTGCTCAGTACTCAGGGTGCTGTCTGCTCAGTACTCAGGGTGCTGGGTGCTTAGTACTTAGGGTGCTGGGTGCTTAGTACTCAGGGTGCTGGCTGCTCAGTGCTCAGGGTGCTCGGTGCTCAGTGCTCGGGGTGCTGGGTGCTCAGTACTCAGGGTGGTCAGTGCTCAGTGCTCTGGGTGCTGGGTGCTCTGTGCTCGGAGTGCTGGGTGCTCATTTCTCAGGGTGCTGTGTGTTCAGTGCTCAGGGTACTGGGTGCTCAGTACTCAGGGTGCTCAGTGCTTGGGGTGCTGGGTGCGCAGTACTCAGGGTGTTGGGTGCTCAGTACTCAGGGTGCTCAGTGCTTGGGGTGCTGGGTGCTCAGTACTCAGGGTGCTCAGTGCTTGGGGTGTTGGGTGCTCAGTACTCAGGGTGCTGGGTGCTCAGTGCTCAGGGTGCTGGGTGCTCAGTACTCAGGGTGCTGGGTGCTCATTACTCAGGGTGCTAGGTGCTCAGTGTTCGGGGTGCTGGGTGCTCAGGGCTCGGGGTGCTGGGTGCTCAGTGCTCGGGGCCCTGGTGCTCAGTGCTCAGGGTGCTCGGTGCTCAGTGCTCAGGGTGCGGGGTGCTCAGTACTCAGGGTGCTGGGTGCTCAGTGCTCGGGGTGCTGGGTGCTCAGTACTCAGGGTGCTGGGTGCTCAGTGCTCAGGGTGCTCGGTGCTTAGTACTCGGGGTGCTGGGTGCTCAGTACTCAGGGTTCTGGGTGCTCAGTGCTCAGGGTGCTGGGTGCTCAGTGCTCAGGGTGCTGGGTGCTCAGTACTCAGGGTGCTGGGTGCTCAGTACTCAGGGTGCTGGGTGCTCAGTTCTCAGGGTGCTGGGTGCGCAGTGCTCGGGGTGCTGGGTGCTCAGTGCTCGGGGTGCTCGGTGCTCAGTGCTCAAGGTGCTGGGTGCTCAGTACTCAGGGTGATCATTGCTCAGGATGCTGGGTGCACAGTGCTCGGGGTGCTGGGTACTCCGTGCTCAGTACACAGGGTGCTGGGTGCTCAGTGCTCGGGGTCCTGGGTGCTCAGTGCTCAGTACTCAGGGTGCTGGGTGCTCAGTGCTCGGGGTGCTTGATGCTCAGTACTCAGGGTGCTGGGTGCTCAGTGCTCAGGGTGCTGGGTGCTCAGTACTCAGGGTGCTGGGTGCTCAGTACTCAGTATGCTGGGTGCTCAGTGCTCGGGGTGCTCAGTACTCAGGGTGCTGTGTGTTCAGTGCTCAGGGTACTGGGTGCTCAGTACTCAGGGTGCTCAGTGCTTGGGGTGCTGGGTGCGCAGTACTCAGGGTGTTGGGTGCTCAGTACTCAGGGTGCTCAGTGCTTGGGGTGCTGGGTGCTCAGTACTCAGGGTGCTCAGTGCTTGGGGTGTTGGGTGCTCAGTACTCAGGGTGCTGGGTGCTCAGTGCTCAGGGTGCTGGGTGCTCAGTACTCAGGGTGCTGGGTGCTCATTACTCAGGGTGCTAGGTGCTCAGTGTTCGGGGTGCTGGGTGCTCAGTGCTCGGGGAGCTGGGTGCTCAGTACTCGGGGTGCTCGGTGCTCAGTACGTTGGGTGCTCACTAATCAGGGTGCTGGGTGCGCAGTGCTCAGGGTGCTGGGTGCTCAGTGCTCAGGGTGCTGGGTGCTCAGTGCTCAGGGTGCTGGGTGCTCAGTGCTCGGGGCGCTGGGTGCTCAGTGCTCGGGGTGCTCGGAGCTCAGTACTCAGTGTGCTGGGTGCTCAGTGCTCGGGGTGCTCGGTGCTCAGTACTCAGGGTGCTGGGTGCTCAGTGCTCGGGGTGCTCGGTGCTCAGTACGTTGGGTGCTCACTACTCAGGGTGCTGGGTGCTCAGTGCTCAGGGTGCTGGGTGCTGAGTGCTCAGGGTGCTGGGTGCTCAGTGCTCAGGGTGCTGGGTGCTCAGTACTCAGGGTGCTGGGTGCGCAGTGCTCGGGGTGATGGGTGCTCAGTGCTCAGGGTGCTGGGTGCTCAGTGCTCAGGGTGCTGGGTGCTCAGTGTTCGGGGTGCTGGGTGCTCAGTACTCAGGGTGCTGGGTGCTCAGTACTCAGGGTGCTGGGTGATCAGTACTCGGGTGCTGGGTGCTCAGTGCTCAGAGTGCTGGGTGCTCAGTGCTTGGGGTGCTGGGTGCTCAGTGCTCAGTACTCAGGGTGCTGGGTGCTCAGTGCTCTTGGTGCTGGGTTCACAGTGCTCAGTACTCAGGGTGCTGGGTGCTCAGTGCTCAGGGTGCTGGGTGCTCAGTGCTCAGGGTGCTGGGTGCTCAGTGCTCAGGGTGCTGGGTGCTCAGTGCTCAGGGTGCTGGGTACTCAGTGCTCGGGGTGCTGGGTGCTCAGTACTCAGGGTGCTGGGTGCTCAGTGCTCAGGGTGCTGGGTGCTCAGTGCTCAGGGTGCTGGGTGCTCAGTACTCAGTGTGCTGGGTGCTCAGTGCTCGGGGTGCTCGGTGCTCAGTACTCAGGGTGCTGTGTGCTCAGTACTCAGGGTGCTGGGTGCTTAGTACTTAGGGTGCTGGGTGCTTAGTACTCAGGGTGCTGGCTGCTCAGTGCTCAGGGTGCTCGGTGCTCAGTGCTCGGGGTGCTGGGTGCTCAGTACTCAGGGTGGTCAGTGCTCAGTGCTCTGGTTGCTGGGTGCTCTGTGCTCGGAGTGCTGGGTGCTCATTACTCAGGGTGCTAGGTGCTCAGTGTTCGGGGTGCTGGGTGCTCAGGGCTCGGGGTGCTGGGTGCTCAGTGCTCGGGGCCCTGGTACTCAGTGCTCAGGGTGCTCGGTGCTCAGTGCTCAGGGTGCGGGGTGCTCAGTACTCAGGGTGCTGGGTGCTCAGTGCTCGGGGTGCTGGGTGCTCAGTACTCAGGGTGCTGGGTGCTCAGTGCTCAGGGTGCTGGGTGCTCAGTGCTCAGGGTGCTCGGTGCTTAGTACTCGGGGTGCTGGGTGCTCAGTACTCAGGGTTCTGGGTGCTCAGTGCTCAGGGTGCTGGGTGCTCAGTGCTCAGGGTGCTGGGTGCTCAGTACTCAGGGTGCTGGGTGCTCAGTACTCAGGGTGCTGGGTGCTCAGTTCTCAGGGTGCTGGGTGCTCAGTGCTCGGGGTGCTGGGTGCTCAGTGCTCGGGGTGCTCGGTGCTCAGTGCTCAAGGTGCTGGGTGCTCAGTACTCAGGGTGATCATTGCTCAGGATGCTGGGTGCACAGTGCTCGGGGTGCTGGGTACTCCGTGCTCAGTACACAGGGTGCTGGGTGCTCAGTGCTCGGGGTCCTGGGTGCTCAGTGCTCAGTACTCAGGGTGATGGGTGCTCAGTGCTCGGGGTGCTTGATGCTCAGTACTCAGGGTGCTGGGTGCTCAGTGCTCAGGGTGCTGGGTGCTCAGTACTCAGGGTGCTGGGTGCTCAGTACTCAGTATGCTGGGTGCTCAGTGCTCGGGGTGCTCAGTACTCAGGGTGCTGTGTGTTCAGTGCTCAGGGTACTGGGTGCTCAGTACTCAGGGTGCTCAGTGCTTGGGGTGCTGGGTGCGCAGTACTCAGGGTGTTGGGTGCTCAGTACTCAGGGTGCTCAGTGCTTGGGGTACTGGGTGCTCAGTACTCAGGGTGCTCAGTGCTTGGGGTGTTGGGTGCTCAGTACTCAGGGTGCTGGGTGCTCAGTGCTCAGGGTGCTGGGTGCTCAGTACTCAGGGTGCTGGGTGCTCATTACTCAGGGTGCTAGGTGCTCAGTGTTCGGGGTGCTGGGTGCTCAGTGCTCGGGGTGCTGGGTGCTCAGTACTCGGGGTGCTCGGTCCTCAGTACGTTGGGTGCTCACTAATCAGGGTGCTGGGTGCTCAGTGCTCAGGGTGCTGGGTGCTCAGTGCTCAGGGTGCTGGGTGCTCAGTGCTCAGGGTGCTGGGTGCTCAGTACTCAGGGTGCTGGGTGCGCAGTGCTCAGGGTGCTGGGTGCTCAGTGCTCAGGGTGCTGGGTGCTCAGTGCTCAGGGTGCTGGGTGCTCAGTGCTCGGGGCGCTGGGTGCTCAGTGCTCGGGGTGCTCGGAGCTCAGTACTCAGTGTGCTGGGTGCTCAGTGCTCGGGGTGCTCGGTGCTCAGTACTCAGGGTGCTGGGTGCTCAGTGCTCGGGGTGCTCGGTGCTCAGTACGTTGGGTGCTCACTACTCAGGGTGCTGGGTGCTCAGTGCTCAGGGTGCTGGGTGCTGAGTGCTCAGGGTGCTGGGTGCTCAGTGCTCAGGGTGCTGGGTGCTCAGTACTCAGGGTGCTGGGTGCGCAGTGCTCGGGGTGATGGGTGCTCAGTGCTCAGGGTGCTGGGTGCTCAGTGCTCAGGGTGCTGGGTGCTCAGTGCTCGGGGTGCTGGGTGCTCAGTACTCAGGGTGCTGGGTGCTCAGTGCTCAGGGTGCTGGGTGATCAGTACTCGGGTGCTGGGTGCTCAGTGCTCAGAGTGCTGGGTGCTCAGTGCTTGGGGTGCTGGGTGCTCAGTGCTCAGTACTCAGGGTGCTGGGTGCTCAGTGCTCTTGGTGCTGGGTGCACAGTGCTCAGTACTCAGGGTGCTGGGTGCTCAGTGCTCAGGGTGCTGGGTGCTCAGTGCTCAGGGTGCTGGGTGCTCAGTGCTCAGTGTGCTGGGTGCTCAGTGCTCAGGGTGCTGGGTACTCAGTGCTCGGGGTGCTGGGTGCTCAGTACTCAGGGTGCTGGGTGCTCAGTGCTCAGGGTGCTGGGTGCTCAGTGCTCAGGGTGCTGGGTGCTCAGTACTCAGTGTGCTGGGTGCTCAGTGCTCGGGGTGCTCGGTGCTCAGTACTCAGGGTGCTGTGTGCTCAGTACTCAGGGTGCTGGGTGCTTAGTACTTAGGGTGCTGGGTGCTTAGTACTCAGGGTGCTGGCTGCTCAGTGCTCAGGGTGCTCGGTGCTCAGTGCTCGGGGTGCTGGGTGCTCAGTACTCAGGGTGGTCAGTGCTCAGTGCTCTGGGTGCTGGGTGCTCTGTGCTCGGAGTGCTGGGTGCTCATTTCTCAGGGTGCTGGGTGCTCAGTACTCAGGGTGCTCAGTGCTCAGTGCTCGGGGTGCTGGGTGCTCAGTGCTCGGGGTGCTGGGTGCTCAGTGCTCAGGGTGCTGGGTGCTCAGTGCTCAGGGTTCTGGGTGCTCAGTGCTCGGGGCGCTGGGTACTCAGTGCTCGGGGTGCTCGGAGCTCAGTACTCAGTGTGCTGGGTGCTCAGTGCTCGGGGTGCTCGGTGCTCAGTACTCAGGGTGCTGGGTGCTCAGTGCTCGGGGTGCTCGGTGCTCAGTACGTTGGGTGCTCACTACTCAGGGTGCTGGGTGCTCAGTGCTCAGGGTGCTGGGTGCTGAGTGCTCAGGGTGCTGGGTGCTCAGTGCTCAGGGTGCTGGGTGCTCAGTACTCAGGGTGCTGGGTGCGCAGTGCTCGGGGTGCTGGGTGCTCAGTGCTCAGGGTGCTGGGTGCTCAGTGCTCAGGGTGCTGGGTGCTCAGTACTCGGGGTGCTGTGTGCTCAGTACTCAGGGTGCTGGGTGCTCAGTACTCAGGGTGCTGGGTGATCAGTACTCGGGTGCTGGGTGCTCAGTGCTCAGGGTGCTGGGTGCTCAGTGCTTGGGGTGCTGGGTGCTCAGTGCTCAGTACTCAGGGTGCTGGGGGCTCAGTGCTTGGGGTGCTGGGTGCTCAGTGCTCAGTACTCAGGGTGCTGGGTGCTCAGTGCTCAGGGTGCTGGGTGCTCAGTGCTCAGGGTGCTGGGTGCTCAGTGCTCAGGGTGCTGGGTGCTCAGTACTCAGGGTGCTCGGTGCTTAGTACTCAGGGTGCTGGGTGCTCAGTACTCCGGGTGCTGGGTGCTCAGTGCTCAGTACTCAGGGTGCTGGGTGCTCAGTACTCAGGGTGCTGGGTGCTCAGTGCTCGGGGTGCTGGGTGCTCAGTACTCGGGGTGCTCGGTGCTCAGTACTCAGGGTGCTGGGTGCTCAGTGCTCGGGGTGCTCAGTACTCAGGGTGCTGTGTGTTCAGTTCTCAGGGTGCTGGGTGCTCAGTACTCAGGGTGCTCGGTGCTTAGTACTCAGGGTGCTGGGTGCTCAGTACTCCGGGTGCTGGGTGCTCAGTGCTCGGGGTGCTCAGTGCTCAGTGCTCAAGGTGCTGGGTGCTCAGTACTCAGGGTGATCATTGCTCAGGGTGCGGGGTGCTCAGTACTCAGGGTGCTCAGTGCTCAGTACTAAGGGTGCTCAGTGCTCAGGGTGCTGGGTGCTCAGTGTTCGGGGTGCTCGGTGATCAGTACTCAGGGTGCTGGGTGCTCAGTGCTCATGGTGCTGGGTGCTCAGTGCTCAGGGTGCTGGTTGCTCAGTGCTCAGGGTGCTGGGTGCTCAGTACTCAGGGTTTTCGGTGCTCAGTACTCCGGGTGCTCAGTGCTCGGAGTGCTGGGTGCTCAGTACTCAGGGTGCTGGGTGCTCAGTACTCAGGGTGCTGGGTGCTCAGTACTCGGGTGCTGGGTGCTCAGTGCTCAGAGTGCTGGGTGCTCAGTGCTTGGGGTGCTGGGTGCTCAGTGCTCAGTACTCAGGGTGCTGGGAGCTCAGTGCTCTTGGTGCTGGGTGCACAGTGCTCAGTACTCAGGGTGCTGGGTGCTCAGTGCTCAGGGTGCTGGGTGCTCAGTGCTCAGGGTGCTGGGTGCTCAGTGCTCAGGGTGCTGGGTGCTCAGTGCTCAGGGTGCTGGGTACTCAGTGCTCGGGGTGCTGGGTGCTCAGTACTCAGGGTGCTGGGTGCTCAGTGCTCAGGGTGCTGGGTGCTCAGTGCTCAGGGTGCTGGGTGCTCAGTACTCAGGGTGCTGGGTGCTCAGTGCTCGGGGTGCTCAGTGCTCAGTACGCTGGGTGCTCAGTACTCAGGTTGCTGGGTGCTCAGTACTCAGGGTGCTGTGTGCTCAGTACTCAGGGTGCTGGGTGCTTAGTACTCAGGGTGCTGGGTGCTTAGTACTCAGGGTGCTGGCTGCTCAGTGCTCAGGGTGCTCGGTGCTCAGTGCTCGGGGTGCTGGGTGCTCAGTACTCAGGGTGGTCAGTGCTCAGTGCTATGGGTGCTGGGTGCTCTGTGCTCGGGGTGCTGGGTGCTCATTGCTCAGGGTGCTGGGTGCTCAGTACTCAGGGTGCTCAGTGCTCAGTGCTCGGGGTGCTGGGTGCTCAGTGCTAGGGGTGCTGGGTGCTCAGTGCTCAGGGTGCTGGGTGCTCAGTGCTCAGGGTTCTGGGTGCTCAGTGCTCGGGGCGCTGGGTACTCAGTGCTCGGGGTGCTCGGAGCTCAGTACTCAGTGTGCTGGGTGCTCAGTGCTCGTTGTGCTCGGTGCTCAGTACTCAGGGTGCTGGGTGCTCAGTGCTCGGGGTGCTCGGTGCTCAGTACGTTGGGTGCTCACTACTCAGGGTGCTGGGTGCTCAGTGCTCAGGGTGCTGGGTGCTGAGTGCTCAGGGTGCTGGGTGCTCAGTGCTCAGGGTGCTGGGTGCTCAGTACTCAGGGTGCTGGGTGCGCAGTGCTCGGGGTGCTGGGTGCTCAGTGCTCAGGGTGCTGGGTGCTCAGTGCTCAGGGTGCTGGGTGCTCAGTACTCGGGGTGCTGGGTGCTCAGTACTCAGGGTGCTGGGTGCTCAGTACTCAGGGTGCTGGGTGATCAGTACTCGGGTGCTGGGTGCTCAGTGCTCAGAGTGCTGGGTGCTCAGTGCTTGGGGTGCTGGGTGCTCAGTGCTCAGTACTCAGGGTGCTGGGTGCTCAGTGCTCTTGGTGCTGGGTGCACAGTGCTCAGTACTCAGGGTGCTGGGTGCTCAGTGCTCAGTGTGCTGGGTGCTCAGTGCTCAGGGTGCTGGGTGCTCAGTGCTCAGGGTGCTGGGTGCTCAGTGCTCAGGGTGCTGGGTACTCAGTGCTCGGGGTGCTGGGTGCTCAGTACTCAGGGTGCTGGGTGCTCAGTACTCAGGGTGCTCAGTGCTCAGTACTCAGGGTGCTCAGTGCTCAGTACTCAGGGTGCTCAGTGCTCAGGGTGCTGGGTGCTCAGTGCTCGGGGTGCTGGGTGCTCAGTCCTCAGGGTGCTGGTTGCTCAGTGCTCAGGGTGCTCGGTGCTCAGTGCTCAGGGTGCTGGGTGCTCAGTACTCAGGGTGCTGGGTGCTCAGTGCTCGGGGTGCTGGGTGCTCAGTACTCAGGGTGGTCAGTGCTCAGTGCTCTGGGTGCTGGGTGCTCTGTGCTCGGAGTGCTGGGTGCTCATTTCTCAGGGTGCTGGGTGCTCAGTACTCAGGGTGCTCAGTGCTCAGTGCTCGGGGTGCTGGGTGCTCAGTGCTCGGGGTGCTGGGTGCTCAGTGCTCAGGGTGCTGGGTGCTCAGTGCTCAGGGTTCTGGGTGCTCAGTGCTCGGGGCGCTGGGTGCTCAGTGCTCGGGGTGCTCGGTGCTCAGTACTCAGGGTGCTGGGTGCTCAGTGCTCGGGGTGCTCGGTGCTCAGTACGTTGGGTGCTCACTACTCAGGGTGCTGGGTGCTCAGTGCTCAGGGTGCTGGGTGCTGAGTGCTCAGGGTGCTGGGTGCTCAGTGCTCAGGGTGCTGGGTGCTCAGTACTCAGGGTGCTGGGTGCGCAGTGCTCGGGGTGCTGGGTGCTCAGTGCTCAGGGTGCTGGGTGCTCAGTGCTCAGGGTGCTGGGTGCTCAGTACTCGGGGTGCTGTGTGCTCAGTACTCAGGGTGCTGGGTGCTCAGTACTCAGGGTGCTGGGTGATCAGTACTCGGGTGCTGGGTGCTCAGTGCTCAGGGTGCTGGGTGCTCAGTGCTTGGGGTGCTGGGTGCTCAGTGCTCAGTACTCAGGGTGCTGGGGGCTCAGTGCTTGGGGTGCTGGGTGCTCAGTGCTCAGTACTCAGGGTGCTGGGTGCTCAGTGCTCAGGGTGCTGGGTGCTCAGTGCTCAGGGTGCTGGGTGCTCAGTGCTCAGGGTGCTGGGTGCTCAGTACTCAGGGTGCTCGGTGCTTAGTACTCAGGGTGCTGGGTGCTCAGTGCTCAGGGTGCTGGGTGCTCAGTACTCGGGGTGCTCGGTGCTCAGTACTCAGGGTGCTGGGTGCTCAGTGCTCGGGGTGCTCAGTACTCAGGGTGCTGTGTGTTCAGTTCTCAGGGTGCTGGGTGCTCAGTACTCAGGGTGCTCGGTGCTTAGTACTCAGGGTGCTGGGTGCTCAGTACTCCGGGTGCTGGGTGCTCAGTGCTCGGGGTGCTCAGTGCTCAGTGCTCAAGGTGCTGGGTGCTCAGTACTCAGGGTGATCATTGCTCAGGGTGCGGGGTGCTCAGTACTCAGGGTGCTCGGTGCTTAGTTCTCAGGGTGCTGGGTGCTCAGTACTCCGGGTGCTGGCTGCTCAGTGCTCAGGGTGCTCGGTGCTCAGTGCTCGGGGTGCTGGGTGCTCAGTACTCAGGGTGGTCAGTGCTCAGTGCTATGGGTGCTGGGTGCTCTGTGCTCGGGGTGCTGGGTGCTCATTGCTCAGGGTGCTGGGTGCTCAGTACTCAGGGTGCTCAGTGCTCAGTGCTCGGGGTGCTGGGTGCTCAGTGCTAGGGGTGCTGGGTGCTCAGTGCTCAGGGTGCTGGGTGCTCAGTGCTCAGGGTTCTGGGTGCTCAGTGCTCGGGGCGCTGGGTACTCAGTGCTCGGGGTGCTCGGAGCTCAGTACTCAGTGTGCTGGGTGCTCAGTGCTCGTTGTGCTCGGTGCTCAGTACTCAGGGTGCTGGGTGCTCAGTGCTCGGGGTGCTCGGTGCTCAGTACGTTGGGTGCTCACTACTCAGGATGCTGGGTGCTCAGTGCTCAGGGTGCTGGGTGCTGAGTGCTCAGGGTGCTGGGTGCTCAGTGCTCAGGGTGCTGGGTGCTCAGTACTCAGGGTGCTGGGTGCGCAGTGCTCGGGGTGCTGGGTGCTCAGTGCTCAGGGTGCTGGGTGCTCAGTGCTCAGGGTGCTGGGTGCTCAGTACTCGGGGTGCTGGGTGCTCAGTACTCAGGGTGCTGGGTGCTCAGTACTCAGGGTGCTGGGTGATCAGTACTCGGGTGCTGGGTGCTCAGTGCTCAGAGTGCTGGGTGCTCAGTGCTTGGGGTGCTGGGTGCTCAGTGCTCAGTACTCAGGGTGCTGGGTGCTCAGTGCTCTTGGTGCTGGGTGCACAGTGCTCAGTACTCAGGGTGCTGGGTGCTCAGTGCTCAGGGTGCTGGGTGCTGAGTGCTCAGGGTGCTGGGTGCTCAGTGCTCAGGGTGCTGGGTGCTCAGTACTCAGGGTGCTGGGTGCGCAGTGCTCGGGGTGCTGGGTGCTCAGTGCTCAGGGTGCTGGGTGCTCAGTGCTCAGGGTGCTGGGTGCTCAGTACTCGGGGTGCTGTGTGCTCAGTACTCAGGGTGCTGGGTGCTCAGTACTCAGGGTGCTGGGTGATCAGTACTCGGGTGCTGGGTGCTCAGTGCTCAGGGTGCTGGGTGCTCAGTGCTTGGGGTGCTGGGTGCTCAGTGCTCAGTACTCAGGGTGCTGGGGGCTCAGTGCTTGGGGTGCTGGGTGCTCAGTGCTCAGTACTCAGGGTGCTGGGTGCTCAGTGCTCAGGGTGCTGGGTGCTCAGTGCTCAGGGTGCTGGGTTCTCAGTGCTCAGGGTGCTGGGTGCTCAGTACTCCGGGTGCTGGGTGCTCAGTGCTCAGTACTCAGGGTGCTGGGTGCTCAGTACTCAGGGTGCTGGGTGCTCAGTGCTCGGGGTGCTGGGTGCTCAGTACTCGGGGTGCTCGGTGCTCAGTACTCAGGGTGCTGGGTGCTCAGTGCTCGGGGTGCTCAGTACTCAGGGTGCTGTGTGTTCAGTTCTCAGGGTGCTGGGTGCTCAGTACTCAGGGTGCTCGGTGCTTAGTACTCAGGGTGCTGGGTGCTCAGTACTCCGGGTGCTGGGTGCTCAGTGCTCGGGGTGCTCAGTGCTCAGTGCTCAAGGTGCTGGGTGCTCAGTACTCAGGGTGATCATTGCTCAGGGTGCGGGGTGCTCAGTACTCAGGGTGCTCAGTGCTCAGTACTAAGGGTGCTCAGTGCTCAGGGTGCTGGGTGCTCAGTGTTCGGGGTGCTCGGTGATCAGTACTCAGGGTGCTGGGTGCTCAGTGCTCATGGTGCTGGGTGCTCAGTGCTCAGGGTGCTGGTTGCTCAGTGCTCAGGGTGCTGGGTGCTCAGTACTCAGGGTTTTCGGTGCTCAGTACTCCGGGTGCTCAGTGCTCGGAGTGCTGGGTGCTCAGTACTCAGGGTGCTGGGTGCTCAGTACTCAGGGTGCTGGGTGCTCAGTACTCGGGTGCTGGGTGCTCAGTGCTCAGAGTGCTGGGTGCTCAGTGCTTGGGGTGCTGGGTGCTCAGTGCTCAGTACTCAGGGTGCTGGGAGCTCAGTGCTCTTGGTGCTGGGTGCACAGTGCTCAGTACTCAGGGTGCTGGGTGCTCAGTGCTCAGGGTGCTGGGTGCTCAGTGCTCAGGGTGCTGGGTGCTCAGTGCTCAGGGTGCTGGGTGCTCAGTGCTCAGGGTGCTGGGTACTCAGTGCTCGGGGTGCTGGGTGCTCAGTACTCAGGGTGCTGGGTGCTCAGTGCTCAGGGTGCTGGGTGCTCAGTGCTCAGGGTGCTGGGTGCTCAGTACTCAGGGTGCTGGGTGCTCAGTGCTCGGGGTGCTCAGTGCTCAGTACGCTGGGTGCTCAGTACTCAGGGTGCTGGGTGCTCAGTACTCAGGGTGCTGTGTGCTCAGTACTCAGGGTGATGGGTGCTTAGTACTCAGGGTGCTGGGTGCTTAGTACTCAGGGTGCTGGCTGCTCAGTGCTCAGGGTGCTCGGTGCTCAGTGCTCGGGGTGCTGGGTGCTCAGTACTCAGGGTGGTCAGTGCTCAGTGCTATGGGTGCTGGGTGCTCTGTGCTCGGGGTGCTGGGTGCTCATTGCTCAGGGTGCTGGGTGCTCAGTACTCAGGGTGCTCAGTGCTCAGTGCTCGGGGTGCTGGGTGCTCAGTGCTAGGGGTGCTGGGTGCTCAGTGCTCAGGGTGCTGGGTGCTCAGTGCTCAGGGTTCTGGGTGCTCAGTGCTCGGGGCGCTGGGTACTCAGTGCTCGGGGTGCTCGGAGCTCAGTACTCAGTGTGCTGGGTGCTCAGTGCTCGTTGTGCTCGGTGCTCAGTACTCAGGGTGCTGGGTGCTCAGTGCTCGGGGTGCTCGGTGCTCAGTACGTTGGGTGCTCACTACTCAGGGTGCTGGGTGCTCAGTGCTCAGGGTGCTGGGTGCTGAGTGCTCAGGGTGCTGGGTGCTCAGTGCTCAGGGTGCTGGGTGCTCAGTACTCAGGGTGCTGGGTGCGCAGTGCTCGGGGTGCTGGGTGCTCAGTGCTCAGGGTGCTGGGTGCTCAGTGCTCAGGGTGCTGGGTGCTCAGTACTCGGGGTGCTGGGTGCTCAGTACTCAGGGTGCTGGGTGCTCAGTACTCAGGGTGCTGGGTGATCAGTACTCGGGTGCTGGGTGCTCAGTGCTCAGAGTGCTGGGTGCTCAGTGCTTGGGGTGCTGGGTGCTCAGTGCTCAGTACTCAGGGTGCTGGGTGCTCAGTGCTCTTGGTGCTGGGTGCACAGTGCTCAGTACTCAGGGTGCTGGGTGCTCAGTGCTCAGTGTGCTGTGTGCTCAGTGCTCAGGGTGCTGGGTGCTCAGTGCTCAGGGTGCTGGGTGCTCAGTGCTCAGGGTGCTGGGTACTCAGTGCTCGGGGTGCTGGGTGCTCAGTACTCAGGGTGCTGGGTGCTCAGTACTCAGGGTGCTCAGTGCTCAGTACTCAGGGTGCTCAGTGCTCAGTACTCAGGGTGCTCAGTGCTCAGGGTGCTGGGTGCTCAGTGCTCGGGGTGCTGGGTGCTCAGTCCTCAGGGTGCTGGTTGCTCAGTGCTCAGGGTGCTCGGTGCTCAGTGCTCAGGGTGCTGGGTGCTCAGTACTCAGGGTGCTGGGTGCTCAGTGCTCGGGGTGCTGGGTGCTCAGTACTCAGGGTGCTGGGTGCTCAGTGCTCAGGGTGCTGGGTGCTCAGTGCTCAGGGTGCTCGGTGCTTAGTACTCAGGGTGCTGGGTGCTCAGTACTCAGGGTGCTGGGTGCTCAGTGCTCAGGGTGCTGGGTGCTCAGTGCTCAGGGTGCTGGGTGCTCAGTACTCAGGGTGCTGGGTGCTCAGTTCTCGGGGTGCTGGGTGCTCAGTACTCAGGGAGCTGTGTGCTTAGTACTCAGGGTGCTGGGTGCTCAGTACTCGGGTGCTGGGTGCTCAGTGCTCAGGGTGCTGGGTGCTCAGTGCTTGGGGTGCTGGGTGCTCAGTGCTCAGTACTCAGGGTGCTGGGGGCTCAGTGCTCGGGGTGCTGGGTGCTCAGTGCTCAGTACTCAGGGTGCTGGGTGCTCAGTGCTCAGGGTGCTGGGTGCTCAGTGCTCAGGGTGCTGGGTGCTCAGTGCTCAGGGTGCTGGGTGCTCAGTACTCAGGGTGCTCGGTGCTTAGTACTCAGGGTGCTGGGTGCTCAGTACTCCGGGTGCTGGGTGCTCAGTGCTCAGTACTCAGGGTGCTGGGTGCTCAGTACTCAGGGTGCTGGGTGCTCATTGCTCGGGGTGCTGGGTGCTCAGTGCTCGGGGTGCTCGGTGCTCAGTACTCAGGGTGCTGGGTGCTCAGTGCTCGGGGTGCTCAGTACTCAGGGTGCTGTGTGTTCAGTGCTCAGGGTGCTGGGTGCTCAGTACTCAGGGTGCTCGGTGCTTAGTACTCAGGGTGCTGGGTGCTCAGTACTCCGGGTGCTGGGTGCTCAGTGCTCGGGGTGCTCAGTGCTCAGTGCTCAAGGTGCTGGGTGCTCAGTACTCAGGGTGATCATTGCTCAGGGTGCTGGGTTCTCAGTACTCAGGGTGCTGGGTGCTCAGTACTCAGGGTGCTCAGTGCTCAGTACTCAGGGTGCTCAGTGCTCAGTACTAAGGGTGCTCATTGCTCAGGGTGCTGGGTGCTCAGTGCTCAGGGTGCTGGTTGCTCAGTGCTCAGGGTGCTGGGTGCTCAGTACTCAGGGTTTTCGGTGCTCAGTACTCCGGGTGCTCAGTGCTCAGTACTCAGGGTGCTGGGTGCTCAGTGCTCAGGGTGCTGGGTGCTCAGTACTCAGGGTGCTGGGTGCTCGGTGCTCAGTACGCTGGGTGCTCAGTACTCAGGTTTCTCTGTACTCAGTACTCAGGGTGCTGGGTGCTCAGTACTCGGGTGCTGGGTGCTCAGTGCTCAGGGTGCTGGGTGCTCAGTGCTTGGGGTGCTGGGTGCTCAGTGCTCAGTACTCAGGGTGCTGGGGGCTCAGTGCTTGGGGTGCTGGGTGCTCAGTGCTCAGGGTGCTGGGTGCTCAGTACTCGGGGTGCTGTGTGCTCAGTACTCAGGGTGCTGGGTGCTCAGTACTCAGGGTGCTGTGTGCTCAGTACTCGGGTGCTGGGTGCTCAGTGCTCAGGGTGCTGGGTGCTCAGTGCTTGGGGTGCTGGGTGCTCAGTGCTCAGTACTCAGGGTGCTGGGGGCTCAGTGCTTGGGGTGCTGGGTGCTCAGTGCTCAGTACTCAGGGTGCTGGGTGCTCAGTGCTCAGGGTGCTGGGTGCTCAGTGCTCAGGGTGCTGGTTGCTCAGTGCTCAGGGTGCTGGGTGCTCAGTACTCAGGGTGCTCGGTGCTTAGTACTCAGGGTGCTGGGTGCTCAGTACTCCGGGTGCTGGGTGCTCAGTGCTCAGTACTCAGGGTGCTGGGTGCTCAGTACTCAGGGTGCTGGGTGCTCAGTGCTCGGGGTGCTGGGTGCTCAGTACTCGGGGTGCTCGGTGCTCAGTACTCAGGGTGCTGGGTGCTCAGTGCTCGGGGTGCTCAGTACTCAGGGTGCTGTGTGTTCAGTTCTCAGGGTGCTGGGTGCTCAGTACTCAGGGTGCTCGGTGCTTAGTACTCAGGGTGCTGGGTGCTCAGTACTCCGGGTGCTGGGTGCTCAGTGCTCGGGGTGCTCAGTGCTCAGTGCTCAAGGTGCTGGGTGCTCAGTACTCAGGGTGATCATTGCTCAGGGTGCGGGGTGCTCAGTACTCAGGGTGCTCAGTGCTCAGTACTAAGGGTGCTCAGTGCTCAGGGTGCTGGGTGCTCAGTGTTCGGGGTGCTCGGTGATCAGTACTCAGGGTGCTGGGTGCTCAGTGCTCATGGTGCTGGGTGCTCAGTGCTCAGGGTGCTGGTTGCTCAGTGCTCAGGGTGCTGGGTGCTCAGTACTCAGGGTTTTCGGTGCTCAGTACTCCGGGTGCTCAGTGCTCGGAGTGCTGGGTGCTCAGTACTCAGGGTGCTGGGTGCTCAGTACTCAGGGTGCTGGGTGCTCAGTACTCGGGTGCTGGGTGCTCAGTGCTCAGAGTGCTGGGTGCTCAGTGCTTGGGGTGCTGGGTGCTCAGTGCTCAGTACTCAGGGTGCTGGGAGCTCAGTGCTCTTGGTGCTGGGTGCACAGTGCTCAGTACTCAGGGTGCTGGGTGCTCAGTGCTCAGGGTGCTGGGTGCTCAGTGCTCAGGGTGCTGGGTGCTCAGTGCTCAGGGTGCTGGGTGCTCAGTGCTCAGGGTGCTGGGTACTCAGTGCTCGGGGTGCTGGGTGCTCAGTACTCAGGGTGCTGGGTGCTCAGTGCTCAGGGTGCTGGGTGCTCAGTGCTCAGGGTGCTGGGTGCTCAGTACTCAGGGTGCTGGGTGCTCAGTGCTCGGGGTGCTCAGTGCTCAGTACGCTGGGTGCTCAGTACTCAGGGTGCTGGGTGCTCAGTACTCAGGGTGCTGTGTGCTCAGTACTCAGGGTGCTGGGTGCTTAGTACTCAGGGTGCTGGGTGCTTAGTACTCAGGGTGCTGGCTGCTCAGTGCTCAGGGTGCTCGGTGCTCAGTGCTCGGGGTGCTGGGTGCTCAGTACTCAGGGTGGTCAGTGCTCAGTGCTATGGGTGCTGGGTGCTCTGTGCTCGGGGTGCTGGGTGCTCATTGCTCAGGGTGCTGGGTGCTCAGTACTCAGGGTGCTCAGTGCTCAGTGCTCGGGGTGCTGGGTGCTCAGTGCTAGGGGTGCTGGGTGCTCAGTGCTCAGGGTGCTGGGTGCTCAGTGCTCAGGGTTCTGGGTGCTCAGTGCTCGGGGCGCTGGGTACTCAGTGCTCGGGGTGCTCGGAGCTCAGTACTCAGTGTGCTGGGTGCTCAGTGCTCGTTGTGCTCGGTGCTCAGTACTCAGGGTGCTGGGTGCTCAGTGCTCGGGGTGCTCGGTGCTCAGTACGTTGGGTGCTCACTACTCAGGGTGCTGGGTGCTCAGTGCTCAGGGTGCTGGGTGCTGAGTGCTCAGGGTGCTGGGTGCTCAGTGCTCAGGGTGCTGGGTGCTCAGTACTCAGGGTGCTGGGTGCGCAGTGCTCGGGGTGCTGGGTGCTCAGTGCTCAGGGTGCTGGGTGCTCAGTGCTCAGGGTGCTGGGTGCTCAGTACTCGGGGTGCTGGGTGCTCATTACTCAGGGTGCTGGGTGCTCAGTACTCAGGGTGCTGGGTGATCAGTACTCGGGTGCTGGGTGCTCAGTGCTCAGAGTGCTGGGTGCTCAGTGCTTGGGGTGCTGGGTGCTCAGTGCTCAGTACTCAGGGTGCTGGGTGCTCAGTGCTCTTGGTGCTGGGTGCACAGTGCTCAGTACTCAGGGTGCTGGGTGCTCAGTGCTCAGTGTGCTGGGTGCTCAGTGCTCAGGGTGCTGGGTGCTCAGTGCTCAGGGTGCTGGGTGCTCAGTGCTCAGGGTGCTGGGTACTCAGTGCTCGGGGTGCTGGGTGCTCAGTACTCAGGGTGCTGGGTGCTCAGTACTCAGGGTGCTCAGTGCTCAGTACTCAGGGTGCTCAGTGCTCAGTACTCAGGGTGCTCAGTGCTCAGGGTGCTGGGTGCTCAGTGCTCGGGGTGCTGGGTGCTCAGTCCTCAGGGTGCTGGTTGCTCAGTGCTCAGGGTGCTCGGTGCTCAGTGCTCAGGGTGCTGGGTGCTCAGTACTCAGGGTGCTGGGTGCTCAGTGCTCGGGGTGCTGGGTGCTCAGTACTCAGGGTGCTCGGTGCTTAGTACTCAGGGTGCTGGGTGCTCAGTACTCAGGGTGCTGGGTGCTCAGTGCTCGGGGTGCTCAGTGCTCAGTACGCTGGGTGCTCAGTACTCAGGGTGCTGGGTGCTCAGTACTCAGGGTGCTGTGTGCTCAGTACTCAGGGTGCTGGGTGCTTAGTACTCAGGGTGCTGGGTGCTTAGTACTCAGGGTGCTGGCTGCTCAGTGCTCAGGGTGCTCGGTGCTCAGTGCTCGGGGTGCTGGGTGCTCAATACTCAGGGTGGTCAGTGCTCAGTGCTATGGGTGCTGGGTGCTCTGTGCTCGGGGTGCTGGGTGCTCATTGCTCAGGGTGCTGGGTGCTCAGTACTCAGGGTGCTCAGTGCTCAGTGCTCGGGGTGCTGGGTGCTCAGTGCTAGGGGTGCTGGGTGCTCAGTGCTCAGGGTGCTGGGTGCTCAGTGCTCAGGGTTCTGGGTGCTCAGTGCTCGGGGCGCTGGGTACTCAGTGCTCGGGGTGCTCGGAGCTCAGTACTCAGTGTGCTGGGTGCTCAGTGCTCGTTGTGCTCGGTGCTCCGTACTCAGGGTGCTGGGTGCTCAGTGCTCGGGGTGCTCGGTGCTCAGTACGTTGGGTGCTCACTACTCAGGGTGCTGGGTGCTCAGTGCTCAGGGTGCTGGGTGCTGAGTGCTCAGGGTGCTGGGTGCTCAGTGCTCAGGGTGCTGGGTGCTCAGTACTCAGGGTGCTGGGTGCGCAGTGCTCGGGGTGCTGGGTGCTCAGTGCTCAGGGTGCTGGGTGCTCAGTGCTCAGGGTGCTGGGTGCTCAGTACTCGGGGTGCTGGGTGCTCAGTACTCAGGGTGCTGGGTGCTCAGTACTCAGGGTGCTGGGTGATCAGTACTCGGGTGCTGGGTGCTCAGTGCTCAGAGTGCTGGGTGCTCAGTGCTTGGGGTGCTGGGTGCTCAGTGCTCAGTACTCAGGGTGCTGGGTGCTCAGTGCTCTTGGTGCTGGGTGCACAGTGCTCAGTACTCAGGGTGCTGGGTGCTCAGTGCTCAGTGTGCTGGGTGCTCAGTGCTCAGGGTGCTGGGTGCTCAGTGCTCAGGGTGCTGGGTGCTCAGTGCTCAGGGTGCTGGGTACTCAGTGCTCGGGGTGCTGGGTGCTCAGTACTCAGGGTGCTGGGTGCTCAGTACTCAGGGTGCTCAGTGCTCAGTACTCAGGGTGCTCAGTGCTCAGTACTCAGGGTGCTCAGTGCTCAGGGTGCTGGGTGCTCAGTGCTCGGGGTGCTGGGTGCTCAGTCCTCAGGGTGCTGGTTGCTCAGTGCTCAGGGTGCTCGGTGCTCAGTGCTCAGGGTGCTGGGTGCTCAGTACTCAGGGTGCTGGGTGCTCAGTGCTCGGGGTGCTGGGTGCTCAGTACTCAGGGTGCTGGGTGCTCAGTGCTCAGGGTGCTGGGTGCTCAGTGCTCAGGGTGCTCGGTGCTTAGTACTCAGGGTGCTGGGTGCTCAGTACTCAGGGTGCTGGGTGCTCAGTGCTCAGGGTGCTGGGTGCTCAGTGCTCAGGGTGCTGGGTGCTCAGTACTCAGGGTGCTGGGTGCTCAGTTCTCGGGGTGCTGGGTGCTCAGTACTCAGGGAGCTGTGTGCTTAGTACTCAGGGTGCTGGGTGCTCAGTACTCGGGTGCTGGGTGCTCAGTGCTCAGGGTGCTGGGTGCTCAGTGCTTGGGGTGCTGGGTGCTCAGTGCTCAGTACTCAGGGTGCTGGGGGCTCAGTGCTCGGGGTGCTGGGTGCTCAGTGCTCAGTACTCATGGTGCTGGGTGCTCAGTGCTCAGGGTGCTGGGTGCTCAGTGCTCAGGGTGCTGGGTGCTCAGTGCTCAGGGTGCTGGGTGCTCAGTACTCAGGGTGCTCGGTGCTTAGTACTCAGGGTGCTGGGTGCTCAGTACTCCGGGTGCTGGGTGCTCAGTGCTCAGTACTCAGGGTGCTGGGTGCTCAGTACTCAGGGTGCAGGGTGCTCATTGCTCGGGGTGCTGGGTGCTCAGTGCTCGGGGTGCTCGGTGCTCAGTACTCAGGGTGCTGTGTGTTCAGTGCTCAGGGTGCTGGGTGCTCAGTACTCAGGGTGCTCGGTGCTTAGTACTCAGGGTGCTGGGTGCTCAGTACTCCGGGTGCTGGGTGCTCAGTGCTCAGTACTCAGGGTGCTGGGTGCTCAGTGCTCGGGCTGCTCAGTACTCAGGGTGCTGTGTGTTCAGTGCTCAGGGTGCTGGGTGCTCAGTACTCAGGGTGCTCGGTGCTTAGTACTCAGGGTGCTGGGTGCTCAGTACTCCGGGTGCTGGGTGCTCAGTGCTCGGGGTGCTCAGTGCTCAGTGCTCAAGGTGCTGGGTGCTCAGTACTCAGGGTGATCATTGCTCAGGGTGCTGGGTTCTCAGTACTCAGGGTGCTGGGTGCTCAGTACTCAGGGTGCTCAGTGCTCAGTACTTAGGGTGCTCAGTGCTCAGTACTAAGGGTGCTCATTGCTCAGGGTGCTGGGTGCTCAGTGCGCAGGGTGCTGGTTGCTCAGTGCTCAGGGTGCTGGGTGCTCAGTACTCAGGGTTTTCGGTGCTCAGTACTCCGGGTGCTCAGTGCTCAGTACTCAGGGTGCTGGGTGCTCAGTGCTCAGGGTGCTGGGTGCTCAGTACTCAGGGTGCTGGGTGCTCGGTGCTCAGTACGCTGGGTGCTCAGTACTCAGGTTTCTCTGTACTCAGTACTCAGGGTGCTGGGTGCTCAGTACTCAGGGTGCTCGGTGCTCAGTACTCAGGGTGCTGGGTGCTCAGTGCTCAGGGCGCTGGGTGCTCAGTACTCAGGGTGCTGGGTGCTCAGTGCTCGGGGTGCTCGGTGCTCAGTACGCTGGGTGCTCAGTACTCAGGGTGCTGGGTGCTCAGTACTCAGGGTGCTGTGTGCTGAGTACTCAGGGTGCTGGGTGCTTAGTACTCAGGGTGCTGGGTGCTTAGTACTCAGGGTGCTGGCTGCTCAGTGCTCAGGGTGCTCGGTGCTCAGTGCTCGGGGTGCTGGGTGCTCAGTACTCAGGGTGCTCAGTGCTCAGTGCTCTGGGTGCTTGGTGCTCTGTGCTCGGGGTGCTGGGTGCTCATTGCTCAGGGTGCTGGGTGCTCAGTTCTCAGGGTGCTCAGTGCTCAGTGCTCGGGGTGCTGGGTGCTCTGTGCTCGGGGTGCTGGGTGCTCAGTGCTCAGGGTGCTGGGTGCTCAGTGCCCAGGGTTCTGGGTGCTCAGTGCTCGGGGCGCTGGGTACTCAGTGCTCGGGGTGCTCGGAGCTCAGTACTCAGTGTGCTGGGTGCTCAGTGCTCGGGGTGCTCGGTGCTCAGTACTCGGGGTGCTGGGTGCTCAGTGCTCGGGGTGCTCGGTGCTCAGTACGTTGGGTGCTCACTACTCAGGGTGCTGGGTGCTCAGTGCTCAGGGTGCTGGGTGCTGAGTGCTCAGGGTGCTGGGTGATCAGTGCTCAGGGTGCTGGGTGCTCAGTACTCAGGGTGCTGGGTGCACAGTGCTCGGGGTGCTGGGTGCTCAGTGCTCAGGGTGCTGGGTGCTCAGTGCTCAGGGTGCTGGGTGCTCAGTACTCGGGGTGCTGGGTGCTCAGTACTCAGGGTGCTGGGTGCTCAGTACTCAGGGTGCTGGGTGATCAGTACTCGGGTGCTGGGTGCTCAGTGCTCAGAGTGCTGTGTGCTCAGTGCTCGGGGTGCTGGGTGCTCAGTGCTCAGTACTCAGGGTGCTGGGTGCTCAGTGCTCTTGGTGCTGGGTGCACAGTGCTCAGTACTCAGGGTGCTGGGTGCTCAGTGCTCAGTGTGCTGGGTGCTCAGTGCTCAGGGTGCTGGGTGCTCAGTGCTCAGGGTGCTGGGTGCTCAGTGCTCAGGGTGCTGGGTACTCAGTGCTCGGGGTGCTGGGTGCTCAGTACTCAGGGTGCTGGGTGCTCAGTACTCAGGGTGCTCAGTGCTCAGTACTCAGGGTGCTCAGTGCTCAGTACTCAGGATGCTCAGTGCTCAGGGTGCTGGGTGCTCAGTGCTCTGGGTGCTGGGTGCTCAGTCCTCAGGGTGCTGGGTGCTCAGTGCTCAGGGTGCTCGGTGCTCAGTGCTCAGGGTGCTGGGTGCTCAGTACTCAGGGTGCTGGGTGCTCAGTGCTCGGGGTGCTGGGTGCTCAGTGCTCAGGGTGCTGGGTGCTCAGTGCTCAGGGTGCTGGGTGCTCAGTGCTCAGTACTCAGGGTGCTGGGTGCTCAGTACTCAGGGTGCTGGGTGCTCATTGCTCGGGGTGCTGGGTGCTCAGTGCTCGGGGTGCTCGGTGCTCAGTACTGAGGGTGCTGGGTGCTCAGTGCTCGGGGTGCTCAGTACTCAGGGTGCTGTGTGTTCAGTGCTCAGGGTGCTGTGTGCTCAGTACTCAGGGTGCTCGGTGCTTAGTACTCAGGGTGCTGGGTGCTCAGTACTCCGGGTGCTGGGTGCTCAGTGCTCGGGGTGCTGGGTGCTCAGTGCTCAAGGTGCTGGGTGCTCAGTACTCAGGGTGATCATTGCTCAGGGTGCTGGGTGCTCAGTACTCAGGGTGCTGGGTGCTCAGTACTCAGGGTGCTCAGTGCTCAGTACTCAGGGTGCTCAGTGCTCAGTACTAAGGGTGCTCAGTGCTCAGGGTGCTGGGTGCTCAGTGCTCAGGGTGCTGGTTGCTCAGTGCTCAGGGTGCTGGGTGCTCAGTACTCAGGGTTTTCGGTGCTCAGTACTCCGGGTGCTCAGTGCTCAGTACTCAGGGTGCTGTGTGCTCAGTGCTCAGGGTGCTGGGTGCTCAGTACTCAGGGTGCTCGGTGCTCAGTACTCAGGGTGCTGGGTGCTCAGTGCTCAGGGTGCTGGGTGCTCAGTACTCAGGGTGCTGGGTGCTCAGTGCTCGGGGTGCTTGGTGCTCAGTACGCTGGGTGCTCAGTACTCAGGGTGCTGGGTGCTCAGTACTCAGGGTGCTGTGTGCTCAGTACTCAGGTTGCTGGGTGCTTAGTACTCAGGGTGCTGGGTGCTTAGTACTCAGGGTGCTGGCTGCTCAGTGCTCAGGGTGCTCGGTGCTCAGTGCTCGGGGTGCTGGGTGCTCAGTACTCAGGGTGCTCAGTGCTCAGTGCTCTGGGTGCTGGGTGCTCTGTGCTCGGGGTGCTGGGTGCTCATTGCTCAGGGTGCTGGGTGCTCAGTTCTCAGGGTGCTCAGTGCTCAGTGCTCGGGGTGCTGGGTGCTCAGTGCTCGGGGTGCTGGGTGCTCAGTGCTCAGGGTGCTGGGTGCTCAGTGCCCAGGGTTCTGGGTGCTCAGTGCTCGGGGCGCTTTGTACTCAGTGCTCGGGGTGCTCGGAGCTCAGTACTCAGTGTGCTGGGTGCTCAGTGCTCGGGGTGCTCGGTGCTCAGTACTCGGGGTGCTGGGTGCTCAGTGCTCGGGGTGCTCGGTGCTCAGTAAGTTGGGTGCTCACTACTCAGGGTGCTGGGTGCTCAGTGCTCAGGGTGCTGGGTGCTGAGTGCTCAGGGTGCTGGGTGCTCAGTGCTCAGGGTGCTGGGTGCTCAGTACTCAGGGTGCTGGGTGCACAGTGCTCGGGGTGCTGGGTGCTCAGTGCTCAGGGTGCTGGGTGCTCAGTGCTCAGGGTGCTGGATGCTCAGTACACGGGGTGCTGGGTGCTCAGTACTCAGGGTGCTGGGTGCTCAGTACTCAGGGTGCTGGGTGATCAGTACTCGGGTGCTGGGTGCTCAGTGCTCAGAGTGCTGGGTGATCAGTGCTCGGGGTGCTGGGTGCTCAGTGCTCAGTACTCAGGGTGCTGGGTGCTCAATGCTCTTGGTGCTGGGTGCACAGTGCTCAGTACTCAGGGTGCTGGGTGCTCAGTGCTCAGGGTGCTGGGTGCTCAGTGCTCAGCGTGCTGGGTGCTCAGTGCTCAGGGTGCTCAGTGCTCAGGGTGCTGGGTACTCAGTGCTCGGGGTGCTGGGTGCTCAGTACTCAGGGTGCTGGGTGCTCAGTACTCAGGGTGCTCAGTGCTCAGTACTCAGGGTGCTCAGTGCTCAGTACTCAGGGTGCTCAGTGCTCAGGGTGCTGGGTGCTCAGTGCTCGGGGTGCTGGGTGCTCAGTCCTCAGGTTGCTGGGTGCTCAGTGCTCAGCCTGCTCGGTGCTCAGTGCTCAGGGTGCTATGTGCTCAGTACTCAGGGTGCTGGGTGCTCAGTGCTCGGGGTGCTGGGTGCTCAGTACTCAGGGTGCTGGGTGCTCAGTGCTCAGGGTGCTGGGTGCTCAGTGCTCAGGGTGCTCGGTGATTAGTACTCAGGGTGCTGGGTGCTCAGTACTCAGGGTGCTGGGTGCTCAGTGCTCAGGGTGCTGGGTGCTCAGTGCTCAGGGTGCTGGGTGCTCAGTACTCAGGGTGCTGGGTGCTCAGTTCTCGGGGTGCTGGGTGCTCAGTACTCAGGGAGCTGGGTGCTCAGTACTCAGGGTGCTGGGTGCTCAGTACTCGGGTGCTGGGTGCTCAGTGCTCAGGGTGCTGGTTGCTCAGTGCTCGGGGTGCTGGGTGCTCAGTGCTCAGTACTCAGGGTGCTGGGTGCTCAGGGCTCGGGGTGCTGGGTGGTCAGTGCTCAGTACTCAGGGTGCTGGGTGCTCAGTGCTCGGGGTGCTTGATGCTCAGTACTCAGGGTGCTGGGTGCTCAGTGCTCAGTACACAGGGTGCTGGGTGCTCAGTGCTCGGGGTGCTGGGTGCTCAGTGCTCAGTACTCAGGGTGCTGGGTGATCAGTGCTCGGGGTGCTTGATGCTCAGTACTCAGGGTGCTGGGTGCTCAGTGCTCAGGGTGCTGGGTGCTCAGTACTCAGGGTGCTGGGTGCTCAGTACTCAGTATGCTGGGTGCTCAGTACTCGGGGTGCTCACTACTCAGGGTGCTGTGTGTTCAGTGCTCAGTGTACTGGGTGCTCAGTACTCAGGGTGCTCAGTGCTCGGGGTGCTTGATGCTCAGTACTCAGGGTGCTGGGTGCTCAGTGCTCAGGGTGCTGGGTGCTCAGTACTCAGGGTGCTGGGTGCTCAGTACTCAGTATGCTGGGTGCTCAGTGCTCGGGGTGCTCAGTACTCAGGGTGCTGTGTGTTCAGTGCTCAGGGTACTGGGTGCTCAGTACTCAGGGTGCTCAGTGCTTGGGGTGCTGGGTGCGCAGCACTCAGGCTGTTGGGTGCTCAGTACTCAGGGTGCTCAGTGCTTGGGGTGCTGGGTGCTCAGTACTCAGGGTGCTCAGTGCTTGGGGTGTTGGGTGCTCAGTACTCAGGGTGCTGGGTGCTCAGTGCTCAGGGTGCTGGGTGCTCAGTACTCAGGGTGCTGGATGCTCATTACTCAGGGTGCTAGGTGCTCAGTGTTCGGGGTGCTGGGTGCTCAGTGCTCGGGGTGCTGGGTGCTCAGTGCTCAGGGTGCTGGGTGCTCAGTGCTCGGGGTGCTGGGTGCTCAGTACTCGGGGTGCTCGGTGCTCAGTACTCAGGGTGCTGGGTGCTCAGTGCTCGGGGTGCTCAGTACTCAGGGTGCTGTGTGTTCAGTTCTCAGGGTGCTGGGTGCTCAGTACTCAGGGTGCTCGGTGCTTAGTACTCAGGGTGCTGGGTGCTCAGTACTCCGGGTGCTGGGTGCTCAGTGCTCGGGGTGCTCAGTGCTCAGTGCTCAAGGTGCTGGGTGCTCAGTACTCAGGGTGATCATTGCTCAGGGTGCGGGGTGCTCAGTACTCAGGGTGCTCAGTGCTCAGTACTAAGGGTGCTCAGTGCTCAGGGTGCTGGGTGCTCAGTGTTCGGGGTGCTCGGTGATCAGTACTCAGGGTGCTGGGTGCTCAGTGCTCATGGTGCTGGGTGCTCAGTGCTCAGGGTGCTGGTTGCTCAGTGCTCAGGGTGCTGGGTGCTCAGTACTCAGGGTTTTCGGTGCTCAGTACTCCGGGTGCTCAGTGCTCGGAGTGCTGGGTGCTCAGTACTCAGGGTGCTGGGTGCTCAGTACTCAGGGTGCTGGGTGCTCAGTACTCGGGTGCTGGGTGCTCAGTGCTCAGAGTGCTGGGTGCTCAGTGCTTGGGGTGCTGGGTGCTCAGTGCTCAGTACTCAGGGTGCTGGGAGCTCAGTGCTCTTGGTGCTGGGTGCACAGTGCTCAGTACTCAGGGTGCTGGGTGCTCAGTGCTCAGGGTGCTGGGTGCTCAGTGCTCAGGGTGCTGGGTGCTCAGTGCTCAGGGTGCTGGGTGCTCAGTGCTCAGGGTGCTGGGTACTCAGTGCTCGGGGTGCTGGGTGCTCAGTACTCAGGGTGCTGGGTGCTCAGTGCTCAGGGTGCTGGGTGCTCAGTGCTCAGGGTGCAAGTGCTCAGTACTCAGGGTGCTGGGTGCTCAGTGCTCGGGGTGCTCAGTGCTCAGTACGCTGGGTGCTCAGTACTCAGGGTGCTGGGTGCTCAGTACTCAGGGTGCTGTGTGCTCAGTACTCAGGGTGCTGGGTGCTTAGTACTCAGGGTGCTGGGTGCTTAGTACTCAGGGTGCTGGCTGCTCAGTGCTCAGGGTGCTCGGTGCTCAGTGCTCGGGGTGCTGGGTGCTCAGTACTCAGGGTGGTCAGTGCTCAGTGCTATGGGTGCTGGGTGCTCTGTGCTCGGGGTGCTGGGTGCTCATTGCTCAGGGTGCTGGGTGCTCAGTACTCAGGGTGCTCAGTGCTCAGTGCTCGGGGTGCTGGGTGCTCAGTGCTAGGGGTGCTGGGTGCTCAGTGCTCAGGGTGCTGGGTGCTCAGTGCTCAGGGTTCTGGGTGCTCAGTGCTCGGGGCGCTGGGTACTCAGTGCTCGGGGTGCTCGGAGCTCAGTACTCAGTGTGCTGGGTGCTCAGTGCTCGTTGTGCTCGGTGCTCAGTACTCAGGGTGCTGGGTGCTCAGTGCTCAGGGTGCTGGGTGCTCAGTACTCGGGGTGCTGGGTGCTCAGTACTCAGGGTGCTGGGTGCTCAGTACTCAGGGTGCTGGGTGATCAGTACTCGGGTGCTGGGTGCTCAGTGCTCAGAGTGCTGGGTGCTCAGTGCTTGGGGTGCTGGGTGCTCAGTGCTCAGTACTCAGGGTGCTGGGTGCTCAGTGCTCTTGGTGCTGGGTGCACAGTGCTCAGTACTCAGGGTGCTGGGTGCTCAGTGCTCAGTGTGCTGGGTGCTCAGTGCTCAGGGTGCTGGGTGCTCAGTGCTCAGGGTGCTGGGTGCTGAGTGCTCAGGGTGCTGGGTACTCAGTGCTCGGGGTGCTGGGTGCTCAGTACTCAGGGTGCTGGGTGCTCAGTACTCAGGGTGCTCAGTGCTCAGTACTCAGGGTGCTCAGTGCTCAGTACTCAGGGTGCTCAGTGCTCAGTACTCAGGGTGCTCAGTGCTCAGGGTTCTGGGTGCTCAGTGCTCGGGGCGCTGGGTGCTCAGTGCTCGGGGTGCTCGGTGCTCAGTACTCAGGGTGCTGGGTGCTCAGTGCTCGGGGTGCTCGGTGCTCAGTACGTTGGGTGCTCACTACTCAGGGTGCTGGGTGCTCAGTGCTCAGGGTGCTGGGTGCTGAGTGCTCAGGGTGCTGGGTGCTCAGTGCTCAGGGTGCTGGGTGCTCAGTACTCAGGGTGCTGGGTGCGCAGTGCTCGGGGTGCTGGGTGCTCAGTGCTCAGGGTGCTGGGTGCTCAGTGCTCAGGGTGCTGGGTGCTCAGTACTCGGGGTGCTGTGTGCTCAGTACTCAGGGTGCTGGGTGCTCAGTACTCAGGGTGCTGGGTGATCAGTACTCGGGTGCTGGGTGCTCAGTGCTCAGGGTGCTGGGTGCTCAGTGCTTGGGGTGCTGGGTGCTCAGTGCTCAGTACTCAGGGTGCTGGGGGCTCAGTGCTTGGGGTGCTGGGTGCTCAGTGCTCAGTACTCAGGGTGCTGGGTGCTCAGTGCTCAGGGTGCTGGGTGCTCAGTGCTCAGGGTGCTGGGTGCTCAGTGCTCAGGGTGCTGGGTGCTCAGTACTCAGGGTGCTCGGTGCTTAGTACTCAGGGTGCTGGGTGCTCAGTACTCCGGGTGCTGGGTGCTCAGTGCTCAGTACTCAGGGTGCTGGGTGCTCAGTACTCAGGGTGCTGGGTGCTCAGTGCTCGGGGTGCTGGGTGCTCAGTACTCGGGGTGCTCGGTGCTCAGTACTCAGGGTGCTGGGTGCTCAGTGCTCGGGGTGCTCAGTACTCAGGGTGCTGTGTGTTCAGTTCTCAGGGTGCTGGGTGCTCAGTACTCAGGGTGCTCGGTGCTTAGTACTCAGGGTGCTGGGTGCTCAGTACTCCGGGTGCTGGGTGCTCAGTGCTCGGGGTGCTCAGTGCTCAGTGCTCAAGGTGCTGGGTGCTCAGTACTCAGGGTGATCATTGCTCAGGGTGCGGGGTGCTCAGTACTCAGGGTGCTCAGTGCTCAGTACTAAGGGTGCTCAGTGCTCAGGGTGCTGGGTGCTCAGTGTTCGGGGTGCTCGGTGATCAGTACTCAGGGTGCTGGGTGCTCAGTGCTCATGGTGCTGGGTGCTCAGTGCTCAGGGTGCTGGTTGCTCAGTGCTCAGGGTGCTGGGTGCTCAGTACTCAGGGTTTTCGGTGCTCAGTACTCCGGGTGCTCAGTGCTCGGAGTGCTGGGTGCTCAGTACTCAGGGTGCTGGGTGCTCAGTACTCAGGGTGCTGGGTGCTCAGTACTCGGGTGCTGGGTGCTCAGTGCTCAGAGTGCTGGGTGCTCAGTGCTTGGGGTGCTGGGTGCTCAGTGCTCAGTACTCAGGGTGCTGGGAGCTCAGTGCTCTTGGTGCTGGGTGCACAGTGCTCAGTACTCAGGGTGCTGGGTGCTCAGTGCTCAGGGTGCTGGGTGCTCAGTGCTCAGGGTGCTGGGTGCTCAGTGCTCAGGGTGCTGGGTGCTCAGTGCTCAGGGTGCTGGGTACTCAGTGCTCGGGGTGCTGGGTGCTCAGTACTCAGGGTGCTGGGTGCTCAGTGCTCAGGGTGCTGGGTGCTCAGTGCTCAGGGTGCTGGGTGCTCAGTACTCAGGGTGCTGGGTGCTCAGTGCTCGGGGTGCTCAGTGCTCAGTACGCTGGGTGCTCAGTACTCAGGGTGCTGGATGCTCAGTATTCAGGGTGCTGTGTGCTCAGTACTCAGGGTGCTGGGTGCTTAGTACTCAGGGTGCTGGGTGCTTAGTACTCAGGGTGCTGGCTGCTCAGTGCTCAGGGTGCTCGGTGCTCAGTGCTCGGGGTGCTGGGTGCTCAGTACTCAGGGTGGTCAGTGCTCAGTGCTATGGGTGCTGGGTGCTCTGTGCTCGGGGTGCTGGGTGCTCATTGCTCAGGGTGCTGGGTGCTCAGTACTCAGGGTGCTCAGTGCTCAGTGCTCGGGGTGCTGGGTGCTCAGTGCTAGGGGTGCTGGGTGCTCAGTGCTCAGGGTGCTGGGTGCTCAGTGCTCAGGGTTCTGGGTGCTCAGTGCTCGGTGCGCTGGGTACTCAGTGCTCGGGGTGCTCGGAGCTCAGTACTCAGTGTGCTGGGTGCTCAGTGCTCGTTGTGCTCGGTGCTCAGTACTCAGGGTGCTGGGTGCTCAGTGCTCGGGGTGCTCGGTGCTCAGTACGTTGGGTGCTCACTACTCAGGGTGCTGGGTGCTCAGTGCTCAGGGTGCTGGGTGCTGAGTGCTCAGGGTGCTGGGTGCTCAGTGCTCAGGGTGCTGGGTGCTCAGTACTCAGGGTGCTGGGTGCGCAGTGCTCGGGGTGCTGGGTGCTCAGTGCTCAGGGTGCTGGGTGCTCAGTACTCGGGGTGCTGGGTGCTCAGTACTCAGGGTGCTGGGTGCTCAGTACTCAGGGTGCTGGGTGATCAGTACTCGGGTGCTGGGTGCTCAGTGCTCAGAGTGCTGGGTGCTCAGTGCTTGGGGTGCTGGGTGCTCAGTGCTCAGTACTCAGGGTGCTGGGTGCTCAGTGCTCTTGGTGCTGGGTGCACAGTGCTCAGTACTCAGGGTGCTGGGTGCTCAGTGCTCAGTGTGCTGGGTGCTCAGTGCTCAGGGTGCTGGGTGCTCAGTGCTCAGGGTGCTGGGTGCTCAGTGCTCAGGGTGCTGGGTACTCAGTGCTCGGGGTGCTGGGTGCTCAGTACTCAGGGTGCTGGGTGCTCAGTACTCAGGGTGCTCAGTGCTCAGTACTCAGGGTGCTCAGTGCTCAGTACTCAGGGTGCTCAGTGCTCAGGGTGCTGGGTGCTCAGTGCTCGGGGTGCTGGGTGCTCAGTCCTCAGGGTGCTGGTTGCTCAGTGCTCAGGGTGCTCGGTGCTCAGTGCTCAGGGTGCTGGGTGCTCAGTACTCAGGGTGCTGGGTGCTCAGTGCTCGGGGTGCTGGGTGCTCAGTACTCAGGGTGCTGGGTGCTCAGTGCTCAGGGTGCTGGGTGCTCAGTGCTCAGGGTGCTCGGTGCTTAGTACTCAGGGTGCTGGGTGCTCAGTACTCAGGGTGCTGGGTGCTCAGGGCTCAGGGTGCTGGGTGCTCAGTGCTCAGGGTGCTGGGTGCTCAGTACTCAGGGTGCTGGGTGCTCAGTTCTCGGGGTGCTGGGTGCTCAGTACTCAGGGAGCTGTGTGCTTAGTACTCAGGGTGCTGGGTGCTCAGTACTCGGGTGCTGGGTGCTCAGTGCTCAGGGTGCTGGGTGCTCAGTGCTTGGGGTGCTGGGTGCTCAGTGCTCAGTACTCAGGGTGCTGGGGGCTCAGTGCTCGGGGTGCTGGGTGCTCAGTGCTCAGTACTCAGGGTGCTGGGTGCTCAGTGCTCAGGGTGCTGGGTGCTCAGTGCTCAGGGTGCTGGGTGCTCAGTGCTCAGGGTGCTGGGTGCTCAGTACTCAGGGTGCTCGGTGCTTAGTACTCAGGGTGCTGGGTGCTCAGTACTCCGGGTGCTGGGTGCTCAGTGCTCAGTACTCAGGGTGCTGGGTGCTCAGTACTCAGGGTGCTGGGTGCTCATTGCTCGGGGTGCTGGGTGCTCAGTGCTCGGGGTGCTCGGTGCTCAGTACGCAGGGTGCTGGGTGCTCAGTGCTCGGGGTGCTCAGTACTCAGGGTGCTGTGTGTTCAGTGCTCAGGGTGCTGGGTGCTCAGTACTCAGGGTGCTCGGTGCTTAGTACTCAGGGTGCTGGGTGCTCAGTACTCCGGGTGCTGGGTGCTCAGTGCTCGGGGTGCTCAGTGCTCAGTGCTCAAGGTGCTGGGTGCTCAGTACTCAGGGTGATCATTGCTCAGGGTGCTGGGTTCTCAGTACTCAGGGTGCTGGGTGCTCAGTACTCAGGGTGCTCAGTGCTCAGTACTCAGGGTGCTCAGTGCTCAGTACTAAGGGTGCTCATTGCTCAGGGTGCTGGGTGCTCAGTGCTCAGGGTGCTGGTTGCTCAGTGCTCAGGGTGCTGGGTGCTCAGTACTCAGGGTTTTCGGTGCTCAGTACTCCGGGTGCTCAGTGCTCAGTACTCAGGGTGCTGGGTGCTCAGTGCTCAGGGTGCTGGGTGCTCAGTACTCAGGGTGCTGGGTGCTCGGTGCTCAGTACGCTGGGTGCTCAGTACTCAGGTTTCTCTGTACTCAGTACTCAGGGTGCTGGGTGCTCAGTACTCAGGGTGCTCGGTGCTCAGTACTCAGGGTGCTGGGTGCTCAGTGCTCAGGGTGCTGGGTGCTCAGTACTCAGGGTGCTGGGTGCTCAGTGCTCGGGGTGCTCGGTGCTCAGTACGCTGGGTGCTCAGTACTCAGGGTGCTGGGTGCTCAGTACTCAGGGTGCTGTGTGCTGAGTACTCAGGGTGCTGGGTGCTTAGTACTCAGGGTGCTGGGTGCTTAGTACTCAGGGTGCTGGCTGCTCAGTGCTCAGGGTGCTCGGTGCTCAGTGCTCGGGGTGCTGGGTGCTCAGTACTCAGGGTGCTCAGTGCTCAGTGCTCTGGGTGCTTGGTGCTCTGTGCTCGGGGTGCTGGGTGCTCATTGCTCAGGGTGCTGGGTGCTCAGTTCTCAGGGTGCTCAGTGCTCAGTGCTCGGGGTGCTGGGTGCTCAGTGCTCGGGGTGCTGGGTGCTCAGTGCTCAGGGTGCTGGGTGCTCAGTGCCCAGGGTTCTGGGTGCTCAGTGCTCGGGGCGCTGGGTACTCAGTGCTCGGGGTGCTCGGAGCTCAGTACTCAGTGTGCTGGGTGCTCAGTGCTCAGGGTGCTCGGTGCTCAGTACTCGGGGTGCTGGGTGCTCAGTGCTCGGGGTGCTCGGTGCTCAGTACGTTGGGTGCTCACTACTCAGGGTGCTGGGTGCTCAGTGCTCAGGGTGCTGGGTGCTGAGTGCTCAGGGTGCTGGGTGATCAGTGCTCAGGGTGCTGGGTGCTCAGTACTCAGGGTGCTGGGTGCACAGTGCTCGGGGTGCTGGGTGCTCAGTGCTCAGGGTGCTGGGTGCTCAGTGCTCAGGGTGCTGGGTGCTCAGTACTCGGGGTGCTGGGTGCTCAGTACTCAGGGTGCTGGGTGCTCAGTACTCAGGGTGCTGGGTGATCAGTACTCGGGTGCTGGGTGCTCAGTGCTCAGAGTGCTGGGTGCTCAGTGCTCGGGGTGCTGGGTGCTCAGTGCTCAGTACTCAGGGTGCTGGGTGCTCAGTGCTCTTGGTGCTGGGTGCACAGTGCTCAGTACTCAGGGTGCTGGGTGCTCAGTGCTCAGTGTGCTGGGTGCTCAGTGCTCAGGGTGCTGGGTGCTCAGTGCTCAGGGTGCTGGGTGCTCAGTGCTCAGGGTGCTGGGTACTCAGTGCTCGGGGTGCTGGGTGCTCATTACTCAGGGTGCTGGGTGCTCAGTACTCAGGGTGCTCAGTGCTCAGTACTCAGGGTGCTCAGTGCTCAGTACTCTGGGTGCTCAGTGCTCAGGGTGCTGGGTGCTCAGTGCTCTGGGTGCTGGGTGCTCAGTCCTCAGGGTGCTGGGTGCTCAGTGCTCAGGGTGCTCGGTGCTCAGTGCTCAGGGTGCTGGGTGCTCAGTACTCAGGGTGCTGGGTGCTCAGTGCTCGGGGTGCTGGGTGCTCAGTACTCAGGGTGCTGGGTGCTCAGTGCTCAGGGTGCTGGGTGCTCAGTGCTCAGGGTGCTCGGTGCTTAGTACTCAGGGTGCTGGGTGCTCAGTACTCAGGGTGCTGGGTGCTCAGTGCTCAGGGTGCTGGGTGCTCAGTGCTCAGGGTGCTGGGTGCTCAGTACTCAGGGTGCTGGGTGCTCAGTTCTCGGGGTGCTGGGTGCTCAGTACTCAGGGAGCTGTGTGCTTAGTACTCAGGGTGCTGGGTGCTCACTACTCGGGTGCTGGGTGCTCAGTGCTCAGGGTGCTGGGTGCTCAGTGCTTGGGGTGTTGGGTTCTCAGTGCTCAGTACTCAGGGTGCTGGGGGCTCAGTGCTCGGGGTGCTGGGTGCTCAGTGCTCAGTACTCAGGTTGCTGGGTGCTCAGTGCTCAGGGTGCTGGGTGCTCAGTGCTCAGGGTGCTGGGTGCTCAGTGCTCAGGGTGCTGGGTGCTCAGTACTCAGGGTGCTCGGTGCTTAGTACTCAGGGTGCTGGGTGCTCAGTACTCCGGGTGCTGGGTGCTCAGTGCTCAGTACTCAGGGTGCTGGGTGCTCAGTACTCAGGGTGCTGGGTGCTCATTGCTCGGGGTGCTGGGTGCTCAGTGCTCGGGGTGCTCGGTGCTCAGTACTGAGGGTGCTGGGTGCTCAGTGCTCGGGGTGCTCAGTACTCAGGGTGCTGTGTGTTCAGTGCTCAGGGTGCTGTGTGCTCAGTACTCAGGGTGCTCGGTGCTTAGTACTCAGGGTGCTGGGTGCTCAGTACTCCGGGTGCTGGGTGCTCAGTGCTCGGGGTGCTGGGTGCTCAGTGCTCAAGGTGCTGGGTGCTCAGTACTCAGGGTGATCATTGCTCAGGGTGCTGGGTGCTCAGTACTCAGGGTGCTGGGTGCTCAGTACTCAGGGTGCTCAGTGCTCAGTACTCAGGGTGCTCAGTGCTCAGTACTAAGGGTGCTCAGTGCTCAGGGTGCTGGGTGCTCAGTGCTCAGGGTGCTGGTTGCTCAGTGCTCAGGGTGCTGGGTGCTCAGTACTCAGGGTTTTCGGTGCTCAGTACTCCGGGTGCTCAGTGCTCAATACTCAGGGTGCTGTGTGCTCAGTGCTCAGGGTGCTGGGTGCTCAGTACTCAGGGTGCTGGTTGCTCGGTGCTCAGTACGCTGGGTGCTCAGTACTCAGGTTTCTGGGTACTCAGTACTCAGGGTGCTGGGTGCTCAGTACTCAGGGTGCTCGGTGCTCAGTACTCAGGGTGCTGGGTGCTCAGTGCTCAGGGTGCTGGGTGCTCAGTACTCAGGGTGCTGGGTGCTCAGTGCTCGGGGTGCTTGGTGCTCAGTACGCTGGGTGCTCAGTACTCAGGGTGCTGGGTGCTCAGTACTCAGGGTGCTGTGTGCTCAGTACTCAGGTTGCTGGGTGCTTAGTACTCAGGGTGCTGGGTGCTTAGTACTCAGGGTGCTGGCTGCTCAGTGCTCAGGGTGCTCGGTGCTCAGTGCTCGGGGTGCTGGGTGCTCAGTACTCAGGGTGCTCAGTGCTCAGTGCTCTGGGTGCTGGGTGCTCTGTGCTCGGGGTGCTGGGTGCTCATTGCTCAGGGTGCTGGGTGCTCAGTTCTCAGGGTGCTCAGTGCTCAGTGCTCGGGGTGCTGGGTGCTCAGTGCTCGGGGTGCTGGGTGCTCAGTGCTCAGGGTGCTGGGTGCTCAGTGCCCAGGGTTCTGGGTGCTCAGTGCTCGGGGCGCTTTGTACTCAGTGCTCGGGGTGCTCGGAGCTCAGTACTCAGTGTGCTGGGTGCTCAGTGCTCGGGGTGCTCGGTGCTCAGTACTCGGGGTGCTGGGTGCTCAGTGCTCGGGGTGCTCGGTGCTCAGTAAGTTGGGTGCTCACTACTCAGGGTGCTGGGTGCTCAGTGCTCAGGGTGCTGGGTGCTGAGTGCTCAGGGTGCTGGGTGCTCAGTGCTCAGGGTGCTGGGTGCTCAGTACTCAGGGTGCTGGGTGCACAGTGCTCGGGGTGCTGGGTGCTCAGTGCTCAGGGTGCTGGGTGCTCAGTGCTCAGGGTGCTGGGTGCTCAGTACTCGGGGTGCTGGGTGCTCAGTACTCAGGGTGCTGGGTGCTCAGTACTCAGGGTGCTGGGTGATCAGTACTCGGGTGCTGGGTGCTCAGTGCTCAGAGTGCTGGGTGCTCAGTGCTCGGGGTGCTGGGTGCTCAGTGCTCAGTACTCAGGGTGCTGGGTGCTCAATGCTCTTGGTGCTGGGTGCACAGTGCTCAGTACTCAGGGTGCTGGGTGCTCAGTGCTCAGGGTGCTGGGTGCTCAGTGCTCAGCGTGCTGGGTGCTCAGTGCTCAGGGTGCTCAGTGCTCAGGGTGCTGGGTACTCAGTGCTCGGGGTGCTGGGTGCTCAGTACTCAGGGTGCTGGGTGCTCAGTACTCAGGGTGCTCAGTGCTCAGTACTCAGGGTGCTCAGTGCTCAGTACTCAGGGTGCTCAGTGCTCAGGGTGCTGGGTGCTCAGTGCTCGGGGTGCTGGGTGCTCAGTCCTCAGGTTGCTGGGTGCTCAGTGCACAGCCTGCTCGGTGCTCAGTGCTCAGGGTGCTATGTGCTCAGTACTCAGGGTGCTGGGTGCTCAGTGCTCGGGGTGCTGGGTGCTCAGTACTCAGGGTGCTGGGTGCTCAGTGCTCAGGGTGCTGGGTGCTCAGTGCTCAGGGTGCTCGGTGATTAGTACTCAGGGTGCTGGGTGCTCAGTACTCAGGGTGCTGGGTGCTCAGTGCTCAGGGGGCTGGGTGCTCAGTGCTCAGGGTGCTGGGTGCTCAGTACTCAGGGTGCTGGGTGCTCAGTTCTCGGGGTGCTGGGTGCTCAGTACTCAGGGAGCTGGGTGCTCAGTACTCAGGGTGCTGGGTGCTCAGTACTCGGGTGCTGGGTGCTCAGTGCTCAGGGTGCTGGTTGCTCAGTGCTCGGGGTGCTGGGTGCTCAGTGCTCAGTACTCAGGGTGCTGGGTGCTCAGGGCTCGGGGTGCTGGGTGGTCAGTGCTCAGTACTCAGGGTGCTGGGTGCTCAGTGCTCGGGGTGCTTGATGCTCAGTACTCAGGGTGCTGGGTGCTCAGTGCTCAGTACACAGGGTGCTGGGTGCTCAGTGCTCGGGGTGCTGGGTGCTCAGTGCTCAGTACTCAGGGTGCTGGGTGATCAGTGCTCGGGGTGCTTGATGCTCAGTACTCAGGGTGCTGGGTGCTCAGTGCTCAGGGTGCTGGGTGCTCAGTACTCAGGGTGCTGGGTGCTCAGTACTCAGTATGCTGGGTGCTCAGTACTCGGGGTGCTCACTACTCAGGGTGCTGTGTGTTCAGTGCTCAGTGTACTGGGTGCTCAGTACTCAGGGTGCTCAGTGCTCGGGGTGCTTGATGCTCGGTACTCAGGGTGCTGGGTGCTCAGTGCTCAGGGTGCTGGGTGCTCAGTACTCAGGGTGCTGGGTGCTCAGTACTCAGTATGCTGGGTGCTCAGTGCTCGGGGTGCTCAGTACTCAGGGTGCTGTGTGTTCAGTGCTCAGGGTACTGGGTGCTCAGTACTCAGGGTGCTCAGTGCTTGGGGTGCTGGGTGTGCAGCACTCAGGCTGTTGGGTGCTCAGTACTCAGGGTGCTCAGTGCTTGGGGTGCTGGGTGCTCAGTACTCAGGGTGCTCAGTGCTTGGGGTGTTGGGTGCTCAGTACTCAGGGTGCTGGGTGCTCAGTGCTCAGGGTGCTGGGTGCTCAGTACTCAGGGTGCTGGATGCTCATTACTCAGGGTGCTAGGTGCTCAGTGTTCGGGGTGCTGGGTGCTCAGTGCTCGGGGTGCTGGGTGCTCAGTGCTCAGGGTGCTGGGTGCTCAGTGCTCAGGTTTCTGGGTGCTCAGTGCTCGGGGCGCTGGGTGCTCAGTGCTCAGGGTGCTCGGTGCTCAGTGCTCAGGGTGCTGGGTGCTCAGTACTCAGGGTGCTGGGTGCTCAGTGCTCAGGGTGCTGGGTGCTCAGTGCTCAGGGTGCTCGGTGCTTAGTACTCGGGGTGCTGGGTGCTCAGTACTCAGGGTTCTGGGTGCTCAGTGCTCAGGGTGCTGGGTGCTCAGTGCTCAGGGTGCTGGGTGCTCAGTACTCAGGGTGCTGGGTGCTCAGTACTCAGGGTGCTGGGTGCTCAGTTCTCAGGGTGCTGGGTGCTCAGTGCTCAGGGTGCTGGGTGCTCAGTGCTCAGGGTGCTGGGTGCTCAGTGCTCAGCGTGCTGGGTACTCAGTGCTCGGGGTGCTGGGTGCTCAGTGCTCGGGGTGCTCAGTGCTCAGTACGTTGGGTGCTCACTACTCAGGGTGCTGGGTGCTCAGTGCTCAGGGTGCTGGGTGCTGAGTGCTCAGGGTGCTGGGTGCTCAGTGCTCAGGGTGCTGGGTGCTCAGTGCTCAGAGTGCTGGGTGCTCAGTACTCAGGGTGCTGGGTGCACAGGGCTCGGGGTGCTGGGTGCTCAGTGCTCAGGGTGCTGGGTGCTCAGTGCTCAGGGTGCTGGGTGCTCAGTACTCGGGGTGCTGGGTGCTCAGTACTCAGGGTGCTGGGTGCTCAGTACTCAGGGTGCTGGGTGATCAGTACTCGGGTGCTGGGTGCTCAGTGCTCAGAGTGCTGGGTGCTCAGTGCTCGGGGTGCTGGGTGCTCAGTGCTCAGTACTCAGTGTGCTGGGTGCTCAGTGCCCTTGGTGCTGGGTGCACAGTGCTCAGTACTCAGGGTGCTGGGTGCTCAGTGCTCAGGGTGCTGGGTGCTCAGTGCTCAGCGTGCTGGGTGCTCAGTGCTCAGGGTGCTGGGTGCTCAGTGCTCAGGGTGCTGGGTACTCAGTGCTCGGGGTGCTGGGTGCTCAGTACTCAGGGTGCTGCGTGCTCAGTACTCAGGGTGCTGGGTGCTCAGTGCTCGGGGTGCTGGGTGCTCAGTGCTCAGTACTCAGGGTGCTCAGTGCTCAGTACTCAGGGTGCTGGGTGCTCAGTGCTCGGGGTGCTGGGTGCTCAGTGCTCAGTACTCAGGGTGCTGGGTGATCAGTGCTCGGGGTGCTTGATGCTCAGTACTCAGGGTGCTGGGTGCTCAGTGCTCAGGGTGCTGGGTGCTCAGTACTCAGGGTGCTGGGTGCTCAGTACTCAGTATGCTGGGTGCTCAGTACTCGGGGTGCTCACTACTCAGGGTGCTGTGTGTTCAGTGCTCAGGGTACTGGGTGCTCAGTACTCAGGGTGCTCAGTGCTCGGGGTGCTTGATGCTCAGTACTCAGGGTGCTGGGTGCTCAGTGCTCAGGGTGCTGGGTGCTCAGTACTCAGGGTGCTGGGTGCTCAGTACTCAGTATGCTGGGTGCTCAGTGCTCGGGGTGCTCAGTACTCAGGGTGCTGTGTGTTCAGTGCTCAGGGTACTGGGTGCTCAGTACTCAGGGTGCTCAGTGCTTGGGGTGCTGGGTGCGCAGCACTCAGGCTGTTGGGTGCTCAGTACTCAGGGTGCTCAGTGCTTGGGGTGCTGGGTGCTCAGTACTCAGGGTGCTCAGTGCTTGGGGTGTTGGGTGCTCAGTACTCAGGGTGCTGGGTGCTCAGTACTCAGGGTGCTGGGTGCTCAGTACTCAGGGTGCTGGATGCTCATTACTCAGGGTGCTAGGTGCTCAGTGTTCGGGGTGCTGGGTGCTCAGTGCTCGGGGTGCTGGGTGCTCAGTGCTCAGGGTGCTGGGTGCTCAGTGCTCAGGTTTCTGGGTGCTCAGTGCTCGGGGCGCTGGGTGCTCAGTGCTCAGGGTGCTCGGTGCTCAGTGCTCAGGGTGCTGGGTGCTCAGTGCTCAGGGTGCTGGGTGCTCAGTGCTCAGGGTGCTCGGTGCTTAGTACTCGGGGTGCTGGGTGCTCAGTACTCAGGGTTCTGGGTGCTCAGTGCTCAGGGTGCTGGGTGCTCAGTGCTCAGGGTGCTGGGTGCTCAGTACTCAGGGTGCTGGGTGCTCAGTACTCAGGGTGCTGGGTGCTCAGTTCTCAGGGTGCTGGGTGCTCAGTGCTCGGGGTGCTGGGTGCTCAGTGCTCGGGGTGCTCGGTGCTCAGTGCTCAAGGTGCTGGGTGCTCAGTGCTCAGGGTGCTGGGTGCTCAGTACTCAGGGTGCTGGGTGCTCAGTACTCAGTATGCTGGGTGCTCAGTGCTCGGGGTCCTGGGTGCTCAGTGCTCAGTACTCAGGGTGCTGGGTGCTCAGTGCTCGGCGTGCTTGATGCTCAGTACTCAGGGTGCTGGGTGCTCAGTGCTCAGGGTGCTGGGTGCTCAGTGCTCAGCGTGCTGGGTGCTCAGTGCTCAGGGTGCTCAGTGCTCAGGGTGCTGGGTACTCAGTGCTCGGGGTGCTGGGTGCTCAGTACTCAGGGTGCTGGGTGCTCAGTACTCAGGGTGCTCAGTGCTCAGTACTCAGGGTGCTCAGTGCTCAGTACTCAGGGTGCTCAGTGCTCAGGGTGCTGGGTGCTCAGTGCTCGCGGTGCTGGGTGCTCAGTCCTCAGGTTGCTGGGTGCTCAGTGCACAGCCTGCTCGGTGCTCAGTGCTCAGGGTGCTATGTGCTCAGTACTCAGGGTGCTGGGTGCTCAGTGCTCGGGGTGCTGGGTGCTCAGTACTCAGGGTGCTGGGTGCTCAGTGCTCAGGGTGCTGGGTGCTCAGTGCTCAGGGTGCTCGGTGATTAGTACTCAGGGTGCTGGGTGCTCAGTACTCAGGGTGCTGGGTGCTCAGTGCTCAGGGTGCTGGGTGCTCAGTGCTCAGGGTGCTGGGTGCTCAGTACTCAGGGTGCTGGGTGCTCAGTTCTCGGGGTGCTGGGTGCTCAGTACTCAGGGAGCTGGGTGCTCAGTACTCAGGGTGCTGGGTGCTCAGTACTCGGGTGCTGGGTGCTCAGTGCTCAGGGTGCTGGTTGCTCAGTGCTCGGGGTGCTGGGTGCTCAGTGCTCAGTACTCAGGGTGCTGGGTGCTCAGGGCTCGGGGTGCTGGGTGGTCAGTGCTCAGTACTCAGGGTGCTGGGTGCTCAGTGCTCGGGGTGCTTGATGCTCAGTACTCAGGGTGCTGGGTGCTCAGTTCTCAGTACACAGGGTGCTGGGTGCTCAGTGCTCGGGGTGCTGGGTGCTCAGTGCTCAGTACTCAGGGTGCTGGGTGATCAGTGCTCGGGGTGCTTGATGCTCAGTACTCAGGGTGCTGGGTGCTCAGTGCTCAGGGTGCTGGGTGCTCAGTACTCAGGGTGCTGGGTGCTCAGTACTCAGTATGCTGGGTGCTCAGTACTCGGGGTGCTCACTACTCAGGGTGCTGTGTGTTCAGTGCTCAGTGTACTGGGTGCTCAGTACTCAGGGTGCTCAGTGCTCGGGGTGCTTGATGCTCAGTACTCAGGGTGCTGGGTGCTCAGTGCTCAGGGTGCTGGGTGCTCAGTACTCAGGGTGCTGGGTGCTCAGTACTCAGTATGCTGGGTGCTCAGTGCTCGGGGTGCTCAGTACTCAGGGTGCTGTGTGTTCAGTGCTCAGGGTACTGGGTGCTCAGTACTCAGGGTGCTCAGTGCTTGGGGTGCTGGGTGTGCAGCACTCAGGCTGTTGGGTGCTCAGTACTCAGGGTGCTCAGTGCTTGGGGTGCTGGGTGCTCAGTACTCAGGGTGCTCAGTGCTTGGGGTGTTGGGTGCTCAGTACTCAGGGTGCTGGGTGCTCAGTGCTCAGGGTGCTGGGTGCTCAGTACTCAGGGTGCTGGATGCTCATTACTCAGGGTGCTAGGTGCTCAGTGTTCGGGGTGCTGGGTGCTCAGTGCTCGGGGTGCTGGGTGCTCAGTGCTCAGGGTGCTGGGTGCTCAGTGCTCAGGTTTCTGGGTGCTCAGTGCTCGGGGCGCTGGGTGCTCAGTGCTCAGGGTGCTCGTTGCTCAGTGCTCAGGGTGCTGGGTGCTCAGTACTCAGGGTGCTGGGTGCTCAGTGCTCAGGGTGCTGGGTGCTCAGTGCTCAGGGTGCTCGGTGCTTAGTACTCGGGGTGCTGGGTGCTCAGTACTCAGGGTTCTGGGTGCTCAGTGCTCAGGGTGCTGGGTGCTCAGTGCTCAGGGTGCTGGGTGCTCAGTACTCAGGGTGCTGGGTGCTCAGTACTCAGGGTGCTGGGTGCTCAGTTCTCAGGGTGCTGGGTGCTCAGTGCTCAGGGTGCTGGGTGCTCAGTGCTCAGGGTGCTGGGTGCTCAGTGCTCAGCGTGCTGGGTACTCAGTGCTCGGGGTGCTGGGTGCTCAGTGCTCGGGGTGCTCAGTGCTCAGTACGTTGGGTGCTCACTACTCAGGGTGCTGGGTGCTCAGTGCTCAGGGTGCTGGGTGCTGAGTGCTCAGGGTGCTGGGTGCTCAGTGCTCAGGGTGCTGGGTGCTCAGTGCTCAGAGTGCTGGGTGCTCAGTACTCAGGGTGCTGGGTGCACAGGGCTCGGGGTGCTGGGTGCTCAGTGCTCAGGGTGCTGGGTGCTCAGTGCTCAGGGTGCTGGGTGCTCAGTACTCGGGGTGCTGGGTGCTCAGTACTCAGGGTGCTGGGTGCTCAGTACTCAGGGTGCTGGGTGATCAGTACTCGGGTGCTGGGTGCTCAGTGCTCAGAGTGCTGGGTGCTCAGTGCTCGGGGTGCTGGGTGCTCAGTGCTCAGTACTCAGTGTGCTGGGTGCTCAGTGCCCTTGGTGCTGGGTGCACAGTGCTCAGTACTCAGGGTGCTGGGTGCTCAGTGCTCAGGGTGCTGGGTGCTCAGTGCTCAGCGTGCTGGGTGCTCAGTGCTCAGGGTGCTGGGTGCTCAGTGCTCAGGGTGCTGGGTACTCAGTGCTCGGGGTGCTGGGTGCTCAGTACTCAGGGTGCTGCGTGCTCAGTACTCAGGGTGCTGGGTGCTCAGTGCTCGGGGTGCTGGGTGCTCAGTGCTCAGTACTCAGGGTGCTCAGTGCTCAGTACTCAGGGTGCTGGGTGCTCAGTGCTCGGGGTGCTGGGTGCTCAGTGCTCAGTACTCAGGGTGCTGGGTGATCAGTGCTCGGGGTGCTTGATGCTCAGTACTCAGGGTGCTGGGTGCTCAGTGCTCAGGGTGCTGGGTGCTCAGTACTCAGGGTGCTGGGTGCTCAGTACTCAGTATGCTGGGTGCTCAGTACTCGGGGTGCTCACTACTCAGGGTGCTGTGTGTTCAGTGCTCAGGGTACTGGGTGCTCAGTACTCAGGGTGCTCAGTGCTCGGGGTGCTTGATGCTCAGTACTCAGGGTGCTGGGTGCTCAGTGCTCAGGGTGCTGGGTGCTCAGTACTCAGGGTGCTGGGTGCTCAGTACTCAGTATGCTGGGTGCTCAGTGCTCGGGGTGCTCAGTACTCAGGGTGCTGTGTGTTCAGTGCTCAGGGTACTGGGTGCTCAGTACTCAGGGTGCTCAGTGCTTGGGGTGCTGGGTGCGCAGCACTCAGGCTGTTGGGTGCTCAGTACTCAGGGTGCTCAGTGCTTGGGGTGCTGGGTGCTCAGTACTCAGGGTGCTCAGTGCTTGGGGTGTTGGGTGCTCAGTACTCAGGGTGCTGGGTGCTCAGTACTCAGGGTGCTGGGTGCTCAGTACTCAGGGTGCTGGATGCTCATTACTCAGGGTGCTAGGTGCTCAGTGTTCGGGGTGCTGGGTGCTCAGTGCTCGGGGGTGCTGGGTGCTCAGTGCTCAGGGTGCTGGGTGCTCAGTGCTCAGGTTTCTGGGTGCTCAGTGCTCGGGGCGCTGGGTGCTCAGTGCTCAGGGTGCTCGGTGCTCAGTGCTCAGGGTGCTGGGTGCTCAGTGCTCAGGGTGCTGGGTGCTCAGTGCTCAGGGTGCTCGGTGCTTAGTACTCGGGGTGCTGGGTGCTCAGTACTCAGGGTTCTGGGTTCTCAGTGCTCAGGGTGCTGGGTGCTCAGTGCTCAGGGTGCTGGGTGCTCAGTACTCAGGGTGCTGGGTGCTCAGTACTCAGGGTGCTGGGTGCTCAGTTCTCAGGGTGCTGGGTGCTCAGTGCTCGGGGTGCTGGGTGCTCAGTGCTCGGGGTGCTCGGTGCTCAGTGCTCAAGGTGCTGGGTGCTCAGTGCTCAGGGTGCTGGGTGCTCAGTACTCAGGGTGCTGGGTGCTCAGTACTCAGTATGCTGGGTGCTCAGTGCTCGGGGTCCTGGGTGCTCAGTGCTCAGTACTCAGGGTGCTGGGTGCTCAGTGCTCGGCGTGCTTGATGCTCAGTACTCAGGGTGCTGGGTGCTCAGTGCTCAGGGTGCTGGGTGCTCAGTACTCAGGGTGCTGGGTGCTCAGTACTCAGTATGCTGGGTGCTCAGTGCTCGGGGTGCTCAGTACTCAGGGTGCTGTGTGTTCAGTGCTCAGGGTACTGGGTGCTCAGTACTCAGGGTGCTCAGTGCTTGGGGTGCTGGGTGCGCAGTACTCAGGGTGTTGGGTGCTCAGTACTCAGGGTGCTCAGTGCTTGGGGTGCTGGGTGCTCAGTACTCAGGGTGCTCAGTGCTTGGGGTGTTGGGTGCTCAGTACTCAGGGTGCTGGGTGCTCAGTGCTCAGGGTGCTGGGTGCTCAGTACTCAGGGTGCTGGGTGCTCATCACTCAGGGTGCTAGGTGCTCAGTGTTCGGGGTGCTGGGTGCTCAGTGCTCGGGGTGCTGGGTGCTCAGTACTCGGGGGGCTCGGTGCTCAGTACGTTGGGTGCTCACTAATCAGGGTGCTGGGTGCTCAGTGCTCAGGGTGCTGGGTGCTCAGTGCTCAGGGTGCTGGGTGCTCAGTGCTCAGGGTGCTGGGTGCTCAGTGCTCAGGGTGCTGGGTGCGCAGTGCTCAGGGTGCTGGGTGCTCAGTGCTCAGGGTGCTGGGTGCTCAGTGCTCAGGGTGCTGGGTGCTCAGTGCTCGGGGCGCTGGGTGCTCAGTGCTCGGGGTGCTCGGAGCTCAGTACTCAGTGTGCTGGGTGCTCAGTGCTCGGGGTGCTCGGTGCTCAGTACTCAGGGTGCTGGGTGCTCAGAGCTCGGGGTGCTCGGTGCTCAGTACGTTGGGTGCTCACTACTCAGGGTGCTGGGTGCTCAGTGCTCAGGGTGCTGGGTGCTCAGTGCTCAGGGTGCTTGGTGCTCAGTACTCAGGGTGCTGGGTGCGCAGTGCTCGGGGTGATGGGTGGTCAGTGCTCAGGGTGCTGGGTGCTCAGTGCTCAGGGTGCTGGGTGCTCAGTACTCGGGGAGCTGGGTGCTCAGTACTCAGGGTGCTGGGTGCTCAGTACTCAGGGTGCTGGGTGATCAGTACTCGGGTGCTGGGTGCTCAGTGCTCAGAGTGCTGGGTGCTCAGTGCTTGGGGTGCTGGGTGCTCAGTGCTCAGTACTCAGGGTGCTGGGTGCTCAGTGCTCTTGGTGCTGGGTGCACAGTGCTCAGTACTCAGGGTGCTGGGTGCTCAGTGCTCAGGGTGCTGGGTGCTCAGTGCTCAGGGTGCTGGGTGCTCAGTGCTCAGGGTGCTGGGTGCTCAGTGCTCAGCGTGCTGGGAACTCACTGCTCGGGGTGCTGGGTGCTCAGTGCTCGGGGTGCTCGGTGCTCAGTACGTTGGGTGCTCACTACTCAGGGTGCTGGGTGCTCAGTGCTCAGGGTGCTGGGTGCTGAGTGCTCACTGTGCTGGGTGCTCAGTGCTCAGGGTGCTGGGTGCTCAGTGCTCAGGGTGCTGGGTGCTCAGTACTCAGGGTGCTGGGTGCACAGGGCTCGGGGTGCTGGGTGCTCAGTGCTCAGGGTGCTGGGTGCTCAGTGCTCAGGGTGCTGGGTGTTCAGTACTCGGTGTGCTGGGTGCTCAGTACTCAGGGTGCTGGGTGCTCAGTACTCAGGGTGCTGGGTGATCAGTACTCGGGTGCTGGGTGCTCAGTGCTCAGAGTGCTGGGTGCTCAGTGCTCGGGGTGCTGGGTGCTCAGTGCTCAGTACTCAGGGTGCTGGGTGCTCAGTGCTCTTGGTGCTGGGTGCACAGTGCTCAGTACTCAGGGTGCTGGGTGCTCAGTGCTCAGGGTGCTGGGTGGTCAGTGCTCAGCGTGCTGGGTGCTCAGTGCTCAGGGTGCTGGGTGCTCAGTGCTCAGGGTGCTGGGTACTCAGTGCTCGGGGTGCTGGGTGCTCAGTACTCAGGGTGCTGCGTGCTCAGTACTCAGGGTGCTCAGTGCTCAGTACTCAGGGTGCTCAGTGCTCAGTACTCAGGGTGCTCAGTGCTCAGGGTGCTGGGTGCTCAGTGCTCGGGGTGCTGGGTGCTCAGTCCTCAGGGTGCTGGGTGCTCAGTGCTCAGGGTGCTCGGTGCTCAGTGCTCAGGGTGCTGGGTGCTCAGTACTCAGGGTGCTGGGTGCTCAGTGCTCAGGGTGCTGGGTGCTCAGTACTCATGGTGCTCTGTGCTCAGTGCTCAGGGTGCTGGGTGCTCAGTGCTCAGGGTGCTCGGTGCTTAGTACTCAGGGTGCTGGGTGCTCAGTACTCAGGGTGCTGGGTGCTCAGTGCTCAGGGTGCTGGGTGCTCAGTGCTCAGGGTGCTGGGTGCTCAGTACTCAGGGTGCTGGGTGCTCAGTTCTCGGGGTGCTGGGTGCTCAGTACTCAGGGAGCTGGGTGCTCAGTACTCAGGGTGCTGGGTGCTCAGTACTTGGGTGCTGGGTGCTCAGTGCTCAGGGTGCTGGGTGCTCCGTGCTCGGGGTGCTGGGTGCTCAGTGCTCAGTACTCAGGGTGCTGGGTGCTCAGTGCTCGGGGTGCTGGGTGGTCAGTGCTCAGTACTCAGGGTGCTGGGTGCTCAGTGCTCGGGGTGCTTGATGCTCAGTACTCAGGATGCTGGGTGCTCAGTGCTCAGTACACAGGGTGCTGGGTGCTCAGTGCTCGGGGTGCTGGGAGCTCAGTGCTCAGTACTCAGGGTGCTGGGTGCTCAGTGCTCGGGGTGCTTGATGCTCAGTACTCAGGGTGCTGGGTGCTCAGTGCTCAGGGTGCTGGGTGCTCAGTACTCAGGGTGCTGGGTGCTCAGTACTCAGTATGCTGGGTGCTCAGTACTCGGGGTGCTGGGTGCTCAGTACTCAGTATGCTGGGTGCTCAGTGCTCGGGGTGCTCAGTACTCAGGGTGCTGTGTGTTCAGTGCTCAGGGTACTGGGTGCTCAGTACTCAGGGTGCTCAGTGCTTGGGGTGCTGGGTGCGCAGCACTCAGGCTGTTGGGTGCTCAGTACTCAGGGTGCTCAGTGCTTGGGGTGCTGGGTGCTCAGTACTCAGGGTGCTCAGTGCTTGGGGTGTTGGGTGCTCAGTACTCAGGGTGCTGGGTGCTCAGTGCTCAGGGTGCTGGGTGCTCAGTACTCAGGGTGCTGGATGCTCATTACTCAGGGTGCTAGGTGCTCAGTGTTCGGGGTGCTGGGTGCTCAGTGCTCGGGGTGCTGGGTGCTCAGTGCTCAGGGTGCTGGGTGCTCAGTGCTCAGGTTTCTGGGTGCTCAGTGCTCGGGGCGCTGGGTGCTCAGTGCTCAGGGTGCTCGGTGCTCAGTGCTCAGGGTGCTGGGTGCTCAGTACTCAGGGTGCTGGGTGCTCAGTGCTCAGGGTGCTGGGTGCTCAGTGCTCAGGGTGCTCGGTGCTTAGTACTCGGGGTGCTGGGTGCTCAGTACTCAGGGTTCTGGGTGCTCAGTGCTCAGGTTGCTGGGTGCTCAGTGCTCAGGGTGCTGGGTGCTCAGTACTCAGGGTGCTGGGTGCTCAGTACTCAGGGTGCTGGGTGCTCAGTTCTCAGGGTGCTGGGTGCTCAGTGCTCGGGGTGCTGGGTGCTCAGTGCTCGGGGTGCTCGGTGCTCAGTGCTCAAGGTGCTGGGTGCTCAGTGCTCAGGGTGCTGGGTGCTCAGTACTCAGGGTGCTGGGTGCTCAGTACTCAGTATGCTGGGTGCTCAGTGCTCGGGGTCCTGGGTGCTCAGTGCTCAGTACTCAGGGTGCTGGGTGCTCAGTGCTCGGGGTGCTTGATGCTCAGTACTCAGGGTGCTGGGTGCTCAGTGCTCAGGGTGCTGGGTGCTCAGTACTCAGGGTGCTGGGTGCTCAGTACTCAGTATGCTGGGTGCTCAGTGCTCGGGGTGCTCAGTACTCAGGGTGCTGTGTGTTCAGTGCTCAGGGTACTGGGTGCTCAGTACTCAGGGTGCTCAGTGCTTGGAGTGCTGGGTGCGCAGTACTCAGGGTGTTGGGTGCTCAGTACTCACGGTGCTCAGTGCTTGGGGTGCTGGGTGCTCAGTACTCAGGGTGCTCAGTGCTTGGGGTGTTGGGTGCTCAGTACTCAGGGTGCTGGGTGCTCAGTGCTCAGGGTGCTGGGTGCTCAGTACTCAGGGTGCTGGGTGCTCATCACTCAGGGTGCTAGGTGCTCAGTGTTCGGGGTGCTGGGTGCTCAGTGCTCGGGGTGCTGGGTGCTCAGTACTCGGGGTGCTCTGTGCTCAGTACGTTGGGTGATCACTAATCAGGGTGCTGGGTGCTCAGTGCTCAGGGTGCTGGGTGCTCAGTGCTCAGGGTGCTGGGTGCTCAGTGCTCAGGGTGCTGGGTGCTCAGTGCTCAGGGTGCTGGGTGCTCAGTGCTCGGGGTGCTCGGAGCTCAGTGCTCAGGGTGCTGGGTGCTCAGTGCTCGGGGTGCTCGGTGCTCAGTACTCAGGGTGCTGGGTGCTCAGAGCTCGGGGTGCTCGGTGCTCAGTACGTTGGGTGCTCACTACTCAGGGTGCTGGGTGCTCAGTGCTCAGGGTGCTGGGTGCTGAGTGCTCAGGGTGCTGGGTGCTCAGTGCTCAGGGTGCTTGGTGCTCAGTACTCAGGGTGCTGGGTGCGCAGTGCTCGGGGTGATGGGTGCTCAGTGCTCAGGGTGCTGGGTGCTCAGTGCTCAGGGTGCTGGGTGCTCAGTACTCGGGGAGCTGGGTGCTCAGTACTCAGGGTGCTGGGTGCTCAGTACTCAGGGTGCTGGGTGATCAGTACTCGGGTGCTGGGTGCTCAGTGCTCAGAGTGCTGGGTGCTCAGTGCTTGGGGTGCTGGGTGCTCAGGGCTCAGTACTCAGGGTGCTGGGTGCTCAGTGCTCTTGGTGCTGGGTGCACAGTGCTCAGTACTCAGGGTGCTGGGTGCTCAGTGCTCAGGGTGCTGGGTGCTCAGTGCTCAGGGTGCTGGGTGCTCAGTGCTCAGGGTGCTGGGTGCTCAGTGCTCAGGGTGCTGGGTACTCAGTGCTCGGGGTGCTGGGTGCTCAGTGCTCGGGGTGCTCGGTGCTCAGTACGTTGGGTGCTCACTATTCAGGGTGCTGGGTGCTCAGTGCTCAGGGTGCTGGGTGCTGAGTGCTCAGGGTGCTGGGTGCTCAGTGCTCAGGTTGCTGGGTGCTCAGTGCTCAGGGTGCTGGGTTCTCAGTACTCAGGGTGCTGGGTGCACAGGGCTCGGGGTGCTGGGTGCTCAGTGCTCAGGGTGCTGGGTGCTCAGTGCTCAGGGTGCTGGGTGCTCAGTACTCGGGGTGCTGGGTGCTCAGTACTCAGGGTGCTGGGTGCTCAGTACTCAGGGTGCTGGGTGATCAGTACTCGGGTGCTGGGTGCTCAGTGCTCAGAGTGCTGGGTGCTCAGTGCTCGGGGTGCTGGGTGCTCAGTGCTCAGTACTCAGGGTGCTGGGTGCTCAGTGCTCTTGGTGCTGGGTGCACAGTGCTCAGTACTCAGGGTGCTGTGTGCTCAGTGCTCAGGGTGCTGGGTGCTCAGTGCTCAGCGTGCTGGGTGCTCAGTGCTCAGGGTGCTGGGTGGTCAGTGCTCAGGGTGCTGGGTACTCAGTGCTCGGGGTGCTGGGTGCTCAGTACTCAGGGTGCTGGGTGCTCAGTACTCAGGGTGCTCAGTGCTCAGTACTCAGGGTGCTCAGTGCTCAGTACTCAGGGTGCTCAGTGCTCAGGGTGCTGGGTGCTCAGTGCTCGGGGTGCTGGGTGCTCAGTCCTCAGGGTGCTGGGTGCTCAGTACTCAGGGTGCTCGGTGCTTAGTACTCAGGGTGCTGGGTGCTCAGTACTCCGGGTGCTGGGTGCTCAGTGCTCAGTACTCAGGGTGCTGGGTGCTCAGTACTCAGGGTGCTGGGTGCTCAGTGCTCGGGGTGCTGGGTGCTCAGTACTCGGGGTGCTCGGTGCTCAGTACTCAGGGTGCTGGGTGCTCAGTGCTCGGGGTGCTCAGTACTCAGGGTGCTGTGTGTTCAGTTCTCAGGGTGCTGGGTGCTCAGTACTCAGGGTGCTCGGTGCTTAGTACTCAGGGTGCTGGGTGCTCAGTACTCCGGGTGCTGGGTGCTCAGTGCTCGGGGTGCTCAGTGCTCAGTGCTCAAGGTGCTGGGTGCTCAGTACTCAGGGTGATCATTGCTCAGGGTGCGGGGTGCTCAGTACTCAGGGTGCTCAGTGCTCAGTACTAAGGGTGCTCAGTGCTCAGGGTGCTGGGTGCTCAGTGTTCGGGGTGCTCGGTGATCAGTACTCAGGGTGCTGGGTGCTCAGTGCTCATGGTGCTGGGTGCTCAGTGCTCAGGGTGCTGGTTGCTCAGTGCTCAGGGTGCTGGGTGCTCAGTACTCAGGGTTTTCGGTGCTCAGTACTCCGGGTGCTCAGTGCTCGGAGTGCTGGGTGCTCAGTACTCAGGGTGCTGGGTGCTCAGTACTCAGGGTGCTGGGTGCTCAGTACTCGGGTGCTGGGTGCTCAGTGCTCAGAGTGCTGGGTGCTCAGTGCTTGGGGTGCTGGGTGCTCAGTGCTCAGTACTCAGGGTGCTGGGAGCTCAGTGCTCTTGGTGCTGGGTGCACAGTGCTCAGTACTCAGGGTGCTGGGTGCTCAGTGCTCAGGGTGCTGGGTGCTCAGTGCTCAGGGTGCTGGGTGCTCAGTGCTCAGGGTGCTGGGTGCTCAGTGCTCAGGGTGCTGGGTACTCAGTGCTCGGGGTGCTGGGTGCTCAGTACTCAGGGTGCTGGGTGCTCAGTGCTCAGGGTGCTGGGTGCTCAGTGCTCAGGGTGCTGGGCGCTCAGTACTCAGGGTGCTGGGTGCTCAGTGCTCGGGGTGCTCAGTGCTCAGTACGCTGGGTGCTCAGTACTCAGGGTGCTGGGTGCTCAGTACTCAGGGTGCTGTGTGCTCAGTACTCAGGGTGCTGGGTGCTTAGTACTCAGGGTGCTGGGTGCTTAGTACTCAGGGTGCTGGCTGCTCAGTGCTCAGGGTGCTCGGTGCTCAGTGCTCGGGGTGCTGGGTGCTCAGTACTCAGGGTGGTCAGTGCTCAGTGCTATGGGTGCTGGGTGCTCTGTGCTCGGGGTGCTGGGTGCTCATTGCTCAGGGTGCTGGGTGCTCAGTACTCAGGGTGCTCAGTGCTCAGTGCTCGGGGTGCTGGGTGCTCAGTGCTAGGGGTGCTGGGTGCTCAGTGCTCAGGGTGCTGGGTGCTCAGTGCTCAGGGTTCTGGGTGCTCAGTGCTCGGGGCGCTGGGTACTCAGTGCTCGGGGTGCTCGGAGCTCAGTACTCAGTGTGCTGGGTGCTCAGTGCTCGTTGTGCTCGGTGCTCAGTACTCAGGGTGCTGGGTGCTCAGTGCTCGGGGTGCTCGGTGCTCAGTACGTTGGGTGCTCACTACTCAGGGTGCTGGGTGCTCAGTGCTCAGGGTGCTGGGTGCTGAGTGCTCAGGGTGCTGGGTGCTCAGTGCTCAGGGTGCTGGGTGCTCAGTACTCAGGGTGCTGGGTGCGCAGTGCTCGGGGTGCTGGGTGCTCAGTGCTCAGGGTGCTGGGTGCTCAGTGCTCAGGGTGCTGGGTGCTCAGTACTCGGGGTGCTGGGTGCTCAGTACTCAGGGTGCTGGGTGCTCAGTACTCAGGGTGCTGGGTGATCAGTACTCGGGTGCTGGGTGCTCAGTGCTCAGAGTGCTGGGTGCTCAGTGCTTGGGGTGCTGGGTGCTCAGTGCTCAGTACTCAGGGTGCTGGGTGCTCAGTGCTCTTGGTGCTGGGTGCACAGTGCTCAGTACTCAGGGTGCTGGGTCCTCAGTGCTCAGTGTGCTGGGTGCTCAGTGCTCAGGGTGCTGGGTGCTCAGTGCTCAGGGTGCTGGGTGCTCAGTGCTCAGGGTGCTGGGTACTCAGTGCTCGGGGTGCTGGGTGCTCAGTACTCAGGGTGCTGGGTGCTCAGTACTCAGGGTGCTCAGTGCTCAGTACTCAGGGTGCTCAGTGCTCAGTACTCAGGGTGCTCAGTGCTCAGGGTGCTGGGTGCTCAGTGCTCGGGGTGCTGGGTGCTCAGTCCTCAGGGTGCTGGTTGCTCAGTGCTCAGGGTGCTCGGTGCTCAGTGCTCAGGGTGCTGGGTGCTCAGTACTCAGGGTGCTGGGTGCTCAGTGCTCGGGGTGCTGGGTGCTCAGTACTCAGGGTGCTGGGTGCTCACTGCTCAGGGTGCTGGGTGCTCAGTGCTCAGGGTGCTCGGTGCTTAGTACTCAGGGTGCTGGGTGCTCAGTACTCAGGGTGCTGGGTGCTCAGTGCTCAGGGTGCTGGGTGCTCAGTGCTCAGGGTGCTGGGTGCTCAGTACTCAGGGTGCTGGGTGCTCAGTTCTCGGGGTGCTGGGTGCTCAGTACTCAGGGAGCTGTGTGCTTAGTACTCAGGGTGCTGGGTGCTCAGTACTCGGGTGCTGGGTGCTCAGTGCTCAGGGTGCTGGGTGCTCAGTGCTTGGGGTGCTGGGTGCTCAGTGCTCAGTACTCAGGGTGCTGGGGGCTCAGTGCTCGGGGTGCTGGGTGCTCAGTGCTCAGTACTCAGGGTGCTGGGTGCTCAGTGCTCAGGGTGCTGGGTGCTCAGTGCTCAGGGTGCTGGGTGCTCAGTGCTCAGTGTGCTGGGTGCTCAGTACTCAGGGTGCTCGGTGCTTAGTACTCAGGGTGCTGGGTGCTCAGTACTCCGGGTGCTGGGTGCTCAGTGCTCAGTACTCAGGGTGCTGGGTGCTCAGTACTCAGGGTGCTGGGTGCTCAGTGCTCGGGGTGCTGGGTGCTCAGTGCTCGGGGTGCTCGGTGCTCAGTACTCAGGGTGCTGGGTGCTCAGTGCTCGGGGTGCTCAGTACTCAGGGTGCTGTGTGTTCAGTGCTCAGGGTGCTGGGTGCTCAGTACTCAGGGTGCTCGGTGCTTAGTACTCAGGGTGCTGGGTGCTCAGTACTCCGGGTGCTGGGTGCTCAGTGCTCGGGGTGCTCAGTGCTCAGTGCTCAAGGTGCTGGGTGCTCAGTACTCAGGGTGATCATTGCTCAGGGTACTGGGTTCTCAGTACTCAGGGTGCTGGGTGCTCAGTACTCAGGGTGCTCAGTGCTCAGTACTCAGGGTGCTCAGTGCTCAGTACTAAGGGTGCTCATTGCTCAGGGTGCTGGGTGCTCAGTGCTCAGGGTGCTGGTTGCTCAGTGCTCAGGGTGCTGGGTGCTCAGTACTCAGGGTTTTCGGTGCTCAGTACTCCGGGTGCTCAGTGCTCAGTACTCAGGGTGCTGGGTGCTCAGTGCTCAGGGTGCTGGGTGCTCAGTACTCAGGGTGCTGGGTGCTCGGTGCTCAGTACGCTGGGTGCTCAGTACTCAGGTTTCTCTGTACTCAGTACTCAGGGTGCTGGGTGCTCAGTACTCAGGGTGCTCGGTGCTCAGTACTCAGGGTGCTGGGTGCTCAGTGCTCAGGGTGCTGGGTGCTCAGTACTCAGGGTGCTGGGTGCTCAGTGCTCGGGGTGCTCGGTGCTCAGTACGCTGGGTGCTCAGTACTCAGGGTGCTGGGTGCTCAGTACTCAGGGTGCTGTGTGCTGAGTACTCAGGGTGCTGGGTGCTTAGTACTCAGGGTGCTGGGTGCTTAGTACTCAGGGTGCTGGCTGCTCAGTGCTCAGGGTGCTCGGTGCTCAGTGCTCGGGGTGCTGGGTGCTCAGTACTCAGGGTGCTCAGTGCTCAGTGCTCTGGGTGCTTGGTGCTCTGTGCTCGGGGTGCTGGGTGCTCATTGCTCAGGGTGCTGGGTGCTCAGTTCTCAGGGTGCTCAGTGCTCAGTGCTCGGGGTGCTGGGTGCTCAGTGCTCGGGGTGCTGGGTGCTCAGTGCTCAGGGTGCTGGGTGCTCAGTGCCCAGGGTTCTGGGTGCTCAGTGCTCGGGGCGCTGGGTACTCAGTGCTCGGGGTGCTCGGAGCTCAGTACTCAGTGTGCTGGGTGCTCAGTGCTCGGGGTGCTCGGTGCTCAGTACTCGGGGTGCTGGGTGCTCAGTGCTCGGGGTGCTCGGTGCTCAGTACGTTGGGTGCTCACTACTCAGGGTGCTGGGTGCTCAGTGCTCAGGGTGCTGGGTGCTGAGTGCTCAGGGTGCTGGGTGATCAGTGCTCAGGGTGCTGGGTGCTCAGTTCTCAGGGTGCTGGGTGCACAGTGCTCGGGGTGCTGGGTGCTCAGTGCTCAGGGTGCTGGGTGCTCAGTGCTCAGGGTGCTGGGTGCTCAGTACTCGGGGTGCTGGGTGCTCAGTACTCAGGGTGCTGGGTGCTCAGTACTCAGGGTGCTGGGTGATCAGTACTCGGGTGCTGGGTGCTCAGTGCTCAGAGTGCTGGGTGCTCAGTGCTCGGGGTGCTGGGTGCTCAGTGCTCAGTACTCAGGGTGCTGGGTGCTCAGTGCTCTTGGTGCTGGGTGCACAGTGCTCAGTACTCAGCGTGCTGGGTGCTCAGTGCTCAGTGTGCTGGGTGCTCAGTGCTCAGGGTGCTGGGTGCTCAGTGCTCAGGTTGCTGGGTGCTCAGTGCTCAGGGTGCTGGGTACTCAGTGCTCGGGGTGCTGGGTGCTCAGTACTCAGGGTGCTGGGTGCTCAGTACTCAGGGTGCTCAGTGCTCAGTACTCAGGGTGCTCAGTGCTCAGTACTCAGGGTGCTCAGTGCTCAGGGTGCTGGGTGCTCAGTGCTCTGGGTGCTGGGTGCTCAGTCCTCAGGGTGCTGGGTGCTCAGTGCTCAGGGTGCTCGGTGCTCAGTGCTCAGGGTGCTGGGTGCTCAGTACTCAGGGTGCTGGGTGCTCAGTGCTCGGGATGCTGGGTGCTCAGTACTCAGGGTGCTGGGTGCTCAGTGCTCAGGGTGCTGGGTGCTCAGTGCTCAGGGTGCTCGGTGCTTAGTACTCAGGGTGCTGGGTGCTCAGTACTCAGGGTGCTGGGTGCTCAGTGCTCAGGGTGCTGGGTGCTCAGTGCTCAGGGTGCTGGGTGCTCAGTACTCAGGGTGCTGGGTGCTCAGTTCTCGGGGTGCTGGGTGCTCAGTACTCAGGGAGCTGTGTGCTTAGTACTCAGGGTGCTGGGTGCTCACTACTCGGGTGCTGGGTGCTCAGTGCTCAGGGTGCTGGGTGCTCAGTGCTTGGGGTGCTGGGTGCTCAGTGCTCAGTACTCAGGGTGCTGGGGGCTCAGTGCTCGGGGTGCTGGGTGCTCAGTGCTCAGTACTCAGGTTGCTGGGTGCTCAGTGCTCAGGGTGCTGGGTGCTCAGTGCTCAGGGTGCTGGGTGCTCAGTGCTCAGGGTGCTGGGTGCTCAGTACTCAGGGTGCTCGGTGCTTAGTACTCAGGGTGCTGGGTGCTCAGTACTCCGGGTGCTGGGTGCTCAGTGCTCAGTACTCAGGGTGCTGGGTGCTCAGTACTCAGGGTGCTGGGTGCTCATTGCTCGGGGTGCTGGGTGCTCAGTGCTCGGGGTGCTCGGTGCTCAGTACTGAGTGTGCTGGGTGCTCAGTGCTCGGGGTGCTCAGTACTCAGGGTGCTGTGTGTTCAGTGCTCAGGGTGCTGTGTGCTCAGTACTCAGGGTGCTCGGTGCTTAGTACTCAGGGTGCTGGGTGCTCAGTACTCCGGGTGCTGGGTGCTCAGTGCTCGGGGTGCTGGGTGCTCAGTGCTCAAGGTGCTGGGTGCTCAGTACTCAGGGTGATCATTGCTCAGGGTGCTGGGTGCTCAGTACTCAGGGTGCTGGGTGCTCAGTACTCAGGGTGCTCAGTGCTCAGTACTCAGGGTGCTCAGTGCTCAGTACTAAGGGTGCTCAGTGCTCAGGGTGCTGGGTGCTCAGTGCTCAGGGTGCTGGTTGCTCAGTGCTCAGGGTGCTGGGTGCTCAGTACTCAGGGTTTTCGGTGCTCAGTACTCCGGGTGCTCAGTGCTCAGTACTCAGGGTGCTGTGTGCTCAGTGCTCAGGGTGCTGGGTGCTCAGTACTCAGGGTGCTGGGTGCTCGGTGCTCAGTATGCTGGGTGCTCAGTACTCAGGTTTCTGGGTACTCAGTACTCAGGGTGCTGGGTGCTCAGTACTCAGGGTGCTCGGTGCTCAGTACTCAGGGTGCTGGGTGCTCAGTGCTCAGGGTGCTGGGTGCTCAGTACTCAGGGTGCTGGGTGCTCAGTGCTCGGGGTGCTTGGTGCTCAGTACGCTGGGTGCTCAGTACTCAGGGTGCTGGGTGCTCAGTACTCAGGGTGCTGTGTGCTCAGTACTCAGGTTGCTGGGTGCTTAGTACTCAGGGTGCTGGGTGCTTAGTACTCAGGGTGCTGGCTGCTCAGTGCTCAGGGTGCTCGGTGCTCAGTGCTCGGGGTGCTGGGTGCTCAGTACTCAGGGTGCTCAGTGCTCAGTGCTCTGGGTGCTGGGTGCTCTGTGCTCGGGGTGCTGGGTGCTCATTGCTCAGGGTGCTGGGTGCTCAGTTCTCAGGGTGCTCAGTGCTCAGTGCTCGGGGTGCTGGGTGCTCAGTGCTCGGGGTGCTGGGTGCTCAGTGCTCAGGGTGCTGGGTGCTCAGTGCCCAGGGTTCTGGGTGCTCAGTGTTCGGGGCGCTTTGTACTCAGTGCTCGGGGTGCTCGGAGCTCAGTACTCAGTGTGCTGGGTGCTCAGTGCTCGGGGTGCTCGGTGCTCAGTACTCGGGGTGCTGGGTGCTCAGTGCTCGGGGTGCTCGGTGCTCAGTAATTTGGGTGCTCACTACTCAGGGTGCTGGGTGCTCAGTGCTCAGGGTGCTGGGTGCTGAGTGCTCAGGGTGCTGGGTGCTCAGTGCTCAGGGTGCTGGGTGCTCAGTACTCAGGGTGCTGGGTGCACAGTGCTCGGGGTGCTGGGTGCTCAGTGCTCAGGGTGCTGGGTGCTCAGTGCTCAGGGTGCTGGGTGCTCAGTACTCGGGGTGCTGGGTGCTCAGTACTCAGGGTGCTGGGTGCTCAGTACTCAGGGTGCTGGGTGATCAGTACTCGGGTGCTGGGTGCTCAGTGCTCAGAGTGCTGGGTGCTCAGTGCTCGGGGTGCTGGGTGCTCAGTGCTCAGTACTCAGGGTGCTGGGTGCTCAATGCTCTTGGTGCTGGGTGCACAGTGCTCAGTACTCAGGGTGCTGGGTGCTCAGTGCTCAGGGTGCTGGGTGCTCAGTGCTCAGCGTGCTGGGTGCTAAGTGCTCAGGGTGCTCAGTGCTCAGGGTGCTGGGTACTCAGTGCTCGGGGTGCTGGGTGCTCAGTACTCAGGGTGCTGGGTGCTCAGTACTCAGGGTGCTCAGTGCTCAGTACTCAGGGTGCTCAGTGCTCAGTACTCAGGGTGCTCAGTGCTCAGGGTGCTGGGTGCTCAGTGCTCGGGGTGCTGGGTGCTCAGTCCTCAGGTTGCTGGGTGCTCAGTGCTCAGCCTGCTCGGTGCTCAGTGCTCAGGGTGCTATGTGCTCAGTACTCAGGGTGCTGGGTGCTCAGTGCTCGGGGTGCTGGGTGCTCAGTACTCAGGGTGCTGGGTGCTCAGTGCTCAGGGTGCTGGGTGCTCAGTGCTCAGGGTGCTCGGTGATTAGTACTCAGGGTGCTGGGTGCTCAGTACTCAGGGTGCTGGGTGCTCAGTGCTCAGGGTGCTGGGTGCTCAGTGCTCAGGGTGCTGGGTGCTCAGTACTCAGGGTGCTGGGTGCTCAGTTCTCGGGGTGCTGGGTGCTCAGTACTCAGGGAGCTGGGTGCTCAGTACTCAGGGTGCTGGGTGCTCAGTACTCGGGTGCTGGGTGCTCAGTGCTCAGGGTGCTGGTTGCTCAGTGCTCGGGGTGCTGGGTGCTCAGTGCTCAGTACTCAGGGTGCTGGGTGCTCAGGGCTCGGGGTGCTGGGTGGTCAGTGCTCAGTACTCAGGGTGCTGGGTGCTCAGTGCTCGGGGTGCTTGATGCTCAGTACTCAGGGTGCTGGGTGCTCAGTGCTCAGTACACAGGGTGCTGGGTGCTCAGTGCTCGGGGTGCTGGGTGCTCAGTGCTCAGTACTCAGGGTGCTGGGTGATCAGTGCTCGGGGTGCTTGATGCTCAGTACTCAGGGTGCTGGGTGCTCAGTGCTCAGGGTGCTGGGTGCTCAGTACTCAGGGTGCTGGGTGCTCAGTACTCAGTATGCTGGGTGCTCAGTACTCGGGGTGCTCACTACTCAGGGTGCTGTGTGTTCAGTGCTCAGTGTACTGGGTGCTCAGTACTCAGGGTGCTCAGTGCTCGGGGTGCTTGATGCTCAGTACTCAGGGTGCTGGGTGCTCAGTGCTCAGGGTGCTGGGTGCTCAGTACTCAGGGTGCTGGGTGCTCAGTACTCAGTATGCTGGGTGCTCAGTGCTCGGGGTGCTCAGTACTCAGGGTGCTGTGTGTTCAGTGCTCAGGGTACTGGGTGCTCAGTACTCAGGGTGCTCAGTGCTTGGGGTGCTGGGTGCGCAGCACTCAGGCTGTTGGGTGCTCAGTACTCAGGGTGCTCAGTGCTTGGGGTGCTGGGTGCTCAGTACTCAGGGTGCTCAGTGCTTGGGGTGTTGGGTGCTCAGTACTCAGGGTGCTGGGTGCTCAGTGCTCAGGGTGCTGGGTGCTCAGTACTCAGGGTGCTGGATGCTCATTACTCAGGGTGCTAGGTGCTCAGTGTTCGGGGTGCTGGGTGCTCAGTGCTCGGGGTGCTGGGTGCTCAGTGCTCAGGGTGCTGGGTGCTCAGTGCTCAGGTTTCTGGGTGCTCAGTGCTCGGGGCGCTGGGTGCTCAGTGCTCAGGGTGCTCGGTGCTCAGTGCTCAGGGTGCTGGGTGCTCAGTACTCAGGGTGCTGGGTGCTCAGTGCTCAGGGTGCTGGGTGCTCAGTGCTCAGGGTGCTCGGTGCTTAGTACTCGGGGTGCTGGGTGCTCAGTACTCAGGGTTCTGGGTGCTCAGTGCTCAGGGTGCTGGGTGCTCAGTGCTCAGGGTGCTGGGTGCTCAGTACTCAGGGTGCTGGGTGCTCAGTACTCAGGGTGCTGGGTGCTCAGTTCTCAGGGTGCTGGGTGCTCAGTGCTCAGGGTGCTCGGTGCTCAGTGCTCAGGGTGCTGGGTGCTCAGTGCTCAGCGTGCTGGGTACTCAGTGCTCGGGGTGCTGGGTGCTCAGTGCTCGGGGTGCTCAGTGCTCAGTACGTTGGGTGCTCACTACTCAGGGTGCTGGGTGCTCAGTGCTCAGGGTGCTGGGTGCTGAGTGCTCAGGGTGCTGGGTGCTCAGTGCTCAGGGTGCTGGGTGCTCAGTGCTCAGAGTGCTGGGTGCTCAGTACTCAGGGTGCTGGGTGCACAGGGCTCGGGGTGCTGGGTGCTCAGTGCTCAGGGTGCTGGGTGCTCAGTGCTCAGGGTGCTGGGTGCTCAGTACTCGGGGTGCTGGGTGCTCAGTACTCAGGGTGCTGGGTGCTCAGTACTCAGGGTGCTGGGTGATCAGTACTCGGGTGCTGGGTGCTCAGTGCTCAGAGTGCTGGGTGCTCAGTGCTCGGGGTGCTGGGTGCTCAGTGCTCAGTACTCAGGGTGCTGGGTGCTCAGTGCTCTTGGTGCTGGGTGCACAGTGCTCAGTACTCAGGGTGCTGGGTGCTCAGTGCTCAGGGTGCTGGGTGCTCAGTGCTCAGCGTGCTGGGTGCTCAGTGCTCAGGGTGCTGGGTGCTCAGTGCTCAGGGTGCTGGGTACTCAGTGCTCGGGGTGCTGGGTGCTCAGTACTCAGGGTGCTGCGTGCTCAGTACTCAGGGTGCTCAGTGCTCAGTACTCAGGGTGCTCAGTGCTCAGTACTCAGGGTGCTGGGTGCTCAGTGCTCGGGGTGCTGGGTGCTCAGTGCTCAGTACTCAGGGTGCTGGGTGATCAGTGCTCGGGGTGCTTGATGCTCAGTACTCAGGGTGCTGGGTGCTCAGTGCTCAGGGTGCTGGGTGCTCAGTACTCAGGGTGCTGGGTGCTCAGTACTCAGTATGCTGGGTGCTCAGTACTCGGGGTGCTCACTACTCAGGGTGCTGTGTGTTCAGTGCTCAGGGTACTGGGTGCTCAGTACTCAGGGTGCTCAGTGCTCGGGGTGCTTGATGCTCAGTACTCAGGGTGCTGGGTGCTCAGTGCTCAGGGTGCTGGGTGCTCAGTACTCAGGGTGCTGGGTGCTCAGTACTCAGTATGCTGGGTGCTCAGTGCTCGGGGTGCTCAGTACTCAGGGTGCTGTGTGTTCAGTGCTCAGGGTACTGGGTGCTCAGTACTCAGGGTGCTCAGTGCTTGGGGTGCTGGGTGCGCAGCACTCAGGCTGTTGGGTGCTCAGTACTCAGGGTGCTCAGTGCTTGGGGTGCTGGGTGCTCAGTACTCAGGGTGCTCAGTGCTTGGGGTGTTGGGTGCTCAGTACTCAGGGTGCTGGGTGCTCAGTGCTCAGGGTGCTGGGTGCTCAGTACTCAGGGTGCTGGATGCTCATTACTCAGGGTGCTAGGTGCTCAGTGTTCGGGGTGCTGGGTGCTCAGTGCTCGGGGTGCTGGGTGCTCAGTGCTCAGGGTGCTGGGTGCTCAGTGCTCAGGTTTCTGGGTGCTCAGTGCTCGGGGCGCTGGGTGCTCAGTGCTCAGGGTGCTCGGTGCACAGTGCTCAGGGTGCTGGGTGCTCAGTGCTCAGGGTGCTGGGTGCTCAGTGCTCAGGGTGCTCGGTGCTTAGTACTCGGGGTGCTGGGTGCTCAGTACTCAGGGTTCTGGGTGCTCAGTGCTCAGGGTGCTGGGTGCTCAGTGCTCAGGGTGCTGGGTGCTCAGTACTCAGGGTGCTGGGTGCTCAGTACTCAGGGTGCTGGGTGCTCAGTTCTCAGGGTGCTGGGTGCTCAGTGCTCGGGGTGCTGGGTGCTCAGTGCTCGGGGTGCTCGGTGCTCAGTGCTCAAGGTGCTGGGTGCTCAGTGCTCAGGGTGCTGGGTGCTCAGTACTCAGGGTGCTGGGTGCTCAGTACTCAGTATGCTGGGTGCTCAGTGCTCGGGGTCCTGGGTGCTCAGTGCTCAGTACTCAGGGTGCTGGGTGCTCAGTGCTCGGCGTGCTTGATGCTCAGTACTCAGGGTGCTGGGTGCTCAGTGCTCAGGGTGCTGGGTGCTCAGTACTCAGGGTGCTGGGTGCTCAGTACTCAGTATGCTGGGTGCTCAGTGCTCGGGGTGCTCAGTACTCAGGGTGCTGTGTGTTCAGTGCTCAGGGTACTGGGTGCTCAGTACTCAGGGTGCTCAGTGCTTGGGGTGCTGGGTGCGCAGTACTCAGGGTGTTGGGTGCTCAGTACTCAGGGTGCTCAGTGCTTGGGGTGCTGGGTGCTCAGTACTCAGGGTGCTCAGTGCTTGGGGTGTTGGGTGCTCAGTACTCAGGGTGCTGGGTGCTCAGTGCTCAGGGTGCTGGGTGCTCAGTACTCAGGGTGCTGGGTGCTCATCACTCAGGGTGCTAGGTGCTCAGTGTTCGGGGTGCTGGGTGCTCAGTGCTCGGGGTGCTGGGTGCTCAGTACTCGGGGGGCTCGGTGCTCAGTACGTTGGGTGCTCACTAATCAGGGTGCTGGGTGCTCAGTGCTCAGGTAGCTGGGTGCTCAGTGCTCAGGGTGCTGGGTGCTCAGTGCTCAGGGTGCTGGGTGCTCAGTGCTCAGGGTGCTGGGTGCGCAGTGCTCAGGGTGCTGGGTGCTCAGTGCTCAGGGTGCTGGGTGCTCAGTGCTCAGGGTGCTGGGTGCTCAGTGCTCGGGGCGCTGGGTGCTCAGTGCTCGGGGTGCTCGGAGCTCAGTACTCAGTGTGCTGGGTGCTCAGTGCTCGGGGTGCTCGGTGCTCAGTACTCAGGGTGCTGGGTGCTCAGAGCTCGGGGTGGTCGGTGCTCAGTACGTTGGGTGCTCACTACTCAGGGTGCTGGGTGCTCAGTGCTCAGGGTGCTGGGTGCTCAGTGCTCAGTGTGCTTGGTGCTCAGTACTCAGGGTGCTGGGTGCGCAGTGCTCGGGGTGATGGGTGGTCAGTGCTCAGGGTGCTGGGTGCTCAGTGCTCAGGGTGCTGGGTGCTCAGTACTCGGGGAGCTGGGTGCTCAGTACTCAGGGTGCTGGGTGCTCAGTACTCAGGGTGCTGGGTGATCAGTACTCGGGTGCTGGGTGCTCAGTGCTCAGAGTGCTGGGTGCTCAGTGCTTGGGGTGCTGGGTGCTCAGTGCTCAGTACTCAGGGTGCTGGGTGCTCAGTGCTCTTGGTGCTGGGTGCACAGTGCTCAGTACTCAGGGTGCTGGGTGCTCAGTGCTCAGGGTGCTGGGTGCTCAGTGCTCAGGGTGCTGGGTGCTCAGTGCTCAGGGTGCTGGGTGCTCAGTGCTCAGCGTGCTGGGTACTCACTGCTCGGGGTGCTGGGTGCTCAGTGCTCGGGGTGCTCGGTGCTCAGTACGTTGGGTGCTCACTACTCAGGGTGCTGGGTGCTCAGTGCTCAGGGTGCTGGGTGCTCAGTACTCAGGGTGCTGGGTGCACAGGGCTCGGGGTGCTGGGTGCTCAGTGCTCAGGGTGCTGGGTGCTCAGTGCTCAGGGTGCTGGGTGTTCAGTACTCGGTGTGCTGGGTGCTCAGTACTCAGGGTGCTGGGTGCTCAGTACTCAGGGTGCTGGGTGATCAGTACTCGGGTGCTGGGTGCTCAGTGCTCAGAGTGCTGGGTGCTCAGTGCTCGGGGTGCTGGGTGCTCAGTGCTCAGTACTCAGGGTGCTGGGTGCTCAGTGCTCTTGGTGCTGGGTGCACAGTGCTCAGTACTCAGGGTGCTGGGTGCTCAGTGCTCAGGGTGCTGGGTGCTCAGTGCTCAGCGTGCTGGGTGCTCAGTGCTCAGGGTGCTGGGTGCTCAGTGCTCAGGGTGCTGGGTACTCAGTGCTCGGGTTGCTGGGTGCTCAGTACTCAGGGTGCTGCGTGCTCAGTACTCAGGGTGCTCAGTGCTCAGTACTCAGGGTGCTCAGTGCTCAGTACTCAGGGTGCTCAGTGCTCAGGGTGCTGGGTGCTCAGTGCTCGGGGTGCTGGGTGCTCAGTCCTCAGGGTGCTGGGTGCTCAGTGCTCAGGGTGCTCGGTGCTCAGTGCTCAGGGTGCTGGGTGCTCAGTACTCAGGGTGCTGGGTGCTCAGTGCTCAGGGTGCTGGGTGCTCAGTACTCATGGTGCTCTGTGCTCAGTGCTCAGGGTGCTGGGTGCTCAGTGCTCAGGGTGCTCGGTGCTTAGTACTCAGGGTGCTGGGTGCTCAGTACTCAGGGTGCTGGGTGCTCAGTGCTCAGGGTGCTGGGTGCTCAGTGCTCAGGGTGCTGGGTGCTCAGTACTCAGGGTGCTGGGTGCTCAGTTCTCGGGGTGCTGGGTGCTCAGTACTCAGGGAGCTGGGTGCTCAGTACTCAGGGTGCTGGGTGCTCAGTACTTGGGTGCTGGGTGCTCAGTGCTCGGGGTGCTGGGTGGTCAGTGCTCAGTACTCAGGGTGCTGGGTGCTCAGTGCTCGGGGTGCTTGATGCTCAGTACTCAGGATGCTGGGTGCTCAGTGCTCAGTACACAGGGTGCTGGGTGCTCAGTGCTCGGGGTGCTGGGAGCTCAGTGCTCAGTACTCAGGGTGCTGGGTGCTCAGTGCTCGGGGTGCTTGATGCTCAGTACTCAGGGTGCTGGGTGCTCAGTGCTCAGGGTGCTGGGTGCTCAGTACTCAGGGTGCTGGGTGCTCAGTACTCAGTATGCTGGGTGCTCAGTACTCGGGGTGCTGGGTGCTCAGTACTCAGTATGCTGGGTGCTCAGTGCTCGGGGTGCTCAGTACTCAGGGTGCTGTGTGTTCAGTGCTCAGGGTACTGGGTGCTCAGTACTCAGGGTGCTCAGTGCTTGGGGTGCTGGGTGCGCAGCACTCAGGCTGTTGGGTGCTCAGTACTCAGGGTGCTCAGTGCTTGGGGTGCTGGGTGCTCAGTACTCAGGGTGCTCAGTGCTTGGGGTGTTGGGTGCTCAGTACTCAGGGTGCTGGGTGCTCAGTGCTCAGGGTGCTGGGTGCTCAGTACTCAGTGTGCTGGATGCTCATTACTCAGGGTGCTAGGTGCTCAGTGTTCGGGGTGCTGGGTGCTCAGTGCTCGGGGTGCTGCGTGCTCAGTGCTCAGGGTGCTGGGTGCTCAGTGCTCAGGTTTCTGGGTGCTCAGTGCTCGGGGCGCTGGGTGCTCAGTGCTCAGGGTGCTCGGTGCTCAGTGCTCAGGGTGCTGGGTGCTCAGTACTCAGGGTGCTGGGTGCTCAGTGCTCAGGGTGCTGGGTGCTCAGTGCTCAGGGTGCTCGGTGCTTAGTACTCGGGGTGCTGGGTGCTCAGTACTCAGGGTTCTGGGTGCTCTGTGCTCAGGTTGCTGGGTGCTCAGTGCTCAGGGTGCTGGGTGCTCAGTACTCAGGGTGCTGGGTGCTCAGTACTCAGGGTGCTGGGTGCTCAGTTCTCAGGGTGCTGGGTGCTCAGTGCTCGGGGTGCTGGGTGCTCAGTGCTCGGGGTGCTCGGTGCTCAGTGCTCAAGGTGCTGGGTGCTCAGTGCTCAGGGTGCTGGGTGCTCAGTACTCAGGGTGCTGGGTGCTCAGTACTCAGTATGCTGGGTGCTCAGTGCTCGGGGTCCTGGGTGCTCAGTGCTCAGTACTCAGGGTGCTGGGTGCTCAGTGCTCGGGGTGCTTGATGCTCAGTACTCAGGGTGCTGGGTGCTCAGTGCTCAGTGTGCTGGGTGCTCAGTACTCAGGGTGCTGGGTGCTCAGTACTCAGTATGCTGGGTGCTCAGTGCTCGGGGTGCTCAGTACTCAGGGTGCTGTGTGTTCAGTGCTCAGGGTACTGGGTGCTCAGTACTCAGGGTGCTCAGTGCTTGGGGTGCTGGGTGCGCAGTACTCAGGGTGTTGGGTGCTCAGTGCTCAGGGTGCTGGGTGCTCAGTGCTCAGGGTGCTCAGTGCTTGGGGTGCTGGGTGCTCAGTACTCAGGGTGCTGGGTGCTCAGTGCTCAGGGTGCTGGGTGCTCAGTGCTCAGGGTGCTCGGTGCTTAGTACTCGGGGTGCTGGGTGCTCAGTACTCAGGGTTCTGGGTGCTCAGTGCTCAGGGTGCTGGGTGCTCAGTGCTCAGGGTGCTGGGTGCTCAGTACTCAGGGTGCTGGGTGCTCAGTACTCAGGGTGCTGGGTGCTCAGTTCTCAGGGTGCTGGGTGCTCAGTGCTCAGGGTGCTCGGTGCTCAGTGCTCAGGGTGCTGGGTGCTCAGTGCTCAGCGTGCTGGGTACTCAGTGCTCGGGGTGCTGGGTGCTCAGTGCTCGGGGTGCTCAGTGCTCAGTACGTTGGGTGCTCACTACTCAGGGTGCTGGGTGCTCAGTGCTCAGGGTGCTGGGTGCTGAGTGCTCAGGGTGCTGGGTGCTCAGTGCTCAGGGTGCTGGGTGCTCAGTGCTCAGAGTGCTGGGTGCTCAGTACTCAGGGTGCTGGGTGCACAGGGCTCGGGGTGCTGGGTGCTCAGTGCTCAGGGTGCTGGGTGCTCAGTGCTCAGGGTGCTGGGTGCTCAGTACTCGGGGTGCTGGGTGCTCAGTACTCAGGGTGCTGGGTGCTCAGTACTCAGGGTGCTGGGTGATCAGTACTCGGGTGCTGGGTGCTCAGTGCTCAGAGTGCTGGGTGCTCAGTGCTCGGGGTGCTGGGTGCTCAGTGCTCAGTACTCAGGGTGCTGGGTGCTCAGTGCTCTTGGTGCTGGGTGCTCAGTGCTCAGTACTCAGGGTGCTGGGTGCTCAGTGCTCAGGGTGCTGGGTGCTCAGTGCTCAGCGTGCTGGGTGCTCAGTGCTCAGGGTGCTGGGTGCTCAGTGCTCAGGGTGCTGGGTACTCAGTGCTCGGGGTGCTGGGTGCTCAGTACTCAGGGTGCTGCGTGCTCAGTACTCAGGGTGCTCAGTGCTCAGTACTCAGGGTGCTCAGTGCTCAGTACTCAGGGTGCTGGGTGCTCAGTGCTCGGGGTGCTGGGTGCTCAGTGCTCAGTACTCAGGGTGCTGGGTGATCAGTGCTCGGGGTGCTTGATGCTCAGTACTCAGGGTGCTGGGTGCTCAGTGCTCAGGGTGCTGGGTGCTCAGTACTCAGGGTGCTGGGTGCTCAGTACTCAGTATGCTGGGTGCTCAGTACTCGGGGTGCTCACTACTCAGGGTGCTGTGTGTTCAGTGCTCAGGGTACTGGGTGCTCAGTACTCAGGGTGCTCAGTGCTCGGGGTGCTTGATGCTCAGTACTCAGGGTGCTGGGTGCTCAGTGCTCAGGGTGCTGGGTGCTCAGTACTCAGGGTGCTGGGTGCTCAGTACTCAGTATGCTGGGTGCTCAGTGCTCGGGGTGCTCAGTACTCAGGGTGCTGTGTGTTCAGTGCTCAGGGTACTGGGTGCTCAGTACTCAGGGTGCTCAGTGCTTGGGGTGCTGGGTGCGCAGCACTCAGGCTGTTGGGTGCTCAGTACTCAGGGTGCTCAGTGCTTGGGGTGCTGGGTGCTCAGTACTCAGGGTGCTCAGTGCTTGGGGTGTTGGGTGCTCAGTACTCAGGGTGCTGGGTGCTCAGTGCTCAGGGTGCTGGGTGCTCAGTACTCAGGGTGCTGGATGCTCATTACTCAGGGTGCTAGGTGCTCAGTGTTCGGGGTGCTGGGTGCTCAGTGCTCGGGGTGCTGGGTGCTCAGTGCTCAGGGTGCTGGGTGCTCAGTGCTCAGGTTTCTGGGTGCTCAGTGCTCGGGGCGCTGGGTGCTCAGTGCTCAGGGTGCTCGGTGCACAGTGCTCAGGGTGCTGGGTGCTCAGTGCTCAGGGTGCTGGGTGCTCAGTGCTCAGGGTGCTCGGTGCTTAGTACTCGGGGTGCTGGGTGCTCAGTACTCAGGGTTCTGGGTGCTCAGTGCTCAGGGTGCTGGGTGCTCAGTGCTCAGGGTGCTGGGTGCTCAGTACTCAGGGTGCTGGGTGCTCAGTACTCAGGGTGCTGGGTGCTCAGTTCTCAGGGTGCTGGGTGCTCAGTGCTCGGGGTGCTGGGTGCTCAGTGCTCGGGGTGCTCGGTGCTCAGTGCTCAAGGTGCTGGGTGCTCAGTGCTCAGGGTGCTGGGTGCTCAGTACTCAGGGTGCTGGGTGCTCAGTACTCAGTATGCTGGGTGCTCAGTGCTCGGGGTCCTGGGTGCTCAGTGCTCAGTACTCAGGGTGCTGGGTGCTCAGTGCTCGGCGTGCTTGATGCTCAGTACTCAGGGTGCTGGGTGCTCAGTGCTCAGGGTGCTGGGTGCTCAGTACTCAGGGTGCTGGGTGCTCAGTACTCAGTATGCTGGGTGCTCAGTGCTCGGGGTGCTCAGTACTCAGGGTGCTGTGTGTTCAGTGCTCAGGGTACTGGGTGCTCAGTACTCAGGGTGCTCAGTGCTTGGGGTGCTGGGTGCGCAGTACTCAGGGTGTTGGGTGCTCAGTACTCAGGGTGCTCAGTGCTTGGGGTGCTGGGTGCTCAGTACTCAGGGTGCTCAGTGCTTGGGGTGTTGGGTGCTCAGTACTCAGGGTGCTGGGTGCTCAGTGCTCAGGGTGCTGGGTGCTCAGTACTCAGGGTGCTGGGTGCTCATCACTCAGGGTGCTAGGTGCTCAGTGTTCGGGGTGCTGGGTGCTCAGTGCTCGGGGTGCTGGGTGCTCAGTACTCGGGGGGCTCGGTGCTCAGTACGTTGGGTGCTCACTAATCAGGGTGCTGGGTGCTCAGTGCTCAGGTAGCTGGGTGCTCAGTGCTCAGGGTGCTGGGTGCTCAGTGCTCAGGGTGCTGGGTGCTCAGTGCTCAGGGTGCTGGGTGCGCAGTGCTCAGGGTGCTGGGTGCTCAGTGCTCAGGGTGCTGGGTGCTCAGTGCTCAGGGTGCTGGGTGCTCAGTGCTCGGGGCGCTGGGTGCTCAGTGCTCGGGGTGCTCGGAGCTCAGTACTCAGTGTGCTGGGTGCTCAGTGCTCGGGGTGCTCGGTGCTCAGTACTCAGGGTGCTGGGTGCTCAGAGCTCGGGGTGGTCGGTGCTCAGTACGTTGGGTGCTCACTACTCAGGGTGCTGGGTGCTCAGTGCTCAGGGTGCTGGGTGCTCAGTGCTCAGTGTGCTTGGTGCTCAGTACTCAGGGTGCTGGGTGCGCAGTGCTCGGGGTGATGGGTGGTCAGTGCTCAGGGTGCTGGGTGCTCAGTGCTCAGGGTGCTGGGTGCTCAGTACTCGGGGAGCTGGGTGCTCAGTACTCAGGGTGCTGGGTGCTCAGTACTCAGGGTGCTGGGTGATCAGTACTCGGGTGCTGGGTGCTCAGTGCTCAGAGTGCTGGGTGCTCAGTGCTTGGGGTGCTGGGTGCTCAGTGCTCAGTACTCAGGGTGCTGGGTGCTCAGTGCTCTTGGTGCTGGGTGCACAGTGCTCAGTACTCAGGGTGCTGGGTGCTCAGTGCTCAGGGTGCTGGGTGCTCAGTGCTCAGGGTGCTGGGTGCTCAGTGCTCAGGGTGCTGGGTGCTCAGTGCTCAGCGTGCTGGGTACTCACTGCTCGGGGTGCTGGGTGCTCAGTGCTCGGGGTGCTCGGTGCTCAGTACGTTGGGTGCTCACTACTCAGGGTGCTGGGTGCTCAGTGCTCAGGGTGCTGGGTGCTGAGTGCTCACTGTGCTGGGTGCTCAGTGCTCAGGGTGCTGGGTGCTCAGTGCTCAGGGTGCTGGGTGCTCAGTACTCAGGGTGCTGGGTGCACAGGGCTCGGGGTGCTGGGTGCTCAGTGCTCAGGGTGCTGGGTGCTCAGTGCTCAGGGTGCTGGGTGTTCAGTACTCGGTGTGCTGGGTGCTCAGTACTCAGGGTGCTGGGTGCTCAGTACTCAGGGTGCTGGGTGATCAGTACTCGGGTGCTGGGTGCTCAGTGCTCAGAGTGCTGGGTGCTCAGTGCTCGGGGTGCTGGGTGCTCAGTGCTCAGTACTCAGGGTGCTGGGTGCTCAGTGCTCTTGGTGCTGGGTGCACAGTGCTCAGTACTCAGGGTGCTGGGTGCTCAGTGCTCAGGGTGCTGGGTGCTCAGTGCTCAGCGTGCTGGGTGCTCAGTGCTCAGGGTGCTGGGTGCTCAGTGCTCAGGGTGCTGGGTACTCAGTGCTCGGGTTGCTGGGTGCTCAGTACTCAGGGTGCTGCGTGCTCAGTACTCAGGGTGCTCAGTGCTCAGTACTCAGGGTGCTCAGTGCTCAGTACTCAGGGTGCTCAGTGCTCAGGGTGCTGGGTGCTCAGTGCTCGGGGTGCTGGGTGCTCAGTCCTCAGGGTGCTGGGTGCTCAGTGCTCAGGGTGCTCGGTGCTCAGTGCTCAGGGTGCTGGGTGCTCAGTACTCAGGGTGCTGGGTGCTCAGTGCTCAGGGTGCTGGGTGCTCAGTACTCATGGTGCTCTGTGCTCAGTGCTCAGGGTGCTGGGTGCTCAGTGCTCAGGGTGCTCGGTGCTTAGTACTCAGGGTGCTGGGTGCTCAGTACTCAGGGTGCTGGGTGCTCAGTGCTCAGGGTGCTGGGTGCTCAGTGCTCAGGGTGCTGGGTGCTCAGTACTCAGGGTGCTGGGTGCTCAGTTCTCGGGGTGCTGGGTGCTCAGTACTCAGGGAGCTGGGTGCTCAGTACTCAGGGTGCTGGGTGCTCAGTACTTGGGTGCTGGGTGCTCAGTGCTCGGGGTGCTGGGTGGTCAGTGCTCAGTACTCAGGGTGCTGGGTGCTCAGTGCTCGGGGTGCTTGATGCTCAGTACTCAGGATGCTGGGTGCTCAGTGCTCAGTACACAGGGTGCTGGGTGCTCAGTGCTCGGGGTGCTGGGAGCTCAGTGCTCAGTACTCAGGGTGCTGGGTGCTCAGTGCTCGGGGTGCTTGATGCTCAGTACTCAGGGTGCTGGGTGCTCAGTGCTCAGGGTGCTGGGTGCTCAGTACTCAGGGTGCTGGGTGCTCAGTACTCAGTATGCTGGGTGCTCAGTACTCGGGGTGCTGGGTGCTCAGTACTCAGTATGCTGGGTGCTCAGTGCTCGGGGTGCTCAGTACTCAGGGTGCTGTGTGTTCAGTGCTCAGGGTACTGGGTGCTCAGTACTCAGGGTGCTCAGTGCTTGGGGTGCTGGGTGCGCAGCACTCAGGCTGTTGGGTGCTCAGTACTCAGGGTGCTCAGTGCTTGGGGTGCTGGGTGCTCAGTACTCAGGGTGCTCAGTGCTTGGGGTGTTGGGTGCTCAGTACTCAGGGTGCTGGGTGCTCAGTGCTCAGGGTGCTGGGTGCTCAGTACTCAGTGTGCTGGATGCTCATTACTCAGGGTGCTAGGTGCTCAGTGTTCGGGGTGCTGGGTGCTCAGTGCTCGGGGTGCTGCGTGCTCAGTGCTCAGGGTGCTGGGTGCTCAGTGCTCAGGTTTCTGGGTGCTCAGTGCTCGGGGCGCTGGGTGCTCAGTGCTCAGGGTGCTCGGTGCTCAGTGCTCAGGGTGCTGGGTGCTCAGTACTCAGGGTGCTGGGTGCTCAGTGCTCAGGGTGCTGGGTGCTCAGTGCTCAGGGTGCTCGGTGCTTAGTACTCGGGGTGCTGGGTGCTCAGTACTCAGGGTTCTGGGTGCTCTGTGCTCAGGTTGCTGGGTGCTCAGTGCTCAGGGTGCTGGGTGCTCAGTACTCAGGGTGCTGGGTGCTCAGTACTCAGGGTGCTGGGTGCTCAGTTCTCAGGGTGCTGGGTGCTCAGTGCTCGGGGTGCTGGGTGCTCAGTGCTCGGGGTGCTCGGTGCTCAGTGCTCAAGGTGCTGGGTGCTCAGTGCTCAGGGTGCTGGGTGCTCAGTACTCAGGGTGCTGGGTGCTCAGTACTCAGTATGCTGGGTGCTCAGTGCTCGGGGTCCTGGGTGCTCAGTGCTCAGTACTCAGGGTGCTGGGTGCTCAGTGCTCGGGGTGCTTGATGCTCAGTACTCAGGGTGCTGGGTGCTCAGTGCTCAGTGTGCTGGGTGCTCAGTACTCAGGGTGCTGGGTGCTCAGTACTCAGTATGCTGGGTGCTCAGTGCTCGGGGTGCTCAGTACTCAGGGTGCTGTGTGTTAAGTGCTCAGGGTACTGGGTGCTCAGTACTCAGGGTGCTCAGTGCTTGGGGTGCTGGGTGCGCAGTACTCAGGGTGTTGGGTGCTCAGTACTCACGGTGCTCAGTGCTTGGGGTGCTGGGTGCTCAGTACTCAGGGTGCTCAGTGCTTGGGGTGTTGGGTGCTCAGTACTCAGGGTGCTGGGTGCTCAGTGCTCAGGGTGCTGGGTGCTCAGTACTCAGGGTGCTGGGTGCTCATCACTCAGGGTGCTAGGTGCTCAGTGTTCGGGGTGCTGGGTGCTCAGTGCTCGGGGTGCTGGGTGCTCAGTACTCGGGGTGCTCTGTGCTCAGTACGTTGGGTGATCACTAATCAGGGTGCTGGGTGCTCAGTGCTCAGGGTGCTGGGTGCTCAGTGCTCAGGGTGCTGGGTGCTCAGTGCTCAGGGTGCTGGGTGCTCAGTGCTCAGGGTGCTGGGTGCTCAGTGCTCGGGGTGCTCGGAGCTCAGTGCTCAGGGTGCTGGGTGCTCAGTGCTCGGGGTGCTCGGTGCTCAGTACTCAGGGTGCTGGGTGCTCAGAGCTCGGGGTGCTCGGTGCTCAGTACGTTGGGTGCTCACTACTCAGGGTGCTGGGTGCTCAGTGCTCAGGGTGCTGGGTGCTGAGTGCTCAGGGTGCTGGGTGCTCAGTGCTCAGGGTGCTTGGTGCTCAGTACTCAGGGTGCTGGGTGCGCAGTGCTCGGGGTGATGGGTGCTCAGTGCTCAGGGTGCTGGGTGCTCAGTGCTCAGGGTGCTGGGTGCTCAGTACTCGGGGAGCTGGGTGCTCAGTACTCAGGGTGCTGGGTGCTCAGTACTCAGGGTGCTGGGTGATCAGTACTCGGGTGCTGGGTGCTCAGTGCTCAGAGTGCTGGGTGCTCAGTGCTTGGGGTGCTGGGTGCTCAGGGCTCAGTACTCAGGGTGCTGGGTGCTCAGTGCTCTTGGTGCTGGGTGCACAGTGCTCAGTACTCAGGGTGCTGGGTGCTCAGTGCTCAGGGTGCTGGGTGCTCAGTGCTCAGGGTGCTGGGTGCTCAGTGCTCAGGGTGCTGGGTGCTCAGTGCTCAGGGTGCTGGGTACTCAGTGCTCGGGGTGCTGGGTGCTCAGTGCTCGGGGTGCTCGGTGCTCAGTACGTTGGGTGCTCACTATTCAGGGTGCTGGGTGCTCAGTGCTCAGGGTGCTGGGTGCTGAGTGCTCAGGGTGCTGGGTGCTCAGTGCTCAGGGTGCTGGGTGCTCAGTGCTCAGGGTGCTGGGTTCTCAGTACTCAGGGTGCTGGGTGCACAGGGCTCGGGGTGCTGGGTGCTCAGTGCTCAGGGTGCTGGGTGCTCAGTGCTCAGGGTGCTGGGTGCTCAGTACTCGGGGTGCTGGGTGCTCAGTACTCAGGGTGCTGGGTGCTCAGTACTCAGGGTGCTGGGTGATCAGTACTCGGGTGCTGGGTGCTCAGTGCTCAGAGTGCTGGGTGCTCAGTGCTCGGGGTGCTGGGTGCTCAGTGCTCAGTACTCAGGGTGCTGGGTGCTCAGTGCTCTTGGTGCTGGGTGCACAGTGCTCAGTACTCAGGGTGCTGTGTGCTCAGTGCTCAGGGTGCTGGGTGCTCAGTGCTCAGCGTGCTGGGTGCTCAGTGCTCAGGGTGCTGGGTGCTCAGTGCTCAGGGTGCTGGGTACTCAGTGCTCGGGGTGCTGGGTGCTCAGTACTCAGGGTGCTGGGTGCTCAGTACTCAGGGTGCTCAGTGCTCAGTACTCAGGGTGCTCAGTGCTCAGTACTCAGGGTGCTCAGTGCTCAGGGTGCTGGGTGCTCAGTGCTCGGGGTGCTGGGTGCTCAGTCCTCAGGGTGCTGGGTGCTCAGTGCTCAGGGTGCTCGGTGCTCAGTGCTCAGGGTGCTGGGTGCTCAGTACTCAGGGTGCTGGGTGCTCAGTGCTCAGGGTGCTGGGTGCTCAGTACTCAGGGTGCTGGGTGCTCAGTGCTCAGGGTGCTGGGTGCTCAGTGCTCAGGGTGCTCGGTGCTTAGTACTCAGGGTGCTGGGTGCTCAGTACTCAGGGTGCTGGGTGCTCAGTGCTCAGGGTGCTGGGTGCTCAGTGCTCAGGGTGCTGGGTGCTCAGTACTCAGGGTGCTGGGTGCTCAGTTCTCGGGGTGCTGGGTGCTCAGTACTCAGGGAGCTGGGTGCTCAGTACTCAGGGTGCTGGGTGCTCAGTACTCGGGTGCTGGGTGCTCAGTGCTCAGGGTGCTGGGTGCTCAGTGCTCGGGGTGCTGGATGCTCAGTGCTCAGTACTCAGGGTGCTGGGTGCTCAGTGCTCGGGGTGCTGGGTGCTCAGTGCTCAGGGTGCTGGGTGCTCAGTACTCAGGGTGCTGGGTGCTCAGTTCTCGGGGTGCTGGGTGCTCAGTACTCAGGGAGCTGGGTGCTCAGTACTCAGGGTGCTGGGTGCTCAGTACTCGGGTGCTTGATGCTCAGTACTCAGGGTGCTGGGTGCTCAGTGCTCAGGGTGCTGGGTGCTCAGTACTCAGGGTGCTGGGTGCTCAGTCCTCAGTATGCTGGGTGCTCAGTGCTCGGGGTGCTCAGTACTCAGGGTGCTGTGTGTACAGTGCTCAGGGTACTGGGTGCTCAGTACTCAGGGTGCTCAGTGCTTGGGGTGCTGGGGGCGCAGCACTCAGGGTGTTGGGTGCTCAGTACTCAGGGTGCTCAGTGCTTGGGGTGCTGGGTGCTCATTACTCAGGGTGCTCAGTGCTTGGGGTGTTGGGTGCTCAGTACTCAGGGTGCTGGGTGCTCAGTGCTCAGGGTGCTGGGTGCTCAGTACTCAGGGTGCTGGGTGCTCATTACTCAGGGTGCTAAGTGCTCAGTGTTCGGGGTGCTGGGTGCTCAGTGCTCGGGGTGCTGGGTGCTCAGTGCTCAGGGTGCTGGGTGCTCAGTGCTCAGGTTTCTGGGTGCTCAGTGCTCGGGGCGCTGGGTGCTCAGTGCTCAGGGTGCTCGGTGCTCAGTGCTCAGGGTGCTGGGTGCTCAGTACTCAGGGTGCTGGGTGCTCAGTGCTCGGGGTGCTGGGTGCTCAGTACTCAGGGTGCTGGGTGCTCAGTGCTCAGGTTGCTGGGTGCTCAGTGCTCAGGGTGCTCGGTGCTTAGTACTCGGGGTGCTGGGTGCTCAGTACTCAGGGTTCTGGGTGCTCAGTGCTCAGGGTGCTGGGTGCTCAGTGCTCAGGGGGCTGGGTGCTCAGTACTCAGGGTGCTGGGTGCTCAGTACTCAGGGTGCTGGGTGCTCAGTTCTCAGGGTGCTGGGTGCTCAGTGCTCTGGGTGCTGGGTGCTCAGTGCTCGGGGTGCTCGGTGCTCAGTGCTCAAGGTGCTGGGTGCTCAGTGCTCAGGGTGCTGAGTGCTCAGTACTCAGGTTGCTGGGTGCTCAGTACTCAGTATGCTGGGTGCTCAGTGCTCGGGGTCCTGGGTGCTCAGTGCTCAGTACTCAGGGTGCTGGGTGCTCAGTGCTCGGGGTGCTTGATGCACAGTACTCAGGGTGCTGGGTGCTCAGTGCTCAGGGTGCTGGGTGCTCAGTACTCAGGGTGCTGGGTGCTCAGTACTCAGTATGCTGGGTGCTCAGTGCTCGGGGTGCTCAGTACTCAGGGTGCTGTGTGTTCAGTGCTCAGGGTACTGGGTGCTCAGTACTCAGGGTGCTCAGTGCTTGGGGTTCTGGGTGCGCAGTACTCAGGGTGTTGGGTGCTCAGTACTCAGGGTGCTCAGTGCTTGGGGTGCTGGGTGCTCAGTACTCAGGGTGCTCAGTGCTTGGGGTGTTGGGTGCTCAGTACTCAGCGTGCTGGGTGCTCAGTGCTCAGGGTGCTGGGTGCTCAGTACTCAGGGTGCTGGGTGCTCATTACTCAGGGTGCTAGGTGCTCAGTGTTCGGGGTGCTGGGTGCTCAGTGCTCGGGGTGCTGGGTGCTCAGTACTCGGGGTGCTCGGTGCTCAGTACGTTGGGTGCTCACTAATCAGGGTGCTTGGTGCTCAGTGCTCAGGGTGCTGGGTGCTCAGTGCTCAGGGTGCTGGGTGCTCAGTGCTCAGGGTGCTGGGTGCTCAGTGCTCAGGTTGCTGGGTGCGCAGTGCTCAGGGTGCTGGGTGCTCAGTGCTCAGGGTGCTGGGTGCTCAGTGCTCAGGGTTCTGGGTGCTCAGTGCTCGGGGCGCTGGGTGCTCAGTGCTTGGGGTGCTCGGAGCTCAGTACTCAGTGTGCTGGGTGCTCAGTGCTCGGGGTGCTCGGTGCTCAGTACTCAGGGTGCTGGGTGCTCAGAGCTCGGGGTGCTCGGTGCTCAGTACGTTGGGTGCTCACTACTCAGGGTGCTGGGTGCTCAGTGCTCAGGGTGCTGGGTGCTGAGTGCTCAGGGTGCTGGGTGCTCAGTGCTCAGGGTGCTTGGTGCTCAATACTCAGGGTGCTGGGTGCGCAGTGCTCGGGGTGATGGGTGCTCAGTGGTCAGGGTGCTGGGTGCTCAGTGCTCAGGGTGCTGGGTGCTCAGTACTCGGGGTGCTGGGTGCTCAGTACTCAGGGTGCTGGGTGCTCAGTACTCAGGGTGCTGGGTGATCAGTACTCGGGTGCTGGGTGCTCAGTGCTCAGAGTGCTGGGTGCTCAGTGCTTGGGGTGCTGGGTGCTCAGTGCTCAGTACTCAGGGTGCTGGGTGCTCAGTGCTCTTGGTGCTGGGTGCACAGTACTCAGTACTCAGGGTGCTGGGTGCTCAGTGCTCAGGGTGCTGGGTGCTCAGTGCTCAGGGTGCTGGGTGCTCAGTGCTCAGGGTGCTGGGTGCTCAGTGCTCAGGGTGCTGGGTACTCAGTGCTCGGGGTGCTGGGTGCTCAGTACTCAGGGTGCTGGGTGCTCAGTACTCAGGGTGCTCAGTGCTCAGTACTCAGGGTGCTCAGTGCTCAGTACTCAGGGTGCTCAGTGCTCAGGGTGCTGGGTGCTCAGTGCTCGGGGTGCTGGGTGCTCAGTCCTCAGGGTGCTGGGTGCTCAGTGCTAAGGGTGCTCGGTGCTCAGTGCTCAGGGTGCTGGGTGCTCAGTACTCAGGGTGCTGGGTGCTCAGTGCTCAGGGTGCTGGGTGCTCAGTACTCAGGGTGCTGGGTGCTCAGTGCTCAGGGTGCTGGGTGCTCAGTGCTCAGGGTGCTCGGTGCTTAGTACTCAGGGTGCTGGGTGCTCAGTACTCAGGGTGCTGGGTGCTCAGTGCTCAGGGTGCTGGGTGCTCAGTGCTCAGGGTGCTGGGTGCTCAGTACTCAGGGTGCTGGGTGCTCAGTTCTCGGGGTGCTGGGTGCTCAGTACTCAGGGAGCTGGGTGCTCAGTACTCAGGGTGCTGGGTGCTCAGTACTCGGGTGCTGGGTGCTCAGTGCTCAGGGTGCTGGGTGCTCAGTGCTTGGGGTGCTGGGTGCTCAGTGCTCAGTACTCAGGGTGCTGGGGGCTCAGTGCTCGGGGTGCTGGGTGCTCAGTGCTCAGTACTCAGGGTGCTGGGTGCTCAGTGCTCAGGGTGCTGGGTGCTCAGTGCTCAGGGTGCTGGGTGCTCAGTGCTCAGGGTGCTGGGTGCTCAGTACTCAGGGTGCTCGGTGCTTAGTACTCAGGGTGCTGGGTGCTCAGTACTCCGGGTGCTGGGTGCTCAGTGCTCAGTACTCAGGGTGCTGGGTGCTCAGTACTCAGGGTGCTGGGTGCTCAGTGCTCGGGGTGCTGGGTGCTCAGTGCTCGGGGTGCTCGGTGCTCAGTACTCAGGGTGCTGGGTGCTCAGTGCTCGGGGTGCTCAGTACTCAGGGTGCTGGGTGCTCAGTGCTCAGGGTGCTGGGTGCTCAGTGCTTAGGGTATTGGGTGCTCAGTGCTCAGGGTGCTGGGTGCTCAGTACTCAGGGTGCTCGGTGCTTAGTACTCAGGGTGCTGGGTGCTCAGTACTCCGGGTGCTGGGTGCTCAGTGCTCAGTACTCAGGGTGCTGGGTGCTCAGTACTCAGGGTGCTGGGTGCTCAGTGCTCGGGGTGCTGGGTGCTCAGTGCTCGGGGTGCTCGGTGCTCAGTACTCAGGGTGCTGGGTGCTCAGTACTCAGGGTGCTCGGTGCTTAGTACTCAGGGTGCTGGGTGCTCAGTACTCCGGGTGCTGGGTGCTCAGTGCTCGGGGTGCTCAGTGCTCAGTGCTCAAGGTGCTGGGTGCTCAGTACTCAGGGTGATCATTGCTCAGGGTGCTGGGTGCTCAGTACTCAGGGTGCTGGGTGCTCAGTACTCAGGGTGCTCAGTGCTCAGTAATCAGGGTGCTCAGTGCTCAGTACTAAGGGTGCTCAGTGCTCAGGGTGCTGGGTGCTCAGTGTTCGGGGTGCTCGGTGCTCAGTACTCAGGGTGCTGTGTGCTCAGTGCTCATGGTGCTGGGTGTTCAGTGCTCAGGGTGCTGGTTGCTCAGTGCTCAGGGTGCTGGGTGCTCAGTACTCAGGGTTTTCGGTGCTCAGTACTCGGGGTGCTCAGTGCTCAGTACTCAGGGTGCTGGGTGCTCAGTGCTCAGGGTGCTGGGTGCTCAGTACTCAGGGTGCTGGGTGCTCGGTGCTCAGTACGCTGGGTGCTCAGTACTCAGGTTGCTGGGTACTCAGTACTCAGGGTGCTGGGTGCTCAGTACTCAGGGTGCTCGGTGCTCAGTACTCAGGGTGCTGGGTGCTCAGTGCTCAGGGTGCTGGGTGCTCAGTACTCAGGGTGCTGGGTGCTCAGTGCTCGGGGTGCTCGGTGCTCAGTAAGCTTGGTGCTCAGTACTCAGGGTGCTGGGTGCTCAGTACTCAGGGTGCTGTGTGCTCAGTACTCAGGGTGCTGGGTGCTTAGTACTCAGGGTGCTGGGTGCTTAGTACTCAGGGTGCTGGCTGCTCAGTGCTCAGGGTGCTCGATGCTCAGTGCTCGGGGTGTTGGGTGCTCAGTACTCAGGGTGGTCAGTGCTCAGTGCTCTGGGTGCTGGGTGCTCTGTGCTCGGGGTGCTGGGTGCTCATTCCTCAGGGTGCTGTGTGCTCAGTACGTTGGGTGCTCACTACTCAGGGTGCTGGGTGCACAGTGCTCAGTGTGCTGGGTGCTGAGTGCTCAGGGTGCTGGGTGCTCAGTGCTCAGGGTGCTGGGTGCTCAGTACTCAGGGAGCTGGGTGCGCAGTGCTCGGGGTGCTGGGTGCTCAGTGCTCAGGGTGCTGGGTGCTCAGTGCTCAGGGTGCTGGGTGCTCAGTACTCGGGGTGCTGGGTGCTCAGTACTCAGGGTGCTGGGTGCTCAGTACTCAGGGTGCTGGGTGATCAGTACTCGGGTGCTGGGTGCTCAGTGCTCAGAGTGCTGGGTGCTCAGTGCTTGGGGTGCTGGGTGCTCAGTGCTCAGTACTCAGGGTGCTGGGTGCTCAGTGCTCTTGGTGCTGGGTGCACAGTGCTCAGTACTCAGGGTGCTGGGTGCTCAGTGTTCAGGGTGCTGGGTGCTCAGTGCTCAGGGTGCTGGGTGCTCAGTGCTCAGGGTGCTGGGTGCTCAGTGCTCAGGTTGCTGGGTACTCAGTGCTCGGGGTGCTGGGTGCTCAGTACTCAGGGTGCTGGGTGCTCAGTACTCAGGGTGCTCAGTGCTCAGTACTCAGGGTGCTCAGTGCTCAGTACTCAGTGTGCTCAGTGCTCAGGGTGCTGGGTGCTCAGTGCTCGGGGTGCTGGGTGCTCAGTCCTCAGGGTGCTGGGTGCTCAGTGCTCAGGGTGTTCGGTGCTCAGTGCTCAGGGTGCTGGGTGCTCAGTACTCGGGGTGCTGGGTGCTCAGTACTCGGGGTGCTCTGTGCTCAGTACGTTGGGTGATCACTAATCAGGGTGCTGGGTGCTCAGTGCTCAGGGTGCTGGGTGCTCAGTGCTCAGGGTGCTGGGTGCTCAGTGCTCAGGGTGCTGGGTGCTCAGTGCTCAGGGTGCTGGGTGCTCAGTGCTCGGGGTGCTCGGAGCTCAGTGCTCAGGGTGCTGGGTGCTCAGTGCTCGGGGTGCTCGGTGCTCAGTACTCAGGGTGCTGGGTGCTCAGAGCTCGGGGTGCTCGGTGCTCAGTACGTTGGGTGCTCACTACTCAGGGTGCTGGGTGCTCAGTGCTCAGGGTGCTGGGTGCTGAGTGCTCAGGGTGCTGGGTGCTCAGTGCTCAGGGTGCTTGGTGCTCAGTACTCAGGGTGCTGGGTGCGCAGTGCTCGGGGTGATGGGTGCTCAGTGCTCAGGGTGCTGGGTGCTCAGTGCTCAGGGTGCTGGGTGCTCAGTACTCGGGGAGCTGGGTGCTCAGTACTCAGGGTGCTGGGTGCTCAGTACTCAGGGTGCTGGGTGATCAGTACTCGGGTGCTGGGTGCTCAGTGCTCAGAGTGCTGGGTGCTCAGTGCTTGGGGTGCTGGGTGCTCAGGGCTCAGTACTCAGGGTGCTGGGTGCTCAGTGCTCTTGGTGCTGGGTGCACAGTGCTCAGTACTCAGGGTGCTGGGTGCTCAGTGCTCAGGGTGCTGGGTGCTCAGTGCTCAGGGTGCTGGGTGCTCAGTGCTCAGGGTGCTGGGTGCTCAGTGCTCAGGGTGCTGGGTACTCAGTGCTCGGGGTGCTGGGTGCTCAGTGCTCGGGGTGCTCGGTGCTCAGTACGTTGGGTGCTCACTATTCAGGGTGCTGGGTGCTCAGTGCTCAGGGTGCTGGGTGCTGAGTGCTCAGGGTGCTGGGTGCTCAGTGCTCAGGGTGCTGGGTGCTCAGTGCTCAGGGTGCTGGGTTCTCAGTACTCAGGGTGCTGGGTGCACAGGGCTCGGGGTGCTGGGTGCTCAGTGCTCAGGGTGCTGGGTGCTCAGTGCTCAGGGTGCTGGGTGCTCAGTACTCGGGGTGCTGGGTGCTCAGTACTCAGGGTGCTGGGTGCTCAGTACTCAGGGTGCTGGGTGATCAGTACTCGGGTGCTGGGTGCTCAGTGCTCAGAGTGCTGGGTGCTCAGTGCTCGGGGTGCTGGGTGCTCAGTGCTCAGTACTCAGGGTGCTGGGTGCTCAGTGCTCTTGGTGCTGGGTGCACAGTGCTCAGTACTCAGGGTGCTGTGTGCTCAGTGCTCAGGGTGCTGGGTGCTCAGTGCTCAGCGTGCTGGGTGCTCAGTGCTCAGGGTGCTGGGTGCTCAGTGCTCAGGGTGCTGGGTACTCAGTGCTCGGGGTGCTGGGTGCTCAGTACTCAGGGTGCTGGGTGCTCAGTACTCAGGGTGCTCAGTGCTCAGTACTCAGGGTGCTCAGTGCTCAGTACTCAGGGTGCTCAGTGCTCAGGGTGCTGGGTGCTCAGTGCTCGGGGTGCTGGGTGCTCAGTCCTCAGGGTGCTGGGTGCTCAGTGCTCAGGGTGCTCGGTGCTCAGTGCTCAGGGTGCTGGGTGCTCAGTACTCAGGGTGCTGGGTGCTCAGTGCTCAGGGTGCTGGGTGCTCAGTACTCAGGGTGCTGGGTGCTCAGTGCTCAGGGTGCTGGGTGCTCAGTGCTCAGGGTGCTCGGTGCTTAGTACTCAGGGTGCTGGGTGCTCAGTACTCAGGGTGCTGGGTGCTCAGTGCTCAGGGTGCTGGGTGCTCAGTGCTCAGGGTGCTGGGTGCTCAGTACTCAGGGTGCTGGGTGCTCAGTTCTCGGGGTGCTGGGTGCTCAGTACTCAGGGAGCTGGGTGCTCAGTACTCAGGGTGCTGGGTGCTCAGTACTCGGGTGCTGGGTGCTCAGTGCTCAGGGTGCTGGGTGCTCAGTGCTCGGGGTGCTGGATGCTCAGTGCTCAGTACTCAGGGTGCTGGGTGCTCAGTGCTCGGGGTGCTGGGTGCTCAGTGCTCAGGGTGCTGGGTGCTCAGTACTCAGGGTGCTGGGTGCTCAGTTCTCGGGGTGCTGGGTGCTCAGTACTCAGGGAGCTGGGTGCTCAGTACTCAGGGTGCTGGGTGCTCAGTACTCGGGTGCTTGATGCTCAGTACTCAGGGTGCTGGGTGCTCAGTGCTCAGGGTGCTGGGTGCTCAGTACTCAGGGTGCTGGGTGCTCAGTCCTCAGTATGCTGGGTGCTCAGTGCTCGGGGTGCTCAGTACTCAGGGTGCTGTGTGTACAGTGCTCAGGGTACTGGGTGCTCAGTACTCAGGGTGCTCAGTGCTTGGGGTGCTGGGGGCGCAGCACTCAGGGTGTTGGGTGCTCAGTACTCAGGGTGCTCAGTGCTTGGGGTGCTGGGTGCTCAGTACTCAGGGTGCTCAGTGCTTGGGGTGTTGGGTGCTCAGTACTCAGGGTGCTGGGTGCTCAGTGCTCAGGGTGCTGGGTGCTCAGTACTCAGGGTGCTGGGTGCTCATTACTCAGGGTGCTAAGTGCTCAGTGTTCGGGGTGCTGGGTGCTCAGTGCTCGGGGTGCTGGGTGCTCAGTGCTCAGGGTGCTGGGTGCTCAGTGCTCAGGTTTCTGGGTGCTCAGTGCTCGGGGCGCTGGGTGCTCAGTGCTCAGGGTGCTCGGTGCTCAGTGCTCAGGGTGCTGGGTGCTCAGTACTCAGGGTGCTGGGTGCTCAGTGCTCGGGGTGCTGGGTGCTCAGTACTCAGGGTGCTGGGTGCTCAGTGCTCAGGTTGCTGGGTGCTCAGTGCTCAGGGTGCTCGGTGCTTAGTACTCGGGGTGCTGGGTGCTCAGTACTCAGGGTTCTGGGTGCTCAGTGCTCAGGGTGCTGGGTGCTCAGTGCTCAGGGGGCTGGGTGCTCAGTACTCAGGGTGCTGGGTGCTCAGTACTCAGGGTGCTGGGTGCTCAGTTCTCAGGGTGCTGGGTGCTCAGTGCTCTGGGTGCTGGGTGCTCAGTGCTCGGGGTGCTCGGTGCTCAGTGCTCAAGGTGCTGGGTGCTCAGTGCTCAGGGTGCTGAGTGCTCAGTACTCAGGTTGCTGGGTGCTCAGTACTCAGTATGCTGGGTGCTCAGTGCTCGGGGTCCTGGGTGCTCAGTGCTCAGTACTCAGGGTGCTGGGTGCTCAGTGCTCGGGGTGCTTGATGCACAGTACTCAGGGTGCTGGGTGCTCAGTGCTCAGGGTGCTGGGTGCTCAGTACTCAGGGTGCTGGGTGCTCAGTACTCAGTATGCTGGGTGCTCAGTGCTCGGGGTGCTCAGTACTCAGGGTGCTGTGTGTTCAGTGCTCAGGGTACTGGGTGCTCAGTACTCAGGGTGCTCAGTGCTTGGGGTTCTGGGTGCGCAGTACTCAGGGTGTTGGGTGCTCAGTACTCAGGGTGCTCAGTGCTTGGGGTGCTGGGTGCTCAGTACTCAGGGTGCTCAGTGCTTGGGGTGTTGGGTGCTCAGTACTCAGCGTGCTGGGTGCTCAGTGCTCAGGGTGCTGGGTGCTCAGTACTCAGGGTGCTGGGTGCTCATTACTCAGGGTGCTAGGTGCTCAGTGTTCGGGGTGCTGGGTGCTCAGTGCTCGGGGTGCTGGGTGCTCAGTACTCGGGGTGCTCGGTGCTCAGTACGTTGGGTGCTCACTAATCAGGGTGCTTGGTGCTCAGTGCTCAGGGTGCTGGGTGCTCAGTGCTCAGGGTGCTGGGTGCTCAGTGCTCAGGGTGCTGGGTGCTCAGTGCTCAGGTTGCTGGGTGCGCAGTGCTCAGGGTGCTGGGTGCTCAGTGCTCAGGGTGCTGGGTGCTCAGTGCTCAGGGTTCTGGGTGCTCAGTGCTCGGGGCGCTGGGTGCTCAGTGCTTGGGGTGCTCGGAGCTCAGTACTCAGTGTGCTGGGTGCTCAGTGCTCGGGGTGCTCGGTGCTCAGTACTCAGGGTGCTGGGTGCTCAGAGCTCGGGGTGCTCGGTGCTCAGTACGTTGGGTGCTCACTACTCAGGGTGCTGGGTGCTCAGTGCTCAGGGTGCTGGGTGCTGAGTGCTCAGGGTGCTGGGTGCTCAGTGCTCAGGGTGCTTGGTGCTCAATACTCAGGGTGCTGGGTGCGCAGTGCTCGGGGTGATGGGTGCTCAGTGCTCAGGGTGCTGGGTGCTCAGTGCTCAGGGTGCTGGGTGCTCAGTACTCGGGGTGCTGGGTGCTCAGTACTCAGGGTGCTGGGTGCTCAGTACTCAGGGTGCTGGGTGATCAGTACTCGGGTGCTGGGTGCTCAGTGCTCAGAGTGCTGGGTGCTCAGTGCTTGGGGTGCTGGGTGCTCAGTGCTCAGTACTCAGGGTGCTGGGTGCTCAGTGCTCTTGGTGCTGGGTGCACAGTACTCAGTACTCAGGGTGCTGGGTGCTCAGTGCTCAGGGTGCTGGGTGCTCAGTGCTCAGGGTGCTGGGTGCTCAGTGCTCAGGGTGCTGGGTGCTCAGTGCTCAGGGTGCTGGGTACTCAGTGCTCGGGGTGCTGGGTGCTCAGTACTCAGGGTGCTGGGTGCTCAGTACTCAGGGTGCTCAGTGCTCAGTACTCAGGGTGCTCAGTGCTCAGTACTCAGGGTGCTCAGTGCTCAGGGTGCTGGGTGCTCAGTGCTCGGGGTGCTGGGTGCTCAGTCCTCAGGGTGCTGGGTGCTCAGTGCTAAGGGTGCTCGGTGCTCAGTGCTCAGGGTGCTGGGTGCTCAGTACTCAGGGTGCTGGGTGCTCAGTGCTCAGGGTGCTGGGTGCTCAGTACTCAGGGTGCTGGGTGCTCAGTGCTCAGGGTGCTGGGTGCTCAGTGCTCAGGGTGCTCGGTGCTTAGTACTCAGGGTGCTGGGTGCTCAGTACTCAGGGTGCTGGGTGCTCAGTGCTCAGGGTGCTGGGTGCTCAGTGCTCAGGGTGCTGGGTGCTCAGTACTCAGGGTGCTGGGTGCTCAGTTCTCGGGGTGCTGGGTGCTCAGTACTCAGGGAGCTGGGTGCTCAGTACTCAGGGTGCTGGGTGCTCAGTACTCGGGTGCTGGGTGCTCAGTGCTCAGGGTGCTGGGTGCTCAGTGCTTGGGGTGCTGGGTGCTCAGTGCTCAGTACTCAGGGTGCTGGGGGCTCAGTGCTCGGGGTGCTGGGTGCTCAGTGCTCAGTACTCAGGGTGCTGGGTGCTCAGTGCTCAGGGTGCTGGGTGCTCAGTGCTCAGGGTGCTGGGTGCTCAGTGCTCAGGGTGCTGGGTGCTCAGTACTCAGGGTGCTCGGTGCTTAGTACTCAGGGTGCTGGGTGCTCAGTACTCCGGGTGCTGGGTGCTCAGTGCTCAGTACTCAGGGTGCTGGGTGCTCAGTACTCAGGGTGCTGGGTGCTCAGTGCTCGGGGTGCTGGGTGCTCAGTGCTCGGGGTGCTCGGTGCTCAGTACTCAGGGTGCTGGGTGCTCAGTGCTCGGGGTGCTCAGTACTCAGGGTGCTGGGTGCTCAGTGCTCAGGGTGCTGGGTGCTCAGTGCTTAGGGTATTGGGTGCTCAGTGCTCAGGGTGCTGGGTGCTCAGTACTCAGGGTGCTCGGTGCTTAGTACTCAGGGTGCTGGGTGCTCAGTACTCCGGGTGCTGGGTGCTCAGTGCTCAGTACTCAGGGTGCTGGGTGCTCAGTACTCAGGGTGCTGGGTGCTCAGTGCTCGGGGTGCTGGGTGCTCAGTGCTCGGGGTGCTCGGTGCTCAGTACTCAGGGTGCTGGGTGCTCAGTACTCAGGGTGCTCGGTGCTTAGTACTCAGGGTGCTGGGTGCTCAGTACTCCGGGTGCTGGGTGCTCAGTGCTCGGGGTGCTCAGTGCTCAGTGCTCAAGGTGCTGGGTGCTCAGTACTCAGGGTGATCATTGCTCAGGGTGCTGGGTGCTCAGTACTCAGGGTGCTGGGTGCTCAGTACTCAGGGTGCTCAGTGCTCAGTAATCAGGGTGCTCAGTGCTCAGTACTAAGGGTGCTCAGTGCTCAGGGTGCTGGGTGCTCAGTGTTCGGGGTGCTCGGTGCTCAGTACTCAGGGTGCTGTGTGCTCAGTGCTCATGGTGCTGGGTGTTCAGTGCTCAGGGTGCTGGTTGCTCAGTGCTCAGGGTGCTGGGTGCTCAGTACTCAGGGTTTTCGGTGCTCAGTACTCGGGGTGCTCAGTGCTCAGTACTCAGGGTGCTGGGTGCTCAGTGCTCAGGGTGCTGGGTGCTCAGTACTCAGGGTGCTGGGTGCTCGGTGCTCAGTACGCTGGGTGCTCAGTACTCAGGTTGCTGGGTACTCAGTACTCAGGGTGCTGGGTGCTCAGTACTCAGGGTGCTCGGTGCTCAGTACTCAGGGTGCTGGGTGCTCAGTGCTCAGGGTGCTGGGTGCTCAGTACTCAGGGTGCTGGGTGCTCAGTGCTCGGGGTGCTCGGTGCTCAGTAAGCTTGGTGCTCAGTACTCAGGGTGCTGGGTGCTCAGTACTCAGGGTGCTGTGTGCTCAGTACTCAGGGTGCTGGGTGCTTAGTACTCAGGGTGCTGGGTGCTTAGTACTCAGGGTGCTGGCTGCTCAGTGCTCAGGGTGCTCGATGCTCAGTGCTCGGGGTGTTGGGTGCTCAGTACTCAGGGTGGTCAGTGCTCAGTGCTCTGGGTGCTGGGTGCTCTGTGCTCGGGGTGCTGGGTGCTCATTCCTCAGGGTGCTGTGTGCTCAGTACGTTGGGTGCTCACTACTCAGGGTGCTGGGTGCACAGTGCTCAGTGTGCTGGGTGCTGAGTGCTCAGGGTGCTGGGTGCTCAGTGCTCAGGGTGCTGGGTGCTCAGTACTCAGGGAGCTGGGTGCGCAGTGCTCGGGGTGCTGGGTGCTCAGTGCTCAGGGTGCTGGGTGCTCAGTGCTCAGGGTGCTGGGTGCTCAGTACTCGGGGTGCTGGGTGCTCAGTACTCAGGGTGCTGGGTGCTCAGTACTCAGGGTGCTGGGTGATCAGTACTCGGGTGCTGGGTGCTCAGTGCTCAGAGTGCTGGGTGCTCAGTGCTTGGGGTGCTGGGTGCTCAGTGCTCAGTACTCAGGGTGCTGGGTGCTCAGTGCTCTTGGTGCTGGGTGCACAGTGCTCAGTACTCAGGGTGCTGGGTGCTCAGTGTTCAGGGTGCTGGGTGCTCAGTGCTCAGGGTGCTGGGTGCTCAGTGCTCAGGGTGCTGGGTGCTCAGTGCTCAGGTTGCTGGGTACTCAGTGCTCGGGGTGCTGGGTGCTCAGTACTCAGGGTGCTGGGTGCTCAGTACTCAGGGTGCTCAGTGCTCAGTACTCAGGGTGCTCAGTGCTCAGTACTCAGTGTGCTCAGTGCTCAGGGTGCTGGGTGCTCAGTGCTCGGGGTGCTGGGTGCTCAGTCCTCAGGGTGCTGGGTGCTCAGTGCTCAGGGTGTTCGGTGCTCAGTGCTCAGGGTGCTGGGTGCTCAGTACTCAGGGTGCTGGGTGCTCAGTGCTCGAGGTGCTGGGTGCTCAGTACTCAGGGTGCTGGGTGCTCAGTGCTCAGGGTGCTGGGTGCTCAGTGCTCAGGGTGCTCGGTGCTTAGTACTCAGGGTGCTGGGTGCTCAGTACTCAGGGTGCTGGGTGCTCAGTGCTCAGGGTGCTGGGTGCTCAGTGCTCAGGGTGCTGGGTGCTCAGTACTCAGGGTGCTGGGTGCTCAGTTCTCGGGGTGCTGGGTGCTCAGTACTCAGGGAGCTGGGTGCTCAGTACTCAGGGTGCTGGGTGCTCAGTACTCGGGTGCTGGGTGCTCAGTGCTCAGGGTGCTGGGTGCTCAGTGCTTGGGGTGCTGGGTGCTCAGGGCTCAGTACTCAGGGTGCTGGGGGCTCAGTGCTCAGGGTGCTGGGTGCTCAGTGCTCAGTACTCAGGGTGCTGGGTGCTCAGTGCTCAGGGTGCTGGGTGCTCAGTGCTCAGGGTGCTGGGTGCTCAGTGCTCAGGGTGCTGGGTGCTCAGTACTCAGGGTGCTCGGTGCTTAGTACTCAGGGTGCTGGGTGCTCAGTACTCCGGGTGCTGGGTGCTCAGTGCTCAGTACTCAGGGTGCTGGGTGCTCAGTACTCAGGGTGCTGGGTGCTCAGTGCTCAGGGTGCTGGGTGCTCAGTGCTCGGGGTGCTCGGTGCTCAGTACTCAGGGTGCTGGGTGCTCAGTGCTCAGGGTGCTCAGTACTCAGGGTGCTGTGTGTTCAGTACTCAGGGTGCTGGGTGCTCAGTACTCAGGGTGCTCGGTGCTTAGTACTCAGGGTGCTGGGTGCTCAGTACTCCGGGTGCTGGGTGCTCAGTGCTCGGGGTGCTCAGTGCTCAGTGCTCAAGGTGCTGGGTGCTCAGTACTCAGGGTGATCATTGCTCAGGGTGCTGGGTGCTCAGTACTCAGGGTGCTGGGTGCTCAGTACTCAGGGTGCTCAGTGCTCAGTACTCAGGGTGCTGGGTGCTCAGTGTTCAGGGTGCTCGGTGCTCAGTACTCAGGGTGCTGGGTGCTCAGTGCTCATGGTGCTGGGTGCTCAGTGCTCAGGGTGCTGGTTGCTCAGTGCTCAGGGTGCTGGGTGCTCAGTACTCAGGGTTTTCGGTGCTCAGTACTCCGGGTGCTCAGTGCCCAGTACTCAGGGTGCTGGGTGCTCAGTGCTCAGGGTGCTGGGTGCTCAGTACTCAGGGTGCTGGGTGCTCGGTGCTCAGTACACTGGGTGCTCAGTACTCAGGTTGCTGGGTACTCAGTACTCAGGGTGCTGGGTGCTCAGTACTCAGGGTGCTCGGTGCTCAGTACTCAGGGTGCTGGGTGCTCAGTGCTCAGGGTGCTGGGTGCTCAGTACTCAGGGTGCTGTGTGCTCAGTACTCAGGGTGCTGGGTGCTTAGTACTCAGGGTGCTGGGTGCTTAGTACTCAGGGTGCTGGCTGCTCAGTGCTCAGGGTGCTCGGTGCTCAGTGCTCGGGGTGCTGGGTGCTCAGTACTCAGGGTGCTCAGTGCTCAGTGCTCTGGGTTCTGGGGGCTCTGTGCTCGGGGTGCTGGGTGCTCAGTGCTCAGGGTGCTGGGTGCTCAGTTCTCAGGGTGCTCAGTGCTCAGTGCTCGGGGTGCTGGGTGCTCTGTGCTCGGGGTGCTGGGTGCTCAGTGCTCAGGGTGCTGGGTGCTCAGTGCTCAGGGTTCTGGGTGCTCAGTGCTCGGGGCGCTGGGTACTCAGTGCTCGGGGTGCTCAGAGCTCAGTACTCAGTGTGCTGGGTGCTCAGTGCTCGGGGTGCTCGGTGCTCAGTACTCAGGGTGCTGGGTGCTCAGTGCTTGGGGTGCTCGGTGCTCAGTACGTTGGGTGCTCACTACTCAGGGTGCTGGGTGCTCAGTGCTCAGGGTGCTGGGTACTGAGTGCTCAGGGTGCTGGGTGCTCAGTACTCAGGGTGCTCGGTGCTTAGTACTCAGGGTGCTGGGTGCTCAGTACTCCGGGTGCTGGGTGCTCAGTGCTCGGGGTGCTCAGTGCTCAGTGCTCAAGGTGCTGGGTGCTCAGTACTCAGGGTGATCATTGCTCAGGGTGCTGGGTGCTCAGTACTCAGGGTGCTGGGTGCTCAGTACTCAGGGTGCTCAGTGCTCAGTACTCAGGGTGCTCAGTGCTCAGTACTAAGGGTGCTCAGTGCTCAGGGTGCTGGGTGCTCAGTGTTCGGGGTGCTCGGTGCTCAGTACTCAGGGTGCTGTGTGCTCAGTGCTCATGGTGCTGGGTGTTCAGTGCTCAGGGTGCTGGTTGCTCAGTGCTCAGGGTGCTGGGTGCTCAGTACTCAGGGTTTTCGGTGCTCAGTACTCGGGGAGCTCAGTGCTCAGTACTCAGGGTGCTGGGTGCTCAGTGCTCAGGGTGCTGGGTGCTCAGTACTCAGGGTGTTGGGTGCTCGGTGCTCAGTACGCTGGGTGCTCAGTACTCAGGTTGCTGGGTACTCAGTACTCAGGGTGCTGGGTGCTCAGTACTCAGGGTGCTCGGTGCTCAGTACTCAGGGTGCTGGGTGCTCAGTGCTCAGGGTGCTGGGTGCTCAGTACTCAGGGTGCTGGGTGCTCAGTGTTCGAGGTGCTCGGTGCTCAGTACGCTTGGTGCTCAGTACTCAGGGTGCTGGGTGCTCAGTACTCAGGGTGCTGTGTGCTCAGTACTCAGGGTGCTGGGTGCTTAGTACTCAGGGTGCTGGGTGCTTAGTACTCAGGGTGCTGGCTGCTCAGTGCTCAGGGTGCTCGGTGCTCAGTGCTCGGGGTGCTGGGTGCTCAGTACTCAGGGTGGTCAGTGCTCAGTGCTCTGGGTGCTGGGTGCTCTGTGCTCGGGGTGCTGGGTGCTCATTCCTCAGGGTGCTGGATGCTCAGTACTCAGGGTGCTCAGTGCTCAGTGCTCGGGGTGCTGGGTGCTCAGTGCTCGGGGTGCTGGGTGCTCAGTGCTCAGGGTGCTGGGTGCTCAGTGCTCAGGATTCTGGGTGCTCAGTGCTCGGGGCGCTGGGTACTCAGTGCTCGGGGTGCTCGGAGCTCAGTACTCAGTGTGCTGGGTGCTCAGTGCGCGGGGTGCTCGGTGCTCAGTACTCAGGGTGTTGGGTGCTCAGTGCTCGGGGTGCTCGGTGCTCAGTACGTTGGGTGCTCACTACTCAGGGTGCTGGGTGCTCAGTGCTCAGGGTGCTGGGTGCTGAGTGCTCAGGGTGCTGGGTGCTCAGTGCTCAGGGTGCTGGGTGCTCAGTACTCAGGGTGCTGGGTGCGCAGTGCTCGGGGTGCTGGGTGCTCAGTGCTCAGGGTGCTGGGTGCTCAGTGCTCAGGGTGCTGGGTGCTCAGTACTCGGGGTGCTGGGTGCTCAGTACTCAGGGTGCTGGGTGCTCAGTACTCAGGGTGCTGGGTGATCAGTACTCGGGTGCTGGGTGCTCAGTGCTCAGAGTGCTGAGTGCTCAGTGCTTGGGGTGCTGGGTGCTCAGTGCTCAGTACTCAGGGTGCTGGGTGCTCAGTGCTCTTGGTGCTGGGTGCACAGTGCTCAGTACTCAGGGTGCTGGGTGCTCAGTGCTCAGGGTGCTGGGTGCTCAGTGCTCAGGGTGCTGGGTGCTCAGTGCTCAGGGTGCTGGGTGCTCAGTGCTCAGGGTGCTGGGTACTCAGTGCTCGGGGTGCTGGGTGCTCAGTACTCAGGGTGCTGGGTGCTGAGTACTCAGGGTGCTCAGTGCTCAGTACTCAGGGTGCTCGGTGCTCAGTACTCAGTGTGCTCAGTGCTCAGGGTGCTGGGTGCTCAGTGCTCGGGGTGCTGGGTGCTCAGTCCTCAGGGTGCTGGGTGCTCAGTGCTCAGGGTGCTCGGTGCTCAGTGCTCAGGGTGCTGGGTGCTCAGTACTCAGGGTGCTGGGTGCTCAGTGCTCGGGGTGCTGGGTGCTCAGTACTCAGGGTGCTGGGTGCTCAGTGCTCAGGGTGCTGGGTGCTCAGTGCTCAGGGTGCTCGGTGCTTAGTACTCAGGGTGCTGGGTGCTCAGTACTCAGGGTGCTGGGTGCTCAGTGCTCAGGGTGCTGGGTGCTCAGTGCTCAGGGTGCTGGGTGCTCAGTACTCAGGGTGCTGGGTGCTCAGTTCTCGGGGTGCTGGGTGCTCAGTACTCAGGGAGCTGGGTGCTCAGTACTCAGGGTGCTGGGTGCTCAGTACTCGGGTGCTGGGTGCTCAGTGCTCAGGGTGCTGGGTGCTCAGTGCTTGGGGTGCTGGGTGCTCAGGGCTCAGTACTCAGGGTGCTGGGGGCTCAGTGCTCAGGGTGCTGGGTGCTCAGTGCTCAGTACTCAGGGTGCTGGTTGCTCAGTGCTCAGGGTGCTGGGTGCTCAGTGCTCAGGGTGCTGGGTGCTCAGTGCTCAGGGTGCTGGGTGCTCAGTACTCAGGGTGCTCGGTGCTTAGTACTCAGGGTGCTGGGTGCTCAGTACTCCGGGTGCTGGGTGCTCAGTGCTCAGTACTCAGGGTGCTGGGTGCTCAGTACTCAGGGTGCTGGGTGCTCAGTGCTCGGGGTGCTGGGTGCTCAGTGCTCGGGGTGCTCGGTGCTCAGTACTCAGGGTGCTGGGTGCTCAGTGCTCAGGGTGCTCAGTACTCAGGGTGCTGTGTGTTCAGTACTCATGGTGCTGGGTGCTCAGTACTCAGGGTGCTCGGTGCTTAGTACTCAGGGTGCTGGGTGCTCAGTACTCCGGGTGCTGGGTGCTCAGTGCTCGGGGTGCTCAGTGCTCATTGCTCAAGGTGCTGGGTGCTCAGTACTCAGGGTGATCAATGCTCAGGGTGCTGGGTGCTCAGTACTCAGGGTGCTGGGTGCTCAGTACTCAGGGTGCTCAGTGCTCAGTACTCAGGGTGCTGGGTGCTCAGTGTTCAGGGTGCTCGGTGCTCAGTACTCAGGGTGATGGGTGCTCAGTGCTCATGGTGCTGGGTGCTCAGTGCTCAGGGTGCTGGTTGCTCAGTGCTCAGGGTGCTGGGTGCTCAGTACTCAGGGTTTTCGGTGCTCAGTACTCCGGGTGCTCAGTGCCCAGTACTCAGGGTGCTGGGTGCTCAGTGCTCAGGGTGCTGGGTGCTCAGTACTCAGGGTGCTGGGTGCTCGGTGCTCAGTACGCTGGGTGCTCAGTACTCAGGTTGCTGGGTACTCAGTACTCAGGGTGCTGGGTGCTCAGTACTCAGGGTGCTCGGTGCTCAGTACTCAGGGTGCTGGGTGCTCAGTGCTCAGGGTGCTGGGTGCTCAGTACTCAGGGTGCTGTGTGCTCAGTACTCAGGGTGCTGGGTGCTTAGTACTCAGGGTGCTGGGTGCTTAGTACTCAGGGTGCTGGCTGCTCAGTGCTCAGGGTGCTCGGTGCTCAGTGCTCGGGGTGCTGGGTGCTCAGTACTCAGGGTGCTCAGTGCTCAGTGCTCTGGGTGCTGGGTGCTCTGTGCTCGGGGTGCTGGGTGCTCAGTGCTCAGGGTGCTGGGTGCTCAGTTCTCAGGGTGCTCAGTGCTCAGTGCTCGGGGTGCTGGGTGCTCTGTGCTCGTGGTGCTGGGTGCTCAGTGCTCAGGGTGCTGGGTGCTCAGTGCTCAGGGTTCTGGGTGCTCAGTGCTCGGGGCGCTCCGTACTCAGTGCTCGGGGTGCTCGGAGCTCAGTACTCAGTGTGCTGGGTGCTCAGTGCTCGGGGTGCTCGGTGCTCAGTACTCAGGGTGCTGGGTGCTCAGTGCTTGGGGTGCTCGGTGCTCAGTACGTTGGGTGCTCACTACTCAGGGTGCTATGTGCTCAGTGCTCAGGGTGCTGGGTACTGAGTGCTCAGGGTGCTGGGTACTGAGTGCTCAGGGTGCTGGGTGCTCAGTGCTCAGGGTGCTGGGTGCTCAGTACTCAGGGTGCTGGGTGCTCAGTACTCGGGGTGCTGGGTGCTCAGTACTCAGGGTGCTGGGTGCTCAGTACTCAGGGTGCTGGGTGATCAGTACTCGGGTGCTGGGTGCTCAGTGCTCAGAGTGCTGGGTGCTCAGTGCTTGGGGTGCTGGGTGCTCAGCGCTCTTGGTGCTGGGTGCACAGTGCTCAGTACTCAGGGTGCTGGGTGCTCAGTGCTCAGGGTGCTGGGTGCTCAGTGCTCAGGGTGCTGGGTGCTAAGTGCTCAGGGTGCTGGGTGCTCAGTGCTCAGGGTGCTGGGTACTCAGTGCTCGGGGTGCTGGGTGCTCAGTACTCAGGGTGCTGGGTGCTCAGTACTCAGGGTGCTCAGTGCTCAGTACTCAGGGTGCTCGGTGCTCAGTACTCAGTGTGCTCAGTGCTCAGGGTGCTGGGTGCTCAGTGCTCGGGGTGCTGGGTGCTCAGTCCTCAGGGTGCTGGGTGCTCAGTGCTCAGGGTGCTCGGTGCTCAGTGCTCAGGGTGCTGGGTGCTCAGTACTCAGGGTGCTGGGTACTCAGTGCTCGGGGTGCTGGGTGCTCAGTACTCAGGGTGCTGGGTGCTCAGTGCTCAGGGTGCTGGGTGCTCAGTGCTCAGGGTGCTCGGTGCTCAGTACTCAGGGTGCTGGGTGCTCAGTACTCAGGGTGCTGGGTGCTCAGTGCTCAGGGTGCTGGGTGCTCAGTGCTCAGGGTGCTGGGTGCTCAGTACTCAGGGTGCTGGGTGCTCAGTTCTCGGGGAGCTGGGTGCTCAGTACTCAGGGAGCTGGGTGCTCAGTACTCAGGGTGCTGGGTGCTCAGTACTCGGGTGCTGGGTGCTCAGTACTCAGGGTGCTGGGGGCTCAGTGCTCAGGGTGCTGGGTGCTCAGTGCTCAGTACTCAGGGTGCTGGGTGCTCAGTGCTCAGGGTGCTGGGTGCTCAGTGCTCAGGGTGCTGGGTGCTCAGTGCTCAGGGTGCTGGGTGCTCAGTACTCAGGGTGCTCAGTGCTTAGTACTCAGGGTGCTGGGTGCTCAGTACTCCGGGTGCTGGGTTCTCAGTGCTCAGTACTCAGGGTGCTGGGTGCTCAGTACTCAGGGTGCTGGGTGCTCAGTGCTCGGGGTGCTGGGTGCTCAGTGCTCGGGGTGCTCGGTGCTCAGTACTCAGGGTGCTGGCTGCTCAGTGCTCAGGGTGCTCAGTACTCAGGGTGCTGTGTGTTCAGTACTCAGGGTGCTGGGTGCTCAGTACTCAGGGTGCTCGGTGCTTAGTACTCAGGGTGCTGGGTGCTCAGTACTCCGGGTGCTGGGTGCTCAGTGCTCGGGGTGCTCAGTGCTCATTGCTCAAGGTGCTTGGTGCTCAGTACTCAGGGTGATCATTGCTCAGGGTGCTGGGTGCTCAGTACTCAGGGTGCTGGGTGCTCAGTACTCAGGGTGCTCAGTGCTCAGTACTCAGGGTGCTGGGTGCTCAGTGTTCAGGGTGCTCGGTGCTCAGTACTCAGGGTTTTCGGTGCTCAGTACTCCGGGTGCTCAGTGCCCAGTACTCAGGGTGCTGGGTGCTCAGTGCTCAGGGTGCTGGGTGCTCAGTACTCAGGGTGCTGGGTGCTCGGTGCTCAGTACGCTGGGTGCTCAGTACTCAGGTTGCTGGGTACTCAGTACTCAGGGTGCTGGGTGCTCAGTACTCAGGGTGCTCGGTGCTCAGTACTCAGGGTGCTGGGTGCTCAGTGCTCAGGGTGCTGGGTGCTCAGTACTCAGGGTGCTGTGTGCTCAGTACTCAGGGTGCTGGGTGCTTAGTACTCAGGGTGCTGGGTGCTTAGTACTCAGGGTGCTGGCTGCTCAGTGCTCAGGGTGCTCGGTGCTCAGTGCTCGGGGTGCTGGGTGCTCAGTACTCAGGGTGCTCAGTGCTCAGTGCTCTGGGTGCTGGGTGCTCTGTGCTCGGGGTGCTGGGTGCTCAGTGCTCAGGGTGCTGGGTGCTCAGTTCTCAGGGTGCTCAGTGCTCAGTGCTCGGGGTGCTGGGTGCTCTGTGCTCGGGGTGCTGGGTGCTCAGTGCTCAGGGTGCTGGGTGCTCAGTGCTCAGGGTTCTGGGTGCTCAGTGCTCGGAGCGCTGGGTACTCACTGCTCGGGGTGCTCGGAGCTCAGTACTCAGTGTGCTGGGTGCTCAGTGCTCGGGGTGCTCGGTGCTCAGTACTCAGGGTACTGGGTGCTCAGTGCTTGGGGTGCTCGGTGCTCAGTACGTTGGGTGCTCACTACTCAGGGTGCTGGGTGCTCAGTGCTCAGGGTGCTGGGTACTGAGTGCTCAGGGTGCTGGGTGCTCAGTGCTCAGGGTGCTGGGTGCTCAGTGCTCGGGCTGCTGGGTGCTCAGTGCTCAGTACTCAGGGTGCTGGGTGCTCAGTGCTCAGGGTGCTGGGTGCTCAGTGCTCAGAGTGCTGGGTGCTCAGTGCTCTTGGTGCTGGGTGCACAGTGCTCAGTACTCAGGGTGCTGGGTGCTCAGTGCTCAGGGTGCTAGGTGCTCAGTGCTCAGCGTGCTGGGTGCTGAGTGCTCAGGGTGCTGGGTGCTCAGTGCTCAGGTTGCTGGGTACTCAGTGCTCGGGGTGCTGGGTGCTCAGTACTCAGGGTGCTGGGTGCTCAGTACTCAGGGTGCTCAGTGCTCAGTACTCAGGGTGCTGGGTGCTCAGTGCTCAGGGTGCTCGGTGCTTAGTACTCAGGGTGCTGGGTGCTCAGTACTCAGGGTGCTGGGTGCTCAGTGCTCAGGGTGCTGGGTGCTCAGTGCTCAGGGTGCTGGGTGCTCAGTACTCAGGGTGCTGGGTGCTCAGTTCTAGGGGTGCTGGGTGCTCAATACTCAGGGAGCTGGGTGCTCAGTACTCAGGGTGCTGGGTGCTCAGTACTCGGGTGCTGGGTGCTCAGTGCTCAGGGTGCTGGGTGCTCAGTGCTCGGGGTGCTGGGTGCTCAGTGCTCAGTACTCAGGGTGCTGGGTGCTCAGTGCTCGGGGTGCTGGGTGGTCAGTGCTCAGTACTCAGGGTGCTGGGTGCTCAGTGCTCGGGGTGCTTGATGCTCAGTACTCAGGGTGCTGGGTGCTCAGTGCCCAGTACACAGGGTGCTGGGTGCTCAGTGCTCGGGGTGCTGGGTGCTCAGTGCTCAGTACTCAGGGTGCTGGGTGCTCAGTGCTCGGGGTGCTTGATGCTCAGTACTCAGGGTGCTGGGTGCTCAGTGCTCAGGGTGCTGGGTGCTCAGTACTCAGGGTGCTGGGTGCTCAGTACTCAGTATGCTGGGTGCTCAGTGCTCGGGGTGCTCAGTACTCAGGGTGCTGTGTGTTCAGTGCTCAGGGTACTGGGTGCTCAGTACTCAGGGTGCTCAGTGCTCGGGGTGCTTGATGCTCAGTACTCAGGGTGCTGGGTGCTCAGTGCTCAGGGTGCTGGGTGCTCAGTACTCAGGGTGCTGGGTGCTCAGTACTCAGTATGCTGGGTGCTCAGTGCTCGGGGTGCTCAGTACTCAGGGTGCTGTGTGTTCAGTGCTCAGGGTACTGGGTGCTCAGTACTCAGGGTGCTCAGTGCTTGGGGTGCTGGGTGCGCATTACTCAGGGTGTTGGGTGCTCAGTACTCAGGGTGCTCAGTGCTTGGGGTGCTGGGTGCTCAGTACTCAGGGTGCTCAGTGCTTGGGGTTTTGGGTGCTCAGTACTCAGGGTGCTGGGTGCTCAGTGCTCAGGGTGCTGGGTGCTCAGTACTCAGGGTGCTGGGTGCTCATTACTCAGGGTGCTAGGTGCTCAGTGTTCGGGGTGCTGGGTGCTCAGTGCTCGGGGTGCTGGGTGCTCAGTGCTCAGGGTGCTGGGTGCTCAGTGCTCAGGTTTCTGGGTGCTCAGTGCTCGGGGCGCTGGGTGCTCAGTGCTCGGGGTGCTCGGAGCTCAGTACTCAGGGTGCTGGGTGCTCAGTGCTTGGTGTGCTCGGTGCTGAGTACTCAGGGTGCTGGGTGCTCAGTGCTCGGGGTGCTCGGTGCTCAGTACGTTGGGTGCTCACTACTCAGGGTGCTGGGTGCTCAGTGCTCAGGGTGCTGGGTGCTGAGTGCTCAGGGTGCTGGGTGCTCAGTGCTCAGGGTGCTGGGTGCTCAGTACTCAGGGTGCTGGGTGCGCAGTGCTCGGGGTGATGGGTGCTCAGTGCTCAGGGTGCTGGGTGCTCAGTGCTCAGGGTGCTGGGTGCTCAGTACTCGGGGTGCTGGGTGCTCAGTACTCAGGGTGCTGGGTGCTCAGTACTCAGGGTGCTGGGTGATCAGTACTCGGGTGCTGGGTGCTCAGTGCTCAGAGTCCTGGGTGCTCAGTGCTTGGGGTTCTGGGTGCTCAGTGCTCAGTACTCAGGGTGCTGGGTGCTCAGTGCTCTTGGTGCTGGGTGCACAGTGCTCAGTACTCAGCGTGCTGGGTGCTCAGTGCTCAGGGTGCTGGGTGCTCAGTGCTCAGGGTGCTGGGTGCTCAGTGCTCAGGGTGCTGGGTGCTCAGTGCTCAGGGTGCTGGGTACTCAGTGCTCGGGGTGCTGGGTGCTCAGTACTCAGGGTGCTGGGTGCTCAGTACTCAGGGTGCTCAGTGCTCAGTACTCAGGGTGCTCAGTGCTCAGTACACAGGGTGATCAGTGCTCAGGGTGCTGGGTGCTCAGTGCTCGGGGTGCTTAGTGCTCAGTCCTCAGGGTGCTGGGTGCTCAGTGCTCAGGGTGCTCGGTGCTCAGTGCTCAGGCTGCTGGGTGCTCAGTACTCAGGGTGCTGGGTGCTCAGTGCTCGGTGTGCTGGGTGCTCAGTACTCAGGGTGCTGGGTGCTCAGTGCTCAGGGTGCTGGGTGCTCAGTGCTCAGGGTGCTCGGTGCTTAGTACTCAGGGTGCTGGGTGCTCAGTACACAGGGTGCTGGGTGCTCAGTGCTCAGGGTGCTGGGTGCTCAGTGCTCAGGGTGCTGGGTGCTCAGTACTCATGGTGCTGGGTGCTCAGTTCTCGGGGTGCTGGGTGCTCAGTACTCAGGGAGCTGGGTGCTCAGTACTCAGGGTGCTGGGTGCTCAGTACTCGGGTGCTGGGTGCTCAGTGCTCAGGGTGCTGGGTGCTCAGTGCTTGGGGTGCTGGGTGCTCAGTGCTCAGTACTCAGGGTGCTGGGGGCTCAGTGCTCGGGGTGCTGGGTGCTCAGTGCTCAGTACTCAGGGTGCTGGGTGCTCAGTGCTCAGGGTGCTGGGTGCTCAGTGCTCAGGGTGCTGGGTGCTCAGTACTCCGGGTGCTCGGTGCTTAGTACTCAGGGTGCTGGGTGCTCAGTACTCCGGGTGCTGGGTGCTCAGTGCTCGGCGTGCTCAGTGCTCAGTGCTCAAGTTGCTGGGTGCTCAGTACTCAGGGTGATCATTGCTCAGGGTGCTGGGTGCTCAGTACTCAGGGTGCTGGGTGCTCAGTACTCAGGGTGCTCAGTGCTCAGTACTCAGGGTGCTCAGTGCTCAGTACTAAGGGTGCTCAGTGCTCAGGGTGCTGGGTGCTCAGTGTTCGCGGTGCTCGGTGCTCAGTACTCAGGGTGCTGGGTGCTCAGTGCTCATGGTGCTGGGTGCTCAGTGCTCAGGGTGCTGGTTGCTCAGTGCTCAGGGTGCTGGGTGCTCAGTACTCAGGGTTTCCGGTGCTCAGTACTCGGGGTGCTCAGTGCTCAGTACTCAGGGTGCTGGGTGCTCAGTGCTCAGGGTGCTGGGTGCTCAGTACTCAGGGTGCTGGGTACTCGGTGCTCAGTACGCTGGGTGCTCAGTACTCAGGTTGCTGGGTACTCAGTACTCAGGGTGCTGGGTGCTCAGTACTCAGGGTGCTCGGTGCTCAGAACTCAGGGTGCTGGGTGCTCAGTGCTCAGGGTGCTGGGTGCTCAGTACTCAGGGTGCTGGGTGCTCAGTGCTCGGGGTGTTCGGTGCTCAGTACGCTGGGTGCTCAGTACTCAGGGTGCTGGGTGCTCAGTACTCAGGGTGCTGTGTGCTCAGTACTCAGGGTGCTGGGTGCTTAGTACTCAGGGTGCTGGGTACTTAGTACTCAGGGTGCTGGCTGCTCAGTGCTCAGGGTGCTCGGTGCTCAGTGCTCGGGGTGCTGGGTCCTCAGTACTCAGGGTGCTCAGTGCTCAGTGCTCTGGGTGCTGGGTGCTCTGTGCTCGGGGTGCTGGGGGCTCATTGCTCAGGGTGCTGGGTGCTCAGTACTCAGGGTGCTCAGTGCTCAGTGCTCGGGGTGCTGGGTGCTCAGTGTTCGGGGTGTTGGGTGCTCAGTGCTCAGGGTGCTGGGTGCACAGTGCTCAGGGTTCTGGGTGCTCAGTGCTCGGGGCGCTGGGTACTCAGTGCTCGGGGTGCTCGGAGCTCAGTACTCAGTGTGCTGGGTGCTCAGTGCTCGGGGTGCTCTGTGCTCAGTACTCAGGGTGCTGGGTGCTCAGTGCTCGGGGTGCTCGGTGCTCAGTACGTTGGGTGCTCACTACTCAGGGTGCTGGGTGCTCAGTGCTCAGGGTGCTGGGTGCTGAGTGCTCAGGGTGCTGGGTGCTCAGTGCTCAGGGTGCTGGGTGCTCAGTACTCAGGGTGCTGGGTGCGCAGTGCTCGGGGTGCTGGGTGCTCAGTGCTCAGGGTGCTGGGTGCTCAGTGCTCAGGGTGCTGGGTGCTCAGTACTCGGGGTGCTGGGTGCTCAGTACTCAGGGTGCTGGGTGCTCAGTACTCAGGGTGCTGGGTGATCAGTACTCGGTTGCTGGGTGCTCAGTGCTCAGAGTGCTGGGTGCTCAGTGCTCGGGGTGCTGGGTGCTCAGTGCTCAGTACTCAGGGTGCTGGGTGCTCAGTGCTCTTGGTGCTGGGTGCACAGTGCTCAGTACTCAGGGTGCTGGGTGCTCAGTGCTCAGGGTGCTGGGTGCTCAGTGCTCAGGGTGCTGGGTGCTCAGTGCTCAGGGTGCTGGGTGCTCAGTGCTCAGGGTGCTGGGTACTCAGTGCTCGGGGTGCTGGGTGCTCAGTACTCAGGGTGCTGGGTGCTCCGTACTCAGGGTGCTCAGTGCTCAGAACTCAGGGTGCTCAGTGCTCAGTACTCAGGGTGCTCAGTGCTCAGGGTGCTGGGTGCTCAGTGCTCGGGGTGCTGGGTGCTCAGTCCTCAGGGTGCTGTGTGCTCAGTGCTCAGGGTGCTCGGTGCTGAGTGCTCAGTGTGCTGGGTGCTCAGTACTCAGGGTGCTGGGTGCTCAGTGCTCGGGGTGCTGGGTGCTCAGTACTCAGGGTGCTGGGTGCTCAGTGCTCAGGGTGCTGGGTGCTCAGTGCTCAGGGTGCTCGGTGCTTAGTACTCAGGTTGCTGGGTGCTCAGTACTCAGGGTGCTGGGTGCTCAGTGCTCAGGGTGCTGGGTGCTCAGTGCTCAGGGTGCTTTGTGCTCAGTACTCAGGGTGCTGTGTGCTCAGTTCTCGGGGTGCTGGGTGCTCAGTACTCAGGGAGCTGGGTGCTCAGTACTCAGGGTGCTGGGTGCTCAGTACTCGGGTGCTGGGTGCTCAGTGCTCAGGGTGCTGGGTGCTCAGTGCTCGGGGTGCTGGGTGCTCAGTGCTCAGTACTCAGGGTGCTGTGGGCTCAGTGCTCGGGGTGCTGGGTGCTCAGTGCTCAGTACTCAGGGTGCTGGGTGCTCAGTGCTCAGGGAGCTGGGTGCTCAGTGCTCAGGGTGCTGGTTGCTCAGTGCTCAGGGTGCTGGGTGCTCAGTACTCAGGGTGCTCGGTGCTTAGTACTCAGGGTGCTGGGTGCTCAGTACTCCGGGTGCTGGGTGCTCAGTGCTCAGTACTCAGGGTGCTGGGTGCTCAGTACTCAGGGTGCTGGGTGCTCAGTGCTCGGGGTGCTGGGTGCTCAGTGCTCGGGGTGCTCGGTGCTCAGTACTCAGGGTGCTGGGTGCTCAGTGCTCGGGGTGCTCAGTACTCAGCGTGCTGTGTGTTCAGTGCTCAGGGTGCTGGGTGCTCATTACTCAGGGTGCTCGGTGCTTAGTACTCAGGGTGCTGGGTGCTCAGTACTCCGGGTGCTGGGTGCTCAGTGCTCGGGGTGCTCGGTGCTCAGTGCTCAAGGTGCTGGGTGCTCAGTACTCAGGGTGATCATTGCTCAGGGTGCTGGGTGCTCAGTACTCAGGGTGCTGGGTGCTCAGTACTCAGGGTGCTCAGTGCTCAGTACTCAGGGTGCTCAGTACTCAGTACTAAGGGTGCTCAGTGCTCAGGGTGCTGGGTGCTCAGTGTTCGGGGTGCTCGGTGCTCAGTACTCAGGGTGCTGGGTGCTCAGTGCTCATGGTGCTGGGTGCTCAGTGCTCAGGGTGCTGGTTGCTCAGTGCTCAGGGTGCTGGGTGCTCAGTACTCATGGTGCTCGGTGCTCGGTGTGCTGGGTGCTCAGTGCTCGGGGTTTTCGGTGCTCAGTACTCGGGGTGCTCAGTGCTCAGTACTCAGGGTGCTGGGTGCTCAGTGATCAGGGTGCTGGGTGCTCAGTACTCAGGGTGCTGGGTGCTCGGTGCTCAGTACGCTGGGTGCTCAGTACTCAGGTTGCTGGGTGCTCAGTACTCAGGGTGCTGGGTGCTCAGTACTCAGGGTGCTCAGTGCTCAGTACACAGGGTGCTGGGTGCTCAGTGCTAGGGTTGCTGGGTGCTCAGTGCTCAGTACTCAGGGTGCTGGGTGCTCAGTGCTCAGGGTGCTGAGTGCTCAGTACTCAGCTTGCTGGGTGCTCAGTACTCAGGGTGCTGGGTGCTCAGTGCTCAGGGTGCTGGGTGCTCCGTGCTCAGGGTGCTGGGTGCTCAGTGCTCAGGGTGCTGGGTGCTCAGTACTCAGCGTGCTGGGTGCTCAGTACTCAGGGTGCTGGGTGCTCAGTGCTCAGGGTGCTGAGTGCTCAGTACTCAGCGTGCTGGGTGCTCAGTACTCAGGGTGCTGGGTGCTCAGTGCTCAGGGTGCTGGGTGCTCAGTACTCAGGGTGCTGGGTGCTCAGTGCTCAGGGTGCTGGGTGCTCAGTGCTCAGGGTGCTGGGTGCTCAGTGCTCGGGGAGCTCGGTGCTCAGTACTCAGGGTGCTGTGTGCTCAGTACTCAGTGCTCGGGGTCCTGGGTGCTCCGTGCTCGGGGTGCTGGGTGCTCAGTACTCAGGGTGCTGGGTGCTCATTCTCGGGGTGCTGGGTGCTCAGTGCTCGGTGTGCTGGGTGCTCAGTGCTCAGGGTGCTGGGGGCTCAGTACTCAGGGTGCTGGGTGCTCAGTACTCAGGGTGCTCGGTTCTCAGTACTCAGGGTGCTGGGTGCTCATTCTCGGGGTGCTGGGTGCTCAGTGCTCGGGTTGCTGGGTGATCAGTACTCAGGGTGCTGGGGGCTCAGTACTCAGGGTGCTGGGTGCTCAGTACTCAGGGTGATCTGTTCTCAGTACTCAGGGTGCTGGGTGCTCAGTGCTCGGGGTGCTGGGTGCTCAGTACTCGGGGTGCTCAGTACTCAGGGTACTGGGTGCTCAGTACTCAGGGTTCTGGGTGCTCAGTGCTCAGGGTGCTCGGTGCTCAGTACTCGGGGTGCTGGGTGCTCAGTACTCGGGGTGCTGGGTGCTCAGTGCTCAGGGTGCTGGGTGCTCAGTGCTCGGGGAGCTGGGTGCTCAGTGCTGAGGGTGCTGGCTGCTAAGTGCTCAGGGTGCTGGGTGCTCAGTACTCAGGGTGCTAGGTGCTCAGTACTCAGGGTGCTCAGTGCTCAGTACTCAGCGTGCTGGGTGCTCAGTGCTCGGGGTGCTCGGTGATCAGTACTCAGGGTGCTGGGTGCTCAGTGCTCAGGGTGCTGAGTACTCAGTACTCAGGGTGCTGGGTGCTCAGTGCTCAGGGTGCTGGGTGCTCAGTGCTCAGGGTGCTGGGTGCTCAGTGCTCGGGGTGCTGGGTGCTCAGTGCTCGGGGTGCTGGGTGCTCAGTGCTCGGGGTGCTGGGTGCTCAGTGCTCAGGGTGCTGGGTGCTCAGTACTCAGGGTGCTGGGGGCTCAGTACTCAGGGTGCTGGGTGCTCAGTGTTCAGGGTGCTGGGTGCTCAGTCCTCAGGGTGCTGGGTGCTCAGTACTCAGGGTGTTCGGTGCTCAGTACTCAGGGTGCTCAGTGCTCAGTACTCAGGGTGCTGGTTGCTCAGTGCTCGGGGTGCTCGGTGCTCAGTACTCAGGGTGCTGGGTGCTCAGTACTCAGGGTGCTGGGTGCTCAGTACTCAGGGTGCTGGGTGCTCAGTACTCAGGGTGCTGGGTGCTCAGTATTCAGGGTGCTGGGTGCTCAGTGCTCAGGGTGCTGGGTGCTCAGTACTCAGGGTGCTTGGTGCTCAGTACTTAGTGTGCTCGGTGCTCAGTACTCAGTGTGCTGGGTGCTCAGTGCTCAGGGTTCTTTGTACTCAGTACTCAGGGTTCTGGGTGCTCAGTACTCAGGGTGCTAGGTGCTCAGTGCTCAGGGTGCTGGGTGCTCAGCGCTCAGGGTGCTGGGTGCTCAGTACTCAGGGTGCTGGGTGCTCAGTGCTCAGGGTGATCGGTGCTCAGTACTCAGGGTGCTCAGTACTCAGGGTGCTGGGTTCTCAGTGCTCAGGGTGCTGGGTGCTCAGTACTCAGGGTGCTGGGTGCTCAGTGCTCGGTGTGCTGGGTGCTCAGTGCTCAGGGTGCTCAGTGCTCAGGGTGCTGGGTGCTCAGTGCTCGGGGTGCTCGGTGCTCAGGGTGCTGGGTGATCAGTCCTCAGGGTGCTCAGTGCTCAGGGTGCTGGGTGCTCAGTGCTCGGGGTGCTCGGTGCTCAGTACTCAGGGTGCTGGGTGCTCAGTACTCAGGGTGCTGGGTGCTCAGTGCTCGGGGTGCTGGGTGCTCAGTGCTCGGGGTGCTGGGTGGTCAGTGCTCATTGATCAGGGTGCTGGGTGCTCAGTGCTCAGTGCTCAGGGTGCTGGGTGCTCAGTACTCAGGGTGCTGGGTGCTCAGTACTCAGGGTGCTGGGTGCTCAGTGATCAGGGTGCTGGGTGCTCAGTACTCTGGGTGTTGGGTGCTCAGTACTCAGGGTGCTGGGTGCTCAGTGCTCCGGGTGCTCGGTGCTCAGTACTCAAGGTGCTGGGTGCTCAGTGCTCAGGGTGCGGGGTGCTCAGTCTTCGGGGTGCTCCGTGCTCAGTGCTCAGGGTGCTGGGTGATCAGTGCTCGGGGTGCTCGGTGCTCAGTACTCAAGGTGCTCAGTGCTGAGTGCTCAGGGTGCTGGGTGTTCAGTACTCAGGGTGCTCAGTGCTCAGTGCTCAGGGTGCTGGGTGCTCAGTACTCAGGGTGCTGGGTGCTCAGTGCTCGGGGTGCTGGGTGCTCAGAGCTCAGGGTGATCAGTGCTCAGTACTCAGGGTGCTGGGTTCTCAGTGCTCTGGGTGCTGGGTGCTCAGTCCTAAGGGTGCTCAGTACTCAGGATGCTCTGTGCTCAGTGCTCAGTACTCAGGGTGCTCTGTACTCAGGGTGCTGGGTGCTCAGTGCTCGGGGTGCTGGGTGCTCAGTACTCAGGGTGCTGGGTGCTCAGTACTCAGGGTGCTGGGTGCTCAGTGCTTGGGGTGCTGGGTGCTCACTGCTCAGAGTGATCGGTGCTCAGTGCTCAGGCTGCTGGGTGCTCAGTGCTCGGGGTGCTGGGTGCTCAGTGCTCAGTGCTCAGGGTGCTGGGTGCTCAGTGCTCAGTGCTCAGGGTGCTCGGTGTTCAGTACTCAGGGTGCTCGGTGCTCAGTGCTCAGGGTGCTAGGTGCTCAGTACTCAGGGTGCTGGGTGCTCAGTGCTCGGGGTGCTGGGTGCTCAGTACTCAGGGTGCTGGGTGCTCAGTACTCAGGGTGCTGGGTGCTCAGTGCTCAGGGTGCTGGGTGCTCAGTACTCAGGGTGCTGGGTGCTCAGTGCTCAGGGTGCTGGGTGCTCAGTGCTCTGGGTGCTGGGTGCTCAGTGCTCAGGGTGCTGGGTGCTCAGTGCTCAGGGTGCTGGGTGCTCAGTGATCGCGGTGTTGGGTGCTGAGTGCTCAGGGTGCTGAGTGCTCAGTGCTCGGGGTGCTCGGTGCTCAGTGCGCAGGGTCCTGGGTGCTCAGTACTCAGGGTGCTGGGTGCTTAGTAATCAGGGTTCTCAGTGCTCAGTACACAGGGTGCTGGGTGCTCAGTGCTCGGGGTGCTGGGTGCTCAGTGCTCAGTACTCAGGGTTCTGGGTGCTCAGTGCTCAGGGTGCTGAGTGCTCAGTACTCAGCGTGCTGGGTGCTCAGTACTCAGGGTGCTGGGTGCTCAGTGCTCAGGGTGCTGGGTGCTCAGTGCTCAGGGTGCTGGGTGCTCAGTGCTCGGGGAGCTCGGTGCTCAGTACTCAGGGTGCTGGGTGCTCAGTACTCAGTGCTCGGGGTACTGGGTGCTCCGTGCTCGGGGTGATCTGTTCTCAGTACTCAGGGTGCTGGGTGCTCAGTGCTCGGGGCGCTGGGTGCTCAGTACTCGGGGTGCTCAGTACTCAGGGTACTGGGTGCTCAGTACTCAGGGTGCTGGGTGCTCAGAGGTCGGGGTGCTCGGTGCTCAGTCCTCGGGGTGCTGGGTGCTCAGTGCTCAGGGTGCTGGGTGCTCAGTGCTCGGGGTGCTGGGTGCTCAGTGCTGAGGGTGCTGGCTGCTCAGTGCTCAGGGTGCTGGGTGCTCAGTACTCAGGGTGCTAGGTGCTCAGTACTCAGGGTGCTCAGTGCTCAGTACTCAGGGTGCTGTGTGTTCAGTTCTCAGGGTGCTGGGTGCTCAGTACTCAGGGTGCTCGGTGCTTAGTACTCAGGGTGCTGGGTGCTCAGTACTCCGGGTGCTGGGTGCTCAGTGCTCGGGGTGCTCAGTGCTCAGTGCTCAAGGTGCTGGGTGCTCAGTACTCAGGGTGATCATTGCTCAGGGTGCGGGGTGCTCAGTACTCAGGGTGCTCAGTGCTCAGTACTAAGGGTGCTCAGTGCTCAGGGTGCTGGGTGCTCAGTGTTCGGGGTGCTCGGTGATCAGTACTCAGGGTGCTGGGTGCTCAGTGCTCATGGTGCTGGGTGCTCAGTGCTCAGGGTGCTGGTTGCTCAGTGCTCAGGGTGCTGGGTGCTCAGTACTCAGGGTTTTCGGTGCTCAGTACTCCGGGTGCTCAGTGCTCGGAGTGCTGGGTGCTCAGTACTCAGGGTGCTGGGTGCTCAGTACTCAGGGTGCTGGGTGCTCAGTACTCGGGTGCTGGGTGCTCAGTGCTCAGAGTGCTGGGTGCTCAGTGCTTGGGGTGCTGGGTGCTCAGTGCTCAGTACTCAGGGTGCTGGGAGCTCAGTGCTCTTGGTGCTGGGTGCACAGTGCTCAGTACTCAGGGTGCTGGGTGCTCAGTGCTCAGGGTGCTGGGTGCTCAGTGCTCAGGGTGCTGGGTGCTCAGTGCTCAGGGTGCTGGGTGCTCAGTGCTCAGGGTGCTGGGTACTCAGTGCTCGGGGTGCTGGGTGCTCAGTACTCAGGGTGCTGGGTGCTCAGTACTCCGGGTGCTGGGTGCTCAGTGCTCGGGGTGCTCAGTGCTCAGTGCTCAAGGTGCTGGGTGCTCAGTACTCAGGGTGATCATTGCTCAGGGTGCGGGGTGCTCAGTACTCAGGGTGCTCAGTGCTCAGTACTAAGGGTGCTCAGTGCTCAGGGTGCTGGGTGCTCAGTGTTCGGGGTGCTCGGTGATCAGTACTCAGGGTGCTGGGTGCTCAGTGCTCATGGTGCTGGGTGCTCAGTGCTCAGGGTGCTGGTTGCTCAGTGCTCAGGGTGCTGGGTGCTCAGTACTCAGGGTTTTCGGTGCTCAGTACTCCGGGTGCTCAGTGCTCGGAGTGCTGGGTGCTCAGTACTCAGGGTGCTGGGTGCTCAGTACTCAGGGTGCTGGGTGCTCAGTACTCGGGTGCTGGGTGCTCAGTGCTCAGAGTGCTGGGTGCTCAGTGCTTGGGGTGCTGGGTGCTCAGTGCTCAGTACTCAGGGTGCTGGGAGCTCAGTGCTCTTGGTGCTGGGTGCACAGTGCTCAGTACTCAGGGTGCTGGGTGCTCAGTGCTCAGGGTGCTGGGTGCTCAGTGCTCAGGGTGCTGGGTGCTCAGTGCTCAGGGTGCTGGGTGCTCAGTGCTCAGGGTGCTGGGTACTCAGTGCTCGGGGTGCTGGGTGCTCAGTACTCAGGGTGCTGGGTGCTCAGTGCTCAGGGTGCTGGGTGCTCAGTGCTCAGGGTGCTGGGTGCTCAGTACTCAGGGTGCTGGGTGCTCAGTGCTCGGGGTGCTCAGTGCTCAGTACGCTGGGTGCTCAGTACTCAGGGTGCTGGGTGCTCAGTACTCAGGGTGCTGTGTGCTCAGTACTCAGGGTGCTGGGTGCTTAGTACTCAGGGTGCTGGGTGCTTAGTACTCAGGGTGCTGGCTGCTCAGTGCTCAGGGTGCTCGGTGCTCAGTGCTCGGGGTGCTGGGTGCTCAGTACTCAGGGTGGTCAGTGCTCAGTGCTATGGGTGCTGGGTGCTCTGTGCTCGGGGTGCTGGGTGCTCATTGCTCAGGGTGCTGGGTGCTCAGTACTCAGGGTGCTCAGTGCTCAGTGCTCGGGGTGCTGGGTGCTCAGTGCTAGGGGTGCTGGGTGCTCAGTGCTCAGGGTGCTGGGTGCTCAGTGCTCAGGGTGCTGGGTGCTCAGTACTCAGGGTGCTCAGTGCTCAGTACTCAGGGTGCTCATTGCTCAGAGTGCTGGGTGCTCAGTGCTCAGGGTGCTGGTTGCTCAGTGCTCAGGGTGCTGGGTGCTCAGTACTCAGGGTTTTCGGTGCTCAGTACTCCGGGTGCTCAGTGCTCAGTACTCAGGGTGCTGGGTGCTCAGTGCTCAGGGTGCTGGGTGCTCAGTACTCAGGGTGCTGGGTGCTCGGTGCTCAGTACGCTGGGTGCTCAGTACTCAGGTTTCTCTGTACTCAGTACTCAGGGTGCTGGGTGCTCAGTACTCAGGGTGCTCGGTGCTCAGTACTCAGGGTGCTGGGTGCTCAGTGCTCAGGGTGCTGGGTGCTCAGTACTCAGGGTGCTGGGTGCTCAGTGCTCGGGGTGCTCGGTGCTCAGTACGCTGGGTGCTCAGTACTCAGGGTGCTGGGTGCTCAGTACTCAGGGTGCTGTGTGCTGAGTACTCAGGGTGCTGGGTGCTTAGTACTCAGGGTGCTGGGTGCTTAGTACTCAGGGTGCTGGCTGCTCAGTGCTCAGGGTGCTCGGTGCTCAGTGCTCGGGGTGCTGGGTGCTCAGTACTCAGGGTGCTCAGTGCTCAGTGCTCTGGGTGCTTGGTGCTCTGTGCTCGGGGTGCTGGGTGCTCATTGCTCAGGGTGCTGGGTGCTCAGTTCTCAGGGTGCTCAGTGCTCAGTGCTCGGGGTGCTGGGTGCTCTGTGCTCGGGGTGCTGGGTGCTCAGTGCTCAGGGTGCTGGGTGCTCAGTGCCCAGGGTTCTGGGTGCTCAGTGCTCGGGGCGCTGGGTACTCAGTGCTCGGGGTGCTCGGAGCTCAGTACTCAGTGTGCTGGGTGCTCAGTGCTCGGGGTGCTCGGTGCTCAGTACTCGGGGTGCTGGGTGCTCAGTGCTCGGGGTGCTCGGTGCTCAGTACGTTGGGTGCTCACTACTCAGGGTGCTGGGTGCTCAGTGCTCAGGGTGCTGGGTGCTGAGTGCTCAGGGTGCTGGGTGATCAGTGCTCAGGGTGCTGGGTGCTCAGTACTCAGGGTGCTGGGTGCACAGTGCTCGGGGTGCTGGGTGCTCAGTGCTCAGGGTGCTGGGTGCTCAGTGCTCAGGGTGCTGGGTGCTCAGTACTCGGGGTGCTGGGTGCTCAGTACTCAGGGTGCTGGGTGCTCAGTACTCAGGGTGCTGGGTGATCAGTACTCGGGTGCTGGGTGCTCAGTGCTCAGAGTGCTGGGTGCTCAGTGCTCGGGGTGCTGGGTGCTCAGTGCTCAGTACTCAGGGTGCTGGGTGCTCAGTGCTCTTGGTGCTGGGTGCACAGTGCTCAGTACTCAGGGTGCTGGGTGCTCAGTGCTCAGTGTGCTGGGTGCTCAGTGCTCAGGGTGCTGGGTGCTCAGTGCTCAGGGTGCTGGGTGCTCAGTGCTCAGGGTGCTGGGTACTCAGTGCTCGGGGTGCTGGGTGCTCAGTACTCAGGGTGCTGGGTGCTCAGTACTCAGGGTGCTCAGTGCTCAGTACTCAGGGTGCTCAGTGCTCAGTACTCAGGGTGCTCAGTGCTCAGGGTGCTGGGTGCTCAGTGCTCTGGGTGCTGGGTGCTCAGTCCTCAGGGTGCTGGGTGCTCAGTGCTCAGGGTGCTCGGTGCTCAGTGCTCAGGGTGCTGGGTGCTCAGTACTCAGGGTGCTGGGTGCTCAGTGCTCGGGGTGCTGGGTGCTCAGTGCTCAGGGTGCTGGGTGCTCAGTGCTCAGGGTGCTGGGTGCTCAGTGCTCAGTACTCAGGGTGCTGGGTGCTCAGTACTCAGGGTGCTGGGTGCTCATTGCTCGGGGTGCTGGGTGCTCAGTGCTCGGGGTGCTCGGTGCTCAGTACTGAGGGTGCTGGGTGCTCAGTGCTCGGGGTGCTCAGTACTCAGGGTGCTGTGTGTTCAGTGCTCAGGGTGCTGTGTGCTCAGTACTCAGGGTGCTCGGTGCTTAGTACTCAGGGTGCTGGGTGCTCAGTACTCCGGGTGCTGGGTGCTCAGTGCTCGGGGTGCTGGGTGCTCAGTGCTCAAGGTGCTGGGTGCTCAGTACTCAGGGTGATCATTGCTCAGGGTGCTGGGTGCTCAGTACTCAGGGTGCTGGGTGCTCAGTACTCAGGGTGCTCAGTGCTCAGTACTCAGGGTGCTCAGTGCTCAGTACTAAGGGTGCTCAGTGCTCAGGGTGCTGGGTGCTCAGTGCTCAGGGTGCTGGTTGCTCAGTGCTCAGGGTGCTGGGTGCTCAGTACTCAGGGTTTTCGGTGCTCAGTACTCCGGGTGCTCAGTGCTCAGTACTCAGGGTGCTGTGTGCTCAGTGCTCAGGGTGCTGGGTGCTCAGTACTCAGGGTGCTCGGTGCTCAGTACTCAGGGTGCTGGGTGCTCAGTGCTCAGGGTGCTGGGTGCTCAGTACTCAGGGTGCTGGGTGCTCAGTGCTCGGGGTGCTTGGTGCTCAGTACGCTGGGTGCTCAGTACTCAGGGTGCTGGGTGCTCAGTACTCAGGGTGCTGTGTGCTCAGTACTCAGGTTGCTGGGTGCTTAGTACTCAGGGTGCTGGGTGCTTAGTACTCAGGGTGCTGGCTGCTCAGTGCTCAGGGTGCTCGGTGCTCAGTGCTCGGGGTGCTGGGTGCTCAGTACTCAGGGTGCTCAGTGCTCAGTGCTCTGGGTGCTGGGTGCTCTGTGCTCGGGGTGCTGGGTGCTCATTGCTCAGGGTGCTGGGTGCTCAGTTCTCAGGGTGCTCAGTGCTCAGTGCTCGGGGTGCTGGGTGCTCAGTGCTCGGGGTGCTGGGTGCTCAGTGCTCAGGGTGCTGGGTGCTCAGTGCCCAGGGTTCTGGGTGCTCAGTGCTCGGGGCGCTTTGTACTCAGTGCTCGGGGTGCTCGGAGCTCAGTACTCAGTGTGCTGGGTGCTCAGTGCTCGGGGTGCTCGGTGCTCAGTACTCGGGGTGCTGGGTGCTCAGTGCTCGGGGTGCTCGGTGCTCAGTAAGTTGGGTGCTCACTACTCAGGGTGCTGGGTGCTCAGTGCTCAGGGTGCTGGGTGCTGAGTGCTCAGGGTGCTGGGTGCTCAGTGCTCAGGGTGCTGGGTGCTCAGTACTCAGGGTGCTGGGTGCACAGTGCTCGGGGTGCTGGGTGCTCAGTGCTCAGGGTGCTGGGTGCTCAGTGCTCAGGGTGCTGGATGCTCAGTACACGGGGTGCTGGGTGCTCAGTACTCAGGGTGCTGGGTGCTCAGTACTCAGGGTGCTGGGTGATCAGTACTCGGGTGCTGGGTGCTCAGTGCTCAGAGTGCTGGGTGATCAGTGCTCGGGGTGCTGGGTGCTCAGTGCTCAGTACTCAGGGTGCTGGGTGCTCAATGCTCTTGGTACTGGGTGCACAGTGCTCAGTACTCAGGGTGCTGGGTGCTCAGTGCTCAGGGTGCTGGGTGCTCAGTGCTCAGCGTGCTGGGTGCTCAGTGCTCAGGGTGCTCAGTGCTCAGGGTGCTGGGTACTCAGTGCTCGGGGTGCTGGGTGCTCAGTACTCAGGGTGCTGGGTGCTCAGTACTCAGGGTGCTCAGTGCTCAGTACTCAGGGTGCTCAGTGCTCAGTACTCAGGGTGCTCAGTGCTCAGGGTGCTGGGTGCTCAGTGCTCGGGGTGCTGGGTGCTCAGTCCTCAGGTTGCTGGGTGCTCAGTGCTCAGCCTGCTCGGTGCTCAGTGCTCAGGGTGCTATGTGCTCAGTACTCAGGGTGCTGGGTGCTCAGTGCTCGGGGTGCTGGGTGCTCAGTACTCAGGGTGCTGGGTGCTCAGTGCTCAGGGTGCTGGGTGCTCAGTGCTCAGGGTGCTCGGTGATTAGTACTCAGGGTGCTGGGTGCTCAGTACTCAGGGTGCTGGGTGCTCAGTGCTCAGGGTGCTGGGTGCTCAGTGCTCAGGGTGCTGGGTGCTCAGTACTCAGGGTGCTGGGTGCTCAGTTCTCGGGGTGCTGGGTGCTCAGTACTCAGGGAGCTGGGTGCTCAGTACTCAGGGTGCTGGGTGCTCAGTACTCGGGTGCTGGGTGCTCAGTGCTCAGGGTGCTGGTTGCTCAGTGCTCGGGGTGCTGGGTGCTCAGTGCTCAGTACTCAGGGTGCTGGGTGCTCAGGGCTCGGGGTGCTGGGTGGTCAGTGCTCAGTACTCAGGGTGCTGGGTGCTCAGTGCTCGGGGTGCTTGATGCTCAGTACTCAGGGTGCTGGGTGCTCAGTGCTCAGTACACAGGGTGCTGGGTGCTCAGTGCTCGGGGTGCTGGGTGCTCAGTGCTCAGTACTCAGGGTGCTGGGTGATCAGTGCTCGGGGTGCTTGATGCTCAGTACTCAGGGTGCTGGGTGCTCAGTGCTCAGGGTGCTGGGTGCTCAGTACTCAGGGTGCTGGGTGCTCAGTACTCAGTATGCTGGGTGCTCAGTACTCGGGGTGCTCACTACTCAGGGTGCTGTGTGTTCAGTGCTCAGTGTACTGGGTGCTCAGTACTCAGGGTGCTCAGTGCTCGGGGTGCTTGATGCTCAGTACTCAGGGTGCTGGGTGCTCAGTGCTCAGGGTGCTGGGTGCTCAGTACTCAGGGTGCTGGGTGCTCAGTACTCAGTATGCTGGGTGCTCAGTGCTCGGGGTGCTCAGTACTCAGGGTGCTGTGTGTTCAGTGCTCAGGGTACTGGGTGCTCAGTACTCAGGGTGCTCAGTGCTTGGGGTGCTGGGTGCGCAGCACTCAGGCTGTTGGGTGCTCAGTACTCAGGGTGCTCAGTGCTTGGGGTGCTGGGTGCTCAGTACTCAGGGTGCTCAGTGCTTGGGGTGTTGGGTGCTCAGTACTCAGGGTGCTGGGTGCTCAGTGCTCAGGGTGCTGGGTGCTCAGTACTCAGGGTGCTGGATGCTCATTACTCAGGGTGCTAGGTGCTCAGTGTTCGGGGTGCTGGGTGCTCAGTGCTCGGGGTGCTGGGTGCTCAGTGCTCAGGGTGCTGGGTGCTCAGTGCTCGGGGTGCTGGGTGCTCAGTACTCGGGGTGCTCGGTGCTCAGTACTCAGGGTGCTGGGTGCTCAGTGCTCGGGGTGCTCAGTACTCAGGGTGCTGTGTGTTCAGTTCTCAGGGTGCTGGGTGCTCAGTACTCAGGGTGCTCGGTGCTTAGTACTCAGGGTGCTGGGTGCTCAGTACTCCGGGTGCTGGGTGCTCAGTGCTCGGGGTGCTCAGTGCTCAGTGCTCAAGGTGCTGGGTGCTCAGTACTCAGGGTGATCATTGCTCAGGGTGCGGGGTGCTCAGTACTCAGGGTGCTCAGTGCTCAGTACTAAGGGTGCTCAGTGCTCAGGGTGCTGGGTGCTCAGTGTTCGGGGTGCTCGGTGATCAGTACTCAGGGTGCTGGGTGCTCAGTGCTCATGGTGCTGGGTGCTCAGTGCTCAGGGTGCTGGTTGCTCAGTGCTCAGGGTGCTGGGTGCTCAGTACTCAGGGTTTTCGGTGCTCAGTACTCCGGGTGCTCAGTGCTCGGAGTGCTGGGTGCTCAGTACTCAGGGTGCTGGGTGCTCAGTACTCAGGGTGCTGGGTGCTCAGTACTCGGGTGCTGGGTGCTCAGTGCTCAGAGTGCTGGGTGCTCAGTGCTTGGGGTGCTGGGTGCTCAGTGCTCAGTACTCAGGGTGCTGGGAGCTCAGTGCTCTTGGTGCTGGGTGCACAGTGCTCAGTACTCAGGGTGCTGGGTGCTCAGTGCTCAGGGTGCTGGGTGCTCAGTGCTCAGGGTGCTGGGTGCTCAGTGCTCAGGGTGCTGGGTGCTCAGTGCTCAGGGTGCTGGGTACTCAGTGCTCGGGGTGCTGGGTGCTCAGTACTCAGGGTGCTGGGTGCTCAGTGCTCAGGGTGCTGGGTGCTCAGTGCTCAGGGTGCAATTGCTCAGTACTCAGGGTGCTGGGTGCTCAGTGCTCGGGGTGCTCAGTGCTCAGTACGCTGGGTGCTCAGTACTCAGGGTGCTGGGTGCTCAGTACTCAGGGTGCTGTGTGCTCAGTACTCAGGGTGCTGGGTGCTTAGTACTCAGGGTGCTGGGTGCTTAGTACTCAGGGTGCTGGCTGCTCAGTGCTCAGGGTGCTCGGTGCTCAGTGCTCGGGGTGCTGGGTGCTCAGTACTCAGGGTGGTCAGTGCTCAGTGCTATGGGTGCTGGGTGCTCTGTGCTCGGGGTGCTGGGTGCTCATTGCTCAGGGTGCTGGGTGCTCAGTACTCAGGGTGCTCAGTGCTCAGTGCTCGGGGTGCTGGGTGCTCAGTGCTAGGGGTGCTGGGTGCTCAGTGCTCAGGGTGCTGGGTGCTCAGTGCTCAGGGTTCTGGGTGCTCAGTGCTCGGGGCGCTGGGTACTCAGTGCTCGGGGTGCTCGGAGCTCAGTACTCAGTGTGCTGGGTGCTCAGTGCTCGTTGTGCTCGGTGCTCAGTACTCAGGGTGCTGGGTGCTCAGTGCTCAGGGTGCTGGGTGCTCAGTACTCGGGGTGCTGGGTGCTCAGTACTCAGGGTGCTGGGTGCTCAGTACTCAGGGTGCTGGGTGATCAGTACTCGGGTGCTGGGTGCTCAGTGCTCAGAGTGCTGGGTGCTCAGTGCTTGGGGTGCTGGGTGCTCAGTGCTCAGTACTCAGGGTGCTGGGTGCTCAGTGCTCTTGGTGCTGGGTGCACAGTGCTCAGTACTCAGGGTGCTGGGTGCTCAGTGCTCAGTGTGCTGGGTGCTCAGTGCTCAGGGTGCTGGGTGCTCAGTGCTCAGGGTGCTGGGTGCTGAGTGCTCAGGGTGCTGGGTACTCAGTGCTCGGGGTGCTGGGTGCTCAGTACTCAGGGTGCTGGGTGCTCAGTACTCAGGGTGCTCAGTGCTCAGTACTCAGGGTGCTCAGTGCTCAGTACTCAGGGTGCTCAGTGCTCAGGGTGCTGGGTGCTCAGTGCTCGGGGTGCTGGGTGCTCAGTCCTCAGGGTGCTGGTTGCTCAGTGCTCAGGGTGCTCGGTGCTCAGTGCTCAGGGTGCTGGGTGCTCAGTACTCAGGGTGCTGGGTGCTCAGTGCTCGGGGTGCTGGGTGCTCAGTACTCAGGGTGGTCAGTGCTCAGTGCTCTGGGTGCTGGGTGCTCTGTGCTCGGAGTGCTGGGTGCTCATTTCTCAGGGTGCTGGGTGCTCAGTACTCAGGGTGCTCAGTGCTCAGTGCTCGGGGTGCTGGGTGCTCAGTGCTCGGGGTGCTGGGTGCTCAGTGCTCAGGGTGCTGGGTGCTCAGTGCTCAGGGTTCTGGGTGCTCAGTGCTCGGGGCGCTGGGTGCTCAGTGCTCGGGGTGCTCGGTGCTCAGTACTCAGGGTGCTGGGTGCTCAGTGCTCGGGGTGCTCGGTGCTCAGTACGTTGGGTGCTCACTACTCAGGGTGCTGGGTGCTCAGTGCTCAGGGTGCTGGGTGCTGAGTGCTCAGGGTGCTGGGTGCTCAGTGCTCAGGGTGCTGGGTGCTCAGTACTCAGGGTGCTGGGTGCGCAGTGCTCGGGGTGCTGGGTGCTCAGTGCTCAGGGTGCTGGGTGCTCAGTGCTCAGGGTGCTGGGTGCTCAGTACTCGGGGTGCTGTGTGCTCAGTACTCAGGGTGCTGGGTGCTCAGTACTCAGGGTGCTGGGTGATCAGTACTCGGGTGCTGGGTGCTCAGTGCTCAGGGTGCTGGGTGCTCAGTGCTTGGGGTGCTGGGTGCTCAGTGCTCAGTACTCAGGGTGCTGGGGGCTCAGTGCTTGGGGTGCTGGGTGCTCAGTGCTCAGTACTCAGGGTGCTGGGTGCTCAGTGCTCAGGGTGCTGGGTGCTCAGTGCTCAGGGTGCTGGGTGCTCAGTGCTCAGGGTGCTGGGTGCTCAGTACTCAGGGTGCTCGGTGCTTAGTACTCAGGGTGCTGGGTGCTCAGTACTCCGGGTGCTGGGTGCTCAGTGCTCAGTACTCAGGGTGCTGGGTGCTCAGTACTCAGGGTGCTGGGTGCTCAGTGCTCGGGGTGCTGGGTGCTCAGTACTCGGGGTGCTCGGTGCTCAGTACTCAGGGTGCTGGGTGCTCAGTGCTCGGGGTGCTCAGTACTCAGGGTGCTGTGTGTTCAGTTCTCAGGGTGCTGGGTGCTCAGTACTCAGGGTGCTCGGTGCTTAGTACTCAGGGTGCTGGGTGCTCAGTACTCCGGGTGCTGGGTGCTCAGTGCTCGGGGTGCTCAGTGCTCAGTGCTCAAGCTGCTGGGTGCTCAGTACTCAGGGTGATCATTGCTCAGGGTGCGGGGTGCTCAGTACTCAGGGTGCTCAGTGCTCAGTACTAAGGGTGCTCAGTGCTCAGGGTGCTGGGTGCTCAGTGTTCGGGGTGCTCGGTGATCAGTACTCAGGGTGCTGGGTGCTCAGTGCTCATGGTGCTGGGTGCTCAGTGCTCAGGGTGCTGGTTGCTCAGTGCTCAGGGTGCTGGGTGCTCAGTACTCAGGGTTTTTGGTGCTCAGTACTCCGGGTGCTCAGTGCTCGGAGTGCTGGGTGCTCAGTACTCAGGGTGCTGGGTGCTCAGTACTCAGGGTGCTGGGTGCTCAGTACTCGGGTGCTGGGTGCTCAGTGCTCAGAGTGCTGGGTGCTCAGTGCTTGGGGTGCTGGGTGCTCAGTGCTCAGTACTCAGGGTGCTGGGAGCTCAGTGCTCTTGGTGCTGGGTGCACAGTGCTCAGTACTCAGGGTGCTGGGTGCTCAGTGCTCAGGGTGCTGGGTGCTCAGTGCTCACGGTGCTGGGTGCTCAGTGCTCAGGGTGCTGGGTGCTCAGTGCTCAGGGTGCTGGGTACTCAGTGCTCGGGGTGCTGGGTGCTCAGTACTCAGGGTGCTGGGTGCTCAGTGCTCAGGGTGCTGGGTGCTCAGTGCTCAGGGTGCTGGGTGCTCAGTACTCAGGGTGCTGGGTGCTCAGTGCTCGGGGTGCTCAGTGCTCAGTACGCTGGGTGCTCAGTACTCAGGGTGCTGGATGCTCAGTATTCAGGGTGCTGTGTGCTCAGTACTCAGGGTGCTGGGTGCTTAGTACTCAGGGTGCTGGGTGCTTAGTACTCAGGGTGCTGGCTGCTCAGTGCTCAGGGTGCTCGGTGCTCAGTGCTCGGGGTGCTGGGTGCTCAGTACTCAGGGTGGTCAGTGCTCAGTGCTATGGGTGCTGGGTGCTCTGTGCTCGGGGTGCTGGGTGCTCATTGCTCAGGGTGCTGGGTGCTCAGTACTCAGGGTGCTCAGTGCTCAGTGCTCGGGGTGCTGGGTGCTCAGTGCTAGGGGTGCTGGGTGCTCAGTGCTCAGGGTGCTGGGTGCTCAGTGCTCAGGGTTCTGGGTGCTCAGTGCTCGGGGCGCTGGGTACTCAGTGCTCGGGGTGCTCGGAGCTCAGTACTCAGTGTGCTGGGTGCTCAGTGCTCGTTGTGCTCGGTGCTCAGTACTCAGGGTGCTGGGTGCTCAGTGCTCGGGGTGCTCGGTGCTCAGTACGTTGGGTGCTCACTACTCAGGGTGCTGGGTGCTCAGTGCTCAGGGTGCTGGGTGCTGAGTGCTCAGGGTGCTGGGTGCTCAGTGCTCAGGGTGCTGGGTGCTCAGTACTCAGGGTGCTGGGTGCGCAGTGCTCGGGGTGCTGGGTGCTCAGTGCTCAGGGTGCTGGGTGCTCAGTGCTCAGGGTGCTGGGTGCTCAGTACTCGGGGTGCTGGGTGCTCAGTACTCAGGGTGCTGGGTGCTCAGTACTCAGGGTGCTGGGTGATCAGTACTCGGGTGCTGGGTGCTCAGTGCTCAGAGTGCTGGGTGCTCAGTGCTTGGGGTGCTGGGTGCTCAGTGCTCAGTACTCAGGGTGCTGGGTGCTCAGTGCTCTTGGTGCTGGGTGCACAGTGCTCAGTACTCAGGGTGCTGGGTGCTCAGTGCTCAGTGTGCTGGGTGCTCAGTGCTCAGGGTGCTGGGTGCTCAGTGCTCAGGGTGCTGGGTGCTCAGTGCTCAGGGTGCTGGGTACTCAGTGCTCGGGGTGCTGGGTGCTCAGTACTCAGGGTGCTGGGTGCTCAGTACTCAGGGTGCTCAGTGCTCAGTACTCAGGGTGCTCAGTGCTCAGTACTCAGGGTGCTCAGTGCTCAGGGTGCTGGGTGCTCAGTGCTCGGGGTGCTGGGTGCTCAGTCCTCAGGGTGCTGGTTGCTCAGTGCTCAGGGTGCTCGGTGCTCAGTGCTCAGGGTGCTGGGTGCTCAGTACTCAGGGTGCTGGGTGCTCAGTGCTCGGGGTGCTGGGTGCTCAGTACTCAGGGTGCTGGGTGCTCAGTGCTCAGGGTGCTGGGTGCTCAGTGCTCAGGGTGCTCGGTGCTTAGTACTCAGGGTGCTGGGTGCTCAGTACTCAGGGTGCTGGGTGCTCAGGGCTCAGGGTGCTGGGTGCTCAGTGCTCAGGGTGCTGGGTGCTCAGTACTCAGGGTGCTGGGTGCTCAGTTCTCGGGGTGCTGGGTGCTCAGTACTCAGGGAGCTGTGTGCTTAGTACTCAGGGTGCTGGGTGCTCAGTACTCGGGTGCTGGGTGCTCAGTGCTCAGGGTGCTGGGTGCTCAGTGCTTGGGGTGCTGGGTGCTCAGTGCTCAGTACTCAGGGTGCTGGGGGCTCAGTGCTCGGGGTGCTGGGTGCTCAGTGCTCAGTACTCAGGGTGCTGGGTGCTCAGTGCTCAGGGTGCTGGGTGCTCAGTGCTCAGGGTGCTGGGTGCTCAGTGCTCAGGGTGCTGGGTGCTCAGTACTCAGGGTGCTCGGTGCTTAGTACTCAGGGTGCTGGGTGCTCAGTACTCCGGGTGCTGGGTGCTCAGTGCTCAGTACTCAGGGTGCTGGGTGCTCAGTACTCAGGGTGCTGGGTGCTCATTGCTCGGGGTGCTGGGTGCTCAGTGCTCGGTGTGCTCGGTGCTCAGTACGCAGGGTGCTGGGTGCTCAGTGCTCGGGGTGCTCAGTACTCAGGGTGCTGTGTGTTCAGTGCTCAGGGTGCTGGGTGCTCAGTACTCAGGGTGCTCGGTGCTTAGTACTCAGGGTGCTGGGTGCTCAGTACTCCGGGTGCTGGGTGCTCAGTGCTCGGGGTGCTCAGTGCTCAGTGCTCAAGGTGCTGGGTGCTCAGTACTCAGGGTGATCATTGCTCAGGGTGCTGGGTTCTCAGTACTCAGGGTGCTGGGTGCTCAGTACTCAGGGTGCTCAGTGCTCAGTACTCAGGGTGCTCAGTGCTCAGTACTAAGGGTGCTCATTGCTCAGGGTGCTGGGTGCTCAGTGCTCAGGGTGCTGGTTGCTCAGTGCTCAGGGTGCTGGGTGCTCAGTACTCAGGGTTTTCGGTGCTCAGTACTCCGGGTGCTCAGTGCTCAGTACTCAGGGTGCTGGGTGCTCAGTGCTCAGGGTGCTGGGTGCTCAGTACTCAGGGTGCTGGGTGCTCGGTGCTCAGTACGCTGGGTGCTCAGTACTCAGGTTTCTCTGTACTCAGTACTCAGGGTGCTGGGTGCTCAGTACTCAGGGTGCTCGGTGATCAGTACTCAGGGTGCTGGGTGCTCAGTGCTCAGGGTGCTGGGTGCTCAGTACTCAGGGTGCTGGGTGCTCAGTGCTCGGGGTGCTCGGTGCTCAGTACGCTGGGTGCTCAGTACTCAGGGTGCTGTGTGCTGAGTACTCAGGGTGCTGGGTGCTTAGTACTCAGGGTGCTGGGTGCTTAGTACTCAGGGTGCTGGCTGCTCAGTGCTCAGGGTGCTCGGTGCTCAGTGCTCGGGGTGCTGGGTGCTCAGTACTCAGGGTGCTCAGTGCTCAGTGCTCTGGGTGCTTGGTGCTCTGTGCTCGGGGTGCTGGGTGCTCATTGCTCAGGGTGCTGGGTGCTCAGTTCTCAGGGTGCTCAGTGCTCAGTGCTCGGGGTGCTGGGTGCTCAGTGCTCGGGGTGCTGGGTGCTCAGTGCTCAGGGTGCTGGGTGCTCAGTGCCCAGGGTTCTGGGTGCTCAGTGCTCGGGGCGCTGGGTACTCAGTGCTCGGGGTGCTCGGAGCTCAGTACTCAGTGTGCTGGGTGCTCAGTGCTCAGGGTGCTCGGTGCTCAGTACTCGGGGTGCTGGGTGCTCAGTGCTCGGGGTGCTCGGTGCTCAGTACGTTGGGTGCTCACTACTCAGGGTGCTGGGTGCTCAGTGCTCAGGGTGCTGGGTGCTGAGTGCTCAGGGTGCTGGGTGATCAGTGCTCAGGGTGCTGGGTGCTCAGTACTCAGGGTGCTGGGTGCACAGTGCTCGGGGTGCTGGGTGCTCAGTGCTCAGGGTGCTGGGTGCTCAGTGCTCAGGGTGCTGGGTGCTCAGTACTCGGGGTGCTGGGTGCTCAGTACTCAGGGTGCTGGGTGCTCAGTACTCAGGGTGCTGGGTGATCAGTACTCGGGTGCTGGGTGCTCAGTGCTCAGAGTGCTGGGTGCTCAGTGCTCGGGGTGCTGGGTGCTCAGTGCTCAGTACTCAGGGTGCTGGGTGCTCAGTGCTCTTGGTGCTGGGTGCACAGTGCTCAGTACTCAGGGTGCTGGGTGCTCAGTGCTCAGTGTGCTGGGTGCTAAGTGCTCAGGGTGCTGGGTGCTCAGTGCTCAGGGTGCTGGGTGCTCAGTGCTCAGGGTGCTGGGTACTCAGTGCTCGGGGTGCTGGGTGCTCAGTACTCAGGGTGCTGGGTGCTCAGTACTCAGGGTGCTCAGTGCTCAGTACTCAGGGTGCTCAGTGCTCAGTACTCTGGGTGCTCAGTGCTCAGGGTGCTGGGTGCTCAGTGCTCTGGGTGCTGGGTGCTCAGTCCTCAGGGTGCTGGGTGCTCAGTGCTCAGGGTGCTCGGTGCTCAGTGCTCAGGGTGCTGGGTGCTCAGTACTCAGGGTGCTGGGTGCTCAGTGCTCGGGGTGCTGGGTGCTCAGTACTCAGGGTGCTGGGTGCTCAGTGCTCAGGGTGCTGGGTGCTCAGTGCTCAGGGTGCTCGGTGCTTAGTACTCAGGGTGCTGGGTGCTCAGTACTCAGGGTGCTGGGTGCTCAGTGCTCAGGGTGCTGGGTGCTCAGTGCTCAGGGTGCTGGGTGCTCAGTACTCAGGGTGCTGGGTGCTCAGTTCTCGGGGTGCTGGGTGCTCAGTACTCAGGGAGCTGTGTGCTTAGTACTCAGGGTGCTGGGTGCTCACTACTCGGGTGCTGGGTGCTCAGTGCTCAGGGTGCTGGGTGCTCAGTGCTTGGGGTGCTGGGTTCTCAGTGCTCAGTACTCAGGGTGCTGGGGGCTCAGTGCTCGGGGTGCTGGGTGCTCAGTGCTCAGTACTCAGGTTGCTGGGTGCTCAGTGCTCAGGGTGCTGGGTGCTCAGTGCTCAGGGTGCTGGGTGCTCAGTGCTCAGGGTGCTGGGTGCTCAGTACTCAGGGTGCTCGGTGCTTAGTACTCAGGGTGCTGGGTGCTCAGTACTCCGGGTGCTGGGTGCTCAGTGCTCAGTACTCAGGGTGCTGGGTGCTCAGTACTCAGGGTGCTGGGTGCTCATTGCTCGGGGTGCTGGGTGCTCAGTGCTCGGGGTGCTCGGTGCTCAGTACTGAGGGTGCTGGGTGCTCAGTGCTCGGGGTGCTCAGTACTCAGGGTGCTGTGTGTTCAGTGCTCAGGGTGCTGTGTGCTCAGTACTCAGGGTGCTCGGTGCTTAGTACTCAGGGTGCTGGGTGCTCAGTACTCCGGGTGCTGGGTGCTCAGTGCTCGGGGTGCTGGGTGCTCAGTGCTCAAGGTGCTGGGTGCTCAGTACTCAGGGTGATCATTGCTCAGGGTGCTGGGTGCTCAGTACTCAGGGTGCTGGGTGCTCAGTACTCAGGGTGCTCAGTGCTCAGTACTCAGGGTGCTCAGTGCTCAGTACTAAGGGTGCTCAGTGCTCAGGGTGCTGGGTGCTCAGTGCTCAGGGTGCTGGTTGCTCAGTGCTCAGGGTGCTGGGTGCTCAGTACTCAGGGTTTTCGGTGCTCAGTACTCCGGGTGCTCAGTGCTCAATACTCAGGGTGCTGTGTGCTCAGTGCTCAGGGTGCTGGGTGCTCAGTACTCAGGGTGCTGGGTGCTCGGTGCTCAGTACGCTGGGTGCTCAGTACTCAGGTTTCTGGGTACTCAGTACTCAGGGTGCTGGGTGCTCAGTACTCAGGGTGCTCGGTGCTCAGTACTCAGGGTGCTGGGTGCTCAGTGCTCAGGGTGCTGGGTGCTCAGTACTCAGGGTGCTGGGTGCTCAGTGCTCGGGGTGCTTGGTGCTCAGTACGCTGGGTGCTCAGTACTCAGGGTGCTGGGTGCTCAGTACTCAGGGTGCTGTGTGCTCAGTACTCAGGTTGCTGGGTGCTTAGTACTCAGGGTGCTGGGTGCTTAGTACTCAGGGTGCTGGCTGCTCAGTGCTCAGGGTGCTCGGTGCTCAGTGCTCGGGGTGCTGGGTGCTCAGTACTCAGGGTGCTCAGTGCTCAGTGCTCTGGGTGCTGGGTGCTCTGTGCTCGGGGTGCTGGGTGCTCATTGCTCAGGGTGCTGGGTGCACAGTTCTCAGGGTGCTCAGTGCTCAGTGCTCGGGGTGCTGGGTGCTCAGTGCTCGGGGTGCTGGGTGCTCAGTGCTCAGGGTGCTGGGTGCTCAGTGCCCAGGGTTCTGGGTGCTCAGTGCTCGGGGCGCTTTGTACTCAGTGCTCGGGGTGCTCGGAGCTCAGTACTCAGTGTGCTGGGTGCTCAGTGCTCGGGGTGCTCGGTGCTCAGTACTCGGGGTGCTGGGTGCTCAGTGCTCGGGGTGCTCGGTGCTCAGTAAGTTGGGTGCTCACTACTCAGGGTGCTGGGTGCTCAGTGCTCAGGGTGCTGGGTGCTGAGTGCTCAGGGTGCTGGGTGCTCAGTGCTCAGGGTGCTGGGTGCTCAGTACTCAGGGTGCTGGGTGCACAGTGCTCGGGGTGCTGGGTGCTCAGTGCTCAGGGTGCTGGGTGCTCAGTGCTCAGGGTGCTGGGTGCTCAGTACTCGGGGTGCTGGGTGCTCAGTACTCAGGGTGCTGGGTGCTCAGTACTCAGGGTGCTGGGTGATCAGTACTCGGGTGCTGGGTGCTCAGTGCTCAGAGTGCTGGGTGCTCAGTGCTCGGGGTGCTGGGTGCTCAGTGCTCAGTACTCAGGGTGCTGGGTGCTCAATGCTCTTGGTGCTGGGTGCACAGTGCTCAGTACTCAGGGTGCTGGGTGCTCAGTGCTCAGGGTGCTGGGTGCTCAGTGCTCAGCGTGCTGGGTGCTCAGTGCTCAGGGTGCTCAGTGCTCAGGGTGCTGGGTACTCAGTGCTCGGGGTGCTGGGTGCTCAGTACTCAGGGTGCTGGGTGCTCAGTACTCAGGGTGCTCAGTGCTCAGTACTCAGGGTGCTCAGTGCTCAGTACTCAGGGTGCTCAGTGCTCAGGGTGCTGGGTGCTCAGTGCTCGGGGTGCTGAGTGCTCAGTCCTCAGGTTGCTGGGTGCTCAGTGCACAGCCTGCTCGGTGCTCAGTGCTCAGGGTGCTATGTGCTCAGTACTCAGGGTGCTGGGTGCTCAGTGCTCGGGGTGCTGGGTGCTCAGTACTCAGGGTGCTGGGTGCTCAGTGCTCAGGGTGCTGGGTGCTCAGTGCTCAGGGTGCTCGGTGATTAGTACTCAGGGTGCTGGGTGCTCAGTACTCAGGGTGCTGGGTGCTCAGTGCTCAGGGTGCTGGGTGTTCAGTGCTCAGGGTGCTGGGTGCTCAGTACTCAGGGTGCTGGGTGCTCAGTTCTCGGGGTGCTGGGTGCTCAGTACTCAGGGAGCTGGGTGCTCAGTACTCAGGGTGCTGGGTGCTCAGTACTCGGGTGCTGGGTGCTCAGTGCTCAGGGTGCTGGTTGCTCAGTGCTCGGGGTGCTGGGTGCTCAGTGCTCAGTACTCAGGGTGCTGGGTGCTCAGGGCTCGGGGTGCTGGGTGGTCAGTGCTCAGTACTCAGGGTGCTGGGTGCTCAGTGCTCGGGGTGCTTGATGCTCAGTACTCAGGGTGCTGGGTGCTCAGTGCTCAGTACACAGGGTGCTGGGTGCTCAGTGCTCGGGGTGCTGGGTGCTCAGTGCTCAGTACTCAGGGTGCTGGGTGATCAGTGCTCGGGGTGCTTGATGCTCATTACTCAGGGTGCTGGGTGCTCAGTGCTCAGGGTGCTGGGTGCTCAGTACTCAGGGTGCTGGGTGCTCAGTACTCAGTATGCTGGGTGCTCAGTACTCGGGGTGCTCACTACTCAGGGTGCTGTGTGTTCAGTGCTCAGTGTACTGGGTGCTCAGTACTCAGGGTGCTCAGTGCTCGGGGTGCTTGATGCTCAGTACTCAGGGTGCTGGGTGCTCAGTGCTCAGGGTGCTGGGTGCTCAGTACTCAGGGTGCTGGGTGCTCAGTACTCAGTATGCTGGGTGCTCAGTGCTCGGGGTGCTCAGTACTCAGGGTGCTGTGTGTTCAGTGCTCAGGGTACTGGGTGCTCAGTACTCAGGGTGCTCAGTGCTTGGGGTGCTGGGTGTGCAGCACTCAGGCTGTTGGGTGCTCAGTACTCAGGGTGCTCAGTGCTTGGGGTGCTGGGTGCTCAGTACTCAGGGTGCTCAGTGCTTGGGGTGTTGGGTGCTCAGTACTCAGGGTGCTGGGTGCTCAGTGCTCAGGGTGCTGGGTGCTCAGTACTCAGGGTGCTGGATGCTCATTACTCAGGGTGCTAGGTGCTCAGTGTTCGGGGTGCTGGGTGCTCAGTGCTCGGGGTGCTGGGTGCTCAGTGCTCAGGGTGCTGGGTGCTCAGTGCTCAGGTTTCTGGGTGCTCAGTGCTCGGGGCGCTGGGTGCTCAGTGCTCAGGGTGCTCGGTGCTCAGTGCTCAGGGTGCTGGGTGCTCAGTACTCAGGGTGCTGGGTGCTCAGTGCTCAGGGTGCTGGGTGCTCAGTGCTCAAGGTGCTCGGTGCTTAGTACTCGGGGTGCTGGGTGCTCAGTACTCAGGGTTCTGGGTGCTCAGTGCTCAGGGTGCTGGGTGCTCAGTGCTCAGGGTGCTGGGTGCTCAGTACTCAGGGTGCTGGGTGCTCAGTACTCAGGGTGCTGGGTGCTCAGTTCTCAGGGTGCTGGGTGCTCAGTGCTCAGGGTGCTGGGTGCTCAGTGCTCAGGGTGCTGGGTGCTCAGTGCTCAGCGTGCTGGGTACTCAGTGCTCGGGGTGCTGGGTGCTCAGTGCTCGGGGTGCTCAGTGCTCAGTACGTTGGGTGCTCACTACTCAGGGTGCTGGGTGCTCAGTGCTCAGGGTGCTGGGTGCTGAGTGCTCAGGGTGCTGGGTGCTCAGTGCTCAGGGTGCTGGGTGCTCAGTGCTCAGAGTGCTGGGTGCTCAGTACTCAGGGTGCTGGGTGCACAGGGCTCGGGGTGCTGGGTGCTCAGTGCTCAGGGTGCTGGGTGCTCAGTGCTCAGGGTGCTGGGTGCTCAGTACTCGGGGTGCTGGGTGCTCAGTACTCAGGGTGCTGGGTGCTCAGTACTCAGGGTGCTGGGTGATCAGTACTCGGGTGCTGGGTGCTCAGTGCTCAGAGTGCTGGGTGCTCAGTGCTCGGGGTGCTGGGTGCTCAGTGCTCAGTACTCAGTGTGCTGGGTGCTCAGTGCCCTTGGTGCTGGGTGCACAGTGCTCAGTACTCAGGGTGCTGGGTGCTCAGTGCTCAGGGTGCTGGGTGCTCAGTGCTCAGCGTGCTGGGTGCTCAGTGCTCAGGGTGCTGGGTGCTCAGTGCTCAGGGTGCTGGGTACTCAGTGCTCGGGGTGCTGGGTGCTCAGTACTCAGGGTGCTGCGTGCTCAGTACTCAGGGTGCTGGGTGCTCAGTGCTCGGGGTGCTGGGTGCTCAGTGCTCAGTACTCAGGGTGCTCAGTGCTCAGTACTCAGGGTGCTGGGTGCTCAGTGCTCGGGGTGCTGGGTGCTCAGTGCTCAGTACTCAGGGTGCTGGGTGATCAGTGCTCGGGGTGCTTGATGCTCAGTACTCAGGGTGCTGGGTGCTCAGTGCTCAGGGTGCTGGGTGCTCAGTACTCAGGGTGCTGGGTGCTCAGTACTCAGTATGCTGGGTGCTCAGTACTCGGGGTGCTCACTACTCAGGGTGCTGTGTGTTCAGTGCTCAGGGTACTGGGTGCTCAGTACTCAGGGTGCTCAGTGCTCGGGGTGCTTGATGCTCAGTACTCAGGGTGCTGGGTGCTCAGTGCTCAGGGTGCTGGGTGCTCAGTACTCAGGGTGCTGGGTGCTCAGTACTCAGTATGCTGGGTGCTCAGTGCTCGGGGTGCTCAGTACTCAGGGTGCTGTGTGTTCAGTGCTCAGGGTACTGGGTGCTCAGTACTCAGGGTGCTCAGTGCTTGGGGTGCTGGGTGCGCAGCACTCAGGCTGTTGGGTGCTCAGTACTCAGGGTGCTCAGTGCTTGGGGTGCTGGGTGCTCAGTACTCAGGGTGCTCAGTGCTTGGGGTGTTGGGTGCTCAGTACTCAGGGTGCTGGGTGCTCAGTGCTCAGGGTGCTGGGTGCTCAGTACTCAGGGTGCTGGATGCTCATTACTCAGGGTGCTAGGTGCTCAGTGTTCGGGATGCTGGGTGCTCAGTGCTCGGGGTGCTGGGTGCTCAGTGCTCAGGGTGCTGGGTGCTCAGTGCTCAGGTTTCTGGGTGCTCAGTGCTCGGGGCGCTGGGTGCTCAGTGCTCAGGGTGCTCGGTGCTCAGTGCTCAGGGTGCTGGGTGCTCAGTGCTCAGGGTGCTGGGTGCTCAGGGCTCAGGGTGCTCGGTGCTTAGTACTCGGGGTGCTGGGTGCTCAGTACTCAGGGTTCTGGGTGCTCAGTGCTCAGGGTGCTGGGTGCTCAGTGCTCAGGGTGCTGGGTGCTCAGTACTCAGGGTGCTGGGTGCTCAGTACTCAGGGTGCTGGGTGCTCAGTTCTCAGGGTGCTGGGTGCTCAGTGCTCGGGGTGCTGGGTGCTCAGTGCTCGGGGTGCTCGGTGCTCAGTGCTCAAGGTGCTTTGTGCTCAGTGCTCAGGGTGCTGGGTGCTCAGTACTCAGGGTGCTGGGTGCTCAGTACTCAGTATGCTGGGTGCTCAGTGCTCGGGGTCCTGGGTGCTCAGTGCTCAGTACTCAGGGTGCTGGGTGCTCAGTGCTCGGCGTGCTTGATGCTCAGTACTCAGGGTGCTGGGTGCTCAGTGCTCAGGGAGCTGGGTGCTCAGTACTCAGGGTGCTGGGTGCTCAGTACTCAGTATGCTGGGTGCTCAGTGCTCGGGGTGCTCAGTACTCAGGGTGCTGTGTGTTCAGTGCTCAGGGTACTGGGTGCTCAGTACTCAGGGTGCTCAGTGCTTGGGGTGCTGGGTGCGCAGTACTCAGGGTGTTGGGTGCTCAGTACTCAGGGTGCTCAGTGCTTGGGGTGCTGGGTGCTCAGTACTCAGGGTGCTCAGTGCTTGGGGTGTTGGGTGCTCAGTACTCAGGGTGCTGGGTGCTCAGTGCTCAGGGTGCTGGGTGCTCAGTACTCAGGGTGCTGGGTGCTCATCACTCAGGGTGCTAGGTGCTCAGTGTTCGGGGTGCTGGGTGCTCAGTGCTCGGGGTGCTGGGTGCTCAGTACTCGGGGGGCTCGGTGCTCAGAACGTTGGGTGCTCACTAATCAGGGTGCTGGGTGCTCAGTGCTCAGGGTGCTGGGTGCTCAGTGCTCAGGGTGCTGGGTGCTCAGTGCTCAGGGTGCTGGGTGCTCAGTGCTCAGGGTGCTGGGTGCGCAGTGCTCAGGGTGCTGGGTGCTCAGTGCTCAGGGTGCTGGGTGCTCAGTGCTCAGGGTGCTGGGTGCTCAGTGCTCGGGGCGCTGGGTGCTCAGTGCTCGGGGTGCTCGGAGCTCAGTACTCAGTGTGCTGGGTGCTCAGTGCTCGGGGTGCTCGGTGCTCAGTACTCAGGGTGCTGGTTGCTCAGAGCTCGGGGTGCTCGGTGCTCAGTACGTTGGGTGCTCACTACTCAGGGTGCTGGGTGCTCAGTGCTCAGGGTGCTGGGTGCTCAGTGCTCAGGGTGCTTGGTGCTCAGTACTCAGGGTGCTGGGTGCGCAGTGCTCGGGGTGATGGGTGGTCAGTGCTCAGGGTGCTGGGTGCTCAGTGCTCAGGGTGCTGGGTGCTCAGTACTCGGGGAGCTGGGTGCTCAGTACTCAGGGTGCTGGGTGCTCAGTACTCAGGGTGCTGGGTGATCAGTACTCGGGTGCTGGGTGCTCAGTGCTCAGAGTGCTGGGTGCTCAGTGCTTGGGGTGCTGGGTGCTCAGTGCTCAGTACTCAGGGTGCTGGGTGCTCAGTGCTCTTGGTGCTGGGTGCACAGTGCTCAGTACTCAGGGTGCTGGGTGCTCAGTGCTCAGGGTGCTGGGTGCTCAGTGCTCAGGGTGCTGGGTGCTCAGTGCTCAGGGTGCTGGGTGCTCAGTGCTCAGCGTGCTGGGAACTCACTGCTCGGGGTGCTGGGTGCTCAGTGCTCGGGGTGCTCGGTGCTCAGTACGTTGGGTGCTCACTACTCAGGGTGCTGGGTGCTCAGTGCTCAGGGTGCTGGGTGCTGAGTGCTCACTGTGCTGGGTGCTCAGTGCTCAGGGTGCTGGGTGCTCAGTGCTCAGGGTGCTGGGTGCTCAGTACTCAGGGTGCTGGGTGCACAGGGCTCGGGGTGCTGGGTGCTCAGTGCTCAGGGTGCTGGGTGCTCAGTGCTCAGGGTGCTGGGTGTTCAGTACTCGGTGTGCTGGGTGCTCAGTACTCAGGGTGCTGGGTGCTCAGTACTCAGGGTGCTGGGTGATCAGTACTCGGGTGCTGGGTGCTCAGTGCTCAGAGTGCTGGGTGCTCAGTGCTCGGGGTGCTGGGTGCTCAGTGCTCAGTACTCAGGGTGCTGGGTGCTCAGTGCTCTTGGTGCTGGGTGCACAGTGCTCAGTACTCAGGGTGCTGGGTGCTCAGTGCTCAGGGTGCTGGGTGGTCAGTGCTCAGCGTGCTGGGTGCTCAGTGCTCAGGGTGCTGGGTGCTCAGTGCTCAGGGTGCTGGGTACTCAGTGCTCGGGGTGCTGGGTGCTCAGTACTCAGGGTGCTGCGTGCTCAGTACTCAGGGTGCTCAGTGCTCAGTACTCAGGGTGCTCAGTGCTCAGTACTCAGGGTGCTCAGTGCTCAGGGTGCTGGGTGCTCAGTGCTCGGGGTGCTGGGTGCTCAGTCCTCAGGGTGCTGGGTGCTCAGTGCTCAGGGTGCTCGGTGCTCAGTGCTCAGGGTGCTGGGTGCTCAGTACTCAGGGTGCTGGGTGCTCAGTGCTCAGGGTGCTGGGTGCTCAGTACTCATGGTGCTCTGTGCTCAGTGCTCAGGGTGCTGGGTGCTCAGTGCTCAGGGTGCTCGGTGCTTAGTACTCAGGGTGCTGGGTGCTCAGTACTCAGGGTGCTGGGTGCTCAGTGCTCAGGGTGCTGGGTGCTCAGTGCTCAGGGTGCTGGGTGCTCAGTACTCAGGGTGCTGGGTGCTCAGTTCTCGGGGTGCTGGGTGCTCAGTACTCAGGGAGCTGGGTGCTCAGTACTCAGGGTGCTGGGTGCTCAGTACTTGGGTGCTGGGTGCTCAGTGCTCAGGGTGCTGGGTGCTCCGTGCTCGGGGTGCTGGGTGCTCAGTGCTCAGTACTCAGGGTGCTGGGTGCTCAGTGCTCGGGGTGCTGGGTGGTCAGTGCTCAGTACTCAGGGTGCTGGGTGCTCAGTGCTCGGGGTGCTTGATGCTCAGTACTCAGGATGCTGGGTGCTCAGTGCTCAGTACACAGAGTGCTGGGTGCTCAGTGCTCGGGGTGCTGGGAGCTCAGTGCTCAGTACTCAGGGTGCTGGGTGCTCAGTGCTCGGGGTGCTTGATGCTCAGTACTCAGGGTGCTGGGTGCTCAGTGCTCAGGGTGCTGGGTGCTCAGTACTCAGGGTGCTGGGTGCTCAGTACTCAGTATGCTGGGTGCTCAGTACTCGGGGTGCTGGGTGCTCAGTACTCAGTATGCTGGGTGCTCAGTGCTCGGGGTGCTCAGTACTCAGGGTGCTGTGTGTTCAGTGCTCAGGGTACTGGGTGCTCAGTACTCAGGGTGCTCAGTGCTTGGGGTGCTGGGTGCGCAGCACTCAGGCTGTTGGGTGCTCAGTACTCAGGGTGCTCAGTGCTTGGGGTGCTGGGTGCTCAGTACTCAGGGTGCTCAGTGCTTGGGGTGTTGGGTGCTCAATACTCAGGGTGCTGGGTGCTCAGTGCTCAGGGTGCTGGGTGCTCAGTACTCAGGGTGCTGGATGCTCATTACTCAGGGTGCTAGGTGCTCAGTGTTCGGGGTGCTGGGTGCTCAGTGCTCGGGGTGCTGGGTGCTCAGTGCTCAGGGTGCTGGGTGCTCAGTGCTCAGGTTTCTGGGTGCTCAGTGCTCGGGGCGCTGGGTGCTCAGTGCTCAGGGTGCTCGGTGCTCAGTGCTCAGGGTGCTGGGTGCTCAGTACTCAGGGTGCTGGGTGCTCAGTGCTCAGGGTGCTGGGTGCTCAGTGCTCAGGGTGCTCGGTGCTTAGTACTCGGGGTGCTGGGTGCTCAGTACTCAGGGTTCTGGGTGCTCAGTGCTCAGGTTGCTGGGTGCTCAGTGCTCAGGGTGCTGGGTGCTCAGTACTCAGGGTGCTGGGTGCTCAGTACTCAGGGTGCTGGGTGCTCAGTTCTCAGGGTGCTGGGTGCTCAGTGCTCGGGGTGCTGGGTGCTCAGTGCTCGGGGTGCTCGGTGCTCAGTGCTCAAGGTGCTTGGTGCTCAGTGCTCAGGGTGCTGGGTGCTCAGTACTCAGGGTGCTGGGTGCTCAGTACTCAGTATGCTGGGTGCTCAGTGCTCGGGGTCCTGGGTGCTCAGTGCTCAGTACTCAGGGTGCTGGGTGCTCAGTGCTCGGGGTGCTTGATGCTCAGTACTCAGGGTGCTGGGTGCTCAGTGCTCAGGGTGCTGGGTCCTCAGTACTCAGGGTGCTGGGTGCTCAGTACTCAGTATGCTGGGTGCTCAGTGCTCGGGGTGCTCAGTACTCAGGGTGCTGTGTGTTCAGTGCTCAGGGTACTGGGTGCTCAGTACTCAGGGTGCTCAGTGCTTGGGGTGCTGGGTGCGCAGTACTCAGGGTGTTGGGTGCTCAGTACTCACGGTGCTCAGTGCTTGGGGTGCTGGGTGCTCAGTACTCAGGGTGCTCAGTGCTTGGGGTGTTGGGTGCTCAGTACTCAGGGTGCTGGGTGCTCAGTGCTCAGGGTGCTGGGTGCTCAGTACTCAGGGTGCTGGGTGCTCATCACTCAGGGTGCTAGGTGCTCAGTGTTCGGGGTGCTGGGTGCTCAGTGCTCGGGGTGCTGGGTGCTCAGTACTCGGGGTGCTCTGTGCTCAGTACGTTGGGTGATCACTAATCAGGGTGCTGGGTGCTCAGTGCTCAGGGTGCTGGGTGCTCAGTGCTCAGGGTGCTGGGTGCTCAGTGCTCAGGGTGCTGGGTGCTCAGTGCTCAGGGTGCTGGGTGCTCAGTGCTCGGGGTGCTCGGAGCTCAGTGCTCAGGGTGCTGGGTGCTCAGTGCTCGGGGTGCTCGGTGCTCAGTACTCAGGGTGCTGGGTGCTCAGAGCTCGGGGTGCTCGGTGCTCAGTACGTTGGGTGCTCACTACTCAGGGTGCTGGGTGCTCAGTGCTCAGGGTGCTGGGTGCTGAGTGCTCAGGGTGCTGGGTGCTCAGTGCTCAGGGTGCTTGGTGCTCAGTACTCAGGGTGCTGGGTGCGCAGTGCTCGGGGTGATGGGTGCTCAGTGCTCAGGGTGCTGGGTGCTCAGTGCTCAGGGTGCTGGGTGCTCAGTACTCGGGGAGCTGGGTGCTCAGTACTCAGGGTGCTGGGTGCTCAGTACTCAGGGTGCTGGGTGATCAGTACTCGGGTGCTGGGTGCTCAGTGCTCAGAGTGCTGGGTGCTCAGTGCTTGGGGTGCTGGGTGCTCAGGGCTCAGTACTCAGGGTGCTGGGTGCTCATTGCTCTTGGTGCTGGGTGCACAGTGCTCAGTACTCAGGGTGCTGGGTGCTCAGTGCTCAGGGTGCTGGGTGCTCAGTGCTCAGGGTGCTGGGTGCTCAGTGCTCAGGGTGCTGGGTGCTCAGTGCTCAGGGTGCTGGGTACTCAGTGCTCGGGGTGCTGGGTGCTCAGTGCTCGGGGTGCTCGGTGCTCAGTACGTTGGGTGCTCACTATTCAGGGTGCTGGGTGCTCAGTGCTCAGGGTGCTGGGTGCTGAGTGCTCAGGGTGCTGGGTGCTCAGTGCTCAGGGTGCTGGGTGCTCAGTGCTCAGGGTGCTGGGTTCTCAGTACTCAGGGTGCTGGGTGCACAGGGCTCGGGGTGCTGGGTGCTCAGTGCTCAGGGTGCTGGGTGCTCAGTGCTCAGGGTGCTGGGTGCTCAGTACTCGGGGTGCTGGGTGCTCAGTACTCAGGGTGCTGGGTGCTCAGTACTCAGGGTGCTGGGTGATCAGTACTCGGGTGCTGGGTGCTCAGTGCTCAGTGTGCTGGGTGCTCAGTGCTCGGGGTGCTGGGTGCTCAGTGCTCAGTACTCAGGGTGCTGGGTGCTCAGTGCTCTTGGTGCTGGGTGCACAGTGCTCAGTACTCAGGGTGCTGTGTGCTCAGTGCTCAGGGTGCTGGGTGCTCAGTGCTCAGCGTGCTGGGTGCTCAGTGCTCAGGGTGCTGGGTGCTCAGTGCTCAGGGTGCTGGGTACTCAGTGCTCGGGGTGCTGGGTGCTCAGTACTCAGGGTGCTGGGTGCTCAGTACTCAGGGTGCTCAGTGCTCAGTACTCAGGGTGCTCAGTGCTCAGTACTCAGGGTGCTCAGTGCTCAGGGTGCTGGGTGCTCAGTGCTCGGGGTGCTGGGTGCTCAGTCCTCAGGGTGCTGGGTGCTCAGTACTCAGGGTGCTCGGTGCTTAGTACTCAGGGTGCTGGGTGCTCAGTACTCCGGGTGCTGGGTGCTCAGTGCTCAGTACTCAGGGTGCTGGGTGCTCAGTACTCAGGGTGCTGGGTGCTCAGTGCTCGGGGTGCTGGGTGCTCAGTACTCGGGGTGCTCGGTGCTCAGTACTCAGGGTGCTGGGTGCTCAGTGCTCGGGGTGCTCAGTACTCAGGGTGCTGTGTGTTCAGTTCTCAGGGTGCTGGGTGCTCAGTACTCAGGGTGCTCGGTGCTTAGTACTCAGGGTGCTGGGTGCTCAGTACTCCGGGTGCTGGGTGCTCAGTGCTCGGGGTGCTCAGTGCTCAGTGCTCAAGGTGCTGGGTGCTCAGTACTCAGGGTGATCATTGCTCAGGGTGCGGGGTGCTCAGTACTCAGGGTGCTCAGTGCTCAGTACTAAGGGTGCTCAGTGCTCAGGGTGCTGGGTGCTCAGTGTTCGGGGTGCTCGGTGATCAGTACTCAGGGTGCTGGGTGCTCAGTGCTCATGGTGCTGGGTGCTCAGTGCTCAGGGTGCTGGTTGCTCAGTGCTCAGGGTGCTGGGTGCTCAGTACTCAGGGTTTTCGGTGCTCAGTACTCCGGGTGCTCAGTGCTCGGAGTGCTGGGTGCTCAGTACTCAGGGTGCTGGGTGCTCAGTACTCAGGGTGCTGGGTGCTCAGTACTCGGGTGCTGGGTGCTCAGTGCTCAGAGTGCTGGGTGCTCAGTGCTTGGGGTGCTGGGTGCTCAGTGCTCAGTACTCAGGGTGCTGGGAGCTCAGTGCTCTTGGTGCTGGGTGCACAGTGCTCAGTACTCAGGGTGCTGGGTGCTCAGTGCTCAGGGTGCTGGGTGCTCAGTGCTCAGGGTGCTGGGTGCTCAGTGCTCAGGGTGCTGGGTGCTCAGTGCTCAGGGTGCTGGGTACTCAGTGCTCGGGGTGCTGGGTGCTCAGTACTCAGGGTGCTGGGTGCTCAGTGCTCAGGGTGCTGGGTGCTCAGTGCTCAGGGTGCTGGGTGCTCAGTACTCAGGGTGCTGGGTGCTCAGTGCTCGGGGTGCTCAGTGCTCAGTACGCTGGGTGCTCAGTACTCAGGGTGCTGGGTGCTCAGTACTCAGGGTGCTGTGTGCTCAGTACTCAGGGTGCTGGGTGCTTAGTACTCAGGGTGCTGGGTGCTTAGTACTCAGGGTGCTGGCTGCTCAGTGCTCAGGGTGCTCGGTGCTCAGTGCTCGGGGTGCTGGGTGCTCAGTACTCAGGGTGGTCAGTGCTCAGTGCTATGGGTGCTGGGTGCTCTGTGCTCGGGGTGCTGGGTGCTCAGTGCTCAGGGTGCTGGGTGCTCAGTGCTCAGTGTGCTGGGTGCTCAGTGCTCAGGGTGCTGGGTGCTCAGTGCTCAGGGTGCTGGGTGCTCAGTGCTCAGGGTGCTGGGTACTCAGTGCTCGGGGTGCTGGGTGCTCAGTACTCAGGGTGCTGGGTGCTCAGTACTCAGGGTGCTCAGTGCTCAGTACTCAGGGTGCTCAGTGCTCAGTACTCAGGGTGCTCAGTGCTCAGGGTGCTGGGTGCTCAGTGCTCGGGGTGCTGGGTGCTCAGTCCTCAGGGTGCTGGTTGCTCAGTGCTCAGGGTGCTCGGTGCTCAGTGCTCAGGGTGCTGGGTGCTCAGTACTCAGGGTGCTGGGTGCTCAGTGCTCGGGGTGCTGGGTGCTCAGTACTCAGGGTGCTGGGTGCTCAGTGCTCAGGGTGCTGGGTGCTCAGTGCTCAGGGTGCTCGGTGCTTAGTACTCAGGGTGCTGGGTGCTCAGTACTCAGGGTGCTGGGTGCTCAGTGCTCAGGGTGCTGGGTGCTCAGTGCTCAGGGTGCTGGGTGCTCAGTACTCAGGGTGCTGGGTGCTCAGTTCTCGGGGTGCTGGGTGCTCAGTACTCAGGGAGCTGTGTGCTTAGTACTCAGGGTGCTGGGTGCTCAGTACTCGGGTGCTGGGTGCTCAGTGCTCAGGGTGCTGGGTGCTCAGTGCTTGGGGTGCTGGGTGCTCAGTGCTCAGTACTCAGGGTGCTGGGGGCTCAGTGCTCGGGGTGCTGGGTGCTCAGTGCTCAGTACTCAGGGTGCTGGGTGCTCAGTGCTCAGGGTGCTGGGTGCTCAGTGCTCAGGGTGCTGGGTGCTCAGTGCTCAGGGTGCTGGGTGCTCAGTACTCAGGGTGCTCGGTGCTTAGTACTCAGGGTGCTGGGTGCTCAGTACTCCGGGTGCTGGGTGCTCAGTGCTCAGTACTCAGGGTGCTGGGTGCTCAGTACTCAGGGTGCTGGGTGCTCAGTGCTCGGGGTGCTGGGTGCTCAGTGCTCGGGGTGCTCGGTGCTCAGTACTCAGGGTGCTGGGTGCTCAGTGCTCGGGGTGCTCAGTACTCAGGGTGCTGTGTGTTCAGTGCTCAGGGTGCTGGGTGCTCAGTACTCAGGGTGCTCGGTGCTTAGTACTCAGGGTGCTGGGTGCTCAGTACTCCGGGTGCTGGGTGCTCAGTGCTCGGGGTGCTCAGTGCTCAGTGCTCAAGGTGCTGGGTGCTCAGTACTCAGGGTGATCATTGCTCAGGGTACTGGGTTCTCAGTACTCAGGGTGCTGGGTGCTCAGTACTCAGGGTGCTCAGTGCTCAGTACTCAGGGTGCTCAGTGCTCAGTACTAAGGGTGCTCATTGCTCAGGGTGCTGGGTGCTCAGTGCTCAGGGTGCTGGTTGCTCAGTGCTCAGGGTGCTGGGTGCTCAGTACTCAGGGTTTTCGGTGCTCAGTACTCCGGGTGCTCAGTGCTCAGTACTCAGGGTGCTGGGTGCTCAGTGCTCAGGGTGCTGGGTGCTCAGTACTCAGGGTGCTGGGTGCTCGGTGCTCAGTACGCTGGGTGCTCAGTACTCAGGTTTCTCTGTACTCAGTACTCAGGGTGCTGGGTGCTCAGTACTCAGGGTGCTCGGTGCTCAGTACTCAGGGTGCTGGGTGCTCAGTGCTCAGGGTGCTGGGTGCTCAGTACTCAGGGTGCTGGGTGCTCAGTGCTCGGGGTGCTCGGTGCTCAGTACGCTGGGTGCTCAGTACTCAGGGTGCTGGGTGCTCAGTACTCAGGGTGCTGTGTGCTGAGTACTCAGGGTGCTGGGTGCTTAGTACTCAGGGTGCTGGGTGCTTAGTACTCAGGGTGCTGGCTGCTCAGTGCTCAGGGTGCTCGGTGCTCAGTGCTCGGGGTGCTGGGTGCTCAGTACTCAGGGTGCTCAGTGCTCAGTGCTCTGGGTGCTTGGTGCTCTGTGCTCGGGGTGCTGGGTGCTCATTGCTCAGGGTGCTGGGTGCTCAGTTCTCAGGGTGCTCAGTGCTCAGTGCTCGGGGTGCTGGGTGCTCAGTGCTCGGGGTGCTGGGTGCTCAGTGCTCAGGGTGCTGGGTGCTCAGTGCCCAGGGTTCTGGGTGCTCAGTGCTCGGGGCGCTGGGTACTCAGTGCTCGGGGTGCTCGGAGCTCAGTACTCAGTGTGCTGGGTGCTCAGTGCTCGGGGTGCTCGGTGCTCAGTACGTTGGGTGCTCACTACTCAGGGTGCTGGGTGCTCAGTGCTCAGGGTGCTGGGTGCTGAGTGCTCAGGGTGCTGGGTGATCAGTGCTCAGGGTGCTGGGTGCTCAGTTCTCAGGGTGCTGGGTGCACAGTGCTCGGGGTGCTGGGTGCTCAGTGCTCAGGGTGCTGGGTGCTCAGTGCTCAGGGTGCTGGGTGCTCAGTACTCGGGGTGCTGGGTGCTCAGTACTCAGGGTCCTGGGTGCTCAGTACTCAGGGTGCTGGGTGATCAGTACTCGGGTGCTGGGTGCTCAGTGCTCAGAGTGCTGGGTGCTCAGTGCTCGGGGTGCTGGGTGCTCAGTGCTCAGTACTCAGGGTGCTGGGTGCTCAGTGCTCTTGGTGCTGGGTGCACAGTGCTCAGTACTCAGCGTGCTGGGTGCTCAGTGCTCAGTGTGCTGGGTGCTCAGTGCTCAGGGTGCTGGGTGCTCAGTGCTCACGTTGCTGGGTGCTCAGTGCTCAGGGTGCTGGGTACTCAGTGCTCGGGGTGCTGGGTGCTCAGTACTCAGGGTGCTGGGTGCTCAGTACTCAGGGTGCTCAGTGCTCAGTACTCAGGGTGCTCAGTGCTCAGTACTCAGGGTGCTCAGTGCTCAGGGTGCTGGGTGCTCAGTGCTCTGGGTGCTGGGTGCTCAGTCCTCAGGGTGCTGGGTGCTCAGTGCTCAGGGTGCTCGGTGCTCAGTGCTCAGGGTGCTGGGTGCTCAGTACTCAGGGTGCTGGGTGCTCAGTGCTCGGGGTGCTGGGTGCTCAGTACTCAGGGTGCTGGGTGCTCAGTGCTCAGGGTGCTGGGTGCTCAGTGCTCAGGGTGCTCGGTGCTTAGTACTCAGGGTGCTGGGTGCTCAGTACTCAGGGTGCTGGGTGCTCAGTGCTCAGGGTGCTGGGTGCTCAGTGCTCAGGGTGCTGGGTGCTCAGTACTCAGGGTGCTGGGTGCTCAGTTCTCGGGGTGCTGGGTGCTCAGTACTCAGGGAGCTGTGTGCTTAGTACTCAGGGTGCTGGGTGCTCACTACTCGGGTGCTGGGTGCTCAGTGCTCAGGGTGCTGGGTGCTCAGTGCTTGGGGTGCTGGGTGCTCAGTGCTCAGTACTCAGGGTGCTGGGGGCTCAGTGCTCGGGGTGCTGGGTGCTCAGTGCTCAGTACTCAGGTTGCTGGGTGCTCAGTGCTCAGGGTGCTGGGTGCTCAGTGCTCAGGGTGCTGGGTGCTCAGTGCTCAGGGTGCTGGGTGCTCAGTACTCAGGGTGCTCGGTGCTTAGTACTCAGGGTGCTGGGTGCTCAGTACTCCGGGTGCTGGGTGCTCAGTGCTCAGTACTCAGGGTGCTGGGTGCTCAGTACTCAGGGTGCTGGGTGCTCATTGCTCGGGGTGCTGGGTGCTCAGTGCTCGGGGTGCTCGGTGCTCAGTACTGAGTGTGCTGGGTGCTCAGTGCTCGGGGTGCTCAGTACTCAGGGTGCTGTGTGTTCAGTGCTCAGGGTGCTGTGTGCTCAGTACTCAGGGTGCTCGGTGCTTAGTACTCAGGGTGCTGGGTGCTCAGTACTCCGGGTGCTGGGTGCTCAGTGCTCGGGGTGCTGGGTGCTCAGTGCTCAAGGTGCTGGGTGCTCAGTACTCAGGGTGATCATTGCTCAGGGTGCTGGGTGCTCAGTACTCAGGGTGCTGGGTGCTCAGTACTCAGGGTGCTCAGTGCTCAGTACTCAGGGTGCTCAGTGCTCAGTACTAAGGGTGCTCAGTGCTCAGGGTGCTGGGTGCTCAGTGCTCAGGGTGCTGGTTGCTCAGTGCTCAGGGTGCTGGGTGCTCAGTACTCAGGGTTTTCGGTGCTCAGTACTCCGGGTGCTCAGTGCTCAGTACTCAGGGTGCTGTGTGCTCAGTGCTCAGGGTGCTGGGTGCTCAGTACTCAGGGTGCTGGGTGCTCGGTGCTCAGTATGCTGGGTGCTCAGTACTCAGGTTTCTGGGTACTCAGTACTCAGGGTGCTGGGTGCTCAGTACTCAGGGTGCTCGGTGCTCAGTACTCAGGGTGCTGGGTGCTCAGTGCTCAGGGTGCTGGGTGCTCAGTACTCAGGGTGCTGGGTGCTCAGTGCTCGGGGTGCTTGGTGCTCAGTACGCTGGGTGCTCAGTACTCAGGGTGCTGGGTGCTCAGTACTCAGGGTGCTGTGTGCTCAGTACTCAGGTTGCTGGGTGCTTAGTACTCAGGGTGCTGGGTGCTTAGTACTCAGGGTGCTGGCTGCTCAGTGCTCAGGGTGCTCGGTGCTCAGTGCTCGGGGTGCTGGGTGCTCAGTACTCAGGGTGCTCAGTGCTCAGTGCTCTGGGTGCTGGGTGCTCTGTGCTCGGGGTGCTGGGTGCTCATTGCTCAGGGTGCTGGGTGCTCAGTTCTCAGGGTGCTCAGTGCTCAGTGCTCGGGGTGCTGGGTGCTCAGTGCTCGGGGTGCTGGGTGCTCAGTGCTCAGGGTGCTGGGTGCTCAGTGCCCAGGGTTCTGGGTGCTCAGTGCTCGGGGCGCTTTGTACTCAGTGCTCGGGGTGCTCGGAGCTCAGTACTCAGTGTGCTGGGTGCTCAGTGCTCGGGGTGCTCGGTGCTCAGTACTCGGGGTGCTGGGTGCTCAGTGCTCGGGGTGCTCGGTGCTCAGTAATTTGGGTGCTCACTACTCAGGGTGCTGGGTGCTCAGTGCTCAGGGTGCTGGGTGCTGAGTGCTCAGGGTGCTGGGTGCTCAGTGCTCAGGGTGCTGGGTGCTCAGTACTCAGGGTGCTGGGTGCACAGTGCTCGGGGTGCTGGGTGCTCAGTGCTCAGGGTGCTGGGTGCTCAGTGCTCAGGGTGCTGGGTGCTCAGTACTCGGGGTGCTGGGTGCTCAGTACTCAGGGTGCTGGGTGCTCAGTACTCAGGGTGCTGGGTGATCAGTACTCGGGTGCTGGGTGCTCAGTGCTCAGAGTGCTGGGTGCTCAGTGCTCAGGGTGCTGGGTGCTCAGTGCTCAGTACTCAGGGTGCTGGGTGCTCAATGCTCTTGGTGCTGGGTGCACAGTGCTCAGTACTCAGGGTGCTGGGTGCTCAGTGCTCAGGGTGCTGGGTGCTCAGTGCTCAGCGTGCTGGGTGCTAAGTGCTCAGGGTGCTCAGTGCTCAGGGTGCTGGGTACTCAGTGCTCGGGGTGCTGGGTGCTCAGTACTCAGGGTGCTGGGTGCTCAGTACTCAGGGTGCTCAGTGCTCAGTACTCAGGGTGCTCAGTGCTCAGTACTCAGGGTGCTCAGTGCTCAGGGTGCTGGGTGCTCAGTGCTCGGGGTGCTGGGTGCTCAGTCCTCAGGTTGCTGGGTGCTCAGTGCTCAGCCTGCTCGGTGCTCAGTGCTCAGGGTGCTATGTGCTCAGTACTCAGGGTGCTGGGTGCTCAGTGCTCGGGGTGCTGGGTGCTCAGTACTCAGGGTGCTGGGTGCTCAGTGCTCAGGGTGCTGGGTGCTCAGTGCTCAGGGTGCTCGGTGATTAGTACTCAGGGTGCTGGGTGCTCAGTACTCAGGGTGCTGGGTGCTCAGTGCTCAGGGTGCTGGGTGCTCAGTGCTCAGGGTGCTGGGTGCTCAGTACTCAGGGTGCTGGGTGCTCAGTTCTCGGGGTGCTGGGTGCTCAGTACTCAGGGAGCTGGGTGCTCAGTACTCAGGGTGCTGGGTGCTCAGTACTCGGGTGCTGGGTGCTCAGTGCTCAGGGTGCTGGTTGCTCAGTGCTCGGGGTGCTGGGTGCTCAGTGCTCAGTACTCAGGGTGCTGGGTGCTCAGGGCTCGGGGTGCTGGGTGGTCAGTGCTCAGTACTCAGGGTGCTGGGTGCTCAGTGCTCGGGGTGCTTGATGCTCAGTACTCAGGGTGCTGGGTGCTCAGTGCTCAGTACACAGGGTGCTGGGTGCTCAGTGCTCGGGGTGCTGGGTGCTCAGTGCTCAGTACTCAGGGTGCTGGGTGATCAGTGCTCGGGGTGCTTGATGCTCAGTACTCAGGGTGCTGGGTGCTCAGTGCTCAGGGTGCTGGGTGCTCAGTACTCAGGGTGCTGGGTGCTCAGTACTCAGTATGCTGGGTGCTCAGTACTCGGGGTGCTCACTACTCAGGGTGCTGTGTGTTCAGTGCTCAGTGTACTGGGTGCTCAGTACTCAGGGTGCTCAGTGCTCGGGGTGCTTGATGCTCAGTACTCAGGGTGCTGGGTGCTCAGTGCTCAGGGTGCTGGGTGCTCAGTACTCAGGGTGCTGGGTGCTCAGTACTCAGTATGCTGGGTGCTCAGTGCTCGGGGTGCTCAGTACTCAGGGTGCTGTGTGTTCAGTGCTCAGGGTACTGGGTGCTCAGTACTCAGGGTGCTCAGTGCTTGGGGTGCTGGGTGCGCAGCACTCAGGCTGTTGGGTGCTCAGTACTCAGGGTGCTCAGTGCTTGGGGTGCTGGGTGCTCAGTACTCAGGGTGCTCAGTGCTTGGGGTGTTGGGTGCTCAGTACTCAGGGTGCTGGGTGCTCAGTGCTCAGGGTGCTGGGTGCTCAGTACTCAGGGTGCTGGATGCTCATTACTCAGGGTGCTAGGTGCTCAGTGTTCGGGGTGCTGGGTGCTCAGTGCTCGGGGTGCTGGGTGCTCAGTGCTCAGGGTGCTGGGTGCTCAGTGCTCAGGTTTCTGGGTGCTCAGTGCTCGGGGCGCTGGGTGCTCAGTGCTCAGGGTGCTCGGTGCTCAGTGCTCAGGGTGCTGGGTGCTCAGTACTCAGGGTGCTGGGTGCTCAGTGCTCAGGGTGCTGGGTGCTCAGTGCTCAGGGTGCTCGGTGCTTAGTACTCGGGGTGCTGGGTGCTCAGTACTCAGGGTTCTGGGTGCTCAGTGCTCAGGGTGCTGGGTGCTCAGTGCTCAGGGTGCTGGGTGCTCAGTACTCAGGGTGCTGGGTGCTCAGTACTCAGGGTGCTGGGTGCTCAGTTCTCAGGGTGCTGGGTGCTCAGTGCTCAGGGTGCTCGGTGCTCAGTGCTCAGGGTGCTGGGTGCTCAGTGCTCAGCGTGCTGGGTACTCAGTGCTCGGGGTGCTGGGTGCTCAGTGCTCGGGGTGCTCAGTGCTCAGTACGTTGGGTGCTCACTACTCAGGGTGCTGGGTGCTCAGTGCTCAGGGTGCTGGGTGCTGAGTGCTCAGGGTGCTGGGTGCTCAGTGCTCAGGGTGCTGGGTGCTCAGTGCTCAGAGTGCTGGGTGCTCAGTACTCAGGGTGCTGGGTGCACAGGGCTCGGGGTGCTGGGTGCTCAGTGCTCAGGGTGCTGGGTGCTCAGTGCTCAGGGTGCTGGGTGCTCAGTACTCGGGGTGCTGGGTGCTCAGTACTCAGGGTGCTGGGTGCTCAGTACTCAGGGTGCTGGGTGATCAGTACTCGGGTGCTGGGTGCTCAGTGCTCAGAGTGCTGGGTGCTCAGTGCTCGGGGTGCTGGGTGCTCAGTGCTCAGTACTCAGGGTGCTGGGTGCTCAGTGCTCTTGGTGCTGGGTGCACAGTGCTCAGTACTCAGGGTGCTGGGTGCTCAGTGCTCAGGGTGCTGGGTGCTCAGTGCTCAGCGTGCTGGGTGCTCAGTGCTCAGGGTGCTGGGTGCTCAGTGCTCAGGGTGCTGGGTACTCAGTGCTCGGGGTGCTGGGTGCTCAGTACTCAGGGTGCTGCGTGCTCAGTACTCAGGGTGCTCAGTGCTCAGTACTCAGGGTGCTCAGTGCTCAGTACTCAGGGTGCTGGGTGCTCAGTGCTCGGGGTGCTGGGTGCTCAGTGCTCAGTACTCAGGGTGCTGGGTGATCAGTGCTCGGGGTGCTTGATGCTCAGTACTCAGGGTGCTGGGTGCTCAGTGCTCAGGGTGCTGGGTGCTCAGTACTCAGGGTGCTGGGTGCTCAGTACTCAGTATGCTGGGTGCTCAGTACTCGGGGTGCTCACTACTCAGGGTGCTGTGTGTTCAGTGCTCAGGGTACTGGGTGCTCAGTACTCAGGGTGCTCAGTGCTCGGGGTGCTTGATGCTCAGTACTCAGGGTGCTGGGTGCTCAGTGCTCAGGGTGCTGGGTGCTCAGTACTCAGGGTGCTGGGTGCTCAGTACTCAGTATGCTGGGTGCTCAGTGCTCGGGGTGCTCAGTACTCAGGGTGCTGTGTGTTCAGTGCTCAGGGTACTGGGTGCTCAGTACTCAGGGTGCTCAGTGCTTGGGGTGCTGGGTGCGCAGCACTCAGGCTGTTGGGTGCTCAGTACTCAGGGTGCTCAGTGCTTGGGGAGCTGGGTGCTCAGTACTCAGGGTGCTCAGTGCTTGGGGTGTTGGGTGCTCAGTACTCAGGGTGCTGGGTGCTCAGTGCTCAGGGTGCTGGGTGCTCAGTACTCAGGGTGCTGGATGCTCATTACTCTGGGTGCTAGGTGCTCAGTGTTCGGGGTGCTGGGTGCTCAGTGCTCGGGGTGCTGGGTGCTCAGTGCTCAGGGTGCTGGGTGCTCAGTGCTCAGGTTTCTGGGTGCTCAGTGCTCGGGGCGCTGGGTGCTCAGTGCTCAGGGTGCTCGGTGCACAGTGCTCAGGGTGCTGGGTGCTCAGTGCTCAGGGTGCTGGGTGCTCAGTGCTCAGGGTGCTCGGTGCTTAGTACTCGGGGTGCTGGGTGCTCAGTACTCAGGGTTCTGGGTGCTCAGTGCTCAGGGTGCTGGGTGCTCAGTGCTCAGGGTGCTGGGTGCTCAGTACTCAGGGTGCTGGGTGCTCAGTACTCAGGGTGCTGGGTGCTCAGTTCTCAGGGTGCTGGGTGCTCAGTGCTCGGGGTGCTGGGTGCTCAGTGCTCGGGGTGCTCGGTGCTCAGTGCTCAAGGTGCTGGGTGCTCAGTGCTCAGGGTGCTGGGTGCTCAGTACTCAGGGTGCTGGGTGCTCAGTACTCAGTATGCTGGGTGCTCAGTGCTCGGGGTCCTGGGTGCTCAGTGCTCAGTACTCAGGGTGCTGGGTGCTCAGTGCTCGGCGTGCTTGATGCTCAGTACTCAGGGTGCTGGGTGCTCAGTGCTCAGGGTGCTGGGTGCTCAGTACTCAGGGTGCTGGGTGCTCAGTACTCAGTATGCTGGGTGCTCAGTGCTCGGGGTGCTCAGTACTCAGGGTGCTGTGTGTTCAGTGCTCAGGGTACTGGGTGCTCAGTACTCAGGGTGCTCAGTGCTTGGGGTGCTGGGTGCGCAGTACTCAGGGTGTTGGGTGCTCAGTACTCAGGGTGCTCAGTGCTTGGGGTGCTGGGTGCTCAGTACTCAGGGTGCTCAGTGCTTGGGGTGTTGGGTGCTCAGTACTCAGGGTGCTGGGTGCTCAGTGCTCAGGGTGCTGGGTGCTCAGTACTCAGGGTGCTGGGTGCTCATCACTCAGGGTGCTAGGTGCTCAGTGTTCGGGGTGCTGGGTGCTCAGTGCTCGGGGTGCTGGGTGCTCAGTACTCGGGGGGCTCGGTGCTCAGTACGTTGGGTGCTCACTAATCAGGGTGCTGGGTGCTCAGTGCTCAGGTAGCTGGGTGCTCAGTGCTCAGGGTGCTGGGTGCTCAGTGCTCAGGGTGCTGGGTGCTCAGTGCTCAGGGTGCTGGGTGCGCAGTGCTCAGGGTGCTGGGTGCTCAGTGCTCAGGGTGCTGGGTGCTCAGTGCTCAGGGTGCTGGGTGCTCAGTGCTCGGGGCGCTGGGTGCTCAGTGCTCGGGGTGCTCGGAGCTCAGTACTCAGTGTGCTGGGTGCTCAGTGCTCGGGGTGCTCGGTGCTCAGTACTCAGGGTGCTGGGTGCTCAGAGCTCGGGGTGGTCGGTGCTCAGTACGTTGGGTGCTCACTACTCAGGGTGCTGGGTGCTCAGTGCTCAGGGTGCTGGGTGCTCAGTGCTCAGTGTGCTTGGTGCTCAGTACTCAGGGTGCTGGGTGCGCAGTGCTCGGGGTGATGGGTGGTCAGTGCTCAGGGTGCTGGGTGCTCAGTGCTCAGGGTGCTGGGTGCTCAGTACTCGGGGAGCTGGGTGCTCAGTACTCAGGGTGCTGGGTGCTCAGTACTCAGGGTGCTGGGTGATCAGTACTCGGGTGCTGGGTGCTCAGTGCTCAGAGTGCTGGGTGCTCAGTGCTTGGGGTGCTGGGTGCTCAGTGCTCAGTACTCAGGGTGCTGGGTGCTCAGTGCTCTTGGTGCTGGGTGCACAGTGCTCAGTACTCAGGGTGCTGGGTGCTCAGTGCTCAGGGTGCTGGGTGCTCAGTGCTCAGGGTGCTGGGTGCTCAGTGCTCAGGGTGCTGGGTGCTCAGTGCTCAGCGTGCTGGGTACTCACTGCTCGGGGTGCTGGGTGCTCAGTGCTCGGGGTGCTCGGTGCTCAGTACGTTGGGTGCTCACTACTCAGGGTGCTGGGTGCTCAGTGCTCAGGGTGCTGGGTGCTGAGTGCTCACTGTGCTGGGTGCTCAGTGCTCAGGGTGCTGGGTGCTCAGTGCTCAGGGTGCTGGGTGCTCAGTACTCAGGGTGCTGGGTGCACAGGGCTCGGGGTGCTGGGTGCTCAGTGCTCAGGGTGCTGGGTGCTCAGTGCTCAGGGTGCTGGGTGTTCAGTACTCGGTGTGCTGGGTGCTCAGTACTCAGGGTGCTGGGTGCTCAGTACTCAGGGTGCTGGGTGATCAGTACTCGGGTGCTGGGTGCTCAGTGCTCAGAGTGCTGGGTGCTCAGTGCTCGGGGTGCTGGGTGCTCAGTGCTCAGTACTCAGGGTGCTGGGTGCTCAGTGCTCTTGGTGCTGGGTGCACAGTGCTCAGTACTCAGGGTGCTGGGTGCTCAGTGCTCAGGGTGCTGGGTGCTCAGTGCTCAGCGTGCTGGGTGCTCAGTGCTCAGGGTGCTGGGTGCTCAGTGCTCAGGGTGCTGGGTACTCAGTGCTCGGGTTGCTGGGTGCTCAGTACTCAGGGTGCTGCGTGCTCAGTACTCAGGGTGCTCAGTGCTCAGTACTCAGGGTGCTCAGTGCTCAGTACTCAGGGTGCTCAGTGCTCAGGGTGCTGGGTGCTCAGTGCTCGGGGTGCTGGGTGCTCAGTCCTCAGGGTGCTGGGTGCTCAGTGCTCAGGGTGCTCGGTGCTCAGTGCTCAGGGTGCTGGGTGCTCAGTACTCAGGGTGCTGGGTGCTCAGTGCTCAGGGTGCTGGGTGCTCAGTACTCATGGTGCTCTGTGCTCAGTGCTCAGGGTGCTGGTTGCTCAGTGCTCAGGGTGCTCGGTGCTTAGTACTCAGGGTGCTGGGTGCTCAGTACTCAGGGTGCTGGGTGCTCAGTGCTCAGGGTGCTGGGTGCTCAGTGCTCAGGGTGCTGGGTGCTCAGTACTCAGGGTGCTGGGTGCTCAGTTCTCGGGGTGCTGGGTGCTCAGTACTCAGGGAGCTGGGTGCTCAGTACTCAGGGTGCTGGGTGCTCAGTACTTGGGTGCTGGGTGCTCAGTGCTCGGGGTGCTGGGTGGTCAGTGCTCAGTACTCAGGGTGCTGGGTGCTCAGTGCTCGGGGTGCTTGATGCTCAGTACTCAGGATGCTGGGTGCTCAGTGCTCAGTACACAGGGTGCTGGGTGCTCAGTGCTCGGGGTGCTGGGAGCTCAGTGCTCAGTACTCAGGGTGCTGGGTGCTCAGTGCTCGGGGTGCTTGATGCTCAGTACTCAGGGTGCTGGGTGCTCAGTGCTCAGGGTGCTGGGTGCTCAGTACTCAGGGTGCTGGGTGCTCAGTACTCAGTATGCTGGGTGCTCAGTACTCGGGGTGCTGGGTGCTCAGTACTCAGTATGCTGGGTGCTCAGTGCTCGGGGTGCTCAGTACTCAGGGTGCTGTGTGTTCAGTGCTCAGGGTACTGGGTGCTCAGTACTCAGGGTGCTCAGTGCTTGGGGTGCTGGGTGCGCAGCACTCAGGCTGTTGGGTGCTCAGTACTCAGGGTGCTCAGTGCTTGGGGTGCTGGGTGCTCAGTACTCAGGGTGCTCAGTGCTTGGGGTGTTGGGTGCTCAGTACTCAGGGTGCTGGGTGCTCAGTGCTCAGGGTGCTGGGTGCTCAGTACTCAGTGTGCTGGATGCTCATTACTCAGGGTGCTAGGTGCTCAGTGTTCGGGGTGCTGGGTGCTCAGTGCTCGGGGTGCTGCGTGCTCAGTGCTCAGGGTGCTGGGTGCTCAGTGCTCAGGTTTCTGGGTGCTCAGTGCTCGGGGCGCTGGGTGCTCAGTGCTCAGGGTGCTCGGTGCTCAGTGCTCAGGGTGCTGGGTGCTCAGTACTCAGGGTGCTGGGTGCTCAGTGCTCAGGGTGCTGGGTGCTCAGTGCTCAGGGTGCTCGGTGCTTAGTACTCGGGGTGCTGGGTGCTCAGTACTCAGGGTTCTGGGTGCTCTGTGCTCAGGTTGCTGGGTGCTCAGTGCTCAGGGTGCTGGGTGCTCAGTACTCAGGGTGCTGGGTGCTCAGTACTCAGGGTGCTGGGTGCTCAGTTCTCAGGGTGCTGGGTGCTCAGTGCTCGGGGTGCTGGGTGCTCAGTGCTCGGGGTGCTCGGTGCTCAGTGCTCAAGGTGCTGGGTGCTCAGTGCTCAGGGTGCTGGGTGCTCAGTACTCAGGGTGCTGGGTGCTCAGTACTCAGTATGCTGGGTGCTCAGTGCTCGGGGTCCTGGGTGCTCAGTGCTCAGTACTCAGGGTGCTGGGTGCTCAGTGCTCGGGGTGCTTGATGCTCAGTACTCAGGGTGCTGGGTGCTCAGTGCTCAGGGTGCTGGGTGCTCAGTACTCAGGGTGCTGGGTGCTCAGTACTCAGTATGCTGGGTGCTCAGTGCTCGGGGTGCTCAGTACTCAGGGTGCTGTGTGTTCAGTGCTCAGGGTACTGGGTGCTCAGTACTCAGGGTGCTCAGTGCTTGGGGTGCTGGGTGCGCAGTACTCAGGGTGTTGGGTGCTCAGTACTCACGGTGCTCAGTGCTTGGGGTGCTGGGTGCTCAGTACTCAGGGTGCTCAGTGCTTGGGGTGTTGGGTGCTCAGTACTCAGGGTGCTGGGTGCTCAGTGCTCAGGGTGCTGGGTGCTCAGTACTCAGGGTGCTGGGTGCTCATCACTCAGGGTGCTAGGTGCTCAGTGTTCGGGGTGCTGGGTGCTCAGTGCTCGGGGTGCTGGGTGCTCAGTACTCGGGGTGCTCTGTGCTCAGTACGTTGGGTGATCACTAATCAGGGTGCTGGGTGCTCAGTGCTCAGGGTGCTGGGTGCTCAGTGCTCAGGGTGCTGGGTGCTCAGTGCTCAGGGTGCTGGGTGCTCAGTGCTCAGGGTGCTGGGTGCTCAGTGCTCGGGGTGCTCGGAGCTCAGTGCTCAGGGTGCTGGGTGCTCAGTGCTCGGGGTGCTCGGTGCTCAGTACTCAGGGTGCTGGGTGCTCAGAGCTCGGGGTGCTCGGTGCTCAGTACGTTGGGTGCTCACTACTCAGGGTGCTGGGTGCTCAGTGCTCAGGGTGCTGGGTGCTGAGTGCTCAGGGTGCTGGGTGCTCAGTGCTCAGGGTGCTTGGTGCTCAGTACTCAGGGTGCTGGGTGCGCAGTGCTCGGGGTGATGGGTGCTCAGTGCTCAGGGTGCTGGGTGCTCAGTGCTCAGGGTGCTGGGTGCTCAGTACTCGGGGAGCTGGGTGCTCAGTACTCAGGGTGCTGGGTGCTCAGTACTCAGGGTGCTGGGTGATCAGTACTCGGGTGCTGGGTGCTCAGTGCTCAGAGTGCTGGGTGCTCAGTGCTTGGGGTGCTGGGTGCTCAGGGCTCAGTACTCAGGGTGCTGGGTGCTCAGTGCTCTTGGTGCTGGGTGCACAGTGCTCAGTACTCAGGGTGCTGGGTGCTCAGTGCTCAGGGTGCTGGGTGCTCAGTGCTCAGGGTGCTGGGTGCTCAGTGCTCAGGGTGCTGGGTGCTCAGTGCTCAGGGTGCTGGGTACTCAGTGCTCGGGGTGCTGGGTGCTCAGTGCTCGGGGTGCTCGGTGCTCAGTACGTTGGGTGCTCACTATTCAGGGTGCTGGGTGCTCAGTGCTCAGGGTGCTGGGTGCTGAGTGCTCAGGGTGCTGGGTGCTCAGTGCTCAGGGTGCTGGGTGCTCAGTGCTCAGGGTGCTGGGTTCTCAGTACTCAGGGTGCTGGGTGCACAGGGCTCGGGGTGCTGGGTGCTCAGTGCTCAGGGTGCTGGGTGCTCAGTGCTCAGGGTGCTGGGTGCTCAGTACTCGGGGTGCTGGGTGCTCAGTACTCAGGGTGCTGGGTGCTCAGTACTCAGGGTGCTGGGTGATCAGTACTCGGGTGCTGGGTGCTCAGTGCTCAGAGTGCTGGGTGCTCAGTGCTCGGGTGCTGGGTGCTCAGTGCTCAGTACTCAGGGTGCTGGGTGCTCAGTGCTCTTGGTGCTGGGTGCACAGTGCTCAGTACTCAGGGTGCTGTGTGCTCAGTGCTCAGGGTGCTGGGTGCTCAGTGCTCAGCGTGCTGGGTGCTCAGTGCTCAGGGTGCTGGGTGCTCAGTGCTCAGGGTGCTGGGTACTCAGTGCTCGGGGTGCTGGGTGCTCAGTACTCAGGGTGCTGGGTGCTCAGTACTCAGGGTGCTCAGTGCTCAGTACTCAGGGTGCTCAGTGCTCAGTACTCAGGGTGCTCAGTGCTCAGGGTGCTGGGTGCTCAGTGCTCGGGGTGCTGGGTGCTCAGTCCTCAGGGTGCTGGGTGCTCAGTGCTCAGGGTGCTCGGTGCTCAGTGCTCAGGGTGCTGGGTGCTCAGTACTCAGGGTGCTGGGTGCTCAGTGCTCAGGGTGCTGGGTGCTCAGTACTCAGGGTGCTGGGTGCTCAGTGCTCAGGGTGCTGGGTGCTCAGTGCTCAGGGTGCTCGGTGCTTAGTACTCAGGGTGCTGGGTGCTCAGTACTCAGGGTGCTGGGTGCTCAGTGCTCAGGGTGCTGGGTGCTCAGTGCTCAGGGTGCTGGGTGCTCAGTACTCAGGGTGCTGGGTGCTCAGTTCTCGGGGTGCTGGGTGCTCAGTACTCAGGGAGCTGGGTGCTCAGTACTCAGGGTGCTGGGTGCTCAGTACTCGGGTGCTGGGTGCTCAGTGCTCAGGGTGCTGGGTGCTCAGTGCTCGGGGTGCTGGATGCTCAGTGCTCAGTACTCAGGGTGCTGGGTGCTCAGTGCTCGGGGTGCTGGGTGCTCAGTGCTCAGGGTGCTGGGTGCTCAGTACTCAGGGTGCTGGGTGCTCAGTTCTCGGGGTGCTGGGTGCTCAGTACTCAGGGAGCTGGGTGCTCAGTACTCAGGGTGCTGGGTGCTCAGTACTCGGGTGCTTGATGCTCAGTACTCAGGGTGCTGGGTGCTCAGTGCTCAGGGTGCTGGGTGCTCAGTACTCAGGGTGCTGGGTGCTCAGTCCTCAGTATGCTGGGTGCTCAGTGCTCGGGGTGCTCAGTACTCAGGGTGCTGTGTGTACAGTGCTCAGGGTACTGGGTGCTCAGTACTCAGGGTGCTCAGTGCTTGGGGTGCTGGGGGCGCAGCACTCAGGGTGTTGGGTGCTCAGTACTCAGGGTGCTCAGTGCTTGGGGTGCTGGGTGCTCAGTACTCAGGGTGCTCAGTGCTTGGGGTGTTGGGTGCTCAGTACTCAGGGTGCTGGGTGCTCAGTGCTCAGGGTGCTGGGTGCTCAGTACTCAGGGTGCTGGGTGCTCATTACTCAGGGTGCTAGGTGCTCAGTGTTCGGGGTGCTGGGTGCTCAGTGCTCGGGGTGCTGGGTGCTCAGTGCTCAGGGTGCTGGGTGCTCAGTGCTCAGGTTTCTGGGTGCTCAGTGCTCGGGGCGCTGGGTGCTCAGTGCTCAGGGTGCTCGGTGCTCAGTGCTCAGGGTGCTGGGTGCTCAGTACTCAGGGTGCTGGGTGCTCAGTGCTCGGGGTGCTGGGTGCTCAGTACTCAGGGTGCTGGGTGCTCAGTGCTCAGGTTGCTGGGTGCTCAGTGCTCAGGGTGCTCGGTGCTTAGTACTCGGGGTGCTGGGTGCTCAGTACTCAGGGTTCTGGGTGCTCAGTGCTCAGGGTGCTGGGTGCTCAGTGCTCAGGGTGCTGGGTGCTCAGTACTCAGGGTGCTGGGTGCTCAGTACTCAGGGTGCTGGGTGCTCAGTTCTCAGGGTGCTGGGTGCTCAGTGCTCTGGGTGCTGGGTGCTCAGTGCTCGGGGTGCTCGGTGCTCAGTGCTCAAGGTGCTGGGTGCTCAGTGCTCAGGGTGCTGAGTGCTCAGTACTCAGGTTGCTGGGTGCTCAGTACTCAGTATGCTGGGTGCTCAGTGCTCGGGGTCCTGGGTGCTCAGTGCTCAGTACTCAGGGTGCTGGGTGCTCAGTGCTCGGGGTGCTTGATGCTCAGTACTCAGGGTGCTGGGTGCTCAGTGCTCAGGGTGCTGGGTGCTCAGTACTCAGGGTGCTGGGTGCTCAGTACTCAGTATGCTGGGTGCTCAGTGCTCGGGGTGCTCAGTACTCAGGGTGCTGTGTGTTCAGTGCTCAGGGTACTGGGTGCTCAGTACTCAGGGTGCTCAGTGCTTGGGGTTCTGGGTGCGCAGTACTCAGGGTGTTGGGTGCTCAGTACTCAGGGTGCTCAGTGCTTGGGGTGCTGGGTGCTCAGTACTCAGGGTGCTCAGTGCTTGGGGTGTTGGGTGCTCAGTACTCAGCGTGCTGGGTGCTCAGTGCTCAGGGTGCTGGGTGCTCAGTACTCAGGGTGCTGGGTGCTCATTACTCAGGGTGCTAGGTGCTCAGTGTTCGGGGTGCTGGGTGCTCAGTGCTCGGGGTGCTGGGTGCTCAGTACTCGGGGTGCTCGGTGCTCAGTACGTTGGGTGCTCACTAATCAGGGTGCTTGGTGCTCAGTGCTCAGGGTGCTGGGTGCTCAGTGCTCAGGGTGCTGGGTGCTCAGTGCTCAGGGTGCTGGGTGCTCAGTGCTCAGGTTGCTGGGTGCGCAGTGCTCAGGGTGCTGGGTGCTCAGTGCTCAGGGTGCTGGGTGCTCAGTGCTCAGGGTTCTGGGTGCTCAGTGCTCGGGGCGCTGGGTGCTCAGTGCTTGGGGTGCTCGGAGCTCAGTACTCAGTGTGCTGGGTGCTCAGTGCTCGGGGTGCTCGGTGCTCAGTACTCAGGGTGCTGGGTGCTCAGAGCTCGGGGTGCTCGGTGCTCAGTACGTTGGGTGCTCACTACTCAGGGTGCTGGGTGCTCAGTGCTCAGGGTGCTGGGTGCTGAGTGCTCAGGGTGCTGGGTGCTCAGTGCTCAGGGTGCTTGGTGCTCAATACTCAGGGTGCTGGGTGCGCAGTGCTCGGGGTGATGGGTGCTCAGTGCTCAGGGTGCTGGGTGCTCAGTGCTCAGGGTGCTGGGTGCTCAGTACTCGGGGTGCTGGGTGCTCAGTACTCAGGGTGCTGGGTGCTCAGTACTCAGGGTGCTGGGTGATCAGTACTCGGGTGCTGGGTGCTCAGTGCTCAGAGTGCTGGGTGCTCAGTGCTTGGGGTGCTGGGTGCTCAGTGCTCAGTACTCAGGGTGCTGGGTGCTCAGTGCTCTTGGTGCTGGGTGCACAGTACTCAGTACTCAGGGTGCTGGGTGCTCAGTGCTCAGGGTGCTGGGTGCTCAGTGCTCAGGGTGCTGGGTGCTCAGTGCTCAGGGTGCTGGGTGCTCAGTGCTCAGGGTGCTGGGTACTCAGTGCTCGGGGTGCTGGGTGCTCAGTACTCAGGGTGCTGGGTGCTCAGTACTCAGGGTGCTCAGTGCTCAGTACTCAGGGTGCTCAGTGCTCAGTACTCAGGGTGCTCAGTGCTCAGGGTGCTGGGTGCTCAGTGCTCGGGGTGCTGGGTGCTCAGTCCTCAGGGTGCTGGGTGCTCAGTGCTAAGGGTGCTCGGTGCTCAGTGCTCAGGGTGCTGGGTGCTCAGTACTCAGGGTGCTGGGTGCTCAGTGCTCAGGGTGCTGGGTGCTCAGTACTCAGGGTGCTGGGTGCTCAGTGCTCAGGGTGCTGGGTGCTCAGTGCTCAGGGTGCTCGGTGCTTAGTACTCAGGGTGCTGGGTGCTCAGTACTCAGGGTGCTGGGTGCTCAGTGCTCAGGGTGCTGGGTGCTCAGTGCTCAGGGTGCTGGGTGCTCAGTACTCAGGGTGCTGGGTGCTCAGTTCTCGGGGTGCTGGGTGCTCAGTACTCAGGGAGCTGGGTGCTCAGTACTCAGGGTGCTGGGTGCTCAGTACTCGGGTGCTGGGTGCTCAGTGCTCAGGGTGCTGGGTGCTCAGTGCTTGGGGTGCTGGGTGCTCAGTGCTCAGTACTCAGGGTGCTGGGGGCTCAGTGCTCGGGGTGCTGGGTGCTCAGTGCTCAGTACTCAGGGTGCTGGGTGCTCAGTGCTCAGGGTGCTGGGTGCTCAGTGCTCAGGGTGCTGGGTGCTCAGTGCTCAGGGTGCTGGGTGCTCAGTACTCAGGGTGCTCGGTGCTTAGTACTCAGGGTGCTGGGTGCTCAGTACTCCGGGTGCTGGGTGCTCAGTGCTCAGTACTCAGGGTGCTGGGTGCTCAGTACTCAGGGTGCTGGGTGCTCAGTGCTCGGGGTGCTGGGTGCTCAGTGCTCGGGGTGCTCGGTGCTCAGTACTCAGGGTGCTGGGTGCTCAGTGCTCGGGGTGCTCAGTACTCAGGGTGCTGGGTGCTCAGTGCTCAGGGTGCTGGGTGCTCAGTGCTTAGGGTATTGGGTGCTCAGTGCTCAGGGTGCTGGGTGCTCAGTACTCAGGGTGCTCGGTGCTTAGTACTCAGGGTGCTGGGTGCTCAGTACTCCGGGTGCTGGGTGCTCAGTGCTCAGTACTCAGGGTGCTGGGTGCTCAGTACTCAGGGTGCTGGGTGCTCAGTGCTCGGGGTGCTGGGTGCTCAGTGCTCGGGGTGCTCGGTGCTCAGTACTCAGGGTGCTGGGTGCTCAGTACTCAGGGTGCTCGGTGCTTAGTACTCAGGGTGCTGGGTGCTCAGTACTCCGGGTGCTGGGTGCTCAGTGCTCGGGGTGCTCAGTGCTCAGTGCTCAAGGTGCTGGGTGCTCAGTACTCAGGGTGATCATTGCTCAGGGTGCTGGGTGCTCAGTACTCAGGGTGCTGGGTGCTCAGTACTCAGGGTGCTCAGTGCTCAGTAATCAGGGTGCTCAGTGCTCAGTACTAAGGGTGCTCAGTGCTCAGGGTGCTGGGTGCTCAGTGTTCGGGGTGCTCGGTGCTCAGTACTCAGGGTGCTGTGTGCTCAGTGCTCATGGTGCTGGGTGTTCAGTGCTCAGGGTGCTGGTTGCTCAGTGCTCAGGGTGCTGGGTGCTCAGTACTCAGGGTTTTCGGTGCTCAGTACTCGGGGTGCTCAGTGCTCAGTACTCAGGGTGCTGGGTGCTCAGTGCTCAGGGTGCTGGGTGCTCAGTACTCAGGGTGCTGGGTGCTCGGTGCTCAGTACGCTGGGTGCTCAGTACTCAGGTTGCTGGGTACTCAGTACTCAGGGTGCTGGGTGCTCAGTACTCAGGGTGCTCGGTGCTCAGTACTCAGGGTGCTGGGTGCTCAGTGCTCAGGGTGCTGGGTGCTCAGTACTCAGGGTGCTGGGTGCTCAGTGCTCGGGGTGCTCGGTGCTCAGTAAGCTTGGTGCTCAGTACTCAGGGTGCTGGGTGCTCAGTACTCAGGGTGCTGTGTGCTCAGTACTCAGGGTGCTGGGTGCTTAGTACTCAGGGTGCTGGGTGCTTAGTACTCAGGGTGCTGGCTGCTCAGTGCTCAGGGTGCTCGATGCTCAGTGCTCGGGGTGTTGGGTGCTCAGTACTCAGGGTGGTCAGTGCTCAGTGCTCTGGGTGCTGGGTGCTCTGTGCTCGGGGTGCTGGGTGCTCATTCCTCAGGGTGCTGGGTGCTCAGTACGTTGGGTGCTCACTACTCAGGGTGCTGGGTGCACAGTGCTCAGTGTGCTGGGTGCTGAGTGCTCAGGGTGCTGGGTGCTCAGTGCTCAGGGTGCTGGGTGCTCAGTACTCAGGGAGCTGGGTGCGCAGTGCTCGGGGTGCTGGGTGCTCAGTGCTCAGGGTGCTGGGTGCTCAGTGCTCAGGGTGCTGGGTGCTCAGTACTCGGGGTGCTGGGTGCTCAGTACTCAGGGTGCTGGGTGCTCAGTACTCCGGGTGCTGGGTGCTCAGTGCTCGGGGTGCTCAGTGCTCAGTGCTCAAGGTGCTGGGTGCTCAGTACTCAGGGTGATCATTGCTCAGGGTGCTGGGTGCTCAGTACTCAGGGTGCTGGGTGCTCAGTACTCAGGGTGCTCAGTGCTCAGTACTCAGGGTGCTGGGTGCTCAGTGTTCAGGGTGCTCGGTGCTCAGTACTCAGGGTGCTGTGTGCTCAGTGCTCATGGTGCTGGGTGCTCAGTGCTCAGGGTGTTGGTTGCTCAGTGCTCAGGGTGCTGGGTGCTCAGTACTCAGGGTTTTCGGTGCTCAGTACTCCGGGTGCTCAGTGCCCAGTACTCAGGGTGCTGGGTGCTCAGTGCTCAGGGTGCTGGGTGCTCAGTACTCAGGGTGCTGGGTGCTCGGTCCTCAGTACGCTGGGTGCTCAGTACTCAGGTTGCTGGGTACTCAGTACTCAGGGTGCTGGGTGCTCAGTACTCAGGGTGCTCGGTGCTCAGTACTCAGGGTGCTGGGTGCTCAGTGCTCAGGGTGCTGGGTGCTCAGTACTCAGGGTGCTGTGTGCTCAGTACTCAGGGTGCTGGGTGCTTAGTACTCAGGGTGCTGGGTGCTTAGTACTCAGGGTGCTGGCTGCTCAGTGCTCAGGGTGCTCGGTGCTCAGTGCTCGGGGTGCTGGGTGCTCAGTACTCAGGGTGCTCAGTGCTCAGTGCTCTGGGTGCTGGGGGCTCTGTGCTCGGGGTGCTGGGTGCTCAGTGCTCAGGGTGCTGGGTGCTCAGTTCTCAGGGTGCTCAGTGCTCAGTGCTCGGGGTGCTGGGTGCTCTGTGCTCGGGGTGCTGGGTGCTCAGTGCTCAGGGTGCTGGGTGCTCAGTGCTCAGGGTTCTGGGTGCTCAGTGCTCGGGGCGCTGGGTACTCAGTGCTCGGGGTGCTCAGAGCTCAGTACTCAGTGTGCTGGGTGCTCAGTGCTCGGGGTGCTCGGTGCTCAGTACTCAGGGTGCTGGGTGCTCAGTGCTTGGGGTGCTCGGTGCTCAGTACGTTGGGTGCTCACTACTCAGGGTGCTGGGTGCTCAGTGCTCAGGGTGCTGGGTACTGAGTGCTCAGGGTGCTGGGTGCTCAGTACTCAGGGTGCTCGGTGCTTAGTACTCAGGGTGCTGGGTGCTCAGTACTCCGGGTGCTGGGTGCTCAGTGCTCGGGGTGCTCAGTGCTCAGTGCTCAAGGTGCTGGGTGCTCAGTACTCAGGGTGATCATTGCTCAGGGTGCTGGGTGCTCAGTACTCAGGGTGCTGGGTGCTCAGTACTCAGGGTGCTCAGTGCTCAGTACTCAGGGTGCTCAGTGCTCAGTACTAAGGGTGCTCAGTGCTCAGGGTGCTGGGTGCTCAGTGTTCGGGGTGCTCGGTGCTCAGTACTCAGGGTGCTGTGTGCTCAGTGCTCATGGTGCTGGGTGTTCAGTGCTCAGGGTGCTGGTTGCTCAGTGCTCAGGGTGCTGGGTGCTCAGTACTCAGGGTTTTCGGTGCTCAGTACTCGGGGAGCTCAGTGCTCAGTACTCAGGGTGCTGGGTGCTCAGTGCTCAGGGTGCTGGGTGCTCAGTACTCAGGGTGCTGGGTGCTCGGTGCTCAGTACGCTGGGTGCTCAGTACTCAGGTTGCTGGGTACTCAGTACTCAGGGTGCTGGGTGCTCAGTACTCAGGGTGCTCGGTGCTCAGTACTCAGGGTGCTGGGTGCTCAGTGCTCAGGGTGCTGGGTGCTCAGTACTCAGGGTGCTGGGTGCTCAGTGTTCGAGGTGCTCGGTGCTCAGTACGCTTGGTGCTCAGTACTCAGGGTGCTGGGTGCTCAGTACTCAGGGTGCTGTGTGCTCAGTACTCAGGGTGCTGGGTGCTTAGTACTCAGGGTGCTGGGTGCTTAGTACTCAGGGTGCTGGCTGCTCAGTGCTCAGGGTGCTCGGTGCTCAGTGCTCGGGGTGCTGGGTGCTCAGTACTCAGGGTGGTCAGTGCTCAGTGCTCTGGGTGCTGGGTGCTCTGTGCTCGGGGTGCTGGGTGCTCATTCCTCAGGGTGCTGGATGCTCAGTACTCAGGGTGCTCAGTGCTCAGTGCTCGGGGTGCTGGGTGCTCAGTGCTCGGGGTGCTGGGTGCTCAGTGCTCAGGGTGCTGGGTGCTCAGTGCTCAGGATTCTGGGTGCTCAGTGCTCGGGGCGCTGGGTACTCAGTGCTCGGGGTGCTCGGAGCTCAGTACTCAGTGTGCTGGGTGCTCAGTGCTCGGGGTGCTCGGTGCTCAGTACTCAGGGTGCTGGGTGCTCAGTGCTCGGGGTGCTCGGTGCTCAGTACGTTGGGTGCTCACTACTCAGGGTGCTGGGTGCTCAGTGCTCAGGGTGCTGGGTGCTGAGTGCTCAGGGTGCTGGGTGCTCAGTGCTCAGGGTGCTGGGTGCTCAGTACTCAGGGTGCTGGGTGCGCAGTGCTCGGGGTGCTGGGTGCTCAGTGCTCAGGGTGCTGGGTGCTCAGTGCTCAGGGTGCTGGGTGCTCAGTGCTCTTGGTGCTGGGTGCACAGTGCTCAGTACTCAGGGTGCTGGGTGCTCAGTGTTCAGGGTGCTGGGTGCTCAGTGCTCAGGGTGCTGGGTGCTCAGTGCTCAGGGTGCTGGGTGCTCAGTGCTCAGGTTGCTGGGTACTCAGTGCTCGGGGTGCTGGGTGCTCAGTACTCAGGGTGCTCAGTGCTCAGTACTCAGGGTGCTCAGTGCTCAGTACTCAGTGTGCTCAGTGCTCAGGGTGCTGGGTGCTCAGTGCTCGGGGTGCTGGGTGCTCAGTCCTCAGGGTGCTGGGTGCTCAGTGCTCAGGGTGTTCGGTGCTCAGTGCTCAGGGTGCTGGGTGCTCAGTACTCAGGGTGCTGGGTGCTCAGTGCTCGAGGTGCTGGGTGCTCAGTACTCAGGGTGCTGGGTGCTCAGTGCTCAGGGTGCTGGGTGCTCAGTGCTCAGGGTGCTCGGTGCTTAGTACTCAGGGTGCTGGGTGCTCAGTACTCAGGGTGCTGGGTGCTCAGTGCTCAGGGTGCTGGGTGCTCAGTGCTCAGGGTGCTGGGTGCTCAGTACTCAGGGTGCTGGGTGCTCAGTTCTCGGGGTGCTGGGTGCTCAGTACTCAGGGAGCTGGGTGCTCAGTACTCAGGGTGCTGGGTGCTCAGTACTCGGGTGCTGGGTGCTCAGTGCTCAGGGTGCTGGGTGCTCAGTGCTTGGGGTGCTGGGTGCTCAGGGCTCAGTACTCAGGGTGCTGGGGGCTCAGTGCTCAGGGTGCTGGGTGCTCAGTGCTCAGTACTCAGGGTGCTGGGTGCTCAGTGCTCAGGGTGCTGGGTGCTCAGTGCTCAGGGTGCTGGGTGCTCAGTGCTCAGGGTGCTGGGTGCTCAGTACTCAGGGTGCTCGGTGCTTAGTACTCAGGGTGCTGGGTGCTCAGTACTCCGGGTGCTGGGTGCTCAGTGCTCAGTACTCAGGGTGCTGGGTGCTCAGTACTCAGGGTGCTGGGTGCTCAGTGCTCGGGGTGCTGGGTGCTCAGTGCTCGGGGTGCTCGGTGCTCAGTACTCAGGGTGCTGGGTGCTCAGTGCTCGGGGTGCTCAGTACTCAGGGTGCTGGGTGCTCAGTGCTCAGGGTGCTGGGTGCTCAGTGCTTAGGGTATTGGGTGCTCAGTGCTCAGGGTGCTGGGTGCTCAGTGCTCGGGGTGCTCGGTGCTCAGTACTCAGGGTGCTGGGTGCTCAGTGCTCAGGGTGCTCAGTACTCAGGGTGCTGTGTGTTCAGTACTCAGGGTGCTGGGTGCTCAGTACTCAGGGTGCTCGGTGCTTAGTACTCAGGGTGCTGGGTGCTCAGTACTCCGGGTGCTGGGTGCTCAGTGCTCGGGGTGCTCAGTGCTCAGTGCTCAAGGTGCTGGGTGCTCAGTACTCAGGGTGATCATTGCTCAGGGTGCTGGGTGCTCAGTACTCAGGGTGCTGGGTGCTCAGTACTCAGGGTGCTCAGTGCTCAGTACTCAGGGTGCTGGGTGCTCAGTGTTCAGGGTGCTCGGTGCTCAGTACTCAGGGTGCTGTGTGCTCAGTACTCAGGGTGCTGGGTGCTTAGTACTCAGGGTGCTGGGTGCTTAGTACTCAGGGTGCTGGCTGCTCAGTGCTCAGGGTGCTCGATGCTCAGTGCTCGGGGTGTTGGGTGCTCAGTACTCAGGGTGGTCAGTGCTCAGTGCTCTGGGTGCTGGGTGCTCTGTGCTCGGGGTGCTGGGTGCTCATTCCTCAGGGTGCTGGGTGCTCAGTACGTTGGGTGCTCACTACTCAGGGTGCTGGGTGCACAGTGCTCAGTGTGCTGGGTGCTGAGTGCTCAGGGTGCTGGGTGCTCAGTGCTCAGGGTGCTGGGTGCTCAGTACTCAGGGAGCTGGGTGCGCAGTGCTCGGGGTGCTGGGTGCTCAGTGCTCAGGGTGCTGGGTGCTCAGTGCTCAGGGTGCTGGGTGCTCAGTACTCGGGGTGCTGGGTGCTCAGTACTCAGGGTGCTGGGTGCTCAGTACTCAGGGTGCTGGGTGATCAGTACTCGGGTGCTGGGTGCTCAGTGCTCAGAGTGCTGGGTGCTCAGTGCTTGGGGTGCTGGGTGCTCAGTGCTCAGTACTCAGGGTGCTGGGTGCTCAGTGCTCTTGGTGCTGGGTGCACAGTGCTCAGTACTCAGGGTGCTGGGTGCTCAGTGTTCAGGGTGCTGGGTGCTCAGTGCTCAGGGTGCTGGGTGCTCAGTGCTCAGGGTGCTGGGTGCTCAGTGCTCAGGTTGCTGGGTACTCAGTGCTCGGGGTGCTGGGTGCTCAGTACTCAGGGTGCTGGGTGCTCAGTACTCAGGGTGCTCAGTGCTCAGTACTCAGGGTGCTCAGTGCTCAGTACTCAGTGTGCTCAGTGCTCAGGGTGCTGGGTGCTCAGTGCTCGGGGTGCTGGGTGCTCAGTCCTCAGGGTGCTGGGTGCTCAGTGCTCAGGGTGTTCGGTGCTCAGTGCTCAGGGTGCTGGGTGCTCAGTACTCAGGGTGCTGGGTGCTCAGTGCTCGAGGTGCTGGGTGCTCAGTACTCAGGGTGCTGGGTGCTCAGTGCTCAGGGTGCTGGGTGCTCAGTGCTCAGGGTGCTCGGTGCTTAGTACTCAGGGTGCTGGGTGCTCAGTACTCAGGGTGCTGGGTGCTCAGTGCTCAGGGTGCTGGGTGCTCAGTGCTCAGGGTGCTGGGTGCTCAGTACTCAGGGTGCTGGGTGCTCAGTTCTCGGGGTGCTGGGTGCTCAGTACTCAGGGAGCTGGGTGCTCAGTACTCAGGGTGCTGGGTGCTCAGTACTCGGGTGCTGGGTGCTCAGTGCTCAGGGTGCTGGGTGCTCAGTGCTTGGGGTGCTGGGTGCTCAGGGCTCAGTACTCAGGGTGCTGGGGGCTCAGTGCTCAGGGTGCTGGGTGCTCAGTGCTCAGTACTCAGGGTGCTGGGTGCTCAGTGCTCAGGGTGCTGGGTGCTCAGTGCTCAGGGTGCTGGGTGCTCAGTGCTCAGGGTGCTGGGTGCTCAGTACTCAGGGTGCTCGGTGCTTAGTACTCAGGGTGCTGGGTGCTCAGTACTCCGGGTGCTGGGTGCTCAGTGCTCAGTACTCAGGGTGCTGGGTGCTCAGTACTCAGGGTGCTGGGTGCTCAGTGCTCGGGGTGCTGGGTGCTCAGTGCTCGGGGTGCTCGGTGCTCAGTACTCAGGGTGCTGGGTGCTCAGTGCTCGGGGTGCTCAGTACTCAGGGTGCTGGGTGCTCAGTGCTCAGGGTGCTGGGTGCTCAGTGCTTAGGGTATTGGGTGCTCAGTGCTCAGGGTGCTGGGTGCTCAGTGCTCGGGGTGCTCGGTGCTCAGTACTCAGGGTGCTGGGTGCTCAGTGCTCAGGGTGCTCAGTACTCAGGGTGCTGTGTGTTCAGTACTCAGGGTGCTGGGTGCTCAGTACTCAGGGTGCTCGGTGCTTAGTACTCAGGGTGCTGGGTGCTCAGTACTCCGGGTGCTGGGTGCTCAGTGCTCGGGGTGCTCAGTGCTCAGTGCTCAAGGTGCTGGGTGCTCAGTACTCAGGGTGATCATTGCTCAGGGTGCTGGGTGCTCAGTACTCAGGGTGCTGGGTGCTCAGTACTCAGGGTGCTCAGTGCTCAGTACTCAGGGTGCTGGGTGCTCAGTGTTCAGGGTGCTCGGTGCTCAGTACTCAGGGTGCTGGGTGCTCAGTGCTCATGGTGCTGGGTGCTCAGTGCTCAGGGTGCTGGTTGCTCAGTGCTCAGGGTGCTGGGTGCTCAGTACTCAGGGTTTTCGGTGCTCAGTACTCCGGGTGCTCAGTGCCCAGTACTCAGGGTGCTGGGTGCTCAGTGCTCAGGGTGCTGGGTGCTCAGTACTCAGGGTGCTGGGTGCTCGGTGCTCAGTACGCTGGGTGCTCAGTACTCAGGTTGCTGGGTACTCAGTACTCAGGGTGCTGGGTGCTCAGTACTCAGGGTGCTCGGTGCTCAGTACTCAGGGTGCTGGGTGCTCAGTGCTCAGGGTGCTGGGTGCTCAGTACTCAGGGTGCTGTGTGCTCAGTACTCAGGGTGCTGGGTGCTTAGTACTCAGGGTGCTGGGTGCTTAGTACTCAGGGTGCTGGCTGCTCAGTGCTCAGGGTGCTCGGTGCTCAGTGCTCGGGGTGCTGGGTGCTCAGTACTCAGGGTGCTCAGTGCTCAGTGCTCTGGGTGCTGGGGGCTCTGTGCTCGGGGTGCTGGGTGCTCAGTGCTCAGGGTGCTGGGTGCTCAGTTCTCAGGGTGCTCAGTGCTCAGTGCTCGGGGTGCTGGGTGCTCTGTGCTCGGGGTGCTGGGTGCTCAGTGCTCAGGGTGCTGGGTGCTCAGTGCTCAGGGTTCTGGGTGCTCAGTGCTCGGGGCGCTGGGTACTCAGTGCTCGGGGTGCTCAGAGCTCAGTACTCAGTGTGCTGGGTGCTCAGTGCTCGGGGTGCTCGGTGCTCAGTACTCAGGGTGCTGGGTGCTCAGTGCTTGGGGTGCTCGGTGCTCAGTACGTTGGGTGCTCACTACTCAGGGTGCTGGGTGCTCAGTGCTCAGGGTGCTGGGTACTGAGTGCTCAGGGTGCTGGGTGCTCAGTACTCAGGGTGCTCGGTGCTTAGTACTCAGGGTGCTGGGTGCTCAGTACTCCGGGTGCTGGGTGCTCAGTGCTCGGGGTGCTCAGTGCTCAGTGCTCAAGGTGCTGGGTGCTCAGTACTCAGGGTGATCATTGCTCAGGGTGCTGGGTGCTCAGTACTCAGGGTGCTGGGTGCTCAGTACTCAGGGTGCTCAGTGCTCAGTACTCAGGGTGCTCAGTGCTCAGTACTAAGGGTGCTCAGTGCTCAGGGTGCTGGGTGCTCAGTGTTCGGGGTGCTCGGTGCTCAGTACTCAGGGTGCTGTGTGCTCAGTGCTCATGGTGCTGGGTGTTCAGTGCTCAGGGTGCTGGTTGCTCAGTGCTCAGGGTGCTGGGTGCTCAGTACTCAGGGTTTTCGGTGCTCAGTACTCGGGGAGCTCAGTGCTCAGTACTCAGGGTGCTGGGTGCTCAGTGCTCAGGGTGCTGGGTGCTCAGTACTCAGGGTGCTGGGTGCTCGGTGCTCAGTACGCTGGGTGCTCAGTACTCAGGTTGCTGGGTACTCAGTACTCAGGGTGCTGGGTGCTCAGTACTCAGGGTGCTCGGTGCTCAGTACTCAGGGTGCTGGGTGCTCAGTGCTCAGGGTGCTGGGTGCTCAGTACTCAGGGTGCTGGGTGCTCAGTGTTCGAGGTGCTCGGTGCTCAGTACGCTTGGTGCTCAGTACTCAGGGTGCTGGGTGCTCAGTACTCAGGGTGCTGTGTGCTCAGTACTCAGGGTGCTGGGTGCTTAGTACTCAGGGTGCTGGGTGCTTAGTACTCAGGGTGCTGGCTGCTCAGTGCTCAGGGTGCTCGGTGCTCAGTGCTCGGGGTGCTGGGTGCTCAGTACTCAGGGTGGTCAGTGCTCAGTGCTCTGGGTGCTGGGTGCTCTGTGCTCGGGGTGCTGGGTGCTCATTCCTCAGGGTGCTGGATGCTCAGTACTCAGGGTGCTCAGTGCTCAGTGCTCGGGGTGCTGGGTGCTCAGTGCTCGGGGTGCTGGGTGCTCAGTGCTCAGGGTGCTGGGTGCTCAGTGCTCAGGATTCTGGGTGCTCAGTGCTCGGGGCGCTGGGTACTCAGTGCTCGGGGTGCTCGGAGCTCAGTACTCAGTGTGCTGGGTGCTCAGTGCTCGGGGTGCTCGGTGCTCAGTACTCAGGGTGCTGGGTGCTCAGTGCTCGGGGTGCTCGGTGCTCAGTACGTTGGGTGCTCACTACTCAGGGTGCTGGGTGCTCAGTGCTCAGGGTGCTGGGTGCTGAGTGCTCAGGGTGCTGGGTGCTCAGTGCTCAGGGTGCTGGGTGCTCAGTACTCAGGGTGCTGGGTGCGCAGTGCTCGGGGTGCTGGGTGCTCAGTGCTCAGGGTGCTGGGTGCTCAGTGCTCAGGGTGCTGGGTGCTCAGTACTCGGGGTGCTGGGTGCTCAGTACTCAGGGTGCTGGGTGCTCAGTACTCAGGGTGCTGGGTGATCAGTACTCGGGTGCTGGGTGCTCAGTGCTCAGAGTGCTGAGTGCTCAGTGCTTGGGGTGCTGGGTGCTCAGTGCTCAGTACTCAGGGTGCTGGGTGCTCAGTGCTCTTGGTGCTGGGTGCACAGTGCTCAGTACTCAGGGTGCTGGGTGCTCAGTGCTCAGGGTGCTGGGTGCTCAGTGCTCAGGGTGCTGGGTGCTCAGTGCTCAGGGTGCTGGGTGCTCAGTGCTCAGGGTGCTGGGTACTCAGTGCTCGGGGTGCTGGGTGCTCAGTACTCAGGGTGCTGGGTGCTGAGTACTCAGGGTGCTCAGTGCTCAGTACTCAGGGTGCTCGGTGCTCAGTACTCAGTGTGCTCAGTGCTCAGGGTGCTGGGTGCTCAGTGCTCGGGGTGCTGGGTGCTCAGTCCTCAGGGTGCTGGGTGCTCAGTGCTCAGGGTGCTCGGTGCTCAGTGCTCAGGGTGCTGGGTGCTCAGTACTCAGGGTGCTGGGTGCTCAGTGCTCGGGGTGCTGGGTGCTCAGTACTCAGGGTGCTGGGTGCTCAGTGCTCAGGGTGCTGGGTGCTCAGTGCTCAGGGTGCTCGGTGCTTAGTACTCAGGGTGCTGGGTGCTCAGTACTCAGGGTGCTGGGTGCTCAGTGCTCAGGGTGCTGGGTGCTCAGTGCTCAGGGTGCTGGGTGCTCAGTACTCAGGGTGCTGGGTGCTCAGTTCTCGGGGTGCTGGGTGCTCAGTACTCAGGGAGCTGGGTGCTCAGTACTCAGGGTGCTGGGTGCTCAGTACTCGGGTGCTGGGTGCTCAGTGCTCAGGGTGCTGGGTGCTCAGTGCTTGGGGTGCTGGGTGCTCAGGGCTCAGTACTCAGGGTGCTGGAGGCTCAGTGCTCAGGGTGCTGGGTGCTCAGTGCTCAGTACTCAGGGTGCTGGTTGCTCAGTGCTCAGGGTGCTGGGTGCTCAGTGCTCAGGGTGCTGGGTGCTCAGTGCTCAGGGTGCTGGGTGCTCAGTACTCAGGGTGCTCGGTGCTTAGTACTCAGGGTGCTGGGTGCTCAGTACTCCGGGTGCTGGGTGCTCAGTGCTCAGTACTCAGGGTGCTGGGTGCTCAGTACTCAGGGTGCTGGGTGCTCAGTGCTCGGGGTGCTGGGTGCTCAGTGCTCGGGGTGCTCGGTGCTCAGTACTCAGGGTGCTGGGTGCTCAGTGCTCAGGGTGCTCAGTACTCAGGGTGCTGTGTGTTCAGTACTCATGGTGCTGGGTGCTCAGTACTCAGGGTGCTCGGTGCTTAGTACTCAGGGTGCTGGGTGCTCAGTACTCCGGGTGCTGGGTGCTCAGTGCTCGGGGTGCTCAGTGCTCATTGCTCAAGGTGCTGGGTGCTCAGTACTCAGGGTGATCATTGCTCAGGGTGCTGGGTGCTCAGTACTCAGGGTGCTGGGTGCTCAGTACTCAGGGTGCTCAGTGCTCAGTACTCAGGGTGCTGGGTGCTCAGTGTTCAGGGTGCTCGGTGCTCAGTACTCAGGGTGATGGGTGCTCAGTGCTCATGGTGCTGGGTGCTCAGTGCTCAGGGTGCTGGTTGCTCAGTGCTCAGGGTGCTGGGTGCTCAGTACTCAGGGTTTTCGGTGCTCAGTACTCCGGGTGCTCAGTGCCCAGTACTCAGGGTGCTGGGTGCTCAGTGCTCAGGGTGCTGGGTGCTCAGTACTCAGGGTGCTGGGTGCTCGGTGCTCAGTACGCTGGGTGCTCAGTACTCAGGTTGCTGGGTACTCAGTACTCAGGGTGCTGGGTGCTCAGTACTCAGGGTGCTCGGTGCTCAGTACTCAGGGTGCTGGGTGCTCAGTGCTCAGGGTGCTGGGTGCTCAGTACTCAGGGTGCTGTGTGCTCAGTACTCAGGGTGCTGGGTGCTTAGTACTCAGGGTGCTGGGTGCTTAGTACTCAGGGTGCTGGCTGCTCAGTGCTCAGGGTGCTCGGTGCTCAGTGCTCGGGGTGCTGGGTGCTCAGTACTCAGGGTGCTCAGTGCTCAGTGCTCTGGGTGCTGGGTGCTCTGTGCTCGGGGTGCTGGGTGCTCAGTGCTCAGGGTGCTGGGTGCTCAGTTCTCAGGGTGCTCAGTGCTCAGTGCTCGGGGTGCTGGGTGCTCTGTGCTCGTGGTGCTGGGTGCTCAGTGCTCAGGGTGCTGGGTGCTCAGTGCTCAGGGTTCTGGGTGCTCAGTGCTCGGGGCACTCCGTACTCAGTGCTCGGGGTGCTCGGAGCTCAGTACTCAGTGTGCTGGGTGCTCAGTGCTCGGGGTGCTCGGTGCTCAGTACTCAGGGTGCTGGGTGCTCAGTGCTTGGGGTGCTCGGTGCTCAGTACGTTGGGTGCTCACTACTCAGGGTGCTGGGTGCTCAGTGCTCAGGGTGCTGGGTACTGAGTGCTCAGGGTGCTGGGTACTGAGTGCTCAGGGTGCTGGGTGCTCAGTGCTCAGGGTGCTGGGTGCTCAGTACTCAGGGTGCTGGGTGCTCAGTACTCGGGGTGCTGGGTGCTCAGTACTCAGGGTGCTGGGTGCTCAGTACTCAGGGTGCTGGGTGATCAGTACTCGGGTGCTGGGTGCTCAGTGCTCAGAGTGCTGGGTGCTCAGTGCTTGGGGTGCTGGGTGCTCAGCGCTCTTGGTGCTGGGTGCACAGTGCTCAGTACTCAGGGTGCTGGGTGCTCAGTGCTCAGGGTGCTGGGTGCTCAGTGCTCAGGGTGCTGGGTGCTCAGTGCTCAGGGTGCTGGGTGCTCAGTGCTCAGGGTGCTGGGTACTCAGTGCTCGGGGTGCTGGGTGCTCAGTACTCAGGGTGCTGGGTGCTCAGTACTCAGGGTGCTCAGTGCTCAGTACTCAGGGTGCTCGGTGCTCAGTACTCAGTGTGCTCAGTGCTCAGGGTGCTGGGTGCTCAGTGCTCGGGGTGCTGGGTGCTCAGTCCTCAGGGTGCTGGGTGCTCAGTGCTCAGGGTGCTCGGTGCTCAGTGCTCAGGGTGCTGGGTGCTCAGTACTCAGGGTGCTGGGTACTCAGTGCTCGGGGTGCTGGGTGCTCAGTACTCAGGGTGCTGGGTGCTCAGTGCTCAGGGTGCTGGGTGCTCAGTGCTCAGGGTGCTCGGTGCTTAGTACTCAGGGTGCTGGGTGCTCAGTACTCAGGGTGCTGGGTGCTCAGTGCTCAGGGTGCTGGGTGCTCAGTGCTCAGGGTGCTGGGTGCTCAGTACTCAGGGTGCTGGGTGCTCAGTTCTCGGGGTGCTGGGTGCTCAGTACTCAGGGAGCTGGGTGCTCAGTACTCAGGGTGCTGGGTGCTCAGTACTCGGGTGCTGGGTGCTCAGTACTCAGGGTGCTGGGGGCTCAGTGCTCAGGGTGCTGGGTGCTCAGTGCTCAGTACTCAGGGTGCTGGGTGCTCAGTGCTCAGGGTGCTGGGTGCTCAGTGCTCAGGGTGCTGGGTGCTCAGTGCTCAGGGTGCTGGGTGCTCAGTACTCAGGGTGCTCAGTGCTTAGTACTCAGGGTGCTGGGTGCTCAGTACTCCGGGTGCTGGGTTCTCAGTGCTCAGTACTCAGGGTGCTGGGTGCTCAGTACTCAGGGTGCTGGGTGCTCAGTGCTCGGGGTGCTGGGTGCTCAGTGCTCGGGGTGCTCGGTGCTCAGTACTCAGGGTGCTGGCTGCTCAGTGCTCAGGGTGCTCAGTACTCAGGGTGCTGTGTGTTCAGTACTCAGGGTGCTGGGTGCTCAGTACTCAGGGTGCTCGGTGCTTAGTACTCAGGGTGCTGGGTGCTCAGTACTCCGGGTGCTGGGTGCTCAGTGCTCGGGGTGCTCAGTGCTCATTGCTCAAGGTGCTTGGTGCTCAGTACTCAGGGTGATCATTGCTCAGGGTGCTGGGTGCTCAGTACTCAGGGTGCTGGGTGCTCAGTACTCAGGGTGCTCAGTGCTCAGTACTCAGGGTGCTGGGTGCTCAGTGTTCAGGGTGCTCGGTGCTCAGTACTCAGGGTTTTCGGTGCTCAGTACTCCGGGTGCTCAGTGCCCAGTACTCAGGGTGCTGGGTGCTCAGTGCTCAGGGTGCTGGGTGCTCAGTACTCAGGGTGCTGGGTGCTCGGTGCTCAGTACGCTGGGTGCTCAGTACTCAGGTTGCTGGGTACTCAGTACTCAGGGTGCTGGGTGCTCAGTACTCAGGGTGCTCGGTGCTCAGTACTCAGGGTGCTGGGTGCTCAGTGCTCAGGGTGCTGGGTGCTCAGTACTCAGGGTGCTGTGTGCTCAGTACTCAGGGTGCTGGGTGCTTAGTACTCAGGGTGCTGGGTGCTTAGTACTCAGGGTGCTGGCTGCTCAGTGCTCAGGGTGCTCGGTGCTCAGTGCTCGGGGTGCTGGGTGCTCAGTACTCAGGGTGCTCAGTGCTCAGTGCTCTGGGTGCTGGGTGCTCTGTGCTCGGGGTGCTGGGTGCTCAGTGCTCAGGGTGCTGGGTGCTCAGTTCTCAGGGTGCTCAGTGCTCAGTGCTCGGGGTGCTGGGTGCTCTGTGCTCGGGGTGCTGGGTGCTCAGTGCTCAGGGTGCTGGGTGCTCAGTGCTCAGGGTTCTGGGTGCTCAGTGCTCGGAGCGCTGGGTACTCACTGCTCGGGGTGCTCGGAGCTCAGTACTCAGTGTGCTGGGTGCTCAGTGCTCGGGGTGCTCGGTGCTCAGTACTCAGGGTACTGGGTGCTCAGTGCTTGGGGTGCTCGGTGCTCAGTACGTTGGGTGCTCACTACTCAGGGTGCTGGGTGCTCAGTGCTCAGGGTGCTGGGTACTGAGTGCTCAGGGTGCTGGGTGCTCAGTGCTCAGGGTGCTGGGTGCTCACTGCTCGGGCTGCTGGGTGCTCAGTGCTCAGTACTCAGGGTGCTGGGTGCTCAGTGCTCAGGGTGCTGGGTGCTCAGTGCTCAGAGTGCTGGGTGCTCAGTGCTCTTGGTGCTGGGTGCACAGTGCTCAGTACTCAGGGTGCTGGGTGCTCAGTGCTCAGGGTGCTAGGTGCTCAGTGCTCAGCGTGCTGGGTGCTGAGTGCTCAGGGTGCTGGGTGCTCAGTGCTCAGGTTGCTGGGTACTCAGTGCTCGGGGTGCTGGGTGCTCAGTACTCAGGGTGCTGGATGCTCAGTACTCAGGGTGCTCAGTGCTCAGTACTCAGGGTGCTGGGTGCTCAGTGCTCAGGGTGCTCGGTGCTTAGTACTCAGGGTGCTGGGTGCTCAGTACTCAGGGTGCTGGGTGCTCAGTGCTCAGGGTGCTGGGTGCTCAGTGCTCAGGGTGCTGGGTGCTCAGTACTCAGGGTGCTGGGTGCTCAGTTCTAGGGGTGCTGGGTGCTCAATACTCAGGGAGCTGGGTGCTCAGTACTCAGGGTGCTGGGTGCTCAGTACTCGGGTGCTGGGTGCTCAGTGCTCAGGGTGCTGGGTGCTCAGTGCTCGGGGTGCTGGGTGCTCAGTGCTCAGTACTCAGGGTGCTGGGTGCTCAGTGCTCGGGGTGCTGGGTGGTCAGTGCTCAGTACTCAGGGTGCTGGGTGCTCAGTGCTCGGGGTGCTTGATGCTCAGTACTCAGGGTGCTGGGTGCTCAGTGCCCAGTACACAGGGTGCTGGGTGCTCAGTGCTCGGGGTGCTGGGTGCTCAGTGCTCAGTACTCAGGGTGCTGGGTGCTCAGTGCTCGGGGTGCTTGATGCTCAGTACTCAGGGTGCTGGGTGCTCAGTGCTCAGGGTGCTGGGTGCTCAGTACTCAGGGTGCTGGGTGCTCAGTACTCAGTATGCTGGGTGCTCAGTGCTCGGGGTGCTCAGTACTCAGGGTGCTGTGTGTTCAGTGCTCAGGGTACTGGGTGCTCAGTACTCAGGGTGCTCAGTGCTCGGGGTGCTTGATGCTCAGTACTCAGGGTGCTGGGTGCTCAGTGCTCAGGGTGCTGGGTGCTCAGTACTCAGGGTGCTGGGTGCTCAGTACTCAGTATGCTGGGTGCTCAGTGCTCGGGGTGCTCAGTACTCAGGGTGCTGTGTGTTCAGTGCTCAGGGTACTGGGTGCTCAGTACTCAGGGTGCTCAGTGCTTGGGGTGCTGGGTGCGCATTACTCAGGGTGTTGGGTGCTCAGTACTCAGGGTGCTCAGTGCTTGGGGTGCTGGGTGCTCAGTACTCAGGGTGCTCAGTGCTTGGGGTTTTGGGTGCTCAGTACTCAGGGTGCTGGGTGCTCAGTGCTCAGGGTGCTGGGTGCTCAGTACTCAGGGTGCTGGGTGCTCATTACTCAGGGTGCTAGGTGCTCAGTGTTCGGGGTGCTGGGTGCTCAGTGCTCGGGGTGCTGGGTGCTCAGTGCTCAGGGTGCTGGGTGCTCAGTGCTCAGGTTTCTGGGTGCTCAGTGCTCGGGGCGCTGGGTGCTCAGTGCTCGGGGTGCTCGGAGCTCAGTACTCAGGGTGCTGGGTGCTCAGTGCTTGGGGTGCTCGGTGCTGAGTACTCAGGGTGCTGGGTGCTCAGTGCTCGGGGTGCTCGGTGCTCAGTACGTTGGGTGCTCACTACTCAGGGTGCTGGGTGCTCAGTGCTCAGGGTGCTGGGTGCTGAGTGCTCAGGGTGCTGGGTGCTCAGTGCTCAGGGTGCTGGGTGCTCAGTACTCAGGGTGCTGGGTGCGCAGTGCTCGGGGTGATGGGTGCTCAGTGCTCAGGGTGCTGGGTGCTCAGTGCTCAGTGTGCTGGGTGCTCAGTACTCGGGGTGCTGGGTGCTCAGTACTCAGGGTGCTGGGTGCTCAGTACTCAGGGTGCTGGGTGATCAGTACTCGGGTGCTGGGTGCTCAGTGCTCAGAGTCCTGGGTGCTCAGTGCTTGGGGTTCTGGGTGCTCAGTGCTCAGTACTCAGGGTGCTGGGTGCTCAGTGCTCTTGGTGCTGGGTGCACAGTGCTCAGTACTCAGCGTGCTGGGTGCTCAGTGCTCAGGGTGCTGGGTGCTCAGTGCTCAGGGTGCTGGGTGCTCAGTGCTCAGGGTGCTGGGTGCTCAGTGCTCAGGGTGCTGGGTACTCAGTGCTCGGGGTGCTGGGTGCTCAGTACTCAGGGTGCTGGGTGCTCAGTACTCAGGGTGCTCAGTGCTCAGTACTCAGGGTGCTCAGTGCTCAGTACACAGGGTGATCAGTGCTCAGGGTGCTGGGTGCTCAGTGCTCGGGGTGCTTAGTGCTCAGTCCTCAGGGTGCTGGGTGCTCAGTGCTCAGGGTGCTCGGTGCTCAGTGCTCAGGCTGCTGGGTGCTCAGTACTCAGGGTGCTGGGTGCTCAGTGCTCGGTGTGCTGGGTGCTCAGTACTCAGGGTGCTGGGTGCTCAGTGCTCAGGGTGCTGGGTGCTCAGTGCTCAGGGTGCTCGGTGCTTAGTACTCAGGGTGCTGGGTGCTCAGTACACAGGGTGCTGGGTGCTCAGTGCTCAGGGTGCTGGGTGCTCAGTGCTCAGGGTGCTGGGTGCTCAGTACTCATGGTGCTGGGTGCTCAGTTCTCGGGGTGCTGGGTGCTCAGTACTCAGGGAGCTGGGTGCTCAGTACTCAGGGTGCTGGGTGCTCAGTACTCGGGTGCTGGGTGCTCAGTGCTCAGGGTGCTGGGTGCTCAGTGCTTGGGGTGCTGGGTGCTCAGTGCTCAGTACTCAGGGTGCTGGGGGCTCAGTGCTCGGGGTGCTGGGTGCTCAGTGCTCAGTACTCAGGGTGCTGGGTGCTCAGTGCTCAGGGTGCTGGGTGCTCAGTGCTCAGGGTGCTGGGTGCTCAGTACTCCGGGTGCTCGGTGCTTAGTACTCAGGGTGCTGGGTGCTCAGTACTCCGGGTGCTGGGTGCTCAGTGCTCGGCGTGCTCAGTGCTCAGTGCTCAAGTTGCTGGGTGCTCAGTACTCAGGGTGATCATTGCTCAGGGTGCTGGGTGCTCAGTACTCAGGGTGCTGGGTGCTCAGTACTCAGGGTGCTCAGTGCTCAGTACTCAGGGTGCTCAGTGCTCAGTACTAAGGGTGCTCAGTGCTCAGGGTGCTGGGTGCTCAGTGTTCGCGGTGCTCGGTGCTCAGTACTCAGGGTGCTGGGTGCTCAGTGCTCATGGTGCTGGGTGCTCAGTGCTCAGGGTGCTGGTTGCTCAGTGCTCAGGGTGCTGGGTGCTCAGTACTCAGGGTTTCCGGTGCTCAGTACTCGGGGTGCTCAGTGCTCAGTACTCAGGGTGCTGGGTGCTCAGTGCTCAGGGTGCTGGGTGCTCAGTACTCAGGGTGCTGGGTACTCGGTGCTCAGTACGCTGGGTGCTCAGTACTCAGGTTGCTGGGTACTCAGTACTCAGGGTGCTGGGTGCTCAGTACTCAGGGTGCTCGGTGCTCAGAACTCAGGGTGCTGGGTGCTCAGTGCTCAGGGTGCTGGGTGCTCAGTACTCAGGGTGCTGGGTGCTCAGTGCTCGGGGTGTTCGGTGCTCAGTACGCTGGGTGCTCAGTACTCAGGGTGCTGGGTGCTCAGTACTCAGGGTGCTGTGTGCTCAGTACTCAGGGTGCTGGGTGCTTAGTACTCAGGGTGCTGGGTGCTTAGTACTCAGGGTGCTGGCTGCTCAGTGCTCAGGGTGCTCGGTGCTCAGTGCTCGGGGTGCTGGGTGCTCAGTACTCAGGGTGCTCAGTGCTCAGTGCTCTGGGTGCTGGGTGCTCTGTGCTCGGGGTGCTGGGGGCTCATTGCTCAGGGTGCTGGGTGCTCAGTACTCAGGGTGCTCAGTGCTCAGTGCTCGGGGTGCTGGGTGCTCAGTGTTCGGGGTGTTGGGTGCTCAGTGCTCAGGGTGCTGGGTGCACAGTGCTCAGGGTTCTGGGTGCTCAGTGCTCGGGGCGCTGGGTACTCAGTGCTCGGGGTGCTCGGAGCTCAGTACTCAGTGTGCTGGGTGCTCAGTGCTCGGGGTGCTCTGTGCTCAGTACTCAGGGTGCTGGGTGCTCAGTGCTCGGGGTGCTCGGTGCTCAGTACGTTGGGTGCTCACTACTCAGGGTGCTGGGTGCTCAGTGCTCAGGGTGCTGGGTGCTGAGTGCTCAGGGTGCTGGGTGCTCAGTGCTCAGGGTGCTGGGTGCTCAGTACTCAGGGTGCTGGGTGCGCAGTGCTCGGGGTGCTGGGTGCTCAGTGCTCAGGGTGCTGGGTGCTCAGTGCTCAGGGTGCTGGGTGCTCAGTACTCGGGGTGCTGGGTGCTCAGTACTCAGGGTGCTGGGTGCTCAGTACTCAGGGTGCTGGGTGATCAGTACTCGGGTGCTGGGTGCTCAGTGCTCAGAGTGCTGGGTGCTCAGTGCTCGGGGTGCTGGGTGCTCAGTGCTCAGTACTCAGGGTGCTGGGTGCTCAGTGCTCTTGGTGCTGGGTGCACAGTGCTCAGTACTCAGGGTGCTGGGTGCTCAGTGCTCAGGGTGCTGGGTGCTCAGTGCTCAGGGTGCTGGGTGCTCAGTGCTCAGGGTGCTGGGTGCTCAGTGCTCAGGGTGCTGGGTACTCAGTGCTCGGGGTGCTGGGTGCTCAGTACTCAGGGTGCTGGGTGCTCCGTACTCAGGGTGCTCAGTGCTCAGTACTCAGGGTGCTCAGTGCTCAGTACTCAGGGTGCTCAGTGCTCAGGGTGCTGGGTGCTCAGTGCTCGGGGTGCTGGGTGCTCAGTCCTCAGGGTGCTGTGTGCTCAGTGCTCAGGGTGCTCGGTGCTGAGTGCTCAGTGTGCTGGGTGCTCAGTACTCAGGGTGCTGGGTGCTCAGTGCTCGGGGTTCTGGGTGCTCAGTACTCAGGGTGCTGGGTGCTCAGTGCTCAGGGTGCTGGGTGCTCAGTGCTCAGGGTGCTCGGTGCTTAGTACTCAGGTTGCTGGGTGCTCAGTACTCAGGGTGCTGGGTGCTCAGTGCTCAGGGTGCTGGGTGCTCAGTGCTCAGGGTGCTTTGTGCTCAGTACTCAGGGTGCTGTGTGCTCAGTTCTCGGGGTGCTGGGTGCTCAGTACTCAGGGAGCTGGGTGCTCAGTACTCAGGGTGCTGGGTGCTCAGTACTCGGGTGCTGGGTGCTCAGTGCTCAGGGTGCTGGGTGCTCAGTGCTCGGGGTGCTGGGTGCTCAGTGCTCAGTACTCAGGGTGCTGTGGGCTCAGTGCTCGGGGTGCTGGGTGCTCAGTGCTCAGTACTCAGGGTGCTGGGTGCTCAGTGCTCAGGGAGCTGGGTGCTCAGTGCTCAGGGTGCTGGGTGCTCAGTGCTCAGGGTGCTGGGTGCTCAGTACTCAGGGTGCTCGGTGCTTAGTACTCAGGGTGCTGGGTGCTCAGTACTCCGGGTGCTGGGTGCTCAGTGCTCAGTACTCAGGGTGCTGGGTGCTCAGTACTCAGGGTGCTGGGTGCTCAGTGCTCGGGGTGCTGGGTGCTCAGTGCTCGGGGTGCTCGGTGCTCAGTACTCAGGGTGCTGGGTGCTCAGTGCTCGGGGTGCTCAGTACTCAGCGTGCTGTGTGTTCAGTGCTCAGGGTGCTGGGTGCTCATTACTCAGGGTGCTCGGTGCTTAGTACTCAGGGTGCTGGGTGCTCAGTACTCCGGGTGCTGGGTGCTCAGTGCTCGGGGTGCTCGGTGCTCAGTGCTCAAGGTGCTGGGTGCTCAGTACTCAGGGTGATCATTGCTCAGGGTGCTGGGTGCTCAGTACTCAGGGTGCTGGGTGCTCAGTACTCAGGGTGCTCAGTGCTCAGTACTCAGGGTGCTCAGTACTCAGTACTAAGGGTGCTCAGTGCTCAGGGTGCTGGGTGCTCAGTGTTCGGGGTGCTCGGTGCTCAGTACTCAGGGTGCTGGGTGCTCAGTGCTCATGGTGCTGGGTGCTCAGTGCTCAGGGTGCTGGTTGCTCAGTGCTCAGGGTGCTGGGTGCTCAGTACTCATGGTGCTCGGTGCTCGGTGTGCTGGGTGCTCAGTGCTCGGGGTTTTCGGTGCTCAGTACTCGGGGTGCTCAGTGCTCAGTACTCAGGGTGCTGGGTGCTCAGTGATCAGGGTGCTGGGTGCTCAGTACTCAGGGTGCTGGGTGCTCGGTGCTCAGTACGCTGGGTGCTCAGTACTCAGGTTGCTGGGTGCTCAGTACTCAGGGTGCTGGGTGCTCAGTACTCAGGGTGCTCAGTGCTCAGTACACAGGGTGCTGGGTGCTCAGTGCTAGGGTTGCTGGGTGCTCAGTGCTCAGTACTCAGGGTGCTGGGTGCTCAGTGCTCAGGGTGCTGAGTGCTCAGTACTCAGCTTGCTGGGTGCTCAGTACTCAGGGTGCTGGGTGCTCAGTGCTCAGGGTGCTGGGTGCTCCGTGCTCAGGGTGCTGGGTGCTCAGTGCTCAGGGTGCTGGGTGCTCAGTACTCAGCGTGCTGGGTGCTCAGTACTCAGGGTGCTGGGTGCTCAGTGCTCAGGGTGCTGAGTGCTCAGTACTCAGCGTGCTGGGTGCTCAGTACTCAGGGTGCTGGGTGCTCAGTGCTCAGGGTGCTGGGTGCTCAGTACTCAGGGTGCTGGGTGCTCAGTGCTCAGGGTGCTGGGTGCTCAGTGCTCAGGGTGCTGGGTGCTCAGTGCTCGGGGAGCTCGGTGCTCAGTACTCAGGGTGCTGTGTGCTCAGTACTCAGTGCTCGGGGTCCTGGGTGCTCCGTGCTCGGGGTGCTGGGTGCTAAGTACTCAGGGTGCTGGGTGCTCATTCTCGGGGTGCTGGGTGCTCAGTGCTCGGTGTGCTGGGTGCTCAGTGCTCAGGGTGCTGGGGGCTCAGTACTCAGGGTGCTGGGTGCTCAGTACTCAGGGTGCTCGGTTCTCAGTACTCAGGGTGCTGGGTGCTCATTCTCGGGGTGCTGGGTGCTCAGTGCTCGGGTTGCTGGGTGATCAGTACTCAGGGTGCTGGGGGCTCAGTACTCAGGGTGCTGGGTGCTCAGTACTCAGGGTGATCTGTTCTCAGTACTCAGGGTGCTGGGTGCTCAGTGCTCGGGGTGCTGGGTGCTCAGTACTCGGGGTGCTCAGTACTCAGGGTACTGGGTGCTCAGTACTCAGGGTTCTGGGTGCTCAGTGCTCAGGGTGCTCGGTGCTCAGTACTCGGGGTGCTGGGTGCTCAGTACTCGGGGTGCTGGGTGCTCAGTGCTCAGGGTGCTGGGTGCTCAGTGCTCGGGGAGCTGGGTGCTCAGTGCTGAGGGTGCTGGCTGCTAAGTGCTCAGGGTGCTGGGTGCTCAGTACTCAGGGTGCTAGGTGCTCAGTACTCAGGGTGCTCAGTGCTCAGTACTCAGCGTGCTGGGTGCTCAGTGCTCGGGGTGCTCGGTGATCAGTACTCAGGGTGCTGGGTGCTCAGTGCTCAGGGTGCTGAGTACTCAGTACTCAGGGTGCTGGGTGCTCAGTGCTCAGGGTGCTGGGTGCTCAGTGCTCAGGGTGCTGGGTGCTCAGTGCTCGGGGTGCTGGGTGCTCAGTGCTCGGGGTGCTGGGTGCTCAGTGCTCGGGGTGCTGGGTGCTCAGTGCTCAGGGTGCTGGGTGCTCAGTACTCAGGGTGCTGGGGGCTCAGTACTCAGGGTGCTGGGTGCTCAGTGTTCAGGGTGCTGGGTGCTCAGTCCTCAGGGTGCTGGGTGCTCAGTACTCAGGGTGTTCGGTGCTCAGTACTCAGGGTGCTCAGTGCTCAGTACTCAGGGTGCTGGTTGCTCAGTGCTCGGGGTGCTCGGTGCTCAGTACTCAGGGTGCTGGGTGCTCAGTACTCAGGGTGCTGGGTGCTCAGTACTCAGGGTGCTGGGTGCTCAGTACTCAGGGTGCTGGGTGCTCAGTATTCAGGGTGCTGGGTGCTCAGTGCTCAGGGTGCTGGGTGCTCAGTACTCAGGGTGCTTGGTGCTCAGTACTTAGTGTGCTCGGTGCTCAGTACTCAGTGTGCTGGGTGCTCAGTGCTCAGGGTTCTTTGTACTCAGTACTCAGGGTTCTGGGTGCTCAGTACTCAGGGTGCTAGGTGCTCAGTGCTCAGGGTGCTGGGTGCTCAGCGCTCAGGGTGCTGGGTGCTCAGTACTCAGGGTGCTGGGTGCTCAGTGCTCAGGGTGATCGGTGCTCAGTACTCAGGGTGCTCAGTACTCAGGGTGCTGGGTTCTCAGTGCTCAGGGTGCTGGGTGCTCAGTACTCAGGGTGCTGGGTGCTCAGTGCTCGGTGTGCTGGGTGCTCAGTGCTCAGGGTGCTCAGTGCTCAGGGTGCTGGGTGCTCAGTGCTCGGGGTGCTCGGTGCTCAGGGTGCTGGGTGATCAGTCCTCAGGGTGCTCAGTGCTCAGGGTGCTGGGTGCTCAGTGCTCGGGGTGCTCGGTGCTCAGTACTCAGGGTGCTGGGTGCTCAGTACTCATGGTGCTGGGTGCTCAGTACTCAGGGGGCTGGGTGCTCAGTGCTCAGGGTGCTGGGTGCTCAGTGCTCAGGGCGCTAAGTGCTCAGTGCTCGGGGTGCTGGGTGCTCAGTGCTCGGGGTGCTGGGTGGTCAGTGCTCATTGATCAGGGTGCTGGGTGCTCAGTGCTCAGTGCTCAGGGTGCTGGGTGCTCAGTACTCAGGGTGCTGGGTGCTCAGTACTCAGGGTGCTGGGTGCTCAGTGATCAGGGTGCTGGGTGCTCAGTACTCTGGGTGTTGGGTGCTCAGTACTCAGGGTGCTGGGTGCTCAGTGCTCCGGGTGCTCGGTGCTCAGTACTCAAGGTGCTGGGTGCTCAGTGCTCAGGGTGCGGGGTGCTCAGTCTTCGGGGTGCTCCGTGCTCAGTGCTCAGGGTGCTGGGTGATCAGTGCTCGGGGTGCTCGGTGCTCAGTACTCAAGGTGCTCAGTGCTGAGTGCTCAGGGTGCTGGGTGTTCAGTACTCAGGGTGCTCAGTGCTCAGTGCTCAGGGTGCTGGGTGCTCAGTACTCAGGGTGCTGGGTGCTCAGTGCTCGGGGTGCTGGGTGCTCAGAGCTCAGGGTGATCAGTGCTCAGTACTCAGGGTGCTGGGTTCTCAGTGCTCTGGGTGCTGGGTGCTCAGTCCTAAGGGTGCTCAGTACTCAGGATGCTCTGTGCTCAGTGCTCAGTACTCAGGGTGCTCTGTACTCAGGGTGCTGGGTGCTCAGTGCTCGGGGTGCTGGGTGCTCAGTACTCAGGGTGCTGGGTGCTCAGTACTCAGGGTGCTGGGTGCTCAGTGCTTGGGGTGCTGGGTGCTCACTGCTCAGAGTGATCGGTGCTCAGTGCTCAGGCTGCTGGGTGCTCAGTGCTCGGGGTGCTGGGTGCTCAGTGCTCAGTGCTCAGGGTGCTGGGTGCTCAGTGCTCAGTGCTCAGGGTGCTGGGTGTTCAGTACTCAGGGTGCTCGGTGCTCAGTGCTCAGGGTGCTAGGTGCTCAGTACTCAGGGTGCTGGGTGCTCAGTGCTCGGGGTGCTGGGTGCTCAGTACTCAGGGTGCTGGGTGCTCAGTACTCAGGGTGCTGGGTGCTCAGTGCTCAGGGTGCTGGGTGCTCAGTACTCAGGGTGCTGGGTGCTCAGTGCTCAGGGTGCTGGGTGCTCAGTGCTCTGGGTGCTGGGTGCTCAGTGCTCAGGGTGCTGGGTGCTCAGTGCTCAGGGTGCTGGGTGCTCAGTGATCGCGGTGTTGGGTGCTGAGTGCTCAGGGTGCTGAGTGCTCAGTGCTCGGGGTGCTCGGTGCTCAGTGCGCAGGGTCCTGGGTGCTCAGTACTCAGGGTGCTGGGTGCTTAGTAATCAGGGTGCTCAGTGCTCAGTACACAGGGTGCTGGGTGCTCAGTGCTCGGGGTGCTGGGTGCTCAGTGCTCAGTACTCAGGGTGCTGGGTGCTCAGTGCTCAGGGTGCTGAGTGCTCAGTACTCAGCGTGCTGGGTGCTCAGTACTCAGGGTGCTGGGTGCTCAGTACTCAGTGCTCGGGGTACTGGGTGCTCCGTGCTCGGGGTGATCTGTTCTCAGTACTCAGGGTGCTGGGTGCTCAGTGCTCGGGGCGCTGGGTGCTCAGTACTCGGGGTGCTCAGTACTCAGGGTACTGGGTGCTCAGTACTCAGGGTGCTGGGTGCTCAGAGGTCGGGGTGCTCGGTGCTCAGTCCTCGGGGTGCTGGGTGCTCAGTGCTCAGGGTGCTGGGTGCTCAGTGCTCGGGGTGCTGGGTGCTCAGTGCTGAGGGTGCTGGCTGCTCAGTGCTCAGGGTGCTGGGTGCTCAGTACTCAGGGTGCTAGGTGCTCAGTACTCAGGGTGCTCAGTGCTCAGTACTCAGCGTGCTGGGTGCTCAGTGCTCAGGGTCCTCGGTGCTCAGTACTCAGGGTGTTCAGTGCTCAGTACTCAGCGTGCTTTGTGCTCAGTGCTCAGGGTGCTGGGTGCTCAGTACTCAGGGTGCTGGGTGCTCATTCTCGGGGTGCTGGGTGCTCAGTGCTCGGGTTGCTGGGTGATCAGTACTCAGGGTGCTGGGGGCTCAGTACTCAGGGTGCTGGGTGCTCAGTACTCAGGGTGATCTGTTCTCAGTACTCAGGGTGCTGGGTGCTCAGTGCTCGGGGTGCTGGGTGCTCAGTACTCGGGGTGCTCAGTACTCAGGGTACTGGGTGCTCAGTACTCAGGGTTCTGGGTGCTCAGTGCTCAGGGTGCTCGGTGCTCAGTACTCGGGGTGCTGGGTGCTCAGTACTCGGGGTGCTGGGTGCTCAGTGCTCAGGGTGCTGGGTGCTCAGTGCTCGGGGAGCTGGGTGCTCAGTGCTGAGGGTGCTGGCTGCTAAGTGCTCAGGGTGCTGGGTGCTCAGTACTCAGGGTGCTAGGTGCTCAGTACTCAGGGTGCTCAGTGCTCAGTACTCAGCGTGCTGGGTGCTCAGTGCTCGGGGTGCTCGGTGATCAGTACTCAGGGTGCTGGGTGCTCAGTGCTCAGGGTGCTGAGTACTCAGTACTCAGGGTGCTGGGTGCTCAGTGCTCAGGGTGCTGGGTGCTCAGTGCTCAGGGTGCTGGGTGCTCAGTGCTCGGGGTGCTGGGTGCTCAGTGCTCGGGGTGCTGGGTGCTCAGTGCTCGGGGTGCTGGGTGCTCAGTGCTCAGGGTGCTGGGTGCTCAGTACTCAGGGTGCTGGGGGCTCAGTACTCAGGGTGCTGGGTGCTCAGTGTTCAGGGTGCTGGGTGCTCAGTCCTCAGGGTGCTGGGTGCTCAGTACTCAGGGTGTTCGGTGCTCAGTACTCAGGGTGCTCAGTGCTCAGTACTCAGGGTGCTGGTTGCTCAGTGCTCGGGGTGCTCGGTGCTCAGTACTCAGGGTGCTGGGTGCTCAGTACTCAGGGTGCTGGGTGCTCAGTACTCAGGGTGCTGGGTGCTCAGTACTCAGGGTGCTGGGTGCTCAGTATTCAGGGTGCTGGGTGCTCAGTGCTCAGGGTGCTGGGTGCTCAGTACTCAGGGTGCTTGGTGCTCAGTACTTAGTGTGCTCGGTGCTCAGTACTCAGTGTGCTGGGTGCTCAGTGCTCAGGGTTCTTTGTACTCAGTACTCAGGGTTCTGGGTGCTCAGTACTCAGGGTGCTAGGTGCTCAGTGCTCAGGGTGCTGGGTGCTCAGCGCTCAGGGTGCTGGGTGCTCAGTACTCAGGGTGCTGGGTGCTCAGTGCTCAGGGTGATCGGTGCTCAGTACTCAGGGTGCTCAGTACTCAGGGTGCTGGGTTCTCAGTGCTCAGGGTGCTGGGTGCTCAGTACTCAGGGTGCTGGGTGCTCAGTGCTCGGTGTGCTGGGTGCTCAGTGCTCAGGGTGCTCAGTGCTCAGGGTGCTGGGTGCTCAGTGCTCGGGGTGCTCGGTGCTCAGGGTGCTGGGTGATCAGTCCTCAGGGTGCTCAGTGCGCAGGGTGCTGGGTGCTCAGTGCTCGGGGTGCTCGGTGCTCAGTACTCAGGGTGCTGGGTGCTCAGTACTCATGGTGCTGGGTGCTCAGTACTCAGGGGGCTGGGTGCTCAGTGCTCAGGGTGCTGGGTGCTCAGTGCTCAGGGCGCTAGGTGCTCAGTGCTCGGGGTGCTGGGTGCTCAGTGCTCGGGGTGCTGGGTGGTCAGTGCTCATTGATCAGGGTGCTGGGTGCTCAGTGCTCAGTGCTCAGGGTGCTGGGTGCTCAGTACTCAGGGTGCTGGGTGCTCAGTACTCAGGGTGCTGGGTGCTCAGTGATCAGGGTGCTGGGTGCTCAGTACTCTGGGTGTTGGGTGCTCAGTACTCAGGGTGCTGGGTGCTCAGTGCTCCGGGTGCTCGGTGCTCAGTACTCAAGGTGCTGGGTGCTCAGTGCTCAGGGTGCGGGGTGCTCAGTCTTCGGGGTGCTCCGTGCTCAGTGCTCAGGGTGCTGGGTGATCAGTGCTCGGGGTGCTCGGTGCTCAGTACTCAAGGTGCTCAGTGCTGAGTGCTCAGGGTGCTGGGTGTTCAGTACTCAGGGTGCTCAGTGCTCAGGGTGCTGGGTGCTCAGTACTCAGGGTGCTGGGTGCTCAGTGCTCGGGGTGCTGGGTGCTCAGAGCTCAGGGTGATCAGTGCTCAGTACTCAGGGTGCTGGGTTCTCAGTGCTCTGGGTGCTGGGTGCTCAGTCCTAAGGGTGCTCAGTACTCAGGATGCTCTGTGCTCAGTGCTCAGTACTCAGGGTGCTCTGTACTCAGGGTGCTGGGTGCTCAGTGCTCGGGGTGCTGGGTGCTCAGTACTCAGGGTGCTGGGTGCTCAGTACTCAGGGTGCTGGGTGCTCAGTGCTTGGGGTGCTGGGTGCTCACTGCTCAGAGTGATCGGTGCTCAGTGCTCAGGCTGCTGGGTGCTCAGTGCTCGGGGTGCTGGGTGCTCAGTGCTCAGTGCTCAGGGTGCTGGGTGCTCAGTGCTCAGTGCTCAGGGTGCTGGGTGTTCAGTACTCAGGGTGCTCGGTGCTCAGTGCTCAGGGTGCTAGGTGCTCAGTACTCAGGGTGCTGGGTGCTCAGTGCTCGGGGTGCTGGGTGCTCAGTACTCAGGGTGCTGGGTGCTCAGTACTCAGGGTGCTGGGTGCTCAGTGCTCAGGGTGCTGGGTGCTCAGTACTCAGGGTGCTGGGTGCTCAGTGCTCAGGGTGCTGGGTGCTCAGTGCTCTGGGTGCTGGGTGCTCAGTGCTCAGGGTGCTGGGTGCTCAGTGCTCAGGGTGCTGGGTGCTCAGTGATCGCGGTGTTGGGTGCTGAGTGCTCAGGGTGCTGAGTGCTCAGTGCTCGGGGTGCTCGGTGCTCAGTGCGCAGGGTCCTGGGTGCTCAGTACTCAGGGTGCTGGGTGCTTAGTAATCAGGGTGCTCAGTGCTCAGTACACAGGGTGCTGGGTGCTCAGTGCTCGGGGTGCTGGGTGCTCAGTGCTCAGTACTCAGGGTGCTGGGTGCTCAGTGCACAGGGTGCTGAGTGCTCAGTACTCAGCGTGCTGGGTGCTCAGTACTCAGGGTGCTGGGTGCTCAGTGCTCAGGGTGCTGGGTGCTCAGTGCTCAGGGTGCTGGGTGCTCAGTGCTCGGGGAGCTCGGTGCTCAGTACTCAGGGTGCTGGGTGCTCAGTACTCAGTGCTCGGGGTACTGGGTGCTCCGTGCTCGGGGTGATCTGTTCTCAGTACTCAGGGTGCTGGGTGCTCAGTGCTCGGGGCGCTGGGTGCTCAGTACTCGGGGTGCTCAGTACTCAGGGTACTGGGTGCTCAGTACTCAGGGTGCTGGGTGCTCAGAGGTCGGGGTGCTCGGTGCTCAGTCCTCGGGGTGCTGGGTGCTCAGTGCTCAGGGTGCTGGGTGCTCAGTGCTCGGGGTGCTGGGTGCTCAGTGCTGAGGGTGCTGGCTGCTCAGTGCTCAGGGTGCTGGGTGCTCAGTACTCAGGGTGCTAGGTGCTCAGTACTCAGGGTGCTCAGTGCTCAGTACTCAGCGTGCTGGGTGCTCAGTGCTCAGGGTCCTCGGTGCTCAGTACTCAGGGTGTTCAGTGCTCAGTACTCAGCGTGCTTTGTGCTCAGTGCTCAGGGTGCTGGGTGCTCAGTACTCAGGGTGCTGGGAGCTCAGTATTCAGGGTGCTGGGTGCTCAGTACTCAGGGTGCTGGGTGCTCAGTGCACGGGGTGCTCGGTGATCAGTACTCAGGGTGCTGGGTGCTCAGTGCTCAGGGTGCTGAGTACTCAGTACTCAGGGTGCTGGGTGCTCAGTGCTCAGGGTGCTGGGTGCTCAGTGCTCAGGGTCCTGGGTGCTCAGTGCTCGGGGTGCTGGGTGCTCAGTGCTCGGGGTGCTGGGTGCTCAGTGCTCAGGGTGCTGGGTGCTCAGTACTCAGGGTGCTGGGTGCTCATTACTCAGGGTGCTGGGTGCTCAGTGCTCAGGGTGCTGGGTGCTCAGTCCTCAGGGTGCTGGGTGCTCAGTACTCAGGGTGTTCGGTGCTTAGTACTCAGGGTGCTCAGTGCTCAGTACTCAGGGTGCTGGTTGCTCAGTGCTCGGGGTGCTCGGTGCTCAGTATTCAGGGTGCTGGGTGCTCAGTACTCAGGGTGCTGGGTGCTCCGTACTCAGGGTGCTGGGTGCTCAGTACTCAGGGTTCTGGGTGCTCAGTACTCAGGGTGCTGGGTGCTCAATGCTCAGGGTGCTGGGTGCTCAGTGCTCAGGGTGCTGGGTGCTCAGTACTCAGGGTGCTGGGTGCTCAGTGCTCAGGGTGATCGGTGCTCAGTACTCAGGGTGCTCAGTACTCAGGGTGCTGGGTGCTCAGTACTCAGGGTGCTGGGTGCTCAGTGCTCAGGGTGCTGTGTGCTCAGTGCTCTGGGTGCTGGGTGCTCAGTGCTCAGGGTGCTGAGTGCTCAGTGCTCAGGGTGCTGGGTGCTCAGTGATCGGGGTGATGGGTGCTGAGTGCTCAGGGTGCGGGGTGCTCAGTGCTCGGGGTGCTCGGTGCTCAGTGCTCAGGGTCCTGGGTGCTCAGTACTCAGGGTGCTGGGTTCTTAGTAATCAGGGTGCTCAGTGCTCAGTACACAGGGTGCTGGGTGCTCAGTGCTTAGAGTGTTGGGTGCTCAGTACTCAGGGTGCTGGGTGCTCAGTGCTCAGTGCTCAGGGTGCTCAGTGCTCAGGGTGCTGGGTGCTCAGGGTGCTGGGTGCTCAGGGTGCTGGGTGCTCAGTGCTCGGGGTGCTGGGTGCTCAGTGCTCAGTGCTCAGGGTGCTGGGTGCTCAGTGCTCAGTGCTCAGGGTGCTGGGTGTTCAGTACTCAGGGTGCTCGGTGCTCAGTGCTCAGGGTGCTAGGTGCTCAGTACTCAGGGTGCTGGGTGCTCAGTGCTCGGGGTGCTGGGTGCTCAGTACTCAGGGTGCTGGGTGCTCAGTACTCAGGGTGCTGGGTGCTCAGTGCTCAGGGTGCTCCGTGCTCAGTACTCAGGGTGCTCGGTGCTCAGTACTCAGGGTGCTGGGTGATCAGTGCTCAGGGTGCTGGGTGCTCAGTGCTCAGGGTGCTGGGTGCTCAGTGCTCAGGGTGCTGGGTGCTCAGTGCTCAGGGTGCTGGGTGCTCAGTGATCGGGGTGATGGGTGCTGAGTGCTCAGGGTGCTGAGTGCTCAGTGCTCGGGTTGCTCGGTGCTCAGTGCTCAGGGTCCTGGGTGGTCAGTACTCAGGGTGCTGGGTGCTTAGTAATCAGGGTGCTCAGTGCTCAGTACACAGGGTGCTGGGTGCTCAGTGCTCGGGGTGCTGGGTGCTCAGTGCTCAGTACTCAGGGTGCTGGGTGCTCAGTGCTCAGGGTGCTGAGTGCTCAGTACTCAGCGTGCTGGGTGCTCAGTACTCAGGGTGCTGGGTGCTCAGTGCTCAGGGTGCTGGGTGCTCAGTGCTCAGGGTGCTGGGTGCTCAGTGCTCGGGGAGCTCGGTGCTCAGTACTCAGGGTGCTCAGTACTCAGTGCTCGGGGTCCTGGGTGCTCCGTGCTCTGGGTGATCTGTTCTCAGTACTCAGGGTGCTGGGTGCTCAGTGCTCGGGTTGCTGGGTGCTCAGTACTCGGGGTGCTCAGTACTCAGGGTACGGGGTGCTCAGTACTCAGGGTGCTGGGTGCTCAGAGCTCGGGGTGCTCGGTGCTCAGTACTCGGGGTGCTGGGTGCTCAGTGCTCAGGGTGCTGGGTGCTCAGAGCTCGGGGTGCTGGGTGCTCAGTGCTGAGGGTGCTGGCTGCTCAGTGCTCAGGGTGCTGGGTGCTCAGTACTCAGGGTGCTAGGTGCTCAGTACTCAGGGTGCTCAGTGCTCAGTACTCAGCGTGCTGGGTGCTCAGTGCTCAGGGTCCTCGGTGCTCAGTACTCAGGGTGTTCAGTGCTCAGTACGCAGCGTGCTTTGTGCTCAGTGCTCAGGGTGCTGGGTGCTCAGTACTCAGGGTGCTGGGTGCTCAGTATTCAGGGTGCTGGGTGCTCAGTACACAGGGTGCTGGGTGCTCAGTGCACGGGGTGCTCGGTGATCAGTACTCAGGGTGCTGGGTGCTCAGTGCTCAGGGTGCTGAGTACTCAGTACTCAGGGTGCTGGGTGCTCAGTGCTCAGGGTGCTGGGTGCTCAGGGTGCTGGGTGCTCAGTTCTCAGGGTGCTGGGTGCTCAGTGCTCGGGGTGCTGGGTTCTCAGTGCTCAGGGTGCTGGGTGCTCTGTACTCAGGGTGCTGGGTGCTCATTACTCAGGGTGCTGGGTGCTCAGTGCTCAGGGTGCTGGGTGCTCAGTCCTCAGGGTGCTGGGTGCTCAGTACTCAGGGTGTTCGGTGCTTAGTACTCAGGGTGCTCAGTGCTCAGTACTCAGGGTGCTGGTTGCTCAGTGCTCGGGGTGCTCGGTGCTCAGTACTCAGGGTGCTGGGTGCTCAGTACTCAGGGTGCTGGGTGCTCCGTACTCAGGGTGCTGGGTGCTCAGTACTCAGGGTGCTGAGTGCTCAGTACTCAGGGTGCTGGGTGCTCAGTGCTCAGGGTGCTGGGTGCTCAGTACTCAGGGTGCTGGGTGCTCAGTACTCAGGGTGCTCGGTGCTCAGTACTCAGGGTGCTGGGTGCTCAGTGCTCAGGGTGTTTGTACTCAGTACTCAGGGTTCTGGGTGCTCAGTACTCAGGGTGCTGGGTGCTCAGTGCTCAGGGTGCTGGGTGCTCAGTGCTCAGGGTGCTGTGTGCTCAGTACTCAGGGTGCTGGGTGCTCAGTGCTCAGGGTGATCGGTGCTCAGTACTGAGGGTGCTCAGTACTCAGGGTGCTGGGTGCTCAGTGCTCAGGGTGCTGGGTGCTCAGTATTCAGGGTGCTCATTGCTCAGGGTGTTGGGTGCTCAGGGTGCTGGGTGCTCAGTGCTCGGGGTGCTGTGTGCTCAGTGCTCAGTGCTCAGGGTGCTGGGTGCTCAGTGCTCAGGGTGCTGTGTGCTCAGTGCTCAGTACTCAGCGTGCTGGGTGCTCAGTGCTCAGAGTGTTGGGTGCTCAGTACTCAGGGTGCTCGGTGCTCAGCGCTCAGTGCTCAGGGTGCTCAGTGCTCAGGGTGCTCAGTGCTCAGGGTGCTGGGTGCTCAGGGTGCTGGGTGCTCAGTGCTCGGGGTGCTGGGTGCTAAGTGCTCAGTGCTCAGGATGCTGGGTGCTCAGTGCTCAGTGCTCAGGGTGCTGGGTGTTCAGTACTCAGGGTGCTCGGTGCTCAGTGCTCAGGGTGCTAGGTGCTCAGTACTCAGGGTGCTGGGTGCTCAGTGCTCAGTGTGATCAGTGCTCAGTACTCAGGGTGCTGGGTGCTCAGTACTCAGGGTGCTGGGTGCTCAGTGCTCAGGGTGCTGGGTGCTCAGTACTCAGGGTGCTGGGTGCTCAGTACTCAGGGTGCTCCGTGCTCAGTACTCAGGGTGCTGGGTGCTCAGTGCTCAGGGTGCTTTGTACTCAGTACTCAGGGTTCTGGGTGCTCAGTACTCAGGGTGCTGGGTGCTCAATGCTCAGGGTGCTGGGTGCTCAGTGCTCAGGGTGCTGGGTGCTCAGTACTCAGGGTGCTGGGTGCTCAGTGCTCAGGGTGATCGGTGCTCAGTACTCAGGGTGCTCAGTACTCAGGGTGCTGGGTGCTCAGTACTCAGGGTGCTGGGTGCTCAGTGCTCAGGGTGCTGGGTGCTCAGTGCTCTGGGTGCTGGGTGCTCAGTGCTCAGGGTGCTGGGTGCTCAGTGCTCAGGGTGCTGGGTGCTCAGTGATCGGGGTGATGGGTGCTGAGTGCTCAGGGTGCTGGGTGCTCAGTGCTCGGGGTGCTCTGTGCTCAGTGCTCAGGGTCCTGGGTGCTCAGTACTCAATGTGCTGGGTGCTTAGTAATCAGGGTGCTCAGTGCTCAGGACACAGGGTGCTGGGTGATCAGTGCTCGGGGTGCTGGGTGCGGAGTGCTCAGTACTCAAGGTGCTGGGTGCTCAGTGCTCAGGGTGCTGGGTGCTCAGTGCTCAGGGTGCTGGGTGCTCAGTGCTCGGGGAGCTCGGTGCTCAGTACTCAGGGTGCTGGGTGCTCAGTACTCAGTGCTCGGGGTCCTGGGTGCTCCGTGCTCGGGGTGCTGGGTGCTCAGTACTCAGGGTGCTGGGTGCTCATTCTCGGGGTGCTGGGTGCTCAGTGCTCGGGGTGCTGGGTGCTCAGTACTCAGGGTGCTGGGGGCTCAGTACTCAGGGTGCTGGGTGCTCAGTACTCAGGGTGCTCGGTTCTCAGTACTCAGGGTGCTGGTTGCTCATTCTCGGGGTGCTGGGTGCTCAGTGCTCGGGGTGCTGGGTGCTCAGTACTCAGGGTGCTGGGGGCTCAGTACTCAGGGTGCTGGGTGCTCAGTACTCAGGGTAATCTGTTCTCAGTACTCAGGGTGCTGGGTGCTCAGTGCTCGGGGTGCTGGGTGCTCAGTACTCAGGGTGCTGGGTGCTCAGTGCTCGGGTTGCTGGGTGCTCAGTGCTCAGGGTGCTGGGTGCTCAGTGCTCAGTGTGCTGGGTGCTCAGTACTCAGGGTGCTGGGTGCTTAGTACTCAGGGTGCTCAGTGCTCAGTACACAGGGTGCTGGGTGCTCAGTGCTCGGGGTGCTGGGTGCTCAGTGCTCAGTACTCAGGGTGCTGGGTGCTCAGTGCTCAGGGTGCTGGGTGCTCAGTACTCAGCGTGCTGGGTGCTCAGTACTCAGGGTGCTGGGTGCTCAGTGCTCAGGGTGCTGGGTGCTCAGTCCTCAGGGTGCTGGGTGCTCAGGGATCGGGGTGCTGGGTGCTCAGTACTCAGGGTGCTCAGAGCTCGGTTAGCTCGGTGCTCAGTACTCAGGGTGCTGGGTGCTCAGTACTCAGTTATCGGGGTCCTGGGTGCTCCGTGCTCGGGGTGCTGGGTGCTCAGTGCTCTGGGTGCTGGGTGCTCAGTACTCAGGGTGCTGGGTGCTCAGTACTCAGGGTGCTGGGTGCTCAGTGCTCAGCGTGCTGTGTGCTCAGTACTCAGGGTGCTGGGTGCTCAGTACTCAGGGTGCTCGGTGCTCAGTACTCAGGGTGCTGGGTCCTCAGTGCTCAGGGTGCTGGGTACTCAGTACTCAGGGTGCTGGGTGCTCAGTACTCAGGGTGCTGGGTGCTCAGTGCTCAGGGTGCTGGGTGCTCAGTGCTCAGGGTGCTGGGTGCTCAGTACTCAGGGTGCTGGGTGCTCAGTGCTCAGGGTGATCGGTGCTCAGTACTCAGGGTGCTCAGTACTCAGGGTGCTGGGTGCTCAGTGCTCAGGGTGCTGGGTGCTCAGTACTCAGGGTGCTGGGTGCTCAGTGCTCGGGGTGCTGGGTGCTCAGTGCTCAGGGTGATCGGTGCTCAGTACTCAGGGTGCTGGGTGCTCAGTGCTCAGGGTGCTGGGTGCTCAGTCCTCAGGGTGCTCAGTGCTCAGGGTGCTGGGTGTTCAGTACTCATGGTGCTGGGTGCTCAGTACTCAGGGTCCTGGGTGCTCAGTGCTCAGTGTGCTGGGTGCTCAGTGCTCAGGGCGCTGGGTGCTCAGTGCTCGGGGTGCTGGGTGCTCAGTGCTCGGGGTGCTGGGTGGTCAGTGCTCAGTGCTCAAGGTGCTGGGTGCTCAGTGCTCAGTGCTCAGGGTGCTGGGTGCTCAGTACTCAGGGTGCTGGGTGCTCAGTACTCAGGGTGTTGGGTGCTCAGTACTCAGGGTGCTCAGTGCTCAGTACTCGGGGTGCTGGGTGCTCAGTGCTCAGTGTGCTCAGTGCTCAGTTCTCAGGGTGCTGGGTGCTCAGTGCTCGGGGCGCTGGGTGCTCAGTGCTCGGGGTGCTGGGTGCTCAGTACTCAGGGTGCTGTGTGCTCAGTGCTCAGTACTCAGCGTGCTGGGTGCTCAGTGCTCAGAGTGTTGGGTGCTCAGTACTCAGGGTGCTGGGTGCTCAGTGCTCAGTGCTCAGGGTGCTCAGTGCTCAGGGTGCTCAGTGCTCAGGGTGCTGTGTGCTCAGGGTGCTGGGTGCTCAGTGCTCAGGGTGCTGGGTGCTCAGTGCTCAGTGCTCAGGGTGCTGGGTGCTCAGTGCTCAGTGCTCAGGGTTTTGGGTGTTCAGTACTCAGGGTGCTCGGTGCTCAGTACTCAGGGTGCTAGGTGCTCAGTACTCAGGGTGCTGGGTGCTCAGTGCTCGGGGTGCTGGGTGCTCAGTACTCAGGGTGCTGGGTGCTCAGTACTCAGGGTGCTGGGTGCTCAGTGCTCAGGGTGCTGGGTGCTCAGTGCTCTGGGTGCTGGGTGCTCAGTGCTCAGGGTGCTGGGTGCTCAGTGCTCAGGGTGCTGGGTGCTCAGTGATCGGGGTGATGGGTGCTGAGTGCTCAGGGTGCTGAGTGCTCAGTGCTCGGGGTGCTCGTTGCTCAGTGCTCAGGGTCCTGGGTGCTCAGTACTCAGGGTGCTGGGTGCTTAGTAATCAGGGTGCTCAGTGCTCAGTACACAGGGTGCTGGGTGCTCAGTGCTCGGGGTGCTGGGTGCTCAGTGCTCAGTACTCAGGGTGCTGGGTGCTCAGTGCTCAGGGTGCTGAGTGCTCAGTACTCAGCGTGCTGGGTGCTCAGTACTCAGGGTGCTGGGTGCTCAGTGCTCAGGGTGCTGGGTGCTCAGTGCTCAGGGTGCTGGGTGCTCAGTGCTCGGGGAGCTCGGTGCTCAGTACTCAGGGTGCTGGGTGCTCAGTACTCAGTGCTCGGTGTCCTGGGTGCTCTGTGCTCGGGGTGATCTGTTCTCAGTACTCAGGGTGCTGGGTGCTCAGTGCTCGGGGTGCTGGGTGCTCAGTACTCGGGGCGCTCAGTACTCAGGGTACTGGATGCTCAGTACTCAGGGTGCTGGGTGCTCAGAGCTCGGGGTGCTCGGTGCTCAGTACTCGGGGTGCTGGGTGCTCAGTGCTCAGGGTGCTGGGTGCTCAGTGCTCGGGGTGCTGGGTGCTCAGTGCTGAGGGTGCTGGCTGCTCAGTGCTCAGGGTGCTGGGTGCTCAGTACTCAGGGTGCTAGGTGCTCAGTACTCAGGGTGCTCAGTGCTCAGTACTCAGCGTGCTGGGTGCTCAGTGCTCAGGGTCCTCGGTGCTCAGTACTCAGGATGTTCAGTGCTCAGTACTCAGCGTGCTTTGTGCTCAGTGCTCAGGGTGCTGGGTGCTCAGTACTCAGGGTGCTGGGTGCTCAGTATTCAGGGTGCTGGGTGCTCAGTACTCAGGGTGCTGGGTGCTCAGTGCACGGGGTGCTCGGTGATCAGTACTCAGGGTGCTGGGTGCTCAGTGCTCAGGGTGCTGAGTACTCAGTACTCAGGGTGCTGGGTGCTCAGTACACAGGGTGCTGGGTGCTCAGTGCTCGGGGTCCTGGGTGCTCAGTGCTCAGTACTCAGGGTGCTGGGTGCTCAGTGCTCAGGGTGCTGGGTGCTCAGTACTCAGGGTGCTGGGTGCTCAGTATTCAGGGTGCTGGGTGCTCAGTACTCAGGGTGCTGGGTGCTCAGTGCTCGGGGTGCTCGGTGCTCAGTGCTCAGTGTGCTGGGTGCTCAGTACTCAGGGTGCTGGGTGCTTAGTACTCAGGGTGCTCAGTGCTCAGTACACAGGGTGCTGGGTGCTCAGTGCTCGGGGTGCTGGGTGCTCAGTGCTCAGTACTCAGGGTGCTGGGTGCTCAGTGCTCAGGGTGCTGGGTGCTCAGTACTCAGCGTGCTGGGTGCTCAGTACTCAGGGTGCTGGGTGCTCAGTGCTCAGGGTGCTGGGTGCTCAGACCTCAGGGTGCTGGGTGCTCAGTGATCAGGGTGCTGGGTGCTCAGTACTCAGGGTGCTCAGTGCTCGGTTAGCTCGGTGCTCAGTACTCAGGGTGTTGGGTGCTCAGTACTCAGTTCTCGGGGTCCTGGGTGCTCCGTGCTCGGGTTGCTGGGTGCTCAGTGCTCTGGGTGCTGGGTGCTCAGTACTCAGGGTGCTGGGTGCTCAGTACTCAGGGTGCTGGGTGCTCAGTGCTCAGGGTGCTGTGTGCTCAGTACTCAGGGTGCTGGGTGCTCAGTACTCAGGGTGCTCGGTGCTCAGTACTCAGGGTGCTGGGTCCTCAGTGCTCAGGGTGCTGGGTACTCAGTACTCAGGGTGCTGGGTGCTCAGTACTCAGGGTGCTGGGTGCTCAGTGCTCAGGGTGCTGGGTGCTCAGTGCTCAGGGTGCTGGGTGCTCAGTACTCAGGGTGCTGGGTGCTCAGTGCTCAGGGTGATCGGTGCTCAGTACTCAGGGTGCTCAGTACTCAGGGTGCTGGGTGCTCAGTGCTCAGGGTGCTGGGTGCTCAGTACTCAGGGTGCTGGGTGCTCAGTGCTCAGGGTGCTGGGTGCTCAGTACTCATGGTGCTGGGTGCTCAGTACTCAGGGTCCTGGGTGCTCAGTGCTCAGTGTGCTGGGTGCTCAGTGCTCAGGGCGCTGGGTGCTCAGTGCTCGGGGTGCTGGGTGCTCAGTGCTCGGGGTGCTGGGTGGTCAGTGCTCAGTGCTCAAGGTGCTGGGTGCTCAGTGCTCAGTGCTGAGGGTGCTGGGTGCTCAGTACTCAGGGTGCTGGGTGCTCAGTACTCAGGGTGCTGGGTGCTCAGTTCTCAGGGTGCTGGGTGATCAGTACTCTGGGTGTTGGGTGCTCAGTACTCAGGGTGCTCAGTGCTCAGTACTCGGGGTGCTGGGTGCTCAGTGCTCAGTGTGCTCAGTGCTCAGTGCTCAGGGTGCTGGGTGCTCAGTGCTCGGGGCGCTGGGTGCTCAGTGCTCGGGGTGCTGGGTGCTCAGTACTCAGGGTGCTGTGTGCTCAGTGCTCAGTACTCAGCGTGCTGGGTGCTCAGTGCTCAGAGTGTTGGGTGCTCAGTACTCAGGGTGCTGGGTGCTCAGTGCTCAGTGCTCAGGGTGCTCAGTGCTCCGGGTGCTCAGTGCTCAGGGTGCTGGGTGCTCAGGGTGCTGGGTGCTCAGTGCTCGGGGTGCTGGGTGCTCAGTGCTCAGTGCTCAGTGTGCTGGGTGCTCAGTGCTCAGTGCTCAGGGTGCTGGGTGTTCAGTACTCAGGGTGCTCGGTGCTCAGTGCTCAGGGTGCTAGGTGCTCAGTACTCAGGGTGCTGGGTGCTCAGTGCTCGGGGTGCTGGGTGCTCAGTACTCAGGGTGCTGGATGCTCAGTACTCAGGGTGCTGGGAGCTCAGTGCTCAGGGTGCTGGGTGCTCAGTGCTCTGGGTGCTGGGTGCTCAGTGCTCAGGGTGCTGGGTGCTCAGTGCTCAGGGTGCTGGGTGCTCAGTGATCGGGGTGATGGGTGCTGAGTGCTCAGGGTGCTGAGTGCTCAGTGCTCGGGGTGCTCGGTGCTCAGTGCTCAGGGTCCTGGGTGCTCAGTACTCAGGGTGCTGGGTGCTTAGTAATCAGGGTGCTCAGTGCTCAGTACACAGGGTGCTGGGTGCTCAGTGCTCAGGGTGCTGGGTGCTCAGTGCTCAGTACTCAGGGTGCTGGGTGCTCAGTGCTCAGGGTGCTGAGTGCTCAGTACTCAGCGTGCTGGGTGCTCAGTACTCATGGTGCTGGGTGCTCAGTGCTTGGGGAGCTCGGTGCTCAGTACTCAGGGTGCTGGGTGCTCAGTACTCAGTGCTCGGGGTCCTGGGTGCTCTGTGCTCGGGGTGATCTGTTCTCAGTACTCAGGGTGCTGGGTGCTCAGTGCTCTGGGTGCTGGGTGCTCAGTACTCGGGGCGCTCAGTACTCAGGGTACTGGATGCTCAGTACTCAGGGTGCTGGGTGCTCAGAGCTCGGGGTGCTGGGTGCTCAGTGCTCGGGGTGCTGGGTGCTCAGTGCTGAGGGTGCTGGCTGCTCAGTGCTCAGGGTGCTGGGTGCTCAGTACTCAGGGTGCTAGGTGCTCAGTACTCAGGGTGCTCAGTGCTCAGTACTCAGCGTGCTGGGTGCTCAGTGCTCAGGGTCCTCGGTGCTCAGTACTCAGGCTGTTCAGTGCTCAGTACTCAGCGTGCTTTGTGCTCAGTGCGCAGGGTGCTGGGTGCTCAGTACTCAGGGTGCTGGGTGCTCAGTATTCAGGGTGCTGGGTGCTCAGTACTCAGGGTGCTGGGTGCTCAGTGCACGGGGTGCTCGGTGATCAGTACTCAGGGTGCTGGGTGCTCAGTGCTCAGGGTGCTGAGTACTCAGTACTCAGGGTGCTGGGTGCTCAGTACACAGGGTGCTGGGTGCTCAGTGCTCGGGGTGCTGGGTGCTCAGTGCTCAGTACTCAGGGTGCTGGGTGCTCAGTGCTCAGGGTGCTGGGTGCTCAGTACTCAGGGTGCTGGGTGCTCAGTATTCAGGGTGCTGGGTGCTCAGTACTCAGGGTGCTGGGTGCTCAGTGCTCGGGGTGCTCGGTGCTCAGTGCTCAGTGTGCTGGGTGCTCATCACTCAGGGTGCTGGGTGCTTAGTACTCAGGGTGCTCAGTGCTCAGTACACAGGGTGCTGGGTGCTCAGTGCTCGGGGTGCTGGGTGCTCAGTGCTCAGTACTCAGGGTGCTGGGTGCTCAGTGCTCAGGGTGCTGGGTGCTCAGTACTCAGCGTGCTGGGTGCTCAGTACTCAGGGTGCTGGGTGCTCAGTGCTCAGGGTGCTGGGTGCTCAGTCCTCAGGGTGCTGGGTGCTCAGTGATCAGGGTGCTGGGTGCTCAGTACTCAGGGTGCTCAGTGCTCGGTTAGCTCGGTGCTCAGTACTCAGGGTGTTGGGTGCTCAGTACTCAGTTCTCGGGGTCCTGGGTGCTCCGTGCTCGGGTTGCTGGGTGCTCAGTGCTCTGGGTGCTGGGTGCTCAGTACTCAGGGTGCTGGGTGCTCAGTACTCAGGGTGCTGGGTGCTCAGTGCTCAGGGTGCTGTGTGCTCAGTACTCAGGGTGCTGGGTGATCAGTACTCAGGGTGCTCGGTGCTCAGTACTCAGGGTGCTGGGTCCTCAGTGCTCAGGGTGCTGGGTACTCAGTACTCAGGGTGCTGGGTGCTCAGTACTCAGGGTGCTGGGTGCTCAGTGCTCAGGGTGCTGGGTGATCAGTGCTCAGGGTGCTGGGTGCTCAGTACTCAGGGTGCTGGGTGCTCAGTGCTCAGGGTGATCGGTGCTCAGTACTCAGGGTGCTCAGTACTCAGGGTGCTGGGTGCTCAGTGCTCAGGGTGCTGGGTGCTCAGTACTCAGGGTGCTGGGTGCTCAGTGCTCGGGGTGCTGGGTGCTCAGTGCTCAGGGTGCTGGGTGCTCAGTACTCATGGTGCTGGGTGCTCAGTACTCAGGGTCCTGGGTGCTCAGTGCTCAGTGTGCTGGGTGCTCAGTGCTCAGGGCGCTGGGTGCTCAGTGCTCGGGGTGCTGGGTGCTCAGTGCTCGGGGTGCTGGGTGGTCAGTGCTCAGTGCTCAAGGTGCTGGGTGCTCAGTGCTCAGTGCTGAGGGTGCTGGGTGCTCAGTACTCAGGGTGCTGGGTGCTCAGTACTCAGGGTGCTGGGTGCTCAGTTCTCAGGGTGCTGGGTGATCAGTACTCTGGGTGTTGGGTGCTCAGTACTCAGGGTGCTCAGTGCTCAGTACTCGGGGTGCTGGGTGCTCAGTGCTCAGTGTGCTCAGTGCTCAGTGCTCAGGGTGCTGGGTGCTCAGTGCTCGGGGCGCTGGGTGCTCAGTGCTCGGGGTGCTGGGTGCTCAGTACTCAGGGTGCTGTGTGCTCAGTGCTCAGTACTCAGCGTGCTGGGTGCTCAGTGCTCAGAGTGTTGGGTGCTCAGTACTCAGGGTGCTGGGTGCTCAGTGCTCAGTGCTCAGGGTGCTCAGTGCTCCGGGTGCTCAGTGCTCAGGGTGCTGGGTGCTCAGGGTGCTGGGTGCTCAGTGCTCGGGGTGCTGGGTGCTCAGTGCTCAGTGCTCAGTGTGCTGGGTGCTCAGTGCTCAGTGCTCAGGGTGCTGGGTGTTCAGTACTCAGGGTGCTCGGTGCTCAGTGCTCAGGGTGCTAGGTGCTCAGTACTCAGGGTGCTGGGTGCTCAGTGCTCAGGGTGCTGTGTGCTCAGTACTCAGGGTGCTGGGTGCTCAGTACTCAGGGTGCTCGGTGCTCAGTACTCAGGGTGCTGGGTCCTCAGTGCTCAGGGTGCTGGGTACTCAGTACTCAGGGTGCTGGGTGCTCAGTACTCAGGGTGCTGGGTGCTCAGTGCTCAGGGTGCTGGGTGCTCAGTGCTCAGGGTGCTGGGTGCTCAGTACTCAGGGTGCTGGGTGCTCAGTGCTCAGGGTGATCGGTGCTCAGTACTCAGGGTGCTCAGTACTCAGGGTGCTGGGTGCTCAGTGCTCAGGGTGCTGGGTGCTCAGTACTCAGGGTGCTGGGTGCTCAGTGCTCAGGGTGCTGGGTGCTCAGTACTCATGGTGCTGGGTGCTCAGTACTCAGGGTCCTGGGTGCTCAGTGCTCAGTGTGCTGGGTGCTCAGTGCTCAGGGCGCTGGGTGCTCAGTGCTCGGGGTGCTGGGTGCTCAGTGCTCGGGGTGCTGGGTGGTCAGTGCTCAGTGCTCAAGGTGCTGGGTGCTCAGTGCTCAGTGCTGAGGGTGCTGGGTGCTCAGTACTCAGGGTGCTGGGTGCTCAGTACTCAGGGTGCTGGGTGCTCAGTTCTCAGGGTGCTGGGTGATCAGTACTCTGGGTGTTGGGTGCTCAGTACTCAGGGTGCTCAGTGCTCAGTACTCGGGGTGCTGGGTGCTCAGTGCTCAGTGTGCTCAGTGCTCAGTGCTCAGGGTGCTGGGTGCTCAGTGCTCGGGGCGCTGGGTGCTCAGTGCTCGGGGTGCTGGGTGCTCAGTACTCAGGGTGCTGTGTGCTCAGTGCTCAGTACTCAGCGTGCTGGGTGCTCAGTGCTCAGAGTGTTGGGTGCTCAGTACTCAGGGTGCTGGGTGCTCAGTGCTCAGTGCTCAGGGTGCTCAGTGCTCCGGGTGCTCAGTGCTCAGGGTGCTGGGTGCTCAGGGTGCTGGGTGCTCAGTGCTCGGGGTGCTGGGTGCTCAGTGCTCAGTGCTCAGTGTGCTGGGTGCTCAGTGCTCAGTGCTCAGGGTGCTGGGTGTTCAGTACTCAGGGTGCTCGGTGCTCAGTGCTCAGGGTGCTAGGTGCTCAGTACTCAGGGTGCTGGGTGCTCAGTGCTCGGGGTGCTGGGTGCTCAGTACTCAGGGTGCTGGATGCTCAGTACTCAGGGTGCTGGGAGCTCAGTGCTCAGGGTGCTGGGTGCTCAGTGCTCTGGGTGCTGGGTGCTCAGTGCTCAGGGTGCTGGGTGCTCAGTGCTCAGGGTGCTGGGTGCTCAGTGATCGGGGTGATGGGTGCTGAGTGCTCAGGGTGCTGAGTGCTCAGTGCTCGGGGTGCTCGGTGCTCAGTGCTCAGGGTCCTGGGTGCTCAGTACTCAGGGTGCTGGGTGCTTAGTAATCAGGGTGCTCAGTGCTCAGTACACAGGGTGCTGGGTGCTCAGTGCTCAGGGTGCTGGGTGCTCAGTGCTCAGTACTCAGGGTGCTGGGTACTCAGTGCTCAGGGTGCTGAGTGCTCAGTACTCAGCGTGCTGGGTGCTCAGTACTCATGGTGCTGGGTGCTCAGTGCTTGGGGAGCTCGGTGCTCAGTACTCAGGGTGCTGGGTGCTCAGTACTCAGTGCTCGGGGTCCTGGGTGCTCTGTGCTCGGGGTGATCTGTTCTCAGTACTCAGGGTGCTGGGTGCTCAGTGCTCTGGGTGCTGGGTGCTCAGTACTCGGGGCGCTCAGTACTCAGGGTACTGGATGCTCAGTACTCAGGGTGCTGGGTGCTCAGAGCTCGGGGTGCTGGGTGCTCAGTGCTCGGGGTGCTGGGTGCTCAGTGCTGAGGGTGCTGGCTGCTCAGTGCTCAGGGTGCTGGGTGCTCAGTACTCAGGGTGCTAGGTGCTCAGTACTCAGGGTGCTCAGTGCTCAGTACTCAGCGTGCTGGGTGCTCAGTGCTCAGGGTCCTCGGTGCTCAGTACTCAGGCTGTTCAGTGCTCAGTACTCAGCGTGCTTTGTGCTCAGTGCGCAGGGTGCTGGGTGCTCAGTACTCAGGGTGCTGGGTGCTCAGTATTCAGGGTGCTGGGTGCTCAGTACTCAGGGTGCTGGGTGCTCAGTGCACGGGGTGCTCGGTGATCAGTACTCAGGGTGCTGGGTGCTCAGTGCTCAGGGTGCTGAGTACTCAGTACTCAGGGTGCTGGGTGCTCAGTACACAGGGTGCTGGGTGCTCAGTGCTCGGGGTGCTGGGTGCTCAGTGCTCAGTACTCAGGGTGCTGGGTGCTCAGTGCTCAGGGTGCTGGGTGCTCAGTACTCAGGGTGCTGGGTGCTCAGTATTCAGTGTGCTGGGTGCTCAGTACTCAGGGTGCTGGGTGCTCAGTGCTCGGGGTGCTCGGTGCTCAGTGCTCAGTGTGCTGGGTGCTCAGTACTCAGGGTGCTGGGTGCTTAGTACTCAGGGTGCTCAGTGCTCAGTACACAGGGTGCTGGGTGCTCAGTGCTCGGGGTGCTGGGTGCTCAGTGCTCAGTACTCAGGGTGCTGGGTGCTCAGTGCTCAGGGTGCTGGGTGCTCAGTACTCAGCATGCTGGGTGCTCAGTACTCAGGGTGCTGGGTGCTCAGTGCTCAGGGTGCTGGGTGCTCAGTCCTCAGGGTGCTGGGTGCTCAGTGATCAGGGTGCTGGGTGCTCAGTACTCAGGGTGCTCAGTGCTCGGTTAGCTCGGTGCTCAGTACTCAGGGTGTTGGGTGCTCAGTACTCAGTTCTCGGGGTCCTGGGTGCTCCGTGCTCGGGTTGCTGGGTGCTCAGTGCTCTGGGTGCTGGGTGCTCAGTACTCAGGGTGCTGGGTGCTCAGTACTCAGGGTGCTGGGTGCTCAGTGCTCAGGGTGCTGTGTGCTCAGTACTCAGGGTGCTGGGTGATCAGTACTCAGGGTGCTCGGTGCTCAGTACTCAGGGTGCTGGGTCCTCAGTGCTCAGGGTGCTGGGTACTCAGTACTCAGGGTGCTGGGTGCTCAGTACTCAGGGTGCTGGGTGCTCAGTGCTCAGGGTGCTGGGTGATCAGTGCTCAGGGTGCTGGGTGCTCAGTACTCAGGGTGCTGGGTGCTCAGTGCTCAGGGTGATCGGTGCTCAGTACTCAGGGTGCTCAGTACTCAGGGTGCTGGGTGCTCAGTGCTCAGGGTGCTGGGTGCTCAGTACTCAGGGTGCTGGGTGCTCAGTGCTCGGGGTGCTGGGTGCTCAGTGCTCAGGGTGCTGGGTGCTCAGTACTCATGGTGCTGGGTGCTCAGTACTCAGGGTCCTGGGTGCTCAGTGCTCAGTGTGCTGGGTGCTCAGTGCTCAGGGCGCTGGGTGCTCAGTGCTCGGGGTGCTGGGTGCTCAGTGCTCGGGGTGCTGGGTGGTCAGTGCTCAGTGCTCAAGGTGCTGGGTGCTCAGTGCTCAGTGCTGAGGGTGCTGGGTGCTCAGTACTCAGGGTGCTGGGTGCTCAGTACTCAGGGTGCTGGGTGCTCAGTTCTCAGGGTGCTGGGTGATCAGTACTCTGGGTGTTGGGTGCTCAGTACTCAGGGTGCTCAGTGCTCAGTACTCGGGGTGCTGGGTGCTCAGTGCTCAGTGTGCTCAGTGCTCAGTGCTCAGGGTGCTGGGTGCTCAGTGCTCGGGGCGCTGGGTGCTCAGTGCTCGGGGTGCTGGGTGCTCAGTACTCAGGGTGCTGTGTGCTCAGTGCTCAGTACTCAGCGTGCTGGGTGCTCAGTGCTCAGAGTGTTGGGTGCTCAGTACTCAGGGTGCTGGGTGCTCAGTGCTCAGTGCTCAGGGTGCTCAGTGCTCCGGGTGCTCAGTGCTCAGGGTGCTGGGTGCTCAGGGTGCTGGGTGCTCAGTGCTCGGGGTGCTGGGTGCTCAGTGCTCAGTGCTCAGTGTGCTGGGTGCTCAGTGCTCAGTGCTCAGGGTGCTGGGTGTTCAGTACTCAGGGTGCTCGGTGCTCAGTGCTCAGGGTGCTAGGTGCTCAGTACTCAGGGTGCTGGGTGCTCAGTGCTCGGGGTGCTGGGTGCTCAGTACTCAGGGTGCTGGATGCTCAGTACTCAGGGTGCTGGGAGCTCAGTGCTCAGGGTGCTGGGTGCTCAGTGCTCTGGGTGCTGGGTGCTCAGTGCTCAGGGTGCTGGGTGCTCAGTGCTCAGGGTGCTGGGTGCTCAGTGATCGGGGTGATGGGTGCTGAGTGCTCAGGGTGCTGAGTGCTCAGTGCTCAGGGTGCTCGGTGCTCAGTGCTCAGGGTCCTGGGTGCTCAGTACTCAGGGTGCTGGGTGCTTAGTAATCAGGGTGCTCAGTGCTCAGTACACAGGGTGCTGAGTGCTCAGTGCTCAGGGTGCTGGGTGCTCAGTGCTCAGTACTCAGGGTGCTGGGTGCTCAGTGCTCAGGGTGCTGAGTGCTCAGTACTCAGCGTGCTGGGTGCTCAGTACTCAGGGTGCTGGGTGCTCAGTGCTTGGGGAGCTCGGTGCTCAGTACTCAGGGTGCTGGGTGCTCAGTACTCAGTGCTCGGGGTCCTGGGTGCTCTGTGCTCGGGGTGATCTGTTCTCAGTACTCAGGGTGCTGGGTGCTCAGTGCTCTGGGTGCTGGGTGCTCAGTACTCGGGGCGCTCAGTACTCAGGGTACTGGATGCTCAGTACTCAGGGTGCTGGGTGCTCAGAGCTCGGGGTGCTCGGTGCTCAGTACTCGGGGTGCTGGGTGCTCAGTGCTCAGGGTGCTGGGTGCTCAGTGCTCGGGGTGCTGGGTGCTCAGTGCTGAGGGTGCTGGCTGCTCAGTGCTCAGGGTGCTGGGTGCTCAGTACTCAGGGTGCTAGGTGCTCAGTACTCAGGGTGCTCAGTGCTCAGTACTCAGCGTGCTGGGTGCTCAGTGCTCAGGGTCCTCGGTGCTCAGTACTCAGGCTGTTCAGTGCTCAGTACTCAGCGTGCTTTGTGCTCAGTGCTCAGGGTGCTGGGTGCTCAGTACTCAGGGTGCTGGTTGCTCAGTATTCAGGGTGCTGGGTGCTCAGTACTCAGGGTGCTGGGTGCTCAGTGCACGGGGTGCTCGGTGATCAGTACTCAGGGTGCTGGGTGCTCAGTGCTCAGGGTGCTGAGTACTCAGTACTCAGGGTGCTGGGTGCTCAGTGCTCAGGGTGCTGGGTGCTCAGTGCTCAGGGTGCTGGGTGCTCAGTGCTCGGGGTGCTGGGTGCTCAGTGCTCGGGGTTTCTGGGTGCTCAGTGCTCAGGGTGCTGGGTGCTCAGTACTCAGGGTGCTGGGTGCTCATTACTCAGGGTGCTGGGTGCTCAGTGCTCAGGGTGCTGGGTGCTCAGTCCTCAGGGTGCTGGGTGCTCAGTACTCAGGGTGTTCGGTGCTTAGTACTCAGGGTGCTCAGTGCTCAGTACTCAGGGTGCTGGTTGCTCAGTGCTCAGGGTGCTCGGTGCTCAGTGCTCGGGGCGCTGGGTGCTCAGTGCTCGGGGTGCTGGGTGCTCAGTACTCAGGGTGCTGTGTGCTCAGTGCTCAGGGTGCTGGGTGCTCAGTGCTCAGGGCGCTGGGTGCTCAGTGCTCGGGGTGCTGGGTGCTCAGTGCTCGGGGTGCTGGGTGGTCAGTGCTCAGTGCTCAAGGTGCTGGGTGCTCAGTGCTCAGTGCTCAGGGTGCTGGGTGCTCAGTACTCAGGGTGCTGGGTGCTCAGTACTCAGGGTGCTGGGTGCTCAGTTCTCAGGGTGCTGGGTGATCAGTACTCTGGGTGTTGGGTGCTCAGTACTCAGGGTGCTCAGTGCTCAGTACTCGGGGTGCTGGGTGCTCAGTGCTCAGTGTGCTCAGTGCTCAGTGCTCAGGGTGCTGGGTGCTCAGTGCTCGGGGCGCTGGGTGCTCAGTGCTCGGGGTGCTGGGTGCTCAGTACTCAGGGTGCTGTGTGCTCAGTGCTCAGTACTCAGCGTGCTGGGTGCTCAGTGCTCAGAGTGTTGGGTGCTCAGTACTCAGGGTGCTGGGTGCTCAGTGCTCAGTGCTCAGGGTGCTCAGTGCTCAGGGTGCTCAGTGCTCAGGGTGCTGGGTGCTCAGGGTGCTGGGTGCTCAGTGCTCGGGGTGCTGGGTGCTCAGTGCTCAGTGTTCAGGGTGCTGGGTGCTCAGTGCTCAGTGCTCAGGGTGCTGGGTGTTCAGTACTCAGGGTGCTCGGTGCTCAGTGCTCAGGGTGCTAGGTGCTCAGTACTCAGGGTGCTGGGTGCTCAGTGCTCGGGGTGCTGGGTGCTCAGTACTCAGGGTGCTGGATGCTCAGTACTCAGGGTGCTGGGAGCTCAGTGCTCAGGGTGCTGGGTGCTCAGTGCTCTGGGTGCTGGGTGCTCAGTGCTCAGGGTGCTGGGTGCTCAGTGCTCAGGGTGCTGGGTGCTCAGTGATCGGGGTGATGGGTGCTGAGTGCTCAGGGTGCTGAGTGCTCAGTGCTCGGGGTGCTCGGTGCTCAGTGCTCAGGGTCCTGGGTGATCAGTACTCAGGGTGCTGGGTGCTTAGTAATCAGGGTGCTCAGTGCTCAGTACACAGGGTGCTGGGTGCTCAGTGCTCAGGGTGCTGGGTGCTCAGTGCTCAGTACTCAGGGTGCTGGGTGCTCAGTGCTCAGGGTGCTGAGTGCTCAGTACTCAGCGTGCTGGGTGCTCAGTACTTAGGGTGCTGGGTGCTCAGTGCTCAGGGTGCTGGGTGCTCAGTGCTCAGGGTGCTGGGTGCTCAGTGCTCGGGGAGCTCGGTGCTCAGTACTCAGGGTGCTGGGTGCTCAGTACTCAGTGCTCGGGGTCCTGGGTGCTCTGTGCTCGGGGTGATCTGTTCTCAGTACTCAGGGTGCTGGGTGCTCAGTGCTCGGGGTGCTGGGTGCTCAGTACTCGGGGCGCTCAGTACTCAGGGTACTGGATGCTCAGTACTCAGGGTGCTGGGTGCTCAGAGCTCGGGGTGCTCGGTGCTCAGTACTCGGGGTGCTGGGTGCTCAGTGCTCAGGGTGCTGGGTGCTCAGTGCTCGGGGTGCTGGGTGCTCAGTGCTGAGGGTGCTGGCTGCTCAGTGCTCAGGGTGCTGGGTGCTCAGTACTCAGGGTGCTAGGTGCTCAGTACTCAGGGTGCTCAGTGCTCAGTACTCAGCGTGCTGGGTGCTCAGTGCTCAGGGTCCTTGGTGCTCAGTACTCAGGCTGTTCAGTGCTCAGTACTCAGCGTGCTTTGTGCTCAGTGCTCAGGGTGCTGGGTGCTCAGGACTCAGGGTGCTGGGTGCTCAGTATTCAGGGTGCTGGGTGCTCAGTACTCAGGGTGCTGGGTGCTCAGTGCACGGGGTGCTCGGTGATCAGTACTCAGGGTGCTGGGTGCTCAGTGCTCAGGGTGCTGAGTACTCAGTACTCAGGGTGCTGGGTGCTCAGTGCTCAGGGTGCTGGGTGCTCAGTGCTCAGGGTGCTGGGTGCTCAGTGCTCGGGGTGCTGGCCGCTCAGTGCTCGGGGTGCTGGGTGCTCAGTGCTCAGGGTGCTGGGTGCTCAGTACTCAGGGTGCTGGGTGCTCATTACTCAGGGTGCTGGGTGCTCAGTGCTCAGGGTGCTGGGTGCTCAGTCCTCAGGGTGCTGGGTGCTCAGTACTCAGGGTGTTCGGTGCTTAGTACTCAGGGTGCTCAGTGCTCAGTACTCAGGGTGCTGGTTGCTCAGTGCTCGGGGTGCTCGGTGCTCAGTACTCAGGGTGCTGGGTGCTCAGTACTCAGGGTGCTGGGTGCTCCGTACTCAGGGTGCTGGGTGCTCAGTACTCAGGGTGCTGGGTGCTCAGTACTCAGGGTGCTGGGTGCTCAGTGCTCAGGGTGCTGGGTGCTCAGTACTCAGGGTGCTGGGTGCTCAGTACTCAGGGTGCTCGGTGCTCAGTACTCAGGGTGCTGGGTGCTCAGTGCTCAGGGTGCTTTGTACTCAGTACTCAGGGTTCTGGGTGCTCAGTACTCAGGGTGCTGGGTGCTCAGTGCTCAGGGTGCTGGGTGCTCAGTGCTCAGGGTGCTGTGTGCTCAGTACTCAGGGTGCTGGGTGCTCAGTTCTCAGGGTGATCGGTGCTCAGTACTCAGGGTGCTCAGTACTCAGGGTGCTGGGTGCTCAGTGCTCAGGGTGCTGGGTGCTCAGTACTCAGGGTGCTCAGTGCTCAGGGTTCTGGGTGCTCAGGGTGCTGGGTGCTCAGTGCTCGGGGTGCTGGGTGCTCAGTGCTCAGGGTGCTGTGTGCTCAGTGCTCAGTACTCAGCGTGCTGGGTGCTCAGTGCTCAGAGTGTTGGGTGCTCAGTGCTCAGGGTGCTGGGTGCTCAGTGCTCAGGGTGCTGGGTGCTCAGTACTCAGGGTGTTCGGTGCTTAGTACTCAGGGTGCTCAGTGCTCAGTACTCAGGGTGCTGGTTGCTCAGTGCTCAGGGTGCTCGGTGCTCAGTGCTCGGGGCGCTGGGTGCTCAGTGCTCGGGGTGCTGGGTGCTCAGTACTCAGGGTGCTGTGTGCTCAGTGCTCAGGGTGCTGGGTGCTCAGTGCTCAGGGCGCTGGGTGCTCAGTGCTCGGGGTGCTGGGTGCTCAGTGCTCGGGGTGCTGGGTGGTCAGTGCTCAGTGCTCAAGGTGCTGGGTGCTCAGTGCTCAGTGCTCAGGGTGCTGGGTGCTCAGTACTCAGGGTGCTGGGTGCTCAGTACTCAGGGTGCTGGGTGCTCAGTTCTCAGGGTGCTGGGTGATCAGTACTCTGGGTGTTGGGTGCTCAGTACTCAGGGTGCTCAGTGCTCAGTACTCGGGGTGCTGGGTGCTCAGTGCTCAGTGTGCTCAGTGCTCAGTGCTCAGGGTGCTGGGTGCTCAGTGCTCGGGGCGCTGGGTGCTCAGTGCTCGGGGTGCTGGGTGCTCAGTACTCAGGGTGCTGTGTGCTCAGTGCTCAGTACTCTGCGTGCTGGGTGCTCAGTGCTCAGGGTGCTGGGTGCTCAGTCCTCAGGGTGCTGGGTGCTCAGTACTCAGGGTGTTCGGTGCTTAGTACTCAGGGTGCTCAGTGCTCAGTACTCAGGGTGCTGGTTGCTCAGTGCTCGGGGTGCTCGGTGCTCAGTACTCAGGGTGCTGGGTGCTCAGTACTCAGGGTGCTGGGTGCTCCGTACTCAGGGTGCTGGGTGCTCAGTACTCAGGGTGCTGGGTGCTCAGTACTCAGGGTGCTGGGTGCTCAGTGCTCAGGGTGCTGGGTGCTCAGTACTCAGGGTGCTGGGTGCTCAGTACTCAGGGTGCTCGGTGCTCAGTACTCAGGGTGCTGGGTGCTCAGTGCTCAGGGTGCTTTGTACTCAGTACTCAGGGTTCTGGGTGCTCAGTACTCAGGGTGCTGGGTGCTCAGTGCTCAGGGTGCTGGGTGCTCAGTGCTCAGGTTGCTGTGTGCTCAGTACTCAGGGTGCTGGGTGCTCAGTTCTCAGGGTGATCGGTGCTCAGTACTCAGGGTGCTCAGTACTCAGGGTGCTGGGTGCTCAGTACTCAGGGTGCTGGGTGCTCAGTACTCAGGGTGCTCAGTGCTCAGGGTTCTGGGTGCTCAGGGTGCTGGGTGCTCAGTGCTCGGGGTGCTGGGTGCTCAGTGCTCAGGGTGCTGTGTGCTCAGTGCTCAGTACTCAGCGTGCTGGGTGCTCAGTGCTCAGAGTGTTGGGTGCTCAGTGCTCAGGGTGCTGGGTGCTCAGTGCTCAGGGTGCTGGGTGCTCAGTGCTCAGGGTGCTGGGTGCTCAGTCCTCAGGGTGCTGGGTGCTCAGTACTCAGGGTGTTCGGTGCTTAGTACTCAGGGTGCTCAGTGCTCAGTACTCAGGGTGCTGGTTGCTCAGTGCTCAGGGTGCTCGGTGCTCAGTGCTCGGGGCGCTGGGTGCTCAGTGCTCGGGGTGCTGGGTGCTCAGTACTCAGGGTGCTGTGTGCTCAGTGCTCAGGGTGCTGGGTGCTCAGTGCTCAGGGCGCTGGGTGCTCAGTGCTCGGGGTGCTGGGTGCTCAGTGCTCGGGGTGCTGGGTGGTCAGTGCTCAGTGCCCAAGGTGCTGGGTGCTCAGTGCTCAGTGCTCAGGGTGCTGGGTGCTCAGTACTCAGGGTGCTGGGTGCTCAGTACTCAGGGTGCTGGGTGCTCAGTTCTCAGGGTGCTGGGTGATCAGTACTCTGGGTGTTGGGTGCTCAGTACTCAGGGTGCTCAGTGCTCAGTACTCGGGGTGCTGGGTGCTCAGTGCTCAGTGTGCTCAGTGCTCAGTGCTCAGGGTGCTGGGTGCTCAGTGCTCGGGGCGCTGGGTGCTCAGTGCTCGGGGTGCTGGGTGCTCAGTACTCAGGGTGCTGTGTGCTCAGTGCTCAGTACTCAGCGTGCTGGGTGCTCAGTGCTCAGAGTGTTGGGTGCTCAGTACTCAGGGTGCTGGGTGCTCAGTGCTCAGTGCTCAGGGTGCTCAGTGCTCAGGGTGCTCAGTGCTCAGGGTGCTGGGTGCTCAGGGTGCTGGGTGCTCAGTGCTCGGGGTGCTGGGTGCTCAGTGCTCAGTGTTCAGGGTGCTGGGTGCTCAGTGCTCAGTGCTCAGGGTGCTGGGTGTTCAGTACTCAGGGTGCTCGGTGCTCAGTGCTCAGGGTGCTAGGTGCTCAGTACTCAGGGTGCTGGGTGCTCAGTGCTCGGGGTGCTGGGTGCTCAGTACTCAGGGTGCTGGATGCTCAGTACTCAGGGTGCTGGGAGCTCAGTGCTCAGGGTGCTGGGTGCTCAGTGCTCTGGGTGCTGGGTGCTCAGTGCTCAGGGTGCTGGGTGCTCAGTGCTCAGGGTGCTGGGTGCTCAGTGATCGGGGTGATGGGTGCTGAGTGCTCAGGGTGCTGAGTGCTCAGTGCTCGGGGTGCTCGGTGCTCAGTGCTCAGGGTGCTGGATGCTCAGTACTCAGGTTGCTGGGTGCTTAGTAATCAGGGTGCTCAGTGCTCAGTACACAGGGTGCTGGGTGCTCAGTGCTCAGGGTGCTGGGTGCTCAGTGCTCAGGGTGCTGGGTGCTCAGTACTCAGGGTGCTCAGTGCTCAGGGTTCTGGGTGCTCAGGGTGCTGGGTGCTCAGTGCTCGGGGTGCTGGGTGCTCAGTGCTCAGGGTGCTGTGTGCTCAGTGCTCAGTACTCAGCGTGCTGGGTGCTCAGTGCTCAGAGTGTTGGGTGCTCAGTACTCAGGGTGCTGGGTGCTCAGTGCTCAGTGCTCAGGGTGCTCAGTGCTCAGGGTGCTGGGTGCTCAGTGCTCGGGGTGCTGGGTGCTCAGTGCTCAGTGCTCAGGGTGCTGGGTGTTGAGTACTCAGGGTGCTCGGTGCTCAGTGCTCAGGGTGCTAGGTGCTCAGTACTCAGGGTGCTGGGTGCTCAGTGCTCGGGGTGCTGGGTGCTCAGTGCTCAGGGTGATCAGTGCTCAGTACTCAGGGTGCTGGGTGCTCAGTACTCAGGGTGCTGGGTGCTCAGTACTCAGGGTGCTGGGTGCTCAGTACTCAGGGTGCTCCGTGCTCAGTACTCAGGGTGCTGGGTGCTCAGTGCTCAGGGTGCTTTGTACTCAGTACTCAGCGTTCTGGGTGCTCAGTACTCAGGGTGCTGGGTGCTCAATGCTCAGGGTGCTGGGTGCTCAGAGCTCAGGGTGCTGGGTGCTCAGTACTCACTGTGCTGGGTGCTCAGTGCTCAGGGTGATCGGTGCTCAGTACTCAGGGTGCTCAGTACTCAGGTTGCTGGGTGCTCAGTACTCAGGGTGCTGGGTGCTCATTGCTCAGGGTGCTGGGTGCTCAGTGCTCTGGGTGCTGGGTGCTCAGTGCTCGGGGTGCTGGGTGCTCAGTGCTCAGGGTGCTGGGCGCTCAGTGCTCGGGGTGCTCGGTGCTCAGTGCTCAGGGTCCTGGGTGCTCAGTACTCAGGGTGCTGGGTGCTTAGTCATCAGGGTGCTCAGTGCTCAGTACACAGGGTGCTGGGTGCTCAGTGCTCGGGGTGCTGGGTGCTCAGTGCTCAGTACTCAGGGTCCTGGGTGCTCAGTGCTCAGGGTGCTGAGTACTCAGTACTCAGCGTGCTGGGTGCTCAGTACTCAGGGTGCTGGGTGCTCAGTGCTCAGGGTGCTGGGTGCTCAGTGCTCAGGGTGCTGGGTGCTCAGTGCTCGGGGAGCTCGGTGCTCAGTACTCAGGGTGCTGGGTGCTCAGTACTCAGTGCTCGGGGACCTGGGTGCTCCGTGCTCGGGGTGCTGGGTGCTCAGTACTCAGGGTGCTGGGTGCTCAGTGCTCGGGGTGCTGGGTGCTCAGTACTCAGGGTGCTGTGGGCTCAGTACTCAGGGTGCTGGGTGCTCAGTACTCAGGGTGCTCGGTTCTCAGTACTCAGGGTGCTGGGTGCTCATTCTCGGGGTGCTGGGTGCTCAGTGCTCGGGGTGCTGGGTGCTCAGTACTCAGGGTGATCTGTTCTCAGTACTCAGGGTGCTGGGTGCTCAGTACTCGGGGTGCTCAGTACTCAGGGTACTGGGTGCTCAGTACTCAGGGTGCTGGGTGCTCAGTGCTCGGGGTGCTCGGTGCTCAGTACTCGGGGTGCTGGGTGCTCAGTGCTCAGGGTGCTGGGTGCTCAGTGCTCGGGGTGCTGGGTGCTCAGTGCTGAGGGTGCTGGCTGCTCAGTGCTCAGGGTGCTGGGTGCTCAGTGCTCGGGGTGCTCGGTGCTCAGTACTCGGGGTGCTGGGTGCTCAGTGCTCAGGGTGCTGGGTGCTCAGTGCTCGGGGTGCTCGGTGCTCAGTACTCGGGGTGCTGGGTGCTCAGTGCTCAGGGTGCTGGGTGCTCAGTGCTCGGGGTGCTGGGTGCTCAGTGCTGAGGGTGCTGGCTGCTCAGTGCTCAGGGTGCTGGGTGCTCAGTACTCAGGGTGCTAGGTGCTCAGTACTCAGGGTGCTCAGTGCTCCGTACTCAGCGTGCTGGGTGCTCAGTGCTCAGGGTCCTCGGTGCTCAGTACTCAGGGTGCTCAGTGCTCAGTACTCAGCGTGCTTTATGCTCAGTGCTCAGGGTGCTGGGTGCTCAGTACTCAGGGTGCTGGGTGCTCAGTACTCAGGGTGCTGGGTGCTCAGTACTCAGGGTGCTGGGTGCTCAGTGCTCGGGGTGCTCGGTGATCAGTACTCAGGGTGCTGGGTGCTCAGTGCTCAGGGTGCTGAGTACTCAGTACTCAGGGTGCTGGGTGCTCAGTGCTCAGGGTGCTGGGTGCTCAGTACTCAGGGTGCTGGGTGCTCAGTACTCAGGGTGCTCGGTGCTCAGTACTCAGGGTGCTGGGTGCTCAGTGCTCAGGGTGCTTTGTACTCAGTACTCAGGGTTCTGGGTGCTCATAACTCACGGTGCTGGGTGCTCAGTGCTCAGGGTGCTGGGTGCTCAGTGCTCAGGGTGCTGGGTGCTCAGTACTCAGGGTGCTGGGTGCTCAGTGCTCAGGGTGATCGTTGCTCAGTACTCAGGGTGCTCAGTACTCAGGGTGCTGGGTGCTCAGTGCTCAGGGTGCTGGGTGCTCAGTACTCAGGGTGCTGGGTGCTCAGTGCTCGGGGTGCTGGGTGCTCAGTGCTCAGGGTGATCGGTGCTCAGTACTCAGGGTGCTGGGTGCTCAGTGCTCAGGTTTCTGGGTGCTCAGTCCTCAGGGTGCTCAGTGCTCAGGGTGCTTGGTGCTCAGTGCTCGGGGTGCTCGGTGCTCAGTACTCAGGGTGCTGAGTGCTCAGTACTCAGGGTGCTGGGTGCTCAGTACTCATGGTGCTGGGTGCTCAGTACTCAGGGGGCTGGGTGCTCAGTGCTCAGGGTGCTGGGTGCTCAGTGCTCAGGGTGCTGGGTGCTCAGTGCTCGGGGTGCTGGGTGGTCAGTGCTCAGTGCTCAGGGTGCTGGGTGCTCAGTGCTCAGTGCTCAGGGTGCTGGGTGCTCAGTACTCAGGGTGCTGGGTGCTCAGTACTCAGGGTGCTGGGTGCTCAGTTCTCAGGCTGCTGGGTGCTCAGTACTCTGGGTGTTGGGTGCTCAGTACTCAGGGTGCTGGGTGCTCATTGCTCGGGGTGCTGGGTGCTCAGTGCTCAGGGTGCTGGGTGCTCAGTGCTCAGGGTGCTGGGTGCTCAGTACTCAGGGTGCTGGGTGCTCAGTGCTCGGGGTGCTCGGTGCTCAGTACTCAAGGTGCTGGGTGCTCAGTGCTCAGGGTGCGGGGTGCTCAGTCCTCGGGGTGCTCCATGCTCAGTGTTCAGGGTGCGGGGTGCTCAGTCCTCGGGGTGCTCCATGCTCAGTGCTCGGGGTGCTGGGTGCTCAGTGCTCGGGGTGCTGGGTGCTCAGTGCTCAGTAGTCAGGGTGCTGGGTGCTCAGTGCTCAGGGTGCTGAGTGCTCAGTACTCAGCGTGCTGGGTGCTCAGTACTCAGGGTTCTGGGTGCTCAGTGCTCAGGGTGCTGGGTGCTCAGTGCTCAGGGTGCTGGGTGCTCAGTGCTCGGGGAGCTCGGTGCTCAGTACTCAGGGTGCTGGGTGCTCAGTACTCAGTGCTCGGGGTCCTGGGTGCTCCGTGCTCAGGGTGCTGGGTGCTCAGTACTCAGGGTGCTGGGTGCTCAGTGCTCAGGATGCTGGGTGCTCAGTGCTCAGGGTGCTTTGTGCTCAGTACTCAGGGTGCTGGGTGCTCAGTGCTCAGGGTGATCGGTGCTCAGTACTCAGGGTGCTCGGTGCTCAGTACTCAGGGTGCTGAGTGCTCAGTACTCAGGGTACTGGGTGCTCAGGACTCATGGTGCTGGGTGCTCAGTACTCAGGGGGCTGGGTGCTCAGTGCTCAGTGTGCTGGGTGCTCAGTGCTCAGGGCGCTGGGTGCTCAGTGCTCGGGGTGCTGAGTGCTCAGTGCTCGGGGTGCTGGGTGGTCAGTGCTCAGTGCTCAAGGTGCTGGGTGCTCAGTGCTCAGTGCTCAGGCAGCTGGGTGCTCAGTACTCAGGGTGCTGGGTGCTCAGTACTCAGGGTGCTGGGTGCTCAGTTCTCAGGGTGCTGGGTGATCAGTACTCTGGGTGTTGGGTGCTCAGTACTCAGGGTGCTCAGTGCTCAGTACTCGGGGTGCTGGGTGCTCAGTGCTCAGTGTGCTCAGTGCTCAGTGCTCAGGGTGCTGGGTGCTCAGTGCTAGGGGCGCTGGGAGCTCAGTGCTCGGGGTGCTCAGTGCTCAGTATTCGGGGTGCTGGGTGCTCAGTACTCAGTGCTCGGGGTCCTGGGTGCTCCGTGCTCAGGGTGCTGGGTGCTCAGTACTCAGGGTGCTGGGTGCTCAGTGCTCAGGGTGCTGGGTGCTCAGTGCTCAGGGTGCTTTGTGCTCAGTACTCAGAGTGCTGTGTGCTCAGTGCTCAGTACTCAGCGTGCTGGGTGCTCAGTGCTCAGAGTGTTGGGTGCTCAGTACTCAGTGTGCTGGGTGCTCAGTGCTCAGTGCTCAGGGTGCTGGGTGCTCAGTACTCAGGGTGCTGGGTGCTCAGTACTCAGGGTGCTGGGTGCTCAGTTCTCAGGCTGCTGGGTGCTCAGTACTCTGGGTGTTGGGTGCTCAGTACTCAGGGTGCTGGGTGCTCATTGCTCGGGGTGCTGGGTGCTCAGTGCTCAGGGTGCTGGGTGCTCAGTGCTCAGGGTGCTGGGTGCTCAGTACTCAGGGTGCTGGGTGCTCAGTGCTCGGGGTGCTCGGTGCTCAGTACTCAAGGTGCTGGGTGCTCAGTGCTCAGGGTGCGGGGTGCTCAGTCCTCGGGGTGCTCCATGCTCAGTGTTCAGGGTGCGGGGTGCTCAGTCCTCGGGGTGCTCCATGCTCAGTGCTCGGGGTGCTGGGTGCTCAGTGCTCGGGGTGCTGGGTGCTCAGTGCTCAGTAGTCAGGGTGCTGGGTGCTCAGTGCTCAGGGTGCTGAGTGCTCAGTACTCAGCGTGCTGGGTGCTCAGTACTCAGGGTTCTGGGTGCTCAGTGCTCAGGGTGCTGGGTGCTCAGTGCTCAGGGTGCTGGGTGCTCAGTGCTCGGGGAGCTCGGTGCTCAGTACTCAGGGTGCTGGGTGCTCAGTACTCAGTGCTCGGGGTCCTGGGTGCTCCGTGCTCAGGGTGCTGGGTGCTCAGTACTCAGGGTGCTGGGTGCTCAGTGCTCAGGGTGCTGGGTGCTCAGTGCTCAGGGTGCTTTGTGCTCAGTACTCAGGGTGCTGGGTGCTCAGTGCTCAGGGTGATCGGTGCTCAGTACTCAGGGTGCTCGGTGCTCAGTACTCAGGGTGCTGAGTGCTCAGTACTCAGGGTACTGGGTGCTCAGGACTCATGGTGCTGGGTGCTCAGTACTCAGGGGGCTGGGTGCTCAGTGCTCAGTGTGCTGGGTGCTCAGTGCTCAGGGCGCTGCGTGCTCAGTGCTCGGGGTGCTGAGTGCTCAGTGCTCGGGGTGCTGGGTGGTCAGTGCTCAGTGCTCAAGGTGCTGGGTGCTCAGTGCTCAGTGCTCAGGCAGCTGGGTGCTCAGTACTCAGGGTGCTGGGTGCTCAGTACTCAGGGTGCTGGGTGCTCAGTTCTCAGGGTGCTGGGTGATCAGTACTCTGGGTGTTGGGTGCTCAGTACTCAGGGTGCTCAGTGCTCAGTACTCGGGGTGCTGGGTGCTCAGTGCTCAGTGTGCTCAGTGCTCAGTGCTCAGGGTGCTGGGTGCTCAGTGCTAGGGGCGCTGGGAGCTCAGTGCTCGGGGTGCTCAGTGCTCAGTATTCGGGGTGCTGGGTGCTCAGTACTCAGTGCTCGGGGTCCTGGGTGCTCCGTGCTCAGGGTGCTGGGTGCTCAGTACTCAGGGTGCTGGGTGCTCAGTGCTCAGGGTGCTGGGTGCTCAGTGCTCAGGGTGCTTTGTGCTCAGTACTCAGAGTGCTGTGTGCTCAGTGCTCAGTACTCAGCGTGCTGGGTGCTCAGTGCTCAGAGTGTTGGGTGCTCAGTACTCAGTGTGCTGGGTGCTCAGTGCTCAGTGCTCAGGGTGCTCAGTGCTCAGGGTGCTCAGTACTCAGGGTGCTGGGTGCTCAGGGTGCTGGGTGCTCAGTGCTCAGGGTGCTGGGAGCTCAGTGCTCAGTGCTCAGGGTGCTGGGTGCTCAGTGCTCAGTGCTCAGGGTGCTGGGTGTTCAGTACTCAGGGTGCTCGGTGCTCAGTGCTCAGGCTGCTAGGTGCTCAGTACTCAGGGTCCTGGGTGCTCAGTGCTCGGGGTGCTGGGTGATCAGTGCTCAGGGTGATCAGTGCTCAGTACTCAGGGTGCTGGGTGCTCAGTGCTCAGGGTGCTGGGTGCTCAGGGTGCTGGGTGCTCAGTGCTCGGGGTGCTGGGTGATCAGTGCTCAGGGTGATCAGTGCTCAGTACTCAGGGTGCTGGGTGCTCAGTGCTCAGGGTGCTGGGTGCTCAGGGTGCTGGGTGCTCAGTACTCAGGGTGCTGAGTGCTCAGTAGTCAGGGTGCTGGGTGCTCAGTACTCAGGGTGCTGGGTGCTCAGTGCTCAGGGTGCTGGGTGCTCAGGGTGCTGGGTGCTCAGTACTCAGGGTGCTGGGTGCTCAGTGCTCGGGGTGCTGGGTGCTCAGGGCTGTGGTGCTGGGTGCTCAGTGGTCAGTGCTCAGGGTGCTGGGTGCTCAGTGCTCAGTGCTCAGGGTGCTGGTTGCTCAGTACTCAGGGTGCTGGGTGCTCAGTACTCAGGGTGCTGGGTGCTCAGTGCTCAGGGTGCTCTGTGCTCAGTACTCAGGGTGCTGGGTGCTCAGTGCTCGGGGTGCTGCGTGCTCAGTGCTCAGTGTGCTGGGTGCTCAGTGCTCAGGGTGCTGGGTGCTCAGTACTCAGGGTGCTCAGTGCTCAGTACTCGGGGTGCTTGTTGCTCAGTACTCGGGGTGCTCAGGGCTGTGGTGCTGGGTGCTCAGTGGTCAGTGCTCAGGGTGCTGGGTGCTCAGTGCTCAGTACTCAGGGTGCTCGGTGCTCAGTACTCAGGGTTCTCAGTGCACAGTACTCAGGGTGCTGGGTGATCAGTACTCTGGGTGTTGGGTGCTCAGTACTCAGGGTGCTCAGTGCTCAGTACTCGGGGTGCTGGGTGCTCAGTGCTCAGTGTGCTCAGTGCTCAGTGCTCAGGGTGCTGGGTGCTCAGTGCTCGGGGCGCTGGGAGCTCAGTGCTAGGGGTGCTCAGTGCTCAGTATTCGGGGTGCTGGGTGCTCAGTACTCAGTGCTCGGGGTCCTGGGTGCTCCGTGCTCAGGGTGCTGGGTGCTCAGTACACAGGGTGCTGGGTGCTCAGTGCTCAGGGTGCTGGGTGCTCAGTGCTCAGGGTGCTTTGTGCTCAGTACTCAGAGTGCTGTGTGCTCAGTGCTCAGTACTCAGCGTGCTGGGTGCTCAGTGCTCAGAGTGTTGGGTGCTCAGTACTCAGTGTGCTGGGTGCTCAGTGCTCAGTGCTCAGGGTGCTCAGTGCTCAGTGTGCTCAGTGCTCAGGGTGCTGGGTGCTCAGGGTGCTGGGTGCTCAGTGCTCAGGGTGCTGGGAGCTCAGTGCTCAGTGCTCAGGGTGCTGGGTGCTCAGTGCTCAGTGCTCAGGGTGCTGGGTGTTCAGTACTCAGGGTGCTCGGTGCTCAGTGCTCAGGCTGCTAGGTGCTCAGTACTCAGGGTCCTGGGTGCTCAGTGCTCGGTGTGCTGGGTGATCAGTGCTCAGGGTGATCAGTGCTCAGTACTCAGGGTGCTGGGTGCTCAGTGCTCAGGGTGCTGGGTGCTCAGGGTGCTGGGTGCTCAGTGCTCGGGGTGCTGGGTGATCAGTGCTCAGGGTGATCAGTGCTCAGTACTCAGGGTGCTGGGTGCTCAGTGCTCAGGGTGCTGGGTGCTCAGGGTGCTGGGTGCTCAGTACTCAGGGTGCTGAGTGCTCAGTAGTCAGGGTGCTGGGTGCTCAGTACTCAGGGTGCTGGGTGCTCAGTGCTCAGGGTGCTGGGTGCTCAGGGTGCTGGGTGCTCAGTACTCAGGGTGCTGGGTGCTCAGTGCTCGGGGTGCTGGGTGCTCAGGGCTGTGGTGCTGGGTGCTCAGTGGTCAGTGCTCAGGGTGCTGGGTGCTCAGTGCTCAGTGCTCAGGGTGCTGGTTGCTCAGTACTCAGGGTGCTGGGTGCTCAGTACTCAGGGTGCTGGGTGCTCAGTGCTCAGGGTGCTCTGTGCTCAGTACTCAGGGTGCTGGGTGCTCAGTGCTCGGGGTGCTGCGTGCTCAGTGCTCAGTGTGCTGGGTGCTCAGTGCTCAGGGTGCTGGGTGCTCAGTACTCAGGGTGCTCAGTGCTCAGTACTCGGGGTGCTTGTTGCTCAGTACTCGGGGTGCTCAGGGCTGTGGTGCTGGGTGCTCAGTGGTCAGTGCTCAGGGTGCTGGGTGCTCAGTGCTCAGTACTCAGGGTGCTCGGTGCTCAGTACTCAGGGTTCTCAGTGCTCAGTACTCAGGGTGCTGGGTGCTCAGTTCTCAGGGTGCTGGGTGCTCAGTACTCAGGGTGCTCAATGCTCAGTCCTCGGGGTGCTTGTTGCTCAGTACTCAGGGTGCTCAGTGCTCAGTACTCGGGGTGCTGGGTGCTCAGTGCTCAGGGTGCTCAGTTCTCAGTGCTCGGGGTGCTGGGTGCTCAGTGCTCGGGGCGCTGGGTGCTCAGTGCTCGGGGTGCTGGGTGCTCAGTACTCGGGGTGCTGGGTGCTCAGTGCTCAGGGTGCTCAGTGCTCAGTACTCAGTGCTCAGGGTGCTCAGTGCTCAGTGCTCAGGGTGCTGGGTGTTCAATACTCAGGGTGCTGGGTGCTCAGTACTCAGGGTGCTGGGTGCTCAGTGCTAAGGGTGCTGGGTGCTCAGTACTCTGGGTGTTGGGTGCTCAGTACTCAGGGTGCTGGGTGCTCCGTGCTCGGGGTGCTGGGTGCTCAGTGCTCAGGGTGCTGGGTGCTCTGTGCTCAGGGTGCTGGGTGCCCAGTGCTCAGGGTGCTGGGTGCTCAGTACTCGGGGTGCTCCGTGCTCAGGGTGCTGGGTGCTCAGTGCTCAGGTTGCTGGGTGCTCAGTGCTCAAGGTGCTGGGTGCTGAGTGCTCAGGGTGCTGGGTGCTCAGTGCTCGGGCTGCTCGGTGCTCAGTGCTCAGGGTCCTGGGTGCTCAGTTCTCAGGGTGCTGGGTGCTTAGTACTCAGGGTGCTCAGTGCTCAGTACACAGGGTGCTGGGTGCTCAGCGCTCGGGGTGCTGGGTGCTCAGTGCTCAGTACTCAGGGTGCTGGGTGCTCAGTGCTCGGGGTGCTGGGTGCTCAGTACTCAGCGTGCTGGGTGCTCAGTACTCAGTGTGCTGGGTGCTCAGTTCTCAGGGTGCTGGGTGCTCAGTGCTCAGCGTGCTGGGTGCTCAGTGATCGGGGTGCTGAGTGCTCAGTACTCAGTGTGCTCAGTGCTCGGGGAGCTCGGTGCTCAGTACTCAGGGTGCTGGGTGCTCAGTTCTCAGTGCTCGGGGTCCTGGGTGCTCCGTGCTCAGGGTGCTGGGTGCTCAGTGCTCTGGGTGCTTAGTGCTCAGTACTCAGGGTGCTGGGTGCTCAGTACTCATGGTGCTGGGTGCTCATTCTCAGGGTGCTGGGTGCTCAGTGCTCGGGTTGCTGGGTGCTCAGTACTCAGGGTGCTGGGGGCTCAGTACTCAGGGTGCTGGGTGCTCAGTACTCAGGGTGCTCGGTTCTCAGTACTCAGGGTGCTGGGTGCTCATTCTCGGGGTGCTGGGTGCTCAGTGCTCGGGGTGCTGGGTGCTCAGTACTCAGGGTGCTGGGGGCTCAGTACTCAGGGTGCTGGGTGCTCAGTACTCAGGGTGATCTGTTCTCAGTACTCAGGTTGCTGGGTGCTCAGTGCTCGGGGTGCTGGGTGCTCAGTACTCGGGGTGCTCAGTTCTCAGTACTCAGGGTGCTGGGTGCTCAGTACTCAGGGTGCTGGGTGCTCAGTGCTCGGGGTGCACGGTGCTCAGTACTCGGTGTGCAGGGTGCTCAGTACTCGGGGTGCTGGGTGCTCAGTGCTCAGGGTGCTGGGTGCTCAGTACTCAGGGTGCTGAGTGCTCAGTACTCAGGGTGCTGGGTGCTCAGTACTCAGGTTGCTGGTTGCTCAGTACTCAGGGTGCTGGGTGCTCAGTGCTCAGGGTGTTGGGTGCTCAGTGCTCGGGGTTCTGGGTGCTCAGGGCTGTTGTGCTGGGTGCTCAGTGCTCAGGGTGCTGGGTGCTCAGTGCTCAGTGCTCAGGGTGCTGGTTGCTCAGTACTCAGGGTGCTGGGTGCTCAGTACTCAGGGTGCTGGGTGCTCAGTGCTCAGGGTGCTCTGTGCTCAGTACTCAGGGTGCTGGGTGCTCAGTGCTCGGGGTGCTGCGTGCTCAGTGCTCAGGGAGCTGGGTGCTCAGTGCTCAGGGTGCTGGGTGCTCAGTACTCAGGGTGCTGGGTGCTCAGTGCTCAGGGTGCTGGGTGCTCAGTCCTCAGGGTGCTCAGTACTCAGGGTGCTCGGTGCTCAGTGCTCAGTACTCAGGGTGCTCAGTACTCAGGGTGCTGGTTGCTCAGTGCTCGGGGTGCTGGGTGCTCAGTACTCAGGGTGCTGGGTGCTCAGTACTCGGGGTGCTGGGTGCTCAGTACTCAGGGTGCTGGGTGCTCAGTGCTCGGGGTGCTGGGTGCTCAGTGCTCAGGGTGATCGGTGCTCAGTGCTCAGGGTGCTGGGTGCTCAGTCCTCCGGGTGCACAGTGCTCAGGGTGCTGTTTGCTCAGTGCTTGGGGTGCTCGGTGCTCAGTACTCAGGGTGCTGAGTCCTCAGTACTCAGGGTGCTGGGTGCTCAGTACTCAGGGTGCTGGGTGCTCAGTACTCAGGGTGCTGGGTGCTCAGGGTGCTGGGTGCTCAGTACTCAGGGTGCTGGGTGCTCAGTGCTCGGGGTGCTGGGTGCTCAGGGCTGTGGTGCTGGGTGCTCAGTGGTCAGTGCTCAGGGTGCTGGGTGCTCAGTGCTCAGTGCTCAGGGTGCTGGTTGCTCAGTACTCAGGGTGCTGGGTGCTCAGTACTCAGGGTGCTGGGTGCTCAGTGCTCGGGGTGCTCTGTGCTCAGTACTCAGGGTGCTGGGTGCTCAGTGCTCAGTTTGCTGGGTGCTCAGTGCTCAGGGTGCTGGGTGCTCAGTACTCAGGGTGCTCAGTGCTCAGTACTCGGGGTGCTTGTTGCTCAGTACTCGGGGTGCTCAGGGCTCTGGTGCTGGGTGCTCAGTGGTCAGTACTCAGGGTGCTGGGTGCTCAGTGCTCAGTACTCAGGGTGCTCGGTGCTCAGTACTCAGGGTTCTCAGTGCTCAGTACTCAGGGTGCTGGGTGCTCATTTCTCAGGGTGCTGGGTGCTCACTACTCAGGGTGCTCAGTGTTCAGTACTCGGGGTGCTTGTTGCTCAGTACTCAGGGTGCTCAGTGCTCAGTACTCGGGGTGCTGGGTGCTCAGTGCTCAGGGTGCTCAGTTCTCAGTGCTCGGGGTGCTGGGTGCTCAGTGCTCGGGGCGCTGGGTGCTCAGTGATCGGGGTGCTGGGTGCTCAGTACTCGGGGTGCTGGGTGCTCAGTGCTCAGGGTGCTCAGTGCTCAGTACTCAGTGCTCAGGGTGCTCAGTGCTCATTGCTCAGGGTGCTGGGTGTTCAATACTCAGGGTGCTGGGTGCTCAGTACTCAGGGTGCTGGGTGCTCAGTGCTAAGGGTGCTGGGTGCTCAGTACTCTGGGTGTTGGGTGCTCAGTACTCAGGGTGCTGGGTGCTCCGTGCTCGGGGTGCTGGGTGCTCAGTGCTCAGGGTGCTGGGTGCTCTGTGCTCAGGGTGCTGGGTGCTCAGTGCTCAGGGTGCTGGGTGCTCAGTACTCGGGGTGCTCCGTGCTCAGGGTGCTGGGTGCTCAGTGCTCAGGTTGCTGGGTGCTCAGTGCTCAAGGTGCTGGGTGCTGAGTGCTCAGGGTGCTGGGTGCTCAGTGCTCGGGCTGCTCGGTGCTCAGTGCTCAGGGTCCTGGGTGCTCAGTTCTCAGGGTGCTGGGTGCTTAGTACTCAGGGTGCTCAGTGCTCAGTACACAGGGTGCTGGGTGCTCAGTGCTCGGGGTGCTGGGTGCTCAGTGCTCAGTACTCAGGGTGCTGGGTGCTCAGTGCTCGGGGTGCTGGGTGCTCAGTACTCAGCGTGCTGGGTGCTCAGTACTCAGTGTGCTGGGTGCTCAGTTCTCAGGGTGCTGGGTGCTCAGTGCTCAGGGTGCTGGGTGCTCAGTGATCGGGGTGCTGAGTGCTCAGTACTCAGTGTGCTCAGTGCTCGGGGAGCTCGGTGCTCAGTACTCAGGGTGCTGGGTGCTCAGTTCTCAGTGCTCGGGGTCCTGGGTGCTCCGTGCTCGGGGTGCTGGGTGCTCAGTGCTCTGGGTGCTTAGTGCTCAGTACTCAGGGTGCTGGGTGCTCAGTACTCATGGTGCTGGGTGCTCATTCTCAGGGTGCTGGGTGCTCAGTGCTCGGGTTGCTGGGTGCTCAGTACTCAGGGTGCTGGGGGCTCAGTACTCAGGGTGCTGGGTGCTCAGTACTCAGGGTGCTCGGTTCTCAGTACTCAGGGTGCTGGGTGCTCATTCTCGGGGTGCTGGGTGCTCAGTGCTCGGGGTGCTGGGTGCTCAGTACTCAGGGTGCTGGGGGCTCAGTACTCAGGGTGCTGGGTGCTAAGTACTCAGGGTGATCTGTTCTCAGTACTCAGGTTGCTGGGTGCTCAGTGCTGGGGTGCTGGGTGCTCAGTACTCGGGGTGCTCAGTTCTCAGTACTCAGGGTGCTGGGTGCTCAGTACTCAGGGTGCTGGGTGCTCAGTGCTCGGGGTGCACGGTGCTCAGTACTCGGTGTGCAGGGTGCTCAGTACTCGGGGTGCTGGGTGCTCAGTGCTCAGGGTGCTGGGTGCTCAGTACTCAGGGTGCTGAGTGCTCAGTACTCAGGGTGCTGGGTGCTCAGTACTCAGGTTGCTGGTTGCTCAGTACTCAGGGTGCTGGGTGCTCAGTGCTCAGGGTGCTGGGTGCTCAGTGCTCGGGGTTCTGGGTGCTCAGGGCTGTTGTGCTGGGTGCTCAGTGCTCAGGGTGCTGGGTGCTCAGTGCTCAGTGCTCAGGGTGCTGGTTGCTCAGTACTCAGGGTGCTGGGTGCTCAGTACTCAGGGTGCTGGGTGCTCAGTGCTCAGGGTGCTCTGTGCTCAGTACTCAGGGTGCTGGGTGCTCAGTGCTCGGGGTGCTGCGTGCTCAGTGCTCAGGGAGCTGGGTGCTCAGTGCTCAGGGTGCTGGGTGCTCAGTACTCAGGGTGCTGGGTGCTCAGTGCTCAGGGTGCTGGGTGCTCAGTCCTCAGGGTGCTCAGTACTCAGGGTGCTCGGTGCTCAGTGCTCAGTACTCAGGGTGCTCAGTACTCAGGGTGCTGGTTGCTCAGTGCTCGGGGTGCTGGGTGCTCAGTACTCAGGGTGCTGGGTGCTCAGTACTCGGGGTGCTGGGTGCTCAGTACTCAGGGTGCTGGGTGCTCAGTGCTCGGGGTGCTGGGTGCTCAGTGCTCAGGGTGATCGGTGCTCAGTGCTCAGGGTGCTGGGTGCTCAGTCCTCCGGGTGCACAGTGCTCAGGGTGCTGTTTGCTCAGTGCTCGGGGTGCTCGGTGCTCAGTACTCAGGGTGCTGAGTGCTCAGTACTCAGGGTGCTGGGTGCTCAGTACTCAGGGTGCTGGGTGCTCAGTACTCAGGGTGCTGGGTGCTCAGGGTGCTGGGTGCTCAGTACTCAGGGTGCTGGGTGCTCAGTGCTCGGGGTGCTGGGTGCTCAGGGCTGTGGTGCTGGGTGCTCAGTGGTCAGTGCTCAGGGTGCTGGGTGCTCAGTGCTCAGTGCTCAGGGTGCTGGTTGCTCAGTACTCAGGGTGCTGGGTGCTCAGTACTCAGGGTGCTGGGTGCTCAGTGCTCGGGGTTCTCTGTGCTCAGTACTCAGGGTGCTGGGTGCTCAGTGCTCAGTTTGCTGGGTGCTCAGTGCTCAGGGTGCTGGGTGCTCAGTACTCAGGGTGCTCAGTGCTCAGTACTCGGGGTGCTTGTTGCTCAGTACTCCGGGTGCTCAGGGCTGTGGTGCTGGGTGCTCAGTGGTCAGTACTCAGGGTGCTGGGTGCTCAGTGCTCAGTACTCAGGGTGCTCGGTGCTCAGTACTCAGGGTTCTCAGTGCTCAGTACTCAGGGTGCTGGGTGCTCATTTCTCAGGGTGCTGGGTGCTCACTACTCAGGGTGCTCAGTGTTCAGTACTCGGGGTGCTTGTTGCTCAGTACTCAGGGTGCTCAGTGCTCAGTACTTGGGGTGCTGGGTGCTCAGTGCTCAGGGTGCTCAGTTCTCAGTGCTCGGGGTGCTGGGTGCTCAGTGCTCGGGGCGCTGGGTGCTCAGTGATCGGGGTGCTGGGTGCTCAGTACTCGGGGTGCTGGGTGCTCAGTGCTCAGGGTGCTCAGTGCTCAGTACTCAGTGCTCAGGGTGCTCAGTGCTCAGTGCTCAGGGTGCTGGGTGTTCAGTACTCAGGGTGCTGGGTGCTCAGTACTCAGGGTGCTGGGTGCTCAGTGCTCAGGGTGCTGGGTGCTCAGTACTCTGGGTGTTGGGTGCTCAGTACTCAGGTTGCTGGGTGCTCCGTGCTCGGGGTGCTGGGTGCTCAGTGCTCAGGGTGCTGTGTGCTCTGTGCTCAGGGTGCTGGGTGCTCAGTGCTCAGGGTGCTGGGTGCTCAGTACTCGGGGTGCTCCGTGCTCAGGGTGCTGGGTGCTCATTGCTCAGGGTGCTGGGTGCTCAGTTCTCGGGGTGCTGGGTGCTGAGCGCTCAGGGTGCTGGGTGCTCAGTGCTCGGGCTGCTCGGTGCTCAGTGCTCAGGGTCCTGGGTGCTCAGTACTCAGGGTGCTGGGTGCTTAGTACTCAGGGTGCTCAGTGCTCAGTACACAGGGTGCTGGGTGCTCAGTGCTCGGGGTGCTGGGTGCTCAGTGCTCAGTACTCAGGGTGCTGGGTTCTCAGTGCTCGGGGTGCTGGGTGCTCAGTACTCAGCGTGCTGGGTGCTCAGTACTCAGGGTGCTGGGTGCTCAGTGCTCAGGGTGCTTGGTGTTCAGTGCTCAGGGTGCTGGGTGCTCAGTGATCGGGGTGCTGGATGCTCATTACTCAGTGTGCTCAGTGCTCGGGGAGCACGGTGCTCAGTACTCAGGGTGCTGGGTGCTCAGTTCTCAGTGCTCGGGGTCCTGGGTGCTCCGTGCTCGGGGTGCTGGGTGCTCAGTGCTCTGGGTGCTTAGTGCTCAGTACTCAGGGTGCTGGGTGCTCAGTACTCATGGTGCTGGGTGCTCATTCTCAGGGTGCTGGGTGCTCAGTGCTCGGGTTGCTGGGTGCTCAGTACTCAGGGTGCTGGGGGCTCAGTACTCAGGGTGCTGGGTGCTCAGTACTCAGGGTGCTGGGTTCTCAGTACTCAGGGTGCTGGGTGCTCATTCTCGGGGTGCTGGGTGCTCAGTGCTCGGGGTGCTGGGTGCTCAGTACTCAGGGTGCTGGGGGCTCAGTACTCAGGGTGCTGGGTGCTCAGTACTCAGGGTGATCTGTTCTCAGTACTCAGGTTGCTGGGTGCTCAGTGCTCGGGGTGCTGGGTGCTCAGTACTCGGGGTGCTGGGTGCTCAGTACTCAGGGTGCTGGGTGCTCATTGTCGGGGTGCTGGGAGCTCAGTACTCAGGGTGCTGGGGGCTCAGTACTCAGGGTGCTGGGTGCTCAGTATTCAGGGTGCTCGGTTCTCAGTACTCAGGGTACTGGGTGCTCATTGTCGGGGTGCTGGGTGCTCAGTACTCAGGGTGCTGGGGGCTCAGTACTCAGGGTGCTGGGTGCTCAGTACTCAGGGTGATCTGTTCTCAGTACTCAGGTTGCTGGGTGCTCAGTGCTCGGGGTGCTGGGTGCTCAGTACTCGCGGTGCTCAGTGCTCAGTACTCAGGGTGCTGGGTGCTCAGTACTCAGGGTGCTGAGTGCTCAGTGCTCGGGGTGCTCGGTGCTCAGTACTCGGGGTGCAGGGTGCTCAGTACTCGGTGTGCTGGGTGCTCAGTGCTCAGGGAGCTGGGTGCTCAGTGCTCAGGGTGCTGGGTGCTCAGTGCTGAGGGTGGTGCTGGGTGCTCAGTACTCAGGGTGCTGGGTGCTCAGTGCTCAGGGTGCTGGGTGCTCAGTACTAAGGGTGCTGGGTGCTCAGTACTCAGGGTGCTAGGTGCTCAGTACTCAGGGTGCTGGGTGCTCAGAGCTCAGGGTGCTGGGTACTCAGTACTCAGGGTGCTGGGTGCTCAGTACTCTGGGTGTTGGGTGCTCAGTACTCAGGGTGCTGGGTGCTCCGTGCTCAGGGTGCTGGGTGCTCAGTGCACAGGGTTCTGGGTGCTCAGTGCTCAGGGTGCTGGGTGCTCAGTACTCAGGGTGCTGGGTGCTTAGTGCTCGAGGTGCTCGGTGCTCAGTACTCAAGGTGCTGGGTGCTCAGTGCTCAGGGTGCTGGGTGCTCAGTCCTCAGGGTGCTCCGTGCTCATGGTGCTGGGTGCTCAGTGCTCAGGGTGCTGGGTGCTCAGTGCTCGGGGTGCTGGGTGCTCAGTACTCAGTGTGCTCAGTGCTCGGGGAGCTCGGTACTCAGTACTCAGGGTGCTGGGTGCTCAGTTCTCAGTGCTCAGGGTCCTGGTTGCTCCGTGCTCGGGGTGCTCAGTGCTCTGGGTGCTTAGTGCTCAGTACTCAGGGTGCTGGGTGCTCAGTACTCATGGTGCTGGGTGCTCATTCTCAGGGTGCTGGGTGCTCAGTACTCGGGGTGCTCCGTGCTCAGGGTGCTGATTGCTCTGTGCTCAGGGTGCTAGGTGCTCAGTCCTCAGGGTGCTGGGTGCTCAGTACTCGGGGTGCTCCGTGCTCAGGGTGCTGGGTGCTCAGTGCTCAGGGTGCTGGGTGCTCAGTGCTCGGGGTGCTGGGTGCTGAGTGCTCAGGGTGCTGGGTGCTCAGTGCTCGGGCTGCTCGGTGCTCAGTGCTCAGGGTCCTGGGTGCTCAGTACTCAGGTTGCTGGGTGCTTAGTACTCAGGGTGCTCAGTGCTCAGAACACAGGGTGCTGGGTGCTCAGTGCTCGGGGTGCTGGGTGCTCAGTGCTCAGTACTCAGGGTGCTGGGTGCTCAGTGCTCAGGGTGCTGGGTGCTCAGTACTCAGCGTGCTGGGTGCTCAGTACTCAGTGTGCTGGGTGCTCAGTTCTCAGGGTGCTGGGTGCTCAGTGCTTAGGGTGCTTGGTGCTCAGTGATCGGGGTGCTGAGTGCTCAGTACTCAGGGTGCTGGGTGCTCAGTTCTCAGTGCTCGGGGTCCTGGGTGCTCCGTGCTCGGGGTGCTGGGTGCTCAGTGCTCTGGGTGCTTAGTGCTCAGTACTCAGGGTGCTGGGTGCTCAGTACTCATGGTGCTGGGTGCTCATTCTCAGGGTGCTGGGTGCTCAGTGCTCGGGTTGCTGGGTGCTCAGTACTCAGGGTGCTGGGGGCTCAGTACTCAGGGTGCTGGGTGCTCAGTACTCAGGGTGCTCGGTTCTCAGTACTCAGGGTGCTGGGTGCTCATTCTCGGGGTGCTGGGTGCTCAGTGCTCGGGGTGCTGGGTGCTCAGTACTCAGGGTGCTGGGGGCTCAGTACTCAGGGTGCTGGGTGCTCAGTACTCAGGGTGATCTGTTCTCAGTACTCAGGTTGCTGGGTGCTCAGTGCTCGGGCTGCTGGGTGCTCATTACTCGGGGTGCTCAGTTCTCAGTACTCAGGGTGCTGGGTGCTCAGTACTCAGGGTGCTGGGTGCTCAGTGCTCGGGGTGCTCGGTGCTCAGTACTCGGTGTGCAGGGTGCTCAGTACTCGGGGTGCTGGGTGCTCAGTGCTCAGGGTGCTGGGTGCTCAGTACTCAGGGTGCTGAGTGCTCAGTACTCAGGGTGCTGGGTGCTCAGTACTCAGGTTGCTGGTTGCTCAGTGCTCGGGGTGCTGGGTGCTCAGTGCTCAGAATGCTCGGTGCTTAGTACTCATGGTTCTCAGTACTCAGGGTGCTGGGTGCTCATTGTCGGGGTGCTGGGAGCTCAGTACTCAGGGTGCTGGGGGCTCAGTACTCAGTGTGCTGGGTGCTCAGTACTCAGGGTGCTCGGTTCTCAGTACTCAGGGTGCTGGGTGCTCATTGTCGGGGTGCTGGGTGCTCAGTACTCAGGGTGCTGGGGGCTCAGTACTCAGGGTGCTGGGTGCTCAGTACTCAGGGTGATCTGTTCTCAGTACTCAGGTTGCTGGGTGCTCAGTGCTCGGGGTGCTGGGTGCTCAGTACTCGGGGTGCTCAGTGCTCAGTACTCAGGGTGCTGGGTGCTCAGTACTCAGGGTGCTGGGTGCTCAGTGCTCGGGGTGCTGGGTGCGCAGTACTCGGGGTGCTCAGTGCTCAGTACTCAGGGTGCTGGGTGCTCAGTACTCAGGGTGCTGGGTGCTCCATACTCGGGGTGCAGGGTGCTCAGTGCTCAGGAAGCTGGGTGCTCAGTGCTCAGGGTGCTGGGTGCTCAGTGCTGAGGGTGGTGCTGCGTGCTCAGTACTCAGGGTGCTGGGTGCTCAGTGCTCAGGGTGCTGGGTGCTCAGTACTAAGGGTGCTGGGTGCTCAGTACTCAGGGTGCTCGGTGCTCAGTACTCAGGGTGCTGGGTGCTCAGAGCTCAGGGTGCTGGGTACTCAGTACTCAGGGTGCTGGGTGCTCAGTACTCTGGGTGTTGTTTGCTCAGTACTCAGGGTGCTGGGTGCTCCGTGCTCAGGGTGCTGGGTGCTCAGTGCACAGGGTTCTGGGTGCTCAGTGCTCAGGGTGCTGTGTGCTCAGTACTCAGGGTGCTGGGTGCTTAGTGCTCGAGGTGCTCGGTGCTCAGTACTCAAGGTGCTGGGTGCTCAGTGCTCAGGGTGCTGGGTGCTCAGTCCTCGGGGTGCTCCGTGCTCATGGTGCTGGGTGCTCAGTGCTCAGGGTGCTGGGTGCTCAGTGCTCAGGGTGCTGGGTGCTCAGTACTCAGTGTGCTCAGTGCTCGGGGAGCTCGGTGCTCAGTACTCAGGGTGCTGGGTGCTCAGTTCTCAGTGCTCGGGGTCCTGGTTGCTCCGTGCTCGGGGTGCTGGGTGCTCAGTGCTCTGGGTGCTTAGTGCTCAGTACTCAGGGTGCTGGGTGCTCAGTACTCATGGTGCTGGGTGCTCATTCTCAGGGTGCTGGGTGCTCAGTACTCGGGGTGCTCCGTGCTCAGGGTGCTGGGTGCTCTGTGCTCAGGGTGCTGGGTGCTCTGTCCTCAGGGTGCTGGGTGCTCAGTACTCGGGGTGCTCCGTGCTCAGGGTGCTGGGTGCTCAGTGCTCAGGGTGCTGGGTGCTCAGTGCTCGGGGTGCTGGGTGCTGAGTGCTCAGGGTGCTGGGTGCTCAGTGCTCGGGCTACTCGGTGCTCAGTGCTCAGGGTCCTGGGTACTCAGTACTCAGGGTGCTGGGTGCTTAGTACTCAGGGTGCTCAGTGCTCAGAACACAGGGTGCTGGGTGCTCAGTGCTCGGGGTGCTGGGTGCTCAGTGCTCAGTACTCAGGGTGCTGGGTGCTCAGTGCTCGGGGTGCTGGGTGCTCAGTACTCAGCGTGCTGGGTGCTCAGTGCTCAGGGTGCTGGGTGCTCAGTGATCGGGGTGCTGATTGCTCAGTACTCAGTGTGCTCAGTGCTCGGGGAGCTCGGTGTTCAGTACTCAGGGTGCTGTCTGCTCAGTTCTCAGTGCTCGGGGTCCTGGGTGCTCCGTGCTCGGGGTGCTGGGTGCTCAGTGCTCTGGGTGCTTAGTGCTCAGTACTCAGGGTGCTGGGTGCTCAGTACTGATGGTGCTGGGTGCTCATTCTCAGGGTGATGGGTGCTCAGTGCTCGGGTTGCTGGGTGCTCAGTACTCATGTTGCTGGGGGCTCAGTACTCAGGGTGCTGGGTGCTCAGTACTCAGGGTGTTCGTTTCTCAGTACTCAGGGTGCTGGGTGCTCATTCTCGGGGTGCTGGGTGCTCAGTGCTCGGGGTGCTGGGTGCTCAGTACTCAGGGTGCTGGGGGCTCAGTACTCAGGGTGCGGGGTGCTCACTCCTCAGGGTGATCTGTTCTCAGTACTCAGGTTGCTGGGTGCTCAGTGCTCGGGGTGCTGGGTGCTCAGTACTCGGGGTGCTCAGTTCTCAGTACTCAGGGTGCTGGGTGCTCAGTACTCAGGGTGCTGGGTGCTCAGTGCTCGGGGTGCTCGGTGCTCAGTACTCGGTGTGCAGGGTGCTCAGTACTCGGGGTGCTGGGTGCTCAGTGCTCAGGGTGCTGGGTGCTCAGTACTCAGGGTGCTGAGTGCTCAGTACTCAGGGTGCTGGGTGCTCAGTACTCAGGGTGCTCTGTGCTCAGTACTCAGGGTGCTGGGTGCTCAGTACTCAGGGTGCTGGGTGCTCAGTGCTCGGGGTGCTGGGTGCTCAGGGCTGTGGTGCTGGGTGCTCAGTGCTCAGTGCTCAGGGTGCTGGGTGCTCAGTGCTCAGTGCTCAGGGTGCTGGTTGCTCAGTACTCAGGGTGCTGGGTGCTCAGTACTCAGGGTGCTGGGTGCTCAGTGCTCAGGGTGCTCTGTGCTCAGTACTCAGGGTGCTGGGTGCTCAGTGTTCGGGGTGATGCGTGCTCAGTGCTCAGGGAGCTGGGTGCTCAGTGCTCAGGGTGCTGGGTGCTCAGTACTCAGGGTGCTGGGTGCTCAGTGCTCAGGGTGCTGGGTGCTCAGTCCTCAGGGTGCTCAGTACTCAGGGTGCTCGGTGCTCAGTGCTCAGTACTCACGGTGCTCAGTACTCAGGGTGCTGGTTGCTCAGTGCTCAGGGTGCTGGGTGCTCAGTACTCAGGGTGCTGAGTGCTCAGTACTCAGGGTGCTGGGTGCTCAGTACTCAGGTTGCTGGTTGCTCAGTACTCAGGGTGCTGGGTGCTCAGTGCTCGGATGCTGGGTGCTCAGTGCTCAGGGTGATCGGTGCTCAGTGCTCAGGGTGCTGGGTGCTCAGTCCTCCGGGTGCACAGTGCTCAGGGTGCTGTTTGCTCAGTGCTCGGGGTTCTCGGTGCTCAGTACTCAGGGGGCTGAGTGCTCAGTACTCAGGGTGCTGGGTGCTCAGTACTCAGGGTGCTGGGTGCTCAGTACTCAGGGTGCTGGGTGCTCAGGGTGCTGGGTGCTCAGTACTCAGGGTGCTGGGTGCTCAGTGCTCAGGGTGCTGGGTGCTCAGGGCTGTGGTGCTGGGTGCTCAGTGGTCAGTGCTCAGGGTGCTGCGTGCTCAGTGCTCAGTGCTCAGGGTGCTGGTTGCTCAGTACTCAGGGTGCTGGGTGCTCAGTACTCAGGGTGCTGGGTGCTCAGTGCTCAGGGTGCTGGGTGCTCAGTACTCAGGGTGCTGGGTGCTCAGTGCTCGGGGTGCTCTGTGCTCAGTACTCAGGGTGCTGGGTGCTCAGTGCTCAGTGTGCTGGGTGCTCAGTGCTCAGGGTGCTGGGTGCTCAGTACTCAGGGTGCTCAGTGCTCAGTACTCTGGGTGCTTGTTGCTCAGTACTCGGGGTGCTCAGGGCTGTGGTGCTGGGTGCTCAGTGGTCAGTGCTCAGGGTGCTGGGTGCTCAGTGCTCAGTACTCAGGGTGCTCGGTGCTCAGTACTCAGGGTTCTCAGTGCTCAGTACTCAGGGTGCTGGGTGCTCATTTCTCAGGGTGCTGGGTGCTCAGTACTCAGGGTGCTCAGTGCTCAGTACTCGGGGTGCTTGTTGCTCATTACTCAGGGTGCTCAGTGCTCAGTACTCGGGGTGCTGGGTGCTCAGTGCTCAGGGTGCTCAGTTCTCAGTGCTCGGGGTGCTGGGTGCTCAGTACTTGGGGTGCTGGGTGCTCAGTGCTCAGGGTGCTCAGTGCTCAGTACTCAGTGCTCAGGGTGCTCAGTGCTCAGTGCTCAGGGTGCTGGGTGTTCAGTACTCAGGGTGCTGGGTGCTCAGTACTCAGGGTGCTGGGTGCTCAGTGCTCAGGGTGCTGGGTGCTCAGTACTCTGGGTGTTGGGTGCTCAGTACTCAGGGTGCTGGGTGCTCCGTGCTCGGGGTGCTGGGTGCTCAGTTCTCAGGGTGCTGGGTGCTCTGTGCTCAGGGTGCTGGGTGCTCAGTGCTCAGGGTGCTGGGTGCTCAGTACTCGGGGTGCTCCGTGCTCAGGGTGCTGGGTGCTCAGTGCTCAGGGTGCTGGGTGCTCAGTGCTCGGGGTGCTGGGTGCTGAGTGCTCAGGGTGCTGGGTGCTCAGTGCTCGGGCTGCTCGGTGCTCAGTGCTCAGGGTGCTGGGTGCTCAGTACTCAGGGTGCTGGGTGCTCAGTACTCAGGGTGCTGGGTGCTCCGTGCTCGGGGTGCTGGGTGCTCAGTTCTCAGGGTGCTGGGTGCTCTGTGCTCAGGGTGCTGGGTGCTCAGTGCTCAGGGTGCTGGGTGCTCAGTACTCGGGGTGCTCCGTGCTCAGGGTGCTGGGTGCTCAGTGCTCAGGGTGCTGGGTGCTCAGTGCTCGGGGTGCTGGGTGCTGAGTGCTCAGGGTGCTGGGTGCTCAGTGCTCGGGCTGCTCGGTGCTCAGTGCTCAGGGTGCTGGGTGCTCAGTACTCGGGGTGCTGGGTGCTCAGTACTCAGGGTGCTGGGTGCTCAGTGCTCGGGGTGCTGGGTGCTCAGTGCTCAGTACTCAGGGTGCTCGGTGCTCAGTAATCAGGGTTCTCAGTGCTCAGTACTCAGGGTGCTGGGTGCTCATTTCTCAGGGTGCTGGGTGCTCAGTACTCAGGGTGCTCAGTGCTCAGTACTCGGCGTGCTTGTTGCTCAGTACTCAGGGTGCTCTGTGCTCAGTACTCAGGGTGCTGGGTGCTCAGTACTCGGGGTGCTTGTTGCTCAGTACTCGGGGTGCTCAGGACTGTGGTGCTGGGTGTTCAGTGCTCAGTGCTCAGGGTGCTGGGTGCTCAGTGCTCAGTGCTCAGGGTGCTGGTTGCTCAGTACTCAGGGTGCTGGGTGCTCAGTACTCAGGGTGCTGGGTGCTCAGTGCTCAGGGTGCTCTGTGCTCAGTTCTCAGGGTGCTGGGTGCTCAGTACTCAGGGTGCTGGGTGCTCAGTGCTCAGGGTGCTGGGTGCTCAGTCCTCAGGGTGCTCAGTACTCAGGGTGCTCGGTGCTCAGTGCTCAGTACTCACGGTGCTCAGTACTCAGGGTGCTGGTTGCTCAGTGCTCGGGGTGCTGGGTGCTCAGTACTCAGGGTGCTGGGTGCTCAGTACTCAGGGTGCTGGGTGCTCCGTGCTCGGGGTGCTGGGTGCTCAGTTCTCAGGGTGCTGGGTGCTCTGTGCTCAGGGTGCTGGGTGCTCAGTGCTCAGGGTGCTGGGTGCTCAGTACTCGGGGTGCTCCGTGCTCAGGGTGCTGGGTGCTCAGTGCTCAGGGTGCTGGGTGCTCAGTGCTCGGGGTGCTGGGTGCTGAGTGCTCAGGGTGCTGGGTGCTCAGTGCTCGGGCTGCTCGGTGCTCAGTGCTCAGGGTCCTGGGTGCTCAGTACTCAGGGTGCTGGGTGCTTAGTACTCAGGGTGCCCAGTGCTCAGTACACAGGGTGCTGGGTGCTCAGTGCTCGGGGTGCTGGGTGCTCAATGCTCAGTACTCAGGGTGCTGGGTTCTCAGTGCTCAGGGTGCTGGTTTCTCAGTACTCAGCGTGCTGGGTGCTCAGTACTCAGGGTGCTGGGTGCTCAGTGCTCAGGGTGCTGGGTGTTCAGTGCTCAGGGTGCTGGGTGCTCAGTAATCGGGGTGCTGGGTGCTCAGTACTCAGTGTGCTCAGTGCTCGGGGAGCTCGGTGCTCAGTACTCAGGGTGCTGGGTGCTCAGTTCTCAGTGCTCGGGGTCCTGGGTTCTCCGTGCTCGGGGTGCTGGGTGCTCAGTGCTCTGGGTGCTTAGTGCTCAGTACTCAGGGTGCTGGGTGCTCAGTACTCAGGGTGCTGGGTGCTCAGTACTCAGGGTGCTGGGTGCTCATTCTCGGGGTGCTGGGTGCTCAGTGCTCGGGGTGCTGGGTGCTCAGTACTCAGGGTGCTGGGGGCTCAGTACTCAGGGTGCTGGGTGCTCAGTACTCAGGGTGATCTGTTCTCAGTACTCAGGTTGCTGGGTGCTCAGTGCTCGGAGTGCTGGGTGCTCAGTACTCGGGGTGCTGGGTGCTCAGTGCTCAGGGTGCTGGGTGCTCAGTGCTCGGGGTGCTGGGTGCTCAGGGCTGTGGTGCTGGGTGCTCAGTGCTCAGTGCTCAGGGTGCTGGGTGCTCAGTGCTCAGGGTGCTGGGTGCTCAGTACTCAGGGTGCTGGTTGCTCAGTACTCAGGGTGCTGGGTGCTCAGTACTCAGGGTGCTGGGTGCTCAGTGCTCAGGGTGCTGGGTGCTCAGTGCTCGGGGTGCTGCGTGCTCAGTGCTCAGGGAGCTGTGTGCTCAGTGCTCAGGGTGCTGGGTGCTCAGTACTCAGGGTGCTGGGTGCTCAGTGCTCGTTGTGCTCGGTGCTCAGTCCTCGGGGTGCTCCGTGCTCAGTGATCAGGGTGCTGGGTGCTCAGTACTCAGGGTGCTCGGTGCTCAGTACTCAGGGTTCTCAGTGCTCAGTACTCAGGGTGCTGGGTGCTCAGTGCTCAGGGTGCTGGGTGCTCAGTACTCAGGGTGCTCAGTGCTCAGTTCTCGGGGTGCTTGGTGCTCAGTACTCAGGGTGTTCAGTGCTCAGTACTCGGGGTGCTGGGTGCTCAGTGCTCAGGGTGCTCAGTGCTCAGTGCTCGGGGTGCTGGGTGCTCAGTGCTCAGGGCGCTGGGTGCTCAGTGCTCGGGGTGCTGGGTGCTCAGTACTCGGGGTGCTGGGTGCTCAGTGCTCAGAGTGCTCAGTGCTCAGTACTCAGTGCTCAGGGTGCTCAGTGCTCAGTGCTCAGGATGCTGGGTGCTCAGTACTCATGGTGCTGGGTGCTCATTCTCAGGGTGCTGGGTGCTCAGTGCTCGGGTTGCTGGGTGCTTAGTACTCAGGGTGCTGGGGGCTCAGTACTCAGGGTGCTGGGTGCTCAGTACTCAGGGTGCTCGGTTCTCAGTACTCAGGGTGCTGGGTGCTCATTGTCGGGGTGCTGGGAGCTCAGTACTCAGGGTGCTATGGGCTCAGTACTCAGGGTGCTGGGTGCTCAGTACTCAGGGTGCTCGGTTCTCAGTACTCAGGGTGCTGGGTGCTCATTGTCGGGGTGCTGGGTGCTCAGTACTCAGGGTGCTGGGTGCTCAGTGCTCAGGGTGCTGGGTGCTCAGTCCTCAGGGTGCTCAGTACTCAGGGTGCTCGGTGCTCAGTGCTCAGGGTGCTCGGTTCTCAGTACTCAGGGTGCTGGGTGCTCATTGTCGGGGTGCTGGGAGCTCAGTACTCAGGGTGCTGGGGGCTCAGTACTCAGGGTGCTGGGTGCTCAGTACTCAGGGTGCTCGGTTCTCAGTACTCAGGTTGCTGGTTGCTCAGTACTCAGGGTGCTGGGTGCTCAGTGCTCAGGGTGCTGGGTGCTCAGTGCTCGGGGTGCTGGGTGCTCAGGGCTGTGGTGCTGGGTGCTCAGTGCTCAGTGCTCAGGGTGCTGGGTGCTCAGTGCTCAGTGCTCAGGGTGCTGGTTGCTCAGTACTCAGGGTGCTGGGTGCTCAGTACTCAGGGTGCTGGGTGCTCAGTGCTCAGGGTGCTCTGTGCTCAGTACTCAGGGTGCTGGGTGCTCAGTGCTCGGGGTGCTGCGTGCTCAGTGCTCAGGGAGCTGGGTGCTCAGTGCTCAGGGTGCTGGGTGCTCAGTACTCAGGGTGCTGGGTGCTCAGTGCTCAGGGTGCTGGGTGCTCAGTCCTCAGGGTGCTCAGTACTCAGGGTGCTCGGTGCTCAGTGCTCAGTACTCAGGGTGCTCAGTACTCAGGGTGCTGGTTGCTCAGTGCTCGGGGTGCTGGGTGCTCAGTACTCAGGGTGCTGGGTGCTCAGTACTCGGGGTGCTGGGTGCTCAGTACTCAGGGTGCTGGGTGCTCAGTGCTCGGATGCTGGGTGCTCAGTTCTCAGGGTGCTGGGTGCTCAGTGCTCAGGGTGCTGGGTGCTCAGTCCTCCGGGTGCACAGTGCTCAGGGTGCTGTTTGCTCAGTGCTCGGGGTGCTCGGTGCTCAGTACTCAGGGGGGTGAGTGCTCAGTACTCAGGGTGCTGGGTGCTCAGTACTCAGGGTGCTTTGTGCTCAGTACTCAGGGTGCTGGGTGCTCAGGGTGCTGGGTGCTCAGTACTCAGGGTGCTGGGTGCTCAGTGCTCAGGGTGCTGGGTGCTCAGGGCTGTGGTGCTGGGTGCTCAGTGGTCAGTGCTCAGGGTGCTGGGTGCTCAGTGCTCAGTGCTCAGGGTGCTGGTTGCTCAGTACTCAGGGTGCTGGGTGCTCAGTACTCAGGGTGCTGGGTGCTCAGTGCTCAGGGTGCTCTGTGCTCAGTACTCAGGGTGCTGGGTGCTCAGTGCTCGGGGTGCTCTGTGCTCAGTACTCAGGGTGCTGGGTGCTCAGTGCTCAGTGTGCTGGGTGCTCAGTGCTCAGGGTGCTGGGTGCTCAGTACTCAGGGTGCTCAGTGCTCAGTACTCGGGGTGCTTGTTGCTCAGTACTCGGGGTGCTCAGGGCTGTGGTGCTGGGTGCTCAGTGGTCAGTGCTCAGGGTGCTGGGTGCTCAGTGCTCAGTACTCAGGGTGCTCGGTGCTCAGTACTCAGGGTTCTCAGTGCTCAGTACTCAGGGTGCTGGGTGCTCATTTCTCAGGGTGCTGGGTGCTCAGTACTCAGGGTGCTCAGTGCTCAGTACTCGGGGTGCTTGTTGCTCAGTACTCAGGGTGCTCAGTGCTCAGTACTCGGGGTGCTGGGTGCTCAGTGCTCAGGGTGCTCAGTTCTCAGTGCTCGGGGTGCTGGGTGCTCAGTGCTCGGGGCGCTGAGTGCTCAGTGCTCGGGGTGCTGGGTGCTCAGTACTTGGGGTGCTGGGTGCTCAGTGCTCAGGGTGCTCAGTGCTCAGTACTCAGTGCTCAGGGTGTTCAGTGCTCAGTGCTCAGGGTGCTGGGTGTTCAGTACTCAGGGTGCTGGGTGCTCAGTACTCAGGGTGCTGGGTGCTCAGTGCTCAGGGTGCTGGGTGCTCAGTACTCTGGGTGTTGGGTGCTCAGTACTCAGGGTGCTGGGTGCTCCGTGCTCGGGGTGCTGGGTGCTCAGTTCTCAGGGTGCTGGGTGCTCTGTGCTCAGGGTGCTGGGTGCTCAGTGCTCAGGGTGCTGGGTGCTCAGTACTCGGGGTGCTCCGTGCTCAGGGTGCTGGGTGCTCAGTGCTCAGGGTGCTGGGTGCTCAGTGCTCGGGGTGCTGGGTGCTGAGTGCTCAGGGTGCTGGGTGCTCAGTGCTCGGGCTGCTCGGTGCTCAGTGCTCAGGGTCCTGGGTGCTCAGTACTCAGGGTGCTGGGTGCTTAGTACTCAGGGTGCTCAGTGCTCAGTACACAGGGTGCTGGGTGCTCAGTGCTCGGGGTGCTGGGTGCTCAATGCTCAGTACTCAGGGTGCTGGGTTCTCAGTGCTCAGGGTGCTGGTTGCTCAGTACTCAGCGTGCTGGGTGCTCAGTACTCAGGGTGCTGGGTGCTCAGTGCTCAGGGTGCTGGGTGTTCAGTGCTCAGGGTGCTGGGTGCTCAGTGATCGGGGTGCTGGGTGCTCAGTACTCAGTGTGCTCAGTGCTCGGGGAGCTCGGTGCTCAGTACTCAGGGTGCTGGGTGCTCAGTTCTCAGTGCTCGGGGTCCTGGGTGCTCCGTGCTCGGGGTGCTGGGTGCTCAGTGCTCTGGGTGCTTAGTGCTCAGTACTCAGGGTGCTGGGTGCTCAGTACTCATGGTGCTGGGTGCTCATTCTCAGGGTGCTTGGTGCTCAGTGCTCGGGTTGCTGGGTGCTCAGTACTCAGGGTGCTGGGGGCTCAGTACTCAGGGTGCTGGGTGCTCAGTAATCAGGGTGCTGGGTTCTCAGTTCTCAGGGTGCTGGGTGCTCATTCTCGGGGTGCTGGGTGCTCAGTGCTCGGGGTGCTGGGTGCTCAGTACTCAGGGTGCTGGGGGCTCAGTACTCAGGGTGCTGGGTGCTCAGTACTCAGGGTGATCTGTTCTCAGTACTCAGGTTGCTGGGTGCTCAGTGCTCGGAGTGCTGGGTGCTCAGTACTCGGGGTGCTGGGTGCTCAGTGCTCAGGGTGCTGGGTGCTCAGTGCTCGGGGTGCTGGGTGCTCAGGGCTGTGGTGCTGGGTGCTCAGTGCTCAGTGCTCAGGGTGCTGGGTGCTCAGTGCTCAGTGCTCAGGGTGCTGGTTGCTCAGTACTCAGGGTGCTGGGTGCTCAGTACTCAGGGTGCTGGGTGCTCAGTGCTCAGGGTGCTCTGTGCTCAGTACTCAGGGTGCTGGGTGCTCAGTGCTCGGGGTGCTGCGTGCTCAGTGCTCAGGGAGCTGTGTGCTCAGTGCTCAGGGTGCTGGGTGCTCAGTACTAAGGGTGCTGGGTGCTCAGTGCTCGTTGTGCTCGGTGCTCAGTCCTCGGGGTGCTCCGTGCTCAGTGATCAGGGTGCTGGGTGCTCAGTACTCAGGGTGCTCGGTGCTCAGTACTCAGGGTTCTCAGTGCTCAGTACTCAGGGTGCTGGGTGCTCAGTGCTCAGGGTGCTGGGTGCTCAGTACTCAGGGTGCTCAGTGCTCAGTTCACGGGGTGCTTGGTGCTCAGTACTCAGGGTGCTCAGTGCTCAGTACTCGGGGTGCTGGGTGCTCAGTGCTCAGGGTGCTCAGTGCTCAGTGCTCGGGGTGCTGGGTGCTCAGTGCTCGGGGCGCTGGGTGCTCAGTGCTCGGGGTGCTGGGTGCTCAGTACTCGGGGTCCTGGGTGCTCAGTGCTCAGAGTGCTCAGTGCTCAGTACTCAGTGCTCAGGGTGCTCAGTGCTCAGTGCTCAGGATGCTGGGTGCTCAGTACTCATGGTGCTGGGTGCTCATTCTCAGGGTGCTGGGTGCTCAGTGCTCGGGTTGCTGGGTGCTTAGTACTCAGGGTGCTGGGGGCTCAGTACTCAGGGTGCTGGGTGCTCAGTACTCAGGGTGCTCGGTTCTCAGTACTCAGGGTGCTGGGTGCTCATTGTCGGGGTGCTGGGAGCTCAGTACTCAGGGTGCTGGGGGCTCATTACTCAGGGTGCTGGGTGCTCAGTACTCAGGGTGCTCGGTTCTCAGTACTCAGGGTGCTGGGTTCTCATTGTCGGGGTGCTGGGTGCTCAGTACTCAGGGTGCTGGGGGCTCAGTACTCAGGGTGCTGCGTGCTCAGTACTCAGGGTGATCTCTTCTCAGTACTCAGGTTGCTGGGTGCTCAGTGATCGGGGTGCTGGGTGCTCAGTACTCGGGGTGCTCAGTGCTCAGTACTCAGGGTGCTGGGTGCTCAGTACTCAGGGTGCTGGGTGCTCAGTGCTCGGGGTGCTCGGTGCTCAGTACTCGGGGTGCAGGGTGCTCAGTACTCGGGGTGCTGGGTGCTCAGTGCTCAGGGAGCTGGGTGCTCAGTGCTCAGGGTGCTGGGTGCTCAGTGCTGAGGGTGGTGCTGGGTGCTCAGTACTCAGGGTGCTGGGTGCTCAGTGCTCAGGGTGCTGGGTGCTCAGTACTAAGGGTACTGGGTGCTCAGTACTCAGGGTGCTCGGTGCTCAGTACTCAGGGTGCTGGCTGCTCAGAGCTCAGGGTGCTGGGTACTCAGTACTCAGGGTGCTGGGTGCTCAGTACTCTGGGTGTTGGGTGCTCAGTACTCAGGGTGCTGGGTGCTCCGTGCTCAGGGTGCTGGGTGCTCAGTGCACAGGGTTCTGGGTGCTCAGTGCTCAGGGTGCTGGGTGCTCAGTACTCAGGGTGCTGGGTGCTTAGTGCTCGAGGTGCTCGGTGCTCAGTACTCAAGGTGCTGGGTGCTCAGTGCTCAGGGTGCTGGGTGCTAGGTCCTCGGGTGCTCCGTGCTCATGGTGCTGGGTGCTCAGTGCTCAGGGTGCTGGGTGCTCAGTGCTCGGGGTGCTGGGTGCTCAGTACTCAGTGTGCTCAGTGCTCGGGGAGCTCGGTGCTCAGTACTCAGGGTGCTGGGTGCTCAGTTCTCAGTGCGCGGTGTCCTGGTTGCTCCGTGCTCGGGGTGCTGGGTGCTCAGTGCTCTGGGTGCTTAGTGCTCAGTACTCAGGGTGCTGGGTGCTCAGTACTCATGGTGCTGGGTGCTCATTCTCAGGGTGCTGGGTGCTCAGTGCTCGGGTTGCTGGGTGCTCAGTACTCAGGGTGCTGGGGGCTCAGTACTCAGGGTGCTGGGTGCTCAGTACTCAGGGTGCTCGGTTCTCAGTACTCAGGGTGCTGGGTGCTCATTCTCGGGGTGCTGGGTGCTCAGTGCTCGGGGTGCTGGGTGCTCAGTACTCAGGGTGCTGGGGGCTCAGTACTCAGGGTGCTGGGTGCTCAGTACTCAGGGTGATCTGTTCTCAGTACTCAGGTTGCTGGGTGCTCAGTGCTCATGGTGCTGGGTGCTCAGTACTCAGGTTGCTGGTTGCTCAGTACTCAGGGTGCTGGGTGCTCAGTGCTCAGGGTGCTGGGTGCTCAGTGCTCGGGGTGCTGGGTGCTCAGGGCTGTGGTGCTGGGTGCTCAGTGCTCAGTGCTCAGGGTGCTGGGTGCTCAGTGCTCAGTGCTCAGGGTGCTGGTTGCTCAGTACTCAGGGTGCTGGGTGCTCAGTACTCAGGGTGCTGGGTGCTCAGTGCTCAGAGTGCTCTGTGCTCAGTACTCAGGGTGCTGGGTGCTCAGTGCTCGGGGTGCTGGGTGCTCAGTGCTCAGGGTGCTGGGTGCTCAGTACTCAGGGTGCTGGGTGCTCAGTACTCAGGGTGCTTGGTGCTCAGTACTCAGGGTGCTCAGTGCTCAGTACTCGGTGTGCTGGGTGCTCAGTGCTCAGGGTGCTCAGTGCTCAGTGCTCGGGGTGCTGGGTGCTCAGTGCTCGGGGTGCTGGGTGCTCAGTACTCGGGGTGCTGGGTGCTCAGTGCTTAGGGTGCTCAGTGCTCAGTACTCAGTGCTCAGGGTGCTCAGTGCTCAGTGCTCAGGGTGCTGGGTGTTCAGTACTCAGGGTGCTGGGTGCTCAGTACTCAGGGTGCTGGGTGCTCAGTACTCAGGGTGCTGGGTGCTCAGTGCTCGGGGTGCTCGGTGCTCAGTACTCGGGGTGCAGGGTGCTCAGTACTCGGGGTGCTGGGTGCTCAGTGCTCAGGGAGCTGGGTGCTCAGTGCTCGGGGTGCTGGGTGCTCAGTGCTGAGGGTGTTGCTGGGTGCTCAGTACTCGGGGTGCAGGGTGCTCAGTACTCGGGGTGCTGGGTGCTCAGTGCTCAGGGAGCTGGGTGCTCATTGCTCAGGGTGCTGGGTGCTCAGTACTCGGGGTGCTCAGGGCTCAGTACTCAGGGTGCTGGGTGCTCAGTACTCAGGGTGCTGGGTGCTCAGTGCTCGGGGTGCTCGGTGCTCAGTACTCGGGGTGCAGGGTGCTCAGTACTCGGGGTGCTGGGTGCTCAGTGTTCAGGGAGCTGGGTGCTCAGTGCTCGGGGTGCTGGGTGTTCAGTGCTGAGGGTGGTGCTGGGTGCTCAGTACTCAGGGTGCTGGGTGCTCAGTACTCAGGGTGCTGGGTGCTCAGTGCTCAGAGTGCTCTGTGCTCAGTACTCAGGGTGCTGGGTGCTCAGTGCTCGGGGTGCTGGGTGCTCAGTGCTCAGGGTGCTGGGTGCTCAGTACTCAGGGTGCTGGGTGCTCAGTACTCAGGGTGCTTGGTGCTCAGTACTCAGGGTGCTCAGTGCTCAGTACTCGGGGTGCTGGGTGCTCAGTGCTCAGGGTGCTCAGTGCTCAGTGCTCGGGGTGCTGGGTTCTCAGTGCTCGGGGTGCTGGGTGCTCAGTCCTCGGGGTGCTGGGTGCTCAGTACTCAGTGCTCAGGGTGCTCAGTGCTCAGTTCTCAGGGTGCTGGGTGTTCAGTACTCAGGGTGCTGGGTGCTCAGTACTCAGGGTGCTGGGTGCTCAGTGCTCGGGGTGCTCGGTGCTCAGTACTCGGGGTGCAGGGTGCTCAGTATTCGTGGTGCTGGGTGCTCAGTGCTCAGGGAGCTGGGTGCTCAGTGCTCGGGGTGCTGGGTGCTCAGTGCTGAGGGTGGTGCTGGGTGCTCAGTACTCAGGGTGCTGGGTGCTCAGTGCTCAGGGTGCTGGGTGCTCAGTACTAAGGGTGCTGGGTGCTCAGTACTCAGGGTGCTCAGTGCTCAGTACTCGGGGTGCTGGGTGCTCCGTGCTCAGGGTGCTGGGTGCTCAGTGCTCAGGGTTCTGGGTGCTCAGTGCTCATAGTGCTGGGTGCTCAGTACTCAGGGTGCTGGGTGCTTAGTGCTCGAGGTGCTCGGTGCTCAGTACTCAAGGTGCTGGGTGCTCAGTGCTCAGGGTGCTGGGTGCTCAGTACTCGGGGTGCTCCGTGCTCATGGTGCTGGGTGCTCAGTTCTCAGGGTGCTGGGTGCTCAGTGCTCGGGGTGCTGGGTGCTCAGTACTCAGTGTGCTCAGTGCTCGGGGAGCTCGGTGCTCAGTACTCAGGGTGCTGGGTGCTCAGTTCTCAGTGCTTGGGGTCCTGGTTGCTCCGTGCTCGGGGTGCTGGGTGCTAAGTGCTCTGGGTGATTAGTGCTCAGTACTCAGGGTGCTGGGTGCTCAGTACTCATGGTGCTGGGTGCTCATTCTCAGGGTGCTGGGTGCTCAGTGCTCAGGTTGCTGGGTGCTCAGTACTCAGGGTGCTGGGGGCTCAGTACTCAGGGTTCTGGGTGCTCAGTACTCAGGGTGCTCGGTTCTCAGTACTCAGGGTGCTGGGTGCACATTCTCGGGGTGCTGGGTGCTCAGTGCTCGGGGTGCTGGGTGCTCAGTACTCAGGGTGCTGGGGGCTCAGTACTCAGGGTGCTGGGTGCTCAGTGCTCGGGGTGCTCGGTGCTCATTACTCGGGGTGCAGGGTGCTCAGTACTCGGGGTGCTGGGTGCTCAGTACTCAGGGTGCTGGGTGCTCAGTACTCAGGGTGCTGGGTGCTCAGTGCTCGGGGTGCTCGGTGCTCAGTACTCGGGGTGCAGGGTGCTCAGTATTCGGGGTGCTGGGTGCTCAGTGCTCAGGGAGCTGGGTGCTCAGTGCTCGGGGTGCTGGGTGCTCAGTGCTGAGGGTGGTGCTGGGTGCTCAGTACTCAGGGTGCTGGGTGCTCAGTGCTCAGGGTGCTGGGTGCTCAGTACTAAGGGTGCTGGGTGCTCAGTACTCAGGGTGCTCTGTGCTCAGTACTCAGGGTGCTGGGTGCTCAGAGCTCAGGGTGCTGGGTACTCAGTTCTCAGGGTGCTGGGTGCTCAGTACTCTGGGTGTTGGGTGATCAGTACTTAGGGTGCTGGGTGCTCCGTGCTCAGGGTGCTGGGTGCTCATTGCTCAGGGTTCTGGGTGCTCAGTGCTCAGGGTGCTGGGTGTTCAGTAATCAGGGTGCTGGGTGCTCAGTACTCGGGGTGCTCCGTGCTCATGGTGCTGGGTGCTCAGTGCTCAGGGTGCTGGGTGCTCAGTGCTCGGGGTGCTGGGTGCTCAGTACTCAGTGTGCTCAGTGCTCGGGAAGCTCGGTGCTCAGTACTCAGGGTGCTGGGTGCTCAGTTCTCAGTGCTTGGGGTCCTGGTTGCTCCGTGCTCGGGGTGCTGGGTGCTCAGTGCTCTGGGTGCTTAGTGCTCAGTACTCAGGGTGCTGGGTGCTCAGTACTCATGGTGCTGGGTGCTCATTCTCAGGGTGCTGGGTGCTCAGTGCTCGGGTTGCTGGGTGCTCAGTACTCAGGGTGCTGGGGGCTCAGTACTCAGGGTGCTGGGTGCTCAGTACTCAGGGTGCTCGGTTCTCAGTACTCAGGGTGCTGGGTGCTCATTCTTGGGGTGCTGGGTGCTCAGTGCTCGGGGTGCTGGGTGCTCAGTACTCAGGGTGCTGGGGGCTCAGTACTCAGGGTGCTGGGTGCTCAGTACTCAGGGTGATCTGTTCTCAGTACTCAGGTTGCTGGGTGCTCAGTGCTCGGGGTGCTGGGTGCTCAGTACTCGGGGTGCTCAGTGCTCAGTACTCAGGGTGCTGGGTGCTCAGTACTCAGGGTGCTGGGTGCTCAGTGCTCGGGGTGCTCGGTGCTCAGTACTCGGGGTGAAGGGTGCTCAGTACTCGGGGTGCTGGGTGCTCAGTGTTCAGGGAGCTGGGTGCTCAGTGCTAGGGGTGCTGGGTGCTCAGTGCTGAGGGTGGTGCTGGGTGCTCAGTACTCAGGGTGCTGGGTGCTCAGTGCTCAGGGTGCTGGGTGCTCAGTACTAAGGGTGCTGGGTGCTCAGTACTCAGGGTGCTCGGTGCTCAGTACTCAGGGTGCTGGGTGCTCAGTACTCATGGTGCTGGGTGCTCATTCTCAGGGTGCTGGGTGCTCAGTGCTCGGGTTGCTGGGTGCTTAGTACTCAGGGTGCTGGGGGCTCAGTACTCAGGGTGCTGGGTGCTCAGTACTCAGGGTGCTCGGTTCTCAGTACTCAGGGTGCTGGGTGCTCATTGTCGGGGTGCTGGGAGCTCGGTACTCAGGGTGCTGGGGGCTCAGTACTCAGGGTGCTGGGTGCTCAGTACTCAGGGTGCTCGGTTCTCAGTACTCAGGGTGCTGGGTGCTCATTGTCGGGGTGCTGGGTGCTCAGTACTCAGGGTGCTGGGGGCTCACTACTCAGGGTGCTGCGTGCTCAGTACTCAGGGTGATCTGTTCTCAGTACTCAGGTTGCTGGGTGCTCAGTGCTCGGAGTGCTGGGTGCTCAGTACTCGGGGTGCTCAGTGCTCAGTACTCAGGGTGCTGGGTGCTCAGTACTCAGGGTGCTGGGTGCTCAGTGCTCGGGGTGCTCGATGCTCTGTACTCGGGGTGCAGGGTGCTCAGTACTCGGGGTGCTGGGTGCTCAGTGCTCAGGGAGCTGGGTGCTCAGTGCTCAGGGTGCTGGGTGCTCAGTGCTGAGGGTGGTGCTGGGTGCTCAGTACTCAGGGTGCTGGGTGCTCAGTGCTCAGGGTGCTGGGTGCTCAGTACTAAGGGTGCTGGGTGCTCAGTACTCAGGGTGCTCGGTGCTCAGTACTCAGGGTGCTGGGTGCTCAGAGCTCAGGGTGCTGGGTACTCAGTACTCAGGGTGCTGGGTGCTCAGTACTCTGGGTGTTGGGTGCTCAGTACTCAGGGTTCTGGGTGCTCCGTGCTCAGGGTGCTGGGTGCTCAGTGCACAGGGTTCTGGGTGCTCAGTGCTCAGGGTGCTGGGTGCTCAGTACTCAGGGTGCTGCGTGCTTAGTGCTCGAGGTGCTCGGTGCTCAGTACTCAAGGTGCTGGGTGCTCAGTGCTCAGGGTGCTGGGTGCTCAGTCCTCGGGGTGCTCCGTGCTCATGGTGCTGGGTGCTCAGTGCTCAGGGTGCTGGGTGCTCAGTGCTCGGGGTGCTGGGTGCTCAGTACTCAGTGTGCTCAGTGCTCGGGGAGCTCGGTGCTCAGTACTCAGGGTGCTGGGTGCTCAGTTCTCAGTGCTGGGGGTCCTGGTTGCTCCGTGCTCGGGGTGCTGGGTGCTCAGTGCTCTGGGTGCTTAGTGCTCAGTACTCAGGGTGCTGGGTGCTCAGTACTCATGGTGCTGGGTGCTCATTCTCAGGGTGCTGGGTGCTCAGTGCTCGGGTTGCTGGGTGCTCAGTACTCAGGGTGCTGGGGGCTCAGTACTCAGGGTGCTGGGTGCTCATTCTCGGGGTGCTGGGTGCTCAGTGCTCGGGGTGCTGGGTGCTCAGTACTCAGGGTGCTGGTGGCTCAGTACTCAGGGTGCTGGGTGCTCAGTACTCAGGGTGATCTGTTCTCAGTACTCAGGTTGCTGGGTGCTCAGTGCTCATGGTGCTGGGTGCTCAGTACTCAGGTTGCTGGTTGCTCAGTTCTCAGGGTGCTGGGTGCTCAGTGCTCAGGGTGCTGGGTGCTCAGTGCTCGGGGTGCTGGGTGCTCAGGGCTGTGGTGCTGGGTGCTCAGTGCTCAGTGCTCAGGGTGCTGGGTGCTCAGTGCTCAGTGCTCAGGGTGCTGGTTTCTCAGTACTCAGGGTGCTGGGTGCTCAGTACTCAGGGTGCTGGGTGCTCAGTGCTCAGAGTGCTCTGTGCTCAGTACTCAGGGTGCTGGGTGCTCAGTGCTCGGGGTGCTGGGTGCTCAGTGCTCAGGGTGCTGGGTGCTCAGTACTCAGGGTGCTGGGTGCTCAGTACTCAGGGTGCTTGGTGCTCAGTACTCAGGGTGCTCAGTGCTCAGTACTCGGGGTGCTGGGTGCTCAGTGCTCAGGGTGCTCAGTGCTCGGGGTGCTGGGTGCTCAGTGCTCGGGGTGCTGGGTGCTCAGTACTCGGGGTGCTGGGTGCTCAGTACTCAGGGTGCTCAGTGCTCAGTACTCAGGGTGCTCAGTGCTCAGTACTCAGGGTGCTCAGTGCTCAGTACTCAGGGTGCTCAGTGCTCAGGGTGCTGGGTGCTCAGTGCTCGGGGTGCTGGGTGCTCAGTCCTCAGGGTGCTGGGTGCTGAGTGCTCAGGGTGCTCGGTGCTCAGTGCTCAGGGTGCTGGGTGCTCAGTACTCAGGGTGCTGGGTGCGCAGTGCTCGGGGTGCTGGGTGCTCAGTGCTCAGGGTGCTGGGTGCTCAGTGCTCAGGGTGCTGGTTGCTCAGTCCTCGGGGTGCTGGGTGCTCAGTACTCAGGGTGCTGGGTGCTCAGTACTCAGGGTGCTGGGTGATCAGTACTTGGGTGCTGGGTGCTCAATGCTCGGGGTGCTGGGTGCTCAGTGCTCAGTACTCAGGGTGCTGGGTGCTCAGTGCTCGGGGTGCTGGGTGCACAGTGCTCAGTACTCAGGGTGCTGGGTGCTCAGTGCTCAGGGTGCTGGGTACTCAGTGCTCGGGGTGCTGGGTGCTCAGTACTCAGGGTGCTGGGTGCTCAGTACTCAGGGTGCTCAGTGCTCAGTACTCAGGATGCTCAGTGCTCAGTACTCAGGGTGCTCAGTGCTCAGGGTGCTGGGTGCTCAGTGCTCGGGGTGCTGGGTGCTCAGTCCTAAGGGTGCTGGGTGCTCAGTGCTCAGGGTGCTCGGTGCTCATTGCTCAGGGTGCTGGGTGCTCAGTACTCAGGGTGCTGGGTGCTCAGTGCTCGGGGTGCTGGGTGCTCAGTACTCAGGGTGCTGGGTGCTCAGTGCTCAGGGTGCTGGGTGCTCAGTGCTCAGGGTGCTCGGTGCTTAGTACTCGGGGTGCTGGGTGCTCAGTACTCAGGGTTCTGGGTGCTCAGTGCTCAGGGTGCTGGGTGCTCAGTGCTCAGGGTGCTGGGTGCTCAGTGCTCAGGGTGCTGGGTGCTCAGTGCTCAGGGTGCTGGGTGCTCAGTGCTCAGGGTGATGGGTACTCAGTGCTCGGGGTGCTGGGTGCTCAGTACTCAGGGTGCTGGGTGCTCAGTACTCAGGGTGCTCAGTGCTCAGTACTCAGGGTGCTCAGTGCTCAGTACTCAGGGTGCTCAGTGCTCAGGGTGCTTGGTGCTCAGTGCTTGTGGTGCTGGGTGCTCAGTCCTCAGGGTGCTGGGTGCTCAGTGCTCAGGGTGCTGGGTGCTCAGTGCTCGGGGTGCTGGGTGCTCAGTACTCAGGGTGCTGGGTGCTCAGTGCTCAGTGTGCTGGGTGCTCAGTGCTCAGGGTGCTCGTTGCTTAGTACTCAGGGTGCTGGGTGCTCAGTGCTCAGGGTGCTGGGTGCTCAGTACTCAGGGTGCTCGGTGCTTAGTACTCAGGGTGCTGGGTGCTCAGTACTCCGGGTGCTGGGTGCTCAGAGCTCAGTACTCAGGGTTCTGGGTGCTCAGTACTCAGGGTGCTGGGTGCTCAGTGCTCGGGGTGCTCGGTGCTCAGTACTCAGGGTGCTGGGTGCTCAGTGCTCGGGGTGCTCAGTACTCAGGGTGCTGTGTGTTCAGTGCTCAGGGTGCTGGGTGCTCAGTACTCAGGGTGCTCGGTGCTTAGTACTCAGGGTGCTGGGTGCTCAGTACTCCGGGTGCTGGTTGCTCAGTGCTCGGGGTGCTCGGTGCTCAGTGCTCAAGGTGCTGGGTGCTCAGTACTCAGGGTGATCATTGCTCAGGTTGCTGGGTGCTCAGTGCTCAGGGTGCTGGGTGCTCAGTGTTCGGGGGGCTCGGTGCTCAGTACTCAGGGTGCTGGGTGCTCAGTGCTCATGGTGCTGGGTGCTCAGTGCTCAGGGTGCTGGTTTCTCAGTGCTCAGGGTGCTGGGCGCTCAGTACTCAGGGTTTTCGGTGCTCAGTACTCGCGGTGCTCAGTGCTCAGTACTCAGGGTGCTGGGTGCTCAGTGCTCAGGGTGCTGGGTGCTCAGTACTCAGCGTGCTAGGTGCTCAGTACTCAGGGTGCTCGGTGCTCAGTACTCAGGGTGCTGGGTGCTCAGTGCTCAGGGTGCTGGGTGCTCAGTGCTCGGGGTGCTCGGTGCTCAGTACGCTGGGTGCTCAGTACTCAGGGTGCTGGGTGCTCAGTACGCTGGGTGCTCAGTACTCAGGGTGCTGTGTGCTCAGTACTCAGGGTGCTGTGTGCTCAGTACTCAGGGTGCTGGGTGCTCAGTACGCTGGGTGCTCAGTACTGAGGGTGCTGGGTGCTCAGTACTCAGGGTGCTGTGTGCTCAGTAGTCAGGGTGCTGGGTGCTCAGTACTCAGGGTGCTGGGTGCTCAGTGCTCAGGGTGCTGGGTGCTCAGTACTCAGGGTGCTGGGTGCTCAGTGCTCGGGGTGCTCGGTGCTCAGTACGCTGGGTGCTCAGTACTCAGGGTGCTCGGTGCTCAGTACGCTGGGTGCTCAGTACTCAGGGTGCTGGGTGCTCAGTACTCAGGGTGCTGTGTGCTCAGTACTCAGGGTGCTGGGTGCTCAGTACTCAGGGTGCTGGGTGCTTAGTACTCAGGGTGCTGGCTGCTCAGTGCTCAGGGTGCTCGGTGCTCAGTGCTCGGGGTGCTGGGTGCTCAGTACTCAGGGTGCTCAGTGCTCAGTGCTCTGGGTGCTGGGTGCTCTGTGCTCGGGGTGCTGGGTGCTCATTGCTCAGGGTGCTGGGTGCTCAGTACTCAGGGTGCTCAGTGCTCAGTGCTCGGGGTGCTGGGTGCTCAGTGCTCGGGGTGCTGGGTGCTCAGTTCTCAGGGTGCTGTGTGCTCAGTGCTCAGGGTTCTGGGTGCTCAGTGCTCGGGGCGCTGGGTACTCAGTGCTCGGGGTACTCGGAGCTCAGTACTCAGTGTGCTGGGTGCTCAGTGCTCGGGGTGCTCGGTGCTCAGTACTCAGGGTGCTGGGTGCTCAGTGCTCGGGGTGCTCGGTGCTCAGTACGTTGTGTGCTCACTACTCAGGGTGCTGGGTGCTCAGTGCTCAGGGTGCTGGGTGCTCAGTGCTCAGGGTGCTGGGTGCTCAGTGCTCAGGGTGCTGGGTTCTCAGTGCTCAGGGTACTGGGTGCTCAGTGCTCAGGGTGCTGGGTACTCAGTGCTCGGGGTGCTGGGTGCTCAGTACTCAGGGTGCTGGGTGCTCAGTACTCAGGGTGCTCAGTGCTCAGTACTCAGGGTGCTCAGTGCTCAGTACTCAGGGTGCTCAGTGCTCAGGGTGCTGGGTGCTCAGTGCTCGGGGTGCTGGGTGCTCAGTCCTCAGGGTGCTGGGTGCTGAGTGCTCAGGGTGCTCGGTGCTCAGTGCTCAGGGTGCTGGGTGCTCAGTACTCAGGGTGCTGGGTGCGCAGTGCTCGGGGTGCTGGGTGCTCAGTGCTCAGGGTGCTGGGTGCTCAGTGCTCAGGGTGCTGGTTGCTCAGTCCTCGGGGTGCTGGGTGCTCAGTACTCAGGGTGCTGGGTGCTCAGTACTCAGGGTGCTGGGTGATCAGTACTTGGGTGCTGGGTGCTCAATGCTCGGGGTGCTGGGTGCTCAGTGCTCAGTACTCAGGGTGCTGGGTGCTCAGTGCTCGGGGTGCTGGGTGCACAGTGCTCAGTACTCAGGGTGCTGGGTGCTCAGTGCTCAGGGTGCTGGGTACTCAGTGCTCGGGGTGCTGGGTGCTCAGTACTCAGGGTGCTGGGTGCTCAGTACTCAGGGTGCTCAGTGCTCAGTACTCAGGATGCTCAGTGCTCAGTACTCAGGGTGCTCAGTGCTCAGGGTGCTGGGTGCTCAGTGCTCGGGGTGCTGGGTGCTCAGTCCTAAGGGTGCTGGGTGCTCAGTGCTCAGGGTGCTCGGTGCTCATTGCTCAGGGTGCTGGGTGCTCAGTACTCAGGGTGCTGGGTGCTCAGTGCTCGGGGTGCTGGGTGCTCAGTACTCAGGGTGCTGGGTGCTCAGTGCTCAGGGTGCTGGGTGCTCAGTGCTCAGGGTGCTCGGTGCTTAGTACTCGGGGTGCTGGGTGCTCAGTACTCAGGGTTCTGGGTGCTCAGTGCTCAGGGTGCTGGGTGCTCAGTGCTCAGGGTGCTGGGTGCTCAGTACTCAGGGTGCTGGGTGCTCAGTATTCAGGGTGCTGGGTGCTCAGTTCTCAGGGTGCTGGGTGCTCAGTGCTCGGGGTGCTGGGTGCTCAGTGCTCGGTGTGCTCGGTGCTCAGTACTCAGGGTGCTGGGTGCTCAGTGCTCGGGGTGCTCAGTACTCAGGGTGCTGTGTGTTCAGTGCTCAGGGTGCTGGTTACTCAGTACTCAGGGTGCTCGGTGCTTAGTACTCAGGGTGCTGGGTGCTCAGTACTCCGGGTGCTGGGTGCTCAGTGCTCGGGGTGCTTTGTGCTCAGTGCTCAAGGTGCTGGGTGCTCAGAACTCAGGGTGATCATTGCTCAGGGTGCTGGGTGCTCAGTTCTCAGGGTGCTGGGTGCCCAGTACTCAGGGTGCTCAGTGCTCAGTACTCAGGGTGCTCAGTGCTCAGTACTAAGGGTGCTCAGTGATCAGGCTGCTGGGTGCTCAGTACTCGGGGTGCTCGGTGCTCAGTCCTCAGGGTGCTGGGTGCTCAGTACTCAGGGAGCTGGGTGCTCAGTACTCAGGGTGCTGGGTGCTCAGTACTCGGGTGCTGGGTGCTCAGTGCTCAGGTTGCTGGGTGCTCAGTGCTTGGGGTGCTGGGTGCTCAGTGCTCAGTACTCAGGGTGCTGCGGGCTCAGTGCTCGGGGTGCTGGGTGCTCAGTGCTCAGTACTCAGGGTGCTGGGTGCTCAGTGCTCAGGGTGCTGGGTGCTCAGTGCTCAGGGTGCTGGGTGCTCAGTGCTCAGGGTGCTGGGTGCTCAGTACTCAGGGTGCTCGGTGCTTAGTACTCAGGGTGCTGGGTGCTCAGTACTCCGGGTGCTGGGTGCTCAGTGCTCAGTACTCAGGGTTCTGGGTGCTCAGTACTCAGGGTGCTGGGTGCTCAGTGCTCGGGGTGCTCGGTGCTCAGTACTCAGGGTGCTGGGTGCTCAGTGCTCGGGGTGCTCAGTACTCAGGGTGCTGTGTGTTCAGTGCTCAGGGTGCTGGGTGCTCAGTACTCAGGGTGCTCGGTGCTTAGTACTCAGGGTGCTGGGTGCTCAGTACTCCGGGTGCTGGGTGCTCAGTGCTCGGGGTGCTCGGTGCTCAGTGCTCAAGGTGCTGGGTGCTCAGTACTCAGGGTGATCATTGCTCAGGGTGCTGAGTGCTCAGTACTCAGGGTGCTGGGTGCTCAGTACTCAGGGTGCTCAGTGCTCAGTACTCAGGGTGCTCAGTGCTCAGTACTAAGGGTGCTCAGTGCTCAGGGTGCTGGGTGCTCAGTGTTCGGGGGGCTCGGTGCTCAGTACTCAGGGTGCTGGGTGCTCAGTGCTCATGGTGCTGGGTGCTCAGTGCTCAGGGTGCTGGTTGCTCAGTGCTCAGGGTGCTGGGCGCTCAGTACTCAGGGATTTCGGTGCTCAGTACTCGGGGTGCTCAATGCTCAGTACTCAGGGTGCTGGGTGCTCAGTGCTCAGGGTGCTGGGTGCTCAGTACTCAGGGTGCTGGGTGCTCGGTGCTCAGTACGCTGGGTGCTCAGTACTCAGGTTGCTGGGTGCTCAGTACTCAGGGTGCTGGGTGCTCAGTACTCAGGGTGCTCGGTGCTCAGTACTCAGGGTGCTGGGTGCTCAGTGCTCAGGGTGCTGGGTGCTCAGTGCTCGGGGTGCTCGGTGCTCAGTACGCTGGGTGCTCAGTACTCAGGGTGCTGGGTGCTCAGTACGCTGGGTGCTCAGTACTCAGGGTGCTGTGTGCTCAGTACTCAGGGAGCTGGGTGCTCAGTACTCAGGGTGCTGGGTGCTTAGTACTCAGGGTGCTTGCTGCTCAGTGCTCAGGGTGCTCGGTGCTCAGTGCTCGGGGTGCTGGGTGCTCAGTACTCAGGGTGCTCAGTGCTCAGTGCTCTGGGTGCTGGGTGCTCTGTGCTCGGGGTGCTGGGTGCTCATTGCTCAGGGTGCTGGGTGCTCAGTGCTCAGGGTTCTGGGTGCTCAGTGCTCGGGGCGCTGGGTGCTCAGTTCTCAGGGTGCTGTGTGCTCAGTGCTCAGGGTTCTGGGTGCTCAGTGCTCGGGGCGCTGGGTACTCAGTGCTCGGGGTGCTCGGAGCTCAGTACTCAGTGTGCTGGGTGCTCAGTGCTCGGGGTGCTCGGTGCTCAGTACTCAGGGTGCTGGGTGCTCAGTGCTCGGGGTGCTCGGTGCTCAGTACTCAGGGTGCTGGGTGCTCAGTGCTCGGGGTGCTCGGTGCTCAGTACGTTGTGTGCTCACTACTCAGGGTGCTGGGTGCTCAGTGCTCAGGGTGCTGGTTGCTGAGTGCTCAGGGTGCTGGGTGCTGAGTGCTCAGGGTGCTGGGTGCTCAGTGCTCAGGGTGCTGGTTGCTCAGTACTCAGGGTGCTGGGTGCTCAGTACTCAGGGTGCTGGGTGATCAGTACTCGGGTGCTGGGTGCTCAGTGCTCGGGGTGCTGGGTGCTCAGTGATCAGTACTCAGGGTGCTGGGTGCTCAGTACTCAGGGTGCTGGGTGCTCAGTACTCAGGGTGCTGGGTGATCAGTACTCGGGTGCTGGGTGCTCAGTGCTCAGAGTGCTGGGTGCTCAGTGCTCGGGGTGCTGGGTGCTCAGTGCTCAGTACTCAGGGTGCTGGGTGCTCAGTGCTCTTGGTGCTGAGTGCACAGTGCTCAGTACTCAGGGTGCTGGGTGCTCAGTGCTCAGGGTGCTGGGTGCTCAGTGCTCAGGGTGCTGGGTTCTCAGTGCTCAGGGTACTGGGTGCTCAGTGCTCAGGGTGCTGGGTACTCAGTGCTCGGGGTGCTGGGTGCTCAGTACTCAGGGTGCTGGGTGCTCAGTACTCAGGGTGCTCAGTGCTCAGTACTCAGGGTGCTCAGTGCTCAGTACTCAGGGTGCTCAGTGCTCAGGGTGCTGGGTGCTCAGTGCTCAGGGTGCTGGGTGCTCAGTGCTCAGGGTGCTCGGTGCTTAGTACTCGGGGTGCTGGGTGCTCAGTACTCAGGGTTCTGGGTGCTCAGTGCTCAGGGTGCTGGGTGCTCAGTGCTCAGGGTGCTGGGTGCTCAGTACTCAGGGTGCTGGGTGCTCAGTACTCAGGGTGCTGGGTGCTCAGTTCTCAGGGTGCTGGGTGCTCAGTGCTCAGGGTGCTGGGTGCTCAGTACTCAGGGTGCTGGGTGCTCAGTATTCAGGGTGCTGGGTGCTCAGTTCTCAGGGTGCTGGGTGCTCAGTGCTCGGGGTGCTGGGTGCTCAGTGCTCGGTGTGCTCGGTGCTCAGTACTCAGGGTGCTGGGTGCTCAGTGCTCGGGGTGCTCAGTACTCAGGGTGCTGTGTGTTCAGTGCTCAGGGTGCTGGTTACTCAGTACTCAGGGTGCTCGGTGCTTAGTACTCAGGGTGCTGGGTGCTCAGTACTCCGGGTGCTGGGTGCTCAGTGCTCGGGGTGCTTTGTGCTCAGTGCTCAAGGTGCTGGGTGCTCAGAACTCAGGGTGATCATTGCTCAGGGTGCTGGGTGCTCAGTTCTCAGGGTGCTGGGTGCCCAGTACTCAGGGTGCTCAGTGCTCAGTACTCAGGGTGCTCAGTGCTCAGTACTAAGGGTGCTCAGTGATCAGGCTGCTGGGTGCTCAGTACTCGGGGTGCTCGGTGCTCAGTCCTCAGGGTGCTGGGTGCTCAGTACTCAGGGAGCTGGGTGCTCAGTACTCAGGGTGCTGGGTGCTCAGTACTCGGGTGCTGGGTGCTCAGCGCTCAGGGTGCTGGGTGCTCAGTGCTTGGGGTGCTGGGTGCTCAGTGCTCAGTACTCAGGGTGCTGCGGGCTCAGTGCTCGGGGTGCTGGGTGCTCAGTGCTCAGTACACAGGGTGCTGGGTGCTCAGTGCTCAGGGTGCTGGGTGCTCAGTGCTCAGGGTGCTGGGTGCTCAGTGCTCAGGGTGCTGGGTGCTCAGTACTCAGGGTGCTCGGTGCTTAGTACTCAGGGTGCTGGGTGCTCAGTACTCCGGGTGCTGGGTGCTCAGTGCTCAGTACTCAGGGTTCTGGGTGCTCAGTACTCAGGGTGCTGGGTGCTCAGTGCTCGGGGTGCTCGGTGCTCAGTACTCAGGGTGCTGGGTGCTCAGTGCTCGGGGTGCTCAGTACTCAGGGTGCTGTGTGTTCAGTGCTCAGGGTGCTGGGTGCTCAGTACTCAGGGTGCTCGGTGCTTAGTACTCAGGGTGCTGGGTGCTCAGTACTCCGGGTGCTCAGTGCTCAGTGCTCTGGGTGCTGGGTGCTCTGTGCTCGGGGTGCTGGGTGCTCATTGCTCAGGGTGCTGGGTGCTCAGTGCTCAGGGTTCTGGGTGCTCAGTGCTCGGGGCGCTGGGTGCTCCGTTCTCAGGGTGCTGTGTGCTCAGTGCTCAGGGTTCTGGGTGCTCAGTGCTCGGGGCGCTGGGTACTCAGTGCTCGGGGTGCTCGGAGCTCAGTACTCAGTGTGCTGGGTGCTCAGTGCTCGGGGTGCTCGGTGCTCAGTACTCAGGGTGCTGGGTGCTCAGTGCTCGGGGTGCTCGGTGCTCAGTACTCAGGGTGCTGGGTGCTCAGTGCTCGGGGTGCTCGGTGCTCAGTACGTTGTGTGCTCACTACTCAGGGTGCTGGGTGCTCAGTGCTCAGGGTGCTGGGTGCTGAGTGCTCAGGGTGCTGGGTGCTGAGTGCTCAGGGTGCTGGGTGCTCAGTACTCAGGGTGCTGGGTGCGCAGTGCTCGGGGTGCTGGGTGCTGAGTACTCAGGGTGCTGGGTGCTCAGTGCTCAGGGTGCTGGGTGCTCAGTACTCGGGGTGCTGGGTGCTCAGTACTCAGGGTGCTGGGTGCTCAGTACTCAGGGTGCTGGGTGATCAGTACTCGGGTGCTGGGTGCTCAGTGCTCAGAGTGCTGGGTGCTCAGTGCTCGGGGTGCTGGGTGCTCAGTGCTCAGTACTCAGGGTGCTGGGTGCTCAGTGCTCTTGGTGCTGAGTGCACAGTGCTCAGTACTCAGGGTGCTGGGTGCTCAGTGCTCAGGGTGCTGGGTGCTCAGTGCTCAGGGTGCTGGGTTCTCAGTGCTCAGGGTACTGGGTGCTCAGTGCTCAGGGTGCTGGGTACTCAGTGCTCGGGGTGCTGGGTGCTCAGTACTCAGGGTGCTGGGTGCTCAGTACTCAGGGTGCTCAGTGCTCAGTACTCAGGGTGCTCAGTGCTCAGTACTCATGGTGCTCAGTGCTCAGGGTGCTGGGTGCTCAGTGCTCAGGGTGCTGGGTGCTCAGTGCTCAGGGTGCTCGGTGCTTAGTACTCGGGGTGCTGGGTGCTCAGTACTCAGGGTTCTGGGTGCTCAGTGCTCAGGGTGCTGGGTGCTCAGTGCTCAGGGTGCTGGGTGCTCAGTACTCAGGGTGCTGGGTGCTCAGTACTCAGGGTGCTGGGTGCTCAGTTCTCAGGGTGCTGGGTGCTCAGTGCTCGGGGTGCTGGGTGCTCAGTGCTCGGTGTGCTCGGTGCTCAGTACTCAGGGTGCTGGGTGCTCAGTACTCGGGGTGCTCAGTACTCAGGGTGCTGTGTGTTCAGTGCTCAGGGTGCTGGTTACTCAGTACTCAGGGTGCTCGGTGCTTAGTACTCAGGGTGCTGGGTGCTCAGTACTCCGGGTGCTGGGTGCTCAGTGCTCGGGGTGCTTTGTGCTCAGTGCTCAAGGTGCTGGGTGCTCAGAACTCAGGGTGATCATTGCTCAGGGTGCTGGGTGCTCAGTTCTCAGGGTGCTGGGTGCCCAGTACTCAGGGTGCTCAGTGCTCAGTACTCAGGGTGCTCAGTGCTCAGTACTAAGGGTGCTCAGTGATCAGGCTGCTGGGTGCTCAGTACTCGGGGTGCTCGGTGCTCAGTCCTCAGGGTGCTGGGTGCTCAGTACTCAGGGAGCTGGGTGCTCAGTACTCAGGGTGCTGGGTGCTCAGTGCTCTTGGTGCTGAGTGCACAGTGCTCAGTACTCAGGGTGCTGGGTGCTCAGTGCTCAGGGTGCTGGGTGCTCAGTGCTCAGGGTGCTGGGTTCTCAGTGCTCAGGGTACTGGGTGCTCAGTGCTCAGGGTGCTGGGTACTCAGTGCTCGGGGTGCTGGGTGCTCAGTACTCAGGGTGCTGGGTGCTCAGTACTCAGGGTGCTCAGTGCTCAGTACTCAGGGTGCTCAGTGCTCAGTACTCAGGGTGCTCAGTGCTCAGGGTGCTGGGTGCTCAGTGCTCAGGGTGCTGGGTGCTCAGTGCTCAGGGTGCTCGGTGCTTAGTACTCGGGGTGCTGGGTGCTCAGTACTCAGGGTTCTCTGTGCTCAGTGCTCAGGGTGCTGGGTGCTCAGTGCTCAGGGTGCTGGATGCTCAGTACTCAGGGTGCTGGGTGCTCAGTACTCAGGGTGCTGGGTGCTCAGTTCTCAGGGTGCTGGGTGCTCAGTGCTCGGGGTGCTGGGTGCTCAGTGCTCGGTGTGCTCGGTGCTCAGTACTCAGGGTGCTGGGTGCTCAGTGCTCGGGGTGCTCAGTACTCAGGGTGCTGTGTGTTCAGTGCTCAGGGTGCTGGTTACTCAGTACTCAGGGTGATCGGTGCTTAGTACTCAGGGTGCTGGGTGCTCAGTACTCCGGGTGCTGGGTGCTCAGTGCTCGGGGTGCTTTGTGCTCAGTGCTCAAGGTGCTGGGTGCTCAGAACTCAGGGTGATCATTGCTCAGGGTGCTGGGTGCTCAGTTCTCAGGGTGCTGGGTGCCCAGTACTCAGGGTGCTCAGTGCTCAGTACTCAGGGTGCTCAGTGCTCAGTACTAAGGGTGCTCAGTGATCAGGCTGCTGGGTGCTCAGTACTCGGGGTGCTCGGTGCTCAGTCCTCAGGGTGCTGGGTGCTCAGTACTCAGGGAGCTGGGTGCTCAGTACTCAGGGTGCTGGGTGCTCAGTACTCGGGTGCTGGGTGCTCAGTGCTCAGGGTGCTGGGTGCTCAGTGCTTGGGGTGCTGGGTGCTCAGTGCTCAGTACTCAGGGTGCTGGGGGCTCAGTGCTCGGGGTGCTGGGTACTCAGTGCTCAGTACTCAGGGTGCTGGGTGCTCAGTGCTCAGGGTGCTGGGTGCTCAGTGCTCAGGGTGCTGGGTGCTCAGTGCTCAGGGTGCTGGGTGCTCAGTACTCAGGGTGCTCGGTGCTTAGTACTCAGGGTGCTGGGTGCTCAGTACTCCGGGTGCTGGGTGCTCATTGCTCAGTACTCAGGGTTCTGGGTGCTCAGTACTCAGGGTGCTGGGTGCTCAGTGCTCGGGGTGCTCGGTGCTCAGTACTCAGGGTGCTGGGTGCTCAGTGCTCGGGGTGCTCAGTACTCAGGGTGCTGTGTGTTCAGTGCTCAGGGTGCTGGGTGCTCAGTACTCAGGGTGCTCGGTGCTTAGTACTCAGGGTGCTGGGTGCTCAGTACTCCGGGTGCTGGGTGCTCAGTGCTCGGGGTGCTCGGTGCTCAGTGCTCAAGGTGCTGGGTGCTCAGTACTCAGGGTGATCATTGCTCAGGGTGCTGGGTGCTCAGTACTCAGGGTGCTGGGTGCTCAGTACTCAGGGTGCTCAGTGCTCAGTACTCAGGGTGCTCAGTGCTCAGTACTAAGGGTGCTCAGTGCTCAGGGTGCTGGGTGCTCAGTGTTCGGGGGGCTCGGTGCTCAGTACTCAGGGTGCTGGGTGCTCAGTGCTCATGGTGCTGGGTGCTCAGTGCTCAGGGTGCTGGTTGCTCAGTGCTCAGGGTGCTGGGCGCTCAGTACTCAGGGATTTCGGTGCTCAGTACTCGGGGTGCTCAATGCTCAGTACTCAGGGTGCTGGGTGCTCAGTGCTCAGGGTGCTGGGTGCTCAGTACTCAGGGTGCTGGGTGCTCGGTGCTCAGTACGCTGGGTGCTCAGTACTCAGGTTGCTGGGTGCTCAGTACTCAGGGTGCTGGGTGCTCAGTACTCAGGGTGCTCGGTGCTCAGTACTCAGGGTGCTGGGTGCTCAGTGCTCAGGGTGCTGGGTGCTCAGTGCTCGGGGTGCTCGGTGCTCAGTACGCTGGGTGCTCAGTACTCAGGGTGCTGGGTGCTCAGTACGCTGGGTGCTCAGTACTCAGGGTGCTGTGTGCTCAGTACTCAGGGAGCTGGGTGCTCAGTACTCAGGGTGCTGGGTGCTTAGTACTCAGGGTGCTTGCTGCTCAGTGCTCAGGGTGCTCGGTGCTCAGTGCTCGGGGTGCTGCGTGCTCAGTACTCAGGGTGCTCAGTGCTCAGTGCTCTGGGTGCTGGGTGCTCTGTGCTCGGGGTGCTGGGTGCTCATTGCTCAGGGTGCTGGGTGCTCAGTGCTCAGGGTTCTGGGTGCTCAGTGCTCGGGGCGCTGGGTGCTCAGTTCTCAGGGTGCTGTGTGCTCAGTGCTCAGGGTTCTGGGTGCTCAGTGCTCGGGGCGCTGGGTACTCAGTGCTCGGGGTGCTCGGAGCTCAGTACTCAGTGTGCTGGGTGCTCAGTGCTCGGGGTGCTCGGTGCTCAGTACTCAGGGTGCTGGGTGCTCAGTGCTCGGGGTGCTCGGTGCTCAGTACTCAGGGTGCTGGGTGCTCAGTGCTCGGGGTGCTCGGTGCTCAGTACGTTGTGTGCTCACTACTCAGGGTGCTGGGTGCTCAGTGCTCAGGGTGCTGGGTGCTGAGTGCTCAGGGTGCTGGGTGCTGAGTGCTCAGGGTGCTGGGTGCTCAGTACTCAGGGTGCTGGGTGCGCAGTGCTCGGGGTGCTGGGTGCTGAGTACTCAGGGTGCAGGGTGCTCAGTGCTCAGGGTGCTGGGTGCTCAGTACTCGGGGTGCTGGGTGCTCAGTACTCAGGGTGCTGGGTGCTCAGTACTCAGGGTGCTGGGTGATCAGTACTCGGGTGCTGGGTGCTCAGTGCTCAGAGTGCTGGGTGCTCAGTGCTCGGGGTGCTGGGTGCTCAGTGCTCAGTACTCAGGGTGCTGGGTGCTCAGTGCTCTTGGTGCTGAGTGCACAGTGCTCAGTACTCAGGGTGCTGGGTGCTCAGTGCTCAGGGTACTGGGTGCTCAGTGCTCAGGGTGCTGGGTACTCAGTGCTCGGGGTGCTGGGTGCTCAGTACTCAGGGTGCTGGGTGCTCAGTACTCAGGGTGCTCAGTGCTCAGTACTCAGGGTGCTCAGTGCTCAGTACTCAGGGTGCTCAGTGCTCAGGGTGCTGGGTGCTCAGTGCTCGGGGTGCTGGGTGCTCAGTCCTCAGGGTGCTGGGTGCTGAGTGCTCAGGGTGCTCGGTGCTCAGTGCTCAGGGTGCTGGGTGCTCAGTACTCAGGGTGCTGGGTGCGCAGTGCTCGGGGTGCTGGGTGCTCAGTGCTCAGGGTGCTGGGTGCTCAGTGCTCAGGGTGCTGGTTGCTCAGTACTCGGGGTGCTGGGTGCTCAGTACTCAGGGTGCTGGGTGCTCAGTACTCAGGGTGCTGGGTGATCAGTACTTGGGTGCTGGGTGCTCAATGCTCGGGGTGCTGGGTGCTCAGTGCTCAGTACTCAGGGTGCTGGGTGCTCAGTGCTCGGGGTGCTGGGTGCACAGTGCTCAGTACTCAGGGTGCTGGGTGCTCAGTGCTCAGGGTGCTGGGTACTCAGTGCTCGGGGTGCTGGGTGCTCAGTACTCAGGGTGCTGGGTGCTCAGTACTCAGGGTGCTCAGTGCTCAGTACTCAGGGTGCTCAGTGCTCAGTACTCAGGGTGCTCAGTGCTCAGGGTGCTGGGTGCTCAGTGCTCGGGGTGCTGGGTGCTCAGTCCTAAGGGTGCTGGGTGCTCAGTGCTTAGGGTGCTCGGTGCTCAGTGCTCAGGGTGCTGGGTGCTCAGTACTCAGGGTGCTGGGTGCTCAGTGCTCGGGGTGCTGGGTGCTCAGTACTCAGGGTGCTGGGTGCTCAGTGCTCAGGGTGCTGGGTGCTCAGTGCTCAGGGTGCTCGGTGCTTAGTACTCGGGGTGCTGGGTGCTCAGTACTCAGGGTTCTGGGTGCTCAGTGCTCAGGGTGCTGGGTGCTCAGTGCTCAGGGTGCTGGGTGCTCAGTACTCAGGGTGCTGGGTTCTCAGTACTCAGGGTGCTGGGTGCTCAGTTCTCAGGGTGCTGGGTGCTCAGTGCTCGGGGTGCTGGGTGCTCAGTGCTCGGTGTGCTCGGTGCTCAGTACTCAGGGTGCTGGGTGCTCAGTGCTCGGGGTGCTCAGTACTCAGGGTGCTGTGTGTTCAGTGCTCAGGGTGCTGGTTACTCAGTACTCAGGGTGCTCGGTGCTTAGTACTCAGGGTGCTGGGTGCTCAGTACTCCGGGTGCTGGGTGCTCAGTGCTCGGGGTGCTCTGTGCTCAGTGCTCAAGGTGCTGGGTGCTCAGAACTCAGGGTGATCATTGCTCAGGTTGCTGGGTGCTCAGTTCTCAGGGTGCTGGGTGCCCAGTACTCAGGGTGCTCAGTGCTCAGTACACAGGGTGCTCAGTGCTCAGTACTAAGGGTGCTCAGTGATCAGGCTGCTGGGTGCTCAGTACTCGGGGTGCTCGGTGCTCAGTCCTCAGGGTGCTGGGTGCTCAGTACTCAGGGAGCTGGGTGCTCAGTACTCAGGGTGCTGGGTGCTCAGTACTCGGGTGCTGGGTGCTCAGTGCTCAGGGTGCTGGGTGCTCAGTACTCAGGGTGCTGGGTGCTCGGTGCTCAGTACGCTGGGTGCTCAGTACTCAGGTTGCTGGGTGCTCAGTACTCAGGGTGCTGGGTGCTCAGTACTCAGGGTGCTCGGTGCTCAGTACTCAGGGTGCTGGGTGCTCAGTGCTCAGGGTGCTGGGTGCTCAGTGCTCGGGGTGCTCGGTGCTCAGTACGCTGGGTGCTCAGTACTCAGGGTGCTGTGTGCTCAGAACTCAGGGTGCTGGGTGCTCAGTACTCGGGTGCTGGGTGCTCAGTGCTCAGGGTGCTGGGTGCTCAGTACTCAGGGTGCTGGGTGCTCGGTGCTCAGTACGCTGGGTGCTCAGTACTCAGGTTGCTGGGTGCTCAGTACTCAGGGTGCTGGGTGCTCAGTACTCAGGGTGCTCGGTGCTCAGTACTCAGGGTGCTGGGTGCTCAGTGCTCAGGGTGCTGGGTGCTCAGTGCTCGGGGTGCTCGGTGCTCAGTACGCTGGGTGCTCAGTACTCAGGGTGCTGTGTGCTCAGTACTCAGGGTGCTGTCTGCTCAGTACTCAGGGTGCTGGGTGCTCAGTACGCTGGGTGCTCAGTACTGAGGGTGCTGGGTGCTCAGTACTCAGGGTGCTGTGTGCTCAGTACTCAGGTTGCTGGGTGCTCAGTACTCAGGGTGCTGGGTGCTCAGTGCTCAGGGTGCTGGGTGCTCAGTACTCAGGGTGCTGGGTGCTCAGTGCTCGGGGTGCTCGGTGCTCAGTACGCTGGGTGCTCAGTACTCAGGGTGCTCGGTGCTCAGTACGCTGGGTGCTCAGTACTCAGGGTGCTGGGTGCTCAGTACTCAGGGTGCTGTGTGCTCAGTACTCAGGGTGCTGGGTGCTCAGTACTCAGGGTGCTGGGTGCTTAGTACTCAGGGTGCTGGCTGCTCAGTGCTCAGGGTGCTCGGTGCTCAGTGCTCGGGGTGCTGGGTGCTCAGTACTCAGGGTGCTCAGTGCTCAGTGCTCTGGGTGCTGGGTGCTCTGTGCTCGGGGTGCTGGGTGCTCATTGCTCAGGGTGCTATGTGCTCAGTACTCAGGGTGATCAGTGCTCAGTGCTCGGGGTGCTGGGTGCTCAGTGCTCGGGGTGCTGGGTGCTCAGTTCTCAGGGTGCTGTGTGCTCAGTGCTCAGGGTTCTGGGTGCTCAGTGCTCGGGGCGCTGGGTACTCAGTGCTCGGGGTGCTCGGGCTCAGTACTCAGTGTGCTGGGTGCTCAGTGCTCGGTGTGCTCGGTGCTCAGTACTCAGGGTGCTGGGTGCTCAGTGCTCGGGGTGCTCGGTGCTCAGTACATTGTGTGCTCACTACTCAGGGTGCTGGGTGCTCAGTGCTCAGGGTGCTGGGTGCTGAGTGCTCAGGGTGCTGGGTGCTCAGTGCTCAGGGTGCTGGGTGCTCAGTACTCAGGGTGCTGGGTGCGCAGTGCTCGGGGTGCTGGGTGCTGAGTGCTCAGGGTGCTGGGTGCTCAGTGCTCAGTGTGCTGGGTGCTCAGTACTCGGGGTGCTGGGTGCTCAGTACTCAGGGTGCTGGGTGCTCAGTACTCAGGGTGCTGGGTGATCAGTACTCGGGTGCTGGGTGCTCAGTGCTCAGAGTGCTGGGTGCTCAGTGCTCGGGGTGCTGGGTGCTCAGTGCTCAGTACTCAGGGTGCTAGGTGCTCAGTGCTCTTGGTGCTGGGTGCACAGTGCTCAGTACTCAGGGTGCTGGGTGCTCAGTGCTCAGGGTGATGGGTGCTCAGTGCTCAGGGTGCTGGGTTCTCAGTGCTCAGGGTACTGGGTGCTCAGTGCTCAGGGTGCTGGGTACTCAGTGCTCGGGGTGCTGGGTGCTCAGTACTCAGGGTGCTGGGTGCTCAGTACTCAGGGTGCTCAGTGCTCAGTACTCAGGGTGCTCAGTGCTCAGTACTCAGGGTGCTCAGTGCTCAGGGTGCTGGGTGCTCAGTGCTCGGGGTGCTGGGTGCTCAGTCCTCAGGGTGCTGGGTGCTGAGTGCTCAGGGTGCTCGGTGCTCAGTGCTCAGGGTGCTGGGTGCTCAGTACTCAGGGTGCTGGGTGCGCAGTGCTCGGGGTGCTGGGTGCTCAGTGCTCAGGGTGCTGGGTGCTCAGTGCTCAGGGTGCTGGTTGCTCAATACTCGGGGTTCTGGGTGCTCAGTACTCAGGGTGCTGGGTGCTCAGTACTCAGGGTGCTGGGTGATCAGTACTCGGGTGCTGGGTGCTCAATGCTCGGGGTGCTGGGTGCTCAGTGCTCAGTACTCAGGGTGCTGGGTGCTCAGTGCTCGGGGTGCTGGGTGCACAGTGCTCAGTACTCAGGGTGATGGGTGCTCAGTGCTCAGGGTGCTGGGTACTCAGTGCTCGGGGTGCTGGGTGCTCAGTACTCAGGGTGCTGGGTGCTCAGTACTCAGGGTGCTCAGTGCTCAGTACTCAGGGTGCTCAGTGCTCAGTACTCAGGGTGCTCAGTGCTCAGGGTGCTGGGTGCTCAGTGCTCGGGGTGCTGGGTGCTCAGTCCTAAGGGTGCTGGGTGCCCAGTGCTCAGGGTGCTCGGTGCTCAGTGCTCAGGGTGCTGGGTTCTCAGTACTCAGGGTGCTGGGTGCTCAGTGCTCGGGGTGCTGGGTGCTCAGTACTCAGGGTGCTGGGTGCTCAGTGCTCAGGGTGCTGGGTGCTCAGTGCTCATGGTGCTCGGTGCTTAGTACTCGGGGTGCTGGGTGCTCAGTACTCAGGGTTCTGGGTGCTCAGTGCTCAGGGTGCTGGGTGCTCAGTGCTCAGGGTGCTGGGTGCTCAGTACTCAGGGTGCTGGGTGCTCAGTACTCAGGGTGCTGGGTGCTCAGTTCTCAGGGTGCTGGGTGCTCAGTGCTCGGGGTGCTGGGTGCTCAGTGCTCGGTGTGCTCGGTGCTCAGTACTCAGGGTGCTGGGTGCTCAGTGCTCGGGGTGCTCAGTACTCAGGGTGCTGTGTGTTCAGTGCTCAGGGTGCTGGGTACTCAGTACTCAGGGTGCTCGGTGCTTAGTACTCAGGGTGCTGGGTGCTCAGTACTCCGGGTGCTGGGTGCTCAGTGCTCGGGGTGCTCTGTGCTCAGTGCTCAAGGTGCTGGGTGCTCAGAACTCAGGGTGATCATTGCTCAGGGTGCTGGGTGCTCAGTTCTCAGGGTGCTGGGTGCCCAGTACTCAGGGTGCTCTGTGCTCAGTACTCAGGGTGCTCAGTGCTCAGTACTAAGGGTGCTCAGTGATCAGGCTGCTGGGTGCTCAGTACTCGGGGTGCTCGGTGCTCAGTCCTCAGGGTGCTGGGTGCTCAGTACTCAGGGAGCTGGGTGCTCAGTACTCAGGGTGCTGGGTGCTCAGTATTCGGGTGCTGGGTGCTCAGTGCTCAGGGTGCTGGGTGCTCAGTGCTTGGGGTGCTGGGTGCTCAGTGCTCAGTACTCAGGGTGCTGGGGGCTCAGTGCTCGGGGTGCTGGGTGCTCAGTGCTCAGTACTCAGGGTGCTGGGTGCTCAGTGCTCAGGGTGCTGGGTGCTCAGTGCTCAGGGTGCTGGGTGCTCAGTACTCAGGGTGCTGGGTGCGCAGTGCTCGGTGTGCTGGGTGCTCATTGCTCAGGGTGCTGGGTGCTCAGTGCTCAGGGTGCTGGGTGCTCAGTGCTCGGGGCGCTGGGTGCTCAGTGCTCGGGGTGCTCGGAGCTCAGTACTCAGTGTGCTGGGTGCTCAGTGCTGGGGGTGCTCGGTGCTCAGTACTCAGGGTGCTGGGTGCTCAGTGCTCGGGGTGCTCGGTGCTCAGTACGTTGGGTGCTCACTACTCAGGGTGCTGGGTGCTCAGTGCTCAGGTTGCTGGGTGCTGAGTGCTCAGGGTGCTGGGTGCTCAGTGCTCAGGGTGCTGGGTGCTCAGTACTCAGGGTGCTGGGTGCGCAGTGCTCGGGGTGCTGGGTGCTCAGTGCTCAGGGTGCTGGGTGCTCAGTGCTCAGGGTGCTGGGTGCTCAGTACTCGGGGTGCTGGGTGCTCAGTACTCAGGGTGCTGGGTGCTCAGTACTCAGGGTGCTGGGTGATCAGTACTCGGGTGCTGGGTGCTCAGTGCTCAGAGCGCTGGGTGCTCAGTGCTCGGTGTGCTGGGTGCTCAGTGCTCAGTACTCAGGGTGCTGGGTGCTCAGTGCTCTTGGTGCTGGGTGCACAGTGCTCAGTACTCAGGGTGCTGGGTGCTCAGTGCTCAGGGTGCTGGGTGCTCAGTGCTCAGGGTGCTGGGTGCTCAGTGCTCAGGGTGCTGGGTGCTCAGTGCTCAGGGTGCTGGGTACTCAGTGCTCGGGGTGCTGGGTGCTCAGTACTCAGGGTGCTGGGTGCTCAGTACTCAGGGTGCTGGTTGCTCAGTGCTCAGGGTGCTGGGTGCTCAGTACTCAGGGTGCTGGGTGCTCAGTGCTCGGGGCGCTGGGTGCTCAGTGCTCGGGGTGCTCGGAGCTCAGTACTCAGGGTGCTGGGTGCTCAGTGCTCGGGTTGCTCGGTGCTCAGTACGCTGGGTGCTCAGTACTCAGGGTGCTGGGTGCTCAGTACTCAGGGTGCTGTGTGCTCAGTACTCAGGGTGCTGGGTGCTCAGTACTCAGGGTGCTGTGTGCTCAGTACTCAGGGTGCTGGGTGCTTAGTACTCAGGGTGCTGGCTGCTCAGTGGTCAGGGTGCTCGGTGCTCAGTGCTCGGGGTGCTGGGTGCTCAGTACTCAGGGTGCTCAGTGCTCAGTGCTCTGGGTGCTGGGTGCTCTGTGCTCGGGGTGCTGGGTGCTCATTGCTCAGGGTGCTGGGTGCTCAGTACTCAGGGTGCTCAGTGCTCAGTGCTCGGGGTGCTTGGTGCTCAGTGCTCGGGGTGCTGGGTGCTCAGTTCTCAGGGTGCTGGGTGCTCAGTGCTCAGGGTTCTGGGTGCTCAGTGCTCGGGGCGCTGGGTACTCAGTGCTCGGGGTGCTCGGAGCTCAGTACTCAGTGTGCTGGGTGCTCAGTGCTCGGGGTGCTCGGTGCTCAGTACTCAGGGTGCTGGGTGCTCAGTGCTCGGGGTGCTCGGTGCTCAGTACGTTGTGTGCTCACTACTCAGGGTGCTGGGTGCTCAGTGCTCAGGTTTCTGGGTGCTGAGTGCTCAGGGTGCTGGGTGCTCAGTGCTCAGGGTGCTGGGTGCTCAGTACTCAGGGTGCTGGGTGCGCAGTGCTCGGGGTGCTGGGTGCTGAGTGCTCAGGGTGCTGGGTGCTCAGTGCTCAGGGTGCTGGGTGCTCAGTACTCGGGGTGCTGGGTGCTCAGTACTCAGGGTCCTGGGTGCTCAGTACTCAGGGTGCTGGGTGATCAGTACTCGGGTGCTGGGTGCTCAGTGCTCAGAGTGCTGGGTGCTCAGTGCTCGGGGTGCTGGGTGCTCAGTGCTCAGTACTCAGGGTGCTGGGTGCTCAGTGCTCTTGGTGCTGGGTGCACAGTGCTCAGTACTCAGGGTGCTGGGTGCTCAGTGCTCAGGGTGCTGGGTGCTCAGTGCTCAGGGTGCTGGGTGCTCAGTGCTCAGGGTGCTGGGTGCTCAGTGCTCAGGGTGATGGGTACTCAGTGCTCGGGGTGCTGGGTGCTCAGTACTCAGGGTGCTGGGTGCTCAGTACTCAGGGTGCTCAGTGCTCAGTACTCAGGGTGCTCAGTGCTCAGTACTCAGGGTGCTCAGTGCTCAGGGTGCTGGGTGCTCAGTGCTCGGGGTGCTGGGTGCTCAGTCCTCAGGGTGCTGGGTGCTCAGTGCTCAGGGTGCTGGGTGCTCAGTGCTCGGGGTGCTGGGTGCTCAGTACTCAGGGTGCTGGGTGCTCAGTGCTCAGTGTGCTGGGTGCTCAGTGCTCAGGGTGCTCGTTGCTTAGTACTCAGGGTGCTGGGTGCTCAGTACTCAGGGTGCTGGGTGCTCAGTGCTCAGGGTGCTGGGTGCTCAGTGCTCAGGGTGCTGGGTGCTCAGTACTCAGGGTGCTGGGTGCTCAGTTCTCGGGGTGCTGGGTGCTCAGTACTCAGGGAGCTGGGTGCTCAGTACTCAGGGTGCTGGGTGCTCAGTACTCGGGTGCTGGGTGCTCAGTGCTCAGGGTGCTGGGTGCTCAGTGCTTGGGGTGCTGGGTGCTCAGTGCTCAGTACTCAGGGTGCTGGGGGCTCAGTGCTCGGGGTGCTGGGTGCTCAGTGCTCAGTACTCAGGGTGCTGGGTGCTCAGTGCTCAGGGTGCTGGGTGCTCAGTGCTCAGGGTGCTGGGTGCTCAGTACTCAGGGTCCTCGGTGCTTAGTACTCAGGGTGCTGGGTGCTCAGTACTCCGGGTGCTGGGTGCTCAGTGCTCAGTACTCAGGGTTCTGGGTGCTCAGTACTCAGGGTGCTGGGTGCTCAGTGCTCGGGGTGCTTGGTGCTCAGTACTCAGGGTGCTGGGTGCTCAGTGCTCGGGGTGCTCAGTACTCAGGGTGCTGTGTGTTCAGTGCTCAGGGTGCTGGGTGCTCAGTACTCAGGGTGCTCGGTGCTTAGTACTCAGGGTGCTGGGTGCTCAGTACTCCGGGTGCTGGTTGCTCAGTGCTCGGGGTGCTCGGTGCTCAGTGCTCAAGGTGCTGGGTGCTCAGTACTCAGGGTGATCATTGCTCAGGTTGCTGGGTGCTCAGTACTCAGGGTGCTGGGTGCTCAGTACTCAGGGTGCTCAGTGCTCAGTACTCAGGGTGCTCAGTGCTCAGTACTAAGGGTGCTCAGTGCTCAGGGTGCTGGGTGCTCAGTGTTCGGGGGGCTCGGTGCTCAGTACTCAGGGTGCTGGGTGCTCAGTGCTCATGGTGCTGGGTGCTCAGTGCTCAGGGTGCTGGTTGCTCAGTGCTCAGGGTGCTGGGCGCTCAGTACTCAGGGTTTTCGGTGCTCAGTACTCGGGGTGCTCAGTGCTCAGTACTCAGGGTGCTGGGTGCTCAGTGCTCAGGGTGCTGGGTGCTCAGTACTCAGCGTGCTAGGTGCTCAGTACTCAGGGTGCTCGGTGCTCAGTACTCAGGGTGCTGGGTGCTCAGTGCTCAGGGTGCTGGGTGCTCAGTGCTCGGGGTGCTCGGTGCTCAGTACGCTGGGTGCTCAGTACTCAGGGTGCTGGGTGCTCAGTACGCTGGGTGCTCAGTACTCAGGGTGCTGTGTGCTCAGTACTCAGGGTGCTGTGTGCTCAGTACTCAGGGTGCTGGGTGCTCAGTACGCTGGGTGCTCAGTACTGAGGGTGCTGGGTGCTCAGTACTCAGGGTGCTGTGTGCTCAGTAGTCAGGGTGCTGGGTGCCCAGTACTCAGGGTGCTGGGTGCTCAGTGCTCAGGGTGCTGGGTGCTCAGTACTCAGGGTGCTGGGTGCTCAGTGCTCGGGGTGCTCGGTGCTCAGTACGCTGGGTGCTCAGTACTCAGGGTGCTCCGTGCTCAGTACGCTGGGTGCTCAGTACTCAGGGTGCTGGGTGCTCAGTACTCAGGGTGCTGTGTGCTCAGTACTCAGGGTGCTGGGTGCTCAGTACTCAGGGTGCTGGGTGCTCAGTGCTCAGGGTGCTGGGTGCTCAGTGCTCAGGGTGCTGGGTGCTCAGTGCTCAGGGTGCTGGGTTCTCAGTGCTCAGGGTACTGGGTGCTCAGTGCTCAGGGTGCTGGGTACTCAGTGCTCGGGGTGCTGGGTGCTCAGTACTCAGGGTGCTGGGTGCTCAGTACTCAGGGTGCTCAGTGCTCAGTACTCAGGGTGCTCAGTGCTCAGTACTCAGGGTGCTCAGTGCTCAGGGTGCTGGGTGCTCAGTGCTCGGGGTGCTGGGTGCTCAGGCCTCAGGGTGCTGGGTGCTGAGTGCTCAGGGTGCTCGGTGCTCAGTGCTCAGGGTGCTGGGTGCTCAGTACTCAGGGTGCTGGGTGCGCAGTGCTCGGGGTGCTGGGTGCTCAGTGCTCAGGGTGCTGGGTGCTCAGTGCTCAGGGTGCTGGTTGCTCAGTACTCGGGGTGCTGGGTGCTCAGTACTCAGGGTGCTGGGTGCTCAGTACTCAGGGTGCTGGGTGATCAGTACTTGGGTGCTGGGTGCTCAATGCTCGGGGTGCTGGGTGCTCAGTGCTCAGTACTCAGGGTGCTGGGTGCTCAGTGCTCGGGGTGCTGGGTGCACAGTGCTCAGTACTCAGGGTGCTGGGTGCTCAGTGCTCAGGGTGCTGGGTACTCAGTGCTCCGGGTGCTGGGTGCTCAGTACTCAGGGTGCTGGGTGCTCAGTACTCAGGGTGCTCAGTGCTCAGTACTCAGGATGCTCAGTGCTCAGTACTCAGGGTGCTCAGTGCTCAGGGTGCTGGGTGCTCAGTGCTCGGGGTGCTGGGTGCTCAGTCCTAAGGGTGCTGGGTGCTCAGTGCTCAGGGTGCTCGGTGCTCATTGCTCAGGGTGCTGGGTGCTCAGTACTCAGGGTGCTGGGTGCTCAGTGCTCGGGGTGCTGGGTGCTCAGTACTCAGGGTGCTGGGTGCTCAGTGCTCAGGGTGCTGGGTGCTCAGTGCTCAGGGTGCTCGGTGCTTAGTACTCGGGGTGCTGGGTGCTCAGTACTCAGGGTTCTGGGTGCTCAGTGCTCAGGGTGCTGGGTGCTCAGTGCTCAGGGTGCTGGGTGCTCAGTACTCAGGGTGCTGGGTGCTCAGTACTCAGGGTGCTGGGTGCTCAGTTCTCAGGGTGCTGGGTGCTCAGTGCTCGGGGTGCTGGGTGCTCAGTGCTCGGTGTGCTCGGTGCTCAGTACTCAGGGTGCTGGGTGCTCAGTGCTCGGGGTGCTCAGTACTCAGGGTGCTGTGTGTTCAGTGCTCAGGGTGCTGGTTACTCAGTACTCAGGGTGCTCGGTGCTTAGTACTCAGGGTGCTGGGTGCTCAGTACTCCGGGTGCTGGGTGCTCAGTGCTCGGGGTGCTCTGTGCTCAGTGCTCAAGGTGCTGGGTGCTCAGAACTCAGGGTGATCATTGCTCAGGGTGCTGGGTGCTCAGTTCTCAGGGTGCTGGGTGCCCAGTACTCAGGGTGCTCAGTGCTCAGTACTCAGGGTGCTCAGTGCTCAGTACTAAGGGTGCTCAGTGATCAGGCTGCTGGGTGCTCAGTACTCGGGGTGCTCGGTGCTCAGTCCTCAGGGTGCTGGGTGCTCAGTACTCAGGGAGCTGGGTGCTCAGTACTCAGGGTGCTGGGTGCTCAGTACTCGGGTGCTGGGTGCTCAGTGCTCAGGGTGCTGGGTGCTCAGTGCTTGGGGTGCTGGGTGCTCAGTGCTCAGTACTCAGGGTGCTGGGGGCTCAGTGCTCGGGGTGCTGGGTGCTCAGTGCTCAGTACTCAGGGTGCTGGGTGCTCAGTGCTCAGGGTGCTGGGTGCTCAGTGCTCAGGGTGCTGGGTGCTCAGTGCTCAGGGTGCTGGTTGCTCAGTACTCGGGGTGCTGGGTGCTCAGTACTCAGGGAGCTGGGTGCTCAGTACTCAGGGTGCTGGGTGCTTAGTACTCAGGGTGCTGGCTGCTCAGTGCTCAGGGTGCTCGGTGCTCAGTGCTCGGGGTGCTGGGTGCTCAGTACTCAGGGTGCTCAGTGCTCAGTGCTCTGGGTGCTGGGTGCTCTGTGCTCGGGGTGCTGGGTGCTCATTGCTCAGGGTGCTGGGTGCTCAGTGCTCAGGGTTCTGGGTGCTCAGTGCTCGGGGCGCTGGGTGCTCAGTTCTCAGGGTGCTGTGTGCTCAGTGCTCAGGGTTCTGGGTGCTCAGTGCTCGGGGCGCTTGGTACTCAGTGCTCGGGGTGCTCGGAGCTCAGTACTCAGTGTGCTGGTTGCTCAGTGCTCGGGGTGCTCGGTGCTCAGTACTCAGGGTGCTGGGTGCTCAGTGCTCGGGGTGCTCGGTGCTCAGTACTCAGGGTGCTGGGTGCTCAGTGCTCGGGGTGCTCGGTGCTCAGTACGTTGTGTGCTCACTACTCAGGGTGCTGGGTGCTCAGTGCTCAGGGTGCTGGGTGCTGAGTGCTCAGGGTGCTGGGTGCTCAGTGCTCAGGGTGCTGGGTGCTCAGTACTCAGGGTGCTGGGTGCGCAGTGCTCGGGGTGCTGGGTGCTGAGTACTCAGGGTGCTGGGTGCTCAGTGCTCAGGGTGCTGGGTGCTCAGTACTCGGGGTGCTGGGTGCTCAGTACTCAGGGTGCTGGGTGCTCAGTACTCAGGGTGCTGGGTGATCAGTACTCGGGTGCTGGGTGCTCAGTGCTCAGAGTGCTGGGTGCTCAGTGCTCGGGGTGCTGGGTGCTCAGTGCTCAGTACTCAGGGTGCTGGGTGCTCAGTGCTCTTGGTGCTGAGTGCACAGTGCTCAGTACTCAGGGTGCTGGGTGCTCAGTGCTCAGGGTGCTGGGTGCTCAGTGCTCAGGGTGCTGTGTACTCAGTGCTCAGGGTACTGGGTGCTCAGTGCTCAGGGTGCTGGGTACTCAGTGCTCGGGGTGCTGGGTGCTCAGTACTCAGGGTGCTGGGTGCTCAGTACTCAGGGTGCTCAGTGCTCAGTACTCAGGGTGCTCAGTGCTCAGTACTCAGGGTGCTCAGTGCTCAGGGTGCTGGGTGCTCAGTGCTCGGGGTGCTGGGTGCTCAGTCCTCAGGTTGCTGGGTGCTGAGTGCTCAGGGTGCTCGGTGCTCAGTGCTCAGGGTGCTGGGTGCTCAGTACTCAGGGTGCTGGGTGCGCAGTGCTCGGGGTGCTGGGTGCTCAGTGCTCAGGGTGCTGGGTGCTCAGTGCTCAGGGTGCTGGTTGCTCAGTACTCGGGGTGCTGGGTGCTCAGTACTCAGGGTGCTGGGTGCTCAGTACTCAGGGTGCTGGGTGATCAGTACTTGGGTGCTGGGTGCTCAATGCTCGGGGTGCTGGGTGCTCAGTGCTCAGTACTCAGGGTGCTGGGTGCTCAGTGCTCGGGGTGCTGGGTGCACAGTGCTCAGTACTCAGGGTGCTGGGTGCTCAGTGCTCAGGGTGCTGGGTACTCAGTGCTCGGGGTGCTGGGTGCTCAGTACTCAGGGTGCTGGGTGCTCAGTACTCAGGGTGCTCAGTGCTCAGTACTCAGGGTGCTCAGTGCTCAGTACTCAGGGAGCTCAGTGCTCAGGGTGCTGGGTGCTCAGTGCTCGGGGTGCTGGGTGCTCAGTGCTCAGGGTGCTCGGTGCTCATTGCTCAGGGTGCTGGGTGCTCAGTACTCAGGGTGCTGGGTGCTCAGTGCTCGGGGTGCTGGGTGCTCAGTACTCAGGGTGCTGGGTGCTCAGTGCTCGGGGTGCTGGGTGCTCAGTACTCAGGGTGCTGGGTGCTCAGTCCTAAGGGTGCTGGGTGCTCAGTGCTCAGGGTGCTCGGTGCTCATTGCTCAGGGTGCTGGGTGCTCAGTACTCAGGGTGCTGGGTGCTCAGTGCTCGGGGTGCTGGGTGCTCAGTACTCACGGTGCTGGGTGCTCAGTGCTCAGGGTGCTGGGTGCTCAGTGCTCAGGGTGCTCGGTGCTTAGTACTCGGGGTGCTGGGTTCTCAGTACTCAGGGTTCTGGGTGCTCAGTGCTCAGGGTGCTGGGTGCTCAGTGCTCAGGGTGCTGGGTGCTCAGTACTCAGGGTGCTGGGTGCTCAGTACTCAGGGTGCTGGGTGCTCAGTTCTCAGGGTGCTGGGTGCTCAGTGCTCGGGGTGCTGGGTGCTCAGTGCTCGGTGTGCTCGGTGCTCAGTACTCAGGGTGCTGGGTGCTCAGTGCTCGGGGTGCTCAGTACTCAGGGTGCTGTGTGTTCAGTGCTCAGGGTGCTGGTTACTCAGTACTCAGGGTGCTCGGTGCTTAGTACTCAGGGTGCTGGGTGCTCAGTACTCCGGGTGCTGGGTGCTCAGTGCTCGGGGTGCTCTGTGCTCAGTGCTCAAGGTGCTGGGTGCTCAGAACTCAGGGTGATCATTGCTCAGGGTGCTGGGTGCTCAGTTCTCAGGGTGCTGGGTGCCCAGTACTCAGGGTGCTCAGTGCTCAGTACTCAGGGTGCTCAGTGCTCAGTACTAAGGGTGCTCAGTGATCAGGCTGCTGGGTGCTCAGTACTCGGGGTGCTCGGTGCTCATTCCTCAGGGTGCTGGGTGCTCAGTACTCAGGGAGCTGGGTGCTCAGTACTCAGGGTGCTGGGTGCTCAGTACTCGGGTGCTGGGTGCTCAGTGCTCAGGGTGCTGGGTGCTCAGTGCTTGGGGTGCTGGGTGCTCAGTGCTCAGTACTCAGGGTGCTGGGGGCTCAGTGCTCGGGGTGCTGGGTGCTCAGTGCTCAGTACTCAGGGTGCTGGGTGCTCAGTGCTCAGGGTGCTGGGTGCTCAGTGCTCAGGGTGCTGGGTGCTCAGTGCTCAGGGTGCTGGTTGCTCAGTACTCGGGGTGCTGGGTGCTCAGTACTCAGGGAGCTGGGTGCTCAGTACTCAGGGTGCTGGGTGCTTAGTACTCAGGGTGCTGGCTGCTCAGTGCTCAGGGTGCTCGGTGCTCAGTGCTCGGGGTGCTGGGTGCTCAGTACTCAGGGTGCTCAGTGCTCAGTGCTCTGGGTGCTGGGTGCTCTGTGCTCGGGGTGCTGGGTGCTCATTGCTCAGGGTGCTGGGTGCTCAGTGCTCAGGGTTCTGGGTGCTCAGTGCTCGGGGCGCTGGGTGCTCAGTACTCAGGGTGCTGTGTGCTCAGTGCTCAGGGTTCTGGGTGCTCAGTGCTCGGGGCGCTTGGTACTCAGTGCTCGGGGTGCTCGGAGCTCAGTACTCAGTGTGCTGGTTGCTCAGTGCTCGGGGTGCTCGGTGCTCAGTACTCAGGGTGCTGGGTGCTCAGTGCTCGGGGTGCTCGGTGCTCAGTACTCAGGGTGCTGGGTGCTCAGTGCTCGGGGTGCTCGGTGCTCAGTACGTTGTGTGCTCACTACTCAGGGTGCTGGGTGCTCAGTGCTCAGGGTGCTGGGTGCTGAGTGCTCAGGGTGCTCCGTGCTCAGTGCTCAGGGTGCTGGGTGCTCAGTACTCAGGGTGCTGGGTGCGCAGTGCTCGGGGTGCTGGGTGCTGAGTACTCAGGGTGCTGGGTGCTCAGTGCTCAGGGTGCTGGGTGCTCAGTACTCGGGGTGCTGGGTGCTCAGTACTCAGGGTGCTGGGTGCTCAGTACTCAGGGTGCTGGGTGATCAGTACTCGGGTGCTGGGTGCTCAGTGCTCAGAGTGCTGGGTGCTCAGTGCTCGGGGTGCTGGGTGCTCAGTGCTCAGTACTCAGGGTGCTGGGTGCTCAGTGCTCTTGGTGCTGAGTGCACAGTGCTCAGTACTCAGGGTGCTGGGTGCTCAGTGCTCAGGGTGCTGGGTGCTCAGTGCTCAGGGTGCTGGGTTCTCAGAGCTCAGGGTACTGGGTGCTCAGTGCTCAGGGTGCTGGGTACTCAGTGCTCGGGGTGCTGGGTGCTCAGTACTCAGGGTGCTGGGTGCTCAGTACTCAGGGTGCTCAGTGCTCAGTACTCAGGGTGCTCAGTGCTCAGTACTCAGGGTGCTCAGTGCTCAGGGTGCTGGGTGCTCAGTGCTCGGGGTGCTGGGTGCTCAGTCCTCAGGTTGCTGGGTGCTGAGTGCTCAGGGTGCTCGGTGCTCAGTGCTCAGGGTGCTGGGTGCTCAGTACTCAGGGTGCTGGGTGCGCAGTGCTCGGGGTGCTGGGTGCTCAGTGCTCAGGGTGCTGGGTGCTCAGTGCTCAGGGTGCTGGTTGCTCAGTACTCGGGGTGCTGGGTGCTCAGTACTCAGGGTGCTGGGTGCTCAGTACTCAGGGTGCTGGGTGATCAGTACTTGGGTGCTGGGTGCTCAATGCTCGGGGTGCTGGGTGCTCAGTGCTCAGTACTCAGGGTGCTGGGTGCTCAGTGCTCGGGGTGCTGGGTGCACAGTGCTCAGTACTCAGGGTGCTGGGTGCTCAGTGCTCAGGGTGCTGGGTACTCAGTGCTCGGGGTGCTGGGTGCTCAGTACTCAGGGTGCTGGGTGCTCAGTACTCAGGGTGCTCAGTGCTCAGTACTCAGGGTGCTCAGTGCTCAGTACTCAGGGTGCTCAGTGCTCAGGGTGCTGGGTGCTCAGTGCTCGGGGTGCTGGGTGCTCAGTCCTAAGGGTGCTGGGTGCTCAGTGCTCAGGGTGCTCGGTGCTCAGTGCTCAGGGTGCTGGGTGCTCAGTACTCAGGGTGCTGGGTGCTCAGTGCTCGGGGTGCTGGGTGCTCAGTTCTCAGGGTGCTGGGTGCTCAGTGCTCGGGGTGCTGGGTGCTCAGTGCTCGGTGTGCTCGGTGCTCAGTACTCAGGGTGCTGGGTGCTCAGTGCTCGGGGTGCTCAGTACTCAGGGTGCTGTGTGTTCAGTGCTCAGGGTGCTGGTTACTCAGTACTCAGGGTGCTCGGTGCTTAGTACTCAGGGTGCTGGGTGCTCAGTACTCCGGGTGCTGGGTGCTCAGTGCTCGGGGTGCTCTGTGCTCAGTACACAGGGTGCTCAGTGCTCAGTACTAAGGGTGCTCAGTGATCAGGCTGCTGGGTGCTCAGTACTCGGGGTGCTCGGTGCTCAGTCCTCAGGGTGCTGGGTGCTCAGTACTCAGGGAGCTGGGTGCTCAGTACTCAGGGTGCTGGGTGCTCAGTACTCGGGTGCTGGGTGCTCAGTGCTCAGGGTGCTGGGTGCTCAGTACTCAGGGTGCTGGGTGCTCGGTGCTCAGTACGCTGGGTGCTCAGTACTCAGGTTGCTGGGTGCTCAGTACTCAGGGTGCTGGGTGCTCAGTACTCAGGGTGCTCGGTGCTCAGTACTCAGGGTGCTGGGTGCTCAGTGCTCAGGGTGCTGGGTGCTCAGTGCTCGGGGTGCTCGGTGCTCAGTACGCTGGGTGCTCAGTACTCAGGGTGCTGTGTGCTCAGTACTCAGGGTGCTGGGTGCTCAGTACTCGGGTGCTGGGTGCTCAGTGCTCAGGGTGCTGGGTGCTCAGTACTCAGGGTGCTGGGTGCTCAGTGCTCAGGGTGCTGGGTGCTCAGTGCTCAGGGTGCTCGGTGCTTAGTACTCGGGGTGCTGGGTGCTCAGTACTCAGGGTTCTGGGTGCTCAGTGCTCAGGGTGCTGGGTGCTCAGTGCTCAGGGTGCTGGGTGCTCAGTACTCAGGGTGCTGGGTTCTCAGTACTCAGGGTGCTGGGTGCTCAGTTCTCAGGGTGCTGGGTGCTCAGTGTTCGGGGTGCTGGGTGCTCAGTGCTCGGTGTGCTCGGTGCTCAGTACTCAGGGTGCTGGGTGCTCAGTGCTCGGGGTGCTCAGTACTCAGGGTGCTGTGTGTTCAGTGCTCAGGGTGCTGGTTACTCAGTACTCAGGGTGCTCGGTGCTTAGTACTCAGGGTGCTGGGTGCTCAGTACTCCGGGTGCTGGGTGCTCAGTGCTCGGGGTGCTCTGTGCTCAGTGCTCAAGGTGCTGGGTGCTCAGAACTCAGGGTGATCATTGCTCAGGGTGCTGGGTGCTCAGTTCTCAGGGTGCTGGGTGCCCAGTACTCAGGGTGCTCAGTGCTCAGTACACAGGGTGCTCAGTGCTCAGTACTAAGGGTGCTCAGTGATCAGGCTGCTGGGTGCTCAGTACTCAGGGTGCTGGGTGCTTAGTGCTCGAGGTGCTCGGTGCTCAGTACTCAAGGTGCTGGGTGCTCAGTGCTCAGGGTGCTGGGTGCTCAGTGCTCAGTGTGCTCAGTGCTCAGTGCTCGGGGTGCTGGGTGCTCAGTGCTCGGGGTGCTGGGTGCTCAGTACTCAGGGTGCTGTGTGCTTAGTGCTCAGTACCCAGCGTGCTGGGTGCTCAGTGCTCAGAGTGTTGGGTGCTCAGTACTCAGGGTGCTGGGTGCTCAGTGCTCAGTGCTCAGGGTGCGCAGTGCTCAGGGTGCTGGGTGCTCAGTGCTCGGGGTGCTGGGTGCTCAGTGCTCAGGGTGATTGGTGCTCAGTGCTCAGGGTGCTTTGTGCTCAGTCCTCCGGGTGCTCATTGCTCAGGGTGCTGGGTGCTCAGTGCTCGGGGTGCTCGGTGCTCAGTACTCAGGGTGCTGAGTGCTCAGTACTTAGGGTGCTGGGTGCTCAGTACTCAGGGTGCTGGGTGCTCAGTGCTCGGGGTGCTGGGTACTCAGGGCTGTGGTGCTGGTTGCTCAGTACTCAGTGCTCAGGGTGCTGGGTGCTCAGTGCTCAGTGCTCAGGGTGCTGGTTGCTCAGTACTCAGGGTGCTGGGTGCTCAGTACTCAGGGTGCTGGGTGCTCAGTGCTCAGGGTGCTCTGTGCTCAGTACTCAGGGTGCTGGGTGCTCAGTGCTCGGGGTGCTGCCTGCTCAGTGCTCAGGGTGCTGGGTGCTCAGTGCTCAGGGTGCTGGGTGCTCAGTGCTCAGTGCTCAGGGTGCTGGTTGCTCAGTACTCAGGGTGCTGGGTGCTCAGTGCTCAGGGTGCTGGGTGCTCAGTGCTCAGGGTGCTGGGTGCTCAGTGCTCAGTGCTCAGGGTGCTGGGTGCTCAGTGCTCGGGGTGCTGCGTGCTCAGTGCTCAGGGTGCTGGGTGCTCAGTGCTCAGTGCTCAGGGTGCTGGTTGCTCAGTACTCAGGGTGCTGGGTGCTGAGTACTCAGGGTGCTGGGTGCTCAGTGCTCAGGGTGCTCTGTGCTCAGTACTCAGGGTGCTGGGTGCTCAGTGCTCGGGGTGCTGCGTGCTCAGTGCTCAGGGTGCTGGGTGCTCAGTGCTCAGGGTGCTGGGTGCTCAGTACTCAGGGTGCTGGGTGCTCAGTGCTCGGGGTGCTCGGTGCTCAGTACACGAGGTGCTGGGTGCTCAGTGCTCAGGGTGTTGGGTGCTCAGTCCTCGGGGTGCTCGGTGCTCAGTACTCAGGGTGCTCAGTGCTCAGTACTCGGGGTGCTTGGTGCTCAGTACTCAGGGTGCTCAGTACTCAGTACTCGGGGAGCTGGGTGCTCAGTGCTCAGGGTGCTCAGTGCTCAGTGCTTGGGGTGCTGGGTGCTCAGTGCTCGGGGCGCTGGGTCCTCAGTGCTCGGGGTGCAGGGTGCTCAGTACTCGGGGTGCTGGGTGCTCAGTGCTCAGGGTGCTCAGTGCTCAGTACTCAGTGCTCAGGGTGCTCAGTGCTCAGTGCTCAGGGTGCTGGGTGTTCAGTACTCAGGGTGCTGTGTGCTCAGTACTCACGGTGCTGGGTGCTCAGTACTCAGGGTGCTGGGTGCTCAGTGATCAGGATGCTGGGTGCTCAGTACTCAGGGTGCTGGGTGCTCAGTGCTCAGGGTGCTGGGTGCTCAGGGCTCAGGGTGCTGGGTGCTCAGTACTCAGGGTGCTGGGTGCTCAGTAATCAGGGTGCTGGGTGCTCAGTACTCTGGGTGTTGGGTGCTCAGTATTCATGGTGCTGGGTGCTCAGTGCGCAGGGTGCTGGGTGCTCAGTACTCAGGGTGCTGTGTGCTTAGTGCTCGAGGTGCTCGGTGCTCAGAACTCAAGGTGCTGGTTGCTCAGTGCTCATTGTGCTGGGTGCTCAGTGCTCAGTGTGCTCAGTGCTCAGTGCTCGGGGTGCTGGGTGCTCAGTGCTCGGGACGCTGGGTGCTCAGTGCTCGGGGTGCTGGGTGCTCAGTACTCAGGGTGCTGTGTGCTTAGTGCTCAGTACTCAGCGTGCTGGGTGCTCAGTGCTCAGAGTGTTGGGTGTTCAGTACTCAGGGTGCTGGGTGCTCAGTGCTCAGGGTGCTCAGTGCTCAGGGTGCTCAGTGTTCAGGGTCCTGGGTGCTCAGGGTGCTGGGTGCTCAGTGCTCGGGGTGCTGGGTGCTCAGTGATCAGTGCTCAGGGATCTGGGTGTTCAGTGCTCAGTGCTCAGGGTGCTGGGTGTTCAGTACTCAGGGTGCTCAGTGCTCAGTGCTCAGGGTGCTGGGTGCTCAGTACTCAGGGTGCTGGGTGCTCAGTGCTAGGGGTGCTGGGTGCTCAGTGCTCAGGGTGATCAGTGCTCAGTACTCAGGGTGCTGGGTGCTCAGTGCTCAGGGTGCTGGGTGCTCAGTCCTCAGGGTGCTCAGTACTCAGGGTGCTCGGTGCTTAGTGCTCAGTACTCAGGGTGCTCAGTACTCAGGGTGCTGGGTGCTCAGTGCTCGGGGTGCTGGGTGCTTAGTACTCAGGGTGCTGGGTGCTCAGTGCTCGGGGTGCTGGGTGCTCAGTACTCAGGGTGCTGGGTGCTCAGTGCTCGGGGTGCTGGGTGCTCAGTGCTCAGTGTGATCGGTGCTCAGTGCTCAGGGTGCTGGGTGCTCAGTCCTCCGGGTGCTCAGTGCTCAGGGTGCTGGGTGCTCAGTGCTCGGGGTGCTGGGTGCTCAGGGCTGTGGTGCTGGGTGCTCAGTGCTCATTGCTCAGGGTGCTGGGTGCTCAGTACTCAGTGCTCAGTGTGCTGGTTGCTCAGTACTCAGGGTGCTGGGTGCTCAGTACTCAGGGTGCTGGGTGCTCAGTGCTCAGGGTGCTCTGTGCTCAGTACTCAGGGTGCTGGGTGCTCAGTGCTCGGGGTGCTGCATGCTCAGTGCTCAGGTTGCTGGGTGCTCAGTGCTCAGGGTGCTGGGTGCTCAGTGCTCAGTGCTCAGGGTGCTGGTTGCTCAGTACTCAGGGTGCTGAGTGCTCAGTACTCAGGGTGCTGGGTGCTCAGTACTCAGGGTGCTGGGTGCTCAGTACTCAGTGTGCTGGGTGCTCAGTGTTCAGGGTGCTGGGTGCTCAGTGCTCAGGGTGCTGGGTGCTCAGTGCTCGGGGTGCTGGGTGCTCAGGGCTGTGGTGCTGGGTGCTCAGTACTCAGTGCTCAGGGTGCTGGGTGCTCAGTGCTCAGTGCTCAGGGTGCTGGTTGCTCAGTACTCAGGGTGCTGGGTGCTCAGTACTCAGGGTGCTGGGTTCTCAGTGCTCAGGTTGCTCTGTGCTCAGTACTCAGGGTGCTGGGTGCTCAGTGCTCGGGTGCTGCGTGCTCAGTGCTCAGGGTGCTGTGTGCTCAGTGCTCAGGGTGCTGGGTGCTCAGTACTCAGGGTGCTGGGTGCTCAGTGCTCGGGGCGCTCGGTGCTCAGTACTCAAGGTGCTGGGTGCTCAGTGCTCAGGGTGCTGGGTACTCAGTCCTCGGGGTGCTCCGTGCTCAGTGATCAGGGTGCTGGGTGCTCAGTACTCAGGGTGCTCGGTGCTCAGTACTCAGGGTTCTCAGTGCTCAGTACTCAGGGTGCTGGGTGCTCAGTGCTCAGGGTGCTGGGTGCTCAGTACTCAGGGTGCTCAGTGCTTAGTAATCGGGGTGCTTCATGCTCAGTACTCAGGATGCTCAGTGCTCAGTACTCGGGGTACTGGGTGCTCAGTGCTCAGGGTGCTCAGTGCTCAGTGCTCGGGGTGCTGGGTGCTCAGTGCTCGCGGCGCTGGGTGCTCAGTGCTCGGGGTGCTGGGTGCTCAGTACTCGGGGTGCTGGGTGCTCAGTGCTCAGGGTGCTCAGTACTCAGTACTCAGTGCTCAGGGTGCTCAGTGCTCAGTGCTCAGGGTGCTGGGTGTTCAGTACTCAGGGTGCTGGGTGCTCAGTACTCACGGTGCTGGGTGCTCAGTGCTCAGGGTGCTGGGTGCTCAGTGCTCAGGGTGCTCAGTACTCAGTACTCAGTGCTCAGGGTGCTCAGTGCTCAGTGCTCAGGGTGCTGGTTGCTCAGTACTCAGGGTGCTGGGTGCTCAGTACTCAGGGTGCTGGGTGCTCAGTGCTCAGTGCTCAGTGCTCAGGGTGCTGGTTGCTCAGTACTCAGGGTGCTGGGTGCTCAGTACTCAGGGTGCTGGGTGCTCAGTGCTCGGTGTGCTGGGTGCTCAGTGCTCAGGGTGATCGGTGCTCAGTGCTCAGGGTGCTTTGTGCTCAGTCCTCCGGGTGCTCAGTGCTCAGGGTGCGGGGTGCTCAGTGCTCGGGGTGCTCTGTGCTCAGTACTCAGGCTGCTGGGTACTCAGTGCTCGGGGTGCTGCGTGCTCAGTGCTCAGGGTGCTGGGTGCTCAGTGCTCAGGGTGCTGGGTGCTCAGTGCTCAGTGCTCAGGGTGCTGGTTGCACAGTACTCAGGGTGCTGGGTGCTCAGTACTCAGGGTGCTGGGTGCTCAGTGCTCAGGGTGCTCTGTGCTCAGTACTCAGGTTGCTGGGTGCTCAGTGCTCGGGGTGCTGCGTGCTCAGTGCTCAGGGTGCTTGGTGCTCAGTACGTAGGTTGCTGGTTGCTCAGTGCTCAGGGTGCTCTGTGCTCAGTACTCAGGGTGCTGGGTGCTCAGTCCTCGGGGTGCTCGGTGCTCAGTACTCAGGGTGCTCAGTGCTCAGTACTCGGGGTGCTTGGTGCTCAGTACTCAGGGTGCTCAGTACTCAGTACTCGGGGAGCTGGGTGCTCAGTGCTCAGGGTGCTCAGTGCTCAGTGCTTGGGGTGCTGGGTGCTCAGTGCTCGGGGCGCTGGGTGCTCAGTGCTCGGGGTGCAGGGTGCTCAGTACTCGGGGTGCTGGGTGCTCAGTGCTCAGGGTGCTCAGTGCTCAGTACTCAGTGCTCAGGGTGCTCAGTGCTCAGTGCTCAGGGTGCTGGGTGTTCAGTACTCAGGGTGCTGTGTGCTCAGTACTCACGGTGCTGGGTGCTCAGTACTCAGGGTGCTGGGTGCTCAGTGATCAGGATGCTGGGTGCTCAGTACTCAGGGTGCTGGGTGCTCAGTGCTCAGGGTGCTGGGTGCTCAGGGCTCAGGGTGCTGGGTGCTCAGTACTCAGGGTGCTGGGTGCTCAGTAATCAGGATGCTGGGTGCTCAGTACTCTGGGTGTTGGGTGCTCAGTATTCATGGTGCTGGGTGCTCAGTGCGCAGGGTGCTGGGTGCTCAGTACTCAGGGTGCTGTGTGCTTAGTGCTCGAGGAGCTCGGTGCTCAGAACTCAAGGTGCTGGTTGCTCAGTGCTCATTGTGCTGGGTGCTCAGTGCTCAGTGTGCTCAGTGCTCAGTGCTCGGGGTGCTGGGTGCTCAGTGCTCGGGACACTGGGTGCTCAGTGCTCGGGGTGCTGGGTGCTCAGTACTCAGGGTGCTGTGTGCTTAGTGCTCAGTACTCAGCGTGCTGGGTGCTCAGTGCTCAGAGTGTTGGGTGTTCAGTACTCAGGGTGCTGGGTGCTCAGTGCTCAGGGTGCTCAGTGCTCAGGGTGCTCAGTGTTCAGGGTCCTGGGTGCTCAGGGTGCTGGGTGCTCAGTGCTCGGGGTGCTGGGTGCTCAGTGATCAGTGCTCAGGGATCTGGGTGTTCAGTGCTCAGTGCTCAGGGTGCTGGGTGTTCAGTACTCAGGGTGCTCGGTGCTCAGTGCTCAGGGTGCTGGGTGCTCAGTACTCAGGGTGCTGGGTGCTCAGTGCTAGGGGTGCTGGGTGCTCAGTGCTCAGGGTGATCAGTGCTCAGTACTCAGGGTGCTGGGTGCTCAGTGCTCAGGGTGCTGGGTGCTCAGTCCTCAGGGTGCTCAGTACTCAGGGTGCTCGGTGCTTAGTGCTCAGTACTCAGGGTGCTCAGTACTCAGGGTGCTGGGTGCTCAGTGCTCGGGGTGCTGGGTGCTCAGTACTCAGGGTGCTGGGTGCTCAGTACTCGGTGTGCTGGGTGCTCAGTACTCAGGGTGCTGGGTGCTCAGTGCTCGGGGTGCTGGGTGCTCAGTGCTCAGGGTGATCGGTGCTCAGTGCTCAGGGTGCTGGGTGCTCAGTCCTCCGGGTGCTCAGTGCTCAGGGTGCTGGGTGCTCAGTGCTCAGTGATCAGGGTGCTGGTTGCTCAGTACTCAGGGTGCTGAGTGCTCAGTACTCAGGGTGCTGGGTGCTCAGTACTCAGGGTGCTGGGTGCTCAGTACTCAGTGTGCTGGGTGCTCAGTGCTCAGGGTGCTGGGTGCTCACTGATCAGGGTGCTGGTTGCTCAGTACTCAGGGTGCTGAGTGCTCAGTACTCAGGGTGCTGGGTGCTCAGTACTCAGGGTGCTGGGTGCTCAGTACTCAGTGTGCTGGGTGCTCAGTGTTCAGGGTGCTGGGTGCTCAGTGCTCAGGGTGCTGGGTGCTCAGTGCTCAGGGTGCTGGGTGCTCAGTACTCAGGGTGCTGGGTGCTCAGTGCTCGGGGCGCTCGGTGCTCAGTACTCAAGGTGCTGGGTGCTCAGTGCTCAGGGTGCTGGGTACTCAGTCCTCGGGGTGCTCCGTGCTCAGTGATCAGGGTGCTGGATGCTCAGTACTCAGGGTGCTCGGTGCTCAGTACTCAGGGTTCTCAGTGCTCAGTACTCAGGGTGTTGGGTGCTCAGTGCTCATGGTGCAGGGTGCTCAGTACTCAGGGTGCTCAGTGCTCAGTACTCGGGGTGCTTGGTGCTCAGTACTCAGGGTGCTCAGTGCTCAGTACTCGGGGTGCTGGGTGCTCAGTGCTCAGGGTGCTCAGTGCTCAGTGCTCGGGGTGCTGCGTGCTCAGTGCTCAGGGTGCTGGGTGCTCAGTGCTCAGGGTGCTGGGTGCTCAGTGCTCAGTGATCAGGGTGCTGGTTGCTCAGTACTCAGGGTGCTGAGTGCTCAGTACTCAGGGTGCTGGGTGCTCAGTACTCAGGGTGCTGGGTGCTCAGTACTCAGTGTGCTGGGTGCTCAGTGTTCAGGGTGCTGGGTGCTCAGTGCTCAGGGTGCTGGGTGCTCAGTGCTCAGGGTGCTGGGTGCTCAGTACTCAGGGTGCTGGGTGCTCAGTGCTCGGGGCGCTCTGTGCTCAGTACTCAAGGTGCTGGGTGCTCAGTGCTCAGGGTGCTGGGTATTCAGTCCTCGGGGTGCTCCGTGCTCAGTGATCAGGGTGCTGGATGCTCAGTACTCAGGGTGCTCGGTGCTCAGTACTCAGGGTTCTCAGTGCTCAGTACTCAGGGTGTTGGGTGCTCAGTGCTCGGGGTGCTGGGTGCTCAGTACTCAGGTTGCTGGGTGCTCAGTGCTCAGGGTGCTCTGTGCTCAGTACTCAGGGTGCTGGGTGCTCAGTGCTCGGGGTGCTGGGTGCTCAGTGCTCAGGGTGCTGGGTGCTCAGTGCTCAGGGTGCTGGGTGCTCAGTGCTCAGGGTGCTGGGTGCTCAGTACTCAGGGTGCTGGGTGCTCAGTGCTCAGGGTGCTGGGTGCTCAGTACTCAGGGTGCTGGTTGCTCAGTGCTCGGGGCGCTCGGTGCTCAGTACTCAAGGTGCTGGGTGCTCAGTGCTCAGGGTGCTGGGTACTCAGTCCTCGGGGTGCTCCGTGCTCAGTGATCAGGGTGCTGGATGCTCAGTACTCAGGGTGCTCGGTGCTCAGTACTCAGGGTTCTCAGTGCTCAGTACTCAGGGTGTTATGTGCTCAGTGCTCATGGTGCAGGGTGCTCAGTACTCAGGGTGCTCAGTGCTCAGTACTCGGGGTGCTTGGTGCTCAGTACTCAGGGTGCTCAGTGCTCAGTACTCGGGGTGCTGGGTGCTCAGTGCTCAGGGTGCTCAGTGCTCAGTGCTCGGGGTGCTGGGTGCTCAGTGCTCGGGGCGCTGGGTGCTCAGTGCTCGGGGTGCTGGGTGCTCAGTACTCGGGGTGCTGGGTGCTCAGTGCTCAGGGTGCTCAGTACTCAGTACTCAGTGCTCAGGGTGCTCAGTGCTCAGTGCTCAGGGTGCTGGGTGTTCAGTACTCAGGGTGCTGGGTGCTCAGTAATCACGGTGCTGGGTGCTCAGTGCTCAGGGTGCTGGGTGCTCAGTACTCTGGGTGTTGGGTGCTCAATATTCATGGTGCTGGGTGCTCCGTGCTCGGGGTGCTGGGTGCTCAGTGCTCAGGGTGCTGGGTGCTCAGTGCTCAGGGTGCTGGGTGCTCAGTACTCAGGGTGCTGGGTGCTTAGTGCTCGAGGTGCTCGGTGCTCAGAACTCAAGGTGCTGGGTGCTCAGTGCTCAGGGTGCTGGGTGCTCAGTGCTCAGTGTGCTCAGTGCTCAGTGCTCGGGTGCTGGGTTCTCAGTGCGCGGGGCGCTGGGTGCTCAGTGCTCGGGGTGCTGGGTGCTCAGTACTCAGGGTGCTGTGTGCTTAGTGCTCAGTACTCAGCGTGCAGGGTTCTCAGTGCTCAGAGTGTTGGGTGCTCAGTACTCAGGGTGCTGGGTGCTCAGTGCTCAGTGCTCAGGGTGCTCAGTGCTCAGGGTGCTGGGTGCTCAGTGCTCGGGGTGCTGGGTGCTCAGTGCTCAGGGTGATCGGTGCTCAGTGCTCAGGGGGCTTTGTGCTCAGTCCTCCGGGTGCTCAGTGCTCAGGGTGCTGGGTGCTCAGTGCTCGGGGTGCTCGGTGCTCAGTACTCAGGGTGCTGAGTGCTCAGTACTTAGGGTGCTGGGTTCTCAGTACTCAGGGTGCTGGGTGCTCAGTGCTCGGGGTGCTGGGTGCTCAGGGCTGTGGTGCTGGGTGCTCAGTACTCAGTGCTCAGGGTGCTGGGTGCTCAGTGCTCAGTGCTCAGGGTGCTGGTTGCTCAGTACTCAGGGTGCTGGGTGCACAGTACTCAGGGTGCTGGGTGCTCAGTGCTCAGGGTGCTCTGTGCTCAGTACTCAGGGTGCTGGGTGCTCAGTGCTCGGGGTGCTGCGTGCTCAGTGCTCAGGGTGCTGGGTGCTCAGTGCTCAGGGTGCTGGGTGCTCAGTGCTCAGTGCTCAGGGTGCTGGTTGCTCAGTACTCAGGGTGCTGGGTGCTCAGTACTCAGGTTGCTGGGTGCTCAGTGCTCAGGGTGCTCTTTGCTCAGTACTCAGGGTGCTGGTTGCTCAGTGCTCGGGGTGCTGCGTGCTCAGTGCTCAGGGTGCTGGGTGCTCAGTGCTCAGGGTGCTGGGTGGTCAGTACTCAGGGTGCTGGGTGCTCAGTGCTCGGGGTGCTCGGTGCTCAGTACACGAGGTGCTGGGTGCTCAGTGCTCAGGGTGCTGGGTGCTCAGTCCTCGGGGTGCTCCGTGCTCAGTGATCAAGGTGCTGGGTGCTCAGTACTCAGGTTGCTCGGTGCTCAGTACTCAGGGTTCTCAGTGCTCAGTACTCAGGGTGCTGGGTGCTCAGTGCTCAGGGTGCTGGGTGCTCAGTACACAGCGTGCTCAGTGCTCAGTACTCGGGGTGCTTGGTGCTCAGTACTCAGGGTGCTCAGTACTCAGTACTCGGGGAGCTGGGTGCTCAGTGCTCAGGGTGCTCAGTGCTCAGTGCTTGCGGTGCTGGGTGCTCAGTGCTCGGGGCGCTGGGTGCTCAGTGCTCGGGGTGCTGGGTGCTCAGTACTCGGGGGGCTGGGTGCTCAGTGCTCAGGGTGCTCAGTGCTAAGTACTCAGTGCTCAGGGTGCTCAGTGCTCAGTGCTCAGGGTGCTGGGTGTTCAGTACTCAGGGTGCTGTGTGCTCAGTACTCACGGTGCTGGGTGCTCAGTACTCAGGGTGCTGGGTGCTCAGTGCTCAGGGTGCTGGGTGCTCAGTACTCAGGGTGCTGGGTGCTCAGTGCTCAGGGTGCTGGGTGCTCAGTACTCAGGGTGCTGGGTGCTCAGTACTCAGGGTGCTCGGTGCTCAGTACTCAGGGTGCTGGGTGCTCAGTGCTCAGGGTGCTGGGTACTCAGTACTCAGGGTGCTGGGTGCTCAGTACTCAGGGTGCTGGGTGCTCAGTGCTCAGGGTGCTGGGTGCTCAGTGCTCAGGGTGCTGGGTGCTCAGTACTCAGGGTGCTGGGTGCTCAGTGCTCAGGGTGATTGGTGCTCAGTACTCAGGGTGCTCAGTGCTCAGGGTGCTGGGTGCTCAGTGCTCAAGGTGCTGGGTGCTCAGTACTCAGGGTGCTGGGTGCTCAGTGCTCGGGGTGCTGGGTGCTCAGTGCTCAGGGTGATCGGTGCTCAGTACTCAGGGTGCTGGGTGCTCAGTGCTCAGGGTGCTGGGTGCTCAGTCCTCAGGGTGCTCAGTGCTCAGGGTGCTGGGTGCTCAGTGCTCGGGTTGCTCGGTGCTCAGTACTCAGGGTGCTGAGTGCTCAGTACTCATGGTGCTGGGTGCTCAGTACTCAGGGGGCTGGGTGCTCAGTGCTCAGGGTGCTGGGTGCTCAGTGCTCAGGGCGCTGGGTGCTCAGTGCTCGGGGTGCTGGGTGCTCAGATCTCGGGGTGCTGGGTGGTCAGTGCTCAGTGCTCAGGGTGCTGGGTGCTCAGTGCTCAGTGCTCAGTGTGCTGGGTGCTCAATACTCAGGGTGCTGGGTGCTCAGTAGTCAGGGTGCTGGGTGCTCAGTTCTCAGGGTGCTGGGTGCTCAGTACTCTGGGTGTTGGGTGCTCAGTACTCAGGGTGCTGGGTGCTCAGTGCTCGGGGTGCTGGGTGCTCAGTGCTCAGGGTGCTGGGTGGTCAGTACTCAGGGTGCTGGGTGCTCAGTACTCAGGGTGCTGGGTGCTCAGTGCTCGGGGTGCTGGGTGCTCAGGGCTGTGGTGCTGGGTGCTCAGTACTCGGGGTGCTCCGTGCTCAGTGCTCAGGGTGCTGGGTGCTCAGTACTCAGGGTGCTCGGTGCTAAGTACTCACAGTTCTCAGTGCTCAAGGTGCTGTGTGCTCAGTACTCAGGGTGCTCAGTGCTCAGTGCTCGGGGTGCTGGGTGCTCAGGGCTGTGGTGCTGGGTGCTCAGTACTCAGTGCTCAGGGTGCTGGGTGCTCAGTGCTCAGTGCTCAGGGTGCTGGTTGCTCAGTACTCAGGGTGCTGGGTGCACAGTACTCAGGGTGCTGGGTGCTCAGTGCTCAGGGTGCTCTGTGCTCAGTACTCAGGGTGCTGGGTGCTCAGTGCTCGGGGTGCTGCGTGCTCAGTGCTCAGGGTGCTGGGTGCTCAGTGCTCAGGGTGCTGGGTGCTCAGTGCTCAGTGCTCAGGGTGCTGGTTGCTCAGTACTCAGGGTGCTGGGTGCTCAGTACTCAGGTTGCTGGGTGCTCAGTGCTCAGGGTGCTCTTTGCTCAGTACTCAGGGTGCTGGTTGCTCAGTGCTCGGGGTGCTGCGTGCTCAGTGCTCAGGGTGCTGGGTGCTCAGTGCTCAGGGTGCTGGGTGGTCAGTACTCAGGGTGCTGGGTGCTCAGTGCTCGGGGTGCTCGGTGCTCAGTACACGAGGTGCTGGGTGCTCAGTGCTCAGGGTGCTGGGTGCTCAGTCCTCGGGGTGCTCCGTGCTCAGTGATCAAGGTGCTGGGTGCTCAGTACTCAGGTTGCTCGGTGCTCAGTACTCAGGGTTCTCAGTGCTCAGTACTCAGGGTGCTGGGTGCTCAGTGCTCAGGGTGCTGGGTGCTCAGTACACAGCGTGCTCAGTGCTCAGTACTCGGGGTGCTTGGTGCTCAGTACTCAGGGTGCTCAGTACTCAGTACTCGGGGAGCTGGGTGCTCAGTGCTCAGGGTGCTCAGTGCTCAGTGCTTGGGGTGCTGGGTGCTCAGTGCTCGGGGCGCTGGGTGCTCAGTGCTCGGGGTGCTGGGTGCTCAGTACTCGGGGGGCTGGGTGCTCAGTGCTCAGGGTGCTCAGTGCTAAGTACTCAGTGCTCAGGGTGCTCAGTGCTCAGTGCTCAGGGTGCTGGGTGTTCAGTACTCAGGGTGCTGTGTGCTCAGTACTCACGGTGCTGGGTGCTCAGTACTCAGGGTGCTGGGTGCTCAGTGCTCAGGGTGCTGGGTGCTCAGTACTCAGGGTGCTGGGTGCTCAGTGCTCAGGGTGCTGGGTGCTCAGTACTCAGGGTGCTGGGTGCTCAGTACTCAGGGTGCTCGGTGCTCAGTACTCAGGTTGCTGGGTGCTCAGTGCTCAGGGTGCTGGGTACTCAGTACTCAGGGTGCTGGGTGCTCAGTACTCAGGGTGCTGGGTGCTCAGTGCTCAGGGTGCTGGGTGCTCAGTGCTCAGGGAGCTGGGTGCTCAGTACACAGGGTGCTGCGTGCTCAGTGCTCAGGGTGATCGGTGCTCAGTACTCAGGGTGCTCAGTGCTCAGGGTGCTGGGTGCTCAGTGCTCAGGGTGCTGGGTGCTCAGTACTCAGGGTGCTGGGTGCTCAGTGCTCGGGGTGCTGGGTGCTCAGTCCTCAGGGTGCTCGGTGCTCAGTACTCAGGGTGCTGGGTGCTCAGTGCTCAGGGTGCTGGGTACTCAGTACTCAGGGTGCTGGGTGCTCAGTACTCAGGGTGCTGGGTGCTCAGTGCTCAGGATGCTGGGTGCTCAGTGCTCAGGGTGCTGGGTGCTCAGTACTCAGGGTGCTGGGTGCTCAGTGCTCAGGGTGATCGGTGCTCAGTACTCAGGGTGCTCAGTGATCAGGGTGCTGGGTGCTCAGTGCTCAGGGTGCTGGTTGCTCAGTACTCAGGGTGCTGGGTGCTCAGTGCACGGGGTGCTGGGTGCTCAGTGCTCAGGGTGATCGGTGCTCAGTACTCAGGGTGCTGGGTGCTCAGTTCTCAGGGTGCTGGGTGCTCAGTCCTCAGGGTGCTCAGTGCTCAGGGTGCTGGGTGCTCAGTGCTCAGTGTGCTCAGTGCTCAGTGCTCGGGGTGCTGTGTGCTCAGTGCGCGGGGCGCTGGGTGCTCAGTGCTCGGGGTGCTGGGTGCTCAGTACTCAGGGTGCTGTGTGCTTAGTGCTCAGAACTCAGCGTGCTGGGTGCTCAGTGCTCAGAGTGTTGGGTGCTCAGTACTCAGGGTGCTGGGTGCTCAGTGCTCAGTGCTCAGTGTGCTCAGTGCTCAGGGTGCTGGGTGCTCAGTGCTCAGGGTGCTGGGTGCTCAGTGCTCAGGGTGATCGGTGCTCAGTGCTCAGGGTGCTTTGTGCTCAGTCCTCCGGGTGCTCAGTGCTCAGGGTGCTGGGTGCTCAGTGCTCGGGGTGCTCGGTGCTCAGTACTCAGGGTGCTGAGTGCTCAGTACTTAGGGTGCTGGGTGCTCAGTACTCAGGGTGCTGGGTGCTCAGTGCTCGGGGTGCTGGGTGCTCAGGGCTGTGGTGCTGGGTGCTCAGTACTCAGTGCTCAGGGTGCTGGGTGCTCAGTGCTCAGTGCTCAGGGTGCTGGTTGCTCAGTACTCAGGGTGCTGGGTGCACAGTACTCAGGGTGCTGGGTGCTCAGTGCTCAGGGTGCTCTGTGCTCAGTACTCAGGGTGCGGGGTGCTCAGTGCTCGGGGTGCTGCGTGCTCAGTGCTCAGGGTGCTGGGTGCTCAGTGCTCAGGGTGCTGGGTGCTCAGTGCTCAGTGCTCAGGGTGCTGGTTGCTCAGTACTCAGGGTGCTGGGTGCTCAGTACTCAGGGTGCTGGGTGCTCAGTGCTCAGGGTGCTCTGTGCTCAGTACTCAGGGTGCTGGGTGCTCAGTGCTCGGGGTGCTGCGTGCTCAGTGCTCAAGGTGCTGGGTGCTCAGTGCTCAGGGTGCTGGGTGGTCAGTACTCAGGGTGCTGGGTGCTCAGTGCTCGGGGTGCTCGGTGCTCTGTACATGAGGTGCTGGGTGCTCAGTGCTCAGGGTGCTGGGTGCTCAGTCCTCGGGGTGCTCCGTGCTCAGTGATCAAGGTGCTGGGTGCTCAGTACTCAGGTTGCTCGGTGCTCAGTACTCAGGGTTCTCAGTGCTCAGTACTCAGGGTGCTGGGTGCTCAGTGCTCAGGGTGCTGGGTGCTCAGTACTCAGCGTGCTCAGTGCTCAGTACTCGGGGTGCTTGGTGCTCAGTACTCAGGGTGCTCAGTACTCAGTACTCGGGGAGCTGGGTGCTCAGTGCTCAGGGTGCTCAGTGCTCAGTGCTTGGGGTGCTGGGTGCTCAGTGCTCTGGGCTCTGGGTGCTCAGTGCTCGGGGTGCTGGGTGCTCAGTACTCGGGGTGCTGGGTGCTCAGTGCTCAGGGTGCTCAGTGCTCAGTACTCAGTGCTCAGGGTGCTCAGTGCTCAGTGCTCAGGGTTCTGGGTGTTCAGTACTCAGGGTGCTGTGTGCTCAGTACTCACGGTGCTGGGTGATCAGTACTCAGGGTGCTGGGTGCTCAGTGCTCAGGGTGCTGGGTGCTCAGTACTCAGGGTGCTGGGTGCTCAGTGCTCAGGGTGCTGGGTGCTCAGTACTCAGGGTGCTGGGTGCTCAGTACTCAGGGTGCTCGGTGCTCAGTACTCAGGTTGCTGGGTGCTCAGTGCTCAGGGTGCTGGGTACTCAGTACTCAGGGTGCTGGGTGCTCAGTACTCAGGGTGCTGGGTGCTCAGTGCTCAGGGTGCTGGGTGCTCAGTGCTCAGGGAGCTGGGTGCTCAGTACACAGGGTGCTGCGTGCTCAGTGCTCAGGGTGATCGGTGCTCAGTACTCAGGGTGCTCAGTGCTCAGGGTGCTGGGTGCTCAGTGCTCAGGGTGCTGGGTGCTCAGTACTCAGGGTGCTGGGTGCTCAGTGCTCGGGGTGCTGGGTGCTCAGTCCTCAGGGTGCTCGGTGCTCAGTACTCAGGGTGCTGGGTGCTCAGTGCTCAGGGTGCTGGGTACTCAGTACTCAGGGTGCTGGGTGCTCAGTACTCAGGGTGCTGGGTGCTCAGTGCTCAGGATGCTGGGTGCTCAGTGCTCAGGGTGCTGGGTGCTCAGTACTCAGGGTGCTGGGTGCTCAGTGCTCAGGGTGATCGGTGCTCAGTACTCAGGGTGCTCAGTGCTCAGGGTGCTGGGTGCTCAGTGCTCAGGGTGCTGGTTGCTCAGTACTCAGGGTGCTGGGTGCTCAGTGCACGGGGTGCTGGGTGCTCAGTGCTCAGGGTGATCGGTGCTCAGTACTCAGGGTGCTGGGTGCTCAGTTCTCAGGGTGCTGGGTGCTCAGTCCTCAGGGTGCTCAGTGCTCAGGGTGCTGGGTGCTCAGTGCTCAGGGTGCTCGGTGCTCAGTACTCAGGGTGCTGAGTGCTCAGTACTCAGGGTGCTGGGTGCTCAGTACTCATGGTGCTGGGTGCTCAGTACTTAAGTTGCTGGGTGCTCAGTGCTCAGGGTGCTGGGTGCTCAGTGCTCAGGGCGCTGTTTGCTCAGTGCTCGGGGTGCTGGGTGCTCAGTTCTCGGGGTGCTGGGTGGTCAGTGCTCAGTGCTCAGGGTGCTGGGTGCTCAGTGCTCAGGGTGCTGGGTGCTCAGTACTCAGGGTGCTGGGTGCTCAGTACTCAGGGTGCTGGGTGCTCAGTTCTCAGGGTGCTGGGTGCTCAGTACTCTGGGTGGTGGGTGCTCAGTACTCAGGGTGCTGGGTGCTCAGTGCTCGGGGTGCTGGGTGCTCAGTGCTCAGGGTGCTGGGTGGTCAGTACTCAGGGTGCTGGGTGCTCAGTGCTCGGGGTGCTCGGTGCTCAGTACACAAGGTGCTGGGTGCTCAGTGCTCAGGGTGCTGGGTGCTCAGTACTCAGGGTGCTGGGTGCTTAGTGCTCGAGGTGCTCGGTGCTCAGTACTCAAGGTGCTGGGTGCTCAGTGCTCAGGGTGCTGGGTGCTCAGTGCTCAGTGTGCTCAGTGCTCAGTGCTCGGGGTGCTGGGTGCTCAGTGCTCGGGACGCTGGGTGCTCAGTGCTCGGGGTGCTGGGTGCTCAGTACTCAGGGTGCTGTGTGCTTAGTGCTCAGTACTCAGCGTGCTGGGTGCTCAGTGCTCAGAGTGTTGGGTGTTCAGTACTCAGGGTGCTGGGTGCTCAGTGCTCAGGGTGCTCAGTGCTCAGGGTGCTCAGTGTTCAGGGTGCTGGGTGCTCAGCGTGCTGGGTGCTCAGTGCTCGGGGTGCTGGGTGCTCAGTGCTCAGTGCTCAGGGTGCTGGGTGCTCAGTGCTCAGTGCTCAGGGTGCTGGGTGTTCAGTACTCAGGGTGCTCGGTGCTCAGTGCTCAGGGTGCTGGGTGCTCAGTACTCAGGGTGCTGGGTGCTCAGTGCTCGGGGTGCTGGGTGCTCAGTGCTCAGGGTGATCAGTGCTCAGTACTCAGGGTGCTGGGTGCTCAGTGCTCAGGGTGCTGGGTGCTCAGTCCTCAGGGTGCTCAGTACTCAGGGTGCTCGGTGCTTAGTGCTCATTACTCAGGGTGCTCAGTACTCAGGGTGCTGGGTGCTCAGTGCTCGGGGTGCTGGGTGCTCAGTACTCAGGGTGCTGGGTGCTCAGTACTCGGGGTGCTGGGTGCTCAGTACTCAGGGTGCTGGGTGCTCAGTGCTCGGGGTGCTGGGTGCTCAGTACTCAGGGTGCTGGGTGCTCAGTGCTCAGGGTGCTCTGTGCTCAGTACTCAGGGTGCTGGGTGCTCAGTGCTCGGGGTGCTGGGTGCTCAGTGCTCAGGGTGCTGGGTGCTCAGTGCTCAGTGATCAGGGTGCTGGTTGCTCAGTACTCAGGGTGCTGAGTGCTCAGTACTCAGGGTGCTGGGTGCTCAGTACTCAGGGTGCTGGGTGCTCAGTACTCAGTGTGCTGGGTGCTCAGTGCTCAGGGTGCTGGGTGCTCACTGATCAGGGTGCTGGTTGCTCAGTACTCAGGGTGCTGAGTGCTCAGTACTCAGGGTGCTGGGTGCTCAGTACTCAGGGTGCTGGGTGCTCAGTACTCAGTGTGCTGGGTGCTCAGTGTTCAGGGTGCTGGGTGCTCAGTGCTCAGGGTGCTGGGTGCTCAGTGCTCAGGGTGCTGGGTGCTCAGTACTCAGGGTGCTGGGTGCTCAGTGCTCGGGGCGCTCGGTGCTCAGTACTCAAGGTGCTGGGTGCTCAGTGCTCAGGGTGCTGGGTACTCAGTCCTCGGGGTGCTCCGTGCTCAGTGATCAGGGTGCTGGATGCTCAGTACTCAGGGTGCTCGGTGCTCAGTACTCAGGGTTCTCAGTGCTCAGTACTCAGGGTGTTGGGTGCTCAGTGCTCATGGTGCAGGGTGCTCAGTACTCAGGGTGCTCAGTGCTCAGTACTCGGGGTGCTTGGTGCTCAGTACTCAGGGTGCTCAGTGCTCAGTACTCGGGGTGCTGGGTGCTCAGTGCTCAGGGTGCTCAGTGCTCAGTGCTCGGGGTGCTGCGTGCTCAGTGCTCAGGGTGCTGGGTGCTCAGTGCTCAGGGTGCTGGGTGCTCAGTGCTCAGTGATCAGGGTGCTGGTTGCTCAGTACTCAGGGTGCTGAGTGCTCAGTACTCAGGGTGCTGGGTGCTCAGTACTCAGGGTGCTGGGTGCTCAGTACTCAGTGTGCTGGGTGCTCAGTGTTCAGGGTGCTGGGTGCTCAGTGCTCAGGGTGCTGGGTGCTCAGTGCTCAGGGTGCTGGGTGCTCAGTACTCAGGGTGCTGGGTGCTCAGTGCTCGGGGCGCTCTGTGCTCAGTACTCAAGGTGCTGGGTGCTCAGTGCTCAGGGTGCTGGGTATTCAGTCCTCGGGGTGCTCCGTGCTCAGTGATCAGGGTGCTGGATGCTCAGTACTCAGGGTGCTCGGTGCTCAGTACTCAGGGTTCTCAGTGCTCAGTACTCAGGGTGTTGGGTGCTCAGTGCTCGGGGTGCTGGGTGCTCAGTACTCAGGTTGCTGGGTGCTCAGTGCTCAGGGTGCTCTGTGCTCAGTACTCAGGGTGCTGGGTGCTCAGTGCTCGGGGTGCTGGGTGCTCAGTGCTCAGGGTGCTGGGTGCTCAGTGCTCAGGGTGCTGGGTGCTCAGTGCTCAGGGTGCTGGGTGCTCAGTACTCAGGGTGCTGGGTGCTCAGTGCTCAGGGTGCTGGGTGCTCAGTACTCAGGGTGCTGGTTGCTCAGTGCTCGGGGCGCTCGGTGCTCAGTACTCAAGGTGCTGGGTGCTCAGTGCTCAGGGTGCTGGGTACTCAGTCCTCGGGGTGCTCCGTGCTCAGTGATCAGGGTGCTGGATGCTCAGTACTCAGGGTGCTCGGTGCTCAGTACTCAGGGTTCTCAGTGCTCAGTACTCAGGGTGTTATGTGCTCAGTGCTCATGGTGCAGGGTGCTCAGTACTCAGGGTGCTCAGTGCTCAGTACTCGGGGTGCTTGGTGCTCAGTACTCAGGGTGCTCAGTGCTCAGTACTCGGGGTGCTGGGTGCTCAGTGCTCAGGGTGCTCAGTGCTCAGTGCTCGGGGTGCTGGGTGCTCAGTGCTCGGGGCGCTGGGTGCTCAGTGCTCGGGGTGCTGGGTGCTCAGTACTCGGGGTGCTGGGTGCTCAGTGCTCAGGGTGCTCAGTACTCAGTACTCAGTGCTCAGGGTGCTCAGTGCTCAGTGCTCAGGGTGCTGGGTGTTCAGTACTCAGGGTGCTGGGTGCTCAGTAATCACGGTGCTGGGTGCTCAGTGCTCAGGGTGCTGGGTGCTCAGTACTCTGGGTGTTGGGTGCTCAATATTCATGGTGCTTGGTGCTCCGTGCTCGGGGTGCTGGGTGCTCAGTGCTCAGGGTGCTGGGTGCTCAGTGCTCAGGGTGCTGGGTGCTCAGTACTCAGGGTGCTGGGTGCTTAGTGCTCGAGGTGCTCGGTGCTCAGAACTCAAGGTGCTGGGTGCTCAGTGCTCAGGGTGCTGGGTGCTCAGTGCTCAGTGTGCTCAGTGCTCAGTGCTCGGGTGCTGGGTTCTCAGTGCGCGGGGCGCTGGGTGCTCAGTGCTCGGGGTGCTGGGTGCTCAGTACTCAGGGTGCTGTGTGCTTAGTGCTCAGTACTCAGCGTGCAGGGTTCTCAGTGCTCAGAGTGTTGGGTGCTCAGTACTCAGGGTGCTGGGTGCTCAGTGCTCAGTGCTCAGGGTGCTCAGTGCTCAGGGTGCTGGGTGCTCAGTGCTCAGGGTGCTGGGTGCTCAGTGCTCAGGGTGATCGGTGCTCAGTGCTCAGGGGGCTTTGTGCTCAGTCCTCCGGGTGCTCAGTGCTCAGGGTGCTGGGTGCTCAGTGCTCGGGGTGCTCGGTGCTCAGTACTCAGGGTGCTGAGTGCTCAGTACTTAGGGTGCTGGGTTCTCAGTACTCAGGGTGCTGGGTGCTCAGTGCTCGGGGTGCTGGGTGCTCAGGGCTGTGGTGCTGGGTGCTCAGTACTCAGTGCTCAGGGTGCTGGGTGCTCAGTGCTCAGTGCTCAGGGTGCTGGTTGCTCAGTACTCAGGGTGCTGGGTGCACAGTACTCAGGGTGCTGGGTGCTCAGTGCTCAGGGTGCTCTGTGCTCAGTACTCAGGGTGCTGGGTGCTCAGTGCTCGGGGTGCTGCGTGCTCAGTGCTCAGGGTGCTGGGTGCTCAGTGCTCAGGGTGCTGGGTGCTCAGTGCTCAGTGCTCAGGGTGCTGGTTGCTCAGTACTCAGGGTGCTGGGTGCTCAGTACTCAGGTTGCTGGGTGCTCAGTGCTCAGGGTGCTCTTTGCTCAGTACTCAGGGTGCTGGTTGCTCAGTGCTCGGGGTGCTGCGTGCTCAGTGCTCAGGGTGCTGGGTGCTCAGTGCTCAGGGTGCTGGGTGGTCAGTACTCAGGGTGCTGGGTGCTCAGTGCTCGGGGTGCTCGGTGCTCAGTACACGAGGTGCTGGGTGCTCAGTGCTCAGGGTGCTGGGTGCTCAGTCCTCGGGGTGCTCCGTGCTCAGTGATCAAGGTGCTGGGTGCTCAGTACTCAGGTTGCTCGGTGCTCAGTACTCAGGGTTCTCAGTGCTCAGTACTCAGGGTGCTGGGTGCTCAGTGCTCAGGGTGCTGGGTGCTCAGTACACAGCGTGCTCAGTGCTCAGTACTCGGGGTGCTTGGTGCTCAGTACTCAGGGTGCTCAGTACTCAGTACTCGGGGAGCTGGGTGCTCAGTGCTCAGGGTGCTCAGTGCTCAGTGCTTGCGGTGCTGGGTGCTCAGTGCTCGGGGCGCTGGGTGCTCAGTGCTCGGGGTGCTGGGTGCTCAGTACTCGGGGGGCTGGGTGCTCAGTGCTCAGGGTGCTCAGTGCTAAGTACTCAGTGCTCAGGGTGCTCAGTGCTCAGTGCTCAGGGTGCTGGGTGTTCAGTACTCAGGGTGCTGTGTGCTCAGTACTCACGGTGCTGGGTGCTCAGTACTCAGGGTGCTGGGTGCTCAGTGCTCAGGGTGCTGGGTGCTCAGTACTCAGGGTGCTGGGTGCTCAGTGCTCAGGGTGCTGGGTGCTCAGTACTCAGGGTGCTGGGTGCTCAGTACTCAGGGTGCTCGGTGCTCAGTACTCAGGGTGCTGGGTGCTCAGTGCTCAGGGTGCTGGGTACTCAGTACTCAGGGTGCTGGGTGCTCAGTACTCAGGGTGCTGGGTGCTCAGTGCTCAGGGTGCTGGGTGCTCAGTGCTCAGGGTGCTGGGTGCTCAGTACTCAGGGTGCTGGGTGCTCAGTGCTCAGGGTGATTGGTGCTCAGTACTCAGGGTGCTCAGTGCTCAGGGTGCTGGGTGCTCAGTGCTCAAGGTGCTGGGTGCTCAGTACTCAGGGTGCTGGGTGCTCAGTGCTCGGGGTGCTGGGTGCTCAGTGCTCAGGGTGATCGGTGCTCAGTACTCAGGGTGCTGGGTGCTCAGTGCTCAGGGTGCTGGGTGCTCAGTCCTCAGGGTGCTCAGTGCTCAGGGTGCTGGGTGCTCAGTGCTCGGGTTGCTCGGTGCTCAGTACTCAGGGTGCTGAGTGCTCAGTACTCATGGTGCTGGGTGCTCAGTACTCAGGGGGCTGGGTGCTCAGTGCTCAGGGTGCTGGGTGCTCAGTGCTCAGGGCGCTGGGTGCTCAGTGCTCGGGGTGCTGGGTGCTCAGATCTCGGGGTGCTGGGTGGTCAGTGCTCAGTGCTCAGGGTGCTGGGTGCTCAGTGCTCAGTGCTCAGTGTGCTGGGTGCTCAATACTCAGGGTGCTGGGTGCTCAGTAGTCAGGGTGCTGGGTGCTCAGTTCTCAGGGTGCTGGGTGCTCAGTACTCTGGGTGTTGGGTGCTCAGTACTCAGGGTGCTGGGTGCTCAGTGCTCGGGGTGCTGGGTGCTCAGTGCTCAGGGTGCTGGGTGGTCAGTACTCAGGGTGCTGGGTGCTCAGTACTCAGGGTGCTGGGTGCTCAGTGCTCGGGGTGCTGGGTGCTCAGGGCTGTGGTGCTGGGTGCTCAGTACTCGGGGTGCTCCGTGCTCAGTGCTCAGGGTGCTGGGTGCTCAGTACTCAGGGTGCTCGGTGCTAAGTACTCACAGTTCTCAGTGCTCAAGGTGCTGTGTGCTCAGTACTCAGGGTGCTCAGTGCTCAGTACTCGGGGTGCTGGGTGCTCAGTACTTAGGGTGCTGGGTTCTCAGTACTCAGGGTGCTGGGTGCTCAGTGCTCGGGGTGCTGGGTGCTCAGGGCTGTGGTGCTGGGTGCTCAGTACTCAGTGCTCAGGGTGCTGGGTGCTCAGTGCTCAGTGCTCAGGGTGCTGGTTGCTCAGTACTCAGGGTGCTGGGTGCACAGTACTCAGGGTGCTGGGTGCTCAGTGCTCAGGGTGCTCTGTGCTCAGTACTCAGGGTGCTGGGTGCTCAGTGCTCGGGGTGCTGCGTGCTCAGTGCTCAGGGTGCTGGGTGCTCAGTGCTCAGGGTGCTGGGTGCTCAGTGCTCAGTGCTCAGGGTGCTGGTTGCTCAGTACTCAGGGTGCTGGGTGCTCAGTACTCAGGTTGCTGGGTGCTCAGTGCTCAGGGTGCTCTTTGCTCAGTACTCAGGGTGCTGGTTGCTCAGTGCTCGGGGTGCTGCGTGCTCAGTGCTCAGGGTGCTGGGTGCTCAGTGCTCAGGGTGCTGGGTGGTCAGTACTCAGGGTGCTGGGTGCTCAGTGCTCGGGGTGCTCGGTGCTCAGTACACGAGGTGCTGGGTGCTCAGTGCTCAGGGTGCTGGGTGCTCAGTCCTCGGGGTGCTCCGTGCTCAGTGATCAAGGTGCTGGGTGCTCAGTACTCAGGTTGCTCGGTGCTCAGTACTCAGGGTTCTCAGTGCTCAGTACTCAGGGTGCTGGGTGCTCAGTGCTCAGGGTGCTGGGTGCTCAGTACACAGCGTGCTCAGTGCTCAGTACTCGGGGTGCTTGGTGCTCAGTACTCAGGGTGCTCAGTACTCAGTACTCGGGGAGCTGGGTGCTCAGTGCTCAGGGTGCTCAGTGCTCAGTGCTTGGGGTGCTGGGTGCTCAGTGCTCGGGGCGCTGGGTGCTCAGTGCTCGGGGTGCTGGGTGCTCAGTACTCGGGGGGCTGGGTGCTCAGTGCTCAGGGTGCTCAGTGCTAAGTACTCAGTGCTCAGGGTGCTCAGTGCTCAGTGCTCAGGGTGCTGGGTGTTCAGTACTCAGGGTGCTGTGTGCTCAGTACTCACGGTGCTGGGTGCTCAGTACTCAGGGTGCTGGGTGCTCAGTGCTCAGGGTGCTGGGTGCTCAGTACTCAGGGTGCTGGGTGCTCAGTGCTCAGGGTGCTGGGTGCTCAGTACTCAGGGTGCTGGGTGCTCAGTACTCAGGGTGCTCGGTGCTCAGTACTCAGGGTGCTGGGTGCTCAGTGCTCAGGGTGCTGGGTACTCAGTACTCAGGGTGCTGGGTGCTCAGTACTCAGGGTGCTGGGTGCTCAGTGCTCAGGGTGCTGGGTGCTCAGTGCTCAGGGTGCTGGGTGCTCAGTACTCAGGGTGCTGGGTGCTCAGTGCTCAGGGTGATTGGTGCTCAGTACTCAGGGTGCTGGGTGCTCAGTGCTCGGGGTGCTGGGTGCTCAGTGCTCAGGGTGATCGGTGCTCAGTACTCAGGGTGCTGGGTGCTCAGTGCTCAGGGTGCTGGGTGCTCAGTCCTCAGGGTGCTCAGTGCTCAGGGTGCTGGGTGCTCAGTGCTCGGGTTGCTCGGTGCTCAGTACTCAGGGTGCTGAGTGCTCAGTACTCATGGTGCTGGGTGCTCAGTACTCAGGGGGCTGGGTGCTCAGTGCTCAGGGTGCTGGGTGCTCAGTGCTCAGGGCGCTGGGTGCTCAGTGCTCGGGGTGCTGGGTGCTCAGATCTCGGGGTGCTGGGTGGTCAGTGCTCAGTGCTCAGGGTGCTGGGTGCTCAGTGCTCAGTGCTCAGTGTGCTGGGTGCTCAATACTCAGGGTGCTGGGTGCTCAGTAGTCAGGGTGCTGGGTGCTCAGTTCTCAGGGTGCTGGGTGCTCAGTACTCTGGGTGTTGGGTGCTCAGTACTCAGGGTGCTGGGTGCTCAGTGCTCGGGGTGCTGGGTGCTCAGTGCTCAGGGTGCTGGGTGGTCAGTACTCAGGGTGCTGGGTGCTCAGTACTCAGGGTGCTGGGTGCTCAGTGCTCGGGGTGCTGGGTGCTCAGGGCTGTGGTGCTGGGTGCTCAGTACTCGGGGTGCTCCGTGCTCAGTGCTCAGGGTGCTGGGTGCTCAGTACTCAGGGTGCTCGGTGCTAAGTACTCACAGTTCTCAGTGCTCAAGGTGCTGTGTGCTCAGTACTCAGGGTGCTCAGTGCTCAGTACTCGGGGTGCTGGGTGCTCAGTGCTCAGTGTGCTCAGTGCTCAGTGCTCGGGGTGCTGGGTGCTCAGTGCTCGTGGCGCTGGGTGCTCAGTGCTCGGGGCGCTGGGTGCTCAGTCCTCGGGGTGCTCCGTGCTCAGTGATCAGGGTGCTGGGTGCTCAGTACTCAGGGTGCTCGGTGCTCAGTACTCAGGGTTCTCAGTGCTCAGTACTCAGGGTGCTGGGTGCTCAGTGCTCAGGGTGCTGGGTGCTCAGTACTCAGGGTGCTCAGTGCTCAGTACTCTGGGTGCTTGGTGCTCAGTACTCAGGGTGCTCAGTGCTCAATACTCGGGGTGCTGGGTGCTCAGTGCTCAGGGTGCTCAGTGCTCAGTGCTCGGGGTGCTGGGTGCTCAGTGCTCGGGGCGCTGGGTGCTCAGTGCTCAGTACTCGGGGTGCTGGGTGCTCAGTGCTCAGGGTGCTCAGTGCTCAGTGCTCGGGGTGCTGGGTGCTCAGTGCTCGGGGCGCTGGGTGCTCAGTACTCGGGGTGCTGGGTGCTCAGTGCTCAGGGTGCTCAGTACTCAGTACTCAGTGCTCAGGGTGCTCAGTGCTCAGTGCTCAGGGTGCTGGGTGTTCAGTACTCAGGGTGCTGGGTACTCAGTACTCAGGGTGCTGGGTGCTCAGTGCTCAGGGTGCTGGGTGCTCAGTACTCTGGGTGTTGGGTGCTCAGTATTCATGGTGCTGGGTGCTCCGTGCTCGGTGTGCTGGATGCTCAGTGCTCAGGGTGCTGGGTGCTCAGTGCTCAGGGTGCTGGGTGCTCAGTACTCAGGGTGCTGGGTGCTTAGTGCTCAAGGTGCTCATTGCTCAGTACTCATGGTGCTGGTTGCTCAGTGCTCAGGGTGCTGGGTGCTCAGTGCTCAGTGTGCTCAGTGCTCAGTGCTCAGGGTGCTGGGTGCTCAGTTCTCGGGGCGCTGGGTGCTCAGTGCTCGGGGTGCTGGGTGCTCAGTACTCAGGGTGCTGTGTTCTTAGTGCTCAGTACTCAGCGTGCTGGGTGCTCAGTGCGCAGAGTGTTGGGTGTTCAGTACTCAGGGTGCTGGGTGCTCAGTGCTCAGTGCTCAGGGTGCTCAGTGCTCAGGGTGCTTAGTGTTCAGGGTGCTGGGTGCTCAGGGTGCTGGGTGCTCAGTGCTCGGGGTGCTGGGTGCTCAGTGCTCAGTGCTCAGGGTGCTGGGTGCTCAGTGCTCAGTGCTCAGGGTGCTGGGTGTTCAGTACTCAGGGTGCTCGGTGCTCAGTGATCAGGGTGCTGGGTGCTCAGTACTCAGAGTGCTGGATGCTCAGTGCTCGAGGTGCTGGGTGCTCAGTGCTCAGGGTGATCAGTGCTCAGTACTCAGGGTGCTGGGTGCTCAGTGCTCAGGGTGCTGGGTGCTCAGTCCTCAGGGTGCTCAGTACTCAGGGTGCTCGGTGCTTAGTGCTCAGTACTCAGGGTGCTCAGTCCTCAGGGTGCTGGCTGCTCAGTGCTCGGGGTGCTGGGTGCTCAGTACTCAGGGTGCTGGGTGCTCAGTACTCGGGGTGCTGGGTGCCCAGTACTCAGGGTGCTGGGTGCTCAGTGCTCGGGGTGCTGGGTGCTCAGTGCTCAGGGTGATCGGTGCTCAGTGCTCAGGGTGCTGGGTGCTCAGTCCTCCGGGTGCTCAGTGCTCAGGGTGCTGCTTGCTCAGTGCTCGGGGTGCTGGGTGCTCAGGGCTGTGGTGCTGGGTTATCAGTGCTCAGTGCTCAGGGTGCTGGGTGCTCAGTGTTCAGTGCTCAGGGTGCTGGTTGCTCAGTACTCAGGGTGCTGGGTGCTCAGTACTCAGGGTGCTGGGTGCTCAGTGCTCAGGGTGCTCTGTGCTCAGTACTCAGGGTGCTGGGTGCTCAGTGCTCGGGGTGCTGCGTGCTCAGTGCTCAGGGTGCTGGGTGCTCAGTGCTCAGGGTGCTGGTTGCTCAGTACTCAGGGTGCTGAGTGCTCAGTACTCAGGGTGCTGGGTGCTCAGTGCTCAGGGTGCTCTGTGCTCAGTACTCAGGGTGCTGGGTGCTCAGTGCTCGGGGTGCTGCGTGCTCAGTGCTCAGGATGCTGGGTGCTCAGTGCTCAGGGTGCTGGGTGCTCAGTACTCAGGGTGCTGGGTGCTCAGTGCTCGGGGTGCTCGGTGCTCAGTACTCAAGGTGCTGGGTGCTCAGTGCTCAGGGTGCTTGGTGCTCAGTCCTCGGGGTGCTCCGTGCTCAGTGATCAGGGTGCTGGGTGCTCAGTACTCAGGGTGCTCGGTGCTCAGTACTCAGGGTTCTCAGTGCTCAGTACTCAGGGTGCTGGGTGCTCAGTGCTCAGGGTGCTGGGTGCTCAGTACTCAGGGTGCTCAGTGCTCAGTACTCGGGGTGCTTGGTGCTCAGTACTCAGGGTGCTCAGTGCTCAGTACTCGGGGTGCTGGGTGCTCAGTGCTCAGGGTGCTCAGTGCTCAGTGCTCGGGGTGCTGGGTGCTCAGTGCTCGGGGCGCTGGGTGCTCAGTGCTCGGGGTGCTGGGTGCTCAGTACTCGGGGTGCTGGGTGCTCAGTGCTCAGGGTGCTCAGTTCTCAGTACTCAGTGCTCAGGGTGCTCAGTGCTCAGTGCTCAGGGTGCTGGGTGTTCAGTACTAAGGGTGCTGTGTGCTCAGTACTCACGGTGCTGGGTGCTCAGTACTCAGGGTGCTGGGTGCTCAGTGCTCAGGGTGCTGGGTGCTCAGTACTCAGGGTGCTGGGTGCTCAGTGCTCAGGGTGCTGGGTGCTCAGTACTCAGGGTGCTGGGTGCTCAGTACTCAGGGTGCTCGGTGCTCAGTACTCAGGGTGCTGGGTGCTCAGTGCTCAGGGTGCTGGGTACTCAGTACTCAGGGTGCTGGTTGCTCAGTACTCAGGGTGCTGGGTGCTCAGTGCTCAGGGTGCTGGGTGCTCAGTGCTCAGGGTGCTGGGTGATCAGTACTCAGGGTGCTCAGTGCTCAGGGTGCTGGGTGCTCAGTGCTCAGGGTGTTGGGTGCTCAGTACTCAGGGTGCTGGGTGCTCAGTGCTCGGGGTGCTGGGTGCTCAGTGCTCAGGGTGATCGGTGCTCAGTACTCAGGGTGCTGGGTGCTCAGAGCTCAGCGTGCTGGGTGCTCAGTGCTCAGAGTGTTGTGTGTTCAGTACTCAGGGTGCTCGGTGCTCAGTGCTCAGTGCTCAGGGTGCTCAGTGCTCAGGGTGCTCAGTGTTCAGGGTGCTGGGTGCTCAGGGTGCTGGGTGCTCAGTGCTCGGGGTGCTGGGTGCTCAGTGCTCAGTGCTCAGCGTGCTGGGTGCTCAGTGCTCAGTGCTCAGGGTGCTGGGTATTCAGTACTCAGGGTGCTCGGTGCTCAGTGCTCAGGGTGCTGGGTGCTCAGTACTCAGGGTGCTGGGTGCTCAGTGCTCGGGGTGCTGGGTGCGCAGTGCTCAGGGTGATCAGTGCTCAGTACTCAGGGTGCTGGGTGCTCAGTGCTCAGGGTGCTGGGTGCTCAGTCCTCAGGGTGCTCAGTACTCAGGGTGCTCGGTGCTTAGTGCTCAGTACTCAGGGTGCTCAGTACTCAGGGTGCTGGGTGCTCAGTGCTCGGGGTGCTGGGTGCTCAGTCCTCCGGGTGCTCAGTGCTCAGGGTGCTGGGTGCTCAGTGCTCGGGGTGCTGGGTGCTCAGGGCTGTGGTGCTGGTTGCTCAGTGCTCAGGGCTCAGGGTGCTGGGTGCTCAGTGCTCAGTGCTCAGGGTGCTGGGTGCTCAGTACTCAGGGTGCTGGGTGCTCAGTACTAAGGGTGCTGGATGCTCAGTGCTCAGGGTGCTCTGTGCTCAGTACTCAGGGTGCTGGGTGCTCAGTGCTCGGGGTGCTGCGTGCTCAGTGCTCAGGGTGCTGGGTGCTCAGTGCTCAGGGTGCTGGGTGCTCAGTGCTCAGTGCTCAGGGTGCTTGTTGCTCAGTACTCAGGGTGCTGGGTGCTCAGTACTCAGGGTGCTGGGTGCTCAGTGCTCAGGGTGCTCTGTGCTCAGTACTCAGGGTGCTGGGTGCTCAGTGATCGGGGTGCTGCGTGCTCAGTGCTCAGTGTGCTGGGTGCTCAGTGCTCAGGGTGCTGGGTGCTCAGTACTCAGGGTGCTGGGTGCTCAGTACTCACGGTGCTGGGTGCTCAGTGCTCAGGGTGCTGGGTGCTCAGTACTCAGGGTGCTGGGTTCTCAGTGCTCGGGGTGCTCGGTGCTCAGTACTCAAGGTGCTGGGTGCTCAGTGCTCAGGGTGCTGGGTGCTCAGTCCTCCGGGTGCTCCGTGCTCAGTGATCAGGGTGCTGGGTGCTCAGTACTCAGGGTGCTCGGTGCTCAGTACTCAGGGTTCTCAGTGCTCAGTACTCAGGGTGCTGGGTGCTCAGTGCTCAGGGTGCTGGGTGCTCAGTACTCAGGGTGCTCAGTGCTCAGTACTCGGGGTGCTTGGTGCTCAGTACTCAGGGTGCTCAGTGCTCAGTACTCGGGGTGCTGGGTGCTCAGTGCTCAGGGTGCTCGGTGCTCAGTGCTCGGGGTGCTGGGTGCTCAGTGCTCGGGGCGCTGGGTGCTCAGTGCTCGGGGTGCTGGGTGCTCAGTACTCGGGGTGCTGGGTGCTCAGTGCTCAGGGTGCTCAGTTCTCAGTACTCAGTGCTCAGGGTGCTCAGTGCTCAGTGCTCAGGGTGCTGGGTGTTCAGTACTAAGGGTGCTGTGTGCTCAGTACTCACGGTGCTGGGTGCTCAGTACTCAGGGTGCTGGGTGCTCAGTGCTCAGGGTGCTGGGTGCTCAGTACTCAGGGTGCTGGGTGCTCAGTGCTCAGGGTGCTGGGTGCTCAGTACTCAGGGTGCTGGGTGCTCAGTACTCAGGGTGCTCGGTGCTCAGTACTCAGGGTGCTGGGTGCTCAGTGCTCAGGGTGCTGGGTACTCAGTACTCAGGGTGCTGGGTGCTCAGTACTCAGGGTGCTGGGTGCTCAGTGCTCAGGGTGCTGGGTGCTCAGTGCTCAGGGTGCTGGGTGATCAGTACTCAGGGTGCTCAGTGCTCAGGGTGCTGGGTGCTCAGTGCTCAGGGTGCTGGGTGCTCAGTACTCAGGGTGCTGGGTGCTCAGTGCTCGGGGTGCTGGGTGCTCAGTGCTCAGGGTGATCGGTGCTCAGTACTCAGGGTGCTGGGTGCTCAGAGCTCAGCGTGCTGGGTGCTCAGTGCTCAGAGTGTTGTGTGTTCAGTACTCAGGGTGCTGGGTGCTCAGTGCTCAGTGCTCAGGGTGCTCAGTGCTCAGGGTGCTCAGTGTTCAGGGTGCTGGGTGCTCAGGGTGCTGGGTGCTCAGTGCTCGGGGTGCTGGGTGCTCAGTGCTCAGTGCTCAGGGTGCTTGGTGCTCAGTGCTCAGTGCTCAGGGTGCTGGGTGTTCAGTACTCAGGGTGCTCGGTGCTCAGTGCTCAGGGTGCTGGGTGCTCAGTACTCAGGGGGCTGGGTGCTCAGTGCTCGGGGTGCTGGGTGCTCAGTGCTCAGTGTGATCAGTGCTCAGTACTCAGGGTGCTGGGTGCTCAGTGCTCAGGGTGCTGGGTGCTCAGTCCTCAGGGTGCTCAGTACTCAGAGTGCTCGGTGCTTAGTGCTCAGTACTCAGGGTGCTCAGTACTCAGGGTGCTGGGTGCTCAGTGCTCGGGGTGCTGGGTGCTCAGTACTCAGGGTGCTGGGTGCTCAGTACTCGGGGTGCTCTGTGCTCAGTACTCAGGGTGCTGGGTGCTCAGTGCTCGGGGTGCTGGGTGCTCAGTGCTCAGGGTGATCGGTGCTCAGTGCTCAGGGTGCTGGGTGCTCAGTCCTCCGGGTGCTCAGTGCTCAGGGTGCTGGGTGCTCAGTGCTCGGGGTGCTGGGTGCTAAGGGCTGTGGTGCTGGTTGCTCAGTGCTCAGGGCTCAGGGACCTGGGTGCTCAGTGCTCAGTGCTCAGGGTGCTGGGTGCTCAGTACTCAGGGTGCTGGGTTCTCAGTACTAAGGGTTCTGGGTGCTCAGTGCTCAGGGTGCTCTGTGCTCAGTACTCAGGGTGCTGGGTGCTCAGTGCTCGGGGTGCTGCGTGCTCAGTGCTCAGGGTGCTGGGTGCTCAGTGCTCAGGGTGCTGGGTGCTCAGTGCTCAGGGTGCTTGTTGCTCAGTACTCAGGGTGCTGGGTGCTCAGTACTCCGGGTGCTGGGTGCTCAGTCCTCAGGGTGCTCAGTGCTCAGGGTGCTGGGTGCTCAGTGCTCGGGGTGCTCGGTGCTCAGTACTCAGGGTGCTGAGTGCTCAGTACTCAGGGTGCTGGGTGCTCAGTACTCATGGTGCTGGGTGCTCAGTACTCAGGGGGCTGGGTGCTCAGTGCTCAGGGTGCTGGGTGCTCAGTGCTCAGGGCGCTGGGTGCTCAGTGCTCGGGGTGCTGGGTGCTCAGTTCTCGGGGTGCTGTGTGGTCAGTGCTCAGTGCTCAGGGTGCTGGGTGCTCAGTGCTCAGTGCTCAGGGTGCTGGGTGCTCAGTACTCAGGGTGCTGGGTGCTCAGTACTCAGGGTGCTGGGTGCTCAGTTCTCAGGGTGCTGGGTGCTCAGTACTCTGGGTGTTGGGTGCTCAGTACTCAGGGTGCTGGGTGCTCAGTGCTCGGGGTGCTGGGTGCTCAGTGCTCAGGGTGCTGGGTGCTCAGTGCTCAGGGTGCTGGGTGCTCAGTACTCAGGGTGCTGGGTGCTCAGTGCTCGGGGTGCTTGGTGCTCAGTACTCAAGGTGCTGGGTGCTCAGTGCTCAGGGTGCTGGGTGCTCAGTCCTCGGGGTGCTCTGTGCTCAGTGCTCAGGGTGCTGGGTGCTCAGTACTCAGGGTGCTCGGTGCTCAGTACTCACGGTTTTCAGTGCTCAAGGTGCTGGGTGCTCAGTACTCAGGGTGCTCAGTGCTCAGTACTCGGGGTGCTGGGTGCTCAGTACTCAGGGTGCTCAGTGCTCAGTACTCGGGGTGCTGGGTGCTCAGTGCTCAGTGTGCTCAGTGCTCAGTGTTCGGGGCGCTGGGTGCTCAGTGCTCGGGGTGCTGGGTGCTCAGTACTCAGGGTGCTGTGTGCTCAGTGCTCAATACTCAGCGTGCTGTGTGCTCAGTGCTCAGAGTGTTGGGTGCTCAGTACTCAGGGTGCTGGGTACTCAGTGCTCAGTGCTCAGGGTGCTCAGTGCTCAGGGTGCTCAGTGCTCAGGGTGCTAGGTGCTCAGGGTGCTGGGTGCTCAGTGCTCAGGGTGCTGGGTGCTCAGTGCTCAGGGTGATCGGTGCTCAGTGCTCAGGGTGATCGGTGCTCAGTACTCAGGGTGCTGGGTGCTCAGAGCTCAGGGTGCTGGGTGCTCAGTGCTCGGGGTGCTGGGTGCTCAGTGCTCAGTGCTCAGGGTGCTGGGTGCTCAGTGCTCAGTGCTCAGGGTGCTGGGTGTTCAGTACTCAGGGTGCTCGGTGCTCAGTGCTCAGGGTGCTGGGTGCTCAGTACTCAGGGTGCTGGGTGCTCAGTGCTCGGGGTGCTGGGTGCTCAGTGCTCAGGGTGATCAGTGCTCAGTACTCAGGGTGCTGGGTGCTCAGTGCTCAGGGTGCTGGGTGCTCAGTCCTCAGGGTGCTCAGTACACAGGGTGCTCGGTGCTTAGTGCTCAGTACTCAGGGTGCTCAGTACTCAGGGTGCTGGGTGCTCAGTGCTCGGGGTGCTGGGTGCTCAGTACTCAGGGTGCTGGGTGCTCAGTACTCGGGGTGCTGGGTGCTCAGTACTCAGGGTGCTGGGTGCTCAGTGCTCGGGGTGCTGGGTGCTCAGTGCTCAGTGCTCAGGGTGCTTGGTGCTCAGTGCTCAGTGCTCAGGGTGCTGGGTGTTCAGTACTCAGGGTGCTCGGTGCTCAGTGCTCAGGGTGCTGGGTGCTCAGTACTCAGGGGGCTGGGTGCTCAGTGCTCGGGGTGCTGGGTGCTCAGTGCTCAGTGTGATCAGTGCTCAGTACTCAGGGTGCTGGGTGCTCAGTGCTCAGGGTGCTGGGTGCTCAGTCCTCAGGGTGCTCAGTACTCAGAGTGCTCGGTGCTTAGTGCTCAGTACTCAGGGTGCTCAGTACTCAGGGTGCTGGGTGCTCAGTGCTCGGGGTGCTGGGTGCTCAGTACTCAGGGTGCTGGGTGCTCAGTACTCGGGGTGCTCTGTGCTCAGTACTCAGGGTGCTGGGTGCTCAGTGCTCGGGGTGCTGGGTGCTCAGTGCTCAGGGTGATCGGTGCTCAGTGCTCAGGGTGCTGGGTGCTCAGTCCTCCGGGTGCTCAGTGCTCAGGGTGCTGGGTGCTCAGTGCTCGGGGTGCTGGGTGCTAAGGGCTGTGGTGCTGGTTGCTCAGTGCTCAGGGCTCAGGGACCTGGGTGCTCAGTGCTCAGTGCTCAGGGTGCTGGGTGCTCAGTACTCAGGGTGCTGGGTTCTCAGTACTAAGGGTTCTGGGTGCTCAGTGCTCAGGGTGCTCTGTGCTCAGTACTCAGGGTGCTGGGTGCTCAGTGCTCGGGGTGCTGCGTGCTCAGTGCTCAGGGTGCTGGGTGCTCAGTGCTCAGGGTGCTGGGTGCTCAGTGCTCAGGGTGCTTGTTGCTCAGTACTCAGGGTGCTGGGTGCTCAGTACTCCGGGTGCTGGGTGCTCAGTCCTCAGGGTGCTCAGTGCTCAGGGTGCTGGGTGCTCAGTGCTCGGGGTGCTCGGTGCTCAGTACTCAGGGTGCTGAGTGCTCAGTACTCAGGGTGCTGGGTGCTCAGTACTCATGGTGCTGGGTGCTCAGTACTCAGGGGGCTGGGTGCTCAGTGCTCAGGGTGCTGGGTGCTCAGTGCTCAGGGCGCTGGGTGCTCAGTGCTCGGGGTGCTGGGTGCTCAGTTCTCGGGGTGCTGTGTGGTCAGTGCTCAGTGCTCAGGGTGCTGGGTGCTCAGTGCTCAGTGCTCAGGGTGCTGGGTGCTCAGTACTCAGGGTGCTGGGTGCTCAGTACTCAGGGTGCTGGGTGCTCAGTTCTCAGGGTGCTGGGTGCTCAGTACTCTGGGTGTTGGGTGCTCAGTACTCAGGGTGCTGGGTGCTCAGTGCTCGGGGTGCTGGGTGCTCAGTGCTCAGGGTGCTGGGTGCTCAGTGCTCAGGGTGCTGGGTGCTCAGTACTCAGGGTGCTGGGTGCTCAGTGCTCGGGGTGCTCGGTGCTCAGTACTCAAGGTGCTGGGTGCTCAGTGCTCAGGGTGCTGGGTGCTCAGTCCTCGGGGTGCTCTGTGCTCAGTGCTCAGGGTGCTGGGTGCTCAGTACTCAGGGTGCTCGGTGCTCAGTACTCACGGTTTTCAGTGCTCAAGGTGCTGGGTGCTCAGTACTCAGGGTGCTCAGTGCTCAGTACTCGGGGTGCTGGGTGCTCAGTACTCAGGGTGCTCAGTGCTCAGTACTCGGGGTGCTGGGTGCTCAGTGCTCAGTGTGCTCAGTGCTCAGTGTTCGGGGCGCTGGGTGCTCAGTGCTCGGGGTGCTGGGTGCTCAGTACTCAGGGTGCTGTGTGCTCAGTGCTCAATACTCAGCGTGCTGTGTGCTCAGTGCTCAGAGTGTTGGGTGCTCAGTACTCAGGGTGCTGGGTACTCAGTGCTCAGTGCTCAGGGTGCTCAGTGCTCAGGGTGCTCAGTGCTCAGGGTGCTAGGTGCTCAGGGTGCTGGGTGCTCAGTGCTCAGGGTGCTGGGTGCTCAGTGCTCAGGGTGATCGGTGCTCAGTGCTCAGGGTGATCGGTGCTCAGTACTCAGGGTGCTGGGTGCTCAGAGCTCAGGGTGCTGGGTGCTCAGTGCTCGGGGTGCTGGGTGCTCAGTGCTCAGTGCTCAGGGTGCTGGGTGCTCAGTGCTCAGTGCTCAGGGTGCTGGGTGTTCAGTACTCAGGGTGCTCGGTGCTCAGTGCTCAGGGTGCTGGGTGCTCAGTACTCAGGGTGCTGGGTGCTCAGTGCTCGGGGTGCTGGGTGCTCAGTGCTCAGGGTGATCAGTGCTCAGTACTCAGGGTGCTGGGTGCTCAGTGCTCAGGGTGCTGGGTGCTCAGTCCTCAGGGTGCTCAGTACACAGGGTGCTCGGTGCTTAGTGCTCAGTACTCAGGGTGCTCAGTACTCAGGGTGCTGGGTGCTCAGTGCTCGGGGTGCTGGGTGCTCAGTACTCAGGGTGCTGGGTGCTCAGTACTCGGGGTGCTGGGTGCTCAGTACTCAGGGTGCTGGGTGCTCAGTGCTCGGGGTGCTGGGTGCTCAGTGCTCAGGGTGATCGGTGCTCAGTGCTCAGGGTGCTGGGTGCTCAGTCCTCCGGGTGCTCAGTGCTCAGGGTGCTGGGTGCTCAGTGCTCGGGGTGCTGGGTGCTCAGGGCTGTGGTGCTGGTTGCTCAGTGCTCAGGGCTCAGGGTGCTGGGTGCTCAGTGCTCAGTGCTCAGGGTGCTGGGTGCTCAGTACTCAGGGTGCTGGGTGCTCAGTACTAAGGGTGCTGGGTGCTCAGTGCTCAGGGTGCTCGGTGCTCAGTACTCAGGGTGCTGAGTGCTCAGTACTCAGGGTGCTGGGTGCTCAGTACTCATGGTGCTGGGTGCTCAGTACTCAGGGGGCTGGGTGCTCAGTGCTCAGGGTGCTGGGTGCTCAGTGCTCAGGGCGCTGGGTGCTCAGTGCTCGGGGTGCTGGGTGCTCAGTTCTCGGGGTGCTGTGTGGTCAGTGCTCAGTGCTCAGGGTGCTGGGTGCTCAGTGCTCAGTGCTCAGGGTGCTGGGTGCTCAGTACTCAGGGTGCTGGGTGCTCAGTACTCAGGGTGCTGGGTGCTCAGTTCTCAGGGTGCTGGGTGCTCAGTACTCTGGGTGTTGGGTGGTCAGTACTCAGGGTGCTGGGTGCTCAGTGCTCGGGGTGCTGGGTGCTCAGTGCTCAGGGTGCTGGGTACTCAGTGCTCAGGGTGCTGGGTGCTCAGTACTCAGGGTGCTGGGTGCTCAGTGCTCGGGGTGCTCGGTGCTCAGTACTCAAGGTGCTGGGTGCTCAGTGCTCAGGGTGCTGGGTGCTCAGTCCTCGGGGTGCTCTGTGCTCAGTGCTCAGGGTGCTGGGTGCTCAGTACTCAGGGTGCTCGGTGCTCAGTACTCACGGTTTTCAGTGCTCAAGGTGCTGGGTGCTCAGTACTCAGGGTGCTCAGTGCTCAGTACTCGGGGTGCTGGGTGCTCAGTACTCAGGGTGCTCAGTGCTCAGTACTCGGGGTTCTGGGTGCTCAATGCTCAGTGTGCTCAGTGCTCAGTGCTCGGGGTGCTGGGTGCTCAGTGCTCGGGGCGCTGGGTGCTCAGTGCTCGGGGTGCTGGGTGCTCAGTACTCAGGGTGCTGTGTGCTCAGTGCTCAATACTCAGCGTGCTGTGTGCTCAGTGTTCAGAGTGTTGGGTGCTCAGTACTCAGGGTGCTGGGTACTCAGTTCTCAGTGCTCAGGGTGCTCAGTGCTCAGGGTGCTCAGTGCTCAGGGTGCTAGGTGCTCAGGGTGCTGGGTGCTCAGTGCTCAGGGTGCTGCGTGCTCAGTGCTCAGGGTGCTGGGTGCTCAGTGCTCAGTGCTCAGGGTGCTGGGTGTTCAGTACTCAGGGTGCTGGGTGCTCAGTGCTCAGTGCTCAGAGTGCTGGGTGCTCAGTACTCAGGGTGCTGGGTGCTCAGTGCTCGGGGTGCTGGGTGCTCAGTGCTCAGGGTGATCAGTGCTCAGTACTCAGTGTGCTGGGTGCTCAGTGCTCAGGGTGCTGGGTGCTCAGTCCTCAGGGTGCTCAGTTCTCAGGGTGCTCGGTGCTCAGTGCTCAGTACTCAGGGTGCTCAGTACTCAGGGTGCTGGGTGCTCAGTGCTCGGGGTGCTGGGTGCTCAGTACTCAGGGTGCTGGGTGCTCAGTACTCGGGGTGCTGGGTGCTCAGTACTCAGGGTGCTGGGTGCTCAGTGCTCGGGGTGCTGGGTGCTCAGTGCTCAGGGTGATCGGTGCTCAGTGCTCAGGGTGCTGGGTGCTCAGTCCTCCGGGTGCTCAGTGCTCAGGGTGCTGGGTGCTCAGTGCTCGGGGTGCTCGGTGCTCAGTACTCAGGGTGCTGAGTGCTCAGTACTCAGGGTGCTGGGTGCTCAGTACTCAGGGTGCTGGTTGCTCAGTACTCAGGGTGCTGGGTGCTCAGTGTTCAGGGTGCTGGGTGCTCAGTGCTCAGGGTGTTGGGTGCTCAGTGCTCGGGGTGCTGGGTGCTCAGGGCTGTGGTGCTGGGTGCTCAGTGCTCAGTGCTCAGGGTGCTGGGTGCTCAGTGCTCAGTGCTCAGGGTGCTGGTTGCTCAGTACTCAGGGTGCTGGGTGCTCAGTACTCAGGGTGCTGGGTTCTCAGTGCTCAGGGTGCTCAGTGCTCATTACTCAGGGTGCTGGGTGCTCAGTGCTCGGGGTGCTGCGTGCTCAGTGCTCAGATCGCTGGGTGCTCAGTGCTCAGGGTGCTGGGTGCTCAGTACTCAGGGTGCTGGGTGCTCAGTGCTCGGGGCGCTCGGTGCTCAGTACTCAAGGTGCTGGGTGCTCAGTGCTCAGGGTGCTGGGTACTCAGTCCGCGGGGTGCTCTGTGCTCAGTGATCAGGGTGCTGGGTGCTCAGTACTCAGGGTGCTCGGTGCTCAGTACTCAGGGTTCTCAGTGCTCAGTACTCAGGGTGCTGGGTGCTCAGTGCTCAGGGTGCTGGGTGCTCAGTACTCAGGGTGCTCAGTGATCAGTACTCGGGGTGCTTGGTGCTCAGTACTCAGGGTGCTCAGTGCTCAGTACTCGGGGTGCTGGGTGCTCAGTGCTCAGGGTGCTCAGTGCTCAGTGCTCGGGGTGCTGGGTGCTCAGTGCTCGGGGTGCTCAGTGCTCAGTGCTCGGGGCGCTGGGTGCTCAGTGCTCGGGGTGCTGGGTGCTCAGTACTCGGGGTGCTGGGTGCTCAGTGCTCAGGGTGCTCAGTACTCAGTACTCAGTGCTCAGGGTGCTCAGTGCTCAGTGTTCAGGGTGCTGGGTGTTCAGTACTCAGGGTGCTGGGTGCTCAGTACTCAGGGTGCTGGGTGCTCAGTGCTCAGGGTGCTGGGTGCTCAGTACTCAGGGGGCTGGGTGCTTAGTGCTCGAGGTGCTCGGTGCTCAGTACTCAAGGTGCTGGGTGCTCAGTGCTCAGGGTGCTGGGTGCTCAGTGCTCAGTGTGCTCAGTGCTCAGTGCTCAGGGTGCTGGTTGCTCAGTACTCAGGGTGCTGGGTGCTCAGGACTCAGGGTGCTGGGTGCTCAGTTCTCAGGGTGCTGGGTTCTCAGTACTCTGGGTGTTGGGTGCTCAGTACTCAGGGTGCTGTGTGCTCAGTGCTCGGGGTGCTGGGTGCTCAGTGCTCAGGGTGCTGGGTGCTCAGTGCTCAGGGTGCTGGGTGCTCAGTACTCAGGGTGCTGGGTGCTCAGTGCTCGGGGTGCTCGGTGCTCAGTACTCAAGGTGCTGGGTGCTCAGTGCTCAGGGTGCTGGGTGCTCAGTCCTCGGGGTGCTCCGTGCTCAGTGCTCAGGGTGCTGGGTGCTCAGTACTCAGTGTGCTCGGTGCTCAGTACTCACGGTTTTCAGTGCTCAAGGTGCTGGGTGCTCAGTACTCAGGGTGCTCAGTGCTCAATACTCGGGGTGCTGGGTGCTCAGTACTCAGGGTGCTCAGTGCTCAGTACTCGGGGTGCTGGGTGCTCAGTGCTCAGTGTGCTCAGTGCTCAGTGCTCGGGGTGCTGGGTGCTCAGTTCTCGTTGCGCTGGGTGCTCAGTGCTCGGGGTGCTGGGTGCTCAGTACTCAGGGTGCTGTGTGCTCAGTGCTCAATACTCAGCGTGCTGTGTGCTCAGTGCTCAGAGTGTTGGGTGCTCAGTACTCAGGGTGCTGGGTACTCAGTGCTCAGTGCTCAGGGTGCTCAGTGCTCAGGGTGCTCAGTGCTCAGGGTGCTGGGTGCTCAGGGTGCTGGGTGCTCAGTGCTCAGGGTGCTGGGTGCTCAGTGCTCAGTGCTCAGGGTGCTGGGTGCTCAGTGCTCAGTGTTCAGGGTGCTGGGTGTTCAGTACTCAGGGTGCTCAGTACTCAGTACTCAGTGCTCAGGGTGCTCAGTGCTCAGTGCTCAGGGTGCTGGGTGTTCAGTACTCAGGGTGCTGGGTGCTCAGTGCTCAGTGCTCAGAGTGCTGGGTGCTCAGTACTCAGGGTGATCTGTGCTCAGTACTCAGGGTGCTGGGTGCTCAGTGCTCAGTGTGCTGGGTCTTCAGTCCTCAGGGTGCTCAGTTCTCAGGGTGCTCGGTGCTCAGTGCTCAGTACTCAGGGTGCTCAGTGCTCAGGGTGCTGGGTGCTCAGTGCTCGGGGTGCTCGGTGCTCAGTACTCAGGTTGCTGAGTGCTCAGTGCTCAGGGTGCTGGGTGCTCAGTACTCAGGGTGCTGGGTGCTCAGTGCTCAGGGTGATCGGTGCTCAGTGCTCAGGGTGCTGGGTGCTCAGTGCTCGGGGTGCTGGGTCCTCAGGGCTGTGGTGCTGGGTGCTCAGTGCTCAGTGCTCAGAGTGCTGGGTGCTCAGTGCTCAGTGCTCAGGGTGCTTGTTGCTCAGTACTCAGGGTGCTGGGTGCTCAGTACTCAGGGTGCTGGGTTCTCAGTGCTCAGGGTGCTCTGTGCTCAGTACTCAGGGTGCTTGGTGCTCAGTGCTCGGGGTGCTGCGTGCTCAGTGCTCAGGGTGCTGGGTGCTCAGTGCTCAGGGTGCTGGGTGCTCAGTCCTCGGGGTGCTCCGTGTTCAGGGTGCTGGGTGCTCAGTGCTCGAGGTGCTTGGTGCTCAGTGCTCAGGGTGCTGGGTACTCAGTACTCAGGGTGCTGGGTGCTCAGTACTCAGGGTGCTCGGTGCTCAGTACTCAGGGTGCTGGGTGCTCAGTGCTCAGGGTGCTGGATACTCAGTACTCAGGGTGCTGGGTGCTCAGTAGTCAGGGTGCTGGGTGCTCAGTGCTCAGGGTGCTGGGTATTCAGTGCTCAGGGTGCTGGGTGCTCAGTACTCAGGGTGCTGTGTGCTCAGTGCTCAATACTCAGCGTGCTGTGTGCTCAGTGCTCAGAGTGTTGGGTGCTCAGTACTCAGGGTGCTGGGTACTCAGTGCTCAGTGCTCAGGGTGCTCAGTGCTCAGGGTGCTCAGTGCTCAGGGTGCTAGGTGCTCAGGGTGCTGGGTGCTCAGTGCTCAGGGTGCTGGGTGCTCAGTGCTCAGTGCTCAGGGTGCTGGGTGCTCAGTGCTCAGTGCTCAGGGTGCTGGGTGTTCAGTACTCAGGGTGCTGGGTGCTCAGTGCTCAGTGCTCAGAGTGCTGGGTGCTCAGTACTCAGGGTGCTGGGTGCTCAGTGCTCGGGGTGCTGGGTGCTCAGTGCTCAGGGTGATCAGTGCTCAGTACTCAGGGTGCTGGGGGCTCAGTGCTCAGGGTGCTGGGTGCTCAGTACTTGGGGTGCTGGGTGCTCAGTGCTCGGGGTGCTGGGTGCTCAGTACTCAGGGTGCTGGGTGCTCAGTGCTCGGGGTGCTGGGTGCTCAGTACTCAGGGTGCTGGGTGCTCAGTACTCGGGGTGCTGGGTGCTCAGTACTCAGGGTGCTGGGTGCTCAGTGCTCGGGGTGCTGGGTGCTCAGTGCTCAGGGTGATCAGTGCTCAGTACTCAGGGTGCTGGGTGCACAGTGCTCAGGGTGCTGGGTGCTCAGTCCTCCGGGTGCTCAGTGCTCAGGGTGCTGGGTGCTCAGTGCTCGGGGTGCTGGGTGCTCAGTGCTCAGGGTGCTGGGTGCTCAGTATTCCGGGTGCTCAGTGCTCAGGGTGCTGGGTGCTCAGTGCTCGGGGTGCTCGGTGCTCAGTACTCAGGGTGCTGAGTGCTCAGTACTCAGGGTGCTGGGTGCTCAGTACTCAGGGTGCTGGTTGCTCAGTACTCAGGGTGCTGTGTGCTCAGTGTTCAGGGTGCTGGGTGCTCAGTGCTCAGGGTGCTGGGTGCTCAGTGCTCGGGGTGCTGGGTGCTCAGGGCTGTGGTGCTGGGTGCTCAGTGCTCAGTGCTCAGGGTGCTGGGTGCTCAGTGCTCAGTGCTCAGGGTGCTGGTTGCTCAGTACTCAGGGTGCTGGGTGCTCAGTACTCAGGGTGCTGGGTTCTCAGTGCTCAGGGTGCTCTGTGCTCAGTACTCAGGGTGCTGGGTGCTCAGTGCTCGGGGTGCTGCATGCTCAGTGCTCAGGGTGCTGGGTGCTCAGTGCTCAGGGTGCTGGGTGCTCAGTACTCAGGGTGCTGATTGCTCAGTGCTCGGGGCGCTCGGTGCTCAGTACTCAAGGTGCTGGGTGCTCAGTGCTCAGGGTTCTGGGTACTCAGTCCGCGGGGTGCTCCGTGCTCAGTGATCAGGGTGCTGGGTGCTCAGTACTCAGGGTGCTCGGTGCTCAGTACTCAGGGTTCTCAGTGCTCAGTACTCAGGGTGCTGGGTGCTCAGTGCTCAGGGTGCTGGGTGCTCAGTACTCAGGGTGCTCAGTGCTCAGTACTCGGGGTGCTTGGTGCTCAGTACTCAGGGTGCTCAGTGCTCAGTACTCGGGGTGCTGGGTGCTCAGTGCTCAGGGTGCTCAGTGCTCAGTGCTCGGGGTGCTGGGTGCTCAGTGCTCGGGGCGCTGGGTGCTCAGTGCTCGGGGTGCTGGGTGCTCAGTACTCGGGGTGCTGGGTGCTCAGTGCTCAGGGTGCTCAGTACTCAGTACTCAGTGCTCAGGGTGCTCAGTGCTCAGGGTGCTGGGTGCTCAGTACTCAGGGGGCTGGGTGCTTAGTGCTCGAGGTGCTCGGTGCTCAGTACTCAAGGTGCTGGGTGCTCAGTGCTCAGGGTGCTGGGTGCTCAGTGCTCAGTGTGCTCAGTGCTCAGTGCTCAGGGTGCAGGGTGCTCAGTGCTCGGGGCGCTGGGTGCTCAGTGCTCGGGGTGCTGGGTGCTCAGTACTCAGGGTGCTGTGTGCTTAGTGCTCAGTACTCAGCGTGCTGGGTGCTCAGTGCTCAGAGTGTTGGGTGCTCAGTACTCAGGGTGCTGGGTGCTCAGTCCTCAGTGCTCAGGGTGCTGGGTGCTCAGTACTCAGGGTGCTGGGTGCTTAGTGCTCGATGTGCTCGGTGCTCAGTACTCAAGGTGCTGGGTGCTCAGTGCTCAGGGTGCTGGGTGCTCAGTCCTCGGGGTGCTCCGTGCTCAGGGTGCTGGGTGCTCAGTGCTCAGGGCGCTGGGTGCTCAGTGCTCGGGGTGCTGGGTGCTGAGTGCACAGGGTGCTGGGTGCTCAGTGCTCGGGGTGCTCGGTGCTCAGTGCTCAGGGTGCTGGGTACTCAGTACTCAGTTTGCTGGGTGCTCAGTACTCAGTTGGCTGGGTGCTCAGTACTCAGGGTGCTGGGTGCTCAGTGCTCAGGGTGCTGGGTGCTCAGTGCTCAGGGTGCTGGGTGCTCAGTACTCAGGGTGCTGGGTGCTCAGTGCTCAGGGTGATCGGTGCTCAGTACTCAGGGTGCTCAGTGCTCAGGTTGCTGGGTGCTCAGTGCTCAGGGTGCTGGGTGCTCAGTACTCAGGGTGCTGGGTGCTCAGTGCTCGGGGTGCTGGGTGCTCAGTGCTCAGGGTGATCGGTGCTCAGTACTCAGGGTGCTGGGTGCTCAGTGCTCAGGGTGCTGGGTGCTCAGTCCTCAGGGTGCTCAGTGCTCAGGCTGCTGGGTGCTCAGTGCTCGGGGTGCTCGGTGCTCAGTACTCAGGGTGCTGAGTGCTCAGTACTCAGGGTGCTGGGTGCTCAGTACTCATGGTGCTGGGTGCTCAGTACTCAGGGGGCTGGGTGCTCAGTGCTCAGGGCGCTGGGTGCTCAGTGCTCTGGGCGCTGGGTGCTCAGTGCTCGGGGTGCTGGGTGCTCAGTTCTCGGGGTGCTGGGTGGTCATTGCTCAGTGCTCAGGGTGCTGGGTGCTCAGTGCTCAGTGCTCAGGGTGCTGGGTGCTCAGTACTCAGGGTGCTGGGTGCTCAGTACTCAGGGTGCTGGGTGCTCAGAGCTCAGGGTGCTGGCTGCTCAGTGCTCAGGGTGCTGGGTGCTCAGTACTCAGGGTGCTGGGTGCTCAGTGCTCGGGGTGCTCGGTGCTCAGTACTCAAGGTGCGGGGTGCTCAGTGCTCAGGGTGCTGGGTGCTCAGTCCTCGGGGTGCTCCGTGCTCAGTGCTCAGGTTGCTGGGTGCTCAGTACTCAGGGTGCTCGGTGCTCAGTACTCACGGTTTTCAGTGCTCAAGGTGCTGGGTGCTCAGTACTCAGGGTGCTCAGTGCTCAGTACTCGGGGTGCTGGGTGCTCAGTACTCAGGGTGCTCAGTGCTCAGTACTCGGGGTGCTGGGTGCTCAGTGCTCAGTGTGCTCAGTGCTCAGTGCTCGGTGTGCTGGGTGCTCAGTGCTCGTTGCGCTGGGTGCTCAGTGCTCGGGGTGCTGGGTGCTCAGTACTCAGGGTGCTGTGTGCTCAGTGCTCAATACTCAGCGTGCTGTGTGCTCAGTGCTCTGAGTGTTGGGTGCTCAGTACTCAGGGTGCTGGGTACTCAGTGCTCAGTGCTCAGGGTGCTCAGTGCTCAGGGTGCTCAGTGCTCAGGGTGCTGGGTGCTCAGGGTGCTGGGTGCTCAGTGCTCAGGGTGCTGGGTGCTCAGTGCTCAGTGCTCAGGGTGCTGGGTGCTCAGTGCTCAGTGTTCAGGGTGCTGGGTGTTCAATACTCAGGGTGCTCAGTACTCAGTACTCAGTGCTCAGGGTGCTCAGTGCTCAGTGCTCAGGGTGCTCGGTGTTCAGTACTCAGGGTGCTGGGTGCTCAGTGCTCAGTGCTCAGAGTGCTGGGTGCTCAGTACTCAGGGTGCTGGGTGCTCAGTGCTCGGGGTGCTGGGTGCTCAGTGCTCAGGGTGATCTGTGCTCAGTACTCAGGGTGCTGGGTGCTCAGTGCTCAGTGTGCTGGGTGTTCAGTCTTCAGGGTGCTCAGTTCTCAGGGTGCTCGGTGCTCAGTGCTCAGTACTCAGGGTGCTCAGTGCTCAGGGTGCTGGGTGCTCAGTGCTCGGGGTGCTCGGTGCTCAGTACTCAGGGTGCTGAGTGCTCAGTGCTCAGGGTGCTGGGTGCTCAGTACTCAGGGTGCTGGGTGCTCAGTACTCAGGGTGCTGGGTGCTCAGTGCTCAGGGTGATCGGTGCTCAGTGCTCAGGGTGCTGGGTGCTCAGTGCTCGGGGTGCTGGGTGCTCAGGGCTGTGGTGCTGGGTGCTCAGTGCTCAGAGCTCAGAGTGCTGGGTGCTCAGTGCTCAGTGCTCAGGGTGCTTGTTGCTCAGTACTCAGGGTGCTGGGTGCTCAGTACTCAGGGTGCTGGGTTCTCAGTGCTCAGGGTGCTCTGTGCTCAGTACTCAGGGTGCTGGGTGCTCAGTGCTCGGGGTGCTGCGTGCTCAGTGCTCAGGGTGCTGGGTGCTCAGTGCTCAGGGTGCTGGGTGCTCAGTCCTCGGGGTGCTCCGTGTTCAGGGTGCTAGGTGCTCAGTGCTCAGGGTGCTGGGTGCTCACTGCTCGGGGTGCTGGGTGCTGAGTGCTCAGGGTGCTGGGTGCTCAGTGCTCGGGGTGCTTGGTGCTCACTGCTCAGGGTGCTGGGTACTCAGTACTCAGGGTGCTGGGTGCTCAGTACTCAGGGTGCTCGGTGCTCAGTACTCAGGGGGCTGGGTGCTCAGTGCTCAGGGTGCTGGGTACTCAGTACTCAGGGTGCTGGGTGCTCAGTAGTCAGGGTGCTGGGTGCTCAGTGCTCAGGGTGCTGGGTGCTCAGTGCTCAGGGTGCTGGGTGCTCAGTATTCAGGGTGCTGTGTGCTCAGTGCTCAATACTCAGCGTGCTGTGTGCTCAGTGCTCAGAGTGTTGGGTGCTCAGTACTCAGGGTGCTGGGTACTCAGTGCTCAGTGCTCAGGGTGCTCAGTGCTCAGGGTGCTCAGTGCTCAGGGTGCTAGGTGCTCAGGGTGCTGGGTGCTCAGTGCTCAGGGTGCTGGGTGCTCAGTGCTCAGTGCTCAGGGTGCTGGGTGCTCAGTGCTCAGTGCTCAGGGTGCTGGGTGTTCAGTACTCAGGGTGCTGGGTGCTCAGTGCTCAGTGCTCAGAGTGCTGGGTGCTCAGTACTCAGGGTGCTGGGTGCTCAGTGCTCGGGGTGCTGGGTGCTCAGTGCTCAGGGTGATCAGTGCTCAGTACTCAGGGTGCTGGGGGCTGAGTGCTCAGGGTGCTGGGTGCTCAGTACTCGGGGTGCTGGGTGCTCAGTGCTCGGGGTGCTGGGTGCTCAGTACTCAGGGTGCTGGGTGCTCAGTGCTCGGGGTGCTGGGTGCTCAGTACTCAGGGTGCTGGGTGCTCAGTACTCGGGGTGCTGGGTGCTCAGTACTCAGGGTGCTGGGTGCTCAGTGCTTGGGGTGCTGGGTGCTCAGTGCTCAGGGTGATCAGTGCTCAGTACTCAGGGTGCTGGGTGCACAGTGCTCAGGGTGCTGGGTGCTCAGTCCTCCGGGTGCTCAGTGCTCAGGGTGCTGGGTGCTCAGTGCTCGGGGTGCTGGGTGCTCAGTGCTCAGGGTGCTGGGTACTCAGTCCTCCGGGTGCTCAGTGCTCAGGGTGCTGGGTGCTCAGTGCTCGGGGTGCTCGGTGCTCAGTACTCAGGGTGCTGAGTGCTCAGTACTCAGGGTGCTGGGTGCTCTGTACTCAGGGTGCTGTGTGCTCAGTGTTCAGGGTGCTGGGTGCTCAGTGCTCAGGGTGCTGGGTGCTCAGTGCTCGGGGTGCTGGGTGCTCAGGGCTGTGGTGCTGGGTGCTCAGTGCTCAGTGCTCAGGGTGCTGGGTGCTCAGTGCTCAGTGCTCAGGGTGCTGGTTGCACAGTACTCAGGGTGCTGGGTGCTCAGTACTCAGGGTGCTGGGTTCTCAGTGCTCAGGGTGCTCTGTGCTCAGTACTCAGGGTGCTGGGTGCTCAGTGCTCGGGGTGCTGCATGCTCAGTGCTCAGGGTGCTGGGTGCTCAGTGCTCAGGGTGCTGGGTGCTCAGTACTCAGGGTGCTGGGTGCTCAGTGCTCGGGGCGCTCGGTGCTCAGTACTCAAGGTGCTGGGTGCTCAGTGCTCAGGGTGCTGGGTACTCAGTCCGCGGGGTGCTCCGTGTTCAGTGATCAGGGTGCTGGGTGCTCAGTACTCAGGGTGCTCGGTGCTCAGTACTCAGGGTTCTCAGTGCTCAGTACTCAGGGTGCTGGGTGCTCAGTGCTCAGGGTACTGGGTGCTCAGTACTCAGGGTGCTCAGTGCTCAGTACTCGGGGTGCTTGGTGCTCAGTACTCAGGGTGCTCAGTGCTCAGTACTCGGGGTGCTGGGTGCTCAGTGCTCAGGGTGCTCAGTGCTCAGTGCTCGGGGTGCTGGGTGCTCAGTGCTCGGGGCGCTGGGTGCTCAGTGCTCGGGGTGCTGGGTGCTCAGTACTCGGGGTGCTGGGTGCTCAGTGCTCAGGGTGCTCAGTACTCAGTACTCAGTGCTTAGGGTGCTCAGTGCTCAGGGTGCTGGGTGCTCAGTACTCAGGGGGCTGGGTGCTTAGTGCTCGAGGTGCTCGGTGCTCAGTACTCAAGGTGCTGGGTGCTCAGTGCTCAGGGTGCTGGGTGCTCAGTGCTCAGTGTGCTCAGTGCTCAGTGCTCAGGGTGCAGGGTGCTCAGTGCTCGGGGCGCTGGGTGCTCAGTGCTCGGGGTGCTGGGTGCTCAGTACTCAGGGTGCTGTGTGCTTAGTGCTCAGTACTCAGCGTGCTGGGTGCTCAGTGCTCAGAGTGTTGGGTGCTCAGTACTCAGGGTGCTGGGTGCTCAGTCCACAGTGCTCAGGGTGCTGGGTGCTCAGTACTCAGGGTGCTGGGTGCTTAGTGCTCGATGTGCTCAGTGCTCAGTACTCAAGGTGCTGGGTGCTCAGTGCTCAGGGTGCTGGGTGCTCAGTCCTCGGGGTGCTCCGTGCTCAGGGTGCTGGGTGCTCAGTGCTCAGGGCACTGGGTGCTCAGTGCTCGGGGTGCTGGGTGCTGAGTGCTCAGGGTGCTGGGTGGTCAGTGCTCGGGGTGCTCGGTGCTCAGTGATCAGGGTGCTGGGTACTCAGTACTCAGTTTTCTGGGTGCTCAGTACTCAGTTTGCTGGGTGCTCAGTACTCAGAGTGCTGAGTGCTCAGTGCTCAGGGTGCTGGGTGCTCAGTGCTCAGGGTGCTGGGTGCTCAGTACTCAGGGTGCTGGGTGCTCAGTGCTCAGGGTGATCGGTGCTCAGTACTCAGGGTGCTCAGTGCTCAGGGTGCTGGGTGCTCAGTGCTCAGGGTGCTGGGTGCTCAGTACTCAGGGTGCTGGGTGCTCAGTGCTCGGGGTGCTGGGTGCTCAGTGCTCAGGGTGATCGGTGCTCAGTACTCAGGGTGCTGGGTGCTCAGTGCTCAGGGTGCTGGGTGCTCAGTCCTCAGGGTGCTCAGTGCTCAGGCTGCTGGGTGCTCAGTGCTCGGGGTGCTCGGTGCTCAGTACTCAGGGTGCTGAGTGCTCAGTACTCAGGGTGCTGGGTGCTCAGTACTCATGGTGCTGGGTGCTCAGTACTCAGGGGGCTGGGTGCTCAGTGCTCAGGGCGCTGGGTGCTCAGTGCTCTGGGCGCTGGGTGCTCAGTGCTCGGGGTGCTGGGTGCTCAGTTCTCGGGGTGCTGGGTGGTCAGTGCTCAGTGCTCAGGGTGCTGGGTGCTCAGTGCTCAGTGCTCAGGGTGCTGGGTGCTCAGTACTCAGGGTGCTGGGTGCTCAGTACTCAGGGTGCTGGGTGCTCAGTTCTCAGGGTGCTGGGTGCTCAGTACTCTGGGTTTTGGGTGCTCAGTACTCAGGGTGCTGGGTGCTCAGTGCTCGGGGTGCTGGGTGCTCAGTGCTCAGGGTGCTGGGTGCTCAGTGCTCAGGGTGCTGGGTGCTCAGTACTCAGGGTGCTGGGTGCTCAGTGCTCGGAGTGCTCGGTGCTCAGTACTCAAGGTGCTGGGTGCTCAGTGCTCAGGGTGCTGGGTGCTCAGTCCTCGGGGTGCTCCGTGCTCAGTGCTCAGGGTGCTGGGTGCTCAGTACTCAGGGTGCTCGGTGCTCAGTACTCACGGTTTTCAGTACTCAGGGTGCTGGGTACTCAGTACTCAGGGTGCTCCGTGCTCAGTGATCAGGGTGCTGGGTGCTCAGTACTCAGGGTGCTCGGTGCTCAGTACTCAGGGTTCTCAGTGCTCAGTACTCACCGTGCTGGGTGCTCAGTGCTCAGGGTGCTGGGTGCTCAGTACTCAGGGTGCTCAGTGCTCAGTACTCGGGGTACTTGGTGCTCAGTACTCAGGGTGCTCAGTGCTCAGTACTCGGGGTGCTGGGTGCTCAGTACTCAGGGTGCTCAGTGCTCAGTACTCGGGGTGCTGGGTGCTCAGTGCTCAGTGTGCTCAGTGCTCAGTGCTCGGGGTGCTGGGTGCTCAGTGCTCGTTGCGCTGGGTGCTCAGTGCTCGGGGTGCTGGGTGCTCAGTACTCAGGGTGCTGTGTGCTCAGTGCTCAATACTCAGCGTGCTGTGTGCTCAGTGCTCAGAGTGTTGGGTGCTCAGTACTCAGGGTGCTGGGTACTCAGTGCTCAGTGCTCAGGGTGCTCAGTGCTCAGGGTGCTCAGTGCTCAGGGTGCTGGGTGCTCAGGGTGCTGGGTGCTCAGTGCTCAGGGTGCTGGGTGTTCAGTACTCAGGGTGCTCAGTACTCAGTACTCAGTGCTCAGGGTGCTCAGTGCTCAGTGCTCAGGGTGCTGGGTGTTCAGTACTCAGGGTGCTGGGTGCTCAGTGCTCAGTGCTCAGAGTGCTGGGTGCTCAGTACTCAGGGTGCTGGGTGCTCAGTGCTCGGGGTGCTGGGTGCTCAGTGCTCAGGGTGATCTGTGCTCAGTACTCAGGGTGCTGGGTGCTCAGTGCTCAGTGTGCTGGGTGTTCAGTCCTCATTGTGCTCAGTTCTCAGGGTGCTCGGTGCTCAGTGCTCAGTACTCAGGGTGCTCAGTGCTCAGGGTGCTGGGTGCTCAGTGCTCGGGGTGCTCGGTGCTTAGTACTCAGGGTGCTGAGTGCTCAGTGCTCAGGGTGCTGGGTGCTCAGTACTCAGGGTGCTGGGTGCTCAGTACTCAGGGTGCTGGGTGCTCAGTGCTCAGGGTGATCGGTGCTCAGTGCTCAGGGTGCTGGGTGCTCAGTGCTCGGGGTGCTGGGTGCTCAGGGCTGTGGTGCTGGGTGCTCAGTGCTCAGTGCTCAGAGTGCTGGGTGCTCAGTGCTCAATGCTCAGGGTGCTTGTTGCTCAGTACTCAGGGTGCTGGGTGCTCAGTACTCAGGGTGCTGGGTTCTCAGTGCTCAGGGTGCTCTGTGCTCAGTACTCAGGGTGCTGGGTGCTCAGTGCTCGGGGTGCTGCGTGCTCAGTGCTCAGGGTGCTGGGTGCTCAGTGCTCAGGGTGCTGGGTGCTCAGTCCTCGGGGTGCTCCGTGTTCAGGGTGCTGGGTGCTCAGTGCTCAGGGTGCTGGGTGCTCAGTGCTCGGGGTGCTGGGTGCTGAGTGCTCAGGGTGCTGGGTGCTCAGTGCTCGGGGTGCTCGGTGCTCAGTGCTCAGGGTCCTGGGTACTCAGTACTCAGGGTGCTGGGTGCTCAGTACTCAGGGTGCTCGGTGCTCTGTACTCAGGGTGCTGGGTGCTCAGTGCTCAGGGTGCTGGGTACTCAGTACTCAGGGTGCTGGGTGCTCAGTACTCAGGGTGCTGGGTGCTCAGTGCTCAGGGTGCTGGGTGCTCAGTACTCAGGGTGCTGGGTACTCAGTGCTCAGTGCTCAGGGTGCTCAGTGCTCAGGGTGCTCAGTGCTCAGGGTGCTAGGTGCTCAGGGTGCTGGGTGCTCAGTGCTCAGGGTGCTGGGTGCTCAGTGCTCAGTGCTCAGGGTGCTGGGTGCTCAGTGCTCAGTGCTCAGGGTGCTGGGTGTTCAGTACTCAGGGTGCTGGGTGCTCAGTGCTCAGTGCTCAGAGTGCTGGGTGCTCAGTACTCAGGGTGCTGGGTGCTCAGTGCTCAGGGTGATCAGTGCTCAGTACTCAGTGTGCTGGGGGCTCAGTGCTCAGGGTGCTGGGTGCTCAGTACTCGGGGTGCTGGGTGCTCAGTACTCGGGGTGCTGGGTGCTCAGTACTCAGGGTGCTGGGTGCTCAGTGCTCGGGGTGCTGGGTGCTCAGTACTCAGGGTGCTGGGTGCTCAGTACTCGGGGTGCTGGGTGCTCAGTACTCAGGGTGCTGGGTGCTCAGTGCTCGGGGTGCTGGGTGCTCAGTGCTCAGGGTGATCAGTGCTCAGTACTCAGTGTGCTGGGTGCACAGTGCTCAGGGTGCTGGGTGCTCAGTCCTCCGGGTGCTCAGTGCTCAGGGTGCTGGGTGCTCAGTGCTCGGGGTGCTGGGTGCTCTGTGCTCAGGGTGCTGGGTGCTCAGTCCTCCGGGTGCTCAGTGCTCAGGGTGCTGGGTGCTCAGTGCTCGGGGTGCTCGGTGCTCAGTACTCAGGGTGCTGAGTGCTCAGTACTCAGGGTGCTGGGTGCTCAGTACTCAGGGTGCTGGTTGCTCAGTACTCAGGGTGCTGTGTGCTCAGTGTTCAGGGTGCTGGGTGCTCAGTGCTCAGGGTGCTGGGTGCTCAGTGCTCGGGGTGCTGGGTGCTCAGGGCTGTGGTGCTGGATGCTCAGTGCTCAGTGCTCAGGGTGCTGGGTGCTCAGTGCTCAGTGCTCAGGGTGCTGGTTGCTCAGTACTCAGGGTGCTGGGTGCTCAGTACTCAGGGTGCTGGGTTCTCAGTGCTCAGGGTGCTCTGTGCTCAGTACTCAGGGTGCTGGGTGCTCAGTGCTCGGGGTGCTGCATGCTCAGTGCTCAGGGTGCTGGGTGCTCAGTGCTCAGGGTGCTGGGTGCTCAGTACTCAGGGTGCTGGGTGCTCAGTGCTCGGGGCGCTCGGTGCTCAGTACTCAAGGTGCTGGGTGCTCAGTGCTCAGGGTGCTGGGTACTCAGTCCGCGGGGTGCTCCGTGCTCAGTGATCAGGGTGCTGGGTGCTCAGTACTCAGGTTGCTCGGTGCTCAGTACTCAGGGTTCTCAGTGCTCAGTACTCAGGGTGCTGGGTGCTCAGTGCTCAGGGTGCTGGGTGCTCAGTACTCAGGGTGCTCAGTGCTCAGTACTCGGGGTGCTTGGTGCTCAGTACTCAGGGTGCTCAGTGCTCAGTACTCGGGGTGCTGGGTGCTCAGTGCTCAGGGTGCTCAGTGCTCAGTGCTCGGGGTGCTGGGTGCTCAGTGCTCGGGGCGCTGGGTGCTCAGTGCTCGGGGTGCTGGGTGCTCAGTACTCGGGGTGCTGGGTGCTCAGTGCTCAGGGTGCTCAGTACTCAGTACTCAGTGCTCAGGGTGCTCAGTGCTCAGGGTGCTGGGTGCTCAGTACTCAGGGGGCTGGGTGCTTAGTGCTCGAGGTGCTCGGTGCTCAGTACTCAAGGTGCTGGGTGCTCAGTGCTCAGGGTGCTGGGTGCTCAGTGCTCAGTGTGCTCAGTGCTCAGTGCTCAGGGTGCAGGGTGCTCAGTGCTCGGGGCGCTGGGTGCTCAGTGCTCGGGGTGCTGGGTGCTCAGTACTCAGGGTGCTGTGTGCTTAGTGCTCAGTACTCAGCGTGCTGGGTGCTTAGTGCTCAGAGTGTTGGGTGCTCAGTACTCAGGGTGCTGGGTGCTCAGTCCTCAGTGCTCAGGGTGCTCTGTGCTCAGTACTCAGGGTGCTGGGTGCTTAGTGCTCGATGTGCTCGGTGCTCAGTACTCAAGGTGCTGGGTGCTCTGTGCTCAGGGTGCTGGGTGCTCAGTCCTCGGGGTGCTCCGTGCTCAGGGTGCTGGGTGCTCAGTGCTCAGGGCGCTGGGTGCTCATTGCTCGGGGTGCTGGGTGCTGAGTGCTCAGGGTGCTGGGTGCTCAGTGCTCGGGGTGCTCGGTGCTCAGTGCTCAGGGTGCTGGGTACTCAGTACTCAGTTTGCTGGGTGCTCAGTACTCAGTTTGCTGGGTGCTCAGTACTCAGGGTGCTGGGTGCTCAGTGCGCAGGGTGCTGGGTGCTCAGTGCTCAGGGTGCTGGGTGCTCAGTACTCAGGGTGCTGGGTGCTCAGTGCTCAGGGTGATCGGTGCTCAGTACTCAGGGTGCTCAGTGCTCAGGGTGCTGGGTGCTCAGTGCTCAGGGTGCTGGGTGCTCAGTACTCAGGGTGCTGGGTGCTCAGTGCTCGGGGTGCTGGGTGCTCAGTACTCAGGGTGATCGGTGCTCAGTACTCAGGGTGCTGGGTGCTCAGTGCTCAGGGTGCTGGGTGCTCAGTCCTCAGGGTGCTCAGTGCTCAGGCTGCTGGGTGCTCAGTGCTCGGGGTGCTCGGTGCTCAGTACTCAGGGTGCTGAGTGCTCAGTACTCAGGGTGCTGGGTGCTCAGTACTCATGGTGCTGGGTGCTCAGTACTCAGGGGGCTGGGTGCTCAGTGCTCAGGGCGCTGGGTGCTCAGTGCTCAGTGTGCTCAGTGCTCAGTGCTCAGGGTGCAGGGTGCTCAGTGCTCGGGGCGCTGGGTGCTCAGTGCTCGGGGTGCTGGGTGCTCAGTACTCAGGGTGCTGTGTGCTTGGTGCTCAGTACTCAGCGTGCTGGGTGCTTAGTGCTCAGAGTGTTGGGTGCTCAGTACTCAGGGTGCTGGGTGCTCAGTCCTCAGTGCTCAGGGTGCTCTGTGCTCAGTACTCAGGGTGCTGGGTGCTTAGTGCTCGATGTGCTCGGTGCTCAGTACTCAAGGTGCTGGGTGCTCTGTGCTCAGGGTGCTGGGTGCTCAGTCCTCGGGGTGCTCCGTGCTCAGGGTGCTGGGTGCTCAGTGCTCAGGGCGCTGGGTGCTCATTGCTCGGGGTGCTGGGTGCTGAGTGCTCAGGGTGCTGGGTGCTCAGTGCTCGGGGTGCTCGGTGCTCAGTGCTCAGGGTGCTGGGTACTCAGTACTCAGTTTGCTGGGTGCTCAGTACTCAGTTTGCTGGGTGCTCAGTACTCAGGGTGCTGGGTGCTCAGTGCGCAGGGTGCTGGGTGCTCAGTGCTCAGGGTGCTGGGTGCTCAGTACTCAGGGTGCTGGGTGCTCAGTGCTCAGGGTGATCGGTGCTCAGTACTCAGGGTGCTCAGTGCTCAGGGTGCTGGGTGCTCAGTGCTCAGGGTGCTGGCTGCTCAGTACTCAGGGTGCTGGGTGCTCAGTGCTCGGGGTGCTGGGTGCTCAGTACTCAGGGTGATCGGTGCTCAGTGCTCAGGGTGCTGGGTGCTCAGTGCTCAGGGTGCTGGGTGCTCAGTACTCAGGGTGCTGGGTGCTCAGTCCTCGGGGTGCTCCGTGCTGAGGGTGCTGGGTGCTCAGTGCTCAGGGCGCTGGGTGCTCATTGCTCGGGGTGCTGGGTGCTGAGTGCTCAGGGTGCTGGGTGCTCAGTGCTCGGGGTGCTCGGTGCTCAGTGCTCAGGGTGCTGGGTACTCAGTACTCAGTTTGCTGGGTGCTCAGTACTCAGTTTGATGGGTGCTCAGTACTCAGGGTGCTGGGTGCTCAGTGCGCAGGGTGCTGGGTGCTCAGTGCTCAGGGTGCTGGGTGCTCAGTACTCAGGGTGCTGGGTGCTCAGTGCTCGGGGCGCTCGGTGCTCAGTACTCAAGGTGCTGGGTGCTCAGTGCTCAGGGTGCTGGGTACTCAGTCCGCGGGGTGCTCCGTGCTCAGTGATCAGGGTGCTGGGTGCTCAGTACTCAGGTTGCTCGGTGCTCAGTACTCAGGGTTCTCAGTGCTCAGTACTCAGGGTGCTGTGTGCTCAGTGCTCAGGGTGCTGGGTGCTCAGTACTCAGGGTGCTCAGTGCTCAGTACTCGGGGTGCTTGGTGCTCAGTACTCAGGGTGCTCAGTGCTCAGTACTCGGGGTGCTGGGTGCTCAGTGCTCAGGGTGCTCAGTGCTCAGGGCTCGGGGTGCTGGGTGCTCAGTGCTCGGGGCGCCTGGTGCTCAGTGCTCGGGGTGCTGGGTGCTCAGTACTCGGGGTGCTGGGTGCTCAGTGCTCAGGGTGCTCAGTACTCAGTACTCAGTGCTCAGGGTGCTCAGTGCTCAGGGTGCTGGGTGCTCAGTACTCAGGGGGCTGGGTGCTTAGTGCTCGAGGTGCTCGGTGCTCAGTACTCAAGGTGCTGGGTGCTCAGTGCTCAGGGTGCTGGGTGCTCAGTGCTCAGTGTGCTCAGTGCTCAGTGCTCAGGGTGCAGGGTGCTCAGTGCTCGGGGCGCTGGGTGTTCAGTGCTCGGGGTGCTGGGTGCTCAGTACTCAGGGTGCTGTGTGCTTAGTGCTCAGTACTCAGCGTGCTGGGTGCTTAGTGCTCAGAGTGTTGGGTGCTCAGTACTCAGGGTGCTGGGTGCTCAGTCCTCAGTGCTCAGGGTGCTCTGTGCTCAGTACTCAGGGTGCTGGGTGCTTAGTGCTCGATGTGCTCGGTGCTCAGTACTCAAGGTGCTGGGTGCTCTGTGCTCAGGGTGCTGGGTGCTCAGTCCTCGGGGTGCTCCGTGCTCAGGGTGCTGGGTGCTCAGTGCTCAGGGCGCTGGGTGCTCATTGCTCGGGGTGCTGGGTGCTGAGTGCTCAGGGTGCTGGGTGCTCAGTGCTCGGGGTGCTCGGTGCTCAGTGCTCAGGGTGCTGGGTACTCAGTACTCAGTTTGCTGGGTGCTCAGTACTCAGTTTGCTGGGTGCTCAGTACTCAGGGTGCTGGGTGCTCAGTGCGCAGGGTGCTGGGTGCTCAGTGCTCAGGGTGCTGGGTGCTCAGTACTCAGGGTGCTTGGTGCTCAGTGCTCAGGGTGATCGGTGCTCAGTACTCAGGGTGCTCAGTGCTCAGGGTGCTGGGTGCTCAGTGCTCAGGGTGCTGGGTGCTCAGTACTCAGGGTGCTGGGTGCTCAGTGCTCGGGGTGCTGGGTGCTCAGTACTCAGGGTGATCGGTGCTCAGTACTCAGGGTGCTGGGTGCTCAGTGCTCAGGGTGCTGGGTGCTCAGTCCTCAGGGTGCTCAGTGCTCAGGCTGCTGGGTGCTCAGTGCTCGGGGTGCTCGGTGCTCAGTACTCAGGGTGCTGAGTGCTCAGTACTCAGGGTGCTGGGTGCTCAGTACTCATGGTGCTGGGTGCTCAGTACTCAGGGGGCTGGGTGCTCAGTGCTCAGGGCGCTGGGTGCTCAGTGCTCAGTGTGCTCAGTGCTCAGTGCTCAGGGTGCAGGGTGCTCAGTGCTCGGGGCGCTGGGTGCTCAGTGCTCGGGGTGCTGGGTGCTCAGTACTCAGGGTGCTGTGTGCTTAGTGCTCAGTACTCAGCGTGCTGGGTGCTTAGTGCTCAGAGTGTTGGGTGCTCAGTACTCAGGGTGCTGGGTGCTCAGTCCTCAGTGCTCAGGGTGCTCTGTGCTCAGTACTCAGGGTGCTGGGTGCTTAGTGCTCAATGTGCTCGGTGCTCAGTACTCAAGGTGCTGGGTGCTCTGTGCTCAGGGTGCTGGGTGCTCAGTCCTCGGGGTGCTCCGTGCTCAGGGTGCTGGGTGCTCAGTGCTCAGGGCGCTGGGTGCTCATTGCTCGGGGTGCTGGGTGCTGAGTGCTCAGGGTGCTGGGTGCTCAGTACTCAGGGTGCTGGGTGCTCAGTGCTCGGGGTGCTGGGTGCTGAGTGCTCAGGGTGCTGGGTGCTCAGTACTCAGGGTGCTGGGTGCTCAGTGCTCGGGGTGCTGGGTGCTCAGTACTCAGGGTGATCGGTGCTCAGTACTCAGGGTGCTGGGTGCTCAGTGCTCAGGGTGCTGGGTGCTCAGTCCTCAGGGTGCTCAGTGCTCAGGCTGCTGGGTGCTCAGTGCTCGGGGTGCTCGGTGCTCAGTACTCAGGGTGCTGAGTGCTCAGTACTCAGGGTGCTGGGTGCTCAGTACTCATGGTGCTGGGTGCTCAGTACTCAGGGGGCTGGGTGCTCAGTGCTCAGGGCGCTGGGTGCTCAGTGCTCTGGGCGCTGGGTGCTCAGTGCTCGGGGTGCTGGGTGCTCAGTTCTCGGGGTGCTGGGTGGTCAGTGCTCAGTGCTCAGGGTGCTGGGTGCTCAGTGCTCAGTGCTCAGGGTGCTGGGTGCTCAGTACTCAGGGTGCTGGTTGCTCAGTACTCAGGGTGCTGGGTGCTCAGTTCTCAGGGTGCTGGGTGCTCAGTACTCTGGGTTTTGGGTGCTCAGTACTCAGGGTGCTGGGTGCTCAGTGCTCGGGGTGCTGGGTGCTCAGTGCTCAGGGTGCTGGGTGCTCAGTGCTCAGGGTGCTGGGTGCTCAGTACTCAGGGTGCTGGGTGCTCAGTGCTCGGGGTGCTCGGTGCTCAGTACTCAAGGTGCTGGGTGCTCAGTGCTCAGGGTGCTGGGTGCTCAGTCCTCGGGGTGCTCCGTGCTCAGTGCTCAGGGTGCTGGGTGCTCAGTACTCAGGGTGCTCGGTGCTCAGTACTCACGGTTTTCAGTGCTCAAGGTGCTGGGTGCTCAGTACTCAGGGTGCTCAGTGCTCAGTATTCGGGGTGCTGGGTGCTCAGTACTCAGGGTGCTCAGTGCTCAGTACTCGGGGTGCTGGGTGCTCAGTGCTCAGTGTGCTCAGTGCTCAGTGCTCGGTGTGCTGGGTGCTCAGCGCTCGGGGCGCTGGGTGCTCAGTGCTCGGGGTGCTGGGTGCTCAGTACTCAGGGTGCTGTGTGCTCAGTGCTCAATACTCAGCGTGCTGTGTGCTCAGTGCTCAGAGTGTTGGGTGCTCAGTACTCAGGGTGCTGGGTACTCAGTGCTCAGTGCTCAGGGTGCTCAGTGCTCAGGGTGCTGGGTGCTCAGGGTGCTGGGTGCTCAGTGCTCAGGGTGCTGGGTGCTCAGTGCTCAGTGCTCAGGGTGCTGGGTGCTCAGTGCTCAGTGATCAGGGTGCTGGGTGTTCAGTACTCAGGGTGCTCAGTACTCAGTACTCAGTGCTCAGGGTGTTCAGTGCTCAGTGCTCAGGGTGCTGGGTGTTCAGTACTCAGGGTGCTGGGTGCTCAGTGCTCAGTGCTCAGAGTGCTGGGTGCTCAGTACTCAGGGTGCTGGGTGCTCAGTGCTCGGGGTGCTGGGTGCTCAGTGCTCAGGGTGATCAGTGCTCAGTACTCAGGGTGCTGGGTGCTCAGTGCTCAGTATGCTGGGTGTTCAGTCCTCGGGGTGCTCAGTTCTCAGGGTGCTCGGTGCTCAGTGCTCAGTACTCAGGGTGCTCAGTGCTCAGGGTGCTGGGTGCTCAGTGCTCGGGGTGCTCGGTGCTCAGTACTCAGGGTGCTGTGTGCTCAGTACTCAGGGTGCTGGGTGCTCAGTACTCAGGGTGCTGGGTGCTCAGTACTCAGGGTGCTGGGTGCTCAGTGCTCAGGGTGATCGGTGCTCAGTGCTCAGGGTGCTGGGTGCTCAGTGCTCGGGGTGCTGGGTGCTCAGGGCTGTGGTGCTGGGTGCTCAGTGCTCAGTGCTCAGGGTGCTGGGTGCTCAGTGCTCAGTGCTCAGGGTGCTGGTTGCTCAGTACTCAGGGTGCTGGGTGCTCAGTACTCAGGGTGCTGGGTTCTCAGTGCTCAGGGTGCTCTGTGCTCAGTACTCAGGGTGCTGGGTGCTCAGTGCTCGGGGTGCAGCGTGCTCAGTGCTCAGGGTGCTGGGTGCTCAGTGCTCAGGGTGCTGGGTGCTCAGTACTCAGGGTGCTGGGTGCTCAGTGCTCGGGGCGCTCGGTGCTCAGTACTCAAGTTGCTGGGTGCTCAGTGCTCAGGGTGCTGGGTACTCAGTCCTCGGGGTGCTCCGTGCTCAGTGATCAGGGTGCTGGGTGCTCAGTACTCAGGGTGCTCGGTGCTCAGTACTCAGGGTTCTCAGTGCTCAGTACTCAGGGTGCTGGGTGCTCAGTGCTCAGGGTGCTGGGTGCTCAGTACTCAGGGTGCTCAGTGCTCCGTACTCGGGGTACTTGGTGCTCAGTACTCAGGGTGCTCAGTGCTCAGTACTCGGGGAGCTGGGTGCTCAGTGCTCAGGGTGCTCAGTGCTCAGTGCTCGGGGTGCTGGGTGCTCAGTGCTCGGGGCGCTGGGTGCTCAGTGCTCGGGGTGCTGGGTGCTCAGTACTCGGGGTGCTGGGTGCTCAGTGCTCAGGGTGCTCAGTACTCAGTACTCCGTGCTCAGGGTGCTCCGTGCTCAGTGCTCAGGGTGCTGGGTGTTCAGTACTCAGGGTGCTGAGCGATCAGTACTCAGGGTGCTGGGTGCTCAGTGCTCAGGGTGCTGGGTGCTCAGTACTCTGGGTGTTGGGTGCTCAGTATTCATAGTGCTGGGTGCTCCGTGCTCGGGGTGCTGGGTGCTCAGTGCTCAGGACTCAGGATGCTCAGTGCTCAGGGAGCTCGTTGCTCAGTACTCAGGGTGCTGGGTGCTCAGTACTCAGTGCTCGGGGTCCTGGGTGCTCCGTGCTCGGGGTGCTGGGTGCTCAGTGCTCTGGGTGCTGGGTGCTCAGTACTCAGGGTGCTGGGTGCTCAGTACTCAGGGTGCTGGGTGCTCAGTGCTCAGGGTGCTGGGTGCTCAGTACTCAGGGTGCTGGGTGCTAAGTACTCAGGGTGCTCGGTGCTCAGTACTCTGGGTGCTGGGTGCTCAGTGCTCAGGGTGCTGGGTACTCAGTACTCAGGGTGCTGGTTGCTCAGTACTCAGGGTGCTGGGTGCTCAGTGCTCAGGGTGCTGGGTGCTCAGTGCTCAGGGTGCTGGGTGCTCAGTACTCAGGGTGCTGGGTGCTCAGTGCTCGGGGCGCTCGGTGCTCAGTACTCAAGTTGCTGGGTGCTCAGTGCTCAGGGTGCTGGGTACTCAGTCCTCGGGGTGCTCCGTGCTCAGTGATCAGGGTGCTGGGTGCTCAGTACTCAGGGTGCTCGGTGCTCAGTACTCAGGGTTCTCAGTGCTCAGTACTCAGGGTGCTGGGTGCTCAGTGCTCAGGGTGCTGGGTGCTCAGTACTCAGGGTGCTCAGTGCTCCGTACTCGGGGTACTTGGTGCTCAGTACTCAGGGTGCTCAGTGCTCAGTACTCGGGGAGCTGGGTGCTCAGTGCTCAGGGTGCTCAGTGCTCAGTGCTCGGGGTGCTGGGTGCTCAGTGCTCGGGGCGCTGGGTGCTCAGTGCTCGGGGTGCTGGGTGCTCAGTACTCGGGGTGCTGGGTGCTCAGTGCTCAGGGTGCTCAGTACTCAGTACTCCGTGCTCAGGGTGCTCCGTGCTCAGTGCTCAGGGTGCTGGGTGTTCAGTACTCAGGGTGCTGAGCGATCAGTACTCAGGGTGCTGGGTGCTCAGTGCTCAGGGTGCTGGGTGCTCAGTACTCTGGGTGTTGGGTGCTCAGTATTCATAGTGCTGGGTGCTCCGTGCTCGGGGTGCTGGGTGCTCAGTGCTCAGGACTCAGGATGCTCAGTGCTCAGGGAGCTCGTTGCTCAGTACTCAGGGTGCTGGGTGCTCAGTACTCAGTGCTCGGGGTCCTGGGTGCTCCGTGCTCGGGGTGCTGGGTGCTCAGTGCTCTGGGTGCTGGGTGCTCAGTACTCAGGGTGCTGGGTGCTCAGTACTCAGGGTGCTGGGTGCTCAGTGCTCAGGGTGCTGGGTGCTCAGTACTCAGGGTGCTGGGTGCTAAGTACTCAGGGTGCTCGGTGCTCAGTACTCTGGGTGCTGGGTGCTCAGTGCTCAGGGTGCTGGGTACTCAGTACTCAGGGTGCTGGTTGCTCAGTACTCAGGGTGCTGGGTGCTCAGTGCTCAGGGTGCTGGGTGCTCAGTGCTCAGGGTGCTGGGTGCTCAGTACTCAGGGTGCTGGGTGCTCAGTGCTCAGGGTGATCCGTGCTCAGTACTCAGGGTGCTCAGTACTCAGGGTGCTGGGTGCTCAGTGCTCAGGGTGCTGGGTGTTCAGTACTCAGGGTGCTGGGTGCTCAGTGCTCGGGGTGCTGTGTGCTCAGTGCTCAGGGTGATCGGTGCTCAGTACTCAGGGTGCTGGGTGCTCAGTGCTCAGGGTGCTGGGTGCTCAGTGCTCAGGGTGCTGGGTTCTCAGTCCTCAGGGTGCTCAGTGCTCAGGGTGCTGGGTGCTCAGTGCTCGGGGTGCTTGGTGCTCAGTACTCAGGGTGCTGGGTGCTCAGTACTCATGGTGCTGGGTGCTCAGTACTCAGGGGGCTGGGTGCTCAGTGCTCAGGGTGCTGGGTGCTCAGTGCTCAGGGCGCTGGGTGCTCAGTGCTCGGGGAGCTGGGTGCTCAGTGCTCGGGGTGCTGGGTGGTCAGTGCTCAGTGCTCAAGGTGCTGGGTGCTCAGTGCTCAGTGCTCAGGGTGCTGGGTGCTCAGTACTCAGGGTGCTGGGTGCTCAGTACTCAGGGTGCTGGGTGCTCAGTTCTCAGGGTGCTGGGTGCTCAGTGCTCGGGGTGCTGGGTGCTCAGTGCTCGGGGCGCTGGGTGCTCAGTGCTCGGGGTGCCGGGTGCTCAGTACTCAGAGTGCTGGGTGCTCAGTGCTCAGAGTGTTGGGTGCTCAGTACTCAGGGTGCTGGGTGCTCAGTGCTCAGTGCTCAGGGTGCTCACTGCTCAGGGTGCTCAGTGCTCAGGGTGCTGGGTGCTCAGGGTGCTCGGTGCTCAGTGCTCGGGGTGCTGGGTGCTCATTGCTCAGTGCTCAGGGTGCTGGGTGCTCAGTGCTCAGTGCTCAGGGTGCTGGGTGTTCAGTACTCAGGGTGCTCGGTGCTCAGTGCTCAGAGAGTTGGGTGCTCAGTACTCAGGGTGCTCGGTGCTCAGTTCTCTGTTCTCAGGGTGCTCAGTACTCAGGGTGCTGGGTGCTCAGTGCTCGGGGTGCTGGGTGCTCAGTGCTCTGGGCTCTGGGTGCTCAGTGCTCGGGGTGCTGGGTGCTCAGTACTCAGAGTGCTGGGTGCTCAGTGCTCAGAGTATTTTGTGCTCAGTACTCAGGGTGCTGGGTGCTCAGTGCTCAGTGCTCAGGGTGCTCAGTGCTCAGGGTGCTCAGTGCTCAGGGTGCTGGGTGCTCAGGGTGCTGGGTGCTCAGTGCTCGGGGTGCTGGGTGCTCAGTGCTCAGTGCTCAGGGTGCTGGGTGCTCAGTGCTCAGTGCTCAGGGTGCTGGGTGTTCAGTACTCAGGGTGCTCGGTGCTCAGTGCTCAGAGTGTTGGGTGCTCAGTCGTCAGGGTGCTTGGTGCTCAGTATCAGGGTGCTGGGTGCTCAGTGCTCGGGGCGCTCGGTGCTCAGTACTCAAGGTGCTGGGTGCTCAGTGCTCAGGGTGCTGGGTACTCAGTCCTCGGGGTGCTCCGTGCTCAGTGATCAGGGTGCTGGGTGCTCAGTACTCAGGGTGCTCGCTGCTCAGTACTCAGGGTTCTCAGTGCTCAGTACTCAGGGTGCTGGGTGCTCAGTGCTCAGGGTGCTGGGTGCTCAGTACTCAGGGTGCTCAGTGCTCAGTACTCGGAGTGCTTGGTGCTCAGTACTCAGGGTGCTCAGTGCTCAGTACTCGGGGTGCTGGGTGCTCAGTGTTCAGGGTGCTCAGTGCTCAGTGCTCGGGGTGCAGGGTGCTCAGTGCTCGGGGCGCTGGGAGCTCAGTGCTCGGGGTGCTTTGTGCTCAGTATTCGGGGTGCTGGGTGCTCAGTGCTCAGGGTGCTCAGTACTCAGTACTCAGTTTTCAGGGTGCTCAGTGCTCAGTGCTCATGGTGCTGATTGTTCAGTACTCAGGGTGCTGGGTGCTCAGTACTCAGGGTGCTGGGTGCTCAGTGCTCAGGGTGCTGGGTGCTCAGTACTCTGGGTTTTGGGTGCTCAGTATTCATGGGGCTGGGTGCTCCGTGCTCGGGGTGCTCGGTGCTCAGTGCTCAGGGTGCTGGGTGCTCAGTGCTCAGGGTGCTGGGTGCTCAGTACTCAGGGTCCTGGATGCTTAGTGCTCGAGGTGCACGGTGCTCAGTACTCAAGGTGCTGGGTGCTCAGTGCTCAGGGTGCTTGGTGCTCTGTGCTCAGTGTGCTCAGTGCTCAGTGCTCGGGGTCCTGGGTGCTCAGTGCTCGGGGCGCCGGGTGTTCAGTGCTCGGGGTGCTGGGTGCTCAGTACTCAGGGTGCTGTGTGCTTAGTGCTCAGTACTCAGCGTGCTGGGTGCTCAGTGTTCAGAGTGTTGGGTGCTCAGTACTCAGGGTGCTGGGTGCTCAGTGCTCAGGGTGCTCAGTGCTCAGGGTGCTCTGTGCTCAGTGTGCTGGATGCTCAGGGTGCTGGGTGCTCAGTGCTCGGGGTGCTGGGTGCTCAGTGCTCAGTGCTCAGGGTGCTGGGTGCTCAGTACTCAGGGTGCTGGGTGCTCAGGGCTCGGGGTGCTGGGTGCTCAGTGCTCAGGGTGATCAGTGCTCAGTACTCAGGGTGCTGGGTGCTCATTTCTCAGGGTGATGGGTGCTCAGTCCTCAGGGTGCTCAGTACTCAGGGTGCTCGGTGCTCAGTGCTCAGTACTCAGGGTGCTCAGTACTCAGGGTGCTGGGTGCTCAGTGCTCGGGGTGCTGGGTGCTCAGTACTCAGGGTGCTGCGTGCTCAGTACTCGGGGTGCTGGGTGCTCAGTACTCACGGTGCTGGGTGCACAGTGCTCGGGGTGCTGGTTGCTCAGTGCTCAGGTTGATCGGTGCTCAGTGCTCAGGGTGCTGGGTGCTCAGTCCTCCGGGTGCTCAGTGCTCAGGGTGCTGGGTGCTCAGTGCTCGGGGTGCTCGGTGATCAGTACTCAGGGTGCTGAGTGCTCAGTACTCAGGGTGCTGTGTGCTCAGTACTCAGGGTGCTGGGTGCTCAGTGCTCGGGGTGCTGGGTGCTCAGGGCTCTGGTGCTCGGTGCTCAGTGCTCAAAGTTCAGGTTGCTGGGTGCTCAGTGCTCAGTGCTCAGGGTGCTGGTTGCTCAGTACTCAAGGTGCTGGGTTCTCAGTACTCAGGGTGCTGGGTGCTCAGTGCTCAGGGTGCTCTGTGCTCAGTACACAGGGTGCTGGGTGGCCAGTGCTCGGGGTGTTGCGTGATCAGTGCTCAGGATGCTTGGTGCTCAGTGCTCAGTGTGCTGGGTGCTCAGTGCTCAGGGTGCTGGGTGCTCAGTACTCGGGGTGCTGGGTGCTCAGTACTCAGGGTGCTGGGTGCTCAGTGCTCGGGGTGCTGGGTGCTCAGTGCTCAGGGTGATCGGTGCTCAGTGCTCAGGGTGTTGGGTGCTCAGTCCTCCGGGTGCTCAGTGCTCAGGGTGCTGAGTGCTCAGTACTCAGGGTGATGGGTGCTCAGTACTCAGGGTGCTTGGTGCTCAGTGCTCGGGGTGCTGGGTGCTCAGGGCTGTGTTGCTGGGTGCTCAGTGCTCAGTGCTCAGGGTGCTGGGTGCTCAGTGCTCAGTGCTCAGGGTGCTGGTTGCTCAGTACTCAGGGTGCTGGGTGCTCAGTTCTCAGGGTGCTGGGTGCTCAGTGCTCAGGGTGCTCTGTGCTCAGTACTCAGGGTGCTGGGTGCTCAGTTCTCGGCGTGCTGCGTGATCAGTGCTCAGGGTGCTGGGTGCTCAGTGCTCAGGGTGCTGGGTGCTCAGTGCTCAGGATGCTGGGTGCTCAGTGCTCGGGGTGCTCGGTGCTCAGTACTCAGGGTGCTGAGTGCTCAGTACTCAGGGTGCTGGGTGCTCAGTACTCAGGGTGCTGGGTGCTCAGTGCTCGGGGTGCTGGGTGCTCAGGGCTGTGGTGCTGGGTGCTCAGTGCTCAGTGCTCAGGGTGCTGGGTGCTCAGTGCTCAGTGCTCAGGGTGCTGGTTGCTCAGTACTCAGGGTGCTGGGTGCTCAGTGCTCAGGGTGCTGGGTACTCAGTCCTTGGGGTGCTCCGTGCTCAGTGATCAGGGTGCTGGGTGCTCAGTACTCAGGGTGCTCGGTGCTCAGTACTCAGGGTTCTCAGTGCTCAGTACTCAGGGTGCTGGGTGCTCAGTGCTCAGGGTGCTGGGTGCTCAGTACTCAGGGTGCTCAGTGCTCAGTACTCAGGGTGCTTGGTGCTCAGTACTCAGGGTGCTCAGTGCTCAGTACTCGGGGTGCTGGGTGCTCAGTGTTCAGGGTGCGCAGTGCTCAGTGCTCGGGGTGCTGGGTGCTCAGTGCTCGGGGCGCTGGGTGCTCAGTGCTCGGGGTGCTTGGTGCTCAGTACTCGGGGTGCTGGGTGCTCAGTGCTCAGGGTGCTCAGTACTCAGGGTGCTCAGTGCTCAGTACTCGGGGTGCTTGGTGCTCAGTACTCAGGGTGCTCAGTGCTCAGTACTCGGGGTGCTGGGTGCTCAGTGTTCAGGGTGCTCAGTGCTCAGTGCTAGGGGTGCTGGGTGCTCAGTGCTCGGGGCGCTGGGTGCTCAGTGCTCGGGGTGCTGGGTGCTCAGTACTCAGGGTGCTCAGTGCTCAGTACTCGGGGTGCTGGGTGCTCAGTGTTCAGGGTGCTCAGTGCTCAGTGCTCGGGGTGCTGGGTGCCCAGTGCTCGGGGTGCTTGGTGCTCAGTACTCAGGGTGCTGGGTGCTCAGTGCTCAGGGTGCTGGGTGCTCAGTACTCTGGGTGTTGGGTGCTCAGTATTCATGGTGCTGGGTGCTCCGTGCTCGGTGTGCTGGGTGCTCAGTGCTCAGGGTGCTGGGTGCTCAGTGCTCAGGGTGCTGGGTGCTTAGTGCTCGAGGTGCACGGTGCTCAGTACTCAAGGTGCTGGGTGCTCAGTGCTCAGGGTGCTGGGTGCTCAGTGCTCAGTGTGCTCAGTGCTCAGTGCTCGGGGTGCTGGGTGCTCAGTGCTCGGGGCGCTGGGTGCTCAGTGCTCGGGGTGCTGGGTGCTCAGTACTCAGGGTGCTGTGTGCTTAGTGCTCAGTACTCAGCGTGCTGGGTGCTCAGTGCTCAGAGTGTTGGGTGCTCAGTACTCAGGGTGCTGGGTGCTCAGTGCTCAGGGTGCTCAGTGCTCAGGGTGCTCAGTGCTCAGGGTGCCGGGTGCTCAGGGTGCTGGGTGCTCAGTGCTCAGTGCTCAGGGTGCTGGGTGTTCAGTACTCAGGGTGCACAGTGCTCAGTGCTCAGGGTGCTGGGTGCTCAGTACTCAGGGTGCTGGGTGCTCAGGGCTCGGGGTGCTGGGTGCTCAGTGCTCAGGGTGATCAGTGCTCAGTACTCAGGGTGCTGGGTGCTCAGTGCTCAGGGTGATGGGTGCTCAGTCCTCAGGGTGCTCAGTACTCAGGGTGCTCGGTGCTCAGTGCTCAGTACTCAGGGTGCTCAGTACTCAGGGTGCTGGGTGCTCAGTGCTCGGGGTGCTGGGTGCTCAGTACTCAGGGTGCTGGGTGCTCAGTACTCGGGGTGCTGGGTGCTCAGTACTCAGGGTGCTGGGTGCTCAGTGCTCGGGGTGCTGGGTGCTCAGTGCTCAGGGTGATCGGTGCTCAGTGCTCAGGGTGCTGGGTGCTCAGTCCTCCGGGTGCTCAGTGCTCAGGGTGCTGGGTGCTCAGTGCTCGGGGTGCTCGGTGCTCAGTACTCAGGGTGCTGAGTGCTCAGTACTCAGGGTGCTGGGTGCTCAGTACTCAGGGTCCTGGGTGCTCAGTGCTCGGGGTGCTGGGTGCTCAGGGCTGTGTTGCTGGGTGCTCAGTGCTCAGTGCTCAGGGTGCTGGGTGCTCAGTGCTCAGGGTGCTGGTTGCTCAGTACTCAGGGTGCTGGGTGCTCAGTACTCAGGGTCCTGGGTGCTCAGTGCTCAGGGTGCTCTGTGCTCAGTTCTCAGGGTGCTGGGTGATCAGTGCTCGGGGTGCTGCGTGATCAGTGCTCAGGGTGCTGGGTGCTCAGTGCTCAGGGTCCTGGGTGCTCAGTACTCAGGGTGCTGGGTGCTTAGTTCTCAGGGTGCTCAGTGCTCAGTACACAGGGTGCTGGGTGCTCAGTGTTCGGGGTGCTGGTTGCTCAGTGCTCGGGGTGCTGGGTGCTCACTACTCAGCGTGCTGGGTGCTCAGTACTCAGGGTGCTGGGTGCACAGTGCTCAGGGTGCTGGGTGCTCAGTTCTCAGGGTGCTGGGTGCTCAGTGATCGGGGTGGTGGGTGCTCGGTACTCAGGATGCTCAGTGCTCGGGGAGCTCGTTGCTCAGTACTCAGGGTGCTGGGTGCTCAGTACTCAGTGCTCGGGGTCCTTGGTGCTCCGTGCTCGGGGTGCTGGGTGCTCAGTCCTCTGGGTGCTGGGTGCTCAGTACTCAGGGTGCTGGGTGCTCAGTACTCAGGGTGCTGGGTGCTCAGTGTTCAGGGTGCTGGGTGCTCAGTACTCAGGGTGCTGGGTGCTCAGTACTCAGGGTGCTCGGTGCTCAGTACTCAGGGTGCTGGGTGCTCAGTGCTCAGGGTGCTGGGTACTCAGTACTCAGGGTGCTGGGTGCTCAGTACTCAGGGTGCTGGGTGCTCAGTGCTCAGTGCTCAGGGTGCTGGGTGCTCAGTGCTCAGGGTGCTGGGTGCTCAGTGCTCGGGGTGCTGGGTGCTCAGTACTCAGGGTGCTGTGTGCTTAGTGCTCAGTACTCAGCGTGCTGGGTGCTCAGTGCTCAGAGTGTTGGGTGCTCAGTACTCAGGGTGCTGGGTGCTCAGTGCTCAGGGTGCTCAGTGCTCAGGGTGCTCAGTGCTCAGGGTGCTGGGTGCTCTCGGTGCTGGGTGCTCAGTGCTCAGGGTGCTGGGTGCTCAGTGCTCAGTGCTCAGGGTGCTGGGTGTTCAGTACTCAGGGTGCTCGGTGCTCAGTGCTCAGGGTGCTTGGTGCTCAGTACTCAGGGTGCTGGGTGCTCAGGGCTCGGGGTGCTGGGTGCTCAGTGCTCTGGGTGATCAGTGCTCAGTACTCAGGGTGCTGGGTGCTCAGTGCTCATTGTGCTGGGTGCTCAGTCCTCAGGGTGCTCAGTACTCAGGGTGCTCGGTGCTCAGTGCTCAGTACTCAGGGTGCTCAGTTCTCAGGGTGCTGGGTGCTCAGTGCTCGGGGTGCTGGTTGCTCAGTGCTCGGGGTGCTGGATGCTCAGTGCTCAGTGCTCAGGGTGCTGGGTGCTCAGTGCTCAGTGCTCAGGGTGCTGGTTGCTCAGTACTCAGGGTGCTGGGTGCTCAGTACTCAGGGTGCTGGTTGCTCAGTGCTCGGGGTGCTGGGTGCTCGGGGCTGTGGTGCTGGGTGCACAGTGCTCAGTGCTCAGGGTGCTGGGTGCTCAGTGCTCAGTGCTCAGGGTGCTGGTTGCTCAGTACTCAGGGTGCTGGGTGCTCAGTACTCAGGGTGCTCGGAGCTCAGTGCTCAGGGTGCTCTGTGCTCAGTACTCAGGGTGCTGGGTGCTCAGTGCTCGGGGTGCTGCGTGATCAGTGCTCAGGGTGCTGGGTGCTCAGTGCTCAGGTTGCTGGGTGCTCAGTGCTCAGTGCTCAGGGTGCTGGTTGCTCAGTACTCAGGGTGCTGGGTGCTCAGTACTCAGGGTGCTGGGTGCTCAGTGCTCGGGGTGCTCGGTGCTCAGTACTCAAGGTGCTGGGTGCTCACTGCTCAGGGTGCTGGGTGCTCAGTCCTCGGGGTGCTCCGTGCTCAGTGATCAGGGTGCTGGGTGCTCAGTACTCAGGGTTCTCAGTGCTCAGTACTCAGGGTGCTGGGTGCTCAGTGCTCAGGGTGCTGGGTGCTCAGTACTCAGGGTGCTCAGTGCTCAGTACTCGGGGTGCTTGGTGCTCAGTACTCAGGGTGCTCAGTGCTCAGTACTCGGGGTGCTGGGTGCTCAGTGCTCAGGGTGCTCAGTGCTCAGTGCTCGGGGTGCTGGGTGCTCAGTGCTCGGGGCGCTGGGTGCTCAGTGCTCGGGGTGCTGGGTGCTCAGTACTCGGGGTGCTGGGTGCTCAGTGCTCAGGGTGCTCAGTGCTCAGTACTCAGTGCTCAGGGTGCTCAGTGCTAAGTGCTCAGGGTGCTGGGTGTTCCGTACTCAGGGTGCTGTGTGCTCAGTACTCAGGGTGCTCGGTGCTCAGTGCTCAGGGTGCTGGGTGCTCAGTACTCTGGGTGTTGGGTGCTCAGTACTCAGGGTGCTGGGTGCTCCGTGCTCAGGGTGCTGGGTGCTCAGTGCTCAGGGTTCTGGGTGCTCAGTTCTCATGGTGCTGTGTGCTCAGTACTCAGGGTGATGGGTGCTTAGTGCTCGAGGTGCTCGGTGCTCAGTACTCAAGGTGATGGGTGCTCAGTGCTCAGGGTGCTGGGTGCTCATTCCTCGGGGTGCTCCGTGCTCAGGGTGCTGGGTGCTCAGTGCTCAGGGTGCTGGGTGCTCAGTGCTCGGGGTGCTGGGTGCTGAGTGCTCAGGGTGCTGGGTGCTTAGTGCTCGGGGTGCTGGGTGCTCAGTGCTCAGGGTCCTGGGTGCTCAGTACTCAGGGTGCTGGGTGCTTAGTTCTCAGGGTGCTCAGTGCTCAGTACACAGGGTGCTGGGTGCTCAGTGCTCGGGGTGCTGGGTGCTCAGTGCTCAGTACTCAGGGTGCTGGGTGCTCAGTGCTCGGGCTGCTGGGTGCTCAGTACTCAGCGTGCTGGGTGCTCAGTACTCAGGGTGCTAGGTGCTCAGTGCTCAGTGTGCTGGGTGCTCAGTGATCGGGGTGCTGGTTGCTCAGTACTCAGGATGCTCAGTGCTCGCGGAGCTCGTTGCTCAGTACTCAGGGTGCTGGGTGCTCAGTACTCAGTGCTCGGGGTCCTGGGTGCTCCGTGCTCGGGGCGCTGGGTGCTCAGGGCTCGGGGTGCTGGGTGCTCAGTACTCGGGGTGCTGGGTGCTCAGTGCTCAGGGTGCTCAGTGCTCAGTACTCAGTGCTCAGGGTGCTGGGTGTTCCGTACTCAGGGTGCTGTGTGCTCAGTACTCAGGGTGCTCGGTGCTCAGTGCTCGGGGTGCTCGGTGCTCAGTACGTTGGGTGCTCAGTACTCAGGGTGCTGGGTGCTCCGTGCTCAGGGTGCTGGGTGCTCAGTGCTCAGGGTTCTGGGTGCTCAGTTCTCATGGTGCTGTGTGCTCAGTACTCAGGGTGCTGGGTGCTCAGTGCTCAGTGCTCGGGGTCCTGGGTGCTCCGTGCTCGGGGTGCTGGGTGCTCAGTGCTCTGGGTGCTGGGTGCTCAGTACTCAGGGTGCTGGGTGCTCAGTACTCAGGGTGCTGGGTGCTCAGTGTTCAGGGTGCTGGGTGCTCAGTACTCAGGGTGCTGGGTGCTCAGTACTCAGGGTGCTCGGTGCTCAGTACTCAGGGTGCTGGGTGCTCAGTGCTCAGGGTGCTGGGTACTCAGTACTCAGGGTGCTGGGTGCTCAGTACTCAGGGTGCTGGGTGCTCAGTGCTCAGGGTGCTGGGTGCTCAGTGCTCAGGGTGCTGGGTGCTCAGTACTCAGGGTGCTGGGTGCTCAGTGCTCAGGGTGATCGGTGCTCAGTACTCAGGGTGCTCAGTACTCAGGGTGCTGGGTGCTCAGTGCTCAGGGTGCTGGGGGCACAGTACTCAGGGTGCTGGGTGCTCAGTGCTCGGGGTGCTGGGTGCTCAGTGCTCAGGGTGATCGGTGCTCAGTACTCAGGGTGCTGGGTGCTCAGTGCTCAGGGTGCTGGGTGCTCAGTCCTCAGGGTGCTCAGTGCTCAGGGTGCTGTGTGCTCAGTGCTCGGGGTGCTCGGTGCTCAGTACTCAGGGTGCTGAGTGCTCAGTACTCAGGGTGCTGGGTGCTCAGTACTCATGGTGCTGGGTGCTCAGTACTCAGGGGGCTGGGTGCTCAGTGCTCAGGGTGCTGGGTGCTCAGTGCTCAGGGTGCTGGGTGCTCAGTGCTCGGGGTGCTGGGTGCTCAGTGCTCGGGGTGCTGTGTGGTCAGTGCTCAGTGCTCAAGGTGTTGGGTGCTCAGTGCTCAGTGCTCAGGGTGCTGGGTGCTCAGTACTCAGGGTGCTGGGTGCTCAGTACTCAGGGTGCTGGGTGCTCAGTTCTCAGGGTGCTGGGTGCTCAGTGCTCGGGGTGCTGGGTGCTCAGTGCTCAGTGCTCAGGGTGCTCAGTGCTCAGGGTGCTCAGTGCTCAGGGTGCTGGGTGCTCAGTGCTCAGTGCTCAGGGTGCTGGTTGCTCAGTACTCAGGGTGCTGGGTGCTCAGTACTCAGGGTGCTGGGTTCTCAGTGCTCAGGGTGCTCTGTGCTCAGTACTCAGGGTGCTGGGTGCTCAGTGCTCGGGGTGCTGCGTGATCAGTGCTCAGGGTGCTGGGTGCTCAGTGCTCAGGGTGCTGGGTGCTCAGTGCTCAGTGCTCAGGGTGCTGGTTGCTCAGTACTCAGGGTGCTGGGTGCTCAGTACTCAGGGTGCTGGGTGCTCAGTGCTCATGGTGCTCTGTGCTCAGTACTCAGGCTGCTGGGTGGTCAGTGCTCAGGGTGCTCTGTGCTCAGTGCTCAGGGTGCTGGGTGCTCAGTGCTCAGGGTGCTGGGTGCTCAGTACTCAGGGTGCTGGGTGCTCAGTGCTCGGGGTGCTCAGTGCTCAGTACTCAAGGTGCTGGGTGCTCAGTGCTCAGGGTGCTGGGTGCTCAGTCCTCGGGGTGCTCCGTGCTCAGTGATCAGGGTGCTGGGTGCTCAGTACTCAGGGTGCTTGGTGCTCAGTACTCAGGGTTCTCAGTGCTCAGTACTCAGGGTGCTGGGCGCTCAGTGCTCAGGGTGCTGGTTGCTCAGTACTCAGGGTGCTCAGTGCTCAGTACTCGGGGTGCTTAGTGCTCAGTACTCAGGGTGCTCAGTGCTCAGTACTCGGGGTGCTGGGTGCTCAGTGCTCAGGGTGCTCAGTGCTCAGTGCTCGGGGTGCTGGGTGCTCAGTGCTCGGGGCGCTGGGTGCTCAGTGCTCGGGGTGCTGGGTGCTCAGTACTCGGGGTGCTGGGTGCTCAGTGCTCACGGTGCTCAGTGCTCAGTACTCAGTGCTCAGGGTGCTCAGTGCTCAGGGTGCTGGGTGTTCAGTACTCAGGGTGCTGTGTGCTCAGTACTCAGGGTGCTGGGTGCTCAGTGCTCAGGGTGCTGGGTGCTCAGTACTCAGGGTGCTGGGTGCTCAGTGCTCAGGATGCTGGGTGCTCAGTGCTCAGGGTGCTGGGTGCTCAGTACTCAGGGTGCTGGGTGCTTAGTGCTCGAGGTGCTCGGTGCTCAGTACTCAAGGTGCTGGGTGCTCAGTGCTAAGGGTGCTGGGTGCTCAGTCCTCGGGGTGCTCCGTGCTCAGGGTGCTGTGTGCTAAGTGCTCAGGGTGCTGGGTGCTCAGTGCTCGGGGTGCTGGGTGCAGAGTGCTCAGGGTGCTGGGTGCTTAGTGCTCGGGGTGCTGGGTGCTCAGTGCTCAGGGTCCTGGGTGCTCAGTACTCAGGGTGCTGGGTGCTTAGTTCTCAGGGTGCTCAGTGCTCAGTACACAGGGTGCTGGGTGCTCAGTGCTCGGGGTGCTGGGTGCTCAGTGCTCAGTACTCAGTGTGCTGGGTGCTCAGTGCTCGGGGTGCTGGGTGCTCAGTACTCAGCGTGCTGGGTGCTCAGTACTCAGGGTGCTGGGTGCTCAGTGCTCAGGGTGCTGGGTGCTCAGTGCTCAGGGTGCTGGGTGCTCAGTGATCAGGGTGCTGGGTGCTCAGTACTCAGGATGCTCAGTGCTCGGGGAGCTCGTTACTCAGTACTCAGGGTGCTGGGTGCTCAGTACTCAGTGCTCGGGGTCCTGGGTGCTCCGTCCTCGGGGTGCTGGGTGCTCAGTGCTCTGGGTGCTGGGTGCTCAGTACTCAGGGTGCTGGGTGCTCAGTACTCAGGGTGCTGGGTGCTCAGTGTTCAGGGTGCTGGGTGCTCAGTACTCAGGGTGCTGGGTGCTCAGTACTCAGGGTGCTCGGTGCTCAGTACTCAGGGTGCTGGGTGCTCAGTGCTCAGTGTGCTGGGTACTCAGTACTCAGGGTGCTGGGTGCTCAGTACTCAGGGTGCTGGGTGCTCAGTGCTCAGGGTGCTGGGTGCTCAGTGCTCAGGGTGCTGGGTGCTCAGTACTCAGGGTGCTGGGTGCTCAGTGCTCAGGGTGATCGGTGCTCAGTACTCAGGGTGCTCAGTACTCAGGGTGCTGGGTGCTCAGTGCTCAGGGTGCTGGGGGCACAGTACTCAGGGTGCTGGGTGCTCAGTGCTCGGGGTGCTGGGTGCTCAGTGCTCAGGGTGATCGGTGCTCAGTACTCAGGGTGCTGGGTGCTCAGTGCTCAGGGTGCTGGGTGCTCAGTCCTCAGGGTGCTCAGTGCTCAGGGTGCTGGGTGCTCAGTGCTCGGGGTGCTCGGTGCTCAGTACTCAGGGTGCTGAGTGCTCAGTACTCAGGGTGCTGGGTGATCAGTACTCATGGTGCTGGGTGCTCAGTACTCAGGGGGATGGGTGCTCAGTGCTCAGGGTGCTGGGTGCTCAGTGCTCAGGGCGCTGGGTGCTCAGTGCTCGGGGTGCTGGGTGCTCAGTGCTCGGGGTGCTGGGTGGTCAGTGCTCAGTGCTAAAGGTGCTGGGTGCTCAGTGCTCAGTGCTCAGGGTGCTGGGTGCTCAGTACTCAGGGTGCTGGGTGCTCAGTACTCAGGGTGCTGGGTGCTCAGTTCTCAGGGTGCTGGGTGCTCAGTGCTCGGGCTGCTGGGTGCTCAGTGCTCAGTGCTCAGGGTGCTCAGTGCTCATGGTGCTCAGTGCTCAGGGTGCTGGGTGCTCAGTGCTCAGTGCTCAGGGTGCTGGTTGCTCAGTACTCAGGTTGCTGGGTGCTCAGTACTCAGGGTGCTGGGTGCTCAGTGCTCAGGGTGCTCTGTGCTTAGTACTCAGGGTGCTGGGTGCTCAGTGCTCGGCTTGCTGCGTGATCAGTGCTCAGGGTGCTGGGTGCTCAGTGCTCAGGGTGCTGGGTGCTCAGTGCTTAGTGCTCAGGGTGCTGGTTGCTCAGTACTCAGGGTGCTGGGTGCTCAGTACTCAGGGTGCTGGGTGCTCAGTGCTCAGGGTGCTCTGTGCTCAGTACTCAGGGTGCTGGGTGCTCAGTGCTCGGGGTGCTGCGTGCTCAGTGCTCAGGGTGCTGGGTGCTCAGTGCTCAGGGTGCTGGGTGCTCAGTACTCAGGGTGCTGGGTGCTCAGTGCTCGGGGTGCTCGGTGCTCAGTACTCAAGGTGCTGGGTGCTCAGTGCTCAGGGTGCTGGGTGATCAGTAATCGGGGTGCTCCGTGCTCAGTGATCAGGGTGCTGGGTGCTCAGTACTCAGGGTGCTCGGTGCTCAGTACTCAGGGTTCTCAGTGCTCAGTACTCAGGGTGCTGGGTGCTCAGTGCTCAGGGTGCTGGGTGCTCAGTACTCAGGGTGCTCAGTGCTCAGTACTCGGGGTGCTGGGTGCTCAGTCCACGGGGTGCTCCGTGCTCAGGGTGCTGGGTGCTCAGTGCTCAGGGTGCTGGGTGCTCAGTGCTCGGGGTGCTGGGTGCTGAGTGCTCAGGGTGCTGGGTGCTTAGTGCTCGGCGTGCTGGGTGCTCAGTGCTCAGGGTCCTGGGTGCTCAGTACTCAGGGTGCTGGGTGCTTAGTTCTCAGGGTGCCCAGTGCTCAGTACACAGGGTGCTGGGTGATCAGTGCTCGGGGTGCTGGGTGCTCAGTGCTCAGTACTCAGGGTGCTGGGTGCTCAGTGCTCGGGGTGCTGGGTGCTCAGTACTCAGCGTGCTGGGTGCTCAGTACTCAGGGTGCTGGGTGCTCATTGCTCAGGGTGCTGGGTGCTCAGTGCTCAGGGTGCTGGGTGCTCAGTGATCGGGGTGCTGGGTGCTCAGTACTCAGGATGCTCAGTGCGCGGGGAGCTCGTTGCTCAGTACTCAGGGTGCTGGGTGCTCAGTACTCAGTGCTCGGGGTCCTGGGTGCTCCGTGCTCGGGGTGCTGGGTGCTCAGTGCTCTGGGTGCTGGGTGCACAGTACTCAGGGTGCTGGGTGCTCAGTATTCAGGGTGCTGGGTGCTCAGTGTTCAGGGTGCTGGGTGCTCAGTACTCAGGGTGCTGGGTGCTCAGTACTCAGGGTGCTCGGTGCTCAGTACTCAGGGTGCTGGGTGCTCAGTGCTCAGGGTGCTGGGTAGTCAGTACTCAGGGTGCTGGGTGCTCAGTACTCAGGGTGCTGGGTGCTCAGTGCTCAGGGTGCTGGTTGCTCAGTACTCAGGGTGCTGGGTGCTCAGTGCTCAGGGTGCTGTGGGCTCAGTACTCAGGGTGCTGGGTGCTCAGTGCTCAGGGTGCTGGGTGCTCAGTGCTCAGGGTGCTCAGTGCTCAGGGTAATGGGTGCTCAGTACTCAGGGTGCTGGGTGCTCAGTGCTCAGGGTGCTGTGGGCTCAGTACTCAGGGTGCTGGGTGCTCAGTACTCAGGGTGCTGGGTGCTCAGTGCTCAGGGTGCTGGGTGCTCAGTCCTCAGGGTGCTCAGTGCTCAGGTTGCTGGGTGCTCAGTGCTCGGGGTGCTCGGTGCTCAGTACTCAGGGTGCTGAGTGCTCAGTACTCAGGGTGCTGGGTGCTCAGTACTCATGGTGCTGGGTGCTCAGTACTCAGGGGGCTGGGTGCTCAGTGCTCAGGGTGCTGGGTGCTCAGTGCTCAGGGCGCTGGGTGCTCAGTGCTCGGGGTGCTCTGTGGTCAGTGCTCAGTGCTCAAGGTGCTGGGTGCTCAGTGCTCAGTGCTCAGGGTGCTGGGTGCTCAGTACTCAGGGTACTGGGTCCTCAGTACTCAGGGTGCTGAGTGCTCAGTTCTCAGGGTGCTGGGTGCTCAGTGCTCGGGGTGCTGGGTGCTCAGTGCTCGGGGCGCTGGGTGCTCAGTGCTCGGGGTGCTGGGTGCTCAGTACTCAGAGTGCTGGGTGCTCAGTGCTCAGAGTGTTGGGTGCTCAGTACTCAGGGTGCTGAGTGCTGAGTGCTCAGTGCTCAGGGTGCTCAGTGCTCAGGGTGCTCAGTGCTCAGGGTGCTGGGTGCTCAGGGTGCTGGGTGCTCAGTGCTCGGGGTTCTGGGTGCTCAGTGCTCAGTGCTCAGGGATCTGGGTGCTCAGTGCTCAGTGCTCAGGGTGCTGGATGTTCAGTACTCAGGGTGCTCGGTGCTCAGTGCTCAGAGTGTTGGGTGCTCAGTACTCAGGGTGCTCGGTGCTCAGTGCTCTGTACTCAGGGTGCTCAGTACTCAGGGTGCTGGGTCCTCAGTACTCGGGGTGCTGGGTGCTCAGTACTCAGGGTGCTGGGTGCTCAGTGCTCGGGGTGCAGGGTGCTCAGTGCTCAGGGTGATCGGTGCTCAGTGCTCAGGGTTCTGGGTGCTCAGTCCTCCGGGTGCTCAGTGCTCAGGGTGCTGGGTGCTCAGTCCTCGGGGTGCTCGGTGCTCAGTACTCAGGGTGATCAGTGCTCAGTGCTCAGGGTGCTCGGTGCTCAGTGCTCAGTGCTCAGGGTGCTGGTTGCTCAGTACTCCGGGTGCTGGCTGCTCAGTACTCAGGGTGCTGGGTGCTCAGTGCTCAGGGTGCTCTGTGCTCAGTACTCAGGATGCTGGGTGCTCAGTGCTCGGGGTGCTGCGTGCTCAGTGCTCAGGGTGCTGGGTGCTCAGTGCTCAGGGTGCTCCGTGCTCAGTGATCAGGGTGCTGGGTGCTCAGTACTCAGGGTGCTCGGTGCTCAGTACTCAGGGTTCTCAGTGCTCAGTACTCAGGGTGCTGGGTGCTCAGTGCTCAGGGTGCTGGGTGCTCAGTACACAGGGTGCTCATTGCTCAGTACTCGGGGTGCTTGGTTCTCAGTACTCAGGGTGCTCAGTGCTCAGTACTCGTGGTGCTGGGTGCTCAGTGCTCAGGGTGCTCAGTGCTCAGTGCTCGGGGTGCTGGGTGCTCTGTGCTCGGGGCGCTGGGTGCTCAGTGCTCGGGGTGCTGGGTGCTCAGTACTCGGGGTGCTGGGTGCTCAGTGCTCAGGGTGCTCAGTGCTCAGTACTCAGTGCTCAGGGTGCTCAGTGCTCAGTGCTCAGGGTGCTGGGTGTTCAGTACTCAGGGTGCTGGGTGCTCAGTACTCAGGGTGCTGGGTGCTCAGTGCTCAGGGTGCTGGGTGCTCAGTACTCTGGTTGTTGGGTGCTCAGTACTCAGGGTGCTGGGTGCTCCGTGCTCGGGGTGCTGGGTGCTCAGTGCTCAGGGTGCTGGGTGCTCAGTGCTCAGGGTGCTGGGTGCTCAGTACTCAGGGTGCTGGGTGCTTAGTGCTCGAGGTGCTCGGTGCTCAGTACTCAAGGTGCTGGGTTCTCAGTGCTCAGGGTGCTGGGTGCTCAGTACTCGGGGTGCTCCGTGCTCAGATTGCTGGGTGCTGAGTGCTCAGGGTGCTTGGTGCTCAGTGCTCGGGGTGCTCGGTGCTCAGTGCTCAGGCTCCTGGGTGCTCGGTACTCAGGGTCCTGGGTGCTTAGTACTCAGGGTGCTCAGTGCTCAGTACACAGGGTGCTGGGTGCTCAGTGCTCGGGGTGTTGGGTGCTCAGTGCTCAGTACTCAGGGTGCTGGGAGCTCAGTGCTCGGGGTGCTGGGTGCTCATTACTCAGCGTGCTGGGTGCTCAGTACTCAGGGTGCTGGGTGCTCAGTGCGCAGAATGCTGGGTGCTCAGTGCTCAGGGTGCTGGGTGCTCAGTGATCGGGGTGCAGGGTGCACAGTACTCAGGGTGCTCAGTGCTCGGGGAGCTCGGTGCTCAGTACTCAGGGTGCTGGGTGCTCAGTACTCAGGACTCGGGGTGCTGGGTGCTCAGTGCTCAGTGTGCTCAGTGCTCAGTACTCAGTGTTCAGGGTGCTCAGTGCTCAGTGCTCAGGGTGCTGGGTGTTCAGTACTCAGGGTGCTGGGTGCTCAGTACTCAGGGTGATGGGTGCTCAATTCTCAGGGTGCTGGGTGCTCATTCTCGGGGTGCTGGGTGCTCAGTGCTCGGGGTGCTGGGTGCTCAGTACTCGGGTGCTGGGGGCTCAGTACTCAGGGTGCTGGGTGCTCAGTACTCAGGGTGCTCGGTTCTCAGTACTCAGGGTGCTGGCTGCTCATTCTCGGGGTGCTGGGTGCTCAGTGCTCGGGGTGCTGGGTGCTCAGTGCTCGGGGTGCTGGGTGCTCAGTACTCGGGGTGCTCAGTGCTCAGTAGTCAGGGTGCTGGGTGCTCAGTACTCAGGGTGCTGGGTGCTCAGTGCTCGGGGTGCTCGGTGCTCAGTACTCGGGGTGCTGGGTGCTCAGTACTCTGGGTGCTGGGTGCTCAGTGCTCAGGGTGCTGGGTGCTCAGTGCTCGGGGTGCTGGGTGCTCAGTGCTGAGTGTGGTGCTGGGTGCTCAGTACTCAGGGTGCTCGGTGCTCAGTACTCAGGGTGCTGGGTGCTCAGTGCTCAAGGTAATGGGTACTCAGTACTCAGGGTGCTGGGTGCTCAGTACTCAGGGTGCTGGGTGCTCATTGCTCAGGGTGCTGGGTGCTCAGTGCTCAGGTTGCTGGGTGCTCAGTACTCAGGGTGCTGGATGCTCAGTGCTCAGGGTGATCGGTGCTCAGTACTCAGGGTGCTCAGTACTCAGGGTGCTGGGTGCTCAGTGCTCGGGGTGCTGGGTGCTCAGTACTTGGGGTGCTGGGTGCTCTGTACTCAGGGTGCTGGGTGCTCAGTGCTCAGGGTCCTGGGTGCTCAGTGCTCAGGGTGATCGGTGCTCAGTACTCAGGGTGCTAGGTGCTCAGTGCTCAGGGTGCTGGGTGCTCAGTCCTCAGGGTGCTCAGTGCTCAGGGTGCTGGGTGCTCAGTCCTCGGGGTGCTCGGTGCTCAGTACTCAGGGTGCTGAGTGCTCAGTACTCAGGGTGCTGGGTGCTCAGTACTCATGGTGCTGGGTGCTCAGTACTCAGGGTGCTTGGTGTTCAGTGCTCAGGGTGCTGGGTGCTCAGTGCTCAGGGTGCTGGGTGCTCAGTGCTCTTGGTGCTGGGTGCTCAGTGCTCGGGGTGCTGGGTGCTCAGTGCTCAGTGCTCAGGGTGTTGGGTGCTCAGTGGTCAGTGCTCAGGGTGCTGTGTGCTCAGTAATCAGGGTGCTGGGTGCTCAGTACTCAGGGTGCTGGGTGCTCAGTGCTCAGGGTGCTGGGTGCTCAGTACTCTGGGTGTTGGGTGCTCAGTACTCAGGGTGCTGGGTGCTCAGTGCTCGGGGTGCTGGGTGCTCAGTGCTCGGGGTGCTGGGTGCTCAGTGCTCAGGGTGCTGGGTGCTCAGTATTCAGGGTGCTGGGTGCTCAGTGCTCGGGGTGCTCGGTGCTCAGTACTCAAGGTGCTGGGTGCTCAGTGCTCAGGGTGCTGGGTGCTCAGTCCTCGGGCTGCTCCGTGCTCAGTGCTCAGGGTGCTGGGTGTTCAGAACTCAGGGTGCTCGGTGCTCAGTACTCAGGTTTCTCAGTGCTCAGTGCACAGGGTGCTGGGTGCTTAGTTCTCAGGGTGCTCAGTGCTCAGTACTCGGGGTGCTGGGTGCTCATTACTCAGGGTGCTCAGTGCTCAGCACTCGGGGTGCTGGGTGCTCAGTGCCCAGGGTGCTCAGTGCTCGGGGTGCTGGGTGCTCAGTGCTCGGGGAGCTGGGTGCTCAGTGCTCGGAGTTCTGGGTGCTCAGTACTCAGGGTGCTTTGTGCTCAGTTCTCAGTACTCAGCGTGCTGGGTGCTCAGTGCTCAGAGTGTTGGGTGCTCAGGGTGGTGGGTGCTCAGAGCTCGGGGTGCTGGGTGCTCAGTGCTCAGGGTGCTGGGTGCTCAGTGCTCAGTGCTCAGGGTGCTGGGTGCTCAGTGGTCAGTGCTCAGGGTGCTGGGTGTTCAGTACTCAGGGTGCTGGGTGCTCAGTACTCAGGGTGCTTGGTGCTCAGTGCTCAGGGTGCTGGTTGCTCTGTGCTCAGGGTGCTGGGTGCTCAGTACTCAGGGTGCTGGGTGCTCAGTACTCAGGGTGCTCGGTGTTCTGTACTCAGGGTGCTGGGTGCTAAGTGCCCAGGGTGCTGGGTGCTCAGTGCTCAGGGTGCTGGGTGCTCAGTACTCAGGGTGCTGGGTGCTCAGTGCTCGGTGTGCTGGGTGCTCAGTGCTCAGGGTGATCAGTGGTCAGTACTCAGGGTGCTGGGTGCTCAGTGCCCAGGGTGCGGGGTGCTCAGTGCTCAGGGTGCTGTGGGCTCAGTACTCAGGGTGCTGGGTGCTCAGTACTCAGGGTGCTGGGTGCTCAGTGCTCAGGGTGCTGGGTGCTCAGTCCTCAGGGTGCTCAGTGCTCAGGTTGCTGGGTGCTCAGTGCTCGGGGTGCTCGGTGCTCAGTACTCAGGGTGCTGAGTGCTCAGTACTCAGGGTGCTGGGTGCTCAGTACTCATGGTGCTGGGTGCTCAGTACTCAGGGGGCTGGGTGCTCAGTGCTCAGGGTGCTGGGTGCTCAGTGCTCAGGGCGCTGGGTGCTCAGTGCTCGGGGTGCTCTGTGGTCAGTGCTCAGTGCTCAAGGTGCTGGGTGCTCAGTGCTCAGTGCTCAGGGTGCTGGGTGCTCAGTACTCAGGGTACTGGGTCCTCAGTACTCAGGGTGCTGAGTGCTCAGTTCTCAGGGTGCTGGGTGCTCAGTGCTCGGGGTGCTGGGTGCTCAGTGCTCGGGGCGCTGGGTGCTCAGTGCTCGGGGTGCTGGGTGCTCAGTACTCAGAGTGCTGGGTGCTCAGTGCTCAGAGTGTTGGGTGCTCAGTACTCAGGGTGCTGAGTGCTGAGTGCTCAGTGCTCAGGGTGCTCAGTGCTCAGGGTGCTCAGTGCTCAGGGTGCTGGGTGCTCAGGGTGCTGGGTGCTCAGTGCTCGGGGTGCTGGGTGCTCAGTGCTCAGTGCTCAGGGATCTGGGTGCTCAGTGCTCAGTGCTCAGGGTGCTGGATGTTCAGTACTCAGGGTGCTCGGTGCTCAGTGCTCAGAGTGTTGGGTGCTCAGTACTCAGGGTGCTCGGTGCTCAGTGCTCTGTACTCAGGGTGCTCAGTACTCAGGGTGCTGGGTCCTCAGTACTCGGGGTGCTGGGTGCTCAGTACTCAGGGTGCTGGGTGCTCAGTGCTCGGGGTGCAGGGTGCTCAGTGCTCAGGGTGATCGGTGCTCAGTGCTCAGGGTTCTGGGTGCTCAGTCCTCCGGGTGCTCAGTGCTCAGGGTGCTGGGTGCTCAGTCCTCGGGGTGCTCGGTGCTCAGTACTCAGGGTGATCAGTGCTCAGTGCTCAGGGTGCTCGGTGCTCAGTGCTCAGTGCTCAGGGTGCTGGTTGCTCAGTACTCCGGGTGCTGGCTGCTCAGTACTCAGGGTGCTGGGTGCTCAGTGCTCAGGGTGCTCTGTGCTCAGTACTCAGGATGCTGGGTGCTCAGTGCTCGGGGTGCTGCGTGCTCAGTGCTCAGGGTGCTGGGTGCTCAGTGCTCAGGGTGCTCCGTGCTCAGTGATCAGGGTGCTGGGTGCTCAGTACTCAGGGTGCTCGGTGCTCAGTACTCAGGGTTCTCAGTGCTCAGTACTCAGGGTGCTGGGTGCTCAGTGCTCAGGGTGCTGGGTGCTCAGTACACAGGGTGCTCATTGCTCAGTACTCGGGGTGCTTGGTGCTCAGTACTCAGGGTGCTCAGTGCTCAGTACTCGTGGTGCTGGGTGCTCAGTGCTCAGGGTGCTCAGTGCTCAGTGCTCGGGGTGCTGGGTGCTCTGTGCTCGGGGCGCTGGGTGCTCAGTGCTCGGGGTGCTGGGTGCTCAGTACTCGGGGTGCTGGGTGCTCAGTGCTCAGGGTGCTCAGTGCTCAGTACTCAGTGCTCAGGGTGCTCAGTGCTCAGTGCTCAGGGTGCTGGGTGTTCAGTACTCAGGGTGCTGGGTGCTCAGTACTCAGGGTGCTGGGTGCTCAGTGCTCAGGGTGCTGGGTGCTCAGTACTCTGGTTGTTGGGTGCTCAGTACTCAGGGTGCTGGGTGCTCCGTGCTCGGGGTGCTGGGTGCTCAGTGCTCAGGGTGCTGGGTGCTCAGTGCTCAGGGTGCTGGGTGCTCAGTACTCAGGGTGCTGGGTGCTTAGTGCTCGAGGTGCTCGGTGCTCAGTACTCAAGGTGCTGGGTTCTCAGTGCTCAGGGTGCTGGGTGCTCAGTACTCGGGGTGCTCCGTGCTCAGATTGCTGGGTGCTGAGTGCTCAGGGTGCTTGGTGCTCAGTGCTCGGGGTGCTCGGTGCTCAGTGCTCAGGCTCCTGGGTGCTCGGTACTCAGGGTCCTGGGTGCTTAGTACTCAGGGTGCTCAGTGCTCAGTACACAGGGTGCTGGGTGCTCAGTGCTCGGGGTGTTGGGTGCTCAGTGCTCAGTACTCAGGGTGCTGGGAGCTCAGTGCTCGGGGTGCTGGGTGCTCATTACTCAGCGTGCTGGGTGCTCAGTACTCAGGGTGCTGGGTGCTCAGTGCGCAGAATGCTGGGTGCTCAGTGCTCAGGGTGCTGGGTGCTCAGTGATCGGGGTGCAGGGTGCACAGTACTCAGGGTGCTCAGTGCTCGGGGAGCTCGGTGCTCAGTACTCAGGGTGCTGGGTGCTCAGTACTCAGGACTCGGGGTGCTGGGTGCTCAGTGCTCAGTGTGCTCAGTGCTCAGTACTCAGTGTTCAGGGTGCTCAGTGCTCAGTGCTCAGGGTGCTGGGTGTTCAGTACTCAGGGTGCTGGGTGCTCAGTACTCAGGGTGATGGGTGCTCAATTCTCAGGGTGCTGGGTGCTCATTCTCGGGGTGCTGGGTGCTCAGTGCTCGGGGTGCTGGGTGCTCAGTACTCGGGTGCTGGGGGCTCAGTACTCAGGGTGCTGGGTGCTCAGTACTCAGGGTGCTCGGTTCTCAGTACTCAGGGTGCTGGCTGCTCATTCTCGGGGTGCTGGGTGCTCAGTGCTCGGGGTGCTGGGTGCTCAGTGCTCGGGGTGCTGGGTGCTCAGTACTCGGGGTGCTCAGTGCTCAGTAGTCAGGGTGCTGGGTGCTCAGTACTCAGGGTGCTGGGTGCTCAGTGCTCGGGTTGCTCGGTGCTCAGTACTCGGGGTGCTGGGTGCTCAGTACTCTGGGTGCTGGGTGCTCAGTGCTCAGGGTGCTGGGTGCTCAGTGCTCGGGGTGCTGGGTGCTCAGTGCTGAGTGTGGTGCTGGGTGCTCAGTACTCAGGGTGCTCGGTGCTCAGTACTCAGGGTGCTGGGTGCTCAGTGCTCAAGGTAATGGGTACTCAGTACTCAGGGTGCTGGGTGCTCAGTACTCAGGGTGCTGGGTGCTCATTGCTCAGGGTGCTGGGTGCTCAGTGCTCAGGTTGCTGGGTGCTCAGTACTCAGGGTGCTGGATGCTCAGTGCTCAGGGTGATCGGTGCTCAGTACTCAGGGTGCTCAGTACTCAGGGTGCTGGGTGCTCAGTGCTCGGGGTGCTGGGTGCTCAGTACTTGGGGTGCTGGGTGCTCTGTACTCAGGGTGCTGGGTGCTCAGTGCTCAGGGTCCTGGGTGCTCAGTGCTCAGGGTGATCGGTGCTCAGTACTCAGGGTGCTAGGTGCTCAGTGCTCAGGGTGCTGGGTGCTCAGTCCTCAGGGTGCTCAGTGCTCAGGGTGCTGGGTGCTCAGTCCTCGGGGTGCTCGGTGCTCAGTACTCAGGGTGCTGAGTGCTCAGTACTCAGGGTGCTGGGTGCTCAGTACTCATGGTGCTGGGTGCTCAGTACTCAGGGTGCTTGGTGTTCAGTGCTCAGGGTGCTGGGTGCTCAGTGCTCAGGGTGCTGGGTGCTCAGTGCTCTTGGTGCTGGGTGCTCAGTGCTCGGGGTGCTGGGTGCTCAGTGCTCAGTGCTCAGGGTGTTGGGTGCTCAGTGGTCAGTGCTCAGGGTGCTGTGTGCTCAGTAATCAGGGTGCTGGGTGCTCAGTACTCAGGGTGCTGGGTGCTCAGTGCTCAGGGTGCTGGGTGCTCAGTACTCTGGGTGTTGGGTGCTCAGTACTCAGGGTGCTGGGTGCTCAGTGCTCGGGGTGCTGGGTGCTCAGTGCTCGGGGTGCTGGGTGCTCAGTGCTCAGGGTGCTGGGTGCTCAGTATTCAGGGTGCTGGGTGCTCAGTGCTCGGGGTGCTCGGTGCTCAGTACTCAAGGTGCTGGGTGCTCAGTGCTCAGGGTGCTGGGTGCTCAGTCCTCGGGCTGCTCCGTGCTCAGTGCTCAGGGTGCTGGGTGTTCAGAACTCAGGGTGCTCGGTGCTCAGTACTCAGGTTTCTCAGTGCTCAGTGCACAGGGTGCTGGGTGCTTAGTTCTCAGGGTGCTCAGTGCTCAGTACTCGGGGTGCTGGGTGCTCATTACTCAGGGTGCTCAGTGCTCAGCACTCGGGGTGCTGGGTGCTCAGTGCCCAGGGTGCTCAGTGCTCGGGGTGCTGGGTGCTCAGTGCTCGGGGAGCTGGGTGCTCAGTGCTCGGAGTTCTGGGTGCTCAGTACTCAGGGTGCTTTGTGCTCAGTTCTCAGTACTCAGCGTGCTGGGTGCTCAGTGCTCAGAGTGTTGGGTGCTCAGGGTGCTGGGTGCTCAGAGCTCGGGGTGCTGGGTGCTCAGTGCTCAGGGTGCTGGGTGCTCAGTGCTCAGTGCTCAGGGTGCTGGGTGCTCAGTGGTCAGTGCTCAGGGTGCTGGGTGTTCAGTACTCAGGGTGCTGGGTGCTCAGTACTCAGGGTGCTTGGTGCTCAGTGCTCAGGGTGCTGGTTGCTCTGTGCTCAGGGTGCTGGGTGCTCAGTACTCAGGGTGCTGGGTGCTCAGTACTCAGGGTGCTCGGTGTTCTGTACTCAGGGTGCTGGGTGCTAAGTGCCCAGGGTGCTGGGTGCTCAGTGCTCAGGGTGCTGGGTGCTCAGTACTCAGGGTGCTGGGTGCTCAGTGCTCGGTGTGCTGGGTGCTCAGTGCTCAGGGTGATCAGTGGTCAGTACTCAGGGTGCTGGGTGCTCAGTGCTCAGGGTGCTGGGTGCTCAGTCCTCAGGGTGCTCTGTACACAGGGTGCTCAGTGCTCAGTGCTCAGTACTCAGGGTGTTCAGTACTCAGGGTGCTGGGTGCTCAGTGCTCGGATGCTGGGTGCTCAGTACTCAGGGTGCTGTTTGCTCAGTACTCGGGGTGCTGGGTGCTCAGTACTCAGGGTGCTGGGTGCTCAGTGCTCGGGGTGCTGGGTGTTCAGTGCTCAGGGTGATCGGTGCTCAGTGCTCAGGGTGCTGGGTGCTCAGTCCTCGGGGTGCTCAGTGCTCAAGGTGCTGGGTGCTCAGTGCTCGGGGTGCTAGGTGCTCAGTACTCAGGGTGCTGAGTGCTCAGTACTCAGGGTGCTGGGTGCTCAGTACTCAGGGTGCTGGGTGCTCAGTACTCCGGGTGCTGGGTGCTCAGTGCTCAGGGTGCTGGGGGCTCAGTGCTCAGTGTGCTGGGTGCTCAGTGCTCGGGGTGCTGGGTGCTCAGTGCTCGGGGTGCTGGGTGCTCAGTGCTCAGTGCTCAGGGTGCTGGGTGCTCAGTGATCAGTGCTCAGGGTGCTGGTTATACAGTACTCAGGGTGCTGGGTGCTCAGTACTCAGGGTGCTGGGTGCTCAGTGCTCAGGGTGCTGGGTGCTCAGTACTCAGGGTGCTGGGTGCTCAGTGCTCGGGGTGCTGCGTGCTCAGTGCTCGGGGTGCTGGGTGCTCAGTGCTCATGGTGCTGGGTGCTCAGTACTCAGGGTGCTGGGTGCTCAGTGCTCGGGGTGCTCGGTGCTCAGTACTCAAGGTGCTGGGTGCTCAGTGCTCAGGGTGCTGGGTGCTCACTCCTCGGGGTGCACCGTGCTCAGTGATCAGGGTGCTGGGTGCTCAGTACTCAGGGTGCTCGGTGCTCAGTACTCAGGGTTCTCAGTGCTCAGTACTCAGGGTGCTGGGTGCTCAGTTCTCAGGGTGCTGGGTGCTTAGTACTCAGGGTGCTCAGTGCTCAGTACTCGGGGTGCTTGGTGCTCAGTACTCAGGGTGCTCAGTGCTCAGTACTCGGGGTGCTGGGTGCTCAGTGCTCAGGGTGCTCAGTGCTCAGTGCTCGGGGTGTTGGGTGCTCAGTGCTCAGTGCTCAGGGTGCTGGGTGTTCAGTACTCAGGGTGCAGGGTGCTCAGTACTCAGGGTGCTGGGCGCTCAGTGCTCAGGGTGCTCAGTGCTCAGTACTCATTGCTCAGGGTGCTGGGTGTTCAGTACTAAGGGTGCTGGGTGTTCAGTACTCGGTGTGCTGGGTGCTCAGTGCTCAGGGTGCTCAGTGCTCAGGGTGCTGGGTGTTCAGTACTCGGTGTGCTGGGTGCTCAGTGCTCAGGGTGCTCAGTGCTCAGTACTCAGTGCTCAGGGTACTCAGTGCTCAGTGCTCAGGGTGCTGGGTGTTCAGTACTCAGGGTGCTGGGTGATCAGTACTCAGGGTGCTGGGTGCTCAGTGCTCAGGGTGCTGGGTGCTCAGTACTCTGGGTGTTGGGTGCTCAGTGCTCAGGGTGCTGGGTGCTCAGTGCTCAGGGTGCTGCGTGCTCAGTACTCTGGGTGCTGGGTGCTCAGTGCTCGAGGTGCTCGGTGCTCAGTACTCAAGGTGCTGGGTGCTCAGTGCTCAGGGTGCTGGGTGCTCAGTCCTCGGGGTTCTCCGTGCTCAGGGTGCTGGGTGCTCAGTGCTCGGGGTGCTCGGTGCTCAGTAATCAGGGTGCTGGGTGCTCAGTGCTCAGGTTGCTGGGTGCTCAGTACTCTGGGTGTTGGGTGCTCATTACTCAGGGTGCTACGTGCTCAGTGTTCGGGGTGCTGGGTGCTCAGTGCTCGGGGTGCTGGGTGCTCAGTGCTCAGGGTGCTGGGTGCTCAGTATTCAGGGTGCTGGGTGCTCAGTGTTCGGGGTGCTCGGTGTTCAGAACTCAAGGTGCTGGGTGCTCAGTGCTCAGGGTGCTTGGTGCTCAGTCCTCGGGGTGCTCCGTGCTCAGTGCTCAGGGTGCTGGGTGCTCAGTACTCAGGGTGCTCGTTGCTCAGTACTCAGGGTTCTCAGTGCTCAGTGCTCAGGGTGCTGGGTGCTCAGTTCTCAGGGTGCTCAGTGCACAGTACTCGGGGTGCTGGGTGCACAGTACTCAGGGTGCTCAGTGCTCAGCACTCGGGGTGCTGGGTGCTCAGTGCTCAGGGTGCTCAGTGCTCAGTGCTCGGGTTGCTGGGTGCTCAGTGCTCCGGGAGCTGGGTGCTCAGTGCTCGGAGTTCTGGGTGCTCAGTACTCAGGGTGATTTGTGCTCAGTGCTCAGTACTCAGCGTGCTGGGTGCTCAGTGCTCAGAGTGTTGGGTGCTCAGTACTCAGGGTGCTGGGTGCTCAGTGCTCAGTGCTCAGGGTGCTCAGTGCTCAGGGTGCTGGGTGCTCAGGGTGCTGGGTGCTCAGTGCTCGGGGTGCTGGGTGCTCAGTGCTCAGGGTGCTGGGTGCTCAGTGCTCAGTGCTCAGGGTGCTGGGTGCTCAGTGCTCAGTGCTCAGGGTGCTGGGTGTTCAGTACTCAGGGTGCTGGGTGATCAGTACTCATGATGCTTGGTGCTCAGTGCTCAGGGTGCTGGTTGCTCAGTGCTCAGGGTGCTGGGTGCTCAGTACTCAGGGTGCTGGGTGCTCAGTACTCAGGGTGCTCGGTGTTCAGTACTCAGGGTGCTGGGTGCTCAGTGCCCAGGGTGCTGGGTGCTCAGTACTCAGGGTGCTGGGTGCGCAGTACTCAGGGTGCTGGGTGATCAGTGCTCAGGGTGCTGGGTGCTCAGTACTCAGGGTGCTCGGGGCTCAGTGCTCGGGGAGCTGGTTGCTCAGTGCTCAGGGTGATCAGTGGTCAGTACTCAGGGTGCTGGGTGCTCAGTGCTCAAGGTGCTGGGTGCTCAGTCCTCAGGGTGCTCAGTACTCATGGTGCTCAGTGCTCAGTGCTCAGTACTCAGGGTGTTCAGTACTCCGGGTGCTGGGTGCTCAGTGCTCGGGGTGCTGGGTGCTCAGTACTCAGGGTGCTCAGTGCTCAGTACTCAGTACTCAGGGTGCTCAGTGCTCAGTGTTCAGGGTGCTGGGTGTTCAGTACTCGGTGTGCTGGGTGCTCAGTGCTCAGGGTGCTCAGTGCTCAGTACTCAGTGCTCAGGGTACTCAGTGCTCAGTGCTCAGGGTGCTGTGTGTTCAGTACTCAGGGTGCTGGGTGCTCAGTACTCTGGGTGTTGGGTGCTCAGTACTCAGGGTGCTGGGTGCTCAGTGCTCACGGTGCTGCGTGCTCAGTACTCAGGGTGCTGGGTGCTCAGTGCTCGAGGTGCTCGGTGCTCCGTACTCAAGGTGCTGGGTGCTCAGTGCTCAGGGTGCTGGGTGCTCAGTCCTCGGGGTGCTCCGTGCTCAGGGTGCTGGGTGCTCAGTGCTCGGGGTGCTCGGTGCTCAGTACTCAGGGTGCTGGGTGCTCAGTGCTCAGGGTGCTGGGTGCTCAGTACTCTGGGTGTTGGGTGCTCAGTACTCAGGGTGCTGCGTGCTCAGTGCTCGGGGTGCTGGGTGCTCAGTGCTCGGGGTGCTGGGTGCTCAGTGCTCAGGGTGCTGGGTGCTCAGTATTCAGGGTGCTGGGTGCTCAGTGTTCGGGGTGCTCGGTGCTCAGTACTCAAGGTGCTGGGTCCTCAGTGCTCAGGGTGCTGGGTGCTCAGTCCTCGGGGTGCTCCCTGCTCAGTGCTCAGGGTGCTGGGTGCTCAGTACTCAGGGTGCTCGTTGCTCAGAACTCAGGGTTCTCAGTGCTCAGTGCTCAGGGTGCTGGGTGCTCAGTTCTCAGGGTGCTCAGTGCTCAGTACTCGGGGTGCTGGGTGCTCAGTACTCAGGGTGCTCAGTGCTCAGCACTCGGGGTGCTGGGTGCTCAGTGCTCAGGGTGCTCAGTGCTCAGTGCTCAGGGTGCTGGGTGCTCAGTGCTCGGGGAGCTGGGTGCTCAGTGCTCGGAGTTCTGGGTGCTCAGTACTCAGGGTGCTTTGTGCTCAGTGCTCAGTACTAAGCGTGCTGGGTGCTCAGTGCTCAGAGTGTTGGGTGCTCAGTACTCAGGGTGCTGGGTGCTCAGTGCTCAGTGCTCAGGGTGCTCAGTGCTCAGGGTGCTGGGTGCTCAGGGTGCTGGGTGCTCAGTGCTCGGGGTGCTGGGTGCTCAGTGCTCAGGGTGCTGGGTGCTCAGTGCTCAGTGCTGAGGGTGCTGGGTGCTCAGTGCTCAGTGCTCAGGGTGCTGGGTGTTCAGTACTCAGGGTACTGGGTGCTCAGTACTCAGGGTGCTTGGTGCTCAGTGCTCAGGGTGCTGGGTACTCAGTGCCCAGGGTGCTGGGTGCTCAGTACTCAGGGTGCTGGGTGCGCAGTACTCAGGGTGCTGGGTGCTCAGTGCTCAGGGTGCTGGGTGCTCAGTACTCAGGGTCCTGGGTGCTCAGTGCTCGGTGTGCTAGGTGCTCAGTGCTCAGGGTGATCAGTGGTCAGTACTCATTGTGCTGGGTGCTCAGTGCTCAGGGTGCTGGGTGCTCAGTCCTCAGGGTGCTCAGTACTCAGGGTGCTCAGTGCTCAGTGCTCAGTACTCAGGGTGTTCAGTACTCAGGGTGCTGGGCGCTCAGTGCTCGGGGTGCTGGGTGCTCAGTACTCAGGGTGCTGGGTGCTCAGTACTCGGGGTGCTGGGTGCTCAGTACTCAGGGTGCTGGTTGCTCAGTGCTCGGGGTGCTGGGTGCTCAGTGCTCAGGGTGATCGGTGCTCAGTGCTCAGGGTGCTGGGTGCTCAGTCCTCAGGGTGCTCAGTGCTCAAGGTGCTGGGTGCTCAGTGCTCGGGGTGCTCGGTGCTCAGTACTCAGGGTGCTGAGTGCTCGGTACTCAGGGTGCTGGGTGCTCAGTACTCAGGGTGCTGGGTGCTCAGTACTCAGGGTGCTGGGTGCTCAGTGCTCAGGGTGCTGGGTGCTCAGTGCTCAGGGTGCTGGGTGCTCAGTGCACGGGGTGCTGGGTGCTCAGTGCTCGGGGTGCTGGGTGCTCAGTGCCCAGTGCTCAGGGTGCTGGGTGCTCAGTGCTCAGTGCTCAGGGTGCTGGTTGCTCAGTACTCAGGGTGCTGGGTGCTCAGTACTCAGGGTGCTGGGTGCTCAATGCTCAGGGTGCTGGGTGCTCAGTGCTCGGGGTGCTGGGTGCTCAGTGCTCGGGGTGCTGGGTGCTCAGTGCTCATGGTGCTGGGTGCTCAGTACTCAGGGTGCTGGGTGCTCAGTGCTCGGGGTGCTCGGTGCTCAGTACTCAATGTGCTGGGTGCTCAGTGCTCAGGGTGCTGGGTGCTCAGTCCTCGGGGTGCACCGTGCTCAGTGATCTGGGTGCTGGGTGCTCAGTACTCAGGGTGCTCGGTGCTCAGTACTTAGGGTTCTCAGTGCTCAGTACTCAGGGTGCTGGGTGCTCAGTGCTCAGGGTGCTGGGTGCTCAGTACTCAGGGTGCTCAGTGCTCAGTACTCGGGGTGCTTGGTGCTCAGTACTCAGGGTGCTCAGTGCTCAGTACTCGGGGTGCTGGGTGCTCAGTGCTCAGGGTGCTCAGTGCTCAGTGCTCGGGGTGTTGGGTGCTCAGTGCTCAGTGCTCAGGGTGCTGGGTGTTCAGTACTCAGGGTGCAGGGTGCTCAGTACTCAGGGTGCTGGGTGCTCAGTACTCAGGGTGCAGGGTGCTCAGTACTCAGGGTGCTGGGTGCTCAGTGCTCAGGGTGCTCAGTGCTCAGTACTCAGTGCTCAGGGTGCTGGGTGTTCAGTACTCAGGGTGCTGGGTGTACAGTACTCGGTGTGCTGATTGCTCAGTGCTCAGGGTGCTCAATGCTCAGTACTCAGTGCTCAGGGTGCTCAGTGCTCAGTGCTCAGGGTGCTGGGTGTTCAGTACTCGGTGTGCTGGGTGCTCAGTGCTCAGGGTGCTCAGTGCTCAGTACTCAGTGCTCAGGGTACTCAGTGCTCAGTGCTCAGGGTGCTGGGTGTTCAGTACTCAGGGTGCTGGGTGATCAGTACTCAGGGTGCTGGGTGCTCAGTGCTCAGGGTGCTGGGTGCTCAATACTCTGGGTGTTGGGTGCTCAGTGCTCAGGGTGCTGGGTGCTCAGTGCTCAGGGTGCTGCGTGCTCAGTACTCAGGGTGCTGGGTGCTCAGTGCTCGAGGTGCTCGGTGCTCAGTACTCAAGGTGCTGGGTGCTCAGTGCTCAGGGTGCTGGGTGCTCAGTCCTCGGGGTGCCCGTGCTCAGGGTGCTGGGTGCTCAGTGCTCGGGGTGCTCGTTGCTCAGTACTCAGGGTGCTGGGTGCTCAGTGCTCAGGGTGCTGGGTGCTCAGTACTCTGGGTGTTGGGTGCTCAGTACTCAGGGTGCTGCGTGCTCAGTGCTCGGGGGGCTGTGTGCTCAGTGCTCGGGGTGCTGGGTGCTCAGTGCTCAGGGTGCTGGGTGCTCAGTACTCAGGGTGCTCGGTGTTCAGTACTCAAGGTGCTGGGTGCTCAGTGCTCAGGGTGCTGGGTGCTCAGTCCTCGGGGTGCTCCGTGCTCAGTGCTCAGGGTGCTGGGTGCTCAGTACTCAGGGTGCTCGTTGCTCAGTACTCAGGGTTCTCAGTGCTCAGTGCTCAGGGTGCTGCGTGCTCAGTTCTCAGGGTGCTCAGTGCTCAGTACTCGGGGTGCTGGGTGCTAAGTACTCAGGGTGCTCAGTGCTCAGCATTCGGGGTGCTGGGTGCTCAGTGCTCAGGGTGCTCAGTGCTCAGTGCTCGGGGTGCTGGGTGCTCAGTGCTCGGGGAGCTGGGTGCTCAGTGCTCAGAGTTCTGGGTGCTCAGTACTCAGGGTGCTTTGTGCTCAGTGCTCAGTACTCAGCGTGCTGGGTGCTCAGTGCTCAGAGTATTGGGTGCTCAGTACTCAGGGTGCTGGGTGCTCAGTGCTCAGTGCTCAGGGTGCTCAGTGCTCAGGGTGCTGGGTGCTCAGGGTGCTGGGTGCTCAGTGCTCGGGGTGCTGGGTGCTCAGTGCTCAGGGTGCTGGGTGCTCAGTGCTCAGTGCTCAGTGCTCAGGGTGCTGGGTGCTCAGTGCTCAGTGCTCAGGGTGCTGGGTGTTCATTACTCAGGGTGCTGGGTGCTCAGTACTCAGGGTGCTTGGTGCTCAGTGCTCAGGGTGCTGGTTGCTCAGTGCTCAGGGTGCTGGGTGCTCAGTACTCAGGGTGCTGGGTGCTCAGTACTCAGGGTGCTCGGTGTTCAGTACTCAGGGTGCTGGGTGCTCAGTGCCCAGGGTGCTGGGTGCTCAGTACTCAGGGTGCTGGGTTCGCAGTACTCAGGGTGCTGGGTGCTCAGTGCTCAGGGTGCTGTGTGCTCAGTACTCAGGGTGCTCGGGGCTCAGTGCTCGGGGTGCTGGTTGCTCAGTGCTCAGGGTGATCAGTGGTCAGTACTCAGGGTGCTGGGTGCTCAGTGCTCAGGGTGCTGGGTGCTCAGTCCTCAGGGTGCTCAGTACTCATGGTGCTCAGTGCTCAGTGCTCAGTACTCAGGGTGTTCAGTACTCCGGGTGCTGGGTGCTCAGTGCTCGGGGTGCTGGGTGCTCAGTACTCAGGGTGCTCAGTGCTCAGTACTCAGTACTCAGGGTGCTCAGTGCTCAGTGCTCAGGGTGCTGGGTGTTCAGTACTCGGTGTGCTGGGTGCTCAGTGCTCAGGGTGCTCAGTGCTCAGTACTAAGTGCTCAGGGTACTCAGTGCTCAGTGCTCAGGGTGCTGGGTGTTCAGTACTCAGGGTGCTGGGTGATCAGTACTCAGGGTGCTGGGTGCTCAGTGCTCAGGGTGCTGGGTGCTCAGTACTCTGGGTGTTGGGTGCTCAGTACTCAGGGTGCTGGGTGCTCAGTGCTCACGGTGCTGCGTGCTCAGTACTCAGGGTGCTGGGTGCTCAGTGCTCGAGGTGCTCGGTGCTCCGTACTCAAGGTGCTGGGTGATCAGTGCTCAGGGTGCTGGGTGCTCAGTCCCCGAGGTGCTCCGTGCTCAGGGTGCTGGGTGCTCAGTGCTCGGGGTGCTCGGTGCTCAGTACTCTGGGTGTTGGGTGCTCAGTACTCAGGGTGCTGCGTGCTCAGTGCTCGGGGTGCTGGGTGCTCAGTGCTCGGGGTGCTGGGTGCTCAGTGCTCAGGTTGCTGGGTGCTCAGTATTCAGGGTGCTTGGTGCTCAGTGTTCGGGGTGCTCGGTGCTCAGTACTCAAGGTGCTGGGTGCTCAGTGCTCAGGGTGCTGGGTGCTCAGTCCTCAGGGTGCTCCCTGCTCAGTGCTCAGGGTGCTGGGTGCTCAGTACTCAGGGTGCTCGTTGCTCAGTACTCAGGGTTCTCAGTGTTCAGTGCTCAGTGTGCTGGGTGCTCAGTTCTCAGGGTGCTCAGTGCTCAGTACTCGGGGTGCTGGGTGCTCAGTACTCAGGGTGCTCAGTGCTCAGCACTCGGGGTGCTGGGTGCTCAGTGCTCAGGGTGCTCAGTGCTCAGTGCTCAGGGTGCTGGGTGCTCAGTGCTCGGGGAGCTGGGTGCTCAGTGCTCGGAGTTCTGGGTGCTCAGTACTCAGGGTGCTTTGTGCTCAGTGCTCAGTACTCAGCGTGCTGGGTGCTCAGTGCTCAGAGTGTTGGGTGCTCAGTACTCAGGGTCCTGGGTGCTCAGTGCTCAGTGCTCAGGGTGCTCAGTGCTCAGGGTGCTGGGTGCTCAGGGTGCTGGGTGCTCAGTGCTCGGGGTGCTGGGTGCTCAGTGCTCAGGGTGCTGGGTGCTCAGTGCTCAGTGCTGAGGGTGCTGGTTGCTCAGTGCTCAGTGCTCAGGGTGCTGGGTGTTCAGTACTCAGGGTACTGGGTGCTCAGTACTCAGGGTGCTTGGTGCTCAGTGCTCAGGGTGCTGGTTGCTCAGTGCTCAGGGTGCTGGGTGCTCAGTACTCAGGGTGCTGTGTGCTCAGTACTCAGGGTGCTCGGTGTTCAGTACTCAGGGTGCTGGGTGCTCAGTGCCCAGGGTGCTGGGTGCTCAGTACTCAGGGTGCTGGGTGCGCAGTACTCAGGGTGCTGGGTGCTCAGTGCTCAGGGTGCTGGGTGCTCAGTACTCAGGGTGCTGGGTGCTCAGTGCTCGGTGTGCTAGGTGCTCAGTGCTCAGGGTGATCAGTGGTCAGTACTCAGGGTGCTGGGTGCTCAGTGCTCAGGGTGCTGGGTGCTCTGTCCTCAGGGTGCTCAGTACTCAGGGTGCTCAGTGCTCAGTGCTCAGTACCCAGGGTGTTCAGTACTCAGGGTGCTGGGCGCTCAGTGCTCGGGGTGCTGGGTGCTCAGTACTCAGGGTGCTGGGTGCTCAGTACTCGGGGTGCTGGGTGCTCAGTACTCAGGGTGCTGGTTGCTCAGTGCTCGGGGTGCTGGGTGCTCAGTGCTCAGGGTGATCGGTGCTCAGTGCTCAGGGTGCTGGGTGCTCAGTCCTCAGGGTGCTCAGTGCTCAAGGTGCTGGGTGCTCAGTGCTCGGGGTGCTCGGTGCTCAGTAGTCAGGGTGCTGAGTGCTCGGTACTCAGGGTGCTGGGTGCTCAGTACTCAGGGTGCTGGGTGCTCAGTACTCAGGGTGCTGGGTGCTCAGTGCTCGGTGTGCTGGGTGCTCAGTGCTCGGGGTGCTGGGTGCTCAGTGCTCAGTGCTCAGGGTGCTGGGTGCTCAGTGCTCAGTGCTCAGGGTGCTGGTTGCTCAGTACTCAGGGTGCTGGGTGCTCATTACTCAGGGTGCTGGGTGCTCAATGCTCAGGGTGCTGGGTGCTCAGTACTCAGGGTGCTCGGTGCTCAGTGCTCGGGGTGCTGGGTGCTCAGTGCTCGGGGTGCTGGGTGCTCAGTGCTCATGGTGCTGGGTGCTCAGTACTCAGGGTGCTGGGTGCTCAGTGCTCGGGGTGCTCGGTGCTCAGTACTCAAGGCGCTGGGTTCTCAGTGCTCAGGGTGCTGGGTGCTCAGTCCTCGGGGTGCACCGTGCTCAGTGATCAGGGTGCTGGGTGCTCAGTACGCAGGGTGCTCGGTGCTCAGTACTCAGGGTGCTCAGTGCTCAGTACTCGGGGTGCTTGGTGCTCAGTACTCAGGGTGCTCAGTGCTCAGTACTCGGGGTGCTGGGTGCTCAGTGCTCAGGGTGCTCAGTGCTCAGTGCTCGGGGTGTTGGGTGCTCAGTGCTCAGTGCTCAGGGTGCTGGGTTTTCAGTACTCAGGGTGCAGGGTGCTCAGTACTCAGGGTGCTGGGTGCTCAGTGCTCAGGGTGCTCAGTGCTCAGTACTCAGTGCTCAGGCTGCTGGGTGTTCAGTACTCAGGGTGCTGGGTGTTCAGTACTCGGTGTGCTGGGTGCTCAGTGCTCAGGGTGCTCAGTGCTCAGTACTCAGTGCTCAGGGTGCTCAGTGCTCAGTGCTCAGGGTGCTGGGTGTTCAGTACTCGGTGTGCTGGGTGCTCAGTGCTCAGGGTGCTCAGTGCTCAGTACTCAGTGCTCAGGGTACTCAGTGCTCAGTGCTCAGGGTGCTGGGTGTTCAGTACTCAGGGTGCTGGGTGATCAGTACTCAGGGTGCTGGGTGCTCAGTGCTCAGGGTGCTGGGTGCTCAATACTCTGGGTGTTGGGTGCTCAGTGCTCAGGGTGCTGGGTGCTCAGTGCTCAGGGTGCTGCGTGCTCAGTACTCAGGGTGCTGGGTGCTCAGTGCTCGAGGTGCTCGGTGCTCAGTACTCAAGGTGCTGGGTGCTCAGTGCTCAGGGTGCTGGGTGCTCAGTCCTCGGGGTGCTCCGTGCTCAGGGTGCTGGGTGCTCAGTGCTCGGGGTGCTCGGTGCTCAGTACTCATGGTGCTGAGTGCTCAGTACTCAGGGTGATGGGTGCTCAGTACTCAGGGTGCTGGGTGCTCAGTGCTCGGGGTGCTGGGTGCTCAGTACTCAGGGTGCTGGGGGCTCAGTACTCAGGGTGCTGGGGGCTCAGTACTCAGGGTGCTCGGTTTTCAGTACTCAGGGTGCTGGGTGCTCATTCTCGGGGTGCTGGGTGCTCAGTGCTCGGGGTGCTGGGTGCTCAGTACTCAGGGTGCTGGGGGCTCAGTCCTCAGGGTGCTGGGTGCTCAGTACTCAGGGTGATCTGTTCTCAGTACTCAGGGTGCTGGGTGCTCAGTGCTCGGGATGCTGGGTGCTCAGTACTCGGGGTGCTCAGTGCTCAGGACTCAGGGTGCTGGGTGCTCAGTACTCAGGGTGTTCAGTACTCCGGGTGCTGGGTGCTCAGTGCTCGGGGTGCTGGGTGCTCAGTAATCAGGGTGCTCAGTGCTCAGTACTCAGTACTCAGGGTGCTCAGTGCTCAGTGCTCAGGGTGCTGGGTGTTCAGTACTCGGTGTGCTGGGTGCTCAGTGCTCAGGGTGCTCAGTGCTCAGTACTCAGTGCTCAGGGTACTCAGTGCTCAGTGCTCAGGGTGCTGGGTGTTCAGTACTCAGGGTGCTGGGTGATCAGTACTCAGGGTGCTGGGTGCTCAGTGCTCAGGGTGCTGGGTGCTCAGTACTCTGGGTGTTGGGTGCTCAGTACTCAGGGTGCTGGGTGCTCAGTGCTCACGGTGCTGCGTGCTCAGTACTCAGGGTGCTGGGTGCTCAGTGCTCAAGGTGCTCGGTGCTCCGTACTCAAGGTGCTGGGTGATCAGTGCTCAGGGTGCTGGGTGCTCAGTCCTCGAGGTGCTCCGTGCTCAGGGTGCTGGGTGCTCAGTGCTCGGGGTGCTCGGTGCTCAGTACTCTGGGTGTTGGGTGCTCAGTACTCAGGGTGCTGCGTGCTCAGTGCTCGGGGTGCTGGGTGCTCAGTGCTCGGGGTGCTGGGTGCTCAGTGCTCAGGGTGCTGGGTGCTCAGTATTCAGGGTGCTTGGTGCTCAGTGTTCGGGGTGCTCGGTGCTCAGTACTCAAGGTGCTGGGTGCTCAGTGCTCAGGGTGCTGGGTGCTCAGTCCTCGGGGTGCTCCCTGCTCAGTGCTCAGGGTGCTGGGTGCTCAGTACTCAGGGTGCTCGTTGCTCAGTACTCAGGGTTCTCAGTGCTCAGTGCTCAGGGTGCTGGGTGCTCAGTTCTCAGGGTGCTCAGTGCTCAGTACTCGGGGTGCTGGGTGCTCAGTACTCAGGGTGCTCAGTGCTCAGCACTCGGGGTGCTGGGTGCTCAGTGCTCAGGGTGCTCAGTGCTCAGTGCTCAGGGTGCTGGGTGCTCAGTGCTCGGGGAGCTGGGTGCTCAGTGCTCGGAGTTCTGGGTGCTCAGTACTCAGGGTGCTTTGTGCTCAGTGCTCAGTACTCAGCGTGCTGGGTGCTCAGTGCTCAGAGTGTTGGGTGCTCAGTACTCAGGGTGCTGGGTGCTCAGTGCTCAGTGCTCAGGGTGCTCAGTGCTCAGGGTGCTGGGTGCTCAGGGTGCTGGGTGCTCAGTGCTCGGGGTGCTGGGTGCTCAGTGCTCAGGGTGCTGGGTGCTCAGTGCTCAATGCTGAGGGTGCTGGGTGCTCAGTACTCAGTGCTCAGGGTGCTGGGTGTTCAGTACTCAGGGTACTGGGTGCTCAGTACTCAGGGTGCTTGGTGCTCAGTGCTCAGGGTGCTGGTTGCTCAGTGCTCAGGGTGCTGGGTGCTCAGTACTCAGGGTGCTGGGTGCTCAGTACTCAGGGTGCTCGGTGTTCAGTACTCAGGGTGCTGGGTGCTCAGTGCCCAGGGTGCTGGGTGCTCAGTACTCAGGGTGCTGGGTGCGCAGTACTCAGGGTGCTGGGTGCTCAGTGCTCAGGGTGCTGGGTGCTCAGTACTCAGGGTGCTGGGTGCTCAGTGCTCGGTGTGCTAGGTGCTCAGTGCTCAGGGTGATCAGTGGTCAGTACTCAGGGTGCTGGGTGCTCAGTGCTCAGGGTGCTGGGTGCTCTGTCCTCAGGGTGCTCAGTACTCAGGGTGCTCAGTGCTCAGTGCTCAGTACCCAGGGTGTTCAGTACTCAGGGTGCTGGGCGCTCAGTGCTCGGGGTGCTGGGTGCTCAGTACTCAGGGTGCTGGGTGCTCAGTACTCGGGGTGCTGGGTGCTCAGTACTCAGGGTGCTGGTTGCTCAGTGCTCGGGGTGCTGGGTGCTCAGTGCTCAGGGTGATCGGTGCTCAGTGCTCAGGGTGCTGGGTGCTCAGTCCTCAGGGTGCTCAGTGCTCAAGGTGCTGGGTGCTCAGTGCTCGGGGTGCTCGGTGCTCAGTACTCAGGGTGCTGAGTGCTCGGTACTCAGGGTGCTGGGTGCTCAGTACTCAGGGTGCTGGGTGCTCAGTACTCAGGGTGCTGGGTGCTCAGTGCTCGGTGTGCTGTGTGCTCAGTGCTCGGGGTGCTGGGTGCTCAGTGCTCAGTGCTCAGGGTGCTGGGTGCTCAGTGCTCAGTGCTCAGGGTGCTGGTTGCTCAGTACTCAGGGTGCTGGGTGCTCAGTACTCAGGGTGCTGGGTGCTCAATGCTCAGGGTGCTGGGTGCTCAGTACTCAGGGTGCTCGGTGCTCAGTGCTCGGGGTGCTGGGTGCTCAGTGCTCGGGGTGCTGGGTGCTCAGTGCTCATGGTGCTGGGTGCTCAGTACTCAGGGTGCTGGGTGCTCAGTGCTCGGGGTGCTCGGTGCTCAGTACTCAAGGTGCTGGGTTCTCAGTGCTCAGGGTGCTGGGTGCTCAGTCCTCGGGGTGCACCGTGCTCAGTGATCAGGGTGCTGGGTGCTCAGTACGCAGGGTGCTCGGTGCTCAGTACTCAGGGTTCTCAGTGCTCAGTACTCAGGGTGCTGGGTGCTCAGTGCTCAGGGTGCTGGGTGCTCAGTACTCAGGGTGCTCAGTGCTCAGTACTCGGGGTGCTTGGTGCTCAGTACTCAGGGTGCTCAGTGCTCAGTACTCGGGGTGCTGGGTGCTCAGTGCTCAGGGTGCTCAGTGCTCAGTGCTCGGGGTGTTGGGTGCTCAGTGCTCAGTGCTCAGGGTGCTGGGTTTTCAGTACTCAGGGTGCAGGGTGCTCAGTACTCAGGGTGCTGGGTGCTCAGTGCTCAGGGTGCTCAGTGCTCAGTACTCAGTGCTCAGGCTGCTGGGTGTTCAGTACTCAGGGTGCTGGGTGTTCAGTACTCGGTGTGCTGGGTGCTCAGTGCTCAGGGTGCTCAGTGCTCAGTACTCAGTGCTCAGGGTGCTCAGTGCTCAGTGCTCAGGGTGCTGGGTGTTCAGTACTCGGTGTGCTGGGTGCTCAGTGCTCAGGGTGCTCAGTGCTCAGTACTCAGTGCTCAGGGTACTCAGTGCTCAGTGCTCAGTGCTCAGGGTGCTGGGTGTTCAGTACTCAGGGTGCTGGGTGATCAGTACTCAGGGTGCTGGGTGCTCAGTGCTCAGGGTGCTGGGTGCTCAATACTCTGGGTGTTGGGTGCTCAGTGCTCAGGGTGCTGGGTGCTCAGTGCTCAGGGTGCTGCGTGCTCAGTACTCAGGGTGCTGGGTGCTCAGTGCTCGAGGTGCTCGATGCTCAGTACTCAAGGTGCTGGGTGCTCAGTGCTCAGGGTGCTGGGTGCTCAGTCCTCGGGGTGCTCCGTGCTCAGGGTGCTGGGTGCTCAGTGCTCGGGGTGCTCGGTGCTCAGTACTCATGGTGCTGAGTGCTCAGTACTCAGGGTGATGGGTGCTCAGTACTCAGGGTGCTGGGTGCTCAGTGCTCGGGGTGCTGGGTGCTCAGTACTCAGGGTGCTGGGGGCTCAGTACTCAGGGTGCTGGGGGCTCAGTACTCAGGGTGCTCGGTTTTCAGTACTCAGGGTGCTGGGTGCTCATTCTCGGGGTGCTGGGTGCTCAGTGCTCGGGGTGCTGGGTGCTCAGTACTCAGGGTGCTGGGGGCTCAGTCCTCAGGGTGCTGGGTGCTCAGTACTCAGGGTGATCTGTTCTCAGTACTCAGGGTGCTGGGTGCTCAGTGCTCGGGATGCTGGGTGCTCAGTACTCGGGGTGCTCAGTGCTCAGTACTCAGGGTGCTGGGTGCTCAGTACTCAGGGTGCTGGGTGCTCAGTGCTCGGCGTGCTCGGTGCTCAGTACTCGGGGTGCTGGGTGCTCAGTACTCGGGGTGCTGGGTGCTCAGGGCTCAGGGTGCTGGGTGCTCAGTGCTCGCGGTGCTGGGTGCTCAGTGCTGAGTGTGCTGGCTGCTCAGTGCTCAGGGTGCTGGGTGCTCAGTACTCAGGGTGCTCGGTGCTCAGTACTCAGGGTGCTCAGTGCTCAGTACTAAGCGTGCTGGGTGCTCAGTGCTCAGGGTCCTCGGTGCTCAGTACTCAGGGTGCTCAGTGCTCAGTACACAGCGTGCTTTGTGCTCAGTGCTGAGGGTGCTGGGTGGTTAGTACTCAGGGTGCTGGGTGCTCAGTACTCAGGGTGCTGGGTGCTCAGTACTCAGGGTGCTGGGTGCTCAGTGCTCGGGGTGCTCGGTGATCAGTACTCAGGGTGCTGGGTGCTCAGTGCTCAGTGTGCTGGGTACTCAGTACTCAGGGTGCTGGGTGCTCAGTACTCAGGGTGCTGGGTGCTCAGTGCTCAGGGTGCTGGGTGCTCAGTCCTCAGGGTGCTGGGTGCTCAGTACTCAGGGTGTTCGGTGCTCAGTACTCAGGGTGCTCAGTGCTCAGTACTCAGGGTGCTGGTTGCTCAGTGCTCGGGGTGCTCGGTGCTCAGTACTCAGGGTGCTGGGTGCTTAGTACTCAGGGTGCTGGGTGCTCAGTACTCAGGGTGCTTGGTGCTCAGTACTCAGGGTGCTGGGTGCTCAGTACTCAGGGTGATGGATGCACAGTGCTCAGGGTGCTGGGTGCTAAGTACTCAGGGTGCTGGGTGCTCAGTACTCAGGGTGATCGGTGCTTAGTACTCAGGGTGCTGGGTGCTCATTGCTCAGGGTGCTGGGTACTCAGTACTCAGGGTGCTGGGTGCTCAGTACTCAGGGTGCTGGGTGCTCAGTGCTCAGGGTGCTGGGTGCTCAGTGCTCAGGGTGCTGGGTGCACAGTATTCAGGGTGCTGGGTGCTCAGTGCTCAGGGTGATCGGTGCTCAGTACTCAGGGTGCTCAGTACTCAGGGTGCTGGGTGCTCAGTGCTCAGGGTGCTGGGTGCTCAGTACTCAGGGTGCTGGGTGCTCAGTGCTCGGGGTGCTGGGTGCTCAGTGCTCAGGGTGATCGGTGCTCAGTACTCAAGGCGCTGGGTGCTCAGTCCTTGGGGTGCTGGGTGCTCAGTGCTCGGGGTGCTGTGTGCTCAGTGCTCAGTGCTCAGGCTGCTGGGTGCTCAGTGCTCAGGGTTCTTGGTGCTCAGTACTCAGGGTGCTGGGTGCTCAGTACTCAGGGTGCTGGGTGCTCAGTTCTCAGGGTGCTGGGTGCTCAGTACTCTGTGTGTTGGGTGCTCAGTACTCAGGGTGCTGGGTGCTCAGTGCTCAGGGTGCTGGGTGCTCTGTACTCAGGGTGCTGGGTGCTCAGTGCTCGCGGTGCTCGGTGCTCAGTACTCAAGGTGCTGGGTGCTCAGTGCTCAGGGTGCAGGGTGCTCAGTCCTCGGGGTGCTCCGTGCTCAGTGCTCAGGGTGCTGGGTGCTCAGTACTCAGGGTGCTCGGTGCTCAGTACTCAGGGTTTTCAGTGCTCAGGGTGCTGGGTGCTCAGTACTCATGGTGCTCAGTGCTCAGTACTCGGGTTGCTGGGTGCTCAGTACTCAGGGTGCTCAGTGCTCAGTACTCGGGGTACTGGTTGCTCAGTGCTCAGTGTGCTCAGTGCTCAGTGCTCAGGGTGCTGCGTGCTCAGTGCTCGGGGCGCTGGGTGCTCAGTGCTCGGGGTGCTGGGTGCTCAGTACTCAGGGTGCTGTGTGCTCAGTGCTCAGTACTCAGCGTGCTGGGTGCTCAGTGCTCAGAGTGTTGGGTGCTCAGTACTCAGGGTGCTGGGTGCTCAGTGCTCAGTGCTCAGGGTGTTCATCGCTCAGGGTGCTGGGTGCTCAGGGTGCTGGGTGCTCAGTGCTCGGGGTGCTGGGTGCTCAGTGCTCAGGGTGCTGGGTGCTCAGTGCTCAGTGTTCAGGGTGCTGGGTGTTCAGTACTCAGGATGCTCGGTGCTTAGTGCTCGGGGTGCTGGGTGCTCAGTACTCAGGGTGCTGGGTGCTCAGTGCTCGGGGTGCTGGGTGCTCAGTGCTCATGGTGATCAATGCTCAGTACTCAGGGTGCTGGGTGCTCAGTGCTCAGGGTGCTGGGTGCTCAGTCCTCAGGGTGCTCAGTACTCAGGGTGCTCGGTGCTCAGTGCTCATTACTCAGGGTGCTCAGTACTCAGGGTGCTGGGTGCTCAGTGCTCAGGGTGCTGGGTGCTCAGTACTCAGGGTGCTGGGTGCTCAGTACTCGGGGTGCTGGGTGCTCAGTACTCAGGGTGCTGGGTGCTCAGTGCTCGGGGTGCTGGGTGCTCAGTCCTCAGGGTGATCAGTGCTCGCGGTGCTCGGTGCTAATTACTCAGGGTGCTGAGTGCCCAGTACTCAGGGTTCTGGGTGCTCAGTACTCAGGGTGCTGGGTGCTCAGTACTCAGGGTGCTGTCTGCTCAGTGCTCAGGGTGCTGTGCGCTCAGTGCTCAGGGTGCTGGGTGCTCAGTACTCAGGGTGCTCAGTGCTCAGTACTCAGGGTGCTGGGTGCTCAGTACTCAGGGTGCTGGGTGCTCAGTGCTCGGCGTGCTCGGTGCTCAGTACTCGGGGTGCTGGGTGCTCAGTACTCGGGGTGCTGGGTGCTCAGGGCTCAGGGTGCTGGGTGCTCAGTGCTCGGGGTGCTGGGTGCTCAGTGCTGAGTGTGCTGGCTGCTCAGTGCTCAGGGTGCTGGGTGCTCAGTACTCAGGGTGCCTGGTGCTCAGTACTCAGGGTGCTCAGTGCTCAGTACTAAGCGTGCTGGGTGCTCAGTGCTCAGGGTCCTCGGTGCTCAGTACTCAGTGTGCTCAGTGCTCAGTACACAGCGTGCTTTGTGCTCAGTGCTGAGGGTGCTGGGTGCTCAGTACTCAGGGTGCTGGGTGCTCCTTACTCAGGGTGCTGGGTGCTCAGTACTCAGGGTGCTGGGTGCTCAGTGCTCGGGGTGCTCGGTGATCAGTACTCAGGGTGCTGGGTGTTCAGTGCTCAGTGTGCTGGGTACTCAGTACTCAGGGTGCTGGGTGCTCAGTTCTCAGGGTGCTGGGTGCTCAGTGCTCAGGGTGCTGGCTGCTCAGTCCTCAGGGTGCTGGGTGCTCAGTACTCAGGGTGTTCGGTGCTCAGTACTCAGGGTGCTCAGTGCTCAGTACTCAGGGTGCTGGTTGCTCAGTGCTCGGGGTGCTCGGTGCTCAGTACTCAGGGTGCTGGGTGGTTAGTACTCAGGGTGCTGGGTGCTCAGTAGTCAGGGTGCTGGGTGCTCAGTACTCAGGGTGCTGGGTGCTCAGTACTCAGCGTGATGGGTGCACAGTGCTCAGGGTGCTGGGTACTCAGTACTCAGGGTGCTGGGTGCTCAGTACTCAGGGTGCTGGGTGGTTAGTACTCAGGGTGCTGGGTACTCAGTCCTCAGGGTGCTGGGTGCTCAGTACTCAGGGTGCTGGGTGCTCAGTGCTCAGGGTGCTGGGTGCTCAGTGCTCAGGGTGCTGGGTGCTCAGTACTCAGGGTGCTGGGTGCTCAGTGCTCAGGGTGATCGGTGCTCAGTAATCAGGGTGCTCAGTACTCAGGGTGCTGGGTGCTCAGTGCTCAGGGTGCTGGGTGCTCAGTGCTCGGGGTGCTGGGTGCTCAGTGCTCAGGGTGATCGGTGCTCAGTACTCAAGGCGCTGGGTGCTCAGTCCTTGGGGTGCTGGGTGCTCAGTGCTCGGGGTGCTGTGTGCTCAGTGCTCAGTGCTCAGGCTGCTGGGTGCTCAGTGCTCAGTGCTCAGGGTGCTTGGTGCTCAGTACTCAGGGTGCTGGGTGCTCAGTACTCAGGGTGCTGGGTGCTCAGTTCTCAGGGTGCTGGGTGCTCAGTACTCTGTGTGTTGGGTGCTCAGTACTCAGGGTGCTGGGTGCTCAGTGCTCAGGGTGCTGGGTGCTCAGTACTCAGGGTGCTGGGTGCTCAGTGCTCGCGGTGCTCGGTGCTCAGTACTCAAGGTGCTGGGTGCTCAGTGCTCAGGGTGCAGGGTGCTCAGTCCTAGGGGTGCTCCGTGCTCAGTGCTCAGGGTGCTGGGTGCTCAGTACTCAGGGTGCTCGGTGCTCAGTACTCAGGGTTTTCAGTGCTCAGGGTGCTGGGTGCTCAGTACTCAGGGTGCTCAGTGCTCAGTACTCGGGGTGCTGGGTGCTCAGTACTCAGGGTGCTCAGTGCTCAGTACTCGGGGTGCTGGTTGCTCAGTGCTCAGTGTGCTCAGTGCTCAGTGCTCAGGGTGCTGGGTGCTCAGTGCTCGGGGCGCTGGGTGCTCAGTGCTCGGGGTGCTGCGTGCTCAGTACTCAGGGTGCTGTGTGCTCAGTGCTCAGTACTCAGCGTGCTGGGTGCTCAGTGCTCAGAGTGTTGGGTGCTCAGTACTCAGGGTGCTGGGTGCTCAGTGCTCAGTGCTCAGGGTGCTCATCGCTCAGGGTGCTTGGGTGCTCAGGGTGCTGGGTGCTCAGTGCTCGGGGTGCTGTTTGCTAAGTGCTCAGTGCTCAGGGTGCTGGGTGCTCAGTGCTCAGTGTTCAGGGTGCTGGGTGTTCAGTACTCAGGGTGCGCGGTGCTTAGTGCTCGGGGTGCTGGGTGCTCAGTACTCAGGGTGCTCTGTGCTCAGTGCTCGGGGTGCTCAGTGCTCAGTGCTCATGGTGATCAATGCTCAGTACTCAGGGTGCTGGGTGCTCAGTGCTCAGGGTGCTGGGTGCTCAGTCCTCAGGGTGCTCAGTACTCAGGGTGCTCGGTGCTCAGTGCTCAGTACTCAGGGTGCTCAGTACTCAGGGTGCTGGGTGCTCAGTGCTCAGGGTGCTGGGTGCTCAGAACTCAGGGTGCTGGGTGCTCAGTACTCGGGGTGCTGGGTGCTCAGTACTCAGGGTGCTGGGTGCTCAGTGCTCGGGGTGCTGGGTGATCAGTCCTCAGGGTGATCAGTGCTCGCGGTGCTCGGTGCTCAGTACTCAGGGTGCTGAGTGCCCAGTACTCAGGGTTCTGGGTGCTCAGTACTCAGGGTGCTGGGTGCTCAGTACTCAGGGTGCTGTCTGCTCAGTGCTCAGGGTGCTGTGCGCTCAGTGCTCAGGGTGCTGGGTGCTCAATGCTCGGGGTGCTGGGTTCTCAGGGCTGTGGTGCTGGGTGCTCAGTGCTCAGTGCTCAGGGTGCTGGGTGCTCAGTGCTCAGGGTGCAGGTTGCTCAGTACTCAGGGTACTGGGTGCTCAGTACTCAGGTTACTGGGTGCTCAGTGCTCAGGGTGCTCTGTGGTCAGTACTCAGGGTGCTGGGTGCTCAGTGCTCGGGGTGCTGCATGCTCAGTACTCAGGGTGCTGGGTGCTCAGTGCTCACGGTGCTGGGTACTCAGTGCTCAGGGTGCTGGGTGCTCAGTACTCAGGGTGCTGGGTGCTCAGTGCTCGGGGTGCTCGGTGCTCAGTACTCAAGGTGCTGGGTGCTCAGTACTCAGGGTGCTGGGTGCTCAGTGCTCGGGGTGCTCGGTGCTCAGTACTCGGGGTGCTGGTTGCTCAGTACTCGGTGTGCTGGGTGCTCAGTGCTCAGTGCTCAGGGTGCTGGGTGTTCAGTACTCATGGTGCTGGGTGCTCAGTACTCAGGGTGCTGGGTGCTCAGTGCTCAGGGTGCTCAGTGCTCAGTGCTCAGAGTGCTCAGTGCTCAGGGTGCTGGGTGTTCAGTACTCAGGGTGCTGGGTGTTCAGTACTCGGTGTGCTGGGTGCTCAGTGCTCAGGGTGCTCAGTGCTCAGTACTCAGTGCTCAGGGTGCTCAGTGCTCATTGCTCAGGGTGCTGGGTGTTCAGTACTCAGTGTGCTGGGTGTTCAGTACTCGGTGTGCTGTGTGCTCAGTGCTCAGTGTGCTCAGTGATCAGTACTCAGTGCTCAGGGTACTCACTGCTCAGTGCTCAGGGTGCTGGGTGTTCAGTACTCAGGGTGCTGGGTGCTCAGTAACTCAGGGTGCTGGGTGCTCAGTGCTCAGGGTGCTGGGTGCTCAGTACCCTGGGTGTTGGGTGCTCAGTGCTCAGGGTGCTGGGTGCTCAGTGCTCAGGGTGCTGCGTGCTCAGTACTCAGGGTGCTGTGTGCTCAGCGCTCGAGGTGCTCGGTGCTCAGTACTCAAGGTGCTGGGTGCTCAGTCCTCAGGGTGCTGGGTGCTCAGTCCTCGGGGTGCTCCGTGCTCAGGGTGCTGGTTGCTCAGTGCTCGGGGTGCTCGGTGCTCAGTACTCAGGGTGCTGAGTGCTCAGTACTCAGGGTGATGGGTGCTCAGTACTCAGGGTGCTATGTGCTCAGTGCTCGGGGTGCTGGGTGCTCAGTACTCAGGGTGGTGGGGGCTCAGTACTCAGGGTGCTGTGTGCTCAGTACTCAGGGTGCTCGGTTCTCAGTACTCAGGGTGCTGGGTGCTCATTCTCCGGGTGCTGGGTGCTCAGTGCTCGGGGTGCTGGGTGCTCAGTACTCAGGGTGCTGGGGGCTCAGTACTCAGGGTGCTGGGTGCTCAGTACTCAGGGTGATCTGTTCTCAGTACTCAGGGTGCTGGGTGCTCAGTGCTCGGGATGCTGGGTGCTCAGTACTCAGGGTGCTGGGTGCTAAGTACTCAGGGTGCTGGGTGCTCAGTGCTCGGGGTGTTCGGTGCTGAGTACTCGGGGTGCTGGGTTCTCAGTACTCGGGGTGCTGGGTGCTCAGTGCTCAGGGTGCTGGGTGCTCAGTGATAGGGGTGCTGGGTGCTCAGTGCTGAGTGTGCTGGCTGCTCAGTGCTCAGGGTGCTGGGTGCTCAGTACTCAGGGTGCTGGGTGCTCAGTACTCAGGGTGCTGGGTGCTCAGTACTCAGGGTTCTGGGTGCTCTGTGCTCGGGGTGCTGGGTGCTCAGTGCTCAGGATGCTGGGTGCTCAGTGCTCAGGGTGCTGGGTGCTCAGTACTCAGGGTGCTGGGTGCTTCGTGCTCGAGGTGCTCGGTGCTCAGTACTCAAGGTGCTGGGTTCTCAGTGCTCAGGGTGCTGGGTCCTCAGTCCTCGGGGTGCTCCGTGCTCAGGGTGCTGGGTGCTGAGTGCTCAGGGTGCTGGGTGCTCAGTGCTCGGGTGCTCGGTGCTCAGTGCTCAGGGTCCTGGGTGCTCAGTACTCAGGGTCCTGGGTGCTTAGTACTCAGGGTGCTCAGTGCTCAGTACACAGGGTGCTGGGTGCTCAGTGCTCGGGGTGCTGGGTGCTCAGTGCTCAGTACTCAGGGTGCTGGGTGCTCAGTGCTCAGGGTGCTGGGTGCTCAGTACTCAGGGAGCTGGGTGCTCAGTGCTCAGGGTGCTGGGTGCTCAGTGCTCAGGGTGCTGGGTGCTCAGTGATCGGGGTGCTGGGTGCTCAGTGCTCAGGGTGATCGGTGCTCAGTGCTCAGGGTGCTGGGTGCTCAGTCCTCGGGGTGCTCCGTGCTCAGGGTGCTGGGTGCTCAGTGCTCGGGGTGCTCGGTGCTCAGTACTCAGGGTGCTGGGTGCTCAGTGCTCAGGGTGCTGGGTGCTCAGTACTCTGGGTGTTGGGTGCTCAGTACTCAGGGTGCTGCGTGCTCAGTGCTCGGGGTGCTGCATGCTCAGTACTCAGGGTGCTGGGTGCTCAGTGCTCACGGTGCTGGGTACTCAGTGCTCAGGGTGCTGGGTGCTCAGTACTCGGTGTGCTGGGTGCTCAGTGCTCAGTGCTCAGGGTGCTGGGTGTTCAGTACTCATGGTGCTGGGTGCTCAGTACTCAGGGTGCTGGGTGCTCAGTGCTCAGGGTGCTCAGTGCTCAGTACTCAGTGCTCAGGGTGCTGGGTGTTCAGTACTCAGGGTGCTGGGTGTTCAGTACTCGGTGTGCTGGGTGCTCAGTGCTCAGGGTGCTCAGTGCTCAGTACTCAGTGCTCAGGGTGCTCAGTGCTCAGTGCTCAGGGTGCTGGGTGTTCAGTACTCAGGGTGCTGGGTGTTCAGTACTCGGTGTGCTGTGTGCTCAGTGCTCAGGGTGCTCAGTGATCAGTACTCAGTGCTCAGGGTACTCACTGCTCAGTGCTCAGGGTGCTGGGTGTTCAGTACTCAGGGTGCTGGGTGCTCAGTAACTCAGGGTGCTGGGTGCTCAGTGCTCAGGGTGCTGGGTGCTCAGTACTCTGGGTGTTGGGTGCTCAGTGCTCAGGGTGCTGGGTGCTCAGTGCTCAGGGTGCTGCGTGCTCAGTACTCAGGGTGCTGTGTGCTCAGCGCTCGAGGTGCTCGGTGCTCAGTACTCAAGGTGCTGGGTGCTCAGTGCTCAGGGTGCTGGGTGCTCAGTCCTCGGGGTGCTCCGTGCTCAGGGTGCTGGGTGCTCAGTGCTCGGGGTGCTCGGTGCTCAGTACTCAGGGTGCTGAGTGCTCAGTACTCAGGGTGATGGGTGCTCAGTACTCAGGGTGCTGGGTGCTCAGTGCTCGGGGTGCTGGGTGCTCAGTACTCAGGGTGCTGGGGGCTCAGTACTCAGGGTGCTGGGTGCTCAGTACTCAGGGTGCTCGGTTCTCAGTACTCAGGGTGCTGGGTGCTCATTCTCGGGGTGCTGGGTGCTCAGTGCTCGGGGTGCTGGGTGCTCAGTACTCAGGGTGCTGGGGGCTCAGTACTCAGGGTGCTGGGTGCTCAGTACTCAGGGTGATCTGTTCTCAGTACTCAGGGTGCTGGGTGCTCAGTGCTCAGGGTGCTGGGTGCTCAGTGCTCAGGGTGCTGCGTGCTCAGTACTCAGGGTGCTGTGTGCTCAGCGCTCGAGGTGCTCGGTGCTCAGTACTCAAGGTGCTGGGTGCTCAGTGCTCAGGGTGCTGGGTGCTCAGTCCTCGGGGTGCTCCGTGCTCAGGGTGCTGGGTGCTCAGTGCTCGGGGTGCTCGGTGCTCAGTACTCAGGGTGCTGAGTGCTCAGTACTCAGTAATCAGGGTGCTCAGTTCTCAGGGTGCTGGGTGCTCAGTGCTCGGGGTGCTGGGTGCTCAGTACTCAGGGTGCTGGGGGCTCAGTACTCAGGGTGCTGGGTGCTCAGTACTCAGGGTGCTCGGTTCTCAGTACTCAGGGTGCTGGGTGCTCATTCTCGGGGTGCTGGGTGCTCAGTGCTCGGGGTGCTGGGTACTCAGTACTCAGGGTGCTGGGGGCTCAGTACTCAGGGTGCTGGGTGCTCAGTACTCAGGGTGATCTGTTCTCAGTACTCAGGGTGCTGGGTGCTCAGTGCTCGGGATGCTGGGTGCTCAGTACTCAGGGTGCTGGGTGCTAAGTACTCAGGGTGCTGGGTGCTCAGTGCTCGGGGTGTTCGGTGCTGAGTACTCGGGGTGCTGGGTTCTCAGTACTCGGGGTGCTGGGTGCTCAGTGCTCAGGGTGCTGGGTGCTCAGTGATCGGGGTGCTGGGTGCTCAGTGCTGAGTGTGCTGGCTGCTCAGTGCTCAGGGTGCTGGGTGCTCAGTACTCAGGGTGCTGGGTGCTCAGTACTCAGGGTGCTGGGTGCTCAGTACTCAGGGTGCTGGGTGCTCTGTGCTCGGGGTGCTGGGTGCTCAGTGCTCAGGGTTCTGGGTGCTCAGTGCTCAGGGTGCTGGGTGCTCAGTACTCAGGGTGCTGGGTGCTTAGTGCTCGAGGTGCTCGGTGCTCAGTACTCAAGGTGCTGGGTTCTCAGTGCTCAGGGTTCTGGGTGCTCAGTCCTCGGGGTGCTCCGTGCTCAGGGTGCTGGGTGCTGAGTGCTCAGGGTGCTGGGTGCTCAGTGCTCGGATGCTCGGTGCTCAGTGCTCAGGGTCCTGGGTGCTCAGTACTCAGGGTCCTGGGTGCTTAGTAATCAGGGTGCTGGGTGCTCAATGATAGGGGTGCTGGGTGCTCAGTGCTCGGGGTGCTGGGTGCTCAGTGCTCAGTACTCAGGGTGCTGGGTGCTCAGTGCTCGGGGTGCTGGGTTCTCAGTACTCAGGGAGCTGGGTGCTCAGTGCTCAGGGTGCTGGGTGCTCAGTGCTCAGGGTGCTGGGTGCTCAGTGCTCAGGGTGCTGGGTGCTCAGTACTCAGGGTGCTGGGTGCTCAGTGCTCAGGGTGATCGGTGCTCAGTACTCAGGGTGCTCAGTACTCAGGGTGCTGGGTGCTCAGTGCTCAGGGTGCTGGGTGCTCAGTGCTCGGGGTGCTGGGTGCTCAGTGCTCAGGGTGATCGGTGCTCAGTACTCAAGGCGCTGGGTGCTCAGTCCTTGGGGTGCTGGGTGCTCAGTGCTCGGGGTGCTGTGTGCTCAGTGCTCAGTGCTCAGGCTGCTGGGTGCTCAGTGCTCAGTGCTCAGGGTGCTTGGTGCTCAGTACTCAGGGTGCTGGGTGCTCAGTACTCAGGGTGCTGGGTGCTCAGTTCTCAGGGTGCTGGGTGCTCAGTACTCTGTGTGTTGGGTGCTCAGTACTCAGGGTGCTGGGTGCTCAGTGCTCAGGGTGCTGGGTGCTCAGTACTCAGGGTGCTGGGTGCTCAGTGCTCGCGGTGCTCGGTGCTCAGTACTCAAGGTGCTGGGTGCTCAGTGCTCAGGGTGCAGGGTGCTCAGTCCTCGGGGTGCTCCGTGCTCAGTGCTCAGGGTGCTGGGTGCTCAGTACTCAGGGTGCTCGGTGCTCAGTACTCAGGGTTTTCAGTGCTCAGGGTGCTGGGTGCTCAGTACTCAGGGTGCTCAGTGCTCAGTACTCGGGGTGCTGGGTGCTCAGTACTCAGGGTGCTCAGTGCTCAGTACTCGGGGTGCTGGTTGCTCAGTGCTCAGTGTGCTCAGTGCTCAGTGCTCAGGGTGCTTTGTGCTCAGTGCTCGGGGCGCTGGGTGCTCAGTGCTCGGGGTGCTGGGTGCTCAGTACTCAGGGTGCTGTGTGCTCAGTGCTCAGTACTCAGCGTGCTGGGTGCTCAGTGCTCAGAGTGTTGGGTGCTCAGTACTCAGGGTGCTGGGTGCTCAGTGCTCAGTGCTCAGGGTGCTCATCGCTCAGGGTGCTTGGGTGCTCAGGGTGCTGGGTGCTCAGTGCTCGGGGTGCTGTTTGCTAAGTGCTCAGTGCTCAGGGTGCTGGGTGCTCAGTGCTCAGTGTTCAGGGTGCTGGGTGTTCAGTACTCAGGGTGCGCGGTGCTTAGTGCTCGGGGTGCTGGGTGCTCAGTACTCAGGGTGCTGGGTGCTCAGTGCTCGGGGTGCTCAGTGCTCAGTGCTCATGGTGATCAATGCTCAGTACTCAGGGTGCTGGGTGCTCAGTGCTCAGGGTGCTGGGGGCTCAGTCCTCAGGGTGCTCAGTACTCAGGGTGCTCGGTGCTCAGTGCTCAGTACTCAGGGTGCTCAGTACTCAGGGTGCTGGGTGCTCAGTGCTCAGGGTGCTGGGTGCTCAGAACTCAGGGTGCTGGGTGCTCAGTACTCGGGGTGCTGGGTGCTCAGTACTCAGGGTGCTGGGTGCTCAGTGCTCGGGGTGCTGGGTGATCAGTCCTCAGGGTGATCAGTGCTCGCGGTGCTCGGTGCTCAGTACTCAGGTTGCTGAGTGCCCAGTACTCAGGGTTCTGGGTGCTCAGTACTCAGGGTGCTGGGTGCTCAGTACTCAGGGTGCTGTCTGCTCAGTGCTCAGGGTGCTGTGCGCTCAGTGCTCAGGGTGCTGGGTGCTCAATGCTCGGGGTGCTGGGTTCTCAGGGCTGTGGTGCTGGGTGCTCAGTGCTCAGTGCTCAGGGTGCTGGGTGCTCAGTGCTCAGGGTGCAGGTTGCTCAGTACTCAGGGTACTGGGTGCTCAGTACTCAGGTTACTGGGTGCTCAGTGCTCAGGGTGCTCTGTGGTCAGTACTCAGGGTGCTGGGTGCTCAGTGCTCGGGGTGCTGCATGCTCAGTACTCAGGGTGCTGGGTGCTCAGTGCTCACGGTGCTGGGTACTCAGTGCTCAGGGTGCTGGGTGCTCAGTACTCAGGGTGCTGGGTGCTCAGTGCTCGGGGTGCTCGGTGCTCAGTACTCAAGGTGCTGGGTGCTCAGTACTCAGGGTGCTGGGTGCTCAGTGCTCGGGGTGCTCGGTGCTCAGTACTCGGGGTGCTGGTTGCTCAGTACTCGGTGTGCTGGGTGCTCAGTGCTCAGTGCTCAGGGTGCTGGGTGTTCAGTACTCATGGTGCTGGGTGCTCAGTACTCAGGGTGCTGGGTGCTCAGTGCTCAGGGTGCTCAGTGCTCAGTGCTCAGAGTGCTCAGTGCTCAGGGTGCTGGGTGTTCAGTACTCAGGGTGCTGGGTGTTCAGTACTCGGTGTGCTGGGTGCTCAGTGCTCAGGGTGCTCAGTGCTCAGTACTCAGTGCTCAGGGTGCTCAGTGCTCAGTGCTCAGGGTGCTGGGTGTTCAGTACTCAGTGTGCTGGGTGTTCAGTACTCGGTGTGCTGTGTGCTCAGTGCTCAGTGTGCTCAGTGATCAGTACTCAGTGCTCAGGGTACTCACTGCTCAGTGCTCAGGGTGCTGGGTGTTCAGTACTCAGGGTGCTGGGTGCTCAGTAACTCAGGGTGCTGGGTGCTCAGTGCTCAGGGTGCTGGGTGCTCAGTACCCTGGGTGTTGGGTGCTCAGTGCTCAGGGTGCTGGGTGCTCAGTGCTCAGGGTGCTGCGTGCTCAGTACTCAGGGTGCTGTGTGCTCAGCGCTCGAGGTGCTCGGTGCTCAGTACTCAAGGTGCTGGGTGCTCAGTCCTCAGGGTGCTGGGTGCTCAGTCCTCGGGGTGCTCCGTGCTCAGGGTGCTGGGTGCTCAGTGCTCGGGGTGCTCGGTGCTCAGTACTCAGGGTGCTGAGTGCTCAGTACTCAGGGTGATGGGTGCTCAGTACTCAGGGTGCTATGTGCTCAGTGCTCGGGGTGCTGGGTGCTCAGTACTCAGGGTGGTGGGGGCTCAGTACTCAGGGTGCTGTGTGCTCAGTACTCAGGGTGCTCGGTTCTCAGTACTCAGGGTGCTGGGTGCTCATTCTCCGGGTGCTGGGTGCTCAGTGCTCGGGGTGCTGGGTGCTCAGTACTCAGGGTGCTGGGGGCTCAGTACTCAGGGTGCTGGGTGCTCAGTACTCAGGGTGATCTGTTCTCAGTACTCAGGGTGCTGGGTGCTCAGTGCTCGGGATGCTGGGTGCTCAGTACTCAGGGTGCTGGGTGCTAAGTACTCAGGGTGCTGGGTGCTCAGTGCTCGGGGTGTTCGGTGCTGAGTACTCGGGGTGCTGGGTTCTCAGTACTCGGGGTGCTGGGTGCTCAGTGCTCAGGGTGCTGGGTGCTCAGTGATAGGGGTGCTGGGTGCTCAGTGCTGAGTGTGCTGGCTGCTCAGTGCTCAGGGTGCTGGGTGCTCAGTACTCAGGGTGCTGGGTGCTCAGTACTCAGGGTGCTGGGTGCTCAGTACTCAGGGTTCTGGGTGCTCTGTGCTCGGGGTGCTGGGTGCTCAGTGCTCAGGATGCTGGGTGCTCAGTGCTCAGGGTGCTGGGTGCTCAGTACTCAGGGTGCTGGGTGCTTCGTGCTCGAGGTGCTCGGTGCTCAGTACTCAAGGTGCTGGGTTCTCAGTGCTCAGGGTGCTGGGTCCTCAGTCCTCGGGGTGCTCCGTGCTCAGGGTGCTGGGTGCTGAGTGCTCAGGGTGCTGGGTGCTCAGTGCTCGGGTGCTCGGTGCTCAGTGCTCAGGGTCCTGGGTGCTCAGTACTCAGGGTCCTGGGTGCTTAGTACTCAGGGTGCTCAGTGCTCAGTACACAGGGTGCTGGGTGCTCAGTGCTCGGGGTGCTGGGTGCTCAGTGCTCAGTACTCACGGTGCTGGGTGCTCAGTGCTCAGGGTGCTGGGTGCTCAGTACTCAGGGAGCTGGGTGCTCAGTGCTCATGGTGCTGGGTGCTCAGTTCTCAGGGTGCTGGGTGCTCAGTGATCGGGGTGCTGGGTGCTCAGTGCTCAGGGTGATCGGTGCTCAGTGCTCAGGGTGCTGGGTGCTCAGTCCTCGGGGTGCTCCGTGCTCAGGGTGCTGGGTGCTCAGTGCTCGGGGTGCTCGGTGCTCAGTACTCAGGGTGCTGGGTGCTCAGTGCTCAGGGTGCTGGGTGCTCAGTACTCTGGGTGTTGGGTGCTCAGTACTCAGGGTGCTGCGTGCTCAGTGCTCGGGGTGCTGCATGCTCAGTACTCAGGGTGCTGGGTGCTCAGTGCTCACGGTGCTGGGTACTCAGTGCTCAGGGTGCTGGGTGCTCAGTACTCGGTGTGCTGGGTGCTCAGTGCTCAGTGCTCAGGGTGCTGGGTGTTCAGTACTCATGGTGCTGTGTGCTCAGTACTCAGGGTGCTGGGTGCTCAGTGCTCAGGGTGCTCAGTGCTCAGTACTCAGTGCTCAGGGTGCTGGGTGTTCAGTACTCAGGGTGCTGGGTGTTCAGTACTCGGTGTGCTGGGTGCTCAGTGCTCAGGGTGCTCAGTGCTCAGTACTCAGTGCTCAGGGTGCTCAGTGCTCAGTGCTCAGGGTGCTGGGTGTTCAGTACTCAGGGTGCTGGGTGTTCAGTACTCGGTGTGCTGTGTGCTCAGTGCTCAGGGTGCTCAGTGATCAGTACTCAGTGCTCAGGGTACTCACTGCTCAGTGCTCAGGGTGCTGGGTGTTCAGTACTCAGGGTGCTGGGTGCTCAGTAACTCAGGGTGCTGGGTGCTCAGTGCTCAGGGTGCTGGGTGCTCAGTACTCTGGGTGTTGGGTGCTCAGTGCTCAGGGTGCTGGGTGCTCAGTGCTCAGGGTGCTGCGTGCTCAGTACTCAGGGTGCTGTGTGCTCAGCGCTCGAGGTGCTCGGTGCTCAGTACTCAAGGTGCTGGGTGCTCAGTGCTCAGGGTGCTGGGTGCTCAGTCCTCGGGGTGCTCCGTGCTCAGGGTGCTGGGTGCTCAGTGCTCGGGTTGCTCGGTGCTCAGTACTCAGGGTGCTGAGTGCTCAGTACTCAGGGTGATGGGTGCTCAGTACTCAGGGTGCTGGGTGCTCAGTGCTCGGGGTGCTGGGTGCTCAGTACTCAGGGTGCTGGGGGCTCAGTACTCAGGGTGCTGGGTGCTCAGTACTCAGGGTGCTCGGTTCTCAGTACTCAGGGTGCTGGGTGGTCATTCTCGGGGTGCTGGGTGCTCAGTGCTCGGGGTGCTGGGTGCTCAGTACTCAGGGTGCTGGGGGCTCAGTACTCAGGGTGCTGGGTGCTCAGTACTCAGGGTGATCTGTTCTCAGTACTCAGGGTGCTGGGTGCTCAGTGCTCAGGGTGCTGGGTGCTCAGTGCTCAGGGTGCTGCGTGCTCAGTACTCAGGGTGCTGTGTGCTCAGCGCTCGAGGTGCTCGGTGCTCAGTACTCAAGGTGCTGGGTGCTCAGTGCTCAGGGTGCTGGGTGCTCAGTCCTCGGGGTGCTCCGTGCTCAGGGTGCTGGGTGCTCAGTGCTCGGGGTGCTCGGTGCTCAGTACTCAGGGTGCTGAGTGCTCAGTACTCAGTAATCAGGGTGCTCAGTTCTCAGGGTGCTGGGTGCTCAGTGCTCGGGGTGCTGGGTGCTCAGTACTCAGGGTGCTGGTGGCTCAGTACTCAGGGTGCTGGGTGCTCAGTACTCAGGGTGCTCGGTTCTCAGTACTCAGGGTGCTGGGTGCTCATTCTCGGGGTGCTGGGTGCTCAGTGCTCGGGGTGCTGGGTGCTCAGTACTCAGGGTGCTGGGGGCTCAGTACTCAGGGTGCTGGGTGCTCAGTACTCAGGGTGATCTGTTCTCAGTACTCAGGGTGCTGGTTGCTCAGTGCTCGGGATGCTGGGTGCTCAGTACTCAGGGTGCTGGGTGCTAAGTACTCAGGGTGCTGGGTGCTCAGTGCTCGGGGTGTTCGGTGCTGAGTACTCGGGGTGCTGGGTTCTCAGTACTCGGGGTGCTGGGTGCTCAGTGCTCAGGGTGCTGGGTGCTCAGTGATCGGGGTGCTGGGTGCTCAGTGCTGAGTGTGCTGGCTGCTCAGTGCTCAGGGTGCTGGGTGCTCAGTACTCAGGGTGCTGGGTGCTCAGTACTCAGGGTGCTGGGTGCTCAGTACTCAGGGTGCTGGGTGCTCTGTGCTCGGGGTGCTGGGTGCTCAGTGCTCAGGGTGCTGGGTGCTCAGTGCTCAGGGTGCTGGGTGCTCAGTACTCAGGGTGCTGGGTGCTTAGTGCTCGATATGCTCGGTGCTCAGTACTCAAGGTGCTGGGTTCTCAGTGCTCAGGGTTCTGGGTGCTCAGTCCTCGGGGTGCTCTGTGCTCAGGGTGCTGGGTGCTGAGTGCTCAGGGTGCTGGGTGCTCAGTGCTCGGATGCTCGGTGCTCAGTGCTCAGGGTCCTGGGTGCTCAGTACTCAGGGTCCTGGGTGCTTAGTAATCAGGGTGCTGGGTGCTCAGTGATAGGGGTGCTGGGTGCTCAGTGCTCGGGGTGCTGGGTGCTCAGTGCTCAGTACTCAGGGTGCTGGGTGCTCAGTGCTCGGGGTGCTGGGTGCTCAGTACTCAGGGAGCTGGGTGCTCAGTGCTCAGGGTGCTGGGTGCTCAGTGCTCAGGGTGCTGGGTGCTCAGTGATCGGGGTGCTGGGTGCTCAGTGCTCAGGGTGATCGGTGCTCAGTGCTCAGGGTGCTGGGTGCTCAGTCCTCGGGGTGCTCCGTGCTCAGGGTGCTGGATGCTCAGTGCTCGGGGTGCTCGGTGCTCAGTACTCAGGGTGCTGGGTGCTCAGTGCTCAGGGTGCTGGGTGCTCAGTACTCTGGGTGTTGGGTGCTCAGTACTCAGGGTGCTGCGTGCTCAGTGCTCGGGGTGCTGGGTGCTCAGTGCTCGGGGTGCTGGGTGCTCAGTGCTCAGGGTGCTGGGTGCTCAGTATTCAGGGTGGTGGGTGCTCAGTGTTCGGGGTGCTCGGTGCTCAGTACTCAAGGTGCTGGGTGCTCAGTGCTCAGGGTGCTGGGTGCTCAGTCCTCGGGGTGCTCCGTGCTCAGTGCTCAGGGTGCTGTGTGCTCAGTACTCAGGGTGCTCGTTGCTCAGTACTCAGGGTTCTCAGTGCTCAGTGCTCAGGGTGCTGGGTGCTCAGTTCTCAGGGTGCTCAGTGCTCAGTACTCGGGGTGCTGGGTGCTCAGTACTCAGGGTGCTCAGTGCTCAGCACTCGGGGTGCTGGGTGCTCAGTGCTCGGGGAGCTGGATGCTCAGTGCTCGGAGTTCTGGGTGCTCAGTACTCAGGGTGCTTTGTGCTCAGTGCTCAGTACTCAGCGTGCTGGGTGCTCAGTGCTCAGAGTGTTGGGTGCTCAGTACTCAGGGTGCTGCGTGCTCAGTGCTCAGTGCTCAGGGTGCTCAGTGCTCAGGGTGCTGGGTGCTCAGGGTGCTGGGTGCTCAGTGCTCGGGGTGCTGGGTGCTCAGTGCTCAGGGTGCTGGGTGCTCAGTGCTCAGTGCTCAGGGTGCTGGGTGCTCAGTGCTCAGTGCTCAGGGTGCTGGGTGTTCAGTACTCAGGGTGCTGGGTGCTCAGTACTCAGGGTGCTTGGTGCTCAGTGCTCAGGGTGCTGGTTGCTCAGTGCTCAGGGTGCTGGGTGCTCAGTACTCAGGGTGCTGGGTGCTCAGTACTCAGGGTGCTCGGTGTTCAGTACTCAGGGTGCTGGGTGCTCAGTGCCCAGGGTGCTGGGTGCTCAGTACTCAGGGTGCTGGGTGCGCAGTACTCAGGGTGCTGGGTGCTCAGTGCTCAGGGTGCTGGGTGCTCAGTACTCAGGGTGCTGGGGGCTCAGTGCTCGGGGTGCTGGGTGCTCAGTGCTCAGGGTGATCAGTGGTCAGTACTCAGGGTGCTGGGTGCTCAGTACTCAGGGTGCTCGGTTCTCAGTACTCAGGGTGCTGGGTGCTCATTCTCGGGGTGCTGGGTGCTCAGTGCTCGGGGTGCTGGGTGCTCAGTACTCAGGGTGCTGGGGGCTCAGTACTCAGGGTGCTGGGTGCTCAGTACTCAGGGTGATCTGTTCTCAGTACTCAGGGTGCTGGGTGCTCAGTGCTCAGGGTGCTGGGTGCTCAGTGCTCAGGGTGCTGCGTGCTCAGTACTCAGGGTGCTGTGTGCTCAGCGCTCGAGGTGCTCGGTGCTCAGTACTCAAGGTGCTGGGTGCTCAGTGCTCAGGGTGCTGGGTGCTCAGTCCTCGGGGTGCTCCGTGCTCAGGGTGCTGGGTGCTCAGTGCTCGGGGTGCTCGGTGCTCAGTACTCAGGGTGCTGAGTGCTCAGTACTCAGTAATCAGGGTGCTCAGTTCTCAGGGTGCTGGGTGCTCATTGCTCGGGGTGCTGGGTGCTCAGTACTCAGGGTGCTGGGGGCTCAGTACTCAGGGTGCTGGGTGCTCAGTACTCAGGGTGCTCGGTTCTCAGTACTCAGGGTGCTGGGTGCTCATTCTCGGGGTGCTGGGTGCTCAGTGCTCGGGGTGCTGGGTGCTCAGTACTCAGGGTGCTGGGGGCTCAGTACTCAGGGTGCTGGGTGCTCAGTACTCAGGGTGATCTGTTCTCAGTACTCAGGGTGCTGGGTGCTCAGTGCTCGGGATGCTGGGTGCTCAGTACTCAGGGTGCTGGGTGCTAAGTACTCAGGGTGCTGGGTGCTCAGTGCTCGGGGTGTTCGGTGCTGAGTACTCGGGGTGCTGGGTTCTCAGTACTCGGGGTGCTGGGTGCTCAGTGCTCAGGGTGCTGGGTGCTCAGTGATCGGGGTGCTGGGTGCTCAGTGCTGAGTGTGCTGGCTGCTCAGTGCTCAGGGTGCTGGGTGCTCAGTACTCAGGGTGCTGGGTGCTCAGTACTCAGGGTGCTGGGTGCTCAGTACTCAGGGTGCTGGGTGCTCTGTGCTCGGGGTGCTGGGTGCTCAGTGCTCAGGGTGCTGGGTGCTCAGTGCTCAGGGTGCTGGGTGCTCAGTACTCAGGGTGCTGGGTGCTTAGTGCTCGAGGTGCTCGGTGCTCAGTACTCAAGGTGCTGGGTTCTCAGTGCTCAGGGTTCTGGGTGCTCAGTCCTCGGGGTGCTCCGTGCTCAGGGTGCTGGGTGCTGAGTGCTCAGGGTGCTGGGTGCTCAGTGCTCGGATGCTCGGTGCTCAGTGCTCAGGGTCCTGGGTGCTCAGTACTCAGGGTCCTGGGTGCTTAGTAATCAGGGTGCTGGGTGCTCAGTGATAGGGGTGCTGGGTGCTCAGTGCTCGGGGTGCTGGGTGCTCAGTGCTCAGTACTCAGGGTGCTGGGTGCTCAGTGCTCGGGGTGCTGGGTGCTCAGTACTCAGGGAGCTGGGTGCTCAGTGCTCAGGGTGCTGGGTGCTCAGTGCTCAGGGTGCTGGGTGCTCAGTGATCGGGGTGCTGGGTGCTCAGTGCTCAGGGTGATCGGTGCTCAGTGCTCAGGGTGCTGGGTGCTCAGTCCTCGGGGTGCTCCGTGCTCAGGGTGCTGGGTTCTCAGTGCTCGGGGTGCTCGGTGCTCAGTACTCAGGGTGCTGGGTGCTCAGTGCTGAGGGTGCTGGGTGCTCAGTGCTCGGGGTGCTCGGTGCTCAGTGCTCGGGGTGCTGGGTGCTCAGTGCTCGGGGTGCTGGGTGCTCAGTGCTCAGGGTGCTGGGTGCTCAGTATTCAGGGTGGTGGGTGCTCAGTGTTCGGGGTGCTCGGTGCTCAGTACTCAAGGTGCTGGGTGCTCAGTGCTCAGGGTGCTGGGTGCTCAGTCCTCGGGGTGCTCCGTGCTCAGTGCTCAGGGTGCTGTGTGCTCAGTACTCAGGGTGCTCGTTGCTCAGTACTCAGGGTTCTCAGTGCTCAGTGCTCAGGGTGCTGGGTGCTCAGTTCTCAGGATGCTCAGTGCTCAGTACTCGGGGTGCTGGGTGCGCAGTACTCAGGGTGCTGGGTACTCAGTGCTCAGGGTGCTGGGTGCTCAGTACTCAGGGTGCTGGGTGCTCAGTACTCAGGGTGCTCGGTGTTCAGTACTCAGGGTGCTGGGTGCTCAGTGCCCAGGGTGCGGGGTGCTCAGTACTCAGGGTGCTGGGTGCGCAGTACTCAGGGTGCTGGGTGCTCAGTGCTCAGGGTGCTGGGTGCTCAGTACTCAGGGTGCTGGGTGCTCAGTGCTCGGGGTGCTGGGTACTCAGTGCTCAGGGTGATCAGTGGTCAGTACTCAGGGTGCTGGGTGCTCAGTGCTCAGGGTGCTGGGTGCTCAGTCCTCAGGGTGCTCAGTACTCAGGGTGCTCAGTGCTCAGTGTTCAGTTCTCAGGGTGTTCAGTACTCAGTGTGCTGGGTGCTCAGTGCTCGGTGTGCTGTGTGCTCAGTACTCAGGGGGCTCAGTGCTCAGTACTCAGTACTCAGGGTGCTCAGTGCTCAGTGCTCAGGGTGCTGGGTGATCAGTACTCGGGGTGCTGGGTGCTCAGTGCTCAGGGTGCTCATTGCTCAGTACTCAGTGCTCAGGGTACTCAGTGCTCAGTGCTCAGGGTGCTGGGTGTTCAGTACTCAGGGTGCTGATTGATCAGTACTCAGGGTGCTGGGTGCTCAGTGCTCAGGGTGCTGGGTGCTCAGTACTCTGGGTGTTGGGTGCTCAGTGCTCAGGGTGCTGGGTGCTCAGTGCTCACGGTGCTGCGTGCTCAGTACTCAGGGTGCTGTGTGCTCAGTGCTCGAGGTGCTCGATGCTCAGTACTCAAGGTGCTTGGTGCTCAGTGTTCAGGGTGCTGGGTGCTCAGTCCTCGGGGTGCTCCGTGCTCAGGGTGCTGGGTGCTCAGTGCTCGGTTTGCTCGGTGCTAAGTACTCAGGGTGCTGGGTGCTCAGTGCTCAGGGTGCTGGGTGCTCAGTACTCTGGGTTTTGGGTGCTCTGTACTCAGGGTGCTGCGTGCTCAGTGCTCGGGGTGCTGGGTGCTCAGTGCTCGGGGTGCTGGGTGCTCAGTGCTCAGGGTGCTGGGTGCTCAGTATTCAGGGTGCTGGGTGCTCAGTGTTCGGGGTGCTCGGTGCTCAGTACTCAAGGTGCTGGGTGCTCAGTGCTCAGGGTGCTGGGTGCTCAGTCCTCGGGGTGCTCCGTGCTCAGTGCTCAGGGTGCTGGGTGCTCAGTACTCAGGGTGCTCGTTGCTCAGTACTCAGGGTTCTCAGTGCTCAGTGCTCAGGGTGCTGGGTGCTCAGTTCTCAGGGTGCTCAGTGCTCAGTACTCGGGGTGCTGGGTGCTCAGTACTCAGGGTGCTCAGTGCTCAGCACTCGGGGTGCTGGGTGCTCAGTGCTCAGGGTGCTCAGTGCTCAGTGCTCGGGGTGCTGGGTGCTCAGTGCTCGGAGTTCTGGGTGCTCAGTACTCAGGGTGCTTTGTGCTCAGTGCTCAGTACTCAGCGTGCTGGGTGCTCAGTGCTCAGAGTGTTGGGTGCTCAGTACTCAGGGTGCTGGGTGCTCAGTGCTCAGTGCTCAGGGTGCTCAGTGCTCAGGGTGCTGGGTGCTCAGGGTGCTGGGTTCTCAGTGCTCGGGGTGCTGGGTGCTCAGTGCTCAGGGTGCTGGGTGCTCAGTGCTCAGTGCTGAGGGTGCTGGATGCTCAGTGCTCAGTGCTCAGGGTGCTGGGTGTTCAGTACTCAGGGTGCTGGGTGCTCAGTACTCAGGGTGCTTGGTGCTCAGTGCTCAGGGTGCTGGTTGCTCAGTGCTCAGGGTGCTGGTTGCTCAGTACTCAGGGTGCTGGGTGCTCAGTACTCAGGGTGCTCGGTGTTCAGCACTGAGGGTGCTGGGTGCTCAGTGCCCAGGGTGCTGATTGCTCAGTACTCAGGGTGCTGGGTGCGCAGTACTCAGGGTGCTGGGTGCTCAGTGCTCAGGGTGCTGGGTGCTCAGTACTCAGGGTGCTGGGTGCTCAGTGCTCGGTGTGCTAGGTGCTCAGTGCTCAGGGTGATCAGTGGTCAGTACTCAGGGTGCTGGGTGCTCAGTGTTCAGGGTGCTGGGTGCTCAGTCCTCAGGGTGCACAGTACTCAGGGTGCTCAGTGCTCAGTGCTCAGTACTCATGGTGTTCAGTACTCAGGGTGCTGGGCGCTCAGTGCTCGGGGTGCTGGGTGCTCAGTACTCAGGGTGCTGGGTGCTCATTCTCGGGGTGCTGGGTGCTCAGTGCTCGGGGTGCTGGGTACTCAGTACTCAGGGTGCTGGGGGCTCAGTACTCAGGGTGCTGGGTGCTCAGTACTCAGGGTGATCTGTTCTCAGTACTCAGGGTGCTGGGTGCTCAGTGCTCGGGATGCTGGGTGCTCAGTACTCAGGGTGCTGGGTGCTAAGTACTCAGGGTGCTGGGTGCTCAGTGCTCGGGGTGTTCGGTGCTGAGTACTCGGGGTGCTGGGTTCTCAGTACTCGGGGTGCTGGGTGCTCAGTGCTCAGGGTGCTGGGTGCTCAGTGATCGGGGTGCTGGGTGCTCAGTGCTGAGTGTGCTGGCTGCTCAGTGCTCAGGGTGCTGGGTGCTCAGTACTCAGGTGCTGGGTGCTCAGTACTCAGGGTGCTGGGTGCTCAGTACTCAGGGTGCTGGGTGCTCTGTGCTCGGGGTGCTGGGTGCTCAGTGCTCAGGGTGCTGGGTGCTCAGTGCTCAGGGTGCTGGGTGCTCAGTACTCAGGGTGCTGGGTGCTTAGTGCTCGAGGTGCTCGGTGCTCAGTACTCAAGGTGCTGGGTTCTCAGTGCTCAGGGTTCTGGGTGCTCAGTCCTCGGGGTGCTCCGTGCTCAGGGTGCTGGGTGCTGAGTGCTCAGGGTGCTGGGTGCTCAGTGCTCGGATGCTCGGTGCTCAGTGCTCAGGGTCCTGGGTGCTCAGTACTCAGGGTCCTGGGTGCTTAGTAATCAGGGTGCTGGGTGCTCAATGATAGGGGTGCTGGGTGCTCAGTGCTCGGGGTGCTGGGTGCTCAGTGCTCAGTACTCAGGGTGCTGGGTGCTCAGTGCTCGGGGTGCTGGGTTCTCAGTACTCAGGGAGCTGGGTGCTCAGTGCTCAGGGTGCTGGGTGCTCAGTGCTCAGGGTGCTGGGTGCTCAGTGCTCAGGGTGCTGGGTGCTCAGTACTCAGGGTGCTGGGTGCTCAGTGCTCAGGGTGATCGGTGCTCAGTACTCAGGGTGCTCAGTACTCAGGGTGCTGGGTGCTCAGTGCTCAGGGTGCTGGGTGCTCAGTGCTCGGGGTGCTGGGTGCTCAGTGCTCAGGGTGATCGGTGCTCAGTACTCAAGGCGCTGGGTGCTCAGTCCTTGGGGTGCTGGGTGCTCAGTGCTCGGGGTGCTGTGTGCTCAGTGCTCAGTGCTCAGGCTGCTGGGTGCTCAGTGCTCAGTGCTCAGGGTGCTTGGTGCTCAGTACTCAGGGTGCTGGGTGCTCAGTACTCAGGGTGCTGGGTGCTCAGTTCTCAGGGTGCTGGGTGCTCAGTACTCTGTGTGTTGGGTGCTCAGTACTCAGGGTGCTGGGTGCTCAGTGCTCAGGGTGCTGGGTGCTCAGTACTCAGGGTGCTGGGTGCTCAGTGCTCGCGGTGCTCGGTGCTCAGTACTCAAGGTGCTGGGTGCTCAGTGCTCAGGGTGCAGGGTGCTCAGTCCTCGGGGTGCTCCGTGCTCAGTGCTCAGGGTGCTGGGTGCTCAGTACTCAGGGTGCTCGGTGCTCAGTACTCAGGGTTTTCAGTGCTCAGGGTGCTGGGTGCTCAGTACTCAGGGTGCTCAGTGCTCAGTACTCGGGGTGCTGGGTGCTCAGTACTCAGGGTGCTCAGTGCTCAGTACTCGGGGTGCTGGTTGCTCAGTGCTCAGTGTGCTCAGTGCTCAGTGCTCAGGGTGCTGGGTGCTCAGTGCTCGGGGCGCTGGGTGCTCAGTGCTCGGGGTGCTGGGTGCTCAGTACTCAGGGTGCTGTGTGCTCAGTGCTCAGTACTCAGCGTGCTGGGTGCTCAGTGCTCAGAGTGTTGGGTGCTCAGTACTCAGGGTGCTGGGTGCTCAGTGCTCAGTGCTCAGGGTGCTCATCGCTCAGGGTGCTTGGGTGCTCAGGGTGCTGGGTGCTCAGTGCTCGGGGTGCTGTTTGCTAAGTGCTCAGTGCTCAGGGTGCTGGGTGCTCAGTGCTCAGTGTTCAGGGTGCTGGGTGTTCAGTACTCAGGGTGCGCGGTGCTTAGTGCTCGGGGTGCTGGGTGCTCAGTACTCAGGGTGCTGGGTGCTCAGTGCTCGGGGTGCTCAGTGCTCAGTGCTCATGGTGATCAATGCTCAGTACTCAGGGTGCTGGGTGCTCAGTGCTCAGGGTGCTGGGTGCTCAGTCCTCAGGGTGCTCAGTACTCAGGGTGCTCGGTGCTCAGTGCTCAGTACTCAGGGTGCTCAGTACTCAGGGTGCTGGGTGCTCAGTGCTCAGGGTGCTGGGTGCTCAGAACTCAGGGTGCTGGGTGCTCAGTACTCGGGGTGCTGGGTGCTCAGTACTCAGGGTGCTGGGTGCTCAGTGCTCGGGGTGCTGGGTGATCAGTCCTCAGGGTGATCAGTGCTCGCGGTGCTCGGTGCTCAGTACTCAGGTTGCTGAGTGCCCAGTACTCAGGGTTCTGGGTGCTCAGTACTCAGGGTGCTGGGTGCTCAGTACTCAGGGTGCTGTCTGCTCAGTGCTCAGGGTGCTGTGCGCTCAGTGCTCAGGGTGCTGGGTGCTCAATGCTCGGGGTGCTGGGTTCTCAGGGCTGTGGTGCTGGGTGCTCAGTGCTCAGTGCTCAGGGTGCTGGGTGCTCAGTGCTCAGGGTGCAGGTTGCTCAGTACTCAGGGTACTGGGTGCTCAGTACTCAGGTTACTGGGTGCTCAGTGCTCAGGGTGCTCTGTGGTCAGTACTCAGGGTGCTGGGTGCTCAGTGCTCGGGGTGCTGCATGCTCAGTACTCAGGGTGCTGGGTGCTCAGTGCTCACGGTGCTGGGTACTCAGTGCTCAGGGTGCTGGGTGCTCAGTACTCAGGGTGCTGGGTGCTCAGTGCTCGGGGTGCTCGGTGCTCAGTACTCAAGGTGCTGGGTGCTCAGTACTCAGGGTGCTGGGTGCTCAGTGCTCGGGGTGCTCGGTGCTCAGTACTCGGGGTGCTGGTTGCTCAGTACTCGGTGTGCTGGGTGCTCAGTGCTCAGTGCTCAGGGTGCTGGGTGTTCAGTACTCATGGTGCTGGGTGCTCAGTACTCAGGGTGCTGGGTGCTCAGTGCTCAGGGTGCTCAGTGCTCAGTGCTCAGAGTGCTCAGTGCTCAGGGTGCTGGGTGTTCAGTACTCAGGGTGCTGGGTGTTCAGTACTCGGTGTGCTGGGTGCTCAGTGCTCAGGGTGCTCAGTGCTCAGTACTCAGTGCTCAGGGTGCTCAGTGCTCAGTGCTCAGGGTGCTGGGTGTTCAGTACTCAGTGTGCTGGGTGTTCAGTACTCGGTGTGCTGTGTGCTCAGTGCTCAGTGTGCTCAGTGATCAGTACTCAGTGCTCAGGGTACTCACTGCTCAGTGCTCAGGGTGCTGGGTGTTCAGTACTCAGGGTGCTGGGTGCTCAGTAACTCAGGGTGCTGGGTGCTCAGTGCTCAGGGTGCTGGGTGCTCAGTACCCTGGGTGTTGGGTGCTCAGTGCTCAGGGTGCTGGGTGCTCAGTGCTCAGGGTGCTGCGTGCTCAGTACTCAGGGTGCTGTGTGCTCAGCGCTCGAGGTGCTCGGTGCTCAGTACTCAAGGTGCTGGGTGCTCAGTCCTCAGGGTGCTGGGTGCTCAGTCCTCGGGGTGCTCCGTGCTCAGGGTGCTGGGTGCTCAGTGCTCGGGGTGCTCGGTGCTCAGTACTCAGGGTGCTGAGTGCTCAGTACTCAGGGTGATGGGTGCTCAGTACTCAGGGTGCTATGTGCTCAGTGCTCGGGGTGCTGGGTGCTCAGTACTCAGGGTGGTGGGGGCTCAGTACTCAGGGTGCTGTGTGCTCAGTACTCAGGGTGCTCGGTTCTCAGTACTCAGGGTGCTGGGTGCTCATTCTCCGGGTGCTGGGTGCTCAGTGCTCGGGGTGCTGGGTGCTCAGTACTCAGGGTGCTGGGGGCTCAGTACTCAGGGTGCTGGGTGCTCAGTACTCAGGGTGATCTGTTCTCAGTACTCAGGGTGCTGGGTGCTCAGTGCTCGGGATGCTGGGTGCTCAGTACTCAGGGTGCTGGGTGCTAAGTACTCAGGGTGCTGGGTGCTCAGTGCTCGGGGTGTTCGGTGCTGAGTACTCGGGGTGCTGGGTTCTCAGTACTCGGGGTGCTGGGTGCTCAGTGCTCAGGGTGCTGGGTGCTCAGTGATAGGGGTGCTGGGTGCTCAGTGCTGAGTGTGCTGGCTGCTCAGTGCTCAGGGTGCTGGGTGCTCAGTACTCAGGGTGCTGGGTGCTCAGTACTCAGGGTGCTGGGTGCTCAGTACTCAGGGTTCTGGGTGCTCTGTGCTCGGGGTGCTGGGTGCTCAGTGCTCAGGATGCTGGGTGCTCAGTGCTCAGGGTGCTGGGTGCTCAGTACTCAGGGTGCTGGGTGCTTCGTGCTCGAGGTGCTCGGTGCTCAGTACTCAAGGTGCTGGGTTCTCAGTGCTCAGGGTGCTGGGTCCTCAGTCCTCGGGGTGCTCCGTGCTCAGGGTGCTGGGTGCTGAGTGCTCAGGGTGCTGGGTGCTCAGTGCTCGGGTGCTCGGTGCTCAGTGCTCAGGGTCCTGGGTGCTCAGTACTCAGGGTCCTGGGTGCTTAGTACTCAGGGTGCTCAGTGCTCAGTACACAGGGTGCTGGGTGCTCAGTGCTCGGGGTGCTGGGTGCTCAGTGCTCAGTACTCAGGGTGCTGGGTGCTCAGTGCTCAGGGTGCTGGGTGCTCAGTACTCAGGGAGCTGGGTGCTCAGTGCTCATGGTGCTGGGTGCTCAGTTCTCAGGGTGCTGGGTGCTCAGTGATCGGGGTGCTGGGTGCTCAGTGCTCAGGGTGATCGGTGCTCAGTGCTCAGTGCTCAGGGTGCTGGGTGCTCAGTCCTCGGGGTGCTCCGTGCTCAGGGTGCTGGGTGCTCAGTGCTCGGGGTGCTCGGTGCTCAGTACTCAGGGTGCTGGGTGCTCAGTGCTCAGGGTGCTGGGTGCTCAGTACTCTGGGTGTTGGGTGCTCAGTACTCAGGGTGCTGCGTGCTCAGTGCTCGGGGTGCTGCATGCTCAGTACTCAGGGTGCTGGGTGCTCAGTGCTCACGGTGCTGGGTACTCAGTGCTCAGGGTGCTGGGTGCTCAGTACTCGGTGTGCTGGGTGCTCAGTGCTCAGTGCTCAGGGTGCTGGGTGTTCAGTACTCATGGTGCTGTGTGCTCAGTACTCAGGGTGCTGGGTGCTCAGTGCTCAGGGTGCTCAGTGCTCAGTACTCAGTGCTCAGGGTGCTGGGTGTTCAGTACTCAGGGTGCTGGGTGTTCAGTACTCGGTGTGCTGGGTGCTCAGTGCTCAGGGTGCTCAGTGCTCAGTACTCAGTGCTCAGGGTGCTCAGTGCTCAGTGCTCAGGGTGCTGGGTGTTCAGTACTCAGGGTGCTGGGTGTTCAGTACTCAGTGTGCTGTGTGCTCAGTGCTCAGGGTGCTCAGTGATCAGTACTCAGTGCTCAGGGTACTCACTGCTCAGTGCTCAGGGTGCTGGGTGTTCAGTACTCAGGGTGCTGGGTGCTCAGTAACTCAGGGTGCTGGGTGCTCAGTGCTCAGGGTGCTGGGTGCTCAGTACTCTGGGTGTTGGGTGCTCAGTGCTCAGGGTGCTGGGTGCTCAGTGCTCAGGGTGCTGCGTGCTCAGTACTCAGGGTGCTGTGTGCTCAGCGCTCGAGGTGCTCGGTGCTCAGTACTCAAGGTGCTGGGTGCTCAGTGCTCAGGGTGCTGGGTGCTCAGTCCTCGGGGTGCTCCGTGCTCAGGGTGCTGGGTGCTCAGTGCTCGGGTTGCTCGGTGCTCAGTACTCAGGGTGCTGAGTGCTCAGTACTCAGGGTGATGGGTGCTCAGTACTCAGGGTGCTGGGTGCTCAGTGCTCGGGGTGCTGGGTGCTCAGTACTCAGGGTGCTGGGGGCTCAGTACTCAGGGTGCTGGGTGCTCAGTACTCAGGGTGCTCGGTTCTCAGTACTCAGGGTGCTGGGTGGTCATTCTCGGGGTGCTGGGTGCTCAGTGCTCGGGGTGCTGGGTGCTCAGTACTCAGGGTGCTGGGGGCTCAGTACTCAGGGTGCTGGGTGCTCAGTACTCAGGGTGATCTGTTCTCAGTACTCAGGGTGCTGGGTGCTCAGTGCTCAGGGTGCTGGGTGCTCAGTGCTCAGGGTGCTGCGTGCTCAGTACTCAGGGTGCTGTGTGCTCAGCGCTCGAGGTGCTCGGTGCTCAGTACTCAAGGTGCTGGGTGCTCAGTGCTCAGGGTGCTGGGTGCTCAGTCCTCGGGGTGCTCCGTGCTCAGGGTGCTGGGTGCTCAGTGCTCGGGGTGCTCGGTGCTCAGTACTCAGGGTGCTGAGTGCTCAGTACTCAGTAATCAGGGTGCTCAGTTCTCAGGGTGCTGGGTGCTCAGTGCTCGGGGTGCTGGGTGCTCAGTACTCAGGGTGCTGGTGGCTCAGTACTCAGGGTGCTGGGTGCTCAGTACTCAGGGTGCTCGGTTCTCAGTACTCAGGGTGCTGGGTGCTCACTCTCGGGGTGCTGGGTGCTCAGTGCTCGGGGTGCTGGGTGCTCAGTACTCAGGGTGCTGGGGGCTCAGTACTCAGGGTGCTGGGTGCTCAGTACTCAGGGTGATCTGTTCTCAGTACTCAGGGTGCTGGTTGCTCAGTGCTCGGGATGCTGGGTGCTCAGTACTCAGGGTGCTGGGTGCTAAGTACTCAGGGTGCTGGGTGCTCAGTGCTCGGGGTGTTCGGTGCTGAGTACTCGGGGTGCTGGGTTCTCAGTACTCGGGGTGCTGGGTGCTCAGTGCTCAGGGTGCTGGGTGCTCAGTGATCGGGGTGCTGGGTGCTCAGTGCTGAGTGTGCTGGCTGCTCAGTGCTCAGGGTGCTGGGTGCTCAGTACTCAGGGTGCTGGGTGCTCAGTACTCAGGGTGCTGGGTGCTCAGTACTCAGGGTGCTGGGTGCTCTGTGCTCGGGGTGCTGGGTGCTCAGTGCTCAGGGTGCTGGGTGCTCAGTGCTCAGGGTGCTGGGTGCTCAGTACTCAGGGTGCTGGGTGCTTAGTGCTCGAGGTGCTCGGTGCTCAGTACTCAAGGTGCTGGGTTCTCAGTGCTCAGGGTTCTGGGTGCTCAGTCCTCGGGGTGCTCTGTGCTCAGGGTGCTGGGTGCTGAGTGCTCAGGGTGCTGGGTGCTCAGTGCTCGGATGCTCGGTGCTCAGTGCTCAGGGTCCTGGGTGCTCAGTACTCAGGGTCCTGGGTGCTTAGTAATCAGGGTGCTGGGTGCTCAGTGATAGGGGTGCTGGGTGCTCAGTGCTCGGGGTGCTGGGTGCTCAGTGCTCAGTACTCAGGGTGCTGGGTGCTCAGTGCTCGGGGTGCTGGGTGCTCAGTACTCAGGGAGCTGGGTGCTCAGTGCTCAGGGTGCTGGGTGCTCAGTGCTCAGGGTGCTGGGTGCTCAGTGATCGGGGTGCTGGGTGCTCAGTGCTCAGGGTGATCGGTGCTCAGTGCTCAGGGTGCTGGGTGCTCAGTCCTCGGGGTGCTCCGTGCTCAGGGTGCTGGATGCTCAGTGCTCGGGGTGCTCGGTGCTCAGTACTCAGGGTGCTGGGTGCTCAGTGCTCAGGGTGCTGGGTGCTCAGTACTCTGGGTGTTGGGTGCTCAGTACTCAGGGTGCTGCGTGCTCAGTGCTCGGGGTGCTGGGTGCTCAGTGCTCGGGGTGCTGGGTGCTCAGTGCTCAGGGTGCTGGGTGCTCAGTATTCAGGGTGGTGGGTGCTCAGTGTTCGGGGTGCTCGGTGCTCAGTACTCAAGGTGCTGGGTGCTCAGTGCTCAGGGTGCTGGGTGCTCAGTCCTCGGGGTGCTCCGTGCTCAGTGCTCAGGGTGCTGTGTGCTCAGTACTCAGGGTGCTCGTTGCTCAGTACTCAGGGTTCTCAGTGCTCAGTGCTCAGGGTGCTGGGTGCTCAGTTCTCAGGGTGCTCAGTGCTCAGTACTCGGGGTGCTGGGTGCTCAGTACTCAGGGTGCTCAGTGCTCAGCACTCGGGGTGCTGGGTGCTCAGTGCTCGGGGAGCTGGATGCTCAGTGCTCGGAGTTCTGGGTGCTCAGTACTCAGGGTGCTTTGTGCTCAGTGCTCAGTACTCAGCGTGCTGGGTGCTCAGTGCTCAGAGTGTTGGGTGCTCAGTACTCAGGGTGCTGCGTGCTCAGTGCTCAGTGCTCAGGGTGCTCAGTGCTCAGGGTGCTGGGTGCTCAGGGTGCTGGGTGCTCAGTGCTCGGGGTGCTGGGTGCTCAGTGCTCAGGGTGCTGGGTGCTCAGTGCTCAGTGCTCAGGGTGCTGGGTGCTCAGTGCTCAGTGCTCAGGGTGCTGGGTGTTCAGTACTCAGGGTGCTGGGTGCTCAGTACTCAGGGTGCTTGGTGCTCAGTGCTCAGGGTGCTGGTTGCTCAGTGCTCAGGGTGCTGGGTGCTCAGTACTCAGGGTGCTGGGTGCTCAGTACTCAGGGTGCTCGGTGTTCAGTACTCAGGGTGCTGGGTGCTCAGTGCCCAGGGTGCTGGGTGCTCAGTACTCAGGGTGCTGGGTGCGCAGTACTCAGGGTGCTGGGTGCTCAGTGCTCAGGGTGCTGGGTGCTCAGTACTCAGGGTGCTGGGGGCTCAGTGCTCGGGGTGCTGGGTGCTCAGTGCTCAGGGTGATCAGTGGTCAGTACTCAGGGTGCTGGGTGCTCAGTACTCAGGGTGCTCGGTTCTCAGTACTCAGGGTGCTGGGTGCTCATTCTCGGGGTGCTGGGTGCTCAGTGCTCGGGGTGCTGGGTGCTCAGTACTCAGGGTGCTGGGGGCTCAGTACTCAGGGTGCTGGGTGCTCAGTACTCAGGGTGATCTGTTCTCAGTACTCAGGGTGCTGGGTGCTCAGTGCTCAGGGTGCTGGGTGCTCAGTGCTCAGGGTGCTGCGTGCTCAGTACTCAGGGTGCTGTGTGCTCAGCGCTCGAGGTGCTCGGTGCTCAGTACTCAAGGTGCTGGGTGCTCAGTGCTCAGGGTGCTGGGTGCTCAGTCCTCGGGGTGCTCCGTGCTCAGGGTGCTGGGTGCTCAGTGCTCGGGGTGCTCGGTGCTCAGTACTCAGGGTGCTGAGTGCTCAGTACTCAGTAATCAGGGTGCTCAGTTCTCAGGGTGCTGGGTGCTCATTGCTCGGGGTGCTGGGTGCTCAGTACTCAGGGTGCTGGGGGCTCAGTACTCAGGGTGCTGGGTGCTCAGTACTCAGGGTGCTCGGTTCTCAGTACTCAGGGTGCTGGGTGCTCATTCTCGGGGTGCTGGGTGCTCAGTGCTCGGGGTGCTGGGTGCTCAGTACTCAGGGTGCTGGGGGCTCAGTACTCAGGGTGCTGGGTGCTCAGTACTCAGGGTGATCTGTTCTCAGTACTCAGGGTGCTGGGTGCTCAGTGCTCGGGATGCTGGGTGCTCAGTACTCAGGGTGCTGGGTGCTAAGTACTCAGGGTGCTGGGTGCTCAGTGCTCGGGGTGTTCGGTGCTTAGTACTCGGGGTGCTGGGTTCTCAGTACTCGGGGTGCTGGGTGCTCAGTGCTCAGGGTGCTGGGTGCTCAGTGATCGGGGTGCTGGGTGCTCAGTGCTGAGTGTGCTGGCTGCTCAGTGCTCAGGGTGCTGGGTGCTCAGTACTCAGGGTGCTGGGTGCTCAGTACTCAGGGTGCTGGGTGCTCAGTACTCAGGGTGCTGGGTGCTCTGTGCTCGGGGTGCTGGGTGCTCAGTGCTCAGGGTGCTGGGTGCTCAGTGCTCAGGGTGCTGGGTGCTCAGTACTCAGGGTGCTGGGTGCTTAGTGCTCGAGGTGCTCGGTGCTCAGTACTCAAGGTGCTGGGTTCTCAGTGCTCAGGGTTCTGGGTGCTCAGTCCTCGGGGTGCTCCGTGCTCAGGGTGCTGGGTGCTGAGTGCTCAGGGTGCTGGGTGCTCAGTGCTCGGATGCTCGGTGCTCAGTGCTCAGGGTCCTGGGTGCTCAGTACTCAGGGTCCTGGGTGCTTAGTAATCAGGGTGCTGGGTGCTCAGTGATAGGGGTGCTGGGTGCTCAGTGCTCGGGGTGCTGGGTGCTCAGTGCTCAGTACTCAGGGTGCTGGGTGCTCAGTGCTCGGGGTGCTGGGTGCTCAGTACTCAGGGAGCTGGGTGCTCAGTGCTCAGGGTGCTGGGTGCTCAGTGCTCAGGGTGCTGGGTGCTCAGTGATCGGGGTGCTGGGTGCTCAGTGCTCAGGGTGATCGGTGCTCAGTGCTCAGGGTGCTGGGTGCTCAGTCCTCGGGGTGCTCCGTGCTCAGGGTGCTGGGTTCTCAGTGCTCGGGGTGCTCGGTGCTCAGTACTCAGGGTGCTGGGTGCTCAGTGCTGAGGGTGCTGGGTGCTCAGTGCTCGGGGTGCTCGGTGCTCAGTGCTCGGGGTGCTGGGTGCTCAGTGCTCGGGGTGCTGGGTGCTCAGTGCTCAGGGTGCTGGGTGCTCAGTATTCAGGGTGGTGGGTGCTCAGTGTTCGGGGTGCTCGGTGCTCAGTACTCAAGGTGCTGGGTGCTCAGTGCTCAGGGTGCTGGGTGCTCAGTCCTCGGGGTGCTCCGTGCTCAGTGCTCAGGGTGCTGTGTGCTCAGTACTCAGGGTGCTCGTTGCTCAGTACTCAGGGTTCTCAGTGCTCAGTGCTCAGGGTGCTGGGTGCTCAGTTCTCAGGATGCTCAGTGCTCAGTACTCGGGGTGCTGGGTGCGCAGTACTCAGGGTGCTGGGTGCTCAGTGCTCAGGGTGCTGGGTGCTCAGTACTCAGGGTGCTGGGTGCTCAGTACTCAGGGTGCTCGGTGTTCAGTACTCAGGGTGCTGGGTGCTCAGTGCCCAGGGTGCGGGGTGCTCAGTACTCAGGGTGCTGGGTGCGCAGTACTCAGGGTGCTGGGTGCTCAGTGCTCAGGGTGCTGGGTGCTCAGTACTCAGGGTGCTGGGTGCTCAGTGCTCGGGGTGCTGGGTACTCAGTGCTCAGGGTGATCAGTGGTCAGTACTCAGGGTGCTGGGTGCTCAGTGCTCAGGGTGCTGGGTGCTCAGTCCTCAGGGTGCTCAGTACTCAGGGTGCTCAGTGCTCAGTGTTCAGTTCTCAGGGTGTTCAGTACTCAGTGTGCTGGGTGCTCAGTGCTCGGTGTGCTGTGTGCTCAGTACTCAGGGGGCTCAGTGCTCAGTACTCAGTACTCAGGGTGCTCAGTGCTCAGTGCTCAGGGTGCTGGGTGATCAGTACTCGGGGTGCTGGGTGCTCAGTGCTCAGGGTGCTCATTGCTCAGTACTCAGTGCTCAGGGTACTCAGTGCTCAGTGCTCAGGGTGCTGGGTGTTCAGTACTCAGGGTGCTGATTGATCAGTACTCAGGGTGCTGGGTGCTCAGTGCTCAGGGTGCTGGGTGCTCAGTACTCTGGGTGTTGGGTGCTCAGTGCTCAGGGTGCTGGGTGCTCAGTGCTCACGGTGCTGCGTGCTCAGTACTCAGGGTGCTGTGTGCTCAGTGCTCGAGGTGCTCGATGCTCAGTACTCAAGGTGCTTGGTGCTCAGTGTTCAGGGTGCTGGGTGCTCAGTCCTCGGGGTGCTCCGTGCTCAGGGTGCTGGGTGCTCAGTGCTCGGTTTGCTCGGTGCTAAGTACTCAGGGTGCTGGGTGCTCAGTGCTCAGGGTGCTGGGTGCTCAGTACTCTGGGTTTTGGGTGCTCTGTACTCAGGGTGCTGCGTGCTCAGTGCTCGGGGTGCTGGGTGCTCAGTGCTCGGGGTGCTGGGTGCTCAGTGCTCAGGGTGCTGGGTGCTCAGTATTCAGGGTGCTGGGTGCTCAGTGTTCGGGGTGCTCGGTGCTCAGTACTCAAGGTGCTGGGTGCTCAGTGCTCAGGGTGCTGGGTGCTCAGTCCTCGGGGTGCTCCGTGCTCAGTGCTCAGGGTGCTGGGTGCTCAGTACTCAGGGTGCTCGTTGCTCAGTACTCAGGGTTCTCAGTGCTCAGTGCTCAGGGTGCTGGGTGCTCAGTTCTCAGGGTGCTCAGTGCTCAGTACTCGGGGTGCTGGGTGCTCAGTACTCAGGGTGCTCAGTGCTCAGCACTCGGGGTGCTGGGTGCTCAGTGCTCAGGGTGCTCAGTGCTCAGTGCTCGGGGTGCTGGGTGCTCAGTGCTCGGAGTTCTGGGTGCTCAGTACTCAGGGTGCTTTGTGCTCAGTGCTCAGTACTCAGCGTGCTGGGTGCTCAGTGCTCAGAGTGTTGGGTGCTCAGTACTCAGGGTGCTGGGTGCTCAGTGCTCAGTGCTCAGGGTGCTCAGTGCTCAGGGTGCTGGGTGCTCAGGGTGCTGTGTGCTCAGTGCTCGGGGTGCTGGGTGCTCAGTGCTCAGGGTGCTGGGTGCTCAGTGCTCAGTGCTGAGGGTGCTGGATGCTCAGTGCTCAGTGCTCAGGGTGCTGGGTGTTCAGTACTCAGGGTGCTGGGTGCTCAGTACTCAGGGTGCTTGGTGCTCAGTGCTCAGGGTGCTGGTTGCTCAGTGCTCAGGGTGCTGGTTGCTCAGTACTCAGGGTGCTGGGTGCTCAGTACTCAGGGTGCTCGGTGTTCAGTACTGAGGGTGCTGGGTGCTCAGTGCCCAGGGTGCTGATTGCTCAGTACTCAGGGTGCTGGGTGCGCAGTACTCAGGGTGCTGGGTGCTCAGTGCTCAGGGTGCTGGGTGCTCAGTACTCAGGGTGCTGGGTGCTCAGTGCTCGGTGTGCTAGGTGCTCAGTGCTCAGGGTGATCAGTGGTCAGTACTCAGGGTGCTGGGTGCTCAGTGTTCAGGGTGCTGGGTGCTCAGTCCTCAGGGTGCACAGTACTCAGGGTGCTCAGTGCTCAGTACTCAGGGTGTTCAGTACTCAGGGTGCTGGGCGCTCAGTGCTCGGGGTGCTGGGTGCTCAGTACTCAGGGTGCTGGGTGCTCAGTACTCGGGGTGCTGGGTGCTCAGTACTCAGGGTGCTGGTTGCTCAGTGCTCGGGGTGCTGGGTGCTCAGTGCTCAGGGTGATCGGTGCTCAGTGCTCAGGGTGCTGGGTGCTCAGTCCTCAGGGTGCTCAGTGCTCAAGGTGCTGGGTGCTCAGTGCTCGGGGTGCTAGGTGCTCAGTACTCAGGGTGCTGAGTGCTCGGTACTCAGGGTGCTGGGTGCTCAGTACTCAGGGTGCTGGGTGCTCAGTACTCAGGGTGCTGGGTGCTCAGTGCTCAGGGTGCTGGGTGCTCAGTGCTCAGGGTGCTGGGTGCTCAGTGCTCAGGGTGCTGGGTGCTCAGTGCTCGGGGTGCTGGGTGCTCAGTGCTCAGTACTCAGGGTGCTGGGTGCTCAGTGCTCAGTGCTCAGGGTGCTGGTTGCTCAGTACTCAGGGTGCTGCGTGCTCAGTACTCAGGGTGCTGGGTGCTCAATGCTCAGGGTGCTGGGTGCTCAGTACTCAGGGTGCTGGGTGCTCAGTGCTCGGGGTGCTGGGTGCTCAGTGCTCGGGGTGCTGGGTGCTCAGTGCTCATGGTGCTGGGTGCTCAGTACTCAGGGTACTGGGTGCTCAGTGCTCGGGGTGCTCGGTGCTCAGTACTCAAGGTGCTGGGTGCTCAGTGCTCAGGGTGCTGGGTGCTCAGTCCTCGGGGTGCACCGTGCTCAGTGATCAGGGTGCTGGGTGCTCAGTACTCAGGGTGCTCGGTGCTCAGTACTCAGGGTTCTCAGTGCTCAATACTCAGGGTGCTGGGTGCTCAGTGCTCAGGGTGCTGGGTGCTCAGTACTCAGGGAGCTCAGTGCTCAGTACTCGGGGTGCTTGGTGCTCAGTACTCAGGGTGCTCAGTGCTCAGTACTCGGGGTGCTGGGTGCTCAGTGCTCAGGGTGCTCAGTGCTCAGTGCTCGGGGTGTTGGGTGCTCAGTGCTCAGTGCTCAGGGTGCTGGGTTTTCAGTACTCAGGGTGCAGGGTGCTCAGTACTCAGGGTGCTGGGTGCTCAGTGCACAGGGTGCTCAGTGCTCAGTACTCAGTGCTCAGGGTGCTGGGTGTTCAGTACTCAGGGTGCTGGGTGTTCAGTACTCGGTGTGCTGGGTGCTCAGTGCTCAGGGTGCTCAGTGCTCAGTACTCAGTGCTCAGGGTGCTCAGTGCTCAGTGCTCAGGGTGCTGGGTGTTCAGTACTCAGTGTGCTGGGTGCTCAGTGCTCAGGGTGCTCAGTGCTCAGTACTCAGTGCTCAGGGTACTCAGTGCTCAGTGCTCAGGGTGCTGGGTGTTCAGTACTCAGGGTGCTGTGTGATCAGTACTCAGGGTGCTGGGTGCTCAGTGCTCAGGGTGCTGGGTGCTCAATACTCTGGGTGTTGGGTGCTCAGTGCTCAGGGTGCTGGGTGCTCAGTGCTCAGGGTGCTGCGTGCTCAGTACTCAGCGTGCTGGGTGCTCAGTGCTCGAGGTGCTCGGTGCTCAGTACTCAAGGTGCTGGGTGCTCAGTGCTCAGGGTGCTGGGTGCTCAGTCCTCGGGGTGCTCCGTGCTCAGGGTGCTGGGTGCTCAGTGCTCGGGGTGCTCGGTGCTCAGTACTCAGGGTGCTGAGTGCTCAGTACTCAGGGTGATGGGTGCTCAGTACTCAGGGTGCTGGGTGCTCAGTGCTCGGGGTGCTGGGTGCTCAGTACTCAGGGTGCTGGGGGCTCAGTACTCAGGGTGCTGGGTGCTCAGTACTCAGGGTGCTCGGTTCTCAGTACTCAGGGTGCTGGGTGCTCATTCTCGGGGTGCTGGGTGCTCAGTGCTCGGGGTGCTGGGTGCTCAGTACTCAGGGTGCTGGGTGCTCAGTCCTCAGGGTGCTGGGTGCTCAGTACTCAGGGTGATCTGTTCTCAGTACTCAGGGTGATGGGTGCTCAGTGCTCGGGATGCTGGGTGCTCAGTACTCCGGGTGCTCAGTGCTCAGTACTCAGGGTGCTGGGTGCTCAGTACTCAGGGTGCTGGGTGCTCAGTGCTCGGCGTGCTCGGTGCTCAGTACTCGGGGTGCTGGGTGCTCAGTACTCGGGGTGCTGGGTGCTCAGGGCTCAGGGTGCTGGGTGCTCAGTTCTCGGGGTGCTGGGTGCTCAGTGCTGAGTGTGCTGGCTGCTCAGTGCTCAGGGTGCTGGGTGCTCAGTACAAAGGGTGCTCGGTGCTCAGTACTCAGGGTGCTCAGTGCTCAGTTCTAAGCGTGCTGGGTGCTCAGTGCTCAGGGTCCTCGGTGCTCAGTACTCAGGGAACTCAGTGCTCAGTACACAGCGTTCTTTGTGCTCAGTGCTGAGGGTGCTGGGTGCTCAGTACTCAGGGTGCTGGGTGCTCAGTACTCAGGGTGCTGGGTGCTCAGTACTCAGGGTGCTGGGTGCTCAGTGCTCGGGGTGCTCGGTGATCAGTACTCAGGGTGCTGGGTGCTCAGTGCTCAGGGTGCTGGGTACTCAATACTCAGGGTGCTGGGTGCTCAGTACTCAGGGTGCTGGGTGCTCCGTGCTCAGGGTGCTGGGTGCTCAGTCCTCAGGGTGCTGGGTGCTCAGTACTCAGGGTGTTCGGTGATTAGTACTCAGGGTGCTCAGTGCTCAGTACTCAGGGTGCTGGTTGCTCAGTGCTCGGGGTGCTCGGTGCTCAGTACTCAGGGTGCTGGGTGCTCAGTACTCAGGGTTCTGGGTGCTCAGTACTCAGGGTGCTGGGTGCTCAGTACTCAGGGTGCTGGGTGCTCAGTACTCAGGGTGATGGGTGCACAGTGCTCAGGGTGCAGGGTGCTCAGTACTCAGGGTGCTGGGTGCTCAGTACTCAGGGTGATCGGTGCTTAGTACTCAGGGTGCTGGGTGCTCAGTGCTCAGGGTGCTGGGTACTCAGTACTCAGGGTGCTGGGTGCTCAGTGCTCAGGGTGCTGGGTACTCAGTACTCAGGGTGCTGGGTGCTCAGTACTCAGGGTGCTGGGTGCTCAGGTCTCAGGGTGCTGGGTGCTCAGTTCTCGGGGTGCTGGGTGCTCAGTGCTGAGTGTGCTGGCTGCTCAGTGCTCAGGGTGCTGGGTGCTCAGTACAAAGGGTGCTCGGTGCTCAGTACTCAGGGTGCTCAGTGCTCAGTTCTAAGCGTGCTGGGTGCTCAGTGCTCAGGGTCCTCGGTGCTCAGTACTCAGGGAACTCAGTGCTCAGTACACAGCGTGCTTTGTGCTCAGTGCTGAGGGTGCTGGGTGCTCAGTACTCAGGGTGCTGCATGCTCAGTACTCAGGGTGCTGGGTGCTCAGTACTCAGGGTGCTGGGTGCTCAGTGCTCGGGGTGCTCGGTGATCAGTTCTCAGGGTGCTGGGTGCTCAGTGCTCAGGGTGCTGGGTACTCAATACTCAGGGTGCTGGGTGCTCAGTACTCAGGGTGCTGGGTGCTCAGTGCTCAGGGTGCTCAGTGCTCAGTCCTCAGGGTGCTGGGTGCTCAGTACTCAGGGTGTTCGGTGATCAGTACTCAGGGTGCTCAGTGCTCAGTACTCAGGGTGCTGGTTGCTCAGTGCTCGGGGTGCTCGGTGCTCAGTACTCAGGGTGCTGGGTGCTCAGTACTCAGGGTTCTGGGTGCTCAGTACTCAGGGTGCTGGGTGCTCAGTACTCAGGGTGCTGGGTGCTCAGTACTCAGGGTGATGGGTGCACAGTGCTCAGGGTGCAGGGTGCTCAGTACTCAGGGTGCTGGGTGCTCAGTACTCAGGGTGATCGGTGCTTAGTACTCAGGGTGCTAGGTGCTCAGTGCTCAGGGTGCTGGGTACTCAGTACTCAGGGTGCTGGGTGCTCAGTACTCAGGGTGCTGGGTGCTCAGTGCTCAGGGTGCTGGGTGCTCAGTGCTCAGGGTGCTGGGTGCTCAGTACTCAGGGTGCTGGGTGCTCAGTGCTCAGGGTGATCGGTGCTCAGTGCTCAGGGTGCTGGGTGCTCAGTTCTCGGGGTGCTCCGTGCTCAGGGTGCTGGCTGCTCAGTGCTCGGGTTGCTCGGTGCTCAATACTCAGGGTGCTGGGTGCTCAGTGCTCAGGGTGCTGGGTGCTCAGTACTCTGGGTGTTGGGTGCTCAGTACTCAGGGTGCTGCGTGCTCAGTGCTCGGGGTGCTGGGTGCTCAGTGCTCGGGGTGCTGTGTGCTCAGTGCTCAGGGTGCTGGGTGCTCAGTATTCAGGGTGGTGGGTGCTCAGTGTTCGGGGTGCTCGGTGCTCAGTACTCAAGGTGCTGGGTGCTCAGTGCTCAGGGTGCTGGGTGCTCAGTCCTCGGGGTGCTCCGTGCTCAGTGCTCAGGGTGCTGTGTGCTCAGTACTCAGGGTGCTCGTTGCTCAGTACTCAGGGTTCTCAGTGCTCAGTGCTCAGGGTGCTGGGTGCTCAGTTCTCAGGGTGCTCAGTGCTCAGTACTCGGGGTGCTGGGTGCTCAGTACTCAGGGTGCTCAGTGCTCAGCACTCGGGGTGCTGGGTGCTCAGTGCTCGGGGAGCTGGATGCTCAGTGCTCGGAGTTCTGGGTGCTCAGTACTCAGGGAGCTCAGTGCTCAGTACTCGGGGTGCTGGGTGCTCAGTCCTCGGGGTGCACCGTGCTCAGTGCTCGGGGTGTTGGGTGCTCAGTGCTCAGTGCTCAGGGTGCTGGGTTTTCAGTACTCAGGGTGCAGGGTGCTCAGTACTCAGGGTGCTGGGTGCTCAGTGCACAGGGTGCTCAGTGCTCAGTACTCAGTGCTCAGGGTGCTGGGTGTTCAGTACTCAGGGTGCTGGGTGTTCAGTACTCGGTGTGCTGGGTGCTCAGTGCTCAGGGTGCTCAGTGCTCAGTACTCAGTGCTCAGGGTGCTCAGTGCTCAGTGCTCAGGGTGCTGGGTGTTCAGTACTCAGTGTGCTGGGTGCTCAGTGCTCAGGGTGCTCAGTGCTCAGTACTCAGTGCTCAGGGTACTCAGTGCTCAGTGCTCAGGGTGCTGGGTGTTCAGTACTCAGGGTGCTGTGTGATCAGTACTCAGGGTGCTGGGTGCTCAGTGCTCAGGGTGCTGGGTGCTCAATACTCTGGGTGTTGGGTGCTCAGTGCTCAGGGTGCTGGGTGCTCAGTGCTCAGGGTGCTGCGTGCTCAGTACTCAGGGTGCTGGGTGCTCAGTGCTCGAGGTGCTCGGTGCTCAGTACTCAAGGTGCTGGGTGCTCAGTGCTCAGGGTGCTGGGTGCTCACTCCTCGGGGTGCTCCGTGCTCAGGGTGCTGGGTGCTCAGTGCTCGGGGTGCTCGGTGCTCAGTACTCAGGGTGCTGAGTGCTCAGTACTCAGGGTGATGGGTGCTCAGTACTCAGGGTGCTGGGTGCTCAGTGCTCGGGGTGCTGGGTGCTCAGTACTCAGGGTGCTGGGGGCTCAGTACTCAGGGTGCTGGGTGCTCAGTACTCAGGGTGCTCGGTTCTCAGTACTCAGGGTGCTGGGTGCTCATTCTCGGGGTGCTGGGTGCTCAGTGCTCGGGGTGCTGGGTGCTCAGTACTCAGGGTGCTGGGGGCTCAGTCCTCAGGGTGCTGGGTGCTCAGTACTCAGGGTGATCTGTTCTCAGTACTCAGGGTGATGGGTGCTCAGTGCTCGGGATGCTGGGTGCTCAGTACTCCGGGTGCTCAGTGCTCAGTACTCAGGGTGCTGGGTGCTCAGTACTCAGGGTGCTGGGTGCTCAGTGCTCGGCGTGCTCGGTGCTCAGTACTCGGGGTGCTGGGTGCTCAGTACTCGGGGTGCTGGGTGCTCAGGGCTCAGGGTGCTGGGTGCTCAGTTCTCGGGGTGCTGGGTGCTCAGTGCTGAGTGTGCTGGCTGCTCAGTGCTCAGGGTGCTGGGTGCTCAGTACAAAGGGTGCTCGGTGCTCAGTACTCAGGGTGCTCAGTGCTCAGTTCTAAGCGTGCTGGGTGCTCAGTGCTCAGGGTCCTCGGTGCTCAGTACTCAGGGAACTCAGTGCTCAGTACACAGCGTGCTTTGTGCTCAGTGCTGAGGGTGCTGGGTGCTCAGTACTCAGGGTGCTGGGTGCTCAGTACTCAGGGTGCTGGGTGCTCAGTACTCAGGGTGCTGGGTGCTCAGTGCTCGGGGTGCTCGGTGATCAGTACTCAGGGTGCTGGGTGCTCAGTGCTCAGGGTGCTGGGTACTCAATACTCAGGGTGCTGGGTGCTCAGTACTCAGGGTGCTGGGTGCTCCGTGCTCAGGGTGCTGGGTGCTCAGTCCTCAGGGTGCTGGGTGCTCAGTACTCAGGGTGTTCGGTGATCAGTACTCAGGGTGCTCAGTGGTCAGTACTCAGGGTGCTGGTTGCTCAGTGCTCGGGGTGCTCGGTGCTCAGTACTCAGGGTGCTGGGTGCTCAGTACTCAGGGTTCTGGGTGCTCAGTACTCAGGGTGCTGGGTGCTCAGTACTCAGGGTGCTGGGTGCTCAGTACTCAGGGTGATGGGTGCACAGTGCTCAGGGTGCAGGGTGCTCAGTACTCAGGGTGCTGGGTGCTCAGTACTCAGGGTGATCGGTGCTTAGTACTCAGGGTGCTGGGTGCTCAGTGCTCAGGGTGCTGGGTACTCAGTACTCAGGGTGCTGGGTGCTCAGTGCTCAGGGTGCTGGGTACTCAGTACTCAGGGTGCTGGGTGCTCAGTACTCAGGGTGCTGGGTGCTCAGGTCTCAGGGTGCTGGGTGCTCAGTTCTCGGGGTGCTGGGTGCTCAGTGCTGAGTGTGCTGGCTGCTCAGTGCTCAGGGTGCTGGGTGCTCAGTACAAAGGGTGCTCGGTGCTCAGTACTCAGGGTGCTCAGTGCTCAGTTCTAAGCGTGCTGGGTGCTCAGTGCTCAGGGTCCTCGGTGCTCAGTACTCAGGGAACTCAGTGCTCAGTACACAGCGTGCTTTGTGCTCAGTGCTGAGGGTGCTGGGTGCTCAGTACTCAGGGTGCTGGGTGCTCAGTACTCAGGGTGCTGGGTGCTCAGTACTCAGGGTGCTGGGTGCTCAGTGCTCGGGGTGCTCGGTGATCAGTACTCAGGGTGCTGGGTGCTCAGTGCTCAGGGTGCTGGGTACTCAATACTCAGGGTGCTGGGTGCTCAGTACTCAGGGTGCTGGGTGCTCAGTGCTCAGGGTGCTGGGTGCTCAGTCCTCAGGGTGCTGGGTGCTCAGTACTCAGGGTGTTCGGTGATCAGTACTCAGGGTGCTCAGTGCTCAGTACTCAGGGTGCTGGTTGCTCAGTGCTCGGTGTGCTCGGTGCTCAGTACTCAGGGTGCTGGGTGCTCAGTACTCAGGGTTCTGGGTGCTCAGTACTCAGGGTGCTGGGTGCTCAGTACTCAGGGTGCTGGGTGCTCAGTACTCAGGGTGATGGGTGCACAGTGCTCAGGGTGCAGGGTGCTCAGTACTCAGGGTGCTGGGTGCTCAGTACTCAGGGTGATCGGTGCTTAGTACTCAGGGTGCTGGGTGCTCAGTGCTCAGGGTGCTGGGTACTCAGTACTCAGGGTGCTGGGTGCTCAGTACTCAGGGTGCTGGGTGCTCAGTGCTCAGGGTGCTGGGTGCTCAGTGCTCAGGGTGCTGGGTGCTCAGTACTCAGGGTGCTGGGTGCTCAGTGCTCAGGGTGATCGGTGCTCAGTGCTCAGGGTGCTGGGTGCTCAGTCCTCGGGGTGCTCCGTGCTCAGGGTGCTGGCTGCTCAGTGCTCGGGTTGCTCGGTGCTCAGTACTCAGGGTGCTGGGTGCTCAGTGCTCAGGGTGCTGCGTGCTCAGTACTCTGGGTGTTGGGTGCTCAGTACTCAGGGTGCTGCGTGCTCAGTGCTCGGGGTGCTGGGTGCTCATTGCTCGGGGTGCTGGGTGCTCAGTGCTCAGGGTGCTGGGTGCTCAGTATTCAGGGTGGTGGGTGCTCAGTGTTCGGGGTGCTCGGTGCTCAGTACTCAAGGTGCTGGGTGCTCAGTGCTCAGGGTGCTGGGTGCTCAGTCCTCGGGGTGCTCCGTGCTCAGTGCTCAGGGTGCTGTGTGCTCAGTACTCAGGGTGCTCGTTGCTCAGTACTCAGGGTTCTCAGTGCTCAGTGCTCAGGGTGCTGGGTGCTCAGTTCTCAGGGTGCTCAGTGCTCAGTACTCGGGGTGCTGGGTGCTCAGTACTCAGGGTGCTCAGTGCTCAGCACTCGGGGTGCTGGGTGCTCAGTGCTCGGGGAGCTGGATGCTCAGTGCTCGGAGTTCTGGGTGCTCAGTACTCAGGGTGCTTTGTGCTCAGTGCTCAGTACTCTGCGTGCTGGGTGCTCAGTGCTCAGAGTGTTGGGTGCTCAGTACTCAGGGTGCTGCGTGCTCAGTGCTCAGTGCTCAGGGTGCTCAGTGCTCAGGGTGCTGGGTGCTCAGGGTGCTGGGTGCTCAGTGCTCGGGGTGCTGGGTGCTCAGTGCTCAGGGTGCTGGGGGCTCAGTGCTCAGTGCTCAGGGTGCTGGGTGCTCAGTGCTCAGTGCTCAGGGTGCTGGGTGTTCAGTACTCAGGGTGCTGGGTGCTCAGTACTCAGGGTGCTTGGTGCTCAGTGCTCAGGGTGCTGGTTGCTCAGTGCTCAGGGTGCTGGGTGCTCAGTACTCAGGGTGCTGGGTGCTCAGTACTCAGGGTGCTCGGTGTTCAGTACTCAGGGTGCTGGGTGCTCAGTGCCCAGGGTGCTAGGTGCTCAGTACTCAGGGTGCTGGGTGCGCAGTACTCAGGGTGCTGGGTGCTCAGTGCTCAGGGTGCTGGGTGCTCAGTACTCAGGGTGCTGGGGGCTCAGTGCTCGGGGTGCTGGGTGCTCAGTGCTCAGGGTGATCAGTGGTCAGTACTCAGGGTGCTGGGTGCTCAGTGCTCAGGGTGCTGGGTGCTCAGTCCTCAGGGTGCTCAGTACTCAGGGTGCTCAGTGCTCAGTGTTCAGTTCTCAGGGTGTTCAGTACTCAGGGTGCTGGGTGCTCAGTGCTCGGGGTGCTGTGTGCTCAGTACTCAGGGGGCTCAGTGCTCAGTACTCAGTACTCAGGGTGCTCAGTGCTCAGTGCTCAGGGTGCTGGGTGATCAGTACTCGGGGTGCTGGGTGCTCAGTGCTCAGGGTGCTCAGTGCTCAGTACTCAGTGCTCAGGGTACTCAGTGCTCAGTGCTCAGGGTGCTGGGTGTTCAGTACTCAGGGTGCTGATTGATCAGTACTCAGGGTGCTGGGTGCTCAGTGCTCAGGTTGCTGGGTGCTCAGTACTCTGGGTGTTGGGTGCTCAGTGCTCAGGGTGCTGGGTGCTCAGTGCTCACGGTGCTGCGTGCTCAGTACTCAGGGTGCTGTGTGCTCAGTGCTCGAGGTGCTCGATGCTCAGTACTCAAGGTGCTGGGTGCTCAGTGCTCAGGGTGCTGGGTGCTCAGTCCTCGGGGTGCTCCGTGCTCAGGTTGCTGGGTGCTCAGTGCTCGGGGTGCTCGGTGCTAAGTACTCAGGGTGCTGGGTGCTCAGTGCTCAGGGTGCTGGGTGCTCAGTACTCTGGGTTCTCAGTGCTCAGTGCTCAGGGTGCTGGGTGCTCAGTTCTCAGGGTGCTCAGTGCTCAGTACTCGGGGTGCTGGGTGCTCAGTACTCAGGGTGCTCAGTGCTCAGCACTCGGGGTGCTGGGTGCTCAGTGCTCAGTGTGCTCAGTGCTCAGTGCTCGGGGTGCTGGGTGCTCAGTGCTCGGAGTTCTGGGTGCTCAGTACTCAGGGTGCTTTGTGCTCAGTGCTCAGTACTCAGCGTGCTGGGTGCTCAGTGCTCAGAGTGTTGGGTGCTCAGTACTCAGGGTGCTGGGTGCTCAGTGCTCAGTGCTCAGGGTGCTCAGTGCTCAGGGTGCTGGGTGCTCAGGGTGCTGGGTGCTCAGTGCTCGGGGTGCTGGGTGCTCAGTGCTCAGGGTGCTGGGTGCTCAGTGCTCAGTGCTGAGGGTGCTGGATGCTCAGTGCTCAGTGCTCAGGGTGCTGGGTGTTCAGTACTCAGGGTGCTGGGTGCTCAGTACTCAGGGTGCTTGGTGCTCAGTGCTCAGGGTGCTGGTTGCTCAGTGCTCAGGGTGCTGGTTGCTCAGTACTCAGGGTGCTGGGTGCTCAGTACTCAGGGTGCTCGGTGTTCAGTACTGAGGGTGCTGGGTGCTCAGTGCCCAGGGTGCTGGGTGCTCAGTACTCAGGGTGCTGGGTGCGCAGTACTCAGTGTGCTGGGTGCTCAGTGCTCAGTGTGCTGGGTGCTCAGTACTCAGGGTGCTGGGTGCTCAGTGCTCGGTGTGCTAGGTGCTCAGTGCTCAGGGTGATCAGTGGTCAGTACTCAGGGTGCTGGGTGCTCAGTGCTCAGGGTGCTGGGTGCTCAGTCCTCAGGGTGCACAGTACTCAGGGTGCTCAGTGCTCAGTGCTCAGTACTCAGGGTGTTCAGTACTCAGGGTGCTGGGCGCTCAGTGCTCGGGGTGCTGGGTGCTCAGTACTCAGGGTGCTGGGTGCTCAGTACTCGGGGTGCTGGGTGCTCAGTACTCAGGGTGCTGGTTGCTCAGTGCTCGGGGTGCTGGGTGCTCAGTGCTCAGGGTGATCGGTGCTCAGTGCTCAGGGTGCTGGGTGCTCAGTCCTCAGGGTGCTCAGTGCTCAAGGTGCTGGGTGCTCAGTGCTCGGGGTGCTAGGTGCTCAGTACTCAGGGTGCTGAGTGCTCGGTACTCAGGGGGCTGGGTGCTCAGTACTCAGGGTGCTGGGTGCTCAGTACTCAGGGTGCTGGGTGCTCAGTGCTCAGGGTGCTGGGTGCTCAGTGCTCAGGGTGCTGGGTGCTCAGTGCTCGGGGTGCTGGGTGCTCAGTGCTCGGGGTGCTGGGTGCTCAGTGCTCAGTACTCAGGGTGCTGGGTGCTCAGTGCTCAGTGCTCAGGGTGCTGGTTGCTCAGTACTCAGGGTGCTGCGTGCTCAGTACTCAGGGTGCTGGGTGCTCAATGCTCAGGGTGCTGGGTGCTCAGTACTCAGGGTGCTGGGTGCTCAGTGCTCGGGGTGCTGGGTGCTCAGTGCTCGGGGTGCTGGGTGCTCAGTGCTCATGGTGCTGGGTGCTCAGTACTCAGGGTACTGGGTGCTCAGTGCTCGGGGTGCTCGGTGCTCAGTACTCAAGGTGCTGGGTGCTCAGTGCTCAGGGTGCTGGGTGCTCAGTCCTCGGGGTGCACCGTGCTCAGTGATCAGGGTGCTGGGTGCTCAGTACTCAGGGTGCTCGGTGCTCAGTACTCAGGCTTCTCAGTGCTCAGTACTCAGGGTGCTGGGTGCTCAGTGCTCAGGGTGCTGGGTGCTCAGTACTCAGGGAGCTCAGTGCTCAGTACTCGGGGTGTTGGGTGCTCAGTGCTCAGTGCTCAGGGTGCTGGGTTTTCAGTACTCAGGGTGCAGGGTGCTCAGTACTCAGGGTGCTCAGTGCTCAGTACTCGGGGTGCTGGGTGCTCAGTGCTCAGGGTGCTCAGTGCTCAGTGCTCGGGGTGTTGGGTGCTCAGTGCTCAGTGATCAGGGTGCTGGGTGCTCAGTGCCCAGGGTGCTAGGTGCTCAGTACTCAGGGTGCTGGGTGCGCAGTACTCAGGGTGCTGGGTGCTCAGTGCTCAGGGTGCTGGGTGCTCAGTACTCAGGGTGCTGGGGGCTCAGTGCTCGGGGTGCTGGGTGCTCAGTGCTCAGGGTGATCAGTGGTCAGTACTCAGGGTGCTGGGTGCTCAGTGCTCAGGGTGCTGGGTGCTCAGTCCTCAGGGTGCTCAGTACTCAGGGTGCTCAGTGCTCAGTGTTCAGTTCTCAGGGTGTTCAGTACTCAGGGTGCTGGGTGCTCAGTGCTCGGGGTGCTGTGTGCTCAGTACTCAGGGGGCTCAGTGCTCAGTACTCAGTACTCAGGGTGCTCAGTGCTCAGTGCTCAGGGTGCTGGGTGATCAGTACTCGGGGTGCTGGGTGCTCAGTGCTCAGGGTGCTCAGTGCTCAGTACTCAGTGCTCAGGGTACTCAGTGCTCAGTGCTCAGGGTGCTGGGTGTTCAGTACTCAGGGTGCTGATTGATCAGTACTCAGGGTGCTGGGTGCTCAGTGCTCAGGTTGCTGGGTGCTCAGTACTCTGGGTGTTGGGTGCTCAGTGCTCAGGGTGCTGGGTGCTCAGTGCTCACGGTGCTGCGTGCTCAGTACTCAGGGTGCTGTGTGCTCAGTGCTCGAGGTGCTCGATGCTCAGTACTCAAGGTGCTGGGTGCTCAGTGCTCAGGGTGCTGGGTGCTCAGTCCTCGGGGTGCTCCGTGCTCAGGTTGCTGGGTGCTCAGTGCTCGGGGTGCTCGGTGCTAAGTACTCAGGGTGCTGGGTGCTCAGTGCTCAGGGTGCTGGGTGCTCAGTACTCTGGGTTCTCAGTGCTCAGTGCTCAGGGTGCTGGGTGCTCAGTTCTCAGGGTGCTCAGTGCTCAGTACTCGGGGTGCTGGGTGCTCAGTACTCAGGGTGCTCAGTGCTCAGCACTCGGGGTGCTGGGTGCTCAGTGCTCAGTGTGCTCAGTGCTCAGTGCTCGGGGTGCTGGGTGCTCAGTGCTCGGAGTTCTGGGTGCTCAGTACTCAGGGTGCTTTGTGCTCAGTGCTCAGTACTCAGCGTGCTGGGTGCTCAGTGCTCAGAGTGTTGGGTGCTCAGTACTCAGGGTGCTGGGTGCTCAGTGCTCAGTGCTCAGGGTGCTCAGTGCTCAGGGTGCTGGGTGCTCAGGGTGCTGGGTGCTCAGTGCTCGGGGTGCTGGGTGCTCAGTGCTCAGGGTGCTGGGTGCTCAGTGCTCAGTGCTGAGGGTGCTGGATGCTCAGTGCTCAGTGCTCAGGGTGCTGGGTGTTCAGTACTCAGGGTGCTGGGTGCTCAGTACTCAGGGTGCTTGGTGCTCAGTGCTCAGGGTGCTGGTTGCTCAGTGCTCAGGGTGCTGGTTGCTCAGTACTCAGGGTGCTGGGTGCTCAGTACTCAGGGTGCTCGGTGTTCAGTACTGAGGGTGCTGGGTGCTCAGTGCCCAGGGTGCTGGGTGCTCAGTACTCAGGGTGCTGGGTGCGCAGTACTCAGTGTGCTGGGTGCTCAGTGCTCAGTGTGCTGGGTGCTCAGTACTCAGGGTGCTGGGTGCTCAGTGCTCGGTGTGCTAGGTGCTCAGTGCTCAGGGTGATCAGTGGTCAGTACTCAGGGTGCTGGGTGCTCAGTGCTCAGGGTGCTGGGTGCTCAGTCCTCAGGGTGCACAGTACTCAGGGTGCTCAGTGCTCAGTGCTCAGTACTCAGGGTGTTCAGTACTCAGGGTGCTGGGCGCTCAGTGCTCGGGGTGCTGGGTGCTCAGTACTCAGGGTGCTGGGTGCTCAGTACTCGGGGTGCTGGGTGCTCAGTACTCAGGGTGCTGGTTGCTCAGTGCTCGGGGTGCTGGGTGCTCAGTGCTCAGGGTGATCGGTGCTCAGTGCTCAGGGTGCTGGGTGCTCAGTCCTCAGGGTGCTCAGTGCTCAAGGTGCTGGGTGCTCAGTGCTCGGGGTGCTAGGTGCTCAGTACTCAGGGTGCTGAGTGCTCGGTACTCAGGGGGCTGGGTGCTCAGTACTCAGGGTGCTGGGTGCTCAGTACTCAGGGTGCTGGGTGCTCAGTGCTCAGGGTGCTGGGTGCTCAGTGCTCAGGGTGCTGGGTGCTCAGTGCTCGGGGTGCTGGGTGCTCAGTGCTCGGGGTGCTGGGTGCTCAGTGCTCAGTACTCAGGGTGCTGGGTGCTCAGTGCTCAGTGCTCAGGGTGCTGGTTGCTCAGTACTCAGGGTGCTGCGTGCTCAGTACTCAGGGTGCTGGGTGCTCAATGCTCAGGGTGCTGGGTGCTCAGTACTCAGGGTGCTGGGTGCTCAGTGCTCGGGGTGCTGGGTGCTCAGTGCTCGGGGTGCTGGGTGCTCAGTGCTCATGGTGCTGGGTGCTCAGTACTCAGGGTACTGGGTGCTCAGTGCTCGGGGTGCTCGGTGCTCAGTACTCAAGGTGCTGGGTGCTCAGTGCTCAGGGTGCTGGGTGCTCAGTCCTCGGGGTGCACCGTGCTCAGTGATCAGGGTGCTGGGTGCTCAGTACTCAGGGTGCTCGGTGCTCAGTACTCAGGCTTCTCAGTGCTCAGTACTCAGGGTGCTGGGTGCTCAGTGCTCAGGGTGCTGGGTGCTCAGTACTCAGGGAGCTCAGTGCTCAGTACTCGGGGTGTTGGGTGCTCAGTGCTCAGTGCTCAGGGTGCTGGGTTTTCAGTACTCAGGGTGCAGGGTGCTCAGTACTCAGGGTGCTCAGTGCTCAGTACTCGGGGTGCTGGGTGCTCAGTGCTCAGGGTGCTCAGTGCTCAGTGCTCGGGGTGTTGGGTGCTCAGTGCTCAGTGATCAGGGTGCTGGGTGCTCAGTACTCAGGGTGCTCGGGGCTCAGTACTCAGAGTTCTCAGTGCTCAGTACTCAGGGTGCTGGGTGCTCAGTGCTCAGGGTGCTGGGTGCTCAGTACTCAGGGTGCTCAGTGCTCAGTGCTCGGGGTGTTGGGTGCTCAGTGCTCAGTGCTCAGGGTGCTGGGTTTTCAGTACTCAGGGTGCAGGGTGCTCAGTACTCAGGGTGCTGGGTGCTCAGTGCACAGGGTGCTCAGTGCTCAGTACTCAGTGCTCAGGGTGCTGGGTGTTCAGTACTCAGGGTGCTGGGTGTTCAGTACTCGGTGTGCTGGGTGCTCAGTGCTCAGGGTGCTCAGTGCTCAGTACTCAGTGCTCAGGGTGCTCAGTGCTCAGTGCTCAGGGTGCTGGGTGTTCAGTACTCAGTGTGCTGGGTGCTCAGTGCTCAGGGTGCTCAGTGCTCAGTACTCAGTGCTCAGGGTACTCAGTGCTCAGTGCTCAGGGTGCTGGGTGTTCAGTACTCAGGGTGCTGGGTGATCAGTACTCAGGGTGCTGGGTGCTCAGTGCTCAGGGTGCTGGGTGCTCAATACTCTGGGTGTTGGGTGCTCAGTGCTCAGGGTGCTGGGTGCTCAGTGCTCAGGGTGCTGCGTGCTCAGTACTCAGGGTGCTGGGTGCTCAGTGCTCGAGGTGCTCGGTGCTCAGTACTCAAGGTGCTGGGTGCTCAGTGCTCAGGGTGCTGGGTGCTCAGTCCTCGGGGTGCTCCGTGCTCAGGGTGCTGGGTGCTCAGTGCTCGGGGTGCTCGGTGCTCAGTACTCAGGGTGCTGAGTGCTCAGTACTCAGGGTGATGGGTGCTCAGTACTCAGGGTGCTGGGTGCTCAGTGCTCAGGGTGCTGGGTGCTCAGTACTCAGGGTGCTGGGGGCTCAGTACTCAGGGTGCTGGGTGCTCAGTACTCAGGGTGCTCGGTTCTCAGTACTCAGGGTGCTGGGTGCTCATTCTCGGGGTGCTGGGTGCTCAGTGCTCGGGGTGCTGGGTGCTCAGTACTCAGGGTGCTGGGGGCTCAGTCCTTAGGGTGCTGGGTGCTCAGTACTCAGGGTGATCTGTTCTCAGTACTCAGGGTGATGGGTGCTCAGTGCTCGGGATGCTGGGTGCTCAGTACTCCGGGTGCTCAGTGCTCAGTACTCAGGGTGCTGGGTGCTCAGTACTCAGGGTGCTGGGTGCTCAGTGCTCGGCGTGCTCGGTGCTCAGTACTCGGGGTGCTGGGTGCTCAGTACTCGGGGTGCTGGGTGCTCAGGGCTCAGGGTGCTGGGTGCTCAGTTCTCGGGGTGCTGGGTGCTCAGTGCTGAGTGTGCTGGCTGCTCAGTGCTCAGGGTGCTGGGTGCTCAGTACAAAGGGTGCTCGGTGCTCAGTACTCAGGGTGCTCAGTGCTCAGTTCTAAGCGTGCTGGGTGCTCAGTGCTCAGGGTCCTCGGTGCTCAGTACTCAGGGAACTCAGTGCTCAGTACACAGCGTGCTTTGTGCTCAGTGCTGAGGGTGCTGGGTGCTCAGTACTCAGGGTGCTGGGTGCTCAGTACTCAGGGTGCTGGGTGCTCAGTACTCAGGGTGCTGGGTGCTCAGTGCTCGGGGTGCTCGGTGATCAGTACTCAGGGTGCTGGGTGCTCAGTGCTCAGGGTGCTGGGTACTCAATACTCAGGGTGCTGGGTGCTCATTACTCAGGGTGCTGGGTGCTCCGTGCTCAGGGTGCTGGGTGCTCAGTCCTCAGGGTGCTGGGTGCTCAGTACTCAGGGTGTTCGGTGATCAGTACTCAGGGTGCTCAGTGCTCAGTACTCAGGGTGCTGGTTGCTCAGTGCTCGGGGTGCTCGGTGCTCAGTACTCAGGGTGCTGGGTGCTCAGTACTCAGGGTTCTGGGTGGTCAGTACTCAGGGTGCTGGGTGCTCAGTACTCAGGGTGCTGGTTGCTCAGTACTCAGGGTGATGGGTGCACAGTGCTCAGGGTGCAGGGTGCTCAGTACTCAGGGTGCTGGGTGCTCAGTACTCAGGGTGATCGGTGCTTAGTACTCAGGGTGCTGGGTGCTCAGTGCTCAGGGTGCTGGGTACTCAGTACTCAGGGTGCTGGGTGCTCAGTACTCAGGGTGCTGGGTGCTCAGTGCTCAGGGTGCTGGGTGCTCAGTGCTCAGGGTGCTGGGTGCTCAGTACTCAGGGTGCTGGGTGCTCAGTGCTCAGGGTGATCGGTGCTCAGTACTCAGGGTGCTCACTACTCAGGGTGCTGGGTGCTCAGTGCTCAGGGTGCTGGGTGCTCAGTACTCAGGGTGCTGGGTGCTCAGTGCTCGCGGTGCTCGGTGCTCAGTACTCAAGGTGCTGGGTGCTCAGTGCTCAGGGTGCAGGGTGCTCAGTCCTCGGTGTGCTCCGTGCTCAGTGCTCAGGGTGCTGGGTGCTCAGTACTCAGGGTGCTTGGTGCTCAGTACTCAGGGTTTTCAGTGCTCAGGGTGCTGGGTGCTCAGTACTCAGGGTGCTCAGTGCTCAGTACTCGGGGTGCTTGGTGCTCAGTACTCAGGGTGCTCAGTGCTCAGTACTCCGGGTGCTGGGTGCTCAGTGCTCAGGGTGCTCAGTGCTCAGTGCTCGGGGTGTTAGGTGCTCAGTGCTCAGTGCTCAGGGTGCTGGGTGTTCAGTACTCAGGGTGCAGGGTGCTCAGTACTCAGGGTGCTGGGTGCTCAGTGCTCAGGGTGCTGGGTACTCAATACTCAGGGTGCTGGGTGCTCATTACTCAGGGTGCTGGGTGCTCCGTGCTCAGGGTGCTGGGTGCTCAGTCCTCAGGGTGCTGGGTGCTCAGTACTCAGGGTGTTCGGTGATCAGTACTCAGGGTGCTCAGTGCTCAGTACTCAGGGTGCTGGTTGCTCAGTGCTCGGGGTGCTCGGTGCTCAGTACTCAGGGTGCTGGGTGCTCAGTACTCAGGGTTCTGGGTGGTCAGTACTCAGGGTGCTGGGTGCTCAGTACTCAGGGTGCTGGTTGCTCAGTACTCAGGGTGATGGGTGCACAGTGCTCAGGGTGCAGGGTGCTCAGTACTCAGGGTGCTGGGTGCTCAGTACTCAGGGTGATCGGTGCTTAGTACTCAGGGTGCTGGGTGCTCAGTGCTCAGGGTGCTGGGTACTCAGTACTCAGGGTGCTGGGTGCTCAGTACTCAGGGTGCTGGGTGCTCAGTGCTCAGGGTGCTGGGTGCTCAGTGCTCAGGGTGCTGGGTGCTCAGTACTCAGGGTGCTGGGTGCTCAGTGCTCAGGGTGATCGGTGCTCAGTACTCAGGGTGCTCACTACTCAGGGTGCTGGGTGCTCAGTGCTCAGGGTGCTGGGTGCTCAGTACTCAGGGTGCTGGGTGCTCAGTGCTCGCGGTGCTCGGTGCTCAGTACTCAAGGTGCTGGGTGCTCAGTGCTCAGGGTGCAGGGTGCTCAGTCCTCGGTGTGCTCCGTGCTCAGTGCTCAGGGTGCTGGGTGCTCAGTACTCAGGGTGCTTGGTGCTCAGTACTCAGGGTTTTCAGTGCTCAGGGTGCTGGGTGCTCAGTACTCAGGGTGCTCAGTGCTCAGTACTCGGGGTGCTTGGTGCTCAGTACTCAGGGTGCTCAGTGCTCAGTACTCGGGGTGCTGGGTGCTCAGTGCTCAGGGTGCTCAGTGCTCAGTGCTCGGGGTGTTAGGTGCTCAGTGCTCAGTGCTCAGGGTGCTGGGTGTTCAGTACTCAGGGTGCAGGGTGCTCAGTACTCAGGGTGCTGGGTGCTCAGTGCACAGGGATCTCAGTGCTCAGTACTCAGTGCTCAGGGTGCTGGGTGTTCAGTACTCAGGGTGCTGGGTGTTCAGTACTCGTTGTGCTGGGTGCTCAGTGCTCAGGGTGCTCAGTGCTCAGTACTCAGTGCTCAGGGTGCTCAATGCTCAGTGCTCAGGGTGCTGGGTGTTCAGTACTCGGTGTGCTGCGTGCTCAGTGCTCAGGGTGCTCAGTGCTCAGTACTCAGTGCTCAGGGTACTCAGTGCTCAGTGCTCAGGGTGCTGGGTGTTCAGTACTCAGGGTGCTGGGTTATCAGTACTCAGGGTGCTGGGTGCTCAGTGCTCAGGGTGCTGGGTGCTCAATACTCTGGGTGTTGGGTGCTCTGTGCTCAGGGTGCTGGGTGCTCAGTGCTCAGGGTGCTGCGTGCTCAGTACTCAGGGTGCAGGGTGCTCAGTGCTCGAGGTGCTCGGTGCTCAGTACTCAAGGTGCTGGGTGCTCAGTGCTCAGGGTGCTGGGTGCTCAGTCCTCGGGGTGCTCCGTGCTCAGGGTGCTGGGTGCTCAGTCCTCGGGGTGCTCAGTACTCAGGGTGCTGGGTGCTCAGTGCTCGGGGTGCTGGGTGCTCAGTACTCAGGGTGCTGGGGGCTCAGTACTCAGGGTGCTGGGTGCTCAGTACTCAGGGTGCTCGGTTCTCAGTACTCAGGGTGCTGGGTGCTCATTCTCGGGGTGCTGGGTGCTCAGTGCTCGGGGTGCTGGGTGCTCAGTACTCAGGGTGCTGGGGGCTCAGTCCTCAGGGTGCTGGGTGCTCAGTACTCAGGGTGATCTGTTCTCAGTACTCAGGGTGCTGGGTGCTCAGGGCTCAGGGTGCTGGGTGCTCAGTGCTCGGGGTGCTGGGTGCTCAGTGCTGAGTGTGCTGGCTGCTCAGTGCTCAGGGTGCTGGGTGCTCAGTACTCAGGGTGCTCAGTGCTCAGTTCTAAGCGTGCTGGGTGCTCAGTGCTCAGGGTCCTCGGTGCTCAGTACTCAGGGTGCTCAGTGCTCAGTACACAGCGTGCTTTGTGCTCAGTGCTGAGGGTGCTGGGTGCTCAGTACTCAGGGTGCTGGGTGCTCAGTACTCAGGGTGCTGGGTGCTCAGTACTCAGGGTGCTGGGTGCTCAGTGCTCGGGGTGCTCGGTGATCAGTACTCAGGGTGCTGGGTGCTCAGTGCTCAGTGTGCTGGGTACTCAATACTCAGGGTGCTGGGTGCTCAGTACTAAGGTTGCTGGGTGCTCAGTGCTCAGGGTGCTGGGTGCTCAGTCCTCAGGGTGCTGGGTGCTCAGTACTCAGGGTGTTCGGTGCTCAGTACTAAGGGTGCTGCGTGCTCAGTACTCAGGGTGCTGGGTGCTCAGTGCTCGAGGTGCTCGGTGCTCAGTACTCAAGGTGCTGGGTGCTCAGTGCTCAGGGTGCTGGGTGCTCAGTCCTCGGGGTGCTCCGTGCTCAGGGTGCTGGGTGCTCAGTGCTCGGGGTGCTCGGTGCTCAGTACTCAGGGTGCTGAGTGCTCAGTACTCAGGGTGATGGGTGCTCAGTACTCAGGGTGCTGGGTGCTCAGTGCTCGGGGTGCTGGGTGCTCAGTACTCAGGGTGCTGGGGGCTCAGTACTCAGGGTGCTGGGTGCTCAGTACTCAGGGTGCTCGGTTCTCAGTACTCAGGGTGCTGGGTGATCATTCTCGGGGTGCTGGGTGCTCAGTGCTCGGGGTGCTGGGTGCTCAGTACTCAGGGTGCTGGGGGCTCAGTCCTCAGGGTGCTGGGTGCTCAGTACTCAGGGTGATCTGTTCTCAGTACTCAGGGTGATGGGTGCTCAGTGCTCGGGATGCTGGGTGCTCAGTACTCCGGGTGCTCAGTGCTCAGTACTCAGGGTGCTGGGTGCTCAGTACTCAGGGTGCTGGGTGCTCAGTGCTCGGCGTGCTCGGTGCTCAGTACTCGGGGTGCTGGGTGCTCAGTACTCGGGGTGCTGGGTGCTCAGGGCTCAGGGTGCTGGGTGCTCAGTGCTCGGGGTGCTGGGTGCTCAGTGCTGAGTGTGCTGGCTGCTCAGTGCTCAGGGTGCTGGGTGCTCAGTACTCAGGGTGCTCGGTGCTCAGTACTCAGGGTGCTCAGTGCTCAGTTCTAAGCGTGCTGGGTGCTCAGTGCTCAGGGTCCTCGGTGCTCAGTACTCAGGGTGCTCAGTGCTCAGTACACAGCGTGCTTTGTGCTCAGTGCTGAGGGTGCTGGGTCCTCAGTACTCAGGGTGCTGGGTGCTCAGTACTCAGGGTGCTGGGTGCTCAGTACTCAGGGTGCTGGGTGCTCAGTGCTCGGGGTGCTCGGTGATCAGTACTCAGGGTGCTGGGTGCTCAGTGCTCAGGGTGCTGGGTACTCAATACTCAGGGTGCTGGGTGCTCAGTACTCAGGGTGCTGGGTGCTCAGTGCTCAGGGTGCTGGGTGCTCAGTCCTCAGGGTGCTGGGTGCTCAGTACTCAGGGTGATCGGTGCTTAGTACTCAGGGTGCTGGGTGCTCAGTGCTCAGGGTGCTGGGTACTCAGTACTCAGGGTGCTGGGTGCTCAGTGCTCAGGGTGCTGGGTGCTCAGTCCTCAGGGTGCTGGGTGCTCAGTACTCAGGGTGCTGGGTGCTCAGTACTCAGGGTGCTGGGTGCTCAGTGCTCGGGGTGCTCGGTGATCAGTACTCAGGGTGCTGGGTGCTCAGTGCTCAGGGTGCTGGGTACTCAATACTCAGGGTGCTGGGTGCTCAGTACTCAGGGTGCTGGGTGCTCAGTGCTCAGGGTGCTGGGTGCTCAGTCCTCAGGGTGCTGGGTGCTCAGTACTCAGGGTGATCGGTGCTTAGTACTCAGGGTGCTGGGTGCTCAATACTCAGGGTGCTGGGTGCTCAGTACTCAGGGTGCTGGGTGCTCAGTGCTCAGGGTGCTGGGTGCTCAGTCCTCAGGGTGCTGGGTGCTCAGTACTCAGGGTGCTGGGTGCTCTGTACTCAGGGTGCTGGGTGCTCAGTGCTCGGGGTGCTCGGTGATCAGTACTCAGGGTGCTGGGTGCTCAGTGCTCAGGGTGCTGGGTACTCAATACTCAGGGTGCTGGGTGCTCAGTACTCAGGGTGCTGGGTGCTCAGTGCTCAGGGTGCTGGGTGCTCAGTCCTCAGGGTGCTGGGTGCTCAGTACTCAGGGTGCTGGGTGCTCAGTGCTCAGGGTGCTGGGTGCTCAGTGCTCAGGGTGCTGGGTGCTCAGTACTCAGGGTGCTGGGTGCTCAGTACTCAGGGTGATCGGTGCTCAGTACTCAGGGTGCTCACTACTCAGGGTGCTGTGTGCTCAGTGCTCAGGGTGCTGGGTGCTCAGTACTCAGGGTGCTGGGTGCTCAGTGCTCGCGGTGCTCGGTGCTCAGTACTCAAGGTGCTGGGTGCTCAGTGCTCAGGGTGCAGGGTGCTCAGTCCTCGGGGTGCTCCGTGCTCAGTGCTCAGGGTGCTGGGTGCTCAGTACTCAGGGTGCTCGGTGCTCAGTACTCAGGGTTTTCAGTGCTCAGGGTGCTGGGTGCTCAGTACTCAGGGTGCTCAGTGCTCAGTACTCGGGGTGCTTGGTGCTCAGTACTCAGGGTGCTCAGTGCTCAGTACTCGGGGTGCTGGGTGCTCAGTGCTCAGTGTGCTCAGTGCTCAGTGCTCGGGGTGTTGGGTGCTCAGTGCTCAGTGCTCAGGGTGCTGGGTGTTCAGTACTCAGGGTGCAGGGTGCTCAGTACTCAGGGTGCTGGGTGCTCAGTGCACAGGGTCCTCAGTGCTCAGTACTCAGTGCTCAGGGTGCTGGGTGTTCAGTACTCAGGGTGCTGGGTGTTCAGTACTCGGTGTGCTGGGTGCTCAGTGCTCAGGGTGCTCAGTGCTCAGTACTCAGTGCTCAGAGTGCTCAGTGCTCAGTGCTCAGGGTGCTGGGTGTTCAGTACTCGGTGTGCTGCGTGCTCAGTGCTCAGGGTGCTCAGTGCTCAGTACTCAGTGCTCAGGGTACTCAGTGCTCAGTGCTCAGGGTGCTGGGTGTTCAGTACTCAGGGTGCTGGGTGATCAGTACTCAGGGTGCTGGGTGCTCAGTGCTCAGGGTGCTGGGTGCTCAATACTCTGGGTGTTGGGTGCTCTGTGCTCAGGGTGCTGGGTGCTCAGTGCTCAGGGTGCTGCGTGCTCAGTACTCAGGGTGCTGGGTGCTCAGTGCTCGAGGTGCTCGGTGCTCAGTACTCAAGGTGCTGGGTGCTCAGTGCTCAGGGTGCTGGGTGCTCAGTCCTCGGGGTGCTCCGTGCTCAGGGTGCAGGGTGCTCAGTGCTCGGGGTGCTCGGTGCTCAGTACTCAGGGTGCTGAGTGCTCAGTACTCAGGGTGATGGGTGCTCAGTACTCAGGGTGCTGGGTGCTCAGTGGTCGGGGTGCTGGGTGCTCAGTACTCAGGGTGCTGGGGGCTCAGTACTCAGGGTGCTGGGTGCTCAGTACTCAGGGTGCTCGGTTCTCAGTACTCAGGGTGCTGGGTGCTCATTCTCGGGGTGCTGGGTGCTCAGTGCTCGGGGTGCTGGGTGCTCAGTACTCAGGGTGCTGGGGGCTCAGTCCTCAGGGTGCTGGGTGCTCAGTACTCAGGGTGATCTGTTCTCAGTACTCAGGGTGATGGGTGCTCAGTGCTCGGGATGCTGGGTGCTCAGTACTCCGGGTGCTCAGTGCTCAGTACTCAGGGTGCTGGGTGCTCAGTACTCAGGGTGCTGGGTGCTCAGTGCTCGGCGTGCTCGGTGCTCAGTACTCGGGGTGCTGGGTGCTCAGTACTCGGGGTGCTGGGTGCTCAGGGCTCAGGGTGCTGGGTGCTCAGTGCTCGGGGTGCTGGGTGCTCAGTGCTGAGTGTGCTGGCTGCTCAGTGCTCAGGGTGCTGGGTGCTCAGTACTCAGGGTGCTCAGTGCTCAGTTCTAAGCGTGCTGGGTGCTCAGTGCTCAGGGTCCTCGGTGCTCAGTACTCAGGGTGCTCAGTGCTCAGTACACAGCGTGCTTTGTGGTCAGTGCTGAGGGTGCTGGTTGCTCAGTACTCAGGGTGCTGGGTGCTCAGTACTCAGGGTGCTGGGTGCTCAGTACTCAGGGTGCTGGGTGCTCAGTGCTCGGGGTGCTCGGTGATCAGTACTCAGGGTGCTGGGTGCTCAGTGCTCAGGGTGCTGGGTACTCAATACTCAGGGTGCTGGGTGCTCAGTACTCAGGGTGCTGGGTGCTCAGTGCTCAGGGTGCTGGGTGCTCTGTCCTCAGGGTGCTGGGTGCTCAGTACTCAGGGTGCTCGGTGCTCAGTACTCAGGGTGCTCAGTGCTCAGTTCTAAGCGTGCTGGGTGCTCAGTGCTCAGGGTCCTCGGTGCTCAGTACTCAGGGTGCTCAGTGCTCAGTACACAGCGTGCTTTGTGCTCAGTGCTGAGGGTGCTGGGTCCTCAGTACTCAGGGTGCTGGGTGCTCAGTACTCAGGGTGCTGGGTGCTCAGTACTCAGGGTGCTGGGTGCTCAGTGCTCGGGGTGCTCGGTGATCAGTACTCAGGGTGCTGGGTGCTCAGTGCTCAGGGTGCTGGGTACTCAATACTCAGGGTGCTGGGTGCTCAGTACTCAGGGTGCTGGGTGCTCAGTGCTCAGGGTGCTGGGTGCTCAGTCCTCAGGGTGCTGGGTGCTCAGTACTCAGGGTGCTCAGTGCTCAGTACTCAGGGTGCTGGTTGCTTAGTGCTCGGGGTGCTCGGTGCTCAGTACTCAGGGTGCTGGGTGCTCAGTACTCAGGGTGCTCGGTGCTCAGTACTCAGGGTGCTCAGTGCTCAGTTCTAAGCGTGCTGGGTGCTCAGTGCTCAGGGTCCTCGGTGCTCAGTACTCAGGGTGCTCAGTGCTCAGTACACAGCGTGCTTTGTGCTCAGTGCTGAGGGTGCTGGGTCCTCTGTACTCAGGGTGCTGGGTGCTCAGTACTCAGGGTGCTGGGTGCTCAGTACTCAGGGTGCTGGGTGCTCAGTGCTCGGGGTGCTCGGTGATCAGTACTCAGGGTGCTGGGTGCTCAGTGCTCAGGGTGCTGGGTACTCAATACTCAGGGTGCTGGGTGCTCAGTACTCAGGGTGCTGGGTGCTCAGTGCTCAGGGTGCTGGGTGCTCAGTCCTCAGGGTGCTGGGTGCTCAGTACTCAGGGTGATCGGTGCTTAGTACTCAGGGTGCTGGGTGCTCAGTGCTCAGGGTGCTGGGTACTCAGTACTCAGGGTGCTGGGTGCTCAGTACTCAGGGTGCTGGGTGCTCAGTGCTCAGGGTGCTGGGTGCTCAGTGCTCAGGGTGCTGGGTGCTCAGTACTCAGGGTGCTGGGTGCTCAGTACTCAGGGTGATCGGTGCTCAGTACTCAGGGTGCTCACTACTCAGGGTGCTGGGTGCTCAGTGCTCAGGGTGCTGGGTGCTCAGTACTCAGGGTGCTGGGTGCTCAGTGCTCGCGGTGCTCGGTTCTCAGTACTCAAGGTGCTGGGTGCTCAGTGCTCAGGGTGCAGGGTGCTCAGTCCTCGGGGTGCTCCGTGCTCAGTGCTCAGGGTGCTGGGTGCTCAGTACTCAGGGTGCTCGGTGCTCAGTACTCAGGGTTTTCAGTGCTCAGGGTGCTGGGTGCTCAGTACTCAGGGTGCTCAGTGCTCAGTACTCGGGGTGCTTGGTGCTCAGTACTCAGGGTGCTCAGTGCTCAGTACTCTGGGTGCTGGGTGCTCAGTGCTCAGGGTGCTCAGTGCTCAGTGCTCGGGGTGTTGGGTGCTCAGTGCTCAGTGCTCAGGGTGCTGGGTGTTCAGTACTCAGGGTGCAGGGTGCTCAGTACTCAGGGTGCTGGGTGCTCAGTGCACAGGGTCCTCAGTGCTCAGTACTCAGTGCTCAGGGTGCTGGGTGTTCAGTACTCAGGGTGCTGGGTGTTCAGTACTCGGTGTGCTGGGTGCTCAGTGCTCAGGGTGCTCAGTGCTCAGTACTCAGTGCTCAGGGTGCTCAGTGCTCAGTGCTCAGGGTGCTGGGTGTTCAGTACTCGGTGTGCTGCGTGCTCAGTGCTCAGGGTGCTCAGTGCTCAGTACTCAGTGCTCAGGGTACTCAGTGCTCAGTGCTCAGGGTGCTGGGTGTTCAGTACTCAGGGTCCTGGGTGATCAGTACTCAGGGTGCTGGGTGCTCAGTGCTCAGGGTGCTGGGTGCTCAATACTCTGGGTGTTGGGTGCTCTGTGCTCAGGGTGCTGGGTGCTCAGTGCTCAGGGTGCTGCGTGCTCAGTACTCAGGGTGCTGGGTGCTCAGTGCTCGAGGTGCTTGGTGCTCAGTACTCAAGGTGCTGGGTGCTCAGTGCTCAGGGTGCTGGGTGCTCAGTCCTCGGGGTGCTCCGTGATCAGGGTGCTGGGTGCTCAGTGCTCGGGGTGCTCGGTGCTCAGTACTCAGGGTGCTGAGTGCTCAGTACTCAGGGTGATGGGTGCTCAGTACTCAGGGTGCTGGGTGCTCAGTGGTCGGGGTGCTGGGTGCTCAGTGCTCGAGGTGCTTGGTGCTCAGTACTCAAGGTGCTGGGTGCTCAGTGCTCAGGGTGCTGGGTGCTCAGTCCTCGGGGTGCTCCGTGATCAGGGTGCTGGGTGCTCAGTGCTCGGGGTGCTCGGTGCTCAGTACTCAGGGTGCTGAGTGCTCAGTACTCAGGGTGATGGGTGCTCTGTCCTCAGGGTGCTGGGTGCTCAGTACTCAGGGTGTTCGGTGCTCAGTACTCAGGGTGCTGGGTGCTCAGTACTCAGGGTGCTGGGTGCTCAGTGCTCGGGGTGCTCGGTGATCAGTACTCAGGGTGCTGGGTGCTCAGTGCTCAGGGTGCTGGGTACTCAATACTCAGGGTGCTGGGTGCTCAGTACTCAGGGTGCTGGGTGCTCAGTGCTCAGGGTGCTGGGTGCTCTGTCCTCAGGGTGCTGGGTGCTCAGTACTCAGGGTGCTCGGTGCTCAGTACTCAGGGTGCTGAGTGCTCAGTACTCAGGGTGATGGGTGCTCAGTACTCAGGGTGCTGGGTGCTCAGTGGTCGGGGTGCTGGGTGCTCAGTACTCAGGGTGCTGGGGGCTCAGTACTCAGGGTGCTGGGTGCACAGTACTCAGGGTGCTCGGTTCTCAGTACTCAGGGTGCTGGGTGCTCATTCTCGGGGTGCTGGGTGCTCAGTGCTCGGGGTGCTGGGTGCTCAGTACTCAGGGTGCTGGGGGCTCAGTCCTCAGGGTGCTGGGTGCTCAGTACTCAGGGTGATCTGTTCTCAGTACTCAGGGTGATGGGTGCTCAGTGCTCGCGATGCTGGGTGCTCAGTACTCCGGGTGCTCAGTGCTCAGTACTCAGGGTGCTGGGTGCTCAGTACTCAGGGTGCTGGGTGCTCAGTGCTCGGCGTGCTCGGTGCTCAGTACTCGGGGTGCTGGGTGCTCAGTACTCGGGGTGCTGGGTGCTCAGGGCTCAGGGTGCTGGGTGCTCAGTGCTCGGGGTGCTGGGTGCTCAGTGCTGAGTGTGCTGGCTGCTCAGTGCTCAGGGTGCTGGGTGCTCAGTACTCAGGGTGCTCAGTGCTCAGTTCTAAGCGTGCTGGGTGCTCAGTGCTCAGGATCCTCGGTGCTCAGTACTCAGGGTGCTCAGTGCTCAGTACACAGCGTGCTTTGTGCTCAGTGCTGAGGGTGCTGGGTGCTCAGTACTCAGGGTGCTGGGTGCTCAGTACTCAGGGTGCTGGGTGCTCAGTACTCAGGGTGCTGGGTGCTCAGTGCTCGGGGTGCTCGGTGATCAGTACTCAGGGTGCTGGGTGCTCAGTGCTCAGGGTGCTGGGTACTCAATACTCAGGGTGCTGGGTGCTCAGTACTCAGGGTGCTGGGTGCTCAGTGCTCAGGGTGCTGGGTGCTCTGTCCTCAGGGTGCTGGGTGCTCAGTACTCAGGGTGTTCGGTGCTCAGTACTCAGGGTGCTCAGTGCTCAGTACTCAGGGTGCTGGTTGCTCAGTGCTCGGGGTGCTCGGTGCTCAGTACTCAGGGTGCTGGGTGCTCAGTACTCAGGGTTCTGGGTGCTCAGTACTCAGGGTGCTGGGTGCTCAGTACTCAGGGTGCTGGGTGCTCAGTACTCAGGGTGATGGGTGCACAGTGCTCAGGGTGCTGGGTGCTCAGTACTCAGGGTGCTGGGTGCTCAGTACTCAGAGTGATCGGTGCTTAGTACTCAGGGTGCTGGGTGCTCAGTGCTCAGGGTGCTGGGTACTCAGTACTCAGGGTGCTGGGTGCTCAGTACTCAGGGTGCTGGGTGTTCAGTGCTCAGGGTGCTGGGTGCTCAGTGCTCAGGGTGCTGGGTGCTCAGTACTCAGGGTGCTGGGTGCTCAGTGCTCAGGGTGATCGGTGCTCAGTACTCAGGGTGCTCACTACTCAGGGTGCTGGGTGCTCAGTGCTCAGGGTGCTGGGAGCTCAGTACTCAGGGTGCTGGGTGCTCAGTGCTCGCGGTGCTCGGTGCTCAGTACTCAAGGTGCTGAGTGCTCAGTGCTCAGGGTGCAGGGTGCTCAGTCCTCGGGGTGCTCCGTGCTCAGTGCTCAGGGTGCTGGGTGCTCAGTACTCAGGGTGCTCGGTGCTCAGTACTCAGGGTTTTCAGTGCTCAGGGTGCTGGGTGCTCAGTACTCAGGGTGCTCAGTGCTCAGTACTCGGGGTGCTGGGTGCTCAGTACTCAGGGTCCTCAGTGCTCAGTACTCGGGGTGCTGGGTGCTCAATGCTCAGTGTGCTCAGTGCTCAGTGCTAAGGGTGCTGGGTGCTCTGTGCTCGGGGCACTGGGTGCTCAGTGCTCGGGGTGCTGGGTGCTCAGTACTCAGGGTGCTGTGTGCTCAGTGCTCAGTACTCAGCGTGCTGGGTGCTCAGTGCTCAGTGTGTTGGGTGCTCAGTACTCAGGGTGCTGGGTGCTCAGTGCTCAGTGCTCAGGGTGCTCATTGCTCAGGGTGCTGGGTGCTCAGGGTGCTGGGTGCTCAGTGCTCGGGGTGCTGGGTGCTCAGTGCTCAGTGCTCAGGGTGCTGGGTGCTCAGTGCTCAGTGTTCAGGGTGCTGGGTGTTCAGTACTCAGGGTGCTCGGTGCTTAGTGCTCGGGGTGCTGGGTGCTCAGTACTCAGGGTGCTTGGTGCTCAGTGCTCGGGGTGCTGGGTGCTCAGTGCTCATCTTGATCAATGCTCAGTACTCAGGGTGCTGGGTGCTCAGTGCTCAGGGTGCTGGGTGCTCAGTCCTCAGGGTGCTCAGTACTCAGGGTGCTCGGTGCTCAGTGCTCAGTACTCAGGGTGCTCAGTACTCAGGGTGCTGGGTGCTCAGTGCTCAGGGTGCTGGTTGCTCAGTACTCAGGGTGCTGGGTGCTCAGTACTCAGGTTACTGGGTGCTCAGTGCTCAGGGTGCTCTGTGGTCAGTACTCAGGGTGCTGGGTGCTCAGTGCTCGGGGTGCTGCGTGCTCAGTACTCAGGGTTCTGGGTGCTCAGTGCTCACGGTGCTGGGTACTCAGTGCTCAGGGTGCTGGGTGCTCAGTACTCAGGGTGCTGGGTGCTCAGTGCTCGGGGTGCTCGGTGCTCAGTACTCAAGGTGCTGGGTGCTCATTACTCAGGGTGCTGGGTGCTCAGTGCTCGGGGTGCTCGGTGCTCAGTACTCGGGGTGCTGGTTGCTCAGTACTCGGGGTGCTGGGTGCTCAGTGCTCAGGGTGCTGGGTGTTCAGTACTCATGGTGCTGGGTGCTCAGTACTCAGGGTGCGGGGTGCTCAGTGCTCAGGGTGCTCAGTGCTCAGTACTCAGAGCTCAGGGTGCTGGGTGTTCAGTGCTCAGGGTGCTGGGTGCTCATTGCTCAGGGTGCTGGGTGCTCAGTGCTCGAGGTGCTCGGTGCTCAGTACTCAAGGTGCTGGGTGCTCAGTGCTCAGGGTGCTGGGTGCTCAGTGCTCGGGGTGCTCTGTGCTCAGGGTGCTGGGTGCTCAGTGCTCGGGGTGCCCGGTGCTCAGTACTCAGGGTGCTGAGTGCTCAGTACTCAGGGTGATGGGTGCTAGTACTCAGGGTGCTCGGTGCTCAGTGCTCAGGGTGCTGGGTGCTCAGTACTCAGGGTGCTGGGTTCTCAGTGCTCGGGGTGCTGGGTGCTCAGTACTCAGGGTGCTGGGGGCTCAGTACTCAGGGTGCTGGGTGCTCAGTACTCACGGTGCTCGCTTCTCAGTACTCAGGGTGCTGGGTGCTCATTCTCGGGGTGCTGCGTGCTCAGTGCTCAGGGTGCTGGGTGCTCAGTGATCGGGGTGCTGGGTGCTCAGTGCTGAGTGTGCTGGCTGCTCAGTGCTCAGGGTGCTGGGTGCTCAGTACTCAGGGTGCTCGGTGCTCAGTACTCAGGGTGCTCAGTGCTCAGTACTCAGCGTGCTGGGTGCTCAGTGCTCAGGGTCCTCGGTGCTCAGTACTCAGGGTGCTCAGTGCTCAGTACTCAGCGTGCTTTGTGCTCAGTGCTCAGGGTACTGGGTGCTCAGTACTCAGGGTGCTGGGTGCTCTGTACTCAGGGTGCTGGGTGCTCAGTACTCAGGGTGCTGGGTGCTCAGTGCTCAGGGTGCTGGGTGCTCAGTACTCAGGGTGCTGGGTGCTTAGTGCTCGAGGTGCTCGGTGCTCAGTACTCAAGGTGCTGGGTTCTCAGTGCTCAGGGTGCTGGGTGCTCAGTCCTCGGGGTGCTCCGTGCTCAGGGTGCTGGGTGCTGAGTGCTCAGGGTGCTGGGTGCTCAGTGCTCGGGTGCTCGGTGCTCAGTGCTCAGTACTCAGGGTGCTGGGTGCTCAGTGCTCGGTGTGCTGGGTGCTCAGTACTCAGGGTGCTGGGTGCTCAGTGCTCAGGGTGCTGGGTGCTCAGTGCTCAGGGTGCTGGGTGCTCAGTGATCGGGGTGCTGGGTGCTCAGTGCTCAGGGTGATCGGTGCTCAGTGCTCAGGGTGCTGGGTGCTCAGTCCTCAGGGTGCTCAGTGCTCAAGGTCCTGGGTGCTCAGTGCTCGGGGTGCTCGGTGCTCAGTACTCAGGGTGCTGAGTGCTCAGTACTCAGGGTGCTGGGTGCTCAGTACTCAGGGTGCTGGGTGCTCAGTACTCAGGTTGCTGGGTGCTCAGTGCTCAGGGTGCTGGGTGCTCAGTGCTCAGGGTGCTGGGTGCTCAGTGCTCGGGGTGCTGGGTGCTCAGTGCTCGGGGTGCTGGGTGCTCAGTGCTCAGTGCTCAGGGTGCTGGGTGCTCAGTGCTCAGTGCTCAGGGTGCTGGTTGCTCAGTACTCAGGGTGCTGGGTGCTCAGTACTCAGGGTGCTGGGTGCTCAGTGCTCAGGGTGCTGGGTGCTCAGTACTCAGGGTGCTGGGTGCTCAGTGCTCGGGGTGCTGGGTGCTCCGTGCTCGGGGTGCTGGGTGCTCAGTGCTCATGGTGCTGGGTGCTCAGTACTCAGGGTGCTGGGTGCTCAGTGCTCGGGGTGCTCGGTGCTCAGTACTCAAGGTGCTGGGTGCTCAGTGCTCAGGGTGCTGGGTGCTCAGTCCTCGGGGTGCACCGTGCTCAGTGATCAGGGTGCTGGGTGCTCAGTACTCAGGGTGCTCGGTGCTCAGTACTCAGGGTTCTTAGTGCTCAGTACTCAGGGTGCTGGGTGCTCAGTGCTCAGGGTGCTGGGTGCTCAGTACTCAGGGTGCTCAGTGCTCAGTACTCAGGGTGCTTGGTGCTCAGTACTCAGGGTGCTCAGTGCTCAGTACTCGGGGTGCTGGGTGCTCAGTGCTCAGGGTGCTCAGTGCTCAGTGCTCGGGGTGTTGGGTGCTCAGTGCTCAGTGCTCAGGGTGCTGGGTGTTCAGTACTCAGGGTGCAGGGTGCTCAGTACTCAGGGTGCTGGGTGCTCAGTGCTCAGGGTGCTCAGTGATCAGTACTCAGTGCTCAGGGTGCTGGGTGTTCAGTACTCGGTGTGCAGGGTGCTCAGTGCTGAGGGTGCTCAGTGCTCAGTACTCAGTGCTCAGGGTGCTCAGTGCTCAGTGCTCAGGGTGCTGGGTGTTCAGTACTGGGTGTGCTGGGTGCTCAGTGCTCAGGGTGCTCAGTGCTCAGTACTCAGTGCTCAGGGTACTCAGTGCTCAGTGCTCAGGGTGCTGGGTGTTCAGTACTCAGGGTGCTGGGTGATCAGTACTCAGGGTGCTGGGTGCTCAGTGCTCAGGGTGCTGGGTGCTCAGTACTCTGGGTGTTGGGTGCTCAGTGCTCAGGGTGCTGGGTGCTCAGTGCTCAGGGTGCTGGGTGCTCAGTGCTCGAGGTGCTCGGTGCTCAGTACTCAAGGTGCTGGGTGCTCAGTGCTCAGGGTGCTGGGTGCTCAGTCCTCGGGGTGCTCCGTGCTCAGGGTGCTGGGTGCTCAGTGCTCGGGGTGCTCGGTGCTCAGTACTCAGGGTGCTGAGTGCTCAGTACTCAGGGTGATGGGTGCTCAGTACTCAGGGTGCTGGGTGCTCAGTGCTCGGGGTGCTGGGTGCTCAGTACTCAGGGTGCTGGGGGCTCAGTACTCAGGGTGCTGGGTGCTCAGTACTCAGGGTGCTCGGTTCTCAGTACTCAGGGTGCTGGGTGCTCATTCTCGGGGTGCTTGGTGCTCAGTGCTCGGGGTGCTGGGTGCTCAGTACTCAGGGTGCTGTGGGCTCAGTACTCAGGGTGCTGGGTGCTAAGTACTCAGGGTGATCTGTTCTCAGTACTCAGGGTGCTGGGTGCTCAGTGCTCGGGATGCTGGGTGCTCAGTACTCGGGGTGCTCAGTGCTCAGTACTCAGGGTGCTGGGTGCTCAGTACTCAGGGTGCTGGGTGCTCAGTGCTCGGGGTGCTCGGTGCTCAGTACTCGGGGTGCTGGGTGCTCAGTACTCGGGGTGCTGGGTGCTCAGTGCTCAGGGTGCTGGGTGCTCAGTGCTCGGGGTGCTGGGTGCTCAGTGCTGAGTGTGCTGGCTGCTCAGTGCTCAGGGTGCTGGGTGCTCAGTACTCAGGGTGCTCGGTGCTCAGTACTCAGGGTGCTCAGTGCTCAGTACACAGCGTGCTGGGTGCTCAGTGCTCAGGGTCCTCGGTGCTCAGTACTCAGGGTGCTCAGTGCTCAGTACACAGCGTGCTTTGTGCTCAGTGCTGAGGGTGCTGGGTGCTCAGTACTGAGGGTGCTGGGTGCTCAGTACTCAGGGTGCTGGGTGCTCAGTACTCAGGGTGCTGGGTGCTCAGTGCTCGGGGTGCTCAGTGATCAGTACTCAGGGTGCTGGGTGCTCAGTGCTCAAGGTGCTGGGTACTCAGTACTCAGGGTGCTGGGTGCTCAGTGCTCAGGGTGCTGGGTGCTCAGTCCTCAGGGTGCTGGGTGCTCAGTACTCAGGGTGTTCGGTGCTCAGTACTCAGGGTGCTCGGTGCTCAGTACTCAGGATGCTGGTTGCTCAGTGCTCGGGGTGCTCGGTGCTCAGTACTCAGTGTGCTGGGTGCTCAGTACTCAGGGTGCTGGGTGCTCAGTACTCAGGGTGCTGGGTGCTCAGTGCTCAGGGTGCTGGGTGCTCAGTACTCAGGGTGCTGGGTGCACAGTGCTCAGGGTGCTGGGTGCTCAGTACTCAGGGTGCTGGGTGCTCAGTACTCAGGGTGATCGGTGCTTAGTACTCAGGGTGCTGGGTGCTCATTGCTCAGGGTGCTGGGTACTCAGTACTCAGGGTGCTGGGTGCTCAGTACTCAGGGTGCTGGGTGCTCAGTGCTCAGGGTGCTGGGTGCTCAGTGCTCAGGGTGCTCAGTGATCAGTACTCAGTGCTCAGGGTGCTGGGTGTTCAGTACTCGGTGTGCAGGGTGCTCAGTACTCAGGGTGCTCAGTGCTCAGTACTCGGGGTGCTGGGTGCTCAGTGCTCAGGGTGCTCAGTGCTCAGTGCTCGGGGTGTTGGGTGCTCAGTGCTCAGTGCTCAGGGTGCTGGGTGTTCAGTACTCAGGGTGCAGGGTGCTCAGTACTCAGGGTGCTGGGTGCTCAGTGCTCAGGGTGCTCAGTGATCAGTACTCAGTGCTCAGGGTGCTGGGTGTTCAGTACTCGGTGTGCAGGGTGCTCAGTGCTGAGGGTGCTCAGTGCTCAGTACTCAGTGCTCAGGGTGCTCAGTGCTCAGTGCTCAGGGTGCTGGGTGTTCAGTACTGGGTGTGCTGGGTGCTCAGTGCTCAGGGTGCTCAGTGCTCAGTACTCAGTGCTCAGGGTACTCAGTGCTCAGTGCTCAGGGTGCTGGGTGTTCAGTACTCAGGGTGCTGGGTGATCAGTACTCAGGGTGCTGGGTGCTCAGTGCTCAGGGTGCTGGGTGCTCAGTACTCTGGGTGTTGGGTGCTCAGTGCTCAGGGTGCTGGGTGCTCAGTGCTCAGGGTGCTGGGTGCTCAGTGCTCGAGGTGCTCGGTGCTCAGTACTCAAGGTGCTGGGTGCTCAGTGCTCAGGGTGCTGGGTGCTCAGTCCTCGGGGTGCTCCGTGCTCAGGGTGCTGGGTGCTCAGTGCTCGGGGTGCTCGGTGCTCAGTACTCAGGGTGCTGAGTGCTCAGTACTCAGGGTGATGGGTGCTCAGTACTCAGGGTGCTGGGTGCTCAGTGCTCGGGGTGCTGGGTGCTCAGTACTCAGGGTGCTGGGGGCTCAGTACTCAGGGTGCTGGGTGCTCAGTACTCAGGGTGCTCGGTTCTCAGTACTCAGGGTGCTGGGTGCTCATTCTCGGGGTGCTGGGTGCTCAGTGCTCGGGGTGCTGGGTGCTCAGTACTCAGGGTGCTGTGGGCTCAGTACTCAGGGTGCTGGGTGCTCAGTACTCAGGGTGATCTGTTCTCAGTACTCAGGGTGCTGGGTGCTCAGTGCTCGGGATGCTGGGTGCTCAGTACTCGGGGTGCTCAGTGCTCAGTACTCAGGGTGCTGGGTGCTCAGTACTCAGGGTGCTGGGTGCTCAGTGCTCGGGGTGCTCGGTGCTCAGTACTCGGGGTGCTGGGTGCTCAGTACTCGGGGTGCTGGGTGCTCAGTGCTCAGGGTGCTGGGTGCTCAGTGCTCGGGGTGCTGGGTGCTCAGTGCTGAGTGTGCTGGCTGCTCAGTGCTCAGGGTGCTGGGTGCTCAGTACTCAGGGTGCTCGGTGCTCAGTACTCAGGGTGCTCAGTGCTCAGTACACAGCGTGCTGGGTGCTCAGTGCTCAGGGTCCTCGGTGCTCAGTACTCAGGGTGCTCAGTGCTCAGTACACAGCGTGCTTTGTGCTCAGTGCTGAGGGTGCTGGGTGCTCAGTACTGAGGGTGCTGGGTGCTCAGTACTCAGGGTGCTGGGTGCTCAGTACTCAGGGTGCTGGGTGCTCAGTGCTCGGGGTGCTCAGTGATCAGTACTCAGGGTGCTGGGTGCTCAGTGCTCAAGGTGCTGGGTACTCAGTACTCAGGGTGCTGGGTGCTCAGTGCTCAGGGTGCTGGGTGCTCAGTCCTCAGGGTGCTGGGTGCTCAGTACTCAGGGTGTTCGGTGCTCAGTACTCAGGGTGCTCGGTGCTCAGTACTCAGGATGCTGGTTGCTCAGTGCTCGGGGTGCTCGGTGCTCAGTACTCAGTGTGCTGGGTGCTCAGTACTCAGGGTGCTGGGTGCTCAGTACTCAGGGTGCTGGGTGCTCAGTGCTCAGGGTGCTGGGTGCTCAGTACTCAGGGTGCTGGGTGCACAGTGCTCAGGGTGCTGGGTGCTCAGTACTCAGGGTGCTGGGTGCTCAGTACTCAGGGTGATCGGTGCTTAGTACTCAGGGTGCTGGGTGCTCATTGCTCAGGGTGCTGGGTACTCAGTACTCAGGGTGCTGGGTGCTCAGTACTCAGGGTGCTGGGTGCTCAGTGCTCAGGGTGCTGGGTGCTCAGTGCTCAGGGTGCTGGGTGCTCAGTACTCAGGGTGCTGGGTGCTCAGTGCTCAGGGTGATCGGTGCTCAGTACTCAGGGTGCTCAGTACTCAGGGTGCTGGGTGCTCAGTGCTCAGGGTGCTGGGTGCTCAGTACTCAGGGTGCTGGGTGCTCAGTGCTCGGGGTGCTGGGTGCTCAGTGCTCAGGGTGATCGGTGCTCAGTACTCAAGGCGCTGGGTGCTCAGTCCTTGGGGTGCTGGGTGCTCAGTGCTCGGGGTGCTGTGTGCTCAGTGCTCAGTGCTCAGGCTGCTGGGTGCTCAGTGCTCAGTGCTCAGGGTGCTGGGTGCTCAGTTCTCAGGGTGCTGGGTGCTCAGTACTCTGTGTGTTGGGTGCTCAGTACGCAGGGTGCTGGGTGCTCAGTGCTCAGGGTGCTGGGTGCTCAGTACTCAGGGTGCTGGGTGCTCAGTGCTCGCGGTGCTCGGTGCTCAGTACTCAAGGTGCTGGGTGCTCAGTGCTCAGGGTGCAGGGTGCTCAGTCCTCGGGGTGCCCCGTGCTCAGTGCTCAGGATGCTGGGTGCTCAGTACTTAGGGTGCTCGGTGCTCAGTACTCAGGGTTTTCAGTGCTCTGGGTGCTGGATGCTCAGTACTCAGGGTGCTCAGTGCTCAGTACTCGGGGTGCTGGGTGCTCAGTACTCAGGGTGCTCAGTGCTCAGTACTCAGGGTGCTGGGTGCTCAGTGCTCAGTGTGCTCAGTGCTCAGTGCTCGGGGTGCTGGGTGCTCAGTGCTCGGGGCGCTGGGTGCTCAGTGTTCGGGGTGCTGGGTGCTCAGTACTCAGGGTGCTGTGTGCTCAGTGCTCATTACTCAGCGTGCTGGGTGCTCAGTGCTCAGAGTGTTGGGTGCTCAGTACTCAGGGTGCTGGGTGCTCAGTGCTCAGTGCACAGGGTGCTCATTGCTCAGGGTGCTGGGTGCTCAGGGTGCTGGGTGCTCAGTGCTCGGGGTGCTGGGTGCTCAGTGCTCAGGGTGCTGGGTGCTCAGTGCTCAGTGCTCAGGGTGCTGGGTGTTCAGTACTCAGGGTGCTCGGTGCTTAGTGCTCGGGGTGCTGGGTGCTCAGTACTCAGGTGCTGGGTGCTCAGTGCTCATGGTGATCAATGCTCAGTACTCAGGTGCTGGGTGCTCAGTGCTCATGGTGATCAATGCTCAGTACTCAGGGTGCGGGGTGCTCAGTGCTCAGGGTGCTGGGTGCTCAGTCCTCAGGGTGCTCAGTACTCAGGGTGCTCGGTGCTCAGTGCTCAGTACTCAGGGTGCTCAGTACTCAGGGTGCTGGGTGCTCAGTGCTCAGGGTGCTGGGTGCTCAGTACTCAGGGTGCTGGGTGCTTAGTACTCGGGGTGCTGGGTGCTCAGTACTCAGGGTGCTGTGTGCTCAGTTCTCGGGGTGCTGGGTGCTCAGTGCTCAGGGTGATCGGTGCTCAGTGCTCAGGGTGCTGGGTGCTCAGTCCTCAGGGTGATCAGTGCTCGCGGTGCTCGGTGCTCAGTACTCAGGGTGCTGAGTGCCCAGTACTCAGGGTTCTGGGTGCTCAGTACTCAGGGTGCTGGGTGCTCAGTACTCAGGGTGCTGTCTGCTCAGTGCTCAGGGTGCTGGGTGCTCAGTGCTCAGGGTGCTGGGTGCTCAGTGCTGGGGGTGCTGGGTTCTCAGGGCTGTGGTGCTGGGTGCTCAGTGCTCAGTGCTCAGGGTGCTGGGTGCTCAGTGCTCAGGGTGCTGGTTGCTCAGTACTCAGGGTGCTGGGTTCTCAGTACTCAGGTTACTGGGTGCTCAGTGCTCAGGGAGCTCTGTGGTCAGTACTCAGGGTGCTGGGTGCTCAGTGCTCGGGGTGCTGCGTGCTCAGTACTCAGGGTGCTGGGTGCTCAGTGCTCACGGTGCTGGGTACTCAGTGCTCAGGGTGCTGGGTGCTCAGTACTCAGGGTGCTGGGTGCTCAGTGCTCGGGGTGCTCGGTGCTCAGTACTCAAGGTGCTGGGTGCTCAGTGCTCAGGGTGCTGGGTGCTCAGTGCTCGGGCTGCTCGGTGCTCAGTACTCGGGGTGCTGGTTGCTCAGTACTCGGGGTGCTGGGTGCTCAGTGCTCAGTGCTCAGGGTGCTGGGTGTTCAGTACTCATGGTGCTGGGTGCTCAGTACTCAGGGTGCTGGGTGCTCAGTGCTCAGGGTGCTCAGTGCTCAGTACTCAGTGCTCAGGGTGCTGGGTGTTCAGTACTCAGGGTGCTGGGTGTTCAGTACTCGGTGTGCTGGGTGCTCAGTGCTCAGGGTGCTGGGTGCTCAGTACTCAGTGCTCAGGGTGCTCAGTGCTCAGTGCTCAGGGTGCTCGGTGTTCAGTACTCAGGGTGCTGGGTGTTCAGTACTCGGTGTGCTGTGTGCTCAGTGCTCAGGGTGCTCAGTGATCAGTACTCAGTGCTCAGGGTACTCACTGCTCAGTACTCAGGGTGCTGGGTGCTCAGTACTCAGGGTGCTGGGTGCTCAGTGCTCAGGGTGCTGGGTGCTCAGTACTCTGGGTGTTGGGTGCTCAGTGCTCAGGGTGCTGGGTGCTCAGTGCTCAGGGTGCTGCGTGCTCAGTACTCAGGGTGCTGGGTGCTCAGCGCTCGAGGTGCTCAGTGCCCAGTACTCAAGGTGCTGGGTGCTCAGTGCTCAGGGTGCTGGGTGCTCAGTCCTCGGGGTGCTCCGTGCTCAGGGTGCTGGGTGCTCAGTGCTCGGGATGCTCGGTGCTCAGTACTCAGGGTGCTGAGTGCTCAGTACTCAGGGTGATGGGTGCTCAGTACTCAGGGTGCTGGGTGCTCAGTGCTCGGGGTGCTGGGTGCTCAGTACTCAGGGTGCTGGGGGCTCAGTACTCAGGGTGCTGGGTGCTCAGTACTCAGGGTGCTCGGTTCTCAGTACTCAGGGTGCTGGGTGCTCATTCTCGGGGTGCTGGGTGCTCAGTGCTCGGGGTGCTGGGTGCTCAGTACTCAGGGTGCTGGGGGCTCAGTACTCAGGGTGCTGGGTGCTCAGTACTCAGGGTGATCTGTTCTCAGTACTCAGGGTGCTGGGTGCTCAGTGCTCGGGATGCTGGGTGCTCAGTACTCGGGGTGCTCAGTGCTCAGTACTCAGGGTGCTGGGTGCTCAGTACTCAGGGTGCTGGGTGCTCAGTGCTCGGGGTGCTCGGTGCTGAGTACTCGGGGTGCTGGGTTCTCAGTACTCAGGGTGTTGGGTGCTCAGTGCTCAGGGTGCTGGGTGCTCAGTGATCGGGGTGCTGGGTGCTCAGTGCTGAGTGTGCTGGCTGCTCAGTGCTCAGGGTACTGGGTGCTCAGTACTCAGGGTGCTCGGTGCTCAGTAACCAGGGTGCTCAGTGCTCAGTACTCAGCGTGCTGGGTGCTCAGTGCTCAGGGTCCTCGGTGCTCAGTACTCAGGGTGCTCAGTGCTCAGTACTCAGCGTGCTTTGTGCTCAGTGCTCAGGATGCTGGGTGCTCAGTACTCAGGGTGCTGGGTGCTCAGTACTCAGGGTGCTGGGTGCTCTGTGCTGGGGGGTGCTGGGTGCTCAGTGCTCAGGGTGCTGGGTGCTCAGTGCTCAGGGTGCTGGGTGCTCAGTACTCAGGGTGCTGTGTGCTTAGTGCTCGAGGTGCTCGGTGCTCAGTACTCAAGGTGCTGGGTTCTCAGTGCTCAGGGTGCTGGGTGCTCAGTCCTCGGGGTGCTCCGTGCTCATTGTGCTGGGTGCTGAGTGCTCAGGGTGCTGGGTGCTCAGTGCTCGGGTGCTCGGTGCTCAGTGCTCAGGGTCCTGGGTGCTCAGTACTCAGGGTCCTGGTTGCTTAGTACTCAGGGTGCTCAGTGCTCAGTACACAGGGTGCTGGGTGCTCAGTGCTCGGGGTGCTGGTTGCTCAGTGCTCAGTACTCAGGGTGCTGGGTGCTCAGTGCTCGGGGTGCTGGGTGCTCAGTACTCAGGGTGCTGGGTGCTCAGTGCTCAGGGTGCTGGGTGCTCAGTGCTCAGGGTGCGGGGTGCTCAGTGATCGGGGTGCTGGGTGCTCAGTACTCAGGGTGCTCAGTGCTCGGGGAGCTCGGTGCTCAGTACTCAGGGTGCTGGGTGCTCAGTACTCAGTACTTGGGGTGCTGGGTGCTCAGTGCTCAGGGTGCTCAGTGCTCAGTACTCAGTGCTCAGGGTGCTCAGTGCTCAGTGCTCAGGGTGCTGGGTGTTCAGTACTCAGGGTGCTGGGTGCTCAGTACTCAGGGTGCTAGGTGCTCAGTACTCAGGGTGCTGGGTGCTCATTCTCGGGGTGCTGGGTGCTCAGTGCTCGGGGTGCTGGGTGCTCAGTACTCAGGGTTCTGGGGGCTCAGTACTCAGGGTGCTGGGTGCTCAGTACTCAGGGTGCTCGGTTCTCAGTACTCAGGGTGCTGGGTGCTCATTCTCGGGGTGCTGGGTGCTCAGTGCTCGGGGTGCTTGGTGCTCAGTACTCAGGGTGCTGGGGGCTGAGTACTCAGGGTGCTGGGTGCTCAGTACTCAGGGTGATCTGTTCTCAGTACTCAGGTTGCTGGGTGCTCAGTGCTCGGGGTGCTGGGTGCTCACTACTCGGGGTGCTCAGTGCTCAGTACTCAGGGTGCTGGGTGCTCAGTACTCAGGGTGCTGGGTGCTCAGTGATCAGGGTGCTGCGTGCTCAGTACTCAGGGTGCTGGGTGCTCAGCGCTCGAGGTGCTCGGTGCTCAGTACTCAAGGTGCTGGGTGCTCAGTGCTCAGGGTGCTGGGTGCTCAGTCCTCGGGGTGCTCCGTGCTCAGGGTGCTGGGTGCTCAGTGCTCGGGATGCTCGGTGCTCAGTACTCAGGGTGCTGAGTGCTCAGTACTCAGGGTGATGGGTGCTCAGTACTCAGGGTGCTGGGTGCTCAGTGCTCGGGGTGCTGGGTGCTCAGTACTCAGGGTGCTGGGGGCTCAGTACTCAGGGTGCTGGGTGCTCAGTACTCAGGGTGCTCGGTTCTCAGTACTCAGGGTGCTGGGTGCTCATTCTCGGGGTGCTGGGTGCTCAGTGCTCGGGGTGCTGGGTGCTCAGTACTCAGGGTGCTGGGGGCTCAGTACTCAGGGTGCTGGGTGCTCAGTACTCAGGGTGATCTGTTCTCAGTACTCAGGGTGCTGGGTGCTCAGTGCTCGGGATGCTGGGTGCTCAGTACTCGGGGTGCTCAGTGCTCAGTACTCAGGGTGCTGGGTGCTCAGTACTCAGGGTGCTGGGTGCTCAGTGCTCGGGGTGCTCGGTGCTGAGTACTCGGGGTGCTGGGTTCTCAGTACTCAGGGTGCTGGGTGCTCAGTGCTCAGGGTGCTGGGTGCTCAGTGATCGGGGTGCTGGGTGCTCAGTGCTGAGTGTGCTGGCTGCTCAGTGCTCAGGGTACTGGGTGCTCAGTACTCAGGGTGCTCGGTGCTCAGTAACCAGGGTGCTCAGTGCTCAGTACTCAGCGTGCTGGGTGCTCAGTGCTCAGGGTCCTCGGTGCTCAGTACTCAGGGTGCTCAGTGCTCAGTACTCAGCGTGCTTTGTGCTCAGTGCTCAGGGTGCTGGGTGCTCAGTACTCAGGGTGCTGGGTGCTCAGTACTCAGGGTGCTGGGTGCTCTGTGCTGGGGGGTGCTGGGTGCTCAGTGCTCAGGGTGCTGGGTGCTCAGTGCTCAGGGTGCTGGGTGCTCAGTACTCAGGGTGCTGGGTGCTTAGTGCTCGAGGTGCTCGGTGCTCAGTACTCAAGGTGCTGGGTTCTCAGTGCTCAGGGTGCTGGGTGCTCAGTCCTCGGGGTGCTCCGTGCTCAGGGTGCTGGGTGCTGAGTGCTCAGGGTGCTGGGTGCTCAGTGCTCGGGTGCTCGGTGCTCAGTGCTCAGGGTCCTGGGTGCTCAGTACTCAGGGTCCTGGTTGCTTAGTACTCAGGGTGCTCAGTGCTCAGTACACAGGGTGCTGGGTGCTCAGTGCTCGGGGTGCTGGTTGCTCAGTGCTCAGTACTCAGGGTGCTGGGTGCTCAGTGCTCGGGGTGCTGGGTGCTCAGTACTCAGGGTGCTGGGTGCTCAGTGCTCAGGGTACTGGGTGCTCAGTGCTCAGGGTGCGGGGTGCTCAGTGATCGGGGTGCTGGGTGCTCAGTACTCAGGGTGCTCAGTGCTCGGGGAGCTCGGTGCTCAGTACTCAGGGTGCTGGGTGCTCAGTACTCAGTACTTGGGGTGCTGGGTGCTCAGTGCTCAGGGTGCTCAGTGCTCAGTACTCAGTGCTCAGGGTGCTCAGTGCTCAGTGCTCAGGGTGCTGTGTGTTCAGTACTCAGGGTGCTGGGTGCTCAGTACTCAGGGTGCTAGGTGCTCAGTACTCAGGGTGCTGGGTGCTCATTCTCGGGGTGCTGGGTGCTCAGTGCTCGGGGTGCTGGGTGCTCAGTACTCAGGGTTCTGGGGGCTCAGTACTCAGGGTGCTGGGTGCTCAGTACTCAGGGTGCTCGGTTCTCAGTACTCAGGGTGCTGGGTGCTCATTCTCGGGGTGCTGGGTGCTCAGTGCTCGGGGTGCTGGGTGCTCAGTACTCAGGGTGCTGGGGGCTGAGTACTCAGGGTGCTGGGTGCTCAGTACTCAGGGTGATCTGTTCTCAGTACTCAGGTTGCTGGGTGCTCAGTGCTCGGGGTGCTGGGTGCTCACTACTCGGGGTGCTCAGTGCTCAGTACTCAGGGTGCTGGGTGCTCAGTACTCAGGGTGCTGGGTGCTCAGTGCTCAGGGTGCTGGGTGCTCAGTACTAAGGGTGCTGGGTGCTCAGTACTCAGGGTGCTCAGTGCTCAGTACTCAGGGTGCTGGGTGCTCAGTGCTCAGGGTGCTGGGTACTCAGTACTCAGGGTGCTGGGTGCTCAGTACTCAGGGTGCTGGGTGCTCAGTACTCAGGGTGCTGGGTGCTCAGTGCTCAGGGTGCTGGGTGCTCAGTACTCAGGGTGCTGGGTGCTCAGTGCTCAGGTTGATCGGTGCTCAGTACTCAGGGTGCTCAGTACTCAGGGTGCTGGGTGCTCAATGCTCGGGGTGCTGGGTGCTCAGTCCTCGGGGTGCTCCGTGCTCAGTGCTCAGGGTGCTGGGTGCTCAGTACTTAGGGTGCTCGGTGCTCAGTACTCAGGGTTTTCAGTGCTCTGGGTGCTGGGTGCTCAGTACTCAGGGTGCTCAGTGCTCAGTACTCGGGGTGCTGGGTGCTCAGTACTCAGGGTGCTCAGTGCTCAGTACTCGGGGTGCTGGGTGCTCAGTGCTCAGTGTGCTCAGTGCTCAGTGCTCGGGGTGCTGGGTGCTCAGTGCTCGGGGCGCTGGGTGCTCAGTGTTCGGGGTGCTGGGTGCTCAGTACTCAGGGTGCTGTGTGCTCAGTGCTCAGTACTCAGCGTGCTGGGTGCTCAGTGCTCAGAGTGTTGGGTGCTCAGTACTCAGGGTGCTGGGTGCTCAGTGCTCAGTGCACAGGGTGCTCATTGCTCAGGGTGCTGGGTGCTCAGGGTGCTGGGTGCTCAGTGCTCGGGGTGCTGGGTGCTCAGTGCTCAGTGCTCAGGGTGCTGGGTGCTCAGTGCTCAGTGCTCAGGGTGCTGGGTGCTCAGTGCTCGGGGTGCTGGGTGCTCAGTGCTCATGGTGATCAATGCTCAGTACTCAGGGTGCGGGGTGCTCAGTGCTCAGGGTGCTGGGTGCTCAGTCCTCAGGGTGCTCAGTACTAAGGGTGCTCGGTGCTCAGTGCTCAGTACTCAGGGTGCTCAGTACTCAGGGTGCTGGGTGCTCAGTGCTCAGGGTGCTGGGTGCTCAGTACTCAGGGTGCTGGGTGCTTAGTACTCGGGGTGCTGGGTGCTCAGTACTCAGGGTGCTGTGTGCTCAGTTCTCGGGGTGCTGGGTGCTCAGTGCTCAGGGTGATCGGTGCTCAGTGCTCAGGGTGCTGGGTGCTCAGTCCTCAGGGTGATCAGTGCTCGCGGTGCTCGGTGCTCAGTACTCAGGGTGCTGAGTGCCCAGTACTCAGGGTTCTGGGTGCTCAGTACTCAGGGTGCTGGGTGCTCAGTGCTCAGGGTGCTGGGTGCTCAGTGCTGGGGGTGCTGGGTTCTCAGGGCTGTGGTGCTGGGTGCTCAGTGCTCAGTGCTCAGGGTGCTGGGTGCTCAGTGCTCAGTGCTCAGGGTGCTGGGTGTTCAGTACTCATGGTGCTGGGTGCTCAGTACTCAGGGTGCTGGGTGCTCAGTGCTCAGGGTGCTCAGTGCTCAGTACTCAGTGCTCAGGGTGCTGGGTGTTCAGTACTCAGGGTGCTGGGTGTTCAGTACTCGGTGTGCTGGGTGCTCAGTGCTCAGGGTGCTGGGTGCTCAGTACTCAGTGCTCAGGGTGCTCAGTGCTCAGTGCTCAGGGTGCTCGGTGTTCAGTACTCAGGGTGCTGGGTGTTCAGTACTCGGTGTGCTGTGTGCTCAGTGCTCAGGGTGCTCAGTGATCAGTACTCAGTGCTCAGGGTACTCACTGCTCAGTACTCAGGGTGCTGGGTGCTCAGTACTCAGGGTGCTGGGTGCTCAGTGCTCAGGGTGCTGGGTGCTCAGTACTCTGGGTGTTGGGTGCTCAGTGCTCAGGGTGCTGGGTGCTCAGTGCTCAGGGTGCTGCGTGCTCAGTACTCAGGGTGCTGGGTGCTCAGCGCTCGAGGTGCTCGGTGCTCAGTACTCAAGGTGCTGGGTGCTCAGTGCTCAGGGTGCTGGGTGCTCAGTCCTCGGGGTGCTCCGTGCTCAGGGTGCTGGGTGCTCAGTGCTCGGGATGCTCGGTGCTCAGTACTCAGGGTGCTGAGTGCTCAGTACTCAGGGTGATGGGTGCTCAGTACTCAGGGTGCTGGGTGCTCAGTGCTCGGGGTGCTGGGTGCTCAGTACTCAGGGTGCTGGGGGCTCAGTACTCAGGGTGCAGGGTGCTCAGTACTCAGGGTGCTCGGTTCTCAGTACTCAGGGTGCTGGGTGCTCATTCTCGGGGTGCTGGGTGCTCAGTGCTCGGGGTGCTGGGTGCTCAGTACTCAGGGTGCTGGGGGCTCAGTACTCAGGGTGCTGGGTGCTCAGTACTCAGGGTGATCTGTTCTCAGTACTCAGGGTGCTGGGTGCTCAGTGCTCGGGATGCTGGGTGCTCAGTACTCGGGGTGCTCAGTGCTCAGTACTCAGGGTGCTGGGTGCTCAGTACTCAGGGTGCTGGGTGCTCAGTGCTCGGGGTGCTCGGTGCTGAGTACTCGGGGTGCTGGGTTCTCAGTACTCAGGGTGCTGGGTGCTCAGTGCTCAGGGTGCTGGGTGCTCAGTGATCGGGGTGCTGGGTGCTCAGTGCTGAGTGTGCTGGCTTCTCAGTGCTCAGGGTACTGGGTGCTCAGTACTCAGGGTGCTCGGTGCTCAGTACTCAGGGTGCTCAGTGCTCAGTACTCAGCGTGCTGGGTGCTCAGTGCTCAGGGTCCTCGGTGCTCAGTACTCAGGGTGCTCAGTGCTCAGTACTCAGCGTGCTTTGTGCTCAGTGCTCAGGGTGCTGGGTGCTCAGTACTCAGGGTGCTGGGTGCTCAGTACTCAGGGTGCTGGGTGCTCTGTGCTGGGGGGTGCTGGGTGCTCAGTGCTCAGGGTGCTGGGTGCTCAGTGCTCAGGGTGCTGGGTGCTCAGTACTCAGGGTGCTGGGTGCTTAGTGCTCGAGGTGCTCGGTGCTCAGTACTCAAGGTGCTGGGTTCTCAGTGCTCAGGGTGCTGGGTGCTCAGTCCTCGGGGTGCTCCGTGCTCAGGGTGCTGGGTGCTGAGTGCTCAGGGTGCTGGGTGCTCAGTGCTCGGGTGCTCGGTGCTCAGTGCTCAGGGTCCTGGGTGCTCAGTACTCAGGGTCCTGGTTGCTTAGTACTCAGTGTGCTCAGTGCTCAGTACACAGGGTGCTGGGTGCTCATTGCTCGGGGTCCTGGGTGCTCAGTGTCTCAGTACTCAGGGTGCTGGGTGCTCAGTGCTCGGGGTGCTGGGTGCTCAGTACTCAGGGTGCTGGGTGCTCAGTGCTCAGGGTGCTGGGTGCTCAGTGCTCAGGGTGCGGGGTGCTCAGTGATCGGGGTGCTGGGTGCGGAGTACTCAGGGTGCTCAGTGCTCGGGGAGCTCGGTGCTCAGTACTCAGGGTGCTGGGTGCTCAGTACTCAGGGTGCTGGGTGCTCAGTACTCGGGTGCTGGGTGCTCATTCTCGGGGTGCTGGGTGCTCAGTGCTCGGGGTGCTGGGTGCTCAGTACTCAGTGCTCAGGGTGCTCAGTGCTCAGTGCTCAGGGTGCTGGGTGTTCAGTACTCAGGGTGCTGGGTGCTCAGTACTCAGGGTGCTAGGTGCTCAGTACTCAGGGTGCTGGGTGCTCATTCTCGGGGTGCTGGGTGCTCAGTGCTCGGGGTGCTGGGTGCTCAGTACTCAGGGTTCTGGGGGCTCAGTACTCAGGGTGCTGGGTGCTCAGTACTCAGGGTGCTCGGTTCTCAGTACTCAGGGTGCTGGGTGCTCATTCTCGGGGTGCTGGGTGCTCAGTGCTCGGGGTGCTGGGTGCTCAGTACTCAGGGTGCTGGGGGCTGAGTACTCAGGGTGCTGGGTGCTCAGTACTCAGGGTGATCTGTTCTCAGTACTCAGGTTGCTGGGTGCTCAGTGCTCGGGGTGCTGGGTGCTCACTACTCGGGGTGCTCAGTGCTCAGTACTCAGGGTGCTGGGTGCTCAGTACTCAGGGTGCTGGGTGCTCAGTGCTCAGGGTGCTGGGTGCTCAGTACTAAGGGTGCTCGGTGCTCAGTACTCAGGGTGCTCAGTGCTCAGTACTCAGGGTGCTGGGTGCTCAGTGCTCAGGGTGCTGGGTACTCAGTACTCAGGGTGCTGGGTGCTCAGTACTCAGGGTGCTGGGTGCTCAGTACTCAGGGTGCTGGGTGCTCAGTGCTCAGGGTGCTGGGTGCTCAGTACTCAGGGTGCTGGGTGCTCAGTGCTCAGGTTGATCGGTGCTCAGTACTCAGGGTGCTCAGTACTCAGGGTGCTGGGTGCTCAGTGCTCGGGGTGCTGGGTGCTCAGTCCTCGGGGTGCTCCGTGCTCAGTGCTCAGGGTGCTGGGTGCTCAGTACTTAGGGTGCTCGGTGCTCAGTACTCAGGGTTTTCAGTGCTCTGGGTGCTGGGTGCTCAGTACTCAGGGTGCTCAGTGCTCAGTACTCGGGGTGCTGGGTGCTCAGTACTCAGGGTGCTCAGTGCTCAGTACTCGGGGTGCTGGGTGCTCAGTGCTCAGTGTGCTCAGTGCTCAGTGCTCGGGGTGCTGGGTGCTCAGTGCTCGGGGCGCTGGGTGCTCAGTGTTCGGGGTGCTGGGTGCTCAGTACTCAGGGTGCTGTGTGCTCAGTGCTCAGTACTCAGCGTGCTGGGTGCTCAGTGCTCAGAGTGTTGGGTGCTCAGTACTCAGGGTGCTGGGTGCTCAGTGCTCAGTGCACAGGGTGCTCATTGCTCAGGGTGCTGGGTGCTCAGGGTGCTGGGTGCTCAGTGCTCGGGGTGCTGGGTGCTCAGTGCTCAGTGCTCAGGGTGCTGGGTGCTCAGTGCTCAGTGCTCAGGGTGCTGGGTGTTCAGTACTCAGGGTGCTCGGTGCTTAGTGCTCGGGGTGCTGGGTGCTCAGTACTCAGGTGCTGGGTGCTCAGTGCTCGGGGTGCTGGGTGCTCAGTGCTCATGGTGATCAATGCTCAGTACTCAGGGTGCGGGGTGCTCAGTGCTCAGGGTGCTGGGTGCTCAGTCCTCAGGGTGCTCAGTACTCAGGGTGCTCGGTGCTCAGTGCTCAGTACTCAGGGTGCTCAGTACTCAGGGTGCTGGGTGCTCAGTGCTCAGGGTGCTGGGTGCTCAGTACTCAGGGTGCTGGGTGCTTAGTACTCGGGGTGCTGGGTGCTCAGTACTCAGGGTGCTGTGTGCTCAGTTCTCGGGGTGCTGGGTGCTCAGTGCTCAGGGTGATCGGTGCTCAGTGCTCAGGGTGCTGGGTGCTCAGTCCTCAGGGTGATCAGTGCTCGCGGTGCTCGGTGCTCAGTACTCAGGGTGCTGAGTGCCCAGTACTCAGGGTTCTGGGTGCTCAGTACTCAGGGTGCTGGGTGCTCAGTGCTCAGGGTGCTGGGTGCTCAGTGCTGGGGGTGCTGGGTTCTCAGGGCTGTGGTGCTGGGTGCTCAGTGCTCAGTGCTCAGGGTGCTGGGTGCTCAGTGCTCAGTGCTCAGGGTGCTGGGTGTTCAGTACTCATGGTGCTGGGTGCTCAGTACTCAGGGTGCTGGGTGCTCAGTGCTCAGGGTGCTCAGTGCTCAGTACTCAGTGCTCAGGGTGCTGGGTGTTCAGTACTCAGGGTGCTGGGTGTTCAGTACTCGGTGTGCTGGGTGCTCAGTGCTCAGGGTGCTGGGTGCTCAGTACTCAGTGCTCAGGGTGCTCAGTGCTCAGTGCTCAGGGTGCTCGGTGTTCAGTACTCAGGGTGCTGGGTGTTCAGTACTCGGTGTGCTGTGTGCTCAGTGCTCAGGGTGCTCAGTGATCAGTACTCAGTGCTCAGGGTACTCACTGCTCAGTACTCAGGGTGCTGGGTGCTCAGTACTCAGGGTGCTGGGTGCTCAGTGCTCAGGGTGCTGGGTGCTCAGTACTCTGGGTGTTGGGTGCTCAGTGCTCAGGGTGCTGGGTGCTCAGTGCTCAGGGTGCTGCGTGCTCAGTACTCAGGGTGCTGGGTGCTCAGCGCTCGAGGTGCTCGGTGCTCAGTACTCAAGGTGCTGGGTGCTCAGTGCTCAGGGTGCTGGGTGCTCAGTCCTCGGGGTGCTCCGTGCTCAGGGTGCTGGGTGCTCAGTGCTCGGGATGCTCGGTGCTCAGTACTCAGGGTGCTGAGTGCTCAGTACTCAGTGTGATGGGTGCTCAGTACTCAGGGTGCTGGGTGCTCAGTGCTCGGGGTGCTGGGTGCTCAGTACTCAGGGTGCTGGGGGATCAGTACTCAGGGTGCAGGGTGCTCAGTACTCAGGGTGCTCGGTTCTCAGTACTCAGGGTGCTGGGTGCTCATTCTCGGGGTGCTGGGTGCTCAGTGCTCGGGGTGCTGGGTGCTCAGTACTCAGGGTGCTGGGGGCTCAGTACTCAGGGTGCTGGGTGCTCAGTACTCAGGGTGATCTGTTCTCAGTACTCAGGGTGCTGGGTGCTCAGTGCTCGGGATGCTGGGTGCTCAGTACTCGGGGTGCTCAGTGCTCAGTACTCAGGGTGCTGGGTGCTCAGTACTCAGGGTGCTGGGTGCTCAGTGCTCGGGGTGCTCGGTGCTGAGTACTCGGGGTGCTGGGTTCTCAGTACTCAGGGTGCTGGGTGCTCAGTGCTCAGGGTGCTGGGTGCTCAGTGATCGGGGTGCTGGGTGCTCAGTGCTGAGTGTGCTGGCTTCTCAGTGCTCAGGGTACTGGGTGCTCAGTACTCAGGGTGCTCGGTGCTCAGTACTCAGGGTGCTCAGTGCTCAGTACTCAGCGTGCTGGGTGCTCAGTGCTCAGGGTCCTCGGTGCTCAGTACTCAGGGTGCTCAGTGCTCAGTACTCAGCGTGCTTTGTGCTCAGTGCTCAGGGTGCTGGGTGCTCAGTACTCAGGGTGCTGGGTGCTCAGTACTCAGGGTGCTGGGTGCTCTGTGCTGGGGGGTGCTGGGTGCTCAGTGCTCAGGGTGCTGGGTGCTCAGTGCTCAGGGTGCTGGGTGCTCAGTACTCAGGGTGCTGGGTGCTTAGTGCTCGAGGTGCTCGGTGCTCAGTACTCAAGGTGCTGGGTTCTCAGTGCTCAGGGTGCTGGGTGCTCAGTCCTCGGGGTGCTCCGTGCTCAGGGTGCTGGGTGCTGAGTGCTCAGGGTGCTGGGTGCTCAGTGCTCGGGTGCTGGGTGCTCAGTGCTCAGGGTCCTGGGTGCTCAGTACTCAGGGTCCTGGTTGCTTAGTACTCACTGTGCTCAGTGCTCAGTACACAGGGTGCTGGGTGCTCATTGCTCGGGGTCCTGGGTGCTCAGTGTCTCAGTACTCAGGGTGCTGGGTGCTCAGTGCTCGGGGTGCTGGGTGCTCAGTACTCAGGGTGCTGGGTGCTCAGTGCTCAGGGTGCTGGGTGCTCAGTGCTCAGGGTGCGGGGTGCTCAGTGATCGGGGTGCTGGGTGCGCAGTACTCAGGGTGCTCAGTGCTCGGGGAGCTAGGTGCTCAGTACTCAGGGTGCTGGGTGCTCAGTACTCAGTACTTGGGGTGCTGGGTGCTCAGTGCTCAGGGTGCTCAGTGCTCAGTACTCAGTGCTCAGGGTGCTCAGTGCTCAGTGCTCAGGGTGCTGGGTGTTCAGTACTCAGGGTGCTGGGTGCTCAGTACTCAGGGTGCTAGGTGCTCAGTACTCAGGGTGCTGGGTGCTCATTCTCGGGGTGCTGGGTGCTCAGTGCTCGGGGTGCTGGGTGCTCAGTACTCAGGGTTCTGGGGGCTCAGTACTCAGGGTGCTGGGTGCTCAGTACTCAGGGTGCTCGGTTCTCAGTACTCAGGGTGCTGGGTGCTCATTCTCGGGGTGCTGGGTGCTCAGTGCTCGGGGTGCTGGGTGCTCAGTACTCAGGGTGCTGGGGGCTGAGTACTCAGGGTGCTGGGTGCTCAGTACTCAGGGTGATCTGTTCTCAGTACTCAGGTTGCTGGGTGCTCAGTGCTCGGGGTGCTGGGTGCTCAGTACTCGGGGTGCTCAGTGCTCAGTACTCAGGGTGCTGGGTGCTCAGTACTCAGGGTGCTGGGTGCTCAGTGCTCAGGGTGCTGGGAGCTCAGTACTAAGGGTGCTGGGTGCTCAGTACTCAGGGTGCTCAGTGCTCAGTACTCAGGGTGCTGGGTGCTCAGTGCTCAGGGTGCTGGGTACTCAGTACTCAGGGTGCTGGGTGCTCAGTACTCAGGGTGCTGGGTGCTCAGTACTCAGGGTGCTGGGTGCTCAGTGCTCAGGGTGCTGGGTGCTCAGTACTCAGGGTGCTGGGTGCTCAGTGCTCAGGTTGATCGGTGCTCAGTACTCAGGGTGCTCAGTACTCAGGGTGCTGGGTGCTCAGTGCTCGGGGTGCTGGGTGCTCAGTACTCGGGGTGCTGGGTGCTCTGTACTCAGGGTGCTGGGTGCTCAGTGCTCGGGGTCCTGGGTGCTCAGTGCTCAGGGTGATCGGTGCTCAGTACTCAGGGTGCTAGGTGCTCAGTGCTCAGGGTGCTGGGTGCTCAGTACTCAGGGTGCTCAGTGCTCAGGGTGCTGGGTGCTCAGTCCTCGGGGTGCTCGGTGCTCAGTACTCAGGGTGCTGAGTGCTCAGTACTCAGGGTGCTGGGTGCTCAGTACTCATGGTTCTGGGTGCTCAGTACTCAGGGGGCTTGGTTCTCAGTGCTCAGGGTGCTGGGTGCTCAGTGCTCAGGGTGCTGGGTGCTCAGTGCTCAGGGTGCTGGGTGCTCAGTGCTCGGGGTGCTGGGTGCTCAGTGCTCAGTGCTCAGGGTGTTTGGTGCTCAGTGCTCAGTGCTCAGGGTGCTGGGTGCTCAGTACTCAGGGTGCTGGGTGATCAGTACTCAGGGTGCTGGGTGCTCAGTGCTCAGGGTGCTGGGTGCTCAGTACTCTGGGTGTTGGGTGCTCAGTACTCAGGGTGCTGGGTGCTCAGTGCTCGGGGTGCTGGGTGCTCAGTGCTCGGGGTGCTTTGTGCTCAGTGCTCAGATTGCTGGGTGCTCAGTATTCAGGGTGCTGGGTGCTCAGTGCTCGGGGTGCTCGGTGCTCAGTACTCAAGGTGCCGGGTGCTCAGTGCTCAGGGTGCTGGGTGCTCAGTCCTCGGGGTGCTCCGTGCTCAGTGCTCAGGGTGCTGGGTGCTCAGTACTCGGGGTGCTCGGTGCTCAGTACTCAGGGTTCTCAGTGCTCAGTGCTCAGAGTGCTGGGTGCTCAGTTCTCAGGGTGCTCAGTGCTCAGTACTCGGGGTGCTGGGTGCTCAGTACTCAGGGAGATCAGTGCTCAGCACTCGGGGTGCTGGGTGCTCAGTGCTCAGGGTGCTCAGTGATCAGTGCTCGGGGTGCTGGGTGCTCAGTGCTCGGGGAGCTGGGTGCTCAGTGCTCGGAGTTCTGGGTGCTCAGTACTCAGGGTGCTTTGTGCTCAGTGCTCAGTACTCAGCGTGCTTGGTGCTCAGTGCTCAGGTTGCTGGGTGCGCAGTACTCAGGGTGCTGGGTGCTCAGTGCTCAGGGTGCTGGGTGCTCAGTACTCAGGGTGCTGGGTGCTCAGTGCTCGGTGTGCCGGGTGCTCAGTGCTCAGGGTGATCAGTGGTCAGTACTCAGGGTGCTGGGTGCTCAGTGCTCAGGGTGCTGGGTGCTCAATCCTCAGGGTGCTCAGTACTCAGGGTGCTCAGTGCTCAGTGCTCAGTACTCAGGGTGTTCAGTACTCAGGGTGCTGTGTGCTCAGTGCTCGGGGTGCTGGGTGCTCAGTACTCAGGGTGCTGGGTGCTCAGTGCTCGGGGTGCTGGGTGCTCAGTGCTCAGGGTGATCGGTGCTCAGTGCTCAGGGTGCTGGGTGCTCAGTACTCAGGGTGCTCAGTGCTCAAGGTGCTGGGTGCTCAGTGCTCGGGGTGCTCGGTGCTCAGTACTCAGGGTGCTGAGTGCTCAGTACTCAGGGTGCTGGGTGCTCAGTACTCAGGGTGCTGGGTGCTCAGTACTCAGGGTGCTGGGTGCTCAGTGCTCAGGGTGCTGGGTGCTCAGTGCTCGGGGTGCTGGGTGCTCAGTGCTCAGGGTGCTGGGTGCTCAGTGCTCAGTGCTCAGGGTGCTGGTTGCTCAGTACTCAGGGTGCTGGGTGCTCAGTACTCAGGGTGCTGGGTGCTCAGTGCTCAGGGTGCTGGGTGCTCAGTACTCAGGGTGCTGGGTGCTCAGTGCTCGGGGTGCTGGGTGCTCAGTGCTCGGGGTGCTGGGTGCTCAGTCCTCAGGGTGCTGGGTGCTCAGTACTCAGGGTGATCGGTGCTTAGTACTCAGGGTGCTGGGTGCTCAGTGCTCAGGGTGCTGGGTACTCAGTACTCAGGGTGCTGGGTGCTCAGTACTCAGGGTGCTGGGTGCTCAGTGCTCAGGGTGCTGGGTGCTCAGTGCTCAGGGTGCTGGGTGCTCAGTACTCAGGGTGCTGGGTGCTCAGTACTCAGGGTGATCGGTGCTCAGTACTCAGGGTGCTCACTACTCAGGGTGCTGGGTGCTCAGTGCTCAGGGTGCTGGGTGCTCAGTACTCAGGGTGCTGGGTGCTCAGTGCTCGCGGTGCTCGGTGCTCAGTACTCAAGGTGCTGGGTGCTCAGTGCTCAGGGTGCAGGGTGCTCAGTCCTCGGGGTGCTCCGTGCTCAGTGCTCAGGGTGCTGGGTGCTCAGTACTCAGGGTGCTCGGTGCTCAGTACTCAGGGTTTTCAGTGCTCAGGGTGCTGGGTGCTCAGTACTCAGGGTGCTCAGTGCTCAGTACTCGGGGTGCTTGGTGCTCAGTACTCAGGGTGCTCAGTGCTCAGTACTCGGGGTGCTGGGTGCTCAGTGCTCAGGGTGCTCAGTGCTCAGTGCTCGGGGTGTTGGGTGCTCAGTGCTCAGTGCTCAGGGTGCTGGGTGTTCAGTACTCAGGGTGCAGGGTGCTCAGTACTCAGGGTGCTGGGTGCTCAGTGCACAGGGTCCTCAGTGCTCAGTACTCAGTGCTCAGGGTGCTGGGTGTTCAGTACTCAGGGTGCTGGGTGTTCAGTACTCGGTGTGCTGGGTGCTCAGTGCTCAGGGTGCTCAGTGCTCAGTACTCAGTGCTCAGGGTGCTCAGTGCTCAGTGCTCAGGGTGCTGGGTGTTCAGTACTCGGTGTGCTGCGTGCTCAGTGCTCAGGGTGCTCAGTGCTCAGTACTCAGTGCTCAGGGTACTCAGTGCTCAGTGCTCAGGGTGCTGGGTGTTCAGTACTCAGGGTCCTGGGTGATCAGTACTCAGGGTGCTGGGTGCTCAGTGCTCAGGGTGCTGGGTGCTCAATACTCTGGGTGTTGGGTGCTCTGTGCTCAGGGTGCTGGGTGCTCAGTGCTCAGGGTGCTGCGTGCTCAGTACTCAGGGTGCTGGGTGCTCAGTGCTCGAGGTGCTCGGTGCTCAGTACTCAAGGTGCTGGGTGCTCAGTGCTCAGGGTGCTGGGTGCTCAGTCCTCGGGGTGCTCCGTGCTCAGGGTGCTGGGTGCTCAGTGCTCGGGGTGCTCGGTGCTCAGTACTCAGGGTGCTGAGTGCTCAGTACTCAGGGTGATGGGTGCTCAGTACTCAGGGTGCTGGGTGCTCAGTGGTCGGGGTGCTGGGTGCTCAGTACTCAGGGTGCTGGGGGCTCAGTACTCAGGGTGCTGGGTGCTCAGTACTCAGGGTGCTCGGTTCTCAGTACTCAGGGTGCTGGGTGCTCATTCTCGGGGTGCTGGGTGCTCAGTGCTCGGGGTGCTGGGTGCTCAGTACTCAGGGTGCTGGGGGCTCAGTCCTCAGGGTGCTGGGTGCTCAGTACTCAGGGTGATCTGTTCTCAGTACTCAGGGTGATGGGTGCTCAGTGCTCGGGATGCTGGGTGCTCAGTACTCCGGGTGCTCAGTGCTCAGTACTCAGGGTGCTGGGTGCTCAGTACTCAGGGTGCTGGGTGCTCAGTGCTCGGCGTGCTCGGTGCTCAGTACTCGGGGTGCTGTGTGCTCAGTACTCGGGGTGCTGGGTGCTCAGGGCTCAGGGTGCTGGGTGCTCAGTGCTCGGGGTGCTGGGTGCTCAGTGCTGAGTGTGCTGGCTGCTCAGTGCTCAGGGTGCTGGGTGCTCAGTACTCAGGGTGCTCAGTGCTCAGTTCTAAGCGTGCTGGGTGCTCAGTGCTCAGGGTCCTCGGTGCTCAGTACTCAGGGTGCTCAGTGCTCAGTACACAGCGTGCTTTGTGCTCAGTGCTGAGGGTGCTGGGTGCTCAGTACTCAGGGTGCTGGGTGCTCAGTACTCAGGGTGCTGGGTGCTCAGTACTCAGGGTGCTGGGTGCTCAGTGCTCGGGGTGCTCGGTGATCAGTACTCAGGGTGCTGGGTGCTCAGTGCTCAGGGTGCTGGGTACTCAATACTCAGGGTGCTGGGTGCTCAGTACTCAGGGTGCTGGGTGCTCAGTGCTCAGGGTGCTGGGTGCTCTGTCCTCAGGGTGCTGGGTGCTCAGTACTCAGGGTGTTCGGTGCTCAGTACTCAGGGTGCTCAGTGCTCAGTACTCAGGGTGCTGGTTGCTCAGTGCTCGGGGTGCTCGGTGCTCAGTACTCAGGGTGCTGGGTGCTCAGTACTCAGGGTTCTGGGTGCTCAGTACTCAGGGTGCTGGGTGCTCAGTACTCAGGGTGCTGGGTGCTCAGTACTCAGGGTGATGGGTGCACAGTGCTCAGGGTGCTGGGTGCTCAGTACTCAGGGTGCTGGGTGCTCAGTACTCAGGGTGATCGGTGCTTAGTACTCAGGGTGCTCACTACTCAGGGTGCTGGGTGCTCAGTGCTCAGGGTGCTGGGAGCTCAGTACTCAGGGTGCTGGGTGCTCAGTGCTCGCGGTGCTCGGTGCTCAGTACTCAAGGTGCTGAGTGCTCAGTGCTCAGGGTGCAGGGTGCTCAGTCCTCGGGGTGCTCCGTGCTCAGTGCTCAGGGTGCTGGGTGCTCAGTACTCAGGGTGCTCGGTGCTCAGTACTCAGGGTTTTCAGTGCTCAGGGTGCTGGGTGCTCAGTACTCAGGGTGCTCAGTGCTCAGTACTCGGGGTGCTGGGTGCTCAGTACTCAGGGTCCTCAGTGCTCAGTACTCGGGGTGCTGGGTGCTCAATGCTCAGTGTGCTCAGTGCTCAGTGCTAAGGGTGCTGGGTGCTCTGTGCTCGGGGCACTGGGTGCTCAGTGCTCGGGGTGCTGGGTGCTCAGTACTCAGGGTGCTGTGTGCTCAGTGCTCAGTACTCAGCGTGCTGGGTGCTCAGTGCTCAGTGTGTTGGGTGCTCAGTACTCAGGGTGCTGGGTGCTCAGTGCTCAGTGCTCAGGGTGCTCATTGCTCAGGGTGCTGGGTGCTCAGGGTGCTGGGTGCTCAGTGCTCGGGGTGCTGGGTGCTCAGTGCTCAGTGCTCAGGGTGCTGGGTGCTCAGTGCTCAGTGTTCAGGGTGCTGGGTGTTCAGTACTCAGGGTGCTCGGTGCTTAGTGCTCGGGGTGCTGGGTGCTCAGTACTCAGGGTGCTTGGTGCTCAGTGCTCGGGGTGCTGGTTGCTCAGTGCTCATCTTGATCAATGCTCAGTACTCAGGGTGCTGGGTGCTCAGTGCTCAGGGTGCTCAGTACTCAGGGTGCTCGGTGCTCAGTGCTCAGTACTCAGGGTGCTCAGTACTCAGGGTGCTGGGTGCTCAGTGCTCAGGGTGCTGGTTGCTCAGTACTCAGGGTGCTGGGTGCTCAGTACTCAGGTTACTGGGTGCTCAGTGCTCAGGGTGCTCTGTGGTCAGTACTCAGGGTGCTGGGTGCTCAGTGCTCGGGGTGCTGCGTGCTCAGTACTCAGGGTTCTGGGTGCTCAGTGCTCACGGTGCTGGGTACTCAGTGCTCAGGGTGCTGGGTGCTCAGTACTCAGGGTGCTGGGTGCTCAGTGCTCGGGGTGCTCGGTGCTCAGTACTCAAGGTGCTGGGTGCTCATTACTCAGGGTGCTGGGTGCTCAGTGCTCGGGGTGCTCGGTGCTCAGTACTCGGGGTGCTGGTTGCTCAGTACTCGGGGTGCTGGGTGCTCAGTGCTCAGGGTGCTGGGTGTTCAGTACTCATGGTGCTGGGTGCTCAGTACTCAGGGTGCGGGGTGCTCAGTGCTCAGGGTGCTCAGTGCTCAGTACTCAGAGCTCAGGGTGCTGGGTGTTCAGTGCTCAGGGTGCTGGGTGCTCATTGCTCAGGGTGCTGGGTGCTCAGTGCTCGAGGTGCTCGGTGCTCAGTACTCAAGGTGCTGGGTGCTCAGTGCTCAGGGTGCTGGGTGCTCAGTCCTCGGGGTGCTCTGTGCTCAGGGTGCTGGGTGCTCAGTGCTCGGGGTGCCCGGTGCTCAGTACTCAGGGTGCTGAGTGCTCAGTACTCAGGGTGATGGGTGCTAGTACTCAGGGTGCTCGGTGCTCAGTGCTCAGGGTGCTGGGTGCTCAGTACTCAGGGTGCTGGGTTCTCAGTGCTCGGGGTGCTGGGTGCTCAGTACTCAGGGTGCTGGGGGCTCAGTACTCAGGGTGCTGGGTGCTCAGTACTCACGGTGCTCGGTTCTCAGTACTCAGGGTGCTGGGTGCTCATTCTCGGGGTGCTGCGTGCTCAGTGCTCAGGGTGCTGGGTGCTCAGTGATCGGGGTGCTGGGTGCTCAGTGCTGAGTGTGCTGGCTGCTCAGTGCTCAGGGTGCTGGGTGCTCAGTACTCAGGGTGCTCGGTGCTCAGTACTCAGGGTGCTCAGTGCTCAGTACTCAGCGTGCTGGGTGCTCAGTGCTCAGGGTCCTCGGTGCTCAGTACTCAGGGTGCTCAGTGCTCAGTACTCAGCGTGCTTTGTGCTCAGTGCTCAGGGTACTGGGTGCTCAGTACTCAGGGTGCTGGGTGCTCTGTACTCAGGGTGCTGGGTGCTCAGTACTCAGGGTGCTGGGTGCTCAGTGCTCAGGGTGCTGGGTGCTCAGTACTCAGGGTGCTGGGTGCTTAGTGCTCGAGGTGCTCGGTGCTCAGTACTCAAGGTGCTGGGTTCTCAGTGCTCAGGGTGCTGGGTGCTCAGTCCTCGGGGTGCTCCGTGCTCAGGGTGCTGGGTGCTGAGTGCTCAGGGTGCTGGGTGCTCAGTGCTCGGGTGCTCGGTGCTCAGTGCTCAGTACTCAGGGTGCTGGGTGCTCAGTGCTCGGTGTGCTGGGTGCTCAGTACTCAGGGTGCTGGGTGCTCAGTGCTCAGGGTGCTGGGTGCTCAGTGCTCAGGGTGCTGGGTGCTCAGTGATCGGGGTGCTGGGTGCTCAGTGCTCAGGGTGATCGGTGCTCAGTGCTCAGGGTGCTGGGTGCTCAGTCCTCAGGGTGCTCAGTGCTCAAGGTGCTGGGTGCTCAGTGCTCGGGGTGCTCGGTGCTCAGTACTCAGGGTGCTGAGTGCTCAGTACTCAGGGTGCTCGGTGCTCAGTACTCAGGGTGCTGGGTGCTCAGTACTCAGGTTGCTGGGTGCTGAGTGCTCAGGGTGCTGGGTGCTCAGTGCTCAGGGCGCTGGGTGCTCAGTGCTCGGGGTGCTGGGTGCTCAGTGCTCGGGGTGCTGGGTGCTCAGTGCTCAGTGCTCAGGGTGCTGGGTGCTCAGTGCTCAGTGCTCAGGGTGCTGGTTGCTCAGTACTCAGGGTGCTGGGTGCTCAGTACTCAGGGTGCTGGGTGCTCAGTGCTCAGGGTGCTGGGTGCTCAGTACTCAGGGTGCTGGGTGCTCAGTGCTCGGGGTGCTGGGTGCTCCGTGCTCGGGGTGCTGGGTGCTCAGTGCTCATGGTGCTGGGTGCTCAGTACTCAGGGTGCTGGGTGCTCAGTGCTCGGGGTGCTCGGTGCTCAGTACTCAAGGTGCTGGGTGCTCAGTGCTCAGGGTGCTGGGTGCTCAGTCCTCGGGGTGCACCGTGCTCAGTGATCAGGGTGCTGGGTGCTCAGTACTCAGGGTGCTCGGTGCTCAGTACTCAGGGTTCTTAGTGCTCAGTACTCAGGGTGCTGGGTGCTCAGTGCTCAGGGTGCTGGGTGCTCAGTACTCAGGGTGCTCAGTGCTCAGTACTCGGGGTGCTTGGTGCTCAGTACTCAGGGTGCTCAGTGCTCAGTACTCGGGGTGCTGGGTGCTCAGTGCTCAGGGTGCTCAGTGCTCAGTGCTCGGGGTGTTGGGTGCTCAGTGCTCAGTGCTCAGGGTGCTGGGTGTTCAGTACTCAGGGTGCAGGGTGCTCAGTACTCAGGGTGCTGGGTGCTCAGTGCTCAGGGTGCTCAGTGATCAGTACTCAGTGCTCAGGGTGCTGGGTGTTCAGTACTCGGTGTGCAGGGTGCTCAGTGCTGAGGGTGCTCAGTGCTCAGTACTCAGTGCTCAGGGTGCTCAGTGCTCAGTGCTCAGGGTGCTGGGTGTTCAGTACTCGGTGTGCTGGGTGCTCAGTGCTCAGGGTGCTCAGTGCTCAGTACTCAGTGCTCAGGGTACTCAGTGCTCAGTGCTCAGGGTGCTGGGTGTTCAGTACTCAGGGTGCTGGGTGATCAGTACTCAGGGTGCTGGGTGCTCAGTGCTCAGGGTGCTGGGTGCTCAGTACTCTGGGTGTTGGGTGCTCAGTGCTCAGGGTGCTGGGTGCTCAGTGCTCAGGGTGCTGGGTGCTCAGTGCTCGAGGTGCTCGGTGCTCAGTACTCAAGGTGCTGGGTGCTCAGTGCTCAGGGTGCTGGGTGCTCAGTCCTCGGGGTGCTCCGTGCTCAGGGTGCTGGGTGCTCAGTGCTCGGGTGCTCGGTGCTCAGTACTCAGGGTGCTGAGTGCTCAGTACTCAGGGTGATGGGTGCTCAGTACTCAGGGTGCTGGGTGCTCAGTGCTCGGGGTGCTGGGTGCTCAGTACTCAGGGTGCTGGGGGCTCAGTACTCAGGGTGCTGGGTGCTCAGTACTCAGGGTGCTCGGTTCTCAGTACTCAGGGTGCTGGGTGCTCATTCTCGGGGTGCTGGGTGCTCAGTGCTCGGGGTGCTGGGTGCTCAGTACTCAGGGTGCTGTGGGCTCAGTACTCAGGGTGCTGGGTGCTCAGTACTCAGGGTGATCTGTTCTCAGTACTCAGGGTGCTGGGTGCTCAGTGCTCGGGATGCTGGGTGCTCAGTACTCGGGGTGCTCAGTGCTCAGTACTCAGGGTGCTGGGTGCTCAGTACTCAGGGTGCTGGGTGCACAGTGCTCAGGGTGCTGGGTGCTCAGTACTCAGGGTGCTGGGTGCTCAGTACTCAGGGTGATCGGTGCTTAGTACTCAGGGTGCTGGGTGCTCATTGCTCAGGGTGCTGGGTACTCAGTACTCAGGGTGCTGGGTGCTCAGTACTCAGGGTGCTGGGTGCTCAGTGCTCAGGGTGCTGGGTGCTCAGTGCTCAGGGTGCTGGGTGCTCAGTACTCAGGGTGCTGGGTGCTCAGTGCTCAGGGTGATCGGTGCTCAGTACTCAGGGTGCTCAGTACTCAGGGTGCTGGGTGCTCAGTGCTCAGGGTGCTGGGTGCTCAGTACTCAGGGTGCTGGGTGCTCAGTGCTCGGGGTGCTGGGTGCTCAGTGCTCAGGGTGATCGGTGCTCAGTTCTCAAGGCGCTGGGTGCTCAGTCCTTGGGGTGCTGGGTGCTCAGTGCTCGGGGTGCTGTGTGCTCAGTGCTCAGTGCTCAGGCTGCTGGGTGCTCAGTGCTCAGTGCTCAGGGTGCTGGGTGCTCAGTTCTCAGGGTGCTGGGTGCTCAGTACTCTGTGTGTTGGGTGCTCAGTACGCAGGGTGCTGGGTGCTCAGTGCTCAGGGTGCTGGGTGCTCAGTACTCAGGGTGCTGGGTGCTCAGTGCTCGCGGTGCTCGGTGCTCAGTACTCAAGGTGCTGGGTGCTCAGTGCTCAGGGTGCAGGGTGCTCAGTCCTCGGGGTGCCCCGTGCTCAGTGCTCAGGATGCTGGGTGCTCAGTACTTAGGGTGCTCGGTGCTCAGTACTCAGGGTTTTCAGTGCTCTGGGTGCTGGATGCTCAGTACTCAGGGTGCTCAGTGCTCAGTACTCGGGGTGCTGGGTGCTCAGTACTCAGGGTGCTCAGTGCTCAGTACTCAGGGTGCTGGGTGCTCAGTGCTCAGTGTGCTCAGTGCTCAGTGCTCGGGGTGCTGGGTGCTCAGTGCTCGGGGCGCTGGGTGCTCAGTGTTCGGGGTGCTGGGTGCTCAGTACTCAGGGTGCTGTGTGCTCAGTGCTCATTACTCAGCGTGCTGGGTGCTCAGTGCTCAGAGTGTTGGGTGCTCAGTACTCAGGGTGCTGGGTGCTCAGTGCTCAGTGCACAGGGTGCTCATTGCTCAGGGTGCTGGGTGCTCAGGGTGCTGGGTGCTCAGTGCTCGGGGTGCTGGGTGCTCAGTGCTCAGTGCTCAGGGTGCTGGGTGCTCAGTGCTCAGTGCTCAGGGTGCTGGGTGTTCAGTACTCAGGGTGCTCGGTGCTTAGTGCTCGGGGTGCTGGGTGCTCAGTACTCAGGTGCTGGGTGCTCAGTGCTCGGGGTGCTGGGTGCTCAGTGCTCATGGTGATCAATGCTCAGTACTCAGGGTGCGGGGTGCTCAGTGCTCAGGGTGCTGGGTGCTCAGTCCTCAGGGTGCTCAGTACTCAGGGTGCTCGGTGCTCAGTGCTCAGTACTCAGGGTGCTCAGTACTCAGGGTGCTGGGTGCTCAGTGCTCAGGGTGCTGGGTGCTCAGTACTCAGGGTGCTGGGTGCTTAGTACTCGGGGTGCTGGGTGCTCAGTACTCAGGGTGCTGTGTGCTCAGTTCTCGGGGTGCTGGGTGCTCAGTGCTCAGGGTGATCGGTGCTCAGTGCTCAGGGTGCTGGGTGCTCAGTCCTCAGCGTGATCAGTGCTCGCGGTGCTCGGTGCTCAGTACTCAGGGTGCTGAGTGCCCAGTACTCAGGGTTCTGGGTGCTCAGTACTCAGGGTGCTGGGTGCTCAGTACTCAGGGTGCTGTCTGCTCAGTGCTCAGGATGCTGGGTGCTCAGTGCTCAGGGTGCTGGGTGCTCAGTGCTGGGGGTGCTGGGTTCTCAGGGCTGTGGTGCTGGGTGCTCAGTGCTCAGTGCTCAGGGTGCTGGGTGCTCAGTGCTCAGGGTGCTGGTTGCTCAGTACTCAGGGTGCTGGGTTCTCAGTACTCAGGTTACTGGGTGCTCAGTGCTCAGGGAGCTCTGTGGTCAGTACTCAGGGTGCTGGGTGCTCAGTGCTCGGGGTGCTGCGTGCTCAGTACTCAGGGTGCTGGGTGCTCAGTGCTCACGGTGCTGGGTACTCAGTGCTCAGGGTGCTGGGTGCTCAGTACTCAGGGTGCTGGGTGCTCAGTGCTCGGGGTGCTCGGTGCTCAGTACTCAAGGTGCTGGGTGCTCAGTGCTCAGGGTGCTGGGTGCTCAGTGCTCGGGGTGCTCGGTGCTCAGTACTCGGGGTGCTGGTTGCTCAGTACTCGGGGTGCTGGGTGCTCAGTGCTCAGTGCTCAGGGTGCTGGGTGTTCAGTACTCATGGTGCTGGGTGCTCAGTACTCAGGGTGCTGGGTGCTCAGTGCTCAGGGTGCTCAGTGCTCAGTACTCAGTGCTCAGGGTGCTGGGTGTTCAGTACTCAGGGTGCTGGGTGTTCAGTACTCGGTGTGCTGGGTGCTCAGTGCTCAGGGTGCTGGGTGCTCAGTACTCAGTGCTCAGGGTGCTCAGTGCTCAGTGCTCAGGGTGCTCGGTGTTCAGTACTCAGGGTGCTGGGTGTTCAGTACTCGGTGTGCTGTGTGCTCAGTGCTCAGGGTGCTCAGTGATTAGTACTCAGTGCTCAGGGTACTCACTGCTCAGTACTCAGGGTGCTGGGTGCTCAGTACTCAGGGTGCTGGGTGCTCAGTGCTCAGGGTGCTGGGTGCTCAGTACTCTGGGTGTTGGGTGCTCAGTGCTCAGGGTGCTGGGTGCTCAGTGCTCAGGGTGCTGCGTGCTCAGTACTCAGGGTGCTGGGTGCTCAGCGCTCGAGGTGCTCGGTGCTCAGTACTCAAGGTGCTGGGTGCTCAGTGCTCAGGGTGCTGGGTGCTCAGTCCTCGGGGTGCTCCGTGCTCAGGGTGCTGGGTGCTCAGTGCTCGGGATGCTCGGTGCTCAGTACTCAGGGTGCTGAGTGCTCAGTACTCAGGGTGATGGGTGCTCAGTACTCAGGGTGCTGGGTGCTCAGTGCTCGGGGTGCTGGGTGCTCAGTACTCAGGGTGCTGGGGGCTCAGTACTCAGGGTGCTGGGTGCTCAGTACTCAGGGTGCTCGGTTCTCAGTACTCAGGGTGCTGGGTGCTCATTCTCGGGGTGCTGGGTGCTCAGTGCTCGGGGTGCTGGGTGCTCAGTACTCAGGGTGCTGGGGGCTCAGTACTCAGGGTGCTGGGTGCTCAGTACTCAGGGTGATCTGTTCTCAGTACTCAGGGTGCTGGGTGCTCAGTGCTCGGGATGCTGGGTGCTCAGTACTCGGGGTGCTCAGTGCTCAGTACTCAGGGTGCTGGGTGCTCAGTACTCAGGGTGCTGGGTGCTCAGTGCTCGGGGTGCTCGGTGCTGAGTACTCGGGGTGCTGGGTTCTCAGTACTCAGGGTGTTGGGTGCTCAGTGCTCAGGGTGCTGGGTGCTCAGTGATCGGGGTGCTGGGTGCTCAGTGCTGAGTGTGCTGGCTGCTCAGTGCTCAGGGTACTGGGTGCTCAGTACTCAGGGTGCTCGGTGCTCAGTAACCAGGGTGCTCAGTGCTCAGTACTCAGCGTGCTGGGTGCTCAGTGCTCAGGGTCCTCGGTGCTCAGTACTCAGGGTGCTCAGTGCTCAGTACTCAGCGTGCTTTGTGCTCAGTGCTCAGGATGCTGGGTGCTCAGTACTCAGGGTGCTGGGTGCTCAGTACTCAGGGTGCTGGGTGCTCTGTGCTGGGGGGTGCTGGGTGCTCAGTGCTCAGGGTGCTGGGTGCTCAGTGCTCAGGGTGCTGGGTGCTCAGTACTCAGGGTGCTGGGTGCTTAGTGCTCGAGGTGCTCGGTGCTCAGTACTCAAGGTGCTGGGTTCTCAGTGCTCAGGGTGCTGGGTGCTCAGTCCTCGGGGTGCTCCGTGCTCATTGTGCTGGGTGCTGAGTGCTCAGGGTGCTGGGTGCTCAGTGCTCGGGTGCTCGGTGCTCAGTGCTCAGGGTCCTGGGTGCTCAGTACTCAGGGTCCTGGTTGCTTAGTACTCAGGGTGCTCAGTGCTCAGTACACAGGGTGCTGGGTGCTCAGTGCTCGGGGTGCTGGTTGCTCAGTGCTCAGTACTCAGGGTGCTGGGTGCTCAGTGCTCGGGGTGCTGGGTGCTCAGTACTCAGGGTGCTGGGTGCTCAGTGCTCAGGGTGCTGGGTGCTCAGTGCTCAGGGTGCGGGGTGCTCAGTGATCGGGGTGCTGGGTGCTCAGTACTCAGGGTGCTCAGTGCTCGGGGAGCTCGGTGCTCAGTACTCAGGGTGCTGGGTGCTCAGTACTCAGTACTTGGGGTGCTGGGTGCTCAGTGCTCAGGGTGCTCAGTGCTCAGTACTCAGTGCTCAGGGTGCTCAGTGCTCAGTGCTCAGGGTGCTGGGTGTTCAGTACTCAGGGTGCTGGGTGCTCAGTACTCAGGGTGCTAGGTGCTCAGTACTCAGGGTGCTGGGTGCTCATTCTCGGGGTGCTGGGTGCTCAGTGCTCGGGGTGCTGGGTGCTCAGTACTCAGGGTTCTGGGGGCTCAGTACTCAGGGTGCTGGGTGCTCAGTACTCAGGGTGCTCGGTTCTCAGTACTCAGGGTGCTGGGTGCTCATTCTCGGGGTGCTGGGTGCTCAGTGCTCGGGGTGCTGGGTGCTCAGTACTCAGGGTGCTGGGGGCTGAGTACTCAGGGTGCTGGGTGCTCAGTACTCAGGGTGATCTGTTCTCAGTACTCAGGTTGCTGGGTGCTCAGTGCTCGGGGTGCTGGGTGCTCACTACTCGGGGTGCTCAGTGCTCAGTACTCAGGGTGCTGGGTGCTCAGTACTCAGGGTGCTGGGTGCTCAGTGATCAGGGTGCTGCGTGCTCAGTACTCAGGGTGCTGGGTGCTCAGCGCTCGAGGTGCTCGGTGCTCAGTACTCAAGGTGCTGGGTGCTCAGTGCTCAGGGTGCTGGGTGCTCAGTCCTCGGGGTGCTCCGTGCTCAGGGTGCTGGGTGCTCAGTGCTCGGGATGCTCGGTGCTCAGTACTCAGGGTGCTGAGTGCTCAGTACTCAGGGTGATGGGTGCTCAGTACTCAGGGTGCTGGGTGCTCAGTGCTCGGGGTGCTGGGTGCTCAGTACTCAGGGTGCTGGGGGCTCAGTACTCAGGGTGCTGGGTGCTCAGTACTCAGGGTGCTCGGTTCTCAGTACTCAGGGTGCTGGGTGCTCATTCTCGGGGTGCTGGGTGCTCAGTGCTCGGGGTGCTGGGTGCTCAGTACTCAGGGTGCTGGGGGCTCAGTACTCATGGTGCTGGGTGCTCAGTACTCAGGGTGATCTGTTCTCAGTACTCAGGGTGCTGGGTGCTCAGTGCTCGGGATGCTGGGTGCTCAGTACTCGGGGTGCTCAGTGCTCAGTACTCAGGGTGCTGGGTGCTCAGTACTCAGGGTGCTGGGTGCTCAGTGCTCGGGGTGCTCGGTGCTGAGTACTCGGGGTGCTGGGTTCTCAGTACTCAGGGTGCTGTGTGCTCAGTGCTCAGGGTGCTGGGTGCTCAGTGATCGGGGTGCTGGGTGCTCAGTGCTGAGTGTGCTGGCTGCTCAGTGCTCAGGGTACTGGGTGCTCAGTACTCAGGGTGCTCGGTGCTCAGTAACCAGGGTGCTCAGTGCTCAGTACTCAGCGTGCTGGGTGCTCAGTGCTCAGGGTCCTCGGTGCTCAGTACTCAGGGTGCTCAGTGCTCAGTACTCAGCGTGCTTTGTGCTCAGTGCTCAGGGTGCTGGGTGCTCAGTACTCAGGGTGCTGGGTGCTCAGTACTCAGGGTGCTGGGTGCTCTGTGCTGGGGGGTGCTGGGTGCTCAGTGCTCAGGGTGCTGGGTGCTCAGTGCTCAGGGTGCTGGGTGCTCAGTACTCAGGGTGCTGGGTGCTTAGTGCTCGAGGTGCTCGGTGCTCAGTACTCAAGGTGCTGGGTTCTCAGTGCTCAGGGTGCTGGGTGCTCAGTCCTCGGGGTGCTCCGTGCTCAGGGTGCTGGGTGCTGAGTGCTCAGGGTGCTGGGTGCTCAGTGCTCGGGTGCTCGGTGCTCAGTGCTCAGGGTCCTGGGTGCTCAGTACTCAGGGTCCTGGTTGCTTAGTACTCAGGGTGCTCAGTGCTCAGTACACAGGGTGCTGGGTGCTCAGTGCTCGGGGTGCTGGTTGCTCAGTGCTCAGTAATCAGGGTGCTGGGTGCTCAGTGCTCGGGGTGCTGGGTGCTCAGTACTCAGGGTGCTGGGTGCTCAGTGCTCAGGGTGCTGGGTGCTCAGTGCTCAGGGTGCGGGGTGCTCAGTGATCGGGGTGCTGGGTGCTCAGTACTCAGGGTGCTCAGTGCTCGGGGAGCTCGGTGCTCAGTACTCAGGGTGCTGGGTGCTCAGTACTCAGTACTTGGGGTGCTGGGTGCTCAGTGCTCAGGGTGCTCAGTGCTCAGTACTCAGTGCTCAGGGTGCTCAGTGCTCAGTGCTCAGGGTGCTGTGTGTTCAGTACTCAGGGTGCTGGGTGCTCAGTACTCAGGGTGCTAGGTGCTCAGTACTCAGGGTGCTGGGTGCTCATTCTCGGGGTGCTGGGTGCTCAGTGCTCGGGGTGCTGGGTGCTCAGTACTCAGGGTTCTGGGGCCTCAGTACTCAGGGTGCTGGGTGCTCAGTACTCAGGGTGCTCGGTTCTCAGTACTCAGGGTGCTGGGTGCTCATTCTCGGGGTGCTGGGTGCTCAGTGCTCGGGGTGCTGGGTGCTCAGTACTCAGGGTGCTGGGGGCTGAGTACTCAGGGTGCTGGGTGCTCAGTACTCAGGGTGATCTGTTCTCAGTACTCAGGTTGCTGGGTGCTCAGTGCTCGGGGTGCTGGGTGCTCACTACTCGGGGTGCTCAGTGCTCAGTACTCAGGGTGCTGGGTGCTCAGTACTCAGGGTGCTGGGTGCTCAGTGCTCAGGGTGCTGGGTGCTCAGTACTAAGGGTGCTGGGTGCTCAGTACTCAGGGTGCTCAGTGCTCAGTACTCAGGGTGCTGGGTGCTCAGTGCTCAGGGTGCTGGGTACTCAGTACTCAGGGTGCTGGGTGCTCAGTACTCAGGGTGCTGGGTGCTCAGTACTCAGGGTGCTGGGTGCTCAGTGCTCAGGGTGCTGGGTGCTCAGTACTCAGGGTGCTGGGTGCTCAGTGCTCAGGTTGATCGGTGCTCAGTACTCAGGGTGCTCAGTACTCAGGGTGCTGGGTGCTCAGTGCTCGGGGTGCTGGGTGCTCAGTCCTCGGGGTGCTCCGTGCTCAGTGCTCAGGGTGCTGGGTGCTCAGTACTTAGGGTGCTCGGTGCTCAGTACTCAGGGTTTTCAGTGCTCTGGGTGCTGGGTGCTCAGTACTCAGGGTGCTCAGTGCTCAGTACTCGGGGTGCTGGGTGCTCAGTACTCAGGGTGCTCAGTGCTCAGTACTCGGGGTGCTGGGTGCTCAGTGCTCAGTGTGCTCAGTGCTCAGTGCTCGGGGTGCTGGGTGCTCAGTGCTCGGGGCGCTGGGTGCTCAGTGTTCGGGGTGCTGGGTGCTCAGTACTCAGGGTGCTGTGTGCTCAGTGCTCAGTACTCAGCGTGCTGGGTGCTCAGTGCTCAGAGTGTTGGGTGCTCAGTACTCAGGGTGCTGGGTGCTCAGTGCTCAGTGCACAGGGTGCTCATTGCTCAGGGTGCTGGGTGCTCAGGGTGCTGGGTGCTCAGTGCTCGGGGTGCTGGGTGCTCAGTGCTCAGTGCTCAGGGTGCTGGGTGCTCAGTGCTCAGTGCTCAGGGTGCTGGGTGTTCAGTACTCAGGGTGCTCGGTGCTTAGTGCTCGGGGTGCTGTGTGCTCAGTACTCAGGTGCTGGGTGCTCAGTGCTCGGGGTGCTGGGTGCTCAGTGCTCATGGTGATCAATGCTCAGTACTCAGGGTGCGGGGTGCTCAGTGCTCAGGGTGCTGGGTGCTCAGTCCTCAGGGTGCTCAGTACTCAGGGTGCTCGGTGCTCAGTGCTCAGTACTCAGGGTGCTCAGTACTCAGGGTGCTGGGTGCTCAGTGCTCAGGGTGCTGGGTGCTCAGTACTCAGGGTGCTGGGTGCTTAGTACTCGGGGTGCTGGGTGCTCAGTACTCAGGGTGCTGTGTGCTCAGTTCTCGGGGTGCTGGGTGCTCAGTGCTCAGGGTGATCGGTGCTCAGTGCTCAGGGTGCTGGGTGCTCCGTCCTCAGGGTGATCAGTGCTCGCGGTGCTCGGTGCTCAGTACTCAGGGTGCTGAGTGCCCAGTACTCAGGGTTCTGGGTGCTCAGTACTCAGGGTGCTGGGTGCTCAGTGCTCAGGGTGCTGGGTGCTCAGTGCTGGGGGTGCTGGGTTCTCAGGGCTGTGGTGCTGGGTGCTCAGTGCTCAGTGCTCAGGGTGCTGGGTGCTCAGTGCTCAGTGCTCAGGGTGCTGGGTGTTCAGTACTCAGGGTGCTCGGTGCTTAGTGCTCGGGGTGCTGTGTGCTCAGTACTCAGGTGCTGGGTGCTCAGTGCTCGGGGTGCTGGGTGCTCAGTGCTCATGGTGATCAATGCTCAGTACTCAGGGTGCGGGGTGCTCAGTGCTCAGGGTGCTGGGTGCTCAGTCCTCAGGGTGCTCAGTACTCAGGGTGCTCGGTGCTCAGTGCTCAGTACTCAGGGTGCTCAGTACTCAGGGTGCTGGGTGCTCAGTGCTCAGGGTGCTGGGTGCTCAGTACTCAGGGTGCTGGGTGCTTAGTACTCGGGGTGCTGGGTGCTCAGTACTCAGGGTGCTGTGTGCTCAGTTCTCGGGGTGCTGGGTGCTCAGTGCTCAGGGTGATCGGTGCTCAGTGCTCAGGGTGCTGGGTGCTCCGTCCTCAGGGTGATCAGTGCTCGCGGTGCTCGGTGCTCAGTACTCAGGGTGCTGAGTGCCCAGTACTCAGGGTTCTGGGTGCTCAGTACTCAGGGTGCTGGGTGCTCAGTGCTCAGGGTGCTGGGTGCTCAGTGCTGGGGGTGCTGGGTTCTCAGGGCTGTGGTGCTGGGTGCTCAGTGCTCAGTGCTCAGGGTGCTGGGTGTTCAGTACTCATGGTGCTGGGTGCTCAGTACTCAGGGTGCTGGGTGCTCAGTGCTCAGGGTGCTCAGTGCTCAGTACTCAGTGCTCAGGGTGCTGGGTGTTCAGTACTCAGGGTGCTGGGTGTTCAGTACTCGGTGTGCTGGGTGCTCAGTGCTCAGGGTGCTGGGTGCTCAGTACTCAGTGCTCAGGGTGCTCAGTGCTCAGTGCTCAGGGTGCTCGGTGTTCAGTACTCAGGGTGCTGGGTGTTCAGTACTCGGTGTGCTGTGTGCTCAGTGCTCAGGGTGCTCAGTGATCAGTACTCAGTGCTCAGGGTACTCACTGCTCAGTACTCAGGGTGCTGGGTGCTCAGTACTCAGGGTGCTGGGTGCTCAGTGCTCAGGGTGCTGGGTGCTCAGTACTCTGGGTGTTGGGTGCTCAGTGCTCAGGGTGCTGGGTGCTCAGTGCTCAGGGTGCTGCGTGCTCAGTACTCAGGGTGCTGGGTGCTCAGCGCTCGAGGTGCTCGGTGCTCAGTACTCAAGGTGCTGGGTTCTCAGTGCTCAGGGTGCTGGGTGCTCAGTCCTCGGGGTGCTCCGTGCTCATTGTGCTGGGTGCTGAGTGCTCAGGGTGCTGGGTGCTCAGTGCTCGGGTGCTCGGTGCTCAGTGCTCAGGGTCCTGGGTGCTCAGTACTCAGGGTCCTGGTTGCTTAGTACTCAGGGTGCTCAGTGCTCAGTACACAGGGTGCTGGGTGCTCAGTGCTCGGGGTGCTGGTTGCTCAGTGCTCAGTACTCAGGGTGCTGGGTGCTCAGTGCTCGGGGTGCTGGGTGCTCAGTACTCAGGGTGCTGGGTGCTCAGTGCTCAGGGTGCTGGGTGCTCAGTGCTCAGGGTGCGGGGTGCTCAGTGATCGGGGTGCTGGGTGCTCAGTACTCAGGGTGCTCAGTGCTCGGGGAGCTCGGTGCTCAGTACTCAGGGTGCTGGGTGCTCAGTACTCAGTACTTGGGGTGCTGGGTGCTCAGTGCTCAGGGTGCTCAGTGCTCAGTACTCAGTGCTCAGGGTGCTCAGTGCTCAGTGCTCAGGGTGCTGGGTGTTCAGTACTCAGGGTGCTGGGTGCTCAGTACTCAGGGTGCTAGGTGCTCAGTACTCAGGGTGCTGGGTGCTCATTCTCAGGGTGCTGGGTGCTCAGTGCTCGGGGTGCTGGGTGCTCAGTACTCAGGGTTCTGGGGGCTCAGTACTCAGGGTGCTGGGTGCTCAGTACTCAGGGTGCTCGGTTCTCAGTACTCAGGGTGCTGGGTGCTCATTCTCGGGGTGCTGGGTGCTCAGTGCTCGGGGTGCTGTGTGCTCAGTACTCAGGGTGCTGGGGGCTGAGTACTCAGGGTGCTGGGTGCTCAGTACTCAGGGTGATCTGTTCTCAGTACTCAGGTTGCTGGGTGCTCAGTGCTCGGGGTGCTGGGTGCTCACTACTCGGGGTGCTCAGTGCTCAGTACTCAGGGTGCTGGGTGCTCAGTACTCAGGGTGCTGGGTGCTCAGTGATCAGGGTGCTGCGTGCTCAGTACTCAGGGTGCTGGGTGCTCAGCGCTCGAGGTGCTCGGTGCTCAGTACTCAAGGTGCTGGGTGCTCAGTGCTCAGGGTGCTGGGTGCTCAGTCCTCGGGGTGCTCCGTGCTCAGGGTGCTGGGTGCTCAGTGCTCGGGATGCTCGGTGCTCAGTACTCAGGGTGCTGAGTGCTCAGTACTCAGGGTGATGGGTGCTCAGTACTCAGGGTGCTGGGTGCTCAGTGCTCGGGGTGCTGGGTGCTCAGTACTCAGGGTGCTGGGGGCTCAGTACTCAGGGTGCTGGGTGCTCAGTACTCAGGGTGCTCGGTTCTCAGTACTCAGGGTGCTGGGTGCTCATTCTCGGGGTGCTGGGTGCTCAGTGCTCGGGGTGCTGGGTGCTCAGTACTCAGGGTGCTGGGGGCTCAGTACTCAGGGTGCTGGGTGCTCAGTACTCAGGGTGATCTGTTCTCAGTACTCAGGGTGCTGGGTGCTCAGTGCTCGGGATGCTGGGTGCTCAGTACTCGGGGTGCTCAGTGCTCAGTACTCAGGGTGCTGGGTGCTCAGTACTCAGGGTGCTGGGTGCTCAGTGCTCGGGGTGCTCGGTGCTGAGTACTCGGGGTGCTGGGTTCTCAGTACTCAGGGTGCTGGGTGCTCAGTGCTCAGGGTGCTGGGTGCTCAGTGATCGGGGTGCTGGGTGCTCAGTGCTGAGTGTGCTGGCTGCTCAGTGCTCAGGGTACTGGGTGCTCAGTACTCAGGGTGCTCGGTGCTCAGTAACCAGGGTGCTCAGTGCTCAGTACTCAGCGTGCTGGGTGCTCAGTGCTCAGGGTCCTCGGTGCTCAGTACTCAGGGTGCTCAGTGCTCAGTACTCAGCGTGCTTTGTGCTCAGTGCTCAGGGTGCTGGGTGCTCAGTACTCAGGGTGCTGGGTGCTCAGTACTCAGGGTGCTGGGTGCTCTGTGCTGGGGGGTGCTGGGTGCTCAGTGCTCAGGGTGCTGGGTGCTCAGTGCTCAGGGTGCTGGGTGCTCAGTACTCAGGGTGCTGGGTGCTTAGTGCTCGAGGTGCTCGGTGCTCAGTACTCAAGGTGCTGGGTTCTCAGTGCTCAGGGTGCTGGGTGCTCAGTCCTCGGGGTGCTCCGTGCTCAGGGTGCTGGGTGCTGAGTGCTCAGGGTGCTGGGTGCTCAGTGCTCGGGTGCTCGGTGCTCAGTGCTCAGGGTCCTGGGTGCTCAGTACTCAGGGTCCTGGTTGCTTAGTACTCAGGGTGCTCAGTGCTCAGTACACAGGGTGCTGGGTGCTCAGTGCTCGGGGTGCTGGTTGCTCAGTGCTCAGTACTCAGGGTGCTGGGTGCTCAGTGCTCGGGGTGCTGGGTGCTCAGTACTCAGGGTGCTGGGTGCTCAGTGCTCAGGGTGCTGGGTGCTCAGTGCTCAGGGTGCGGGGTGCTCAGTGATCGGGGTGCTGGGTGCTCAGTACTCAGGGTGCTCAGTGCTCGGGGAGCTCGGTGCTCAGTACTCAGGGTGCTGGGTGCTCAGTACTCAGTACTTGGGGTGCTGGGTGCTCAGTGCTCAGGGTGCTCAGTGCTCAGTACTCAGTGCTCAGGGTGCTCAGTGCTCAGTGCTCAGGGTGCTGTGTGTTCAGTACTCAGGGTGCTGGGTGCTCAGTACTCAGGGTGCTAGGTGCTCAGTACTCAGGGTGCTGGGTGCTCATTCTCGGGGTGCTGGGTGCTCAGTGCTCGGGGTGCTGGGTGCTCAGTACTCAGGGTTCTGGGGGCTCAGTACTCAGGGTGCTGGGTGCTCAGTACTCAGGGTGCTCGGTTCTCAGTACTCAGGGTGCTGGGTGCTCATTCTCGGGGTGCTGGGTGCTCAGTGCTCGGGGTGCTGGGTGCTCAGTACTCAGGGTGCTGGGGGCTGAGTACTCAGGGTGCTGGGTGCTCAGTACTCAGGGTGATCTGTTCTCAGTACTCAGGTTGCTGGGTGCTCAGTGCTCGGGGTGCTGGGTGCTCACTACTCGGGGTGCTCAGTGCTCAGTACTCAGGGTGCTGGGTGCTCAGTACTCAGGGTGCTGGGTGCTCAGTGCTCAGGGTGCTGGGTGCTCAGTACTAAGGGTGCTGGGTGCTCAGTACTCAGGGTGCTCAGTGCTCAGTACTCAGGGTGCTGGGTGCTCAGTGCTCAGGGTGCTGGGTACTCAGTACTCAGGGTGCTGGGTGCTCAGTACTCAGGGTGCTGGGTGCTCAGTACTCAGGGTGCTGGGTGCTCAGTGCTCAGGGTGCTGGGTGCTCAGTACTCAGGGTGCTGGGTGCTCAGTGCTCAGGTTGATCGGTGCTCAGTACTCAGGGTGCTCAGTACTCAGGGTGCTGGGTGCTCAGTGCTCGGGGTGCTGGGTGCTCAGTCCTCGGGGTGCTCCGTGCTCAGTGCTCAGGGTGCTGGGTGCTCAGTACTTAGGGTGCTCGGTGCTCAGTACTCAGGGTTTTCAGTGCTCTGGGTGCTGGGTGCTCAGTACTCAGGGTGCTCAGTGCTCAGTACTCGGGGTGCTGGGTGCTCATTACTCAGGGTGCTCAGTGCTCAGTACTCGGGGTGCTGGGTGCTCAGTGCTCAGTGTGCTCAGTGCTCAGTGCTCGGGGTGCTGGGTGCTCAGTGCTCGGGGCGCTGGGTGCTCAGTGTTCGGGGTGCTGGGTGCTCAGTACTCAGGGTGCTGTGTGCTCAGTGCTCAGTACTCAGCGTGCTGGGTGCTCAGTGCTCAGAGTGTTGGGTGCTCAGTACTCAGGGTGCTGGGTGCTCAGTGCTCAGTGCACAGGGTGCTCATTGCTCAGGGTGCTGGGTGCTCAGGGTGCTGGGTGCTCAGTGCTCGGGGTGCTGGGTGCTCAGTGCTCAGTGCTCAGGGTGCTGGGTGCTCAGTGCTCAGTGCTCAGGGTGCTGGGTGTTCAGTACTCAGGGTGCTCGGTGCTTAGTGCTCGGGGTGCTGGGTGCTCAGTACTCAGGTGCTGGGTGCTCAGTGCTCGGGGTGCTGGGTGCTCAGTGCTCATGGTGATCAATGCTCAGTACTCAGGGTGCGGGGTGCTCAGTGCTCAGGATGCTGGGTGCTCAGTCCTCAGGGTGCTCAGTACTCAGGGTGCTCGGTGCTCAGTGCTCAGTACTCAGGGTGCTCAGTACTCAGGGTGCTGGGTGCTCAGTGCTCAGGGTGCTGGGTGCTCAGTACTCAGGGTGCTGGGTGCTTAGTACTCGGGGTGCTGGGTGCTCAGTACTCAGGGTGCTGTGTGCTCAGTTCTCGGGGTGCTGGGTGCTCAGTGCTCAGGGTGATCGGTGCTCAGTGCTCAGGGTGCTGGGTGCTCAGTCCTCAGGGTGATCAGTGCTCGCGGTGCTCGGTGCTCAGTACTCAGGGTGCTGAGTGCCCAGTACTCAGGGTTCTGGGTGCTCAGTACTCAGGGTGCTGGGTGCTCAGTGCTCAGGGTGCTGGGTGCTCAGTGCTGGGGGTGCTGGGTTCTCAGGGCTGTGGTGCTGGGTGCTCAGTGCTCAGTGCTCAGGGTGCTGGGTGCTCAGTGCTCAGTGCTCAGGGTGCTGGGTGTTCAGTACTCATGGTGCTGGGTGCTCAGTACTCAGGGTGCTGGGTGCTCAGTGCTCAGGGTGCTCAGTGCTCAGTACTCAGTGCTCAGGGTGCTGGGTGTTCAGTACTCAGGGTGCTGGGTGTTCAGTACTCGGTGTGCTGGGTGCTCAGTGCTCAGGGTGCTGGGTGCTCAGTACTCAGTGCTCAGGGTGCTCAGTGCTCAGTGCTCAGGGTGCTCGGTGTTCAGTACTCAGGGTGCTGGGTGTTCAGTACTCGGTGTGCTGTGTGCTCAGTGCTCAGGGTGCTCAGTGATCAGTACTCAGTGCTCAGGGTACTCACTGCTCAGTACTCAGGGTGCTGGGTGCTCAGTACTCAGGGTGCTGGGTGCTCAGTGCTCAGGGTGCTGGGTGCTCAGTACTCTGGGTGTTGGGTGCTCAGTGCTCAGGGTGCTGGGTGCTCAGTGCTCAGGGTGCTGCGTGCTCAGTACTCAGGGTGCTGGGTGCTCAGCGCTCGAGGTGCTCGGTGCTCAGTACTCAAGGTGCTGGGTGCTCAGTGCTCAGGGTGCTGGGTGCTCAGTCCTCGGGGTGCTCCGTGCTCAGGGTGCTGGGTGCTCAGTGCTCGGGATGCTCGGTGCTCAGTACTCAGGTTGCTGAGTGCTCAGTACTCAGGGTGATGGGTGCTCAGTACTCAGGGTGCTGGGTGCTCAGTGCTCGGGGTGCTGGGTGCTCAGTACTCAGGGTGCTGGGGGCTCAGTACTCAGGGTGCAGGGTGCTCAGTACTCAGGGTGCTCGGTTCTCAGTACTCAGGGTGCTGGGTGCTCATTCTCGGGGTGCTGGGTGCTCAGTGCTCGGGGTGCTGGGTGCTCAGTACTCAGGGTGCTGGGGGCTCAGTACTCAGGGTGCTGGGTGCTCAGTACTCAGGGTGATCTGTTCTCAGTACTCAGGGTGCTGGGTGCTCAGTGCTCGGGATGCTGGGTGCTCAGTACTCGGGGTGCTCAGTGCTCAGTACTCAGGGTGCTGGGTGCTCAGTACTCAGGGTGCTGGGTGCTCAGTGCTCGGGGTGCTCGGTGCTGAGTACTCGGGGTGCTGGGTTCTCAGTACTCAGGGTGCTGGGTGCTCAGTGCTCAGGGTGCTGGGTGCTCAGTGATCGGGGTGCTGGGTGCTCAGTGCTGAGTGTGCTGGCTTCTCAGTGCTCAGGGTACTGGGTGCTCAGTACTCAGGGTGCTCGGTGCTCAGTACTCAGGGTGCTCAGTGCTCAGTACTCAGCGTGCTGGGTGCTCAGTGCTCAGGGTCCTCGGTGCTCAGTACTCAGGGTGCTCAGTGCTCAGTACTCAGCGTGCTTTGTGCTCAGTGCTCAGGGTGCTGGGTGCTCAGTACTCAGGGTGCTGGGTGCTCAGTACTCAGGGTGCTGGGTGCTCTGTGCTGGGGGGTGCTGGGTGCTCAGTGCTCAGGGTGCTGGGTGCTCAGTGCTCAGGGTGCTGGGTGCTCAGTACTCAGGGTGCTGGGTGCTTAGTGCTCGAGGTGCTCGGTGCTCAGTACTCAAGGTGCTGGGTTCTCAGTGCTCAGGGTGCTGGGTGCTCAGTCCTCGGGGTGCTCCGTGCTCAGGGTGCTGGGTGCTGAGTGCTCAGGGTGCTGGGTGCTCAGTGCTCGGGTGCTCGGTGCTCAGTGCTCAGGGTCCTGGGTGCTCAGTACTCAGGGTCCTGGTTGCTTAGTACTCAGGGTGCTCAGTGCTCAGTACACAGGGTGCTGGGTGCTCATTGCTCGGGGTCCTGGGTGCTCAGTGTCTCAGTACTCAGGGTGCTGGGTGCTCAGTGCTCGGGGTGCTGGGTGCTCAGTACTCAGGGTGCTGGGTGCTCAGTGCTCAGGGTGCTGGGTGCTCAGTGCTCAGGGTGCGGGGTGCTCAGTGATCGGGGTGCTGGGTGCGCAGTACTCAGGGTGCTCAGTGCTCGGGGAGCTCGGTGCTCAGTACTCAGGGTGCTGGGTGCTCAGTACTCAGGGTGCTGGGTGCTCAGTACTCGGGTGCTGGGTGCTCATTCTCGGGGTGCTGGGTGCTCAGTGCTCGGGGTGCTGGGTGCTCAGTACTCAGTGCTCAGGGTGCTCAGTGCTCAGTGCTCAGGGTGCTGGGTGTTCAGTACTCAGGGTGCTGGGTGCTCAGTACTCAGGGTGCTAGGTGCTCAGTACTCAGGGTGCTGGGTGCTCATTCTCGGGGTGCTGGGTGCTCAGTGCTCGGGGTGCTGGGTGCTCAGTACTCAGGGTTCTGGGGGCTCAGTACTCAGGGTGCTGGGTGCTCAGTACTCAGGGTGCTCGGTTCTCAGTACTCAGGGTGCTGGGTGCTCATTCTCGGGGTGCTGGGTGCTCAGTGCTCGGGGTGCTGGGTGCTCAGTACTCAGGGTGCTGGGGGCTGAGTACTCAGGGTGCTGGGTGCTCAGTACTCAGGGTGATCTGTTCTCAGTACTCAGGTTGCTGGGTGCTCAGTGCTCGGGGTGCTGGGTGCTCACTACTCGGGGTGCTCAGTGCTCAGTACTCAGGGTGCTGGGTGCTCAGTACTCAGGGTGCTGGGTGCTCAGTGCTCAGGGTGCTGGGTGCTCAGTACTAAGGGTGCTGGGTGCTCAGTACTCAGGGTGCTCAGTGCTCAGTACTCAGGGTGCTGGGTGCTCAGTGCTCAGGGTGCTGGGTACTCAGTACTCAGGGTGCTGGGTGCTCAGTACTCAGGGTGCTGGGTGCTCAGTACTCAGGGTGCTGGGTGCTCAGTGCTCAGGGTGCTGGGTGCTCAGTACTCAGGGTGCTGGGTGCTCAGTGCTCAGGTTGATCGGTGCTCAGTACTCAGGGTGCTCAGTACTCAGGGTGCTGGGTGCTCAGTGCTCGGGGTGCTGGGTGCTCAGTCCTCGGGGTGCTCCGTGCTCAGTGCTCAGGGTGCTGGGTGCTCAGTACTTAGGGTGCTCGGTGCTCAGTACTCAGGGTTTTCAGTGCTCTGGGTGCTGGGTGCTCAGTACTCAGGGTGCTCAGTGCTCAGTACTCGGGGTGCTGGGTGCTCAGTACTCAGGGTGCTCAGTGCTCAGTACTCGGGGTGCTGGGTGCTCAGTGCTCAGTGTGCTCAGTGCTCAGTGCTCGGGGTGCTGGGTGCTCAGTGCTCGGGGCGCTGGGTGCTCAGTGTTCGGGGTGCTGGGTGCTCAGTACTCAGGGTGCTGTGTGCTCAGTGCTCAGTACTCAGCGTGCTGGGTGCTCAGTGCTCAGAGTGTTGGGTGCTCAGTACTCAGGGTGCTGGGTGCTCAGTGCTCAGTGCACAGGGTGCTCATTGCTCAGGGTGCTGGGTGCTCAGGGTGCTGGGTGCTCAGTGCTCGGGGTGCTGGGTGCTCAGTGCTCAGTGCTCAGGGTGCTGGGTGCTCAGTGCTCAGTGCTCAGGGTGCTGGGTGTTCAGTACTCAGGGTGCTCGGTGCTTAGTGCTCGGGGTGCTGGGTGCTCAGTACTCAGGTGCTGGGTGCTCAGTGCTCGGGGTGCTGGGTGCTCAGTGCTCATGGTGATCAATGCTCAGTACTCAGGGTGCGGGGTGCTCAGTGCTCAGGGTGCTGGGTGCTCAGTCCTCAGGGTGCTCAGTACTCAGGGTGCTCGGTGCTCAGTGCTCAGTACTCAGGGTGCTCAGTACTCAGGGTGCTGGGTGCTCAGTGCTCAGGGTGCTGGGTGCTCAGTACTCAGGGTGCTGGGTGCTTAGTACTCGGGGTGCTGGGTGCTCAGTACTCAGGGTGCTGTGTGCTCAGTTCTCGGGGTGCTGGGTGCTCAGTGCTCAGGGTGATCGGTGCTCAGTGCTCAGGGTGCTGGGTGCTCAGTCCTCAGGGTGATCAGTGCTCGCGGTGCTCGGTGCTCAGTACTCAGGGTGCTGAGTGCCCAGTACTCAGGGTTCTGGGTGCTCAGTACTCAGGGTGCTGGGTGCTCAGTGCTCAGGGTGCTGGGTGCTCAGTGCTGGGGGTGCTGGGTTCTCAGGGCTGTGGTGCTGGGTGCTCAGTGCTCAGTGCTCAGGGTGCTGGGTGCTCAGTGCTCAGTGCTCAGGGTGCTGGGTGTTCAGTACTCATGGTGCTGGGTGCTCAGTACTCAGGGTGCTGGGTGCTCAGTGCTCAGGGTGCTCAGTGCTCAGTACTCAGTGCTCAGGGTGCTGGGTGTTCAGTACTCAGGGTGCTGGGTGTTCAGTACTCGGTGTGCTGGGTGCTCAGTGCTCAGGGTGCTGGGTGCTCAGTACTCAGTGCTCAGGGTGCTCAGTGCTCAGTGCTCAGGGTGCTCGGTGTTCAGTACTCAGGGTGCTGGGTGTTCAGTACTCGGTGTGCTGTGTGCTCAGTGCTCAGGGTGCTCAGTGATCAGTACTCAGTGCTCAGGGTACTCACTGCTCAGTACTCAGGGTGCTGGGTGCTCAGTACTCAGGGTGCTGGGTGCTCAGTGCTCAGGGTGCTGGGTGCTCAGTACTCTGGGTGTTGGGTGCTCAGTGCTCAGGGTGCTGGGTGCTCAGTGCTCAGGGTGCTGCGTGCTCAGTACTCAGGGTGCTGGGTGCTCAGCGCTCGAGGTGCTCGGTGCTCAGTACTCAAGGTGCTGGGTGCTCAGTGCTCAGGGTGCTGGGTGCTCAGTCCTCGGGGTGCTCCGTGCTCAGGGTGCTGGGTGCTCAGTGCTCGGGATGCTCGGTGCTCAGTACTCAGGGTGCTGAGTTCTCAGTACTCAGTGTGATGGGTGCTCAGTACTCAGGGTGCTGGGTGCTCAGTGCTCGGGGTGCTGGGTGCTCAGTACTCAGGGTGCTGGGGGCTCAGTACTCAGGGTGCAGGGTGCTCAGTACTCAGGGTGCTCGGTTCTCAGTACTCAGGGTGCTGGGTGCTCATTCTCGGGGTGCTGGGTGCTCAGTGCTCGGGGTGCTGGGTGCTCAGTACTCAGGGTGCTGGGGGCTCAGTACTCAGGGTGCTGGGTGCTCAGTACTCAGGGTGATCTGTTCTCAGTACTCAGGGTGCTGGGTGCTCAGTGCTCGGGATGCTGGGTGCTCAGTACTCGGGGTGCTCAGTGCTCAGTACTCAGGGTGCTGGGTGCTCAGTACTCAGGGTGCTGGGTGCTCAGTGCTCGGGGTGCTCGGTGCTGAGTACTCGGGGTGCTGGGTTCTCAGTACTCAGGGTGCTGGGTGCTCAGTGCTCAGGGTGCTGGGTGCTTAGTGATCGGGGTGCTGGGTGCTCAGTGCTGAGTGTGCTGGCTTCTCAGTGCTCAGGGTACTGGGTGCTCAGTACTCAGGGTGCTCGGTGCTCAGTACTCAGGGTGCTCAGTGCTCAGTACTCAGCGTGCTGGGTGCTCAGTGCTCAGGGTCCTTGGTGCTCAGTACTCAGGGTGCTCAGTGCTCAGTACTCAGCGTGCTTTGTGCTCAGTGCTCAGGGTGCTGGGTGCTCAGTACTCAGGGTGCTGGGTGCTCAGTACTCAGGGTGCTGGGTGCTCTGTGCTGGGGGGTGCTGGGTGCTCAGTGCTCAGGGTGCTGGGTGCTCAGTGCTCAGGGTGCTGGGTGCTCAGTACTCAGGGTGCTGGGTGCTTAGTGCTCGAGGTGCTCGGTGCTCAGTACTCAAGGTGCTGGGTTCTCAGTGCTCAGGGTGCTGGGTGCTCAGTCCTCGGGGTGCTCCGTGCTCAGGGTGCTGGGTGCTGAGTGCTCAGGGTGCTGGGTGCTCAGTGCTCGGGTGCTCGGTGCTCAGTGCTCAGGGTCCTGGGTGCTCAGTACTCAGGGTCCTGGTTGCTTAGTACTCAGGGTGCTCAGTGCTCAGTACACAGGGTGCTGGGTGCTCATTGCTCGGGGTCCTGGGTGCTCAGTGTCTCAGTACTCAGGGTGCTGGGTGCTCAGTGCTCGGGGTGCTGGGTGCTCAGTACTCAGGGTGCTGGGTGCTCAGTGCTCAGGGTGCTGGGTGCTCAGTGCTCAGGGTGCGGGGTGCTCAGTGATCGGGGTGCTGGGTGCGCAGTACTCAGGGTGCTCAGTGCTCGGGGAGCTCGGTGCTCAGTACTCAGGGTGCTGGGTGCTCAGTACTCAGTACTTGGGGTGCTGGGTGCTCAGTGCTCAGGGTGCTCAGTGCTCAGTACTCAGTGCTCAGGGTGCTCAGTGCTCAGTGCTCAGGGTGCTGGGTGTTCAGTACTCAGGGTGCTGGGTGCTCAGTACTCAGGGTGCTAGGTGCTCAGTACTCAGGGTGCTGGGTGCTCATTCTCGGGGTGCTTGGTGCTCAGTGCTCGGGGTGCTGGGTGCTCAGTACTCAGGGTTCTGGGGGCTCAGTACTCAGGGTGCTGGGTGCTCAGTACTCAGGGTGCTCGGTTCTCAGTACTCAGGGTGCTGGGTGCTCATTCTCGGGGTGCTGGGTGCTCAGTGCTCGGGGTGCTGGGTGCTCAGTACTCAGGGTGCTGGGGGCTGAGTACTCAGGGTGCTGGGTGCTCAGTACTCAGGGTGATCTGTTCTCAGTACTCAGGTTGCTGGGTGCTCAGTGCTCGGGGTGCTGGGTGCTCAGTACTCGGGGTGCTCAGTGCTCAGTACTCAGGGTGCTGGGTGCTCAGTACTCAGGGTGCTGGGTGCTCAGTGCTCAGGGTGCTGGGAGCTCAGTACTAAGGGTGCTGGGTGCTCAGTACTCAGGGTGCTCAGTGCTCAGTACTCAGGGTGCTGGGTGCTCAGTGCTCAGGGTGCTGGGTACTCAGTACTCAGGGTGCTGGGTGCTCAGTACTCAGGGTGCTGGGTGCTCAGTACTCAGGGTGCTGGGTGCTCAGTGCTCAGGGTGCTGGGTGCTCAGTACTCAGGGTGCTGGGTGCTCAGTGCTCAGGTTGATCGGTGCTCAGTACTCAGGGTGCTCAGTACTCAGGGTGCTGGGTGCTCAGTGCTCGGGGTGCTGGGTGCTCAGTACTCGGGGTGCTGGGTGCTCTGTACTCAGGGTGCTGGGTGCTCAGTGCTCGGGGTCCTGGGTGCTCAGTGTTCAGGGTGATCGGTGCTCAGTACTCAGGGTGCTAGGTGCTCAGTGCTCAGGGTGCTGGGTGCTCAGTACTCAGGGTGCTCAGTGCTCAGGGTGCTGGGTGCTCAGTCCTCGGGGTGCTCGGTGCTCAGTACTCAGGGTGCTGAGTGCTCAGTACTCAGGGTGCTGGGTGCTCAGTACTCATGGTTCTGGGTGCTCAGTACTCAGGGGGCTTGGTTCTCAGTGCTCAGGGTGCTGGGTGCTCAGTGCTCAGGGTGCTGGGTGCTCAGTGCTCAGGGTGCTGGGTGCTCAGTGCTCGGGGTGCTGGGTGCTCAGTGCTCAGTGCTCAGGGTGTTTGGTGCTCAGTGCTCAGTGCTCAGGGTGCTGGGTGCTCAGTACTCAGGGTGCTGTGTGATCAGTACTCAGGGTGCTGGGTGCTCAGTGCTCAGGGTGCTGGGTGCTCAGTACTCTGGGTGTTGGGTGCTCAGTACTCAGGGTGCTGGGTGCTCAGTGCTCGGGGTGCTGGGTGCTCAGTGCTCGGGGTGCTGGGTGCTCAGTGCTCAGATTGCTGGGTGCTCAGTATTCAGGGTGCTGGGTGCTCAGTGCTCGGGGTGCTCGGTGCTCAGTACTCAAGGTGCCGGGTGCTCAGTGCTCAGGGTGCTGGGTGCTCAGTCCTCGGGGTGCTCCGTGCTCAGTGCTCAGGGTGCTGGGTGCTCAGTACTCGGGGTGCTCGGTGCTCAGTACTCAGGGTTCTCAGTGCTCAGTGCTCAGAGTGCTGGGTGCTCAGTTCTCAGGGTGCTCAGTGCTCAGTACTCGGGGTGCTGGGTGCTCAGTACTCAGGGAGCTCAGTGCTCAGCACTCGGGGTGCTGGGTGCTCAGTGCTCAGGGTGCTCAGTGATCAGTGCTCGGGGTGCTGGGTGCTCAGTGCTCGGGGAGCTGGGTGCTCAGTGCTCGGAGTTCTGGGTGCTCAGTACTCAGGGTGCTTTGTGCTCAGTGCTCAGTACTCAGCGTGCTTGGTGCTCAGTGCTCAGGTTGCTGGGTGCGCAGTACTCAGGGTGCTGGGTGCTCAGTGCTCAGGGTGCTGGGTGCTCAGTACTCAGGGTGCTGGGTGCTCAGTGCTCGGTGTGCCGGGTGCTCAGTGCTCAGGGTGATCAGTGGTCAGTACTCAGGGTGCTGGGTGCTCAGTGCTCAGGGTGCTGGGTGCTCAATCCTCAGGGTGCTCAGTACTCAGGGTGCTCAGTGCTCAGTGCTCAGTACTCAGGGTGTTCAGTACTCAGGGTGCTGTGTGCTCAGTGCTCGGGGTGCTGGGTGCTCAGTACTCAGGGTGCTGGGTGCTCAGTGCTCGGGGTGCTGGGTGCTCAGTGCTCAGGGTGATCGGTGCTCAGTGCTCAGGGTGCTGGGTGCTCAGTACTCAGGGTGCTCAGTGCTCAAGGTGCTGGGTGCTCAGTGCTCGGGGTGCTCGGTGCTCAGTACTCAGGGTGCTGAGTGCTCAGTACTCAGGGTGCTGGGTGCTCAGTACTCAGGGTGCTGGGTGCTCAGTACTCAGGGTGCTGGGTGCTCAGTGCTCAGGGTGCTGGGTGCTCAGTGCTCGGGGTGCTGGGTGCTCAGTGCTCAGGGTGCTGGGTGCTCAGTGCTCAGTGCTCAGGGTGCTGGTTGCTCAGTACTCAGGGTGCTGGGTGCTCAGTACTCAGGGTGCTGGGTGCTCAGTGCTCAGGGTGCTGGGTGCTCAGTACTCAGGGTGCTGGGTGCTCAGTGCTCGGGGTGCTGGGTGCTCAGTGCTCGGGGTGCTGGGTGCTCAGTGCTCATGGTGCTGGGTGCTCAGTACTCAGGGTGCTGGGTGCTCAGTGCTCGGGGTGCTCGGTGCTCAGTACTCAAGGTGCTGGGTGCTCAGTGCTCAGGGTGCTGGGTGCTCAGTTCTCAGGGTGCACCGTGCTCAGTGATCAGGGTGCTGGGTGCTCAGTACTCAGGGTGCTCGGTGCTCAGTACTCAGGGTTCTCAGTGCTCAGTACTCAGGGTGCTGGGTGCTCAGTACTCAGTGTGCTCAGTGCTCAGTACTCGGGGTGCTTGGTGCTCAGTACTCAGGGTGCTCAGTGCTCAGTACTCGGGGTGCTGGGTGCTCAGTGCTCAGGGTGCTGAGTGCTCAGTGCTCGGGGTGTTGGGTGCTCAGGGCTCAGGGTTCTCAGTGCTCAGTACTCAGTGCTCAGGGTGCTGGGTGTTCAGTACTCAGGGTGCTGGGTGTTCAGTACTCGGTGTGCTGGCTGCTCAGTGCTCAGGGTGCTCAGTGCTCAGTACTCAGTGCTCATGGTGCTCCGTGCTCAGTGCTCAGGGTGCTGGGTGTTCAGTACTCAGGGTGCTGGGTGTTGAGTACTGGGTGTGCTGGGTGCTCAGTGCTCAGGGTGCTCAGTACTCAGTGCTCAGGGTACTCAGTGCTCATTGCTCAGGGTGCTGGGTGTTCAGTACTCAGGGTCCTGGGTGATCAGTACTCAGGGTGCTGGGTGCTCAGTGCTCAGGGTGCTGGGTGCTCAGTACTCTGGGTGTTGGGTGCTCAGTGCTCAGGGTGCTGGGTGCTCAGTGCTCAGGGTGATGCGTGCTCAGTACTCAGGGTGCTGGGTGCCCAGTGCTCGCGGTGCTCGGTGCTCAGTACTCAAGGTGCTGGGTGCTCAGTGCTCAGGGTGCTGGGTGCTCAGTCCTCGGGGTGCTCCGTGCTCAGGGTGCTGGGTGCTCAGTGCTCGGGGTGCTCGGTGCTCAGTACACAGGGTGCTGAGTGCTCAGTACTCAGGGTGATGTGTGCTCAGTACTCAGGGTGCTGGGTGCTCAGTGCTCGGGGTGCTGGGTGCTCAGTACTCAGGGTGCTGGGAGCTCAGTACTCAGGGTGCTGGGTGCTCAGTACTCAGGGTGCTCGGTTCTCAGTACTCAGGGTGCTGGGTGCTCATTCTCGGGGTGCTGGGTGCTCAGTGCTCGGGGTGATGGGTGCTCAGTACTCAGGGTGCTGGGTGCTTAGTGCTCGAGGTGCTCGGTGCTCAGTACTCAAGGTGCTGGGTTCTCAGTGCTCATGGTGCTGGATGCACAGTCCTCGGTGTGCTCCGTGCTCAGGGTGCTGGGTGCTGAGTGCCCAGGGTGCTGGGTGCTCAGTGCTCGGGTGCTCGGTGCTCAGTGCTCAGGGTCCTGGGTGCTTAGTACTCAGGGTCCTGGGTGCTTAGTACTCAGGGTGCTCAGTGCTCAGTTCACAGGGTGCTGGGTGTTCAGTACTCAGGGTGCTGGGTGCTCAGTACTCAGGGTGCTGGGTGCTCAGTACTCAGGGTGCTGGGTGCTCATTCTCGGGGTGCTGGGTGCTCAGTGCTCGGGGTGCTGGGTGCTCAGTACTCAGGGTGCTGGGGGCTCAGTACTCAGGGTGCTGGGTGCTCAGTACTCAGGGTGTTCGGTTCTCAGTACTCAGGGTGCTGGGTGCTCATTCTCGGGGTGCTGGGTGCTCAGTACTCAGGGTGCTGGGGGCTCAGTACTCAGGGTGCTGGGTGCTCAGTACTCAGGGTGATCTGTTCTCAGTACTCAGGTTGCTGGGTGCTCAGTGCTCGGGGCGCTGGGTGCTCAGTACTCGGGGTGCTCAGTGCTCAGTACTCAGGGTGCTGGGTGCTCAGTACTCAGGGTGCTGGGTGCTCAGTGCTCAGGGTGCTGGGTGCTCAGTACTAAGGGTGCTGGGTGCTCAGTACTCAGGGTGCTCAGTGCTCAGTACTCAGGGTGCTGGGTGCTCAGTGCTCCGGGTGCTGGGTACTCAGTACTCAGGGTGCTGGGTGCTCAGTACTCAGGGTGCTGGGTGCTCAGTGCTCAGGGTGCTGGGTGCTCAGTGCTCAGGGTTCTGGGTGCTCAGTACTCAGGGTGCTGGGTGCTCAGTGCTCAGGTTGATCGGTGCTCAGTACTCAGGGTGCTCAGTACTCAGGGTGCTGGGTGCTCAGTGCTCAGGGTGCTGGGTGCTCAGTACTCGGGGTGCTGGGTGCTCTGTACTCAGGGTGCTGGGTGCTCAGTGCTCGGGGTCCTGGGTGCTCAGTGCTCAGGGTGATCGGTGCTCAGTACTCAGGGTGTTAGGTGCTCAGTGCTCAGTGTGCTGGGTGCTCAGTACTCAGGGTGCTCAGTGCTCAGGGTGCTGGGTGCTCAGTCCACGGGGTGCTCGGTGCTCAGTACTCAGGGGGCTGAGTGCTCAGTACTCAGGGTGCTGGGTGCTCAGTACTCATGGTTCTGGGTGCTGAGTACTCAGGGGGCTTGGTGCTCAGTGCTCAGGGTGCTGGGTGCTCAGTGCTCAGGGTGCTGGGTGCTCAGTGCTCAGGGTGCTGGGTGCTCAGTGCTCGGGGTGCTGGGTGCTCAGTGCTCAGTGCTCAGGGTGTTGGGTGCTCAGTGCTCAGTGCTCAGGGTGCTGGGTGCTCAGTACTCAGGGTGCTCAGTGCTCAGCACTCGGGGTGCTGGGTGCTCAGTGCTCAGGGTGCTCAGTGCTCAGTGCTCGGGGTGCTGGGTGCTCAGTGCTCGGGGAGCTGGGTGCTCAGTGCTCGGAGTTCTGCGTGCTCAGTACTCAGGGTGCTTTGTGCTCAGTGCTCAGTACTCAGCGTGCTGGGTGCTCAGTGCTCAGAGTGTTGGGTGCTCAGTACTCAGGGTGCTGGGTGCTCAGTGCTCAGTGCTCAGGGTGCTCAGTGCTCAGGGTACTGGGAGCTCAGGGTGCTGGGTGCTCAGTGCTCGGGGTGCTGGGTGCTCAGTGCTCAGGGTGCTGGGTGCTCAGTGCTCAGTGCTCAGGGTGCTGGGTGCTCAGTGCTCAGTGCTCAGTGTGCTGGGTGTTCAGTACTCAGGGTGCTGGGTGCTCAGTACTCAGGGTGCTTGGTGCTCAGTGCTCAGGGTGCTGGTTGCTTAGTCCTCAGGGTTCTGGGTGCTCAGTACTCAGGGTGCTGGGTGCTCAGTACTCAGGGTGCTGGGTGCGCAGTACTCAGGGTGCTGGGTGCTCAGTGCCCAGGGTGCTGGGTGCTCAGTACTCAGGGTGCTGGGTGCGCAGTACTCAGGGTGCTGGGTGCTCAGTGCTCAGGGTGCTGGGTGCTCAGTACTCAGGGTGCTGGGTGCTCAGTGCTCGGTGTGCTGGGTGCTCAGTGCTCAGGGTGATCAGTGGTGAGTACTCAGGGTGCTGGGTGCTCAGTGCACAGTGTGCTGGGTGCTCAATCCTCAGGGTGCTCAGTACTCAGGGTGCTCAGTGCTCAGTACTCAGGGTGTTCAGTACTCAGGGTGCTGGGTGCTCAGTGCTCGGGGTGCTTCGTGCTCAGTACTCAGGGTGCTGGGTGCTCAGTACTCGGGGTGCTGGGTGCTCAGTACTCAGGGTGCTGGGTGCTCAGTGCTCGGGGTGCTGGGTGCTCAGTGCTCAGGGTGATCGGTGCTCAGTGCTCAGGGTGCTGGGTGCTCAGTACTCAGGGTGCTCAGTGCTCAAGGTGCTGGGTGCTCAGTGCTCGGGGTGCTCGGTGCTCAGTACTCAGGGTGCTGAGTGCTCAGTACTCAGGGTGCTGGGTGTTCAGTACTCAGGGTGCTGGGTGTTCAGTACTGGGTGTGCTGGGTGCTCAGTGCTCAGGGTGCTCAGTGCTCAGTACTCAGTGCTCAGGGTACTCAGTGCTCAGTGCTCAGGGTGCTGGGTGTTCAGTACTCAGGGTCCTGGGTGATCAGTACTCAGGGTGCTGGGTGCTCAGTGCTCAGGGTGCTGGGTGCTCAGTACTCTGGGTGTTGGGTGCTCAGTGCTCAGGGTGCTGGGTGCTCAGTGCTCAGGGTGATGTGTGCTCAGTACTCAGGGTGCTGGGTGCCCAGTGCTCGCGGTGCTCGGTGCTCAGTACTCAAGGTGCTGGGTGCTCAGTGCTCAGGGTGCTGGGTGCTCAGTCCTCGGGGTGCTCCGTGCTCAGGGTGCTGGGTGCTCAGTGCTCGGGGTGCTCGGTGCTCAGTACACAGGGTGCTGAGTGCTCAGTACTCAGGGTGATGTGTGCTCAGTACTCAGGGTGCTGGGTGCTCAGTGCTCGGGGTGCTGGGTGCTCAGTACTCAGGGTGCTGGGAGCTCAGTACTCAGGGTGTTGGGTGCTCAGTACTCAGGGTGCTCGGTTCTCAGTACTCAGGGTGCTGGGTGCTCATTCTCGGGGTGCTGGGTGCTCAGTGCTCGGGGTGATGGGTGCTCAGTACTCAGGGTGCTGGGTGCTTAGTGCTCGAGGTGCTCGGTGCTCAGTACTCAAGGTGCTGGGTTCTCAGTGCTCATGGTGCTGGATGCTCAGTCCTCGGTGTGCTCCGTGCTCAGGGTGCTGGGTGCTGAGTGCCCAGGGTGCTGGGTGCTCAGTGTTCGGGTGCTCGGTGCTCAGTGCTCAGGGTCCTGGGTGCTCAGTACTCAGGGTCCTGGGTGCTTAGTACTCAGGGTGCTCAGTGCTCAGTTCACAGGGTGCTGGGTGTTCAGTACTCAGGGTGCTGGGTGCTCAGTACTCAGGGTGCTGGGTGCTCAGTACTCAGGGTGCTGGGTGCTCATTCTCGGGGTGCTGGGTGCTCAGTGCTCGGGGTGCTGGGTGCTCAGTACTCAGGGTGCTGGGGGCTCTGTACTCAGGGTGCTGGGTGCTCAGTACTCAGGGTGCTCGGTTCTCAGTACTCAGGGTGCTGGGTGCTCATTCTCGGGGTGCTGGGTGCTCAGTACTCAGGGTGCTGGGGGCTCAGTACTCAGGGTGCTGGGTGCTCAGTACTCAGGGTGATCTGTTCTCAGTACTCAGGTTGCTGGGTGCTCAGTGCTCGAGGTGCTGGGTGCTCAGTACTCGGGGTGCTCAGTGCTCAGTACTCAGGGTGCTGGGTGCTCAGTACTCAGGGTGCTGGGTGCTCAGTGCTCAGGGTGCTGGGTGCTCAGTACTAAGGGTGCTGGGTGCTCAGTACTCAGGGTGCTCAGTGCTCAGTACTCAGGGTGCTGGGTGCTCAGTGCTCAGGGTGCTGGGTACTCAGTACTCAGGGTGCTGGGTGCTCAGTACTCAGGGTGCTGGGTGCTCAGTGCTCAGGGTGCTGGGTGCTCAGTGCTCAGGGTGCTGGGTGCTCAGTACTAAGGGTGCTGGGTGCTCAGTGCTCGGGGTCCTGGGTGCTCAGTGCTCAGGGTGCTGGGTGCTCAGTACTCAGGGTGCTCAGTGCTCAGGGTGCTGGGTGCTCAGTCCTCGGGGTGCTCGGTGCTCAGTACTCAGGGGGCTGAGTGCTCAGTACTCAGGGTGCTGGGTGCTCAGTACTCATGCTTCTGGGTGCTGAGTACTCAGGGGGCTTGGTGCTCAGTGCTCAGGGTGCTGGGTGCTCAGTGCTCAGGGTGCTGGGTGCTCAGTGCTCAGGGTGCTGGGTGCTCAGTGCTCGGGGTGCTGGGTGCTCAGTGCTCAGGGTGCTCAGTGCTCAGCACTCGGGGTGCTGGGTGCTCAGTGTTCAGGGTGCTCAGTGCTCAGTGCTCGGGGTGCTGGGTGCTCAGTGCTCGGGGAGCTGGGTGCTCAGTGCTCGGAGTTCTGCGTGCTCAGTACTCAGGGTGCTTTGTGCTCAGTGCTCAGTACTCAGCGTGCTGGGTGCTCAGTGCTCAGAGTGTTGGGTGCTCAGTACTCAGGGTGCTGGGTGCTCAGTGCTCAGGGTGATGTGTGCTCAGTACTCAGGGTGCTGGGTGCTCAGTGCTCGGGGTGCTGGATGCTCAGTACTCAGGGTGCTGGGAGCTCAGTACTCAGGGTGCTGGGTGCTCAGTACTCAGGGTGCTCGGTTCTCAGTACTCAGGGTGCTGGGTGCTCATTCTCGGGGTGCTGGGTGCTCAGTGCTCGGGGTGATGGGTGCTCAGTACTCAGGGTGCTGGGTGCTTAGTGCTCGAGGTGCTCGGTGCTCAGTACTCAAGGTGCTGGGTTCTCAGTGCTCATGGTGCTGGATGCACAGTCCTCGGTGTGCTCCGTGCTCAGGGTGCTGGGTGCTGAGTGCCCAGGGTGCTGGGTGCTCAGTGCTCGGGTGCTCGGTGCTCAGTGCTCAGGGTCCTGGGTGCTTAGTACTCAGGGTCCTGGGTGCTTAGTACTCAGGGTGCTCAGTGCTCAGTTCACAGGGTGCTGGGTGTTCAGTACTCAGGGTGCTGGGTGCTCAGTACTCAGGGTGCTGGGTGCTCAGTACTCAGGGTGCTGGGTGCTCATTCTCGGGGTGCTGGGTGCTCAGTGCTCGGGGTGCTGGGTGCTCAGTACTCAGGGTGCTGGGGGCTCAGTACTCAGGGTGCTGGGTGCTCAGTACTCAGGGTGTTCGGTTCTCAGTACTCAGGGTGCTGGGTGCTCATTCTCGGGGTGCTGGGTGCTCAGTACTCAGGGTGCTGGGGGCTCAGTACTCAGGGTGCTGGGTGCTCAGTACTCAGGGTGATCTGTTCTCAGTACTCAGGTTGCTGGGTGCTCAGTGCTCGGGGCGCTGGGTGCTCAGTACTCGGGGTGCTCAGTGCTCAGTACTCAGGGTGCTGGGTGCTCAGTACTCAGGGTGCTGGGTGCTCAGTGCTCAGGGTGCTGGGTGCTCAGTACTAAGGGTGCTGGGTGCTCAGTACTCAGGGTGCTCAGTGCTCAGTACTCAGGGTGCTGGGAGCTCAGTGCTCCGGGTGCTGGGTACTCAGTACTCAGGGTGCTGGGTGCTCAGTACTCAGGGTGCTGGGTGCTCAGTGCTCAGGGTGCTGGGTGCTCAGTGCTCAGGGTTCTGGGTGCTCAGTACTCAGGGTGCTGGGTGCTCAGTGCTCAGGTTGATCGGTGCTCAGTACTCAGGGTGCTCAGTACTCAGGGTGCTGGGTGCTCAGTGCTCAGGGTGCTGGGTGCTCAGTACTCGGGGTGCTGGGTGCTCTTTACTCAGGGTGCTGGGTGCTCAGTGCTCGGGGTCCTGGGTGCTCAGTGCTCAGGGTGATCGGTGCTCAGTACTCAGGGTGTTAGGTGCTCAGTGCTCAGTGTGCTGGGTGCTCAGTACTCAGGGTGCTCAGTGCTCAGGGTGCTGGGTGCTCAGTCCACGGGGTGCTCGGTGCTCAGTACTCAGGGGGCTGAGTGCTCAGTACTCAGGGTGCTGGGTGCTCAGTACTCATGGTTCTGGGTGCTGAGTACTCAGGGGGCTTGGTGCTCAGTGCTCAGGGTGCTGGGTGCTCAGTGCTCAGGGTGCTGGGTGCTCAGTGCTCAGGGTGCTGGGTGCTCAGTGCTCGGGGTGCTGGGTGCTCAGTGCTCAGTGCTCAGGGTGTTGGGTGCTCAGTGCTCAGTGCTCAGGGTGCTGGGTGCTCAGTACTCAGGGTGCTCAGTGCTCAGCACTCGGGGTGCTGGGTGCTCAGTGCTCAGGGTGCTCAGTGCTCAGTGCTCGGGGTGCTGGGTGCTCAGTGCTCGGGGAGCTGGGTGCTCAGTGCTCGGAGTTCTGCGTGCTCAGTACTCAGGGTGCTTTGTGCTCAGTGCTCAGTACTCAGCGTGCTGGGTGCTCAGTGCTCAGAGTGTTGGGTGCTCAGTACTCAGGGTGCTGGGTGCTCAGTGCTCAGTGCTCAGGGTGCTCAGTGCTCAGGGTACTGGGAGCTCAGGGTGCTGGGTGCTCAGTGCTCGGGGTGCTGGGTGCTCAGTGCTCAGGGTGCTGGGTGCTCAGTGCTCAGGGCTCAGGGTGCTGGGTGCTCAGTGCTCAGTGCTCAGTGTGCTGGGTGTTCAGTACTCAGGGTGCTGGGTGCTCAGTACTCAGGGTGCTTGGTGCTCAGTGCTCAGGGTGCTGGTTGCTTAGTCCTCAGGGTGCTGGGTGCTCAGTACTCAGGGTGCTGGGTGCTCAGTACTCAGGGTGCTGGGTGCGCAGTACTCAGGGTGCTGGGTGCTCAGTGCCCAGGGTGCTGGGTGCTCAGTACTCAGGGTGCTGGGTGTGCAGTACTCAGGGTGCTGGGTGCTCAGTGCTCAGGGTGCTGGGTGCTCAGTACTCAGGGTGCTGGGTGCTCAGTGCTCGGTGTGCTGGGTGCTCAGTGCTCAGGGTGATCAGTGGTGAGTACTCAGGGTGCTGGGTGCTCAGTGCACAGTGTGCTGGGTGCTCAATCCTCAGGGTGCTCAGTACTCAGGGTGCTCAGTGCTCAGTACTCAGGGTGTTCAGTACTCAGGGTGCTGGGTGCTCAGTGCTCGGGGTGCAGGGTGCTCAGTACTCAGGGTGCTGGGTGCTCAGTACTCGGGGTGCTGGGTGCTCAGTACTCAGGGTGCTGGGTGCTCAGTGCTCGGGGTGCTGGGTGCTCAGTGCTCAGGGTGATCGGTGCTCAGTGCTCAGGGTGCTGGGTGCTCAGTACTCAGGGTGCTCAGTGCTCAAGGTGCTGGGTGCTCAGTGCTCGGGGTGCTCGGTGCTCAGTACTCAGGGTGCTGAGTGCTCAGTACTCAGGGTGCTGGGTGTTCAGTACTCAGGGTGCTGGGTGTTCAGTACTGGGTGTGCTGGGTGCTCAGTGCTCAGGGTGCACAGTGCTCAGTACTCAGTGCTCAGGGTACTCAGTGCTCAGTGCTCAGGGTGCTGGGTGTTCAGTACTCAGGGTCCTGGGTGATCAGTACTCAGGGTGCTGGGTGCTCAGTGCTCAGGGTGCTGGGTGCTCAGTACTCTGGGTGTTGGGTGCTCAGTGCTCAGGGTGCTGGGTGCTCAGTGCTCAGGGTGATGTGTGCTCAGTACTCAGGGTGCTGGGTGCCCAGTGCTCGCGGTGCTCGGTGCTCAGTACTCAAGCTGCTGGGTGCTCAGTGCTCAGGGTGCTGGGTGCTCAGTCCTCGGGGTGCTCCGTGCTCAGGGTGCTGGGTGCTCAGTGCTCAGGGTGCTCGGTGCTCAGTACACAGGGTGCTGAGTGCTCAGTACTCAGGGTGATGTGTGCTCAGTACTCAGGGTGCTGGGTGCTCAGTGCTCGGGGTGCTGGGTGCTCAGTACTCAGGGTGCTGGGAGCTCAGTACTCAGGGTGTTGGGTGCTCAGTACTCAGGGTGCTCGGTTCTCAGTACTCAGGGTGCTGGGTGCTCATTCTCGGGGTGCTGGGTGCTCAGTGCTCGGGGTGATGGGTGCTCAGTACTCAGGGTGCTGGGTGCTTAGTGCTCGAGGTGCTCGGTGCTCAGTACTCAAGGTGCTGGGTTCTCAGTGCTCATGGTGCTGGATGCTCAGTCCTCGGTGTGCTCCGTGCTCAGGGTGCTGGGTGCTGAGTGCCCAGGGTGCTGGGTGCTCAGTGTTCGGGTGCTCGGTGCTCAGTGCTCAGGGTCCTGGGTGCTCAGTACTCAGGGTCCTGGGTGCTTAGTACTCAGGGTGCTCAGTGCTCAGTTCACAGGGTGCTGGGTGTTCAGTACTCAGGGTGCTGGGTGCTCAGTACTCAGGGTGCTGGGTGCTCAGTACTCAGGGTGCTGGGTGCTCATTCTCGGGGTGCTGGGTGCTCAGTGCTCGGGGTGCTGGGTGCTCAGTACTCAGGGTGCTGGGGGCTCTGTACTCAGGGTGCTGGGTGCTCAGTACTCAGGGTGCTCGGTTCTCAGTACTCAGGGTGCTGGGTGCTCATTCTCGGGGTGCTGGGTGCTCAGTACTCAGGGTGCTGGGGGCTCAGTACTCAGGGTGCTCGGTGCTCAGTACTCAGGGTGATCTGTTCTCAGTACTCAGGTTGCTGGGTGCTCAGTGCTCGAGGTGCTGGGTGCTCAGTACTCGGGGTGCTCAGTGCTCAGTACTCAGGGTGCTGGGTGCTCAGTACTCAGGGTGCTGGGTGCTCAGTGCTCAGGGTGCTGGGTGCTCAGTACTAAGGGTGCTGGGTGCTCAGTACTCAGGGTGCTCAGTGCTCAGTACTCAGGGTGCTGGGTGCTCAGTGCTCAGGGTGCTGGGTACTCAGTACTCAGGGTGCTGGGTGCTCAGTACTCAGGGTGCTGGGTGCTCAGTGCTCAGGGTGCTGGGTGCTCAGTGCTCAGGGTGCTGGGTGCTCAGTACTAAGGGTGCTGGGTGCTCAGTGCTCGGGGTCCTGGGTGCTCAGTGCTCAGGGTGCTGGGTGCTCAGTACTCAGGGTGCTCAGTGCTCAGGGTGCTGGGTGCTCAGTCCTCGGGGTGCTCGGTGCTCAGTACTCAGGGGGCTGAGTGCTCAGTACTCAGGGTGCTGGGTGCTCAGTACTCATGGTTCTGGGTGCTGAGTACTCAGGGGGCTTGGTGCTCAGTGCTCAGGGTGCTGGGTGCTCAGTGCTCAGGGTGCTGGGTGCTCAGTGCTCAGGGTGCTGGGTGCTCAGTGCTCGGGGTGCTGGGTGCTCAGTGCTCAGGGTGCTCAGTGCTCAGCACTCGGGGTGCTGGGTGCTCAGTGTTCAGGGTGCTCAGTGCTCAGTGCTCGGGGTGCTGGGTGCTCAGTGCTCGGGGAGCTGGGTGCTCAGTGCTCGGAGTTCTGCGTGCTCAGTACTCAGGGTGCTTTGTGCTCAGTGCTCAGTACTCAGCGTGCTGGGTGCTCAGTGCTCAGAGTGTTGGGTGCTCAGTACTCAGGGTGCTGGGTGCTCAGTGCTCAGTGCTCAGGGTGCTCAGTGCTCAGGGTACTGGGAGCTCAGGGTGCTGGGTGCTCAGTGCTCAGGGTGCTGGGTGCTCAGTGCTCAGTGCTCAGGGTGCTGGGTGCTCAGTGCTCAGTGGTCAGTGTGCTGGGTGTTCAGTACTCAGGGTGCTGGGTGCTCAGTACTCAGGGTGCTTGGTGCTCAGTGCTCAGGGTGCTGGTTGCTTAGTCCTCAGGGTGCTGGGTGCTCAGTACTCAGGGTGCTGGGTGCTCAGTACTCAGGGTGCTGGGTGCGCAGTACTCAGGGTGCTGGGTGCTCAGTGCCCAGGGTGCTGGGTGCTCAGTACTCAGGGTGCTGGGTGCGCAGTACTCAGGGTGCTGGGTGCTCAGTGCTCAGGGTGCTGGGTGCTCAGTACTCAGGGTGCTGGGTGCTCAGTGCTCGGTGTGCTGGGTGCTCAGTGCTCAGGGTGATCAGTGGTGAGTACTCAGGGTGCTGGGTGCTCAGTGCACAGTGTGCTGGGTGCTCAATCCTCAGGGTGCTCAGTACTCAGGGTGCTCAGTGCTCAGTGCTCAGTACTCAGGGTGTTCAGTACTCAGGGTGCTGGGTGCTCAGTGCTCGGGGTGCTGGGTGCTCAGTACTCAGGGTGCTGGGTGCTCAGTACTCGGGGTGCTGGGTGCTCAGTACTCAGGGTGCTGGGTGCTCAGTGCTCGGGGTGCTGGGTGCTCAGTACTCAGGGTGCTCAGTGCTCAAGGTGCTGGGTGCTCAGTGCTCATGGTGCTCGGTGCTCAGTACTCAGGGTGCTGAGTGCTCAGTACTCAGGGTGCTGGGTGTTCAGTACTCAGGGTGCTGGGTGTTCAGTACTGGGTGTGCTGGGTGCTCAGTGCTCAGGGTGCTCAGTGCTCAGTACTCAGTGCTCAGGGTACTCAGTGCTCAGTGCTCAGGGTGCTGGGTGTTCAGTACTCAGGGTCCTGGGTGATCAGTACTCAGGGTGCTGGGTGCTCAGTGCTCAGTACTCTGGGTGTTGGGTGCTCAGTGCTCAGGGTGCTGGGTGCTCAGTGCTCAGGGTGATGCGTGCACAGTACTCAGGGTGCTGGGTGCTCAGTGCTCGCGGTGCTCGGTGCTCAGTACTCAAGGTGCTGGGTGCTCAGTGCTCAGGGTGCTGGGTGCTTAGTCCTCGGGGTGCTCCGTGCTCAGGGTGCTGGGTGCTCAGTACTCGGGGTGCTCGGTGCTCAGTACACAGGGTGCTGAGTGCTCAGTACTCAGGGTGATGTGTGCTCAGTACTCAGGGTGCTGGGTGCTCAGTGCTCGGGGTGCTGGGTGCTCAGTACTCAGGGTGCTGGGAGCTCAGTACTCAGGGTGCTGGGTGCTCAGTACTCAGGGTGCTCGGTTCTCAGTACTCAGGGTGCTGGGTGCTCATTCTCGGGGTGCTGGGTGCTCAGTGCTCGGGGTGATGGGTGCTCAGTACTCAGGGTGCTGGGTGCTTAGTGCTCGAGGTGCTCGGTGCTCAGTACTCAAGGTGCTGGGTTCTCAGTGCTCATGGTGCTGGATGCTCAGTCCTCGGTGTGCTCCGTGCTCAGGGTGCTGGGTGCTGAGTGCCCAGGGTGCTGGGTGCTCAGTGCTCGGGTGCTCGGTGCTCAGTGCTCAGGGTCCTGGGTGCTCAGTACTCAGGGTCCTGGGTGCTTAGTACTCAGGGTGCTCAGTGCTCAGTTCACAGGGTGCTGGGTGTTCAGTACTCAGGGTGCTGGGTGCTCAGTACTCAAGGTGCTGGGTGCTCAGTACTCAGGGTGCTGGGTGCTCATTCTCGGGGTGCTGGGTGCTCAGTGCTCGGGGTGCTGGGTGCTCAGTACTCAGGGTGCTGGGGGCTCAGTACTCAGGGTGCTGGGTGCTCAGTACTCAGGGTGCTCGGTTCTCAGTACTCAGGGTGCTGGGTGCTCATTCTCGGGGTGCTGGGTGCTCAGTACTCAGGGTGCTGGGGGCTCAGTACTCAGGGTGCTGGGTGCTCAGTACTCAGGGTGATCTGTTCTCAGTACTCAGGTTGCTGGGTGCTCAGTGCTCGGGGTGCTGGGTGCTCAGTACTCGGGGTGCTCAGTGCTCAGTACTCAGGGTGCTGGGTGCTCAGTACTCAGGGTGCTGGGTGCTCAGTGCTCAGGGTGCTGGGTGCTCAGTACTAAGGGTGCTGGGTGCTCAGTACTCAGGGTGCTCAGTGCTCAGTACTCAGGGTGCTGGGTGCTCAGTGCTCAGGGTGCTGGATACTCAGTACTCAGGGTGCTGGGTGCTCAGTACTCAGGGTGCTGGGTGCTCAGTGCTCAGGGTGCTGGGTGCTCAGTGCTCAGGGTGCTGGGTGCTCAGTACTCAGGGTGCTGGGTGCTCAGTGCTCAGGTTGATCGGTGCTCAGTACTCAGGGTGCTCAGTACTCTCGGTGCTGGGTGCTCAGTGCTCGGGGTGCTGGGTGCTCAGTACTCGGGGTGCTGGGTGCTCTGTACTCAGGGTGCTGGGTGCTCAGTGCTCGGGGTCCTGGGTGCTCAGTGCTCAGGGTGATCGGTGCTCAGTACTCAGGGTGTTAGGTGCTCAGTGCTCAGGGTGCTGGGTGCTCAGTACTCAGGGTGCTCAGTGCTCAGGGTGCTGGGTGCTCAGTCCTCGGGGTGCTCCCTGCTCAGTACTCAGGGGGCTGAGTGCTCAGTACTCAGGGTGCTGGGTGCTCAGTACTCATGGTTCTGGGTGCTGAGTACTCAGGGTTCTTGGTGCTCAGTGCTCAGGGTGCTGGGTGCTCAGTGCTCAGGGTGCTGGGTGCTCAGTTCTCAGGGTGCTGGGTGCTCAGTGCTCGGGGTGCTGGGTGCTCAGTGCTCAGTGCTCAGGGTGTTGGGTGCTCAGTGCTCAGTGCTCAGGGTGCTGGGTGCTCAGTACTCAGGGTGCTCAGTGCTCAGCACTCGGGGTGCTGGGTGCTCAGTGCTCAGGGTGTTCAGTGCTCAGTGCTCGGGGTGCTGGGTGCTCAGTGCTCGGGGAACTGGGTGCTCAGTGCTCGGAGTTCTGCGTGCTCAGTACTCAGGGTGCTTTGTGCTCAGTGCTCAGTACTCAGCGTGCTGGGTGCTCAGTGCTCAGAGTGTTGGGTGCTCAGTACTCAGGGTGCTGGGTGCTCAGTGCTCAGTGCTCAGGGTGCTCAGTGCTCAGGGTACTGGGAGCTCAGGGTGCTGGGTGCTCAGTGCTCGGGGTGCTGGGTGCTCAGTGCTCAGGGTGCTGGGTGCTCAGTGCTCAGTGCTCAGGGTGCTGGGTGCTCAGTGCTCAGTGCTCAGTGTGCTGGGTGTTCAGTACTCAGGGTGCTGGGTGCTCAGTACTCAGTGTGCTTGGTGCTCAGTGCTCAGGGTGCTGGTTGCTTAGTCCTCAGGGTGCTGGGTGCTCAGTACTCAGGGTGCTGGGTGCTCAGTACTCAGGGTGCTGGGTGCGCAGTACTCAGGGTGCTGGGTGCTCAGTGCCCAGGGTGCTGGGTGCTCAGTACTCAGGGTGCTGGGTGCGCAGTACTCAGGGTGCTGGGTGCTCAGTGCTCAGGGTGCTGGGTGCTCAGTCCTCGGGGTGCTGGTTGCTCAGTACTCAGGGTGCTGGGTGCTCAGTGCTCAGGGTGCTGGGTGCTCAGTGCTCAGGGTGCTGGGTGCTCAGTACTCAGTGCTCAGGGTGCTGGGTGTTCAGTACTCAGGGTGCTGGGTGCTCAGTACTCAGGGTGCTGGGTGCTCAGTGCTCAGGGTGATGGGTGCTCAGTGCTCAGGGTGCTGGGTGCTCAGTACTCAGGGTGCTGGGTGCTCAGTACTCAGGGTGCTCGGTGCTCAGTGCTCAGGGTGCTGGGTGCTCAGTGCTCGGGGTGCTGGGTGTTCAGTACTCAGTTTGCTGGGTGCTCAGTGCTCAGGGTGCTGGGTACTCAGTGCTCAGGGTGCTGGGTGCTCAGTACTCAGGGTGCTGGGTGCTCAGTGCTCGGGGTGCTGGGTGATCAGTCCTCGCGGTGCTGGGTGTTCAGTGCCCGGGTGCTCGGTGCTCAGTACTCAGGGTGCTGGGTGCTCAGTGCTCGAGGTGCTCAGTACTCAGGGTGCTGTGTGTTCAGTGCTCAGGGTGCTGGGTGCTCAGTACTCAGGGTGCTCGGTGCTTAGTACTCAGGGTGCTGGGTGCTCAGTACTCCGGGTGCTGGGTGCTCAGTGCTCGGGGTGCTCGGTGCTCAGTGCTCAAGGTGCTGGGTGCTCAGTACTCAGGGTGCTCATTGCTCAGGGTGCTGGGTGCTCAGTACTCAGGGTGCTGGGTGTTCAGTGCTCAGGGTGCTCGCTGCTCAGTACGTTGGGTGCTCAGTACTCAGGGTGCTGGGTACTCGGTGATCAGGTTGCTGGGTGCTCAGTGCTCAGGGTGCTGGGTGCTCAGTACTCAGGGTGCTGGGTGCTCAGTACTCAGGGTGCTCGGTGCTCAGTACTCAGGGTGCTGGGTGCTCAGTGCTCGAGGTGCTCAGTACTCAGGGTGCTGTGTGTTCAGTGCTCAGGGTGCTGGGTGCTCAGTACTCAGGCTGCTCGGTGCTTAGTACTCAGGGTGCTGGGTGTTCAGTACTCCGGGTGCTGGGTGCTCAGTGCTCGGGGTGCTGGGTGCTCAGTGCTCAGTGCTCAGGGTGTTGGGTGCTCAGTGCTCAGTGCTCAGGGTGCTGGGTGCTCAGTACTCAGGGTGCTCAGTGCTCAGCACTCGGGATGCTGGGTGCTCAGTGCTCAGGGTGTTCAGTGCTCAGTGCTCGGGGTGCTGGGTGCTCAGTGCTCGGGGAACTGGGTGCTCAGTGCTCGGAGTTCTGCGTGCTCAGTACTCAGGGTGCTTTGTGCTCAGTGCTCAGTACTCAGCGTGCTGGGTGCTCAGTGCTCAGAGTGTTGGGTGCTCAGTACTCAGGGTGCTGGGTGCTCAGTGCTCAGTGCTCAGGGTGCTCAGTGCTCAGGGTACTGGGAGCTCAGGGTGCTGGGTGCTCAGTGCTCGGGGTGCTGGGTGCTCAGTGCTCAGGGTGCTGGGTGCTCAGTGCTCAGTGCTCAGGGTGCTGGGTGCTCAGTGCTCAGTGCTCAGTGTGCTGGGTGTTCAGTACTCAGGGTGCTGGGTGCTCAGTACTCAGGGTGCTTGGTGCTCAGTGCTCAGGGTGCTGGTTGCTTAGTCCTCAGGGTGCTGGGTGCTCAGTACTCAGGGTGCTGGGTGCTCAGTACTCAGGGTGCTGGGTGCGCAGTACTCAGGGTGCTGGGTGCTCAGTGCCCAGGGTGCTGGGTGCTCAGTACTCAGGGTGCTGGGTGCGCAGTACTCAGGGTGCTGGGTGCTCAGTGCTCAGGGTGCTGGGTGCTCAGTACTCGGGGTGCTGGGTGCTCAGTACTCAGGGTGCTGGGTGCTCAGTGCTCAGGGTGCTGGGTGCTCAGTGCTCAGGGTGCTGGGTGCTCAGTACTCAGTGCTCAGGGTGCTGGGTGTTCAGTACTCAGGGTGCTGGGTGCTCAGTACTCAGGGTGCTGGGTGCTCAGTGCTCAGGGTGCTGGGTGCTCAGTGCTCAGGGTGCTGGGTGCTCAGTACTCAGGGTGCTGGGTGCTCAGTACTCAGGGTGCTCGGTGCTCAGTGCTCAGGGTGCTGGGTGCTCAGTGCTCGGGGTGCTGGGTGTTCAGTACTCAGTTTGCTGGGTGCTCAGTGCTCAGGGTGCTGGGTACTCAGTGCTCAGGGTGCTGGGTGCTCAGTACTCAGGGTGCTGGGTGCTCAGTGCTCGGGGTGCTGGGTGATCAGTCCTCGCGGTGCTGGGTGTTCAGTGCTCGGGGTGCTCGGTGCTCAGTACTCAGGGTGCTGGGTGCTCAGTGCTCGAGGTGCTCAGTACTCAGGGTGCTGTGTGTTCAGTGCTCAGGGTGCTGGGTGCTCAGTACTCAGGGTGCTCGGTGCTTAGTACTCAGGGTGCTGGGTGCTCAGTACTCCGGGTGCTGGGTGCTCAGTGCTCGGGGTGCTCGGTGCTCAGTGCTCAAGGTGCTGGGTGCTCAGTACTCAGGGTGCTCATTGCTCAGGGTGCTGGGTGCTCAGTACTCAGGGTGCTGGGTGTTCAGTGCTCAGGGTGCTCGCTGCTCAGTACGTTGGGTGCTCAGTACTCAGGGTGCTGGGTACTCGGTGATCAGGTTGCTGGGTGCTCAGTGCTCAGGGTGCTGGGTGCTCAGTACTCAGGGTGCTGGGTGCTCAGTACTCAGGGTGCTCGGTGCTCAGTACTCAGGGTGCTGGGTGCTCAGTGCTCGAGGTGCTCAGTACTCAGGGTGCTGTGTGTTCAGTGCTCAGGGTGCTGGGTGCTCAGTACTCAGGCTGCTCGGTGCTTAGTACTCAGGGTGCTGGGTGTTCAGTACTCCGGGTGCTGGGTGCTCAGTGCTCGGGGTGCTGGGTGCTCAGTGCTCAGTGCTCAGGGTGTTGGGTGCTCAGTGCTCAGTGCTCAGGGTGCTGGGTGCTCAGTACTCAGGGTGCTCAGTGCTCAGCACTCGGGATGCTGGGTGCTCAGTGCTCAGGGTGTTCAGTGCTCAGTGCTCGGGGTGCTGGGTGCTCAGTGCTCGGGGAACTGGGTGCTCAGTGCTCGGAGTTCTGCGTGCTCAGTACTCAGGGTGCTTTGTGCTCAGTGCTCAGTACTCAGCGTGCTGGGTGCTCAGTGCTCAGAGTGTTGGGTGCTCAGTACTCAGGGTGCTGGGTGCTCAGTGCTCAGTGCTCAGGGTGCTCAGTGCTCAGGGTACTGGGAGCTCAGGGTGCTGGGTGCTCAGTGCTCGGGGTGCTGGGTGCTCAGTGCTCAGGGTGCTGGGTGCTCAGTGCTCAGTGCTCAGGGTGCTGGGTGCTCAGTGCTCAGTGCTCAGTGTGCTGGGTGTTCAGTACTCAGGGTGCTGGGTGCTCAGTACTCAGGGTGCTTGGTGCTCAGTGCTCAGGGTGCTGGTTGCTTAGTCCTCAGGGTGCTGGGTGCTCAGTACTCAGGGTGCTGGGTGCTCAGTACTCAGGGTGCTGGGTGCGCAGTACTCAGGGTGCTGGGTGCTCAGTGCCCAGGGTGCTGGGTGCTCAGTACTCAGGGTGCTGGGTGCGCAGTACTCAGGGTGCTGGGTGCTCAGTGCTCAGGGTGCTGGGTGCTCAGTACTCGGGGTGCTGGGTGCTCAGTACTCAGGGTGCTGGGTGCTCAGTGCTCAGGGTGCTGGGTGCTCAGTGCTCAGGGTGCTGGGTGCTCAGTGCTCAGTGCTCAGGGTGCTGGGTGTTCAGTACTCAGGGTGCTGGGTGCTCAGTACTCAGGGTGCTGGGTGCTCAGTGCTCAGGGTGCTGGGTGCTCAGTGCTCAGGGTGCTGGGTGCTCAGTACTCAGGGTGCTGGGTGCTCAGTACTCAGGGTGCTCGGTGCTCAGTGCTCAGGGTGCTGGGTGCTCAGTGCTCGGGGTGCTGGGTGTTCAGTACTCAGTTTGCTGGGTGCTCAGTGCTCAGGGTGCTGGGTACTCAGTGCTCAGGGTGCTGGGTGCTCAGTACTCAGGGTGCTGGGTGCTCAGTGCTCGGGGTGCTGGGTGATCAGTCCTCGCGGTGCTGGGTGTTCAGTGCTCGGGGTGCTCGGTGCTCAGTACTCAGGGTGCTGGGTGCTCAGTGCTCGAGGTGCTCAGTACTCAGGGTGCTGTGTGTTCAGTGCTCAGGGTGCTGGGTGCTCAGTACTCAGGGTGCTCGGTGCTTAGTACTCAGGGTGCTGGGTGCTCAGTACTCCGGGTGCTGGGTGCTCAGTGCTCGGGGTGCTCGGTGCTCAGTGCTCAAGGTGCTGGGTGCTCAGTACTCAGGGTGCTCATTGCTCAGGGTGCTGGGTGCTCAGTACTCAGGGTGCTGGGTGTTCAGTGCTCAGGGTGCTCGCTGCTCAGTACGTTGGGTGCTCAGTACTCAGGGTGCTGGGTACTCGGTGATCAGGTTGCTGGGTGCTCAGTGCTCAGGGTGCTGGGTGCTCAGTACTCAGGGTGCTGGGTGCTCAGTACTCAGGGTGCTCGGTGCTCAGTACTCAGGGTGCTGGGTGCTCAGTGCTCGAGGTGCTCAGTACTCAGGGTGCTGTGTGTTCAGTGCTCAGGGTGCTGGGTGCTCAGTACTCAGGCTGCTCGGTGCTTAGTACTCAGGGTGCTGGGTGTTCAGTACTCCGGGTGCTGGGTGCTCAGTGCTCGGGGTGCTCGGAGCTCAGTACTCAGTGCTCAGGGTGCTCAGTGCTCAGTGCTCAGGGTGCTGGGTGTTCAGTACTCAGGGTGCTTGGTGCTCAGTACTCGGGGTGCTGGGTGCTCAGTACTCAGGGTGCTGGGTGCTCAGTGCTCAGCGTGCTGGGTGCTCAGTGTCTGGGGTGCTGGGTGCTCAGTACTCAGGGTGCTGGGTGCTCAGTGCTCAGGGTGCTGGGTGCTCAGTGCTCAGGGTGCTGGGTGCTCAGTACACAGTGCTCAGGATGCTGGGTGCTCAGTGCTCAGGGTGCTGGGTGCTCAGTGCTCAGGGTGCTCAGTGCTCAGTGCTCAGTACTCAGGGTGCTGGGTGCTCAGTACTCAGGGTGCTGGGTTCTCAGTGCTCGGTGTGCCCGGTGCTCAGTGCTCGGGGTGCTCGGTGCTCAGTACTCAGAGTGCTGGGTGCTCAGTACTCAGCGTGCTGGGTGCTCAGTGCTCGGGGTGCTCGGTGCTCAGTACTCAGGGTGCTGGGTGCACAGTGCTGGGTGCTCAGTGCTCGGGGTGCTGGGTGCTCAGTGCTCGGGGTGCTGGGTGCTCAGTACTCAGGGTGCTGGGTGCTAAGTGCACGGGTTGCTGGGTGCTCAGTCCTCAGGGTGCTGGGTGCTCAGTGCTCGGGGTGCTCGCTGCTCAGTACGTTGGGTGCTCAGTACTCAGGGTTCTGGGTGCTCAGTGCTCAGGGTGCTGGGTGCTCAGTGCTCAGGGTGCTGGGTGCTCAGTGCTCAGGGTGCTTGATGCTCAGTACTCAGGGTGCTGGGTGCTCAGTGCTCAGGGTGCTGGGTGCTCAGTGCTCAGGGTGCTGGGTGCTCAGTACTCAGGGTGCTGGGTGCTCAGTACTCAGGGTGCTGGGTGCTCAGTACTCGGGGTGCTGGGTGCTCAGTACTCAGTGCTCAGGATGCTGGGTGCTCAGTGCTCGGGCTGCTGGGTGCTCAGTGCTCAGGGTGCTGGGTGCTCAGTACTCAGGGTGCTGGGTTCTCAGTACTCAGGGTGCTCGGTGCACAGTGCTAGGGGTGCTGGGTGCTCAGTGCTCGGGGTCTGGGTGCTCAGTACTCAGGGTGCTGGGTGCTCAGTACTCAGGGTGCTGTGTGCTCATTGCTCAGGGTGCTGGGTGCTCAGTGCTCTGGGTGCTGGGTGCTCAGTGCTCAGGGTGCTGGGTGCTCAGTTCTCAGGGTGCTAGGTGCTCACTGCTCGGGGTGCTGGGTGCTCAGTGCTCAGGGTGCTGGGTGCTCAGTGCTCAGTGCTCAGGGTCCTGGGTTCTCAGTACTCAGCCTGCTGGGTGCTTAGTACTCATGGTGCACAGTGCTCAGTACACAGGGTGCTGGGTGCTCAGTGCTCGGGCTGCTTGGTTCTCAGTGCTCAGTACTCAGGGTGCTGGGTGCTCAGTGCTCGGGGTGCTGGGTGCTCAGTACTCAGCGTGCTGGGTGCTCAGTACTCAGGGTGCTGGGTGCTCAGTGCTCAGGGTGCTGGGTGCTTAGTACTCAGGGTGCTCAGTGCTCAGTACACAGGGTGCTGGGTGCTCAGTGCTCGGGGTGCTGGGTGCTCAGTGCTCAGTACTCAGGGTGCTGGGTGCTCAGTGCTCGGGGTGCTGGGTGCTCAGTACTCAGCGTGCTGGGTGGTCAGTACTCAGGGTGCTGGGTGCTCAGTGCTCAGGGTGCTGGGTGCTCAGTGCTCAGGGTGCTGGGTGCTCAGTACTCATGGTGCTGGGTGCTCAGTACTCAGGGTGCTCGGTGCTCAGTGCTCAGGGTGCTGGGTGCACAGTGCTCGGGGTGCTGGGTGCTCAGTACTAGGGGTTCTTTGTGCTCAGTACTCAGGGTGCTGGGTGCTCAGTGCTCAGAGCTCTGGGTGCTCAGTGCTCGGGGTGCTGGGTGCTCAGTACTCGGGGAGCTGGGTGCTCAGTACTCAGGGTGCTGGGTCTCAGTGCTCGGGGTACTGGGTACTCAGTGCTCAGTACACAGGGTGCTGGGTCCTCAGTGCTCGGGGTGCTGGGTGCTCAGTGCTCAGTACTCAGGGTGCTGGGTGCTCAGTGCTCGGGGTGCTGGGTGCTCAGTGCTCAGTACTCAGGGTGCTGGGTGCTCAGTGCTCAGGGTGCTGTGTGCTCAGTTCTCAGGGTGCTGGGTGCTCAGTGCTCAGGGTGCTGGGTACTCAGTACTCAGGGTGCTGGGTGCTCAGTGCTCGGGGTGCTGGGTGCTCAGTGCTCGCGGTGCTGGGTGCTCAGTGCTTGGGGTGCTCGGTGCTCAGTACTCAGGGTGCTGGCTGCTCAGTGCTCAGTGTGCTCAGTGCTCAGTACTCAGTGCTCAGGGTGCTCAGTGTTCAGTACTCAGGGTGCTGGGTGCTCAGTACTCAGGGTGCTTAGTGCTCAGTGCTCAGGGTGCTGGTTGCTTAGTCCTCAGGGTGCTGGGTGCTCAGTACTCAGGGTGCTGGGTGCTCAGTACTCAGGGTGCTGGGTGCTCAGTACTCAGGGTGCTTGGTGCTCAGTGCTCAGGGTGCTGGTTGCTTAGTCCTCAGGGTGCTGGGTGCTCAGTACTCAGGGTGCTGGGTGCTCAGTACTCAGGGTGCTGGGTGCGCAGTACTCAGGGTGCTGGGTGCTCAGTGCCCAGGGTGCTGGGTGCTCAGTACTCAGGGTGCTGGGTGCGCAGTACTCAGGGTGCTGGGTGCTCAGTGCTCAGGGTGCTGGGTGCTCAGTACTCAGGGTGCTGGGTGCTCAGTGCTCGGTGTGCTGGGTGCTCAGTGCTCAGGGTATTAAGTGGTGAGTACTCAGGGTGCTGGGTGCTCAGTGCACAGTGTGCTGGGTGCTCAATCCTCAGGGTGCTCAGTACTCAGGGTGCTCAGTGCTCAGTACTCAGGGTGTTCAGTACTCAGGGTGCTGGGAGCTCAGTGCTCGGGGTGCTGGGTGCTCAGTACTCAGGGTGCTGGGTGCTCAGTACTCGGGGTGCTGGGTGCTCAGTACTCAGGGTGCTGGGTGCTCAGTGCTCGGGGTGCTGGGTGCTCAGTGCTCAGGGTGATCGGTGCTCAGTGCTCAGGGTGCTGGGTGCTCAGTACTCAGGGTGCTCAGTGCTCAAGGTGCTGGGTGCTCAGTGCTCGGGGTGCTCGGTGCTCAGTACTCAGGGTGCTGAGTGCTCAGTACTCAGGGTGCTGGGTGTTCAGTACTCAGGGTGCTGGGTGTTCAGTACTGGGTGTGCTGGGTGCTCAGTGCTCAGGGTGCTCAGTGCTCAGTACTCAGTGCTCAGGGTACTCAGTGCTCAGTGCTCAGTGTGCTGGGTGTTCAGTACTCAGGGTCCTGGGTGATCAGTACTCAGGGTGCTGGGTGCTCAGTGCTCAGGGTGCTGGGTGCTCAGTACTCTGGGTGTTGGGTGCTCAGTGCTCAGGGTGCTGGGTGCTCAGTGCTCAGGGTGATGTGTGCTCAGTACTCAGGGTGCTGGCTGCCCAGTGCTCGCGGTGCTCGGTGCTCAGTACTCAAGGTGCTGGGTGCTCAGTGCTCAGGGTGCTGGGTGCTCAGTCCTCGGGGTGCTCCGTGCTCAGGGTGCTGGGTGCTCAGTGCTCGGGGTTCTCGGTGTTCAGTACACAGGGTGCTGAGTGCTCAGTACTCAGGGTGATGTGTGCTCAGTACTCAGGGTGCTGGGTGCTCAGTGCTCGGGGTGCTGGGTGCTCAGTACTCAGGGTGCTGGGAGCTCAGTACTCAGGTTGTTGGGTGCTCAGTACTCAGGGTGCTCGGTTCTCAGTACTCAGGGTGCTGGGTGCTCATTCTCGGGGTGCTGGGTGCTCAGTGCTCGGGGTGATGGGTGCTCAGTACTCAGGGTGCTGGGTGCTTAGTGCTCGAGGTGCTCGGTGCTCAGTACTCAAGGTGCTGGGTTCTCAGTGCTCATGGTGCTGGATGCTCAGTCCTCGGTGTGCTCCGTGCTCAGGGTGCTGGGTGCTGAGTGCCCAGGGTGCTGGGTGCTCAGTGTTCGGGTGCTCGGTGCTCAGTGCTCAGGGTGCTGGGTGCTCAGTACAGAGTGCTCAGGATGCTGGGTGCTCAGTGCTCAGGGTGCTGGGTGCTCAGTGTTTTGGGTGCTGGGTGCTCAGTACTCAGTGTGCTGGGTGCTCAGTGCTCAGGGTGCTGGGTGCTCAGGGTGCTGGGTGCTCAGTACACAGTGCTCAGGATGCTGGGTGCTCAGTGCTCAGGGTGCTGGGTGCTCAGTGCTCAGGGTGCTCAGTGCTCAGGGCTCAGTACTCAGGGTGCTGGGTGCTCAGTACTCAGGGTGCTGGGTTCTCAGTGCTCGGGGTGCCCGGTGCTCAGTGCTCAGGGTGCTCGGTGCTCAGTACTCAGGGTGCTGGGGGCTCAGTACTCAGGGTGCTGGGTGCTCAGTGCTGGGTGCTCAGTGCTCGGGGTGCTGGGTGCTCAGTACTCAGGGTGCTTGGTGCTCAGTGCTCGGGGTGCTCGGTGCTCAATACGTTGTGTGCTCAGTACACAGGGTGCTGGGTGCTCAGTGCTCAGGGTGCTGGGTGCTCAGTGCTCAGGGTGCTGGGTGATCAGTGCTCGTGGTGCTGGGTGCTCAGTACTCAGGGTGCTTGATGCTCAGTACTCAGGGTGCTGGGTGCTCAGTGCTCAGGGTGCTGGGTGCTCAGTGCTCGGGGTGCTGGGTGCTCAGTACTCAGGGTGCTGGGTGCTCAGTACTCAGGGTGCTGGGTGCTCAGTACTCGGGGTGCTGGGTGCTCAGTACTCATTGCTCCGGATGCTGGGTGCTCAGTGCTCGGGCTGCTGGGTGCTCAGTGCTCAGGGTGCTGGGTGCTCAGTACTCAGGGTGCTGGGTTCTCAGTACTCAGGGTGCTGGGTGCACAGTGCTAGGGGTGCTGGGTGCTCAGTGCTCGGGGTCTGGCTGCTCAGTACTCAGGGTGCTGGGTGCTCAGTACTCAGGGTGCTGGGTGCTCAGTGCTCAGGGTGCTGGGTGCTCAGTGCTCTGGGTGCTGGGTGCTCAGTGCTCAGGGTGCTGGGTGCTCAGTGCTCAGGGTGCTGGGTGCTCAGTGCTCGGGGTGCTGGGTGCTGAGTGCTCAGGGTGCTGGGTGCTCAGTGCTCGGGGTGCTCAGTGCTCAGTGCTCAGGGTGCTGGGTGCTCAGTGCTCGGGGTGCTCGGTGCTCAGTACTCGGGGTGCTGGGTATTCAGTACTCGGGGTGCTGGGTGCTCAGTGCTCAGGGTGCTGGGTGCTCAGTGCTCGGGGTGCTGGGTGCTAAGTGCTGAGGGTGGTGCTGGGTGCTCAGTACTCAGGGTGCTGGGTGCTCAGTGCTCAGGGTGCTGGGTGCTCAGTACTAAGGGTGCTGGGTGCTCAGTACTCAGGGTGCTGGGTGCTCAGTGCTCAGGGTGCTGGGTACTCAGTACTCAGGGTGCTGGGTACTCAGTACTCAGGGTGCTGTTTGCTCAGTGCTCAGGGTGCTTGGTGCTCAGTGCTCAGGGTGCTGGGTGCTCAGTACTCAGGGTGCTGTGTGCTCAGTGCTCAGGGTGATCGGTGCTCCGTACTCAGGGTGCTCAGTACTCAGGGTGCTGGCTGCTCAGTGCTCGCTGTGCTGGGTGCTCAGTACTCGTGGAGCTGGGTGCTCAGTGCTCAGGGTGCTGGGTGCTCAGTGCTCGGGGTGCTCGGTGCTCAGTACTCAGGGTGCTGAGTGCTCAGTACTCAGGTTGCTGGGTGCTCAGTTCTCATGGTGCTGGGTGCTCAGTACTCAGGGGGCTGGGTGCTCAGTGCTCAGGGTGCTGGGTGCTCAGTGCTCAGGGTGCTGGGTGCTCAGTGCTCGGGGTGCTGGGTGCTCAGTACTCAGGGTCCTGGGTGCTCAGTACTCAGGGTGCTGGGTGCTCAGTGCTCAGGGTGCTGGGTGCTCAGCACTCTGGGTGTTGGGTGCTCAGTACTCAGGGTGCTGGGTGCTCAGTGCTCGGGGTGCTGGGTGCTCAGTGCTCGGGGTGCTGGGTGCTCAGTACTCAGGGTGCTGGGTGCTCAGTATTCAGGGTGCTGGGTGCTCAGTGCTCGGGGTGCTCGGTGCTCAGTACTGAAGGTGCTGGGTGCTCAGTGCTCAGGGTGCTGGGCGCTCAGTCCACGGGGTGCTCCGTGCTCAGTGCTCAGAGTGCTGGGTGCTCAGTACTCAGGGTGCTCGGTGCTCAGTACTCAGGGTTCTCAGTGCTCAGGGTGCTGGGTGCTCAGTACTCAGGGTGCTCAGTGCTCAGTACTCGGGGTGCTGTGTGCTCAGTACTCAGGGTGCTCAGTGCTCAGTACTCAGGGTGCTGGCTGCTCAGTGCTCAGTGTGCTCAGTGCTCAGTGCTCGGGGTGCTGGGTGCTCAGTGCTCGGGGCGCTGGGTGCTCAGTGCTCGAGGTGCTGGTTGCTCAGTACTCAGGGTGCTGTGTGCTCAGTGCTCAGTACTCAGCGTGCTGGGTGCTCACTGCTCAGAGTGTTGGGTGCTCAGTGCTCAGGGTGCTCTGTGCTCAGTACTCAGGGTGCTGGGTGCTCAGTGCTCGGGGTGCTGCATGCTCAGTGCTCAGGGTGCTGGGTGCTCTGTGCACAGGGTGCTGGGTGCTCAGTAGTCAGGGTGCTTGGTGCTCAGTGCTCGGGGTGCTCGGTGCTCAGTACTCAAGGTGCTGGGTGCTCAGTGCTCAGGGTGCCGGGTGCTCAGTCCTCGGGGTGCTCCGTGCTCAGTGATCAGGGTGCTGGGTGCTCAGTACTCAGGGTGCTCGGTGCTCAGTACTCAGGGTTCTCAGTGCTAATTACTCAGGGTGCTGGGTGCTCAGTGCTCAGGGTGCTGGGTGATCATTACTCAGGGTGCTCAGTGCTCAGTACTCGGAGTGCTTGGTGCTCAGTACTCAGGGTTGCTCAGTGCTCAGTGCTCGGGGTGCTGGGTGCTCAGTGCTCGGGGCGCTGGGTGCTCAGTGATCGGGGTGCTGGGTGCTCAGTACTCAGGGTGCTCAGTGCTCGGGGAGCTCGGTGCTCAGTACTCAGGGTGCTGGGTGCTCAGTACTCAGTGCTCGGGGTCCTGGGTGCTCCGTGCTCGAGGTGCTGGGCGCTCAGTGTTCTGGGTGTTTAGTGCTCAGTACTCAGGGTGCTGGGTGCTCAGTACTCAGGGTGCTGGGTGCTCATTCTCGGGGTGCTGGGTGCTCATTGCTCGGGGTGCTGGGTGCTCAGTACTCAGGGTGCTGGGGGCTCAGTACTCAGGGTGCTGGGTGCTCAGTACTCAGGGTGCTCGGTTCTCAGTACTGAGGGTGCTGGGTGCTCATTCTCGGGGTGCTGGGTGCTCAGTGCTCGGGGTGCTGGGTGCTCAGTACTCAGGGTGCTGGTGGCTCAGTACTCAGGGTGCTGGGTGCTCAGTACTCAGGGTGATCTGTTCTCAGTACTCAGGTTGCAGGGTGCTCAGTGCTCGGGGTGCTGTGTGCTCAGTACTCGGGGTGCTCAGTGCTCAGTGCTCAGGGTGCTGGGTGCTCAGTACTCAGGGTGCTGGGTGTTCAGTGCTCGGGGTGCTCGGTGCTCAGTACTCGGGGTGCTGTGTGCTCAGTACTCGGGGTGCTGGGTGCTCAGTGCTCAGGGTGCTGGGTGCTCAGTGCTCGGGGTGCTGGGTGCTCAGTGCTGAGGGTGGTGCTGGGTGCTCAGTACTCAGGGTGCTGGGTGCTCAGTGCTCAGGGTGCTGGGTGCTCAGTGCTCAGGGTGATCGGTGCTCAGTACTCAGGGTGCTCAGTGCTCAGGGTGCTGGGTGCTCAGTACTCAGGGTGCTGGGTGCTCAGTGCTCAGGGTGATTGGTGCTCAGTACTCAGGGTGCTCAGTACTCAGGGTGCTGGGTGCTCAGTGCTCGGGGTGCTGGGTGCTCAGTACTCGGGGTGCTGGGTGCTCTGTACTCAGGGTGCTGGGTGCTCAGTGCTCGGGGTCCTGGGTGCTCAGTCTCAGGGTGCTGGATGCTCAGTGCTCATGGTGCTGGGTGCGCAGTCCTCAGGGTGCTCAGTGCTCAGAGTGCTGGGTGCTCAGTGCTCGGGGTGCTCGGTGCTCAGTACTCAGGGTGCTGAGTGCTCAGTACTCAGGATGCTGGGTGCTCAGTACTCATGGTGCTGGGTGCTCAGTACTCAGGGGGCTGGCTGCTCAGTGCTCAGGGTGCTGGGTGCTCAGTGCTCAGGGTTCTGGGTGCTCAGTGCTCGGGGAGCTGGGGGCTCAGTGCTCGGGGTGATGGGTGATCAGTGCTCAGTGCTCAGGGTGTTGGATGCTCAGTGCTCAGTGCTCAGGGTGCTGGGTGCTCAGTACTCAGGGTGCTGGGTGCTCAGTACTCAGCGTGCTGGGTGCTGAGTGCTCAGGGTACTGGGTGCTCAGTACTCTGGGTGTTGGGTGCTCAGTACTCAGGGTGCTGGGTGCTCAGTGCTCGGGGTGCTGGGTGCTCAGTGCTCGGGGTGCTGTGTGCTCAGTGCTCAGGGTGCTGGGTGCTCAGTACTCAAGGTGCTGGGTGCTCAGTGCTCAGGGTGCTGGGTGCTCAGTCCTCGGGGTGCTCCGTGCTCAGTGCTCAGGGTGCTGGGTGCTCAGTACTCAGGGTGCTCGGTGCTCAGTACTCAGGGTTCTCAGTGCTCAGTGCTCAGGGTGCTGGGTGCTCAGGTCTCAGGGTGCTCAGTGCTCAGTACTCGGGGTGCTGGGTGCTCAGTACTCAGGGAGCTGGGTGCTTAGTACTCAGGGTGCTCAGTGCTCAGTACACAGGGTGCTGGGTCCTCAGTGCTCGGGGTGGTGGGTGCTCAGTGCTCAGTACTCAGGGTGCTGGGTGCTCAGTGCTCGGGGTGCTGAGTGCTCAGTACTCAGCGTGCTGGGTGCTCAGTACTCAGGGTGCTGGGTGCTCAGTGCTCAGGGTGCTGGGTGCTCAGTCCTCAGGGTGCTGGGTGCTCAGTGATCGGGGTGCTGGGTGCTCAGTACTCAGGGTGCTCACTGCTCAGGACTCAGTGCTCGGGGTCCTGGGTGCTCCGTGCTCGGGGTGCTGGGTGCTCAGTGCTCTGGGTGCTTAGTGCTCAGTACTCAGGGTGCTGGGTGCTCAGTACTCAGGGTGCTGGGTGCTCATTCTCCGGGTGCTGGGTGCTCAGTGCTCGGGGTGCTGGGTGCTCAGTACTCAGGGTGCTGGGGGCTCAGTACTCAGGGTGCTGGGTGCTCAGTACTCAGGGTGCTCGGTTCTCAGTACTCAGGGTGTTGGGTGCTCATTCTCGGGCTGCTGAGTGCTCAGTGCTCGGGGTGCTGGGTGCTCAGTACTCGGGGTGCTGGGTGCTCAGTGCTCTGGGTGCTGGGTGCTCAGTGCTCGGGGTGCTGGGTGCTCAGTGCTGAGGGTGGTGCTGGGTGCTCAGTACTCAGGGTGCTGGGTGCTCAGTGCTCAGGGTGCTGGGTGCTCAGTACTAAGGGTCCTGGGTGCTCAGTACTCAGGGTGCTCGGTGCTCAGTACTCAGGGTGCTGAGTGCTCAGTGCTAAGGGTGCTGGGTACTCAGTACTCAGGGTGCTGGGTGCTCAGTACTCACTGTGCTGGGTGCTCAGTGCTCAGGGTGCTGGGTGCTCAGTGCTCAGGGTGCTGGGTGCTCAGTACTCAGGGTGCTGGGTGCTCAGTGCTCAGGGTGATCGGTGCTCAGTACTCAGGATGCTCAGTACTCAGGGTGCTGGGTGCTCAGTGCTCGGGGTGCTGGGTGCTCAGTACTCGGGGTGCTGGATGCTCTGTACTCAGGGTGCTGGGTGCTCAGTGCTCGGGGTCCTGGGTGCTCAGTGCTCAGGGTGATCGGTGCTCAGTACTCAGGGTGCTGGGTGCTCAGTGCTCAGGGTGCTGGGTGCTCTGTCCTCAGGGTGCTCAGTGCTCAGGGTGCTGGGTGCTCAGTGCTCGGGGTGCTCGGTGCTCAGTACTCAGGGTGCTGAGTGCTTAGTACTCAGGGTGCTGGGTGCTCAGTACTCATGGTGCTGGGTGCTCAGTACTCAGGGGGCTGGGTGCTCAGTGCTCAGGGTGCTGGGTGCTCAGTGCTCAGGGTGCTAGGTGCTCAGTGCTCGGGGTGCTGGGTGCTCAGTGCTCGGGGTGCTGGGTGCTCAGTGCTCAGTGCTCAGGGTGTTGGGTGCTCAGTGCTCGGAGTACTGGGTGCTCAGTGCTCGGGGCGCTGGGTGCTCAGTGATCGGGGTGCTGGGTGCTCAGTACTCAGGGTGCTCAGTGCTCGGGGAGCTCGGTGCTCAGGACTCAGGGTGCTGGGTGCTCAGTACTCAGTGCTCGGGGTCCTGGGTGCTCCGTGCTCGGGGTGCTGGTCGCTCAGTGCTCTGGGTGTTTAGTGCTCAGTACTCAGGGTGCTGGGTGCTCAGTACTCAGGGTGCTGTGTGCTCATTCTCGGGGTGCTGGGTGCTCAGTGCTCGGGGTGCTGGGTGCTCAGTACTCAGGGTGCTGGGGGCTCAGTACTCAGGGTGCTGGGTGCTCAGTACTCAGGGTGCTCGGTTCTCAGTACTGAGGGTGCTGGGTGCTCATTCTCGGGGTGCTGGGTGCTCAGTGCTCGGGGTGCTGGGTGCTCAGTACTCAGGGTGCTGGTGGCTCAGTACTCAGGGTGCTGGGTGTTCAGTACTCAGGGTGATCTGTTCTCAGTACTCAGGTTGCAGGGTGCTCAGTGCTCGGGGTGCTGGGTGCTCAGTACTCGGGGTGCTCAGTGCTCAGTGCTCAGGGTGCTGGGTGCTCAGTACTCAGGGTGCTGGGTGTTCAGTGCTCGGGGTGCTCGGTGCTCAGTACTCGGGGTGCTGGGTGCTCAGTACTCGGGGTGCTGGGTGCTCAGTGCTCAGGGTGCTGGGTGCTCAGTGCTCGGGGTGCTGGGTGCTCAGTGCTGAGGGTGGTGCTGGGTGCTCAGTACTCAGGGTGCTGGGTGCTCAGTGCTCAGGGTGCTGGGTGCTCAGTACTAAGGGTGCTGGGTGCTCAGTACTCAGGGTGCTGGGTGCTCAGTACTCAGGGTGCTGGGTGCTCAGTGCTCAGGGTGCTGGGTACTCAGTACTCAGGGTGCTGGGTGCTCAGTACTCACTGTGCTGGGTGCTCAGTGCTCAGGGTGCTGGGTGCTCAGTGCTCAGGGTGCTGGGTGCTCAGTACTCACTGTGCTGGGTGCTCAGTGCTCAGGGTGCTGGGTGCTCAGTGCTCAGGGTGCTGGGTGCTCAGTACTCAGGGTGCTGGGTGCTCAGTGCTCAGGGTGATCGGTGCTCAGTACTCAGGATGCTCAGTACTCAGGGTGCTGGGTGCTCAGTGCTCGGGGTGCTGGGTGCTCAGTACTCGGGGTGCTGGATGCTCTGTACTCAGGGTGCTGGGTGCTCAGTGCTCGGGGTACTGGGTGCTCAGTGCTCAGGGTGATCGGTGCTCAGTACTCAGGGTGCTGGGTGCTCAGTGCTCAGGGTGCTGGGTGCTCTGTCCTCAGGGTGCTCAGTGCTCAGGGTGCTGGGTGCTCAGTGCTCGGGGTGCTCGGTGCTCAGTACTCAGGGTGCTGAGTGCTTAGTACTCAGGGTGCTGGGTGCTCAGTACTCATGGTGCTGGGTGCTCAGTACTCAGGGGGCTGGGTGCTCAGTGCTCAGGGTGCTGGGTGCTCAGTGCTCAGGGTGCTAGGTGCTCAGTGCTCGGGGTGCTGGGTGCTCAGTGCTCGGGGTGCTGGGTGCTCAGTGCTCAGTGCTCAGGGTGTTGGGTGCTCAGTGCTCGGAGTACTGGGTGCTCAGTGCTCGGGGCGCTGGGTGCTCAGTGATCGGGGTGCTGGGTGCTCAGTACTCAGGGTGCTCAGTGCTCGGGGAGCTCGGTGCTCAGGACTCAGGGTGCTGGGTGCTCAGTACTCAGTGCTCGGGGTCCTGGGTGCTCCGTGCTCGGGGTGCTGGTCGCTCAGTGCTCTGGGTGTTTAGTGCTCAGTACTCAGGGTGCTGGGTGCTCAGTACTCAGGGTGCTGGGTGCTCATTCTCGGGGTGCTGGGTGCTCAGTGCTCGGGGTGCTGGGTGCTCAGTACTCAGGGTGCTGGGGGCTCAGTACTCAGGGTGCTGGGTGCTCAGTGCTCAGGGTGCTGGGTGCTCAGTGCTCGGGGTGCTGGGTGCTCAGTACTCGGGGTGCTGGGTGCTCAGTGCTCTGGGTGCTGGGTGCTCAGTGCTCGGGGTGCTGGGTGCTCAGTGCTGAGGGTGGTGCTGGGTGCTCAGTACTCAGGGTGCTGGGTGCTCAGTGCTCAGGGTGCTGGGTGCTCAGTACTAAGGGTCCTGGGTGCTCAGTACTCAGGGTGCTCGGTGCTCAGTACTCAGGGTGCTGAGTGCTCAGTGCTAAGGGTGCTGGGTACTCAGTACTCAGGGTGCTGGGTGCTCAGTACTCACTGTGCTGGGTGCTCAGTGCTCAGGGTGCTGGGTGCTCAGTGCTCAGGGTGCTGGGTGCTCAGTACTCAGGGTGCTGGGTGCTCAGTGCTCAGGGTGATCGGTGCTCAGTACTCAGGATGCTCAGTACTCAGGGTGCTGGGTGCTCAGTGCTCGGGGTGCTGGGTGCTCAGTACTCGGGGTGCTGGATGCTCTGTACTCAGGGTGCTGGGTGCTCAGTGCTCGGGGTCCTGGGTGCTCAGTGCTCAGGGTGATCGGTGCTCAGTACTCAGGGTGCTGGGTGCTCAGTGCTCAGGGTGCTGGGTGCTCTGTCCTCAGGGTGCTCAGTGCTCAGGGTGCTGGGTGCTCAGTGCTCGGGGTGCTCGGTGCTCAGTACTCAGGGTGCTGAGTGCTTAGTACTCAGGGTGCTGGGTGCTCAGTACTCATGGTGCTGGGTGCTCAGTACTCAGGGGGCTGGGTGCTCAGTGCTCAGGGTGCTGGGTGCTCAGTGCTCAGGGTGCTAGGTGCTCAGTGCTCGGGGTGCTGGGTGCTCAGTGCTCGGGGTGCTGGGTGCTCAGTGCTCAGTGCTCAGGGTGTTGGGTGCTCAGTGCTCGGAGTACTGGGTGCTCAGTGCTCGGGGCGCTGGGTGCTCAGTGATCGGGGTGCTGGGTGCTCAGTACTCAGGGTGCTCAGTGCTCGGGGAGCTCGGTGCTCAGGACTCAGGGTGCTGGGTGCTCAGTACTCAGTGCTCGGGGTCCTGGGTGCTCCGTGCTCGGGGTGCTGGTCGCTCAGTGCTCTGGGTGTTTAGTGCTCAGTACTCAGGGTGCTGGGTGCTCAGTACTCAGGGTGCTGGGTGCTCATTCTCGGGGTGCTGGGTGCTCAGTGCTCGGGGTGCTGGGTGCTCAGTACTCAGGGTGCTGGGTGCTCAGTACTCAGGGTGCTGGGTGCTCAGTACTCAGGGTGCTCGGTTCTCAGTACTGAGGGTGCTGGGTGCTCATTCTCGGGGTGCTGGGTGCTCAGTGCTCGGGGTGCTGGGTGCTCAGTACTCAGGGTGCTGGTGGCTCAGTACTCAGGGTGCTGGGTGTTCAGTACTCAGGGTGATCTGTTCTCAGTACTCAGGTTGCAGGGTGCTCAGTGCTCGGGGTGCTGGGTGCTCAGTACTCGGGGTGCTCAGTGCTCAGTGCTCAGGGTGCTGGGTGCTCAGTACTCAGGGTGCTGGGTGTTCAGTGCTCGGGGTGCTCGGTGCTCAGTACTCGGGGTGCTGGGTGCTCAGTACTCGGGGTGCTGGGTGCTCAGTGCTCAGGGTGCTGGGTGCTCAGTGCTCGGGGTGCTGGGTGCTCAGTGCTGAGGGTGGTGCTGGGTGCTCAGTACTCAGGGTGCTGGGTGCTCAGTACTCAGGGTGCTCCGTGCTCAGTGATCGGGGTGCTGGGTGCTCAGTACTCAGGGTGCTCAGTGCTCGGGGAGCTCTGTGCTCAGTACTCAGGGTGCTGGGTGCTCAGTACTCAGTGCTCGGGGTCCTGGGTGCTCCGTGCTCGGGGTGCTGGGTGCTCAGTGCTCTGGGTGCTTAGTGCTCAGTACTCAGGGTGCTGGGTGCTCAGTACTCAGGGTGCTCGGTTCTCAGTATTCAGGGTGCTGGGTGCTCATTCTCGGGGTGCTGGGTGCTCAGTGCTCGGGGTGCTGGGTGCTCAGTACTCAGGGTGCTGGGGGCTCAGTACTCAGGGTGCTGGGTGCTCACTACTCAGGGTGCTCGGTTCTCAGTATTCAGGGTGCTGGGTGCTCAGTGCTCAGGGTGCTGGGTGCTCAGTGCTCGGGGTGCTGGGTGCTCAGTGCTGAGGGTGGTGCTGGGTGCTCAGTACTCAGGGTGCTGGGTGCTCAGTGCTCAGGGTGCTGGGTGCTCAGTACTAAGGGTGCTGGGTGCTCAGTACTCAGGGTGCTCGGTGCTCAGTACTCAGGGTGCTGGGTGCTCAGTGCTCAGGGTGCTGGGTACTCAGTACTCAGGGTGCTGGGTACTCAGTACTCAGGGTGCTGTTTGCTCAGTGCTCAGGGTGCTTGGTGCTCAGTGCTCAGGGTGCTGGGTGCTCAGTACTCAGGGTGCTGGGTGCTCAGTGCTCAGGGTGATCGGTGCTCCGTACTCAGGGTGCTCAGTACTCAGGGTGCTGGCTGCTCAGTGCTCGCTGTGCTGGGTGCTCAGTACTCGGGGAGCTGGGTGCTCTGTACTCAGGGTGCTGGGTGCTCAGTGCTCGGGGTCCTGGGTGCTCAGTGCTCAGGGTGCTCAGTGCTCAGGGTGCTGGGTGCTCAGTGCTCGGGTTGCTCGGTGCTCAGTACTCAGGGTGCTGAGTGCTCAGTGCTCAGGGTGCTGGGTGCTCAGTGCTCAGGGTGCTGGGTGCTCAGTGCTCGGGGTGCTGGGTGCTCAGTGCTCGGGGTGCTGGGTGCTCAGTGCTCAGTGCTCAGTTTGTTGGGTGCTCAGTGCTCAGTGCTCAGGGTGCTGGGTGCTCAGTACTCAGGGTCCTGGGTGCTCAGTACTCAGGGTGCTGGGTGCTCAGTGCTCAGGGTGCTGGGTGCTCAGGACTCTGGGTGTTGGGTGCTCAGTACTCAGGGTGCTGGGTGCTCAGTGCTCGGGGTGCTGGGTGCTCAGTGCTCCGGGTGCTGGGTGCTCAGTGCTCAGGGTGCTGGGTGCTCAGTATTCAGGGTGCTGGGTGCTCAGTGCTCGGGGTGCTCGGTGCTCAGTACTCAAGGTGCTGGGTGCTCAGTGCTCAGGGTGCTGGGTGCTCAGTCCTCGGGGTGCTCCGTGCTCAGTGCTCAGAGTGTTGGGTGCTCAGTACTCAGGGTGCTCGGTGCTCAGTACTCAGGGTTCTCAGTGCTCAGGGTGCTGGGTGCTCAGTACTCAGGGTGCTCAGTGCTCAGTACTCAGGGTGCTGGGTGCTCAGTGCTCAGTGTGCTCAGTGCTCAGTGCTCGGGGTGCTGGGTGCTCAGTGCTCGGGGCGCTGGGTGCTCAGTGCTCGAGGTGCTGGATGCTCAGTACTCAGGGTGCTGTGTGCTCAGTGCTCAGTACTCAGCGTGCTGGGTGCTCAGTGCTCAGAGTGTTGGGTGCTCAGTGCTCAGGGTGCTCTGTGCTCAGTACTCAGGGTGCTGGTTTCTCAGTGCTCGGGGTGCTGCGTGCTCAGTGCTCAGGGTGCTTGGTGCTCTGTGCTCAGGGTGCTGGGTGCTCAGTACTCAGGGTGCTGGGTGCTCAGTGCTCGGGGTGCTCGGTGCTCAGAACTCAAGGTGCTGGGTGCTCAGTGCTCAGGGTGCCGGGTGCTCAGTCCTCGGGGTGCTCCGTGCTCAGTGATCAGGGTGCTGGGTGCTCAGTACTCAGGGTGCTCGGGGCTCAGTACTCAGGGTTCTCAGTGCTCATTACTCAGGGTGCTGGGTGCTAAGTGCTCAGGGTGCTGGGTGCTCAGTACTCAGGATGCTCAGTGCTCAGTACTCGGAGTGCTTGGTGCTCAGTACTCAGGGTGCTCAGTGCTCAGTACTCGGGGTGCTGTTTGCTCAGTGCTCAGGGTGCTCAGTGCTCAGTGCTCGGGGTGCTGGGTGCTCAGTGCTCGGGGCGCTGGGTGCTCAGTGCTCGGGGTGCTGGGTGCTCAGTACTCGGGGTGCTGGGTGCTCAGTACTTAGGGTGCTCAGTGCTCAGTACTCAGTGCTCAGGGTTCTCAGTGCTCAGTGCTCGGGGTGCTGGGTGCTCAGTGCTCGGGGCACTGGGTGCTCAGTGCTCGGGGTGCTGGGTGCTCAGTACTCGGGGTGCTGGGTGCTCAGTACTCTGGGTGTTGGGTGCTCAGTACTCAGGGTGCTGGGTGCTACGTGCTCGGGGTGCTGGGTGCTCAGTACTCAGGGTGCTGGGTGCTCAGTACTCAGGGTGCTGGGTGCTTAGTGCTCGAGGTGCTCGGTGCTCAGTACTCAAGGTGCTGGGTGCTCAGTTCTCAGGGTGCTGCGTGCTCAGTCCTCGGGGTGCTCCATGCTCAGGGTGCTGGGTGCTCAGTGCTCAGGGTGCTGGGTGCTCAGTGCTCGGGGTGCTGGGTGCTGAGTGCTCAGGGTGCTGGGTGCTCAGTGCTCGGGGTGCTCGGTGCTCAGTGCTCAGGGTCCTGGGTGCTCAGTACTCAGGGTGCTGGGTGCATAGTACTCAGGGTGCTCAGTGCTCAGTACACAGGGTGCTGGGTGCTCAGTGCTCGGGGTGCTGGGTGCTCAGTGCTCAGTACTCAGGGTGCTGGGTGCTCAGTGCTCGGGGTGCTGGTTGCTCAGTACTCAGCGTGCTGGGTGCTCAGTACTCAGGGTGCTGGGTGCTCAGTGCTCAGGGTGCTGGGTGCTCAGTGCTCAGGGTGCTGGGTGCTCAGTGATCGGGGTGCTGGGTGCTCAGTACTCAGAGTGCTCATTGCTCGGGGAGCTCGGTGCTCAGTACTCAGGGTGCAGGGTGCTCAGTACTCAGTGCTCGGGGTCCTGGGTGCTCCGTGCTCGGGGTGCTGGGCGCTCAGTGCTCGGGGTGCTTAGTGCTCAGTACTCAGGGTGCTGGGTGCTCAGTACTCAGGGTGCTGGGTGCTCATTCTCGGGGTGCTGGGTGCTCAGTGCTCGTGGTGCTGGGTGCTCAGTACTCAGGGTGCTCGGTTCTCAGTACTCAGGGTGCTGGGTGCACATTATCGGGGTGCTGGGTGCTCAGTGCTCGGGGTGCTGGGTGCTCAGTACTCAGGGTGCTGGGGGCTCAGTACTCAGGGTGCTGGGTGCTCACTACTCAGGGTGCTCGGTTCTCAGTACTCAGGGTGCTGGGTGCACATTATCGGGGTGCTGGGTGCTCAGTGCTCGGGGTGCTGGGTGCTCAGTACTCAGGGTGCTGGGGGCTCAGTACTCAGGGTGCTGGGTGCTCAGTACTCAGGGTGATCTGTTCTCAGTAATCAGGTTGCAAGGTGCTCAGTGCTCGGGGTGCTGGGTGCTCAGTACCAGGGGTGCTCAGTGATCAGTACTCAGGGTGCTGGGTGCTCAGTACTCAGGGTGCTGGGTGTTCAGTGCTCGGGGTGCTCGGTGCTCAGTACTCGGGGTGCTGGGTGCTCAGTACTCGGGGTGCTGGGTGCTCAGTGCTCAGGGTGCTGGGTGCTCAGTGCTCGGGGTCCTGGGTGCTCAGTGCCCAGGGTGATAGGTGCTCAGTACTCAGGGTGCTGGGTGCTCAGTGCTCAGGGTGCTGGGTGCGCAGTCCTCAGGGTGCTCAGTGCTCAGGGTGCTGGGTGCTCAGTGCTCGGGGTGCTCGGTGTTCAGTACTCAGGGTGCTGAGTGCTCAGTACTCAGGGTGCTGGGTGCTCAGTACTCATGGTGCTGGGTGCTCAGTACTCAGGGGGCTGGGTGCTCAGTGCTCAGGGTGCTGGGTGCTCAGTGCTCAGGGTGCTGGGTGCTCAGTGCTCGGGGTGCTGGGTGCTCAGTGCTCGGGGTGCTGGGTGCTCAGTGCTCAGTGCTCAGGGTGTTGGGTGCTCAGTGCTCAGTGCTCAGGGTGCTGGGTGCTCAGTACTCAGGGTGCTGGGTGCTCAGTACTCAGGGTGCTGGGTGCTCAGTGCTCAGGGTGCTGGGTGCTCAGTACTCTGGTTGTTGGGTGCTCAGTACTCAGGGTGCTGGGTGCTCAGTGCTCAGGGTGCTGGGTGATCAGTGCTCAGGGTGCTGGGTGCTCAGTGATCGGGGTGCTGGGTGCTCAGTACTCAGGGTGCTCAGTGCTCGGGGAGCTCGGTGCTCAGTACTCAGGGTGCTGGGTGCTCAGTACTCAGTGCTCGGGGTGCTGGGTGCTCAGTGCTCTGGGTGCTTAGTGCTCAGTATTCAGGGTGCTGGGTGCTCAGTACTCAGGGTGCTGGGTGCTCATTCTCCGGGTGCTGGGTGCTCAGTGCTCGGGGTGCTGGGTGCTCAGTACTCAGGGTGCTGGGGGCTCAGTACTCAGGGTGCTGGGTGCTCAGTACTCAGGGTGCTCGGATCTCAGTATTCAGGGTGCTGGGTGCTCATTCTCGGGGTGCTGGGTGCTCAGTGCTCGGGGTGCTGGGTGCTCAGTACTCAGGGTGCTGGGGGCTCAGTACTCAGGGTGCTGGGTGCTCAGTACTCAGGGTGATCTCTTCTCAGTATTCAGGTTGCTGGGTGCTCAGTGCTCGGGGTGATGGGTGCTCAGTACTCGGGGTGCTCAGTGCTCAGTACTCAGGGTGCTGGGTGCTCAGTACTCAGGGTGCTGGGTGCTCAGTACTCGGGGTGCTGGGTGCTCCTTGCTCGGGGTGCTGGGTGCTCAGTGCTGAGGGTGGTGCTGGGTGCTCAGTACTCAGGGTGCTGGGTGCTCAGTGCTCAGGGTGCTGGGTGCTCAGTACTAAGCGTCCTGTGTGCTCAGTATTCAGGGTGCTCGGTGCTCAGTACTCAGGGTGCTGGGTGCTCAGTGCTCAGGGTGCTGGGTACTCAGTACTCAGGGGGCTGGGTGCTCAGTACTCAGGGTGCTGGGTGCTCAGTGCTCAGGGTGCTTGGTGCTCACTGCTCAGGGTGCTGGGTGCTCAGTACTCAGCGTGCTGGGTGCTCAGTGCTCAGGGTGATCGGTGCTCAGTACTCAGGGTGCTCAGTACTCAGGGTGCTGGCTGCTCAGTGCTCGGGGTGCTGGGTGCTCAGTACTCGGGGTGCTGGGTGCTCTGTACTCAGGGTGCTGGGTGCTCAATGCTCGGGGTCCTGGGTGCTCAGTGCTCAGGGTGATCGGTGCTCAGTACTCAGGGTGCTGGGTGCTCAGTGCTCAGGGTGCTGGGTATTCAGTCCTCAGGGTGCTCAGTGCTCAGGGTGCTGGGTGCTCAGTGCTCGGGGTGCTCGGTGCTCAGTACTCAGGGTGCTTAGTGCTCAGTACTCAGGGTGCTGGGTGCTCAGTACTCGTGGTGCTGGGTGCTCAGTACTCAGGGTGCTGGGTGCTCAGTGCTCAGGGTGCTGGGTGCTCAGTGCTCGGGGTGCTGGGTGCTCAGTGCTCAGTGATCTGGGTGTTGGGTGCTCAGTGCTCAGTGCTCAGGGTGCTGGGTGCTCAGTACTCAGGGTGCTGGGTGCTCAGTACACAGGGTGCTGGGTGCTCAGTGCTCAGGGTGCTGGGTGCTCAGGACTCTGGGTGTTGGGTGCTCAGTACTCAGGGTGCTGGGTGCTCAGTGCTCGGGGTGCTGGGTGCTCAGTGCTCGGGGTGCTGGGTGATCAGTGCTCAGGGTGCTGGGTGCTCAGTATTCAGCGTGCTGGGTGCTCAGTTCTCGGGGTGCTCGGTGCTCAGTACTCAAGGTGCTGGGTGCTCAGTGCTCAGGGTGCTGGGTGCCCAGTCCTCGGGGTGCTCCGTTCTCAGTGCTCAGGGTGCTGGGTGCTCAGTACTCAGGGTGCTCAGTGCTCAGTACTCAGGGTGCTGGGTGCTCAGTACTCAGGGTGCTGGGTGCTCAGTGCTCGGGGTGATGGGTGCTCAGTGCTCGGGGTGCTGGGTGCTCAGTGCTGAGGGTGGTGCTGGGTGCTCAGTACTCAGGGTGCCGGGTGCTCAGTGCTCAGGGTGCTGGGTGCTCAGTACTAAGGGTCCTGGGTGCTCAGTATTCAGGGTGCTCGGTGCTCAGTACTCAGGGTGCTGGGTGCTCAGTGTTCAGGGTGCTGGGTACTCAGTACTCAGGGTGCTGGGTGCTCAGTACTCAGGGTGCTGGGTGCTCAGTGCTCAGGGTGCTGGGTGCTCAGTGCTCGGGGTCCTGGGTGCTCAGTGCTCAGGGTGCTGGGTGCTCAGTACTCAGGGTGCTGGGTGCTCAGTGCTCAGGGTGCTGGGTACCCAGTCCTCAGGGTGCTCAGTGCTCAGGGTGCTGGGTGCTCAGTGCTCGGGGTGCTCGGTGCTCAGTACTCAGGGTGCTGAGTGCTCAGTACTCAGGGTGCTGGGTGCTCAGTGCTCAGTGCTCAGGGTGTTGGGTGCTCAGTGCTCAGTGCTCAGGGTGCTGGGTGCTCAGTACTCAGGGTGCTGGGTGCTCAGTACTCAGGGTGCTGGGTGCTCAGTGCTCAGGGTGCTGGGTGCTCAGGACTCTGGGTGTTGGGTGCTCAGTACTCAGGGTGCTGGGTGCTCAGTGCTCGGGGTGCTGGGTGCTCAGTGCTCGGGGTGCTTGGTGCTCAGTGCTCAGGGTGCTGGGTGCTCAGTATTCAGCGTGCTGGGTGCTCAGTTCTCGGGGTGCTCGGTGCTCAGTACTCAAGGTGCTGGGTGCTCAGTGCTCAGGGTGCTGGGTGCTCAGTCCTCGGGGTGCTACGTGCTCAGTGCTCAGGGTGCTGGGTGCTCAGTAGTCAGGGTGCTCGGTGCTCAGTACTCAGGGTTCTCAGTGCTCAGGGTGCTGGGTGCTCAGTACTCAGGGTGCTCAGTGCTCAGTACTCGGGGTGCTGGGTGCTCAGTACTCAGGGTGCTCAGTGCTCAGTACTCGGGGTGCTGGGTGCTCAGTGCTCAGTGTGCTCAGTGCTCAGTGCTCGGGGTGCTGGGTGCTCAGTGCTCGGGGCGCTGGGTGCTCAGTGCTCGAGGTTCTGGTTGCTCAGTACTCAGGGTGCTGTGTGCTCAGTGCTCAGTACTCAACGTGCTGGGTGCTCAGTGCTCAGAGTGTTGGGTGCTCAGTACTCAGGGTGCTGGGTGCTCAGTGCTCAGTGCTCAGGGTGCTCAGTGCTCAGGGTGCTCAGTGCTCAGGGTGCTGGGTGCTCAGGGTGCTGGGTGCTCAGTGCTCGGGGTGCTGGGTGCTCAGTGCTCAGGGTGCTGGGTGCTCAGTGCTCAGTGCTCAGGGTGCTGGGTGTTCAGTACTCAGGGTGCTCGGTGCTCAGTGCTCAGGGTGCTGGGTGCTCAGTACTCAGGGTTCTGGGTGCTCAGTGCTCGGGGTGCTGGGTGCTCAGTGCTCAGGGTGATCAGTGCTCAGTACTAAGGGTGCTGGGTGCTCAGTGCTCAGGGTGCTGGGTGCTCAGTCCTCAGGGTGCTCAGTATTCAGGGTGCTCGGTGCTCAGTGCTCAGTACTCAGGGTGCTCAGTACTCAGGGTGCTGGGTGCTCAGTGCTCGGGGTGATGGGTGCTCAGTACTCAGGGTGCTGGGTGCTCAGTACTCGCGGTGCTGGGTGCTCAGTACTCAGGGTGCTGGGTGCTCAGTGCTCGGGGTGCTGGGTGCTCAGTGCTCAGGGTGATCGGTGCTCAGTGCTCAGGGTGCTGGGTGTTCAGTCCTCCGGGTGCTCAGTGCTCAGGGTGCTGGGTGCTCAGTGCTCGGGGTCCTCGGTGCTCAGTACTCAGGGTGCTGATTGCTCAGTACTCAGGGTGCTGGGTGCTCAGTACTCATGGTGCTGGGTGCTCAGTACTCAGGGTGCTGGGTGCTCAGTGCTCAGGGTGCTGGGTGCTCAGTGCGCGGGGTGCTGGGTGCTCAGTGCTCAGTGCTCAGGGTGTTGGGTGCTCAGTGCTCAGTGCTCAGGGTGCTGGGTGTTCAGTACTCAGGGTGCTGGGTGCTCAGTACTCAGGGTGCTGGGTGATCAGTGCTCAGGGTGCTGGGTGCTCAGGACTCTGGGTGTTGGGTGCTCAGTACTCAGGGTGCTGGGTGCTCAGTGCTCGGGGTGCTGGGTGCTCAGTGCTCGGGGTGCTGGGTGCTCAGTGCTCAGGGTGCTGGGTGCTCAGTATTCAGGGTGCTGAGTGCTCAGTACTCAGGGTGCTGGGTGCTCAGTGCTCAGTGCTCAGGGTGTTGGGTGCTCAGTGCTCAGTGCTCAGGGTGCTGGGTGCTCAGTACTCAGGGTGCTGGGTGCTCAGTACTCAGGGTGCTGGGTGCTCAGTGCTCAGGGTGCTGGGTGCTCAGGACTCTGGGTGTTGGGTACTCAGTACTCAGGGTGCTGGGTGCTCAGTGCTCGGGGTGCTGGGTGCTCAGTGCTCGGGGTGCTTGGTGCTCAGTGCTCAGGGTGCTGGGTGCTCAGTATTCAGCGTGCTGGGTGCTCAGTTCTCGGGGTGCTCGGTGCTCAGTACTCAAGGTGCTGGGTGCTCAGTGCTCAGGGTGCTGGGTGCTCAGTCCTCGGGGTGCTACGTGCTCAGTGCTCAGGGTGCTGGGTGCTCAGTAGTCAGGGTGCTCGGTGCTCAGTACTCAGGGTTCTCAGTGCTCAGGGTGCTGGGTGCTCAGTACTCAGGGTGCTCAGTGCTCAGTACTCGGGGTGCTGGGTGCTCAGTACTCAGGGTGCTCAGTGCTCAGTACTCGGGGTGCTGGGTGCTCAGTGCTCAGTGTGCTCAGTGCTCAGTGCTCGGGGTGCTGGGTGCTCAGTGCTCGGGGCGCTGGGTGCTCAGTGCTCGAGGTTCTGGTTGCTCAGTACTCAGGGTGCTGTGTGCTCAGTGCTCAGTACTCAGCGTGCTGGGTGCTCAGTGCTCAGAGTGTTGGGTGCTCAGTACTCAGGGTGCTGGGTGCTCAGTGCTCAGTGCTCAGGGTGCTCAGTGCTCAGGGTGCTCAGTGCTCAGGGTGCTGGGTGCTCAGGGTGCTGGGTGCTCAGTGCTCGGGGTGCTGGGTGCTCAGTGCTCAGTGCTCAGGGTGCTGGGTGCTCAGTGCTCAGTGCTCAGGGTGCTGGGTGTTCAGTACTCAGGGTGCTCGGTGCTCAGTGCTCAGGGTGCTGGGTGCTCAGTACTCAGGGTTCTGGGTGCTCAGTGCTCGGGGTGCTGGGTGCTCAGTGCTCAGGGTGATCAGTGCTCAGTACTAAGGGTGCTGGGTGCTCAGTGCTCAGGGTGCTGGGTGCTCAGTCCTCAGGGTGCTCAGTATTCAGGGTGCTCGGTGCTCAGTGCTCAGTACTCAGGGTGCTCAGTACTCAGGGTGCTGGGTGCTCAGTGCTCGGGGTGATGGGTGCTCAGTACTCAGGGTGCTGGGTGCTCAGTACTCGCGGTGCTGGGTGCTCAGTACTCAGGGTGCTGGGTGCTCAGTGCTCGGGGTGCTGGGTGCTCAGTGCTCAGGGTGATCGGTGCTCAGTGCTCAGGGTGCTGGGTGTTCAGTCCTCCGGGTGCTCAGTGCTCAGGGTGCTGGGTGCTCAGTGCTCGGGGTCCTCGGTGCTCAGTACTCAGGGTGCTGATTGCTCAGTACTCAGGGTGCTGGGTGCTCAGTACTCATGGTGCTGGGTGCTCAGTACTCAGGGTGCTGGGTGCTCAGTGCTCAGGGTGCTGGGTGCTCAGTGCGCGGGGTGCTGGGTGCTCAGTGCTCAGTGCTCAGGGTGTTGGGTGCTCAGTGCTCAGTGCTCAGGGTGCTGGGTGCTCAGTACTCAGGGTGCTGGGTGCTCAGTACTCAGGGTGCTGGGTGATCAGTGCTCAGGGTGCTGGGTGCTCAGGACTCTGGGTGTTGGGTGCTCAGTACTCAGGGTGCTGGGTGCTCAGTGCTCGGGGTGCTGGGTGCTCAGTGCTCGGGGTGCTGGGTGCTCAGTGCTCAGGGTGCTGGGTGCTCAGTATTCAGCGTGCTGGGTGCTCAGTGCTCGGGGTGCTCGGTGCTCAGTACTCAAGGTGCTGGGTGCTCAGTGCTCAGGGTGCTGGGTGCTCACTCCTCGGGGTGCTCCGTGCTCAGTGCTCGGGGTGCTGGGTGCTCAGTGCTCGGGGTGCTGGGTCCTCAGTGCTCAGGGTGCTGGGTGATCAGTATTCAGCGTGCTGGGTGCTCAGTTCTCGGGGTGCTCGGTGCTCAGTACTCAAGGTGCTGGGTGCTCAGTGCTCAGGGTGCTGGGTGCCCAGTCCTCGGGGTGCTCCGTTCTCAGTGCTCAGGGTGCTGGGTGCTCAGTACTCAGGGTGCTCAGTGCTCAGTACTCAGGGTGCTGGGTGCTCAGTACTCAGGGTGCTGGGTGCTCAGTGCTCGGGGTGCTGGGTGCTCAGTGCTGAGGGTGGTGCTGGGTGCTCAGTACTCAGGGTGCTGGGTGCTCAGTGCTCAGGGTGCTGGGTGCTCAGTACTAAGGTTCCTGGGTACTAAGTATTCAGGGTGCTCGGTGCTCAGTACTCAGGGTGCTGGGTGCTCAGTGCCCAGGGTGCTGGGTACTCAGTACTCAGGGTGCTGGGTGCTCAGTACTCAGGGTGCTGGGTGCTCAGTGCTCAGGGTGCTTGGTGCTCAGTGCTCAGGGTGCTGGGTGCTCAGTACTCAGGGTGCTGGGTGCTCAGTGCTCAGGGTGCTGGGTGCTCAGTGCTCAGGGTCCTGGGTGCTCAGTGCTCAGGGTGCTGGGTGCTCAGTACTCAGGGTGCTGGGTGCTCAGTGCTCAGGGTGCTGGGTACTCAGTCCTCAGGGTGCTCAGTGCTCAGGGTGCTGGGTGCTCAGTGCTCGGGGTGCTCGGTGCTCAGTACTCAGGGTGCTGAGTGCTCAGTACTCAGGGTGCTGGGTGCTCAGTACTCATGGTGCTGGGTGCTCAGTACTCAGGGTGCTGGGTGCTCAGTGCTCAGGGTGCTGGGTGCTCAGTGCGCGGGGTGCTGGGTGCTCAGTGCTCGGGGTGCTGGGTGCTCAGTGCTCAGGGTGTCCTGTGCTCAGTGCTCAGTGCTCAGGGTGCTGGGTGCTCAGTACTCAGGGTGCTGGGTGCTCAGTACTCAGGGTGCTGGGTGCTCAGTGCTCAGGGTGCTGGGTGCTCAGGACTCTGGGTGTTGGGTGCTCAGTACTCAGGGTGCTGGGTACTCAGTGCTCGGGGTGCTGGTTGCTCAGTGCTCGGGGTGCTTGGTGCTCAGTGCTCAGGGTGCTGGGTGCTCAGTATTCCACGTGCTGGGTGATCAGTTCTCGGGGTGCTGGGTGCTCAGTACTCAAGGTGCTGGGTGCTCAGTGCTCAGGGTGCTGGGTGCTCAGTACTCTGGGTGTTGGGTGCTCAGTGCTCAGGGTGCTGGGTGCTCAGTACTCAGGGTGCTCAGTGCTCAGGGTGCTGGGTGCTCAGTACTCAGGGTGCTCAGTGCTCAGTACTCGGGGTGCTGGGTGCTCAGTACTCAGGGTGCTCAGTGCTCAGTACTCGGGGTGCTGGGTGCTCAGTGCTCAGGGTGCTCAGTGCTCAGTGCTCGGGGTGCTGGGTGCTCAGTGCTCGGGGCGGTGGGTGCTCAGTGCTCGAGGTGCTGGTTGCTCAGTACACAGGGTGCTGTGTGCTCAGTGCTCAGTACTCAGCGTGCTGGGTGCTCAGTGCTCAGAGTGTTGGGTGCTCAGTACTCAGGGTGCTGGGTGCTCAGTGCTCAGTGCTCAGGGTGCTCAGTTCTCAGGGTGCTCAGTGCTCAGGGTGCTGGGTGCTCAGGGTGCTGGCTGCTCAGTGCTCGGGGTGCTGGGTGCTCAGTGCTCAGTGCTCAGGGTACTGGGTGCTCAGTGCTCAGTGCTCAGGGTGCTGGGTGTTCAGTACTCAGGGTGCTCGGTGCTCAGTGCTCAGGGTGCTGGGTGCTCAGTACTCAGGGTTCTGGGTGCTCAGTGCTCGGGGTGCTGGGTGCTCAGTCCTCAGGGTGATCAGTGCTCAGTACTAAGGGTGCTGGGTGCTCAGTGCTCAGGGTGATGGGTGCTCAGTCCTCAGGGTGCTCAGTACTCAGGGTGCTCGATGCTCAGTGCTCAGTACTCAGGGTGCTCAGTACTCTGGGTGCTGGGTGCTCAGTGCTCGGGGTGCTGGGTGCTCAGTACTCAGGGTGCTGGGTGCTCAGTACTCGGGGTGCTGGGTGCTCAGTACTCAGTTTGCTGGGTGCTCAGTGCTCGGGGTGCTGGGTGCTCAGTGCTCTGGGTGATCGGTGCTCAGTGCTCAGGGTGCTGGGTGCTCAGTCCTCCGGGTGCTCAGTGCTCAGGGTGCTGGGTGCTCAGTACTCAGGGTGCTGGGTGCTCAGTACTCGCGGTACTGGGTGCTCAGTGCGCGGGGTGCTGGGTGCTCAGTGCTCGGGGTGCTGGGTGCTCAGTGCTCAGTGTGATCGGTGCTCCGTACTCAGGGTGCTCAGTACTCAGGGTGCTGGCTGCTCAGTGCTCGCTGTGCTGGGTGCTCAGTACTCGGGGAGCTGGGTGCTCTGTACTCAGGGTGCTGGGTGCTCAGTGCTCGGGGTCCTGGGTGCTCAGTGCTCATGGTGCTCAGTGCTCAGGGTGCTGGGTGCTCAGTGCTCGGGGTGCTCGGTGCTCAGTACTCAGGGTGCTGAGTGCTCAGTGCTCAGGGTGCTGTGTGCTCAGTGCTCAGGGTGCTGGGTGCTCAGTGCTCGGGGTGCTGGGTGCTCAGTGCTCGGGGTGCTGGCTGCTCAGTGCTCAGTGCTCAGTTTGTTCGGTGCTCAGTGCTCAGTGCTCAGGGTGCTGGGTGCTCAGTACTCAGGGTCCTGGGAGCTCAGTACTCAGGGTGCTGGGTGCTCAGTGCTCAGGGTGCTGGGTGCTCAGGACTCTGGTTGTTGGGTGCTCAGTACTCAGGGTGCTGGGTGCTCAGTGCTCGGGGTGCTGGGTGCTCAGTGCTCCGGGTGCTGGGTGCTCAGTGCTCAGGGTGCTGGGTGCTCAGTATTCAGGGTGCTGGGTGCTCAGTGCTCGGGGTGCTCGGTGCTCAGTACTCAAGGTGCTGAGTAATCAGTGCTCAGGGTGCTGGGTGCTCAGTCCTCGGGGTGCTCCGTGCTCAGTGCTCAGAGTGTTGGGTGCTCAGTACTCAGGGTGCTCGGTGCTCAGTACTCAGGGTTCTCAGTGCTCAGGGTGCTGGGTGCTCAGTACTCAGGGTGCTCAGTGCTCAGTACTCAGGGTGCTGGGTGCTCAGTGCTCAGTGTGCTCAGTGCTCAGTGCTCGGGGTGCTGGGTGCTCAGTGCTCGGGGCGCTGGGTGCTCAGTGCTCGAGGTGCTGGATGCTCAGTACTCAGGGTGCTGTGTGCTCAGTGCTCAGTACTCAGCGTGCTGGGTGCTCAGTGCTCAGAGTGTTGGGTGCTCAGTGCTCAGGGTGCTCTGTGCTCAGTACTCAGGGTGCTGGTTTCTCAGTGCTCGGGGTGCTGCGTGCTCAGTGCTCAGGGTGCTTGGTGCTCTGTGCTCAGGGTGCTGGGTGCTCAGTACTCAGGGTGCTGGGTGCTCAGTGCTCGGGGTGCTCGGTGCTCAGAACTCAAGGTGCTGGGTGCTCAGTGCTCAGGGTGCCGGGTGCTCAGTCCTCGGGGTGCTCCGTGCTCAGTGATCAGGGTGCTGGGTGCTCAGTACTCAGGGTGCTCGGGGCTCAGTACTCAGGGTTCTCAGTGCTCATTACTCAGGGTGCTGGGTGCTAAGTGCTCAGGGTGCTGGGTGCTCAGTACTCAGGATGCTCAGTGCTCAGTACTCGGAGTGCTTGGTGCTCAGTACTCAGGGTGCTCAGTGCTCAGTACGCGGGGTGCTGTTTGCTCAGTGCTCAGGGTGCTCAGTGCTCAGTGCTCGGGGTGCTGGGTGCTCAGTGCTCGGGGCGCTGGGTGCTCAGTGCTCGGGGTGCTGGGTGCTCAGTACTCGGGGTGCTGGGTGCTCAGTACTCAGGGTGCTCAGTGCTCAGTACTCAGTGCTCAGGGTGCTCAGTGCTCAGTGCTCGGGGTGCTGGGTGCTCAGTGCTCGGGGCGCTGGGTGCTCAGTGCTCGGGGTGCTGGGTGCTCAGTACTCGGGGTGCTGGGTGCTCAGTACTCTGGGTGTTGGGTGCTCAGTACTCAGGGTGCTGGGTGCTACGTGCTCGGGGTGCTGGGTGCTCAGTACTCAGGGTGCTGGGTGCTCAGTACTCAGGGTGCTGGGTGCTTAGTGCTCGAGGTGCTCGGTGCTCAGTACTCAAGGTGCTGGGTGCTCAGTTCTCAGGGTGCTGCGTGCTCAGTCCTCGGGGTGCTCCATGCTCAGGGTGCTGGGTGCTCAGTGCTCAGGGTGCTGGGTGCTCAGTGCTCGCGGTGCTGGGTGCTGAGTGCTCGGTGTGCTGGGTGCTCAGTGCTCGGGGTGCTGGGTGCTCAGTGCTCGTGGTGCTGGGTGCTCAGTACTCAGGGTGCTGGGTGCTGAGTGCTCAGGGTGCTGGGTGCTCAGTGCTCGGGGTGCTCGGTGCTCAGTGCTCAGGGTCCTGGGTGCTCAGTACTCAGGGTGCTGGGTGCATAGTACTCAGGGTGCTCAGTGCTCAGTACACAGGGTGCTGGGTGCTCAGTGCTCGGGGTGCTGGGTGCTCAGTGCTCAGTACTCAGGGTGCTGGGTGCTCAGTGCTCGGGGTGCTGGTTGCTCAGTACTCAGCGTGCTGGGTGCTCAGTACTCAGGGTGCTGGGTGCTCAGTGCTCAGGGTGCTGGGTGCTCAGTGCTCAGGGTGCTCAGTGCTCGGGGAGCTCGGTGCTCAGTACTCAGGGTGCAGGGTGCTCAGTACTCAGTGCTCGGGGTCCTGGGTGCTCAGTGCTCGGGCTGCTGGGCGCTCAGTGCTCGGGGTGCTTAGTGCTCAGTACTCAGGGTGCTGGGTGCTCAGTACTCAGGGTGCTGGGTGCTCATTCTCGGGGTGCTGGGTGCTCAGTGCTCGTGGTGCTGGGTGCTCAGTACTCAGGGTGCTCGGTTCTCAGTACTCAGGGTGCTGGGTGCACATTATCGGGGTGCTGGGTGCTCAGTGCTCGGGGTGCTGGGTGCTCAGTACTCAGGGTGCTGGGGGCTCAGTACTCAGGGTGCTGGGTGCTCACTACTCAGGGTGCTCGGTTCTCAGTACTCAGGGTGCTGGGTGCACATTATCGGGGTGCTGGGTGCTCAGTGCTCGGGGTGCTGGGTGCTCAGTACTCAGGGTGCTGGGGGCTCAGTACTCAGGGTGCTGGGTGCTCAGTACTCAGGGTGATCTGTTCTCAGTAATCAGGTTGCAAGGTGCTCAGTGCTCGGGGTGCTGGGTGCTCAGTACCAGGGGTGCTCAGTGATCAGTACTCAGGGTGCTGGGTGCTCAGTACTCAGGGTGCTGGGTGTTCAGTGCTCGGGGTGCTCGGTGCTCAGTACTCGGGGTGCTGGGTGCTCAGTACTCGGGGTGCTGGGTGCTCAGTGCTCAGGGTGCTGGGTGCTCAGTGCTCGGGGTCCTGGGTGCTCAGTGCCCAGGGTGATAGGTGCTCAGTACTCAGGGTGCTGGGTGCTCAGTGCTCAGGGTGCTGGGTGCGCAGTCCTCAGGGTGCTCAGTGCTCAGGGTGCTGGGTGCTCAGTGCTCGGGGTGCTCGGTGCTCAGTACTCAGGGTGCTGAGTGCTCAGTACTCAGGGTGCTGGGTGCTCAGTACTCATGGTGCTGGGTGCTCAGTACTCAGGGGGCTGGGTGCTCAGTGCTCAGGGTGCTGGGTGCTCAGTGCTCAGGGTGCTGGGTGCTCAGTGCTCGGGGTGCTGGGTGCTCAGTGCTCGGGGTGCTGGGTGCTCAGTGCTCAGTGCTCAGGGTGTTGGGTGCTCAGTGCTCAGTGCTCAGGGTGCTGGGTGCTCAGTACTCAGGGTGCTGGGTGCTCAGTACTCAGGGTGCTGGGTGCTCAGTGCTCAGGGTGCTGGGTGCTCAGTACTCTGGTTGTTGGGTGCTCAGTACTCAGGGTGCTGGGTGCTCAGTGCTCAGGGTGCTGGGTGATCAGTGCTCAGGGTGCTGGGTGCTCAGTGATCGGGGTGCTGGGTGCTCAGTACTCAGGGTGCTCAGTGCTCGGGGAGCTCGGTGCTCAGTACTCAGGGTGCTGGGTGCTCAGTACTCAGTGCTCGGGGTGCTGGGTGCTCAGTGCTCTGGGTGCTTAGTGCTCAGTACTCAGGGTGCTGGGTGCTCAGTACTCAGGGTGCTGGGTGCTCATTCTCCGGGTGCTGGGTGCTCAGTGCTCGGGGTGCTGGGTGCTCAGTACTCAGGGTGCTGGGGGCTCAGTACTCAGGGTGCTGGGTGCTCAGTACTCAGGGTGCTCGGATCTCAGTATTCAGGGTGCTGGGTGCTCATTCTCGGGGTGCTGGGTGCTCAGTACTCGGGGTGCTCAGTGCTCAGTACTCAGGGTGCTGGGTGCTCAGTGCTCAGGGTGCTGGGTGCTCAGTACTAAGCGTCCTGTGTGCTCAGTATTCAGGGTGCTCGGTGCTCAGTACTCAGGGTGCTGGGTGCTCAGTGCTCAGGGTGCTGGGCACTCAGTACTCAGGGGGCTGGGTGCTCAGTACTCAGGGTGCTGGGTGCTCAGTGCTCAGGGTGCTTGGTGCTCACTGCTCAGGGTGCTGGGTGCTCAGTACTCAGCGTGCTGGGTGCTCAGTGCTCAGGGTGATCGGTGCTCAGTACTCAGGGTGCTCAGTACTCAGGGTGCTGGCTGCTCAGTGCTCGGGGTGCTGGGTGCTCAGTACTCGGGGTGCTGGGTGCTCTGTACTCAGGGTGCTGGGTGCTCAATGCTCGGGGTCCTGGGTGCTCAGTGCTCAGGGTGATCGGTGCTCAGTACTCAGGGTGCTGGGTGCTCAGTGCTCAGGGTGCTGGGTATTCAGTCCTCAGGGTGCTCAGTGCTCAGGGTGCTGGGTGCTCAGTGCTCGGGGTGCTCGGTGCTCAGTACTCAGGGTGCTGAGTGCTCAGTACTCAGGGTGCTGGGTGCTCAGTACTCGTGGTGCTGGGTGCTCAGTACTCAGGGTGCTGGGTGCTCAGTGCTCAGGGTGCTGGGTGCTCAGTGCTCGGGGTGCTGGGTGCTCAGTGCTCAGTGCTCTGGGTGTTGGGTGCTCAGTGCTCAGTGCTCAGGGTGCTGGGTGCTCAGTACTCAGGGTGCTGGGTGCTCAGTACACAGGGTGCTGGGTGCTCAGTGCTCAGGGTGCTGGGTGCTCAGGACTCTGGGTGTTGGGTGCTCAGTACTCAGGGTGCTGGGTGCTCAGTGCTCGGGGTGCTGGGTGCTCAGTGCTCGGGGTGCTGGGTGATCAGTGCTCAGGGTGCTGGGTGCTCAGTATTCAGCGTGCTGGGTGCTCAGTTCTCGGGGTGCTCGGTGCTCAGTACTCAAGGTGCTGGGTGCTCAGTGCTCAGGGTGCTGGGTGCCCAGTCCTCGGGGTGCTCCGTTCTCAGTGCTCAGGGTGCTGGGTGCTCAGTACTCAGGGTGCTCAGTGCTCAGTACTCAGGGTGCTGGGTGCTCAGTACTCAGGGTGCTGGGTGCTCAGTGCTCGGGGTGATGGGTGCTCAGTGCTCGGGGTGCTCGGTGCTCAGTACTCAGGGTGCTGAGTGCTCAGTCCTCAGGGTGCTGGGTGCTCAGTACTCATGGTGCTGGGTGCTCAGTACTCAGGGTGCTGGGTGCTCAGTGCTCAGGGTGCTGGGTGCTCAGTGCGCGGGGTGCTGGGTGCTCAGTGCTCGGGGTGCTGGGTGCTCAGTGCTCAGTGCTCAGGGTGTTGGGTGCTCAGTGCTCAGTGCTCAGGGTGCTGGGTGCTCAGTACTCAGGGTGCTGGGTGCTCAGTGCTCGGGGTCCTCGGTGCTCAGTACTCAGGGTGCTGATTGCTCAGTACTCAGGGTGCTTGGTGCTCAGTGCTCAGGGTGCTGGGTGCTCAGTATTCAGCGTGCTGGGTGCTCAGTTCTCGGGGTGCTCGGTGCTCAGTACTCAAGGTGCTGGGTGCTCAGTGCTCAGGGTGCTGGGTGCTCAGTCCTCGGGGTGCTACGTGCTCAGTGCTCAGGGTGCTGGGTGCTCAGTAGTCAGGGTGCTCGGTGCTCAGTACTCAGGGTGCTCAGTGCTCAGTACTCGGGGTGCTGGGTGCTCAGTACTCAGGGTGCTCAGTGCTCAGTACTCGGGGTGCTGGGTGCTCAGTGCTCAGTGTGCTCAGTGCTCAGTGCTCGGGGTGCTGGGTGCTCAGTGCTCGGGGCGCTGGGTGCTCAGTGCTCGAGGTTCTGGTTGCTCAGTACTCAGGGTGCTGTGTGCTCAGTGCTCAGTACTCAGCGTGCTGGGTGCTCAGTGCTCAGAGTGTAGGGTGCTCAGTACTCAGGGTGCTGGGTGCTCAGTGCTCAGTGCTCAGGGTGCTCAGTGCTCAGGGTGCTCAGTGCTCAGGGTGCTGGGTGCTCAGGGTGCTGGGTGCTCAGTGCTCGGGGTGCTGGGTGCTCAGTGCTCAGTGCTCAGGGTGCTGGGTGCTCAGTGCTCAGTGCTCAGGGTGCTGGGTGTTCAGTACTCAGGGTGCTCGGTGCTCAGTGCTCAGGGTGCTGGGTGCTCAGTACTCAGGGTTCTGGGTGCTCAGTGCTCGGGGTGCTGGGTGCTCAGTGCTCAGGGTGATCAGTGCTCAGTACTAAGGGTGCTGGGTGCTCAGTGCTCAGGGTGCTGGGTGCTCAGTCCTCAGGGTGCTCAGTATTCAGGGTGCTCGGTGCTCAGTGCTCAGTACTCAGGGTGCTCAGTACTCAGGGTGCTGGGTGCTCAGTGCTCGGGGTGATGGGTGCTCAGTACTCAGGGTGCTGGGTGCTCAGTACTCGGGGTGCTGGGTGCTCAGTACTCAGGGTGCTGGGTGCTCAGTGCTCGGGGTGCTGGGTGCTCAGTGCTCCGGGTGATCGGTGCTCAGTGCTCAGGGTGCTGGGTGTTCAGTCCTCCGGGTGCTCAGTGCTCAGGGTGCTGGGTGCTCAGTGCTCGGGGTCCTCGGTGCTCAGTACTCAGGGTGCTGATTGCTCAGTACTCAGGGTGCTGGGTGCTCAGTACTCATGGTGCTGGGTGCTCAGTACTCAGGGTGCTGGGTGCTCAGTGCTCAGGGTGCTGGGTGCTCAGTGCGCGGGGTGCTGGGTGCTCAGTGCTCAGTGCTCAGGGTGTTGGGTGCTCAGTGCTCAGTGCTCAGGGTGCTGGGTGCTCAGTACTCAGGGTGCTGGGTGCTCAGTACTCAGGGTGCTGGGTGATCAGTGCTCAGGGTGCTGGGTGCTCAGGACTCTGGGTGTTGGGTGCTCAGTACTCAGGGTGCTGGGTGCTCAGTGCTCGGGGTGCTGGGTGCTCAGTGCTCGGGGTGCTGGGTGCTCAGTGCTCAGGGTGCTGGGTGCTCAGTATTCAGCGTGCTGGGTGCTCAGTGCTCGGGGTGCTCGGTGCTCAGTACTCAAGGTGCTGGGTGCTCAGTGCTCAGGGTGCTGGGTGCTCACTCCTCGGGGTGCTCCGTGCTCAGTGCTCGGGGTGCTGGGTGCTCAGTGCTCGGGGTGCTGGGTGCTCAGTGCTCAGGGTGCTGGGTGATCAGTATTCAGCGTGCTGGGTGCTCAGTTCTCGGGGTGCTCGGTGCTCAGTACTCAAGGTGCTGGGTGATCAGTGCTCAGGGTGCTGGGTGCCCAGTCCTCGGGGTGCTCCGTTCTCAGTGCTCAGGGTGCTGGGTGCTCAGTACTCAGGGTGCTCAGTGCTCAGTACTCAGGGTGCTGGGTGCTCAGTACTCAGGGTGCTGGGTGCTCAGTGCTCGGGGTGCTGGGTGCTCAGTGCTGAGGGTGGTGCTGGGTGCTCAGTACTCAGGGTGCTGGGTGCTCAGTGCTCAGGGTGCTGGGTGCTCAGTACTAAGGTTCCTGGGTACTAAGTATTCAGGGTGCTCGGTGCTCAGTACTCAGGGTGCTGGGTGCTCAGTGCCCAGGGTGCTGGGTACTCAGTACTCAGGGTGCTGGGTGCTCAGTACTCAGGGTGCTGGGTGCTCAGTGCTCAGGGTGCTTGGTGCTCAGTGCTCAGGGTGCTGGGTGCTCAGTACTCAGGGTGCTGGGTGCTCAGTGCTCAGGGTGCTGGGTGCTCAGTGATCAGGGTCCTGGGTGCTCAGTGCTCAGGGTGCTGGGTGCTCAGTACTCAGGGTGCTGGGTGCTCAGTGCTCAGGGTGCTGGGTACTCAGTCCTCAGGGTGCTCAGTGCTCAGGGTGCTGGGTGCTCAGTGCTCGGGGTGCTCGGTGCTCAGTACTCAGGGTGCTGAGTGCTCAGTACTCAGGGTGCTGGGTGCTCAGTACTCATGGTGCTGGGTGCTCAGTACTCAGGGTGCTGGGTGCTCAGTGCTCAGGGTGCTGGGTGCTCAGTGCGCGGGGTGCTGGGTGCTCAGTGCTCGGGGTGCTGGGTGCTCAGTGCTCAGTGCTCAGGGTGTCCTGTGCTCAGTGCTCAGTGCTCAGGGTGCTGGGTGCTCAGTGCTCGGGGTCCTCGGTGCTTAGTACTCAGGGTGCTGATTGCTCAGTACTCAGGGTGCTGGGTGCTCAGTACTCATGGTGCTGGGTGCTCAGTACTCAGGGTGCTGGGTGCTCAGTGCTCAGGGTGCTGGGTGCTCAGTGCGCGGGGTGCTGGGTGCTCAGTGCTCAGTGCTCAGGGTATTGGGTGCTCAGTGCTCAGTGCTCAGGGTGCTGGGTGCTCAGTACTCAGGGTGCTGGGTGCTCAGTACTCAGGGTGCTGGGTGATCAGTGCTCAGGGTGCTGGGTGCTCAGGACTCTGGGTGTTGGGTGCTCAGTACTCAGGGTGCTGGGTGCTCAGTGCTCGGGGTGCTGGGTGCTCAGTGCTCGGGGTGCTGGGTGCTCAGTGCTCAGGGTGCTGGGTGCTCAGTATTCAGCGTGCTGGGTGCTCAGTGCTCGGGGTGCTCGGTGCTCAGTACTCAAGGTGCTGGGTGCTCAGTGCTCAGGGTGCTGGGTGCTCACTCCTCGGGGTGCTCCGTGCTCAGTGCTCGGGGTGCTGGGTGCTCAGTGCTCGGGGTGCTGGGTGCTCAGTGCTCAGGGTGCTGGGTGATCAGTATTCAGCGTGCTGGGTGCTCAGTTCTCGGGGTGCTCGGTGCTCAGTACTCAAGGTGCTGGGTGCTCAGTGCTCAGGGTGCTGGGTGCCCAGTCCTCGGGGTGCTCCGTTCTCAGTGCTCAGGGTGCTGGGTGCTCAGTACTCAGGGTGCTCAGTGCTCAGTACTCAGGGTGCTGGGTGCTCAGTACTCAGGGTGCTGGGTGCTCAGTGCTCGGGGTGCTGGGTGCTCAGTGCTGAGGGTGGTGCTGGGTGCTCAGTACTCAGGGTGCTGGGTGCTCAGTGCTCAGGGTGCTGGGTGCTCAGTACTAAGGTTCCTGGGTACTAAGTATTCAGGGTGCTCGGTGCTCAGTACTCAGGGTGCTGGGTGCTCAGTGCCCAGGGTGCTGGGTACTCAGTACTCAGGGTGCTGGGTGCTCAGTACTCAGGGTGCTGGGTGCTCAGTGCTCAGGGTGCTTGGTGCTCAGTGCTCAGGGTGCTGGGTGCTCAGTACTCAGGGTGCTGGGTGCTCAGTGCTCAGGGTGCTGGGTGCTCAGTGCTCAGGGTCCTGGGTGCTCAGTGCTCAGGGTGCTGGGTGCTCAGTACTCAGGGTGCTGGGTGCTCAGTGCTCAGGGTGCTGGGTACTCAGTCCTCAGGGTGCTCAGTGCTCAGGGTGCTGGGTGCTCAGTGCTCGGGGTGCTCGGTGCTCAGTACTCAGGGTGCTGAGTGCTCAGTACTCAGGGTGCTGGGTGCTCAGTACTCATGGTGCTGGGTGCTCAGTACTCAGGGTGCTGGGTGCTCAGTGCTCAGGGTGCTGGGTGCTCAGTGCGCGGGGTGCTGGGTGCTCAGTGCTCGGGGTGCTGGGTGCTCAGTGCTCAGTGCTCAGGGTGTCCTGTGCTCAGTGCTCAGTGCTCAGGGTGCTGGGTGCTCAGTACTCAGGGTGCTGGGTGCTCAGTCCTCAGGGTGCTGGGTGCTCAGTGCTCAGGGTGCTGGGTGCTCAGGACTCTGGGTGTTGGGTGCTCAGTACTCAGGGTGCTGGGTACTCAGTGCTCGGGGTGCTGGGTGCTCAGTGCTCGGGGTGCTTGGTGCTCAGTGCTCAGGGTGCTGGGTGCTCAGTATTCAGCGTGCTGGGTGATCAGTTCTCGGGGTGCTCGGTGCTCAGTACTCAAGGTGCTGGGTGCTCAGTGCTCAGGGTGCTGGGTGCTCAGTACTCTGGGTGTTGGGTGCTCAGTGCTCAGGGTGCTGGGTGCTCAGTGCTCAGGGTGATGTGTGCTCAGTACTCAGGGTGCTCGGTGCTCAGTACTCAGGGTTCTCAGTGCTCAGGGTGCTGGGTGCTCAGTGCTCGGGGTGATGGGTGCTCAGTACTCAGGGTGCTGGGTGCTCAGTACTCGGGGTGCTGGGTGCTCAGTACTCAGGGTGCTGGGTGCTCAGTGCTCGGGGTGCTGGGTGCTCAGTGCTCAGGGTGATCGGTGCTCAGTGCTCAGGGTGCTGGGTGTTCAGTCCTCCGGGTGCTCAGTGCTCAGGGTGCTGGGTGCTCAGTGCTCGGGGTCCTCGGTGCTCAGTACTCAGGGTGCTGATTGCTCAGTACTCAGGGTGCTGGGTGCTCAGTACTCATGGTGCTGGGTGCTCAGTACTCAGGGTGCTGGGTGCTCAGTGCTCAGGGTGCTGGGTGCTCAGTGCGCGGGGTGCTGGGTGCTCAGTGCTCAGTTCTCAGGGTGTTGGGTGCTCAGTGCTCAGTGCTCAGGGTGCTGGGTGCTCAGTACTCAGGGTGCTGGGTGCTCAGTACTCAGGGTGCTGGGTGATCAGTGCTCAGGGTGCTGGGTGCTCAGGACTCTGGGTGTTGGGTGCTCAGTACTCAGGGTGCTGGGTGCTCAGTGCTCGGGGTGCTGGGTGCTCAGTGCTCGGGGTGCTGGGTGCTCAGTGCTCAGGGTGCTGGGTGCTCAGTATTCAGCGTGCTGGGTGCTCAGTGCTCGGGGTGCTCGGTGCTCAGTACTCAAGGTGCTGGGTGCTCAGTGCTCAGGGTGCTGGGTGCTCACTCCTCGGGGTGCTCCGTGCTCAGTGCTCGGGGTGCTGGGTGCTCAGTGCTCGGGGTGCTGGGTGCTCAGTGCTCAGGGTGCTGGGTGATCAGTATTCAGCGTGCTGGGTGCTCAGTTCTCGGGGTGCTCGGTGCTCAGTACTCAAGGTGCTGGGTGCTCAGTGCTCAGGGTGCTGGGTGCCCAGTCCTCGGGGTGCTCCGTTCTCAGTGCTCAGGGTGCTGGGTGCTCAGTACTCAGGGTGCTCAGTGCTCAGTACTCAGGGTGCTGGGTGCTCAGTACTCAGGGTGCTGGGTGCTCAGTGCTCGGGGTGCTGGGTGCTCAGTGCTGAGGGTGGTGCTGGGTGCTCAGTACTCAGGGTGCTGGGTGCTCAGTGCTCAGGGTGCTGGGTGCTCAGTACTAAGGTTCCTGGGTACTAAGTATTCAGGGTGCTCGGTGCTCAGTACTCAGGGTGATGGGTGCTCAGTGCCCAGGGTGCTGGGTACTCAGTACTCAGGGTGCTGGGTGCTCAGTACTCAGGGTGCTGGGTGCTCAGTGCTCAGGGTGCTTGGTGCTCAGTGCTCAGGGTGCTGGGTGCTCAGTACTCAGGGTGCTGGGTGCTCAGTGCTCAGGGTGCTGGGTGCTCAGTGCTCAGGGTCCTGGGTGCTCAGTGCTCAGGGTGCTGGGTGCTCAGTACTCAGGGTGCTGGGTGCTCAGTGCTCAGGGTGCTGGGTACTCAGTCCTCAGGGTGCTCAGTGCTCAGGGTGCTGGGTGCTCAGTGCTCGGGGTGCTCGGTGCTCAGTACTCAGGGTGCTGAGTGCTCAGTACTCAGGGTGCTGGGTGCTCAGTACTCATGGTGCTGGGTGCTCAGTACTCAGGGTGCTGGGTGCTCAGTGCTCAGGGTGCTGGGTGCTCAGTGCGCGGGGTGCTGGGTGCTCAGTGCTCGGTGTGCTGGGTGCTCAGTGCTCAGTGCTCAGGGTGTCCTGTGCTCAGTGCTCAGTGCTCAGGGTGCTGGGTGCTCAGTACTCAGGGTGCTGGGTGCTCAGTACTCAGGGTGCTGGGTGCTCAGTGCTCAGGGTGCTGGGTGCTCAGGACTCTGGGTGTTGGGTGCTCAGTACTCAGGGTGCTGGGTACTCAGTGCTCGGGGTGCTGGGTGCTCAGTGCTCGGGGTGCTTGGTGCTCAGTGCTCAGGGTGCTGGGTGCTCAGTATTCAGCGTGCTGGGTGATCAGTTCTCGGGGTGCTCGGTGCTCAGTACTCAAGGTGCTGGGTGCTCAGTGCTCAGGGTGCTGGGTGCTCAGTACTCTGGGTGTTGGGTGCTCAGTGCTCAGGGTGCTGGGTGCTCAGTGCTCAGGGTGATGTGTGCTCAGTACTCAGGGTGCTCGGTGCTCAGTACTCAGGGTTCTCAGTGCTCAGGGTGCTGGGTGCTCAGTACTCAGGGTGCTCAGTGCTCAGGGTGCTGGGTGCTCAGTACTCAGGGTGCTCAGTGCTCAGTACTCGGGGTGCTGGGTGCTCAGTACTCAGGGTGCTCAGTGCTCAGTACTCGGGGTGCTGGGTGCTCAGTGCTCAGGTTGCTCAGTGCTCAGTGCTCGGGGTGCTGGGTGCTCAGTGCTCGGGGCGGTGGGTGCTCAGTGCTCGAGGTGCTGGTTGCTCAGTACACAGGGTGCTGTGTGCTCAGTGCTCAGTACTCAGCGTGCTGGGTGCTCAGTGCTCAGAGTGTTGGGTGCTCAGTACTCAGGGTGCTGGGTGCTCAGTGCTCAGTGCTCAGGGTGCTCAGTTCTCAGGGTGCTCAGTGCTCAGGGTGCTGGGTGCTCAGGGTGCTGGCTGCTCAGTGCTCGGGGTGCTGGGTGCTCAGTGCTCAGTGCTCAGGGTGCTGGGTGCTCAGTGCTCAGTGCTCAGTGCTCAGGGTGCTGGGTGTTCAGTACTCAGGGTGCTCGGTGCTCAGTGCTCAGGGTGCTGGGTGCTCAGTACTCAGGGTTCTGGGTGCTCAGTGCTCGGGGTGCTGGGTGCTCAGTCCTCAGGGTGATCAGTGCTCAGTACTAAGGGTGCTGGGTGCTCAGTGCTCAGGGTGATGGGTGCTCAGTCCTCAGGGTGCTCAGTACTCAGGGTGCTCGATGCTCAGTGCTCAGTACTCAGGGTGCTCAGTACTCAGGGTGCTGGGTGCTCAGTGCTCGGGGTGCTGGGTGCTCAGTACTCAGGGTGCTGGGTGCTCAGTACTCGGGGTGCTGGGTGCTCAGTACTCAGTTTGCTGGGTGCACAGTGCTCGGGGTGCTGGGTGCTCAGTGCTCTGGGTGATCGGTGCTCAGTGCTCAGGGTGCTGGGTGCTCAGTCCTCCGGGTGCTCAGTGCTCAGGGTGCTGGGTGCTCAGTACTCAGGGTGCTGGGTGCTCAGTACTCGGGGTGCTGGGTGCTCAGTGCGCGGGGTGCTGGGTGCTCAGTGCTCGGGGTGCTGGGTGCTCAGTGCTCAGTGCTCAGGGTGTTGGGTGCTCAGTGCTCAGGGTGCTGGGTGCTCACTACTCAGGGTGCTGGGTGCTCAGTACTCAGGGTGCTGGGTGATCAGTGCTCAGGGTGCTGGGTGGTCAGGACTCTGGGTGTTGGGTGCTCAGTACTCAGGGTGCTGGGTGCTCAGTGCTCTTGGTGCTGGGTGCTCAGTGCTCGGGGTGCTGAGTGCTCAGTGCTCAGGGTGCTGGGTGCTCAGTATTCAGCGTGCTGGGTGCTCAGTGCTCGGGGTGCTCGGTGCTCAGTACTCAAGGTGCTCTGTGCTCAGTGCTCAGGATGCTGGGTGCTCACTCCACGGGGTGCTCCGTGCTCAGTGCTCAGGGTGCTGGGTGTTCAGTACTCAGGTTGCTCGGTGCTCAGTACTCCGGGTTCTCAGTGCTCAGGGTGCTCAGTGCTCAGTACTCGGGGTGCTGGGTGCTCAGTACTCAGGGTGCTCAGTGCTCAGTACTCGGGGTGCTGGGTGCTCAGTGCTCAGTGTGCTCAGTGCTCAGTGCTCGGGGTGCTGGGTGCTCAGTGCTCGGGGCGCTGGGTGCTCAGTGCTCGAGGTGCTGGTTGCTCAGTACACAGGGTGCTGTGTGCTCAGTGCTCAGTACTCAGCGTGCTGGGTGCTCAGTGCTCAGAGTGTTGGGTGCTCAGTACTCAGGGTGCTGGGTGCTCAGTGCTCAGTGCTCAGGGTGCTCAGTGCTCAGGGTGCTCAGTGCTCAGAGTGCTGGGTGCTCAGTGCTCGGGGTGCTGGGTGCTCAGTACTCGGGGTGCTCAGTGCTCAGTACTCAGGGTGCTGGGTGCTCAGTACTCTGGGTGCTGGGTGCTCAGTACTCAGGGTGCTGGGTGCTCAGTGCTCGGGGTGCTGGGTGCTCAGTGCTCAGGGTGATCGGTGCTCAGTGCTCAGGGTGCTGGGTGCTCAGTCCTCCGCGTGCTCAGTGCTCAGGGTGCTGGGTGCTCAGTGCTCGGGGTGCTCGGTGCTCAGTACTCAGGGTGCTGAGTGCTCAGTACTCAGGGTGCTGGGTGCTCAGTACTCAGGGTGCTGGGTGCTCAGTACTCAGGGTGCTGGGTGCTCAATGCTCAGGGTGCTGGGTGCTCAGTGCTCAGGATGCTGGGTGCTCAGTGCTCGGGGTGCTGGGTGCTCAGTGCTGTGGTGCTGGGTGCTCAGTGCTCAGTGCTCAGGGTGCTGGGTGCTCAGTGCTCAGTGCTCAGGGTGCTGGTTGCTCAGTACTCAGGGTGCTGGGTGCTCAGTACTCAGGGTGCTGGGTGCTCAGTGCTCAGGGTGCTCTGTGCTCAGTACTCAGGGTGCTGGGAGCTCAGTGCTCGGGGTGCTGCGTGCTCTGTGCTCAGGGTGCTGGGTGCTCAGTGCTCAGGGTGCTGGGTGCTCAGTGCTCAGGGTGCTGGGTGCTCAGTCCTCCGGGTGCTCAGTGCTCAGGGTGCTGGGTGCTCAGTGCTCGGGGTCCTCGGTGCTCAGTACTCAGGGTGCTGAGTGCTCAGTACTCAGGGTGCTGGGTGCTCAGTACTCATGGTGTTGGGTGCTCAGTACTCAGGGTGCTGGGTGCTCAGTGCTCAGGGTGCTGGGTGCTCAGTGCGCGGGGTGCTGGGTTCTCAGTGCTCAGTGCTCAGGGTGTTGGGTGCTCAGTGCTCAGTGCTCAGGGTGCTGGGTGCTCAGTACTCAGGGTGCTGGGTGCTCAGTACGCAGGGTGCTGGGTGATCAGTGCTCAGGGTGCTGGGTGCTCAGGACTCTGGGTGTTGGGTGCTCAGTACTCAGGGTGCTGGGTGCTCAGTGCTCGGGGTGCTTGGTGCTCAGTGCTCGGGGTGCTGGGTGCTCAGTGCTCAGGGTGCTGGGTGCTCAGTATTCAGCGTGCTGGGTGCTCAGTGCTCGGAGTGCTCGGTGCTCAGTACTCAAGGTGCTGGGTGCTCAGTGCTCAGGGTGCTGGGTGATCAGTATTCAGCGTGCTGGGTGCTCAGTGCTCGGGGTGCTCGGTGCTCAGTACTCAAGGTGCTGGGTGCTCAGTGCTCAGGGTGCTGGGTGCTCACTCCTCGGGGTGCTCCGTGCTCAGTGCACAGGGTGCTGGGTGTTCAGTACTCAGGTTGCTCGGTGCTCAGTACTCCGGATTCTCAGTGCTCAGGGTGCTCAGTGCTCAGTACTCGGGGTGCTGGGTGCTCAGTACTCAGGGTGCTCAGTGCTCAGTACTCGGGGTGCTGGGTGCTCAGTGCTCGGGGTGCTGGGTGCTCAGTGCTCAGGGTGCTGGGTGATCAGTATTCAGCGTGCTGGGTGCTCAGTTCTCGGGGTGCTCGGTGCTCAGTACTCAAGGTGCTGGGTGCTCAGTGCTCAGGGTGCTGGGTGCCCAGTCCTCGGGGTGCTCCGTTCTCAGTGCTCAGGGTGCTGGGTGCTCAGTACTCAGGGTGCTCAGTGCTCAGTACTCAGGGTGCTGGGTGCTCAGTACTCAGGGTGCTGGGTGCTCAGTGCTCGGGGTGCTGGGTGCTCAGTGCTGAGGGTGGTGCTGGGTGCTCAGTACTCAGGGTGCTGGGTGCTCAGTGCTCAGGGTGCTGGGTGCTCAGTACTAAGGTTCCTGGGTACTAAGTATTCAGGGTGCTCGGTGCTCAGTACTCAGGGTGCTGGGTGCTCAGTGCCCAGGGTGCTGGGTACTCAGTACTCAGGGTGCTGGGTGCTCAGTACTCAGGGTGCTGGGTGCTCAGTGCTCAGGGTGCTTGGTGCTCAGTGCTCAGGGTGCTGGGTGCTCAGTACTCAGGGTGCTGGGTGCTCAGTGCTCAGGGTGCTGGGTGCTCAGTGCTCAGGGTCCTGGGTGCTCAGTGCTCAGGGTGCTGGGTGCTCAGTACTCAGGGTGCTGGGTGCTCAGTGCTCAGGGTGCTGGGTACTCAGTCCTCAGGGTGCTCAGTGCTCAGGGTGCTGGGTGCTCAGTGCTCGGGGTGCTCGGTGCTCAGTACTCAGGGTGCTGAGTGCTCAGTACTCAGGGTGCTGGGTGCTCAGTACTCATGGTGCTGGGTGCTCAGTACTCAGGGTGCTGGGTGCTCAGTGCTCAGGGTGCTGGGTGCTCAGTGCGCGGGGTGCTGGGTGCTCAGTGCTCGGGGTGCTGGGTGCTCAGTGCTCAGTGCTCAGGGTGTCCTGTTCTCAGTGCTCAGTGCTCAGGGTGCTGGGTGCTCAGTACTCAGGGTGCTGGGTGCTCAGTCCTCAGGGTGCTGGGTGCTCAGTGCTCAGGGTGCTGGGTGCTCAGGACTCTGGGTGTTGGGTGCTCAGTACTCAGGGTGCTGGGTACTCAGTGCTCGGGGTGCTGGGTGCTCAGTGCTCGGGGTGCTTGGTGCTCAGTGCTCAGGGTGCTGGGTGCTCAGTATTCAGCGTGCTGGGTGATCAGTTCTCGGGGTGCTCGGTGCTCAGTACTCAAGGTGCTGGGTGCTCAGTGCTCAGGGTGCTGGGTGCTCAGTACTCTGGGTGTTGGGTGCTCAGTGCTCAGGGTGCTGGGTGCTCAGTGCTCAGGGTGATGTGTGCTCAGTACTCAGGGTGCTCGGTGCTCAGTACTCAGGGTTCTCAGTGCTCAGGGTGCTGGGTGCTCAGTGCTCGGGGTGATGGGTGCTCAGTACTCAGGGTGCTGGGTGCTCAGTACTCGGGGTGCTGGGTGCTCAGTACTCAGGGTGCTGGGTGCTCAGTGCTCGGGGTGCTGGGTGCTCAGTGCTCAGGGTGATCGGTGCTCAGTGCTCAGGGTGCTGGGTGTTCAGTCCTCCGGGTGCTCAGTGCTCAGGGTGCTGGGTGCTCAGTGCTCGGGGTCCTCGGTGCTCAGTACTCAGGGTGCTGATTGCTCAGTACTCAGGGTGCTGGGTGCTCAGTACTCATGGTGCTGGGTGCTCAGTACTCAGGGTGCTGGGTGCTCAGTGCTCAGGGTGCTGGGTGCTCAGTGCGCGGGGTGCTGGGTGCTCAGTGCTCAGTTCTCAGGGTGTTGGGTGCTCAGTGCTCAGTGCTCAGGGTGCTGGGTGCTCAGTACTCAGGGTGCTGGGTGCTCAGTACTCAGGGTGCTGGGTGATCAGTGCTCAGGGTGCTGGGTGCTCAGGACTCTGGGTGTTGGGTGCTCAGTACTCAGGGTGCTGGGTGCTCAGTGCTCGGGGTGCTGGGTGCTCAGTGCTCGGGGTGCTGGGTGCTCAGTGCTCAGGGTGCTGGGTGCTCAGTATTCAGCGTGCTGGGTGCTCAGTGCTCGGGGTGCTCGGTGCTCAGTACTCAAGGTGCTGGGTGCTCAGTGCTCAGGGTGCTGGGTGCTCACTCCTCGGGGTGCTCCGTGCTCAGTGCTCGGGGTGCTGGGTGCTCAGTGCTCGGGGTGCTGGGTGCTCAGTGCTCAGGGTGCTGGGTGATCAGTATTCAGCGTGCTGGGTGCTCAGTTCTCGGGGTGCTCGGTGCTCAGTACTCAAGGTGCTGGGTGCTCAGTGCTCAGGGTGCTGGGTGCCCAGTCCTCGGGGTGCTCCGTTCTCAGTGCTCAGGGTGCTGGGTGCTCAGTACTCAGGGTGCTCAGTGCTCAGTACTCAGGGTGCTGGGTGCTCAGTACTCAGGGTGCTGGGTGCTCAGTGCTCGGGGTGCTGGGTGCTCAGTGCTGAGGGTGGTGCTGGGTGCTCAGTACTCAGGGTGCTGGGTGCTCAGTGCTCAGGGTGCTGGGTGCTCAGTACTAAGGTTCCTGGGTACTAAGTATTCAGGGTGCTCGGTGCTCAGTACTCAGGGTGCTGGGTGCTCAGTGCCCAGGGTGCTGGGTACTCAGTACTCAGGGTGCTGGGTGCTCAGTACTCAGGGTGCTGGGTGCTCAGTGCTCAGGGTGCTTGGTGCTCAGTGCTCAGGGTGCTGGGTGCTCAGTACTCAGGGTGCTGGGTGCTCAGTGCTCAGGGTGCTGGGTGCTCAGTGCTCAGGGTCCTGGGTGCTCAGTGCTCAGGGTGCTGGGTGCTCAGTACTCAGGGTGCTGGGTGCTCAGTGCTCAGGGTGCTGGGTACTCAGTCCTCAGGGTGCTCAGTGCTCAGGGTGCTGGGTGCTCAGTGCTCGGGGTGCTCGGTGCTCAGTACTCAGGGTGCTGAGTGCTCAGTACTCAGGGTGCTGGGTGCTCAGTACTCATGGTGCTGGGTGCTCAGTACTCAGGGTGCTGGGTGCTCAGTGCTCAGGGTGCTGGGTGCTCAGTGCGCGGGGTGCTGGGTGCTCAGTGCTCGGGGTGCTGGGTGCTCAGTGCTCAGTGCTCAGGGTGTCCTGTGCTCAGTGCTCAGTGCTCAGGGTGCTGGGTGCTCAGTGCTCGGGGTCCTCGGTGCTTAGTACTCAGGGTGCTGATTGCTCAGTACTCAGGGTGCTGGGTGCTCAGTACTCATGGTGCTGGGTGCTCAGTACTCAGGGTGCTGGGTGCTCAGTGCTCAGGGTGCTGGGTGCTCAGTGCGCGGGGTGCTGGGTGCTCAGTGCTCAGTGCTCAGGGTATTGGGTGCTCAGTGCTCAGTGCTCAGGGTGCTGGGTGCTCAGTACTCAGGGTGCTGGGTGCTCAGTACTCAGGGTGCTGGGTGATCAGTGCTCAGGGTGCTGGGTGCTCAGGACTCTGGGTGTTGGGTGCTCAGTACTCAGGGTGCTGGGTGCTCAGTGCTCGGGGTGCTGGGTGCTCAGTGCTCGGGGTGCTGGGTGCTCAGTGCTCAGGGTGCTGGGTGCTCAGTATTCAGCGTGCTGGGTGCTCAGTGCTCGGGGTGCTCGGTGCTCAGTACTCAAGGTGCTGGGTGCTCAGTGCTCAGGGTGCTGGGTGCTCACTCCTCGGGGTGCTCCGTGCTCAGTGCTCGGGGTGCTGGGTGCTCAGTGCTCGGGGTGCTGGGTGCTCAGTGCTCAGGGTGCTGGGTGATCAGTATTCAGCGTGCTGGGTGCTCAGTTCTCGGGGTGCTCGGTGCTCAGTACTCAAGGTGCTGGGTGCTCAGTGCTCAGGGTGCTGGGTGCCCAGTCCTCGGGGTGCTCCGTTCTCAGTGCTCAGGGTGCTGGGTGCTCAGTACTCAGGGTGCTCAGTGCTCAGTACTCAGGGTGCTGGGTGCTCAGTACTCAGGGTGCTGGGTGCTCAGTGCTCGGGGTGCTGGGTGCTCAGTGCTGAGGGTGGTGCTGGGTGCTCAGTACTCAGGGTGCTGGGTGCTCAGTGCTCAGGGTGCTGGGTGCTCAGTACTAAGGTTCCTGGGTACTAAGTATTCAGGGTGCTCGGTGCTCAGTACTCAGGGTGCTGGGTGCTCAGTGCCCAGGGTGCTGGGTACTCAGTACTCAGGGTGCTGGGTGCTCAGTACTCAGGGTGCTGGGTGCTCAGTGCTCAGGGTGCTTGGTGCTCAGTGCTCAGGGTGCTGGGTGCTCAGTACTCAGGGTGCTGGGTGCTCAGTGCTCAGGGTGCTGGGTGCTCAGTGCTCAGGGTCCTGGGTGCTCAGTGCTCAGGGTGCTGGGTGCTCAGTACTCAGGGTGCTGGGTGCTCAGTGCTCAGGGTGCTGGGTACTCAGTCCTCAGGGTGCTCAGTGCTCAGGGTGCTGGGTGCTCAGTGCTCGGGGTGCTCGGTGCTCAGTACTCAGGGTGCTGAGTGCTCAGTACTCAGGGTGCTGGGTGCTCAGTACTCATGGTGCTGGGTGCTCAGTACTCAGGGTGCTGGGTGCTCAGTGCTCAGGGTGCTGGGTGCTCAGTGCGCGGGGTGCTGGGTGCTCAGTGCTCGGGGTGCTGGGTGCTCAGTGCTCAGTGCTCAGGGTGTCCTGTGCTCAGTGCTCAGTGCTCAGGGTGCTGGGTGCTCAGTACTCAGGGTGCTGGGTGCTCAGTCCTCAGGGTGCTGGGTGCTCAGTGCTCAGGGTGCTGGGTGCTCAGGACTCTGGGTGTTGGGTGCTCAGTACTCAGGGTGCTGGGTACTCAGTGCTCGGGGTGCTGGGTGCTCAGTGCTCGGGGTGCTTGGTGCTCAGTGCTCAGGGTGCTGGGTGCTCAGTATTCAGCGTGCTGGGTGATCAGTTCTCGGGGTGCTCGGTGCTCAGTACTCAAGGTGCTGGGTGCTCAGTGCTCAGGGTGCTGGGTGCTCAGTACTCTGGGTGTTGGGTGCTCAGTGCTCAGGGTGCTGGGTGCTCAGTGCTCAGGGTGATGTGTGCTCAGTACTCAGGGTGCTCGGTGCTCAGTACTCAGGGTTCTCAGTGCTCAGGGTGCTGGGTGCTCAGTGCTCGGGGTGATGGGTGCTCAGTACTCAGGGTGCTGGGTGCTCAGTACTCGGGGTGCTGGGTGCTCAGTACTCAGGGTGCTGGGTGCTCAGTGCTCGGGGTGCTGGGTGCTCAGTGCTCAGGGTGATCGGTGCTCAGTGCTCAGGGTGCTGGGTGTTCAGTCCTCCGGGTGCTCAGTGCTCAGGGTGCTGGGTGCTCAGTGCTCGGGGTCCTCGGTGCTCAGTACTCAGGGTGCTGATTGCTCAGTACTCAGGGTGCTGGGTGCTCAGTACTCATGGTGCTGGGTGCTCAGTACTCAGGGTGCTGGGTGCTCAGTGCTCAGGGTGCTGGGTGCTCAGTGCGCGGGGTGCTGGGTGCTCAGTGCTCAGTTCTCAGGGTGTTGGGTGCTCAGTGCTCAGTGCTCAGGGTGCTGGGTGCTCAGTACTCAGGGTGCTGGGTGCTCAGTACTCAGGGTGCTGGGTGATCAGTGCTCAGGGTGCTGGGTGCTCAGGACTCTGGGTGTTGGGTGCTCAGTACTCAGGGTGCTGGGTGCTCAGTGCTCGGGGTGCTGGGTGCTCAGTGCTCGGGGTGCTGGGTGCTCAGTGCTCAGGGTGCTGGGTGCTCAGTATTCAGCGTGCTGGGTGCTCAGTGCTCGGGGTGCTCGGTGCTCAGTACTCAAGGTGCTGGGTGCTCAGTGCTCAGGGTGCTGGGTGCTCACTCCTCGGGGTGCTCCGTGCTCAGTGCTCGGGGTGCTGGGTGCTCAGTGCTCGGGGTGCTGGGTGCTCAGTGCTCAGGGTGCTGGGTGATCAGTATTCAGCGTGCTGGGTGCTCAGTTCTCGGGGTGCTCGGTGCTCAGTACTCAAGGTGCTGGGTGCTCAGTGCTCAGGGTGCTGGGTGCCCAGTCCTCGGGGTGCTCCGTTCTCAGTGCTCAGGGTGCTGGGTGCTCAGTACTCAGGGTGCTCAGTGCTCAGTACTCAGGGTGCTGGGTGCTCAGTACTCAGGGTGCTGGGTGCTCAGTGCTCGGGGTGCTGGGTGCTCAGTGCTGAGGGTGGTGCTGGGTGCTCAGTACTCAGGGTGCTGGGTGCTCAGTGCTCAGGGTGCTGGGTGCTCAGTACTAAGGTTCCTGGGTACTAAGTATTCAGGGTGCTCGGTGCTCAGTACTCAGGGTGATGGGTGCTCAGTGCCCAGGGTGCTGGGTACTCAGTACTCAGGGTGCTGGGTGCTCAGTACTCAGGGTGCTGGGTGCTCAGTGCTCAGGGTGCTTGGTGCTCAGTGCTCAGGGTGCTGGGTGCTCAGTACTCAGGGTGCTGGGTGCTCAGTGCTCAGGGTGCTGGGTGCTCAGTGCTCAGGGTCCTGGGTGCTCAGTGCTCAGGGTGCTGGGTGCTCAGTACTCAGGGTGCTGGGTGCTCAGTGCTCAGGGTGCTGGGTACTCAGTCCTCAGGGTGCTCAGTGCTCAGGGTGCTGGGTGCTCAGTGCTCGGGGTGCTCGGTGCTCAGTACTCAGGGTGCTGAGTGCTCAGTACTCAGGGTGCTGGGTGCTCAGTACTCATGGTGCTGGGTGCTCAGTACTCAGGGTGCTGGGTGCTCAGTGCTCAGGGTGCTGGGTGCTCAGTGCGCGGGGTGCTGGGTGCTCAGTGCTCGGTGTGCTGGGTGCTCAGTGCTCAGTGCTCAGGGTGTCCTGTGCTCAGTGCTCAGTGCTCAGGGTGCTGGGTGCTCAGTACTCAGGGTGCTGGGTGCTCAGTACTCAGGGTGCTGGGTGCTCAGTGCTCAGGGTGCTGGGTGCTCAGGACTCTGGGTGTTGGGTGCTCAGTACTCAGGGTGCTGGGTACTCAGTGCTCGGGGTGCTGGGTGCTCAGTGCTCGGGGTGCTTGGTGCTCAGTGCTCAGGGTGCTGGGTGCTCAGTATTCAGCGTGCTGGGTGATCAGTTCTCGGGGTGCTCGGTGCTCAGTACTCAAGGTGCTGGGTGCTCAGTGCTCAGGGTGCTGGGTGCTCAGTACTCTGGGTGTTGGGTGCTCAGTGCTCAGGGTGCTGGGTGCTCAGTGCTCAGGGTGATGTGTGCTCAGTACTCAGGGTGCTCGGTGCTCAGTACTCAGGGTTCTCAGTGCTCAGGGTGCTGGGTGCTCAGTACTCAGGGTGCTCAGTGCTCAGGGTGCTGGGTGCTCAGTACTCAGGGTGCTCAGTGCTCAGTACTCGGGGTGCTGGGTGCTCAGTACTCAGGGTGCTCAGTGCTCAGTACTCGGGGTGCTGGGTGCTCAGTGCTCAGGTTGCTCAGTGCTCAGTGCTCGGGGTGCTGGGTGCTCAGTGCTCGGGGCGGTGGGTGCTCAGTGCTCGAGGTGCTGGTTGCTCAGTACACAGGGTGCTGTGTGCTCAGTGCTCAGTACTCAGCGTGCTGGGTGCTCAGTGCTCAGAGTGTTGGGTGCTCAGTACTCAGGGTGCTGGGTGCTCAGTGCTCAGTGCTCAGGGTGCTCAGTTCTCAGGGTGCTCAGTGCTCAGGGTGCTGGGTGCTCAGGGTGCTGGCTGCTCAGTGCTCGGGGTGCTGGGTGCTCAGTGCTCAGTGCTCAGGGTGCTGGGTGCTCAGTGCTCAGTGCTCAGTGCTCAGGGTGCTGGGTGTTCAGTACTCAGGGTGCTCGGTGCTCAGTGCTCAGGGTGCTGGGTGCTCAGTACTCAGGGTTCTGGGTGCTCAGTGCTCGGGGTGCTGGGTGCTCAGTCCTCAGGGTGATCAGTGCTCAGTACTAAGGGTGCTGGGTGCTCAGTGCTCAGGGTGATGGGTGCTCAGTCCTCAGGGTGCTCAGTACTCAGGGTGCTCGATGCTCAGTGCTCAGTACTCAGGGTGCTCAGTACTCAGGGTGCTGGGTGCTCAGTGCTCGGGGTGCTGGGTGCTCAGTACTCAGGGTGCTGGGTGCTCAGTACTCGGGGTGCTGGGTGCTCAGTACTCAGTTTGCTGGGTGCACAGTGCTCGGGGTGCTGGGTGCTCAGTGCTCTGGGTGATCGGTGCTCAGTGCTCAGGGTGCTGGGTGCTCAGTCCTCCGGGTGCTCAGTGCTCAGGGTGCTGGGTGCTCAGTACTCAGGGTGCTGGGTGCTCAGTACTCGGGGTGCTGGGTGCTCAGTGCGCGGGGTGCTGGGTGCTCAGTGCTCGGGGTGCTGGGTGCTCAGTGCTCAGTGCTCAGGGTGTTGGGTGCTCAGTGCTCAGGGTGCTGGGTGCTCACTACTCAGGGTGCTGGGTGCTCAGTACTCAGGGTGCTGGGTGATCAGTGCTCAGGGTGCTGGGTGGTCAGGACTCTGGGTGTTGGGTGCTCAGTACTCAGGGTGCTGGGTGCTCAGTGCTCTTGGTGCTGGGTGCTCAGTGCTCGGGGTGCTGAGTGCTCAGTGCTCAGGGTGCTGGGTGCTCAGTATTCAGCGTGCTGGGTGCTCAGTGCTCGGGGTGCTCGGTGCTCAGTACTCAAGGTGCTCTGTGCTCAGTGCTCAGGATGCTGGGTGCTCACTCCACGGGGTGCTCCGTGCTCAGTGCTCAGGGTGCTGGGTGTTCAGTACTCAGGTTGCTCGGTGCTCAGTACTCCGGGTTCTCAGTGCTCAGGGTGCTCAGTGCTCAGTACTCGGGGTGCTGGGTGCTCAGTACTCAGGGTGCTCAGTGCTCAGTACTCGGGGTGCTGGGTGCTCAGTGCTCAGTGTGCTCAGTGCTCAGTGCTCGGGGTGCTGGGTGCTCAGTGCTCGGGGCGCTGGGTGCTCAGTGCTCGAGGTGCTGGTTGCTCAGTACACAGGGTGCTGTGTGCTCAGTGCTCAGTACTCAGCGTGCTGGGTGCTCAGTGCTCAGAGTGTTGGGTGCTCAGTACTCAGGGTGCTGGGTGCTCAGTGCTCAGTGCTCAGGGTGCTCAGTGCTCAGGGTGCTCAGTGCTCAGAGTGCTGGGTGCTCAGTGCTCGGGGTGCTGGGTGCTCAGTACTCGGGGTGCTCAGTGCTCAGTACTCAGGGTGCTGGGTGCTCAGTACTCTGGGTGCTGGGTGCTCAGTACTCAGGGTGCTGGGTGCTCAGTGCTCGGGGTGCTGGGTGCTCAGTGCTCAGGGTGATCGGTGCTCAGTGCTCAGGGTGCTGGGTGCTCAGTCCTCCGCGTGCTCAGTGCTCAGGGTGCTGGGTGCTCAGTGCTCGGGGTGCTCGGTGCTCAGTACTCAGGGTGCTGAGTGCTCAGTACTCAGGGTGCTGGGTGCTCAGTACTCAGGGTGCTGGGTGCTCAGTACTCAGGGTGCTGGGTGCTCAATGCTCAGGGTGCTGGGTGCTCAGTGCTCAGGATGCTGGGTGCTCAGTGCTCGGGGTGCTGGGTGCTCAGTGCTGTGGTGCTGGGTGCTCAGTGCTCAGTGCTCAGGGTGCTGGGTGCTCAGTGCTCAGTGCTCAGGGTGCTGGTTGCTCAGTACTCAGGGTGCTGGGTGCTCAGTACTCAGGGTGCTGGGTGCTCAGTGCTCAGGGTGCTCTGTGCTCAGTACTCAGGGTGCTGGGAGCTCAGTGCTCGGGGTGCTGCGTGCTCTGTGCTCAGGGTGCTGGGTGCTCAGTGCTCAGGGTGCTGGGTGCTCAGTGCTCAGGGTGCTGGGTGCTCAGTCCTCCGGGTGCTCAGTGCTCAGGGTGCTGGGTGCTCAGTGCTCGGGGTCCTCGGTGCTCAGTACTCAGGGTGCTGAGTGCTCAGTACTCAGGGTGCTGGGTGCTCAGTACTCATGGTGTTGGGTGCTCAGTACTCAGGGTGCTGGGTGCTCAGTGCTCAGGGTGCTGGGTGCTCAGTGCGCGGGGTGCTGGGTTCTCAGTGCTCAGTGCTCAGGGTGTTGGGTGCTCAGTGCTCAGTGCTCAGGGTGCTGGGTGCTCAGTACTCAGGGTGCTGGGTGCTCAGTACGCAGGGTGCTGGGTGATCAGTGCTCAGGGTGCTGGGTGCTCAGGACTCTGGGTGTTGGGTGCTCAGTACTCAGGGTGCTGGGTGCTCAGTGCTCGGGGTGCTTGGTGCTCAGTGCTCGGGGTGCTGGGTGCTCAGTGCTCAGGGTGCTGGGTGCTCAGTATTCAGCGTGCTGGGTGCTCAGTGCTCGGAGTGCTCGGTGCTCAGTACTCAAGGTGCTGGGTGCTCAGTGCTCAGGGTGCTGGGTGATCAGTATTCAGCGTGCTGGGTGCTCAGTGCTCGGGGTGCTCGGTGCTCAGTACTCAAGGTGCTGGGTGCTCAGTGCTCAGGGTGCTGGGTGCTCACTCCTCGGGGTGCTCCGTGCTCAGTGCACAGGGTGCTGGGTGTTCAGTACTCAGGTTGCTCGGTGCTCAGTACTCCGGATTCTCAGTGCTCAGGGTGCTCAGTGCTCAGTACTCGGGGTGCTGGGTGCTCAGTACTCAGGGTGCTCAGTGCTCAGTACTCGGGGTGCTGGGTGCTCAGTGCTCGGGGTGCTGGGTGCTCAGTGCTCAGGGTGCTGGGTGATCAGTATTCAGCGTGCTGGGTGCTCAGTTCTCGGGGTGCTCGGTGCTCAGTACTCAAGGTGCTGGGTGCTCAGTGCTCAGGGTGCTGGGTGCCCAGTCCTCGGGGTGCTCCGTTCTCAGTGCTCAGGGTGCTGGGTGCTCAGTACTCAGGGTGCTCAGTGCTCAGTACTCAGGGTGCTGGGTGCTCAGTACTCAGGGTGCTGGGTGCTCAGTGCTCGGGGTGCTGGGTGCTCAGTGCTGAGGGTGGTGCTGGGTGCTCAGTACTCAGGGTGCTGGGTGCTCAGTGCTCAGGGTGCTGGGTGCTCAGTACTAAGGTTCCTGGGTACTAAGTATTCAGGGTGCTCGGTGCTCAGTACTCAGGGTGCTGGGTGCTCAGTGCCCAGGGTGCTGGGTACTCAGTACTCAGGGTGCTGGGTGCTCAGTACTCAGGGTGCTGGGTGCTCAGTGCTCAGGGTGCTTGGTGCTCAGTGCTCAGGGTGCTGGGTGCTCAGTACTCAGGGTGCTGGGTGCTCAGTGCTCAGGGTGCTGGGTGCTCAGTGCTCAGGGTCCTGGGTGCTCAGTGCTCAGGGTGCTGGGTGCTCAGTACTCAGGGTGCTGGGTGCTCAGTGCTCAGGGTGCTGGGTACTCAGTCCTCAGGGTGCTCAGTGCTCAGGGTGCTGGGTGCTCAGTGCTCGGGGTGCTCGGTGCTCAGTACTCAGGGTGCTGAGTGCTCAGTACTCAGGGTGCTGGGTGCTCAGTACTCATGGTGCTGGGTGCTCAGTACTCAGGGTGCTGGGTGCTCAGTGCTCAGGGTGCTGGGTGCTCAGTGCGCGGGGTGCTGGGTGCTCAGTGCTCGGGGTGCTGGGTGCTCAGTGCTCAGTGCTCAGGGTGTCCTGTTCTCAGTGCTCAGTGCTCAGGGTGCTGGGTGCTCAGTACTCAGGGTGCTGGGTGCTCAGTCCTCAGGGTGCTGGGTGCTCAGTGCTCAGGGTGCTGGGTGCTCAGGACTCTGGGTGTTGGGTGCTCAGTACTCAGGGTGCTGGGTACTCAGTGCTCGGGGTGCTGGGTGCTCAGTGCTCGGGGTGCTTGGTGCTCAGTGCTCAGGGTGCTGGGTGCTCAGTATTCAGCGTGCTGGGTGATCAGTTCTCGGGGTGCTCGGTGCTCAGTACTCAAGGTGCTGGGTGCTCAGTGCTCAGGGTGCTGGGTGCTCAGTACTCTGGGTGTTGGGTGCTCAGTGCTCAGGGTGCTGGGTGCTCAGTGCTCAGGGTGATGTGTGCTCAGTACTCAGGGTGCTCGGTGCTCAGTACTCAGGGTTCTCAGTGCTCAGGGTGCTGGGTGCTCAGTGCTCGGGGTGATGGGTGCTCAGTACTCAGGGTGCTGGGTGCTCAGTACTCGGGGTGCTGGGTGCTCAGTACTCAGGGTGCTGGGTGCTCAGTGCTCGGGGTGCTGGGTGCTCAGTGCTCAGGGTGATCGGTGCTCAGTGCTCAGGGTGCTGGGTGTTCAGTCCTCCGGGTGCTCAGTGCTCAGGGTGCTGGGTGCTCAGTGCTCGGGGTCCTCGGTGCTCAGTACTCAGGGTGCTGATTGCTCAGTACTCAGGGTGCTGGGTGCTCAGTACTCATGGTGCTGGGTGCTCAGTACTCAGGGTGCTGGGTGCTCAGTGCTCAGGGTGCTGGGTGCTCAGTGCGCGGGGTGCTGGGTGCTCAGTGCTCAGTTCTCAGGGTGTTGGGTGCTCAGTGCTCAGTGCTCAGGGTGCTGGGTGCTCAGTACTCAGGGTGCTGGGTGCTCAGTACTCAGGGTGCTGGGTGATCAGTGCTCAGGGTGCTGGGTGCTCAGGACTCTGGGTGTTGGGTGCTCAGTACTCAGGGTGCTGGGTGCTCAGTGCTCGGGGTGCTGGGTGCTCAGTGCTCGGGGTGCTGGGTGCTCAGTGCTCAGGGTGCTGGGTGCTCAGTATTCAGCGTGCTGGGTGCTCAGTGCTCGGGGTGCTCGGTGCTCAGTACTCAAGGTGCTGGGTGCTCAGTGCTCAGGGTGCTGGGTGCTCACTCCTCGGGGTGCTCCGTGCTCAGTGCTCGGGGTGCTGGGTGCTCAGTGCTCGGGGTGCTGGGTGCTCAGTGCTCAGGGTGCTGGGTGATCAGTATTCAGCGTGCTGGGTGCTCAGTTCTCGGGGTGCTCGGTGCTCAGTACTCAAGGTGCTGGGTGCTCAGTGCTCAGGGTGCTGGGTGCCCAGTCCTCGGGGTGCTCCGTTCTCAGTGCTCAGGGTGCTGGGTGCTCAGTACTCAGGGTGCTCAGTGCTCAGTACTCAGGGTGCTGGGTGCTCAGTACTCAGGGTGCTGGGTGCTCAGTGCTCGGGGTGCTGGGTGCTCAGTGCTGAGGGTGGTGCTGGGTGCTCAGTACTCAGGGTGCTGGGTGCTCAGTGCTCAGGGTGCTGGGTGCTCAGTACTAAGGTTCCTGGGTACTAAGTATTCAGGGTGCTCGGTGCTCAGTACTCAGGGTGCTGGGTGCTCAGTGCCCAGGGTGCTGGGTACTCAGTACTCAGGGTGCTGGGTGCTCAGTACTCAGGGTGCTGGGTGCTCAGTGCTCAGGGTGCTTGGTGCTCAGTGCTCAGGGTGCTGGGTGCTCAGTACTCAGGGTGCTGGGTGCTCAGTGCTCAGGGTGCTGGGTGCTCAGTGCTCAGGGTCCTGGGTGCTCAGTGCTCAGGGTGCTGGGTGCTCAGTACTCAGGGTGCTGGGTGCTCAGTGCTCAGGGTGCTGGGTACTCAGTCCTCAGGGTGCTCAGTGCTCAGGGTGCTGGGTGCTCAGTGCTCGGGGTGCTCGGTGCTCAGTACTCAGGGTGCTGAGTGCTCAGTACTCAGGGTGCTGGGTGCTCAGTACTCATGGTGCTGGGTGCTCAGTACTCAGGGTGCTGGGTGCTCAGTGCTCAGGGTGCTGGGTGCTCAGTGCGCGGGGTGCTGGGTGCTCAGTGCTCGGTGTGCTGGGTGCTCAGTGCTCAGTGCTCAGGGTGTCCTGTGCTCAGTGCTCAGTGCTCAGGGTGCTGGGTGCTCAGTACTCAGGGTGCTGGGTGCTCAGTACTCAGGGTGCTGGGTGCTCAGTGCTCAGGGTGCTGGGTGCTCAGGACTCTGGGTGTTGGGTGCTCAGTACTCAGGGTGCTGGGTACTCAGTGCTCGGGGTGCTGGGTGCTCAGTGCTCGGGGTGCTTGGTGCTCAGTGCTCAGGGTGCTGGGTGCTCAGTATTCAGCGTGCTGGGTGATCAGTTCTCGGGGTGCTCGGTGCTCAGTACTCAAGGTGCTGGGTGCTCAGTGCTCAGGGTGCTGGGTGCTCAGTACTCTGGGTGTTGGGTGCTCAGTGCTCAGGGTGCTGGGTGCTCAGTGCTCAGGGTGATGTGTGCTCAGTACTCAGGGTGCTCGGTGCTCAGTACTCAGGGTTCTCAGTGCTCAGGGTGCTGGGTGCTCAGTACTCAGGGTGCTCAGTGCTCAGGGTGCTGGGTGCTCAGTACTCAGGGTGCTCAGTGCTCAGTACTCGGGGTGCTGGGTGCTCAGTACTCAGGGTGCTCAGTGCTCAGTACTCGGGGTGCTGGGTGCTCAGTGCTCAGGGTGCTCAGTGCTCAGTGCTCGGGGTGCTGGGTGCTCAGTGCTCGGGGCGGTGGGTGCTCAGTGCTCAAGGTGCTGGTTGCTCAGTACACAGGGTGCTGTGTGCTCAGTGCTCAGTACTCAGCGTGCTGGGTGCTCAGTGCTCAGAGTGTTGGGTGCTCAGTACTCAGGGTGCTGGGTGCTCAGTGCTCAGTGCTCAGGGTGCTCAGTTCTCAGGGTGCTCAGTGCTCAGGGTGCTGGGTGCTCAGGGTGCTGGCTGCTCAGTGCTCGGGGTGCTGGGTGCTCAGTGCTCAGTGCTCAGGGTGCTGGGTGCTCAGTGCTCAGTGCTCAGTGCTCAGGGTGCTGGGTGTTCAGTACTCAGGGTGCTCGGTGCTCAGTGCTCAGGGTGCTGGGTGCTCAGTACTCAGGGTTCTGGTTGCTCAGTGCTCGGGGTGCTGGGTGCTCAGTCCTCAGGGTGATCAGTGCTCAGTACTAAGGGTGCTGGGTGCTCAGTGCTCAGGGTGATGGGTGCTCAGTCCTCAGGGTGCTCAGTACTCAGGGTGCTCGATGCTCAGTGCTCAGTACTCAGGGTGCTCAGTACTCAGGGTGCTGGGTGCTCAGTGCTCGGGGTGCTGGGTGCTCAGTACTCAGGGTGCTGGGTGCTCAGTACTCGGGGTGCTGGGTGCTCAGTACTCAGTTTGCTGGGTGCACAGTGCTCGGGGTGCTGGGTGCTCAGTGCTCTGGGTGATCGGTGCTCAGTGCTCAGGGTGCTGGGTGCTCAGTCCTCCGGGTGCTCAGTGCTCAGGGTGCTGGGTGCTCAGTACTCAGGGTGCTGGGTGCTCAGTACTCGGGGTGCTGGGTGCTCAGTGCGCGGGGTGCTGGGTGCTCAGTGCTCGGGGTGCTGGGTGCTCAGTGCTCAGTGCTCAGGGTGTTGGGTGCTCAGTGCTCAGGGTGCTGGGTGCTCACTACTCAGGGTGCTGGGTGCTCAGTACTCAGGGTGCTGGGTGATCAGTGCTCAGGGTGCTGGGTGGTCAGGACTCTGGGTGTTGGGTGCTCAGTACTCAGGGTGCTGGGTGCTCAGTGCTCGGGGTGCTGGGTGCTCAGTGCTCGGGGTGCTGAGTGCTCAGTGCTCAGGGTGCTGGGTGCTCAGTATTCAGCGTGCTGGGTGCTCAGTGCTCGGGGTGCTCGGTGCTCAGTACTCAAGGTGCTCTGTGCTCAGTGCTCAGGATGCTGGGTGCTCACTCCACGGGGTGCTCCGTGCTCAGTGCTCAGGGTGCTGGGTGTTCAGTACTCAGGTTGCTCGGTGCTCAGTACTCCGGGTTCTCAGTGCTCAGGGTGCTCAGTGCTCAGTACTCGGGGTGCTGGGTGCTCAGTACTCAGGGTGCTCAGTGCTCAGTACTCGGGGTGCTGGGTGCTCAGTGCTCAGTGTGCTCAGTGCTCAGTGCTCGGGGTGCTGGGTGCTCAGTGCTCGGGGCGCTGGGTGCTCAGTGCTCGAGGTGCTGGTTGCTCAGTACACAGGGTGCTGTGTGCTCAGTGCTCAGTACTCAGCGTGCTGGGTGCTCGGTGCTCAGAGTGTTGGGTGCTCAGTACTCAGGGTGCTGGGTGCTCAGTGCTCAGTGCTCAGGGTGCTCAGTGCTCAGGGTGCTCAGTGCTCAGAGTGCTGGGTGCTCAGTGCTCGGGGTGCTGGGTGCTCAGTACTCGGGGTGCTCAGTGCTCAGTACTCAGGGTGCTGGGTGCTCAGTACTCTGGGTGCTGGGTGCTCAGTACTCAGGGTGCTGGGTGCTCAGTGCTCGGGGTGCTGGGTGCTCAGTGCTCAGGGTGATCGGTGCTCAGTGCTCAGGGTGCTGGGTGCTCAGTCCTCCGCGTGCTCAGTGCTCAGGGTGCTGGGTGCTCAGTGCTCGGGGTGCTCGGTGCTCAGTACTCAGGGTGCTGAGTGCTCAGTACTCAGGGTGCTGGGTGCTCAGTACTCAGGGTGCTGGGTGCTCAGTACTCAGGGTGCTGGGTGCTCAATGCTCAGGGTGCTGGGTGCTCAGTGCTCAGGATGCTGGGTGCTCAGTGCTCGGGGTGCTGGGTGCTCAGTGCTGTGGTGCTGGGTGCTCAGTGCTCAGTGCTCAGGGTGCTGGGTGCTCAGTGCTCAGTGCTCAGGGTGCTGGTTGCTCAGTACTCAGGGTGCTGGGTGCTCAGTACTCAGGGTGCTGGGTGCTCAGTGCTCAGGGTGCTCTGTGCTCAGTACTCAGGGTGCTGGGAGCTCAGTGCTCGGGGTGCTGCGTGCTCTGTGCTCAGGGTGCTGGGTGCTCAGTGCTCAGGGTGCTGGGTGCTCAGTGCTCAGGGTGCTGGGTGCTCAGTCCTCCGGGTGCTCAGTGCTCAGGGTGCTGGGTGCTCAGTGCTCGGGGTCCTCGGTGCTCAGTACTCAGGGTGCTGAGTGCTCAGTACTCAGGGTGCTGGGTGCTCAGTACTCATGGTGTTGGGTGCTCAGTACTCAGGGTGCTGGGTGCTCAGTGCTCAGGGTGCTGGGTGCTCAGTGCGCGGGGTGCTGGGTTCTCAGTGCTCAGTGCTCAGGGTGTTGGGTGCTCAGTGCTCAGTGCTCAGGGTGCTGGGTGCTCAGTACTCAGGGTGCTGGGTGCTCAGTACGCAGGGTGCTGGGTGATCAGTGCTCAGGGTGCTGGGTGCTCAGGACTCTGGGTGTTGGGTGCTCAGTACTCAGGGTGCTGGGTGCTCAGTGCTCGGGGTGCTTGGTGCTCAGTGCTCGGGGTGCTGGGTGCTCAGTGCTCAGGGTGCTGGGTGCTCAGTATTCAGCGTGCTGGGTGCTCAGTGCTCGGAGTGCTCGGTGCTCAGTACTCAAGGTGCTGGGTGCTCAGTGCTCAGGGTGCTGGGTGATCAGTATTCAGCGTGCTGGGTGCTCAGTGCTCGGGGTGCTCGGTGCTCAGTACTCAAGGTGCTGGGTGCTCAGTGCTCAGGGTGCTGGGTGCTCACTCCTCGGGGTGCTCCGTGCTCAGTGCACAGGGTGCTGGGTGTTCAGTACTCAGGTTGCTCGGTGCTCAGTACTCCGGATTCTCAGTGCTCAGGGTGCTCAGTGCTCAGTACTCGGGGTGCTGGGTGCTCAGTACTCAGGGTGCTCAGTGCTCAGTACTCGGGGTGCTGGGTGCTCAGTGCTCAGTGTGCTCAGTGCTCAGTGCTCGGGGTGCTGGGTGCTCAGTGCTCGGGGCGCTGGGTGCTCAGTGCTCGAGGTGCTGGTTGCTCAGTACTCAGGGTGCTGTGTGCTCAGTGCTCAGTACTCAGCGTGCTGGGTGCTCAGTGCTCAGAGTGTTGTGTGCTCAGTACTCAGGGTGCTGGGTGCTCAGTGCTCAGTGCTCAGGGTGCTCAGTGCTCAGGGTGCTCAGTGCTCAGGGTGCTGGGTGCTCAGTGCTCGGGGTGCTGCGTGCTCAGTACTCGGGGTGCTCAGTGCTCAGTACTCAGGGTGCTGGGTGCTCAGTACTCTGGGTGCTGGGTGCTCAGTACTCAGGGTGCTGGGTGCTCAGTGCTCGGGGTGCTGGGTGCTCATTGCTCAGGGTGATCGGTGCTCAGTGCTCAGGGTGCTGGGTGCTCAGTCCTCCGGGTGCTCAGTGCTCAGGGTGCTGGGTGCTCAGTGCTCGGGGTGCTCGGTGCTCAGTACTCAGGGTGCTGAGTGCTCAGTACTCAGGGTGCTGGGTGCTCAGTACTCAGGGTGCTGGGTGCTCAATGCTCAGGGTGCTGGGTGCTCAGTGCTCAGGGTGCTGTGTGCTCAGTGCACGGGGTGCTGGGTGCTCAGGGCTGTGGTGCTGGGTGCTCAGTGCTCAGTGCTCAGGGTGCTGGGTGCTCAGTGCTCAGTGCTCAGGGAGCTGGTTGCTCAGTACTCAGGGTGCTGGGTGCTCAGTACTCAGGGTGCTGGGTGCTCAGTGCTCAGGGTGCTCTGTGCTCAGTACTCAGGGTGCTGGGAGCTCAGTGCTCGGGGTGCTGCGTGCTCTGTGCTCAGGGTGCTGGGTGCTCAGTGCTCAGGGTGCTGGGTGCTCAGTGCTCAGGGTGCTGGGTGCTCAGTCCTCCGGGTGCTCAGTGCTCAGGGTGCTGGGTGCTCAGTGCTCGGGGTCCTCGGTGCTCAGTACTCAGGGTGCTGAGTGCTCAGTACTCAGGGTGCTGGGTGCTCAGTACTCATGGTGCTGGGTGCTCATTACTCAGGGTGCTGGGTGCTCAGTGCTCAGGGTGCTGGGTGCTCAGTGCGCGGGGTGCTGGGTGCTCAGTGCTCAGGGTGTTGGGTGCTCAGTGCTCAGTGCTCAGGGTGCTGGGTGCTCAGTACTCAGGGTGCTGGGTGCTCAGTACTCAGGGTGCTGTGTGATCAGTGCTCAGGGTGCTGGGTGCTCAGGACTCTGGGTGTTGGGTGCTCAGTACTCAGGGTGCTGGGTGCTCAGTGCTCGGGGTGCTGGGTGCTCAGTGCTCGGGGTGCTGGGTGCTCAGTGCTCAGGGTGCTGGGTGCTCAGTATTCAGCGTGCTGGGTGCTCAGTGCTCGGGGTGCTCGGTGCTCAGTACTCAAGGTGCTGGGTGCTCAGTGCTCAGGGTGCTGGGTGATCAGTACTCAGCGTGCTGGGTGCTCAGTTCTCGGGGTGCTCGGTGCTCAGTACTCACGGTGCTGGGTGCTCAGTGCTCAGGGTGCTGGGTGCCCAGTCCTCGGGGTGCTCCGTTCTCAGTGCTCAGGGTGCTGGGTGCTCAGTACTCAGGGTGCTCAGTGCTCAGTACTCAGGGTGCTGGGTGCTCAGTACTCAGGGTGCTTGGTGCTCAGTGCTCGGGGTGCTGGGTGCTCAGTGCTGAGGGTGGTGCTGGGTGCTCAGTACTCAGGGTGCTGGGTGCTCAGTGCTCAGGGTGCTGGGTGCTCAGTACTAAGGTTCCTGGGTACTAAGTATTCAGGGTGCTCGGTGCTCAGTACTCAGGGTGCTGGGTGCTCAGTGCTCAGGGTGCTGGGTACTCAGTACTCAGGGTGCTGGGTGCTCAGTACTCAGGGTGCTGGGTGCTCAGTGCTCAGGGTGCTTGGTGCTCAGTACTCGGGGTGCTGGGTGCTCAGTACTCAGGGTGCTCAGTGCTCAGTACTCGGGGTGCTGGGTGCTCAGTGCTCAGTGTGCTCAGTGCTCAGTGCTCGGGGTGCTGGGTGCTCAGTGCTCGGGGCGCTGGGTGCTCAGTGCTCGAGGTGCTGGTTGCTCAGTACTCAGGGTGCTGTGTGCTCAGTGCTCAGTACTCAGCGTGCTGGGTGCTCAGTGCTCAGAGTGTTGTGTGCTCAGTACTCAGGGTGCTGGGTGCTCAGTGCTCAGTGCTCAGGGTGCTCAGTGCTCAGGGTGCTCAGTGCTCAGGGTGCTGGGTGCTCAGTGCTCGGGGTGCTGGGTGCTCAGTACTCGGGGTGCTCAGTGCTCAGTACTCAGGGTGCTGGGTGCTCAGTACTCTGGGTGCTGGGTGCTCAGTACTCAGGGTGCTGGGTGCTCAGTGCTCGGGGTGCTGGGTGCTCATTGCTCAGGGTGATCGGTGCTCAGTGCTCAGGGTGCTGGGTGCTCAGTCCTCCGGGTGCTCAGTGCTCAGGGTGCTGGGTGCTCAGTGCTCGGGGTGCTCGGTGCTCAGTACTCAGGGTGCTGAGTGCTCAGTACTCAGGGTGCTGGGTGCTCAGTACTCAGGGTGCTGGGTGCTCAATGCTCAGGGTGCTGGGTGCTCAGTGCTCAGGGTGCTGTGTGCTCAGTGCACGGGGTGCTGGGTGCTCAGGGCTGTGGTGCTGGGTGCTCAGTGCTCAGTGCTCAGGGTGCTGGGTGCTCAGTGCTCAGTGCTCAGGGAGCTGGTTGCTCAGTACTCAGGGTGCTGGGTGCTCAGTACTCAGGGTGCTGGGTGCTCAGTGCTCAGGGTGCTCTGTGCTCAGTACTCAGGGTGCTGGGAGCTCAGTGCTCGGGGTGCTGCGTGCTCTGTGCTCAGGGTGCTGGGTGCTCAGTGCTCAGGGTGCTGGGTGCTCAGTGCTCAGGGTGCTGGGTGCTCAGTCCTCCGGGTGCTCAGTGCTCAGGGTGCTGGGTGCTCAGTGCTCGGGGTCCTCGGTGCTCAGTACTCAGGGTGCTGAGTGCTCAGTACTCAGGGTGCTGGGTGCTCAGTCCTCATGGTGCTGGGTGCTCATTACTCAGGGTGCTGGGTGCTCAGTGCTCAGGGTGCTGGGTGCTCAGTGCGCGGGGTGCTGGGTGCTCAGTGCTCAGGGTGTTGGGTGCTCAGTGCTCAGTGCTCAGGGTGCTGGGTGCTCAGTACTCAGGGTGCTGGGTGCTCAGTACTCAGGGTGCTGTGTGATCAGTGCTCAGGGTGCTGGGTGCTCAGGACTCTGGGTGTTGGGTGCTCAGTACTCAGGGTGCTGGGTGCTCAGTGCTCGGGGTGCTGGGTGCTCAGTGCTCGGGGTGCTGGGTGCTCAGTGCTCAGGGTGCTGGGTGCTCAGTATTCAGCGTGCTGGGTGCTCAGTGCTCGGGGTGCTCGGTGCTCAGTACTCAAGGTGCTGGGTGCTCAGTGCTCAGGGTGCTGGGTGATCAGTACTCAGCGTGCTGGGTGCTCAGTTCTCGGGGTGCTCGGTGCTCAGTACTCAAGGTGCTGGGTGCTCAGTGCTCAGGGTGCTGGGTGCCCAGTCCTCGGGGTGCTCCGTTCTCAGTGCTCAGGGTGCTGGGTGCTCAGTACTCAGGGTGCTCAGTGCTCAGTACTCAGGGTGCTGGGTGCTCAGTACTCAGGGTGCTTGGTGCTCAGTGCTCGGGGTGCTGGGTGCTCAGTGCTGAGGGTGGTGCTGGGTGCTCAGTACTCAGGGTGCTGGGTGCTCAGTGCTCAGGGTGCTGGGTGCTCAGTACTAAGGTTCCTGGGTACTAAGTATTCAGGGTGCTCGGTGCTCAGTACTCAGGGTGCTGGGTGCTCAGTGCTCAGGGTGCTGGGTACTCAGTACTCAGGGTGCTGGGTGCTCAGTACTCAGGGTGCTGGGTGCTCAGTGCTCAGGGTGCTTGGTGCTCAGTGCTCAGGGTGCTGGGTGCTCAGTACTCAGGGTGCTGGGTGCTCAGTGCTCAGGGTGCTGGGTGCTCAGTGCTCGGGGTCCTGGGTGCTCAGTGCTCAGGGTGCTGGGTGCTCAGTACTCAGGGTGCTGGGTGCTCAGTGCTCAGGGTGCTGGGTACTCAGTCCTCAGGGTGCTCAGTGCTCAGGGTGCTGGGTGCTCAGTGCTCGGGGTGCTCGGTGCTCAGTACTCAGGGTGCTGAGTGCTCAGTACTCAGGGTGCTGGTTGCTCAGTACTCATGGGGCTGGGTGCTCAGTACTCAGGTTGCTGGGTGCTCAGTGCTCAGGGTGCTGGGTGCTCAGTGCGCGGGGTGCTGGGTGCTCAGTGCTCGGGGTGCTGGGTGCTCAGTGCTCAGTGCTCAGGGTGTTCTGTGCTCAGTGCTCAGTGCTCAGGGTGCTGGGTGCTCAGTACTCAGGGTGCTGGGTGCTCAGTACTCAGGGTGCTGGGTGCTCAGTGCTCAGGGTGCTGGGTGCTCAGGACTCTGGGTGTTGGGTGCTCAGTACTCAGGGTGCTGGGTGCTCAGTGCTCAGGGTGCTGGGTGCTCAGTGCTCGGGGTGCTTGGTGCTCAGTGCTCAGGGTGCTGGGTGCTCAGTATTCAGCGTGCTGGGTGCTCAGTTCTCGGGGTGCTCGGTGCTCAGTACTCAAGGTGCTGGGTGCTCAGTGCTCAGGGTGCTGGGTGCTAAGTCCTCGGGGTGCTCCGTGCTCAGTGCTCAGGGTGCTGGGTGCTCAGTACTCAGGGTGCTCGGTGCTCAGTACTCAGGGTTCTCAGTGCTCAGGGTGCTGGGTGCTCAGTACTCAGGGTGCTCAGTGCTCAGTACTCGGGGTGCTGGGTGCTCAGTACTCAGGGTGCTCAGTGCTCAGTACTCAGCGTGCTGGGTGCTCAGTGCTCAGAGTGTTGGGTGCTCAGTACTCAGGGTGCTGGGTGCTCAGTGCTCAGTGCTCAGGGTGCTCAGTTCTCAGGGTGCTCAGTGCTCAGGGTGCTGGGTGCTCAGGGTGCTGGCTGCTCAGTGCTCGGGGTGCTGGCTGCTCAGTGCTCAGTGCTCAGGGTGCTGGGTGCTCAGTGCTCAGTGCTCAGTGCTCAGGGTGCTGGGTGCTCAGTTCTCAGGGTGCTCAGTGCTCAGGGTGCTGGGTGCTCAGTACTCAGGCTTCCGGGTGCTCAGTGCTCGGGGTGCTGGGTGCTCAGTGCTCAGGGTGGTCAGTGCTCAGTACTAAGGGTGCTGGGTGCTCAGTGCTCATGGTGATGGGTGCTCAGTCCTCAGGGTGCTGGGTATTCAGTGCTCAGGGTGCTCAGTACTCAGGGTGCTGGGTGCTCAGTGCTCGGGGTGCTGGGTGCTCAGTACTCAGGGTGCTGGGTGCTCAGTGCGCGGGGTGCTGGGTGCTCAGTGCTCGGGGTGCTGGGTGCTCAGTGCTCAGTGCTCAGGGTGTTGGGTGCTCAGTGCTCAGTGCTCAGGGTGCTGGGTGCTCAGTACTAAGGGTGCTGGGTGCTCAGTACTCAGGGTGCTGGGTGATCAGTGCTCAGGGTGCTGGGTGCTCAGGACTCTGGGTGTTGGGTGCTCAGTACTCAGGGTGCTGGGTGCTCAGTGCTCGGGGTGCTGGGTGCTCAGTGCTCGGGGTGCTGGGTGCTCAGTGCTCAGTGCTCAGTGCTCAGGGTGCTGGTTGCTCAGTACTCAGGGTGCTGGGTGCTCAGTACTCAGGGTGCTGGGTGCTCAGTGCTCAGGGTGCTCAGTGCTCAGGGTGCTGGGTGCTCAGTGCTCGGGGTGCTGGGTGCTCAGTACTCGGGGTGCTCAGTGCTCAGTACTCAGGGTGCTGGGTGCTCAGTACTCTGGGTGCTGGGTGCTCAGTACTCAGGGTGCTGGGTGCTCAGTGCTCGGGGTGCTGGGTGCTCATTGCTCAGGGTGATCGGTGCTCAGTGCTCAGGGTGCTGGGTGCTCAGTCCTCCGGGTGCTCAGTGCTCAGGGTGCTGGGTGCTCAGTGCTCGGGGTGCTCGGTGCTCAGTACTCAGGGTGCTGAGTGCTCAGTACTCAGGGTGCTGGGTGCTCAGTACTCAGGGTGCTGGGTGCTCAATGCTCAGGGTGCTGGGTGCTCAGTGCTCAGGGTGCTGTGTGCTCAGTGCACGGGGTGCTGGGTGCTCAGGGCTGTGGTGCTGGGTGCTCAGTGCTCAGTGCTCAGGGTGCTGGGTGCTCAGTGCTCAGTGCTCAGGGAGCTGGTTGCTCAGTACTCAGGGTGCTGGGTGCTCAGTACTCAGGGTGCTGGGTGCTCAGTGCTCAGGGTGCTCTGTGCTCAGTACTCAGGGTGCTGGGAGCTCAGTGCTCGGGGTGCTGCGTGCTCTGTGCTCAGGGTGCTGGGTGCTCAGTGCTCAGGGTGCTGGGTGCTCAGTGCTCAGGGTGCTGGGTGCTCAGTCCTCCGGGTGCTCAGTGCTCAGGGTGCTGGGTGCTCAGTGCTCGGGGTCCTCGGTGCTCAGTACTCAGGGTGCTGAGTGCTCAGTACTCAGGGTGCTGGGTGCTCAGTCCTCATGGTGCTGGGTGCTCATTACTCAGGGTGCTGGGTGCTCAGTGCTCAGGGTGCTGGGTGCTCAGTGCGCGGGGTGCTGGGTGCTCAGTGCTCAGGGTGTTGGGTGCTCAGTGCTCAGTGCTCAGGGTGCTGGGTGCTCAGTACTCAGGGTGCTGGGTGCTCAGTACTCAGGGTGCTGTGTGATCAGTGCTCAGGGTGCTGGGTGCTCAGGACTCTGGGTGTTGGGTGCTCAGTACTCAGGGTGCTGGGTGCTCAGTGCTCGGGGTGCTGGGTGCTCAGTGCTCGGGGTGCTGGGTGCTCAGTGCTCAGGGTGCTGGGTGCTCAGTATTCAGCGTGCTGGGTGCTCAGTGCTCGGGGTGCTCGGTGCTCAGTACTCAAGGTGCTGGGTGCTCAGTGCTCAGGGTGCTGGGTGATCAGTACTCAGCGTGCTGGGTGCTCAGTTCTCGGGGTGCTCGGTGCTCAGTACTCAAGGTGCTGGGTGCTCAGTGCTCAGGGTGCTGGGTGCCCAGTCCTCGGGGTGCTCCGTTCTCAGTGCTCAGGGTGCTGGGTGCTCAGTACTCAGGGTGCTCAGTGCTCAGTACTCAGGGTGCTGGGTGCTCAGTACTCAGGGTGCTTGGTGCTCAGTGCTCGGGGTGCTGGGTGCTCAGTGCTGAGGGTGGTGCTGGGTGCTCAGTACTCAGGGTGCTGGGTGCTCAGTGCTCAGGGTGCTGGGTGCTCAGTACTAAGGTTCCTGGGTACTAAGTATTCAGGGTGCTCGGTGCTCAGTACTCAGGGTGCTGGGTGCTCAGTGCTCAGGGTGCTGGGTACTCAGTACTCAGGGTGCTGGGTGCTCAGTACTCAGGGTGCTGGGTGCTCAGTGCTCAGGGTGCTTGGTGCTCAGTGCTCAGGGTGCTGGGTGCTCAGTACTCAGGGTGCTGGGTGCTCAGTGCTCAGGGTGCTGGGTGCTCAGTGCTCGGGGTCCTGGGTGCTCAGTGCTCAGGGTGCTGGGTGCTCAGTACTCAGGGTGCTGGGTGCTCAGTGCTCAGGGTGCTGGGTACTCAGTCCTCAGGGTGCTCAGTGCTCAGGGTGCTGGGTGCTCAGTGCTCGGGGTGCTCGGTGCTCAGTACTCAGGGTGCTGAGTGCTCAGTACTCAGGGTGCTGGTTGCTCAGTACTCATGGGGCTGGGTGCTCAGTACTCAGGTTGCTGGGTGCTCAGTGCTCAGGGTGCTGGGTGCTCAGTGCGCGGGGTGCTGGGTGCTCAGTGCTCGGGGTGCTGGGTGCTCAGTGCTCAGTGCTCAGGGTGTTCTGTGCTCAGTGCTCAGTGCTCAGGGTGCTGGGTGCTCAGTACTCAGGGTGCTGGGTGCTCAGTACTCAGGGTGCTGGGTGCTCAGTGCTCAGGGTGCTGGGTGCTCAGGACTCTGGGTGTTGGGTGCTCAGTACTCAGGGTGCTGGGTGCTCAGTGCTCAGGGTGCTGGGTGCTCAGTGCTCGGGGTGCTTGGTGCTCAGTGCTCAGGGTGCTGGGTGCTCAGTATTCAGCGTGCTGGGTGCTCAGTTCTCGGGGTGCTCGGTGCTCAGTACTCAAGGTGCTGGGTGCTCAGTGCTCAGGGTGCTGGGTGCTAAGTCCTCGGGGTGCTCCGTGCTCAGTGCTCAGGGTGCTGGGTGCTCAGTACTCAGGGTGCTCGGTGCTCAGTACTCAGGGTTCTCAGTGCTCAGGGTGCTGGGTGCTCAGTACTCAGGGTGCTCAGTGCTCAGTACTCGGGGTGCTGGGTGCTCAGTACTCAGGGTGCTCAGTGCTCAGTACTCAGCGTGCTGGGTGCTCAGTGCTCAGAGTGTTGGGTGCTCAGTACTCAGGGTGCTGGGTGCTCAGTGCTCAGTGCTCAGGGTGCTCAGTTCTCAGGGTGCTCAGTGCTCAGGGTGCTGGGTGCTCAGGGTGCTGGCTGCTCAGTGCTCGGGGTGCTGGCTGCTCAGTGCTCAGTGCTCAGGGTGCTGGGTGCTCAGTGCTCAGTGCTCAGTGCTCAGGGTGCTGGGTGCTCAGTTCTCAGGGTGCTCAGTGCTCAGGGTGCTGGGTGCTCAGTACTCAGGCTTCCGGGTGCTCAGTGCTCGGGGTGCTGGGTGCTCAGTGCTCAGGGTGGTCAGTGCTCAGTACTAAGGGTGCTGGGTGCTCAGTGCTCATGGTGATGGGTGCTCAGTCCTCAGGGTGCTGGGTATTCAGTGCTCAGGGTGCTCAGTACTCAGGGTGCTGGGTGCTCAGTGCTCGGGGTGCTGGGTGCTCAGTACTCAGGGTGCTGGGTGCTCAGTGCGCGGGGTGCTGGGTGCTCAGTGCTCGGGGTGCTGGGTGCTCAGTGCTCAGTGCTCAGGGTGTTGGGTGCTCAGTGCTCAGTGCTCAGGGTGCTGGGTGCTCAGTACTAAGGGTGCTGGGTGCTCAGTACTCAGGGTGCTGGGTGATCAGTGCTCAGGGTGCTGGGTGCTCAGGACTCTGGGTGTTGGGTGCTCAGTACTCAGGGTGCTGGGTGCTCAGTGCTCGGGGTGCTGGGTGCTCAGTGCTCGGGGTGCTGGGTGCTCAGTGCTCAGTGCTCAGTGCTCAGGGTGCTGGTTGCTCAGTACTCAGGGTGCTGGGTGCTCAGTACTCAGGGTGCTGGGTGCTCAGTGCTCAGGGTGCTCTGTGCTCAGTACTCAGGGTGCTGGGAGCTCAGTGCTCGGGGTGCTGCGTGCTCTGTGCTCAGGGTGCTGGGTGCTCAGTGCTCAGGGTGCTGGGTGCTCAGTGCTCAGGGTGCTGGGTGCTCAGTCCTCCGGGTGCTCAGTGCTCAGGGTGCTGGGTGCTCAGTGCTCGGGGTCCTCGGTGCTCAGTACTCAGGGTGCTGAGTGCTCAGTACTCAGGGTGCTGGGTGCTCAGTACTCATGGTGCTGGGTGCTCATTACTCAGGGTGCTGGGTGCTCAGTGCTCGGGGTGCTGGGTGCTCAGTGCTCAGGGTGCTGGGTGCTCAGTATTCAGCGTGCTGGGTGCTCAGTGCTCGGGGTGCTCGGTGCTCAGTACTCAAGGTGCTGGGTGCTCAGTGCTCAGGGTGCTGGGTGATCAGTATTCAGCGTGCTGGGTGCTCAGTTCTCGGGGTGCTCGGTGCTCAGTACTCAAGGTGCTGGGTGCTCAGTGCTCAGGGTGCTGGGTGCCCAGTCCTCGGGGTGCTCCGTTCTCAGTGCTCAGGGTGCTGGGTGCTCAGTACTCAGGGTGCTCAGTGCTCAGTACTCAGGGTGCTGGGTGCTCAGTACTCAGGGTGCTGGGTGCTCAGTGCTCGGGGTGCTGGGTGCTCAGTGCTGAGGGTGGTGCTGGGTGCTCAATACTCAGGGTGCTGTGTGCTCCGTGCTCAGGGTGCTGGGTGCTCAGTACTAAGGTTCCTGGGTACTAAGTATTCAGGGTGCTCGGTGCTCAGTACTCAGGGTGCTGGGTGCTCAGTGCTCAGGGTGCTGGGTACTCAGTACTCAGGGTGCTGGGTGCTCAGTACGCAGGGTGCTGGGTGCTCAGTGCTCAGGGTGCTTGGTGCTCAGTGCTCAGGGTGCTGGGTGCTCAGTACTTAGGGTGCTGGGTGCTCAGTGCTCAGGGTGCTGGGTGCTCAGTGCTCGGGGTCCTGGGTGCTCAGTGATCAGGGTGCTGGGTGCTCAGTACTCAGGGTGCTGGGTGCTCAGTGCGCGGGGTGCTGGGTGCTCAGTGCTCAGTGCTCAGGGTGTTGGGTGCTCAGTGCTCAGTGCTCAGGGTGCTGGGTGCTCAGTACTCAGGGTGCTGGGTGCTCAGTGCTCAGGGTGCTGGGTGCTCAGTGCGCGGGGTGCTGGGTGCTCAGTGCTCGGGGTGCTGGGTGCTCAGTGCTCAGTGCTCAGTGTGTTCTGTGCTCAGTGCTCAGTGCTCAGGGTGCTGGTTGCTCAGTACTCAGGGTGCTGGGTGCTCAGTACTCAGGGTGCTGGGTGCTCAGTGCTCAGGGTGCTGGGTGCTCAGGACTCTGGGTGTTGGGTGCTCAGTACTCAGGGTGCTGGGTGCTCAGTGCTCGGGGTGCTGGGTGCTCAGTGCTCGGGGTGCTTGGTGCTCAGTGCTCAGGGTGCTGGGTGCTCAGTATTCAGCGTGCTGGGTGCTCAGTTCTCGGGGTGCTCGGTGCTCAGTACTCAAGGTGCTGGGTGCTCAGTGCTCAGGGTGCTGGGTGCTAAGTCCTCGGGGTGCTCCGTGCTCAGTGCTCAGGGTGCTGGGTGCTCAGTACTCAGGGTGCTCGGTGCTCAGTACTCAGGGTTCTCAGTGCTCAGGGTGCTGGGTGCTCAGTACTCAGGGTGCTCAGTGCTCAGTACTCGGGGTGCTGGGTGCTCAGTACTCAGGGTGCTCAGTGCTCAGTACTCGGGGTGCTGGGTGCTCAGTGCTCAGTGTGCTCAGTGCTCAGTGCTCGGGGTGCTGGGTGCTCAGTCCTCGGGGCGGTGGGTGCTCAGTGCTCGAGGTGCTGGTTGCTCAGTATTCAGGGTGCTGTGTGCTCAGTGCTCAGTACTCAGCGTGCTGGGTGCTCAGTGCTCAGAGTGTTGGGTGCTCAGTACTCAGGGTGCTGGGTGCTCAGTGCTCAGTGCTCAGGGTGCTCAGTTCTCAGGGTGCTCAGTGCTCAGGGTGCTGGGTGCTCAGGGTGCTGGCTGCTCAGTGCTCGGGGTGCTGGGTGCTCAGTGCTCAGTGCTCAGGGTGCTGGGTGCTCAGTGCTCAGTGCTCAGGGTGCTGGGTGCTCAGTTCTCAGGGTGCTCAGTGCTCAGGGTGCTGGGTGCTCAGTACTCAGGCTTCTGGGTGCTCAGTGCTCGGGGTGCTGGGTGCTCAGTGCTCAGGGTGATCAGTGCTCAGTACTAAGGGTGCTGGGTGCTCAGTGCTCAGGGTGATGGGTGCTCAGTCCTCAGGGTGCTGGGTATTCAGTGCTCAGGGTGCTCAGTACTCAGGGTGCTGGGTGCTCAGTGCTCGGGGTGCTGGGTGCTCAGTACTCAGGGTGCTGGGTGCTCAGTGCGCGGGGTGCTGGGTGCTCAGTGCTCGGGGTGCTGGGTGCTCAGTGCTCAGTGCTCAGGGTGTTGGGTGCTCAGTGCTCAGTGCTCAGGGTGCTGGGTGCTCAGTACTAAGGGTGCTGGGTGCTCAGTACTCAGGGTGCTGGGTGATCAGTGCTCAGGGTGCTGGGTGCTCAGGACTCTGGGTGTTGGGTGCTCAGTACTCAGGGTGCTGGGTGCTCAGTGCTCGGGGTGCTGGGTGCTCAGTGCTCGGGGTGCTGGGTGCTCAGTGCTCAGTGCTCAGTGCTCACGGTGCTGGTTGCTCAGTACTCAGGGTGCTGGGTGCTCAGTACTCAGGGTGCTGGGTGCTCAGTGCTCAGGGTGCTCTGTGCTCAGTACTCAGGGTGCTGGGAGCTCAGTGCTCGGGGTGCTGCGTGCTCTGTGCTCAGGGTGCTGGGTGCTCAGTGCTCAGGGTGCTGGGTGCTCAGTGCTCAGGGTGCTGGGTGCTCAGTCCTCCGGGTGCTCAGTGCTCAGGGTGCTGGGTGCTCAGTGCTCGGGGTCCTCGGTGCTCAGTACTCAGGGTGCTGATTGCTCAGTACTCAGGGTGCTGGGTGCTCAGTACTCATGGTGCTGGGTGCTCATTACTCAGGGTGCTGGGTGCTCAGTGCTCAGGGTGCTGGGTGCTCAGTGCGCGGGGTGCTGGGTGCTCAGTGCTCAGTGCTCAGGGTGTTGGGTGCTCAGTGCTCAGTGCTCAGGGTGCTGGGTGCTCATTACTCAGGGTGCTGGGTGCTCAGTACTCAGGGTGCTGGGTGATCAGTGCTCAGGGTGCTGGGTGCTCAGTGCTCGGGGTGCTGGGTGCTCAGTGCTCGGGGTGCTGGGTGCTCAGTGCTCAGGGTGCTGGGTGCTCAGTATTCAGCGTGCTGGGTGCTCAGTGCTCGGGGTGCTCGGTGCTCAGTACTCAAGGTGCTGGGTGCTCAGTGCTCAGGGTGCTGGGTGATCAGTATTCAGCGTGCTGGGTGCTCAGTTCTCGGGGTGCTCGGTGCTCAGTACTCAAGGTGCTGGGTGCTCAGTGCTCAGGGTGCTGGGTGCCCAGTCCTCGGGGTGCTCCGTTCTCAGTGCTCAGGGTGCTGGGTGCTCAGTACTCAGGGTGCTCAGTGCTCAGTACTCAGGGTGCTGGGTGCTCAGTACTCAGGGTGCTGGGTGCTCAGTGCTCGGGGTGCTGGGTGCTCAGTGCTGAGGGTGGTGCTGGGTGCTCAGTACTCAGGGTGCTGTGTGCTCCGTGCTCAGGGTGCTGGGTGCTCAGTACTAAGGTTCCTGGGTACTAAGTATTCAGGGTGCTCGGTGCTCAGTACTCAGGGTGCTGGGTGCTCAGTGCTCAGGGTGCTGGGTACTCAGTACTCAGGGTGCTGGGTGCTCAGTACTCAGGGTGCTGGGTACACAGTGCTCAGGGTGCTTGGTGCTCAGTGCTCAGGGTGCTGGGTGCTCAGTACTCAGGGTGCTGGGTGCTCAGTGCTCAGGGTGCTGGGTGCTCAGTGCTCGGGGTCCTGGGTGCTCAGTGCTCAGGGTGCTGGGTGCTCAGTACTCAGGGTGCTGGGTGCTCAGTGCGCGGGGTGCTGGGTGCTCAGTGCTCAGTGCTCAGGGTGTTGGGTGCTCAGTGCTCAGTGCTCAGGGTGCTGGGTGCTCAGTACTCAGGGTGCTGGGTGCTCAGTGCTCAGGGTGCTGGGTGCTCAGTGCGCGGGGTGCTGGGTGCTCAGTGCTCGGGGTGCTGGGTGCTCAGTGCTCAGTGCTCAGGGTGTTCTGTGCTCAGTGCTCAGTGCTCAGGGTGCTGGGTGCTCAGTACTCAGGGTGCTGGGTGCTCAGTACTCAGGGTGCTGGGTGCTCAGTGCTCAGGGTGCTGGGTGCTCAGGACTCTGGGTGTTGGGTGCTCAGTACTCAGGGTGCTGGGTGCTCAGTGCTCGGGGTGCTGGGTGCTCAGTGCTCTGGGTGCTTGGTGCTCAGTGCTCAGGGTGCTGGGTGCTCAGTATTCAGCGTGCTGGGTGCTCAGTTCTCGGGGTGCTCGGTGCTCAGTACTCAAGGTGCTGGGTGCTCAGTGCTCAGGGTGCTGGGTGCTAAGTCCTCGGGGTGCTCCGTGCTCAGTGCTCAGGGTGCTGGGTGCTCAGTACTCAGGGTGCTCGGTGCTCAGTACTCAGGGTTCTCAGTGCTCAGGGTGATGGGTGCTCAGTACTCAGGGTGCTCAGTGCTCAGTACTCGGGGTGCTGGGTGCTCAGTACTCAGGGTGCTCAGTGCTCAGTACTCGGGGTGCTGGGTGCTCAGTGCTCATTGTGCTCAGTGCTCAGTGCTCGGGGTGCTGGGTGCTCAGTGCTCGGGGCGGTGGGTGCTCAGTGCTCGAGGTGCTGGTTGCTCAGTATTCAGGGTGCTGTGTGCTCAGTGCTCAGTACTCAGCGTGCTGGGTGCTCAGTGCTCAGAGTGTTGGGTGCTCAGTACTCAGGGTGCTGGGTGCTCAGTGCTCAGTGCTCAGGGTGCTCAGTTCTCAGGGTGCTCAGTGCTCAGGGTGCTGGGTGCTCAGGGTGCTGGCTGCTCAGTGCTCGGGGTGCTGGGTGCTCAGTGCGCAGTGCTCAGGGTGCTGGGTGCTCAGTGCTCAGTGCTCAGTGCTCAGGGTGCTGGGTGCTCAGTTCTCAGGGTGCTCAGTGCTCAGGGTGCTGGGTGCTCAGTACTCAGGCTTCTGGGTGCTCAGTGCTCGGGGTGCTGGGTGCTCAGTGCTCAGTGCTCAGTGCTCACGGTGCTGGTTGCTCAGTACTCAGGGTGCTGGGTGCTCAGTACTCAGGGTGCTGGGTGCTCAGTGCTCAGGGTGCTCTGTGCTCAGTACTCAGGGTGCTGGGAGCTCAGTGCTCGGGGTGCTGCGTGCTCTGTGCTCAGGGTGCTGGGTGCTCAGTGCTCAGTGCTCAGGGTGCTCAGTTCTCAGGGTGCTCAGTGCTCAGGGTGCTGGGTGCTCAGGGTGCTGGCTGCTCAGTGCTCGGGGTGCTGGGTGCTCAGTGCTCAGTGCTCAGGGTGCTGGGTGCTCAGTGCTCAGTGCTCAGTGCTCAGGGTGCTGGGTGTTCAGTACTCAGGGTGCTCGGTGCTCAGTGCTCAGGGTGCTGGGTGCTCAGTACTCAGGGTTCTGGGTGCTCAGTGCTCGGGGTGCTGGGTGCTCAGTCCTCAGGGTGATCAGTGCTCAGTACTAAGGGTGCTGGGTGCTCAGTGCTCAGGGTGATGGGTGCTCAGTCCTCAGGGTGCTCAGTACTCAGGGTGCTCGATGCTCAGTGCTCAGTACTCAGGGTGCTCAGTACTCAGGGTGCTGGGTGCTCAGTGCTCGGGGTGCTGGGTGCTCAGTACTCAGGGTGCTGGGTGCTCAGTACTCGGGGTGCTGGGTGCTCAGTACTCAGTTTGCTGGGTGCACAGTGCTCGGGGTGCTGGGTGCTCAGTGCTCTGGGTGATCGGTGCTCAGTGCTCAGGGTGCTGGGTGCTCAGTCCTCCGGGTGCTCAGTGCTCAGGGTGCTGGGTGCTCAGTACTCAGGGTGCTGGGTGCTCAGTACTCGGGGTGCTGGGTGCTCAGTGCGCGGGGTGCTGGGTGCTCAGTGCTCGGGGTGCTGGGTGCTCAGTGCTCAGTGCTCAGGGTGTTGGGTGCTCAGTGCTCAGGGTGCTGGGTGCTCACTACTCAGGGTGCTGGGTGCTCAGTACTCAGGGTGCTGGGTGATCAGTGCTCAGGGTGCTGGGTGCTCAGTGCTCAGGGTGCTGGGTGCTCACTACTCAGGGTGCTGGGTGCTCAGTACTCAGGGTGCTGGGTGCTCAGTACTCAGGGTGCTGGGTGCTCAGTGCTCGGGGTGCTGGGTGCTCAGTGCTCGGGGTGCTGAGTGCTCAGTGCTCAGGGTGCTGGGTGCTCAGTATTCAGCGTGCTGGGTGCTCAGTGCTCGGGGTGCTCGGTGCTCAGTACTCAAGGTGCTCTGTGCTCAGTGCTCAGGATGCTGGGTGCTCACTCCACGGGGTGCTCCGTGCTCAGTGCTCAGGGTGCTGGGTGTTCAGTACTCAGGTTGCTCGGTGCTCAGTACTCCGGGTTCTCAGTGCTCAGGGTGCTCAGTGCTCAGTACTCGGGGTGCTGGGTGCTCAGTACTCAGGGTGCTCAGTGCTCAGTACTCGGGGTGCTGGGTGCTCAGTGCTCAGTGTGCTCAGTGCTCAGTGCTCGGGGTGCTGGGTGCTCAGTGCTCGGGGCGCTGGGTGCTCAGTGCTCGAGGTGCTGGTTGCTCAGTACACAGGGTGCTGTGTGCTCAGTGCTCAGTACTCAGCGTGCTGGGTGCTCAGTGCTCAGAGTGTTGGGTGCTCAGTACTCAGGGTGCTGGGTGCTCAGTGCTCAGTGCTCAGGGTGCTCAGTGCTCAGGGTGCTCAGTGCTCAGAGTGCTGGGTGCTCAGTGCTCGGGGTGCTGGGTGCTCAGTACTCGGGGTGCTCAGTGCTCAGTACTCAGGGTGCTGGGTGCTCAGTACTCTGGGTGCTGGGTGCTCAGTACTCAGGGTGCTGGGTGCTCAGTGCTCGGGGTGCTGGGTGCTCAGTGCTCAGGGTGATCGGTGCTCAGTGCTCAGGGTGCTGGGTGCTCAGTCCTCCGCGTGCTCAGTGCTCAGGGTGCTGGGTGCTCAGTGCTCGGGGTGCTCGGTGCTCAGTACTCAGGGTGCTGAGTGCTCAGTACTCAGGGTGCTGGGTGCTCAGTACTCAGGGTGCTGGGTGCTCAGTACTCAGGGTGCTGGGTGCTCAATGCTCAGGGTGCTGGGTGCTCAGTGCTCAGGATGCTGGGTGCTCAGTGCTCGGGGTGCTGGGTGCTCAGTGCTGTGGTGCTGGGTGCTCAGTGCTCAGTGCTCAGGGTGCTGGGTGCTCAGTGCTCAGTGCTCAGGGTGCTGGTTGCTCAGTACTCAGGGTGCTGGGTGCTCAGTACTCAGGGTGCTGGGTGCTCAGTGCTCAGGGTGCTCTGTGCTCAGTACTCAGGGTGCTGGGAGCTCAGTGCTCGGGGTGCTGCGTGCTCTGTGCTCAGGGTGCTGGGTGCTCAGTGCTCAGGGTGCTGGGTGCTCAGTGCTCAGGGTGCTGGGTGCTCAGTCCTCCGGGTGCTCAGTGCTCAGGGTGCTGGGTGCTCAGTGCTCGGGGTCCTCGGTGCTCAGTACTCAGGGTGCTGAGTGCTCAGTACTCAGGGTGCTGGGTGCTCAGTACTCATGGTGTTGGGTGCTCAGTACTCAGGGTGCTGGGTGCTCAGTGCTCAGGGTGCTGGGTGCTCAGTGCGCGGGGTGCTGGGTTCTCAGTGCTCAGTGCTCAGGGTGTTGGGTGCTCAGTGCTCAGTGCTCAGGGTGCTGGGTGCTCAGTACTCAGGGTGCTGGGTGCTCAGTACGCAGGGTGCTGGGTGATCAGTGCTCAGGGTGCTGGGTGCTCAGGACTCTGGGTGTTGGGTGCTCAGTACTCAGGGTGCTGGGTGCTCAGTGCTCGGGGTGCTTGGTGCTCAGTGCTCAGGGTGCTGGGTGCTCAGTGCTCAGGGTGCTGGGTGCTCAGTATTCAGCGTGCTGGGTGCTCAGTGCTCGGAGTGCTCGGTGCTCAGTACTCAAGGTGCTGGGTGCTCAGTGCTCAGGGTGCTGGGTGATCAGTATTCAGCGTGCTGGGTGCTCAGTGCTCGGGGTGCTCGGTGCTCAGTACTCAAGGTGCTGGGTGCTCAGTGCTCAGGGTGCTGGGTGCTCACTCCTCGGGGTGCTCCGTGCTCAGTGCACAGGGTGCTGGGTGTTCAGTACTCAGGTTGCTCGGTGCTCAGTACTCCGGATTCTCAGTGCTCAGGGTGCTCAGTGCTCAGTACTCGGGGTGCTGGGTGCTCAGTACTCAGGGTGCTCAGTGCTCAGTACTCGGGGTGCTGGGTGCTCAGTGCTCAGTGTGCTCAGTGCTCAGTGCTCGGGGTGCTGGGTGCTCAGTGCTCGGGGCGCTGGGTGCTCAGTGCTCGAGGTGCTGGTTGCTCAGTACTCAGGGTGCTGTGTGCTCAGTGCTCAGTACTCAGCGTGCTGGGTGCTCAGTGCTCAGAGTGTTGTGTGCTCAGTACTCAGGGTGCTGGGTGCTCAGTGCTCAGTGCTCAGGGTGCTCAGTGCTCAGGGTGCTCAGTGCTCAGGGTGCTGGGTGCTCAGTGCTCGGGGTGCTGGGTGCTCAGTACTCGGGGTGCTCAGTGCTCAGTACTCAGGGTGCTGGGTGCTCAGTACTCTGGGTGCTGGGTGCTCAGTACTCAGGGTGCTGGGTGCTCAGTGCTCGGGGTGCTGGGTGCTCATTGCTCAGGGTGATCGGTGCTCAGTGCTCAGGGTGCTGGGTGCTCAGTCCTCCGGGTGCTCAGTGCTCAGGGTGCTGGGTGCTCAGTGCTCGGGGTGCTCGGTGCTCAGTATTCAGGGTGCTGAGTGCTCAGTACTCAGGGTGCTGGGTGCTCAGTACTCAGGGTGCTGGGTGCTCAATGCTCAGGGTGCTGGGTGCTCAGTGCTCAGGGTGCTGTGTGCTCAGTGCACGGGGTGCTGGGTGCTCAGGGCTGTGGTGCTGGGTGCTCAGTGCTCAGTGCTCAGGGTGCTGGGTGCTCAGTGCTCAGTGCTCAGGGAGCTGGTTGCTCAGTACTCAGGGTGCTGGGTGCTCAGTACTCAGGGTGCTGGGTGCTCAGTGCTCAGGGTGCTCTGTGCTCAGTACTCAGGGTGCTGGGAGCTCAGTGCTCGGGGTGCTGCGTGCTCTGTGCTCAGGGTGCTGGGTGCTCAGTGCTCAGGGTGCTGGGTGCTCAGTGCTCAGGGTGCTGGGTGCTCAGTCCTCCGGGTGCTCAGTGCTCAGGGTGCTGGGTGCTCAGTGCTCGGGGTCCTCGGTGCTCAGTACTCAGGGTGCTGAGTGCTCAGTACTCAGGGTGCTGGGTGCTCAGTACTCATGGTGCTGGGTGCTCATTACTCAGGGTGCTGGGTGCTCAGTGCTCAGGGTGCTGGGTGCTCAGTGCGCGGGGTGCTGGGTGCTCAGTGCTCAGGGTGTTGGGTGCTCAGTGCTCAGTGCTCAGGGTGCTGGGTGCTCAGTACTCAGGGTGCTGGGTGCTCAGTACTCAGGGTGCTGTGTGATCAGTGCTCAGGGTGCTGGGTGCTCAGGACTCTGGGTGTTGGGTGCTCAGTACTCAGGGTGCTGGGTGCTCAGTGCTCGGGGTGCTGGGTGCTCAGTGCTCGGGGTGCTGGGTGCTCAGTGCTCAGGGTGCTGGGTGCTCAGTATTCAGCGTGCTGGGTGCTCAGTGCTCGGGGTGCTCGGTGCTCAGTACTCAAGGTGCTGGGTGCTCAGTGCTCAGGGTGCTGGGTGATCAGTACTCAGCGTGCTGGGTGCTCAGTTCTCGGGGTGCTCGGTGCTCAGTACTCAAGGTGCTGGGTGCTCAGTGCTCAGGGTGCTGGGTGCCCAGTCCTCGGGGTGCTCCGTTCTCAGTGCTCAGGGTGCTGGGTGCTCAGTACTCAGGGTGCTCAGTGCTCAGTACTCAGGGTGCTGGGTGCTCAGTACTCAGGGTGCTTGGTGCTCAGTGCTCGGGGTGCTGGGTGCTCAGTGCTGAGGGTGGTGCTGGGTGCTCAGTACTCAGGGTGCTGGGTGCTCAGTACTAAGGTTCCTGGGTACTAAGTATTCAGGGTGCTCGGTGCTCAGTACTCAGGGTGCTGGGTGCTCAGTGCTCAGGGTGCTGGGTACTCAGTACTCAGGGTACTGGGTGCTCAGTACTCAGGGTGCTGGGTGCTCAGTGCTCAGGGTGCTTGGTGCTCAGTACTCGGGGTGCTGGGTGCTCAGTACTCAGGGTGCTCAGTGCTCAGTACTCGGGGTGCTGGGTGCTCAGTGCTCAGTGTGCTCAGTGCTCAGTGCTCGGGGTGCTGGGTGCTCAGTGCTCGGGGCGCTGGGTGCTCAGTGCTCGAGGTGCTGGTTGCTCAGTACTCAGGGTGCTGTGTGCTCAGTGCTCAGTACTCAGCGTGCTGGGTGCTCAGTGCTCAGAGTGTTGTGTGCTCAGTACTCAGGGTGCTGGGTGCTCAGTGCTCAGTGCTCAGGGTGCTCAGTGCTCAGGGTGCTCAGTGCTCAGGGTGCTGGGTGCTCAGTGCTCGGGGTGCTGGGTGCTCAGTACTCGGGGTGCTCAGTGCTCAGTACTCAGGGTGCTGGGTGCTCAGTACTCTGGGTGCTGGGTGCTCAGTACTCAGGGTGCTGGGTGCTCAGTGCTCGGGGTGCTGGGTGCTCATTGCTCAGGGTGATCGGTGCTCAGTGCTCAGGGTGCTGGGTGCTCAGTCCTCCGGGTGCTCAGTGCTCAGGGTGCTGGGTGCTCAGTGCTCGGGGTGCTCGGAGCTCAGTACTCAGGGTGCTGAGTGCTCAGTACTCAGGGTGCTGGGTGCTCAGTACTCAGGGTGCTGGGTGCTCAATGCTCAGGGTGCTGGGTGCTCAGTGCTCAGGGTGCTGTGTGCTCAGTGCACGGGGTGCTGGGTGCTCAGGGCTGTGGTGCTGGGTGCTCAGTGCTCAGTGCTCAGGGTGCTGGGTGCTCAGTGCTCAGTGCTCAGGGAGCTGGTTGCTCAGTACTCAGGGTGCTGGGTGCTCAGTACTCAGGGTGCTGGGTGCTCAGTGCTCAGGGTGCTCTGTGCTCAGTACTCAGGGTGCTGGGAGCTCAGTGCTCGGGGTGCTGCGTGCTCTGTGCTCAGGGTGCTGGGTGCTCAGTGCTCAGGGTGCTGGGTGCTCAGTGCTCAGGGTGCTGGGTGCTCAGTCCTCCGGGTGCTCAGTGCTCAGGGTGCTGGGTGCTCAGTGCTCGGGGTCCTCGGTGCTCAGTACTCAGGGTGCTGAGTGCTCAGTACTCAGGGTGCTGGGTGCTCAGTACTCATGGTGCTGGGTGCTCATTACTCAGGGTGCTGGGTGCTCAGTGCTCAGGGTGCTGGGTGCTCAGTGCGCGGGGTGCTGGGTGCTCAGTGCTCAGGGTGTTGGGTGCTCAGTGCTCAGTGCTCAGGGTGCTGGGTGCTCAGTACTCAGGGTGCTGGGTGCTCAGTACTCAGGGTGCTGTGTGATCAGTGCTCAGGGTGCTGGGTGCTCAGGACTCTGGGTGTTGGGTGCTCAGTACTCAGGGTGCTGGGTGCTCAGTGCTCGGGGTGCTGGGTGCTCAGTGCTCGGGGTGCTGGGTGCTCAGTGCTCAGGGTGCTGGGTGCTCAGTATTCAGCGTGCTGGGTGCTCAGTGCTCGGGGTGCTCGGTGCTCAGTACTCAAGGTGCTGGGTGCTCAGTGCTCAGGGTGCTGGGTGATCAGTACTCAGCGTGCTGGGTGCTCAGTTCTCGGGGTGCTCGGTGCTCAGTACTCACGGTGCTGGGTGCTCAGTGCTCAGGGTGCTGGGTGCCCAGTCCTCGGGGTGCTCCGTTCTCAGTGCTCAGGGTGCTGGGTGCTCAGTACTCAGGGTGCTCAGTGCTCAGTACTCAGGGTGCTGGGTGCTCAGTACTCAGGGTGCTTGGTGCTCAGTGCTCGGGGTGCTGGGTGCTCAGTGCTGAGGGCTGTGCTGGGTGCTCAGTACTCAGGGTGCTGGGTGCTCAGTGCTCAGGGTGCTGGGTGCTCAGTACTAAGGTTCCTGGGTACTAAGTATTCAGGGTGCTCGGTGCTCAGTACTCAGGGTGCTGGGTGCTCAGTGCTCAGGGTGCTGGGTACTCAGTACTCAGGGTGCTGGGTGCTCAGTACTCAGGGTGCTGGGTGCTCAGTGCTCAGGGTGCTTGGTGCTCAGTGCTCAGGGTGCTGGGTGCTCAGTACTCAGGGTGCTGGGTGCTCAGTGCTCAGGGTGCTGGGTGCTCAGTGCTCGGGGTCCTGGGTGCTCAGTGCTCAGGGTGCTGGGTGCTCAGTACTCAGGGTGCTGGGTGCTCAGTGCTCAGGGTGCTGGGTACTCAGTCCTCAGGGTGCTCAGTGCTCAGGGTGCTGGGTGCTCAGTGCTCGGGGTGCTCGGTGCTCAGTACTCAGGGTGCTGAGTGCTCAGTACTCAGGGTGCTGGTTGCTCAGTACTCATGGGGCTGGGTGCTCAGTACTCAGGTTGCTGGGTGCTCAGTGCTCAGGGTGCTGGGTGCTCAGTGCGCGGGGTGCTGGGTGCTCAGTGCTCGGGGTGCTGGGTGCTCAGTGCTCAGTGCTCAGGGTGTTCTGTGCTCAGTGCTCAGTGCTCAGGGTGCTGGGTGCTCAGTACTCAGGGTGCTGGGTGCTCAGTACTCAGGGTGCTGGGTGCTCAGTTCTCAGGGTGCTGGGTGCTCAGGACTCTGGGTGTTGGGTGCTCAGTACTCAGGGTGCTGGGTGCTCAGTGCTCAGGGTGCTGGGTGCTCAGTGCTCGGGGTGCTTGGTGCTCAGTGCTCAGGGTGCTGGGTGCTCAGTATTCAGCGTGCTGGGTGCTCAGTTCTCGGGGTGCTCGGTGCTCAGTACTCAAGGTGCTGGGTGCTCAGTGCTCAGGGTGCTGGGTGCTAAGTCCTCGGGGTGCTCCGTGCTCAGTGCTCAGGGTGCTGGGTGCTCAGTACTCAGGGTGCTCGGTGCTCAGTACTCAGGGTTCTCAGTGCTCAGGGTGCTGGGTGCTCAGTACTCAGGGTGCTCAGTGCTCAGTACTCGGGGTGCTGGGTGCTCAGTACTCAGGGTGCTCAGTGCTCAGTACTCAGCGTGCTGGGTGCTCAGTGCTCAGAGTGTTGGGTGCTCAGTACTCAGGGTGCTGGGTGCTCAGTGCTCAGTGCTCAGGGTGCTCAGTTCTCAGGGTGCTCAGTGCTCAGGGTGCTGGGTGCTCAGGGTGCTGGCTGCTCAGTGCTCGGGGTGCTGGCTGCTCAGTGCTCAGTGCTCAGGGTGCTGGGTGCTCAGTGCTCAGTGCTCAGTGCTCAGGGTGCTGGGTGCTCAGTTCTCAGGGTGCTCAGTGCTCAGGGTGCTGGGTGCTCAGTACTCAGGCTTCCGGGTGCTCAGTGCTCGGGGTGCTGGGTGCTCAGTGCTCAGGGTGGTCAGTGCTCAGTACTAAGGGTGCTGGGTGCTCAGTGCTCATGGTGATGGGTGCTCAGTCCTCAGGGTGCTGGGTATTCAGTGCTCAGGGTGCTCAGTACTCAGGGTGCTGGGTGCTCAGTGCTCGGGGTGCTGGGTGCTCAGTACTCAGGGTTCTGGGTGCTCAGTGCGCGGGGTGCTGGGTGCTCAGTGCTCGGGGTGCTGGGTGCTCAGTGCTCAGTGCTCAGGGTGTTGGGTGCTCAGTGCTCAGTGCTCAGGGTGCTGGGTGCTCAGTACTAAGGGTGCTGGGTGCTCAGTACTCAGGGTGCTGGGTGATCAGTGCTCAGGGTGCTGGGTGCTCAGGACTCTGGGTGTTGGGTGCTCAGTACTCAGGGTGCTGGGTGCTCAGTGCTCGGGGTGCTGGGTGCTCAGTGCTCGGGGTGCTGGGTGCTCAGTGCTCAGTGCTCAGTGCTCAGGGTGCTGGTTGCTCAGTACTCAGGGTGCTGGGTGCTCAGTACTCAGGGTGCTGGGTGCTCAGTGCTCAGGGTGCTCTGTGCTCAGTACTCAGGGTGCTGGGAGCTCAGTGCTCGGGGTGCTGCGTGCTCTGTGCTCAGGGTGCTGGGTGCTCAGTGCTCAGGGTGCTGGGTGCTCAGTGCTCAGGGTGCTGGGTGCTCAGTCCTCCGGGTGCTCAGTGCTCAGGGTGCTGGGTGCTCAGTGCTCGGGGTCCTCGGTGCTCAGTACTCAGGGTGCTGAGTGCTCAGTACTCAGGGTGCTGGGTGCTCAGTACTCATGGTGCTGGGTGCTCATTACTCAGGGTGCTGGGTGCTCAGTGCTCAGGGTGCTGGGTGCTCAGTGCGCGGGGTGCTGGGTGCTCAGTGCTCAGTGCTCAGGGTGTTGGGTGCTCACTGCTCAGTGCTCAGGGTGCTGGGTGCTCAGTACTCAGGGTGCTGGGTGCTCAGTACTCAGGGTGCTGGGTGATCAGTGCTCAGGGTGCTGGGTGCTCAGTGCTCGGGGTGCTGGGTGCTCAGTGCTCGGGGTGCTGGGTGCTCAGTGCTCAGGGTGCTGGGTGCTCAGTATTCAGCGTGCTGGGTGCTCAGTGCTCGGGGTGCTCGGTGCTCAGTACTCAAGGTGCTGGGTGCTCAGTGCTCAGGGTGCTGGGTGATCAGTATTCAGCGTGCTGGGTGCTCAGTTCTCGGGGTGCTCGGTGCTCAGTACTCAAGGTGCTGGGTGCTCAGTGCTCAGGGTGCTGGGTGCCCAGTCCTCGGGGTGCTCCGTTCTCAGTGCTCAGGGTGCTGGGTGCTCAGTACTCAGGGTGCTCAGTGCTCAGTACTCAGGGTGCTGGGTGCTCAGTACTCAGGGTGCTGGGTGCTCAGTGCTCGGGGTGCTGGGTGCTCAGTGCTGAGGGTGGTGCTGGGTGCTCAATACTCAGGGTGCTGTGTGCTCCGTGCTCAGGGTGCTGGGTGCTCAGTACTAAGGTTCCTGGGTACTAAGTATTCAGGGTGCTCGGTGCTCAGTACTCAGGGTGCTGGGTGCTCAGTGCTCAGGGTGCTTGGTACTCAGTACTCAGGGTGCTGGGTGCTCAGTACGCAGGGTGCTGGGTGCTCAGTGCTCAGGGTGCTTGGTGCTCAGTGCTCAGGGTGCTGGGTGCTCAGTACTCAGGGTGCTGGGTGCTCAGTGCTCAGGGTGCTGGGTGCTCAGTGCTCGGGGTCCTGGGTGCTCAGTGATCAGGGTGCTGGGTGCTCAGTACTCAGGGTGCTGGGTGCTCAGTGCGCGGGGTGCTGGGTGCTCAGTGCTCAGTGCTCAGGGTGTTGGGTGCTCAGTGCTCAGTGCTCAGGGTGCTGGGTGCTCAGTACTCAGGGTGCTGGGTGCTCAGTGCTCAGGGTGCTGGGTGCTCAGTGCGCGGGGTGCTGGGTGCTCAGTGCTCGGGGTGCTGGGTGCTCAGTGCTCAGTGCTCAGTGTGTTCTGTGCTCAGTGCTCAGTGCTCAGGGTGCTGGGTGCTCAGTACTCAGGGTGCTGGGTGCTCAGTACTCAGGGTGCTGGGTGCTCAGTGCTCAGGGTGCTGGGTGCTCAGGACTCTGGGTGTTGGGTGCTCAGTACTCAGGGTGCTGGGTGCTCAGTGCTCGGGGTGCTGGGTGCTCAGTGCTCGGGGTGCTTGGTGCTCAGTGCTCAGGGTGCTGGGTGCTCAGTATTCAGCGTGCTGGGTGCTCAGTTCTCGGGGTGCTCGGTGCTCAGTACTCAAGGTGCTGGGTGCTCAGTGCTCAGGGTGCTGGGTGCTAAGTCCTCGGGGTGCTCCGTGCTCAGTGCTCAGGGTGCTGGGTGCTCAGTACTCAGGGTGCTCGGTGCTCAGTACTCAGGGTTCTCAGTGCTCAGGGTGCTGGGTGCTCAGTACTCAGGGTGCTCAGTGCTCAGTACTCGGGGTGCTGGGTGCTCAGTACTCAGGGTGCTCAGTGCTCAGTACTCGGGGTGCTGGGTGCTCAGTGCTCAGTGTGCTCAGTGCTCAGTGCTCGGGGTGCTGGGTGCTCAGTCCTCGGGGCGGTGGGTGCTCAGTGCTCGAGGTGCTGGTTGCTCAGTATTCAGGGTGCTGTGTGCTCAGTGCTCAGTACTCAGCGTGCTGGGTGCTCAGTGCTCAGAGTGTTGGGTGCTCAGTACTCAGGGTGCTGGGTGCTCAGTGCTCAGTGCTCAGGGTGCTCAGTTCTCAGGGTGCTCAGTGCTCAGGGTGCTGGGTGCTCAGGGTGCTGGCTGCTCAGTGCTCGGGGTGCTGGGTGCTCAGTGCTCAGTGCTCAGGGTGCTGGGTGCTCAGTGCTCAGTGCTCAGTGCTCAGGGTGCTGGGTGCTCAGTTCTCAGGGTGCTCAGTGCTCAGGGTGCTGGGTGCTCAGTACTCAGGCTTCTGGGTGCTCAGTGCTCGGGGTGCTGGGTGCTCAGTGCTCAGGGTGATCAGTGCTCAGTACTAAGGGTGCTGGGTGCTCAGTGCTCAGGGTGATGGGTGCTCAGTCCTCAGGGTGCTGGGTATTCAGTGCTCAGGGTGCTCAGTACTCAGGGTGCTGGGTGCTCAGTGCTCGGGGTGCTGGGTGCTCAGTACTCAGGGTGCTGGGTGCTCAGTGCGCGGGGTGCTGGGTGCTCAGTGCTCGGGGTGCTGGGTGCTCAGTGCTCAGTGCTCAGGGTGTTGGGTGCTCAGTGCTCAGTGCTCAGGGTGCTGGGTGCTCAGTACTAAGGGTGCTGGGTGCTCAGTACTCAGGGTGCTGGGTGATCAGTGCTCAGGGTGCTGGGTGCTCAGGACTCTGGGTGTTGGGTGCTCAGTACTCAGGGTGCTGGGTGCTCAGTGCTCGGGGTGCTGGGTGCTCAGTGCTCGGGGTGCTGGGTGCTCAGTGCTCAGTGCTCAGTGCTCACGGTGCTGGTTGCTCAGTACTCAGGGTGCTGGGTGCTCAGTACTCAGGGTGCTGGGTGCTCAGTGCTCAGGGTGCTCTGTGCTCAGTACTCAGGGTGCTGGGAGCTCAGTGCTCGGGGTGCTGCGTGCTCTGTGCTCAGGGTGCTGGGTGCTCAGTGCTCAGGGTGCTGGGTGCTCAGTGCTCAGGGTGCTGGGTGCTCAGTCCTCCGGGTGCTCAGTGCTCAGGGTGCTGGGTGCTCAGTGCTCGGGGTCCTCGGTGCTCAGTACTCAGGGTGCTGATTGCTCAGTACTCAGGGTGCTGGGTGCTCAGTACTCATGGTGCTGGGTGCTCATTACTCAGGGTGCTGGGTGCTCAGTGCTCAGGGTGCTGGGTGCTCAGTGCGCGGGGTGCTGGGTGCTCAGTGCTCAGTGCTCAGGGTGTTGGGTGCTCAGTGCTCAGTGCTCAGGGTGCTGGGTGCTCAGTACTCAGGGTGCTGGGTGCTCAGTACTCAGGGTGCTGGGTGATCAGTGCTCAGGGTGCTGGGTGCTCAGTGCTCGGGGTGCTGGGTGCTCAGTGCTCGGGGTGCTGGGTGCTCAGTGCTCAGGGTGCTGGGTGCTCAGTATTCAGCGTGCTGGGTGCTCAGTGCTCGGGGTGCTCGGTGCTCAGTACTCAAGGTGCTGGGTGCTCAGTGCTCAGGGTGCTGGGTGATCAGTATTCAGCGTGCTGGGTGCTCAGTTCTCGGGGTGCTCGGTGCTCAGTACTCAAGGTGCTGGGTGCTCAGTGCTCAGGGTGCTGGGTGCCCAGTCCTCGGGGTGCTCCGTTCTCAGTGCTCAGGGTGCTGGGTGCTCAGTACTCAGGGTGCTCAGTGCTCAGTACTCAGGGTGCTGGGTGCTCAGTACTCAGGGTGCTGGGTGCTCAGTGCTCGGGGTGCTGGGTGCTCAGTGCTGAGGGTGGTGCTGGGTGCTCAGTACTCAGGGTGCTGTGTGCTCCGTGCTCAGGGTCCTGGGTGCTCAGTACTAAGGTTCCTGGGTACTAAGTATTCAGGGTGCTCGGTGCTCAGTACTCAGGGTGCTGGGTGCTCAGTGCTCAGGGTGCTGGGTACTCAGTACTCAGGGTGCTGGGTGCTCAGTACTCAGGGTGCTGGGTACACAGTGCTCAGGGTGCTTGGTGCTCAGTGCTCAGGGTGCTGGGTGCTCAGTACTCAGGGTGCTGGGTGCTCAGTGCTCAGGGTGCTGGGTGCTCAGTGCTCGGGGTCCTGGGTGCTCAGTGCTCAGGGTGCTGGGTGCTCAGTACTCAGGGTGCTGGGTGCTCAGTGCGCGGGGTGCTGGGTGCTCAGTGCTCAGTGCTCAGGGTGTTGGGTGCTCAGTGCTCAGTGCTCAGGGTGCTGGGTGCTCAGTACTCAGGGTGCTGGGTGCTCAGTGCTCAGGGTGCTGGGTGCTCAGTGCGCGGGGTGCTGGGTGCTCAGTGCTCGGGGTGCTGGGTGCTCAGTGCTCAGTGCTCAGGGTGTTCTGTGCTCAGTGCTCAGTGCTCAGGGTGCTGGGTGCTCAGTACTCAGGGTGCTGGGTGCTCAGTACTCAGGGTGCTGGGTGCTCAGTGCTCAGGGTGCTGGGTGCTCAGGACTCTGGGTGTTGGGTGCTCAGTACTCAGGGTGCTGGGTGCTCAGTGCTCGGGGTGCTGGGTGCTCAGTGCTCTGGGTGCTTGGTGCTCAGTGCTCAGGGTGCTGGGTGCTCAGTATTCAGCGTGCTGGGTGCTCAGTTCTCGGGGTGCTCGGTGCTCAGTACTCAAGGTGCTGGGTGCTCAGTGCTCAGGGTGCTGGGTGCTAAGTCCTCGGGGTGCTCCGTGCTCAGTGCTCAGGGTGCTGGGTGCTCAGTACTCAGGGTGCTCGGTGCTCAGTACTCAGGGTTCTCAGTGCTCAGGGTGATGGGTGCTCAGTACTCAGGGTGCTCAGTGCTCAGTACTCGGGGTGCTGGGTGCTCAGTACTCAGGGTGCTCAGTGCTCAGTACTCGGGGTGCTGGGTGCTCAGTGCTCATTGTGCTCAGTGCTCAGTGCTCGGGGTGCTGGGTGCTCAGTGCTCGGGGCGGTGGGTGCTCAGTGCTCGAGGTGCTGGTTGCTCAGTATTCAGGGTGCTGTGTGCTCAGTGCTCAGTACTCAGCGTGCTGGGTGCTCAGTGCTCAGAGTGTTGGGTGCTCAGTACTCAGGGTGCTGGGTGCTCAGTGCTCAGTGCTCAGGGTGCTCAGTTCTCAGGGTGCTCAGTGCTCAGGGTGCTGGGTGCTCAGGGTGCTGGCTGCTCAGTGCTCGGGGTGCTGGGTGCTCAGTGCGCAGTGCTCAGGGTGCTGGGTGCTCAGTGCTCAGTGCTCAGTGCTCAGGGTGCTGGGTGCTCAGTTCTCAGGGTGCTCAGTGCTCAGGGTGCTGGGTGCTCAGTACTCAGGCTTCTGGGTGCTCAGTGCTCGGGGTGCTGGGTGCTCAGTGCTCAGTGCTCAGTGCTCACGGTGCTGGTTGCTCAGTACTCAGGGTGCTGGGTGCTCAGTACTCAGGGTGCTGGGTGCTCAGTGCTCAGGGTGCTCTGTGCTCAGTACTCAGGGTGCTGGGAGCTCAGTGCTCGGGGTGCTGCGTGCTCTGTGCTCAGGGTGCTGGGTGCTCAGTGCTCAGGGTGCTGGGTGCTCAGTGCTCAGGGTGCTGGGTGCTCAGTCCTCCGGGTGCTCAGTGCTCAGTGTGCTGGGTGCTCAGTGCTCGGGGTCCTCGGTGCTCAGTACTCAGGGTGCTGATTGCTCAGTACTCAGGGTGCTGGGTGCTCAGTACTCATGGTGCTGGGTGCTCATTACTCAGGGTGCTGGGTGCTCAGTGCTCAGGGTGCTGGGTGCTCAGTGCGCGGGGTGCTGGGTGCTCAGTGCTCAGTGCTCAGGGTGTTGGGTGCTCAGTGCTCAGTGCTCAGGGTGCTGGGTGCTCAGTACTCAGGGTGCTGGGTGCTCAGTACTCAGGGTGCTGGGTGATCAGTGCTCAGGGTGCTGGGTGCTCAGTGCTCGGGGTGCTGGGTGCTCAGTGCTCGGGGTGCTGGGTGCTCAGTGCTCAGGGTGCTGGGTGCTCAGTATTCAGCGTGCTGGGTGCTCAGTGCTCGGGGTGCTCGGTGCTCAGTACTCAAGGTGCTGGGTGCTCAGTGCTCAGGGTGCTGGGTGATCAGTATTCAGCGTGCTGGGTGCTCAGTTCTCGGGGTGCTCGGTGCTCAGTACTCAAGGTGCTGGGTGCTCAGTGCTCAGGGTGCTGGGTGCCCAGTCCTCGGGGTGCTCCGTTCTCAGTGCTCAGGGTGCTGGGTGCTCAGTACTCAGGGTGCTCAGTGCTCAGTACTCAGGGTGCTGGGTGCTCAGTACTCAGGGTGCTGGGTGCTCAGTGCTCGGGGTGCTGGGTGCTCAGTGCTGAGGGTGGTGCTGGGTGCTCAGTACTCAGGGTGCTGTGTGCTCCGTGCTCAGGGTGCTGGGTGCTCAGTACTAAGGTTCCTGGGTACTAAGTATTCAGGGTGCTCGGTGCTCAGTACTCAGGGTGCTGGGTGCTCAGTGCTCAGGGTGCTGGGTACTCAGTACTCAGGGTGCTGGGTGCTCAGTACTCAGGGTGCTGGGTGCTCAGTGCTCAGGGTGCTTGGTGCTCAGTGCTCAGGGTGCTGGGTGCTCAGTACTCAGGGTGCTGGGTGCTCAGTGCTCAGGGTGCTGGGTGCTCAGTGCTCGGGGTCCTGGGTGCTCAGTGCTCAGGGTGCTGGGTGCTCAGTACTCAGGGTGCTGGGTGCTCAGTGCGCGGGGTGCTGGGTGCTCAGTGCTCAGTGCTCAGGGTGTTGGGTGCTCAGTGCTCAGTGCTCAGGGTTCTGGGTGCTCAGTACTCAGGGTGCTGGGTGCTCAGTGCTCAGGGTGCTGGGTGCTCAGTGCGCGGGGTGCTGGGTGCTCAGTGCTCGGGGTGCTGGGTGCTCAGTGCTCAGTGCTCAGGGTGTTCTGTGCTCAGTGCTCAGTGCTCAGGGTGCTGGGTGCTCAGTACTCAGGGTGCTGGGTGCTCAGTACTCAGGGTGCTGGGTGCTCAGTGCTCAGGGTGCTGGGTGCTCAGGACTCTGGGTGTTGGGTGCTCAGTACTCAGGGTGCTGGGTGCTCAGTGCTCGGGGTGCTGGGTGCTCAGTGCTCTGGGTGCTTGGTGCTCAGTGCTCAGGGTGCTGGGTGCTCAGTATTCAGCGTGCTGGGTGCTCAGTTCTCGGGGTGCTCGGTGCTCAGTACTCAAGGTGCTGGGTGCTCAGTGCTCAGGGTGCTGGGTGCTAAGTCCTCGGGGTGCTCCGTGCTCAGTGCTCAGGGTGCTGGGTGCTCAGTACTCAGGGTGCTCGGTGCTCAGTACTCAGGGTTCTCAGTGCTCAGGGTGATGGGTGCTCCGTACTCAGGGTGCTCAGTGCTCAGTACTCGGGGTGCTGGGTGCTCAGTACTCAGGGTGCTCAGTGCTCAGTACTCGGGGTGCTGGGTGCTCAGTGCTCATTGTGCTCAGTGCTCAGTGCTCGGGGTGCTGGGTGCTCAGTGCTCGGGGCGGTGGGTGCTCAGTGCTCGAGGTGCTGGTTGCTCAGTATTCAGGGTGCTGTGTGCTCAGTGCTCAGTACTCAGCGTGCTGGGTGCTCAGTGCTCAGAGTGTTGGGTGCTCAGTACTCAGGGTGCTGGGTGCTCAGTGCTCAGTGCTCAGGGTGCTCAGTTCTCAGGGTGCTCAGTGCTCAGGGTGCTGGGTGCTCAGGGTGCTGGCTGCTCAGTGCTCGGGGTGCTGGGTGCTCAGTGCTCAGTGCTCAGGGTGCTGGGTGCTCAGTGCTCAGTGCTCAGTGCTCAGGGTGCTGGGTGCTCAGTTCTCAGGGTGCTCAGTGCTCAGGGTGCTGGGTGCTCAGTACTCAGGCTTCTGGGTGCTCAGTGCTCGGGGTGCTGGGTGCTCAGTGCTCAGGGTGATCAGTGCTCAGTACTAAGGGTGCTGGGTGCTCAGTGCTCAGGGTGATGGGTGCTCAGTCCTCAGGGTGCTGGGTATTCAGTGCTCAGGGTGCTCAGTACTCAGGGTGCTGGGTGCTCAGTGCTCGGGGTGCTGGGTGCTCAGTACTCAGGGTGCTGGGTGCTCAGTGCGCGGGGTGCTGGGTGCTCAGTGCTCGGGGTGCTGGGTGCTCAGTGCTCAGTGCTCAGGGTGTTGGGTGCTCAGTGCTCAGTGCTCAGGGTGCTGGGTGCTCAGTACTAAGGGTGCTGGGTGCTCAGTACTCAGGGTGCTGGGTGATCAGTGCTCAGGGTGCTGGGTGCTCAGGACTCTGGGTGTTGGGTGCTCAGTACTCAGGGTGCTGGGTGCTCAGTGCTCGGGGTGCTGGGTGCTCAGTGCTCGGGGTGCTGGGTGCTCAGTGCTCAGTGCTCAGTGCTCACGGTGCTGGTTGCTCAGTACTCAGGGTGCTGGGTGCTCAGTACTCAGGGTGCTGGGTGCTCAGTGCTCAGGGTGCTCTGTGCTCAGTACTCAGGGTGCTGGGAGCTCAGTGCTCGGGGTGCTGCGTGCTCTGTGCTCAGGGTGCTGGGTGCTCAGTGCTCAGGGTGCTGGGTGCTCAGTGCTCAGGGTGCTGGGTGCTCAGTCCTCCGGGTGCTCAGTGCTCAGGGTGCTGGGTGCTCAGTGCTCGGGGTCCTCGTTGCTCAGTACTCAGGGTGCTGATTGCTCAGTACTCAGGGTGCTGGGTGCTCAGTACTCATGGTGCTGGGTGCTCATTACTCAGGGTGCTGGGTGCTCAGTGCTCAGGGTGCTGGGTGCTCAGTGCGCGGGGTGCTGGGTGCTCAGTGCTCAGTGCTCAGGGTGTTGGGTGCTCAGTGCTCAGTGCTCAGGGTGCTGGGTGCTCAGTACTCAGGGTGCTGGGTGCTCAGTACTCAGGGTGCTGGGTGATCAGTGCTCAGGGTGCTGGGTGCTCAGTGCTCGGGGTGCTGGGTGCTCAGTGCTCGGGGTGCTGGGTGCTCAGTGCTCAGGGTGCTGGGTGCTCAGTATTCAGCGTGCTGGGTGCTCAGTGCTCGGGGTGCTCGGTGCTCAGTACTCAAGGTGCTGGGTGCTCAGTGCTCAGGGTGCTGGGTGATCAGTATTCAGCGTGCTGGGTGCTCAGTTCTCGGGGTGCTCGGTGCTCAGTACTCAAGGTGCTGGGTGCTCAGTGCTCAGGGTGCTGGGTGCCCAGTCCTCGGGGTGCTCCGTTCTCAGTGCTCAGGGTGCTGGGTGCTCAGTACTCAGGGTGCTCAGTGCTCAGTACTCAGGGTGCTGGGTGCTCAGTACTCAGGGTGCTGGGTGCTCAGTGCTCGGGGTGCTGGGTGCTCAGTGCTGAGGGTGGTGCTGGGTGCTCAGTACTCAGGGTGCTGTGTGCTCCGTGCTCAGGGTGCTGGGTGCTCAGTACTAAGGTTCCTGGGTACTAAGTATTCAGGGTGCTCGGTGCTCAGTACTCAGGGTGCTGGGTGCTCAGTGCTCAGGGTGCTGGGTACTCAGTACTCAGGGTGCTGGGTGCTCAGTACTCAGGGTGCTGGGTACACAGTGCTCAGGGTGCTTGGTGCTCAGTGCTCAGGGTGCTGGGTGCTCAGTACTCAGGGTGCTGGGTGCTCAGTGCTCAGGGTGCTGGGTGCTCAGTGCTCGGGGTCCTGGGTGCTCAGTGCTCAGGGTGCTGGGTGCTCAGTACTCAGGGTGCTGGGTGCTCAGTGCGCGGGGTGCTGGGTGCTCAGTGCTCAGTGCTCAGGGTGTTGGGTGCTCAGTGCTCAGTGCTCAGGGTGCTGGGTGCTCAGTACTCAGGGTGCTGGGTGCTCAGTGCTCAGGGTGCTGGGTGCTCAGTGCGCGGGGTGCTGGGTGCTCAGTGCTCGGGGTGCTGGGTGCTCAGTGCTCAGTGCTCAGGGTGTTCTGTGCTCAGTGCTCAGTGCTCAGGGTGCTGGGTGCTCAGTACTCAGGGTGCTGGGTGCTCAGTACTCAGGGTGCTGGGTGCTCAGTGCTCAGGGTGCTGGGTGCTCAGGACTCTGGGTGTTGGGTGCTCAGTACTCAGGGTGCTGGGTGCTCAGTGCTCGGGGTGCTGGTGCTCAGTGCTCTGGGTGCTTGGTGCTCAGTGCTCAGGGTGCTGGGTGCTCAGTATTCAGCGTGCTGGGTGCTCAGTTCTCGGGGTGCTCGGTGCTCAGTACTCAAGGTGCTGGGTGCTCAGTGCTCAGGGTGCTGGGTGCTAAGTCCTCGGGGTGCTCCGTGCTCAGTGCTCAGGGTGCTGGGTGCTCAGTACTCAGGGTGCTCGGTGCTCAGTACTCAGGGTTCTCAGTGCTCAGGGTGATGGGTGCTCAGTACTCAGGGTGCTCAGTGCTCAGTACTCGGGGTGCTGGGTGCTCAGTACTCAGGGTGCTCAGTGCTCAGTACTCGGGGTGCTGGGTGCTCAGTGCTCATTGTGCTCAGTGCTCAGTGCTCGGGGTGCTGGGTGCTCAGTGCTCGGGGCGGTGGGTGCTCAGTGCTCGAGGTGCTGGTTTGCTCAGTATTCAGGGTGCTGTGTGCTCAGTGCTCAGTACTCAGCGTGCTGGGTGCTCAGTGCTCAGAGTGTTGGGTGCTGAGTACTCAGGGTGCTGGGTGCTCAGTGCTCAGTGCTCAGGGTGCTCAGTTCTCAGGGTGCTCAGTGCTCAGGGTGCTGGGTGCTCAGGGTGCTGGCTGCTCAGTGCTCGGGGTGCTGGGTGCTCAGTGCGCAGTGCTCAGGGTGCTGGTGCTCAGTGCTCAGTGCTCAGTGCTCAGGGTGCTGGGTGCTCAGTTCTCAGGGTGCTCAGTGCTCAGGGTGCTGGGTGCTCAGTACTCAGGCTTCTGGGTGCTCAGTGCTCGGGGTGCTGGGTGCTCAGTGCTCAGTGCTCAGTGCTCACGGTGCTGGTTGCTCAGTACTCAGGGTGCTGGGTGCTCAGTACTCAGGGTGCTGGGTGCTCAGTGCTCAGGGTGCTCTGTGCTCAGTACTCAGGGTGCTGGGAGCTCAGTGCTCGGGGTGCTGCGTGCTCTGTGCTCAGGGTGCTGGGTGCTCAGTGCTCAGGGTGCTGGGTGCTCAGTGCTCAGGGTGCTGGGTGCTCAGTCCTCCGGGTGCTCAGTGCTCAGGGGTGCTGGGTGCTCAGTGCTCGGGGTCCTCGGTGTTCAGTACTCAGGGTGCTGATTGCTCAGTACTCAGGGTGCTGGGTGCTCAGTACTCATGGTGCTGGGTGCTCATTACTCAGGGTGCTGGGTGCTCAGTGCTCAGGGTGCTGGGTGCTCAGTGCGCGGGGTGCTGGGTGCTCAGTGCTCAGTGCTCAGGGTGTTGGGTGCTCAGTGCTCAGTGCTCAGGGTGCTGGGTGCTCAGTACTCAGGGTGCTGGGTGCTCAGTACTCAGGGTGCTGGGTGATCAGTGCTCAGGGTGCTGGGTGCTCAGTGCTCGGGGTGCTGGGTGCTCAGTGCTCGGGGTGCTGGGTGCTCAGTGCTCAGGGTGCTGGGTGCTCAGTATTCAGCGTGCTGGGTGCTCAGTGCTCGGGGTGCTCGGTGCTCAGTACTCAAGGTGCTGGGTGCTCAGTGCTCAGGGTGCTGGGTGATCAGTATTCAGCGTGCTGGGTGCTCAGTTCTCGGGGTGCTCGTTGCTCAGTACTCAAGGTGCTGGGTGCTCAGTGCTCAGGGTGCTGGGTGCCCAGTCCTCGGGGTGCTCCGTTCTCAGTGCTCAGGGTGCTGGGTGCTCAGTACTCAGGGTGCTCAGTGCTCAGTACTCAGGGTGCTGGGTGCTCAGTACTCAGGGTGCTGGGTGCTCAGTGCTCGGGGTGCTGGGTGCTCAGTGCTGAGGGTGGTGCTGGGTGCTCAGTACTCAGGGTGCTGTGTGCTCCGTGCTCAGGGTGCTGGGTGCTCAGTACTAAGGTTCCTGGGTACTAAGTATTCAGGGTGCTCGGTGCTCAGTACTCAGGGTGCTGGGTGCTCAGTGCTCAGGGTGCTGGGTACTCAGTACTCAGGGTGCTGGGTGCTCAGTACTCAGGGTGCTGGGTGCTCAGTGCTCAGGGTGCTTGGTGCTCAGTGCTCAGGGTGCTGGGTGCTCAGTACTCAGGGTGCTGGGTGCTCAGTGCTCAGGGTGCTGGGTGCTCAGTGCTCGGGGGTCCTGGGTGCTCAGTGCTCAGGGTGCTGGGTGCTCAGTACTCAGGGTGCTGGGTGCTCAGTGCGCGGGGTGCTGGGTGCTCAGTGCTCAGTGCTCAGGGTGTTGGGTGCTCAGTGCTCAGTGCTCAGGGTGCTGGGTGCTCAGTACTCAGGGTGCTGGGTGCTCAGTGCTCAGGGTGCTGGGTGCTCAGTGCGCGGGGTGCTGGGTGCACAGTGCTCGGGGTGCTGGGTGCTCAGTGCTCAGTGCTCAGGGTGTTCTGTGCTCAGTGCTCAGTGCTCAGGGTGCTGGGTGCTCAGTACTCAGGGTGCTGGGTGCTCAGTACTCAGGGTGCTGGGTGCTCAGTGCTCAGGGTGCTGGGTGCTCAGGACTCTGGGTGTTGGGTGCTCAGTACTCAGGGTGCTGGGTGCTCAGTGCTCGGGGGTGCTGGGTGCTCAGTGCTCTGGGTGCTTGGTGCTCAGTGCTCAGGGTGCTGGGTGCTCAGTATTCAGCGTGCTGGGTGCTCAGTTCTCGGGGTGCTCGGTGCTCAGTACTCAAGGTGCTGGGTGCTCAGTGCTCAGGGTGCTGGGTGCTAAGTCCTCGGGGTGCTCCGTGCTCAGTGCTCAGGGTGCTGGGTGCTCAGTACTCAGGGTGCTCGGTGCTCAGTACTCAGGGTTCTCAGTGCTCAGGGTGATGGGTGCTCAGTACTCAGGGTGCTCAGTGCTCAGTACTCGGGGTGCTGGGTGCTCAGTACTCAGGGTGCTCAGTGCTCAGTACTCGGGGGTGCTGGGTGCTCAGTGCTCATTGTGCTCAGTGCTCAGTGCTCGGGGTGCTGGGTGCTCAGTGCTCGGGGCGGTGGGTGCTCAGTGCTCGAGGTGCTGGTTGCTCAGTATTCAGGGTGCTGTGTGCTCAGTGCTCAGTACTCAGCGTGCTGGGTGCTCAGTGCTCAGAGTGTTGGGTGCTGAGTACTCAGGGTGCTGGGTGCTCAGTGCTCAGTGCTCAGGGTGCTCAGTTCTCAGGGTGCTCAGTGCTCAGGGTGCTGGGTGCTCAGGGTGCTGGCTGCTCAGTGCTCGGGGTGCTGGGTGCTCAGTGCGCAGTGCTCAGGGTGCTGGGTGCTCAGTGCTCAGTGCTCAGTGCTCAGGGTGCTGGGTGCTCAGTTCTCAGGGTGCTCAGTGCTCAGGGTGCTGGGTGCTCAGTACTCAGGCTTCTGGGTGCTCAGTGCTCGGGGTGCTGGGTGCTCAGTGCTCAGTGCTCAGTGCTCACGGTGCTGGTTGCTCAGTACTCAGGGTGCTGGGTGCTCAGTACTCAGGGTGCTGGGTGCTCAGTGCTCAGGGTGCTCTGTGCTCAGTACTCAGGGTGCTGGGAGCTCAGTGCTCGGGGTGCTGCGTGCTCTGTGCTCAGGGTGCTGGGTGCTCAGTGCTCAGGGTGCTGGGTGCTCAGTGCTCAGGGTGCTGGGTGCTCAGTCCTCCGGGTGCTCAGTGCTCAGGGTGCTGGGTGCTCAGTGCTCGGGGTCCTCGGTGTTCAGTACTCAGGGTGCTGATTGCTCAGTACTCAGGGTGCTGGGTGCTCAGTACTCATGGTGCTGGGTGCTCATTACTCAGGGTGCTGGGTGCTCAGTGCTCAGGGTGCTGGGTGCTCAGTGCGCGGGGTGCTGGGTGCTCAGTGCTCAGTGCTCAGGGTGTTGGGTGCTCAGTGCTCAGTGCTCAGGGTGCTGGGTGCTCAGTACTCAGGGTGCTGGGTGCTCAGTACTCAGGGTGCTGGGTGATCAGTGCTCAGGGTGCTGGGTGCTCAGTGCTCGGGGTGCTGGGTGCTCAGTGCTCGGGGTGCTGGGTGCTCAGTGCTCAGGGTGCTGGGTGCTCAGTATTCAGCGTGCTGGGTGCTCAGTGCTCGGGGTGCTCGGTGCTCAGTACTCAAGGTGCTGGGTGCTCAGTGCTCAGGGTGCTGGGTGATCAGTATTCAGCGTGCTGGGTGCTCAGTTCTCGGGGTGCTCGTTGCTCAGTACTCAAGGTGCTGGGTGCTCAGTGCTCAGGGTGCTGGGTGCCCAGTCCTCGGGGTGCTCCGTTCTCAGTGCTCAGGGTGCTGGGTGCTCAGTACTCAGGGTGCTCAGTGCTCAGTACTCAGGGTGCTGGGTGCTCAGTACTCAGGGTGCTGGGTGCTCAGTGCTCGGGGTGCTGGGTGCTCAGTGCTGAGGGTGGTGCTGGGTGCTCAGTACTCAGGGTGCTGTGTGCTCCGTGCTCAGGGTGCTGGGTGCTCAGTACTAAGGTTCCTGGGTACTAAGTATTCAGGGTGCTCGGTGCTCAGTACTCAGGGTGCTGGGTGCTCAGTGCTCAGGGTGCTGGGTACTCAGTACTCAGGGTGCTGGGTGCTCAGTACTCAGGGTGCTGGGTGCTCAGTGCTCAGGGTGCTTGGTGCTCAGTGCTCAGGGTGCTGGGTGCTCAGTACTCAGGGTGCTGGGTGCTCAGTGCTCAGGGTGCTGGGTGCTCAGTGCTCGGGGTCCTGGGTGCTCAGTGCTCAGGGTGCTGGGTGCTCAGTACTCAGGGTGCTGGGTGCTCAGTGCGCGGGGTGCTGGGTGCTCAGTGCTCAGTGCTCAGGGTGTTGGGTGCTCAGTGCTCAGTGCTCAGGGTGCTGGGTGCTCAGTACTCAGGGTGCTGGGTGCTCAGTGCTCAGGGTGCTGGGTGCTCAGTGCGCGGGGTGCTGGGTGCACAGTGCTCGGGGTGCTGGGTGCTCAGTGCTCAGTGCTCAGGGTGTTCTGTGCTCAGTGCTCAGTGCTCAGGGTGCTGGGTGCTCAGTACTCAGGGTGCTGGGTGCTCAGTACTCAGGGTGCTGGGTGCTCAGTGCTCAGGGTGCTGGGTGCTCAGGACTCTGGGTGTTGGGTGCTCAGTACTCAGGGTGCTGGGTGCTCAGTGCTCGGGGTGCTGGGTGCTCAGTGCTCTGGGTGCTTGGTGCTCAGTGCTCAGGGTGCTGGGTGCTCAGTATTCAGCGTGCTGGGTGCTCAGTTCTCGGGGTGCTCGGTGCTCAGTACTCAAGGTGCTGGGTGCTCAGTGCTCAGGGTGCTGGGTGCTAAGTCCTCGGGGTGCTCCGTGCTCAGTGCTCAGGGTGCTGGGTGCTCAGTACTCAGGGTGCTCGGTGCTCAGTACTCAGGGTTCTCAGTGCTCAGGGTGATGGGTGCTCAGTACTCAGGGTGCTCAGTGCTCAGTACTCGGGGTGCTGGGTGCTCAGTACTCAGGGTGCTCAGTGCTCAGTACTCGGGGTGCTGGGTGCTCAGTGCTCATTGTGCTCAGTGCTCAGTGCTCGGGGTGCTGGGTGCTCAGTGCTCGGGGCGGTGGGTGCTCAGTGCTCGAGGTGCTGGTTGCTCAGTATTCAGGGTGCTGTGTGCTCAGTGCTCAGTACTCAGCGTGCTGGGTGCTCAGTGCTCAGAGTGTTGGGTGCTCAGTACTCAGGGTGCTGGGTGCTCAGTGCTCAGTGCTCAGGGTGCTCAGTTCTCAGGGTGCTCAGTGCTCAGGGTGCTGGGTGCTCAGGGTGCTGGCTGCTCAGTGCTCGGGGTGCTGGGTGCTCAGTGCTCAGTGCTCAGGGTGCTGGGTGCTCAGTGCTCAGTGCTCAGTGCTCAGGGTGCTGGGTGCTCAGTTCTCAGGGTGCTCAGTGCTCAGGGTGCTGGGTGCTCAGTACTCAGGCTTCTGGGTGCTCAGTGCTCGGGGTGCTGGGTGCTCAGTGCTCAGGGTGATCAGTGCTCAGTACTAAGGGTGCTGGGTGCTCAGTGCTCGGGGTGCTGGGTGCTCAGTGCTCAGTGCTCAGTGCTCAGGGTGCTGGTTGCTCAGTACTCAGGGTGCTGGGTGCTCAGTACTCAGGGTGCTGGGTGCTCAGTGCTCAGGGTGCTCTGTGCTCAGTACTCAGGGTGCTGGGAGCTCAGTGCTCGGGGTGCTGCGTGCTCTGTGCTCAGGGTGCTGGGTGCTCAGTGCTCAGGGTGCTGGGTGCTCAGTGCTCAGGGTGCTGGGTGCTCAGTCCTCCGGGTGCTCAGTGCTCAGGGTGCTGGGTGCTCAGTGCTCGGGGTCCTCGGTGCTCAGTACTCAGGTTGCTGAGTGCTCAGTACTCAGGGTGCTGGGTGCTCAGTACTCATGGTGCTGGGTGCTCATTACTCAGGGTGCTGGGTGCTCAGTGCTCAGGGTGCTGGGTGCTCAGTGCGCGGGGTGCTGGGTGCTCAGTGCTCAGTGCTCAGGGTGTTGGGTGCTCAGTGCTCAGTGCTCAGGGTGCTGGGTGCTCAGTACTCAGGGTGCTGGGTGCTCAGTACTCAGGGTGCTGGGTGATCAGTGCTCAGGGTGCTGGGTGCTCAGTGCTCGGGGTGCTGGGTGCTCAGTGCTCGGGGTGCTGGGTGCTCAGTGCTAAGGGTGCTGGGTGCTCAGTATTCAGCGTGCTGGGTGCTCAGTGCTCGGGGTGCTCGGTGCTCAGTACTCAAGGTGCTGGGTGCTCAGTGCTCAGGGTGCTGGGTGATCAGTATTCAGCGTGCTGGGTGCTCAGTTCTCGGGGTGCTCGGTGCTCAGTACTCAAGGTGCTGGGTGCTCAGTGCTCAGGGTGCTGGGTGCCCAGTCCTCGGGGTGCTCCGTTCTCAGTGCTCAGGGTGCTGGGTGCTCAGTACTCAGGGTGCTCAGTGCTCAGTACTCAGGGTGCTGGGTGCTCAGTACTCAGGGTGCTGGGTGCTCAGTGCTCGGGGTGCTGGGTGCTCAGTGCTGAGGGTGGTGCTGGGTGCTCAATACTCAGGGTGCTGTGTGCTCCGTGCTCAGGGTGCTGGGTGCTCAGTACTAAGGTTCCTGGGTACTAAGTATTCAGGGTGCTCGGTGCTCAATACTCAGGGTGCTGGGTGCTCAGTGCTCAGGGTGCTGGGTACTCAGTACTCAGGGTGCTGGGTGCTCAGTACGCAGGGTGCTGGGTGCTCAGTGCTCAGGGTGCTTGGTGCTCAGTGCTCAGGGTGCTGGGTGCTCAGTACTCAGGGTGCTGGGTGCTCAGTGCTCAGGGTGCTGGGTGCTCAGTGCTCGGGGTCCTGGGTGCTCAGTGATCAGGGTGCTGGGTGCTCAGTACTCAGGGTGCTGGGTGCTCAGTGCGCGGGGTGCTGGGTGCTCAGTGCTCAGTGCTCAGGGTGTTGGGTGCTCAGTGCTCAGTGCTCAGGGTGCTGGGTGCTCAGTACTCAGGGTGCTGGGTGCTCAGTGCTCAGGGTGCTGGGTGCTCAGTGCGCGGGGTGCTGGGTGCTCAGTGCTCGGGGTGCTGGGTGCTCAGTGCTCAGTGCTCAGTGTGTTCTGTGCTCACTGCTCAGTGCTCAGGGTGCTGGGTGCTCAGTACTCAGGGTGCTGGGTGCTCAGTACTCAGGGTGCTGGGTGCTCAGTGCTCAGGGTGCTGGGTGCTCAGGACTCTGGGTGTTGGGTGCTCAGTACTCAGGGTGCTGGGTGCTCAGTGCTCGGGGTGCTGGGTGCTCAGTGCTCGGGGTGCTTGGTGCTCAGTGCTCAGGGTGCTGGGTGCTCAGTATTCAGCGTGCTGGGTGCTCAGTTCTCGGGGTGCTCGGTGCTCAGTACTCAAGGTGCTGGGTGCTCAGTGCTAAGGGTGCTGGGTGCTAAGTCCTCGGGGTGCTCCGTGCTCAGTGCTCAGGGTGCTGGGTGCTCAGTACTCAGGGTGCTCGGTGCTCAGTACTCAGGGTTCTCAGTGCTCAGGGTGCTGGGTGCTCAGTACTCAGGGTGCTCAGTGCTCAGTACTCGGGGTGCTGGGTGCTCAGTACTCAGGGTGCTCAGTGCTCAGTACTCGGGGTGCTGGGTGCTCAGTGCTCAGTGTGCTCAGTGCTCAGTGCTCGGGGTGCTGGGTGCTCAGTCCTCGGGGCGGTGGGTGCTCAGTGCTCGAGGTGCTGGTTGCTCAGTATTCAGGGTGCTGTGTGCTCAGTGCTCAGTACTCAGCGTGCTGGGTGCTCAGTGCTCAGAGTGTTGGGTGCTGAGTACTCAGGGTGCTGGGTGCTCAGTGCTCAGTGCTCAGGGTGCTCAGTTCTCAGGGTGCTCAGTGCTCAGGGTGCTGGGTGCTCAGGGTGCTGGCTGCTCAGTGCTCGGGGTGCTGGGTGCTGGCTGCTCAGTGCTCAGGGTGCTGGGTGCTCAGTGCTCAGTGCTCAGTGCTCAGGGTGCTGGGTGCTCAGTTCTCAGGGTGCTCAGTGCTCAGGGTGCTGGGTGCTCAGTACTCAGGCTTCTGGGTGCTCAGTGCTCGGGGTGCTGGGTGCTCAGTGCTCAGGGTGATCAGTGCTCAGTACTAAGGGTGCTGGGTGCTCAGTGCTCAGGGTGATGGGTGCTCAGTCCTCAGGGTGCTGGGTATTCAGTGCTCAGGGTGCTCAGTACTCAGGGTGCTGGGTGCTCAGTGCTCGGGGTGCTGGGTGCTCAGTACTCAGGGTGCTGTGTGCTCAGTGCGCGGGGTGCTGGGTGCTCAGTGCTCGGGGTGCTGGGTGCTCAGTGCTCAGTGCTCAGGGTGTTGGGTGCTCAGTGCTCAGTGCTCAGGGTGCTGGGTGCTCAGTACTAAGGGTGCTGGGTGCTCAGTACTCAGGGTGCTGGGTGATCAGTGCTCAGGGTGCTGGGTGCTCAGTATTCAGCGTGCTGGGTGCTCAGTTCTCGGGGTGCTCGGTGCTCAGTACTCAAGGTGCTGGGTGCTCAGTGCTCAGGGTGCTGGGTGATCAGTATTCAGCGTGCTGGGTGCTCAGTTCTCGGGGTGCTCGGTGCTCAGTACTCAAGGTGCTGGGTGCTCAGTGCTCAGGGTGCTGGGTGCCAGTCCTCGGGGTGCTCCGTTCTCAGTGCTCAGGGTGCTGGGTGCTCAGTACTCAGGGTGCTCAGTGCTCAGTACTCAAGGTGCTGGGTGCTCAGTACTCAGGGTGCTGGGTGCTCAGTGCTCGGGGTGCTGGGTGCTCAGTACTGAGGGTGGTGCTGGGTGCTCAGTACTCAGGGTGCTGTGTGCTCCGTGCTCAGGGTGCTGGGTGCTCAGTACTAAGGTTCCTGGGTACTAAGTATTCAGGGTGCTCGGTGCTCAGTACTCAGGGTGCTGGGTGCTCAGTGCTCAGGGTGCTGGGTACTCAGTACTCAGGGTGCTGGGTGCTCAGTACTCAGGGTGCTGGGTGCTCAGTGCTCAGGGTGCTTGGTGCTCAGTGCTCAGGGTGCTGGGTGCTCAGTACTCAGGGTGCTGGGTGCTCAGTGCTCAGGGTGCTGGGTGCTCAGTGCTCGGGGTCCTGGGTGCTCAGTGCTCAGGGTGCTGGGTGCTCAGTACTCAGGGTGCTGGGTGCTCAGTGCGCGGGGTGCTGGGTGCTCAGTGCTCAGTGCTCAGGGTGTTGGGTGCTCAGTGCTCAGTGCTCAGGGTGCTGGGTGCTCAGTACTCAGGGTGCTGGGTGCTCAGTGCTCAGGGTGCTGGGTGCTCAGTGGGCGGGGTGCTGGGTGCTCAGTGCTCGGGGTGCTGGGTGCTCAGTGCTCAGTGCTCAGGGTGTTCTGTGCTCAGTGCTCAGTGCTCAGGGTGCTGGGTGCTCAGTACTCAGGGTGCTGGGTGCTCAGTACTCAGGGTGCTGGGTGCTCAGTGCTCAGGGTGCTGGGTGCTCAGGACTCTGGGTGTTGGGTGCTCAGTACTCAGGGTGCTGGGTGCTCAGTGCTCGGGGTGCTGGGTGCTCAGTGCTCTGGGTGCTTGGTGCTCAGTGCTCAGGGTGCTGGGTGCTCAGTATTCAGCGTGCTGGGTGCTCAGTTCTCGGGGTGCTCGGTGCTCAGTACTCAAGGTGCTGGGTGCTCAGTGCTCAGGGTGCTGGGTGCTAAGTCCTCGGGGTGCTCCGTGCTCAGTGCTCAGGGTGCTGGGTGCTCAGTACTCAGGGTGCTCGGTGCTCAGTACTCAGGGTTCTCAGTGCTCAGGGTGATGGGTGCTCAGTACTCAGGGTGCTCAGTGCTCAGTACTCGGGGTGCTGGGTGCTCAGTACTCAGGGTGCTCAGTGCTCAGTAGTCGGGGTGCTGGGTGCTCAGTGCTCATTGTGCTCAGTGCTCAGTGCTCGGGGTGCTGGGTGCTCAGTGCTCGGGGCGGTGGGTGCTCAGTGCTCGAGGTGCTGGTTGCTCAGTATTCAGGGTGCTGTGTGCTCAGTGCTCAGTACTCAGCGTGCTGGGTGCTCAGTGCTCAGAGTGTTGGGTGCTCAGTACTCAGGGTGCTGGGTGCTCAGTGCTCAGTGCTCAGGGTGCTCAGTTCTCAGGGTGCTCAGTGCTCAGGGTGCTGGGTGCTCAGGGTGCTGGCTGCTCAGTGCTCGGGGTGCTGGGTGCTCAGTGCTCAGTGCTCAGGGTGCTGGGTGCTCAGTGCTCAGTGCTCAGTGCTCAGGGTGCTGGGTGCTCAGTTCTCAGGGTGCTCAGTGCTCAGGGTGCTGGGTGCTCAGTACTCAGGCTTCTGGGTGCTCAGTGCTCGGGGTGCTGGGTGCTCAGTGCTCAGGGTGATCAGTGCTCAGTACTAAGGGTGCTGGGTGCTCAGTGCTCAGGGTGATGGGTGCTCAGTCCTCAGGGTGCTGGGTATTCAGTGCTCAGGGTGCTGAGTACTCAGGGTGCTGGGTGCTCAGTGCTCGGGGTGCTGGGTGCTCAGTACTCAGGGTGCTGGGTGCTCAGTGCGCGGGGTGCTGGGTGCTCAGTGCTCGGGGTGCTGGGTGCTCAGTGCTCAGTGCTCAGGGTGTTGGGTGCTCAGTGCTCAGTGCTCAGGGTGCTGGGTGCTCAGTACTAAGGGTGCTGGGTGCTCAGTACTCAGGGTGCTTGGTGCTCAGTGCTCAGGGTGCTGGGTGCTCAGTATTCAGCGTGCTGGGTGCTCAGTTCTCGGGGTGCTCGGTGCTCAGTACTCAAGGTGCTGGGTGCTCAGTGCTCAGGGTGCTGGGTGCTAAGTCCTCGGGGTGCTCCGTGCTCAGTGCTCAGGGTGCTGGGTGCTCAGTACTCAGGGTGCTCGGTGCTCAGTACTCAGGGTTCTCAGTGCTCAGGGTGCTGGGTGCTCAGTACTCAGGGTGCTCAGTGCTCAGTACTCGGGGTGCTGGGTGCTCAGTACTCAGGGTGCTCAGTGCTCAGTACTCGGGGTGCTGGGTGCTCAGTGCTCAGTGTGCTCAGTGCTCAGTGCTCGGGGTGCTGGGTGCTCAGTCCTCGGGGCGGTGGGTGCTCAGTGCTCGAGGTGCTGGTTGCTCAGTATTCAGGGTGCTGTGTGCTCAGTGCTCAGTACTCAGCGTGCTGGGTGCTCAGTGCTCAGAGTGTTGGGTGCTCAGTACTCAGGGTGCTGGGTGCTCAGTGCTCAGTGCTCAGGGTGCTCAGTTCTCAGGGTGCTCAGTGCTCAGGGTGCTGGGTGCTCAGGGTGCTGGCTGCTCAGTGCTCGGGGTGCTGGGTGCTCAGTGCTCAGTGCTCAGGGTGCTGGGTGCTCAGTGCTCAGTGCTCAGTGCTCAGGGTGCTGGGTGCTCAGTTCTCAGGGTGCTCAGTGCTCAGGGTGCTGGGTGCTCAGTACTCAGGCTTCTGGGTGCTCAGTGCTCGGGGTGCTGGGTGCTCAGTGCTCAGGGTGATCAGTGCTCAGTACTAAGGGTGCTGGGTGCTCAGTGCTCAGGGTGATGGGTGCTCAGTCCTCAGGGTGCTGGGTATTCAGTGCTCAGGGTGCTCAGTACTCAGGGTGCTGGGTGCTCAGTGCTCGGGGTGCTGGGTGCTCAGTACTCAGGGTGCTGGGTGCTCAGTGCGCGGGGTGCTGGGTGCTCAGTGCTCGGGGTGCTGGGTGCTCAGTGCTCAGTGCTCAGGGTGTTGGGTGCTCAGTGCTCAGTGCTCAGGGTGCTGGGTGCTCAGTACTAAGGGTGCTGGGTGCTCAGTACTCAGAGTGCTGGGTGATCAGTGCTCAGGGTGCTGGGTGCTCAGGACTCTGGGTGTTGGGTGCTCAGTACTCAGGGTGCTGGGTGCTCAGTGCTCGGGGTGCTGGGTGCTCAGTGCTCGGGGTGCTGGGTGCTCAGTGCTCAGTGCTCAGTGCTCACGGTGCTGGTTGCTCAGTACTCAGGGTGCTGGGTGCTCAGTACTCAGGGTGCTGGGTGCTCAGTGCTCAGGGTGCTCTGTGCTCAGTACTCAGGGTGCTGGGAGCTCAGTGCTCGGGGTGCTGCGTGCTCTGTGCTCATGGTGCTGGGTGCTCAGTGCTCAGGGTGCTGGGTGCTCAGTGCTCAGGGTGCTGGGTGCTCAGTCCTCCGGGTGCTCAGTGCTCAGGGTGCTGGGTGCTCAGTGCTCGGGGTCCTCGGTGCTCAGTACTCAGGGTGCTGATTGCTCAGTACTCAGGGTGCTGGGTGCTCAGTACTCATGGTGCTGGGTGCTCATTACTCAGGGTGCTGGGTGCTCAGTGCTCAGGGTGCTGGGTGCTCAGTGCGCGGGGTGCTGGGTGCTCAGTGCTCAGTGCTCAGGGTGTTGGGTGCTCAGTGCTCAGTGCTCAGGGTGCTGGGTGCTCAGTACTCAGGGTGCTGGGTGCTCAGTACTCAGGGTGCTGGGTGATCAGTGCTCAGGGTGCTGGGTGCTCAGTGCTCGGGGTGCTGGGTGCTCAGTGCTCGGGGTGCTGGGTGCTCAGTGCTCAGGGTGCTGGGTGCTCAGTATTCAGCGTGCTGGGTGCTCAGTGCTCGGGGTGCTCGGTGCTCAGTACTCAAGGTGCTGGGTGCTCAGTGCTCAGGGTGCTGGGTGATCAGTATTCAGCGTGCTGGGTGCTCAGTTCTCGGGGTGCTCGGTGCTCAGTACTCAAGGTGCTGGGTGCTCAGTGCTCAGGGTGCTGGGTGCCCAGTCCTCGGGGTGCTCCGTTCTCAGTGCTCAGGGTGCTGGGTGCTCAGTACTCAGGGTGCTCAGTGCTCAGTACTCAGGGTGCTGGGTGCTCAGTACTCAGGGTGCTGGGTGCTCAGTGCTCGGGGTGCTGGGTGCTCAGTGCTGAGGGTGGTGCTGGGTGCTCAGTACTCAGGGTGCTGTGTGCTCCGTGCTCAGGGTGCTGGGTGCTCAGTACTAAGGTTCCTGGGTACTAAGTATTCAGGGTGCTCGGTGCTCAGTACTCAGGGTGCTGGGTGCTCAGTGCTCAGGGTGCTGGGTACTCAGTACTCAGGGTGCTGGGTGCTCAGTACTCAGGGTGCTGGGTGCTCAGTGCTCAGGGTGCTTGGTGCTCAGTGCTCAGGGTGCTGGGTGCTCAGTACTCAGGGTGCTGGGTGCTCAGTGCTCAGGGTGCTGGGTGCTCAGTGCTCGGGGTCCTGGGTGCTCAGTGCTCAGGGTGCTGGGTGCTCAGTACTCAGGGTGCTGGGTGCTCAGTGCGCGGGGTGCTGGGTGCTCAGTGCTCAGTGCTCAGGGTGTTGGGTGCTCAGTGCTCAGTGCTCAGGGTGCTGGGTGCTCAGTACTCAGGGTGCTGGGTGCTCAGTGCTCAGGGTGCTGGGTGCTCAGTGCGCGGGGTGCTGGGTGCTCAGTGCTCGGGGTGCTGGGTGCTCAGTGCTCAGTGCTCAGGGTGTTCTGTGCTCAGTGCTCAGTGCTCAGGGTGCTGGGTGCTCAGTACTCAGGGTGCTGGGTGCTCAGTACTCAGGGTGCTGGGTGCTCAGTGCTCAGGGTGCTGGGTGCTCAGGACTCTGGGTGTTGGGTGCTCAGTACTCAGGGTGCTGGGTGCTCAGTGCTCGGGGTGCTGGGTGCTCAGTGCTCTGGGTGCTTGGTGCTCAGTGCTCAGGGTGCTGGGTGCTCAGTATTCAGCGTGCTGGGTGCTCAGTTCTCGGGGTGCTCGGTGCTCAGTACTCAAGGTGCTGGGTGCTCAGTGCTCAGGGTGCTGGGTGCTAAGTCCTCGGGGTGCTCCGTGCTCAGTGCTCAGGGTGCTGGGTGCTCAGTACTCAGGGTGCTCGGTGCTCAGTACTCAGGGTTCTCAGTGCTCAGGGTGATGGGTGCTCAGTACTCAGGGTGCTCAGTGCTCAGTACTCGGGGTGCTGGGTGCTCAGTACTCAGGGTGCTCGGTGCTCAGTACTCGGGGTGCTGGGTGCTCAGTGCTCATTGTGCTCAGTGCTCAGTGCTCGGGGTGCTGGGTGCTCAGTGCTCGGGGCGGTGGGTGCTCAGTGCTCGAGGTGCTGGTTGCTCATTATTCAGGGTGCTGTGTGCTCAGTGCTCAGTACTCAGCGTGCTGGGTGCTCAGTGCTCAGAGTGTTGGGTGCTCAGTACTCAGGGTGCTGGGTGCTCAGTGCTCAGTGCTCAGGGTGCTCAGTTCTCAGGGTGCTCAGTGCTCAGGGTGCTGGGTGCTCAGGGTGCTGGCTGCTCAGTGCTCGGGGTGCTGGGTGCTCAGTGCGCAGTGTTCAGGGTGCTGGGTGCTCAGTGCTCAGTGCTCAGTGCTCAGGGTGCTGGGTGCTCAGTTCTCAGGGTGCTCAGTGCTCAGGGTGCTGGGTGCTCAGTACTCAGGCTTCTGGGTGCTCAGTGCTCGGGGTGCTGGGTGCTCAGTGCTCAGTGCTCAGTGCTCACGGTGCTGGTTGCTCAGTACTCAGGGTGCTGGGTGCTCAGTACTCAGGGTGCTGGGTGCTCAGTGCTCAGGGTGCTCTGTGCTCAGTACTCAGGGTGCTGGGAGCTCAGTGCTCGGGGTGCTGCGTGCTCTGTGCTCAGGGTGCTGGGTGCTCAGTGCTCAGGGTGCTGGGTGCTCAGTGCTCAGGGTGCTGGGTGCTCAGTCCTCCGGGTGCTCAGTGCTCAGGGTGCTGGGTGCTCAGTGCTCGGGGTCCTCGGTGCTCAGTACTCAGGGTACTGATTGCTCAGTACTCAGGGTGCTGGGTGCTCAGTACTCATGGTGCTGGGTGCTCATTACTCAGGGTGCTGGGTGCTCAGTGCTCAGGGTGCTGGGTGCTCAGTGCGCGGGGTGCTGGGTGCTCAGTGCTCAGTGCTCAGGGTGTTGGGTGCTCAGTGCTCAGTGCTCAGGGTGCTGGGTGCTCAGTACTCAGGGTGCTGGGTGCTCAGTACTCAGGGTGCTGGGTGATCAGTGCTCAGGGTGCTGGGTGCTCAGTGCTCGGGGTGCTGGGTGCTCAGTGCTCGGGGTGCTGGGTGCTCAGTGCTCAGGGTGCTGGGTGCTCAGTATTCAGTGTGCTGGGTGCTCAGTGCTCGGGGTGCTCGGTGCTCAGTACTCAAGGTGCTGGGTGCTCAGTGCTCAGGGTGCTGGGTGATCAGTATTCAGCGTGCTGGGTGCTCAGTTCTTGGGGTGCTCGGTGCTCAGTACTCAAGGTGCTGGGTGCTCAGTGCTCAGGGTGCTGGGTGCCCAGTCCTCGGGGTGCTCCGTTCTCAGTGCTCAGGGTGCTGGGTGCTCAGTACTCAGGGTGCTCAGTGCTCAGTACTCAGGGTGCTGGGTGCTCAGTACTCAGGGTGCTGGGTGCTCAGTGCTCGGGGTGCTGGGTGCTCAGTGCTGAGGGTGGTGCTGGGTGCTCAGTACTCAGGGTGCTGTGTGCTCCGTGCTCAGGGTGCTGGGTGCTCAGTACTAAGGTTCCTGGGTACTAAGTATTCAGGGTGCTCGGTGCTCAGTACTCAGGGTGCTGGGTGCTCAGTGCTCAGGGTGCTGGGTACTCAGTACTCAGGGTGCTGGGTGCTCAGTACTCAGGGTGCTGGGTGCTCAGTGCTCAGGGTGCTTGGTGCTCAGTGCTCAGGGTGCTGGGTGCTCAGTACTCAGGGTGCTGGGTGCTCAGTGCTCAGGGTGCTGGGTGCTCAGTGCTCGGGGTCCTGGGTGCTCAGTGCTCAGGGTGCTGGGTGCTCAGTACTCAGGGTGCTGGGTGCTCAGTGCGCGGGGTGCTGGGTGCTCAGTGCTCAGTGCTCAGGGTGTTGGGTGCTCAGTGCTCAGTGCTCAGGGTGCTGGGTGCTCAGTACTCAGGGTGCTGGGTGCTCAGTGCTCAGGGTGCTGGGTGCTCAGTGCGCGGGGTGCTGGGTGCTCAGTGCTCGGGGTGCTGGGTGCTCAGTGCTCAGTGCTCAGGGTGTTCTGTGCTCAGTGCTCAGTGCTCAGGGTGCTGGGTGCTCAGTACTCAGGGTGCTGGGTGCTCAGTACTCAGGGTGCTGGGTGCTCAGTGCTCAGGGTGCTGGGTGCTCAGGACTCTGGGTGTTGGGTGCTCAGTACTCAGGGTGCTGGGTGCTCAGTGCTCGGGGTGCTGGGTGCTCAGTGCTCTGGGTGCTTGGTGCTCAGTGCTCAGGGTGCTGGGTGCTAAGTCCTCGGGGTGCTCCGTGCTCAGTGCTCAGGGTGCTGGGTGCTCAGTACTCAGGGTGCTCGGTGCTCAGTACTCAGGGTTCTCAGTGCTCAGGGTGATGGGTGCTCAGTACTCAGGGTGCTCAGTGCTCAGTACTCGGGGTGCTGGGTGCTCAGTACTCAGGGTGCTCAGTGCTCAGTACTCGGGGTGCTGGGTGCTCAGTGCTCATTGTGCTCAGTGCTCAGTGCTCGGGGTGCTGGGTGCTCAGTGCTCGGGGCGGTGGGTGCTCAGTGCTCGAGGTGCTGGTTGCTCAGTATTCAGGGTGCTGTGTGCTCAGTGCTCAGTACTCAGCGTGCTGGGTGCTCAGTGCTCAGAGTGTTGGGTGCTCAGTACTCAGGGTGCTGGGTGCTCAGTGCTCAGTGCTCAGGGTGCTCAGTTCTCAGGGTGCTCAGTGCTCAGGGTGCTGGGTGCTCAGGGTGCTGGCTGCTCAGTGCTCGGGGTGCTGGGTACTCAGTGCTCAGTGCTCAGGGTGCTGGGTGCTCAGTGCTCAGTGCTCAGTGCTCAGGGTGCTGGGTGCTCAGTTCTCAGGGTGCTCAGTGCTCAGGGTGCTGGGTGCTCAGTACTCAGGCTTCTGGGTGCTCAGTGCTCGGGGTGCTGGGTGCTCAGTGCTCAGGGTGATCAGTGCTCAGTACTAAGGGTGCTGGGTGCTCAGTGCTCGGGGTGCTGGGTGCTCAGTGCTCAGTGCTCAGTGCTCAGGGTGCTGGTTGCTCAGTACTCAGGGTGCTGGGTGCTCAGTACTCAGGGTGCTGGGTGCTCAGTGCTCAGGGTGCTCTGTGCTCAGTACTCAGGGTGCTGGGAGCTCAGTGCTCGGGGTGCTGCGTGCTCTGTGCTCAGGGTGCTGGGTGCTCAGTGCTCAGGGTGCTGGGTGCTCAGTGCTCAGGGTGCTGGGTGCTCAGTCCTCCGGGTGCTCAGTGCTCAGGGTGCTGGGTGCTCAGTGCTCGGGGTCCTCGGTGCTCAGTACTCAGGTTGCTGAGTGCTCAGTACTCAGGGTGCTGGGTGCTCAGTACTCATGGTGCTGGGTGCTCATTACTCAGGGTGCTGGGTGCTCAGTGCTCAGGGTGCTGGGTGCTCAGTGCGCGGGGTGCTGGGTGCTCAGTTCTCAGTGCTCAGGGTGTTGGGTGCTCAGTGCTCAGTGCTCAGGGTGCTGGGTGCTCAGTACTCAGGGTGCTGGGTGCTCAGTACTCAGGGTGCTGGGTGATCAGTGCTCAGGGTGCTGGGTGCTCAGTGCTCGGGGTGCTGGGTGCTCAGTGCTCGGGGTGCTGGGTGCTCAGTGCTCAGGGTGCTGGGTGCTCAGTATTCAGCGTGCTGGGTGCTCAGTGCTCGGGGTGCTCGGTGCTCAGTACTCAAGGTGCTGGGTGCTCAGTGCTCAGGGTGCTGGGTGATCAGTATTCAGCGTGCTGGGTGCTCAGTTCTCGGGGTGCTCGGTGCTCAGTACTCAAGGTGCTGGGTGCTCAGTGCTCAGGGTGCTGGGTGCCCAGTCCTCGGGGTGCTCCGTTCTCAGTGCTCAGGGTGCTGGGTGCTCAGTACTCAGGGTGCTCAGTGCTCAGTACTCAGGGTGCTGGGTGCTCAGTACTCAGGGTGCTGGGTGCTCAGTGCTCGGGGTGCTGGGTGCTCAGTGCTGAGGGTGGTGCTGGGTGCTCAATACTCAGGGTGCTAAGTGCTCCGTGCTCAGGGTGCTGGGTGCTCAGTACTAAGGTTCCTGGGTACTAAGTATTCAGGGTGCTCGGTGCTCAGTACTCAGGGTGCTGGGTGCTCAGTGCTCAGGGTGCTGGGTACTCAGTACTCAGGGTGCTGGGTGCTCAGTACGCAGGGTGCTGGGTGCTCAGTGCTCAGGGTGCTTGGTGCTCAGTGCTCAGGGTGCTGGGTGCTCAGTACTCAGGGTGCTGGGTGCTCAGTGCTCAGGGTGCTGGGTGCTCAGTGCTCGGGGTCCTGGGTGCTCAGTGATCAGGGTGCTGGGTGCTCAGTACTCAGGGTGCTGGGTGCTCAGTGCGCGGGGTGCTGGGTGCTCAGTGCTCAGTGCTCAGGGTGTTGGGTGCTCAGTGCTCAGTGCTCAGGGTGCTGGGTGCTCAGTACTCAGGGTGCTGGGTGCTCAGTGCTCAGGGTGCTGGGTGCTCAGTGCGCGGGGTGCTGGGTGCTCAGTGCTCGGGGTGCTGGGTGCTCAGTGCTCAGTGCTCAGTGTGTTCTGTGCTCACTGCTCAGTGCTCAGGGTGCTGGGTGCTCAGTACTCAGGGTGCTGGGTGCTCAGTACTCAGGGTGCTGGGTGCTCAGTGCTCAGGGTGCTGGGTGCTCAGGACTCTGGGTGTTGGGTGCTCAGTACTCAGGGTGCTGGGTGCTCAGTGCTCGGGGTGCTGGGTGCTCAGTGCTCGGGGTGCTTGGTGCTCAGTGCTCAGGGTGCTGGGTGCTCAGTATTCAGCGTGCTGGGTGCTCAGTTCTCGGGGTGCTCGGTGCTCAGTACTCAAGGTGCTGGGTGCTCAGTGCTCAGGGTGCTGGGTGCTAAGTCCTCGGGGTGCTCCGTGCTCAGTGCTCAGGGTGCTGGGTGCTCAGTACTCAGGGTGCTCGGTGCTCAGTACTCAGGGTTCTCAGTGCTCAGGGTGCTGGGTGCTCAGTACTCAGGGTGCTCAGTGCTCAGTACTCGGGGTGCTGGGTGCTCAGTACTCAGGGTGCTCAGTGCTCAGTACTCGGGGTGCTGGGTGCTCAGTGCTCAGTGTGCTCAGTGCTCAGTGCTCGGGGTGCTGGGTGCTCAGTCCTCGGGGCGGTGGGTGCTCAGTGCTCGAGGTGCTGGTTGCTCAGTATTCAGGGTGCTGTGTGCTCAGTGCTCAGTACTCAGCGTGCTGGGTGCTCAGTGCTCAGAGTGTTGGGTGCTGAGTACTCAGGGTGCTGGGTGCTCAGTGCTCAGTGCTCAGGGTGCTCAGTTCTCAGGGTGCTCAGTGCTCAGGGTGCTGGGTGCTCAGGGTGCTGGCTGCTCAGTGCTCGGGGTGCTGGGTGCTCAGTGCTCAGTGCTCAGGGTGCTGGGTGCTCAGTGCTCAGTGCTCAGTGCTCAGGGTGCTGGGTGCTCAGTTCTCAGGGTGCTCAGTGCTCAGGGTGCTGGGTGCTCAGTACTCAGGCTTCTGGGTGCTCAGTGCTCGGGGTGCTGGGTGCTCAGTGCTCAGGGTGATCAGTGCTCAGTACTAAGGGTGCTGGGTGCTCAGTGCTCAGGGTGATGGGTGCTCAGTCCTCAGGGTGCTGGGTATTCAGTGCTCAGGGTGCTCAGTACTCAGGGTGCTGGGTGCTCAGTGCTCGGGGTGCTGGGTGCTCAGTACTCAGGGTGCTGGGTGCTCAGTGCGCGGGGTGCTGGGTGCTCAGTGCTCGGGGTGCTGGGTGCTCAGTGCTCAGTGCTCAGGGTGTTGGGTGCTCAGTGCTCAGTGCTCAGGGTGCTGGGTGCTCAGTACTAAGGGTGCTGGGTGCTCAGTACTCAGGGTGCTGGGTGATCAGTGCTCAGGGTGCTGGGTGCTCAGGACTCTGGGTGTTGGGTGCTCAGTACTCAGGGTGCTGGGTGCTCAGTGCTCGGGGTGCTGGGTGCTCAGTGCTCGGGGTGCTGGGTGCTCAGTGCTCAGTGCTCAGTGCTCACGGTGCTGGTTGCTCAGTACTCAGGGTGCTGGGTGCTCAGTACTCAGGGTGCTGGGTGCTCAGTGCTCAGGGTGCTCTGTGCTCAGTACTCAGGGTGCTGGGAGCTCAGTGCTCGGGGTGCTGCGTGCTCTGTGCTCAGGGTGCTGGGTGCTCAGTGCTCAGGGTGCTGGGTGCTCAGTGCTCAGGGTGCTGGGTGCTCAGTCCTCCGGGTGCTCAGTGCTCAGGGTGCTGGGTGCTCAGTGCTCGGGGTCCTCGGTGCTCAGTACTCAGGGTGCTGATTGCTCAGTACTCAGGGTGCTGGGTGCTCAGTACTCATGGTGCTGGGTGCTCATTACTCAGGGTGCTGGGTGCTCAGTGCTCAGGGTGCTGGGTGCTCAGTGCGCGGGGTGCTGGGTGCTCAGTGCTCAGTGCTCAGGGTGTTGGGTGCTCAGTGCTCAGTGCTCAGGGTGCTGGGTGCTCAGTACTCAGGGTGCTGGGTGCTCAGTACTCAGGGTGCTGGGTGATCAGTGCTCAGGGTGCTGGGTGCTCAGTGCTCGGGGTGCTGGGTGCTCAGTGCTCGGGGTGCTGGGTGCTCAGTGCTCAGGGTGCTGGGTGCTCAGTATTCAGCGTGCTGGGTGCTCAGTGCTCGGGGTGCTCGGTGCTCAGTACTCAAGGTGCTGGGTGCTCAGTGCTCAGGGTGCTGGGTGATCAGTATTCAGCGTGCTGGGTGCTCAGTTCTCGGGGTGCTCGGTGCTCAGTACTCAAGGTGCTGGGTGCTCAGTGCTCAGGGTGCTGGGTGCCCAGTCCTCGGGGTGCTCCGTTCTCAGTGCTCAGGGTGCTGGGTGCTCAGTACTCAGGGTGCTCAGTGCTCAGTACTCAGGGTGCTGGGTGCTCAGTACTCAGGGTGCTGGGTGCTCAGTGCTCGGGGTGCTGGGTGCTCAGTGCTGAGGGTGGTGCTGGGTGCTCAGTACTCAGGGTGCTGTGTGCTCCGTGCTCAGGGTGCTGGGTGCTCAGTACTAAGGTTCCTGGGTACGAAGTATTCAGGGTGCTCGGTGCTCAGTACTCAGGGTGCTGGGTGCTCAGTGCTCACGGTGCTGGGTACTCAGTACTCAGGGTGCTGGGTGCTCAGTACTCAGGGTGCTGGGTGCTCAGTGCTCAGGGTGCTTGGTGCTCAGTGCTCAGGGTGCTGGGTGCTCAGTACTCAGGGTGCTGGGTGCTCAGTGCTCAGGGTGCTGGGTGCTCAGTGCTCGGGGTCCTGGGTGCTCAGTGCTCAGGGTGCTGGGTGCTCAGTACTCAGGGTGCTGGGTGCTCAGTGCGCGGGGTGCTGGGTGCTCAGTGCTCAGTGCTCAGGGTGTTGGGTGCTCAGTGCTCAGTGCTCAGGGTGCTGGGTGCTCAGTACTCAGGGTGCTGGGTGCTCAGTGCTCAGGGTGCTGGGTGCTCAGTGCGCGGGGTGCTGGGTGCTCAGTGCTCGGGGTGCTGGGTGCTCAGTGCTCAGTGCTCAGGGTGTTCTGTGCTCAGTGCTCAGTGCTCAGGGTGCTGGGTGCTCAGTACTCAGGGTGCTGGGTGCTCAGTACTCAGGGTGCTGGGTGCTCAGTGCTCAGGGTGCTGGGTGCTCAGGACTCTGGGTGTTGGGTGCTCAGTACTCAGGGTGCTGGGTGCTCAGTGCTCGGGGTGCTGGGTGCTCAGTGCTCTGGGTGCTTGGTGCTCAGTGCTCAGGGTGCTGGGTGCTCAGTATTCAGCGTGCTGGGTGCTCAGTTCTCGGGGTGCTCGGTGTTCAGTACTCAAGGTGCTGGGTGCTCAGTGCTCAGGGTGCTGGGTGCTAAGTCCTCGGGGTGCTCCGTGCTCAGTGCTCAGGGTGCTGGGTGCTCAGTACTCAGGGTGCTCGGTGCTCAGTACTCAGGGTTCTCAGTGCTCAGGGTGATGGGTGCTCAGTACTCAGGGTGCTCAGTGCTCAGTACTCGGGGTGCTGGGTGCTCAGTACTCAGGGTGCTCAGTGCTCAGTACTCGGGGTGCTGGGTGCTCAGTGCTCATTGTGCTCAGTGCTCAGTGCTCGGGGTGCTGGGTGCTCAGTGCTCGGGGCGGTGGGTGCTCAGTGCTCGAGGTGCTGGTTGCTCAGTATTCAGGGTGCTGTGTGCTCAGTGCTCAGTACTCAGCGTGCTGGGTGCTCAGTGCTCAGAGTGTTGGGTGCTCAGTACTCAGGGTGCTGGGTGCTCAGTGCTCAGTGCTCAGGGTGCTCAGTTCTCAGGGTGCTCAGTGCTCAGGGTGCTGGGTGCTCAGGGTGCTGGCTGCTCAGTGCTCGGGGTGCTGGGTGCTCAGTGCTCGGGGTGCTCAGTACTCAGGGTGATGTGTGTTCAGTGCTCAGGGTACTGGGTGCTCAGTACTCAGGGTGCTCGGTGCTTAGTACTCAGGGTGGTGGGTGCTCAGTACTCCGGGTGCTGGGTGCTCAGTGCTCGGGGTGCTCGGTGCTCAGTGCTCAGGGTGCTGGGTGCTCAGTACTCAGGGTGCTCATTGCTCAGGGTGCTGGGTGTTCAGTACTCAGGGTGCTGGGTGCTCAGTACTCAGGGTGCTCAGTGCTCAGTACTCAGGGTGCTCAGTGCTCAGTACTCAGGGTGCTCTGTGCTCAGGGTGCTGGGTGCTCAGTGCTCGGATTGCTGGGTGCTCAGTGCTCACGGTGCTGTGTGCTCAGTACTCAGGGTGCTCAGTACTCAGGGTGCTGGGTGCTCAGTGCTCGGGGTGCTGGGTACTCAGTCCTCAGGGTGCTGGGTGCTCAGTGCTCAGGGTGCTCGGTGCTCAGTGCTCAGGGTGCTGGGTGCTCAGTACTCAGGGTGCTCGGTGCTCAGTACTCAGGGTGCTGGGTGCTCAGTGCTCTGGGTGCTGGGTGCTCAGTACTCAGGGTGCTGGGTGCTCGGTGCTCAGTACACTGGGTGCCCAGTACTCAGGGTGCTGGGTGCTCAGTACTCAGGGTGCTCGGTGCTTGGGGTGCTGGGTGCTCAGTTCTCAGGGTGCTCAGTGCTTGGGGTGCAGGGTGCTCAGTACTCAGGGTGCTGGTTGCTCAGTGCTCAGGGTGCTGGGTGCTGAGTACTCAGGGTGCTGGGTGCTCAGTGCTCATTGTGCTTAGTGCTCAGCACTCGGGGTGCTGGGTGCTCAGTGTTCAGGGTGCTCAGTGCTCAGTGCTCGGGGAGCTGGGTGCTCAGTGCTCGGAGTTCTGCGTGCTCAGTACTCAGGGTGCTGTGTGCTCAGTGCTCAGTACTCAGCGTGCTGGGTGCTCAGTGCTCAGAGTGTTGGGTGCTCAGTACTCAGGGTGCTGGGTGCTCAGTGCTCAGTGCTCAGGATGCTCAGTGCTCAGGGTGCTGGGTGCTCAGGGTGCTGGGTGCTCAGTGCTCGGGGTGCTGGTTGCTCAGTGCTCAGGGTGCTGGGTGCTCAGTGTTCAGTGCTCAGGGTGCTGGGTGCTCAGTGCTCAGTGCTCAGGGTGCTGGGTGTTCAGTACTTAGGGTGCTGGGTGCTCAGTACTCAGGGTGCTTGGTGCTCAGTGCTCAGGGTGCTGGTTGCTCAGTGCTCAGGGTGCTGGGTGCTCAGTACTCAGGGTGCTGGGTACTCAGTACTCAGGGTGCTCGGTGTTCAGTACTCAGGGTGCTGGGTGCTCAGTACTCAGGGTGCTGGGTGCTCAGTACTCAGGGTGCTGGGTGCTCAATGCTCAGGGTGCTGGGTGCTCAGTGCTCAGGGTGCTGGGTGCTCAGTGCTCGGGGTGCTGGGTGCTCAGGGCTGTGGTGCTGGGTGCTCAGTCCTCAGTGCTCAGGGTGCTGGGTGCTCAGTGCTCAGTGCTCAGGGTGCTGGTTGCTCAGTACTCAGGGTGCTGGGTGCTCAGTACTCAGGGTGCTGGGTGCTCAGTACTCAGGGTGCTCTGTGCTCAGTACTCAGGGTGCTGGGAGCTCAGTGCTCGGGGTGCTGCGAGCTCTGTGCTCAGGGTGCTGGGTGCTCAGTGCTCAGGGTGCTGGGTGCTCAGTACTCAGGGTGCTGGGTGCTCAGTGCTCGGGGTGCTCGGGGCTCAGTACTCAAGGTGCTGGGTGCTCAGTGCTCAGGGTGCTGGGTGCTCAGTCCTCGGGGTGCTCCGTGCTCAGTGATCAGGGTGCTGGGTGCTCAGTACTCAGGGTGCTCGGTGCTCAGTACTCAGGGTTCTCAGTGCTCAGTACTCAGGGTGGTGGGTGCTCAGTGCTCAGGGTGCTGGGTGCTCAGTACCCAGGGTGCTCAGTGCTCAGTACTCGGAGTGCTTGGTGCTCAGTACTCAGGGTGCTCAGTGCTCAGTACTCGGGGTGCTGGGTGCTCAGTGCTCAGGGTGCTCAGTGTTCAGTGCTCGGGGTGCTGGGTGCTCAGTGCTCGGGGCGCTGGGTGCTCAGTGCTCGGGGTGCTGGGTGCTCAGTACTCGGGGTGCTGGGTGCTCAGTACTCAGGGTGCTCTGTGCTCAGTACTCAGTACTCAGGGTGCTGGGTGCTCAGTGCTCAGGGTGCTGGGTGCTCAGTAATCTGTGTATTGGGTGCTCAGTACTCAGCGTGCTGGGTGCTCCGTGCTCGAGGTGCTGGGTGCTCAGTGCTCGGGGAGCTCGGTGCTCAGTACTCAGGGTGCTGTGTGCTCAGTACTCAGTGCTCGGGGTCCTGGGTGCTCCGTGCTCGGGGTGCTTAGTGCTCAGTAGTCAGGGTGCTGGGTGCTCAGTACTCAGGGTGCTGGGTGCTCATTCTCGGGGTGCTGGGTGCTCAGTGCTCGGGGTGCTCGATGCTCATTACTCAAGGTGCTGGGTGCTCAGTTCTCAGGGTGCTGGGTGCTCAGTGCTCGGGGTGCTCGGTGCTCAGTACTCAAGGTGCTGTGTGCTCAGTTCTCAGGGTGCTGGGTGCTCAGTTCTCAGGGTGCTGGGTGCTCAGTGCTCAGGGTGCTGGGTGCTCAGTGCTCAGGGTGCTTGGAGCTCAGTGCTCAGGGTCCTGGGTGCTCAGTACTCAGGGTGCTGGGTGCTTAGTACTCAGGGTGCTCAGTGCTCAGTACACAGGGTGCTGGGTGCTCAGTGCTCAGTACTCAGGGTGCTGGGTGCTCAGTGCTCGGGGTGCTGGGTGCTCAGTACTCAGCGTGCTCCGTGCTAAGTACTCAGGGTGCTGGGTGCTCAGTGCTCAGGGTGCTGGGTGCTCGGGGAGCTCGGTGCTCAGTACTCAGGGTGCTGGGTGCTCAGTACTCAGTGCTCGGGGTCCTGGGTGCTCCGTGCTCGGGGTGCTGGGCGCTCAGTGCTCTGGGTGCATAGTGCTCAGTACTCAGGGTGCTGGGTGCTCAGTACTCAGGGTGCTGGGTGCTCATTCTCGGGGTGCTGGGTGCTCAGTGCTCGGGGTGCTGGGTGCTCAGTACTCAGGGTGCTGGGGGCTCAGTACTCGGGGTGCTGGGTGCTCTGTACTCAGGGTGCTGGGTGCTCAGTGCTCGGGCTCCTGGGTGCTCAGTCTCAGGGTGCTGGGTGCTCAGTGCTCAGGGTGCTGGGTGCGCAGTCCTCAGGGTGCTCAGTGCTCATGGTGCTGGGTGCTCAGTGCTCGGGGTGCTCGGTGCTCAGTACTCAGGGTGCTGAGTGCTCAGTACTCAGGATGCTGGGTGCTCAGTACTCATGGTTCTGGGTGCTCAGTACTCAGGGGGCTGGGTGCTCAGTGCTCAGGGTGCTGGGTGCTCAGTGCTCAGGGTGCTGGATGCTCAGTGCTCGGGGTGCTGTGTGCTCAGTGCTCGGGTTGATGGGTGCTCAGTGCTCAGTGCTCAGGGTGTTGGGTGCTCAGTGCTCAGTGCTCAGGGTGCTGGGTGCTCAGTACTCAGGGTGCTGGGTGCTCAGTACTCAGGGTGCTGGGTGCTCAGTGCTCAGGGTGCTGGGTGCTCAGTACTCTGGGTGTTGGGTGCTCAGTACTCAGGGTGCTGGGTGCTCAGTGCTCGGGGTGATGGGTGCTCAGTGCTCAGGGTGCTGTGTGCTCAGTGCTCAGGGTTCTGGGTGTTTAGTACTCAAGGTGCTGGTTGCTCAGTGCTCAGGGTGCTGGGTGCTCAGTCCTCGGGGTGCTCCGTGCTCAGTGCTCAGGGTGCTGGGTGCTCAGTACTCAGGGTACTCGGTGCTCAGTACTCAGGGTTCTCAGTGCTCAGTGCTCAGGGTGCTGGGTGCTCAGTTCTCAGGGTGCTCAGTGCTCAGTACTCGGGGTGCTGGGTGCTCAGTACTCAGGGTGCTGGGTGCTTAGTACTCAGGGTGCTCAGTGCTCAGTACACAGGGTGCTGGGTGCTCAGTGCTCGGGGTGCTGGGTGCTCAGTGCTCAGTACTCAGGGTGCTGGGTGCTCAGTGCTCGGGGTGCTGGGTGCTCAGTACTCAGCGTGCTGGGTGCTCAGTACTCAGGGTGCTGGGTGCTCAGTGCTCAGGGTGCTGGGTGCTCAGTGCTCAGTGTGCTGGGTGCTCAGTGATCGGGGTGCTGGGTGCTCAGTACTCAGGGTGCTCAGTGCTCAGTACTCAGTGCTCGGGGTCCTGGGTGCTCCGTGCTCGGGGTGCTGGGTGCTCAGTGCTCTGGGTGCTTAGTGCTCAGTACTCAGGGTGCTGGGTGCTCAGTACTCAGGGTGCTGGGGGCTCAGTACTCAGGGTGCTGGGTGCTCAGTACTCAGGGTGCTCGGTTCTCAGTACTCAGGGTGTTGGGTGCTCATTCTCGGGGTGCTGGGTGCTCAGTGCTCGGGGTGCTGGGTGCTCAGTACTCAGGGTGCTGGGGGCTCAGTACTCAGGGTGCTGGGTGCTCAGTACTCAGGGTGATCTGTTCTCAGTACTCAGGTTGCAGGGTGCTCAGTGCTCGGGGTGCTGGGTGCTCAGTACTCGGGGTGCTCAGTGCTCAGTACTCAGGGTGCTGGGTGCTCAGTACTCAGGGTGCTGGGTGTTCAGTGCTCGGGGTGCTCGGTGCTCAGTACTCGGTGTGCTGGGTGCTCAGTACTCGGGGTGCTGGGTGCTCAGTGCTCAGGGTGCTGGGTGCTCAGTGCTCGGGGTGCTGGGTGCTCAGTGCTGAGGGTGGTGCTGGGTGCTCAGTACTCAGGGTGCTGGGTGCTCAGTGCTCAGGGTGCTTGGTGCTCAGTACTAAGGGTGTTGGGTGCTCAGTACTCAGGGTGCTCGGTGCTCAGTACTCAGGGTGCTGGGTGCTCAGTGCTCAGGGTGCTGGGTACTCAGTACTCAGGGTGCTGGGTGCTCAGTACTCACTGTGCTGGGTGCTCAGTGCTCAGGGTGCTGGGTGCTCAGTGCTCAGGGTGCTGGGTGCTCAGTACTCAGGGTGCTGGGTGCTCAGTGCTCAGGGTGATCGGTGCTCAGTACTCAGGGTGCTCAGTACTCAGGGTGCTGGGTGCTCAGTGCTCGGGGTGCTGGGTGCTCAGTACTCGGGGTGCTGGGTGCTCTGTACTCAGGGTGCTGGGTGCTCAGTGCTCGGGGTCCTGGGTGCTCAGTGCTCAGGGTGATCGGTGCTCAGTACTCAGGGTGCTGGGTGCTCAGTGCTCAGGGTGCTGGGTGCTCAGTCCTCAGGGTGCTCAGTGCTCAGGGTGCTGGGTGCTCAGTGCTCGGGGTGCTCGGTGCTCAGTACTCAGGGTGCTGAGTGCTCAGTACTCATGGTGCTGGGTGCTCAGTACTCAGGGGGCTGGGTGCTCAGTGCTCAGGGTGCTGGGTGCTCAGTGCTCAGGGTGCTAGGTGCTCAGTGCTCGGGGTGCTGGGTGCTCAGTGCTCGGGGTGCTCGGTGCTCAGTGCTCAGTGCTCAGGGTGTTGGGTGCTCAGTGCTCAGTGCTCAGGGTGCTCTGTGCTCAGTACTCAGGGTGCTGGGTGCTCAGTACTCAGGGTGCTGGGTGCTCAGTGCTCAGGGTGCTGGGTGCTCAGTACTCTGGGTGTTGGGTGCTCAGTACTCAGGGTGCTGGGTGCTCAGTGCTCGGGGTGCTGGGTGCTCAGTGCTCGGGGTGCTGGGTGCTCAGTGCTCAGGGTGCTGGGTGCTCAGTATTCAGGGTGCTGGGTGCTCAATGCTCGGGGTGCTGGGTGCTCAGTACTCAAGGTGCTGGGTGCTCAGTGCTCAGGGTGCTGTGTGCTCAGTCCTCGGTGTGCTCCGTGCTCAGTGCTCAGGGTGCTGGGTGCTCAGTACTCAGGGTGCTCGGTGCTCAGTACTCAGGGTCCTCAGTGCTCAGTGCTCAGGGTGCTGGGTGCTCAGTGCTCAGAGTGTTGGGTGCTCAGTACTCAGGGTGCTGTGTGCTCAGTGCTCAGTACTCAGCGTGCTGGGTGCTCAGTGCTCAGAGTGTTGGGTGCTCAGTACTCAGGGTGCTGGGTGCTCAGTGCTCAGTGCTCAGGGTGCTCAGTGCTCAGGGTGCTGGGTGCTCAGGGTGCTGGGTGCTCAGTGCTCGGGGTGCTGGTTGCTCAGTGCTCAGGGTGCTGGGTGCTCAGTGTTCAGTGCTCAGGGTGCTGGGTGCTCAGTGCTCAGTGCTCAGGGTGCTGGGTGTTCAGTACTCAGGGTGCTGGGTGCTCAGTACTCAGGGTGCTTGGTGCTCAGTGCTCAGGGTGCTGGTTGCTCAGTGCTCAGGGTGCTGGGTGCTCAGTACTCAGGGTGCTGGGTACTCAGTACTCAGGGTGCTCGGTGTTCAGTACTCAGGGTGCTGGGTGCTCAGTACTCAAGTTGCTGGGTGCTCAGTGCTCAGGGTGCTGGGTGCTCAGTACTCAGGGTGCTGGGTGCTCAGTGCTCAGTGCTCAGGGTGCTGGGTGCTCAGTCCTCAGGGTGCTCAGTACTCAGGGTGCTCGGTGCTCAGTGCTCAGTACTCAGGGTGTTCAGTACTCAGGGTGCTGGGTGCTCAGTGCTTGGGGTGCTGGGTGCTCAGTACTCAGGGTGCTGGGTGCTCAGTACTCAGGGTGCTGGGTGCTCAGTACTCAGGGTGCTGGGTGCTCAGTGCTCGGGGTGCTGGGTGCTCAGTGCTCAGGGTGATCGGTGCTCAGTGCTCAGGGTGCTGGATGCTCAGTCCTCAGGGTGCTCAGTGCTCAAGGTGCTGGGTGCTCAGTGCTCGGGGTGCTCGGTGCTCAGTACTCAGGGTGCTGAGTGCTCAGTACTCAGGGTGCTGGGTGCTCAGTACTCAGGGTGCTGGGTGCTCAGTACTCAGGGTGCTGGGTGCTCAGTGCTCAGGGTGCTGGGTGCTCAGTGCTCAGGGTGCTGGCTGCTCAGTGCTCGGTGTGCTGGGTGCTCAGTGCTCGGGGTGCTGGGTGCTCAGTGCTCAGGGCTCAGGGTGCTGGGTGCTCAGTGATCAGTGCTCAGGGTGCTGGGTGCTCAGTGCTCAGGGTGCTGGGTGCTCAGTGCTCGGGGTGCTGGGTGCTCAGTGCTCAAGGTGCTGGGTGCTCAGTGCTCGGGGTGCTCGGTGCTCAGTACTCAGGGTGCTGGGTGCTCAGTGCTCGGGGTGCTCGGTGCTCAGTACGTTGGGTGCTCACTACTCAGGGTGCTGGGTGCTCAGTCCTCAGGGTGCTCAGTGCTCAAGGTGCTGGGTGCTCAGTGCTCAGGGTGCTGGGTGTTCAGTACTCAGGGTGCTGAGTGCTCAGTACTCAGGGTTCTCAGTGCTCAGTGCTCAGGGTGCTGGGTGCTCAGTGCTCAGGGTGCTCAGTGCTCAGCACTCGGGGTGCTGGGTGCTCAGTGCTCAGCGTGCTCAGTGCTCAGCACTCGGGGTGCTGGGTGCTCAGTGCTCAGGGTGCTCAGTGCTCAGTGCTCGGGGAGCTGGGTGCTCAGTGCTCGGAGTTCTGCGTGCTCAGTGCTCAGGGTGCTGCGTGTTCAGTACTCAGGGTGCTGGCTGCTCAGTACTCAGGGTGCTGGGTGCTCATTCTCGGGGTGCTGGGTGCTCAGTGCTCGGGGTACTGGGTGCTCAGTACTCAGGGTGCTGGGGGCTCAGTACTCAGGGTGCTGGGTGCTCAGTACTCAGGGTGCTCGGTTCTCAGTACTCAGGGTGTTGGGTGCTCATTCTCGGGGTGCTGGGTGCTCAGTGCTCGGGGTGCTGGGTGCTCAGTACTCAGGGTGCTGGGGGCTCAGTACTCAGGGTGCTGGGTGCTCAGTACTCAGGGTGATCTGTTCTCAGTACTCAGGTTGCTGGGTGCTCAGTGCTCGGGGTGCTGGGTGCTCAGTACTCGGGGTGCTCAGTGCTCAGTTCTCACTGTGCTGGGTGCTCAGTACTCACGGTGCTGGGTGTTCAGTGCTCAGGGTGCTCGGTGCTCAGTACTCGGTGTGCTGGGTGCTCAGTACTCGGGGTGCTGGGTGCTCAGTGCTCAGGGTGCTGGGTGCTCAGTGCTCGGGGTGCTGGGTGCTCAGTGCTGAGGGTGGTGCTGGGTGCTCAGTACTCAGGGTGCTGGGTGCTCAGTGCTCAGGGTGCTTGGTGCTCAGTACTAAGGGTGCTGGGTGCTCAGTACTCAGGGTGCTCAGTGATCAGTACTCAGGGTGCTGGGTGCTCAGTGCTCAGGGTGCTGGGTACTCAGTACTCAGGGTGCTGGGTGCTCAGTACTAACTGTGCTGGGAGCTCAGTGCTCAGGGTGCTGGGTGCTCAGTGCTCAGGGTGCTGGGTGCTCAGTACTCAGGGTGCTGGGTGCTCAGTGCTCAGGGTGATCGGTGCTCAGTACTCAGGGTGCTCAGTACTCAGGGTGCTGGGTGCTCAGTGCTCAGGGTGCTGGGTGCTCAGTGCTCAGGGTGCTGGGTGCTCAGTACTCAGGGTGCTCAGTACTCAGGGTGCTGGGTGCTCAGTGCTCGGGGTGCTGGGTGCTCAGTACTCGGGGTGCTGGGTGCTCTGTACTCAGGGTGCTGGGTGCTCAGTGCTCGGGGTCCTGGGTGCTCAGTTCTCAGGGTGATCGGTGCTCAGTACTCAGGGTGCTGGGTGCTCAGTGCTCAGGGTGCTGGGTGCTCAGTCCTCATGGTGCTGGGTGCTCAGTACTCAGGGGGCTGGGTGCTCAGTGCTCAGGGTGCTGGGTGCTCAGTGCTCAGGGTGCTAGGTGCTCAGTGCTCGGGGTCCTGGGTGCTCAGTGCTCGGGGTGCTCGGTGCTCAGTGCTCAGTGCTCAGGGTGTTGGGTGCTCAGTGCTCAGTGCTCAGGGTGCTGTGTGCTCAGTACTCAGGGTGCTGGGTGCTCAGTACTCAGGGTGCTGGGTGCTCAGTGCTCAGGGTGCTGGGTGCTCAGTACTCAGGGTGCTCGGTGCTCAGTACTCAGCGTTCTCAGTGCTCAGTGCTCAGGGTGCTGGGTGCTCAGTTCTCAGGTTGCTCAGTGCTCAGCACTCGGGGTGCTGGGTGCTCAGTGCTCAGGGTGCTCAGTGCTCAGCACTCGGGGTGCTGGGTGCTCAGTGCTCAGGGTGCTCAGTGCTCAGTGCTCGGGGAGCTGGGTGCTCAGTGCTCGGAGTTCTGCGTGCTCAGTACTCAGGGTGCTGTGTGCTCAGTGCTCAGTACTCAGCGTGCTGGGTGCTCAGTGCTCAGAGTGTTGGGTGCTCAGTACTCAGGGTGCTGGGTGCTCAGTGCTCAGTGCTCAGGGTGCTCAGTGCTCAGGGTGCTCAGTGCTCAGGGTGCTGGGTGCTCAGGGTGCTGGGTGCTCAGTGCTCGGGGTGCTGGTTGCTCAGTGCTCAGGGTGCTGGGTGCTCAGGTTTCAGTGCTCAGGGTGCTGGGTGCTCAGTGCTCAGTGCTCAGGGTGCTGGGTGTTCAGTACTCAGGGTGCTGGGTGCTCAGTACACAGGGTGCTTGGTTCTCAGTGCTCAGGGTGCTGGTTGCTCAGTGCTCAGGGTGCTGGGTGCTCACTACTCAGGGTGCTGGGTACTCAGTACTCAGGGTGCTCGGTGTTCAGTACTCAGGGTGCTGGGTGCTCAGTACTCAAGGTGCTGGGTGCTCAGTGCTCAGGGTGCTGGGTGCTCAGTACTCAGGGTGCTGGGTGCTCAGTGCTCAGTGCTCAGGGTGCTGGGTGCTCAGTCCTCAGGGTGCTCAGTACTCAGGGTGCTCGGTGCTCAGTGCTCAGTACTCAGGGTGTTCAGTACTCAGGGTGCTGGGTGCTCAGTGCTTGGGGTGCTGTGTGCTCAGTACTCAGGGTGCTGGGTGCTCAGTACTCAGGGTGCTGGGTGCTCAGTACTCAGGGTGCTGGGTGCTCAGTGCTCGGGGTGCTGGGTGCTCAGTGCTCAGGGTGATCGGTGCTCAGTGCTCAGGGTGCTGGATGCTCAGTCCTCAGGGTGCTCAGTGCTCAAGGTGCTGGGTGCTCAGTGCTCGGGGTGCTCGGTGCTCAGTACTCAGGGTGCTGAGTGCTCAGTACTCAGGGTGCTGGGTGCTCAGTACTCAGGGTGCTGGGTGCTCAGTACTCAGGGTGCTGGGTGCTCAGTGCTCAGGGTGCTGGGTGCTCAGTGCTCAGGGTGCTGGGTGCTCAGTGCTCGCGGTGCTGGGTGCTCAGTGCTCAGGGTGATGGGTGCTCAGTGCTCAGGGTGCTGGGTGCTCAGTACTCGGGGTGCTGGGTGCTCAGTACTCAGGTTGCGGGCTGCTCAGTACTCAGGGTGCTGGGTGATCAGTACTCGGGTGCTGGGTGCTCAGTGCTCAGGGTGCTGGGTGCTCAGTGCTCGGGGTGCTGGGTGCTCAGTGCTCAGTACTCAGGGTGCTTGGGTGCTCAGTGCTCGGGGTGCTGGGTGCTCAGTGCTTAGTACTCAGGGCGCTGGGTGCTCAGTGCTCAGGGTGCTGGGTGCTCAGTGCTCAGGGTGCTGGGTGCTCAGTGCTCAGGGTGCTGGGTGCTCAGTACTCAGGGTGCTGGGTGCTCAGTGCTCAGATTGCTGGGTGGTCAGTGCTCGGGGTGCTCGGTGCTCAGTGCTCAATGTGCTGGGTGCTCAGTACTCAGGGTGCTCATTGCACAGGGTCCTGGGTGCTCAGTACTCAGGGTGCTGGGTGCTCAGTGCTCAGGGTGCTCGGTGCTCAGTACGTTGGGTGCTCAGTACTCAGGGTGCTGGGTGCTCAGTGCTCAGGGTGCTGGGTGCTCAGTGCTCAGGGTGCTGGGTGTTCAGTGCTCAGGGTGCTGGGTGCTCGGTGCTCGGGGTGCTGGGTGCTCAGTGCTCGGGGTGCTCGGAGCTCAATACTCAGGGTGCTCACTGCTCAGTACTCCGGCTGCTGGGTGCTCAGTGCAAGGGGTGCTGATTGCTCAGTGCTCGGGGTGCTCGGTGCTCATTACGCTGGGTGCTCAGTACTCGGGGTGGTGGGTGCTCAGTACTCAGGGTGCTTAGTGCTCAGTACTCAGGGTGCTGGGTGCTCAGTACTCAGGGTGCTGGGTGCTCATTCTCGGGGTGCTGGGTGCTCAGTGCTCGGGGTACTGGGTGCTCAGTACTCAGGGTGCTGGGGGCTCAGTACTCAGGGTGCTGGGTGCTCAGTACTCAGGGTGCTCGGTTCTCAGTACTCAGGGTGTTGGGTGCTCATTCTCGGGGTGCTGGGTGCTCAGTGCTCGGGGTGCTGGGTGCTCAGTACTCAGGGTGCTGGGGGCTCAGTACTCAGGGTGCTGGGTGCTCAGTACTCAGGGTGATCTGTTCTCAGTACTCAGGTTGCTGGGTGCTCAGTGCTCGGGGTGCTGGGTGCTCAGTACTCGGGGTGCTCAGTGCTCAGTACTCACTGTGCTGGGTGCTCAGTACTCACGGTGCTGGGTGTTCAGTGCTCAGGGTGCTCGGTGCTCAGTACTCGGTGTGCTGGGTGCTCAGTACTCGGGGTGCTGGGTGCTCAGTGCTCAGGGTGCTGGGTGCTCAGTGCTCGGGGTGCTGGGTGCTCAGTGCTGAGGGTGGTGCTGGGTGCTCAGTACTCAGGGTGCTGGGTGCTCAGTGCTCAGGGTGCTTGGTGCTCAGTACTAAGGGTGCTGGGTGCTCAGTACTCAGGGTGCTCAGTGCTCAGTACTCAGGGTGCTGGGTGCTCAGTGCTCAGGGTGCTGGGTACTCAGTACTCAGGGTGCTGGGTGCTCAGTACTAACTGTGCTGGGTGCTCAGTGCTCAGGGTGCTGGGTGCTCAGTGCTCAGGGTGCTGGGTGCTCAGTACTCAGGGTGCTGGGTGCTCAGTGCTCAGGGTGATCGGTGCTCAGTACTCAGGGTGCTCAGTACTCAGGGTGCTGGGTGCTCAGTGCTCGGGGTGCTGGGTGCTCAGTACTCGGGGTGCTGGGTGCTCTGTACTCAGGGTGCTGGGTGCTCAGTGCTCGGGGTCCTGGGTGCTCAGTGCTCAGGGTGATCGGTGCTCAGTACTCAGGGTGCTGGGTGCTCAGTGCTCAGGGTGCTGGGTGCTCAGTCCTCAGGGTGCTCAGTGCTCAGGGTGCTGGGTGCTCAGTGCTCGGGGTGCTCGGTGCTCAGTACTCAGGGTGCTGAGTGCTCAGTACTCAGGGTGCTGGGTGCTCAGTACTCATGGTGCTGGGTGCTCAGTACTCAGGGGGCTGGGTGCTCAGTGCTCAGGGTGCTGGGTGCTCAGTGCTCAGGGTGCTAGGTGCTCAGTGCTCGGGGTGCTGGGTGCTCAGTGCTCGGGGTGCTCGGTGCTCAGTGCTCAGTGCTCAGGGTGTTGGGTGCTCAGTGCTCAGTGCTCAGGGTGCTGTGTGCTCAGTACTCAGGGTGCTGGGTGCTCAGTACTCAGGGTGCTGGGTGCTCAGTGCTCAGGGTGCTGGGTGCTCAGTACTCAGGGTGCTCGGTGCTTAGTACTCAGGGTTCTCAGTGCTCAGTGCTCAGGGTGCTGGGTGCTCAGTTCTCAGGGTGCTCAGTGCTCAGCACTCGGGGTGCTGGGTGCTCAGTGCTCAGGGTGCTCAGTGCTCAGCACTCGGGGTGCTGGGTGCTCAGTGCTCAGGGTGCTCAGTGCTCAGTGCTCGGGGAGCTGGGTGCTCAGTGCTCGGAGTTCTGCGTGCTCAGTACTCAGGGTGCTGTGTGCTCAGTGCTCAGTACTCAGCGTGCTGGGTGCTCAGTGCTCAGAGTGTTGGGTGCTCAGTACTCAGGGTGCTGGGTGCTCAGTGCTCAGTGCTCAGGGTGCTCAGTGCTCAGGGTGCTCAGTGCTCAGGGTGCTGGGTGCTCAGGGTGCTGGGTGCTCAGTGCTCGGGGTGCTGGTTGCTCAGTGCTCAGGGTGCTGGGTGCTCAGGGTTCAGTGCTCAGGGTGCTGGGTGCTCAGTGCTCAGTGCTCAGGGTGCTGGGTGTTCAGTACTCAGGGTGCTGGGTGCTCAGTACACAGGGTGCTTGGTTCTCAGTGCTCAGGGTGCTGGTTGCTCAGTGCTCAGGGTGCTGGGTGCTCAGTACTCAGGGTGCTGGGTACTCAGTACTCAGGGTGCTCGGTGTTCAGTACTCAGGGTGCTGGGTGCTCAGTACTCAAGGTGCTGGGTGCTCAGTGCTCAGGGTGCTGGGTGCTCAGTACTCAGGGTGCTGGGTGCTCAGTGCTCAGTGCTCAGGGTGCTGGGTGCTCAGTCCTCAGGGTGCTCAGTACTCAGGGTGCTCGGTGCTCAGTGCTCAGTACTCAGGGTGTTCAGTACTCAGGGTGCTGGGTGCTCAGTGCTTGGGGTGCTGGGTGCTCAGTACTCAGGGTGCTGGGTGCTCAGTACTCAGGGTGCTGGGTGCTCAGTACTCAGGGTGCTGGGTGCTCAGTGCTCGGGGTGCTGGGTGCTCAGTGCTCAGGGTGATCGGTGCTCAGTGCTCAGGGTGCTGGATGCTCAGTCCTCAGGGTGCTCAGTGCTCAAGGTGCTGGGTGCTCAGTGCTCGGGGTGCTCGGTGCTCAGTACTCAGGGTGCTGAGTGCTCAGTACTCAGGGTGCTGGGTGCTCAGTACTCAGGGTGCTGGGTGCTCAGTACTCAGGGTGCTGGGTGCTCAGTGCTCAGGGTGCTGGGTGCTCAGTGCTCAGGGTGCTGGGTGCTCAGTGCTCGGGGTGCTGGGTGCTCAGTGCTCGGGGTGCTGGGTGCTCAGTTCTCAGGGCTCAGGGTGCTGGGTGCTCAGTGATCAGTGCTCAGTGTGCTGGGTGCTCAGTGCTCAGGGTGCTGGGTGCTCAGTGCTCGGGGTGCTGGGTGCTCAGTGCTCAAGGTGCTGGGTGCTCAGTGCTCGGCGTGCTCGGTGCTCAGTACTCAGGGTGCTGGGTGCTCAGTGCTCGGGGTGCTCGGTGCTCAGTACGTTGGGTGCTCACTACTCAGGGTGCTGGGTGCTCAGTGCTCAGGGTACTGGGTGCTCAGTGCTCAGGGTGCTGGGTGCTCAGTGCTCAGGGTGCTGGGTGTTCAGTACTCAGGGTGCTGGGTGCGCAGTGCTCGCGGTGCTGGGTGCTCAGTGCTCAGGGTGCTGGGTGCTCAGTGCTCAGGGTGCTGGGTGCTCAGTACTCGGGGTGCTGGGTGCTCAGTACTCAGGTTGCGGGCTGCTCAGTACTCAGGGTGCTGGGTGATCAGTACTCGGGTGCTGGGTGCTCAGTGCTCAGGGTGCTGGGTGCTCAGTGCTCGGGGTGCTGGGTGCTCAGTGCTCAGTACTCAGGGTGCTTGGGTGCTCAGTGCTCGGGGTGCTGGGTGCTCAGTGCTTAGTACTCAGGGTGCTGGGTGCTCAGTGCTCGGGGTGCTGGGTGCTCAGTGCTCAGGGTGCTGGGTGCTCAGTGCTCAGGGTGCTGGGTGCTCAGTACTCAGGGTGCTGGGTGCTCAGTGCTCAGATTGCTGGGTGGTCAGTGCTCGGGGTGCTCGGTGCTCAGTGCTCAATGTGCTGGGTGCTCAGTACTCAGGGTGCTCATTGCACAGGGTCCTGGGTGCTCAGTACTCAGAGTGCTGGGTGCTCAGTGCTCAGGGTGCTCGGTGCTCAGTACGTTGGGTGCTCAGTACTCAGGGTGCTGGGTGCTCAGTGCTCAGGGTGCTGGGTGCTCAGTGCTCAGGGTGCTGGGTGTTCAGTGCTCAGGGTGCTGGGTGCTCGGTGCTCGGGGTGCTGGGTGCTCAGTGCTCGGGGTGCTCGGAGCTCAATACTCAGGGTGCTCACTGCTCAGTACTCCGGCTGCTGGGTGCTCAGTGCAAGGGGTGCTGATTGCTCAGTGCTCAGGGTGCTCGGTGCTCATTACGCTGGGTGCTCAGTACTCGGGGTGGTGGGTGCTCAGTACTCAGGGTGCTGGGTGTTCAGTACTCAGGGTGCTGGGTTCTTAGTACTCAGGGTGCTCAGTGCTCAGTACTTAGGGTGCTCAGTGCTCAGTGCTCGGGGTGCTGGGTGCTCAGTGCTCGGGGTGCTGGGTGCTCAGTGCTCGGGGTGCTGTGTGCTCAGTGCTCAGGGTGCTGGGTGCTCAGTGCTCAGAGTGCTGGGTTCTCAATACTCACGGTGCTCGGTGCTCATTACTCAGAGTGCTCAGTGCTCAGTACTCAGCGTGCTGGGTGCTCAGTGCTCAGGGTGCTCGGTGCTCAGTACTCAGGGTGCTCAGTGCTCAGTACTCAGCGTGCTGGGTGCTCAGTGCTCAGGGTGCTGGGTGCTCAGTACTCAGGGTGCTGGGTGCTTAGTACTCAGGGTGCTCGGTCCTCAGTGCTCAGAGTGCTGGGTGCTCAGTACTCAGGGTGCTGGGTGCTCAGTGCTCAGGGTGCTCAGTGCTCAGTACTCAGGGTGCTCGGTGCTCAGTGCTCAGGGTGCTCAGTGCTCAGTACTCAGGGTGCTCAGTGCTCAGTGCTCTGGGTGCTGGGTGCTCAGTGCTCGGGGTGCTGGGTGCTCAGTGCTCAGGATGCTGGGTGCTCAGTACTCAGGGTGCTCAGTGCTCAGGGTGCTGGGTGCTCAGTGCTCGGGGTGCTGGGTACTCAGTGCTCAGTACACAGGGTGCTGAGTGCTCAGTGCTCAGGGTGCTAGGTGCTCAGGGTGCTGGGTGCTCAGTGCTCGAGGTGCTGGTTGCTCAGTGCTCAGGGTGCTGGGTGCTCAGTGCTCAGTGCTCAGGGTGCTGGGTGCTCAGTGCTCAGTGCTCAGGGTGCTGGGTGATCAGTACTCAGGGTGCTCATTGCTCAGGGTGCTGGGTGCTCAGTACTCATGGTGCTGGGTGCTCAGGACTCAGGGTGCTCAGTGCTCAGTACTCAGGGTGCTGGGTGCTCAGTGCTCAGGGTGCTGGGTGCTCAGTACTCAGGGTGCTGGGTGCTCGGTGCTCAGGGTGCTGGGTGCTCAGTGCTCAGGGTGCTGGGTGCTCGGTGCTTGGGGTGCTGGGTGCTCAGTGCTCGGGGTGCTCGGTGCTCAGTACTCAGGGTGCTCAGTGCTCAGTACTCAGGGTGCTGGGTGCTCAGTGCTCAGGGTGCTGGGTGCTCAGTACTCAGGGTGCTGGGTGCTCGGTGCTCAATACGCTGGGTGCTCAGTACTCAGGGTGCTGGGTGCTCAGTACTCAGGGTGCTCGGTGCTCACTACTCAGGGTGCTGGGTGCTCAGTGCTCGGGGTGCTGGGTGCTCAGTACTCAGGGTGCTGGGTGCTCAGTGCTCGGGGTGCTCGGTGCTCAGTACGCTGGGTGCTCAGTACTCAGGGTGCTGGGTGCTCAGTACTCAGGGTGCTCAGTGCTCAGTACTTAGGGTGCTCAGTGCTCAGTGCTCAGGGTGCTGGGTGCTCAGTGCTCGGGGTGCTGGGTGCTCAGTGCTCGGGGTGCTGGGTGCTCAGTGCTCGGGGTGCTGGGTGCTCAGGGCTCAGGGTGCTGGGTGCTCAGTACTCAGGGTGCTCGGTGCTCAGTACTCAGGGTTCTCAGTGCTCAGTGCTCAGGGTGCTGGGTGCTCAGTTCTCAGGGTGCTCAGTGCTCAGCACACGGGGTGCTGGGTGCTCAGTGCTCAGGGTGCTCAGTGCTCAGCACTCGGGGTGCTGGGTGCTCAGTGCTCAGGGTGCTCAGTGCTCAGTGCTCGGGGAGCTGGGTGCTCAGTGCTCGGAGTTCTGCGTGCTCAGTACTCAGAGTGTTGGGTGCTCAGTACTCAGGGTGCTGGGTGCTCAGTGCTCAGTGCTCAGGGTGCTCAGTGCTCAGGGTGCTGGGTGCTCAGGGTGCTGTTTGCTCAGTGCTCGGGGTGCTGGTTGCTCAGTGCTCAGGGTGCTGGGTGCTCAGTGCTGAGGGTGCTGAGTGCTCAGTACTCAGGGTGCTGGGTGCTCGGTGCTCAGTACTCAGGGTGCTGAGTGCTCAGTACTCAGGGTGCTGGGTGCTCAGTACTCAGGGTGCTGGGTGCTCATTGCTCTGGGTGCTGGGTGCTCAGTGCTCGGGGTGCTGGGTGCTCAGTACTCAGGGTGCTGGGTGCTCAGTACTCAGGGTGCTCAGTGCTCAGTACTCAGCGTGCTGGGTGCTCAGTGCTCAGGGTGCTGGGTGCTCAGTACTCAGGGTGCTGGGTGCTTAGTACTCAGGGTGCTCGGTCCTCAGTGCTCAGGGTGCTGGGTGCTCAGTGCTCAGGGTGCTCAGTGCTCAGTACTCAGGGTGCTCAGTGCTCATTGCTCTGGGTGCTGGGTGCTCAGTGCTCGGGGTGCTGGGTGCTCAGTGCTCAGGGTGCTGGGTGCTCAGTACTCAGGGTGCTCAGTGCTCAGGGTGCTGGGTGCTCAGTGCTCGGGGTGCTGGGTACTCAGTGCTCAGTACACAGGGTGCTGAGTGCTCAGTGCTCAGGGTGCTGGGTGCTCAGGTTGCTGGGTGCTCAGTGCTCGGGGTGCTGGTTGCTCAGTGCTCAGGGTGCTGGGTGCTCAGTGCTCAGTGCTCAGGGTGCTGGGTGCTCAGTGCTCAGTGCTCAGGGTGCTGGGTGATCAGTACTCAGGGTGCTCATTGCTCAGGGTGCTGGGTGCTCAGTACTCATGGTGCTGGGTGCTCAGTACTCAGGGTGCTCAGTGCTCAGTACTCAGGGTGCTGGGTGCTCAGTGCTCAGGGTGCTGGGTGCTCAGTACTCAGGGTGCTGGGTGCTCGGTGCTCAGGGTGCTGGGTGCTCAGTGCTCAGGGTGCTGGGTGCTCGGTGCTCGGGGTGCTGGGTGCTCAGTGCTCGGGGTGCTCGTTGCTCAGTACTCAGGGTGCTCAGTGCTCAGTACTCAGGGTGCTGGGTGCTCAGTGCTCAGGGTGCTGGGTGCTCAGTACTCAGGGTGCTGGGTGCTCGGTGCTCAATACGCTGAGTGCTCGGTACTCAGGGTGCTGGGTGCTCAGTACTCAGGGTGCTCGGTGCTCACTACTCAGGGTGCTGGGTGCTCAGTGCTCGGGGTGCTGGGTGCTCAGTACTCAGGGTGCTGGGTGCTCAGTGCTCCGGGTGCTCGGTGCTCAGTACGGTGGGTGCTCAGTACTCAGGGTGCTGGGTGCTCAGTACTCAGGGTGCTCAGTGCTCAGTACTTAGGGTGCTGGGTGCTCGGTGCTCAATACGCTGGGTGCTCGGTACTCAGGGTGCTGGGTGCTCAGTACTCAGTGTGCTCGGTGCTCACTACTCAGGGTGCTGGGTGCTCAGTGCTCGGGGTGCTGGGTGCTCAGTACTCAGGGTGCTGGGTGCTCAGTGCTCGGGGTGCTCGGTGCTCAATACGCTGGGTGCTCGGTACTCAGGGTGCTGGGTGCTCAGTACTCAGGGTGCTCGGTGCTCACTACTCAGGGTGCTGGGTGCTCAGTGCTCGGGGTGCTGGGTGCTCAGTACTCAGGGTGCTGTGTGCTCAGTGCTCGGGGTGCTCGGTGCTCAGTGCTCAGTGCTCAGTGCTCAGGGTGCTGGGTGCTCAGTGCTCGGGGTGCTGGGTGCTCAGTGCTCGGGGTGCTGGGTGCTCAGTGCTCTGGGTGCTGGGTGCTCAGGGCTCAGGTGCTGGGTGCTCAGTACTCAGGGTGCTGGGTGCTCAGTACTCAGGGTTCTCAGTGCTCAGTGCTCAGGGTGCTGGGTGCTCAGTTCTCAGGGTGCTCAGTGCTCAGCACTCGGGGTGCTGGGTGCTCAGTGCTCAGGGTGCTCAGTGCTCAGCACTCGGGGTGCTGGGTGCTCAGTGCTCAGGGTGCTCAGTGCTCAGTGCTCGGGGAGCTGGGTGCTCAGTGCTCGGAGTTCTGCGTGCTCAGTACTCAGGGTGCTGTGTGCTCAGTGCTCAGTACTCAGCGTGCTGGGTGCTCAGTGCTCAGAGTGTTGGGTGCTCAGTACTCAGGGTGCTGGGTGCTCAGTGCTCAGTGCTCAGGGTGCTCAGTGCTCAGGGTGCTGGGTGCTCAGGGTGCTGGGTGCTCAGTGCGCGGGGTGCTGGTTGCTCAGTGCTCAGGGTGCTGGGTGCTCAGTGCTCAGTGCTCAGGGTGCTGGGTGCTCAGTGCTCAGTGCTCAGGGTGCTGGGTGTTCAGTACTCAGGGTGCTGGGTGCTCAGTACTCAGGGTGCTTGGTGCTCAGTGCTCAGGGTGCTGGTTGCTCAGTGCTCAGGGTGCTGGGTGCTCAGTACTCAGGGTGCTGGGTGCTCAGTACTCAGGGTGCTCAGTGTTCAGTACTCAGGGTGCTGGGTGCTCAGTACTCAAGGTGCTGGGTGCTCAGTGCTCAGGGTGCTGGGTGCTCAGTACTCAGGGTGCTGGGTGCTCAGTGCTCAGTGCTCAGGGTGCTGGGTGCTCAGTCCTCAGGGTGCTCAGTACTCAGGGTGCTCGGTGCTCAGTGCTCAGTTACTCAGGGTGTTCAGTACTCAGGGTGCTGGGTGCTCAGTGCTTGGGGTGCTGGGTGCTCAGTACTCAGGGTGCTGGGTGCTCAGTACTCAGGGTGCTGGGTGCTCAGTACTCAGGGTGCTGGGTGCTCAGTGCTCGGGGTGCTGGGTGCTCAGTGCTCAGGGTGATCGGTGCTCAGTGCTCAGGGTGCTCAGTGCTCAAGGTGCTGGGTGCTCAGTGCTCGGGGTGCTCGGTGCTCAGTACTCAGGGTGCTGAGTGCTCAGTATTCAGGGTGCTGGGTGCTCAGTACTCAGGGTGCTGGGTGCTCAGTACTCAGGGTGCTGGGTGCTAAGTGCTCAGGGTGCTGGGTGCTCAGTGCTCAGGGTGCTGGGTGCTCAGTGCTCGGGGCGCTGGGTGCTCAGTGCTCGGGGTGCTGGGTGCTCAGTGCTCAGGGCTCAGGGTGCTGGGTGCTCAGTGATCAGTGCTCAGGGTGCTGGGTGCTCAGTGCTCCGGTTGCTCGGTGCTCAGTACTCAGGGTGCTGGGTGCTCAGTGCTCGGGGTGCTCGGTGCTCAGTACGTTGGGTGCTCACTACTCAGGGTGCTGGGTGCTCAGTGCTCAGGGTACTGGGTGCTCAGTGCTCGGGGTGCTGGGTGCTCAGTACTCAGGGTGCTGGGTGCTCAGTGCTCGGGGTGCTCGGTGCTCAGTACGCTGGGTGCTCAGTACTCAGGGTGCTGGGTGCTCAGTACTCAGGGTGCTCGGTGCTCACTACTCAGGGTGCTGGGTGCTCAGTACTCAGGGTGCTGGGTGCTCGGTGCTCAATACGCTGGGTGCTCAGTACTCAGGGTGCTGGGTGCTCAGTACTCAGGGTGCTCGGTGCTCACTACTCAGGGTGCTGGGTGCTCAGTGCTCGGGGTGCTGGGTGCTCAGTACTCAGGGTGCTGGGTGCTCAGTGCTCGGGGTGCTCGGTGCTCAGTACGCTGGGTGCTCAGTACTCAGGGTGCTGGGTGCTCAGTACTCAGGGTGCTCAGTGCTCAGTACTTAGGGTGCTCAGTGCTCAGTGCTCAGGGTGCTGGGTGCTCAGTGCTCGGGGTGCTGGGTGCTCAGTGCTCGGAGTGCTGGGTGCTCAGTGCTCGGGGTGCTGGGTGCTCAGGGCTCAGGGTGCTGGGTGCTCAGTACTCAGGGTGCTCGGTGCTCAGTACTCAGGGTTCTCAGTGCTCAGTGCTCAGGGTGCTGGGTGCTCAGTTCTCAGGGTGCTCAGTGCTCATCACTCGGGGTGCTGGGTGCTCAGTGCTCAGGGTGCTCAGTGCTCAGCACTCGGGGTGCTGGGTGCTCAGTGCTCAGGGTGCTCAGTGCTCAGTGCTCGGGGAGCTGGGTGCTCAGTGCTCAGAGTTCTGCGTGCTCAGTACTCAGGGTGCTGTGTGCTCAGTGCTCAGTACTCAGCGTGCTGGGTGCTCAGTGCTCAGAGTGTTGGGTGCTCAGTACTCAGGGTGCTGGGTGCTCAGTGCTCAGTGCTCAGGGTGCTCAGTGCTCAGGGTGCTGGGTGCTCAGGGTGCTGGGTGCTCAGTGCTCGGGGTGCTGGTTGCTCAGTGCTCAGGGTGCTGGGTGCTCAGTGCTCAGTGCTCAGGGTGCTGGGTGCTCAGTGCTCAGTGCTCAGGGTGCTGGGTGTTCAGTACTCAGGGTGCTGGGTGCTCAGTACTCAGGGTGCTTGGTGCTCAGTGCTCAGGGTGCTGGTTGCTCAGTGCTCAGGGTGCTGGGTGCTCAGTACTCAGGGTGCTGGGTGCTCAGTACTCAGGGTGCTCGGTGTTCAGTACACAGTGTGCTGGGTGCTCAGTACTCAAGGTGCTGGGTGCTCAGTGCTCAGGGTGCTGGGTGCTCAGTACTCAGGGTGCTGGGTGCTCAGTGCTCAGTGCTCAGGGTGCTGGGTGCTCAGTCCTCAGGGTGCTCAGTACTCAGGGTGCTCGGTGCTCAGTGCTCAGTACTCAGGGTGTTCAGTACTCAGGGTGCTGGGTGCTCAGTGCTTGGGGTGCTGGGTGCTCAGTACTCAGGGTGCTGGGTGCTCAGTACTCAGGGTGCTGGGTGCTCAGTACTCAGGGTGCTGGGTGCTCAGTGCTCGGGGAGCTGGGTGCTCAGTGCTCAGGGTGATCGGTGCTCAGTGCTCAGGGTGCTGGGTGCTCAGTCCTCAGGGTGCTCAGTGCTCAAGGTGCTGGGTGCTCAGTGCTCGGGGTGCTCGGTGCTCAGTACTCAGGGTGCTGGGTGCTCAGTACTCAGGGTGCTGGGTGCTCAGTACTCAGGGTGCTGGGTGCTCAGTGCTCAGGGTGCTGGGTGCTCAGTGCTCAGGGTGCTGGGTGCTCAGTGCTCGGGGTGCTGGGTGCTCAGTGCTCGGGGTGCTGGGTGCTCAGTGCTCAGGGCTCAGGGTGCTGGGTGCTCAGTGATCAGTGCTCAGGGTGCTGGGTGCTCAGTGCTCCGGTTGCTCGGTGCTCAGTACTCAGGGTGCTGGGTGCTCAGTGCTCGGGGTGCTCGGTGTTCAGTACGTTGGGTGCTCACTACTCAGGGTGCTGGGTGCTCAGTGCTCAGGGTGCTGGGTGTTCAGTACTCAGGGTGCTGGGTGCGCAGTGCTCGCGGTGCTGGGTGCTCAGTGCTCAGGGTGCTGGGTGCTCAGTGCTCAGGGTGCTGGGTGCTCAGTACTCGGGGTGATGGGTGCTCAGTACTCAGGTTGCGGGCTGCTCAGTACTCAGGGTGCTGTGTGATCAGTACTCGGGTGCTGGGTGCTCAGTGCTCAGGGTGCTGGGTGCTCAGTACTCAGGGTGCTCAGTGCTCAGTACTTAGGGTGCTCAGAGCTCAGTGCTCAGGGTGCTGGGTGCTCAGTGCTCGGGGTGCTGGGTGCTCAGTGCTCGGGGTGCTGGGTGCTCAGTGCTCGGGGTGCTGGGTGCTCAGGGCTCAGGGTGCTGGGTGCTCAGTACTCAGGGTGCTCGGTGCTCAGTACTCAGGGTTCTCAGTGCTCAGTGCTCAGGGTGCTGGGTGCTCAGTTCTCAGGGTGCTCAGTGCTCATCACTCGGGGTGCTGGGTGCTCAGTGCTCAGGGTGCTCAGTGCTCAGCACTCGGGGTGCTGGGTGCTCAGTGCTCAGGGTGCTCAGTGCTCAGTGCTCGGGGAGCTGGGTGCTCAGTGCTCGGAGTTCTGCGTGCTCAGTACTCAGGGTGCTGTGTGCTCAGTGCTCAGTACTCAGCGTTCTGGGTGCTCAGTGCTCAGAGTGTTGGGTGCTCAGTACTCAGGGTGCTGGGTGCTCAGTGCTCAGTGCTCAGGGTGCTCAGTGCTCAGGGTGCTGGGTGCTCAGGGTGCTGGGTGCTCAGTTCTCAGGGTGCTGGTTGCTCAGTGCTCAGGGTGCTGGGTGCTCAGTGCTCAGTGCTCAGTGTGCTGGGTGCTCAGTGATCAGTGCTCAGGGTGCTGGGTGTTCAGTACTCAGGGTGCTGGGTGCTCAGTACTCAGGGTGCTTGGTGCTCAGTGCTCAGGGTGCTTGTTGCTCAGTGCTCAGGGCGCTGGGTGCTCAGTACTCAGGGTGCTGGGTGCTCAGTACTCCGGGTGCTCGGTGTTCAGTACTCAGTGTGCTGGGTGCTCAGTACTCAAGGTGCTGGGTGCTCAGTGCTCAGGGTGCTGGGTGCTCAGTACTCAGGGTGCTGGGTGCTCAGTGCTCAGTGCTCAGGGTGCTGGGTGCTCAGTCCTCAGGGTGCTCAGTACTCAGGGTGCTCAGTGCTCAGTGCTCAGTACTCAGGGTGTTCAGTACTCAGGGTGCTGGGTGCTCAGTGCTTTTGGTGCTGGGTGCTCAGTACTCAGGGTGCTGGGTGCTCAGTACTCAGGGTGCTGGGTGCTCAGTACTCAGGGTGCTGGGTGCTCAGTGCTCGGGGAGCTGGGTGCTCAGTGCTCAGGGTGATCGGTGCTCAGGGCTCAGGGTGCTGGGTGCTCAGTCCTCAGGGTGCTCAGTGCTCAAGGTGCTGGGTGCTCAGTGCTCGGGGTGCTCGGTGCTCAGTACTCAGGGTGCTGAGTGCTCAGTATTCAGGGTGCTGGGTGCTCAGTACTCAGGGTGCTGGGTGCTCAGTACTCAGGGTGCTGGGTGCTAAGTGCTCAGGGTGCTGGGTGCTCAGTGCTCAGGGTGCTGGGTGCTCAGTGCTCGGGGTGCTGGGTGCTCAGTGCTCGGGGTGCTGGGTGCTCAGTGCTCAGGGCTCAGGGTGCTGGGTGCTCAGTGATCAGTGCTCAGGGTGCTGGGTGCTCAGTGCTCCGGTTGCTCGGTGCTCAGTACTCAGGGTGCTGGGTGCTCAGTGCTCGGGGTGCTCGGTGCTCAGTACGTTGGGTGCTCACTACTCAGGGTGCTGGGTGCTCAGTACTCAGGGTGCTGGGTGCTCAGTGCTCGGGGTGCTCTGTGCTCAGTACGCTGGGTGCTCAGTACTCAGGGTGCTGGGTGCTCAGTACTCAGGGTGCTCGGTGCTCACTACTCAGGGTGCTGGGTGCTCAGTACTCAGGGTGCTGGGTGCTCGGTGCTCAATACGCTGGGTGCTCAGTACTCAGGGTGCTGGGTGCTCAGTACTCAGGGTGCTCGGTGCTCACTACTCAGGGTGCTGGGTGCTCAGTGCTCGGGGTGCTGGGTGCTCAGTACTCAGGGTGCTGGGTGCTTAGTGCTCGGGGTGCTCGGTGCTCAGTACGCTGGGTGCTCAGTACTCAGGGTGCTGGGTGCTCAGTACTCAGGGTGCTCAGTGCTCAGTACTTAGTGTGCTCAGTGCTCAGTGCTCAGGGTGCTGGGTGCTCAGTGCTCGGGGTGCTGGGTGCTCAGTACTCAGGTTGCGGGCTGCTCAGTACTCAGGGTGCTGTGTGATCAGTACTCGGGTGCTGGGTGCTCAGTGCTCAGGGTGCTGGGTGCTCAGTACTTAGGGTGCTCAGAGCTCAGTGCTCAGGGTGCTGGGTGCTCAGTGCTCGGGGTGCTGGGTGCTCAGTGCTCGGGGTGCTGGGTGCTCAGTGCTCGGGGTGCTGGGTGCTCAGGGCTCAGGGTGCTGGGTGCTCAGTACTCAGGGTGCTCGGTGCTCAGTACTCAGGGTTCTCAGTGCTCAGTGCTCAGGGTGCTGGGTGCTCAGTTCTCAGGGTGCTCAGTGCTCATCACTCGGGGTGCTGGGTGCTCAGTGCTCAGGGTGCTCAGTGCTCAGCACTCGGGGTGCTGGGTGCTCAGTGCTCAGGGTGCTCAGTGCTCAGTGCTCGGGGAGCTGGGTGCTCAGTGCTCGGAGTTCTGCGTGCTCAGTACTCAGGGTGCTGTGTGCTCAGTGCTCAGTACTCAGCGTTCTGGGTGCTCAGTGCTCAGAGTGTTGGGTGCTCAGTACTCAGGGTGCTGGGTGCTCAGTGCTCAGTGCTCAGGGTGCTCAGTGCTCAGGGTGCTGGGTGCTCAGGGTGCTGGGTGCTCAGTGCTCGGGGTGCTGGTTGCTCAGTGCTCAGGGTGCTGGGTGCTCAGTGCTCAGTGCTCAGGGTGCTGGGTGCTCAGTGCTCAGTGCTCAGGGTGCTGGGTGTTCAGTACTCAGGGTGCTGGGTGCTCAGTACTCAGGGTGCTTGGTGCTCAGTGCTCAGGGTGCTTGTTGCTCAGTGCTCAGGGCGCTGGGTGCTCAGTACTCAGGGTGCTGGGTGCTCAGTACTCCGGGTGCTCGGTGTTCAGTACTCAGTGTGCTGGGTGCTCAGTACTCAAGGTGCTGGGTGCTCAGTGCTCAGGGTGCTGGGTGCTCAGTACTCAGGGTGCTGGGTGCTCAGTGCTCAGTGCTCAGGGTGCTGGGTGCTCAGTCCTCAGGGTGCTCAGTACTCAGGGTGCTCAGTGCTCAGTGCTCAGTACTCAGGGTGTTCAGTACTCAGGGTGCTGTGTGCTCAGTGCTTTTGGTGCTGGGTGCTCAGTACTCAGGGTGCTGGGTGCTCAGTACTCAGGGTGCTGGGTGCTCAGTACTCAGGGTGCTGGGTGCTCAGTGCTCGGGGAGCTGGGTGCTCAGTGCTCAGGGTGATCGGTGCTCAGGGCTCAGGGTGCTGGGTGCTCAGTCCTCAGGGTGCTCAGTGCTCAAGGTGCTGGGTGCTCAGTGCTCGGGGTGCTCGGTGCTCAGTACTCAGGGTGCTGAGTGCTCAGTATTCAGGGTGCTGGTTGCTCAGTACTCAGGGTGCTGGGTGCTCAGTACTCAGGGTGCTGGGTGCTAAGTGCTCAGGGTGCTGGGTGCTCAGTGCTCAGGGTGCTGGGTGCTCAGTGCTCGGGGTGCTGGGTGCTCAGTGCTCGGGGTGCTGGGTGCTCAGTGCTCAGGGCTCAGGGTGCTGGGTGCTCAGTGATCAGTGCTCAGGGTGCTGGGTGCTCAGTGCTCCGGTTGCTCGGTGCTCAGTACTCAGGGTGCTGGGTGCTCAGTGCTCGGGGTGCTCGGTGCTCAGTACGTTGGGTGCTCACTACTCAGGGTGCTGGGTGCTCAGTGCTCAGGGTACTGGGTGCTCAGTGCTCGGGGTGCTGGGTGCTCAGTACTCAGGGTGCTGGGTGCTCAGTGCTCGGGGTGCTCGGTGCTCAGTACGCTGGGTGCTCAGTACTCAGGGTGCTGGGTGCTCAGTACTCAGGGTGCTCGGTGCTCACTACTCAGGGTGCTGGGTGCTCAGTACTCAGGGTGCTGGGTGCTCGGTGCTCAATACGCTGGGTGCTCAGTACTCAGGGTGCTGGGTGCTCAGTACTCAGGGTGCTCGGTGCTCACTACTCAGGGTGCTGGGTGCTCAGTGCTCGGGGTGCTGGGTGCTCAGTACTCAGGGTGCTGGGTGCTCAGTGCTCGGGGTGCTCGGTGCTCAGTACGCTGGGTGCTCAGTACTCAGGGTGCTGGGTGCTCAGTACTCAGGGTGCTCAGTGCTCAGGACTTAGGGTGCTCAGTGCTCAGTGCTCAGGGTGCTGGGTGCTCAGTGCTCGGGGTGCTGGGTGCTCAGTGCTCGGAGTGCTGGGTGCTCAGTGCTCGGGGTGCTGGGTGCTCAGGGCTCAGGGTGCTGGGTGCTCAGTACTCAGGGTGCTCGGTGCTCATTACTCAGGGTTCTCAGTGCTCAGTGCTCAGGGTGCTGGGTGCTCAGTTCTCAGGGTGCTCAGTGCTCAGCACTCGGGGTGCTGGGTGCTCAGTGCTCAGGGTGCTCAGTGCTCAGCACTCGGGGTGCTGGGTGCTCAGTGCTCAGGGTGCTCAGTGCTCAGTGCTCGGGGAGCTGGGTGCTCAGTGCTCAGAGTTCTGCGTGCTCAGTACTCAGGGTGCTGTGTGCTCAGTGCTCAGTACTCAGCGTGCTGGGTGCTCAGTGCTCAGAGTGTTGGGTGCTCAGTACTCAGGGTGCTGGGTGCTCAGTGCTCAGTGCTCAGGGTGCTCAGTGCTCAGGGTGCTGGGTGCTCAGGGTGCTGGGTGCTCAGTGCTCGGGGTGCTGGTTGCTCAGTGCTCAGGGTGCTGGGTGCTCAGTGCTCAGTGCTCAGGGTGCTGGGTGCTCAGTGCTCAGTGCTCAGGGTGCTGGGTGTTCAGTACTCAGGGTGCTGGGTGCTCAGTACTCAGGGTGCTTGGTGCTCAGTGCTCAGGGTGCTGGTTGCTCAGTGCTCAGGGTGCTGGGTGCTCAGTACTCAGGGTGCTGGGTGCTCAGTACTCAGGGTGCTCGGGGTTCAGTACTCAGTGTGCTGGGTGCTCAGTACTCAAGGTGCTGGGTGCTCAGTGCTCAGGGTGCTGGGTGCTCAGTACTCAGGGTGCTGGGTGCTCAGTGCTCAGTGCTCAGGGTGCTGGGTGCTCAGTCCTCAGGGTGCTCAGTACTCAGGGTGCTCGGTGCTCAGTGCTCAGTACTCAGGGTGTTCAGTACTCAGGGTGCTGGGTGCTCAGTGCTTGGGGTGCTGGGTGCTCAGTACTCAGGGTGCTGGGTGCTCAGTACTCAGGGTGCTGGGTGCTCAGTACTCAGGGTGCTGGGTGCTCAGTGCTCGGGGAGCTGGGTGCTCAGTGCTCAGGGTGATCGGTGCTCATTGCTCAGGGTGCTGGGTGCTCAGTCCTCAGGGTGCTCAGTGCTCAAGGTGCTGGGTGCTCAGTGCTCGGGGTGCTCGGTGCTCAGTACTCAGGGTGCTGGGTGCTCAGTACTCAGGGTGCTGGGTGCTCAGTACTCAGGGTGCTGGGTGCTCAGTGCTCAGGGTCCTGGGTGCTCAGTGCTCAGGGTGCTGGGTGCTCAGTGCTCGGGGTGCTGGGTGCTCAGTGCTCGGGGTGCTGGGTGCTCAGTGCTCAGGGCTCAGGGTGCTGGGTGCTCAGAGATCAGTGCTCAGGGTGCTGGGTGCTCAGTGCTCCGGTTGCTCGGTGCTCAGTACTCAGGGTGCTGGGTGCTCAGTGCTCGGGGTGCTCGGTGTTCAGTACGTTGGGTGCTCACTACTCAGGGTGCTGGTTGCTCAGTTCTCAGGGTGCTGGGTGTTCAGTACTCAGGGTGCTGGGTGCGCAGTGCTCGCGGTGCTGGGTGCTCAGTGCTCAGGGTGCTGGGTGCTCAGTGCTCAGGGTGCTGGGTGCTCAGTACTCGGGGTGATGGGTGCTCAGTACTCAGGTTGCGGGCTGCTCAGTACTCAGGGTGCTGTGTGATCAGTACTCGGGTGCTGGGTGCTCAGTGCTCAGGGTGCTGGGTGCTCAGTGGTCGGGGTGCTGGGTGCTCAGTGCTCAGTACTCAGGGTGCTTGGGTGCTCAGTGCTCGGGGTGCTGGGTGCTCAGTGCTCAGTACTCAGGGTGCTGGGTGCTCAGTGCTCAGGGTGCTGGGTGCTCAGTGCTCAGGGTGCTGGGTGCTCAGTGCTCAGGGTGCCGGGTGCTCAGTACTCAGGGTGCTGGGTGCTCAGTGCTCAGAGTGCTGGGTGGTCAGTGCTCGGGGTGCTCGGTGCTCAGTGCTCAATGTGCTGGGTGCTCAGTACTCAGGGTGCTCATTGCACAGGGTCCTGGGTGCTCAGTACTCAGGGTGCTGGGTGCTCAGTGCTCAGGGTGCTCGGTGCTCAGTACGTTGGGTGCTCAGTACTCAGGTTGCTGGGTGCTCAGTGCTCAGGGTGCTGGGTGCTCACTACTCAGGGTGCTGGGTGCTCAGTGCTCGGGGTGCTGGGTGCTCAGTACTCAGGGTGCTGGGTGCTCAGTGCTCGGGGTGCTCGGTGCTCAGTATGCTGGGTGCTCAGTACTCAGGGTGCTGGGTGCTCAGTACTCAGGGTGCTCGGTGCTCACTACTCAGGGTGCTGGGTGCTCAGTACTCAGGGTGCTGGGTGCTCGGTGCTCAATACGCTGGGTGCTCAGTACTCAGGGTGCTGGGTGCTCAGTACTCAGGGTGCTCGGTGCTCACTACTCAGGGTGCTGGGTGCTCAGTGCTCAGGGTGCTGGGTGCTCAGTGCTCAGGGTGCTGGGTGCTCAGTGCTCAGGGTGCTGGGTGCTCAGTGCTCAGGGTGCTGGGTGCTCAGTGCTCAGAGTGCTGGGTGGTCAGTGCTCGGGGTGCTCGGTGCTCAGTGCTCAATGTGCTGGGTGCTCAGTACTCAGGGTGCTCATTGCACAGGGTCCTGGGTGCTCAGTACTCAGGTTGCTGGGTGCTCAGTGCTCAGGGTGCTCGGTGCTCAGTACGTTGGGTGCTCAGTACTCAGGGTGCTGGGTGCTCAGTGCTCAGGTTGCTGGGTGCTCAGTGCTCAGGGTGCTGGGTGTTCAGTGCTCAGGGTGCTGGGTGCTCGGTGCTCGGGGTGCTGGGTGCTCAGTGCTCGGGGTGCTCGGAGCTCAATACTCAGGGTGCTCACTGCTCAGTACTCCGGCTGCTGGGTGCTCAGTGCAAGGGGTGCTGATTGCTCAGTGCTCGGGGTGCTCGGTGCTCATTACGCCGGGTGCTCAGTACTCGGGGTGCTGGGTGCTCAGTACTCAGGGTGCTGGGTGCTCAGTACTCAGGGTGCTGGGTTCTTAGTACTCAGGGTGCTCAGTGCTCAGGGTGCTGGGTGCTCAGTACTCATGGTGCTGGGTGCTCAGTGCTCAGGGTGCTCAGTGCTCAGTACTCAGGGTGCTCAGTGCTCAGTGCTCTGGGTGCTGGGTGCTCAGTGCTCGGGGTGCTGGGTGCTCAGTACTCAGGGTGCTGGGTGCTCAGTGCTCAGGGTGCTGGGTGCTCAGTACTCAGGGTGCTGTGTGCTCAGTTCTCAGGGTGCTGGGTGCTCAGTACTCAGGGTGCTGGGTCCTCAGTGCTCAGGGTGCTGGGTGCTCAGTACTCAGGGTGCTCAGTGCTCAGGGTGCTGGGTGCTCAGTGCTCGGGGTGCTGAGTAATCAGTGATCAGTACACAGGGTGCTGAGTGCTCAGTGCTCGGGGTGCTGGGTGCTCAGTGCTCGGGGTGCTGGATGCTCAGTACTCAGGGTGCTGGGTGCTCAGTGCTCAGGGTGCTGGGTGCTCAGTACTCAGGGTGCTGTGTGCTCAGTGCTCAGGGTTCTGGGTGCTCAGTACTCAGGGTGCTGGGTCCTCAGTGCTCAGGGTGCTGGGTGCTCACTGCTCGGGGTGCTCGGTGCTCAGTGCTCAGTGTGCTGGGTGATCAGTACTCAGGGTGCTCATTGCTCAGGGTGCTGGGTGCTCAGTACTCATGGTGCTGGGTGCTCAGTACTCAGGGTGCTCAGTGCTCAGTACTCAGGGTGCTGGGTGCTCAGTGCTCAGGGTGCTGGGTGCTCAGTACTCAGGGTGCTGGGTGCTCGGTGCTCAGGGTGCTGGGTGCTCAGTGCTCAGGGTGCTGGGTGCTCGGTGCTCGGGGTGCTGGGTGCTCAGTGCTCGGGGTGCTCGGTGCTCAGTACTCAGGGTGCTCAGTGCTCAGTACTCAGGGTGCTGGGTGCTCAGTGCTCAGGGTGCTGGGTGCTCAGTACTAAGGGTGCTGGGTGCTCGGTGCTCAGTACGCTGGGTGCTCAGTACTCAGGGTGCTGGGTGCTCAGTACTCAGGGTGCTCGGTGCTCACTACTCAGGGTGCTGGGTGCTCAGTGCTCGGGGTGCTGGGTGCTCAGTACTCAGGGTGCTGGGTGCTCAGTGCTCGGGGTGCTCAGTGCTCAGTACGCTGGGTGCTCAGTACTCAGGGTGCTGGGTGCTCAGTACTCAGGGTGCTCAGTGCTCAGTACTTAGGGTGCTCAGTGCTCAGGGTGCTGGGTGCTCAGTGCTCGGGGTGCTGGGTGCTCAGTGCTCGGGGTGCTGGGTGCTCGGTGCTCGGGGTGCTGGGTGCTCAGTGCTCAGGGTGCTGGGTGCTCCGTGCTCAGAGTGCTGGGTGCTCAGTACTCAGGGTGCTCGGTGCTCAGTACTCAGAGTGCTCAGTGCTCAGTACTCAGCTTGCAGGGTGCTCAGTGCTCTGGGTGCTCGGTGCTCAGTACTCAGGGTGCTCAGTTCTCAGTACTCAGCGTGCTGGGTGCTCAGTGCTCAGGGTGCTGGGTGCTCAGTACTCAGGGTGCTGGGTGCTTAGTACTCAGGGTCCTCGGTCCTCAGTGCTCAGGGTGCTGGGTGCTCAGTACTCAGGGTGCTGGGTGCTCAGTGCTCAGGGTGCTCAGTGCTCAGTACTCAGGGTGCTCGGTGCTCAGTGCTCAGGGTGCTAGGTGCTCAGTGCTCAGTACTCAGGGTGCTGGGTGCTCAGTGCTCAGGGTGCTGGGTGCTCAGTGCTCAGTACACAGGGTGCTGAGTGCTCAGTGCTCTGGGTGCTGGGTGCTCAGTGCTCAGTACTCAGGGTGCTGGCTGCTCAGTGCTCGGGGAGCTGGATGCTCAGTATTCAGGGTGCTGGGTGCTCAGTGCTCAGGGTGCTAGGTGCTCAGTACTCAGGGTGCTGGGTGCTCAGTGCTCAGGGTGCTGGGTGCTCAGTACTCAGGGTGCTGGGTCCTCAGTTCTCAGGGTGCTGGGTGCTCAGTGCTCGGGGTGCTCAGTACTCAGGGTGCTGTGTGTTCAGTGCTCAGGGTACTGGGTGCTCAGTACTCAGGGTGCTCGGTGCTTAGTACTCAGGGTGCTGGGTGCTCAGTACTCCGGGTGCTGGGTGCTCAGTGCTCGGGGTGCTCGGTGCTCAGTGCTCAGGGTGCTGGGTGCTCAGTACTCAGGGGGCTCTTTGCTCCGTGTCCTGGGTGCTCAGTACTCAGGGTGCTGGGTGCTCAATACTCAGGGTGCTCAGTGCTCAGTACTCAGGGTGCTCAGTGCTCAGTACTCAGGGTTCTCAGTGCTCAGGGTGCTGGGTGCTCAGTGCTCGGGGTGCTGGGTGCTCAGTGCTCAGGGTGCTGGGTGCTCAGTGCTCAGGGTGCTGGGTGCTCAGTGCTCAGGGTGCTCGGTGCTCAGTGCTCAGGTTGCTGGGTGCTCAGTACTCAGGGTGCTTGGTGCCCAGTACTCAGGGTGCTCATTGCTCAGTACTCAGGGTGCTCAGTGCTCAGTACTCAGGGTGCTCAGTGCTCAGGGTGCTAGGTGCTCAGTGCTCGGGGTGCTGGGTGCTCAGTCCTCAGGGTGCTGGGTGCTCAGTGCTCAGGGTGCTCGGTGCTCAGTGCTCAGGGTGCTGGGTGCTCAGTACTCAGGGTGCTGGGTGCTCAGTGCTCGGGGTGCTGGGTGCTCAGTACTCAGGGTGCTGGGTGTTCAGTACTCGGGTGCTCGGTGCTCAGTGCTCAGGGTGCTGGGTGCTCAGTGCTCTGGGTGCTGGGTGCTCAGTGCTCAGTACTCAGGGTGCTGGGTGCTCAGTGCTCGGGGTGCAGGGTGCTCAGTGCTCAGTACTCAGGGTGCTGGGTGCTCAGTGCTCAGGGTGCTGGGTGCTCAGTGCTCAGGGTGCTGGGTGCTCAGTGCTCAGGGTGCTGGGTACTCAGTGCTCGGGGTGCTGGGTGCTCAGTACTCAGGGTGCTGGGTGCTCAGTACTCAGGGTGCTGGGTGCTCAGTGCTCGGGGTGCTGGGTGCTCAGTGCTCGGGGTGCTGGGTGCTCAGTACTCGGGGTGCTTGCTGCACAGTACTCAGGGTGCTGGGTGCTCAGTGCTCAGGGTGCTGGGTGCTCAGTACTCAGGGTGCTCTGTGCTTAGTACTCAGGGTGCTGGGTGCTCAGTACTCCGGGTGCTGGGTGCTCAGTGCTCGGGGTGATCGGTGCTCAGTACGTTGGGTGCTCACTACTAAGGGTGCTGTGTGCCCATTGCTCAGGTTGCTGGTTGCTCAGTGCTCAGGGTGCTGGGTGCTCAGTGCTCAGGGTGCTGGGTGCTCAGTACTCAGGGTGCTGGGTGTGCAGTGCTCGGGGTGCTGGGTGCTCAGTGCTCAGGGTGCTGGGTGCTCAGTGCTCAGCGTGCTGGGTGCTCAGTACTCGGGGTGCTGGGTGCTCAGTACTCATGGTGCGGGGTGCTCAGTACCCAGGGTGCTGGGTGATCAGTACTCGGGTGCTGGGTGCTCAGTGCTCAGGGTGCTGGGTGCTCAGTGCTCGGGGTGCTGGGTGCTCAGTGCTCAGTACTCAGGGTGCTGGGTGCTCCGTGCTCGGGGTGCTGGGTGCTCAGTGCTCAGTACTCAGGGTGCTGGATGCTCAGTGCTCAGGGTGCTGTGTGCTCAGTGCTCAGGGTGCTGGGTGCTCAGTGCTCACGGTGCTGGGAGCTCAGTACTCAGGGTGCTCGGTGCTTAGTAATCAGGGTGCTGGGTGCTCTGTACTTCGGGTGCTGGGTGCTCAATGCTCGGGGTGCTCGGTGCTCAGTGCTCAAGGTGCTGGGTGCTCAGTACTCAGGGTGCTCATTGCTCAGGGTGCTGGGTGCTCAGTACTCAGGGTGCTGGGTGCTCAGTGGTCAGGGTGCTCGGTGCTCAGTACGTTGGGTGCTCAGTACTCAGGTGCTGGGTGCTCAGTACTCAGGGTGCTGGGTGCTCAGTGCTCAGGGTGCTGGGTGCTCAGTGCTCAGGGTGCTGGGTGCTCGGTGCTCGGGGTGCTGGGTGCTCAGTGCTCGGGGTGCTCGGTGCTCAGTACTCAGGGTGCTCAGTGCTCAGTACTCAGGGTGCTGGGTGCTCAGTGCTCAGGGTGCTGGGTGCTCAGTACTCAGGGTGCTGGGTGCTCGGTGCTCAGTACGCTGGGTGCTCAGTACGTTGGGTGCTCACTACTCAGGGTGCTGGGTGCTCAGTGCTCAGGGTACTGGGTGCTCAGTGCTCAGGGTGCTGGGTGCTCAGTGCTCAGGGTGCTGGGTGTTCAGTACTCAGGGTGCTGGGTGCGCAGTGCTCGCGGTGCTGGGTGCTCAGTGCTCAGGGTGCTGGGTGCTCAGTGCTCAGGGTGCTGGGTGCTCAGTACTCGGGGTGCTGGGTGCTCAGTACTCAGGTTGCGGGCTGCTCAGTACTCAGGGTGCTGTGTGATCAGTACTCGGGTGCTGGGTGCTCAGTGCTCAGGGTGCTGGGTGCTCAGTGCTCAGGGTGCTGGGTGCTCAGTGCTCAGTACTCAGGGTGCTTGGGTGCTCAGTGCTCGGGGTGCTGGGTGCTCAGTGCTCAGTACTCAGGGTGCTGGGTGCTCAGTGCTCAGGGTGCTGGGTGCTCAGTGCTCAGGGTGCTGGGTGCTCAGTGCTCAGGGTGCTGGGTGCTCAGTACTCAGGGTGCTGGGTGCTCAGTGCTCAGAGTGCTGGGTGGTCAGTGCTCGGGGTGCTCGGTGCTCAGTGCTCAATGTGCTGGGTGCTCAGTACTCAGGGTGCTCATTGCACAGGGTCCTGGGTGCTCAGTACTCAGGGTGCTGGGTGCTCAGTGCTCAGGGTGCTCGGTGCTCAGTACGTTGGGTGCTCAGTACTCAGGGTGCTGGGTGCTCAGTGCTCAGGGTGCTGGGTGCTCACTACTCAGGGTGCTGGGTGCTCAGTGCTCGGGGTGCTGGGTGCTCAGTACTCAGGGTGCTGGGTGCTCAGTGCTCGGGGTGCTCAGTGCTCAGTATGCTGGGTACTCAGTACTCAGGTTGCTGGGTGCTCAGTACTCAGGGTGCTCGGTGCTCACTACTCAGGGTGCTTGGTGCTCAGTACTCAGGGTGCTGGGTGCTCGGTGCTCAATACGCTGGGTGCTCAGTACTCAGGGTGCTGGGTGCTCAGTACTCAGGGTGCTCGGTGCTCACTACTCAGGGTGCTGGGTGCTCAGTGCTCAGGGTGCTGGGTGCTCAGTGCTCAGGGTGCTGGGTGCTCAGTGCTCAGGGTGCTGGGTGCTCAGTACTCAGGGTGCTGGGTGCTCAGTGCTCAGAGTGCTGGGTGGTCAGTGCTCGGGGTGCTCGGTGCTCAGTGCTCAATGTGCTGGGTGCTCAGTAATCAGGGTGCTCATTGCACAGGGTCCTGGGTGCTCAGTACTCAGGGTGCTGGGTGCTCAGTGCTCAGGGTGCTCGGTGCTCAGTACGTTGGGTGCTCAGTACTCAGGGTGCTGGGTGCTCAGTGCTCAGGGTGCTGGGTGCTCAGTGCTCAGGGTGCTGGGTGTTCAGTGCTCAGGGTGCTGGGTGCTCGGTGCTCGGGGTGCTGGGTGCTCAGTGCTCGGGGTGCTCGGAGCTCAATACTCAGGGTGCTCACTGCTCAGTACTCCGGCTGCTGGGTGCTCAGTGCAAGGGGTGCTGATTGCTCAGTGCTTGGGGTGCTCGGTGCTCATTACGCTGGGTGCTCAGTACTCGGGGTGCTGGGTGCTCAGTGCTCAGGGTGCTGGGTGCTCAGTACTCATGGTGCTGGGTGCTCAGTGCTCAGGGTGCTCAGTGCTCAGTACTCAGGGTGCTCAGTGCTCAGTGCTCTGGGTGCTGGGTGCTCAGTGCTCGGGGTGCTGGGTGCTCAGTACTCAGGGTGCTGGGTGCTCAGTGCTCAGGGTGCTGGGTGCTCAGTACTCAGGGTGCTGTGTGCTCAGTGCTCAGGGTGCTGGGTGCTCAGTACTCAGGGTGCTGGGTCCTCAGTGCTCAGGGTGCTGGGTGCTCAGTACTCAGGGTGCTCAGTGCTCAGGGTGCTGGGTGCTCAGTGCTCGGGGTGCTGAGTACTCAGTGCTCAGTACACAGGGTGCTGAGTGCTCAGTGCTCGGGGTGCTGGGTGCTCAGTGCTCGGGGTGCTGGATGCTCAGTACTCAGGGTGCTGGGTGCTCAGTGCTCAGGGTGCTGGGTGCTCAGTACTCAGGGTGCTGTGTGCTCAGTGCTCAGGGTGCTGGGTGCTCAGTACTCAGGGTGCTGGGTCCTCAGTGCTCAGGGTGCTGGGTGCTCACTGCTCGGGGTGCTCGGTGCTCAGTGCTCAGTGTGCTGGGTGATCAGTACTCAGGGTGCTCATTGCTCAGGGTGCTGGGTGCTCAGTACTCATGGTGCTGGGTGCTCAGTACTCAGGGTGCTCAGTGCTCAGTACTCAGGGTGCTGGGTGCTCAGTGCTCAGGGTACTGGGTGCTCAGTACTCAGGGTGCTGGGTGCTCGGTGCTCAGGGTGATGGGTGCTCAGTGCTCAGGGTGCTGGGTGCTCGGTGCTCGGGGTGCTGGGTGCTCAGTGCTCGGGGTGCTCGGTGCTCAGTACTCAGGGTGCTCAGTGCTCAGTACTCAGGGTGCTGGGTGCTCAGTGCTCAGGGTGCTTGGTGCTCAGTACTCAGGGTGCTGTGTGCTCGGTGCTCAGTACGCTGGGTGCTCAGTACTCAGGGTGCTGGGTGCTCAGTACTCAGGGTGCTCGGTGCTCACTACTCAGCGTGCTGGGTGCTCAGTGCTCGGGGTGCTGGGTGCTCAGTACTCAGGGTGCTGGGTGCTCAGTGCTCGGGGTGCTCAGTGCTCAGTACGCTGGGTGCTCAGTACTCAGGGTGCTGGGTGCTCAGTACTCAGGGTGCTCAGTGCTCAGTACTTAGGGTGCTCAGTGTTCAGTGCTCAGGGTGCTGGGTGCTCAGTGCTCGGGGTGCTGGGTGCTCAGTGCTCGGGGTGCTGGGTGCTCAGTGCTCGGGGTGCTGGGTGCTCAGTGCTCAGCGTGCTGGGTGCTCCGTGCTCAGAGTGCTGGGTGCTCAGTACTCAGGGTGCTCGGTGCTCAGTACTCAGAGTGCTCAGTGGTCAGTACTCAGCGTGCAGGGTGCTCAGTGCTCTGGGTGCTCGGTGCTCAGTACTCAGGGTGCTCAGTTCTCAGTACTCAGCGTGCTGGGTGCTCAGTGCTCAGGGTGCTGGGTGCTCAGTACTCAGGGTGCTGGGTGCTTAGTACTCAGGGTCCTCGGTCCTCAGTGCTCAGGGTGCTGGGTGCTCAGTACTCAGGGTGCTGGGTGCTCAGTGCTCAGGGTGCTCAGTGCTCAGTACTCAGGGTGCTCGGTGCTCAGTGCTCAGGGTGCTCAGTGCTCAGTACTCAGGGTGCTCAGTGCTCAGTTCTCTGGGTGCTGGTTGCTCAGCGCTCGGGGTGCTGGGTGCTCAGTGCTCAGGGTGCTTTGTGCTCAGTACTCACGGTGCTCAGTGCTCAGGGTGCTGGGTGCTCAGTGCTCAGTACACAGGGTGCTGAGTGCTCAGTGCTCTGGGTGCTGGGTGCTCAGTGCTCAGTACTCAGGGTGCTGGCTGCTCAGTGCTCGGGGTGCTGGATGCTCAGTATTCAGGGTGCTGGGTGCTCAGTGCTCAGGGTGCTGGGTGCTCAGTACTCAGGGTGCTGGGTGCTCAGTGCTCAGGGTGCTGGGTGCTCAGTACTCAGGGTGCTGGGTCCTCAGTTCTCAGGGTGCTGGGTGCTCAGTGCTTGGGGTGCTCAGTACTCAGGGTGCTGTGTGTTCAGTGCTCAGGGAACTGGGTGCTCAGTACTCAGGGTGCTCGGTGCTTAGTACTCAGGGTGCTGGGTGCTCAGTACTCCGGGTGCTGGGTGCTCAGTGCTCGGGGTGCTCGGTGCTCAGTGCTCAGGGTGCTGGGTGCTCAGTACTCAGGGTGCTCTTTGCTCCGTGTCCTGGGTGCTCAGTACTCAGGGTGCTGGGTGCTCAATACTCAGGGTGCTCAGTGCTCAGTACTCAGGGTGCTCAGAGCTCAGTACTCAGGGTTCTCAGTGCTCAGGGTGCTGGGTGCTCAGTGCTCGGGGTGCTGGGTGCTCAGTGCTCAGGGTGCTGGGTGCTCAGTGCTCAGGGTGCTGGGTGCTCAGTGCTCAGGGTGCTCGGTGCTCAGTGCTCAGGTTGCTGGGTGCTCAGTACTCAGTGTGCTTGGTGCTCAGTACTCAGGGTGCTCATTGCTCAGTACTCAGGGTGCTCAGTGCTCAGTACTCAGGGTGCTCAGTGCTCAGGGTGCTAGGTGCTCAGTGCTCGGGGTGCTGGGTGCTCAGTCCTCAGGGTGCTGGGTGCTCAGTGCTCAGGGTGCTCGGTGCTCAGTGCTCAGGGTGCTGGGTGCTCAGTACTCAGGGTGCTGGGTGCTCAGTGCTCGGGGTGCTGGGTGCTCAGTACTCAGGGTGCTGGGTGCTCAGTACTCGGGTGCTCGGTGCTCAGTGCTCAGGGTGCTGTGTGCTCAGTGCTCTGGGTGCTGGGTGCTCAGTGCTCAGTACTCAGGGTGCTGGGTGCTCAGTGCTCAGGGTGCTGGGTGCTCAGTGCTCAGGGTGCTGGGTGCTCAGTGCTCAGGGTGCTGGGTACTCAGTGCTCGGGGTGCTGGGTGCTCAGTACTCAGGGTGCTGGGTGCTCAGTACTCAGGGTGCTGGGTGCTCAGTGCTCGGGGTGCTGGGTGCTCAGTGCTCGGGGTGCTGGGTGCTCAGTACTCGGGGTGCTTGCTGCACAGTACTCAGGGTGCTGGGTGCTCAGTGCTCAGGGTGCTGGGTGCTCAGTACTCAGGGTGCTCTGTGCTTAGTACTCAGGGTGCTGGGTGCTCAGTACTCCGGGTGCTGGGTGCTCAGTGCTCGGGGTGATCGGTGCTCAGTACGTTGGGTGCTCACTACTCAGGGTGCTGTGTGCCCATTGCTCAGGGTGCTGGTTGCTCAGTGCTCAGGGTGCTGGGTGCTCAGTGCTCAGGGTGCTGGGTGCTCAGTACTCAGGGTGCTGGGTGTGCAGTGCTCGGGGTGCTGGGTGCTCAGTGCTCAGGGTGCTGGGTGCTCAGTGCTCAGTGTGCTGGGTGCTCAGTACTCGGGGTGCTGGGTGCTCAGTACTCATGGTGCGGGGTGCTCAGTACCCAGGGTGCTGGGTGATCAGTACTCGGGTGCTGGGTGCTCAGTGCTCAGGGTGCTGGGTGCTCAGTGCTCGGGGTGCTGGGTGCTCAGTGCTCAGTACTCAGGGTGCTGGGTGCTCCGTGCTCGGGGTGCTGGGTGCTCAGTGCTCAGTACTCAGGGTGCTGGATGCTCAGTGCTCAGGGTGCTGTGTGCTCAGTGCTCAGGGTGCTGGGTGCTCAGTGCTCACGGTGCTGGGTGCTCAGTACTCAGGGTGCTCGGTGCTTAGTACTCAGGGTGCTGGGTGCTCTGTACTTCGGGTGCTGGGTGCTCAATGCTCGGGGTGCTCGGTGCTCAGTGCTCAAGGTGCTGGGTGCTCAGTACTCAGGGTGCTCATTGCTCAGGGTGCTGGGTGCTCAGTACTCAGGGTGCTGGGTGCTCAGTGGTCAGGGTGCTCGGTGCTCAGTACGTTGGGTGCTCAGTACTCAGGTGCTGGGTGCTCAGTACTCAGGGTGCTGGGTGCTCAGTGCTCAGGGTGCTGGGTGCTCAGTGCTCAGGGTGCTGGGTGCTCGGTGCTCGGGGTGCTGGGTGCTCAGTGCTCGGGGTGCTCGGTGCTCAGTACTCAGGGTGCTCAGTGCTCAGTACTCAGGGTGCTGGGTGCTCAGTGCTCAGGGTGCTGGGTGCTCAGTACTCAGGGTGCTGGGTGCTCGGTGCTCAGTACGCTGGGTGCTCAGTACTCAGGGTGCTGGGTGCTCAGTACTCAGGGTGCTCGGTGCTCACTACTCAGGGTGCTGGGTGCTCAGTGCTCGGGGTGCTGGGTGCTCAGTACTCAGGGTGCTGGGTGCTAAGTGCTCGGGGTACTCGGTGCTCAGTACGCTGGGTGCTCAGTACTCAGGGTGCTGGGTGCTCAGTACTCAGGGTGCTCAGTGCTCAGTACTTAGGGTGCTCAGTGCTCAGTGCTCAGGTTGCTGGGTGCTCAGTGCTCGGGGTGCTGGGTGCTCAGTGCTCGGGTTGCTGGGTGCTCAGTGCTCGGGGTGCTGGGTGCTCAGTGCTCAGGGTGCTGGGTGCTCAGTGCTCAGAGTGCTGGGTGCTCAGTACTCAGGGTGCTCGGTGCTCAGTACTCAGAGTGCTCAGAGCTCAGTACTCAGCGTGCTGGGTGCTCAGTGCTCAGGGTGCTCGGTGCTCAGTACTCAGGGTGCTCAGTGCTCAGTACTCAGCTTGCTGGGTGCTCAGTGCTCAGGGTGCTGGGTCCTCAGTGCTCAGGGTGCTGGGTGCTCACTGCTCGGGGTGCTCGGTGCTCAGTGCTCAGTGTGCTGGGTGATCAGTACTCAGGGTGCTCATTGCTCAGGGTGCTGGGTGCTCAGTACTCATGGTGCTGGGTGCTCAGTACTCAGGGTGCTCAGTGCTCAGTACTCAGGGTGCTGGGTGCTCAGTGCTCAGGGTGCTGGGTGCTCAGTACTCAGGGTGCTGGGTGCTCGGTGCTCAGGGTGATGGGTGCTCAGTGCTCAGGGTGCTGGGTGCTCGGTGCTCGGGGTGCTGGGTGCTCAGTGCTCGGGGTGCTCGGTGCTCAGTACTCAGGGTGCTCAGTGCTCAGTACTCAGGGTGCTGGGTGCTCAGTGCTCAGGGTGCTTGGTGCTCAGTACTCAGGGTGCTGTGTGCTCGGTGCTCAGTACGCTGGGTGCTCAGTACTCAGGGTGCTGGGTGCTCAGTACTCAGGGTGCTCGGTGCTCACTACTCAGCGTGCTGGGTGCTCAGTGCTCGGGGTGCTGGGTGCTCAGTACTCAGGGTGCTGGGTGCTCAGTGCTCGGGGTGCTCAGTGCTCAGTACGCTGGGTGCTCAGTACTCAGGGTGCTGGGTGCTCAGTACTCAGGGTGCTCAGTGCTCAGTACTTAGGGTGCTCAGTGTTCAGTGCTCAGGGTGCTGGGTGCTCAGTGCTCGGGGTGCTGGGTGCTCAGTGCTCGGGGTGCTGGGTGCTCAGTGCTCGGGGTGCTGGGTGCTCAGTGCTCAGCGTGCTGGGTGCTCCGTGCTCAGAGTGCTGGGTGCTCAGTACTCAGGGTGCTCGGTGCTCAGTACTCAGAGTGCTCAGTGCTCAGTACTCAGCGTGCAGGGTGCTCAGTGCTCTGGGTGCTCGGTGCTCAGTACTCAGGGTGCTCAGTTCTCAGTACTCAGCGTGCTGGGTGCTCAGTGCTCAGGGTGCTGAGTGCTCAGTACTCAGGGTGCTGGGTGCTTAGTACTCAGGGTCCTCGGTCCTCAGTGCTCAGGGTGCTGGGTGCTCAGTACTCAGGGTGCTGCGTGCTCAGTGCTCAGGGTGCTCAGTGCTCAGTACTCAGGGTGCTCGGTGCTCAGTGCTCAGGGTGCTCAGTGCTCAGTACTCAGGGTGCTCAGTGCTCAGTTCTCTGGGTGCTGGTTGCTCAGCGCTCGGGGTGCTGGGTGCTCAGTGCTCAGGGTGCTTTGTGCTCAGTACTCACGGTGCTCAGTGCTCAGGGTGCTGGGTGCTCAGTGCTCAGTACACAGGGTGCTGAGTGCTCAGTGCTCTGGGTGCTGGGTGCTCAGTGCTCAGTACTCAGGGTGCTGGCTGCTCAGTGCTCGGGGTGCTGGATGCTCAGTATTCAGGGTGCTGGGTGCTCAGTGCTCAGGGTGCTGGGTGCTCAGTACTCAGGGTGCTGGGTGCTCAGTGCTCAGGGTGCTGGGTGCTCAGTACTCAGGGTGCTGGGTCCTCAGTTCTCAGGGTGCTGGGTGCTCAGTGCTCGGGGTGCTCAGTACTCAGGGTGCTGTGTGTTCAGTGCTCAGGGAACTGGGTGCTCAGTACTCAGGGTGCTCGGTGCTTAGTACTCAGGGTGCTGGGTGCTCAGTACTCCGGGTGCTGGGTGCTCAGTGCTCGGGGTGCTCGGTGCTCAGTGCTCAGGGTGCTGGGTGCTCAGTACTCAGGGTGCTCTTTGCTCCGTGTCCTGGGTGCTCAGTACTCAGGGTGCTGGGTGCTCAATACTCAGGGTGCTCAGTGCTCAGTACTCAGGGTGCTCAGAGCTCAGTACTCAGGGTTCTCAGTGCTCAGGGTGCTGGGTGCTCAGTGCTCGGGGTGCTGGGTGCTCAGTGCTCAGGGTGCTGGGTGCTCAGTGCTCAGGGTGCTGGGTGCTCAGTGCTCAGGGAGCTCGGTGCTCAGTGCTCAGGTTGCTGGGTGCTCAGTACTCAGTGTGCTTGGTGCTCAGTACTCAGGGTGCTCATTGCTCAGTACTCAGGGTGCTCAGTGCTCAGTACTCAGGGTGCTCAGTGCTCAGGGTGCTAGGTGCTCAGTGCTCGGGGTGCTGGGTGCTCAGTCCTCAGGGTGCTGGGTGCTCAGTGCTCAGGGTGCTCGGTGCTCAGTGCTCAGGGTGCTGGGTGCTCAGTACTCAGGGTGCTGGGTGCTCAGTGCTCGGGGTGCTGGGTGCTCAGTACTCAGGGTGCTGGGTGCTCAGTACTCGGGTGCTCGGTGCTCAGTGCTCAGGGTGCTGTGTGCTCAGTGCTCTGGGTGCTGGGTGCTCAGTGCTCAGTACTCAGGGTGCTGGGTGCTCAGTGCTCAGGGTGCTGGGTGCTCAGTGCTCAGGGTGCTGGGTGCTCAGTGCTCAGGGTGCTGGGTACTCAGTGCTCGGGGTGCTGGGTGCTCAGTACTCAGGGTGCTGGGTGCTCAGTACTCAGGGTGCTGGGTGCTCAGTGCTCGGGGTGCTGGGTGCTCAGTGCTCGGGGTGCTGGGTGCTCAGTACTCGGGGTGCTTGCTGCACAGTACTCAGGGTGCTGGGTGCTCAGTGCTCAGGGTGCTGGGTGCTCAGTACTCAGGGTGCTCTGTGCTTAGTACTCAGGGTGCTGGGTGCTCAGTACTCCGGGTGCTGGGTGCTCAGTGCTCGGGGTGATCGGTGCTCAGTACGTTGGGTGCTCACTACTCAGGGTGCTGTGTGCCCATTGCTCAGGGTGCTGGTTGCTCAGTGCTCAGGGTGCTGGGTGCTCAGTGCTCAGGGTGCTGGGTGCTCAGTACTCAGGGTGCTGGGTGTGCAGTGCTCGGGGTGCTGGGTGCTCAGTGCTCAGGGTGCTGGGTGCTCAGTGCTCAGCGTGCTGGGTGCTCAGTACTCGGGGTGCTGGGTGCTCAGTACTCATGGTGCGGGGTGCTCAGTACCCAGGGTGCTGGGTGATCAGTACTCGGGTGCTGGGTGCTCAGTGCTCAGGGTGCTGGGTGCTCAGTGCTCGGGGTGCTGGGTGCTCAGTGCTCAGTACTCAGGGTGCTGGGTGCTCCGTGCTCGGGGTGCTGGGTGCTCAGTGCTCAGTACTCAGGGTGCTGGATGCTCAGTGCTCAGGGTGCTGTGTGCTCAGTGCTCAGGGTGCTGGGTGCTCAGTGCTCACGGTGCTGGGTGCTCAGTACTCAGGGTGCTCGGTGCTTAGTACTCAGGGTGCTGGGTGCTCTGTACTTCGGGTGCTGGGTGCTCAATGCTCGGGGTGCTCGGTGCTCAGTGCTCAAGGTGCTGGGTGCTCAGTACTCAGGGTGCTCATTGCTCAGGGTGCTGGGTGCTCAGTACTCAGGGTGCTGGGTGCTCAGTGGTCAGGGTGCTCGGTGCTCAGTACGTTGGGTGCTCAGTACTCAGGTGCTGGGTGCTCAGTACTCAGGGTGCTGGGTGCTCAGTGCTCAGGGTGCTGGGTGCTCAGTGCTCAGGGTGCTGGGTGCTCGGTGCTCGGGGTGCTGGGTGCTCAGTGCTCGGGGTGCTCGGTGCTCAGTACTCAGGGTGCTCAGTGCTCAGTACTCAGGGTGCTGGGTGCTCAGTGCTCAGGGTGCTGGGTGCTCAGTACTCAGGGTGCTGGGTGCTCGGTGCTCAGTACGCTGGGTGCTCAGTACTCAGGGTGCTGGGTGCTCAGTACTCAGGGTGCTCGGTGCTCACTACTCAGGGTGCTGGGTGCTCAGTGCTCGGGGTGCTGGGTGCTCAGTACTCAGGGTGCTGGGTGCTAAGTTCTCGGGGTACTCGGTGCTCAGTACGCTGGGTGCTCAGTACTCAGGGTGCTGGGTGCTCAGTACTCAGGGTGCTCAGTGCTCAGTACTTAGGGTGCTCAGTGCTCAGTGCTCAGGTTGCTGGGTGCTCAGTGCTCGGGGTGCTGGGTGCTCAGTGCTCGGGTTGCTGGGTGCTCAGTGCTCGGGGTGCTGGGTGCTCAGTGCTCAGGGTGCTGGGTGCTCAGTGCTCAGAGTGCTGGGTGCTCAGTATTCAGGGTGCTCGGTGCTCAGTACTCAGAGTGCTCAGAGCTCAGTACTCAGCGTGCTGGGTGCTCAGTGCTCAGGGTGCTCGGTGCTCAGTACTCAGGGTGCTCAGTGCTCAGTACTCAGCTTGCTGGGTGCTCAGTGCTCAGGGTGCTGGGTGCTCAGTACTCAGGGTGCTGGGTGCTTAGTACTCAGGGTGCTCGGTCCTCAGTGCTCAGGGTGCTGGGTGCTCAGTACTCAGGGTGCTGGCTGCTCAGTGCTCGGGGTTCTCGGTGCTCAGTGCTCAGGGTGCTGGGTGCTCAGTACTCAGGGTGCTCATTGCTCCGGGTCCTGGGTGCTCAGTACTCAGGGTGCTGGGTGCTCAATACTCAGGGTGCTCAGTGCTCAGTACTCAGGGTGCTCAGTGCTCAGTACTCTGGGTTCTCCGTGCTCAGGGTGCTGGGTGCTCAGTGCTCGGGGTGCTGGGTGCTCAGTGCTCAGGGTGCTGGGTGCTCAGTGCTCAGGGTGCTGTGTGCTCAGTGCTCAGGGTGCTCAGTGCTCAGTGCTCAGGTTGCTGGGTGCTCAGTACTCAGGGTGCTGGGTGCTCAGTACTCAGGGTGCTCATTGCTCAGTACTCAGGGTGCTCAGTGCTCAGTACTCAGGGTGCTCAGTGCTCAGGGTGCTGGGTGCTCAGTACTCAGGGTGCTGGGTGCTCAGTGCTCAGGGTGCTCAGTGCTCAGTACATTGGGTGCTCAGTACTCAGGGTGCTGGGTGCTCAGTGCTCAGGGTGCTGGGTGCTCAGTGCTCAGGGTGCTGGGTGCTCAGTGCTCAGGGTGCTCAGTGCTCAGTACATTGGGTGCTCAGTACTCAGGGTGCTGGGTGCTCAGTGCTCAGGGTGCTGGGTGCTCAGTGCTCAGGGTGCTGGGTGCTCAGTGCTCAGGGTGCTGGGTGCTCAGTACTCAGGGTGCTCGGTGCTCAGTAATCAGGGTGCTGGGTGCTCAGTGCTCGGGGTGCTGGGTGCTCAGTACTCAGGGTGCTCGGTGCTCAGTGCTTGGGGTGCTGGGTGCTCAGTACTCAGGGTGCTGAGTGCTCAGTGCTCAGGGTGCTGGGTGCTCAGTGCTCAGTACTCAGGGTGCTCGGTGCTCAGTGCTCGGGGTGCTGGGTACTCAGTGCTCAGTACACAGGGTGCTGAGTGCTCAGTGCTCCGGGTGCTGGGTGCTCAGTGCTCAGTACTCAGGGTGCTGGGTGCTCAGTGCTCGGGGTGCTGGATGCTCAGTACTTAGGGTGCTGGGTGCTCAGTGCTCAGGGTGCCTCGTGCTCAGTACTCAGGGTGCTGGGTGCTCAGTGCTCAGGGTGCTGGGTGCTCAGTACTCAGGGTGCTGGGTCCTCAGTGCTCAGGGTGCTGGGTGCTCAGTGCTCGGGGTGCTCAGTACTCAGGGTTCTGTGTGTTCAGTACTCATAGTGCTCAGTGCTCAGTACTCGGGGTGCTGGGTGCTCAGTACTCAGGGTGCTCAGTGCTCAGTACTCGGGGTGCTGGGTGCTCAGTACTCGGGGTGCTGGGTGCTCAGTGCTCAGGGTGCTGGGTGCTCAGTTCTCGGGGTGCTGGGTGCTCAGTGCTCGGGGTGCTCGGTGCTCAGTACTCGGGGTGCTGGGTGCTCAGTGCTCAGGGTGCTGGGTGCTCAGTGCTCAGGGTGCTGGGTGCTCAGTGCTCGGGGTGCTCGGTGCTCAGTACTCAGGGTGCTGGGTGCTCAGTACTCAGGGTGCTGGGTGCTCAGTGCTCAGGGTGCTGGGTGCTCAGTACTCAGGGTGCTGGGTGCTCAGTACTCAGGGTGCTAAGAGCTCAGGGTGCTCAGTGCTCAGGGTGCTGAATGCTCAGTGCTCAGTGCACAGGGTGCTGGGTGCTCAGTCCTCGGGGTGCTGGGTGCTCAGTTCTCTGGGTGCTCAGTGCTCAGTACTCAGGGAGCTGTGTGCTCAGTACTCAGGGTGCTGGGTGCTCAGTACTCAGGGAGCTCAGTGCTCGGGGTGCAGTGTGCTCAGTACTCAGGGTGCTGGGTGGTCAGTACTCAGGGTGCTCAGTACTCAGGGTGCTGGGTGCTCAGTGCTCAATGTGCTGGGTGCTCAGTGCTCGGGGTGCTGGGTGCTCATTCTCGGGGTGCTGGGTGCTCAGTACTCAGGGTGCTGGTTGCTCAGTGCTCGGGGTGCTCGATGCTCAGTACACAGGGTGCTGGGTGCTCAGTGCTCGGGGTGCTGGGTGCTCAGTACTCAGGGTGCTGGGTGCTCAGGGATCAGTAGTCAGCGTGCTGGGTGCTCAGTGCTCAGAGTGTTGGGTGCTCAGTACTCAGGGTGCTGGGTGCTCAGTGCTCAGTGCTCAGGGTGCTCAGTGCTCAGTGTGCTGGGTGCGCAGGGTGCTGGGTGCTCAGTGCTCGGGGTGCTGGGTGCTCAGTGCTCAGGGTGCTGGGTGCTCAGTGCTCGGGGTGCTCAGTGCTCAGTACTCAGGGTGCTGGGTGCTCAGTGCTCGGGGTGCTCGGTGCTCAGTACGTTGGGTGCTCACTACTCAGGGTGCTGGGTGCTCATTGCTCAGGGTGCTGGGTGCTCAGTGCTCAGGGTGCTGGGTGCTCAGTGCTCAGGGTGCTGGGTGCTCAGTACTCAGGGTGCTGGGTGTGCAGTGCTCGGGGTGCTGGGTGGTCAGTGCTCAGGGTGCTGGGTGCTCAGTGCTCAGCGTGCTGGGTGCTCAGTACTCATGGTGCGGGGTGCTCAGTACCCAGGGTGCTGGGTGATCAGTACTCGGGTGCTGGGTGCTCAGTGCTCAGGGTGCTGGGTGCTCAGTGCTCGGGGTGCTGGGTGCTCAGTGCTCAGTACTAAGGGTGCTGGGTGCTCCGTGCTCGGGGTGCTGGGTGCTCAGTGCTCAGTACTCAGGGTGCTGGTTGCTCAGTGCTCAGGGTGCTGTTTGCTCAGTGCTCAGGGTGCTGGGTGCTCAGTACTCAGGGTGCTCGGTGCTTAGTACTCAGGGTGCTGGGTGCTCAGTACTTCGGGTGCTGGGTGCTCAGTGCTCGGGGTGCTCGGTGCTCAGTGCTCAAGGTGCTGGGTGCTCAGTACTCAGGGTGCTCATTGCTCAGGGTGCTGGGTGCTCAGTACTCAGGGTGCTGGGGGCTCAGTGGTCAGGGTGCTCGGTGCTCAGTACGTTGGGTGCTCAGTACTCAGGTGCTGGGTGCTCAGTACTCAGGTGCTGGGTTCTCAGTGCTCAGGGTGCTGGGTGCTCAGTGCTCAGGGTGCTGGGTGCTCGGTGCTCGGGGTGCTGGGTGCTCAGTGCTCGGGGTGCTCGGTGCTCAGTACTCAGGGTGCTCAGTGCTCAGTACTCAGGGTGCTGGGTGCTCAGTGCTCAGGGTGCTGGGTGCTCAGTACTCAGGGTGCTGGGTGCTCGGTGCTCAGTACGCTGGGTGCTCAGTACTCAGGGTGCTGGGTGCTCAGTACTCAGGGTGCTCGGTGCTCACTACTCAGGGTGCTGGGTGCTCAGTGCTCGGGGTGCTGGGTGCTCAGTACTCAGGGTGCTGGGTGCTCAGTACTCAGGGTGCTCAGTGCTCAGTACTTAGGGTGCTCAGTGCTCAGTGCTCAGGGTGCTGGGTGCTCAGTGCTCAGGGTGCTGGGTGCTCAGTGCTCGGGTTGCTGGGTGCTCAGTGCTCGGGGTGCTGGGTGCTCAGTGCTCAGGGTGCTGGGTGCTCAGTGCTCAGAGTGCTGGGTGCTCAGTACTCAGGGTGCTCGGTGCTCAGTACTCAGAGTGCTCAGAGCTCAGTACTCAGCGTGCTGGGTGCTCAGTGCTCAGGGTGCTCGGTGCTCAGTACGCAGGGTGCTCAGTGCTCAGTACTCAGCGTGCTGGGTGCTCAGTGCTCAGGGTGCTGGGTGCTCAGTACTCAGGGTGCTGTGTGCTTAGTACTCAGGGTGCTCGGTCCTCAGTGCTCAGGGTGCTCGGTGCTCAGTACTCAGGGTGCTGGGTGCTCAGTGCTCAGGGTGCTCAGTGCTCAGTACTCAGGGTGCTCGGTGCTCAGTGCTCAGGGTGCTCAGTGCTCAGTACTCAGGGTGCTCAGTGCTCAGTGCTCAGGGTGCTGGGTGCTCAGTGCTCGGGGTGCTGGGTGCTCAGTGCTCAGGGTGCTGGGTGCTCAGAACTCAGGGTGCTCAGTGCTCAGGGTGCTGGGTGCTCAGTGCTCAGTACACAGGGTGCTGAGTGCTCAGTTCTCTAGGTGCTGGGTGCTCAGTGCTCAGTACTCAGGGTGCTGGCTGTTCAGTGCTCAGGGTGCTGGATGCTCAGTACTCAGGGTGCCTTGTGCTCAGTGCTCAGGGTGCTGGGTGCTCAGTACTCAGGGTGCTGGGTGCTCAGTGCTCAGGGTGCTGGGTGCTCAGTACTCAGGGTGCTGGGTGCTCAGTGCTCAGGGTGCTGGGTGCTCAGTACTCAGGGTGCTGTGTGCTCAGTGCTCAGGGTGCTGGGTGCTCAGTACTCAGGGTGCTGGGTCCTCAGTGCTCAGGGTGCTGGGTGCTCAGTACTCAGGGTGCTCAGTGCTCAGGGTGCTGGGTGCTCAGTGCTCGGGGTGCTGAGTACTCAGTGCTCAGTACACAGGGTGCTGAGTGCTCAGTGCTCGGGGTGCTGGGTGCTCAGTGCTCGGGGTGCTGGATGCTCAGTACTCAGGGTGCTGGGTGCTCAGTGCTCAGGGTGCTGGGTGCTCAGTACTCAGGGTGCTGTGTGCTCAGTGCTCAGGGTGCTGGGTGCTCAGTAATCAGGGTGCTAGGTCCTCAGTTCTCAGGGTGCTGGGTGCTCACTGCTCGGGGTGCTCGGTGCTCAGTGCTCAGTGTGCTGGGTGATCAGTACTCAGGGTGCTCATTGCTCAGGGTGCTGGGTGCTCAGTACTCATGGTGCTGGGTGCTCAGTACTCAGGGTGCTCAGTGCTCAGTACTCAGGGTGCTGGGTGCTCAGTGCTCAGGGTGCTCAGTGCTCAGTACTCAGCGTGCAGGGTGCTCAGTGCTCTGGGTGCTCGGTGCTCAGTACTCAGGGTGCTCAGTTCTCAGTACTCAGCGTGCTGGGTGCTCAGTGCTCAGGGTGCTGGGTGCTCAGTACTCAGGGTGCTGGGTGCTTAGTACTCAGGGTCCTCGGTCCTCAGTGCTCAGGGTGCTGGGTGCTCAGTGCTCAGGGTGCTGGGTGCTCAGTGCTCAGGGTGCTGTGTGCTCAGTGCTCAGGGTGCTCAGTGCTCAGTGCTCAGGTTGCTGGGTGCTCAGTACTCAGGGTGCTGGGTGCTCAGTACTCAGGGTGCTCATTGCTCAGTAATCAGGGTGCTCAGTGCTCAGTACTCAGGGTGCTCAGTGCTCAGGGTGCTGGGTGCTCAGTACTCAGGGTGCTGGGTGCTCAGTGCTCAGGGTGCTCAGTGCTCAGTACATTGGGTGCTCAGTACTCAGGGTGCTGGGTGCTCAGTGCTCAGGGTGCTGGGTGCTCAGTGCTCAGGGTGCTGGGTGCTCAGTGCTCAGGGTGCTCAGTGCTCAGTACATTGGGTGCTCAGTACTCAGGGTGCTGGGTGCTCAGTGCTCAGGGTGCTGGGTGCTCAGTGCTCAGGGTGCTGGGTGCTCAGTGCTCAGGGTGCTGGGTGCTCAGTACTCAGGGTGCTCGGTGCTCAGTAATCAGGGTGCTGGGTGCTCAGTGCTCGGGGTGCTGGGTGCTCAGTACTCAGGGTGCTGGGTGCTCAGTGCTCGGGGTGCTGGGTGCTCAGTGCTCGGGGTGCTCGGTGCTCAGTGCTCGGGGTGCTGGGTGCTCAGTACTCAGGGTGCTGGGTGCTCAGTACTCGGTGTGCTGGGTGCTCAGTACTCAGGGTGCTCGGTGCTCAGTGCTCGGGTTGCTGGGTGCTCAGTGCTCAGTACACAGGGTGCTGAGTGCTCAGTGCTCAGGGTGCTGGGTGCTCAGTGCTCAGTACTCAGGGTGCTCGGTGCTCAGTGCTCGGGGTGCTGGGTACTCAGTGCTCAGTACACAGGGTGCTGAGTGCTCAGTGCTCCGGGTGCTGGGTGCTCAGTGCTCAGTACTCAGGGTGCTGGGTGCTCAGTGCTCGGGGTGCTGGATGCTCAGTACTTAGGGTGCTGGGTGCTCAGTGCTCAAGGTGCCTCGTGCTCAGTACTCAGGGTGCTGGGTGCTCAGTGCTCAGGGTGCTGGGTGCTCAGTACTCAGGGTGCTGGGTCCTCAGTGCTCAGGGTGCTGGGTGCTCAGTGCTCGGGGTGCTCAGTACTCAGGGTTCTGTGTGTTCAGTACTCATAGTGCTCAGTGCTCAGTACTCGGGGTGCTGGGTGCTCAGTACTCAGGGTGCTCAGTGCTCAGTACTCGGGGTGCTGGGTGCTCAGTACTCGGGGTGCTGGGTGCTCAGTGCTCAGGGTGCTGGGTGCTCAGTTCTCGGGGTGCTGGGTGCTCAGTGCTCGGGGTGCTCGGTGCTCAGTACTCGGGGTGCTGGGTGCTCAGTGCTCAGGGTGCTGGGTGCTCAGTGCTCAGGGTGCTGGGTGCTCAGTGCTCGGGGTGCTCGGTGCTCAGTACTCAGGGTGCTGGGTGCTCAGTACTCAGGGTGCTGGGTGCTCAGTGCTCAGGGTGCTGGGTGCTCAGTACTCAGGGTGCTGGGTGCTCAGTACTCAGGGTGCTAAGAGCTCAGGGTGCTCAGTGCTCAGGGTGCTGAATGCTCAGTGCTCAGTGCACAGGGTGCTGGGTGCTCAGTCCTCGGGGTGCTGGGTGCTCAGTTCTCTGGGTGCTCAGTGCTCAGTACTCAGGGAGCTGTGTGCTCAGTACTCAGGGTGCTGGGTGCTCAGTACTCAGGGAGCTCAGTGCACGGGGTGCAGTGTGCTCAGTACTCAGGGTGCTGGGTGGTCAGTACTCAGGGTGCTCAGTACTCAGGGTGCTGGGTGCTCAGTGCTCAATGTGCTGGGTGCTCAGTGCTCGGGGTGCTGGGTGCTCATTCTCGGGGTGCTGGGTGCTCAGTACTCAGGGTGCTGGTTGCTCAGTGCTCGGGGTGCTCGATGCTCAGTACACAGGGTGCTGGGTGCTCAGTGCTCGGGGTGCTGGGTGCTCAGTACTCAGGGTGCTGGGTGCTCAGGGATCAGTAGTCAGCGTGCTGGGTGCTCAGTGCTCAGAGTGTTGGGTGCTCAGTACTCAGGGTGCTGGGTGCTCAGTGCTCAGTGCTCAGGGTGCTCAGTGCTCAGGTTGCTGGGTGCGCAGGTTGCTGGGTGCTCAGTGCTCGGGGTGCTGGGTGCTCAGTGCTCAGGTTGCTGGGTGCTCAGTGCTCGGGGTGCTCAGTGCTCAGTACTCAGGGTGCTGGGTGCTCAGTGCTCGGGGTGCTCGGTGCTCAGTACGTTGGGTGCTCACTACTCAGGGTGCTGGGTGCTCATTGCTCAGGGTGCTGGGTGCTCAGTGCTCAGGGTGCTGGGTGCTCAGTGCTCAGGGTGCTGGGTGCTCAGTACTCAGGGTGCTGGGTGTGCAGTGCTCGGGGTGCTGGGTGCTCAGTGCTCAGGGTGCTGGGTGCTCAGTGCTCAGCGTGCTGGGTGCTCAGTACTCATGGTGCGGGGTGCTCAGTACCCAGGGTGCTGGGTGATCAGTACTCGGGTGCTGGGTGCTCAGTGCTCAGGGTGCTGGGTGCTCAGTGCTCGGGGTGCTGGGTGCTCAGTGCTCAGTACTAAGGGTGCTGGGTGCTCCGTGCTCGGGGTGCTGGGTGCTCAGTGCTCAGTACTCAGGGTGCTGGTTGCTCAGTGCTCAGGGTGCTGTTTGCTCAGTGCTCAGGGTGCTGGGTGCTCCGTGCTCAGTGTGCTGGGTGCTCAGTACTCAGGGTGCTCGGTGCTTAGTACTCAGGGTGCTGGGTGCTCAGTACTTCGGGTGCTGGGTGCTCAGTGCTCGGGGTGCTCGGTGCTCAGTGCTCAAGGTGCTGGGTGCTCAGTACTCAGGGTGCTCATTGCTCAGGGTGCTGGGTGCTCAGTACTCAGGGTGCTGGGGGCTCAGTGGTCAGGGTGCTCGGTGCTCAGTACGTTGGGTGCTCAGTACTCAGGTGCTGGGTGCTCAGTACTCAGGGTGCTGGGTTCTCAGTGCTCAGGGTGCTGGGTGCTCAGTGCTCAGGGTGCTGGGTGCTCGGTGCTCGGGGTGCTGGGTGCTCAGTGCTCGGGGTGCTCGGTGCTCAGTACTCAGGGTGCTCAGTGCTCAGTACTCAGGGTGCTGGGTGCTCAGTGCTCAGGGTGCTGGGTGCTCAGTACTCAGGGTGCTGGGTGCTCGGTGCTCAGTACGCTGGGTGCTCAGTACTCAGGGTGCTGGGTGCTCAGTACTCAGGGTGCTCGGTGCTCACTACTCAGGGTGCTGGGTGCTCAGTGCTCGGGGTGCTGGGTGCTCAGTACACAGGGTGCTGGGTGCTCAGTACTCAGGGTGCTCAGTGCTCAGTACTTAGGGTGCTCAGTGCTCAGTGCTCAGGGTGCTGGGTGCTCAGTGCTCGGGGTGCTGGGTGCTCAGTGCTCGGGTTGCTGGGTGCTCAGTGCTCGGGGTGCTGGGTGCTCAGTGCTCAGGGTGCTGGGTGCTCAGTGCTCAGAGTGCTGGGTGCTCAGTACTCAGGGTGCTCGGTGCTCAGTACTCAGAGTGCTCAGAGCTCAGTACTCAGCGTGCTGGGTGCTCAGTGCTCAGGGTGCTCGGTGCTCAGTACGCAGGGTGCTCAGTGCTCAGTACTCAGCGTGCTGGGTGCTCAGTGCTCAGGGTGCTGGGTGCTCAGTACTCAGGGTGCTGTGTGCTTAGTACTCAGGGTGCTCGGTCCTCAGTGCTCAGGGTGCTCGGTGCTCAGTACTCAGGGTGCTGGGTGCTCAGTGCTCAGGGTGCTCAGTGCTCAGTACTCAGGGTGCTCGGTGCTCAGTGCTCAGGGTGCTCAGTGCTCAGTACTCAGGGTGCTCAGTGCTCAGTGCTCAGGGTGCTGGGTGCTCAGTGCTCGGGGTGCTGGGTGCTCAGTGCTCAGGGTGCTGGGTGCTCAGAACTCAGGGTGCTCAGTGCTCAGGGTGCTGGGTGCTCAGTGCTCAGTACACAGGGTGCTGAGTGCTCAGTTCTCTAGGTGCTGGGTGCTCAGTGCTCAGTACTCAGGGTGCTGGCTGTTCAGTGCTCAGGGTGCTGGATGCTCAGTACTCAGGGTGCTGGGTGCTCAGTGCTCAGGGTGCTGGGTGCTCAGTACTCAGGGTGCTGGGTGCTCAGTGCTCAGGGTGCTGGGTGCTCAGTACTCAGGGTGCTGGGTGCTCAGTGCTCAGGGTGCTGGGTGCTCAGTACTCAGGGTGCTGTGTGCTCAGTGCTCAGGGTGCTGGGTGCTCAGTACTCAGGGTGCTGGGTCCTCAGTGCTCAGGGTGCTGGGTGCTCAGTACTCAGGGTGCTCAGTGCTCAGGGTGCTGGGTGCTCAGTGCTCGGGGTGCTGAGTACTCAGTGCTCAGTACACAGGGTGCTGAGTGCTCAGTGCTCGGGGTGCTGGGTGCTCAGTGCTCGGGGTGCTGGATGCTCAGTACTCAGGGTGCTGGGTGCTCAGTGCTCAGGGTGCTGGGTGCTCAGTACTCAGGGTGCTGTGTGCTCAGTGCTCAGGGTGCTGGGTGCTCAGTACTCAGGGTGCTGGGTCCTCAGTGCTCAGGGTGCTGGGTGCTCACTGCTCGGGGTGCTCGGTGCTCAGTGCTCAGTGTGCTGGGTGATCAGTACTCAGGGTGCTCATTGCTCAGGGTGCTGGGTGCTCAGTACTCATGGTGCTGGGTGCTCAGTACTCAGGGTGCTCAGTGCTCAGTACTCAGGGTGCTGGGTGCTCAGTGCTCAGGGTGCTCAGTGCTCAGTACTCAGCGTGCAGGGTGCTCAGTGCTCTGGGTGCTCGGTGCTCAGTACTCAGGGTGCTCAGTTCTCAGTACTCAGCGTGCTGGGTGCTCAGTGCTCAGGGTGCTGGGTGCTCAGTACTCAGGGTGCTGGGTGCTTAGTACTCAGGGTCCTCGGTCCTCAGTGCTCAGGGTGCTGGGTGCTCAGTACTCAGGGTGCTGGGTACTCAGTGCTCAGGGTGCTCAGTGCTCAGTACTCAGGGTGCTCGGTGCTCAGTGCTCAGGGTGCTCAGTGCTCAGTACTCAGGGTGCTCAGTGCTCAGTTCTCTTGGTGCTGGTTGCTCAGCGCTCGGGGTGCTGGGTGCTCAGTGCTCAGGGTGCTTTGTGCTCAGTACTCACGGTGCTCAGTGCTCAGGGTGCTGGGTGCTCAGTGCTCAGTACACAGGGTGCTGAGTGCTCAGTGCTCTGGGTGCTGGGTGCTCAGTGCTCAGTACTCAGGGTGCTGGCTGCTCAGTGCTCGGGGTGCTGGATGCTCAGTATTCAGGGTGCTGGGTGCTCAGTGCTCAGGGTGCTGGGTGCTCAGTACTCAGGGTGCTGGGTGCTCAGTGCTCAGGGTGCTGGGTGCTCAGTACTCAGGGTGCTGGGTCCTCAGTTCTCAGGGTGCTGGGTGCTCAGTGCTCGGGGTGCTCAGTACTCAGGGTGCTGTGTGTTCAGTGCTCAGGGTACTGGGTGCTCAGTACTCAGGGTGCTCGGTGCTTAGTACTCAGGGTGCTGGGTGCTCAGTACTCCGGGTGCTGGGTGCTCAGTGCTCGGGGTGCTCGGTGCTCAGTGCTCAGGGTGCTGGGTGCTCAGTACTCAGGGTGCTCTTTGCTCCGTGTCCTGGGTGCTCAGTACTCAGGGTGCTGGGTGCTCAATACTCAGGGTGCTCAGTGCTCAGTACTCAGGGTGCTCAGTGCTCAGTACTCAGGGTTCTCAGTGCTCAGGGTGCTGGGTGCTCAGTGCTCGGGGTGCTGGGTGCTCAGTGCTCAGGGTGCTGGGTGCTCAGTGCTCAGGGTGCTGGGTGCTCAGTGCTCAGGGTGCTCGGTGCTCAGTGCTCAGGTTGCTGGGTGCTCAGTACTCAGTGTGCTTGGTGCTCAGTACTCAGGGTGCTCATTGCTCAGTACTCAGGGTGCTCAGTGCTCAGTACTCAGGGTGCTCAGTGCTCAGGGTGCTAGGTGCTCAGTGCTCGGGGTGCTGGGTGCTCAGTCCTCAGGGTGCTGGGTGCTCAGTGCTCAGGGTGCTCGGTGCTCAGTGCTCAGGGTGCTGGGTGCTCAGTACTCAGGGTGCTGGGTGCTCAGTGCTCGGGGTGCTGGGTGCTCAGTACTCAGGGTGCTGGGTGCTCAGTACTCGGGTGCTCGGTGCTCAGTGCTCAGGGTGCTGTGTGCTCAGTGCTCTGGGTGCTGGGTGCTCAGTGCTCAGTACTCAGGGTGCTGGGTGCTCAGGGCTCGGGGTGCAGGGTGCTCAGTGCTCAGTACTCAGGGTGCTGGGTGCTCAGTGCTCAGGGTGCTGGGTGCTCAGTGCTCAGGGTGCTGGGTGCTCAGTGCTCAGGGTGCTGGGTACTCAGTGCTCGGGGTGCTGGGTGCTCAGTACTCAGGGTGCTGGGTGCTCAGTACTCAGGGTGCTGGGTGCTCAGTGCTCGGGGTGCTGGGTGCTCAGTGCTCGGGGTGCTGGGTGCTCAGTACTCGGGGTGCTTGCTGCACAGTACTCAGGGTGCTGGGTGCTCAGTGCTCAGGGTGCTGGGTGCTCAGTACTCAGGGTGCTCTGTGCTTAGTACTCAGGGTGCTGGGTGCTCAGTACTCCGGGTGCTGGGTGCTCAGTGCTCGGGGTGATCGGTGCTCAGTACGTTGGGTGCTCACTACTCAGGGTGCTGTGTGCCCATTGCTCAGGGTGCTGGTTGCTCAGTGCTCAGGGTGCTGGGTGCTCAGTGCTCAGGGTGCTGGGTGCTCAGTACTCAGGGTGCTGGGTGTGCAGTGCTCGGGGTGCTGGGTGCTCAGTGCTCAGGGTGCTGGGTGCTCAGTGCTCAGCGTGCTGGGTGCTCAGTACTCGGGGTGCTGGGTGCTCAGTACTCATGGTGCGGGGTGCTCAGTACCCAGGGTGCTGGGTGATCAGTACTCGGGTGCTGGGTGCTCAGTGCTCAGGGTGCTGGGTGCTCAGTGCTCGGGGTGCTGGGTGCTCAGTGCTCAGTACTCAGGGTGCTGGGTGCTCCGTGCTCGGGGTGCTGGGTGCTCAGTGCTCAGTACTCAGGGTGCTGGATGCTCAGTGCTCAGGGTGCTGTGTGCTCAGTGCTCAGGGTGCTGGGTGCTCAGTGCTCACGGTGCTGGGTGCTCAGTACTCAGGGTGCTCGGTGCTTAGTACTCAGGGTGCTGGGTGCTCTGTACTTCGGGTGCTGGGTGCTCAATGCTCGGGGTGCTCGGTGCTCAGTGCTCAAGGTGCTGGGTGCTCAGTACTCAGGGTGCTCATTGCTCAGGGTGCTGGGTGCTCAGTACTCAGGGTGCTGGGTGCTCAGTGGTCAGGGTGCTCGGTGCACAGTACGTTGGGTGCTCAGTACTCAGGTGCTGGGTGCTCAGTACTCAGGGTGCTGGGTGCTCAGTGCTCAGGGTGCTGGGTGCTCAGTACTCAGGGTGCTGGGTGCTCAGTGCTCAGGGTGCTCAGTGCTCAGTACATTGGGTGCTCAGTACTCAGGGTGCTGGGTGCTCAGTGCTCAGGGTGCTGGGTGCTCAGTGCTCAGGGTGCTGGGTGCTCAGTGCTCAGGGTGCTCAGTGCTCAGTACATTGGGTGCTCAGTACTCAGGGTGCTGGGTGCTCAGTGCTCAGGGTGCTGGGTGCTCAGTGCTCAGGGTGCTGGGTGCTCAGTGCTCAGGGTGCTGGGTGCTCAGTACTCAGGGTGCTCGGTGCTCAGTAATCAGGGTGCTGGGTGCTCAGTGCTCGGGGTGCTGGGTGCTCAGTACTCAGGGTGCTGGGTGCTCAGTGCTCGGGGTGCTGGGTGCTCAGTGCTCGGGGTGCTCGGTGCTCAGTGCTCGGGGTGCTGGGTGCTCAGTACTCAGGGTGCTGGGTGCTCAGTACTCGGTGTGCTGGGTGCTCAGTACTCAGGGTGCTCGGTGCTCAGTGCTCGGGTTGCTGGGTGCTCAGTGCTCAGTACACAGGGTGCTGAGTGCTCAGTGCTCAGGGTGCTGGGTGCTCAGTGCTCAGTACTCAGGGTGCTCGGTGCTCAGTGCTCGGGGTGCTGGGTACTCAGTGCTCAGTACACAGGGTGCTGAGTGCTCAGTGCTCCGGGTGCTGGGTGCTCAGTGCTCAGTACTCAGGGTGCTGGGTGCTCAGTGCTCGGGGTGCTGGATGCTCAGTACTTAGGGTGCTGGCTGCTCAGTGCTCAGGGTGCCTCGTGCTCAGTACTCAGGGTGCTGGGTGCTCAGTGCTCAGGGTGCTGGGTGCTCAGTACTCAGGGTGCTGGGTCCTCAGTGCTCAGGGTGCTGGGTGCTCAGTGCTCGGGGTGCTCAGTACTCAGGGTTCTGTGTGTTCAGTACTCATAGTGCTCAGTGCTCAGTACTCGGGGTGCTGGGTGCTCAGTACTCAGGGTGCTCAGTGCTCAGTACTCGGGGTGCTGGGTGCTCAGTACTCGGGGTGCTGGGTGCTCAGTGCTCAGGGTGCTGGGTGCTCAGTTCTCGGGGTGCTGGGTGCTCAGTGCTCGGGGTGCTCGGTGCTCAGTACTCGGGGTGCTGGGTGCTCAGTGCTCAGGGTGCTGGGTGCTCAGTGCTCAGGGTGCTGGGTGCTCAGTGCTCGGGGTGCTCGGTGCTCAGTACTCAGGGTGCTGGGTGCTCAGTACTCAGGGTGCTGGGTGCTCAGTGCTCAGGGTGCTGGGTGCTCAGTACTCAGGGTGCTGGGTGCTCAGTACTCAGGGTGCTAAGAGCTCAGGGTGCTCAGTGCTCAGGGTGCTGAATGCTCAGTGCTCAGTGCACAGGGTGCTGGGTGCTCAGTCCTCGGGGTGCTGGGTGCTCAGTTCTCTGGGTGCTCAGTGCTCAGTACTCAGGGAGCTGTGTGCTCAGTACTCAGGGTGCTGGGTGCTCAGTACTCAGGGAGCTCAGTGCACGGGGTGCAGTGTGCTCAGTACTCAGGGTGCTGGGTGGTCAGTACTCAGGGTGCTCAGTACTCAGGGTGCTGGGTGCTCAGTGCTCAATGTGCTGGGTGCTCAGTGCTCGGGGTGCTGGGTGCTCATTCTCGGGGTGCTGGGTGCTCAGTACTCAGGGTGCTGGTTGCTCAGTGCTCGGGGTGCTCGATGCTCAGTACACAGGGTGCTGGGTGCTCAGTGCTCGGGGTGCTGGGTGCTCAGTACTCAGGGTGCTGGGTGCTCAGGGATCAGTAGTCAGCGTGCTGGGTGCTCAGTGCTCAGAGTGTTGGGTGCTCAGTACTCAGGGTGCTGGGTGCTCAGTGCTCAGTGCTCAGGGTGCTCAGTGCTCAGGTTGCTGGGTGCGCAGGTTGCTGGGTGCTCAGTGCTCGGGGTGCTGGGTGCTCAGTGCTCAGGTTGCTGGGTGCTCAGTGCTCGGGGTGCTCAGTGCTCAGTACTCAGGGTGCTGGGTGCTCAGTGCTCGGGGTGCTCGGTGCTCAGTACGTTGGGTGCTCACTACTCAGGGTGCTGGGTGCTCATTGCTCAGGGTGCTGGGTGCTCAGTGCTCAGGGTGCTGGGTGCTCAGTGCTCAGGGTGCTGGGTGCTCAGTACTCAGGGTGCTGGGTGTGCAGTGCTCGGGGTGCTGGGTGCTCAGTGCTCAGGGTGCTGGGTGCTCAGTGCTCAGCGTGCTGGGTGCTCAGTACTCATGGTGCGGGGTGCTCAGTACCCAGGGTGCTGGGTGATCAGTACTCGGGTGCTGGGTGCTCAGTGCTCAGGGTGCTGGGTGCTCAGTGCTCGGGGTGCTGGGTGCTCAGTGCTCAGTACTAAGGGTGCTGGGTGCTCCGTGCTCGGGGTGCTGGGTGCTCAGTGCTCAGTACTCAGGGTGCTGGTTGCTCAGTGCTCAGGGTGCTGTTTGCTCAGTGCTCAGGGTGCTGGGTGCTCCGTGCTCAGTGTGCTGGGTGCTCAGTACTCAGGGTGCTCGGTGCTTAGTACTCAGGGTGCTGGGTGCTCAGTACTTCGGGTGCTGGGTGCTCAGTGCTCGGGGTGCTCGGTGCTCAGTGCTCAAGGTGCTGGGTGCTCAGTACTCAGGGTGCTCATTGCTCAGGGTGCTGGGTGCTCAGTACTCAGGGTGCTGGGGGCTCAGTGGTCAGGGTGCTCGGTGCTCAGTACGTTGGGTGCTCAGTACTCAGGTGCTGGGTGCTCAGTACTCAGGGTGCTGGGTTCTCAGTGCTCAGGGTGCTGGGTGCTCAGTGCTCAGGGTGCTGGGTGCTCGGTGCTCGGGGTGCTGGGTGCTCAGTGCTCGGGGTGCTCGGTGCTCAGTACTCAGGGTGCTCAGTGCTCAGTACTCAGGGTGCTGGGTGCTCAGTGCTCAGGGTGCTGGGTGCTCAGTACTCAGGGTGCTGGGTGCTCGGTGCTCAGTACGCTGGGTGCTCAGTACTCAGGGTGCTGGGTGCTCAGTACTCAGGGTGCTCGGTGCTCACTACTCAGGGTGCTGGGTGCTCAGTGCTCGGGGTGCTGGGTGCTCAGTACACAGGGTGCTGGGTGCTCAGTACTCAGGGTGCTCAGTGCTCAGTACTTAGGGTGCTCAGTGCTCAGTGCTCAGGGTGCTGGGTGCTCAGTGCTCGGGGTGCTGGGTGCTCAGTGCTCGGGTTGCTGGGTGCTCAGTGCTCGGGGTGCTGGGTGCTCAGTGCTCAGGGTGCTGGGTGCTCAGTGCTCAGAGTGCTGGGTGCTCAGTACTCAGGGTGCTCGGTGCTCAGTACTCAGAGTGCTCAGAGCTCAGTACTCAGCGTGCTGGGTGCTCAGTGCTCAGGGTGCTCGGTGCTCAGTACGCAGGGTGCTCAGTGCTCAGTACTCAGCGTGCTGGGTGCTCAGTGCTCAGGGTGCTGGGTGCTCAGTACTCAGGGTGCTGTGTGCTTAGTACTCAGGGTGCTCGGTCCTCAGTGCTCAGGGTGCTCGGTGCTCAGTACTCAGGGTGCTGGGTGCTCAGTGCTCAGGGTGCTCAGTGCTCAGTACTCAGGGTGCTCGGTGCTCAGTGCTCAGGGTGCTCAGTGCTCAGTACTCAGGGTGCTCAGTGCTCAGTGCTCAGGGTGCTGGGTGCTCAGTGCTCGGGGTGCTGGGTGCTCAGTGCTCAGGGTGCTGGGTGCTCAGAACTCAGGGTGCTCAGTGCTCAGGGTGCTGGGTGCTCAGTGCTCAGTACACAGGGTGCTGAGTGCTCAGTTCTCTAGGTGCTGGGTGCTCAGTGCTCAGTACTCAGGGTGCTGGCTGTTCAGTGCTCAGGGTGCTGGATGCTCAGTACTCAGGGTGCTGGGTGCTCAGTGCTCAGGGTGCTGGGTGCTCAGTACTCAGGGTGCTGGGTGCTCAGTGCTCAGGGTGCTGGGTGCTCAGTACTCAGGGTGCTGGGTGCTCAGTGCTCAGGGTGCTGGGTGCTCAGTACTCAGGGTGCTGTGTGCTCAGTGCTCAGGGTGCTGGGTGCTCAGTACTCAGGGTGCTGGGTCCTCAGTGCTCAGGGTGCTGGGTGCTCAGTACTCAGGGTGCTCAGTGCTCAGGGTGCTGGGTGCTCAGTGCTCGGGGTGCTGAGTACTCAGTGCTCAGTACACAGGGTGCTGAGTGCTCAGTGCTCGGGGTGCTGGGTGCTCAGTGCTCGGGGTGCTGGATGCTCAGTACTCAGGGTGCTGGGTGCTCAGTGCTCAGGGTGCTGGGTGCTCAGTACTCAGGGTGCTGTGTGCTCAGTGCTCAGGGTGCTGGGTGCTCAGTACTCAGGGTGCTGGGTCCTCAGTGCTCAGGGTGCTGGGTGCTCACTGCTCGGGGTGCTCGGTGCTCAGTGCTCAGTGTGCTGGGTGATCAGTACTCAGGGTGCTCATTGCTCAGGGTGCTGGGTGCTCAGTACTCATGGTGCTGGGTGCTCAGTACTCAGGGTGCTCAGTGCTCAGTACTCAGGGTGCTGGGTGCTCAGTGCTCAGGGTGCTCAGTGCTCAGTACTCAGCGTGCAGGGTGCTCAGTGCTCTGGGTGCTCGGTGCTCAGTACTCAGGGTGCTCAGTTCTCAGTACTCAGCGTGCTGGGTGCTCAGTGCTCAGGGTGCTGGGTGCTCAGTACTCAGGGTGCTGGGTGCTTAGTACTCAGGGTCCTCGGTCCTCAGTGCTCAGGGTGCTGGGTGCTCAGTACTCAGGGTGCTGGGTACTCAGTGCTCAGGGTGCTCAGTGCTCAGTACTCAGGGTGCTCGGTGCTCAGTGCTCAGGGTGCTCAGTGCTCAGTACTCAGGGTGCTCAGTGCTCAGTTCTCTTGGTGCTGGTTGCTCAGCGCTCGGGGTGCTGGGTGCTCAGTGCTCAGGGTGCTTTGTGCTCAGTACTCACGGTGCTCAGTGCTCAGGGTGCTGGGTGCTCAGTGCTCAGTACACAGGGTGCTGAGTGCTCAGTGCTCTGGGTGCTGGGTGCTCAGTGCTCAGTACTCAGGGTGCTGGCTGCTCAGTGCTCGGGGTGCTGGATGCTCAGTATTCAGGGTGCTGGGTGCTCAGTGCTCAGGGTGCTGGGTGCTCAGTACTCAGGGTGCTGGGTGCTCAGTGCTCAGGGTGCTGGGTGCTCAGTACTCAGGGTGCTGGGTCCTCAGTTCTCAGGGTGCTGGGTGCTCAGTGCTCGGGGTGCTCAGTACTCAGGGTGCTGTGTGTTCAGTGCTCAGGGTACTGGGTGCTCAGTACTCAGGGTGCTCGGTGCTTAGTACTCAGGGTGCTGGGTGCTCAGTACTCCGGGTGCTGGGTGCTCAGTGCTCGGGGTGCTCGGTGCTCAGTGCTCAGGGTGCTGGGTGCTCAGTACTCAGGGTGCTCTTTGCTCCGTGTCCTGGGTGCTCAGTACTCAGGGTGCTGGGTGCTCAATACTCAGGGTGCTCAGTGCTCAGTACTCAGGGTGCTCAGTGCTCAGTACTCAGGGTTCTCAGTGCTCAGGGTGCTGGGTGCTCAGTGCTCGGGGTGCTGGGTGCTCAGTGCTCAGGGTGCTGGGTGCTCAGTGCTCAGGGTGCTGGGTGCTCAGTGCTCAGGGTGCTCGGTGCTCAGTGCTCAGGTTGCTGGGTGCTCAGTACTCAGTGTGCTTGGTGCTCAGTACTCAGGGTGCTCATTGCTCAGTACTCAGGGTGCTCAGTGCTCAGTACTCAGGGTGCTCAGTGCTCAGGGTGCTAGGTGCTCAGTGCTCGGGGTGCTGGGTGCTCAGTCCTCAGGGTGCTGGGTGCTCAGTGCTCAGGGTGCTCGGTGCTCAGTGCTCAGGGTGCTGGGTGCTCAGTACTCAGGGTGCTGGGTGCTCAGTGCTCGGGGTGCTGGGTGCTCAGTACTCAGGGTGCTGGGTGCTCAGTACTCGGGTGCTCGGTGCTCAGTGCTCAGGGTGCTGTGTGCTCAGTGCTCTGGGTGCTGGGTGCTCAGTGCTCAGTACTCAGGGTGCTGGGTGCTCAGGGCTCGGGGTGCAGGGTGCTCAGTGCTCAGTACTCAGGGTGCTGGGTGCTCAGTGCTCAGGGTGCTGGGTGCTCAGTGCTCAGGGTGCTGGGTGCTCAGTGCTCAGGGTGCTGGGTACTCAGTGCTCGGGGTGCTGGGTGCTCAGTACTCAGGGTGCTGGGTGCTCAGTACTCAGGGTGCTGGGTGCTCAGTGCTCGGGGTGCTGGGTGCTCAGTGCTCGGGGTGCTGGGTGCTCAGTACTCGGGGTGCTTGCTGCACAGTACTCAGGGTGCTGGGTGCTCAGTGCTCAGGGTGCTGGGTGCTCAGTACTCAGGGTGCTCTGTGCTTAGTACTCAGGGTGCTGGGTGCTCAGTACTCCGGGTGCTGGGTGCTCAGTGCTCGGGGTGATCGGTGCTCAGTACGTTGGGTGCTCACTACTCAGGGTGCTGTGTGCCCATTGCTCAGGGTGCTGGTTGCTCAGTGCTCAGGGTGCTGGGTGCTCAGTGCTCAGGGTGCTGGGTGCTCAGTACTCAGGGTGCTGGGTGTGCAGTGCTCGGGGTGCTGGGTGCTCAGTGCTCAGGGTGCTGGGTGCTCAGTGCTCAGCGTGCTGGGTGCTCAGTACTCGGGGTGCTGGGTGCTCAGTACTCATGGTGCGAGGTGCTCAGTACCCAGGGTGCTGGGTGATCAGTACTCGGGTGCTGGGTGCTCAGTGCTCAGGGTGCTGGGTGCTCAGTGCTCGGGGTGCTGGGTGCTCAGTGCTCAGTACTCAGGGTGCTGGGTGCTCCGTGCTCGGGGTGCTGGGTGCTCAGTGCTCAGTACTCAGGGTGCTGGATGCTCAGTGCTCAGGGTGCTGTGTGCTCAGTGCTCAGGGTGCTGGGTGCTCAGTGCTCACGGTGCTGGGTGCTCAGTACTCAGGGTGCTCGGTGCTTAGTACTCAGGGTGCTGGGTGCTCTGTACTTCGGGTGCTGGGTGCTCAATGCTCGGGGTGCTCGGTGCTCAGTGCTCAAGGTGCTGGGTGCTCAGTACTCAGGGTGCTCATTGCTCAGGGTGCTGGGTGCTCAGTACTCAGGGTGCTGGGTGCTCAGTGGTCAGGGTGCTCGGTGCACAGTACGTTGGGTGCTCAGTACTCAGGTGCTGGGTGCTCAGTACTCAGGGTGCTGGGTGCTCAGTGCTCAGGGTGCTGGGTGCTCAGTGCTCAGGGTGCTGGGTGCTCGGTGCTCGGGGTGCTGGGTGCTCAGTGCTCGGGGTGCTCGGTGCTCAGTACTCAGGGTGCTCAGTGCTCAGTACTCAGGGTGCTGGGTGCTCAGTGCTCAGGGTGCTGGGTGCTCAGTACTCAGGGTGCTGGGTGCTCGGTGCTCAGTACGCTGGGTGCTCAGTACTCAGGGTGCTGGGTGCTCAGTACTCAGGGTGCTCGGTGCTCACTACTCAGGGTGCTGGGTGCTCAGTGCTCGGGGTGCTGGGTGCTCAGTACTCAGGGTGCTGGGTGCTAAGTGCTCGGGGTACTCGGTGCTCAGTACGCTTGGTGCTCAGTACTCAGGGTGCTGGGTGCTCAGTACTCAGGGTGCTCACTGCTCAGTACTTAGGGTGCTCAGTGCTCAGTGCTCAGGTTGCTGGGTGCTCAGTGCTCGGGGTGCTGGGTGCTCAGTGCTCGGGTTGCTGGGTGCTCAGTGCTCGGGGTGCTGGGTGCTCAGTGCTCAGGGTGCTGGGTGCTCAGTGCTCAGAGTGCTGGGTGCTCAGTACTCAGGGTGCTCGGTGCTCAGTACTCAGAGTGCTCAGAGCTCAGTACTCAGCGTGCTGGGTGCTCAGTGCTCAGGGTGCTCGGTGCTCAGTACTCAGGGTGCTCAGTGCTCAGTACTCAGCTTGCTGGGTGCTCAGTGCTCAGGGTGCTGGGTGCTCAGTACTCAGGGTGCTGGGTGCTTAGTACTCAGGGTGCTCGGTCCTCAGTGCTCAGGGTGCTGGGTGCTCAGTACTCAGGGTGCTGGCTGCTCAGTGCTCGGGGTTCTCGGTGCTCAGTGCTCAGGGTGCTGGGTGCTCAGTACTCAGGGTGCTCATTGCTCCGGGTCCTGGGTGCTCAGTACTCAGGGTGCTGGGTGCTCAATACTCAGGGTGCTCAGTGCTCAGTACTCAGGGTGCTCAGTGCTCAGTACTCTGGGTTCTCCGTGCTCAGGGTGCTGGGTGCTCAGTGCTCGGGGTGCTGGGTGCTCAGTGCTCAGGGTGCTGGGTGCTCAGTGCTCAGGGTGCTGTGTGCTCAGTGCTCAGGGTGCTCAGTGCTCAGTGCTCAGGTTGCTGGGTGCTCAGTACTCAGGGTGCTGGGTGCTCAGTACTCAGGGTGCTCATTGCTCAGTACTCAGGGTGCTCAGTGCTCAGTACTCAGGGTGCTCAGTGCTCAGGGTGCTGGGTGCTCAGTACTCAGGGTGCTGGGTGCTCAGTGCTCAGGGTGCTCAGTGCTCAGTACATTGGGTGCTCAGTACTCAGGGTGCTGGGTGCTCAGTGCTCAGGGTGCTGGGTGCTCAGTGCTCAGGGTGCTGGGTGCTCAGTGCTCAGGGTGCTCAGTGCTCAGTACATTGGGTGCTCAGTACTCAGGGTGCTGGGTGCTCAGTGCTCAGGGTGCTGGGTGCTCAGTGCTCAGGGTGCTGGGTGCTCAGTGCTCAGGGTGCTGGGTGCTCAGTACTCAGGGTGCTCGGTGCTCAGTAATCAGGGTGCTGGGTGCTCAGTGCTCGGGGTGCTGGGTGCTCAGTACTCAGGGTGCTGGGTGCTCAGTGCTCGGGGTGCTGGGTGCTCAGTGCTCGGGGTGCTCGGTGCTCAGTGCTCGGGGTGCTGGGTGCTCAGTACTCAGGGTGCTGGGTGCTCAGTACTCGGTGTGCTGGGTGCTCAGTACTCAGGGTGCTCGGTGCTCAGTGCTCGGGGTGCTGGGTGCTCAGTGCTCAGTACACAGGGTGCTGAGTGCTCAGTGCTCAGGGTGCTGGGTGCTCAGTGCTCAGTACTCAGGGTGCTCGGTGCTCAGTGCTCGGGGTGCTGGGTACTCAGTGCTCAGTACACAGGGTGCTGAGTGCTCAGTGCTCCGGGTGCTGGGTGCTCAGTGCTCAGTACTCAGGGTGCTGGGTGCTCAGTGCTCGGGGTGCTGGATGCTCAGTACTTAGGGTGCTGGGTGCTCAGTGCTCAGGGTGCCTCGTGCTCAGTACTCAGGGTGCTGGGTGCTCAGTGCTCAGGGTGCTGGGTGCTCAGTACTCAGGGTGCTGGGTCCTCAGTGCTCAGGGTGCTGGGTGCTCAGTGCTCGGGGTGCTCAGTACTCAGGGTTCTGTGTGTTCAGTACTCATAGTGCTCAGTGCTCAGTACTCGGGGTGCTGGGTGCTCAGTACTCAGGGTGCTCAGTGCTCAGTACTCGGGGTGCTGGGTGCTCAGTACTCGGGGTGCTGGGTGCTCAGTGCTCAGGGTGCTGGGTGCTCAGTTCTCGGGGTGCTGGGTGCTCAGTGCTCGGGGTGCTCGGTGCTCAGTACTCGGGGTGCTGGGTGCTCAGTGCTCAGGGTGCTGGGTGCTCAGTGCTCAGGGTGCTGGGTGCTCAGTGCTCGGGGTGCTCGGTGCTCAGTACTCAGGGTGCTGGGTGCTCAGTACTCAGGGTGCTGGGTGCTCAGTGCTCAGGGTGCTGGGTGCTCAGTAATCACGGTGCTGGGTGCTCAGTACTCAGGGTGCTAAGAGCTCAGGGTGCTCAGTGCTCAGGGTGCTGAATGCTCAGTGCTCAGTGCACAGGGTGCTGGGTGCTCAGTCCTCGGGGTGCTGGGTGCTCAGTTCTCTGGGTGCTCAGTGCTCAGTACTCAGGGAGCTGTGTGCTCAGTACTCAGGGTGCTGGGTGCTCAGTACTCAGGGAGCTCAGTGCTCGGGGTGCAGTGTGCTCAGTACTCAGGGTGCTGGGTCGTCAGTACTCAGGGTGCTCAGTACTCAGGGTGCTGGGTGCTCAGTGCTCAGGGTGCTGGGTGCTCAGTGCTCGGGGTGCTGGGTGCTCATTCTCGGGGTGCTGGGTGCTCAGTACTCAGGGTGCTGGTTGCTCAGTGCTCGGGGTGCTCGATGCTCAGTACACAGGGTGCTGGGTGCTCAGTGCTCGGGGTGCTGGGTGCTCAGTACTCAGGGTGCTGGGTGCTCAGGGATCAGTAGTCAGCGTGCTGGGTGCTCAGTGCTCAGAGTGTTGGGTGCTCAGTACTCAGGGTGCTGGGTGCTCAGTGCTCAGTGCTCAGGGTGCTCAGTGCTCAGGGTGCTGGGTGCGCAGGGTGCTGGGTGCTCAGTGCTCGGGGTGCTGGGTGCTCAGTGCTCAGGGTGCTGGGTGCTCAGTGCTCGGGGTGCTCAGTGCTCAGTACTCAGGGTGCTGGGTGCTCAGTGCTCGGGGTGCTCGGTGCTCAGTACGTTGGGTGCTCACTACTCAGGGTGCTGGGTGCTCATTGCTCAGGGTGCTGGGTGCTCAGTGCTCAGGGTGCTGGGTGCTCAGTGCTCAGGGTGCTGGGTGCTCAGTAATCAGGGTGCTGGGTGTGCAGTGCTCGGGGTGCTGGGTGCTCAGTGCTCAGGGTGCGGGGTGCTCAGTGCTCAGCGTGCTGGGTGCTCAGTACTCATGGTGCGGGGTGCTCAGTACCCAGGGTGCTGGGTGATCAGTACTCGGGTGCTGGGTGCTCAGTGCTCAGGGTGCTGGGTGCTCAGTGCTCGGGGTGCTGGGTGCTCAGTGCTCAGTACTAAGGGTGCTGGGTGCTCCGTGCTCGGGGTGCTGGGTGCTCAGTGCTCAGTACTCAGGGTGCTGGTTGCTCAGTGCTCAGGGTGCTGTTTGCTCAGTGCTCAGGGTGCTGGGTGCTCCGTGCTCAGTGTGCTGGGTGCTCAGTACTCAGGGTGCTCGGTGCTTAGTACTCAGGGTGCTGGGTGCTCAGTACTTCGGGTGCTGGGTGCTCAGTGCTCGGGGTGCTCGGTGCTCAGTGCTCAAGGTGCTGGGTGCTCAGTACTCAGGGTGCTCATTGCTCAGGGTGCTGGGTGCTCAGTACTCAGGGTGCTGGGGGCTCAGTGGTCAGGGTGCTCGGTGCTCAGTACGTTGGGTGCTCAGTACTCAGGTGCTGGGTGCTCAGTACTCAGGGTGCTGGGTTCTCAGTGCTCAGGGTGCTGGGTGCTCAGTGCTCAGGGTGCTGGGTGCTCGGTGCTCGGGGTGCTGGGTGCTCAGTGCTCGGGGTGCTCGGTGCTCAGTACTCAGTGTGCTCAGTGCTCAGTACTCAGGGTGCTGGGTGCTCAGTGCTCAGGGTGCTGGGTGCTCAGTACTCAGGGTGCTGGGTGCTCGGTGCTCAGTACGCTGGGTGCTCAGTACTCAGGGTGCTGGGTGCTCAGTACTCAGGGTGCTCGGTGCTCACTACTCAGGGTGCTGGGTGCTCAGTGCTCGGGGTGCTGGGTGCTCAGTACTCAGGGTGCTGGGTGCTCAGTACTCAGGGTGCTCAGTGCTCAGTACTTAGGGTGCTCAGTGCTCAGTGCTCAGGGTGCTGGGTGCTCAGTGCTCGGGGTGCTGGGTGCTCAGTGCTCGGGTTGCTGGGTGCTCAGTGCTCGGGGTGCTGGGTGCTCAGTGCTCGGGGTGCTGGGTGCTCAGTGCTCAGGGTGCTGGGTGCTCAGAACTCAGGGTGCTCAGTGCTCAGGGTGCTGGGTGCTCAGTGCTCAGTACACAGGGTGCTGAGTGCTCAGTTCTCTAGGTGCTGGGTGCTCAGTGCTCAGTACTCAGGGTGCTGGCTGTTCAGTGCTCAGGGTGCTGGATGCTCAGTACTCAGGGTGCTGGGTGCTCAGTGCTCAGGGTGCTGGGTGCTCAGTACTCAGGGTGCTGGGTGCTCAGTGCTCAGGGTGCTGGGTGCTCAGTACTCAGGGTGCTGGGTCCTCAGTGCTCAGGGTGCTGGGTGCTCAGTGCTCGGGGAGCTCAGTACTCAGGGTGCTGTGTGTTCAGTGCTCAGGGTACTGGGTGCTCAGTACTCAGGGTGCTCGGTGCTTAGTACTCAGGGTGCTGGGTGCTCAGTACTCCGGGTGCTGGGTGCTCAGTGCTCGGGGTGCTCGGTGCTCAGTGCTCAGGGTGCTGGGTGCTCAGTACTCAGGGTGCTCATTGCTCCGGGTCCTGGGTGCTCAGTACTCAGGGTGCTTGGTGCTCAATACACAGGGTGCTCAGTGCTCAGTACTCAGGGTGCTCAGTGCTCAGTACTCAGGGTTCTCAGTGCTCAGGGTGCTGGGTGCTCAGTGCTCGGGGTGCTGGGTGCTCAGTGCTCAGGGTGCTGGGTGCTCAGTGCTCAGGGTGCTGGGTGCTCAGTGCTCAGGGTGCTCGGTGCTCAGTGCTCAGGTTGCTGGGTGCTCAGTACTCAGGGTGCTGGGTGCTCAGTACTCAGGGTGCTCATTGCTCAGTACTCAGGGTGCTCAGTGCTCAGTACTCAGGGTGCTCAGTGCTCAGGGTGCTGGGTGCTCAGTACTCAGGGTGCTGGGTGCTCAGTGCTCAGGGTGCTCGGTGCTCAGTACATTGGGTGCTCAGTACTCAGGCCGCTGGGTGCTCAGTACTCAGGGTGCTGGGTGCTCAGTGCTCAGGGTGCTCAGTGCTCAGTACATTGGGTGCTCAGTACTCAGGGTGCTGGGTGCTCAGTGCTCAGGGTGCTGGGTGCTCAGTACTCAGGGTGCTGGGTGCTCAGTGCTCAGGGTGCTCGGTGCTCAGTACATTGGGTGCTCAGTACTCAGGCCGCTGGGTGCTCAGTGCTCAGGGTGCTGGGTGCTCATTACTCAGGGTGCTCGGTGCTCAGTACTCAAGGTGCTGGGTGCTCAGTGCTCAGGGTGCTGGGTGCTCTGTACTCAGGCCGCTGGGTGCTCAGTGCTCGGGGTGCTCGGTGCTCAGTGCTCGGGGTGCTGGGTGCTCAGTACTCAGGGTGCTGGGTGCTCAGTACTCGGTGTGCTGGGTGCTCAGTACTCAGGGTGCTCGGTGCTCAGTGCTCGGGGTGCTGGGTGCTCAGTGCTCAGTACACAGGGTGCTGAGTGCTCAGTGCTCGGGGTGCTGGGTGCTCAGTGCTCAGTACTCAGGGTGCTCGGTGCTCAGTGCTCGGGGTGCTGGGTACTCAGTGCTCAGTACACAGGGTGCTGAGTGCTCAGTGCTCAGGGTGCTGGGTGCTCAGTGCTCAGTACTTAGGGTGCTGGGTGCTCAGTGCTCAGGGTGCCTCGTGCTCAGTACTCAGGGTGCTGGGTGCTCAGTCCTCAGGGTGCTGGGTGCTCAGTACTCAGGGTGCTGGGTCCTCAGTGCTCAGGGAGCTGGGTGCTCAGTGCTCGGGGTGCTCAGTACTCAGGGTTCTGTGTGTTCAGTGCTCAGAGTACTGGGTGCTCAGTACTCAGGGTACTGGGTGCTCAGTACTCATAGTGCTCAGTGCTCAGTACTCGGGGTGCTTGGTGCTCAGTACTCAGGGTGCTCAGTGCTCAGTACTCGGGGTGCTGGGTGCTCAGTACTCGGGGTGCTGGGTGCTCAGTGCTCAGGGTGCTGGGTGCTCAGTGCTCAGAGTGCTGGGTGCTCAGTACTCAGGGTGCTCGGTGCTCAGTACTCAGAGTGCTCAGAGCTCAGTACTCAGCGTGCTGGGTGCTCAGTGCTCAGGGTGCTCGGTGCTCAGTACGCAGGGTGCTCAGTGCTCAGTACTCAGCGTGCTGGGTGCTCAGTGCTCAGGGTGCTGGGTGCTCAGTATTCAGGGTGCTGGGTGCTTAGTACTCAGGGTGCTCGGTCCTCAGTGCTCAGGGTGCTCGGTGCTCAGTACTCAGGGTGCTGGGTGCTCAGTGCTCAGGGTGCTCAGTGCTCAGTACTCAGGGTGCTCGGTGCTCAGTGCTCAGGGTGCTCAGTGCTCAGTACTCAGGGTGCTCAGTGCTCAGTGCTCAGGGTGCTGGGTGCTCAGTGCTCGGGGTGCTGGGTGCTCAGTGCTCAGGGTGCTGGGTGCTCAGTACTCAGGGTGCTCAGTGCTCAGGGTGCTGGGTGCTCAGTGCTCAGTACACAGGGTGCTGAGTGCTCAGTGCTCTAGGTGCTGGGTGCTCAGTGCTCAGTACTCAGGGTGCTGGCTGCTCAGTGCTCAGGGTGCTGGATGCTCAGTACTCAGGGTGCTGGGTGCTCAGTGCTCAGGGTGCTGGGTGCTCAGTACTCAGGGTGCTGGGTGCTCAGTGCTCAGGGTGCTGGGTGCTCAGTGCTCAGGGTGCTGGGTCCTCAGTGCTCAGGGTGCTGGGTGCTCAGTGCTCGGGGAGCTCAGTACTCAGGGTGATGTGGGTTCAGTGCTCAGGGTACTGGGTGCTCAGTACTCAGGGTGCTCGGTGCTTAGTACTCAGGGTGCTGGGTGCTCAGTACTCCGGGTGCTGGGTGCTCAGTGCTCGGGGTGCTCGGTGCTCAGTGCTCAGTGTGCTGGGTGCTCAGTACTCAGGGTGCTCATTGCTCCGGGTCCTGGGTGCTCAGTACTCAGGGTGCTGGGTGCTCAATACTCAGGGTGCTCAGTGCTCAGTACTCAGGGTGCTCAGTGCTCAGTACTCAGGGTTCTCAGTGCTCAGGGTGCTGGGTGCTCAGTGCGCGGGGTGCTGGGTGCTCAGTGCTCAGGGTGCTGGGTGCTCAGTGCTCAGGGTGCTGGGTGCTCAGTGCTCAGGGTGCTCGGTGCTCAGTGCTCAGGTTGCTGGGTGCTCAGTACTCAGGGTGCTGGGTGCTCAGTACTCAGGGTGCTCATTGCTCAGTACTCAGGGTGCTCAGTGCTCAGTACTCAGGGTGCTCAGTGCTCAGGGTGCTGGGTGCTCAGTACTCAGGGTGCTGGGTGATCAGTGCTCAGGGTGCTCGGTGCTCAGAACATTGGGTGCTCAGTACTCAGGGTGCTGGGTGCTCAGTACTCAGGGTGCTGGGTGCTCAGTGCTCAGGGTGCTCAGTGCTCAGTACATTGGGTGCTCAGTACTCAGGGTGCTGGGTGCTCAGTGCTCAGGGTGCTGGGTGCTCAGTGCTCAGGGTGCTGGGTGCTCAGTACTCAGGGTGCTCAGTGCTCAGTACTCAAGGTGCTGGGTGCTCAGTGCTCGGGGTGCTGGGTGCTCAGTGCTCAGTACTCAGGGTGCTCGGTGCTCAGTGCTCGGGGTGCTGGGTACTCAGTGCTCAGTACACAGGGTGCTGAGTGCTCAGGGCTCGGGGTGCTGGGTGCTCAGTGCTCAGTACTCAGGGTGCTGGGTGCTCAGTGCTCGGGGTGCTGGATGCTCAGTACTTAGGGTGCTGGGTGCTCAGTGCTCAGGGTGCCTCGTGCTCAGTACCCTGTGTGCTGGGTGCTCAGTACTCAGGGAGCTCAGTGCTCGGGGTGCAGTGTGCTCAGTACTCAGGGTGCTGGGTGGTCAGTACTCAGGGTGCTCAGTACTCAGGGTGCTGGGTGCTCAGTGCTCAGGGTGCTGGGTGCTCAGTGCTCGGGGTGCTGGGTGCTCATTCTCGGGGTGCTGGGTGCTCAGTACTCAGGGTGCTGGTTGCTCAGTGCTCGGGGTGCTCGATGCTCAGTACACAGGGTGCTGGGTTCTCAGTGCTCGGGGTGCTGGGTGCTCAGTACTCAGGGTGCTGGGTGCTCAGGGCTCAGTACTCAGCGTGCTGGGTGCTCAGTGCTCAGAGTGTTGGGTGCTCAGTACTCAGGGTGCTGGGTGCTCAGTGCTCAGGGTGCTCAGTGCTCAGGGTGCTGGGTGCTCAGGGTGCTGGGTGCTCAGTGCTCGGGGTGCTGGGTGCTCAGTGCTCAGGGTGCTGGGTGCTCAGTGCTCAGTGCTCAGGGTGCTGGGTGCTCAGTGCTCAGTGCTCAGGGTGCTGGGTGTTCAGTACTCAGGGTGCTGGGTGCTCAGTACTCAGGGTGCTGGGTGCTCAGTGCTCAGGGTGCTGGGTGCTCAGTGCTCAGGGTGCTGGGTGCTCAGTACTCAGGGTGCTCGGTGCTCAGTACTCAGGGTGCTCGGTGCTCAGTGCTCAGGGTGCTGGGTGCTCAGTGCTCGGGGTGCTGGGTGTTCAGTACTCAGGGTGTTGGGTGCTCAGTACTCAGGGTGCTGGGTGCTCAGTGCTCAGGGTGCTGGGTGCTCAGTGCTCAGGGTGCTGGGTGCTCAGTACTCAGGGTGCTCCGTGCTCAGTACTCAGGGTTCTCGGTGCTCAGTGCTCAGGGTGCTGGGTGCACAGTGCTCAGGGTGCTGGTTGCAAAGTACTCGGGGTGCTGGGTGCTCAGTACTCAGCGTGCTGGGTGCTCAGTGCTCAGGGTGCTGGTTGCTCAGTGCTCGGGGTGCTGTGTGTTCAGTACTCGCGGTGCTGGGTGCTCACTGCTCAGGGTGCTGGTTCTCAGTGCTCGGGGTACTGGGTACTCAGTGCTCAGTACACAGGGTGCTGGGTGCTCAGTGCTCGGGGTGCTGGGTGCTCAGTGCTCAGTACTCAGGGTGCTGAGTGCTCAGAGCTCGGGGTGCTGGGTGCTCAGTACTCAGGGTACTCGGTGCTCAGTACTCAGGGTGCTGGGTGATCAGTGCTCAGGGTGCTGGGTGCTCAGTACTCAGTGTGCTGGGTGCTCAGTACTCAGGGTGCTGGGTGCTCAGTACTCAGGGTGCTCGGTGCTCAGTACTCAGGGTGCTGGGTCCTCAGTGCTCAGGGTGCTGAGTGCTCAGTACTCAGGGTGCTGGGTGCTCAGTACTCGGGGTGCTGGGTGCTCAGTACTCAGGGAGCTGGGTGCTCAGTACTCATTGTGCTGGGTGCTCAGTACTCGGGTGCTGGGTGCTCAGTGCTCAGGGTGCTGGGTGCTCAGTGCTCGGGGTGCTGGGTGCTCAGTGCTCAGTACTCAGGGTGCAGAGTGCTCAGTGCTCGGGGTGCTGGGTGCTCAGTGCTCAGTACTCAGGGTGCTTGGTGCTCAGTGCTCGGGGTGCTGGGTGCTCAGTACTCAGGGTGCTGGGTGCTCAGTACTCAGGGTGCTCGGTGCTCAGTACTCAGAGTGCTCAGAGCTCAGTACTCAGCGTGCTGGGTGCTCAGTGCTCAGGGTGCTCGGTGCTCAGTACGCAGGGTGCTCAGTGCTCAGTACTCAGCGTGCTGGGTGCTCAGTGCTCAGGGTGCTGGGTGCTCAGTATTCAGGGTGCTGGGTGCTTAGTACTCAGGGTGCTCGGTCCTCAGTGCTCAGGGTGCTCGGTGCTCAGTACTCAGGGTGCTGGGTGCTCAGTGCTCAGGGTGCTCAGTGCTCAGTACTCAGGGTGCTCGGTGCTCAGTGCTCAGGGTGCTCAGTGCTCAGTACTCAGGGTGCTCAGTGCTCAGTGCTCAGGGTGCTGGGTGCTCAGTGCTCGGGGTGCTGGGTGCTCAGTGCTCAGGGTGCTGGGTGCTCAGTACTCAGGGTGCTCAGTGCTCAGGGTGCTGGGTGCTCAGTGCTCTGTACACAGGGTGCTGAGTGCTCAGTGCTCTAGGTGCTGGGTGCTCAGTGCTCAGTACTCAGGGTGCTGGCTGCTCAGTGCTCAGGGTGCTGGATGCTCAGTACTCAGGGTGCTGGGTGCTCAGTGCTCAGGGTGCTGGGTGCTCAGTACTCAGGGTGCTGGGTGCTCAGTGCTCAGGGTGCTGGGTGCTCAGTGCTCAGGGTGCTGGGTCCTCAGTGCTCAGGGTGCTGGGTGCTCAGTGCTCAGGGAGCTCAGTACTCAGGGTGCTGTGGGTTCAGTGCTCAGGGTACTGGGTGCTCAGTACTCAGGGTGCTCGGTGCTTAGTACTCAGGGTGCTGGGTGCTCAGTACTCCGGGTGCTGGGTGCTCAGTGCTCGGGGTGCTCGGTGCTCAGTGCTCAGGGTGCTGGGTGCTCAGTACTCAGGGTGCTCATTGCTCCGGGTCCTGGGTGCTCAGTACTCAGGGTGCTGGGTGCTCAATACTCAGGGTGCTCAGTGCTCAGTACTCAGGGTGCTCAGTGCTCAGTACTCAGGGTTCTCAGTGCTCAGGGTGCTGGGTGCTCAGTGCGCGGGGTGCTGGGTGCTCAGTGCTCAGGGTGCTGGGTGCTCAGTGCTCAGGGTGCTGGGTGCTCAGTGCTCAGGGTGCTCGGTGCTCAGTGCTCAGGTTGCTGGGTGCTCAGTACTCAGGGTGCTGGGTGCTCAGTACTCAGGGTGCTCATTGCTCAGTACTCAGGGTGCTCAGTGCTCAGTACTCAGGGTGCTCAGTGCTCAGGGTGCTGGGTGCTCAGTACTCAGGGTGCTGGGTGATCAGTGCTCAGGGTGCTCGGTGCTCAGAACATTGGGTGCTCAGTACTCAGGGTGCTGGGTGCTCAGTACTCAGGGTGCTGGGTGCTCAGTGCTCAGGGTGCTCAGTGCTCAGTACATTGGGTGCTCAGTACTCAGGGTGCTGGGTGCTCAGTGCTCAGGGTGCTGGGTGCTCAGTGCTCAGGGTGCTGGGTGCTCAGTACTCAGGGTGCTCAGTGCTCAGTACTCAAGGTGCTGGGTGCTCAGTGCTCGGGGTGCTGGGTGCTCAGTGCTCAGTACTCAGGGTGCTCGGTGCTCAGTGCTCGGGGTGCTGGGTACTCAGTGCTCAGTACACAGGGTGCTGAGTGCTCAGTGCTCGGGGTGCTGGGTGCTCAGTGCTCAGTACTCAGGGTGCTGGGTGCTCAGTGCTCGGGGTGCTGGATGCTCAGTACTTAGGGTGCTGGGTGCTCAGTGCTCAGGGTGCCTCGTGCTCAGTACCCTGGGTGCTGGGTGCTCAGTACTCAGGGAGCTCAGTGCTCGGGGTGCAGTGTGCTCAGTACTCAGGGTGCTGGGTGGTCAGTACTCAGGGTGCTCAGTACTCAGGGTGCTGGGTGCTCAGTGCTCAGGGTGCTGGGTGCTCAGTGCTCGGGGTGCTGGGTGCTCATTCTCGGGGTGCTGGGTGCTCAGTACTCAGGGTGCTGGTTGCTCAGTGCTCGGGGTGCTCGATGCTCAGTACACAGGGTGCTGGGTGCTCAGTGCTCGGGGTGCTGGGTGCTCAGTACTCAGGGTGCTGGGTGCTCAGGGCTCAGTACTCAGCGTGCTGGGTGCTCAGTGCTCAGAGTGTTGGGTGCTCAGTACTCAGGGTGCTGGGTGCTCAGTGCTCAGGGTGCTCAGTGCTCAGGGTGCTGGGTGCTCAGGGTGCTGGGTGCTCAGTGCTCGGGGTGCTGGGTGCTCAGTGCTCAGGGTGCTGGGTGCTCAGTGCTCAGTGCTCAGGGTGCTGGGTGCTCAGTGCTCAGTGCTCAGGGTGCTGGGTGTTCAGTACTCAGGGTGCTGGGTGCTCAGTACTCAGGGTGCTGGGTGCTCAGTGCTCAGGGTGCTGGGTGCTCAGTGCTCAGGGTGCTGGGTGCTCAGTACTCAGGGTGCTCGGTGCTCAGTACTCAGGGTGCTCGGTGCTCAGTGCTCAGGGTGCTGGGTGCTCAGTGCTCGGGGTGCTGGGTGTTCAGTACTCAGGGTGTTGGGTGCTCAGTACTCAGGGTGCTGGGTGCTCAGTGCTCAGGGTGCTGGGTGCTCAGTGCTCAGGGTGCTGGGTGCTCAGTACTCAGGGTGCTCCGTGCTCAGTACTCAGGGTTCTCGGTGCTCAGTGCTCAGGGTGCTGGGTGCACAGTGCTCAGGGTGCTGGTTGCTCAGTACTCGGGGTGCTGGGTGCTCAGTACTCAGCGTGCTGGGTGCTCAGTGCTCAGGGTGCTGGTTGCTCAGTGCTCGGGGTGCTGTGTGTTCAGTACTCGCGGTGCTGGGTGCTCACTGCTCAGGGTGCTGGTTCTCAGTGCTCGGGGTACTGGGTACTCAGTGCTCAGTACACAGGGTGCTGGGTGCTCAGTGCTCGGGGTGCTGGGTGCTCAGTGCTCAGTACTCAGGGTGCTGAGTGCTCAGAGCTCGGGGTGCTGGGTGCTCAGTACTCAGGGTACTCGGTGCTCAGTACTCAGGGTGCTGGGTGATCAGTGCTCAGGGTGCTGGGTGCTCAGTACTCAGTGTGCTGGGTGCTCAGTACTCAGGGTGCTGGGTGCTCAGTACTCAGGGTGCTCGGTGCTCAGTACTCAGGGTGCTGGGTCCTCAGTGCTCAGGGTGCTGAGTGCTCAGTACTCAGGGTGCTGGGTGCTCAGTACTCGGGGTGCTGGGTGCTCAGTACTCAGGGAGCTGGGTGCTCAGTACTCATTGTGCTGGGTGCTCAGTACTCGGGTGCTGGGTGCTCAGTGCTCAGGGTGCTGGGTGCTCAGTGCTCGGGGTGCTGGGTGCTCAGTGCTCAGTACTCAGGGTGCAGAGTGCTCAGTGCTCGGGGTGCTGGGTGCTCAGTGCTCAGTACTCAGGGTGCTTGGTGCTCAGTGCTCGGGGTGCTGGGTGCTCAGTACTCAGGGTGCTGGGTGCTCAGTGCTCAGGGTGCTGGGTGCTCAGTACTCAGGGTGCTGGGTGCTCAGTGCTCAGGGTGCTGGCTGCTCAGTGCTCAGGGTGCTGGGTCCTCAGTGCTCAGGGTGCTGGGTGCTCAGTGCTCGGGGAGCTCAGTACTCAGGGTGCTGTGGGTTCAGTGCTCAGGGTACTGGGTGCTCAGTACTCAGGGTGCTCGGTGCTTAGTACTCAGGGTGCTGGGTGCTCAGTACTCCGGGTCCTGGGTGCTCAGTGCTCGGGGTGCTCGGTGCTCAGTGCTCAGGGTGCTGGGTGCTCAGTACTCAGGGTGCTCATTGCTCCGGGTCCTGGGTGCTCAGTACGCAGGGTGCTGGGTGCTCAATACTCAGGGTGCTCAGTGCTCAGTACTCAGGGTGCTCAGTGCTCAGTACTCAGGGTTCTCAGTGCTCAGGGTGCTGGGTGCTCAGTGCGCGGGGTGCTGGGTGCTCAGTGCTCAGGGTGCTGGGTGCTCAGTGCTCAGGGTGCTGGGTGCTCAGTGCTCAGGGTGCTCGGTGCTCAGTGCTCAGGTTGCTGGGTGCTCAGTACTCAGGGTGCTGGGTGCTCAGTACTCAGGGTGCTCATTGCTCAGTACTCAGGGTGCTCAGTGCTCAGTACTCAGGGTGCTCAGTGCTCAGGGTGCTGGGTGCTCAGTACTCAGGGTGCTGGGTGCTCAGGGCTCAGGGTGCTCGGTGCTCAGAACATTGGGTGCTCAGTACTCAGGGTGCTGGGTGCTCAGTACTCAGGGTGCTGGGTGCTCAGTGCTCAGGGTGCTCAGTGCTCAGTACATTGGGTGCTCAGTACTCAGGGTGCTGGGTGCTCAGTGCTCAGGGTGCTGGGTGCTCAGTGCTCAGGGTGCTGGGTGCTCAGTACTCAGGGTGCTCAGTGCTCAGTACTCAAGGTGCTGGGTGCTCAGTGCTCGGGGTGCTGGGTGCTCAGTGCTCAGTACTCAGGGTGCTCGGTGCTCAGTGCTCGGGGTGCTGGGTACTCAGTGCTCAGTACACAGGGTGCTGAGTGCTCAGTGCTCGGGGTGCTGGGTGCTCAGTGCTCAGTACTCAGGGTGCTGGGTGCTCAGTGCTCGGGGTGCAGGATGCTCAGTACTTAGGGTGCTGGGTGCTCAGTGCTCAGGGTGCCTCGTGCTCAGTACCCTGGGTGCTGGGTGCTCAGTACTCAGGGAGCTCAGTGCTCGGGGTGCAGTGTGCTCAGTACTCAGGGTGCTGGGTGGTCAGTACTCAGGGTGCTCAGTACTCAGGGTGCTGGGTGCTCAGTGCTCAGGGTGCTGGGTGCTCAGTGCTCGGGGTGCTGGGTGCTCATTCTCGGGGTGCTGGGTGCTCAGTACTCAGGGTGCTGGTTGCTCAGTGCTCGGGGTGCTCGATGCTCAGTACACAGGGTGCTGGGTGCTCAGTGCTCGGGGTGCTGGGTGCTCAGTACTCAGGGTGCTGGGTGCTCAGGGCTCAGTACTCAGCGTGCTGGGTGCTCAGTGCTCAGAGTGTTGGGTGCTCAGTACTCAGGGTGCTGGGTGCTCAGTGCTCAGGGTGCTCAGTGCTCAGGGTGCTGGGTGCTCAGGGTGCTGGGTGCTCAGTGCTCGGGGTGCTGGGTGCTCAGTGCTCAGGGTGCTGGGTGCTCAGTGCTCAGTGCTCAGGGTGCTGGGTGCTCAGTGCTCAGTGCTCAGGGTGCTGGGTGTTCAGTACTCAGGGTGCTGGGTGCTCAGTACTCAGGGTGCTGGGTGCTCAGTGCTCAGGGTGCTGGGTGCTCAGTGCTCAGGGTGCTGGGTGCTCAGTACTCAGGGTGCTCGGTGCTCAGTACTCAGGGTGCTCGGTGCTCAGTGCTCAGGGTGCTGGGTGCTCAGTGCTCGGGGTGCTGGGTGTTCAGTACTCAGGGTGTTGGGTGCTCAGTACTCAGGGTGCTGGGTGCTCAGTGCTCAGGGTGCTGGGTGCTCAGTGCTCAGGGTGCTGGGTGCTCAGTACTCAGGGTGCTCCGTGCTCAGTACTCAGGGTTCTCGGTGCTCAGTGCTCAGGGTGCTGGGTGCACAGTGCTCAGGGTGCTGGTTGCTCAGTACTCGGGGTGCTGGGTGCTCAGTACTCAGCGTGCTGGGTGCTCAGTGCTCAGGGTGCTGGTTGCTCAGTGCTCGGGGTGCTGTGTGTTCAGTACTCGCGGTGCTGGGTGCTCACTGCTCAGGGTGCTGGTTCTCAGTGCTCGGGGTACTGGGTACTCAGTGCTCAGTACACAGGGTGCTGGGTGCTCAGTGCTCGGGGTGCTGGGTGCTCAGTGCTCAGTACTCAGGGTGCTGAGTGCTCAGAGCTCGGGGTGCTGGGTGCTCAGTACTCAGGGTACTCGGTGCTCAGTACTCAGGGTGCTGGGTGATCAGTGCTCAGGGTGCTGGGTGCTCAGTACTCAGTGTGCTGGGTGCTCAGTACTCAGGGTGCTGGGTGCTCAGTACTCAGGGTGCTCGGTGCTCAGTACTCAGGGTGCTGGGTCCTCAGTGCTCAGGGTGCTGAGTGCTCAGTACTCAGGGTGCTTCGTGCTCAGTACTCGGGGTGCTGGGTGCTCAGTACTCAGGGAGCTGGGTGCTCAGTACTCATTGTGCTGGGTGCTCAGTACTCGGGTGCTGGGTGCTCAGTGCTCAGGGTGCTGGGTGCTCAGTGCTCGGGGTGCTGGGTGCTCAGTGCTCAGTACTCAGGGTGCAGAGTGCTCAGTGCTCGGGGTGCTGGGTGCTCAGTGCTCAGTACTCAGGGTGCTTGGTGCTCAGTGCTCGGGGTGCTGGGTGCTCAGTGCTCAGGGTGCTGGGTGCTCAGTGCTCAGGGTGCTGGGTGCTCAGTGCTCGGGGTGCTGGGTGCTCAGTGCTCAGGGTGCTGGGTGCTCAGTGCTCAGGGTGCTGGGTGCTCAGTGCTCAGGGTGCTGGGTGCTCAGTACTCAGGGTGCTCGGTGCTCAGTAATCAGGGTGCTGGGTGCTCAGTGCTCGGGGTGCTGGGTGCTCAGTACTCAGGGTGCTGGGTGCTCAGTGCTCGGGGTGCTGGGTGCTCAGTGCTCGGGGTGCTCGGTGCTCAGTGCTCGGGGTGCTGGGTGCTCAGTACTCAGGGTGCTGGGTGCTCAGTACTCGGTGTGCTGGGTGCTCAGTACTCAGGGTGCTCGGTGCTCAGTGCTGGGGGTGCTGGGTGCTCAGTGCTCAGTACACAGGGTGCTGAGTGCTCAGTGCTCAGGGTGCTGGGTGCTCAGTGCTCAGTACTCAGGGTGCTCGGTGCTCAGTGCTCGGGGTGCTGGGTACTCAGTGCTCAGTACACAGGGTGCTGAGTGCTCAGTGCTCCGGGTGCTGGGTGCTCAGTGCTCAGTACTCAGGGTGCTGGGTGCTCAGTGCTCGGGGTGCTGGATGCTCAGTACTTAGGGTGCTGGGTCCTCAGTGCTCAGGGTGCCTCGTGCTCAGTACTCAGGGTGCTGGGTGCTCAGTGCTCAGGGTGCTGGGTGCTCAGTACTCAGGGTGCTGGGTCCTCAGTGCTCAGGGTGCTGGGTGCTCAGTGCTCGGGGTGCTCAGTACTCAGGGTTCTGTGTGTTCAGTGCTCAGGGTACTGGGTGCTCAGTACTCAGGGTGCTGGGTGCTCAGTACTCATAGTGCTCAGTGCTCAGTACTCGGGGTGCTGGGTGCTTAGTACTCAGGGTGCTCAGTGCTCAGTACTCGGGGTGCTGGGTGCTCAGTACTCGGGGTGCTGGGTGCTCAGTGCTCAGGGTGCTGGGTGCTCAGTTCTCGCGGTGCTGGGTGCTCAGTGCTCGGGGTGCTCGGTGCTCAGTACTCGGGGTGCTGGGTGCTCAGTGCTCAGGGTGCTGGGTGCTCAGTGCTCAGGGTGCTGGGTGCTCAGTGCTCGGGGTGCTCGGTGCTCAGTACTCAGGGTGCTGGGTGCTCAGTACTCAGGGTGCTGGGTGCTCAGTGCTCAGGGTGCTGGGTGCTCAGTACTCAGGGTGCTGGGTGCTCAGTACTCAGGGTGCTAAGATCTCAGGGTGCTCAGTGCTCAGGGTGCTGAATGCTCAGTGCTCAGTGCACAGGGTGCTGGGTGCTCAGTCCTCGGGGTGCTGGGTGCTCAGTTCTCTGGGTGCTCAGTGCTCAGTACTCAGGGTGCTGTGTGCTCAGTACTCAGGGTGCTGGGTGCTCAGTACTCAGGGAGCTCAGTGCTCAGGGTGCAGTGTGCTCAGTACTCAGGGTGCTGGGTGGTCAGTACTCAGGGTGCTCAGTACTCAGGGTGCTGGGTGCTCAGTGCTCAGGGTGCTGGGTGCTCAGTGCTCGGGGTGCTGGGTGCTCATTCTCGGGGTGCTGGGTGCTCAGTACTCAGGGTGCTGGTTGCTCAGTGCTCGGGGTGCTCGATGCTCAGTACACAGGGTGCTGGGTGCTCAGTGCTCGGGGTGCTGGGTGCTCAGTACTCAGGGTGCTGGGTGCTCAGGGATCAGTAGTCAGCGTGCTGGGTGCTCAGTGCTCAGAGTGTTGGGTGCTCAGTACTCAGGGTGCTGGGTGCTCAGTGCTCAGTGCTCAGGGTGCTCAGTGCTCAGGGTGCTTTGTGCTCAGGGTGCTGGGTGCTCAGTGCTCGGGGTGCTGGGTGCTCAGTGCTCAGGGTGCTGGGTGCTCAGTGCTCGGGGTGCTCAGTGCTCAGTACTCAGTGTGCTGGGTGCTCAGTGCTCGGGGTTCTCGGTGCTCAGTACGTTGGGTGCTCACTACTCAGGGTGCTGGGTGCTCATTGCTCAGGGTGCTGGGTGCTCAGTGCTCAGGGTGCTGGGTGCTCAGTGCTCAGGGTGCTGGGTGCTCAGTACTCAGGGTGCTGGGTGTGCAGTGCTCGGGGTGCTGGGTGCTCAGTGCTCAGGGTGCTGGGTGCTCAGTGCTCAGCGTGCTGGGTGCTCAGTACTCATGATGCGGGGTGCTCAGTACCCAGGGTGCTGGGTGATCAGTACTCGGGTGCTGGGTGCTCAGTGCTCAGGGTGCTGGGTGCTCAGTGCTCGGGGTGCTGGGTGCTCAGTGCTCAGTACTAAGGGTGCTGGGTGCTCCGTGCTCGGGGTGCTGGGTGCTCAGTGCTCAGTACTCAGGGTGCTGGTTGCTCAGTGCTCAGGGTGCTGTTTGCTCAGTGCTCAGGGTGCTGGGTGCTCCGTGCTCAGTGTGCTGGGTGCTCAGTACTCAGGGTGCTCGGTGCTTAGTACTCAGGGTGCTGGGTGCTCAGTACTTCGGGTGCTGGGTGCTCAGTGCTCGGGGTGCTCGGTGCTCAGTGCTCAAGGTGCTGGGTGCTCAGTACTCAGGGTGCTCATTGCTCAGGGTGCTGGGTGCTCAGTACTCAGGGTGCTGGGGGCTCAGTGGTCAGGGTGCTCGGTGCTCTGTACGTTGGGTGCTCAGTACTCAGGTGCTGGGTGCTCAGTACTCAGGGTGCTGGGTTCTCAGTGCTCAGGGTGCTGGGTGCTCAGTGCTCAGGGTGCTGGGTGCTCGGTGCTCGGGGTGCTGGGTGCTCAGTGCTCGGGGTGCTCGGTGCTCAGTACTCAGGGTGCTCAGTGCTCAGTACTCAGGGTGCTGGGTGCTCAGTGCTCAGGGTGCTGGGTGCTCAGTACTCAGGGTGCTCGGTGCTCAGTAATCAGGGTGCTGGGTGCTCAGTGCTCGGGGTGCTGGGTGCTCAGTACTCAGGGTGCTGGGTGCTCAGTGCTCGGGGTGCTGGGTGCTCAGTGCTCGGGGTGCTCGGTGCTCAGTGCTCGGGGTGCTGGGTGCTCAGTACTCAGGGTGCTGGGTGCTCAGTACTCGGTGTGCTGGGTGCTCAGTACTCAGGGTGCTCGGTGCTCAGTGCTCGGGGTGCTGGGTGCTCAGTGCTCAGTACACAGGGTGCTGAGTGCTCAGTGCTCAGGGTGCTGGGTGCTCAGTGCTCAGTACTCAGGGTGCTCGGTGCTCAGTGCTCGGGGTGCTGGGTACTCAGTGCTCAGTACACAGGGTGCTGAGTGCTCAGTGCTCCGGGTGCTGGGTGCTCAGTGCTCAGTACTCAGGGTGCTGGGTGCTCAGTGCTCGGGGTGCTGGATGCTCAGTACTTAGGGTGCTGGGTGCTCAGTGCTCAGGGTGCCTCGTGCTCAGTACTCAGGGTGCTGGGTGCTCAGTGCTCAGGGTGCTGGGTGCTCAGTACTCAGGGTGCTGGGTCCTCAGTGCTCAGGGTGCTGGGTGCTCAGTGCTCGGGGTGCTCAGTACTCAGGGTTCTGTGTGTTCAGTGCTCAGGGTACTGGGTGCTCAGTGCTCAGGGTGCTCAGTGCTCAGTACTCAGGGTGCTGGGTGCTCAGGGCTCAGTACTCAGCGTGCTGGGTGCTCAGTGCTCAGAGTGTTGGGTGCTCAGTACTCAGGGTGCTGGGTGCTCAGTGCTCAGTGCTCAGGGTGCTCAGTGCTCAGGGTGCTGGGTGCTCAGGGTGCTGGGTGCTCAGTGCTCGGGGTGCTGGGTGCTCAGTGCTCAGGGTGCTGGGTGCTCAGTGCTCGGGGTGCTCAGTGCTCAGTACTCAGGGTGCTGGGTGCTCAGTGCTCGGGGTGCTCGGTGCTCAGTACGTTGGGTGCTCACTACTCAGGGTGCTGGGTGCTCATTGCTCAGGGTGCTGGGTGCTCAGTGCTCAGGGTGCTGGGTGCTCAGTGCTCAGGGTGATGGGTGCTCAGTACTCAGGGTGCTGGGTGTGCAGTGCTCGGGGTGCTGGGTGCTCAGTGCTCAGGGTGCTGGGTGCTCAGTGCTCAGCGTGCTGGGGGCTCAGTACTCATGGTGCGGGGTGCTCAGTACCCAGGGTGCTGGGTGATCAGTACTCGGGTGCTGGGTGCTCAGTGCTCAGGGTGCTGGGTGCTCAGTACTCAGGGTGCTGGGTCCTCAGTGCTCAGGGTGCTGGGTGCTCAGTGCTCGGGGTGCTCAGTACTCAGGGTTCTGTGTGTTCAGTGCTCAGGGTACTGGGTGCTCAGTGCTCAGGGTGCTGGGTGCTCAGTACTCATAGTGCTCAGTGCTCAGTACTCGGGGTGCTGGGTGCTCAGTACTCAGGGTGCTCAGTGCTCAGTACTCGGGGTGCTGGGTGCTCAGTACTCGGGGTGCTGGGTGCTCAGTGCTCAGGGTGCTGGGTGCTCAGTTCTCGGGGTGCTGGGTGCTCAGTGCTCGGGGTGCTCGGTGCTCAGTACTCGGGGTGCTGGGTGCTCAGTGCTCAGGGTGCTGGGTGCTCAGTGCTCAGGGTGCTGGGTGCTCAGTGCTCGGGGTGCTCGGTGCTCAGTACTCAGGGTGCTGGGTGCTCAGTACTCAGGGTGCTGGGTGCTCAGTGCTCAGGGTGCTGGGTTCTCAGTACTCAGGGTGCTGGGTGCTCAGTACTCAGGGTGCTAAGAGCTCAGGGTGCTCAGTGCTCAGGGTGCTGAATGCTCAGTGCTCAGTGCACAGGGTGCTGGGTGCTCAGTCCTCGGGGTGCTGGGTGCTCAGTTCTCTGGGTGCTCAGTGCTCAGTACTCAGGGTGCTGTGTGCTCAGTACTCAGGGTGCTGGGTGCTCAGTACTCAGGGAGCTCAGTGCTCGGGGTGCAGTGTGCTCAGTACTCAGGGTGCTGGGTGGTCAGTACTCAGGGTGCTCAGTACTCAGGGTGCTGGGTGCTCAGTGCTCAGGGTGCTGGGTGCTCAGTGCTCGGGGTGCTGGGTGCTCATTCTCGGGGTGCTGGGTGCTCAGTACTCAGGGTGCTGGTTGCTCAGTGCTCGGGGTGCTCGATGCTCAGTACACAGGGTGCTGGGTGCTCAGTGCTCGGGGTGCTGGGTGCTCAGTACTCAGGGTGCTGGGTGCTCAGGGATTAGTAGTCAGCGTGCTGGGTGCTCAGTGCTCAGAGTGTTGGGTGCTCAGTACTCAGGGTGCTGGGTGCTCAGTGCTCAGTGCTCAGGGTGCTCAGTGCTCAGGGTGCTGGGTGCTCAGGGTGCTGGGTGCTCAGTGCTCGGGGTGCTGGGTGCTCAGTGCTCAGGGTGCTGGGTGCTCAGTGCTCGGGGTGCTCAGTGCTCAGTACTCAGGGTGCTGGGTGCTCAGTGCTCGGGGTGCTCGGTGCTCAGTACGTTGGGTGCTCACTACTCAGGGTGCTGGGTGCTCATTGCTCAGGGTGCTGGGTGCTCAGTGCTCAGGGTGCTGGGTGCTCAGTGCTCAGGGTGATGGGTGCTCAGTACTCAGGGTGCTGGGTGTGCAGTGCTCGGGGTGCTGGGTGCTCAGTGCTCAGGGTGCTGGGTGCTCAGTGCTCAGCGTGCTGGGTGCTCAGTACTCATGGTGCGGGGTGCTCAGTACCCAGGGTGCTGGGTGATCAGTACTCGGGTGCTGGGTGCTCAGTGCTCAGGGTGCTGGGTGCTCAGTGCTCGGGGTGCTGGGTGCTCAGTGCTCAGTACTAAGGGTGCTGGGTGCTCCGTGCTCGGGGTGCTGGGTGCTCAGTGCTCAGTACTCAGGGTGCTGGTTGCTCAGTGCTCAGGGTGCTGTTTGCTCAGTGCTCAGGGTGCTGGGTGCTCCGTGCTCAGTGTGCTGGGTGCTCAGTACTCAGGGTGCTCGGTGCTTAGTACTCAGGGTGCTGGGTGCTCAGTACTTCGGGTGCTGGGTGCTCAGTGCTCGGGGTGCTCGGTGCTCAGTGCTCAAGGTGCTGGGTGCTCAGTACTCAGGGTGCTCATTGCTCAGGGTGCTGGGTGCTCAGTACTCAGGGTGCTGGGGGCTCAGTGGTCAGGGTGCTCGGTGCTCAGTACGTTGGGTGCTCAGTACTCAGGTGCTGGGTGCTCAGTACTCAGGGTGCTGGGTTCTCAGTGCTCAGGGTGCTGGGTGCTCAGTGCTCAGGGTGCTGGGTGCTCGGTGCTCGGGGTGCTGGGTGCTCAGTGCTCGGGGTGCTCGGTGCTCAGTACTCAGGGTGCTCAGTGCTCAGTACTCAGGGTGCTGGGTGCTCAGTGCTCAGGGTGCTGGGTGCTCAGTACTCAGGGTGCTGGGTGCTCGGTGCTCAGTACGCTGGGTGCTCAGTACTCAGGGTGCTGGTTGCTCAGTACTCAGGGTGCTCGGTGCTCACTACTCAGGGTGCTGGGTGCTCAGTGCTCAGGGTGCTGGGTGCTCAGTACTCAGGGTGCTGGGTGCTCAGTACTCAGGGTGCTCAGTGCTCAGTACTTAGGGTGCTCAGTGCTCAGTGCTTAGGGTGCTGGGTGCTCAGTGCTCGGGGTGCTGGGTGCTCAGTGCTCGGGTTGCTGGGTGCTCAGTGCTCGGGGTACTGGGTGCTCAGTACTCGGGGTGCTGGGTGCTCAGTGCTCAGGGTGCTGGGTGCTCAGTTCTCGCGGTGCTGGGTGCTCAGTGCTCGGGGTGCTCGGTGCTCAGTACTCGGGGTGCTGGGTGCTCAGTGCTCAGGGTGCTGGGTGCTCAGTGCTCAGGGTGCTGGGTGCTCAGTGCTCGGGGTGCTCGGTGCTCAGTACTCAGGGTGCTGGGTGCTCAGTACTCAGGGTGCTGGGTGCTCAGTGCTCAGGGTGCTGGGTGCTCACTACTCAGGGTGCTGGGTGCTCAGTACTCAGGGTGCTAAGAGCTCAGGGTGCTCAGTGCTCAGGGTGCTGAATGCTCAGTGCTCAGTGCACAGGGTGCTGGGTGCTCAGTCCTCGGGGTGCTGGGTGCTCAGTTCTCTGGGTGCTCAGTGCTCAGTACTCAGGGTGCTGTGTGCTCAGTACTCAGGGTGCTGGGTGCTCAGTACTCAGGGAGCTCAGTGCTCAGGGTGCAGTGTGCTCAGTACTCAGGGTGCTGGGTGGTCAGTACTCAGGGTGCTCAGTACTCAGGGTGCTGGGTGCTCAGTGCTCAGGGTGCTGGGTGCTCAGTGCTCGGGGTGCTGGGTGCTCATTCTCGGGGTGCTGGGTGCTCAGTACTCAGGGTGCTGGTTGCTCAGTGCTCGGGGTGCTCGATGCTCAGTACACAGGGTGCTGGGTGCTCAGTGCTCGGGGTGCTGGGTGCTCAGTACTCAGGGTGCTGGGTGCTCAGGGATCAGTAGTCAGCGTGCTGGGTGCTCAGTGCTCAGAGTGTTGGGTGCTCAGTACTCAGGGTGCTGGGTGCTCAGTGCTCAGTGCTCAGGGTGCTCAGTGCTCAGGGTGCTTTGTGCTCAGGGTGCTGGGTGCTCAGTGCTCGGGGTGCTGGGTGCTCAGTGCTCAGGGTGCTGGGTGCTCAGTGCTCGGGGTGCTCAGTGCTCAGTACTCAGTGTGCTGGGTGCTCAGTGCTCGGGGTTCTCGGTGCTCAGTACGTTGGGTGCTCACTACTCAGGGTGCTGGGTGCTCATTGCTCAGGGTGCTGGGTGCTCAGTGCTCAGGGTGCTGGGTGCTCAGTGCTCAGGGTGCTGGGTGCTCAGTACTCAGGGTGCTGGGTGTGCAGTGCTCGGGGTGCTGGGTGCTCAGTGCTCAGGGTGCTGGGTGCTCAGTGCTCAGCGTGCTGGGTGCTCAGTACTCATGATGCGGGGTGCTCAGTACCCAGGGTGCTGGGTGATCAGTACTCGGGTGCTGGGTGCTCAGTGCTCAGGGTGCTGGGTGCTCAGTGCTCGGGGTGCTGGGTGCTCAGTGCTCAGTACTAAGGGTGCTGGGTGCTCCGTGCTCGGGGTGCTGGGTGCTCAGTGCTCAGTACTCAGGGTGCTGGTTGCTCAGTGCTCAGGGTGCTGTTTGCTCAGTGCTCAGGGTGCTGGGTGCTCCGTGCTCAGTGTGCTGGGTGCTCAGTACTCAGGGTGCTCGGTGCTTAGTACTCAGGGTGCTGGGTGCTCAGTACTTCGGGTGCTGGGTGCTCAGTGCTCGGGGTGCTCGGTGCTCAGTGCTCAAGGTGCTGGGTGCTCAGTACTCAGGGTGCTCATTGCTCAGGGTGCTGGGTGCTCAGTACTCAGGGTGCTGGGGGCTCAGTGGTCAGGGTGCTCGGTGCTCTGTACGTTGGGTGCTCAGTACTCAGGTGCTGGGTGCTCAGTACTCAGGGTGCTGGGTTCTCAGTGCTCAGGGTGCTGGGTGCTCAGTGCTCAGGGTGCTGGGTGCTCGGTGCTCGGGGTGCTGGGTGCTCAGTGCTCGGGGTGCTCGGTGCTCAGTACTCAGGGTGCTCAGTGCTCAGTACTCAGGGTGCTGGGTGCTCAGTGCTCAGGGTGCTGGGTGCTCAGTACTCAGGGTGCTCGGTGCTCAGTAATCAGGGTGCTGGGTGCTCAGTGCTCGGGGTGCTGGGTGCTCAGTACTCAGGGTGCTGGGTGCTCAGTGCTCGGGGTGCTGGGTGCTCAGTGCTCGGGGTGCTCGGTGCTCAGTGCTCGGGGTGCTGGGTGCTCAGTACTCAGGGTGCTGGGTGCTCAGTACTCGGTGTGCTGGGTGCTCAGTACTCAGGGTGCTCGGTGCTCAGTGCTCGGGGTGCTGGGTGCTCAGTGCTCAGTACACAGGGTGCTGAGTGCTCAGTGCTCAGGGTGCTGGGTGCTCAGTGCTCAGTACTCAGGGTGCTCGGTGCTCAGTGCTCGGGGTGCTGGGTACTCAGTGCTCAGTACACAGGGTGCTGAGTGCTCAGTGCTCCGGGTGCTGGGTGCTCAGTGCTCAGTACTCAGGGTGCTGGGTGCTCAGTGCTCGGGGTGCTGGATGCTCAGTACTTAGGGTGCTGGGTGCTCAGTGCTCAGGGTGCCTCGTGCTCAGTACTCAGGGTGCTGGGTGCTCAGTGCTCAGGGTGCTGGGTGCTCAGTACTCAGGGTGCTGGGTCCTCAGTGCTCAGGGTGCTGGGTGCTCAGTGCTCGGGGTGCTCAGTACTCAGGGTTCTGTGTGTTCAGTGCTCAGGGTACTGGGTGCTCAGTGCTCAGGGTGCTCAGTGCTCAGTACTCAGGGTGCTGGGTGCTCAGGGCTCAGTACTCAGCGTGCTGGGTGCTCAGTGCTCAGAGTGTTGGGTGCTCAGTACTCAGGGTGCTGGGTGCTCAGTGCTCAGTGCTCAGGGTGCTCAGTGCTCAGGGTGCTGGGTGCTCAGGGTGCTGGGTGCTCAGTGCTCGGGGTGCTGGGTGCTCAGTGCTCAGGGTGCTGGGTGCTCAGTGCTCGGGGTGCTCAGTGCTCAGTACTCAGGGTGCTGGGTGCTCAGTGCTCGGGGTGCTCGGTGCTCAGTACGTTGGGTGCTCACTACTCAGGGTGCTGGGTGCTCATTGCTCAGGGTGCTGGGTGCTCAGTGCTCAGGGTGCTGGGTGCTCAGTGCTCAGGGTGATGGGTGCTCAGTACTCAGGGTGCTGGGTGTGCAGTGCTCGGGGTGCTGGGTGCTCAGTGCTCAGGGTGCTGGGTGCTCAGTGCTCAGCGTGCTGGGTGCTCAGTACTCATGGTGCGGGGTGCTCAGTACCCAGGGTGCTGGGTGATCAGTACTCGGGTGCTGGGTGCTCAGTGCTCAGGGTGCTGGGTGCTCAGTACTCAGGGTGCTGGGTCCTCAGTGCTCAGGGTGCTGGGTGCTCAGTGCTCGGGGTGCTCAGTACTCAGGGTTCTGTGTGTTCAGTGCTCAGGGTACTGGGTGCTCAGTGCTCAGGGTGCTGGGTGCTCAGTACTCATAGTGCTCAGTGCTCAGTACTCGGGGTGCTGGGTGCTCAGTACTCAGGGTGCTCAGTGCTCAGTACTCGGGGTGCTGGGTGCTCAGTACTCGGGGTGCTGGGTGCTCAGTGCTCAGGGTGCTGGGTGCTCAGTTCTCGGGGTGCTGGGTGCTCAGTGCTCGGGGTGCTCGGTGCTCAGTACTCGGGGTGCTGGGTGCTCAGTGCTCAGGGTGCTGGGTGCTCAGTGCTCAGGGTGCTGGGTGCTCAGTGCTCGGGGTGCTCGGTGCTCAGTACTCAGGGTGCTGGGTGCTCAGTACTCAGGGTGCTGGGTGCTCAGTGCTCAGGGTGCTGGGTTCTCATTACTCAGGGTGCTGGGTGCTCAGTACTCAGGGTGCTAAGAGCTCAGGGTGCTCAGTGCTCAGGGTGCTGAATGCTCAGTGCTCAGTGCACAGGGTGCTGGGTGCTCAGTCCTCGGGGTGCTGGGTGCTCAGTTCTCTGGGTGCTCAGTGCTCAGTACTCAGGGTGCTGTGTGCTCAGTACTCAGGGTGCTGGGTGCTCAGTACTCAGGGAGCTCAGTGCTCGGGGTGCAGTGTGCTCAGTACTCAGGGTGCTGGGTGGTCAGTACTCAGGGTGCTCAGTACTCAGGGTGCTGGGTGCTCAGTGCTCAGGGTGCTGGGTGCTCAGTGCTCGGGGTGCTGGGTGCTCATTCTCGGGGTGCTGGGTGCTCAGTACTCAGGGTGCTGGTTGCTCAGTGCTCGGGGTGCTCGATGCTCAGTACACAGGGTGCTGGGTGCTCAGTGCTCGGGGTGCTGGGTGCTCAGTACTCAGGGTGCTGGGTGCTCAGGGATTAGTAGTCAGCGTGCTGGGTGCTCAGTGCTCAGAGTGTTGGGTGCTCAGTACTCAGGGTGCTGGGTGCTCAGTGCTCAGTGCTCAGGGTGCTCAGTGCTCAGGGTGCTGGGTGCTCAGGGTGCTGGGTGCTCAGTGCTCGGGGTGCTGGGTGCTCAGTGCTCAGGGTGCTGGGTGCTCAGTGCTCGGGGTGCTCAGTGCTCAGTACTCAGGGTGCTGGGTGCTCAGTGCTCGGGGTGCTCGGTGCTCAGTACGTTGGGTGCTCACTACTCAGGGTGCTGGGTGCTCATTGCTCAGGGTGCTGGGTGCTCAGTGCTCAGGGTGCTGGGTGCTCAGTGCTCAGGGTGATGGGTGCTCAGTACTCAGGGTGCTGGGTGTGCAGTGCTCGGGGTGCTGGGTGCTCAGTGCTCAGGGTGCTGGGTGCTCAGTGCTCAGCGTGCTGGGTGCTCAGTACTCATGGTGCGGGGTGCTCAGTACCCAGGGTGCTGGGTGATCAGTACTCGGGTGCTGGGTGCTCAGTGCTCAGGGTGCTGGGTGCTCAGTGCTCGGGGTGCTGGGTGCTCAGTGCTCAGTACTAAGGGTGCTGGGTGCTCCGTGCTCGGGGTGCTGGGTGCTCAGTGCTCAGTACTCAGGGTGCTGGTTGCTCAGTGCTCAGGGTGCTGTTTGCTCAGTGCTCAGGGTGCTGGGTGCTCCGTGCTCAGTGTGCTGGGTGCTCAGTACTCAGGGTGCTCGGTGCTTAGTACTCAGGGTGCTGGGTGCTCAGTACTTCGGGTGCTGGGTGCTCAGTGCTCGGGGTGCTCGGTGCTCAGTGCTCAAGGTGCTGGGTGCTCAGTACTCAGGGTGCTCATTGCTCAGGGTGCTGGGTGCTCAGTACTCAGGGTGCTGGGGGCTCAGTGGTCAGGGTGCTCGGTGCTCAGTACGTTGGGTGCTCAGTACTCAGGTGCTGGGTGCTCAGTACTCAGGGTGCTGGGTTCTCAGTGCTCAGGGTGCTGGGTGCTCAGTGCTCAGGGTGCTGGGTGCTCGGTGCTCGGGGTGCTGGGTGCTCAGTGCTCGGGGTGCTCGGTGCTCAGTACTCAGGGTGCTCAGTGCTCAGTACTCAGGGTGCTGGGTGCTCAGTGCTCAGGGTGCTGGGTGCTCAGTACTCAGGGTGCTGGGTGCTCGGTGCTCAGTACGCTGGGTGCTCAGTACTCAGGGTGCTGGTTGCTCAGTACTCAGGGTGCTCGGTGCTCACTACTCAGGGTGCTGGGTGCTCAGTGCTCAGGGTGCTGGGTGCTCAGTACTCAGGGTGCTGGGTGCTCAGTACTCAGGGTGCTCAGTGCTCAGTACTTAGGGTGCTCAGTGCTCAGTGCTTAGGGTGCTGGGTGCTCAGTGCTCGGGGTGCTGGGTGCTCAGTGCTCGGGTTGCTGGGTGCTCAGTGCTCGGGGTACTGGGTGCTCAGTGCTCAGGGTGCTGGGTGCTCAGTGCTCAGAGTGCTGGGTGCTCAGTACTCAGGGTGCTCGGTGCTCAGTACTCAGAGTGCTCAGAGCTCAGTACTCAGCGTGCTGGGTGCTCAGTGCTCAGGGTGCTCGGTGCTCAGTACGCAGGGTGCTCAGTGCTCAGTACTCAGCGTGCTGGGTGCTCAGTGCTCAGGGTGCTGGGTGCTCAGTACTCAGGGTGCTGTGTGCTTAGTACTCAGGGTGCTCGGTCCTCAGTGCTCAGGGTGCTCGGTGCTCAGTACTCAGGGTGCTGGGTGCTCAGTGCTCAGTGTGCTCAGTGCTCAGTACTCAGGGTGCTCGGTGCTCAGTGCTCAGGGTGCTCAGTGCTCAGTACTCAGGGTGCTCAGTGCTCAGTGCTCAGGGTGCTGGGTGCTCAGTGCTCGGGGTGCTGGGTGCTCAGTGCTCGGGGAGCTCAGTACTCAGGGTGCTGTGGGTTCAGTGCTCAGGGTACTGGGTGCTCAGTACTCAGGGTGCTCGGTGCTTAGTACTCAGGGTGCTGGGTGCTCAGTACTCCGGGTGCTGGGTGCTCAGTGCTCGGGGTGCTCGGTGCTCAGTGCTCAGGGTGCTGGGTGCTCAGTACTCAGGGTGCTCATTGCTCCGGGTCCTGGGTGCTCAGTACTCAGGGTGCTGGGTGCTCAATACTCAGGGTGCTCAGTGCTCAGTACTCAGGGTGCTCAGTGCTCAGTACTCAGGGTTCTCAGTGCTCAGGGTGCTGGGTGCTCAGTGCGCGGGGTGCTGGGTGCTCAGTGCTCAGGGTGCTGGGTGCTCAGTGCTCAGGGTGCTGGGTGCTCAGTGCTCAGGGTGCTCGGTGCTCAGTGCTCAGGTTGCTGGGTGCTCAGTACTCAGGGTGCTGGGTGCTCAGTACTCAGGGTGCTCATTGCTCAGTACTCAGGGTGCTCAGTGCTCAGTACTCAGGGTGCTCAGTGCTCAGGGTGCTGGGTGCTCAGTACTCAGGGTGCTGGGTGCTCAGGGCTCAGGGTGCTCGGTGCTCAGAACATTGGGTGCTCAGTACTCAGGGTGCTGGGTGCTCAGTACTCAGGGTGCTGGGTGCTCAGTGCTCAGGGTGCTCAGTGCTCAGTACATTGGGTGCTCAGTACTCAGGGTGCTGGGTGCTCAGTGCTCAGGGTGCTGGGTGCTCAGTGCTCAGGGTGCTGGGTGCTCAGTACTCAGGGTGCTCAGTGCTCAGTACTCAAGGTGCTGGGTGCTCAGTGCTCGGGGTGCTGGGTGCTCAGTGCTCAGTACTCAGGGTGCTCGGTGCTCAGTGCTCGGGGTGCTGGGTACTCAGTGCTCAGTACACAGGGTGCTGAGTGCTCAGTGCTCGGGGTGCTGGGTGCTCAGTGCTCAGTACTCAGGGTGCTGGGTGCTCAGTGCTCGGGGTGCTGGATGCTCAGTACTTAGGGTGCTGGGTGCTCAGTGCTCAGGGTGCCTCGTGCTCAGTACCCTGGGTGCTGGGTGCTCAGTACTCAGGGAGCTCAGTGCTCGGGGTGCAGTGTGCTCAGTACTCAGGGTGCTGGGTGGTCAGTACTCAGGGTGCTCAGTACTCAGGGTGCTGGGTGCTCAGTGCTCAGGGTGCTGGGTGCTCAGTGCTCGGGGTGCTGGGTGCTCATTCTCGGGGTGCTGGGTGCTCAGTACTCAGGGTGCTGGTTGCTCAGTGCTCGGGGTGCTCGATGCTCAGTACACAGGGTGCTGGGTGCTCAGTGCTCGGGGTGCTGGGTGCTCAGTACTCAGGGTGCTGGGTGCTCAGGGCTCAGTACTCAGCGTGCTGGGTGCTCAGTGCTCAGAGTGTTGGGTGCTCAGTACTCAGGGTGCTGGGTGCTCAGTGCTCAGGGTGCTCAGTGCTCAGGGTGCTGGGTGCTCAGGGTGCTGGGTGCTCAGTGCTCGGGGTGCTGGGTGCTCAGTGCTCAGGGTGCTGGGTGCTCAGTGCTCAGTGCTCAGGGTGCTGGGTGCTCAGTGCTCAGTGCTCAGGGTGCTGGGTGTTCAGTACTCAGGGTGCTGGGTGCTCAGTACTCAGGGTGCTGGGTGCTCAGTGCTCAGGGTGCTGGGTGCTCAGTGCTCAGGGTGCTGGGTGCTCAGTACTCAGGGTGCTCGGTGCTCAGTACTCAGGGTGCTCGGTGCTCAGTGCTCAGGGTGCTGGGTGCTCAGTGCTCGGGGTGCTGGGTGTTCAGTACTCAGGGTGTTGGGTGCTCAGTACTCAGGGTGCTGGGTGCTCAGTGCTCAGGTTGCTGGGTGCTCAGTGCTCAGGGTGCTGGGTGCTCAGTACTCAGGGTGCTCCGTGCTCAGTACTCAGGGTTCTCGGTGCTCAGTGCTCAGGGTGCTGGGTGCACAGTGCTCAGGGTGCTGGTTGCTCAGTACTCGGGGTGCTGGGTGCTCAGTACTCAGCGTGCTGGGTGCTCAGTGCTCAGGGTGCTGGTTGCTCAGTGCTCGGGGTGCTGTGTGTTCAGTACTCGCGGTGCTGGGTGCTCACTGCTCAGGGTGCTGGTTCTCAGTGCTCGGGGTACTGGGTACTCAGTGCTCAGTACACAGGGTGCTGGGTGCTCAGTGCTCGGGGTGCTGGGTGCTCAGTGCTCAGTACTCAGGGTGCTGAGTGCTCAGAGCTCGGGGTGCTGGGTGCTCAGTACTCAGGGTACTCGGTGCTCAGTACTCAGGGTGCTGGGTGATCAGTGCTCAGGGTGCTGGGTGCTCAGTACTCAGTGTGCTGGGTGCTCAGTACTCAGGGTGCTGGGTGCTCAGTACTCAGGGTGCTCGGTGCTCAGTACTCAGGGTGCTGGGTCCTCAGTGCTCAGGGGGCTGAGTGCTCAGTACTCAGGGTGCTGGGTGCTCAGTACTCGGGGTGCTGGGTGCTCAGTACTCAGGGAGCTGGGTGCTCAGTACTCATTGTGCTGGGTGCTCAGTACTCGGGTGCTGGGTGCTCAGTGCTCAGGGTGCTGGGTGCTCAGTGCTCGGGGTGCTGGGTGCTCAGTGCTCAGTACTCAGGGTGCAGAGTGCTCAGTGCTCGGGGTGCTGGGTGCTCAGTGCTCAGTACTCAGGGTGCTTGGTGCTCAGTGCTCGGGGTGCTGGGTGCTCAGTGCTCAGGGTGCTGGGTGCTCAGTGCTCAGGGTGCTGGGTGCTCAGTGCTCGGGGTGCTGGGTGCTCAGTGCTCAGGGTGCTGGTTGCTCAGTGCTCAGGGTGCTGGGTGCTCAGTGCTCAGGGTGCTGGGTGCTCAGTACTCAGGGTGCTCGGTGCTCAGTAATCAGGGTGCTGGGTGCTCAGTGCTCGGGGTGCTGGGTGCTCAGTACTCAGGGTGCTGGGTGCTCAGTGCTCGGGGTGCTGGGTGCTCAGTGCTCGGGGTGCTCGGTGCTCAGTGCTCGGGGTGCTGGGTGCTCAGTACTCAGGGTGCTGGGTGCTCAGTACTCGGTGTGCTGGGTGCTCAGTACTCAGGGTGCTCGGTGCTCAGTGCTCGGGGTGCTGGGTGCTCAGTGCTCAGTACACAGGGTGCTGAGTGCTCAGTGCTCAGGGTGCTGGGTGCTCAGTGCTCAGTACTCAGGGTGCTCGGTGCTCAGTGCTCGGGGTGCTGGGTACTCAGTGCTCAGTACACAGGGTGCTGAGTGCTCAGTGCTCCGGGTGCTGGGTGCTCAGTACTCAGGGTGCTGGGTGCTCAGTACTCAGGGTGCTGGGTGCTCAGTGCTCGGGGTGCTGGATGCTCAGTACTTACTGTGCTGGGTGCTCAGTGCTCAGGGTGCCTCGTGCTCAGTACTCAGGGTGCTGGGTGCTCAGTGCTCAGGGTGCTGGGTGCTCAGTACTCAGGGTGCTGGGTGCTCAGTGCTCGGGGTGCTGGATGCTCAGTACTTAGGGTGCTGGGTGCTCAGTGCTCAGGGTGCCTCGTGCTCAGTACTCAGGGTTCTGGGTGCTCAGTGCTCAGGGTGCTGGGTGCTCAGTACTCAGGGTGCTGGGTCCTCAGTGCTCAGGGTGCTGGGTGCTCAGTGCTCGGGGTGCTCAGTACTCAGGGTTCTGTGTGTTCAGTGCTCAGGGTACTGGGTGCTCAGTACTCAGGGTGCTGGGTGCTCAGTACTCATAGTGCTCAGTGCTCAGTACTCGGGGTGCTGGGTGCTCAGTACTCAGGGTGCTCAGTGCTCAGTACTCGGGGTGCTGGGTGCTCAGTACTCGGGGTGCTGGGTGCTCAGTGCTCAGGGTGCTGGGTGCTCAGTTCTCGGGGTGCTGGGTGCTCAGTGCTCGGGGTGCTCGGTGCTCAGTACTCGGGGTGCTGGGTGCTCAGTGCTCAGGGTGCTGGGTGCTCAGTGCTCAGGGTGCTGGGTGCTCAGTGCTCGGGGTGCTCGGTGCTCAGTACTCAGGGTGCTGGGTGCTCAGTACTCAGGGTGCTGGGTGCTCAGTGCTCAGGGTGCTGGGTGCTCAGTACTCAGGGTGCTGGGTGCTCTGTACTCAGGGTGCTAAGAGCTCAGGGTGCTCAGTGCTCAGGGTGCTGAATGCTCAGTGCTCAGTGCACAGGGTGATGGGTGCTCAGTCCTCGGGGTGCTGGGTGCTCAGTTCTCTGGGTGCTCAGTGCTCAGTACTCAGGGTGCTGTGTGCTCAGTACTCAGGGTGCTGGGTGCTCAGTACTCAGGGAGCTCAGTGCTCGGGGTGCAGTGTGCTCAGTACTCAGGGTGCTGGGTGGTCAGTACTCAGGGTGCTCAGTACTCAGGGTGCTGGGTGCTCAGTGCTCAGGGTGCTGGGTGCTCAGTGCTCGGGGTGCTGGGTGCTCATTCTCGGGGTGCTGGGTGCTCAGTACTCAGGGTGCTGGTTGCTCAGTGCTCAGGGTGCTCGATGCTCAGTACACAGGGTGCTTGGTGCTCAGTGCTCGGGGTGCTGGGTGCTCAGTACTCAGGGTGCTGGGTGCTCAGGGATCAGTAGTCAGCGTGCTGGGTGCTCAGTGCTCAGAGTGTTGGGTGCTCAGTACTCAGGGTGCTGGGTGCTCAGTGCTCAGTGCTCAGGGTGCTCAGTGCTCAGGGTGCTGGGTGCTCAGGGTGCTGGGTGCTCAGTGCTCGGGGTGCTGGGTGCTCAGTGCTCAGGGTGCTGGGTGCTCAGTGCTCGGGGTGCTCAGTGCTCAGTACTCAGGGTGCTGGGTGCTCAGTGCTCGGGGTGCTCGGTGCTCAGTACGTTGGGTGCTCACTACTCAGGGTGCTGGGTGCTCATTGCTCAGGGTGCTGGGTGCTCAGTGCTCAGGGTGCTGGGTGCTCAGTGCTCAGGGTGCTGGGTGCTCAGTACTCAGGGTGCTGGGTGTGCAGTGCTCGGGGTGCTGGGTGCTCAGTGCTCAGGGTGCTGGGTGCTCAGTGCTCAGCGTGCTGGGTGCTCAGTACTCATGGTGCGGGGTGCTCAGTACCCAGGGTGCTGGGTGATCAGTACTCGGGTGCTGGGTGCTCAGTGCTCAGGGTGCTGGGTGCTCAGTGCTCGGGGTGCTGGGTGCTCAGTGCTCAGTACTAAGGGTGCTGGGAGCTCCGTGCTCGGGGTGCTGGGTGCTCAGTGCTCAGTACTCAGGGTGCTGGTTGCTCAGTGCTCAGGGTTCTGTTTGCTCAGTGCTCAGGGTGCTGGGTGCTCCGTGCTCAGTGTGCTGGGTGCTCAGTACTCAGGGTGCTCGGTGCTTAGTACTCAGGGTGCTGGGTGCTCAGTACTTCGGGTGCTGGGTGCTCAGTGCTCGGGGTGCTCGGTGCTCAGTGCTCAAGGTGCTGGGTGCCCAGTACTCAGGGTGCTCATTGCTCAGGGTGCTGGGTGCTCAGTACTCAGGGTGCTGGGGGCTCAGTGGTCAGGGTGCTCGGTGCTCAGTACGTTGGGTGCTCAGTACTCAGGTGCTGGGTGCTCAGTACTCAGGGTGCTGGGTTCTCAGTGCTCAGGGTGCTGGGTGCTCAGTGCTCAGGGTGCTGGGTGCTCGGTGCTCGGGGTGCTGGGTGCTCAGTGCTCGGGGTGCTCGGTGCTCAGTACTCAGGGTGCTCAGTGCTCAGTACTCAGGGTGCTGGGTGCTCAGTGCTCAGGGTGCTGGGTGCTCAGTACTCAGGGTGCTGGGTGCTCGGTGCTCAGTACGCTGGGTGCTCAGTACTCAGGGTGCTGGGTGCTCAGTACTCAGGGTGCTCGGTGCTCACTACTCAGGGTGCTGGGTGCTCAGTGCTCGGGGTGCTGGGTGCTCAGTACTCAGGGTGCTGGGTGCTCAGTACTCAGGGTGCTCAGTGCTCAGTACTTAGGGTGCTCAGTGCTCAGTGCTCAGGGTGCTGGGTGCTCAGTGCTCGGGGTGCTGGGTGCTCAGTGCTCGGGTTGCTGGGTGCTCAGTGCTCGGGGTGCTGGGTGCTCAGTGCTCAGGGTGCTGGGTGCTCAGTGCTCAGAGTGCTGGGTGCTCAGTACTCAGGGTGCTCGGTGCTCAGTACTCAGAGTGCTCAGAGCTCAGTACTCAGCGTGCTGGGTGCTCAGTGCTCAGGGTGCTCGGTGCTCAGTACGCAGGGTGCTCAGTGCTCAGTACTCAGCGTGCTGGGTGCTCAGTGCTCAGGGTGCTGGGTGCTCAGTACTCAGGGTGCTGTGTGCTTAGTACTCAGGGTGCTCGGTCCTCAGTGCTCAGGGTGCTCGGTGCTCAGTACTCAGGGTGCTGGGTGCTCAGTGCTCAAGGTGCTCAGTGCTCAGTACTCAGGGTGCTCGGTGCTCAGTGCTCAGGGTGCTCAGTGCTCAGTACTCAGGGTGCTCAGTGCTCAGTGCTCAGGGTGCTGGGTGCTCAGTGCTCGGGGTGCTGGGTGCTCAGTGCTCAGGGTGCTGGGTGCTCAGAACTCAGGGTGCTCAGTGCTCAGGGTGCTGGGTGCTCAGTGCTCAGTACACAGGGTGCTGAGTGCTCAGTTCTCTAGGTGCTGGGTGCTCAGTGCTCAGTACTCAGGGTGCTGGCTGTTCAGTGCTCAGGGTGCTGGATGCTCAGTACTCAGGGTGCTGGGTGCTCAGTGCTCAGGGTGCTGGGTGCTCAGTACTCAGGGTGCTGGGTGCTCAGTGCTCAGGGTGCTGGGTGCTCAGTACTCAGGGTGCTGGGTCCTCAGTGCTCAGGGTGCTGGGTGCTCAGTGCTCGGGGAGCTCAGTACTCAGGGTGCTGTGTGTTCAGTGCTCAGGGTACTGAGTGCTCAGTACTCAGGGTGCTCGGTGCTTAGTACTCAGGGTGCTGGGTGCTCAGTACTCCGGGTGCTCATTGCTCCGGGTCCTGGGTGCTCAGTACTCAGGGTGCTGGGTGCTCAATACACAGGGTGCTCAGTGCTCAGTACTCAGGGTGCTCAGTGCTCAGTACTCAGGGTTCTCAGTGCTCAGGGTGCTGGGTGCTCAGTGCTCGGGGTGCTGGGTGCTCAGTGCTCAGGGTGCTGGGTGCTCAGTGCTCAGGGTGCTGGGTGCTCAGTGCTCAGGGTGCTGGGTGCTCAGTACTCAGGGTGCTGGGTGCTCAGTACTCAGGGTGCTCATTGCTCAGTACTCAGGGTGCTCAGTGCTCAGTACTCAGTGTGCTCAGTGCTCAGGGTGCTGGGTGCTCAGTACTCAGGGTGCTGGGTGCTCAGTGCTCAGGGTGCTCGGTGCTCAGTACATTGGGTGCTCAGTACTCAGGCCGCTGGGTGCTCAGTACTCAGGGTGCTGGGTGCTCAATACACAGGGTGCTCAGTGCTCAGTACTCAGGGTGCTCAGTGCTCAGTACTCAGGGTTCTCAGTGCTCAGGGTGCTGGGTGCTCAGTGCTCGGGGTGCTGGGTGCTCAGTGCTCAGGGTGCTGGGTGCTCAGTGCTCAGGGTGCTCGGTGCTCAGTGCTCAGGTTGCTGGGTGCTCAGTACTCAGGGTGCTGGGTGCTCAGTACTCAGGGTGCTCATTGCTCAGTACTCAGGGTGCTCAGTGCTCAGTACTCAGGGTGCTCAGTTCTCAGGGTGCTGGGTGCTCAGTACTCAGGGTCCTGGGTGCTCAGTGCTCAGGGTGCTCGGTGCTCAGTACATTGGGTGCTCAGTACTCAGGCCGCTGGGTGCTCAGTACTCAGGGTGCTGGGTGCTCAGTGCTCAGGGTGCTCAGTGCTCAGTACATTGGGTGCTCAGTACTCAGGGTGCTGGGTGCTCAGTGCTCAGGGTGCTGGGTGCTCAGTGCTCAGGGTGCTGGGTGCTCAGTGCTCAGGGTGCTGGGTGCTCATTACTCAGGGTGCTCGGTGCTCAGTACTCAAGGTGCTGGGTGCTCAGTGCTCAGGGTGCTGGGTGCTCAGTACTCAGGGTCCTGGGTGCTCAGTGCTCGGGGTGCTGGGTGCTCAGTGCTCGGGGTGCTCGGTGCTCAGTGCTCGGGGTGCTGGGTGCTCAGTACTCAGGGTGCTGGGTGCTCAGTACTCGGTGTGCTGGGTGCTCAGTACTCAGGGTGCTCGGTGCTCAGTGCTCAGGGTGCTCGGTGCTCAGAACATTGGGTGCTCAGTACTCAGGGTGCTGGGTGCTCAGTACTCAGGGTGCTGGGTGCTCAGTGCTCAGGGTGCTCAGTGCTCAGTACATTGGGTGCTCAGTACTCAGGGTGCTGGGTGCTCAGTGCTCAGGGTGCTGGGTGCTCAGTGCTCAGGGTGCTGGGTGCTCAGTACTCAGGGTGCTCAGTGCTCAGTACTCAAGGTGCTGGGTGCTCAGTGCTCGGGGTGCTGGGTGCTCAGTGCTCAGTACTCAGGGTGCTCGGTGCTCAGTGCTCGGGGTGCTGGGTACTCAGTGCTCAGTACACAGGGTGCTGAGTGCTCAGTGCTCGGGGTGCTGGGTGCTCAGTGCTCAGTACTCAGGGTGCTGGGTGCTCAGTGCTCGGGGTGCTGGATGCTCAGTACTTAGGGTGCTGGGTGCTCAGTGCTCAGGGTGCCTCGTGCTCAGTACCCTGGGTGCTGGGTGCTCAGTACTCAGGGAGCTCAGTGCTCGGGGTGCAGTGTGCTCAGTACTCAGGGTGCTGGGTGGTCAGTACTCAGGGTGCTCAGTACTCAGGGTGCTGGGTGCTCAGTGCTCAGGGTGCTGGGTGCTCAGTGCTCGGGGTGCTGGGTGCTCATTCTCGGGGTGCTGGGTGCTCAGTACTCAGGGTGCTGGTTGCTCAGTGCTCGGGGTGCTCGATGCTCAGTACACAGGGTGCTGGGTGCTCAGTGCTCGGGGTGCTGGGTGCTCAGTACTCAGGGTGCTGGGTGCTCAGGGCTCAGTACTCAGCGTGCTGGGTGCTCAGTGCTCAGATTGTTGGGTGCTCAGTACTCAGGGTGCTGGGTGCTCAGTGCTCAGGGTGCTCAGTGCTCAGGGTGCTGGGTGCTCAGGGTGCTGGGTGCTCAGTGCTCGGGGTGCTGGGTGCTCAGTGCTCAGGGTGCTGGGTGCTCAGTGCTCAGTGCTCAGGGTGCTGGGTGCTCAGTGCTCAGTGCTCAGGGTGCTGGGTGTTCAGTATTCAGGGTGCTGGGTGCTCAGTACTCAGGGTGCTGGGTGCTCAGTGCTCAGGGTGCTGGGTGCTCAGTGCTCAGGGTGCTGGGTGCTCAGTACTCAGGGTGCTCGGTGCTCAGTACTCAGGGTGCTCGGTGCTCAGTGCTCAGGGTGCTGGGTGCTCAGTGCTCGGGGTGCTGGGTGTTCAGTACTCAGGGTGTTGGGTGCTCAGTACTCAGGGTGCTGGGTGCTCAGTGCTCAGGTTGCTGGGTGCTCAGTGCTCAGGGTGCTGGGTGCTCAGTACTCAGGGTGCTCCGTGCTCAGTACTCAGGGTTCTCGGTGCTCAGTGCTCAGGGTGCTGGGTGCACAGTGCTCAGGGTGCTGGTTGCTCAGTACTCGGGGTGCTGGGTGCTCAGTACTCAGCGTGCTGGGTGCTCAGTGCTCAGGGTGCTGGTTGCTCAGTGCTCGGGGTGCTGTGTGTTCAGTACTCGCGGTGCTGGGTGCTCACTGCTCAGGGTGCTGGTTCTCAGTGCTCGGGGTACTGGGTACTCAGTGCTCAGTACACAGGGTGCTGGGTGCTCAGTGCTCGGGGTGCTGGGTGCTCAGTGCTCAGTACTCAGGGTGCTGAGTGCTCAGAGCTCGGGGTGCTGGGTGCTCAGTACTCAGGGTACTCGGTGCTCAGTACTCAGGGTGCTGGGTGATCAGTGCTCAGGGTGCTGGGTGCTCAGTACTCAGTGTGCTGGGTGCTCAGTACTCAGGGTGCTGGGTGCTCAGTACTCAGGGTGCTCGGTGCTCAGTACTCAGGGTGCTGGGTCCTCAGTGCTCAGGGTGCTGAGTGCTCAGTACTCAGGGTGCTGGGTGCTCAGTACTCGGGGTGCTGGGTGCTCAGTACTCAGGGAGCTGGGTGCTCAGTACTCATTGTGCTGGGTGCTCAGTACTCGGGTGCTGGGTGCTCAGTGCTCAGGGTGCTGGGTGCTCAGTGCTCGGGGTGCTGGGTGCTCAGTGCTCAGTACTCAGGGTGCAGAGTGCTCAGTGCTCGGGGTGCTGGGTGCTCAGTGCTCAGTACTCAGGGTGCTTGGTGCTCAGTGCTCGGGGTGCTGGGTGCTCAGTGCTCAGGGTGCTGGGTGCTCAGTGCTCAGGGTGCTGGGTGCTCAGTACTCAGGGTGCTCGGTGCTTAGTACTCAGGGTGCTGGGTGCTCAGTACTCCGGGTGCTGGGTGCCCAGTGCACGGCGTGCTCGGTGCTCAGTGCTCAAGGTGCTGGGTGCTCAGTACTCAGGGTGATCATTGCTCAGAGTGCTGGGTGCTCAGTACTCAGGGTGCTGGGTGCTCAGTACTCAGGGTGCTCAGTGCTCAGTACTCAGGGTGCTCAGTGCTCAGTACTAAGGGTGCTCAGTGCTCAGGGTGCTGGGTGATCAGTGCTCGGGGTGCTCGGTGCCCAGTACTGAGGGTGCAGGGTGCTCAGTGCTCAGGGTGCTGGGTGCTCAGTGCTCAGGGTGCTGCGTGCTCAGTGCTCAGGGTGCTGGGTGCTCAGTACTCAGGGTGCTCGGTGCTCGGTGTGCTGGGTGCTCAGTGCTCGGGGTGCTCGGTGCTCAGTACTCGGGGTGCTCAGTGCTCAGTACTCAGGGTGCTGGGTGCTCAGTGCTCAGGGTGCTGGGTGCTCAGTACTCAGTGTGCTGCGTGCTCGGTGCTCAGTATGCTGGGTGCTCAGTACTCAGGGTGCTGGGTGCTCAGTACTCAGGGTCCTGCGTGCTCAGTACTCAGGGTGCTCGGTGCTCAGGACTCAGGGTGCTGGGTGCTCAGTGCTCAGGGTGCTGGGTGCTCAGTACTCAGGGTGCTGGGTGCTCAGTGCTCGGGCTGCTCGGTGCTCAGTACTCGGGGTGCTCAGTGCCCAGTGCTCAGGGTGCTGGGTGCTCAGTGCTCAGAGTGCTGGGTGCTCAGTACTCAGGGTGCTCGGTGCTCAGTACTCAGGGTGCTGGGTGCTCAGTGCTCAGGGTGCTCAGTGCTCAGTACTCAGCGTGCTGGGTGATCAGTGGTCAGGGTGCTCGGTGCTCAGTACTCAGGGTGCTCAGTGCTCAGGGTGCTGGGTGCTCAGTACTCAGGGTGCAGGGTGCTCAGTGCTCAGTACTCAGGGTGCTCAGTGCTCAGGGTGCTGGGTGCTCAGTGCTCGGGGTGCTGGGTACTCAGTGCTCAGTACACAGGGTTCTGGGTGCTCAGTGCTCGGGGTGCTGGGTGCTCAGTGCTCAGTACTCAGGGAGCTGGGTGCTCAGTGCTCAGGGTGCTGGATGCTCAGTACTCAGTGTGCTGGGTGCTCAGTGCTCAGGGTGCTGGTTGCTCAGTACTCAGGGTGCTGGGTGCTCATTGCTCAGGGTGCTGGGTGCTCAGTACTCAGGGTGCTCATTGCTCAGGGTGCTGGGTGCTCAGTACTCAGGGTGCTGGGTGCTCAGTACTAAGGGTGCTGGGTGCTCAGTACTCAGGGTGCTCAGTGCTCAGTACTCGGGTGCTCAGGGCTCAGGGTGCTGGGTGCTCACTGCTCGGGGTGCTGGGTGCTCAGTGCTCAGGGTGCTGGGTGCTCAGTGCTCAGGGTGCTCAGTGCTCAGTTCTCAGGGTGCTGGGTGCTCAGTACTCAGGGTGCTGGGTGCTCAGTACTCAGGGTGCTCAGTGCTCAGTACTCAGGGTGCTCAGTGCTCAGTACTCAGGGTGCTCAGTGCTCAGGGTGCTGGGAGCTCAGTGCTCGGGGTGCTGGGTGCTCAGTCCTCAGGTTGCTGGGTGCTCAGTGATGAGGGTGCTCGATGCTCTGTGATCAGGGTGCTGGGTGCTCAGTACTCAGGGTGCTGGGTGCTCAGTGCTCGGGGTGCTGGGTGCTCAGTACTCAGGGTGCTGGGTATTCAGTGCTCAGGGTGCTGGATGCTCCGTGCTCAGGGTGCTCGGTGCTTAGTACTCAGGGTGCTCGGTGCTCGGGGTGCTGGGTGCTCAGTGCTCGGGGTGCTGGGTGCTCAGTGCTCGGGGTGCTGGATGCTCAGTGCTCGGGGTGCTGGGTGATCAGTACTCGGGTGCTGGGTGCTTAGTGCTCAGGGTGCTGGGTGCTCAGTGCTCGGGGTGCTGGGTGCTCAGTGCTCAGTACTCAGGGTGCTGAGTGCTCAGTGCTCGGGGTGCTTGGTGCTCAGTGCTCAGTACTCAGGGTGCTTGGTGCTCAGTGCTCGGGGTGCTGGGTGCTCAGTGCTCAGGGTGCTGGGTGCTCAGTGCTCGCGGTGCTGGGTGCTCAGTGCTCGGGGTGCTGGGTGCTCAGTACTCAGGGTGCTGGGTGCTCAATACTCAGGGTGCTGGGTGCTCAGTGCTCGGGGTGCTGGGTGCTCAGTGCTCGGGGTGCTGGGTGCTCAGTGCTCGGGGTGCTTGGTGCTCAGTACTCAGGGTGCTGGGTGCTCAGTGCTCGGGGTGCTCAGTACTCAGGTTGCTGTGTGATCAGTGCTCAGGGTGCTGGGTGCTCAGTACTCAGGGTGCTCGGTGCTTAGTACTCAGGGTGCTGGGTGCTCAGTACTCCGGATGCTGGGTGCCCAGTGCACGGCGTGCTCGGTGCTCAGTGCTCAAGGTGCTGGGTGCTCAGTACTCAGGGTGATCATTGCTCAGAGTGCTGGGTGCTCAGTACTCAGGGTGCTGGGTGCTCAGTACTCAGGGTGCTCAGTGCTCAGTACTCAGGGTGCTCAGTGCTCAGTACTAAGAGTGCTCAGTGCTCAGGGTGCTGGGTGATCAGTGCTCGGGGTGCTCGGTGCCCAGTACTCAGGGTGCAGGGTGCTCAGTGCTCAGGGTGCTGGGTGCTCAGTGCTCAGGGTGCTGGGTGCTCAGTGCTCAGGGTGCTGGGTGCTCAGTACTCAGGGTGCTCGGTGCTCGGTGTGCTGGGTGCTCAGTGCTCGGGGTGCTCGGTGCTCAGTACACGGGGTGCTCAGTGCTCAGTACTCAGGGTGCTGGGTGCTCAGTGCTCAGGGTGCTGGGTGCTCAGTACTCAGGGTGCTGCGTGCTCGGTGCTCAGTATGCTGGGTGCTCAGTACTCAGGGTGCTGGGTGCTCAGTATTCAGGGTCCTGCGTGCTCAGTACTCAGGGTGCTCGGTGCTCAGGACTCAGGGTGCTGGGTGCTCAGTGCTCAGGGTGCTGGGTGCTCAGTACTCAGGGTGCTGGGTGCTCAGTGCTCGGGGTGCTCGGTGCTCAGTACTCGGCGTGCTCATTGCTCAGTGGTCAGGGTGCTGGGTGCTCAGTGATCAGAGTGCTGGGTGCTCAGTACTCAGGGTGCTCGGTGCTCAGTACTCAGGGTGCTGGGTGCTCGGTGCTCAGGGTGCTCAGTGCTCAGTACTCAGCGTGCTGGGTGCTCAGTGGTCAGGGTGCTCGGTGCTCAGTACTCAGGGTGCTCAGTGCTCAGGGTGCTGGGTGCTCAGTACTCAGGGTGCAGGGTGCTCAGTGCTCAGTACTCAGGGTGCTCAGTGCTCAGGGTGCTGGATGCTCAGTGCTCGGGGTGCTGGGTACTCAGTGCTCAGTACACAGGGTGCTGGGTGCTCAGTGCTCGGGGTGCTGGGTGCTCAGTGCTCAGTACTCAGGGAGCTGGGTGCTCAGTGCTCAGGGTGCTGGATGCACAGTACTCAGGGTGCTGGGTGCTCAGTGCTCAGGGTGCTGGTTGCTCAGTACTCAGGGTGCTGGGTGCTCATTGCTCAGGGTGCTGGGTGCTCAGTACTCAGGGTGCTCATTGCTCAGGGTGCTGGGTGCTCAGTACTCAGGGTGCTGGGTGCTCAGTACTCAGGGTGCTGGGTGCTCAGTACTCAGGGTGCTCAGTGCTCAGTACTCAGGGTGCTCAGGGCTCAGGGTGCTGGGTGCTCAGTACTCAGGGTGCTGGGTGCTCAGTACTCAGGGTGCTCAGTGCTCAGTACTCAGGGTGCTCAGGGCTCAGGTTGCTGGGTGCTCAGTGCTCGGGGTGCTGGGTGCTCAGTACTCAGGGTGCTGGGTGCTCAGGGCTCAGTACTCAGCGTGCTGGGTGCTCAGTGCTCAGAGTGTTGGGTGCTCAGTACTCAGGGTGCTGGGTGCTCAGTGCTCAGTGCTCAGGGTGCTCAGTGCTCAGGGTGCTGGGTGCTCAGGGTGCTGGGTGCTCAGTGCTCGGGGTGCTGGGTGCTCAGTGCTCAGGGTGCTGGGTGCTCAGTGCTTATTGCTCAGGGTGCTGGGTGCTCAGTGCTCAGTGCTCAGGGTGCTGGGTGTTCAGTACTCACGGTGCTGGCTGCTCAGTACTCAGGGTGCTCGTTGCTCAGTGCTCAGGATGCTGGGTGCTCAGTGCGCGGGGTGCTGGGTGTTCAGTACTCAGGGTGCTGGGTGCTCAGTACTCAGGGTGCTGGGTGCTCAGTGCTCAGGGTGCTGAGTGCTCAGTACTCAGGGTGCTGGGTGCTCAGTGCTCTGGGTGCTGGGTGCTCAGTACTCAGGGTGCTGGGTGCTTAGTTCTGAGGGTGCTGGGTGCTCAGTGCTCGGGGTGCTGGGTGCTCAGTGCTCGGGGTGCTCGGTGCTCAGTGCTCGGGGTGCTTGGTGCTCAGTAATCAGGGTGCTGGGTGCTCAGTACTCGTTGTGCTGGGTGCTCAGTGCTCAGGGTGCTGGGTGCTCAGTGCTCAGGGTGCTCAGTGCTCAGTACTCAGGGTGCTCGGTGCTCAGTGCTCAGGGTGCTCAGTGCTCAGTACTCAGGGTGCTCAGTGCTCAGTGCTCAGGGTGCTGGGTGCTCAGTGCTCGGGGTGCTGGGTGCACAGTGCTCAGGGTGCTGGGTGCTCAGTACTCAGGGTGCCCAGTGCTCATGGTGCTGGGTGCTCAGTGCTCAGTACACAGGGTGCTGACTGCTCAGTGCTCTGGGTGCTGGGTGCTCAGTGCTCAGTACTCAGGGTGCTGGCTGCTCAGTGCTCAGGGTGCTGGGTGCTCAGTACTCAGGGTGCTTGGTGCTCAGTGCTCAGGGTGCTGGGTGCTCAGTACTCAGGGTGCTGGCTGCTCAGTACTCAGGGTGCTCGGTGCTCAGTACTCAGGGTGCTGGGTGCTCGGTGCTCAGTACGCTGGGTGCTCAGTACTCAGGGTGCTGGCTGCTCAGTACTCAGGGTACTGGGTGCTCGGTGCTCAGTACGCTGGGTGCTCAGTACTCAGGGTGTTGGGTGCTCAGTACTCAGGGTGCTGGGTGCTCAGTGCTCAGGGTGCTGGGTGCTCAGTACTCAGGGTGCTGGGTGCTCAGTGCTCGGGGTGCTGGGTGCTCAGTGCTCAGTACTCAGTGTGCTGGGTGCTCAGTACTCAGGGTGCTGGGTGCTCAGTACTCAGGGTGCTCATTGCTCAGTACTCTGGGTGCTCAGTGCTCAGTACTCAGGGTGCTCAGTGCTCAGGGTGCTGGGTGCTCAGTACTCAGGGTGCTGGGTGCTCAGTGCTCAGGGTGCTCGGTGCTCAGTACATTGGGTGCTCAGTACTCAGGGTGCTGGGTGCTCAGTACTCAGGGTGCTGGGTGCTCAGTGCTCAGGGTGCTCAGTGCTCAGTACATTGGGTGCTCAGTACTCAGGGTGCTGGGTGCTCAGTGCTCAGGGTGCTGGGTGCTCAGTGCTCAGGGTGCTGGGTGCTCAGTGCTCAGGGTGCTGGGTGCTCAGTACTCAGGGTGCTCGGTGCTCAGTACTCAGGGTGCTGGGTGCTCAGTGCTCGGGGTGCTGGGTCCTCAGTACTCAGGGTGCTGGGTGCTCAGTGCTCGGGGTGCTGGGTGCTCAGTGCTCGGGGTGCTCGGTGCTCAGTGCTCGGGGTGCTGGGTGCTCAGTACTCAGGGTGCTGGGTGCTCAGGGTGCTGGGTGCTCAGTGCTCGGGGTGCTGGGTACTCAGTGCTCAGTACACAGGGTGCTGGGTGCTCAGTGCTCGGGGTGCTGGGTGCTCAGTGCTCAGTACTCAGGGAGCTGGGTGCTCAGTGCTCAGGGTGCTGGGTGCTCAGTGCTCAGGGTGCTGGGTGCTCAGTACTCAGGGTGCTCGGTGCTCAGTACTCAGGGTGCTGGGTGCTCAGTGCTCGGGGTGCTGGGTCCTCAGTACTCAGGGTGCTGGGTGCTCAGTGCTCGGGGTGCTGGGTGCTCAGTGCTAGGGGTGCACGGTGCTCAGTGCTCGGGGTGCTGGGTGCTCAGTACTCAGGGTGCTCAGTGCTCAGGGTGCTGGGTGCTCAGTGCTCGGGGTGCTGGGTGCTCAGTGCTCAGTACACAGGGAGCTGGGTGCTCAGTGCTCAGGGTGCTGGATGCTCAGTACTCAGGGTGCTGGGTGCTCAGTGCTCAGGGTGCTGGTTGCTCAGTACTCAGAGTGCTGGGTGCTCATTGCTCAGGGTGCTGGGTGCTCAGTACTCAGGGTGCTCATTGCTCAGGGTGCTGGGTGCTCAGTACTCAGGGTGCTGGGTGCTCAGTACTCAGGGTGCTGGGTGCTCAGTACTCAGGGTGCTCAGTGCTCAGTACTCAGGGTGCTCAGGGCTCAGGGTGCTGGGTGCTCACTGCTCGGGGTGCTGGGTGCTCAGTTCTCAGGGTGCTGGGTGCTCAGTGCTCAGGGTGCTCGGTGCTCAGTTCTCAGGGTGCTGGGGCTCAGTACTCAGGGTGCTGGGTGCTCAGTACTCAGGGTGCTCAGTGCTCAGTACTCAGGGTGCTCAGTGCTCAGTACTCAGGGTGCTCAGTGCTCAGGGTGCTGGGAGCTCAGTGCTCGGGGTGCTGGGTGCTCAGTCCTCAGGTTGCTGGGTGCTCAGTGATCAGGGTGCTCGATGCTCAGTGATCAGGGTGCTGGGTGCTCAGTACTCAGGGTGCTGGGTGCTCAGTGCTCGGGGTGCTGGGTGCTCAGTACTCAGGGTGCTGGGTGCTCAGTGCTCAGGGTGCTGGATGCTCAGTGCTCAGGGTGCTCGGTGCTTAGTACTCAGGGTGCTCGGTGCTCGGGGTGCTGGGTGCTCAGTGCTCGGGGTGCTGGGTGCTCAGTGCTCGGGGTGCTGTATGTTCAGTGCTCGGGGTGCTGGGTGCTCAGTGCTCGGGGTGCTGGGTGCTCAGTGCTCGGGGTGCTGGGTGCTCAGTGCTCAGGGTGCTCAGTGCTCAGTGCTAAGTACTCAGGGTGCTCAGTGCTCAGTGCTCAGGGTGCTCAGTGCTCAGTACTCAGGGTGCTCAGTGCTCAGTGCTCTGGGTGCTGTGTGCTCAGTGCTCAGGGTGCTGGGTGCTCAGTGCTCAGGGTGCTGGGTGCTCAGTACTCAGGGTGCTGGTTGCTCAGTGCTCGGGGTGCTCGATGCTCAGTACACAGGTTGCTGGGTGCTCAGTGCTCGGGGTGCTGGGTGCTCAGTACTCAGGGTGCTGGGTGCTCAGGGCTCAGAGTGTTGGGTGCTCAGTACTCAGGGTGCTGGGTGCTCAGTGCTCAGTGCTCAGGGTGCTCAGTGCTCAGGGTGCTGGGTGCTCAGGGTGCTGGGTGCTCAGTGCTCGGGGTGCTGGGTGCTCAGTGCTCAGGGTGCTGGGTGCTCAGTGCTTAGTGCTCAGGGTGCTGGGTGCTCAGTGCTCAGTGCTCAGGGTGCTGGGTGTTCAGTACTCACGGTGCTGGGTGCTCAGTACTCAGGGTGCTGGGTGCTCAGTGCTCAGGGTGCTGGGTGCTCAGTGCTCAGGGCGCTGGGTGCTCAGTACTCAGGGTGCTGGGTGCTCAGTACTCAGGGTGATCGTTGCTCAGTGCTCAGGATGCTGGGTGCTCAGTGCTCGGGGTGCTGGGTGCTCAGTACTCAGGGTGCTGGGTGCTTAGTACTCAGGGTGCTGGGTGCTCAGTGCTCGGGGTGCTGGGTGCTCAGTGCTCGGGGTGCTCGGTGCTCAGTGCTCCGGGTGCTTGGTGCTCAGTAATCAGGGTGCTGGGTGCTCAGTACTCAGGGTGCTCGGTACTCAGTACTCACGGTGCTCAGTGCTCAGTACTCAGCGTGCTGGGTGCTCAGTGCTCAGGGTGCTGGGTGCTCAGTACTCAGGGTGCTGGGTGCTCAGTGCTCAGGGTGCTCAGTGCTCAGTACTCAGGGTGCTCGGTGCTCAGTGCTCAGGGTGTTCAGTGCTCAGTACTCAGGGTGCTCAGTGCTCAGTGCTCAGGGTGCTGGGTGCTCAGGGCTCGGGGCGCTGGGTGCTCAGTGCTCAGGGTGCTGGGTGCTCAGTACTCAGGGTGCTCAGTGCTCAGGGTGCTGGGTGCTCAGTGCTCAGTACACAGGGTGCTGAGTGCTCAGTGCTCTGGGTGCTGGGTGCTCAGTGCTCAGTACTCAGGGTGCTGGCTGCTCAGTGCTCAGGGTGCTGGATGCTCAGTACTCAGGGTGCTGGGTGCTCAGTGCTCAGGGTGCTGGGTGCTCAGTGCTCGGGGAGCTCAGTACTCAGGGTGCTGTGTGTTCAGTGCTCAGGGTACTGGGTGCTCAGTACTCAGGGTGCTCTGTGCTTAATACTCAGGGTGCTGCGTGCCCAGTACTCCGGGTGCTGGGTGCTCAGTGCTCGGGGTGCTCGGTGCTCAGTGCTCAGGGTGCTGGGTGCTCAGTACTCAGGGTGCTCATTGCTCCGGGTCCTGGGTGCTCAGTACTCAGGGTGCTGGGTGCTCAATACTCAGGGTGCTCAGTGCTCAGTACTCAGGGTGCTCAGTGCTCAGTACTCAGGGTTCTCAGTGCTCAGGGTGCTGGGTGCTCAGTGCTCGGGGTGCTGGGTGCTCAGTGCTCAGGGTGCTGGGTGCTCAGTGCTCAGGGTGCTGGGTGCTCAGTGCTCAGGGTGCTGGGTGCTCAGTGCTCAGGTTGCTGGGTGCTCAGTACTCAGGGTGCTGGGTGCTCAGTACTCAGGGTGCTCAGTGCTCAGGGTGCTGGGTGCTCAGTACTCAGGGTGCTGGGTGCTCAGTGCTCAGGGTGCTCGGTGCTCAGTACATTGGGTGCTCAGTACTCAGGGTGCTGGGTGCTCAGTAATCAGGGTGCTGGGTGCTCAGTGCTCAGGGTGCTCAGTGCTCAGTACATTGGGTGCTCAGTACTCAGGGTGCTGGGTGCTCAGTGCTCAGGGTGCTGGGTGCTCAGTGCTCAGGGTGCTGTGTGCTCAGTGCTCAGGGTGCTGGGTGCTCAGTACTCAGGGTGCTTGGTGCTCAGTGCTCAGTACTCAGGGTGCTTGGTGCTCAGTGCTCGGGGTGCTGGGTGCTCGGTGCTCAGTACTCAGGGTGCTGGGTGATCAGTGCTCAGGGTGCTGGGTGCTCAGTACTCAGTGTGCTGGGTGCTCAGGACTCAGGGTGCTGGGTGCTCAGTACTCAGGGTGCTCGGTGCTCAGTACTCAGGGTGCTGGGTCCTCAGTGCTCAGGGTGCTGAGTGCTCAGTACTCAGGGTGCTGGGTGCTCAGTACTCGGGGTGCTGGGTGCTCAGTACTCAGGGAGATATGTGCTCAGTACTCATTGTGCTGGGTGCTCAGTACTCGGGTGCTGGGTGCTCAGTGCTCAGGGTGCTGGGTGCTCAGTGCTCGGGGTGCTGGGTGCTCAGTGCTGAATACTCAGGGTGCTGAGTGCTCAGTGCTCGGGGTGCTGGGTGCTCAGTGCTCAGTACTCAGGGTGCTTGGTGCTCAGTACTCGGGGTGCTGGGTGCTCAATGCTCAGGGTGCTGGGTGCTCAGTGCTCAGGGTGCTGGGTGCTCAGTGCTCGGGGTGCTGGGTGCTCAGTACTCAGGGTGCTGGGTGCTCAGTGCTCGGGGTGCTGGGTGCTCAGTGCTCGGGGTGCTGGGTGCTCAGTGCTCAGGGTGCTGGGTGCTCAGTGCTCAGGGTGCTCGGTGCACAGTTCTCAGGGTGCTGGGTGCTCAGTACTCAGGGTGCTGGGTGCTCAGTACTCAGGGTGCTCAGTGCTCAGTACTCAGGGTGCTCAGTGCTCAGGGTGCTGGGAGCTCAGTGCTCGGGGTGCTGGGTGCTCAGTCCTCAGGTTGCTGGGTGCTCAGTGATCAGGGTGCTCGATGCTCAGTGATCAGGGTGCTGGGTGCTCAGTACTCATGGTGCTGGGTGCTCAGTGCTCAGGGTGCTGGGTTCTCAGTACTCAGGGTGCTGGGTGCTCAGTGCTCAGGGTGCTGGATGCTCAGTGCTCAGGGTGCTCGGTGCTTAGTACCCAGGGTGCTCGGTGCTTGGGGTGCTGGGTGCTCAGTGCTCGGGGTGCTGGGTGCTCAGTGCTCGGGGCGCTGGGTGCTCAGTGCTCGGGGTGCTGGGTGCTCAGTACTCGGGTGCTGGGTGCTCAGTGCTCAGGGTGATGGGTGCTCAGTGCTCGGGGTGCTGGGTGCTCAGTGCTCAGTACTCAGGGTGCTGAGTGCTCAGTGCTCGGGGTGCTTGGTGCTCAGTGCTCAGTACTCAGGGTGCTTGGTGCTCAGTGCTCGGGGTGCTGGGTGCTCAGTGCTCAGGGTGCTGGGTGCTCAGTGCTCGGGGTGCTGGGTGCTCAGTACTCAGGGTGCTGGGTGCTCAGTACTCAGGGTGCTGGGTGCTCAGTGCTCGGGGTGCTGGGTGCTCAGTGCTCGGGGTGCTGGGTGCTCAGTGCTCGGGGTGCTTGGTGCTCAGTACTCAGGGTGCTGGGTGCTCAGTGCTCGGGGTGCTCAGTACTCAGGGTGCTGTGTGTTCAGTGCTCAGGGTGCTGGGTGCTCAGTACTCAGGGTGCTCGGTGCTTAGTACTCAGGGTGCTGGGTGCTCAGTACTCCGGGTGCTGGGTGCCCAGTGCACGGCGTGCTCGGTGCTCAGTGCTCAAGGTGCTGGGTGCTCAGTACTCAGGGTGATCATTGCTCAGAGTGCTGGGTGCTCAGTACTCAGGGTGCTGGGTGCTCAGTACTCAGGGTGCTCAGTTCTCAGTACTCAGGGTGCTCAGTGCTCAGTACTAAGGGTGCTCAGTGCTCAGGGTGCTGGGTGATCAGTGCTCGGGGTGCTCTGTGCCCAGTACTCAGGGTGCAGGGTGCTCAGTGCTCAGGGTGCTGGGTGCTCAGTACTCAGGGTGCTGGGTGCTCAGTGCTCGGGGTTCTCGGTGCTCAGTACTCGGGGTGCTCATTGCTCAGTGGTCAGGGTGCTGGGTGCTCAGTGCTCAGAGTGCTGGGTGCTCAGTACTCAGGGTGCTCGATGCTCAGTACTCAGGGTGCTGGGTGCTCGGTGCTCAGGGTGCACAGTGCTCAGTACTCAGGGTGCTCGGTGCTCAGTACTCAGGGTGCTGGGTCCTCAGTGCTCAGGGTGCTGAGTGCTCAGTACTCAGGGTGCTGGGTGCTCAGTACTCGGGGTGCTGGGTGCTCAGTACTCAGGGAGATATGTGCTCAGTACTCATTGTGCTGGGTGCTCAGTACTCGGGTGCTGGGTGCTCAGTGCTCAGGGTGCTGGGTGCTCAGTGCTCGGGGTGCTGGGTGCTCAGTGCTGAATACTCAGGGTGCTGAGTGCTCAGTGCTCGGGGTGCTGGGTGCTCAGTGCTCAGTACTCAGGGTGCTTGGTGCTCAGTGCTCGGGGTGCTGGGTGCTCAATGCTCAGGGTGCTGGGTGCTCAGTGCTCAGGGTGCTGGGTGCTCAGTGCTCGGGGTGCTGGGTGCTCAGTACTCAGGGTGCTGGGTGCTCAGTGCTCGGGGTGCTGGGTGCTCAGTGCTCGGGGTGCTGGGTGCTCAGTGCTCAGGGTGCTGGGTGCTCAGTGCTCAGGGTGCTCGGTGCACAGTTCTCAGGGTGCTGGGTGCTCAGTACTCAGGGTGCTGGGTGCTCAGTACTCAGGGTGCTCAGTGCTCAGTACTCAGGGTGCTCAGTGCTCAGGGTGCTGGGAGCTCAGTGCTCGGGGTGCTGGGTGCTCAGTCCTCAGGTTGCTGGGTGCTCAGTGATCAGGGTGCTCGATGCTCAGTGATCAGGGTGCTGGGTGCTCAGTACTCATGGTGCTGGGTGCTCAGTGCTCAGGGTGCTGGGTTCTCAGTACTCAGGGTGCTGGGTGCTCAGTGCTCAGGGTGCTGGATGCTCAGTGCTCAGGGTGCTCGGTGCTTAGTACCCAGGGTGCTCGGTGCTTGGAGTGCTGGGTGCTCAGTGCTCGGGGTGCTGGGTGCTCAGTGCTCGGGGCGCTGGGTGCTCAGTGCTCGGGGTGCTGGGTGCTCAGTACTCGGGTGCTGGGTGCTCAGTGCTCAGGGTGATGGGTGCTCAGTGCTCGGGGTGCTGGGTGCTCAGTGCTCAGTACTCAGGGTGCTGAGTGCTCAGTGCTCGGGGTGCTTGGTGCTCAGTGCTCAGTACTCAGGGTGCTTGGTGCTCAGTGCTCGGGGTGCTGGGTGCTCAGTGCTCAGGGTGCTGGGTGCTCAGTGCTCAGGGTGCTGGGTGCTCAGTGCTCGGGGTGCTGGGTGCTCAGTACTCAGGGTGCTGGGTGCTCAGTACTCAGGGTGCTGGGTGCTCAGTGCTCGGGGTGCTGGGTGCTCAGTGCTCGGGGTGCTGGGTGCTCAGTGCTCGGGGTGCTTGGTGCTCAGTACTCAGGGTGCTGGGTGCTCAGTGCTCGGGGTGCTCAGTACTCAGGGTGCTGTGTGTTCAGTGCTCAGGGTGCTGGGTGCTCAGTACTCAGGGTGCTCGGTGCTTAGTACTCAGGGTGCTGGGTGCTCAGTACTCCGGGTGCTGGGTGCCCAGTGCACGGCGTGCTCGGTGCTCAGTGCTCAAGGTGCTGGGTGCTCAGTACTCAGGGTGATCATTGCTCAGAGTGCTGGGTGCTCAGTACTCAGGGTGCTGGGTGCTCAGTACTCAGGGTGCTCAGTTCTCAGTACTCAGGGTGCTCAGTGCTCAGTACTAAGGGTGCTCAGTGCTCAGGGTGCTGGGTGATCAGTGCTCGGGGTGCTCTGTGCCCAGTACTCAGGGTGCAGGGTGCTCAGTGCTCAGGGTGCTGGGTGCTCAGTACTCAGGGTGCTGGGTGCTCAGTGCTCGGGGTTCTCGGTGCTCAGTACTCGGGGTGCTCATTGCTCAGTGGTCAGGGTGCTGGGTGCTCAGTGCTCAGAGTGCTGGGTGCTCAGTACTCAGGGTGCTCGATGCTCAGTACTCAGGGTGCTGGGTGCTCGGTGCTCAGGTTGCACAGTGCTCAGTACTCAGCGTGCTGGGTGCTCAGTGGTCAGGGTGCTCGGTGCTCAGTACTCAGGGTGCTCAGTGCTCAGGGTGCTGGGTGCTCAGTACTCAGGGTGCAGGGTGCTCAGTGCTCAGTACTCAGGGTGCTCAGTGCTCAGGGTGCTGGGTGCTCAGTGCTCGCGGTGCTGGGTACTCAGTGCTCAGTACACAGGGTGCTGGGTGCTCAGTGCTCGGGGTGCTGGGTGCTCAGTGCTCAGTACTCAGGGAGCTGGGTGCTCAGTGCTCAGGGTGCTGGATGCTCAGTACTCAGGGTGCTGGGTGCTCAGTGCTCAGGGTGCTGGTTGCTCAGTACTCAGGGTGCTGGGTGCTCATTGCTCAGGGTGCTGGGTGCTCAGTACTCAGGGTGCTCATTGCTCAGGGTGCTGGGTGCTCAGTACTCAGGGTGCTGGGTGCTCAGTACTCAGGGTGCTGGGTGCTCAGTACTCAGGGTGCTCAGTGCTCAGTACTCAGGGTGCTCAGGGCTCAGGGTGCTGGGTGCTCAGTACTCAGGGTGCTGGGTGCTCAGTACTCAGGGTGCTCAGTGCACAGTACTCAGGGTGCTCAGGGCTCAGGGTGCTGGGTGCTCAGTGCTCGGGGTGCTGGGTGCTCAGTACTCAGGGTGCTGGGTGCTCAGGGCTCAGTACTCAGCGTGCTGGGTGCTCAGTGCTCAGAGTGTTGGGTGCTCAGTACTCAGGGTGCTGGGTGCTCAGTGCTCAGTGCTCAGGGTGCTCAGTGCTCAGGGTGCTGGGTGCTCAGGGTGCTGGGTGCTCAGTGCTCGGGGTGTTGGGTGCTCAGTGCTCAGGGTGCTGGGTGCTCAGTGCTTAGTGCTCAGGGTGCTGGGTGCTCAGTGCTCAGTGCTCAGGGTGCTGGGTGTTCAGTACTCACGGTGCTGGGTGCTCAGTACTCAGGGTGCTGGGTGCTCAGTGCTCAGGGTGCTGGGTGCTCAGTGCTCAGGGTGCTGGGTGCTCAGTACTCAGGGTGCTGGCTGCTCAGTACACAGGGTGCTCGTTGCTCAGTGCTCAGGATGCTGGGTGCTCAGTGCGCGGGGTGCTGGGTGTTCAGTACTCAGGGTGCTGGGTGCTCAGTACTCAGGGTGCTGGGTGCTCAGTGCTCAGGGTGCTGAGTGCTCAGTACTCAGGGTGCTGGGTGCTCAGTGCTCGGGGTGCTGGGTGCTCAGTACTCAGGGTGCTGGGTGCTTAGTTCTCAGGGTGCTGGGTGCTCAGTGCTCGGGGTGCTGGGTGCTCAGTGCTCGGGGTGCTCGGTGCTCAGTGCTCGGGGTGCTTGGTGCTCAGTAATCAGGGTGCTGGGTGCTCAGTACTCGTTGTGCTGGGTGCTCAGTGCTCAGGGTGCTGGGTGCTCAGTACTCAGGGTGCTCGGTACTCAGTACTCACGGTGCTCAGTGCTCAGTACTCAGCGTGCTGGGTGCTCAGTGCTCAGGGTGCTGGGTGCTCAGTACTCAGGGTGCTGGGTGCTCAGTGCTCAGGGTGCTCAGTGCTCAGTACTCAGGGTGCTCGGTGCTCAGTGCTCAGGGTGCTCAGTGCTCAGTACTCAGGGTGCTCAGTGCTCAGTGCTAAGGGTGCTGGGTGCTCAGTGCTCGGGGTGCTGGGTGCTCAGTGCTTAGGGTGCTGGGTGCTCAGTACTCAGGGTGCTCAGTGCTCAGGGTGCTGGGTGCTCAGTACTGAGGGTGCCTGGTGCTCAGTGCTCAGGGTGCTGGGTGCTCAGTACTCAGGGTGCTGGGTCCTCAGTGCTCAGGGTGCTGGGTGCTCAGTGCTCGGGGAGCTCAGTACTCAGGGTGCTGTGTGTTCAGTGCTCAGGGTACTGGGTGCTCATTACTCAGGGTGCTCGGTGCTTAGTACTCAGGGTGCTGGGTGCTCAGTACTCCGGGTGCTGGGTGCTCAGTGCTCGGGGTGCTCGGTGCTCAGTGCTCAGGGTGCTGGGTGCTCAGTACTCAGGGTGCTCATTGCTCCGGGTCCTGGGTGCTCAGTACTCAGGGTGCTGGGTGCTCAATACTCAGGGTGCTGGGTGCTCAGTGCTCAGGGTGCTGGGTGCTCAGTGCTCAGTGTGCTCGGTGCTCAGTGCTCAGGGTGCTGGGTGCTCAGTGCTCAGGTTGCTGGGTGCTCAGTACTCAGGGTGCTGGGTGCTCAGTACTCAGGGTGCTCATTGCTCAGTACTCAGGGTGCTCAGTGCTCAGTACTCAGGGTGCTCAGTGCTCAGGGTGCTGGGTGCTCAGTACTCAGGGTGCTGGGTGCTCAGTGCTCAGGGTGCTCGGTGCTCAGTACATTGGGTGCTCAGTACTCAGGGTGCTGGGTGCTCAGTACTCAGGGTGCTGGGTGCTCAGTGCTCAGGGTGCTCAGTGCTCAGTACATTGGGTGCTCAGTACTCAGGGTGCTGGGTGCTCAGTGCTCAGGGTGCTGGGTGCTCAGTGCTCAGGTTGCTGGGTGCTCAGTGCTCAGGGTGCTGGGTGCTCAGTACTCAGGGTGCTCGGTGCTCAGTTCTCAGGGTGCTGGGTGCTCAGTGCTCGGGGTGCTGGGTGCTCAGTGCTCGGGGTGCTCGGTGCTCAGTGCTCGGGGTGCTGGGTGCTCAGTACTCAGGGTGCTCATTGCTCAGTACTCAGGGTGCTCAGTGCTCAGTACTCAGGGTGCTCAGTGCTCAGGGTGCTGGGTGCTCAGTACTCAGGGTGCTGGGTGCTCAGTGCTCAGGGTGCTCGGTGCTCAGTACATTGGGTGCTCAGTACTCAGGGTGCTGGGTGCTCAGTACTCAGGGTGCTGGGTGCTCAGTGCTCAGGGTGCTCAGTGCTCAGTACATTGGGTGCTCAGTACTCAGGGTGCTGGGTGCTCAGTGCTCATGGTGCTGGGTGCTCAGTGCTCAGGGTGCTGGGTGCTCAGTGCTCAGGGTGCTGGGTGCTCAGTACTCAGGGTGCTCGGTGCTCAGTTCTCAGTGTGCTGGGTGCTCAGTGCTCGGGGTGCTGGGTGCTCAGTGCTCGGGGTGCTCGGTGCTCAGTGCTCGGGGTGCTGGGTGCTCAGTACTCAGGGTGCTGGGTGCTCAGTACTCGGTGTGCTGGGTGCTCAGTACTCAGGGTGCTCGGTGCTCAGTGCTCGGGGTGCTGGGTGCTCAGTGCTCAGTACTCAGGGTGCTCAGTGCTCAGGGTGCTGGGTGCTCAGTGCTCGGTGTGCTGGGTACTCAGTGCTCAGTACACAGGGTGCTGGGTGCTCAGTGCTCGGGGTGCTGGGTGCTCAGTGCTCAGGGTGCTCAGTGCTCAGTACTCAGGGTGCTCAGGGCTCAGGGTGCTGGGTGCTCACTGCTCGGGGTGCTGGGTGCTCAGTGCTCAGGGTGCTGGGTGCTCAGTGCTCAGGGTGCTCGGTGCTCAGTTCTCAGGGTGCTGGGGCTCAGTACTCAGGGTGCTGGGTGCTCAGTGCTCAGGGTGCTGGGTGCTCAGTGCTCAGGGTGCTCGGTGCTCAGTACTCAGGGTGCTGGGTGCTCAGTACTCAGGGTGCTGGGTGCTCAGTGCTCAGGGTGCTCAGTGCTCAGTACATTGGGTGCTCAGTACTCAGGGTGCTGGGTGCTCAGTGCTCAGGGTGCTGGGTGCTCAGTGCTCAGGGTGCTGGGTGCTCAGTGCTCAGGGTGCTGGGTGCTCAGTACTCAGGGTGCTCGGTGCTCAGTTCTCAGGGTGCTGGGTGCTCAGTGCTCGGGGTGCTGGGTGCTCAGTGCTCGGGGTGCTCGGTGCTCAGTGCTCGGGGTGCTGGGTGCTCAGTACTCAGGGTGCTGGGTGCGCAGTACTCGGTGTGCTGGGTGCTCAGTACTCAGGGTGCTCGGTGCTCAGTGCTCGGATTGCTGGGTGCTCAGTGCTCAGTACTCAGGGTGCTCAGTGCTCAGGGTGCTGGGTGCTCAGTGCTCGGTGTGCTGGGTACTCAGTGCTCAGTACACAGGGTGCTGGGTGCTCAGTGCTCGGGGTGCTGGGTGCTCAGTGCTCAGTACTCAGGGAGCTGGGTGCTCAGTGCTCAGGGTGCTGGATGCTCAGTACTCAGGGTGCTTTGTGCTCAGTGCTCAGGGTGCTGGTTGCTCAGTACTCAGGGTGCTGGGTGCTCATTGCTCAGGGTGCTGGGTGCTCAGTACTCAGGGTGCTCATTGCTCAGGGTGCTGGGTGCTCAGTACTCTGGGTGCTGGGTGCTCAGTACTCAGGTTGCTGGGTGCTCAGTACTCAGGGTGCTCAGTGCTCAGTACTCAGGGTGCTCAGGGCTCAGGGTGCTGGGTGCTCACTGCTCGGGGTGCTGGGTGCTCAGTGCTCAGGGTGCTGGGTGCTCAGTGCTCAGGGTGCTCAGTGCTCAGTTCTCAGGGTGCTGGGGTTCAGTACTCAGGGTGCTTTGTGCTCAGTACTCAGGGTGCTCAGTGCTCAGTACTCAGGGTGCTCAGTGCTCAGAACTCAGGGTGCTCAGTGCTCAGGGTGCTGGGAGCTCAGTGCTCGGGGTGCTGGGTGCTCAGTCCTCAGGTTGCTGGGTGCTCAGTGATCAGGGTGCTCGATGCTCAGTGATCAGGGTGCTGGGTGCTCAGTACTCAGGGTCCTGGGTGCTCAGTGCTCGGGGTGCTGGGTGCTCAGTACTCAGGGTGCTGGGTGCTCAGTGCTCAGGGTGCTGGATGCTCAGTGCTCAGGGTGCTCGGTGCTTAGTACTCAGGGTGCTCGGTGCTCGGGGTGCTGGGTGCTCAGTGCTCGGGGTGCTGGGTGCTCAGTGCTCGGGGTGCTGGGTGCTCAGTGCTCGGGGTGCTGGGTGCTCAGTGCTCGGGGTGCTGGGTGCTCAGTGCTCGGGGTGCTGGGTGCTCAGTGCTCAGGGTGCTCAGTGCTCAGTGCTCAGTACTCAGGGTGCTCAGTGCTCAGTGCTCAGGGTGCTCAGTGCTCAGTACTCAGCGTGCTGGGTGCTCAGTGCTCAGAGTGTTGGGTGCTCAGTACTCAGGGTGCTGGGTGCTCAGTGCTCAGTGCTCAGGGTGCTCAGTGCTCAGGGTGCTGGGTGCTCAGGGTGCTGGGTGCTCAGTGCTCGGGGTGCTGGGTGCTCAGTGCTCAGGGTGCTGGGTGCTCAGTGCTTAATGCTCAGGCTGCTTGCTGGGTGCTCAGTGCTCAGTGCTCAGGGTGCTGGGTGTTCAGTACTCACGGTGCTGGGTGCTCAGTACTCAGGGTGCTGGGTGCTCAGTGCTCAGGGTGCTGGGTGCTCAGTGCTCAGGGTGCTGGGTGCTCAGTACTCAGGGTGCTGGCTGCTCAGTACTCAGGGTGCTCGTTGCTCAGTGCTCAGGATGCTGGGTGCTCAGTGCGCGGGGTGCTGGGTGTTCAGTACTCAGGGTGCTGGGTGCTCAGTACTCAGGGTGCTGGCTGCTCAGTGCTCAGGGTGCTGAGTGCTCAGTACTCAGGGTGCTGGGTGCTCAGTGCTCGGGGTGCTGGGTGCTCAGTACTCAGGGTGCTGGGTGCTTAGTTCTCAGGGTGCTGGGTGCTCAGTGCTCGGGGTGCTGGGTGCTCAGTGCTCGGGGTGCTCGGTGCTCAGTGCTCGGGGTGCTTGGTGCTCAGTAATCAGGGTGCTGGGTGCTCAGTACTCGTTGTGCTGGGTGCTCAGTGCTCAGGGTGCTGGGTGCTCAGTACTCAGGGTGCTCGGTACTCAGTACTCACGGTGCTCAGTGCTCAGTACTCAGCGTGCTGGGTGCTCAGTGCTCAGGGTGCTGGGTGCTCAATACTCAGGGTGCTGGGTGCTCAGTGCTCAGGGTGCTCAGTGCTCAGTACTCAGGGTGCTCGGTGCTCAGTGCTCAGGGTGCTCAGTGCTCAGTACTCAGGGTGCTCAGTGCTCATTGCTCAGGGTGCTGGGTGCTCAGTGCTCGGGGTGCTGGGTGCTCAGTGCTCAGGGTGCTGGGTGCTCAGTACTCAGGGTGCTCAGTGCTCAGGGTGCTGGGTGCTCAGTGCTCAGTACACAGGGTGCTGAGTGCTCAGTGCTCTGGGTGCTGGGTGCTCAGTGCTCAGTACTCAGGGTGCTGGCTGCTCAGTGCTCAGGGTGCTGGATGCTCAGTACTCAGGGTGCTGGGTGCTCAGTGCTCAGGTTGCTGGGTGCTCAGTACTGAGGGTGCTGGGTGCTCAGTGCTCAGGGTGCTGGGTGCTCAGTACTCAGGGTGCTGGGTCCTCAGTGCTCAGGGTGCTGGGTGCTCAGTGCTCGGGGAGCTCAGTACTCAGGGTGCTGTGTGTTCAGTGCTCAGGGTACTGGGTGCTCAGTACTCAGGGTGCTCGGTGCTTAGTACTCAGGGTGCTGGGTGCTCAGTACTCCGGGTGCTGGGTGCTCAGTGCTCGGGGTGCTCGGTGCTCAGTGCTCAGGGTGCTGGGTGCTCAGTACTCAGGGTGCTCATTGCTCCGGGTCCTGGGTGCTCAGTACTCAGGGTGCTGGGTGCTCAATACTCAGGGTGCTCAGTGCTCAGTTCTCAGGGTGCTCAGTGCTCAGTACTCAGGGTTCTCAGTGCTCAGGGTGCTGGGTGCTCAGTGCTCGGGGTGCTGGGTGCTCAGTGCTCAGGGTGCTGGGTGCTCAGTGCTCAGTGTGCTCGGTGCTCAGTGCTCAGGGTGCTGGGTGCTCAGTGCTCAGGTTGCTGGGTGCTCAGTACTCAGGGTGCTGGGTGCTCAGTACTCAGGGTGCTCATTGCTCAGTACTCAGGGTGCTCAGTGCTCAGTACTCAGGGTGCTCAGTGCTCAGGGTGCTGGGTGCTCAGTACTCAGGGTGCTGGGTGCTCAGTGCTCAGGGTGCTCGGTGCTCAGTACATTGGGTGCTCAGTACTCAGGGTGCTGGGTGCTCAGTACTCAGGGTGCTGGGTGCTCAGTGCTCAGGGTGCTCAGTGCTCAGTACATTGGGTGCTCAGTACTCAGGGTGCTGGGTGCTCAGTGCTCAGGGTGCTGGGTGCTCAGTGCTCAGGGTGCTGGGTGCTCAGTGCTCAGGGTGCTGGGTGCTCAGTACTCAGGGTGCTCGGTGCTCAGTACTCAGGGTGCTGGGTGCTCAGTGCTCGGGGTGCTGGGTGCTCAGTGCTCGTGGTGCTCGGTGCTCAGTTCTCGGGGTGCTGGGTGCTCAGTACTCAGGGTGCTGGGTGCTCAGTACTCGGTGTGCTGGGTGCTCAGTACTCAGGGTGCTCGGTGCTCAGTGCTCGGGGTGCTGGGTGCTCAGTGCTCAGTACTCAGGGTGCTCAGTGCTCAGGGTGCTGGGTGCTCAGTGCTCGGTGTGCTGGGTACTCAGTACTCAGGGTGCTGGGTGCTCAGGGCTCAGTACTCAGCGTGCTGGGTGCTCAGTGCTCAGAGTGTTGGGTGCTCAGTACTCAGGGTGCTGGGTGCTCAGTGCTCAGTGCTCAGGGTGCTCAGTGCTCAGGGTGCTGGGTGCTCAGGGTGCTGGGTGCTCAGTGCTCGGGGTGCTGGGTGCTCAGTGCTCAGGGTGCTGGGTGCTCAGTGCTTAGTGCTCAGGGTGCTGGGTGCTCAGTGCTCAGTGCTCAGGTTGCTGGGTGTTCAGTACTCACGGTGCTGGGTGCTCAGTACTCAGGGTGCTGGGTGCTCAGTGCTCAGGGTGCTGGGTGCTCAGTGCTCAGGGTGCTGGGTGCTCAGTACTCAGGGTGCTGGGTGCTCAGTACTCAGGGTGCTCGTTGCTCAGTGCTCAGGATGCTGGGTGCTCAGTGCGCGGGGTGCTGGGTGTTCAGTACTCAGGGTGCTGGGTGCTCAGTACTCAGGGTGCTGGGTGCTCAGTGCTCAGGGTGCTGAGTGCTCAGTACTCAGGGTGCTGTGTGCTCAGTGCTCGGGGTGCTGGGTGCTCAGTACTCAGGGTGCTGGGTGCTTAGTACTCAGGGTGCTGGGTGCTCAGTGCTCGGGGTGCTGGGTGCTCAGTGCTCGGGGTGCTCGGTGCTCAGTGCTCGGGGTGCTTGGTGCTCAGTAATCAGGGTGCTGGGTGCTCAGTACTCGTTGTGCTGGGTGCTCAGTGCTCAGGGTGCTGGGTGCTCAGTACTCAGGGTGCTCGGTACTCAGTACTCATGGTGCTCAGTGCTCAGTACTCAGCGTGCTGGGTGCTCAGTGCTCAGGGTGCTGGGTGCTCAGTACTCAGGGTGCTGGGTGCTCAGTGCTCAGGGTGCTCAGTGCTCAGTACTCAGGGTGCTCGGTGCTCAGTGCTCAGGGTGCTCAGTGCTCAGTACTCAGGGTGCTCAGTACTCAGGGTGCTGGGTGCTCATTACTCAGGGTGCTGGGTGCTCAGTGCTCAGGGTGCTCAGTGCTCAGTACATTGGGTGCTCAGTACTCAGGGTGCTGGGTGCTCAGTGCTCAGGGTGCTGGGTGCTCAGTGCTCAGGGTGCTGGGTGCTCAGTGCTCAGGGTGCTGGGTGCTCAGTACTCAGGGTGCTCGGTGCTCAGTACTCAGGGTGCTAGGTGCTCAGTGCTCGGGGTGCTGGGTGCTCAGTGCTCGTGGTGCTCGGTGCTCAGTTCTCGGGGTGCTGGGTGCTCAGTACTCAGGGTGCTGGGTGCTCAGTACTCGGTGTGCTGGGTGCTCAGTACTCAGGGTGCTCGGTGCTCAGTGCTCAGTACACAGGGTGCTGGGTGCTCACTGCTCGGGGTGCTGGGTGCTCAGTGCTCAGTACTCAGGGTGCTCGGTGCTCAGTGCTCAGGGTGCTCAGTGCTCAGTACTCAGGGTGCTCAGTGCTCAGTGCTCAGGGTGCTGGGTGCTCAGTGCTCGGGGTGCTGGGTGCTCAGTGCTCAGGGTGCTGGGTGCTCAGTACTCAGGGTGCTCAGTGCTCAGGGTGCTGGGTGCTCAGTGCTCAGTACACAGGGTGCTGAGTGCTCAGTGCTCTGGGTGCTGGGTGCTCAGTGCTCAGTACTCAGGGTGCTGGCTGCTCAGTGCTCAGGGTGCTGGATGCTCAGTACTCAGGGTGCTGGGTGCTCAGTGCTCAGGTTGCTGGGTGCTCAGTACTGAGGGTGCTGGGTGCTCAGTGCTCAGGGTGCTGGGTGCTCAGTACTCAGGGTGCTGGGTCCTCAGTGCTCAGGGTGCTGGGTGCTCAGTGCTCGGGGAGCTCTGTACTCAGGGTGCTGTGTGTTCAGTGCTCAGGGTACTGGGTGCTCAGTACTCAGGGTGCTCGGTGCTTAGTACTCAGGGTGCTGGGTGCTCAGTACTCCGGGTGCTGGGTGCTCAGTGCTCGGGGTGCTCGGTGCTCAGTGCTCAGGGTGCTGGGTGCTCAGTACTCAGGGTGCTCATTGCTCCGGGTCCTGGGTGCTCAGTACTCAGGGTGCTGGGTGCTCAATACTCAGGGTGCTCAGTGCTCAGTTCTCAGGGTGCTCAGTGCTCAGTACTCAGGGTTCTCAGTGCTCAGGGTGCTGGGTGCTCAGTGCTCGGGGTGCTGGGTGCTCAGTGCTCAGGGTGCTGGGTGCTCAGTGCTCAGTGTGCTCGGTGCTCAGTGCTCAGGGTGCTGGGTGCTCAGTGCTCAGGTTGCTGGGTGCTCAGTACTCAGGGTGCTGGGTGCTCAGTACTCAGGGTGCTCATTGCTCAGTACTCAGGGTGCTCAGTGCTCAGTACTCAGGGTGCTCAGTGCTCAGGGTGCTGGGTGCTCAGTACTCAGGGTGCTGGGTGCTCAGTGCTCAGGGTGCTCGGTGCTCAGTACATTGGGTGCTCAGTACTCAGGGTGCTGGGTGCTCAGTACTCAGGGTGCTGGGTGCTCAGTGCTCAGGGTGCTCAGTGCTCAGTACATTGGGTGCTCAGTACTCAGGGTGCTGGGTGCTCAGTGCTCAGGGTGCTGGGTGCTCAGTGCTCAGGGTGCTGGGTGCTCAGTGCTCAGGGTGCTGGGTGCTCAGTACTCAGGGTGCTCGGTGCTCAGTACTCAGGGTGCTGGGTGCTCAGTGCTCGGGGTGCTGGGTGCTCAGTGCTCGTGGTGCTCGGTGCTCAGTTCTCGGGGTGCTGGGTGCTCAGTACTCAGGGTGCTGGGTGCTCAGTACTCGGTGTGCTGGGTGCTCAGTACTCAGGGTGCTCGGTGCTCAGTGCTCAGGGTGCTGGGTGCTCAGTGCTCAGTACTCAGGGTGCTCAGTGCTCAGGGTGCTGGGTGCTCAGTGCTCGGTGTGCTGGGTACTCAGTGCTCAGTACACAGGGTGCTGGGTGCTCAGTGCTCGGGGTGCTGGGTGCTCAGTGCTCAGTACTCAGGGAGCTGGGTGCTCAGTGCTCAGGGTGCTGGATGCTCAGTACTCAGGGTGCTGGGTGCTCAGTGCTCAGGGTGCTGGTTGCTCAGTACTCAGTGTGCTGGGTGCTCATTGCTCAGGGTGCTGGGTGCTCAGTACTCAGGGTGCTCATTGCTCAGGGTGCTGGGTGCTCAGTACTCAGGGTGCTGGGTGCTCAGTACTCAGGGTGCTGGGTGCTCAGTACTCAGGGTGCTCAGTGCTCAGTACTCAGGGTGCTCAGGGCTCAGGGTGCTGGGTGCTCACTGCTCGGGGTGCTGGGTGCTCAGTGCTCAGGGTGCTGGGTGCTCAGTGCTCAGGGTGCTCGGTGCTCAGTTCTCAGGGTGCTGGGGCTCAGTACTCAGGGTGCTGGGTGCTCAGTACTCAGGGTGCTCAGTGCTCAGTACTCAGGGTGCTCAGTGCTCAGTACTCAGGGTGCTCAGTTCTCAGGGTGCTGGGAGCTCAGTGCTCGGGGTGCTGGGTGCTCAGTCCTCAGGTTGCTGGGTGCTCAGTGATCAGGGTGCTCGATGCTCAGTGATCAGGGTGCTGGGTGCTCAGTACTCAGGGTCCTGGGTGCTCAGTGCTCGGGGTGCTGGGTGCTCAGTACTCAGGGTGCTGGGTGCTCAGTGCTCAGGGTGCTGGATGCTCAGTGCTCAGGGTGCTCGGTGCTTAGTACTCAGGGTGCTCGGTGCTCGGGGTGCTGGGTGCTCAGTGCTCGGGGTGCTGGGTGCTCAGTGCTCGGGGTGCTGGGTGCTCAGTGCTCGGGGTGCTGGGTGCTCAGTGCTCGGGGTGCTGGGTGCTCAGTGCTCGGGGTGCTGGGTGCTCAGTGCTCGGGGTGCTGGGTGCTCAGTGCTCAGGGTGCTCAGTGCTCAGTGCTCAGTACTCAGGGTGCTCAGTGCTCAGTGCTCAGGGTGCTCAGTGCTCAGTACTCAGGGTGCTCAGTGCTCAGTGCTCTGGGTGCTGGGTGCTCAGTGCTCAGGGTGCTGGGTGCTCAGTGCTCAGGGTGCTGGGTGCTCAGTACTCAGGGTGCTGGTTGCTCAGTGCTCGGGGTGCTCGATGCTCAGTACACAGGTTGCTGGGTGCTCAGTGCTCGGGGTGCTGGGTGCTCAGTACTCAGTGTGCTGGGTGCTCAGGGCTCAGTACTCAGCGTGCTGGGTGCTCAGTGCTCAGAGTGTTGGGTGCTCAGTACTCAGGGTGCTGGGTGCTCAGTGCTCAGTGCTCAGGGTGCTCAGTGCTCAGGGTGCTGGGTGCTCAGGGTGCTGGGTGCTCAGTGCTCGGGGTGCTGGGTGCTCAGTGCTCAGGGTGCTGGGTGCTCAGTGCTTAGTGCTCAGGGTGCTGGGTGCTCAGTGCTCAGTGCTCAGGTTGCTGGGTGTTCAGTACTCACGGTGCTGGGTGCTCAGTACTCAGGGTGCTGGGTGCTCAGTGCTCAGGGTGCTGGGTGCTCAGTGCTCAGGGTGCTGGGTGCTCAGTACTCAGGGTGCTGGGTGCTCAGTACTCAGGGTGCTCGTTGCTCAGTGCTCAGGATGCTGGGTGCTCAGTGCGCGGGGTGCTGGGTGTTCAGTACTCAGGGTGCTGGGTGCTCAGTACTCAGGGTGCTGGGTGCTCAGTGCTCAGGGTGCTGAGTGCTCAGTACTCAGGGTGCTGTGTGCTCAGTGCTCGGGGTGCTGGGTGCTCAGTACTCAGGGTGCTGGGTGCTTAGTACTCAGGGTGCTGGGTGCTCAGTGCTCGGGGTGCTGGGTGCTCAGTGCTCGGGGTGCTCGGTGCTCAGTGCTCGGGGTGCTTGGTGCTCAGTAATCAGGGTGCTGGGTGCTCAGTACTCGTTGTGCTGGGTGCTCAGTGCTCAGGGTGCTGGGTGCTCAGTACTCAGGGTGCTCGGTACTCAGTACTCATGGTGCTCAGTGCTCAGTACTCAGCGTGCTGGGTGCTCAGTGCTCAGGGTGCTGGGTGCTCAGTACTCAGGGTGCTGGGTGCTCAGTGCTCAGGGTGCTCAGTGCTCAGTACTCAGGGTGCTCGGTGCTCAGTGCTCAGGGTGCTCAGTGCTCAGTACTCAGGGTGCTCAGTACTCAGGGTGCTGGGTGCTCATTACTCAGGGTGCTGGGTGCTCAGTGCTCAGGGTGCTCAGTGCTCAGTACATTGGGTGCTCAGTACTCAGGGTGCTGGGTGCTCAGTGCTCAGGGTGCTGGGTGCTCAGTGCTCAGGGTGCTGGGTGCTCAGTGCTCAGGGTGCTGGGTGCTCAGTACTCAGGGTGCTCGGTGCTCAGTACTCAGGGTGCTGGGTGCTCAGTGCTCGGGGTGCTGGGTGCTCAGTGCTCGTGGTGCTCGGTGCTCAGTTCTCGGGGTGCTGGGTGCTCAGTACTCAGGGTGCTGGGTGCTCAGTACTCGGTGTGCTGGGTGCTCAGTACTCAGGGTGCTCGGTGCTCAGTGCTCAGTACACAGGGTGCTGGGTGCTCACTGCTCGGGGTGCTGGGTGCTCAGTGCTCAGTACTCAGGGAGCTGGGTGTTCAGTGCTCAGGGTGCTGGATGCTCAGTACTCAGGGTGCTGGGTGCTCAGTGCTCAGGGTGCTGGTTGCTCAGTACTCAGGGTGCTGGGTGCTCATTGCTTAGGGTGCTGGGTGCTCAGTACTCAGGGTGCTCATTGCTCAGGGTGCTGGGTGCTCAGTACTCAGGGTGCTGGGTGCTCAGTACTCAGGGTGCTGGGTGCTCAGTACTCAGGGTGCTCAGTGCTCAGTACTCAGGGTGCTCAGGGCTCAGGGTGCTGGGTGCTCACTGCTCGTGGTGCTGGGTGCTCAGTGCTCAGGGTGCTGGGTGCTCAGTGCTCAGGGTGCTCGGTGCTCTGTTCTCAGGGTGCTGGGGCTCAGTACTCAGGTTGCTGGGTGCTCAGTACTCAGGGTGCTCAGTGCTCAGTACTCAGGGTGCTCAGTGCTCAGTACTCAGGGTGCTCAGTGCTCAGGGTGCTGGGAGCTCAGTGCTCGGGGTGCTGGGTGCTCAGTCCTCAGGTTGCTGGGTTCTCAGTGATCAGGGTGCTCGATGCTCAGTGATCAGGGTGCTGGGTGCTCAGTACTCAGGGTCCTGGGTGCTCAGTGCTCGGGGTGCTGGGTGCTCAGTACTCAGGGTGCTGGGTGCTCAGTGCTCAGGGTGCTGGATGCTCAGTGCTCAGGGTGCTCGGTGCTTAGTACTCAGGGTGCTCGGTGCTCGGGGTGCTGGGTGCTCAGTGCTCGGGGTGCTGGGTGCTCAGTGCTCGGGGTGCTGGGTGCTCAGTGCTCGGGGTGCTGGGTGCTCAGTGCTCGGGGTGCTGGGTGCTCAGTGCTCGGGGTGCTGGGTGCTCAGTGCTCGGGGTGCTGGGTGCTCAGTGCTCAGGGTGCTCAGTGCTCAGTGCTCAGTACTCAGGGTGCTCAGTGCTCAGTACTCAGGGTGCTCAGTGCTCAGTACTCAGGGTGCTCAGGGCTCAGGGTGCTGGGTGCTCACTGCTCGTGGTGCTGGGTGCTCAGTGCTCAGGGTGCTGGGTGCTCAGTGCTCAGGGTGCTCGGTGCTCAGTTCTCAGGGTGCTGGGGCTCAGTACTCAGGGTGCTGGGTGCTCAGTACTCAGGGTGCTCAGTGCTCAGTACTCAGGGTGCTCAGTGCTCAGTACTCAGGGTGCTCAGTGCTCAGGGTGCTGGGAGCTCAGTGCTCAGGGTGCTGGGTGGTCAGTGCTCAGGGTGCTGGGTGCTCAGTGCTCAGGGTGCTGGGTGCTCAGTACTCAGGGTGCTCGGTGCTCGGTGTGCTGGGTGCTCAGTGCTCGCGGTGCTCGTTGCTCAGTACTCGGGGTGCTCAGTGCTCAGTACTCAGGGTGCTGGGTGCTCAGTGCTCAGGGTGCTGGGTGCTCAGTACTCAGGGTGCTGCGTCCTCGGTGCTCAGTATGCTGGGTGCTCAGTACTCAGGGTGCTGGGTGCTCAGTACTCAGGGTCCTGCGTGCTCAGTACTCATGGTGCTCGGTGCTCAGGACTCAGGGTGCTGGGTGCTCAGTGCTCAGGGTGCTGGGTGCTCAGTACTCAGGGTGCTGGGTGCTCAGTGCTCGGGGTGCTGGGTGCTCAGTACTCGGGGTGCTCAGTGCTCAGTGCTCAGGGTGCTGGGTGCTCAGTGCTCAGAGTGCTGGGTGCTCAGTACTCAGGGTGCTCGGTGCTCAGTACTCAGGGTGCTGGGTGCTCAGTGCTCAGGGTGCTCAGTGCTCAGTACTCAGCGTGCTGGGTGCTCAGTGGTCAGGGTGCTCGGTGCTCAGTACTCAGGGTGCTCAGTGATCAGGGTGCTGGGTGCTCAGTACTCAGGGTGCAGGGTGCTCAGTGCTCAGTACTCAGGGTGCTCAGTGCTCAGGGTGCTGGGTGCTCAGTGCTCGGGGTGCTGGGTACTCAGTGCTCAGTACACAGGGTGCTGGGTGCTCAGTGCTCGGGGTGCTGGGTGCTCAGTGCTCAGTACTCAGGGAGCTGGGTGCTCAGTGCTCAGGGTGCTGGATGCTCAGTACTCAGGGTGCTGGGTGCTCAGTGCTCAGGGTGCTGGTTGCTCAGTACTCAGGGTGCTGGGTGCTCATTGCTCAGGGTGCTGGGTGCTCAGTACTCAGGGTGCTCATTGCTCAGGGTGCTGGGTGCTCAGTACTCAGGGTGCTGGGTGCTCAGTACTCAGGGTGCTGGGTGCTCAGTACTCAGGGTGCTCAGTGCTCAGTACTCCGGGTGCTCAGGGCTCAGGGTGCTGGGTGCTCACTGCTCGGGGTGCTGGGTGCTCAGTGCTCAGGGTGCTGGGTGCTCAGTGCTCAGGGTGCTCGGTGCTCAGTTCTCAGGGTGCTGGGTGCTCAGTACTCAGGGTGCTGGGTGCTCAGTACTCAGGGTGCTCAGTGCTCAGTACTCAGGGTGCTCAGTGCTCAGTACTCAGGGTTCTCAGTGCTCAGGGTGCTGGGAGCTCAGTGCTCGGGGTGCTGGGTGCTCAGTCCTCAGGTTGCTGGGTGCTCAGTGATCAGGGTGCTCGATGCTCAGTGATCAGGGTGCTGGGTGCTCAGTACTCAGGGTGCTGGGTGCTCAGTGCTCGGGGTGCTGGGTGCTCAGTACTCAGGGTGCTGGGTGCTCAGTGCTCAGGGTGCTGGATGCTCAGTGCTCAGGGTGCTCGGTGCTTAGTACTCAGTGTGCTCGGTGCTCGGGGTGCTGGGTGCTCAGTGCTCGGGGTGCTGGGTGCTCAGTGCTCGGGGTGCTGGGTGCTCAGTGCTCGGGGTGCTGGGTGCTCAGTGCTCGGGATGCTGGGTGCTCAGTGCTCGGGGTGCTGGGTGCTCAGTGCTCAGGGTGCTCAGTGCTCAGTACTCAGGGTGCTCAGTGCTCAGTGCTCAGGGTGCTCAGTGCTCAGTACTCAGGGTGCTCAGTGCTCAGCGCTCTGGGTGCTGGGTGCTCAGTGCTCAGGGTGCTGGGTGCTCAGTGCTCAGGGTGCTGGGTGCTCAGTACTCAGGGTGCTGGTTGCTCAGTGCTCGGGGTGCTCGATGCTCAGTACACAGGTTGTTGGGTGCTCAGTGCTCGGGGTGCTGGGTGCTCAGTACTAAGTGTGCTGGGTGCTCAGGGCTCAGTACTCAGCGTGCTGGGTGCTCAGTGCTCAGAGTGTTGCGTGCTCAGTACTCAGGGTGCTGGGTGCTCAGTGCTCAGTGCTCAGGGTGCTCAGTGCTCAGGGTGCTGGGTGCTCAGGGTGCTGGGTGCTCAGTGCTCGGGGTGCTGGGTGCTCAGTGCTCAGGGTGCTGGGTGCTCAGTGCTTAGTGCTCAGGGTGCTGGGTGCTCAGTGCTCAGTGCTCAGGGTGCTGGGTGTTCAGTACTCACGGTGCTGGGTGCTCAGTACTCAGGGTGCTGGGTGCTCAGTGCTCAGGGTGCTGGGTGCTCAGTGCTCAGGGTGCTGGGTGCTCAGTACTCAGGGTGCTGGGTGCTCAGTACTCAGGGTGCTCGTTGCTCAGTGCTCAGGATGCTGGGTGCTCAGTGCGCGGGGTGCTGGGTGTTCAGTACTCAGGGTGCTGGGTGCTCAGTACTCAGGGTGCTGGGTGCTCAGTGCTCAGGGTGCTGAGTGCTCAGTACTCAGGGTGCTGGGTGCTCAGTGCTCGGGGTGCTGGGTGCTCAGTACTCAGGGTGCTGGGTGCTTAGTACTCAGGGTGCTGGGTGCTCAGTGCTCGGGGTGCTGGGTGCTCAGTGCTCGGGGTGCTCGGTGCTCAGTGCTCGGGGTTCTTGGTGCTCAGTAATCAGGGTGCTGGGTGCTCAGTACTCGTTGTGCTGGGTGCTCAGTGCTCAGGGTGCTGGGTGCTCAGTACTCAGGGTGCTCGGTACTCAGTACTCACGGTGCTCAGTGCTCAGTACTCAGCGTGCTGGGTGCTCAGTGCTCAGGGTGCTGGGTGCTCAGTACTCAGGGTGCTGGGTGCTCAGTGCTCAGGGTGCTCAGTGCTCAGTACTCAAGGTGCTCGGTGCTCAGTGCTCAGGGTGCTCAGTGCTCAGTACTCAGGGTGCTCAGTGCTCAGTGCTCAGGGTGCTGGGTGCTCAGTGCTCGGGGTGCTGGGTGCTCAGTGCTCAGGGTGCTGGGTGCTCAGTACTCAGGGTGCTCAGTGCTCAGGGTGCTTGGTGCTCAGTGCTCAGTACACAGGGTGCTGAGTGCTCAGTGCTCTGGGTGCTGGGTGCTCAGTGCTCAGTACTCAGGGTGCTGGCTGCTCAGTGCTCAGGGTGCTGGATGCTCAGTACTCAGGGTGCTGGGTGCTCAGTGCTCAGGGTGCTGGGTGCTCAGTACTCAGGGTGCTAGGTGCTCAGTGCTCAGGGTGCTGGGTGCTCAGTACTCAGGGTGCTGGGTCCTCAGTGCTCAGGGTGCTGGGTGCTCAGTGCTCGGGGAGCTCAGTACTCAGGGTGCTGTGTGTTCAGTGCTCAAGGTACTGGGTGCTCAGTACTCAGGGTGCTCGGTGCTTAGTACTCAGGGTGCTAGGTGCTCAGTACTCCGGGTGCTGGGTGCTCAGTGCTCGGGGTGCTCGGTGCTCAGTGCTCAGGGTGCTGGGTGCTCAGTACTCAGGGTGCTCATTGCTCCGGGTCCTGGGTGCACAGTACACAGGGTGCTGGGTGCTCAATACTCAGGGTGCTCAGTGCTCAGTACTCAGGGTGCTCAGTTCTCAGTACTCAGGGTTCTCAGTGCTCAGGCTGCTGGGTGCTCAGTGCTCGGGGTGCTGGGTGCTCAGTGCTCAGGGTGCTGGGTGCTCAGTGCTCAGGGTGCTGGGTGCTCAGTGCTCAGGGTGCTTTGTGCTCAGTGCTCATGTTGCTGGGTGCTCAGTACTCAGGGTGCTGGGTGCTCAGTACTCAGGGTGCTCATTGCTCAGTACTCAGGGTGCTGGCTGCTCAGTACTCAGGGTGCTGGGTGCTCAGTGCTCAGGGTGCTCGGTGCTCAGTACATTGGGTGCTCAGTACTCAGGGTGCTGGGTGCTCAATACTCAGGGTGCTGGGTGCTCAGTGCTCAGGGTGCTCAGTGCTCAGTACATTGGGTGCTCAGTACTCAGGGTGCTGGGTGCTCAGTGCTCAGGGTGCTGGGTGCTCAGTGCTCAGGGTGCTGGGTGCTCAGTGCTCAGGGTGCTGGGTGCTCAGTACTCAGGGTGCTCGGTGCTCAGGACTCAGGGTGCTGGGTGCTCAGTGCTCGCGGTGCTGGGTGCTCAGTACTCAGGGTGCTGGGTGCTCAGTGCTCGGGGTGCTGGGTGCTCAGTGCTCGGGGTGCTCGGTGCTCAGTGCTCGGGGTGCTGGGTGCTCAGTACTCAGGGTGCTGGGTGCTCAGTACTCGGTGTGCTGGGTGCTCAGTACTCAGGGTGCTCGGTGCTCAGTGCTCGGGGTGCTGGGTGCTCAGTGCTCAGTACACAGGGTGCTGAGTGCTCAGTGCTCGGGGTGCTGGGTGCTCAGTGCTCAGTACTCAGGGTGCTCGGTGCTCAGTGCTCGGGGTGCTGGGTGCTCAGTGCTCAGTACTCAGGGTGCTGGGTGCTCAGTGCTCGGGGTGCTGGATGCTCAGTACTTAGGGTGCTGGGTGCTCAGTGCTCAGGGTGCCTCGTGCTCAGTACTCAGGGTGCTGGGTGCTCAGTGCTCAGGGTGCTGGGTGCTCAGTACTCAGGGTGCTGGGTCCTCAGTGCTCAGGGTGCTGGGTGCTCAGTGCTCGGGGTGCTCAGTACTCAGGGTTCTGTGTGTTCAGTGCTCAGGGTACTGGGTGCTCAGTTCGCAGGGTGCTGGGTGCTCAGTACTCATAGTGCTCAGTGCTCAGTACTCGGGGTGCTGGGTGCTCAGTACTCAGGGTGCTTGGTGTTCAGTACTCAGGGTGCTGGTTGCTCAGTACTCAGGGTGCTGGGTGCTCAGTGCTCAGGGTGCTGAGTGCTCAGTACTCAGGGTGCTGGGTGCTCAGTACTCGGGGTGCTGGGTGCTCAGTGCTCAGGGTGCTGGGTGCTCAGTTCTCGGGGTGCTGGGTGCTCAGTGCTCGGGGTGCTCGGTGCTCAGTACTCGGGGTGCTGGGTGCTTAGTACTCAGGGTGCTGGGTGCTCAGTGCTCGGGGTGCTGGGTGCTCAGTGCTCGGGGTGCTCGGTGCTCAGTGCTCGGGGTGCTTGGTGCTCAGTACTCAGGGTGCTGGGTGCTCAGTACTCGTTGTGCTGGGTGCTCAGTGCTCAGGGTGCTGGGTGCTCAGTACTCAGGGTGCTCGGTACTCAGTACTCACGGTTCTCAGTGCTCAGTACTCAGCGTGCTGGGTGCTCAGTGCTCAGGGTGCTGGGTGCTCAGTGCTCAGGGTGCTGGGTGCTCAGTGCTCAGGGTGCTGGGTGCTCAGTGCTCAGGGTGCTGGGTGCTCAGTACTCAGGGTGCTCGGTGCTCAGTACTCAGGGTGCTGGGTGCTCAGTGCTCGGGGTGCTGGGTGCTCAGTGCTCGTGGTGCTCGGTGCTCAGTTCTCGGGGTGCTGGGTGCTCAGTACTCAGGGTGCTGGGTGCTCAGTACTCGGTGTGCTGGGTGCTCAGTACTCAGGGAGCTCGGTGCTCAGTGCTCGGGGTGCTGGGTGCTCAGTGCTCAGTACTCAGGGTGCTCAGTGCTCAGGGTGCTGGGTGCTCAGTGCTCGGTGTGCTGGGTACTCAGTGCTCAGTACACAGGGTGCTGGGTGCTCAGTGCTCGGGGTGCTGGGTGCTCAGTGCTCAGTACTCAGGGAGCTGGGTGCTCAGTGCTCAGGGTGCTGGATGCTCAGTACTCAGGGTGCTGGGTGCTCAGTGCTCAGGGTGCTGGTTGCTCAGTACTCAGTGTGCTGTGTGCTCATTGCTCAGGGTGCTGGGTGCTCAGTACTCAGGGTGCTCATTGCTCAGGGTGCTGGGTGCTCAGTACTCAGGGTGCTGGGTGCTCAGTACTCAGGGTGCTGGGTGCTCAGTACTCAGGGTGCTCAGTGCTCAGTACTCAGGGTGCTCAGGGCTCAGGGTGCTGGGTGCTCACTGCTCGGGGTGCTGGGTGCTCAGTGCTCAGGGTGCTGGGTGCTCAGTGCTCAGGGTGCTCGGTGCTCAGTTCTCAGGGTGCTGGGGCTCAGTACTCAGGGTGCTGGGTGCTCAGTACTCAGGGTGCTCAGTGCTCAGTACTCAGGGTGCTCAGTGCTCAGTACTCAGGGTGCTCAGTGCTCAGGGTGCTGGGAGCTCAGTGCTCGGGGTGCTGGGTGCTCAGTCCTCAGGTTGCTGGGTGCTCAGTGATCAGGGTGCTCGATGCTCAGTGATCAGGGTGCTGGGTGCTCAGTACTCAGGGTCCTGGGTGCTCAGTGCTCGGGGTGCTGGGTGCTCAGTACTCAGGGTGCTGGGTGCTCAGTGCTCAGGGTGCTGGATGCTCAGTGCTCAGGGTGCTCGGTGCTTAGTACTCAGGGTGCTCGGTGCTCGGGGTGCTGAGTGCTCAGTGCTCGGGGTGCTGGGTGCTCAGTGCTCGGGGTGCTGGGTGCTCAGTGCTCGGGGTGCTGGGTGCTCAGTGCTCGGGGTGCTGGGTGCTCAGTGCTCGGGGTGCTGGGTGCTCAGTGCTCGGGGTGCTGGGTGCTCAGTGCTCAGGGTGCTCAGTGCTCAGTGCTCAGTACTCAGGGTGCTCAGTGCTCAGTGCTCAGGGTGCTCAGTGCTCAGTACTCAGGGTGCTCAGTGCTCAGTGCTCTGGGTGCTGGGTGCTCAGTGCTCAGGGTGCTGGGTGCTCAGTGCTCAGGGTGCTGGGTGCTCAGTACTCAGGGTGCTGGTTGCTCAGTGCTCGGGGTGCTCGATGCTCAGTACACAGGTTGCTGGGTGCTCAGTGCTCGGGGTGCTGGGTGCTCAGTACTCAGGGTGCTGGGTGCTCAGGGTTCAGTACTCAGCGTGCTGGGTGCTCAGTGCTCAGAGTGTTGGGTGCTCAGTACTCAGGGTGCTGGGTGCTCAGTGCTCAGTGCTCAGGGTGCTCAGTGCTCAGGGTGCTGGGTGCTCAGGGTGCTGGGTGCTCAGTGCTCGGGGTGCTGGGTGCTCAGTGCTCAGGGTGCTGGGTGCTCAGTGCTTAGTGCTCAGGGTGCTGGGTGCTCAGTGCTCAGTGCTCAGGTTGCTGGGTGTTCAGTACTCACGGTGCTGGGTGCTCAGTACTCAGGGTGCTGGGTGCTCAGTGCTCAGGGTGCTGGGTGCTCAGTGCTCAGGGTGCTGGGTGCTCAGTACTCAGGGTGCTGGGTGCTCAGTACTCAGGGTGCTCGTTGCTCAGTGCTCAGGATGCTGGGTGCTCAGTGCGCGGGGTGCTGGGTGTTCAGTACTCAGGGTGCTGGGTGCTCAGTACTCAGGGTGCTGGGTGCTCAGTGCTCAGGGTGCTGAGTGCTCAGTACTCAGGGTGCTGGGTGCTCAGTGCTCGGGGTGCTGGGTGCTCAGTACTCAGGGTGCTGGGTGCTTAGTACTCAGGGTGCTGGGTGCTCAGTGCTCGGGGTGCTGGGTGCTCAGTGCTCGGGGTGCTCGGTGCTCAGTGCTCGGGGTGCTTGGTGCTCAGTAATCAGGGTGCTGGGTGCTCAGTACTCGTTGTGCTGGGTGCTCAGTGCTCAGGGTGCTGGGTGCTCAGTACTCAGGGTGCTCGGTACTCAGTACTCACGGTGCTCAGTGCTCAGTACTCAGCGTGCTGGGTGCTCAGTGCTCAGGGTGCTGGGTGCTCAGTACTCAGGGTGCTGGGTGCTCAGTGCTCAGGGTGCTCAGTGCTCAGTACTCAGGGTGCTCGGTGCTCAGTGCTCAGGGTGCTCAGTGCTCAGTACTCAGGGTGCTCAGTGCTCAGTGCTCAGGGTGCTGGGTGCTCAGGGCTCGGGGTGCTGGGTGCTCAGTGCTCAGGGTGCTGGGTGCTCAGTACTCAGGGTGCTCAGTGCTCAGGGTGCTGGGTGCTCAGTGCTCAGTACACAGGGTGCTGAGTGCTCAGTGCTCTGGGTGCTGGGTGCTCAGTGCTCAGTACTCAGGGTGCTGGCTGCTCAGTGCTCAGGGTGCTGGATGCTCAGTACTCAGGGTGCTGGGTGCTCAGTGCTCAGGGTGCTGGGTGCTCAGTACTCAGGGTGCTGGGTGCTCAGTGCTCAGGGTGCTGGGTGCTCAGTACTCAGGGTGCTGGGTCCTCAGTGCTCAGGGTGCTGGGTGCTCAGTGCTCGGGGAGCTCAGTACTCAGGGTGCTGTGTGTTCAGTGCTCAGGGTACTGGGTGCTCAGTACTCAGGGTGCTCGGTGCTTAGTACTCAGGGTGCTGGGTGCTCAGTACTCCGGGTGCTGGGTGCTCAGTGCTCGGGGTGCTCGGTGCTCAGTGCTCAAGGTGCTGGGTGCTCAGTACTCAGGGTGCTCATTGCTCCGGGTCCTGGGTGCTCAGTACTCAGGGTGCTGGGTGCTCAATACTCAGAGTGCTCAGTGCTCAGTACTCAGGGTGCTCAGTGCTCAGTACTCAGGGTTCTCAGTGCTCAGGGTGCTGGGTGCTCAGTGCTCGGGGTGCTGGGTGCTCAGTGCTCAGGGTGCTGGGTGCTCAGTGCTCAGGGTGCTGGGTGCTCAGTGCTCAGGGTGCTCATTGCTCAGTACTCAGGGTGCTCAGTGCTCAGTACTCAGGGTGCTCAGTGCTCAGGGTGCTGGGTGCTCAGTACTCAGGGTGCTGGGTGCTCAGTGCTCAGTGTGCTCGGTGCTCAGTACATTGGGTGCTCAGTACTCAGGGTGCTGGGTGCTCATTACTCAGGGTGCTGGGTGCTCAGTGCTCAGGGTGCTCAGTGCTCAGTACATTGGGTGCTCAGTACTCAGGGTGCTGTGTGCTCAGTGCTCAGGGTGCTGGGTGCTCAGTGCTCAGGGTGCTGGGTGCTCAGTGCTCAGGGTGCTGGGTGCTCAGTACTCAGGGTGCTCGGTGCTCAGTACTCAGGGTGCTGGGTGCTCAGTGCTCGGGGTGCTGGGTGCTCAGTACTCAGGGTGCTGGGTGCTCAGTGCTCGGGGTGCTGGGTGCTCAGTGCTCGGTGTGCTCGGTGCTCTGTGCTCGGGGTGCTGGGTGCTCAGTACTCAGGGTGCTGGGTGCTCAGTACTCGGTGTGCTGGGTGCTCAGTACTCAGGGTGCTCGGTGCTCAGTGCTCGGGGTGCTGGGTGCTCAGTGCTCAGTACACAGGGTGCTGAGTGTTCAGTGCTCGGGGTGCTGGGTGCTCGGTGCTCAGTACTCAGGGTGCTGGGTGATCAGTGCTCAGGGTGCTGGGTGCTCAGTACTCAGTGTGCTGGGTGCTCAGTACTCAGGGTGCTGTGTGCTCAGTACTCAGGGTGCTCGGTGCTCAGTACTCAGGGTGCTGGGTCCTCAGTGCTCAGGGTGCTGAGTGCTCAGTACTCAGGGTGCTGGGTGCTCAGTACTCGGGGTGCTGGGTGCTCAGTACTCAGGGAGCTGGGTGCTCAGTACTCATTGTGCTGGGTGCTCAGTACTCGGGTGCTGGGTGCTCAGTGCTCAGGGTGCTGGGTGCTCAGTGCTCGGGGTGCTGGGTGCTCAGTGCTGAGTACTCAGGGTGCTGAGTGCTCAGTGCTCGGGGTGCTGGGTGCTCAGTGCTCAGTACTCAGGGTGCTTGGTGCTCAGTGCTCGGGGTGCTGGGTGCTCAGTGCTCAGGGTGCTGGGTGCTCAGTGCTCGGGGTGCTGGGTGCTCAGTACTCAGGGTGCTGGGTGCTCAGTGCTCGGGGAGCTGGGTGCTCAGTACTCATTGTGCTGGGTGCTCAGTACTCGGGTGCTGGGTGCTCAGTACTCATTGTGCTGGGTGCTCAGTACTCGGGTGCTGGGTGCTCAGTACTCAGGGTGCTGGGTGCTCAGTGCTCGGGGTGCTGGGTGCTCAGTGCTCAGGGTGCTGGGTGCTCAGTGCTTAGTGCTCAGGGTGCTGGGTGCTCAGTGCTCAGTGCTCAGGGTGCTGGGTGTTCAGTACTCACGGTGCTGGGTGCTCAGTACTCAGGGTGCTGGGTGCTCAGTGCTCAGGGTGCTGGGTGCTCAGTGCTCAGGGTGCTGGGTGCTCAGTACTCAGGGTGCTGGGTGCTCAGTACTCAGGGTGCTCGTTGCTCAGTGCTCAGGATGCTGGGTGCTCAGTGCGCGGGGTGCTGGGTGTTCAGTACTCAGGGTGCTGGGTGCTCAGTACTCAGGGTGCTGGGTGCTCAGTGCTCAGGGTGCTGAGTGCTCAGTACCCAGGGTGCTGGGTGCTCAGTGCTCGGGGTGCTGGGTGCTCAGTACTCAGGGTGCTGGGTGCTTAGTACTCAGGGTGCTGGGTGCTCAGTGCTCGGGGTGCTGGGTGCTCAGTGCTCGGGGTGCTCGGTGCTCAGTGCTCGGGGTTCTTGGTGCTCAGTAATCAGGGTGCTGGGTGCTCAGTACTCGTTGTGCTGGGTGCTCAGTGCTCAGGGTGCTGGGTGCTCAGTACTCAGGGTGCTCGGTACTCAGTACTCACGGTGCTCAGTGCTCAGTACTCAGCGTGCTGGGTGCTCAGTGCTCAGGGTGCTGGGTGCTCAGTACTCAGGGTGCTGGGTGCTCAGTGCTCAGGGTGCTCAGTGCTCAGTACTCAAGGTGCTCGGTGCTCAGTGCTCAGGGTGCTCAGTGCTCAGTACTCAGGGTGCTCAGTGCTCAGTGCTCAGGGTGCTGGGTGCTCAGTGCTCGGGGTGCTGGGTGCTCAGTGCTCAGGGTGCTGGGTGCTCAGTACTCAGGGTGCTCAGTGCTCAGGGTGCTGGGTCCTCAGTGCTCAGGGTGCTGGGTGCTCAGTGCTCGGGGAGCTCAGTATTCAGCGTGCTGTGTGTTCAGTGCTCAGGGTACTGGGTGCTCAGTACTCAGGGTGCTCGGTGCTTAGTACTCAGGGTGCTAGGTGCTCAGTACTCCGGGTGCTGGGTGCTCAGTGCTCGGGGTGCTCGGTGCTCAGTGCTCAGGGTGCTGGGTGCTCAGTACTCAGGGTGCTCATTGCTCCGGGTCCTGGGTGCACAGGACACAGGGTGCTGGGTGCTCAATACTCAGGGTGCTCAGTGCTCAGTACTCAGGGTGCTCAGTGCTCAGTACTCAGGGTTCTCAGTGCTCAGGCTGCTGGGTGCTCAGTGCTCGGGGTGCTGGGTGCTCAGTGCTCAGGGTGCTGGGTGCTCAGTGCTCAGGGTGCTGGGTGCTCAGTGCTCAGGGTGCTGGGTGCTCAGTGCTCATGTTGCTGGGTGCTCAGTACTCAGGGTGCTGGGTGCTCAGTACGCAGGGTGCTCATTGCTCAGTACTCAGGGTGCTGGGTGCTCAGTACTCAGGGTGCTGGGTGCTCAGTGCTCAGGGTGCTCGGTGCTCAGTACATTGGGTGCTCAGTACTCAGGGTGCTGGGTGCTCAATACTCAGGGTGCTGGGTGCTCAGTGCTCAGGGTGCTCAGTGCTCAGTACATTGGGTGCTCAGTACTCAGGGTGCTGGGTGCTCAGTGCTCAGGGTGCTGGGTGCTCAGTGCTCAGGGTGCTGGGTGCTCAGTGCTCAGGGTGCTGGGTGCTCAGTACTCAGGGTGCTCGGTGCTCAGGACTCAGGGTGCTGGGTGCTCAGTGCTCGCGGTGCTGGGTGCTCAGTACTCAGGGTGCTGGGTGCTCAGTGCTCGGGGTGCTGGGTGCTCAGTGCTCGGGGTGCTCGGTGCTCAGTGCTCGGGGTGCTGGGTGCTCAGTACTCAGGGTGCTGGGTGCTCAGTACTCGGTTTGCTGGGTGCTCAGTACTCAGGGTGCTCGGTGCTCAGTGCTCGGGGTGCTGGGTGCTCAGTGCTCAGTACACAGGGTGCTGAGTGCTCAGTGCTCGGGGTGCTGGGTGCTCAGTGCTCAGTACTCAGGGTGCTCGGTGCTCAGTGCTCGGGGTGCTGGGTGCTCAGTGCTCAGTACTCAGGGTGCTGGGTGCTCAGTGCTCGGGGTGCTGGATGCTCAGTACTTAGGGTGCTGGGTGCTCAGTGCTCAGGGTGCCTCGTGCTCAGTACTCAGGGTGCTGGGTGCTCAGTGCTCAGGGTGCTGGGTGCTCAGTATTCAGGGTGCTGGGTCCTCAGTGCTCAGGGTGCTGGGTGCTCAGTACTCAGGGTGCTGGGTGCTCAGTGCTCAGGGTGCTGGGTGCTCAGTATTCAGGGTGCTGGGTCCTCAGTACTCAGGGTGCTGGGTGCTTAGTACTCAGGGTGCTGGGTGCTCAGTGCTCGGGGTGCTGGGTGCTCAGTGCTCGGGGTGCTCGGTGCTCAGTGCTCGGGGTGCTTGGTGCTCAGTACTCAGGGTGCTGGGTGCTCAGTACTCGTTGTGCTGGGTGCTCAGTGCTCAGGGTGCTGGGTGCTCAGTACTCAGGGTGCTCGGTACTCAGTACTCACGGTTCTCAGTGCTCAGTACTCAGCGTGCTGGGTGCTCAGTGCTCAGGGTGCTGGGTGCTCAGTGCTCAGGGTGCTGGGTGCTCAGTGCTCAGGGTGCTGGGTGCTCAGTGCTCAGGGTGCTGGGTGCTCAGTACTCAGGGTGCTCGGTGCTCAGTACTCAGGGTGCTGGGTGCTCAGTGCTCGGGGTGCTGGGTGCTCAGTGCTCGTGGTGCTCGGTGCTCAGTTCTCGGGGTGCTGGGTGCTCAGTACTCAGGGTGCTGGGTGCTCAGTACTCGGTGTGCTGGGTGCTCAGTACTCAGGGAGCTCGGTGCTCAGTGCTCGGGGTGCTGGGTGCTCAGTGCTCAGTACTCAGGGTCCTCAGTGCTCAGGGTGCTGGGTGCTCAGTGCTCGGTGTGCTGGGTACTCAGTGCTAGGTACACAGGGTGCTGGGTGCTCAGTGCTCGGGGTGCTGGGTGCTCAGTTCTCAGTACTCAGGGAGCTGGGTGCTCAGTGCTCAGGGTGCTGGATGCTCAGTACTCAGGGTGCTGGGTGCTCAGTGCTCAGGGTGCTGGTTGCTCAGTACTCAGTGTGCTGGGTGCTCATTGCTCAGGGTGCTGGGTGCTCAGTACTCAGGGTGCTCATTGCTCAGGGTGCTGGGTGCTCAGTACTCAGGGTGCTGGGTGCTCAGTACTCAGGGTGCTGGGTGCTCAGTACTCAGGGTGCTCAGTGCTCAGTACTCAGGGTGCTCAGGGCTCAGGGTGCTGGATGCTCACTGCTCGGGGTGATGGGTGCTCAGTGCTCAGGGTGCTGGGTGCTCAGTGCTCAGGGTGCTCGGTGCTCAGTTCTCAGGGTGCTGGGGCTCAGTACTCAGGGTGCTGGGTGCTCAGTACTCAGGGTGCTCAGTGCTCAGTACTCAGGGTGCTCAGTGCTCAGTACTCAGGGTGCTCAGTGCTCAGGGTGCTGGGAGCTCAGTGCTCGGGGTGCTGGGTGCTCAGTCCTCAGGTTGCTGGGTGCTCAGTGATCAGGGTGCTCGATGCTCAGTGATCAGGGTGCTGGGTGCTCAGTACTCAGGGTCCTGGGTGCTCAGTGCTCGGGGTGCTGGGTGCTCAGTACTCAGGGTGCTGGGTGCTCAGTGCTCAGGGTGCTGGATGCTCAGTGCTCAGGGTGCTCGGTTCTTAGTACTCAGGGTGCTCGGTGCTCGGGGTGCTGGGTGCTCAGTGCTCGGGGTGCTGGGTGCTCAGTGCTCGGGGTGCTGGGTGCTCAGTGCTCGGGGTGCTGGGTGCTCAGTGCTCGGGGTGCTGGGTGCTCAGTGCTCGGGGTGCTGGGTGCTCAGTGCTCGGGGTGCTGGGTGCTCAGTGCTCAGGGTGCTCAGTGCTCAGTGCTCAGTACTCAGGGTGCTCAGTGCTCAGTGCTCAGGGTGCTCAGTGCTCAGTACTCAGGGTGCTCAGTGCTCAGTGCTCTGGGTGCTGGGTGCTCAGTGCTCAGGGTGCTGGGTGCTCAGTGCTCAGGGTGCTGGGTGCTCAGTACTCAGGGTGCTGGTTGCTCAGTGCTCGTGGTGCTCGATGCTCAGTACACAGGTTGCTGGGTGCTCAGTGCTCGGGGTGCTGGGTGCTCAGTACTCAGGGTGCTGGGTGCTCAGGGTTCAGTACTCAGCGTGCTGGGTGCTCAGTGCTCAGAGTGTTGGGTGCTCAGTACTCAGGGTGCTGGGTGCCCAGTGCTCAGTGCTCAGGGTGCTCAGTGCTCAGGGTGCTGGGTGCTCAGGGTGCTGGGTGCTCAGTGCTCGGGGTGCTGGGTGCTCAGTGCTCAGGGTGCTGGGTGCTCAGTGCTTAGTGCTCAGGGTGCTGGGTGCTCAGTGCTCAGTGCTCAGGTTGCTGGGTGTTCAGTACTCACGGTGCTGGGTGCTCAGTACTCAGGGTGCTGGGTGCTCAGTGCTCAGGGTGCTGGGTGCTCAGTGCTCAGGGTGCTGGGTGCTCAGTACTCAGGGTGCTGGGTGCTCAGTACTCAGGGTGCTCGTTGCTCAGTGCTCAGGATGCTGGGTGCTCAGTGCGCGGGGTGCTGGGTGTTCAGTACTCAGGGTGCTGGGTGCTCAGTACTCAGGGTGCTGGGTGCTCAGTGCTCAGGGTGCTGAGTGCTCAGTACTCAGGGTGCTGGGTGCTCAGTGCTCGGGGTGCTGGGTGCTCAGTACTCAGGGTGCTGGGTGCTTAGTACTCAGGGTGCTGGGTGCTCAGTGCTCGGGGTGCTGGGTGCTCAGTGCTCGGGGTGCTCGGTGCTCAGTGCTCGGAGTGCTTGGTGCTCAGTAATCAGTGTGCTGGGTGCACAGTACTCGTTGTGCTGGGTGCTCAGTGCTCAGGGTGCTGGGTGCTCAGTACTCAGGGTGCTCGGTACTCAGTACTCACGGTGCTCAGTGCTCAGTACTCAGCGTGCTGGGTGCTCAGTGCTCAGGGTGCTGGGTGCTCAGTACTCAGGGTGCTGGGTGCTCAGTGCTCAGGGTGCTCAGTGCTCAGTACTCAGGGTGCTCGGTGCTCAGTGCTCAGGGTGCTCAGTGCTCAGTACTCAGGGTGCTCAGTGCTCAGTGCTCAGGGTGCTGGGTGCTCAGGGCTCGGGGTGCTGGGTGCTCAGTGCTCAGGGTGCTGGGTGCTCAGTACTCAGGGTGCTCAGTGCTCAGGGTGCTGGGTGCTCAGTGCTCAGTACACAGGGTGCTGAGTGCTCAGTGCTCTGGGTGCTGGGTGCTCAGTGCTCAGTACTCAGGGTGCTGGCTGCTCCGTGCTCAGGGTGCTGGATGCTCAGTACTCAGGGTGCTGGGTGCTCAGTGCTCAGGGTGCTGGGTGCTCAGTACTCAGGGTGCTGGGTGCTCAGTGCTCAGGGTGCTGGGTGCTCAGTACTCAGGGTGCTGGGTCCTCAGTGCTCAGGGTGCTGGGTGCTCAGTGCTCGGGGAGCTCAGTACTCAGGGTGCTGTGTGTTCAGTGCTCAGGGTACTGGGTGCTCAGTACTCAGGGTGCTCGGTGCTTAGTACTCAGGGTGCTGGGTGCTCAGTACTCCGGGTGCTGGGTGCTCAGTGCTCGGGGTGCTCGGTGCTCAGTGCTCAAGGTGCTGGGTGCTCAGTACTCAGGGTGCTCATTGCTCCGGGTCCTGGGTGCTCAGTACTCAGGGTGCTGGGTGCTCAATACTCAGGGTGCTCAGTGCTCAGTACTCAGGGTGCTCAGTGCTCAGTACTCAGGGTTCTCAGTGCTCAGGGTGCTGGGTGCTCAGTGCTCGGGGTGCTGGGTGCTCAGTGCTCAGGGTGCTGGGTGCTCAGTGCTCAGGGTGCTGGGTGCTCAGTGCTCAGGGTGCTCATTGCTCAGTACTCAGGGTGCTCAGTGCTCAGTACTCAGGGTGCTCAGTGCTCAGGGTGCTGGGTGCTCAGTACTCAGGGTGCTGGGTGCTCAGTGCTCAGGGTGCTCGGTGCTCAGTACATTGGGTGCTCAGTACTCAGGGTGCTGGGTGCTCATTACTCAGGGTGCTGGGTGCTCAGTGCTCAGGGTGCTCAGTGCTCAGTACATTGGGTGCTCAGTACTCAGGGTGCTGTGTGCTCAGTGCTCAGGGTGCTGGGTGCTCAGTGCTCAGGGTGCTGGGTGCTCAGTGCTCAGGGTGCTGGGTGCTCAGTACTCAGGGTGCTCGGTGCTCAGTACTCAGGGCGCTGGGTGCTCAGTGCTCGGGGTGCTGGGTGCTCAGTACTCAGGGTGCTGGGTGCTCAGTGCTCGGGGTGCTGGGTGCTCAGTGCTCGGTGTGCTCGGTGCTCTGTGCTCGGGGTGCTGGGTGCTCAGTACTCAGGGTGCTGGGTGCTCAGTACTCGGTGTGCTGGGTGCTCAGTACTCAGGGTGCTCGGTGCTCAGTGCTCGGGGTGCTGGGTGCTCAGTGCTCAGTACACAGGGTGCTGAGTGCTCAGTGCTCGGGGTGCTGGGTGCTCGGTGCTCAGTACTCAGGGTGCTGGGAGATCAGTGCTCAGGGTGCTGGGTGCTCAGTACTCAGTGTGCTGGGTGCTCAGTACTCAGGGTGCTGGGTGCTCAGTACTCAGGGTGCTCGGTGCTCAGTACTCAGGGTGCTGGGTCCTCAGTGCTCAGGGTGCTGAGTGCTCAGTACTCAGGGTGCTGGGTGCTCAGTACTCGGGGTGCTGGGTGCTCAGTACTCAGGGAGCTGGGTGCTCAGTACTCATTGTGCTGGGTGCTCAGTACTCGGGTGCTGGGTGCTCAGTGCTCAGGGTGCTGGGTGCTCAGTGCTCGGGGTGCTGGGTGCTCAGTGCTGAGTACTCAGGGTGCTGAGTGCTCAGTGCTCGGGGTGCTGGGTGCTCAGTGCTCAGTACTCAGGGTGCTTGGTGCTCAGTGCTCGGGGTGCTGGGTGCTCAGTGCTCAGGGTGCTGGGTGCTCAGTGCTCAGGGTGCTGGGTGCTCAGTGCTCGGGGTGCTGGGTGCTCAGTACTCAGGGTGCTGGGTGCTCAGTGCTCGGGGAGCTGGGTGCTCAGTACTCATTGTGCTGGGTGCTCAGTACTCGGGTGCTGGGTGCTCAGTACTCATTGTGCTGGGTGCTCAGTACTCGGGTGCTGGGTGCTCAGTACTCAGGGTGCTGGGTGCTCAGTGCTCGGGGTGCTGGGTGCTCAGTGCTCGGGGTGCTGGGTGCTCAGTGCTCAGTCTGCTGGGTGCTCAGTGCTCGGGGTGCTTGGTGCTCAGTACTCAGGGTGCTGGGTGCTCAGTACTCAGGGTGCTGGGTGCTCAGTGCTCGGGGTGCTCAGTACTCAGGGTGCTGTGTGTTCAGTGCTCAGGGTGCTGGGTGCTCAGTACTCAGGGTGCTCGGTGCTTAGTACTCAGGGTGCTGGGTGCTCAGTACTCCGGGTGCTGGGTGCCCAGTGCACGGCGTGCTCGGTGCTCAGTGCTCAAAGTGCTGGGTGCTCAGTACTCAGGGTGATCATTGCTCAGAGTCCTGGGTGCTCAGTACTCAGGGTGCTGGGTGCTCAGTACTCAGGGTGCTCAGTGCTCAGTACTCAGGGTGCTCAGTGCTCAGTACTAAGGGTGCTCAGTGCTCAGGGTGCTGGGTGATCAGTGCTCGGGGTGCTCAGTGCCCAGTACTCAGGGTGCAGGGTGCTCAGTGCTCAGGGTGCTGGGTGCTCAGTGCTCAGGGTGCTGGGTGCTCAGTGCTCAGGGTGCTGGGTGCTCAGTACTCAGGGTGCTCGGTGCTCGGTGTGCTGGGTGCTCAGTGCTCGGGGTGCTCGGTGCTCAGTACACGGGGTGCTCAGTGCTCAGTACTCAGGGTGCTGGGTGCTCAGTGCTCAGGGTGCTGGGTGCTCAGTACTCAGGGTGCTGCGTCCTCGGTGCTCAGTATGCTGGGTGCTCAGTACTCAGGGTGCTGGGTGCTCAGTGCTCAGGGTGCTGGATTCTCAGTGCTCAGGGTGCTCGGTGCTTAGTACTCAGGGTGCTCGGTGCTCGGGGTGCTGGGTGCTCAGTGCTCGGGGTGCTGGGTGCTCAGTGCTCGGGGTGCTGGGTGCTCAGTTCTCGCGGTGCTGGGTGCCCAGTGCTCGGGGTGCTGGGTGCTCAGTGCTCGGGGTGCTGGGTGCTCAGTGCTCGGGGTGCTGGGTGCTCAGTGCTCAGGGTGCTCAGTGCTCAGTGCTCAGTACTCAGGGTGCTCAGTGCTCAGTGCTCAGGGTGCTCAGTGCTCAGTACTCAGGGTGCTCAGTGCTCAGTGCTCTGGGTGCTGGGTGCTCAGTGCTCAGGGTGCTGGGTGCTCAGTGCTCAGGGTGCTGGGTGCTCAGTACTCAGGGTGCTGGTTGCTCAGTGCTCGGGGTGGTCGATGCTCAGTACACAGGTTGCTGGGTGCTCAGTGCTCGGGGTGCTGGGTGCTCAGTACTCAGGGTGCTGGGTGCTCAGTGCTCAGTGCTCAGGGTGCTCAGTGCTCAGGGTGCTGGGTGCTCAGGGTGCTGGGTGCTCAGTGCTCGGGGTGCTGGGTGCTCAGTGCTCAGGGTGCTGGGTGCTCAGTGCTTAGTGCTCAGGGTGCTGGGTGCTCAGTGCTCAGTGCTCAGGTTGCTGGGTGTTCAGTACTCACGGTGCTGGGTGCTCAGTACTCAGGGTGCTGGGTGCTCAGTGCTCAGGGTGCTGGGTGCTCAGTGCTCAGGGTGCTGGGTGCTCAGTACTCAGGGTGCTGGGTGCTCAGTACTCAGGGTGCTCGTTGCTCAGTGCTCAGGATGCTGGGTGCTCAGTGCGCGGGGTGCTGGGTGTTCAGTACTCAGGGTGCTGGGTGCTCAGTACTCAGGGTGCTGGGTGCTCAGTGCTCAGGGTGCTGAGTGCTCAGTACTCAGGGTGCTGGGTGCTCAGTGCTCGGGGTGCTGGGTGCTCAGTACTCAGGGTGCTGGGTGCTTAGTACTCAGGGTGCTGGGTGCTCAGTGCTCGGGGTGCTGGGTGCTCAGTGCTCGGGGTGCTCGGTGCTCAGTGCTCGGGGTGCTTGGTGCTCAGTAATCAGGGTGCTGGGTGCTCAGTACTCGTTGTGCTGGGTGCTCAGTGCTCAGGGTGCTGGGTGCTCAGTACTCAGGGTGCTCGGTACTCAGTACTCACGGTGCTCAGTGCTCAGTACTCAGCGTGCTGGGTGCTCAGTGCTCAGGGTGCTGGGTGCTCAGTACTCAGGGTGCTGGATGCTCAGTGCTCAGGGTGCTCAGTGCTCAGTACTCAGGGTGCTCGGTGCTCAGTGCTCAGGGTGCTCAGTGCTCAGTACTCAGGGTGCTCAGTGCTCAGTGCTCAGGGTGCTGGGTGCTCAGGGCTCGGGGTGCTGGGTGCTCAGTGCTCAGGGTGCTGGGTGCTCAGTACTCAGGGTGCTCAGTGCTCAGGGTGCTGGGTGCTCAGTGCTCAGTACACAGGGTGCTGAGTGCTCAGTGCTCTGGGTGCTGGGTGCTCAGTGCTCAGTACTCAGGGTGCTGGCTGCTCAGGGCTCAGGGTGCTGGATGCTCAGTACTCAGGGTGCTGGGTGCTCAGTGCTCAGGGTGCTGGGTGCTCAGTACTCAGGGTGCTGGGTGCTCAGTGCTCAGGGTGCTGGGTGCTCAGTACTCAGGGTGCTGGGTCCTCAGTGCTCAGGGTGCTGGGTGCTCAGTGCTCGGGGAGCTCAGTACTCAGGGTGCTGTGTGTTCAGTGCTCAGGGTACTGGGTGCTCAGTACTCAGGGTGCTGGGTGCTCAGTGCTCGGGGTGCTCGGTGCTCAGTGCTCAGGGTGCTGGGTGCTCAGTACTCAGGGTGCTAATTGCTCCGGGTCCTGGGTGCTCAGTACTCAGGGTGCTGGGTGCTCAATACTCAGGGTGCTCAGTGCTCAGTACTCAGGGTGCTCAGTGCTCAGTACTCAGGGTTCTCAGTGCTCAGGGTGCTGGGTGCTCAGTGCTCGGGGTGCTGGGTGCTCAGTGCTCAGGGTGCTGGGTGCTCAGTGCTCAGGGTGCTGGGTGCTCAGTGCTCAGGGTGCTGGGTGCTCAGTGCTCAGGTTGCTGGGTGCTCAGTACTCAGGGTGCTGGGTGCTCAGTACTCAGGGTGCTCATTGCTCAGTACTCAGGGTGCTCAGTGCTCAGTACACAGGGTGCTCAGTGCTCAGGGTGCTGGGTGCTCAGTACTCAGGGTGCTGGGTGCTCAGTGCTCAGGGTGCTCGGTGCTCAGTACATTGGGTGCTCAGTACTCAGGGTGCTGGGTGCTCATTACTCAGGGTGCTGGGTGCTCAGTGCTCAGGGTGCTCAGTGCTCAGTACATTGGGTGCTCAGTACTCAGGGTGCTGGGTGCTCAGTGCTCAGGGTGCTGGGTGCTCAGTGCTCAGGGTGCTGGGTGCTCAGTGCTCAGGGTGCTGGGTGCTCAGTACTCAGGGTGCTCGGTGCTCAGTACTCAGGGTGCTGGGTGCTCAGTGCTCGGGGTGCTGGGTGCTCAGTACTCAGGGTGCTGGGTGCTCAGTGCTCGGGGTGCTGGGTGCTCAGTGCTCGGTGTGCTCGGTGCTCTGTGCTCGGGGTGCTGGGTGCTCAGTACTCAGGGTGCTGGGTGCTCAGTACTCGGTGTGCTGGGTGCTCAGTACTCAGGGTGCTCGGTGCTCAGTGCTCGGGGTGCTGGGTGCTCAGTGCTCAGTACACAGGGTGCTGAGTGCTCAGTCCTCGGGGTGCTGGGGGCTCGGTGCTCAGTACTCAGGGTGCTGGGTGATCAGTGCTCAGGGTGCTGGGTGCTCAGTACTCAGTGTGCTGGGTGCTCAGTACTCAGGGTGCTGGGTGCTCAGTACTCAGGGTGCTCGGTGCTCAGTACTCAGGGTGCTGGGTCCTCAGTGCTCAGGGTGCTGAGTGCTCAGTACTCAGGGTGCTGGGTGCTCAGTACTCGGGGTGCTGGGTTCTCAGTACTCAGGGAGCTGGGTGCTCAGTACTCATTGTGCTGGGTGCTCAGTACTCGGGTGCTGGGTGCTCAGTGCACAGGGTGCTGGGTGCTCAGTGCTCGGGGTGCTGGGTGCTCAGTGCTGAGTACTCAGGGTGCTGAGTGCTCAGTGCTCGGGGTGCTGGGTGCTCAGTGCTCAGTACTCAGGGTGCTTGGTGCTCAGTGCTCGGGGTGCTGGGTGCTCAGTGCTCAGGGTGCTGGGTGCTCAGTGCTCAGGGTGCTGGGTGCTCAGTGCTCGGGGTGCTGGGTGCTCAGTACTCAGGGTGCTGGGTGCTCAGTGCTCGGGGAGCTGGGTGCTCAGTACTCATTGTGCTGGGTGCTCAGTACTCGGGTGCTGGGTGCTCAGTACTCATTGTGCTGGGTGCTCAGTACTCGGGTGCTGGGTGCTCAGTACTCAGGGTGCTGGGTGCTCAGTGCTCGGGGTGCTGGGTGCTCAGTGCTCGGGGTGCTGGGTGCTCAGTGCTCGGTCTGCTGGGTGCTCAGTGCTCGGGGTGCTTGGTGCTCAGTACTCAGGGTGCTGGGTGCTCAGTACTCAGGGTGCTGGGTGCTCAGTGCTCGGGGTGCTCAGTACTCAGGGTGCTGTGTGTTCAGTGCTCAGGGTGCTGGGTGCTCAGTACTCAGGGTGCTCGGTGCTTAGTACTCAGGGTGCTGGGTGCTCAGTACTCCGGGTGCTGGGTGCCCAGTGCACGGCGTGCTCGGTGCTCAGTGCTCAAGGTGCTGGGTGCTCAGTACTCAGGGTGATCATTGCTCAGAGTGCTGGGTGCTCAGTACTCAGGGTGCTGGGTGCTCAGTACTCAGGGTGCTCAGTGCTCAGTACTCAGGGTGCTCAGTGCTCAGTACTAAGGGTGCTCAGTGCTCAGGGTGCTGGGTGATCAGTGCTCGGGGTGCTCGGTGCCCAGTACTCAGGGTGCAGGGTGCTCAGTGCTCAGGGTGCTGGGTGCTCAGTGCTCAGGGTGCTGGGTGCTCAGTGCTCAGGGTGCTGGGTGCTCAGTACTCAGGGTGCTCGGTGCTCGGTGTGCTGGGTGCCAGTGCTCGGGGTGCTCGGTGCTCAGTACTCGGGGTGCTCAGTGCTCAGTACTCAGGGTGCTGGGTGCTCAGTGCTCAGGGTGCTGGGTGCTCAGTACTCAGGGTGCTGCGTCCTCGGTGCTCAGTATGCTGGGTGCTCAGTACTCAGGGTGCTGGGTGCTCAGTACTCAGGGTCCTGCGTGCTCAGTACTCATGGTGCTTGGTGCTCAGGACACAGGGTGCTGGGTGCTCAGTGCTCAGGGTGCTGGGTGCTCAGTACTCAGGGTGCTGGGTGCTCAGTGCTCGGGGTGCTCGGTGCTCAGTACTCGGGGTGCTCAGTGCTCAGTGCTCAGGGTGCTGGGTGCTCAGTGCTCAGAGTGCTGGGTGCTCAGTACTCAGGGTGCTCGGTGCTCAGTAGTCAGGGTGCTGGGTGCTCAGTGCTCAGGGTGCTCAGTGCTCAGGACTCAGCGTGCTGGGTGCTCAGTGGTCAGGGTGCTCGGTGCTCAGTACTCAGGGTGCTCAGTGATCAGGGTGCTGGGTGCTCAGTACTCAGGGTGCAGGGTGCTCAGTGCTCAGTACTCAGGGTGCTCAGTGCTCAGGGTGCTGGGTGCTCAGTGCTCGGGGTGCTGGGTACTCAGTGCTCAGTACACAGGGTGCTGGGTGCTCAGTGCTCGGGGTGCTGGGTGCTCAGTGCTCAGTACTCAGGGAGCTGGGTGCTCAGTGCTCAGGGTGCTGGATGCTCAGTACTCAGGGTGCTGGGTGCTCAGTGCTCAGGGTGCTGGTTGCTCAGTACTCAGGGTGCTGGGTGCTCATTGCTCAGGGTGCTGGGTGCTCAGTACTCAGGGTGCTCATTGCTCAGGGTGCTGGGTGCTCAGTACTCAGGGTGCTGGGTGCTCAGTACTCAGGGTGCTGGGTGCTCAGTACTCAGGGTGCTCAGTGCTCAGTACTCCGGGTGCTCAGGGCTCAGGGTGCTGGGTGCTCACTGCTCGGGGTGCTGGGTGCTCAGTGCTCAGGGTGCTGGGTGCTCAGTGCTCAGGGTGCTCGGTGCTCAGTTCTCAGGGTGCTGGGTGCTCAGTACTCAGGGTGCTGGGTGCTCAGTACTCAGGGTGCTCAGTGCTCAGTACTCAGGGTGCTCAGTGCTCAGTGCTCAGGGTGCTCAGTGCTCAGTACTCAGGGTGCTCAGTGCTCAGTGCTCTGGGTGCTGGGTGCTCAGTGCTCAGGGTGCTGGGTGCTCAGTGCTCAGGGTGCTGGGTGCTCAGTACTCAGGGTGCTGGTTGCTCAGTGCTCGGGGTGCTCGATGCTCAGTACACAGGTTGCTGGGTGCTCAGTGCTCGGGGTGCTGGGTGCTCAGTACTAAGGGTGCTGGGTGCTCAGGGCTCAGAGTGTTGGGTGCTCAGTACACAGGGTGCTGGGTGCTCAGTGCTCAGTGCTCAGGGTGCTCAGTGCTCAGGGTGCTGGGTGCTCAGGGTGCTGGGTGCTCAGTGCTCGGGGTGCTGGGTGCTCAGTGCTCAGGGTGCTGGGTGCTCAGTGCTTAGTGCTCAGGGTGCTGGGTGCTCAGTGCTCAGTGCTCAGGGTGCTGGGTGTTCAGTACTCACGGTGCTGGGTGCTCAGTACTCAGGGTGCTGGGTGCTCAGTGCTCAGGGTGCTGGGTGCTCAGTGCTCAGGGTGCTGGGTGCTCAGTACTCAGGGTGCTGGGTGCTCAGTACTCATGGTGCTCGTTGCTCAGTGCACAGGATGCTGGGTGCTCAGTGCGCGGGGTGCTTGGTGTTCAGTACTCAGGGTGCTGGGTGCTCAGTATTCAGGGTGCTGGGTGCTCAGTGCTCAGGGTGCTGAGTGCTCAGTACTCAGGGTGCTGGGTGCTCAGTGCTCGGGGTGCTGGGTGCTCAGTACTCAGGGTGCTGGGTGCTTAGTACTCAGGGTGCTGGGTGCTCAGTGCTCGGGGTGCTGGGTGCTCAGTGCTCGGGGTGCTCGGTGCTCAGTGCTCGGGGTTCTTGGTGCTCAGTAATCAGGGTGCTGGGTGGTCAGTACTCGTTGTGCTGGGTGCTCAGTGCTCAAGGTGCTGGGTGCTCAGTACTCAGGGTGCTCGGTACTCAGTACTCACGGTGCTCAGTGCTCAGTACTCAGCGTGCTGGGTGCTCAGTGCTCAGGGTGCTGGGTGCTCAGTACTCAGGGTGCTGGGTGCTCAGTGCTCAGGGTGCTCAGTGCTCAGTACTCAAGGTGCTCGGTGCTCAGTGCTCAGGGTGCTCGGTGCTCAGTACTCAGGGTGCTCAGTGCTCAGTGCTCAGGGTGCTGGGTGCTCAGTGCTCAGGGTGCTGGGTGCTCAGTGCTCAGGGTGCTGGGTGCTCAGTACTCAGGGTGCTCAGTGCTCAGGGTGCTGGGTGCTCAGTGCTCAGTACACAGGGTGCTGAGTGCTCAGTGCTCTGGGTGCTGGGTGCTCAGTGCTCAGTACTCAGGGTGCTGGCTGCTCAGTGCTCAGGGTGCTGGATGCTCAGTACTCAGGGTGCTGGGTGCTCAGTGCTCAGGGTGCTGGGTGCTCAGTACTCAGGGTGCTAGGTGCTCAGTGCTCAGGGTGCTGGGTGCTCAGTACTCAGGGTGCTGGGTCCTCAGTGCTCAGGGTGCTGGGTGCTCAGTGCTCGGGGAGCTCAGTACTCAGGGTGCTGTGTGTTCAGTGCTCAGGGTACTGGGTGCTCAGTACTCAGGGTGCTCGGTGCTTAGTACTCAGGGTGCTAGGTGCTCAGTACTCCGGGTGCTGGGTGCTCAGTGCTCGGGGTGCTCGGTGCTCAGTGCTCAGGGTGCTGGGTGCTCAGTGCTCAGGGTGCTGGGTGCTCAGTGCTCGGGGTGCTGGGTGCTCAGTACTCAGGGTGCTGGGTGCTCAGTGCTCGGGGAGCTGGGTGCTCAGTACTCATTGTGCTGGGTGCTCAGTACTCGGGTGCTGGGTGCTCAGTACTCATTGTGCTGGGTGCTCAGTACTCGGGTGCTGGGTGCTCAGTACTCAGGGTGCTGGGTGCTCAGTGCTCGGGGTGCTGGGTGCTCAGTGCTCGGGGTGCTGGGTGCTCAGTGCTCGGTCTGCTGGGTGCTCAGTGCTCGGGGTGCTTGGTGCTCAGTACTCAGGGTTCTGGGTGCTCAGTACTCAGGGTGCTGGGTGCTCAGTGCTCGGGGTGCTCAGTACTCAGGGTGCTGTGTGTTCAGTGCTCAGGGTGCTGGGTGCTCAGTACTCAGGGTGCTCGGTGCTTAGTACTCAGGGTGCTGGGTGCTCAGTACTCCGGGTGCTGGGTGCCCAGTGCACGGCGTGCTCGGTGCTCAGTGCTCAAGGTGCTGGGTGCTCAGTACTCAGGGTGATCATTGCTCAGAGTGCTGGGTGCTCAGTACTCAGGGTGCTGGGTGCTCAGTACTCAGGGTGCTCAGTGCTCAGTACTCAGGGTGCTCAGTGCTCAGTACTAAGGGTGCTCAGTGCTCAGGGTGCTGGGTGATCAGTGCTCGGGGTGCTCGGTGCCCAGTACTCACGGTGCAGGGTGCTCAGTGCTCAGGGTGCTGGGTGCTCAGTGCTCAGGGTGCTGGGTGCTCAGTGCTCAGGGTGCTGGGTGCTCAGTACTCAGGGTGCTCGGTGCTCGGTGTGCTGGGTGCTCAGTGCTCGGGGTGCTCGGTGCTCAGTACTCGGGGTGCTCAGTGCTCAGTACTCAGGGTGCTGGGTGCTCAGTGCTCAGGGTGCTGGGTGCTCAGTACTCAGGGTGCTGCGTCCTCGGTGCTCAGTATGCTGGGTGCTCAGTACTCAGGGTGCTGGGTGCTCAGTACTCAGGGTCCTGCGTGCTCAGTACTCATGGTGCTCGGTGCTCAGGACACAGGGTGCTGGGTGCTCAGTGCTCAGGGTGCTGGGTGCTCAGTACTCAGGGTGCTGGGTGCTCAGTGCTCGGGGTGCTCGGTGCTCAGTACTCGGGGTGCTCAGTGCTCAGTGCTCAGGGTGCTGGGTGCACAGTGCTCAGAGTGCTGGGTGCTCAGTACTCAGGGTGCTCGGTGCTCAGTAGTCAGGGTGCTGGGTGCTCAGTGCTCAGGGTGCTCAGTGCTCAGGACTCAGCGTGCTGGGTGCTCAGTGGTCAGGGTGCTCGGTGCTCAGTACTCAGGGTGCTCAGTGATCAGGGTGCTGGGTGCTCAGTACTCAGGGTGCAGGGTGCTCAGTGCTCAGTACTCAGGGTGCTCAGTGCTCAGGGTGCTGGGTGCTCAGTGCTCGGGGTGCTGGGTACTCAGTGCTCAGTACACAGGGTGCTGGGTGCTCAGTGCTCGGGGTGCTGGGTGCTCAGTGCTCAGTACTCAGGGAGCTGGGTGCTCAGTGCTCAGGGTGCTGGATGCTCAGTACTCAGGGTGCTGGGTGCTCAGTGCTCAGGGTGCTGGTTGCTCAGTACTCAGGGTGCTGGGTGCTCATTGCTCAGGGTGCTGGGTGCTCAGTACTCAGGGTGCTCATTGCTCAGGGTGCTGGGTGCTCAGTACTCAGGGTGCTGGGTGCTCAGTACTCAGGGTGCTGGGTGCTCAGTACTCAGGGTGCTCAGTGCTCAGTACTCCGGGTGCTCAGGGCTCAGGGTGCGGGGTGCTCACTGCTCGGGGTGCTGGGTGCTCAGTGCTCAGGGTGCTGGGTGCTCAGTGCTCAGGGTGCTCGGTGCTCAGTTCTCAGGGTGCTGGGTGCTCAGTACTCAGGGTGCTGGGTGCTCAGTACTCAGGGTGCTCAGTGCTCAGTACTCAGGGTGCTCAGTGCTCAGTACTCAGGGTTCTCAGTGCTCAGGGTGCTGGGAGCTCAGTGCTCGGGGTGCTGGGTGCTCAGTCCTCAGGTTGCTGGGTGCTCAGTGATCAGGGTGCTCGATGCTCAGTGATCAGGGTGCTGGGTGCTCAGTACTCAGGGTGCTGGGTGCTCAGTGCTCGGGGTGCTGGGTGCTCAGTACTCAGGGTGCTGGGTGCTCAGTGCTCAGGGTGCTGGATGCTCAGTGCTCAGGGTGCTCGGTGCTTAGTACTCAGTGTGCTCGGTGCTCGGGGTGCTGGGTGCTCAGTGCTCGGGGTGCTGGGTGCTCAGTGCTCGGGGTGCTGGGTGCTCAGTGCTCGGGGTGCTGGGTGCTCAGTGCTCGGGGTGCTGGGTGCTCAGTGCTCGGGGTGCTGGGTGCTCAGTGCTCAGGGTGCTCAGTGCTCAGTACTCAGGGTGCTCAGTGCTCAGTGCTCAGGGTGCTCAGTGCTCAGTACTCAGGGTGCTCAGTGCTCAGTGCTCTGGGTGCTGGGTGCTCAGTGCTCAGGGTGCTGGGTGCTCAGTGCTCAGGGTGCTGGGTGCTCAGTACTCAGGGTGCTGGTTGCTCAGTGCTCGGGGTGCTCGATGCTCAGTACACAGGTTGCTGGGTGCTCAGTGCTCGGGGTGCTGGGTGCTCAGTACTAAGGGTGCTGGGTGCTCAGGGCTCAGTACTCAGCGTGCTGGGTGCTCAGTGCTCAGAGTGTTGGGTGCTCAGTACACAGGGTGCTGGGTGCTCAGTGCTCAGTGCTCAGGGTGCTCAGTGCTCAGGGTGCTGGGTGCTCAGGGTGCTGGGTGCTCAGTGCTCGGGGTGCTGGGTGCTCAGTGCTCAGGGTGCTGGGTGCTCAGTGCTTAGTGCTCAGGGTGCTGGGTGCTCAGTGCTCAGTGCTCAGGGTGCTGGGTGTTCAGTACTCACGGTGCTGGGTGCTCAGTACTCAGGGTGCTGGGTGCTCAGTGCTCAGGGTGCTGGGTGCTCAGTGCTCAGGGTGCTGGGTGCTCAGTACTCAGGGTGCTGGGTGCTCAGTACTCAGGGTGCTCGTTGCTCAGTGCACAGGATGCTGGGTGCTCAGTGCGCGGGGTGCTTGGTGTTCAGTACTCAGGGTGCTGGGTGCTCAGTATTCAGGGTGCTGGGTGCTCAGTGCTCAGGGTGCTGAGTGCTCAGTACTCAGGGTGCTGGGTGCTCAGTGCTCGGGGTGCTGGGTGCTCAGTACTCAGGGTGCTGGGTGCTTAGTACTCAGGGTGCTGGGTGCTCAGTGCTCGGGGTGCTGGGTGCTCAGTGCTCGGGGTGCTGGGTGCTCAGTGCTCGGGGTTCTTGGTGCTCAGTAATCAGGGTGCTGGGTGCTCAGTACTCGTTGTGCTGGGTGCTCAGTGCTCAGGGTGCTGGGTGCTCAGTACTCAGGGTGCTCGGTACTCAGTACTCACGGTGCTCAGTGCTCAGTACTCAGCGTGCTGGGTGCTCAGTGCTCAGGGTACTGGGTGCTCAGTACTCAGGGTGCTGGGTGCTCAGTGCTCAGGGTGCTCAGTGCTCAGTACTCAAGGTGCTCGGTGCTCAGTGCTCAGGGTGCTCAGTGCTCAGTACTCAGGGTGCTCAGTGCTCAGGGTGCTGGGTGCTCAGTGCTCAGGGTGCTGGGTGCTCAGTGCTCAGGGTGCTGTGTGCTCAGTACTCAGGGTGCTCAGTGCTCAGGGTGCTGGGTGCTCAGTGCTCAGTACACAGGGTGCTGAGTGCTCAGTGCTCTGGGTGCTGGGTGCTCAGTGCTCAGTACTCAGGGTGCTGGCTGCTCAGTGCTCAGGGTGCTGGATGCTCAGTACTCAGGGTGCTGGGTGCTCAGTGCTCAGGGTGCTGGGTGCTCAGTACTCAGGGTGCTAGGTGCTCAGTGCTCAGGGTGCTGGGTGCTCAGTACTCAGGGTGCTGGGTCCTCAGTGCTCAGGGTGCTGGGTGCTCAGTGCTCGGGGAGCTCAGTACTCAGGGTGCTGTGTGTTCAGTGCTCAGGGTACTGGGTGCTCAGTACTCAGGGTGCTCGGTGCTTAGTACTCAGGGTGCTAGGTGCTCAGTACTCCGGGTGCTGGGTGCTCAGTGCTCGGGGTGCTCGGTGCTCAGTGCTCAGGGTGCTGGGTGCTCAGTACTCAGGGTGCTCATTGCTCCGGGTCCTGGGTGCACAGTACACAGGGTGCTGGGTGCTCAATACTCAGGGTGCTCAGTGCTCAGTACTCAGGGTGCTCAGTGCTCAGTACTCAGGGTTCTCAGTGCTCAGGGTGCTTTGTGCTCAGTGCTCGGGGTGCTGGGTGCTCAGTGCTCAGGGTGCTGGGTGCTCAGTGCTCAGGGTGCTGGGTGCTCAGTGCTCAGGGTGCTGGGTGCTCAGTGCTCATGTTGCTGGGTGCTCAGTACTCAGGGTGCTGGGTGCTCAGTACTCAGGGTGCTCATTGCTCAGTACTCAGGGTGCTGGGTGCTCAGTACTCAGGGTGCTGGGTGCTCAGTGCTCAGGGTGCTCGGTGCTCAGTACATTGGGTGCTCAATACTCAGGGTGCTGGGTGCTCAATACTCAGGGTGCTCGGTGCTCAGTGCTCAGGGTGCTCAGTGCTCAGTACATTGGGTGCTCAGTACTCAGGGTGCTGGGTGCTCAGTGCTCAGGGTGCTGGGTGCTCAGTGCTCAGGGTGCTGGGTGCTCAGTGCTCAGGGTGCTGGGTGCTCAGTACTCAGGGTGCTCGGTGCTCAGGACTCAGGGTGCTGGGTGCTCAGTGCTCGGGGTGCTGGGTGCTCAGTACTCAGGGTGCTGGGTGCTCAGTGCTCGGGGTGCTGGGTGCTCAGTGCTCGGGGTGCTCGGTGCTCAGTGCTCGGGGTGCTGGGTGCTCAGTACTCAGGGTGCTGGGTGCTCAGTACTCGGTGTGCTGGGTGCTCAGTACTCAGGGTGCTCGGTGCTCAGTGCTCGGGGTGCTGGGTGCTCAGTGCTCAGTACACAGGGTGCTGAGTGCTCAGTGCTCGGGGTGCTGGGTGCTCAGTGCTCAGTACTCAGGGTGCTCGGTGCTCAGTGCTCTGGGTGCTGGGTGCTCAGTGCTCAGTACTCAGGGTGCTGGGTGCTCAGTGCTCGGGGTGCTGGATGCTCAGTACTTAGGGTGCTGGGTGCTCAGTGCTCAGGGTGCCTCGTGCTCAGTACTCAGGGTGCTGGGTGCTCAGTGCTCAAGGTGCTGGGTGCTCAGTACTCAGGGTGCTGGGTCCTCAGTGCTCAGGGTGCTGGGTGCTCAGTGCTCGGGGTGCTCAGTACTCAGGGTTCTGTGTGTTCAGTGCTCAGGGTACTGGGTGCTCAGTACGCAGGGTGCTGGGTGCTCAGTACTCATAGTGCTCAGTGCTCAGTACTCGGGGTGCTGGGTGCTCAGTACTCAGGGTGCTTGGTGTTCAGTACTCAGGGTGCTGGTTGCTCAGTACTCAGGGTGCTGGGTGCTCAGTGCTCAGGGTGCTGAGTGCTCAGTACTCAGGGTGCTGGGTGCTCAGTACTCGGGGTGCTGGGTGCTCAGTGCTCAGGGTGCTGGGTGCTCAGTTCTCGGGGTGCTGGGTGCTCAGTGCTCGGGGTGCTCGGTGCTCAGTACTCGGGGTGCTGGGTGCTTAGTACTCAGGGTGCTGGGTGCTCAGTGCTCGGGGTGCTGGGTGCTCAGTGCTCGGGATGCTCGGTGCTCAGTGCTCGGGGTGCTTGGTGCTCAGTACTCAGGGTGCTGGGTGCTCAGTACTCGTTGTGCTGGGTGCTCAGTGCTCAGGGTGCTGGGTGCTCAGTACTCAGGGTGCTCGGTACTCAGTACTCACGGTTCTCAGTGCTCAGTACTCAGCGTGCTGGGTGCTCAGTGCTCAGGGTGCTGGGTGCTCAGTACTCAGGGTGCTGGTTGCTCAGTGCTCAGGGTGCTCAGTGCTCAGTACTCAGGGTGCTCTGTGCTCAGTGCTCAGGGTGCTCAGTGCTCAGTACTCAGGGTGCTCAGTGCTCAGTGCTCAGGGTGCTTGGTGCTCAGTGCTCGGGGTGCTGGGTGCTCAGTGCTCAGGGTGCTGGGTGCTCAGTACTCAGGGTGCTTAGTGCTCAGGGTGCTGGGTGCTCAGTGCTCAGTACACAGGGTGCTGAGTGCTCAGTGCTCTGGGTGCTGGGTGCTCAGTGCTCAGTACTCAGGGTGCTGGCTGCTAAGTGCTCAGGGTGCTGGATGCTCAGTACTCAGGGTGCTGGGTGATCAGTGCTCAGGGTGCTGGGTGCTCAGTACTCAGGGTGCTGGGTGCTCAGTGCTCAGGGTGCTGGGTGCTCAGTACTCAGGGTGCTGGGTCCTCAGTGCTCAGGGTGCTGGGTGCTCAGTGCTCGGCGAGCTCAGTACTCAGGGTGCTGGCTGCTCAGTGCTCAGGGTGCTGGATGCTCAGTACTCAGGGTGCTGGGTGCTCAGTGCTCAGGGTGCTGGGTGCTCAGTACTCAGGGTGCTGGGTGCTCAGTGCTCAGGGTGCTGGGAGCTCAGTACTCAGGGTGCTCATTGCTCCGGGTCCTGGGTGCTCAGTACTCAGGGTGCTGGGTGCTCAATACTCAGGGTGCTCAGTGCTCAGTATTCAGGGTGCTCAGTGCTCAGTACTCAGGGTTCTCAGTGCTCAGGGTGCTGTGTGCTCAGTGCTCGGGTGCTGGGTGCTCAGTGCTCAGGGTGCTGGGTGCTCAGTGCTCAGGGTGCTGGGTGCTCAGTGCTCAGGGTGCTCGGTGCTCAGTGCTCAGGTTGCTGGGTGCTCAGTACTCAGGGTGCTTGGTGCTCTGTACTCAGGGTGCTCATTGCTCAGTACTCAGGGTGCTCAGTGCTCAGTACTCAGGATGCTCAGTGCTCAGGGTGCTGGGTGCTCAGTACTCAGGGTGCTGGGTGCTCAGTGCTCAGGGTGCTCTGTGCTCAGTACATTGGGTGCTCAGTACTCAGGGTGCTGGGTGCTCAGTACTCAGGGTGCTGGGTGCTCAGTGCTCAGGGTGCTCAGTGCTCAGTACATTGGGTGCTCAGTACTCAGGGTGCTGGGTGCTCAGTGCTCAGGGTGCTGGGTGCTCAGTGCTCAGGGTGCTGGGTGCTCAGTGCTCAGGGTGCTGGGTGCTCAGTACTCAGCGTGCTCGGTGCTCAGTACTCAGGGTGCTGGGTGCTCAGTGCTCGGGGTGCTGGGTGCTCAGTACTCAGGGTGCTGGGTGCTCAGTGCTCGGGGTGCTGGGTGCTCAGTGCTCGGGGTGCTCGGTGCTCAGTGCTCGGGGTGCTGGGTGCTCAGTACTCAGGGTGCTGGGTGCTCAGTACTCGGTGTGCTGGGTGCTCAATACTCAGGGTGTTCGGTGCTCAGTGCTCGGGGTGCTGGGTGCTCAGTGCTCAGTACACAGGGTGCTGAGTGCTCAGTGCTCGGGGTGCTGGGTGCTCAGTGCTCAGTACTCAGGGTGCTCGGTGCTCAGTGCTCGGGGTGCTGGGTACTCAGTGCTCAGTACACAGGGTGCTGTGTGCTCAGTGCTCGGGGTGCTGGGTGCTCAGTGCTCAGTACTCAGGGTGCTGGGTGCTCAGTGCTCGGGGTGTTGGATGCTCAGTAATTAGGGTGCTGGGTGCTCAGTGCTCAGGGTGCCTCGTGCTCAGTACTCAGGGTGCTGGGTGCTCAGTGCTCAGGGTGCTGGGTGCTCAGTACTCAGGGTGCTGGGTCCTCAGTGCTCAGGGTGCTGGGTGCTCAGTGCTCGGGGTGCTCAGTACTCAGGGTTCTGTGTGTTCAGTGCTCAGGGTACTGGGTGCTCAGTACTCAGGGTGCTGGGTGCTCAGTACTCATAGTGCTCAGTGCTCAGTACTCGGGGTGCTGGGTGCTCAGTACTCAGGGTGATCAGTGCTCAGTACTCGGGGTGCTGGGTGCTCAGTACTCGGGGTGCTGGGTGCTCAGTGCTCAGGGTGCTGAGTGCTCAGTACTCAGGGTGCTGGGTGCTCAGTGCTCGGGGTGCTCGGTGCTCAGTACTCGGGGTGCTGGGTGCTCAGTGCTCAGGGTGCTGGGTGCTCAGTGCTCAGGGTGCTGGGTGCTCAGTGCTCGGGGTGCTCGGTGCTCAGTACTCAGGGTGCTGGGTGCTCAGTACTCAGGGTGCTGGGTGCTCAGTGATCAGGGTGCTGGGTGCTCAGTACTCAGGGTGCTGGGTGCTCAGTACTCAGGGTGCTAAGAGCTCAGGGTGCTCAGTGCTCGGGGTGCTGAATGCTCAGTGCTCAGTGCACAGGGTGCTGGGTGCTCAGTCCTCGGGGTGCTGGGTGCTCAGTTCTCTGGGTGCTCAGTGCTCAGTACTCAGGGTGCTGTGTGCTCAGTACTCAGGGTGCTGGGTGCTCAGTACTCAGGGAGCTGAGTGCTCGGGGTGCAGTGTGCTCAGTACTCAGGGTGCTGGGTGGTCAGTACTCAGGGTGCTCAGTACTCAGGGTGCTGGGTGCTCAGTGCTCAGGGTGCTGGGTGCTCAGTGCTCGGGGTGCTGGGTGCTCAGTACTCAGGGTGCTGGGTGCTCAGTGCTCAGGGTGCTGGATGCTCAGTGCTCAGGGTGCTCGGTGCTTAGTACTCAGTGTGCTCGGTGCTCGGGGTGCTGGGTGCTCAGTGCTCGGGGTGCTGGGTACTCAGTGCTCGGGGTGCTGGGTGCTCGGGGTGCAGTGTGCTCAGTACTCAGGGTGCTGGGTGGTCAGTACTGAGGGTGCTCAGTACTCAGGGTGCTGGGTGCTCAGTGCTCAGGGTGCTGGGTGCTCAGTGCTCGGGGTGCTGGGTGCTCAGTACTCAGGGTGCTGGGTGCTCAGTGCTCAGGGTGCTGGATGCTCAGTGCTCAGGGTGCTCGGTGCTTAGTACTCAGTGTGCTCGGTGCTCGGGGTGCTGGGTGCTCAGTGCTCGGGGTGCTGGGTGCTCAGTGCTCGGGGTGCTGGGTGCTCAGTGCTCAGGGTGCTCAGTGCTCAGTACTCAGGGTGCTCAGTGCTCAGTGCTCAGGGTGCTCAGTGCTCAGTACTCAGGGTGCTCAGTGCTCAGTGCTCTGGGTGCTGGGTGCTCAGTGCTCAGGGTGCTGGGTGCTCAGTACTCAGGGTGCTGGTTGCTCAGTGCTCGGGGTGCTCGATGCTCAGTACACAGGTTGCTGGGTGCTCAGTGCTCGGGGTGCTGGGTGCTCAGTACTAAGGGTGCTGGGTGCTCAGGGCTCAGTACTCAGCGTGCTGGGTGCTCAGTGCTCAGAGTGTTGGGTGCTCAGTACTCAGGGTGCTGGGTGCTCAGTGCTCAGTGCTCAGGGTGCTCAGTGCTCAGGGTGCTGGGTGCTCAGGGTGCTGGGTGCTCAGTGCTCGGGGTGCTGGGTGCTCAGTGCTCAGGGTGCTGGGTGCTCAGTGCTTAGTGCTCAGGGTGCTGGGTGCTCAGTGCTCAGTGCTCAGGGTGCTGGGTGTTCAGTACTCACGGTGCTGGGTGCTCAGTACTCAGGGTGCTGGGTGCTCAGTGCTCAGGGTGCTGGGTGCTCAGTGCTCAGGGTGCTGGGTGCTCAGTACTCAGGGTGCTGGGTGCTCAGTACTCAGGGTGCTCGTTGCTCAGTGCTCAGGATGCTGGGTGCTCAGTGCGCGGGGTGCTGGGTGTTCAGTACTCAGGGTGCTGGGTGCTCAGTACTCAGGGTGCTGGGTGCTCAGTGCTCAGGGTGCTGAGTGCTCAGTACTCAGGGTGCTGGGTGCTCAGTGCTCGGGGTGCTGGGTGCTCAGTACTCAGGGTGCTGGGTGCTTAGTACTCAGGGTGCTGGGTGCTCAGTGCTCGGGGTGCTGGGTGCTCAGTGCTCGGGGTGCTCGGTGCTCAGTGCTCGGGGTTCTTGGTGCTCAGTAATCAGGGTGCTGGGTGCTCAGTACTCGTTGTGCTGGGTGCTCAGTGCTCAGGGTGCTGGGTGCTCAGTACTCAGGGTGCTCGGTACTCAGTACTCACGGTGCTCAGTGCTCAGTACTCAGCGTGCTGGGTGCTCAGTGCTCAGGGTGCTGGGTGCTCAGTACTCAGGGTGCTGGGTGCTCAGTGCTCAGGGTGCTCAGTGCTCAGTACTCAAGGTGCTCGGTGCTCAGTGCTCAGGGTGCTCAGTGCTCAGTACTCAGGGTGCTCAGTGCTCAGTGCTCAGGGTGCTGGGTGCTCAGTGCTCGGGGTGCTGGGTGCTCAGTGCTCAGGGTGCTGGGTGCTCAGTACTCAGGGTGCTCAGTGCTCAGGGCGCTGGGTGCTCAGTGCTCAGTACACAGGGTGCTGAGTGCTCAGTGCTCTGGGTGCTGGGTGCTCAGTGCTCAGTACTCAGGGTGCTGGCTGCTCAGTGCTCAGGGTGCTGGATGCTCAGTACTCAGGGTGCTGGGTGCTCAGTGCTCAGGGTGCTGGGTGCTCAGTACTCAGGGTGCTAGGTGCTCAGTGCTCAGGGTGCTGGGTGCTCAGTACTCAGGGTGCTGGGTCCTCAGTGCTCAGGGTGCTGGGTGCTCAGTGCTCGGGGAGCTCAGTACTCAGGGTGCTGTGTGTTCAGTGCTCAGGGTACTGGGTGCTCAGTACTCAGGGTGCTCGGTGCTTAGTACTCAGGGTGCTAGGTGCTCAGTACTCCGGGTGCTGGGTGCTCAGTGCTCGGGGTGCTCGGTGCTCAGTGCTCAGGGTGCTGGGTGCTCAGTACTCAGGGTGCTCATTGCTCCGGGTCCTGGGTGCCCAGTACACAGGGTGCTGGGTGCTCAATACTCAGGGTGCTCAGTGCTCAGTACTCAGGGTGCTCAGTGCTCAGTACTCAGGGTTCTCAGTGCTCAGGGTGCTGGGTGCTCAGTGCTCGGGGTGCTGGGTGCTCAGTGCTCAGGGTGCTGGGTGCTCAGTGCTCAGGGTGCTGGGTGCTCAGTGCTCAGGGTGCTGGGTGCTCAGTGCTCATGTTGCTGGGTGCTAAGTACTCAGGGTGCTGGGTGCTCAGTACTCAGGGTGCTCATTGCTCAGTACTCAGGGTGCTGGGTGCTCAGTACTCAGGGTGCTGGGTGCTCAGTGCTCAGGGTGCTCGGTGCTCAGTACATTGGGTGCTCAGTACTCAGGGTGCTGGGTGCTCAATACTCAGGGTGCTGGGTGCTCAGTGCTCAGGGTGCTCAGTGCTCAGTACATTGGGTGCTCAGTACTCAGGGTGCTGGGTGCTCAGTGCTCAGGGTGCTGGGTGCTCAGTGCTCAGGGTGCTGGGTGCTCAGTGCTCAGGGTGCTGGGTGCTCAGTACTCAGGGTGCTCGGTGCTCAGGACTCAGGATGCTGGGTGCTCAGTGCTCGGGGTGCTGGGTGCTCAGTACTCAGGGTGCTGGGTGCTCAGTGCTCGGGGTGCTGGGTGCTCAGTGCTCGGGGTGCTCGGTGCTCAGTGCTCGGGGTGCTGGGTGCTCAGTACTCAGGGTGCTGGGTGCTCAGTACTCGGTGTGCTGGGTGCTCAGTACTCAGGGTGCTCGGTGCTCAGTGCTTGGGGTGCTGGGTGCTCAGTGCTCAGTACTCAGGGTGCTCGGTGCTCAGTGCTCGGGGTGCTCGGTGCTCAGTGCTCAGTACTCCGGGTGCTGGGTGCTCAGTGCTCGGGGTGCTGGATGCTCAGTACTTAGGGTGCTGGGTGCTCAGTGCTCAGGGTGCCTCGTGCTCAGTACTCAGGGTGCTGGGTGCTCAGTGCTCAGGGTGCTGGGTGCTCAGTACTCAGGGTGCTGGGTCCTCAGTGCTCAGGGTGCTGGGTGCTCAGTGCTCGGGGTGCTCAGTACTCAGGGTTCTGTGTGTTAAGTGCTCAGGGTACTGGGTGCTCAGTACGCAGGGTGCTGGGTGCTCAGTACTCATAGTGCTCAGTGCTCAGTACTCGGGGTGCTGGGTGCTCAGTACTCAGGGTGCTTGGTGTTCAGTACTCAGGGTGCTGGTTGCTCCGTACTCAGGGTGCTGGGTGCTCAGTGCTCAGGGTGCTGAGTGCTCAGTACTCAGTGTGCTGGGTGCTCAGTACTCGGGGTGCTGGGTGCTCAGTGCTCAGGGTGCTGAGTGCTCAGTTCTCGGGGTGCTGGGTGCTCAGTGCTCGGGGTGCTCGGTGCTCAGTACTCGGGGTGCTGGGTGCTTAGTACTCAGGGTGCTGGGTGCTCAGTGCTCGGGGTGCTGGGTGCTCAGTGCTCGGGGTGCTCGGTGCTCAGTGCTCGGGGTGCTTGGTGCTCAGTACTCAGGGTGCTGGGTGCTCAGTACTCGTTGTGCTGGGTGCTCAGTGCTCAGGGTGCTGGGTGCTCAGTACTCAGGGTGCTCGGTACTCAGTACTCACGGTTCTCAGTGCTCAGTACTCAGCGTGCTGGGTGCTCAGTGCTCAGGGTGCTGGGTGCTCAGTACTCAGGGTGCTGGGTGCTCAGTGCTCAGGGTGCTCAGTGCTCAGTACTCAGGGTGCTCTGTGCTCAGTGCTCAGGGTGCTCAGTGCTCAGTACTCAGGGTGCTCAGTGCTCAGTGCTCAGGGTGCTTGGTGCTCAGTGCTCGGGGTGCTGGGTGCTCAGTGCTCAGGGTGCTGGGTGCTCAGTACTCAGGGTGCTTAGTGCTCAGGGTGCTGGGTGCTCAGTGCTCAGTACACAGGGTGCTGAGTGCTCAGTGCTCTGGGTGCTGGGTGCTCAGTGCTCAGTACTCAGGGTGCTGGCTGCTCAGTGCTCAGGGTGCTGGATGCTCAGTACTCAGGGTGCTGGGTGATCAGTGCTCAGGGTGCTGGGTGCTCAGTACTCAGGGTGCTGGGTGCTCAGTGCTCAGGGTGCTGGGTGCTCAGTACTCAGGGTGCTGGGTCCTCAGTGCTCAGGGTGCTGGGTGCTCAGTGCTCGGCGAGCTCAGTACTCAGGGTGCTGGCTGCTCAGTGCTCAGGGTGCTTGATGCTCAGTACTCAGGGTGCTGGGTGCTCAGTGCTCAGGGTGCTGGGTGCTCAGTACTCAGGGTGCTGGGTGCTCAGTGCTCAGGGTGCTGGGAGCTCAGTACTCAGGGTGCTCATTGCTCCGGGTCCTGGGTGCTCAGTACTCAGGGTGCTGGGTGCTCAATACTCAGGGTGCTCAGTGCTCAGTACTCAGGGTGCTCAGTGCTCAGTGCTCAGGGTGCTCAGTGCTCAGTACTCAGGGTGCTCAGTGCTCAGTGCTCTGGGTGCTGGGTGCTCAGTGCTCAGGGTGCTGGGTGCTCAGTACTCAGGGTGCTGGTTGCTCAGTGCTCGGGGTGCTCGATGCTCAGTACACAGGTTGCTGGGTGCTCAGTGCTCGGGGTGCTGGGTGCTCAGTACTAAGGGTGCTGGGTGCTCAGGGCTCAGTACTCAGCGTGCTGGGTGCTCAGTGCTCAGAGTGTTGGGTGCTCAGTACTCAGGGTGCTGGGTGCTCAGTGCTCAGTGCTCAGGGTGCTCAGTGCTCAGGGTGCTGGGTGCTCAGGGTGCTGGGTGCTCAGTGCTCGGGGTGCTGGGTGCTCAGTGCTCAGGGTGCTGGGTGCTCAGTGCTTAGTGCTCAGGGTGCTGGGTGCTCAGTGCTCAGTGCTCAGGGTGCTGGGTGTTCAGTACTCACGGTGCTGGGTGCTCAGTACTCAGGGTGCTGGGTGCTCAGTGCTCAGGGTGCTGGGTGCTCAGTGCTCAGGGTGCTGGGTGCTCAGTACTCAGGGTGCTGGGTGCTCAGTACTCAGGGTGCTCGTTGCTCAGTGCTCAGGATGCTGGGTGCTCAGTGCGCGGGGTGCTGGGTGTTCAGTACTCAGGGTGCTGGGTGCTCAGTACTCAGGGTGCTGGGTGCTCAGTGCTCAGGGTGCTGAGTGCTCAGTACTCAGGGTGCTGGGTGCTCAGTGCTCGGGGTGCTGGGTGCTCAGTACTCAGGGTGCTGGGTGCTTAGTACTCAGGGTGCTGGGTGCTCAGTGCTCGGGGTGCTGGGTGCTCAGTGCTCGGGGTGCTCGGTGCTCAGTGCTCGGGGTTCTTGGTGCTCAGTAATCAGGGTGCTGGGTGCTCAGTACTCGTTGTGCTGGGTGCTCAGTGCTCAGGGTGCTGGGTGCTCAGTACTCAGGGTGCTCGGTACTCAGTACTCACGGTGCTCAGTGCTCAGTACTCAGCGTGCTGGGTGCTCAGTGCTCAGGGTGCTGGGTGCTCAGTACTCAGGGTGCTGGGTGCTCAGTGCTCAGGGTGCTCAGTGCTCAGTACTCAAGGTGCTCGGTGCTCAGTGCTCAGGGTGCTCAGTGCTCAGTACTCAGGGTGCTCAGTGCTCAGTGCTCAGGGTGCTGGGTGCTCAGTGCTCGGGGTGCTGGGTGCTCAGTGCTCAGGGTGCTGGGTGCTCAGTACTCAGGGTGCTCAGTGCTCAGGGCGCTGGGTGCTCAGTGCTCAGTACACAGGGTGCTGAGTGCTCAGTGCTCTGGGTGCTGGGTGCTCAGTGCTCAGTACTCAGGGTGCTGGCTGCTCAGTGCTCAGGGTGCTGGATGCTCAGTACTCAGGGTGCTGGGTGCTCAGTGCTCAGGGTGCTGGGTGCTCAGTACTCAGGGTGCTAGGTGCTCAGTGCTCAGGGTGCTGGGTGCTCAGTACTCAGGGTGCTGGGTCCTCAGTGCTCAGGGTGCTGGGTGCTCAGTGCTCGGGGAGCTCAGTACTCAGGGTGCTGTGTGTTCAGTGCTCAGGGTACTGGGTGCTCAATGCTCAGGGTGCTGGGTGCTCAGTGCTCGGGGTGCTGGGTGGTCAGTACTCAGGGTGCTCAGTACTCAGGGTGCTGGGTGCTCAGTGCTCAGGGTGCTGGGTGCTCAGTGCTCAGGGTACTGGGTGCTCAGTGCTCAGGGTGCTGGGTGGTCAGTACTCAGGGTGCTCAGTACTCAGGGTGCTGGGTGCTCAGTGCTCAGGGTGCTGGGTGCTCAGTGCTCGGGGTGCTGGGTGCTCAGTACTCAGGGTGCTGGGTGCTCAGTGCTCAGGGTGCTGGATGCTCAGTGCTCAGGGTGCTCGGTGCTTAGTACTCAGTGTGCTCGGTGCTCGGGGTGCTGGGTGCTCAGTGCTCGGGGTGCTGGGTACTCAGTGCTCGGGGTGCTGGGTGCTCGGGGTGCAGTGTGCTCAGTACTCAGGGTGCTGGGTGGTCAGTACTGAGGGTGCTCAGTACTCAGGGTGCTGGGTGCTCAGTGCTCAGGGTGCTGGGTGCTCAGTGCTCGGGGTGCTGGGTGCTCAGTACTCAGGGTGCTGGGTGCTCAGTGCTCAGGGTGCTGGATGCTCAGTGCTCAGGGTGCTCGGTGCTTAGTACTCAGTGTGCTCGGTGCTCGGGGTGCTGGGTGCTCAGTGCTCGGGGTGCTGGGTGCTCAGTGCTCGGGGTGCTGGGTGCTCAGTGCTCAGGGTGCTCAGTGCTCAGTACTCAGGGTGCTCAGTGCTCAGTGCTCAGGGTGCTCAGTGCTCAGTACTCAGGGTGCTCAGTGCTCAGTGCTCTGGGTGCTGGGTGCTCAGTGCTCAGGGTGCTGGGTGCTCAGTACTCAGGGTGCTGGTTGCTCAGTGCTCGGGGTGCTCGATGCTCAGTACACAGGTTGCTGGGTGCTCAGTGCTCGGGGTGCTGGGTGCTCAGTACTAAGGGTGCTGGGTGCTCAGGGCTCAGTACTCAGCGTGCTGGGTGCTCAGTGCTCAGAGTGTTGGGTGCTCAGTACTCAGGGTGCTGGGTGCTCAGTGCTCAGTGCTCAGGGTGCTCAGTGCTCAGGGTGCTGGGTGCTCAGGGTGCTGGGTGCTCAGTGCTCGGGGTGCTGGGTGCTCAGTGCTCAGGGTGCTGGGTGCTCAGTGCTTAGTGCTCAGGGTGCTGGGTGCTCAGTGCTCAGTGCTCAGGGTGCTGGGTGTTCAGTACTCACGGTGCTGGGTGCTCAGTACTCAGGGTGCTGGGTGCTCAGTGCTCAGGGTGCTGGGTGCTCAGTGCTCAGGGTGCTGGGTGCTCAGTACTCAGGGTGCTGGGTGCTCAGTACTCAGGGTGCTCGTTGCTCAGTGCTCAGGATGCTGGGTGCTCAGTGCGCGGGGTGCTGGGTGTTCAGTACTCAGGGTGCTGGGTGCTCAGTACTCAGGGTGCTGGGTGCTCAGTGCTCAGGGTGCTGAGTGCTCAGTACTCAGGGTGCTGGGTGCTCAGTGCTCGGGGTGCTGGGTGCTCAGTACTCAGGGTGCTGGGTGCTTAGTACTCAGGGTGCTGGGTGCTCAGTGCTCGGGGTGCTGGGTGCTCAGTGCTCGGGGTGCTCGGTGCTCAGTGCTCGGGGTTCTTGGTGCTCAGTAATCAGGGTGCTGGGTGCTCAGTACTCGTTGTGCTGGGTGCTCAGTGCTCAGGGTGCTGGGTGCTCAGTACTCAGGGTGCTCGGTACTCAGTACTCACGGTGCTCAGTGCTCAGTACTCAGCGTGCTGGGTGCTCAGTGCTCAGGGTGCTGGGTGCTCAGTACTCAGGGTGCTGGGTGCTCAGTGCTCAGGGTGCTCAGTGCTCAGTACTCAAGGTGCTCGGTGCTCAGTGCTCAGGGTGCTCAGTGCTCAGTACTCAGGGTGCTCAGTGCTCAGTGCTCAGGGTGCTGGGTGCTCAGTGCTCGGGGTGCTGGGTGCTCAGTGCTCAGGGTGCTGGGTGCTCAGTACTCAGGGTGCTCAGTGCTCAGGGCGCTGGGTGCTCAGTGCTCAGTACACAGGGTGCTGAGTGCTCAGTGCTCTGGGTGCTGGGTGCTCAGTGCTCAGTACTCAGGGTGCTGGCTGCTCAGTGCTCAGGGTGCTGGATGCTCAGTACTCAGGGTGCTGGGTGCTCAGTGCTCAGGGTGCTGGGTGCTCAGTACTCAGGGTGCTAGGTGCTCAGTGCTCAGGGTGCTGGGTGCTCAGTACTCAGGGTGCTGGGTCCTCAGTGCTCAGGGTGCTGGGTGCTCAGTGCTCGGGGAGCTCAGTACTCAGGGTGCTGTGTGTTCAGTGCTCAGGGTACTGGGTGCTCAGTACTCAGGGTGCTCGGTGCTTAGTACTCAGGGTGCTAGGTGCTCAGTACTCCGGGTGCTGGGTGCTCAGTGCTCGGGGTGCTCGGTGCTCAGTGCTCAGGGTGCTGGGTGCTCAGTACTCAGGGTGCTCATTGCTCCGGGTCCTGGGTGCCCAGTACACAGGGTGCTGGGTGCTCAATACTCAGGGTGCTCAGTGCTCAGTACTCAGGGTGCTCAGTGCTCAGTACTCAGGGTTCTCAGTGCTCAGGGTGCTGGGTGCTCAGTGCTCGGGGTGCTGGGTGCTCAGTGCTCAGGGTGCTGGGTGCTCAGTGCTCAGGGTGCTGGGTGCTCAGTGCTCAGGGTGCTGGGTGCTCAGTGCTCATGTTGCTGGGTGCTAAGTACTCAGGGTGCTGGGTGCTCAGTACTCAGGGTGCTCATTGCTCAGTACTCAGGGTGCTGGGTGCTCAGTACTCAGGGTGCTGGGTGCTCAGTGCTCAGGGTGCTCGGTGCTCAGTACATTGGGTGCTCAGTACTCAGGGTGCTGGGTGCTCAATACTCAGGGTGCTGGGTGCTCAGTGCTCAGGGTGCTCAGTGCTCAGTACATTGGGTGCTCAGTACTCAGGGTGCTGGGTGCTCAGTGCTCAGGGTGCTGGGTGCTCAGTGCTCAGGGTGCTGGGTGCTCAGTGCTCAGGGTGCTGGGTGCTCAGTACTCAGGGTGCTCGGTGCTCAGGACTCAGGATGCTGGGTGCTCAGTGCTCGGGGTGCTGGGTGCTCAGTACTCAGGGTGCTGGGTGCTCAGTGCTCGGGGTGCTGGGTGCTCAGTGCTCGGGGTGCTCGGTGCTCAGTGCTCGGGGTGCTGGGTGCTCAGTACTCAGGGTGCTGGGTGCTCAGTACTCGGTGTGCTGGGTGCTCAGTACTCAGGGTGCTCGGTGCTCAGTGCTTGGGGTGCTGGGTGCTCAGTGCTCAGTACTCAGGGTGCTCGGTGCTCAGTGCTCGGGGTGCTCGGTGCTCAGTGCTCAGTACTCCGGGTGCTGGGTGCTCAGTGCTCGGGGTGCTGGATGCTCAGTACTTAGGGTGCTGGGTGCTCAGTGCTCAGGGTGCCTCGTGCTCAGTACTCAGGGTGCTGGGTGCTCAGTGCTCAGGGTGCTGGGTGCTCAGTACTCAGGGTGCTGGGTCCTCAGTGCTCAGGGTGCTGGGTGCTCAGTGCTCGGGGTGCTCAGTACTCAGGGTTCTGTGTGTTAAGTGCTCAGGGTACTGGGTGCTCAGTACGCAGGGTGCTGGGTGCTCAGTACTCATAGTGCTCAGTGCTCAGTACTCGGGGTGCTGGGTGCTCAGTACTCAGGGTGCTTGGTGTTCAGTACTCAGGGTGCTGGTTGCTCCGTACTCAGGGTGCTGGGTGCTCAGTGCTCAGGGTGCTGAGTGCTCAGTACTCAGTGTGCTGGGTGCTCAGTACTCGGGGTGCTGGGTGCTCAGTGCTCAGGGTGCTGAGTGCTCAGTTCTCGGGGTGCTGGGTGCTCAGTGCTCGGGGTGCTCGGTGCTCAGTACTCGGGGTGCTGGGTGCTTAGTACTCAGGGTGCTGGGTGCTCAGTGCTCGGGGTGCTGGGTGCTCAGTGCTCGGGGTGCTCGGTGCTCAGTGCTCGGGGTGCTTGGTGCTCAGTACTCAGGGTGCTGGGTGCTCAGTACTCGTTGTGCTGGGTGCTCAGTGCTCAGGGTGCTGGGTGCTCAGTACTCAGGGTGCTCGGTACTCAGTACTCACGGTTCTCAGTGCTCAGTACTCAGCGTGCTGGGTGCTCAGTGCTCAGGGTGCTGGGTGCTCAGTACTCAGGGTGCTGGGTGCTCAGTGCTCAGGGTGCTCAGTGCTCAGTACTCAGGGTGCTCTGTGCTCAGTGCTCAGGGTGCTCAGTGCTCAGTACTCAGGGTGCTCAGTGCTCAGTGCTCAGGGTGCTTGGTGCTCAGTGCTCGGGGTGCTGGGTGCTCAGTGCTCAGGGTGCTGGGTGCTCAGTACTCAGGGTGCTTAGTGCTCAGGGTGCTGGGTGCTCAGTGCTCAGTACACAGGGTGCTGAGTGCTCAGTGCTCTGGGTGCTGGGTGCTCAGTGCTCAGTACTCAGGGTGCTGGCTGCTCAGTGCTCAGGGTGCTGGATGCTCAGTACTCAGGGTGCTGGGTGATCAGTGCTCAGGGTGCTGGGTGCTCAGTACTCAGGGTGCTGGGTGCTCAGTGCTCAGGGTGCTGGGTGCTCAGTACTCAGGGTGCTGGGTCCTCAGTGCTCAGGGTGCTGGGTGCTCAGTGCTCGGCGAGCTCAGTACTCAGGGTGCTGGCTGCTCAGTGCTCAGGGTGCTTGATGCTCAGTACTCAGGGTGCTGGGTGCTCAGTGCTCAGGGTGCTGGGTGCTCAGTACTCAGGGTGCTGGGTGCTCAGTGCTCAGGGTGCTGGGAGCTCAGTACTCAGGGTGCTCATTGCTCCGGGTCCTGGGTGCTCAGTACTCAGGGTGCTGGGTGCTCAATACTCAGGGTGCTCAGTGCTCAGTACTCAGGGTGCTCAGTGCTCAGTGCTCAGGGTGCTCAGTGCTCAGTACTCAGGGTGCTCAGTGCTCAGTGCTCTGGGTGCTGGGTGCTCAGTGCTCAGGGTGCTGGGTGCTCAGTACTCAGGGTGCTGGTTGCTCAGTGCTCGTGGTGCTCGATGCTCAGTACACAGGTTGCTGGGTGCTCAGTGCTCGGGGTGCTGGGTGCTCAGTACTAAGGGTGCTGGGTGCTCAGGGCTCAGTACTCAGCGTGCTGGGTGCTCAGTGCTCAGAGTGTTGGGTGCTCAGTACTCAGGGTGCTGGGTGCTCAGTGCTCAGTGCTCAGGGTGCTCAGTGCTCAGGGTGCTGGGTGCTCAGGGTGCTGGGTGCTCAGTGCTCGGGGTGCTGGGTGCTCAGTGCTCAGGGTGCTGGGTGCTCAGTGCTTAGTGCTCAGGGTGCTGGGTGCTCAGTGCTCAGTGCTCAGGGTGCTGGGTGTTCAGTACTCACGGTGCTGGGTGCTCAGTACTCAGGGTGCTGGGTGCTCAGTGCTCAGGGTGCTGGGTGCTCAGTGCTCAGGGTGCTGGGTGCTCAGTACTCAGGGTGCTGGGTGCTCAGTACTCAGGGTGCTCGTTGCTCAGTGCTCAGGATGCTGGGTGCTCAGTGCGCGGGGTGCTGGGTGTTCAGTACTCAGGGTGCTGGGTGCTCAGTACTCAGGGTGCTGGGTGCTCAGTGCTCAGGGTGCTGAGTGCTCAGTACTCAGGGTGCTGGGTGCTCAGTGCTCGGGGTGCTGGGTGCTCAGTACTCAGGGTGCTGGGTGCTTAGTACTCAGGGTGCTGGGTGCTCAGTGCTCGGGGTGCTGGGTGCTCAGTGCTCGGGGTGCTCGGTGCTCAGTGCTCGGGGTTCTTGGTGCTCAGTAATCAGGGTGCTGGGTGCTCAGTACTCGTTGTGCTGGGTGCTCAGTGCTCAGGGTGCTGGGTGCTCAGTACTCAGGGTGCTCGGTACTCAGTACTCACGGTGCTCAGTGCTCAGTACTCAGCGTGCTGGGTGCTCAGTGCTCAGGGTGCTGGGTGCTCAGTACTCAGGGTGCTGGGTGCTCAGTGCTCAGGGTGCTCAGTGCTCAGTACTCAAGGTGCTCGGTGCTCAGTGCTCAGGGTGCTCAGTGCTCAGTACTCAGGGTGCTCAGTGCTCAGTGCTCAGGGTGCTGGGTGCTCAGTGCTCGGGGTGCTGGGTGCTCAGTGCTCAGGGTGCTGGGTGCTCAGTACTCAGGGTGCTCAGTGCTCAGGGCGCTGGGTGCTCAGTGCTCAGTACACAGGGTGCTGAGTGCTCAGTGCTCTGGGTGCTGGGTGCTCAGTGCTCAGTACTCAGGGTGCTGGCTGCTCAGTGCTCAGGGTGCTGGATGCTCAGTACTCAGGGTGCTGGGTGCTCAGTACTCAGGGTGCTGGGTGCTCAGTACTCAGGGTGCTAGGTGCTCAGTGCTCAGGGTGCTGGGTGCTCAGTACTCAGGGTGCTGGGTCCTCAGTGCTCAGGGTGCTGGGTGCTCAGTGCTCGGGGAGCTCAGTACTCAGGGTGCTGTGTGTTCAGTGCTCAGGGTACTGGGTGCTCAGTACTCAGGGTGCTCGGTGCTTAGTACTCAGGGTGCTAGGTGCTCAGTACTCCGGGTGCTGGGTGCTCAGTGCTCGGGGTGCTCGGTGCTCAGTGCTCAGGGTGCTGGGTGCTCAGTACTCAGGGTGCTCATTGCTCCGGGTCCTGGGTGCCCAGTACACAGGGTGCTGGGTGCTCAATACTCAGGGTGCTCAGTGCTCAGTACTCAGGGTGCTCAGTGCTCAGTACTCAGGGTTCTCAGTGCTCAGGGTGCTGGGTGCTCAGTGCTCGGGGTGCTGGGTGCTCAGTGCTCAGGGTGCTGGGTGCTCAGTGCTCAGGGTGCTGGGTGCTCAGTGCTCAGGGTGCTGGGTGCTCAGTGCTCATGTTGCTGGGTGCTAAGTACTCAGGGTGCTGGGTGCTCAGTACTCAGGGTGCTCATTGCTCAGTACTCAGGGTGCTGGGTGCTCAGTACTCAGGGTGCTGGGTGCTCAGTGCTCAGTGTGCTCGGTGCTCAGTACATTGGGTGCTCAGTACTCAGGGTGCTGGGTGCTCAATACTCAGGGTGCTGGGTGCTCAGTGCTCAGGGTGCTCAGTGCTCAGTACATTGGGTGCTCAGTACTCAGGGTGCTGGGTGCTCAGTGCTCAGGGTGCTGGGTGCTCAGTGCTCAGGGTGCTGGGTGCTCAGTGCTCAGGGTGCTGGGTGCTCAGTACTCAGGGTGCTCGGTGCTCAGGACTCAGGATGCTGGGTGCTCAGTGCTCGGGGTGCTGGGTGCTCAGTACTCAGGGTGCTGGGTGCTCAGTGCTCGGGGTGCTGGGTGCTCAGTGCTCGGGGTGCTCGGTGCTCAGTGCTCGGGGTGCTGGGTGCTCAGTACTCAGGGTGCTGGGTGCTCAGTACTCGGTGTGCTGGGTGCTCAGTACTCAGGGTGCTCGGTGCTCAGTGCTTGGGGTGCTGGGTGCTCAGTGCTCAGTACTCAGGGTGCTCGGTGCTCAGTGCTCGGGGTGCTCGGTGCTCAGTGCTCAGTACTCCGGGTGCTGGGTGCTCAGTGCTCGGGGTGCTGGATGCTCAGTACTTAGGGTGCTGGGTGCTCAGTGCTCAGGGTGCCTCGTGCTCAGTACTCAGGGTGCTGGGTGCTCAGTGCTCAGGGTGCTGGGTGCTCAGTACTCAGGGTGCTGGGTCCTCAGTGCTCAGGGTGCTGGGTGCTCAGTGCTCGGGGTGCTCAGTACTCAGGGTTCTGTGTGTTAAGTGCTCAGGGTACTGGGTGCTCAGTACGCAGGGTGCTGGGTGCTCAGTACTCATAGTGCTCAGTGCTCAGTACTCGGGGTGCTGGGTGCTCAGTACTCAGGGTGCTTGGTGTTCAGTACTCAGGGTGCTGGTTGCTCCGTACTCAGGGTGCTGGGTGCTCAGTGCTCAGGGTGCTGAGTGCTCAGTACTCAGTGTGCTGGGTGCTCAGTACTCGGGGTGCTGGGTGCTCAGTGCTCAGGGTGCTGAGTGCTCAGTTCTCGGGGTGCTGGGTGCTCAGTGCTCGGGGTGCTCGGTGCTCAGTACTCGGGGTGCTGGGTGCTTAGTACTCAGGGTGCTGGGTGCTCAGTGCTCGGGGTGCTGGGTGCTCAGTGCTCGGGGTGCTCGGTGCTCAGTGCTCGGGGTGCTTGGTGCTCAGTACTCAGGGTGCTGGGTGCTCAGTACTCGTTGTGCTGGGTGCTCAGTGCTCAGGGTGCTGGGTGCTCAGTACTCAGGGTGCTCGGTACTCAGTACTCACGGTTCTCAGTGCTCAGTACTCAGCGTGCTGGGTGCTCAGTGCTCAGGGTGCTGGGTGCTCAGTACTCAGGGTGCTGGGTGCTCAGTGCTCAGGGTGCTCAGTGCTCAGTACTCAGGGTGCTCTGTGCTCAGTGCTCAGGGTGCTCAGTGCTCAGTACTCAGGGTGCTCAGTGCTCAGTGCTCAGGGTGCTTGGTGCTCAGTGCTCGGGGTGCTGGGTGCTCAGTGCTCAGGGTGCTGGGTGCTCAGTACTCAGGGTGCTTAGTGCTCAGGGTGCTGGGTGCTCAGTGCTCAGTACACAGGGTGCTGAGTGCTCAGTGCTCTGGGTGCTGGGTGCTCAGTGCTCAGTACTCAGGGTGCTGGCTGCTCAGTGCTCAGGGTGCTGGATGCTCAGTACTCAGGGTGCTGGGTGATCAGTGCTCAGGGTGCTGGGTGCTCAGTACTCAGGGTGCTGGGTGCTCAGTGCTCAGGGTGCTGGGTGCTCAGTACTCAGGGTGCTGGGTCCTCAGTGCTCAGGGTGCTGGGTGCTCAGTGCTCGGCGAGCTCAGTACTCAGGGTGCTGGCTGCTCAGTGCTCAGGGTGCTTGATGCTCAGTACTCAGGGTGCTGGGTGCTCAGTGCTCAGGGTGCTGGGTGCTCAGTACTCAGGGTGCTGGGTGCTCAGTGCTCAGGGTGCTGGGAGCTCAGTACTCAGGGTGCTCATTGCTCCGGGTCCTGGGTGCTCAGTACTCAGGGTGCTGGGTGCTCAATACTCAGGGTGCTCAGTGCTCAGTATTCAGGGTGCTCAGTGCTCAGTACTCAGGGTTCTCAGTGCTCAGGGTGCTGGGTGCTCAGTGCTCGGGTGCTGGGTGCTCAGTGCTCAGGGTGATGGGTGCTCAGTGCTCAGGGTGCTGGGTGCTCAGTGCTCAGGGTGCTCGGTGCTCAGTGCTCAGGTTGCTGGGTGCTCAGTACTCAGGGTGCTGGGTGCTCTGTACTCAGGGTGCTCATTGCTCAGTACTCAGGGTGCTCAGTGCTCAGTACTCAGGGTGCTCAGTGCTCAGGGTGCTGGGTGCTCAGTACTCAGGGTGCTGGGTGCTCAGTGCTCAGGGTGCTCGGTGCTCAGTACATTGGGTGCTCAGTACCCAGGGTGCTGGGTGCTCAGTACTCAGGGTGCTGGGTGCTCAGTGCTCAGGGTGCTCAGTGCTCAGTACATTGGGTGCTCAGTACTCAGGGTGCTGGGTGCTCAGTGCTCAGGGTGCTGGGTGCTCAGTGCTAAGGGTGCTGGGTGCTCAGTGCTCAGGGTGCTGGGTGCTCAGTACTCAGGGTGCTCGGTGCTCAGTACTCAGGGTGCTGGGTGCTCAGTGCTCGGGGTGCTCGGTGCTCAGTGCTCGGGGTGCTGGGTGCTCAGTACTCAGGGTGCTGGGTGCTCAGTACTCGGTGTGCTGTGGGCTCAATACTCAGGGTGCTCGGTGCTCAGTGCTCGGGGTGCTGGGTGCTCAGTGCTCAGTACACAGGGTGCTGAGTGCTCAGTGCTCGGGGTGCTGGGTGCTCAGTGCTCAGTACTCAGGGTGCTCGGTGCTCAGTGCTCGGGGTGCTGGGTACTCAGTGCTCAGTACACAGGGTGCTGTGTGCTCAGTGCTCGGGGTGCTGGGTGCTCAGTGCTCAGTACTCAGGGTGCTGGGTGCTCAGTGCTCGGGGTGCTGGATGCTCAGTACTTAGGGTGCTGGGTGCTCAGTGCTCAGGGTGCCTCGTGCTCAGTACTCAGGGTGCTGGGTGCTCAGTGCTCAGGGTGCTGGGTGCTCAGTACTCAGGGTGCTGGGTCCTCAGTGCTCAGGGTGCTGGGTGCTCAGTGCTCGGGGTGTTCAGTACTCAGGGTTCTGTGTGTTCAGTGCTCAGGGTACTGGGTGCTCAGTACTCAGGGTGCTGGGTGCTCAGTACTCATAGTGCTCAGTGCTCAGTACTCGGGGTGCTGGGTGCTCAGTACTCAGGGTGATCAGTGCTCAGTACTCGGGGTGCTGGGTGCTCAGTACTCGGGGTGCTGGGTGCTCAGTGCTCAGGGTGCTGAGTGCTCAGTACTCAGTGTGCTGGGTGCTCAGTGCTCGGGGTGCTCGGTGCTCAGTACTCGGGGTGCTGGGTGCTCAGTGCTCAGGGTGCTGGGTGCTCAGTGCTCAGGGTTCTGGGTGCTCAGTGCTCGGGGTGCTCGGTGCTCAGTACTCAGGGTGCTGGGTGCTCAGTACTCAGGGTGCTGGGTGCTCAGTGATCAGGGTGCTGGGTGCTCAGTACTCAGGGTGCTGGGTGCTCAGTACTCAGGGTGCTAAGAGCTCAGGATGCTCAGTGCTCGGGGTGCTGAATGCTCAGTGCTCAGTACTCAGGGTGCTGTGTGCTCAGTACTCAGGGTGCTGGGTGCTCAGTACTCAGGGAGCTCAGTGCTCGGGGTGCAGTGTGCTCAGTACTCAGGGTGCTGGGTGGTCAGTACTCAGGGTGCTCAGTACTCAGGGTGCTGGGTGCTCAGTGCTCAGGGTGCTGGGTGCTCAGTGCTCGGGGTGCTTTGTGCTCATTCTCGGTTTACTGGGTGCTCAGTACTCAGGGTGCTGGTTGCTCAGTGCTCGGGGTGCTCGATGCTCAGTACACAGGGTGCTGGGTGCTCAGTGCTCGGGGTGCTGGGTGCTCAGTACTCAGTGTGCTGGGTGCTCAGGGCTCAGTACTCAGCGTGCTGGGTGCTCAGTGCTCAGAGTGTTGGGTGCACAGTACTCAGGGTGCTGGGTGCTCAGTGCTCAGGGTGCTCAGTGCTCAGGGTGCTGGGTGCTCAGTGCTCGGGGTGCTGGGTGCTCAGTGCTCAGGGTGCTGCGTGCTCAGTGCTCAGTGCTCAGGGTGCTGGGTGCTCAGTGCTCAGTGCTCAGGGTGCTGGGTGTTCAGTACTCAGGGTGCTGGGTGCTCAGTACTCAGGGTGCTGGGTGCTCAGTGCTCAGGGTGCTGGTTGCTCAGTGCTCAGGGTGCTGGGTGCTCAGTACTCAGGGTGCTCGGTGCTCAGTACTCAGGTTGCTCGGTGCTCAGTGCTCAGGGTGCTGGGTGCTCAGTGCTCGGGGTGCTGGGTGTTCAGTACTCAGGGTGCTGGGTGCTCAGTACTCGGGGTGCTGGGTGCTCAGTGCTCAGGGTGCTGGGTGCTCAGTGCTCAGGGTGCTGGGTGCTCAGTACTCAGGGTGCTCCGTGCTCAGTACTCAGGGTTCTCGGTGCTCAGTGCTCAGGGTGCTGGGTGAACAGTGCTCAGGGTGCTGGGTGCTCAGTACTCGGGGTGCTGGGTGCTCAGTACTCAGCGTGCTGGGTGCTCAGTGCTCAGGGTGCTGGTTGCTCAGTGCTCGGGGTGCTGTGTGCTCAGTACTCGCGGTGCTGGGTGCTCACTGCTCAGGGTGCTGGTTCTCAGTGCTCGGGGTACTGGGTACTCAGTGCTCAGTACACAGGGTGCTGGGTGCTCAGTGCTCGGGGTGCTGGGTGCTCAGTGCTCAGTACTAAGGGTGCTGAGTGCTCAGTGCTCGGGGTGCTGGGTGCTCAGTACTCAGGGTACTCGGTGCTCAGTACTCAGGGTGCTGGGTGATCAGTGCTCACGGTGCTCGGTGCTCAGTACTCAGGGTGCTGGGTCCTCAGTGCTCAGGGTGCTGAGTGCTCAGTACTCAGGGTGCTGGGTGCTCAGTACTCGGGGTGCTGGGTGCTCAGTACTCAGGGAGCTGGGTGCTCAGTACTCATTGTGCTGGGTGCTCAGTACTCGGGTGCTGGGTGCTCAGTGCTCAGGGTGCTGGGTGCTCAGTGCTCAGGGTGCTGGGTGCTCAGTGCTCAGTACTCAGGGTGCTGAGTGCTCAGTGCTCGGGGTGCTGGGTGCTCAGTGCTCAGTACTCAGTGTGCTTGGTGCTCAGTGCTCGGGGTGCTGGGTGCTCAGTGCTCAGGGTGCTGGGTGCTCAGTGCTCAGGGTGCTGGGTGCTCAGTGCTCGGGGTGCTGGGTGCTCAGTACTCAGGGTGCTGGGTGCTCAGTACTCAGGGTGCTGGGTGCTCAGTGCTCGGGGTGCTGGGTGCTCAGTGCTCGGGGTGCTGGGTGCTCAGTGCTCGGGGTGCTCGGTGCTCAGTACTCAGGGTGCTGGGTGCTCAGTGCTCGGGGTGCTCAGTACTCAGGGTGCTGTGTGTTCAGTGCTCAGGGTGCTGGGTGCTCAGTACTCAGGGTGCTCGGTGCTTAGTACTCAGGGTGCTGGGTGCTCAGTACTCCGGGTGCTGGGTGCCCAGTGCACGGCGTGCTCGGTGCTCAGTGCTCAAGGTGCTGGGTGCTCAGTACTCAGGGTGATCATTGCTCAGAGTGCTGGGTGCTCAGTACTCAGGGTGCTGGGTGCTCAGTACTCAGGGTGCTCAGTGCTCAGTACTCAGGGTGCTCAGTGCTCAGTACTAAGGGTGCTCAGTGCTCAGGGTGCTGGGTGATCAGTGCTCGGGGTGCTCGGTGCCCAGTACTCAGGGTGCAGGGTGCTCAGTGCTCAGGGTGCTGGGTGCTCAGTGCTCAGGGTGCTGGGTGCTCAGTGCTCAGGGTGCTGGGTGCTCAGTACTCAGGGTGCTCGGTGCTCAGGGTGCTGGGTGCTCAGTGTTCGGGGTGCTCGGTGCTCAGTACTCGGGGTGCTCAGTGCTCAGTACTCAGGGTGCTGGGTGCTCAGTGCTCAGGGTGCTGGGTGCTCAGTACTCAGGGTGCTGCGTGCTCGGTGCTCAGTATGCTGGGTGCTCAGTACTCAGGGTGCTGGGTGCTCAGTACTCAGGGTCCTGGGTGCTCAGTACTCAGGGTGCTCGGTGCTCAGGACTCAGGGTGCTGGGTGCTCAGTGCTCAGGGTGCTGGGTGCTCAGTACTCAGGGTGCTGGGTGCTCAGTGCTCGGGGTGCTCGGTGCTCAGTACTCGGGGTGCTCAGTGCTCAGTGCTCAGGGTGCTGGGTGCTCAGTGCTCAGAGTGCTGGGTGCTCAGTACTCAGGGTGCTCGGTGCTCAGTACTCAGGGTGCTGGGTGCTCGGTGCTCAGGGTGCTCAGTGCTCAGTACTCAGCGTGCTGGGTGCTCAGTGGTCAGGGTGCTCGGTGTTCAGTACTCAGGGTGCTTAGTGCTCAGGGTGCTGGGTGCTCAGTACTCAGGGTGCAGGGTGCTCAGTTCTCAGTACTCAGGGTGCTCAGTGCTCAGGGTGCTGGGTGCTCAGTGCTCGGGGTGCTGGGTACTCAGTGCTCAGTACACAGGGTGCTGGGTGCTCAGTGCTCGGGGTGCTGGGTGCTCATTGCTCAGTACTCAGGGAGCTGGGTGCTCAGTGCTCAGGGTGCTGGATGCTCAGTACTCAGGGTGCTGGGTGCTCAGTGCTCCGGGTGCTGGTTGCTCAGTACTCAGGGTGCTGGGTGCTCATTGCTCAGGGTACTGGGTGCTCAGTACTCAGGGTGCTCATTGCTCAGGGTGCTGGGTGCTCAGTACTCAGGGTGCTGGGTGCTCAGTACTCAGGGTGCTGGGTGCTCAGTACTCAGGGTGCTCAGTGCTCAGTACTCAGGGTGCTCAGGGCTCAGGGTGCTGGGTGCTCACTGCTCGGGGTGCTGGGTGCTCAGTGCTCAGGGTGCTGGGTGCTCAGTGCTCAGGGTGCTCGGTGCTCAGTTCTCAGGGTGCTGGGTGCTCAGTACTCAGGGTGCTGGGTGCTCAGTACTCAGGGTGCTCAGTGCTCAGTACTCAGGGTGCTCAGTGCTCAGTACTCAGGGTGCTCAGGGCTCAGGGTGCTGGGAGCTCAGTGCCCGGAGTGCTGGGTGCTCAGTCCTCAGTTTGCTGGGTGCTCAGTGATCAGGGTGCTCGATGCTCAGTGATCAGGGTGCTGGGTGCTCAGTACTCAGGGTGCTGGGTGCTCAGTGCTCGGGGTGCTGGGTGCTCAGTACTCAGGGTGCTGGGTGCTCAGTGCTCAGGGTGCTGGATGCTCAGTGCTCAGGGTGCTCGGTGCTTAGTACTCAGGGTGCTCGGTGCTCGGGGTGCTGGGTGCTCAGTGCTCGGGGTGCTTGGTGCTCAGTGCTCGGGGTGCTGGGTGCTCAGTGCTCGGGGTGCTGGGTGCTCAGTGCTCGGGGTGCTGGGTGCTCAGTGCTCGGGGTGCTGGGTGCTCAGTGCTCAGGGTGCTCAGTGCTCAGTACTCAGGGTGCTCAGTGCTCAGTGCTCAGGGTGCTCAGTGCTCAGTACTCAGGGTGCTCAGTGCTCAGTGCTCTGGGTGCTGGGTGCTCAGTGCTCAGGGTGCTGGGTGCTCAGTGCTCAGGGTGCTCGATGCTCAGTACACAGGTTGCTGGGTGCTCAGTGCTCGGGGTGCTGGGTGCTCAGTACTCAGGGTGCTGGGTGCTCAGGGCTCAGTACTCAGCGTGCTGGGTGCTCAGTGCTCAGAGTGTTGGGTGCTCAGTACTCAGGGTGCTGGGTGCTCAGTGCTCAGTGCTCAGGGTGCTCAGTGCTCAGGGTGCTGGGTGCTCAGGGTGCTGGGTGCTCAGTGCTCGGGGTGCTGGGTGCTCAGTGCTCAGGGTGCTGGGTGCTCAGTGCTTAGTGATCAGGGTGCTGGGTGCTCAGTGCTCAGTGCTCAGGGTGCTGGGTGTTCAGTACTCATGGTGCTGGGTGCTCAGTACTCAGGGTGCTGGGTGCTCAGTGCTCAGGGTGCTGGGTGCTCAGTGCTCAGGGTGCTGGGTGCTCAGTACTCAGGGTGCTGGGTGCTCAGTACTCAGGGTGCTCGTTGCTCAGTGCTCAGGGTGCTGGGTGCTCAGTGCGCGGGGTGCTGGATGCTCAGTACTCAGGGTGCTGGGTGCTTAGTACTCAGGGTACTGGGTGCTCAGTACTCAGGGTGCTGGGTGCTTAGTACTCAGGGTGCTGGGTGCTCAGTGCTCGGGGTGTTGGGTGCTCAGTGCTCGGGGTGCTCGGTGCTCAGTGCTCGGGGTGCTTGGTGCTCAGTAATCAGGGTGCTGGGTGCTCAGTACTCGTTGTGCTGGGTGCTCAGTGCTCAGGGTGCTGGGTGCTCAGTACTCAGGGTGCTCGGTACTCAGTACTCACGGTGCTCAGTGCTCAGTACTTAGGGTGCTCAGGCTCAGTGCTCGGGGTGCTGGGTGCTCAGTGCTCGGGGTGCTGGGTGCTCAGTGCTCGGGGTGCTGGGTGCTCAGTGCTCAGGGTGCTGGGTGCTCAGTGCTTAGAGTGCTGGGTGCTCAGTACTCAGGGTGCTCGGTGCTCAGTACTCAGGGTGCTGGGTGCTCAGTGCTCAGGGTGCTCAGTGCTCAGTACTCAGCGTGCAGGGTGCTCTGTGGTCAGGGTGCTCGGTGCTCAGTACTCAGGGTGCTCAGTGCTCAGGGTGCTGGGTGCTCAGTACTCAGGGTGCAGGGTGCTCAGTGCTCAGTACTCAGGGTGCTCAGTGCTCAGGGTGCTGGGTGCTCAGTGCTCGGGGTGCTGGGTACTCAGTGCTCAGTACACAGGGTGCTGGGTGCGCAGTGCTCGGGGTGCTGGGTGCTCAGTGCTCAGTACTCAGAGAGCTGGGTGCTCAGTGCTCCGGGTGCTGGATGCTCAGTACTCAGGGTGCTGGGTACTCAGTGCTCAGGGTGCTGGTTGCTCAGTACTCAGGGTGCTGGGTGCTCAGTGCTCAGGGTGCTGGGTGCTCAGTACTCAGGGTGCTCATTGCTCAGGGTGCTGGGTGCTCAGTACTCAGGGTGCTGGGTGCTCAGTACTCAGGGTGCTGGGTGCTCAGTACTCAGGGTGCTCAGTGCTCAGTACACAGGGTGCTCAGTGCTCAGTAATCAGGGTGCTCAGGGCTCAGGGTGCTGGGTGCTCACTGCTCGGGGTGCTGGGTGCTCAGTGCTCAGGGTGCTGGGTGCTCAGTGCTCAGGGTGCTCGGTGCTCAGTTCTCAGGGTGCTGGGTGCTCAGTACTCAGGGTGCTGGGTGCTCAGTACTCAGGGTGCTCAGTGCTCAGTACTCAGGGTGCTCAGAGCTCAGTACACAGGGTGCTCAGTGCTCAGGGTGCTGGGTGCTCAGTGCTCGGGGTGCTGGGTGCTCAGTCCTCAGGGTGCTGGGTGCTCAGTGCTCAGGGTGCTCGGTGCTCAGTGATCAGGGTGCTGGGTGCTCGGTACTCAGGGTGCTGGGTGCTCAGTGCTCAGGGTGCTGGGTGCTCAGTACTCAGGGTGCTGGGTGCTCAGTGCTCAGGGTGCTGGGTGCTCAGTGCTCAGGGTGCTCGGTGCTTAGTACTCAGGGTGCTCGGTGCTCGGGGTGCTGGGTGCTCAGTGCTCAGGGTGCTGGGTGCTCAGTGCTCAGGGTGCTGGGTGCTCAGTGCTCGGGGTGCTGGGTGCTCAGTGCTCGGGGTGCTGGGTGCTCAGTGCTCGGGGTGCTGGGTGCTCAGTACTCGGGGTGCTCGGTGCTCAGTGCTCAGGGTGCTTGGTGCTCAGTGCTCAGGGTGCTGGGTGCTCAGTACTCAGGGTGCTGGCTGCTCAGTACTCAGGGTGCTCGGTGCTCAGTACTCAGGGTTCTGCGTGCTCGGTGCTCAGTACGCTGGGTGCTCAGTACTCAGGGTGCTGGCTGCTCAGTAATCAGGGTGCTGGGTGCACAGTGCTCGGGGTGCTGGGTGCTCAGTACTCAGTGTGCTGGGTGGTCAGTACTCAGGGTGCTCAGTGCTTGGGGTGCTGGTGCTCAGTACTCAGGGTGCTCAGTGCTCGGGGTGCTGGGTGCTCAGTGCTCAGTACTCAGGGTGCTGGGTGCTCAGTGCTCAAGGTGCTGGGTGCTCAGTACTCAGGGTGCTGGGTCCTCAGTGCTCAGGGTGCTGAGTGCTCAGTACTCAGGGTGCTGGGTGCTCCGTCCTCGGGGTGCTGGGTGCTCAGTACTCAGGGTGCTGGGTGCTTAGTACTCAGGGTGCTGGGTGCTCAGTGCTCGGGGTGCTGGGTGCTCAGTGCTCGGGGTGCTCGGTGCTCAGTGCTCGGGGTGCTTGGTGCTCAGTAATCAGGGTGCTGGGTGCTCAGTACTCGTTGTGCTGGGTGCTCAGTGCTCAGGGTGCTGGGTGCTCAGTACTCAGGGTGCTCGGTACTCAGTACTCACGGTGCTCAGTGCTCAGTACTCAGGGTGCTCAGGCTCAGTGCTCGGGGTGCTGGGTGCTCAGTGCTCGGAGTGCTGGGTGCTCAGTGCTCGGGTTGCTGGGTGCTCAGTGCTCAGGGTGCTGGGTGCTCAGTGCTTAGAGTGCTGGGTGCTCAGTACTCAGGGTGCTCGGTACTCAGTACTCAGGGTGCTGGGTGCTCAGTGCTCAGGGTGCTCAGTGCTCAGTACTCAGCGTGCAGGGTGTTCAGTGGTCACGGTGCTCGGTGCTCAGTACTCAGTGTGCTCAGTGCTCAGGGTGCTGGGTGCTCAGTACTCAGGGTGCAGGGTGCTCAGTGCTCAGTACTCAGGGTGCTCAGTGCTCAGGGTGCTGGGTGCTCAGTGCTCGGGGTGCTGGGTACTCAGTGCTCAGTACACAGGGTGCTGGGTGCTCAGTGCTCGGGGTGCTGGGTGCTCAGTGCTCAGTACTCAGGGAGCTGGGTGCTCAGTGCTCTGGGTGCTGGATGCTCAGTACTCAGGGTGCTGGGTGCTCAGTGCTCAGGGTGCTCGGTGCTCAGTACTCAGGGTGCTGGGTGCTCAGTACTCAGGGTGCTGGGTGCTCAGTGCTCAGGGTGCTGGGTGCTCAGTACTCAGGGTGCTGGGTGCTCAGTGCTCAGGGTGCTGGGTGCTCAGTGCTCAGGGTGCTCGGTGCTTAGTACTCAGGGTGCTCGGTGCTCGGGGTGCTGGGTGCTCAGTGCTCAGGGTGCTGGGTGCTCAGTGCTCAGGGTGCTGGGTGCTCAGTGCTCAGGGTGCTGGGTGCTCAGTGCTCGGGGTGCTGGGTGCTCAGTGCTCGGGGTGCTGGGTGCTCAGCGCTCGGGGTGCTGGGTGCTCAGTACTCGGGGTGCTCGGTGCTCAGTACTCAGGGTGCTTGGTGCTCAGTGCTCAGGGTGCTGGGTGCTCAGTACTCAGGGTGCTGGCTGCTCAGTACTCAGGGTGCTCGGTGCTCAGTACTCAGGTTGCTGCGTGCTCGGTGCTCAGTACGCTGGGTGCTCAGTACTCAGGGTGCTGGCTGCTCAGTAATCAGGGTGCTGGGTGCTCAGTGCTCGGGGTGCTGGGTGCTCAGTACTCAGTGTGCTGGGTGCTCAGTACTCAGGGTGCTCAGTGCTTGGGGTGCTGGTTGCTCAGTACTCAGGGTGCTCAGTGCTTGGGGTGTTGGGTGCTCAGTACTCAGGGTGCTGGGTGCTCAGTGCTCAGGGTGCTGGGTGCTCAGTGCTCGGGGTGCTGGGTGCTCAGTGCTCAGTACTCAGGGTGCTGGGTGCTCAGTGCTCAGGGTGCTGGGTGCTCAGTGCTCAGGGTGCTGGGTGCTCAGTGCTCAGGGTGCTGGGTACTCAGTGCTCAGGGAGCTGGGTACTCAGTGCTCGGGGTGCTGGGTGCTCAGTACTCAGTGTGCTGGGTGCTCAGTGCTCAGAGTGTTGGGTGCTCAGTACTCAGGGTGCTGGGTGCTCAGTGCTCAGTGCTCAGGGTGCTCAGTGCTCAGGGTGCTGGGTGCTCAGGGTGCTGGGAGCTCAGTGCTCGGGGTGCTGGGTGCTCAGTGCTCAGGGTGCTGGGTGCTCAGTGCTTAGTGCTCAGGGTGCTGGGTGCTCAGTGCTCAGTGCTCAGGGTGCTGGGTGTTCAGTACTCATGGTGCTGGGTGCTCAGTACTCAGGGTGCTGGGTGCTCAGTGCTCAGGGTGCTGGGTGCTCAGTGCTCAGGGTGCTGGGTGCTCAGTACTCAGGGTGCTGGGTACTCAGTACTCAGGGTGCTCGTTGCTCAGTGCTCAGGGTGCTGGGTGCTCAGTGCGCGGGGTGCAGGGTGTTCAGTACTCAGGGTGCTGGGTGCTCAGTACTCAGGGTGCTGGGTGCTCAGTGCTCAGGGTGCTGAGTGCTCAGTACTCAGGGTGCTGGGTGCTCAGTGCTCGGGGTGCTGGGTGCTCAGTACTCAGGGTGCTGGGTGCTTAGTACTCAGGGTGCTGGGTGCTCAGTGCTCGGGGTGTTGGGTGCTCAGTGCTCGGGGTGCTCGGTGCTCAGTGCTCGGGGTGCTTGGTGCTCAGTAATCAGGGTGCTGGGTGCTCAGTACTCGTTGTGCTGGGTGCTCAGTGCTCAGGGTGCTGGGTGCTCAGTACTCAGGGTGCTCGGTACTCAGTACTCACGGTGCTCAGTGCTCAGTACTCAGGGTGCTCAGGCTCAGTGCTCGGGGTGCTGGGTGCTCAGTGCTCGGGGTGCTGGGTGCTCAGTGCTCGGGGTGCTCGGTGCTCAGTGCTCAGGGTGCTGGGTGCTCAGTGCTTAGAGTGCTGGGTGCTCAGTACTCAGGGTGCTCGGTGCTCAGTACTCAGGGTGCTGGGTGCTCAGTGCTCAGGGTGCTCAGTGCTCAGTACTCAGCGTGCAGGGTGCTCTGTGGTCAGGGTGCTCGGTGCTCAGTACTCAGGGTGCTCAGTGCTCAGGGTGCTGGGTGCTCAGTACTCAGGGTGCAGGGTGCTCAGTGCTCAGTACTCAGGGTGCTCAGTGCTCAGGGTGCTGGGTGCTCAGTGCTCGGGGTGCTGGGTACTCAGTGCTCAGTACACAGGGTGCTGGGTGCGCAGTGCTCGGGGTGCTGGGTGCTCAGTGCTCAGTACTCAGAGAGCTGGGTGCTCAGTGCTCCGGGTGCTGGATGCTCAGTACTCAGGGTGCTGGGTACTCAGTGCTCAGGGTGCTGGTTGCTCAATACTCAGGGTGCTGGGTGCTCAGTGCTCAGGGTGCTGGGTGCTCAGTACTCAGGGTGCTCATTGCTCAGGGTGCTGGGTGCTCAGTACTCAGGGTGCTGGGTGCTCAGTACTCAGGGTGCTGGGTGCTCAGTACTCAGGGTGCTCAGTGCTCAGTACTCAGGGTGCTCAGTGCTCAGTAATCAGGGTGCTCAGGGATCAGGGTGCTGGGTGCTAACTGCTCGGGGTGCTGGGTGCTCAGTGCTCAGGGTGCTGGGTGCTCAGTGCTCAGGGTGCTCGGTGCTCAGTTCTCAGGGTGCTGGGTGCTCAGTACTCAGGGTGCTGGGTGCTCAGTACTCAGGGTGCTCAGTGCTCAGTACTCAGGGTGCTCAGTGCTCAGTACACAGGGTGCTCAGTGCTCAGGGTGCTGGGTGCTCAGTGCTCGGGGTGCTGGGTGCTCAGTACTCAGGGTGCTGGGTGCTCAGTACTCAGGGTGCTCAGTGCTCAGTACTCAGGGTGCTCAGTGCTCAGTACACAGGGTGCTCAGTCCTCAGGGTGCTGGGTGCTCAGTGCTCAGGGTGCTCGGTGCTCAGTGATCAGGGTGCTGGGTGCTCGGTACTCAGGGTGCTGGGTGCTCAGTGCTCAGGGTGCTGGGTGCTCAGTACTCAGGGTGCTGGGTGCTCAGTGCTCAGGGTGCTGGATGCTCAGTGCTCAGGGTGCTCGGTGCTTAGTACTCAGGGTGCTCGGTGCTCGGGGCGCTGGGTGCTCAGTGCTCAGGGTGCTGGGTGCTCAGTGCTCAGGGTGCTGGGTGCTCAGTGCTCGGGGTGCTGGGTGCTCAGTGCTCGGGGTGCTGGGTGCTCAGTGCTCGGGGTGCTGGGTGCTCAGTACTCGGGGTGCTCGGTGCTCAGTACTCAGGGTGCTTGGTGCTCAGTGCTCAGGGTGCTGGGTGCTCAGTACTCAGGGTGCTGGCTGCTGAGTACTCAGGGTGCTCGGTGCTCAGTACTCAGGGTGCTGCGTGCTCGGTGCTCAGTACGCTGGGTGCTCAGTACTCAGGGTGCTGGCTGCTCAGTAATCAGGGTGCTGGGTGCTCAGTGCTCGGGGTGCTGGGTGCTCAGTACTCAGTGTGCTGGGTGCTCAGTACTCAGGGTGCTCAGTGCTTGGGGTGCTGGTGCTCAGTACTCAGGGTGCTCAGTGCTTGGGGTGTTGGGTGCTCAGTACTCAGGGTGCTGGGTGCTCAGTGCTCAGGGTGCTGGGTGCTCAGTACTCAGGGTGCTGGGTGCTCAGTGCTCGGGGTGCTGGGTGCTCAGTGCTCAGGGTGCTGGGTGCTCAGTGCTCAGGGTGCTCGGTGCTCAGTTCTCAGGGTGCTGGGTGCTCAGTACTCAGGGTGCTGGGTGCTCAGTACTCAGGGTGCTCAGTGCTCAGTACTCAGGGTGCTCAGTGCTCAGTACACAGGGTGCTCAGTGCTCAGGGTGCTGGGTGCTCAGTGCTCGGGGTGCTGGGTGCTCAGTCCTCAGGGTGCTGGGTGCTCAGTGCTCAGGGTGCTCGGTGCTCAGTGATCAGGGTGTTGGGTGCTCGGTACTCAGGGTGCTGGGTGCTCAGTGCTCAGGGTGCTGGGTGCTCAGTACTCAGGGTGCTGGGTGCTCAGTGCTCAGGGTGCTGGGTGCTCAGTGCTCAGGGTGCTCGGTGCTTAGTACTCAGGGTGCTCGGTGCTCGGGGCGCTGGGTGCTCAGTGCTCAGGGTGCTGGGTGCTCAGTGCTCAGGGTGCTGGGTGCTCAGTGCTCGGGGTGCTGGGTGCTCAGTGCTCGGGGTGCTGGGTGCTCAGTGCTCGGGGTCCTGGGTGCTCAGTACTCGGGGTGCTCGGTGCTCAGTACTCAGGGTGCTTGGTGCTCAGTGCTCAGGGTGCTGGGTGCTCAGTACTCAGGGTGCTGGCTGCTCAGTACTCAGGGTGCTCGGTGCTCAGTACTCAGGGCGCTGCGTGCTCGGTGCTCAGTACGCTGGGTGCTCAGTACTCAGGGTGCTGGCTGCTCAGTAATCAGGGTGCTGGGTGCTCAGTGCTCGGGGTGCTGGGTGCTCAGTACTCAGTGTGCTGGGTGCTCAGTACTCAGGGTGCTCAGTGCTTGGGGTGCTGGTGCTCAGTACTCAGGGTGCTCAGTGCTTGGGGTGTTGGGTGCTCAGTACTCAGGGTGCTGGGTGCTCAGTGCTCAGGGTGCTGGGTGCTCAGTACTCAGGGTGCTGGGTGCTCAGTGCTCGGGGTGCTGGGTGCTCAGTGCTCAGTACTCAGGGTGCTGGGTGCTCAGTGCTCAAGGTGCTGGGTGCTCAGTACTCAGTACTCAGGGTGCTGGGTGCTCAGTGCTCAGGGTGCTGGGTGCTCAGTGCTCAGTGCTCGGGGTGCTGGGTGCTCAGTGCTCAGGGTGCTGAGTGCTCAGTACTCAGGGTGCTGGGTGCTCCGTGCTCGGGGTGCTGGGTGCTCAGTACTCAGGGTGCTGGGTGCTTAGTACTCAGGGTGCTGGGTGCTCAGTGCTCGGGGTGCTGGGTGCTCAGTGCTCGGGGTGCTCGGTGCTCAGTGCTCGGGGTGCTTGGTGCTCAGTACTCAGGGTGCTCGGTACTCAGTACTCACGGTGCTCAGTGCTCAGTACTCAGGGTGCTCAGGCTCAGTGCTCGGGGTGCTGGGTGCTCAGTGCTCGGAGTGCTGGGTGCTCAGTGCTCGGGGTGCTGGGTGCTCAGTGCTCAGGGTGCTGGGTGCTCAGTGCTTAGAGTGCTGGGTGCTCAGTACTCAGGGTGCTCGGTACTCAGTACTCAGGGTGCTGGGTGCTCAGTGCTCAGGGTGCTCAGTGCTCAGTACTCAGCGTGCAGGGTGCTCAGTGGTCAGGGTGCTCGGTGCTCAGTACTCAGTGTGCTCAGTGCTCAGGGTGCTGGGTGCTCAGTACTCAGGGTGCAGGGTGCTCAGTGCTCAGTACTCAGGGTGCTCAGTGCTCAGGGTGCTGGGTGCTCAGTGCTCGGGGTGCTGGGTACTCAGTGCTCAGTACACAGGGTGCTGGGTGCTCAGTGCTCGGGGTGCTGGGTGCTCAGTGCTCAGTACTCAGGGAGCTGGGTGCTCAGTGCTCTGGGTGCTGGATGCTCAGTACTCAGGGTGCTGGGTGCTCAGTGCTCAGGGTGCTCGGTGCTCAGTACTCAGGGTGCTGGGTGCTCAGTACTCAGGGTGCTGGGTGCTCAGTGCTCAGGGTGCTGGGTGCTCAGTACTCAGGGTGCTGGGTGCTCAGTGCTCAGGGTGCTGGGTGCTCAGTGCTCAGGGTGCTCGGTGCTTAGTACTCAGGGTGCTCGGTTCTCGGGGTGCTGGGTGCTCAGTGCTCAGGGTGCTGGGTGCTCAGTGCTCAGGGTGCTGGGTGCTCAGTGCTCAGGGTGCTGGGTGCTCAGTGCTCGGGGTGCTGGGTGCTCAGTGCTCGGGGTGCTGGGTGCTCAGTGCTCGGGGTGCTGGGTGCTCAGTACTCGGGGTGCTCAGTGCTCAGTACTCAGGGTGCTTGGTGCTCAGTGCTCAGGGTGCTGGTTGCTCAATACTCAGGGTGCTGGGTGCTCAGTGCTCAGGGTGCTGGGTGCTCAGTACTCAGGGTGCTCATTGCTCAGGGTGCTGGGTGCTCAGTACTCAGGGTGCTGGGTGCTCAGTACTCAGGGTGCTGGGTACTCAGTGCTCAGGGTGCTGGTTGCTCAATACTCAGGGTGCTGGGTGCTCAGTGCTCAGGGTGCTGGGTGCTCAGTACTCAGGGTGCTCATTGCTCAGGGTGCTGGGTGCTCAGTACTCAGGGTGCTGGGTGCTCAGTACTCAGGGTGCTGGGTGCTCAGTACTCAGGGTGCTCAGTGCTCAGTACTCAGGGTGCTGGGTGCTCAGTACTCAGGGTGCTCATTGCTCAGGGTGCTGGGTGCTCAGTACTCAGGGTGCTGGGTGCTCAGTACTCAGGGTGCTGGGTGCTCAGTACTCAGGGTGCTCAGTGCTCAGTACTCAGGGTGCTCAGTGCTCAGTAATCAGGGTGCTCAGGGATCAGGGTGCTGGGTGCTAACTGCTCGGGGTGCTGGGTGCTCAGTGCTCAGGGTGCTGGGTGCTCAGTGCTCAGGGTGCTCGGTGCTCAGTTCTCAGGGTGCTGGGTGCTCAGTACTCAGGGTGCTGGGTGCTCAGTACTCAGGGTGCTCAGTGCTCAGTACTCAGGGTGCTCAGTGCTCAGTACACAGGGTGCTCAGTGCTCAGGGTGCTGGGTGCTCAGTGCTCGGGGTGCTGGGTGCTCAGTACTCAGGGTGCTGGGTGCTCAGTACTCAGGGTGCTCAGTGCTCAGTACTCAGGGTGCTCAGTGCTCAGTACACAGGGTGCTCAGTCCTCAGGGTGCTGGGTGCTCAGTGCTCAGGGTGCTCGGTGCTCAGTGATCAGGGTGCTGGGTGCTCGGTACTCAGGGTGCTGGGTGCTCAGTGCTCAGGGTGCTGGGTGCTCAGTACTCAGGGTGCTGGGTGCTCAGTGCTCAGGGTGCTGGGTGCTCAGTGCTCAGGGTGCTCGGTGCTTAGTACTCAGGGTGCTCGGTGCTCGGGGCGCTGGGTGCTCAGTGCTCAGGGTGCTGGGTGCTCAGTGCTCAGGGTGCTGGGTGCTCAGTGCTCGGGGTGCTGGGTGCTCAGTGCTCGGGGTGCTGGGTGCTCAGTGCTCGGGGTGCTGGGTGCTCAGTACTCGGGGTGCTCGGTGCTCAGTACTCAGGGTGCTTGGTGCTCAGTGCTCAGGGTGCTGGGTGCTCAGTACTCAGGGTGCTGGCTGCTGAGTACTCAGGGTGCTCGGTGCTCAGTACTCAGGGTGCTGCGTGCTCGGTGCTCAGTACGCTGGGTGCTCAGTACTCAGGGTGCTGGCTGCTCAGTAATCAGGGTGCTGGGTGCTCAGTGCTCGGGGTGCTGGGTGCTCAGTACTCAGTGTGCTGGGTGCTCAGTACTCAGGGTGCTCAGTGCTTGGGGTGCTGGTGCTCAGTACTCAGGGTGCTCAGTGCTTGGGGTGTTGGGTGCTCAGTACTCAGGGTGCTGGGTGCTCAGTGCTCAGGGTGCTGGGTGCTCAGTACTCAGGGTGCTGGGTGCTCAGTGCTCGGGGTGCTGGGTGCTCAGTGCTCAGGGTGCTGGGTGCTCAGTGCTCAGGGTGCTCGGTGCTCAGTTCTCAGGGTGCTGGGTGCTCAGTACTCAGGGTGCTGGGTGCTCAGTACTCAGGGTGCTCAGTGCTCAGTACTCAGGGTGCTCAGTGCTCAGTACACAGGGTGCTCAGTGCTCAGGGTGCTGGGTGCTCAGTGCTCGGGGTGCTGGGTGCTCAGTCCTCAGGGTGCTGGGTGCTCAGTGCTCAGGGTGCTCGGTGCTCAGTGATCAGGGTGTTGGGTGCTCGGTACTCAGGGTGCTGGGTGCTCAGTGCTCAGGGTGCTGGGTGCTCAGTACTCAGGGTGCTGGGTGCTCAGTGCTCAGGGTGCTGGGTGCTCAGTGCTCAGGGTGCTCGGTGCTTAGTACTCAGGGTGCTCGGTGCTCGGGGCGCTGGGTGCTCAGTGCTCAGGGTGCTGGGTGCTCAGTGCTCAGGGTGCTGGATGCTCAGTGCTCGGGGTGCTGGGTGCTCAGTGCTCGGGGTGCTGGGTGCTCAGTGCTCGGGGTCCTGGGTGCTCAGTACTCGGGGTGCTCGGTGCTCAGTACTCAGGGTGCTTGGTGCTCAGTGCTCAGGGTTCTGGGTGCTCAGTACTCAGGGTGCTGGCTGCTCAGTACTCAGGGTGCTCGGTGCTCAGTACTCAGGGCGCTGCGTGCTCGGTGCTCAGTACGCTGGGTGCTCAGTACTCAGGGTGCTGGCTGCTCAGTAATCAGGGTGCTGGGTGCTCAGTGCTCGGGGTGCTGGGTGCTCAGTACTCAGTGTGCTGGGTGCTCAGTACTCAGGGTGCTCAGTGCTTGGGGTGATGGTGATCAGTACTCAGGGTGCTCAGTGCTTGGGGTGTTGGGTGCTCAGTACTCAGGGTGCTGGGTGCTCAGTGCTCAGGGTGCTGGGTGCTCAGTACTCAGGGTGCTGGGTGCTCAGTGCTCGGGGTGCTGGGTGCTCAGTGCTCAGTACTCAGGGTGCTGGGTGCTCAGTGCTCAAGGTGCTGGGTGCTCAGTACTCAGTACTCAGGGTGCTGGGTGCTCAGTGCTCAGGGTGCTGGGTGCTCAGTGCTCAGTGCTCGGGGTGCTGGGTGCTCAGTGCTCAGGGTGCTGAGTGCTCAGTACTCAGGGTGCTGGGTGCTCCGTGCTCGGGGTGCTGGGTGCTCAGTACTCAGGGTGCTGGGTGCTTAGTACTCAGGGTGCTGGGTGCTCAGTGCTCGGGGTGCTGGGTGCTCAGTGCTCGGGGTGCTCGGTGCTCAGTGCTCGGGGTGCTTGGTGCTCAGTACTCAGGGTGCTCGGTACTCAGTACTCACGGTGCTCAGTGCTCAGTACTCAGGGTGCTCAGGCTCAGTGCTCGGGGTGCTGGGTGCTCAGTGCTCGGAGTGCTGGGTGCTCAGTGCTCGGGGTGCTGGGTGCTCAGTGCTCAGGGTGCTGGGTGCTCAGTGCTTAGAGTGCTGGGTGCTCAGTACTCAGGGTGCTCGGTACTCAGTACTCAGGGTGCTGGGTGCTCAGTGCTCAGGGTGCTCAGTGCTCAGTACTCAGCGTGCAGGGTGCTCAGTGGTCAGGGTGCTCGGTGCTCAGTACTCAGTGTGCTCAGTGCTCAGGGTGCTGGGTGCTCAGTACTCAGGGTGCAGGGTGCTCAGTGCTCAGTACTCAGGGTGCTCAGTGCTCAGGGTGCTGGGTGCTCAGTGCTCGGGGTGCTGGGTACTCAGTGCTCAGTACACAGGGTGCTGGGTGCTCAGTGCTCGGGGTGCTGGGTGCTCAGTGCTCAGTACTCAGGGAGCTGGGTGCTCAGTGCTCTGGGTGCTGGATGCTCAGTACTCAGGGTGCTGGGTGCTCAGTGCTCAGGGTGCTCGGTGCTCAGTACTCAGGGTGCTGGGTGCTCAGTACTCAGGGTGCTGGGTGCTCAGTGCTCAGGGTGCTGGGTGCTCAGTACTCAGGGTGCTGGGTGCTCAGTGCTCAGGGTGCTGGGTGCTCAGTGCTCAGGGTGCTCGGTGCTTAGTACTCAGGGTGCTCGGTTCTCGGGGTGCTGGGTGCTCAGTGCTCAGGGTGCTGGGTGCTCAGTGCTCAGGGTGCTGGGTGCTCAGTGCTCAGGGTGCTGGGTGCTCAGTGCTCGGGGTGCTGGGTGCTCAGTGCTCGGGGTGCTGGGTGCTCAGTGCTCGGGGTGCTGGGTGCTCAGTACTCGGGGTGCTCAGTGCTCAGTACTCAGGGTGCTTGGTGCTCAGTGCTCAGGGTGCTGGGTGCTCAGTACTCAGGGTGCTGGCTGCTCAGTACTCAGGGTGCTCGGTGCTCAGTACTCAGGGTGCTGCGTGCTCGGTGCTCAGTACGCTGGGTGCTCAGTACTCAGGGTGCTGGCTGCTCAGTAATCAGGGTGCTGGGTGCTCAGTGCTCGGGGTGCTGGGTGCTCAGCTCTCAGTGTGCTGGGTGCTCAGTACTCAGGGTGCTCAGTGCTTGGGGTGCTGGTTGCTCAGTACACAGGGTGCTCAGTGCTTGGGGTGTTGGGTGCTCAGTACTCAGGGTGCTGGGTGCTCAGTGCTCAGGGTGCTGGGTGCTCAGTGCTCGGGGTGCTGGGTGCTCAGTGCTCAGTACTCAGGGTGCTGGGTGCTCAGTGCTCAGGGTGCTGGGTGCTCAGTGCTCAGGGTGCTGGGTGCTCAGTGCTCAGGGTGCTGGGTACTCAGTGCTCAGGGTGCTGGGTACTCAGTGCTCGGGGTGCTGGGTGCTCAGTACTCAGGGTGCTGGGTGCTCAGTACTCAGGGTGCTCAGTGCTCAGTACTCATGGTGCTCAGTGCTCCGTACAAGGGTGCTCAGTGCTCAGGGTGCTGGGTGCTCAGTGCTCAGGGTGCTGGGTGCTCAGTCCTCAGGGTGCTGGGTGCTCAGTGCTCAGGGTGCTCGGTGCTCAGTGCTCAGGGTGCTGGGTGCTCAGTACTCAGGGTGCTGGGTTCTCAGTGCTCGGGTTGCTGGGTGCTCAGTACTCAGGGTGCTGGGTGCTCAGTGCTCAGGGTGCTGGGTGCTCAGTGCTCAGGGTGCTCGGTGCTTCGTACTCAGGGTGCTCGGTGCTCGCGGTGCTGGGTGCTCAGTGCTCGGGTTGCTGGGTGCTCAGTGCTCGGGGTGCTGGGTGCTCAGTGCTCGGGGTGCTGGGTGCTCAGTGCTCGGGGTGCTGGGTGCTCAGTACTCGGGGTGCTCGGTGCTCAGTACTCAGGGTGCTGGGTGCTCAGTGCTCAGGGTACTGGGTGCTCAGTACTCAGTGTGCTGGGTGCTCGCTGCTCAGTACGCTGGGTGCTCAGTACTCAGGGTGCTGGGTGCTCAGTGCTCGGGGTGCTCAGTACTCAGGGTGATGTGTGTTCAGTGCTCAGGGTACTGGGTGCTCAGTTCTCAGGGTGCTCGGTGCTCAGTACTCAGGGTGCTCAGTGCTCAGGGTGCTGGGTGCTCAGTGCTCGGGGTGCTGGGTTCTCAGTGCTCAGTACACAGGATGCTGGGTGCTCAGTGCTCGGGGTGATGGGTGCTCAGTGCTCAGTACTCAGGGTGCTGGGTGCTCAGTGCTCGGGGTGCTGGATGCTCACTACTCAGGGTGCTGGGTGCTCAGTGCTCAGGGTGCTGGTTGCTCAGTACTCAGCGTGCTGGGTGCTCAGTGCTCAGGGTGCTGGGTGCTCAGTACTCAGGGTGCTCATTGCTCAGGGTGCTGGGTGCTCAGTACTCAGTGTGCTGGGTGCTCAGTACTCAGGGTGCTGGGTGCTCAGTACTCAGGGTGCTCAGTGCTCAGTACTCAGGGTGCTCAGTGCTCAGTACTCAGGGTGCTCAGGGCTCAGGGTGCTGGGTGCTCACTGCTCGGGGTGCTGGGTGCTCAGTGCTCAGGGTGCTGGATGCTCAGTGCTCAGGGTGCTCGGTGATCAGTACTCAGGGTGCTCAGTGCTCAGTACTCAGGGTGCTCAGTGCTCAGTACTCAGGGTGCTCAGTGCTCAGTGCTCAGGGTGCTGGGTGCTCAGTGCTCGGGGTGCTGGGTGCTCAGTCCTCAGGGTGCTGGGTGCTCAGTGCTCAGGGTGCTCGGTGCTCAGTGATCAGGGTGCTGGGTGCTCAGTACTCAGGGTGCTGGGTGCTCAGTGCTCGCTGTGCTGGGTGCTCAGTACTCAAGGTGCTGGGTGCTCAGTGCTCAGGGTGCTGGGTGCTCAGTGCTCAGGGTGCTCGGTGCTTAGTACTCAGGGTGCTCGGTGCTCGGGGTGCTGGGTGCTCAGTGCTCGGGGTGCTGGGTGCTCAGTGCTCGGGGTGCTGGGTGCTCAGTGCTCGGGGTGCTGGGTGCTCAGTGCTCAGGGTGCTGGGTGCTCAGTGCTCGGGGCGCTGGGTGCTCAGTGCTCAGTACTCAGGGTGCTGGGTGCTCAGTGCTCAGGGTGCTGGGTGCTCAGTACTCAGGGTGCTCGGTGCTCAGTACTCAGGGTGCTGGGTCCTCAGTGCTCAGGGTGCTGAGTGCTCAGTACTCAGGGTGCTGGGTGCTCAGTACTCGTTGTGCAGGGTGCTCAGTACTCAGGGAGCTGGGTGCTCAGTACTCATTGTGCTGGGTGCTCAGTACTCGGGTGCTGGGTGCTCAGTGCTCAGGGTGCTGGGTGCTCAGTGCTCGGGGTGCTGGGTGCTCAGTGCTCAGTACTCAGGGTGCTGGGTGCTCAGTGCTCGGGGTGCTGGGTGCTCAGTACTCAGTGTGCTGGGTGCTCAGTGCTCAGAGTGTTGGGTGCTCAGTACTCAGGGTGCTGGGTGCTCAGTGCTCAGTGCTCAGGGTGCTCAGTGCTCAGGGTGCTGGGTGCTCAGGGTGCTGGGTGCTCAGTGCACGGGGTGCTGGGTGCTCAGTGCTCAGGGTGCTGGGTGCTCAGTGCTTAGTGCTCAGGGTGCTGGGTGCTCAGTGCTCAGTGCTCAGGGTGCTGGGTGTTCAGTACTCATGGTGCTGGGTGCTCAGTACTCAGGGTGCTGGTTGCTCAGTGCTCAGGGTGCTGGGTGCTCAGTGCTCAGGGTGCTGGGTGCTCAGTACTCAGGGTGCTGGGTGCTCAGTACTCAGGGTGCTCGTTGCTCAGTGCTCAGGGTGCTGGGTGCTCAGTGCGCGGGGTGCTGGGTGCTCAGTGCTCAGGGTGCTGGGTGCTCAGTACTCAGGGTGCTCGGTACTCAGTACTCACGGTGCTCAGTGCTCAGTACTCAGGGTGCTCAGGCTCAGTGCTCGGGGTGCTGGGTGCTCAGTGCTCGGGGTGCTGGGTGCTCAGTGCTCGGGGTGCTCGGTGCTCAGTGCTCAGGGTGCTGGGTGCTCAGTGCTTAGAGTGCTGGGTGCTCAGTACTCAGGGTGCTCGGTGCTCAGTACTCAGGGTGCTGGGTGCTCAGTGCTCAGGGTGCTCAGTGCTCAGTACTCAGCGTGCAGGGTGCTCTGTGGTCAGGGTGCTCGGTGCTCAGTACTCAGGGTGCTCAGTGCTCAGGGTGCTGGGTGCTCAGTACTCAGGGTGCAGGGTGCTCAGTGCTCAGTACTCAGGGTGCTCAGTGCTCAGGGTGCTGGGTGCTCAGTGCTCGGGTGCTGGGTACTCAGTGCTCAGTACACAGGGTGCTGGGTGCGCAGTGCTCGGCGTCCTGGGTGCTCAGTGCTCAGTACTCAGAGAGCTGGGTGCTCAGTGCTCCGGGTGCTGGATGCTCAGTACTCAGGGTGCTGGGTACTCAGTGCT